>NC_090377.1:92945174-95643372 GCF_036365525.1 Heterodontus francisci | reverse complement strand
TGAGAGATGGTGCTGGAGTGGGAGAGGATGAGGGAGAGTAAACAATAAGAATGAATTAAGCTATATTTCAAATAAATGTCTGCAAACTATTAAAGAACAGGCTGGCTGATGAACCTCCATGCTTGCAATGTGGAAGCATTTATAGCTGTGGGGTTAATGGTGCTTTGCAGAATAATGGCGGGATCCACCAATGGAAAGTCGTCCCCACCGTATGTTTGCTCGTGTCTCCTGTGCCCGACACTGGAACTTAAATTTTAATATGTAATCATGTGCGAACTGGCAAAAAGGGCAGAAATGCTGCCAACTTCTGATACCGCCATCAGAAGTTCTGCGATATGCAGAAATTACAACCTGCTTGATTCTACCCAAATCGCTATATTGCCGTACAGCCTCGACTTTACTGTTTAGGTTTATAGATTTACCCTTATCTAAACCCTCCCTTCCCTTATTAGTTTAAAGCCCTATTTACCACCCTAGTTATATGATTTGTCAGGACATTGGTGGCAGCCAGGTTTAAGTGGATGCAGTCCTGGTGGAACAGCTCCCTCTTTGCTTGGTACTGGTGCCAGAGCCCCATAAATTGAGACACTTGTCTCCCACCCAACTCTTTGAGCCACAATTTAAACTTCTAATCAGTTTGTTCACATATCAATTTGTGTGTTGCTCAGGTAGTAATCCAGAGAATATTACCTTTGGGGTTCTGCTTTTTAATTTATACCTCAGCTCCTCAAACTCCCACAGTAAAACTTAATTCCTAGTTCTACCAAATGGATCTTCCCCCTACAACTCCTAGTTCTTCTATAGCTGGAAGATGTCCTTAATCCTGGCATGAGGTAGGCATCACAGCAATTGGGAATCCCAGTCATGGCTGCAGAGAAGAGTCTCTATCCCCTTTACCATACCATCCCCTACCAATACCACATTCCAGGCTGGATTTTGTTGTTGTTTTAGAGTCATAGAGAGATACAGCACTGAAACAGGCCCTTCGGCCCACCGAGTCTGTGCCGACCATCAACCATCTATTTATGCTATTCCTACATTAATCCCATGTCCCCTACCACATCTCCACCTTCCCTCAATTCTCCTACCACCTACCTACACTAGGGGCAATTTACAATGGCCAATTTACCTATCAACCTGCAAGTCTTTGGTTGTGGGTGGAAACCGGAGCACCCGGCGGAAACCCGCACGGTCACAGGGAGAACTTACAAACTCCGCACATGCAGGACCCAGAACCGAACGTGGGTTGCTGGAGCTGTGAGCCTGCGGTGTTAACCACTGCGCCACTGTGCCGCCCTTTTTTTGTACAGAAAATGGCAGCTGCCCTGCACAGGACCCATGCCGCTGCGATTATGCCATTTTTAAAAGGCTGCCAGCCCTGCAAATTGTTCAACAGAATGCAGAGTTGACTCCTCCCCCACATTCCCCATACAGATCATGCAGAGTTGACCCCTTCCACACCTCGGTGGCTCCCGCTTCTCCTGGACCGGAAAGTGAAGGCTCTTGAGTGCTGCGTGATGTGCTCAAGCTTGGGAACCGAAGGTAAGATTGTGGGGGATTAAATTTAAATTTATGCAGAGAGGTATTTTAAAAATGTAAAGTAGGATCCCATCACAAAGTCGTGGAGGTGCTGCCATGGAGCCTCGCCGCCACCAGGAAGATCGGGCCTGGCAGTCATTGGCATCAGGCTCCGTGACAGCCACTGCTGTTCAAATTCTCCAGCGCCACCTCCCCTCCCCCCCAACCCCCCCGCCACGAAACCCGACATTGGGCTGCGAACTAAATCCAGCCCTCCTTTTCGGTCTCCACACCAAAATGGCATCCTGGACCATGGTGCATGGTCCATTTGCCCATCCTCCCTGCAATCTTTCTTCTTAGCCACACATGTAGCAAGTAACTCATCCCTGTTGGACAATGGCAAAGGCTGAAGCTCTTCCACCACTGCGTCTGTGGTTCCCTTACCTGCCTGAGTGGCAGTCACATTCCTCCTGTCCCTGACCACCACCTGACCTAAAAAGTGTGACTGTCTCCTGGGTCAAAATGTCCAAGTAATTCTCCCCACCCTGATGCATCACAATGTCTGCACTTTGGGCTCCAGTTGAATAACTCTGAGCTGAAGTTCCTCAAGTTTCAGGCATTTACTGCAGATGTGGTTGTCTTGGATCATGTTGCTCTTCATAACTTCTCACATGCTGCAAATGGGGCACACCTTCTGCACCGCCTTCTCTGTCTAACTTAGTTTTATATATTAATTAACGTTTTCTGTAATTTATTCATTTGGTTTGTTTTATAGCTTTTAAAAATGAATTAACTAGTTTAAATGATTAATTTAATAAAGTATTAGTTATAGGTATTTGTTTTAAATAGTTACTACCCCAAGCTTGCACAAAACTCTGCAAGTGTTAACTGGCAAAATAGATCATCTCCTTCCTCCTCTGCACCAAATCACCACTCTCACCAATGCTCACGTTCCCACTCTCTGTATGATGCACTCTGTTAATGTTATGATCTGTGGTACACACTGTGCCTTAGCTTTGTGCATTCATAGACAACTTCTACTTTTAATTTACTTTATTTCTACTCTCCCCTGCTCTTCTTCCAATAGTGGCCATGGGATTATGTATGTCCACCCGAGAGGTCAGATAGGGCCCTCTGGGTTTAAAGTCTCATTTCGAATGATGGTATATCTGACAGTGCAGCGATCACTCAGTACTGACACCAAGGGGAATTTCAGGCCTGGATTATGGGGCTCACGATCCTGGATTAGGGGCTTGAATCCACAATCTTCTGACTCTGAGGGAGAGAGTGCTGTCCTATGAGACCAGATTGAGTCGTACGGGCCTATATTCTCTGGCATTTAGAAAAATAAGAGGTGATCTCACTGAAACATATAAAATTCCCAAGAAGGCTTGACAGCATGGATAGCATAGCATATCCTGTGGCTGGAGATTTTAGAACAAAGCCTGAGTTGAGGAGAGGTTTCGTCATTTCGAGAGGTGTGACTCTGGTATTCTCTATTCCAGAGGGCTGTGGATGCTCAGTTGTGCAGTATGTTCAAGGCTGGGGTTGATAGATTTTTGGACACCTAAGGGAATCGAGGGAAAAGGTGGGAAGATGTGGTTGCGGCCGAAGATTAGCCATGATATTGTACGGCAGATAGAGCACGAGGGGCCATATGGCTTGCTTCTGCTCCTATTCCTGTGGCAACAGGAACTTTGTGAATGACACAATTCATTATTTTGAACAAGTATCAAGAGAGGATAATTGATGTGATTATAGCCCCACATGTGCACTGTATATGGATCATTTTATTTTGGAACAGAGATATTGGTAGTTGTACAAATAATCCATTGTAAATAAACCGGTACATATGAACTTACACATGTGGGGTTGGATTTAATCACACCAGCAGGGCTCCCGGTGCTGGGCTGAAAAGTTGAGGGGCACCCCACTTTGGCCAGTCAGAGCCCTCCCCAGTGGGATTCTATGGTGCTTAGGCACCTAAGTGCTGAGGTGCTGAGATTCCTGTCCCATTAAGGACAGAGATCCCACCTCCAAGAGCTGCCGGCCAATCCAAAGAGGGCCGGCAGTTCAGTAGTATCGGCAGTGCCACCGGGGGTGGTGGCCAGTGCTGGTACTGCAGGAGACCTGGGAGCAGGCCCAGTGCTGGGGATCCAGAGGGCATTTAAGTGAGGCGGGGCCGCTGGTGCCAGTCTGGCACGCCCTAGCGATGGGTGGGGGTGGGGGGGAGGGAAGGCGATAGGTGCAGGACAGTGTATTGGTAGGTGGGTTGTTTGCCGCCAGGGGCCCTCTGTGGGCTATTGATAGCCCACAGAGGATGTCCCCCCCCCCCCCCCCCCCCCCGAAGCCCGCAGGGAGGTTGCCTTGTTTCACTGGGCGACTTCCCCGCATGGGGAGGCACCCCTGCCACTGGCTTGATTCCAGCAAGAGATTCTTAAGTGGTTGGTGATTGCTTAATTGCTTTTCAACGTGAGGGTGACAGGCCCTCCGTCCCCCTGCCGCCCATCGCAATTTTATGGGCACCTTGCCTCCTAGCCTGTCTCCAGAGGACCCATTAAATCCAGTTCGTGCTGTGCAAAAGTAGCTTAAATATATACTTCGACCAAAATTATACAGTATTTTGAAAGGCCTTTGTCTCCACAAGTAATCCTTGAAGTTGAAAATATGATTGTGTAACATTTAACTGATATAATCTCATTAATGTGATGTTTTGTCAGTAATAATTCTTATAAAAGTAATTTAAATAGTATTCACTTTTTTTATTGTGCTAGATTGATCAGATCAATGAAGAAGAGCAAGCATTTGGATGGGTTGAATCTCAGTATCCTCAGCGTAAACACACCAGTGATATTCTTCAACCGTACCTAAGGCTATATGAGATGACAGTAGAGTTCAACAGCCAGTATAAAAGTTGGATGGAGGGACCATTTACTGAGGCCAACCCAGATCAAGTAGAGGCAGATGTAGGAAACTACTGGCGTGGCCTATACAAGTTGGAACGCACTTTTTCAGACTCGCCAAATGCATTAAAAATTGCCAATACCATTCGGAAAAAAGTTGAAGAATTCAAAGAGCACATTCCCCTTATTCAAGTCGTGTGCAATCCTGGTTTACGAGATCGGCACTGGGATGCCTTATCTGATATTGTGGGATTTCCACTCAAGCCTTCTGAAGACACAACTATTACCAAATTTCTCACTATGAATCTTGAACCTTACTTGGAACAGTTTGATGGTATTAATGAGGCTGCTAGCAAAGAGTATTCACTGGAGAAAGCCCTGGACAAAATGGTGAAGGAGTGGGAAGGAATGGAATTCATTCTCATTCCATATCGAGAAACAGGAACTTACATATTTTCAGCCGTTGATGATATCCAGATGTTACTAGATGACCATATTGTAAAGACCCAGACAATGCGTGGGTCTCCTTTTATACAGCCATTTGAGAAAGAAATCAGGTAGTTCAATTTTGAATTATTTTTTGTGGAATTTTAAAAGATAAGTTCAAAAACTATAAATGATACTTATGGATCTTTAACAAACTTTTAACAATTTTGAACAAACATGTAACAAGGATATAAAAACAGAAAATGCTGGAAATACTCAGGTCTGGCAGCATCAGTGAAGAGAGAAATAGATTTAAAATTTCAGGTCAATGACCTTTCGTCAGTCAAAAGGTCATCGATCTGAAACATTAACTTTGTTTCTCTCTCTTGAGATGCCGCCAGACCTGCTGAATATTTCGAACATTTTCAGTTTTTATTTCAAATGTCCAATATCTGCAGTATTTGCTTTTTCATACAACAATTATTATTAATAGCGGTGGTTAGGGGAGATAAACTGAAGTTTCTTAATTTGTTAGGCTCTGTCTGTATTTAATTTAAACATACAACTGGGAAATCAGAGGGCTGTAAATCTGAGATTTTTAGGTGAGTACAGTGCAGATCTCTAGTTCTTTTTCTTCTGCTGTTACATCACAAAGTTGGAATTGGATTGAGGTATAAGACCAACTCAGACCATATTTCATTTCGTTCTTCCTGCAAAGGTTTAAATTTGTATCTTTCTACTTCCCATTAAACCAAAAAGCTGTCTATTTCCTTTATGAATGCTTCAGTAGAATTCACATTCAGTACCACCAGGTGGTAGTCCGTTCTCGATATTAAGAACTCTTACGTGTGAGATAAACATTCGCGCCACATAAGTGCCAGGCAATGACTATCTCAAACAAGATATGCTATCACAGATTTAAGGTGAGTGGATAAAGAACAAACGGCGACATGAGGGAATACCTTTTTACTCAGCGAGTGGTTAGAATCCACCTACACTAGAATTGCACCTACACTGTTTGGGGTCTTCTCACTGCTGCTCTCACATGCGTTCAAGTCTTCAGAAGAAGGAATATTCCTCCACACAAGATCAGAATGGCAAGTTGTTCAACCTTGCCCGTCTTAGAGCGAAGACCAAATTATGGAAAGTCCTCATCAGGGAATTCCTCTTTGCTGACGATGCTGCATTAATATCCTACACAGAAGCGTGTCTGCAGAG
This sequence comes from Heterodontus francisci, assembly GCF_036365525.1. Classification (NCBI taxonomy): domain Eukaryota; kingdom Metazoa; phylum Chordata; class Chondrichthyes; order Heterodontiformes; family Heterodontidae; genus Heterodontus; species Heterodontus francisci. The sequence continues at coordinate 95,637,307 of NC_090377.1, read as the reverse complement.
ACTCATCGACAGGATTGCGGCTGCCTGCAACGAATTTGGCCTAACCATCAGCCTCAAGAAAACAAACATCATGGGACAGGACGTCAGAAATGCTCCACCATCAATATTGACGACCACACGCTGGAAGTGGTTCAAGAGTTCACCTACCTAGGCTCAACTATCACCAGTAACCTGTCTCTCGATGCAGAAATCAACAAGCGCATGGGAAAGGCGTCCGCTACTATGTCCAGACTGGCCAAGAGTGTGTGGGAAAATGGCACACTGACACAGATTACAAAAGTCCAAGTGTTTCAAGCCTGTGTCCTCAGTACCTTGCTCTACAGCAGTGAGGTCTGGACAACGTATGTCAGCCAAGAGTGACGTCTCAACTCATTTCATCTTCACTGCTTCCGGAGAATCCTTGGCATCAGGTGGCAGGACCGTATCTCCAACGCAGAAGTCCCCGAGGCGGCCAACATCCCCAGCATATACACCCTACTGATCTAGTGGCGCTTGAGATGGCTTGGCCATGTAAGCCGCATGGAAGATGGCAGGATCTCCAAGGACACATTGTACAGCGAGCTCGTCACTGGTATCAGACCCACCGGCCGTCCATGCCTCCGCTTCAAAGACGTCTGCAAACGCGACATGAAGTCCTGTGACATTGACCACAAGTCATGGGAGTCCGTTTCCAGTGATTGCCAGAGCTGGTGGGCAGCCATAAAGGCGGGGCTAAAGAGTGGCGAGTCGAAGAGACTTAGCTGTTGGCAGGAAAAAAGACAGAAGCGCAAGGGGAGAGCCAACTGTGTAACAGCCCCGACAACCAATTTTATCTGCAGCACCTGTGGAAGAGTCTGTCACTCTAGAATTGGCCTTTATAGCCGCTCCAGGCACTGCTTCACAAACCACTGACCACCTCTAAGCACTTACACATTGTCTCTCGAGACAAGGAGACCAAAGAGAGGTTAGAATCTGGAATGGACTGCATAAGAGTGTGGTGGAGGCAGATTCAATTGAAGCCTTCAAAAGAGAATGCTCTAATTATATGAAGAGAAAAAAAAATTGCAGGGCTACGGGGAGAAGGTGGGGAGTGGGATTGGGTGCGTTGCTGTTTCAGAGAGCTGGCATGGACACGAAGGGCTGAATGGCCTCCTTCTGTGCTGTAACCCTTCAATGAATCAGTGATTCAGGAGAACTTTTTTTCCCAGTATGTAGCAAGTCCAACAAGAGAGGGCGCAGTTTGAGACTTAGTTTTAGGAAATGAAGTTGGGCAGGTGGAAGGAATGGCAGTGATTATAATTCAGTCAGTTTTAACATAATTATGGAAAAGGACAGAGATAGAACAGGAGTTAGAGTTCTCAATTGGGGCCAGGCCAATTTTACTAAACTGCGGAGTGATTTAGCGGAAGTGGACTGGAAAAACTACAGTGTCAGAGAAATGGGAGGCATTCAAAGGGGAGATTCAAGGGGTTCAGAGTAAACATGTTCCCACAAAGGTAAAGAGTGAGATGGCCAAATCTAGAGCCCCATGGATGTCAAGGAGCCTACAGGGTAAGATAAGGCCGAAAAGGAAAGTTTATGTTCGACACAGAGAACTCAATACTACAGACAGCCGAGAGGAGTATCGAAAGTGGAGAGGTGAAATCAAAAAGGAAATTAGGAAAGCAAAGAGCGGCACAAAGAATATTGGCAAGCAAAATCAAGGTGACCCAAAGATTTTTTTATCAATACATTAAGAGTAAGAGGATAACTAAGGGAAGATTAGGGCCCATAAAAGACCAAAAAGGTAACCTATGTATAGGGATGGAAGATGTTGCTATGGTTCTTATTGAATACTTTGCATCTGTCTTCATAAAAGAGGGGGACAACGCAGCTATTATAGTTAAGGAGGAGGAGTGTGAAGTATTGGATGTGATAAACATAGGGAGAGAGGAAGTATTAATGGGGTTAACATCCTTGAAAGTTGATAAATCACCAGGGCCAGATGAAATATACCCTAGGCTGTTAAAAGAAGCAAGAGAGGAAATAGCAGAAGGTCTGACCATCATTTTTTAGTCCTCACTGGATACAGGTGGGGTGGCGGAGGATTGGAGAACTGCTAACGTACCTCTATTTAAAAGGGAGCGAAGGATAAACTGAATAATTGCAGGCCAATCAGTAGTGGGCAAGGTATTGAGATCAATTCTGAGAGACAGGATAAACTATCACTTAGAATCAAGGATAGTCAGCATGGATTTGTTAAGGGAAGATCTTGTTTGACCAACTTGGTCGAATATTTTTGAAGTAACAAGGAAGATAGATGAGGGTAGTGCAGTTGATGTGGTCCACATGGATTTTAGCAAGGCTTTTGACAAGGTCCCACATAGCAGACTGGTTTGAAAAAAAAAAGCCCATAGGATCCAGGGAAATGCAGCAAGGTGGATACAAAATTGGCCCAGTGGCAAGAAACAAAGGATAATTGTTGACGGCTGTTTTAGCGACTGGAGGTCTGTTTCCAGTAGCATTCCACAGGGCTCAGTACTGGGTCCCCTGTTTTATGTGGTATATATTAACGATTTGGACATAAATGTAGGGGGCATGATCAAGAAGTTTGCGGATGACACAAAGATTGGCCGTGGAGTAGATAATGAGGAGGATAGCTGTAGGCTGCAGGAAAGATATTGATGGTCTGATCAGATGGGCAGAAAAGTGGCAAATGGAATTCAACTTGGAGAAGTGTGAGGTAATGCATTTGGGGAGGTCAAACAAGGCAAAGGAATACATGATTAATGGGAAACTGCTGAGAAGTGTAGAGGAAGTGAGGGACCTTGGAGTGAATGTCCAAAGATCCCTGAAGATAGCAGGACAGGTTGATAAGGTGGTTAAGAAGGCATATGGAATCCTTTCCTTTATTAGCTGAGGTATTGAATATAAGAGCAGGGAGGCTATGCTGGAACTGTATAACTCGTTGGTTAGGCCACAACTTGAGTACTGTGTGCAGTTCTGGTCACCTCATTACAGAAAGGATGTAATTGCACTAGCGAAGGTACAGAGGACATTTATAAGGATATTGCCAGGACTGGAAAAATGCAGCTATGAGGAAAGATTGGATAGGCTGGGGTTGTTCTTCTTGGAACAGAGAAGGTTGAGGGGAGATCTGATTGAAATGTACAAAATTTTGAGGGGCCTGGATAGAGTGGAGGTGAAGGGTCTAGTCACCTTAACAGAGAGGTCAGTGACGAGGCGGCATAGAGGTGGTGGGGGTCTGAAACTTATTGCCTAAAAGGCTAGTTGAGGCAGAAACCCTCAACTCATTCAAAAGGAATCTGGATATGCACCTCAAGTGCCGTAATCTGCAGGGCTATGGACCAAGTGCTGAAAGGTGGGATTAGAATAGGTGGATCATTTTTTGGCCAGCTCAGACACGATGTGGCCTTTTTCTGTGCCTTAAACTTTCTATGATTCTATTCTAAGAAAGAATCTAACCATCTCCCCTTGACATTCAATGGCATTATGATCACTGAATCCCCACTATCAACATCCTGGGGGGTTACCATTAACCAGAAACTGAACTGGAGTAGCCATATAAATACCATGGCTACAAGAGCAGGTCAGAGGCTCAGAATCCTGGCAAGTAACTCATCTCCTGACTCCCCAGAGCCTGTCCACCAGTTACAAGGCACAAGTCAGGAGTGTGATGGAATACTCTCCACTTGCCTGGATGGCTGCAGCTCCAACACCACTCAAGAAGCTCGACACCATCCAGGACAAAGCAGCTCACTTGATTGGCACCCCATTCACCACCTTCAACATTTACTCCCTTCACCACCAATGCACAGTGGTAGCAGTGTGTACCATCTACAAGGTGCACTGCAGCAATGCACCAAGTCTCCTTAGACGGCACCTTCCAAACCTGCGACCTCTACCACCTAGAAGGACAAGGGCAGCAGTTGCATGGGAATACCACCTTCCAAGCCACATATCATCCTGACTTGGAACTATATCGCTGTTCCTTCACTGTCGCTGGGTCAAAATCCTAAAACTCCCTTCCTAACAGCACTGTGGGTGTACCTACCCCACATGGACTCTGGCAGTTCAAGAAGATGGCCCACCACCACCTTCTCAAGGGCACTTAGGGATGGGCAATAAATGCTGGCCTAGCCAGCGGCACCCACATCCCATGAATGAATAATGAAGTCAAATTGCATCGAAGTTTCCTTAGTTTGTAAGCTTAGTTCTCTGATCCTTGCTCATTAAAAAAAAAAGTTCTCTATATTAACCCCAACAGTTCTCTTTATGGTTTAAAAAAAAATGATCCCTTGTTTATTTTGGAGGAAGAACTACTCTGATTGCTCTGACAAAAAATCCAGGCTGACAATTGAATGGAAGCAGCGAGGGAGTGCTGTACTGTTCGAGATGCCATTTTTCAGAGAAAATATTAAACCAAGGCCCCGTCAGCCTTCTCAGGTGGACGCCAAAGATTTCATGACCTTATTTGAAGAAGATCAGGGGAAGTTTCGACTGTCATCCTGGCCAATATTTATCCCCCAACAAACATCACTCAACCAGATTACCTACCTGATTATTATTCACATTGCAGTTTGTGACACCCTGCTGTCTGCAAACTGGCTGCCATGTTGTGTACATTACAATAGTGACTGCACTTCAAAAATACTTCATTGGCTGTAAAGCGTTTTGGGATGTTCTGAGGTCATGAAATGCTTTTCTTTGTCTAGCAACATCATAAACATTTTCATAAAACTTTATTCTGGTTAATATTTCTAGTAAAATGGTAAACATCTTTTTGAACATATTTATAATTTCAGTAAATATACCAACTGAAAGATATTAATCAATGCATTAAAATGTTGCTACCTACAGGAATCAGTGCACCTCTTTTAGCTTTTTTTCAGTAAGGATAATTTTTGCTTCTTTATCCTCACCATAATTTGTGCATTTAAATCCTGCTATCGTTATTGTTGTTTTTCTGGGCAGTCTTTCCATTAGCCCTACATCTTTTGTAAATGATGATTCCCAAAACTGGGCAGAGTGCTGTTACTATAGTCTCGGGAATTGTACTCTTTCAGACAGAAAGATTGTAAAAATAAAACCGAAATCTCTGAAATATTTACTTTTCTCATTCTTAAGAGGCTTTATTTGGTAATACTGCAAGTATCACCAAATCCTCTTTTAATTCTTCCAATATTTTTATCACTTATTATTATCTTAGTATCTCTTGCTTTGCTAATGTTCTTTCTTCCTCCCGTAGCCTTACACAGATTGAAATGTTATTTACTCCCTTGTCATTACTCCAACTTTCCCATTTAACCATTTGAGTACATGATGTATATAAGCCTGAAGGTATGGTAACGGCGTAAATTGTAGCACCAATGTTTAGTAACTGAGTACATGTTGGCACTTTTGCATAGACGATGTTAGGGATAGAGAGCTGCTATGAGAGGAGGCCAGATACTTTCCAACAAAATTGGCAAGTTAGAAGGAGATATTTTACAAGTTTGCTGTCTAATATCTCATATCTGTTGTTTCAAGAGTGGCTTGGGTGGAGGCCAGAGCAGGGTAATACCTAGAATATACAGCACAGAAATAGGCCACGAGGCCCAACCACTCCAGGTTCCACTCGTAACATAAGAAATAGGAGCTGGAGTAGGGCATTTGGCCCTTTGAGCCTGCTCCGCCATTCACCAAGGTGGTCTACCTCAGCTCCACCTTCCACACTATCCCCATATCCTGTAATACCCTTAGTACCCAAACATCTATCGACCTCTGTTTTGAATATACTCAACAACTGAGCATCCACAGCTCTCTAGAGAATTCCAAAGATTCACAACCCTCTGAATGAAGACATTTCTCTTCATCTCAGTCCTAAATGGCTGACCCCTTATTCTGAGACTGTGACTCTCATGTTCTCTGTTCCCCAGTCAGGGGAACCATTTTCTCAGCACCTACCTTGTCAAGTCCCATAAGAATGTTATATGTTGCAATGAGATCACCTCTCATTCTTCTAAACTTCAGGGAATATAGGCCTAGTCTACTGAATCCCTACTCATAGGACAATCCCATCATCCCAGGAACCAGCCGAATGAATCTTTGTTGCACTCCCTTTAGGGCAATTATGGCCTTCCTTAGGTAAGGAGCCTCCTCCCATCCTTCCTCATCTAATTCTATAGGAATAAACCTCCATTTTATTATTCTTATCTAGCCTCCCCTTAAATGCATAGCATCATAGGATGGTTACCGCACAGAAGCAGGCCATTTGGCCCACTGAGCCTGTACTAGCTCTCTGCAAGAACAATTTTGCTAGTCGCACTCCCTGGCCCCCTCACCGTAGCCCTGCAATTTTATTTTCCCTTCAGGCTCTTATCCTTTTGAAAGCTATGATTGAATCTGCCTCTACTACCCTTGCAGGCAGTGCATCCCAGATTGTAACCACTCACTGCATAAAATAGTTATTCCATATGTTGCCTTTAGCTCTTTTACCAATCACCTTAAATCTGTGTCCGAACCCTTCTCCCAATGGAAACAATTTCTCTTTATCTACTCTGTCTAGACCCCTCATGATTTGGAACACCTCTAACAAATCTCCTCTCAATCTCCTCTACTCTAAGGAGATAAGCCCAGCTCCTCGAATCTATTCATGTAACTGAAGTCCCTCATCCCTGGAACCATTCCCATAAATTTTTTCTACACATTCTCTAAAGCTTTCTGAAAGTGCAGTGCCAAGAATTGGGCACAGAACTCCAGTTGAGGCCAAACCAGTGTTTTATAAAAGTTCATAACTTCCTTGCTTTTGTACTTATGCCTCTATTTATAAAGCTCAGGATTCGATATGCCTTTTTATCACTTTCTCAACCTGCCCTGCCACCTTCAATGATTTGTGCACATATACCACAAGGTGTCTCTGTTTCTGCACCCCCTTTAGAATTGTACCCGTCATTTTATATTGCTTCTCCTCATTCTTCCTACCAAAATGCATCACTTCACACTTCTCTGCAGTAAATTTCATCTGCCACGTGCCCACCCATTCCACCAGCCTGTCTGTGTCCTCTGGAAGTCTATCACTAATCTTCTCACAGTTCAGTATACTTCCAAGTTTTGTGTCATCTGTAAATTTTGAAATTTTGTCCTGTACACCCAAGTCTAGGCCATTAATATAGATCAAGAAAAGCAGTGGTCCTAGTAGTGATCCCTGGGGAACCCAACTGCATACTCTCCTCCAGTCCGTAAAATAATTGTTCACCACTACTCTCTGTTTCCTGTCCCTCAGACAACTTTCCCTTTTATTCTACGGCTTCAACTTTGCTGTCAAACCTATTATGTGGCATTTCATCAAATGCCTTTTGGAAATCCATATGCACCATGTCGACCGCATTGCCCTCATCAACCCTCTCTACTACCTCATTAAAAAAAACTCAAATAAGTTAGTTAAACGTGATTTGTCTTTGACAAATCTATGCTGGCTTTCTTTAAGTCATTTGAACAAGTGTAGATTAATTAATTTTGTCCCTGATTATTGTTTCTTAAAGCTTTCCCACCATTGAGGTTAATTGACTGGTCTTTACTTGCTGTGTTTATCTTTGCATCTTTTTTGAACATAAAATCATAAGAAATAGGAGCAGGAGTAGGCCATACAGCCCCTTGAGGCTGCTCCGCCATGGCTGATCTAATCTTGGCCTTAATTCCACTTTCTCGCCATTTCCCCATAACCCTTGACTCTCCTATAGTTCAGGAATCTGTCAATCTCGTCCTTGAATATATTCAATGGCTCGGCCTCCACAGATCTCTGAGGTAGATAATTCCAAAGGTTCACGATCCTCTGGGAGAAGAAAGTCCTCCTCATCTCCGTCTTAAATGGGCGAGCCCTTATTCTGACACTATGCCCCCTGGTTCTAGATTACCCCATGATGGTAAACACCTTTCAGTATCTACCTTGTCAAGCCCCCGAGAACCTTATATGTTCAATAGAATCATCTCTCACTCTTCTAAACTGCAACGTTTGTAGGCCCAACCTGCTCAACCTTTCCTCATAAGACAACCCCTTCATCCCCTTCATCCCAGAAATCAACTTAGTGAACCTTCTCTGAACTGCCTCCAATGCAAGTATATCCCTCCTTAAATAAGGAGACCAAAACTCTATGCAGTACTCTAGGTGTGGTCTCACCAAAACCTGTGCCGTTTCAGCAAAACTTCTTTACTTTTATCCTTCATCCTCCTTCCAATAAAGGCCAACATTCCATTTGCCTTTCTAATTACTTGCTGTACCTGCATGCTAACTTTTTGTATTTCATGTATAAGGACACTCAGATCCCCCAGTACTGCAGCATTCTATAGTCGCTTTCCATTTAAATAATATTTTGCTTTTCTATTCTTCAAAGTGGATAACCTCAAATTTTCCCACATTATACTCCATTTGCCAAATTTTTGCCCAGTCGCTTAATCTATCTATATTTCTTTGCAGACTGTTTGTGTCCTCCTCGTAACTTGTTTTCCCACCTATCTTTGTATTGACAGCAAATTTGGCCACAGTGCTTTCATCCAAGTCATTAATGTAAATTGTAAATGGTTGAAGCCCCAGCACTCATCCCTGTGGCATCCCATTTGTTATAGTTTGAAAACCTGAAAATGGCCCATTTATCCCGATTCTGTTTTCTGCCAATCCTCTTTCCATGCTAATATATTACCCCCAATACCATGAGCTCTTCTCTTGTATAGTAACCTTTTATGTGGCACTTACTGAATGCCTTTTGGAAATCCAAATACACTATATCTACCTTTATCTATCCTGCTCATTACATCCTCAAAGAACTCTAATAAATTTGTTACATACAATTTCCATTTCATAAAACCATGTTGACTCGGCTTGATTGTATTATGATTTTCTAACTGTCCTGCTACTACTTCCTTAATAATGGATTCCAGCATTTTTCCATTGACATGTCAGGCTAACTGGCCTACAGTTTCCTGCTTTCTGTTTCCCTCTTTTCTTGAATAGGAGCATTATGTTTGCGGTTTTCCAATCCGCTGGGACCTTTCCAGAATCTAGGGAATTTTGGAAGATTGCAACAAATGCATCCACTATCTCTGCAGCCACTTCTTTTATGACCCTAGGATGAAAGCCATCAGATCCAGGGGACTCATCAGCCTCTAGTCCCATTAGTTTGCCTATTACTTTTTCCATAGTGAATGTTTTTAGTTCTTTCCTCCCTTTTGCCCCCGGATTTTCTACAATTATTGGGATGCTTTTAGAGTCTTCTACCGTCAAGACAGATACTAAATATTTGTTCAAAGTCTCTGCCATTTCCTTGTTTCCTATTAATTCCCCAGTCTCATTATCTGGGGGAGCAATGTTTACTGTAGTTATTCTCTTTTTATATATTTGTCGAAGCCTTTACTGTCTGTCTTTATATTTCTTGAGCAAGGGTTTAATATTTGCAATTCTCCAGTCTCTGGAAGATTTTGGCCAGTACCTCTGCAATTTCCATCTTTACTTCCCTTAGCTTCCTTGGATGCATCCTATCATGTCTTCGTGATTTATCAACTTTAAGTACAGCCAGCTTTCTAGTATTTCTGCTTTATCAATCTTTAGCCCATCTAGTATCTCAGTTATCCCCTCTTTCACTATGTCTTCCTCATCCTCATCCTTAGTACCATCCTTAGATGGAAAGTACTCAGTTAGTACCTCGGCCATGCCTTCTGCTTCCACATGTAGATCCCCATTTGGTCCCGAATCACTCATTACCGCCCCCACCCCCCTTCCTCCTACCCTTTTATTACTAATATGCCCATGGAAGACTTTTGGATTCCCTTTTATTTTGGCTGCCAAACTCTTTCATACTCACTTATTTCCTTTTTTCACTCCCCCTCTGAACTTTCTATAGCCTGGTTCTCACTTTTATGAACAACCTGACATCTGCCATACATCCCCTTTTTCTGCTTCATCTTGCTCTCTATCTCTCTCCGTCATCCAGGGAGCTCAGGCTTTGGTTCTCCTACCTTTCCCCCTTCGTGGGATGTACCTTGACTGTACCCAAAGCATTGTCTCTTTAAAGGCAGCCCATTGTTCTGTAATGGGTTCTGCCTGCCAAATTTGATTCCAATTTACTTGGCACAGATTAGTACTCAACCCACTGAAATTGGCCCTTTCTCTAACTAAGTATTTTCACTCTAGATTGCTCTTTGTCCTTTCCAACAGCTAAGCTAAACCTTGTGATACAATGATCACTGTTCCCTAAATGTACCCCTACTGGCACTTGATCCACTTGAGCCACCTTATTCCCCAGAACCAAATCCAGCAATGTCTCCTCCCTTGTTCGGCTGGAAATGTACTGCTCAAGAAAATTCTCCTGAACACACTAAAAACTCTTCTCCCTCTCTATCCTTTACACTATTAATATCCCAGTCTATATTAGGATATATAATGCATCTATATTATTTTCTTCAACCACTCCCTGTGGTAGAAAGTGCCACATTGTTACCACTCCCTGGGTAAAGAAATTTCTTCTGAATTCCTTATTTGATTGCTTGGCAACTATCTTATTTTGATGGCCTCTAGTTTTGCTGCTTCCTGTGCCAGCGGGCTGAGAGGTGGGAGGAGTTCTAATATCACAACAAAAGGCATTGGGAGGGAAGTCCAACATCTTTCCGTCGCAACTGGATATTCCAAAGGGTGGATGGGCTGATGGGAGGACCACACACTGACAAGTAATTAAGCCTGCTATTTATTCTGGGATTTCTAATTTTACAAAGTGGCACAGGAACTAAAGGGTTTCAGAGCCTCACCAGGTATAAGGAGGTGGGAGGTCAGTGCCGGCTCCAGACGGCAGCCGTTGTGAATCATAGTGTGGCTTGGCAGGGAGAGTGGAACAATGTTGGCAGCGGCAGTCAAGAACAGGGACAAACTTGCCAGCACGGCGGGGCCTTACTTCATGAGTACCATCTCGGAAGTGGCAGTTATGTCAATAGAGCGGGGTGGGGGGCGGGGTGGTTGGTGGGGGGAACCTTCAGTAAGGAGGAGTACCAAAGAGGGAGAGAGCTGCAGCCATTGGCAGCCCGCCAGCTGCATCCTGAGGGCCACCAGGAATCTCAGCCTCAGAGAGGGAATGGAGGAGGAGGGCGCAGAGGGGCACGCAACCAGCCTCTTGTGTGCAGAAGAGGTTACCCACCAGAGAGGGTCTACCTTCAGAGGCTCAGCTTCCTGCAAATGTTGGAGCAGCAGTGTCTCTGAAGACTGAGCCTCTCCAGCAAGACGGTCACTTAGCTGTGTGTCATGATGGAGGGTAAGCTGAGCCTTACAGGAAGTGGTGGCAACCCAATGTCTGTGGCGCTGAAGGTCACCATGGCACTGAATTTCTTCGCCTCAGGATCATTCCAGGGATCCTCTGAAGATATGTGTGGGATCTCCCTGTCTACAGCTCATTGCTGTATCAAGAAGTCACCAGTGCCATCTTCTAGAGGGCTAGACAATACACGTGCTTTCGTACAGAACTGGAAAGTCAAGATGAGAGGTCCATAGGCTTCAGGACCATCACTGGGTTCTCCCAGGCACAGGGTGTCATTGACAGCATATATGTGACCATCAAGGCCCCCACTGACCTGGCAGCAGCCTCAATAGGAAGAGCTTCCACTCGCCGAATGTACAACTGGTTTGCGACCACCGCAAACAGTTCTTTCAGGTGTGAGCACAGTTTCCGGAAAGCAGCCACGATGCCTACATACTAAGGTAGTCCCAGGTGCCAGAACTTTTCAGGCCCCCCACATGCTTTCAAGGATGGATACTGGGTGATGAGGGCTACCCACTGAAGATGTGGCTGCTCCTGATGCCTGTGCAGCACCCAAGCAGGTATTCTAAGGAGAGGTACAATGTCTGCCATGGCACAACTGGAGAAACCATCAAGCAGGCTATAAGGCTTCTGAAGATGCGGTTCAGATGCCAGATAGATCCAGTGGAGCCCTTCAATACACCTCAGCAAGAATCTCATGTATTGTAGTGGTGTGCTGATTTCCTCACAACCTGATGCTGGAGAGGGGAGAAGCTTTGAACAATGAGGACATTGTGGAGTTCAATACCTCCTCCAGTGATGAGGATGTGGAGGAAGATGCTGACCAGGCACTGAATGAGGAAGAACCACAGGGGCTGCAGGCAAGGTGCAATGAGATATGAGCAAGGGAGGCTCATGGAGTGCTAATACAGGCACGTTTCAGATGATCCTTACTGACAGGTTCATGCAATCCAATAAAGCTGCAGCTCTGTTGCCATTTCCTTTATTGCCCTTACCATTTACCTGCACCCATTAAGATATTAGACAGCAGCCTGGAGTCCTTCCCATCACACCCTTTGAGGGAGACAGGGTACTGCTGAAGACCCAGTGGTCTGTAAGAAATGGAAAGATACCGCTTGCCTTGTAGCATTGCACATTTATTGGAAAACACAACCCACAACCCACAAAGGCAGCACATATTGAAGCCCTGAAGAACAAGGCAACACGTGGAATGTTTGAAAGACGAGCCAGGGTGGCCCCACGGTTCAGTGATGCCTCCCTGCAGGTTCTCCACCTGGTTGCTCGGACAAGGAAGTGATTGGCCCACCAGACAAAGCAAGCCTGGACGGAGACCGCAGAGGATATCCACAGCTATGGGGTCATCATGCATATCTGCCTGCAGTGCTGCTAGTGGGTTAATGACCTCAGCAATCCACCAAAGTGAGAGCACCACACATTGCTTGCCTTACACATGACTAGGCGTGAATGGGAGATTGGTAGAAAGGGCATGCCCTCCCAGTCACTGGTAATGGCCAGGCAGCAGCAATGCCTGTTAAAAGCATGTCAGCCTCTCTGTGAAGGGTCCCGGTCCATCAGACAACTGAGTGGCCGCATGCAGGAGGCATTCCTGTGGCACCATCATGGACAGTCAGGCTAGACCAGCAAAGGCGTTCTGCGTGCTTTGGCAGGCAACTAACAATTGTCATTTATGTGCTTGAAGGTGAAGACTATGCATAATGCAATAGAAAGGGCCAAGACGGGCAGGAATGTCCCTTATTTGGTCATTCTGACGCCGATGGAGGAAGAGGCCCTGGAGCTTGGAGGCCAGCATGTGGGCTGGCCCATAGCTAATGGTGAGACAGGAGTGGAGCCCGAGAGACAGTGGCCTAATGGATGGGCACAAGAGAGCCTCTGGGAAACACAAGGCATAGTGCTCATGTCTCCACCGCTGGTCACATGGAGCTTCACACTTGGAGCTTTGAAGGATGTGATGGAACGGGCATTACAGTCTAATCACTCTTCTCTCCCATGCAAGTGGACAAAGGCAGGCAGCTACAATGACCGCAGGACAGCCACCCATCTCTAAACAGAAGGATGTGAGAGTCCTCGAGAGGATGCAGAGGAGATTTACCAGAATGGTTCCAGGGATGAGGGATTTTATCTCCAAGGAAAGGTTGGAGAAGCTGGAGTTGTTCTACATGGAGATTGAAGGGAGATTTATTAGAGGTGTACAAGATTATGATAGGTTTAGATAAAGTACACAAGAAAAAGCTGTTCCCATTGGTAGAAGGACTTGTGGGACACAGATTTAAGATTTTATCCAAGAGATGCAGTGTGAAATGAAGAACCTTTTTACACAGCGAGTGGTAATAACTAGGACTCGATGCGCCGAATGGCTACCCTCTCTGCCGTAATGACTCGATGACTCTATGAGCAGGAGGGGACCTCAGAGGGCACACCATCACATCATTCCCCTGCACCCTCCACAAGTGCAAATACTCTCACATCAGTGGGTATCCATTCATTCGTAGAATTAGGATCACTACCAGGTCAGCACACCACAGACGTACCCAGCATGCATGAACAAAAAATAAACCAGTGAACCCCAAGTGCAGCTTAGGTGCTCTTCTTAAATCTTACGGGTGCTTCTACAGCTGTCAGCTGAGGTGGAGGCAGGCTGCTGACCTTGGTGACCCGTGACTTTCGATGACTTTGGGGGTTGTCCTCTGGCTGCCTGAGGTCTGGAGGGTCCCAGCGTATTGAGGGCCTCCTGAATAATTGCAGGAGTCAACTCTGTCATCGTGGCTATGTGATGGAATGGGCATTATTGTCTAATCACTCTTCTCTCTCGCATAGGTGACCTGCATGTCATCACGACTCCATGAGCTCTGTGGAACAATGGCTGGGCAAAAGAGGGATGAAGCGCCTGGACACCTCCAGGTCTTCAGACTCCTCAGATGAGCAGGGAGCAACAGGTGTGCCCTGAAAGGGTAAAGGAGCAGCTGTCTGATGCATCTGGGAGCTCCTCTCAGGGCACTCGTGGCATGGCCGACAGCTCCTCAGCCCCTCTGTCAGTGTCACGAGCACGTCACATAGCCACAATGACAGACTTGACTCCGACAATTATGCAGGAGGCCCTCAATACGCTGGGACCCTCCAGACCTCAGGTAGCCAGAGGACAACCCCCAAAGTCATCGAAAGTCATGGGTCACCAAGGTCAGCAGCCTGCCTCCACCTCAGCTGACAGCTGTAGAAGCACCCGTAAGATTTAAGAAGAGCACCTAAGCTGCACTTGGGGTTCACTGGTTTATTTTTTGTTCATGCATGCTGGGTACGTCTGTGGTGTGCTGACCTGGTAGTGATCCTAATTCTACGGATGAATGGATACCCACTGATGTGAGAGTATTTGCACTTGTGGAGGGTGCAGGGGAATGATGTGATGGTGTACCCTCTGAGGTCCCCTCCTGCTCATAGAGTCATCGAGTCATTACGGCAGAGAGGGTAGCCATTCGGCGCATCGAGTCCTAGTTATTACCACTCGCTGTGTAAAAAGGTTCTTCATTTCACACTGCATCTCTTGGATAAAATCTTAAATCTGTGTCCCCCAAGTCCTTCTACCAATGGGAACAGCTTTTTCTTGTGTACTTTATCTAAACCTATCATACTCTCGTACACCTCTAACAAATCTCCCTTCAATCTCCATGTAGAACAACTCCAGCTTCTCCAACCTTTCCTTGGAGATAAAATCCCTCATCCCTGGAACCATTTTGGTAAATCTCCTCTGCATCCTCTCGAGGACTCTCACATCCTTCTGTTTAGAGATGGGTGGCTGTCCTGCGGTCATTGTAGCTGCCTGCCTTTGTCCACTTGCATGGGAGAGAAGAGTGATTGGACTGTAATGCCCGTTCCATCACATCCTTCACAGCTCCAAGTGTGAAGCTCCATGTGACCAGTGGTGGAGACATGAGCACTATGCCTTGTGTTTCCCAGAGGCTCTCTTGTGCCCATCCATTAGGCCACTGTCTCTCGGGCTCCACTCCTGTCTCACCATTAGCTATGGGCCAGCCCACATGCTGGCCTCCAAGCTCCAGGGCCTCTTCCTCCATCGGCGTCAGAATGACCAAATAAGGGACATTCCTGCCCGTCTTGGCCCTTTCTATTGCATTATGCATAGTCTTCACCTTCAAGCACATAAATGACAATTGTTAGTTGCCTGCCAAAGCACGCAGAACGCCTTTGCTGGTCTAGCCTGACTGTCCATGATGGTGCCACAGGAATGCCTCCTGCATGCGGCCACTCAGTTGTCTGATGGACCGGGACCCTTCACAGAGAGGCTGACATGCTTTTAACAGGCATTGCTGCTGCCTGGCCATTACCAGTGACTGGGAGGGCATGTCCTTTCTACCAATCTTCCATTCACGCGCAGTCATGTGTAAGGCTGTAAGGTAAGCAATGTGTGGTGTTCTCACTTTGGTGGATTGCTGAGGTCATTAACCCACTAGCAGCACTGCAGACAGATATGCATGATGACCCCATGGCTGTGGACATCCTCTGCGGTCTCCGTCCAGTCTTGCTTTGTCTGGTGGGCCAATCACTTCCTTGTCCGAGCAACCTGGTGGAGAACCTGCAGGGAGGCATCACTGAACCGTGGGGCCACCCTGGCTCGTCCTTCAGACATTCCACGTGTTGCCTTGTTCTTCAGGGCTTCAATATGTGCTGCCTTTGTGGGTGATCAAATTGACAGAGTGCTGGCAGCCCTTTAAATATGGTGCCAGCACTTTCAGCGGCGTGTGATCTCATCACGTCTGTGCTCCTGAGTGGACTGCTCTTTTGCCTCTCGGCAGTTAATTGACCAGCTGTGACTGAATTGCAGACTTTTGCATGCTCCCCCTGCAACCACCGCTCCCCCCTGCCCCCCGCCTGAGTGGCAATGGCTCTTGCTTCTGGTCCCGATGCGGGACCTTGGACCTTTCTGGCGAATTCATCCCGCACTCTTTCTGCGTCTACACAATCAAATGTTTCATAATTTTAAAGACCTCTATTAGGTCACCCCGCTGCCTGCTCTTTTCAAGAGGAAATAGATCAGCCTGTTTATCCTTTCCTGATTGCATAACCTCACAGTTCTGATTCTATCCTTGTAAATCATTTTTCCACCTGCTCCAATTATATCCAATTTTATAATATGGTGACGAGCATCATAATCCATAGCGGTCTAACCAAGGTTCGATACAAGTTTAGCATAACTTTTCTACTTTTCAATTCTGTCCCTTTAGAAATAAACCCTTGTCCTTGGTTTGTTTTTTTATGGCCTTAGTGTGTCACTATTTTTAGTGATTTATGTATTTGTACTCTTGGATCCCTTTGTTCCTCTACCCCATTTAGATTCTTATTTTCCAAGTTATATGTGATGTCCTCATTTTTCTTACCAAAATGTAACATCATAAAGTTACCTATGTTGAAATTCATTTTCCAATTATATGCCTATTCTGCAAGTTTTTTGTAATGTTGTCTTGTTTGTTCCAGTCCTCCTCAGTATTTAATATTCTCCTAATTTGGTGTCATCCACAAATTTAGAAATTGTGTTTTGATTCCAAAGTCTAAATTCTTAATATAAATTGCAAACAACGGCAGTCCCAGCACTGATCCTTGTGGAGTCACACTTTCCACCATCTGTCACTTTGAATAACTACCCTTTACCTTTACTCTCTTTTTTGCCTGTCAGCCGACTAGCTAACCATTCTGCTACTTGTCATGTGACTCCATATCTTCTTGCCTTATTCATTAGTCAATTATGGGCACTTTATTGAAGGTCTTTTGGAAATCTAGATATATTATATCTCCTGCATTATCCTTGCCTATTCTCCCTGTTATCTTGTCAAAAAGTTGAATGAAGTTAGTCAAGCAAGATGTTCCCTTTTGAAATTCATGCTGATTATTCATTGGAGTCATAGAGTCATTTATGGCACAGAAGGAGGCCATTCGGCCCATCAAGTCAATGACTGCTCTCCACAGAGCTGTGCTGTCAGTCCCACTCTCCGGCTTAATCTCCGCAACCCTGCAAGTCTATTTCTCTCAGATGGCCATCCAACTTTCTCTTGAAGTCATTGATCATCTCCACTTCCACCACCCTTGTGGACAGCAAGTTCCAGGTCATTACCACCCGCTGCGTAAAAAAGTGCTTCATCATATTCTCCCTGCATCTTTTGCCCAAAACTTTTAATCTGTGTCCCCTAGTCCTTGAACCGTTAATAGGAACCACTTTTCCTTGTCTAATTTACCTAAGCCTGTCATAATCTTGTACACATCTGTTAAATCTCCCCTTAATCTCCTTTGTTCTAAGGAGAACAAACCCAGCTTTTCCAACCTAGCCTTGTAACTAAAATCCTCTATCCCTGGAACTTTTCTGGTAAATCTCCTCTGCAACCTCTCAAGGACCCTCACATCCTTCCTGAAGTGTGATGACCAGAACTGGAGTCAATACTCTAGCTGGGCCCCAACCAGAGCTTTATAGAGGTTCAGCATAACTTCTCTGCTTTTGTACTCAATGCCTCTATTTATGAATCCCAAGATCCCATATACTTTACTAGCCACTCTCTCAATATGTCCTGCCACCTTCAAAGATCAATGCACATGCACCCCCTGGTCCCTCTGTTCCTCTTTAGAACTGTGCCATTAAGTATATATTGCATCACCTCACACTTGTCAGTATTAAATTCCATCTGCCATCCCTCTGCCCCATTATTATATAATATATTACTATGTTATAATATTTTTGGATTCTAGATGTTCTAGTTTGTCCTTTAGCAGGGATTTCATTATTTTTCCTACCACTGATGTGAAAGCGGGCTTGTCTATAATTCACTGGACATGTTCTATCTCTTCTTAAATGCAGATATAACCTTAGTGTTACGACCAGGTGAGAAATCAGAGGTCTTTTGCTATCTTTACCTGGTCTTAGTATAATAGGGTTTAATTTTTAAACACACTTTGTTTTGAGCTCCCCTTTTTTGTGAATCCTTGTTCACAGTTTTCCAATTATAAGGCAAAGAAACCAACACACCAGGTTTTCTCAGGTTTAAAGGAGAAAAGTGGAACTTATTAAAACTTAAACTCTCATACGGTTCACGTCTATGGACATAACGACGCACCCACGTTAGCATGCACACGCGATATACGCATGCAGATAGGGACAGAAAAGAGGAGAGGAAAATATAGTAGAGAGGGGTTTGAGGCAATTTCAGAAGAGTTTCTTGTTTACTGTGCTTCAAGCTCACGGTATAGTCCTTTTGGAGGTAGTTCTTGCGTTTCGTTGGGGCCCAGTATTCTGCTTAAACCTTGTTCATGTAGGAGACTTATCTCTCTTTGAGGTTCACGTGTTTTCACAAGATTCAGTTCTGTGGGAAGGAGATGGAAGCAGGCGGACAGGAGAGGCTGTGGCGAGCCAGCCCGGAGAGATCTTCGCTCCATGACGCATGATTTTGTCTGAGTTCAAATCTCTTGTTGGAAGTTCAATCTCAACAGCCAGCTAGTCAAGTGCCTAAAACTGATCTGACCACTTTTTCTGCATATTGGGGAAGCAATGACTGGATCCCCATTGTTCCAACACTGTTGGTTACTGTGCAAATGTCTTTCCAGTCAGGGATTTGCAATTTTAAGTTTTAATGTTCATGTAGTGAAATCATGTGTGCCTCAATCTTGGCAGGTGGGGGGCTTGCCTGACAGCTATCCGCCAGTGCTCTGGCACTACACCTTTTACCAATGAATTATTTAATATGTGTAGTACTGTCTCTGCTACCCTTTCCTAGATTCTTTTAAAATGCAATCCGTCCGGACCAAAGGTTATATTCTCTTTGAATTTGATTGGTTTATTTAATATTTAACCCCACTTGATTTTAAATGTGGTTATATCATTTCTAATCTCATCTTCCAGGGTCATGTGCATCTGATCAGTCTCCCTGATAATAATGCAATTCTTTGATATTTCTGCAATTTCGCTATCATATGTGATTTTATCCTGTCCATCATTTAGTGACCCTATTCCAATCCTGATTTTCCTTTATTTTAATTTATGTGCCTATTGGACATTTTACTATTTTGCTTTATGTTCCGACCTGACCTGGGGTCTTGCTGTGAAAAAATTAGAAAGCAAGAGAAGTAGGACTGCAGTTGGAAAGTAACATACCCCCAAAATAATGTAAGTTTGAATCTCTGTTTTGTATAACACAGGGTATGGGAAGGTAAACTGTTGCTGCTGCAGGAGATCATGGATGAATGTTTAAAAGTACAGGCAACCTGGCTATACCTGGAACCTATTTTCAGCTCCCCTGACATCATGGCTCAGATGCCTGAAGAGGGAAGGCGGTTTACTGCTGTGGATAAGACTTGGAAAGAACTTATGAAACAAGTCTTAATGGTAAGTTACGTAATAATTGAATGTTGGTTATGATAATACCACCCAGGTAATTGATAACTAACTGCAGTGGAAGTGAAGAGAAAGACAAAGCAAAGACATTGATTGGTCTGCATTATATGATGCATTTTAATTGACATTTTAAAAAAATCATCGAAATGTTACAAATGCTCCTATAATTCAAGCGATCTTATTGAGATATTAAAAACAACATGACTTGTGACTTAAGAATTTGGTGCAATCATTTAATCACATCAATAATCCAATACTGCCTATATTTTTCTTAGCATATTTTTCCCACCAATTTTCAGTTCTCCCATCCTCTCGTGAAGGTGGAGAACCCTTGTTAGGATATGCCTCTACGGGTATGAATTGCTCTTTGGCCTCACCTAAGCAACCGTTATTAAAATCCAAGCCTCATAACGACTGCTGTTGAAACTCAGATGATCACGATTGACCTTGAATTTATCCTTACCTAACACCCACATGTTTGTGCTGTCAGTGGGTTGATAGATAGTGAACAAGGGTAGAGACGCTGCTCAATTTCTTTATCTTAATCCAGAACTGCTGAAGCCAGTTATAGCACTCCTACTACTGCCCTAACTGAGATTAGCTAAAACAACACATATCAGGTATCGTGTACTAGCTCAGTTTTTCACTGTATGAACTCCCTGAACCATTGGGAGAGCAATTATATTTTTATTGTCTTTATTGTGTGAAATCATTTATCATGTCGGTGAATGCCTGCTATTCTGATAGCAGCCTTAGTGGTCACATCCTGAGGCAGTCTGCCAATCCCGCCATCTTTGAGCCACCGTGAAGAACCTGAGGGTGGCTGCTCGGAGACGGGGGATACCCCCTACACGTGGCTCATGACCCACCTCTGCCACGCAACCATTCAAGAAAAGTAGGCGTACGATGAAAGCCATGCTGCCACCATAAACATTGTCGAGCAGGCCATTGGTGTGCTTAAGCAGCAGTTCTGCTAACTGGACCACTCTGAGGAGCCCTGCTTTCCATTGTAGCACATGTATCAAAGATTGTGATGGTCCGCTGTGTACTCCACAAAGTTGCTATCATGAGGGTGCAGCCATTGCCACTAGGGATCCGGAGGTCACCTTGGGAGGAGGAGGAAAAGGCATGGAGGAGACGTTCAGCACCCCTTCTCTCTAGTCTAGCTGTCCGGGAGTGCCTACTCAGCCTCTGCTTCCCTTAGGAGATCATCCCTTCACCACAATGGCTCCTCTGTTTCCCACCTTCTTATCCATCTGGGAGACCCCAAAACAACCTCCTCAGCCAAAATCCTGGAAGAAAAGACACAAATAAAACCTTTTCATAAATTCTTTATCCAACAACACATCCAATTATGCACACAAAAAATGAACTATTCACCCTTGTGTCCCCTAAGTGCCTGCTTTGGGGTACCTTACTCTAGCTTAGTTCTTCTGAGCAGTGCTACCCCAGTGGTTGCAACATGATGGAAAGCTGCTGACTTTCAGTCAGGCATTCTGCAAATGGTCTTGAAGGACAGCTGCTCTGGGCCTTAAGGCTTCAGACTGCTCCACCTCGGCATGGGCAGCAGCATTCTAGGCTGGCTGGTGGTGAGGCACAAGCAATGGCATTGGTGGAGTGGCTGCGGTGGGAGCACTAATGCTGTCATCCTGAGAGGATTGCAGGCATGTGCTGAACAGTGTCATTGCCACTCTTCTGGCAAAGCATCTAAGAAATCCTAGTAATCTACTGAAGGACTGTTGCGAGAGCCTGCAAACCCCTTTGAGCACTGAGATCTGCAGCCGTGATGGCAGCAGTCGCAGCCTGCATGGTAGCAAGCATGGATCTCATGACCTCTGCCTGCGCTTCCACTGCAGTCCTGAGCCGTTGGGTGGCTTTTGTCTGTGCTGCAGTAGAAGCCGAGACAGCCACAAGGTGCTGCATCATGGTTGGGTCTTCTAGTGCAGTTGTGGAGTCGGCTACACTTTCATGCTGGAAAGGTTGGGCTCCAAGCTCCGAATTATGCCCTGTGGCACATTGGAGCTGGACTGCTCCATGCTCCTTGACAGTCACAAGATGCTTTTTGGCAGACCTGTCATCTTGGTGTACATGTTCATCGGCATTGTCCTGTCGGCCGAATCACCAAAGTTCTCTTTAGCAGAACTCGTCTGTGACTTCAACCTATGGTGAGCTGGCACATGAGCTATCCTTTTCCCCTGGCCTGGCTGCAACCCACTCATGCTTCATGACTCACAGTGTGCATATCCTGACTCTGCGCTACCCTCTAAAGTTCCAGTATCTGAGCTGGTAGTGCAAGTGTTGATGGTGCTCCTTCATCACTGCTGTGGTTTTACTCTTGCCCTTCTTCCTGAAGCTGCTGTGGCTGGGAAGGCAGCATTTCTTGGGTTTCTGAAAGCAGAAAATCAGAAGGGGAGGACTGGGATGAAGGAAGGGGGAGTGGGGTGGAAAGCGAGAGGTCCATGGTCAAACCATCAATGGCTTGTATTTCATGCCAGATAGCAGGATGTGGATGAGGGTGAGGTGGGATATGAGAAGGGGTATAAAGCATTAACATGGTCATCCTCAATGTTCTTGGCGATGTTGGCTGCAGTGATCTCGATTGCAGCTGAACCCATGATGCGGAGGCACCATCTCTTCTGTCGGGCTTAGGTGATGCAGATGTGCTTGTGCCTCGCCAGTTCTGCTCTGCTCCCTTCTATTGTGTGCGACCTTGTCTGTAGGAGAGGGAAGAATATCAATGATTGTGTAACATTGTTTGGGTGATGTGCCTATCGTAGCTAAATAGCTGGAGGTATATGGAGGTAGGGAGAGGTGGGTGTGAGGCCTGACATCATTAGAAAGTGGGTGTTGTTGAGGATCTGAATGTTAGACCTGAGTCCTGACTGCTAGGGACTGGTAATAGGTGAATGATGGGCGTGTGGTGCATTAAGCAGCATGAGAGCTTGGTTGTGTGGTGGGTATGAGAGATTGTGCAGATACATTCACTGACCTTGACCACCTGCATGAGGTCATTGAACTTTGTCAGGCACTACTGCCATCTCCTCAGGGCCAGTGACCTGTCTGGACACCTGTTCCCATTCCCTGCAGATGGCATTCTTCTGATGGTGTCCTGACTCCCTGTGGAAACATGGCTTCTCTCCTCCTGTTGACCTCCAACACTGCATTCATGAACCTGAAGTCTCTCTGTTCCTTGGTGCTCCATTTGTTTTGTTTCCTCTTGCAGCCAATAGCAGTACTGGCATCAGCAGCTTCCTTTCTGTCACTGCAGCTGGCCTATAAGAGGGGCAGACTGTCTTTAAGAGTTGAAGGCTCGCAGGAACACGTGTTAACCTCATGTTGTTAGGCCCCCTGTTGACCATGCAGCCAGCCAGTAATGCGTTGCACTTTGCTGCACAGTACAATCAGGAAAATGAGGATGCAGCATGAAGAATAAGACTGGGCATGGGCAGATCATAAATCGCAAATCCCGTGCCCGAAAACAGGTGCAGATGAATTTTTAGCTCTTTATATTTTTTGTAGTGAATCACCCTGTCTTAGAACAATATTGTATTTGTGATATACAGTAAATGACTGAGATCATAAGATGATCTTCTCTCACAGTATAACTTTTACTGCAGTTTCGTAGATTATGCATATGGAATAAATGAAACAAATTCGTAAATTACATGCATTTCAGGAAAAAAATTGCATCTTGCATTACTTTACACAAAAGAAGCTTTATGGAAGGTAGTATTGGTTTTGATTTGCATTTGTCTACAGTCTTTGATGCTTAAGCACCTGGATATCTCTAACTGATGATGTATCGTTCTGCATTTGCTGTGCAGCAAATCAGTGCTGTTGTGATTTGTGTATGTGCATTCTATAAAGATCTTGCTGCTTTAAAGCAGTTTGTGGAACATGGCTCCAGCCCTCATTATGCAGCAAATGTTCAAAGGTTCATGGTTCTGAAATGAAAAAGTGTTCGCTTTTCTCTGGAAATTCAATTAAATTCATTGGTCTGGGGTAAAATATGTCTGACTTGGTGAAAAGCTTTATTAAGCTGTCAACTACTTAGGGTAAAGGCCACAAGATGGCTGCCTTCAGCAGAAACTGTTTTGAGCCGTAGGTAAAGTAATTAATCCTAGAACTATGCATTATATTAAAATGTATTATTGTGATGCGTTGCAATTCTATATGTCTCATGGAATATGAGCGCCATAATTGTACATACTAAACACATTAACTGGATTGAATTTTTATAGAACCAGGATGAACCTGACATGTTCCAGAAATCTGCAAGCTTTATTAAGTAATTTTCATATACCTTGAAGTATTCTTAAAAATGCCTTATTTGATTCCATAGCTGGACACCATATAAAAGCATGACCAATATTAAATGTGCACACCATCCTTACTAAATAACAATTGGAACAGTTTGAAAAGTTAGACTTCTAGTAGGGCTGAAGACCGATTTAAAAAAAAATTATCTCAACTAATATTTTTAATCTCAGTTAATATTGGTTTTAATCACATATTTAATTGATATCATTGTCGCTGGTGTTACGAAGTATTTTCATGCCAGCTTTGTAATTATCATTTCTGGCTGCCAAGTTGGTTATATTAGTGTCTGCTTTGGTCTGTGCACCAATATGTTAACCTTGTCTTTACTGTTGGCAGGGGGTGATTTGATTACCAAGAAAAACATAGGAACTAGGGATTGGCAACCTGTCCATACACGGACACGAGTGTCCATGATAAAAAATTTTTGAGGTCTGTGGAATTTTAAATGTTTTTCTCCAAGCCTTTAAAACACAAGTTTAAAGGTTTTGAGTAAGACGTTTACAATTATCGAGAGCGAAGGTAATTACAAAGGATCGGGGCATCGGGGCTAGTTCTACAGCCTGCCAAAGTTTTGTATTCGGCCCGACAATCAAAAACGCGAATGGGTTTGCTTGCGCATGGACCTCCGTCCATTCGGAGCGTGGGGGAGGTGGGACTCGCTGGGAAGACTGGAGCCGTCAATCATCTGCTCCCTGCCCATGTCTGAACAGATAGGATAGAACAAATGATAGAACTGGAAAGGCAAGACGACTTTGAGCCAGAGCAAGGTTTTTTTTTTTAGGCAGACAGTCCACTTTCTCAGCTCTCCAAATACCCTGGTTTCTCAGCCTGTTAGGTCGGAGCCGAGCGGCAATGTGTTTCTGCTCCTGGTGCATTGGTGGTGGAGGGGGAAAGAGAGGGAGGAGAGAGAGGGGGTGACAGAGAGGGACGGGGACAGGAGAGGAGAGAGGTGGGGAGGGAAGGTGAGGATGGTAAAGGGCGGGGGAGAGGGGGCGGAGGGAGAGGGGGACACACAGAAGGCAGAGGGATGGACACAGAGAGGAGAGAGGGAGCGAGGAGAGGGATGGAGAGAGAGAGAGATAGCGAGATTAAGATCACACCTGACAGATGTCCAAATTCCCTGCATTACTCATCAAGTGTGCAGACAGACATTAACTACTTGTGCAAGCAAAAACAATGCCAGGTATCTCACTAAATAGGGAGAAATATGCTTTAAATCGGATTGTGTTTTGATGGCATTAGATTGGCTATGCACTCTATATACAAATTAATTGAACCCATGTTCGTGGCTGAGTCAATCATTTTGTCAATTGTCTGTGATGCAACATGTTGGTGCCTATCCCTGATAGGAACAACAAAGCTTGATTACAAACTGACTAATTTATTAGAAGGAGAATTTTATATGTTAGATATCTGAGGCTGTCAGAGGTATCCCATAATCTCTTATCTGGTCATTAAAGGAAAAGTAATATGAATTTGCTTTTCAAGTCATTCCCATCCTTTGGTGAAAGCAATGAGTTTGTTTATTTGTTTAGAGATACAGCACTGAAACAGGCCCTTCAGCCCACCGAGTCTGTGCCGACCATCAACCACCCATTTATCCTAATCCTACACTAATTCCATATTCCTACCACATCTTCACCTGTCCCTATATTTCCCTACCACCGACCTACACTAGGGGCAATTTATAATGGCCAATTTACCTATCAACCTGCAAGTCTTCGGCGTGTGGGAGGAAACCGAAGCACCCGGAGGAAACCCACGCAGACACAGGGAGAACTTGCAAACTCCACACAGGCAGTACCCAGAATTGAACCCGGGTCGCTGGAGCTGTGAGGCTGCGGTGCTAACCACTGCGCCACTGTTCCTGAGTAGGATATTTGATGTAACTGAATGGATGGCATCCAGCTCAACGCCAACTCTGCTTCTAAATGGATCAGGCCTTCCAGGTCAGCCTTGGCTTGCTTCTTCTTTTCACGGGCTTTCTCACTCTGCTTTCCTTTTTGCGGATGAGACATTAAACTGAGGCCCTGTCTGACCTCTCAGGTGAACATATGGCACTTTTTTGAAGATTTGCAGGGGAGTTATTCCTGGTGTCCTGGTCAATATTTATCCCTCAATCAATATCATAAAAACAGATTGATCATTATCACATTGTTGTTTATGAGAACTTGTTCTGTGCAAGTTAGCTGCCATGTTTCCTACATTACAACAGTGACTACACTTCATTGGCTGCAATGCACTTTGGGGCGTCCTGAGGTCATGAAAGGTGCTATATAAATACAAGTCTTTTTCTGTTGTCTCTGTGTAACTTCTACTGTAAGCGCATTTAAAAATAAATACAAAAAAAATGTTAACAGCAGAAGTTAACTGATTAATTGATAGCCCTAATTTCTAATACTTTATGCACTAAACAGCATAACCACCATATTCAATTTGGTTCAATACCTGTCACCTCATCATTTTCTTCTGCTTGCAGCATGATATTTAACTAGCTGTTTATACTGGTATAGTCAGTTTTAAAGTAAATCATCTTGACCCAAATATCTATTATATTATATAAGATGTGCATTTCATTAAAAACTCTTTGGCCAGGATTTGCTGTCGCAGGACGTCTAACTACATCTGCTGCTAGTTAGATTTGCTCTTCACCTTTCAGGTCAAAAATGCTTTGCTTGCTCAGTTGCTACAAGTATGAGCTGATAATGTTGCAGTGAGAGAAGCCAGGCATCTAGAGCCCGAGTGAACAGTATCTCCAAAACCCATGAGATTTAAGGATTGGGAAATAAATGCAGGAAGGACTAAGAAGAAGGGTGAATAAAACAGGGTGAATTCAATGTCAACTCAAGTACATAAAGTGCAATACAGGGAGGGAAAGAAAGATTGGATTAACAGAAAAAAGACAGGAAAAGTAAGAAAGGAAAGTGTATGATTTAATATTTGACATTTTAAAAATCTTCCTGAAAAATTCAAAACCTGAAGGATGAAACTCCACATCTGTAAAGTTAATTTTCGGTGCCAGAGTTTCATTGGCAGTCATTAACACTTATCAAGGCATTAAAAGGGTTCTTACACTTGTAATGACATGACAGAACTTTCTGTAACGAGTTTTTAATGAGAAAATACAGCAACTTCCTAAAAAAAAAAGAACAGGGAGACTAAGGGCACAAGGATAACTGGCGCAACATTTGGATATTCACAATTAAATGCTCATCTGCTTCTCACTGCTCTACCATTGACCCAGAAATAACAGTAAGCATCATTAGCCTTGCTGGTACTTTGATGGCAAGTTCTGGCCCATTATATGTACCTGTTACTCCTGTAGGTGGCACTGTGATAGGTATTTTCAGTGTTAAAGTTATGATGCACGTTAGTAACCTGTCTCTAGATGCAGAAATCAACAGGCGCATGGGAAAGGCTTCCAGTGCTATGTCCAGACTGGCCAAGAGAGTGTGGGAAAATGGCGCACTGACACGGAACACAGAAGTCCGAGTGTATCAAGCCTGTGTCCTCAGTACCTTGCTCTATGGCAGCGAGGCCTGGACAACGTATGTCAGCCAAGAGCGATGTCTCAATTCATTCCATCTTCGCTGCCTCCGGAGAATACTTGGCATCAGGCGGCAGGACCGTATCTCCAACACAGAAGTCCTCGAGGCGGCCAACATCCCCAGCTTATACACACTACTGAGTCAGCGGCGCTTGAGATGGCTTGGCCATGTGAGCCGCATGGAAGATGGCAGGATCCCCAAAGACACATTGTACAGCGAGCTCGCCACTGGTATCAGACCCACCGGCCGTCCATGTCTCCGCTTTAAAGACGTCTGCAAACGCGACGTGAAGTCCTGTGACATTGATCACAAGTCGTGGGAGTCGGTTGCCAGCGTTCGCCAGAGCTGGCGGGCAGCCATAAGGCAGGGCTAAAGTGTGGCGAGTCGAAGAGACTTCGCAGTTGGCAGGAAAAAAGACAGAGGCGCAAGGAGAGAGCCAACTGTGTAAGAGCCCTGACAAACAAATTTTTCTGCAGCACCTGTGGAAGAGCCTGTCACTCTAGAATTGGCCTTTATAGCCACTCCAGGCGCTGCTCCACACACCACTGACCACCTCCAGGCGCTTACCCATTGTCTCTCGAGACAAGGAGGCCAAAGGGAACTTTCATTTTATTGCATATTACCCTGCTGGTGTGCCGTATGACCCCTAGGCTTGTATAAATCACTCAACCTTTCTGAACAATGAATTCAGCTCCAGTTTTCCTATAATTGGAAATTCTGAGATCCAAAATAAAGATATAAAAAAGTAAAAGTAAAAATATTTCATAATACCTTTACATTTATCTATTGGACATATCTTGTCTTTTAATGCCTTCATTAAAGTTTTTATTTGAAGGCATCAGCCTCTCCAAAAACTACAGCTTTGGATGATTTTTTTTTCCAGGACTGTGAGGCTGTGAACTGAATTTGGATGCGCGACGTACTTAATTTCCCAGGAACAGTACCATTTCAGTCTGTATTAATTCATACCTCAGTACCTTCCCCCCCAGTAGCTTTTTCCAAATAATTTTAGAAAAACAAGCGGGAAAATTTCAAAAGTTTTATTGCAGTAAAATTTACGTTGAGCTTTTCTTTAATAAAATAAGATAAACGACAGTGTTCTCATTATGCACCTATTGTAGCTTTTGTTTTGTGTTCTATGAACTTTAAAATGTTTACTAAAGGGAGGGAGAGAAAATCAAGTCAGAGTGAAGGGGGTGAGAGAGAGACAGTGGGCCCAGAGGAACGAGAGAGAGAGGTGAGGGAAAGAGTTTTTTTTTCTTCATTTAATGCTACATCAATTTTCAAAACAAAACACCAGTTGAATTTTTAATCTAGTTAATTATCTTATCTGTCTTTAATTGATGGAAAAAGATCAATGATAATCTGTGTGACAAAGGATCTCATTTCTGCCATCAATGAGAGAATGAGGAAGAGTGTGTGACTAGAGAACGGTAGAGATGGAGTTTTTTTTCCTCATTCTAATTTCATGACATTTTAAAAGTTGAATTTTGAAAACAAACAAATTCTCAGTGAAAAGATAAGAGGGAAAGCTTAGGTGGGGGGGGGGGGGGTGGGGGGTGGGGTGGTGGTGTCAGAACAGAGGAGGGCAACTAGTGTAAGGTGAGGGAATCTCTGGCATGTCAATATCTGAGATCGGGATGGAGGACTATGGGTGAGGTGAACAAACGCAAAATAAAGGAGAAGGCAAAATACAGGAATCGAGTGGGTAGTTCAAGGGAAGTTCAATGGGAAAGAAGCTGTGTCGTGATTGGAGTAAAGGGTTGGTAGGAAGAGGAATGAGTAGTGAGTAGGGTGTTGAAGGGGAAGAGATACATGTTACATGTGAGGGGATAAGGGAATATGAATGGAGAAGGGGACAGGAAGGGAGCTACTGACAATCACATGCAGCCAGCAGCTGTTGGTTCTTTCCCTATCTCACCATACCATACACAACTACCATCCACCCAAAAAAGAAAGAAGGAAAAGACAGAGAGGGGCTGACAAGGAAAAAGGAAAGAAACAAAAAGAAGAGTTAAGTGAAGAGAAGCAGCAGAGAGAGAAAAAGAGAAGCAAAAACAAACAACAGTAACATAAAGACATCAGAGAGAAGGACCATATTCAGCACAAAGGAAGATGGTTGAAGGCCTGATGAAGAAGATGCCTTCACTCCAGAAGTGTAGTTTAGGTAGGTTTAACAGCCAAAGTTGAATTCTGACATGGTTCTCAGGATTCTCTTGAAGTGGTGGACTTTCTGCAGGTCACGAAGTTGGTTGCTTGTACTCGTGTTACTAGCAGGTCAGTTTGCTGTATTGGTGGACCTGAAATGTTACAGCCTTCAGTTCTTTTAAGGCCCAGATGGCACTGCCTTGTCTGCTGCTGCTTCTGCTTACAGTCAGTATTTAAAGGTTAAAAAGGAGATAAACATAGCTGCCCTACCATTTGACCTCTCACAGTCCCTTTTCCAAACATGGTAGTAGTCGTAGGTTGATTAGCCACATCCTGGTTTATTGTTGTAATACATTTATCCTGAGTGGGGCGGGGGGGGGGGGGTGGGGGGGGGGGGGGTGGTGGTGAGGGCGGGAGGGCCGCGGTGGTGGTGGTTAAGACAATCACCACCTTTGTCTCAGAAGAAACCCATTCAGTTCAGGAACCTCTCCTGATGGTTTCAAGACTGGTGTGGTTGACACCTTTTAGTTTGTAATGTATCCTCTTGTCCTTTTGGGTCTGTGAGGTAGTTATTGAATTCACAAGCCAGGTTATCTGACCTTCGGCGGTCATCTTTGCAGCACATTGCCCACTTTTTAAAGGAAAAGACAATTTCAAAAGAGTCCACATTGAATAAAGTTCATATCTTAAAAGTTAGGAATATGCAATGTCTTTACTGGGCATAACACTTTGCATAACTGTAGCAGGACTTCTAACCCTTCTATAAAGGCTAGCATTTCATTAGCCTTTTTGATTATTTTCTGTACCTGTCCATGACATTGTAATGGCTCCTGGGCAGTCAGCTCCTTCACTGTGCATCTCTATTCTTGACCGTCTACTGTTATCCTTTGACCTTTTTCCCCCATCTCCTCTTTTCCGCTGTTTAAGTTCCCCTGACTCTAATAGTGCGTGCATTTTAGCCCAAGCTTCAAGTTAACTACTAGTTTAAATGGCCTTTGTCTGTTATTTAAACCCCCATTTCTGATCATGCGTGCTCTTTGTGAACTCTGGAAAAAATCTGGATCTAGATTTTCCCCAAACTTGACCTCACGTTCCTGGACTTCGCTGGACATCAAGACCACACTTCTGGGCTGGACTAATTGTACAAAACTGTGAAACTCAGTTTCTGTCTCTGATATCCTGCAGTATTGCTATATTTTAAAGTAACTTTGATCAGTTTACAGCTCTTCCTCCATACTGCTGTGACTGAGGGACATTAAACCACTGGTGAGTCTGTGACTGGCTGCTAGTTATGCTGGTTTTGTAGCTTCATTTATAGTCTGTTCTTGGCCAGAAACTCACTCACTTGGCTTGAAGTACAAACCCCAGCCACTTCTGGATTTTATGGTGACCTCCAACTATGGCATCAACTTTTTACCCTGCAACCGATTCTGTGAACTTCCTGGAACTTCATTCCCGTAGAAATAATTCCATCAGTGTGCCCTCTATTACTATACCCTCAGATAGTTTCTGGACTTCATTTGCCATGACTGTCTCCAAACTTGGGCAACAGTTCATCAATGTTCCATGCTGACTCTACCTTATTTACATTAATGTTATCCACCAGGGAAACTCTGACTTTAATTCTGGCCTCTCTTCTATTGTCTCATACCTATTTTCCATTTGCCATCAAGATTTTCTGTATTCTAATAACTGCACTGTAACCAGACCTATGTAATTTGAATTTTTCCTGTATCCATTAGCATGTGCGTTTTAGCTGCTGCTCTGGAACAGAGCCTATAACTTCTATATTCACTTTTTTCTCTCCTTTTTTTTAAACTTTCCTTTTTACTCCTTCTAGACCCCTCTGTCCTATTGTCACGCCTCCTTTCACTTCTTCCCTTTTTAGGTACTCTACCCTTTCAAATCTCTACCCCCCAACCCTTCAGTGCTCCTCGACCTTCCTGCTCTCTTGCAGCAGTCCCAGGCTTGACTTTCTCTTAGATAACCCTACAGCTTCCCTCTGTGTCTCTTGGCATCATCCAAAGGGCTTATTGAGGCACTCAGCACTGCCTCATTACAAGCAGCAGCCCCAATTGCCCCATCCTACTCTGTCACTGAACTTCCTGCCCAGCGTGTCTGCTGGGGGCTAGTCTTGCCAATCTCCATCCTGTCCAACCCATCCCTTTCAGTGGATCTGATTTCACTGCCCCGCTCTGCCCCTCCAGAATATCCATTCACTTGTGAATAAGGCCCTCACGATCCATACATTTATTGTGGATGATTGCATTGACGTCATGACCTGGCTGAGAGTGTTTAGTTTAATTTAGTTTAGTTTAGAGATACAGCACTGAAACAGGCCCTTCAGCGCACCGAGTCTGTGCCAACCATCAACCACCCATTTATACTAATCCTACACTAATTCCATATTCCTACCACATCCCCACCTGTCCCTATATTTCCCTACCACCTACCTATTCTAGGGGCAATTTATAATGGCCAATTCACCTATCAACCTGCAAGTCTTTGGCATGTGGGAGGAAACCGGAGCACCCGGAGGAAACCCACGCCGACACAGGGAGAACTTGCAAACTCCGCACAGGCAGGGTGATGACATCTTCCTCCTAAATGAAGCCTCCTCACCTGGCTATACCTTCCACAACATTTTTTTGATTTGGGGATGTGGGTATCCCTGGTTAGGCCAGCATTTATTGTCCATCCCTAATTGCCCTTGTGAAGGTGGTGGTGAGCTGCCTTCTTGAACTGCTGCAGTCCATGTGGTGTAGGTATATCCACAGTGCTGTTAGGAAGGGGGTTCCAGGATTTTGACCCAGTAACAGTGAAGGAACTCTGATATATTTCCAAGTCAGGATGGTGTGTGACTTGGTGGGAACTTGCAGGTGGTGGTCTTCCCATGCATCTACTGCCTTTGTTCTTCTAGGTGGTAGAGGTCGCAGGTTTGAAATGTGCTGTAGAAGAACGCTTGGCAGGTTGTTGTAGTGCATCTTGTAGATGGTGCACACTGTTGCCACTGTGGGCCTGTGGTGGAGGGAATGAATATTTAAGATGGTGGATGGAGTGCCAATTAAGAGGGCTGCTTTGTCTTGGATGGTGTCGAGCTTCTTGAGCGTTGTTGGAACTTCTTATCCAGGCAAGTAGGGAGTATTCCACCACACTCCTGACTTGTGCCTTGTAAAGGGTGGACAGGTTTTGCTGAGTTAGGAGGTGCGATACATATGGCAGAATTCCCAGCCTCTGATCTGCAGCTATAGTCCTGGAATTATGTAGCTGGTCCAGTTAAGTTTCTAGTAAATGGTGATCCCCAGGATGTTGATGGTGGGGATTCAGTGATGGTGATGCTGTTGAATGTCAAGGGGAGATGGTTAGGTTCTCAGATGGTCATTAAGCAGCACTTGTGTGGCATGAATGTTACTTGCCACTTATCAGCCCAAGCCTGAATGTTGCCAGTTTTGCTACACATGTATATGGATTGCTTCAGCATCTGAGAAGTTACGAATAGTTCTGAACATTGTGCAATCATCAGCAAATATCCCCACTTCTGAGCGAATGATGGAGCAACTGAACATAGTTGGGCCTAGGACATTGCCAGAGGCACTCCGGCAGCTGAGATGATTAGCCTCTGACAACCACAATCATCTGCTAGGTATGACTCCAGCCAGTGGAGAGCTTTTCCCCTTATTTGGTCTGTTAAAGGCATCATATAAATACAAGTTGTCGTTATCTATACGCATGGACCCCGAAATCTCTTTGGACCTCCACTACTTCTGGCTTTTTACCATTTAGAAGTGCTTTGAATGATCCTATTTGGTTCCAAAGTGGATGATCTCACTCTTTACTTTTTATATTCTTTCATGGGATGTGGGCGTCACTGGCTAGGCCGACATTTATTGCCCATCCCTAATGGCCCTTGAGAAGGTGGTGGTGAGCCATTTTCCTAAACTGCTGCATTCCATGTGGTGTAGGTACACCCACAATGCTGTTAGGAAGGGAGTTCCAGGTTTTGACTCAGTGACAGTGAAGGAATGGTGATATAGTTCCAAGTCAGGATGCTGTGTGGCTTGGAGGGGAACTTGCATGCATCTGCTGCCCTGGTCGTTCTAGGTGGTAGAGGTCACGGGTTTGGAAGGTGCTGTCAAAGGAGCCTTGATGAGTTGCTGCAGTGCGTCTTGTAAATGGTACACACTGCTGCCACTATGCGTCGGTGGTGGAGGGAGTGAATAATGATGGTGGTGGATGGGGGGCCAATCAAGAGGGCTGCTTTGTCCTGGATGATGTCAAGCTTCTTGAATGTTGTTGGAACTGCACACATTCAGGCAAGTGGAGAGTATTCCATCACACTCCTGACTTGTCTTGTAAGACGGTGGAGAGGCTTTGCGGAGTCAGGAGGAGAGCTAGTTGCCGCAGCGTTCCCAGCCTCTGACCTGCTCTTGTAGCCACAGTATTTATGTGGCTGGTCCAGTTCAGTTTCTGGCCAATGGTAAACCCCAGGATGTTGATCGTGGGGATTCAGCGATGGCAATGTCATTGAACATTAAAGGGAGATGGTTGGATTCTCTTTTGTTTGAGATGGTCATTGCCTGGCACTTGTGTGGCTTGAATGTAGCCCAAGCCGGAATGTTATCCAGGTCTTGCTGCATAATGGCAAGAGACTGCTTCAGTCTCTGAAGAGTTGCGAATGGTGCTGAACATTGGGCAATCATAGATATTGAAATTCATTTGCCACAGTTTTGCCAACGCACATAAGCTACTAACATTTCTTCATTGAAGCATAAAATTACGCTGCTTACAATGCCGCCTATCTTTGTGTCATTGGGAAACTTGGATATGTGGCTATCTATCGTCAAAATTGTTTATAAATGCAGTGAATAGTTGAGAACCAAACACCGATCCCTTTGGGATGCCACTAATCACATCCAGCCAATTAGAGTACCTACCCATTTTCCCTACTTTCCTGCTGTTCAGCCAATCTCCTAATCGCGTCAATAATTTGCTCTTCGTTCATGAGCTTCAACTTTAGCTAACTTTAGCTGAATTTTGAATTAGTTCTATATTCAAACTTAACCTAAGCAGAACAGTTTAACAAATTTGTAAACATTAATTTCTAATAATAGGTTATGAATTTTGTGATTTACTAAGGCAATAATATGTAATATTATCCTCGCGCACGATGACATGCAAGCTGTAATCCTTGCCTACAGATCTGCCACTGACCCAATCTGAGTACAAACTGGGGTCAAACAAGGCTGTGTCATCGCACCAGCACTCTTTTCCATCTTCCTCGCCACAACACTCCACCTCATCTCCATGAAGCTCCCTGCTGGAGTAGATCTATCTGAGGACTGGGGAATGGTTCTGAACTTTGTGCAATCAGAACAAGTAGGAAGCTATTTAACCTACGTTGCCTCCAGTCCAGAACCGAGGTCACCCCAACCTCTGTCATCAAGCTGCAGTACATGGATGATGCTTGTGTTTGCACACACTCAGAGGCCGAGCTTCAAACCCTTGTCATTGCATTCAAGGAGGTGGATGAAAGAATGGGCCTTAAGCTAAACATCCAGAAGACAAAGGTCCTCTTCCAGCCTGCTCCTGCAGTGCAACATTGCCTCTCAATTATCAAGATCCACCAGACAATGTGGATCACTTCTTATATCTTGGGAGCTTCCTCTCAGCAAAGGCAGACATCGACGATGAAACTCTGCATCGCCTATAGTGTGCCAGTTCAGCCTTTGATCGTCTGAGGAAAACAGTGTTTGACGACAAAGATCTCAAATCTGCCACCAAGCACATGGCCTACAGGGCATCAGTGTTACCTGCTCTCCTATATGCATCGGAAACATGAATGCAGTACAGCAGACATCTCAAAGCCCTGGAGAGATGTCACCAGCATTGCCTCTGAAAGGTCCTGCAAATTCAGTGGCAGGACAGGCGCTCCAATATCAATGTCCTCTCTCATGCCAACATCCCCAGTATTGAGACACTGGTCATGGCTAGTTAGTTACGTTGGACGGGCCAGATCGTCCGCATGCCTGACACAACTTCCGAAACAAACGTTCTACTCCGAGCTCTGTCACGGCAAGAGGCTACCAGGAGGGCAGAGGAAACGCTATACGGATGTCCTTAAAGCCTCCCTAAAAAAAAATTGTGACATCTCCACTGATTCATGGGAATCTCTTGCCTGAGACCACCCAAAATGGAGAAGAAGCATCCGTGAAGGTACCAGCCAGTTCGAACAACGTTGACATGCCCGGGCAGTGACCAAGTGCAAACAGCGGAAGGAGTGGTTGGAAATTCGAGCATCCCATTCACTCGCCTCACCAAACACCACTTACCCCACCTGTGGCAGAGTGTGTGAATCCATTATTGGACTACTTGGTCACCTCAGGACCCACAACCCTGGAGTGGAAGAAAGTCATCCTCGTTCCCGAAGGACTGCCTAGGAAGAAGAAGAAAAATATGGAACAAGAAATGTACTTATGTTTTAATTGGCTTTTCTCTGAGAATTCAATTATCTTTATCTCATGATGAGCATTATTAAATTGTCTGCTGGGTAGTTGCTGAGCTCACCGTGCTGGAAGATGGCACAACTGCTTCTGTTAACAGCTTTCTTCTTGAGCTGTATCTGATAAGGGCATTCAACGAACAGCACCAGTATGAGTTCAAAGGCAATAGGCACTGAAAATTACCTGCCAAAGACAAATAAAATAGTAACATATGTGCAGAAAGATGCTACTATTGTATTTTCCAAAAAGATTTTCCAGAATTATAGATTGTAAATTTTAATGTAGCTATTTTTACAATTATTTGTTTACTGGCAATTGTAACATATCTTGTTAAAGAAGGGCACGGAAAGGAATATGTTTCATAGAAATCTGATTATTTAGTACTGAATTTGCCCACTTCAGATGATTCCTGATCTATATCAAACGTTGGAACAGTTACTGACTTCGGGTTTTCCAGTGAAGCTTCTTGCTGTTGAGTTTTGTTGATACCAGTAGACAGATTTCTTGCTGAGCAGGAAGAGACAAAATGAGGATCTCCATGGCTGAAAGCAGGTTAAGATTAAAAATATTTCTGAATCAGATAGTTTGTTTCGAGACATTTTTTTCTTATGTGGAGTTTCAGTTCTTGACAGTAAATTTTAATTCAAGAATGCAAAATTAAGTACAAAGAATTTAGCTTTTTAAATTTTTATCATTCGTGGGGTGTGGGTGTTGCTAGCTAACCCAGCATTTATTGCCCGTCCCTAATTGCCCTCGAGAAGGTGGTGGTGAGCTGCCTTCTTGAACTGCTGCAGTCCATGTCAGGTAGGTACACCCACAATGCTGTTAGGAAGGGAGTTCCAGGAATTTGACCCAGCGACAGTGAAGGAACGGCGATATAGTTCAAAGTCAGGATGCTGTGTGACTTGGAGGGGAACTTGCAGGTGGTGGTGTTCCCATGCATTTGCAGCCCTTGTCCTTCTAGTTGGTAGAGGTCGCGGGTTTGGAAGGTGCTGTCTAAGGAGCCTCGGTGCATTGCTGCAGTGCATCTTGTGGATGGTACACACTGCTGCCACTGTGTGTCGGTGGTGGAGGGAGTGAATGTTTGAGGATGGGGTGCCAATCAAGCGGGTTGCTTTGTCCTGGATGGTGTCGAGCTTCTTGAGTGTTGTTGGAGCTGCACCCATCCAGGCAAGTGGACAGTATTCCATCACACTTATGACTTGTGCCTTGTAGATGGCGGACAGGCTTTGGGGAGTCAGGAGATGAGTTACTTGCCGCAGGAATCCTAGTCTCTGACCTGCTCTTGTAGCCACAGTATTTATATGGCTACTCCAGTTCAGTTTCTGGTCAATGGTAGCCCCTATGATGTTGATAGTGGGGGATTCAGCGATGGTAATGCCATTGAATGTCAAGGGCAGATGGTTAGATTCTCTCATGATGGAGATGGTCATTGCCTGGCACTTGTGTGGCGCGAATGTTACTTGCCACTTCTCAGCCCAAGCCTGGATATTGTCCAGGTCTTGCCGCATTTCTACACGGACTGCTTCAGTATCTGAGGGGTTGCAAATGGTGCTGAACATTGTGCAATCATCCCCACTTCTGACCTTATGAATGAAGGAAGGTCATTGATGAAGCAGCTGAAGATGGTTGAGCCTGTGACACTACCCTGAGGAACTCCTGCAGTGATGTCCTGGAGCTGAGATGATTGACCTCCAACAACCACAACCATTTTCCTTTGCGTTAGGTATGATTCCAACCAGCGGAGAGTTTTCCCCCTGATTCCCATTGACTCCAGTCTTGCTAGGGCTGCTTGATGCCATACTCGGTCAAATGCTGCCTTGATGTCAAGGGCAGTTAGTCACACATCACCTCTTGAGTTCAGCTCTTTTGTCCATGTTTGAACCAAGGCTGTGATGAAGTCAGGAGCTGAGTGACCCTGGCAGAACCGAAACTGAGCATCACTGAGCAGATTATTGCTAAGCAAGTGCCGCTTGATGGCACTGTTGTTGACACCTTCCATCACTTTACTGATGATTGAAAGTAGACTGATGGGGCGGTAATTGGCCGGGTTGGACTTGTCCTGCTTTTTGTGTACAGGACATACCCGGGCAATTTTCTACATTGCAGGATAGATGCCAGTGTTGTAGCTGGACTGGAACAGCTTGGCTAGGGGCACGGCTTGTTCTGGAGCACAGGTCTTCAGTACTATTGCCGGAATGTTGTCAGGACCCTTGGTCTTTGCAGTATCCAGTGTCTTCAGTCGTTTCTTGATATAACGCGGAGTGAATCGAATTGGCTGAAGTCTGGCATCTGTGATACTGGGGACTTCAGGCGGAGGCCGAAATGGATCATCAACTCGGCACTTCTGGCTGAAGATTGTGGCCAATGCTTCAGCCTTATCTTTTGCACTGATGTGCTGGGCCCCCCCATCATTGAGGATGGGGATATTTGTGGAGTCACCTCCTCCAGTTAGTTGTTTAATTGTCCACCACCATTCATGGCTGGACATGGCAGGACTTAGATCTGATCTGTTGGTTATGGAATCGCTTGGCTCTGTCTATTGCGTGCTGCTTACACTGTTTGGCACGCAAGTAGTCCTGTGTTGTAGCTTCACCAGGTTGATAACTCATTTTGAGGTATGCCTGGTGCTGCTCCTGGCATGCCCTCCTGCTCTCTTCATTGAACCAGGGTTGGTTCCTGGCTTGATGGTAATGGTAGAGTGGGGGATATGCCAGGCCATGAGGTTACAGATTGTGGTTGAGTACAATTCTGCTGATGATGGCCCACAGTGCCTCATGGATGCCCAGTTTTGCATTGCTAGATCTGTTCGAAATTTGTCCCATTTAGCATGGTGATCGTGCCGCACAACACGATGGAGGGTATCCTCAATGTGAAGGCGGGACTTCGTCTCCGCTCGGACTGTGCAGTGGTCACTCCTACCAATACTGTCATGGACAGATGCATCTGTGACAGGCGGATTGGTGAGGATGAGGTCAAGTATGTTTTTCCCTCAACACCTGCCGCAGACCCAGTCTAGCAGTTATGTCCTTTCGGACTCGGCCAGTAGTGGTGCTACCAAGCCACTCTTGGTGGGGGACATTGAAGTCCCCCACCCAGAGTACATTCTGCGCCCTTGCCACCCTCAGCGCTTCCTCCAAGTGGTGTTCAACATGGAGGAGTACTCACTCATCATCTGAGGGAGGGCGGTAGGTGGTAATCAGCAGGAGATTTCCTTGCCCATGTGCGAAAGATGCGGCTGAAGCATTTGCAACAATCTTCAGCCAGAAGTGCCGGGTTGATGATCCATTTCGGCCTCCTCCTGACTCCCCAAAGCCTTTCCACCATCTACAAGGCACAAGTCAGGAGTGTGATGGAATACTGTCCACTTGCCTGGATGGGTGCAGCTCCAACAACACTCAAGAAGCTCGACATCATCCAGTACAATGCAGCCCGCTTGATTGGCAACCCATCTACAAACATTCACTCCCTCCGCCACCGACGCACAGTGGCAGCAGTGTGTACCTGTGTCTACAAGATGCATTGCAGCAACACACCAAGGCTCCTTCGACAGCACCTTCCAAACCCGTGACCTCTCCCAATTAGAAGGACAAGGGCTGCAAATGCATGGGAACACCACCACCTGCAAGTTCCCATCCAAGTCCCACACCATCCTGACTTGGAACTGTATCACCGTTCCTTCACTGTCGCTGGGTCAAAATCCTGCTACTCCCTTCCTAACAGCACTGTGGGTGTACCTACCCCACATGGACGGCAGCGGTTCAAGAAGGCAGCTCACCACCACCTTCTCGAGGGCAATTAGGGATGGGAAATAAAAGCTGGCCTGGCCTGCGACGCCCACATCCCATGAGTGAATTCAAATAAACAAATAAAATCACACTGCTGTGGGTCTGGAGTCACATGTAAGTCAGACCAGGTAAAGACAGCAGTTTTCCTTCTCTAAAGGACCAATGAACCAGATGAGTTTTTACAACAATCTTTTCATGGCCATCATTAGATTATCTTTTAATTCCAGATTTATTAATTGAATTCAAATTCTATCTTCTGCTATGGTGGGATTTGAACCCATGTTCCCAGAGCAATACCTGTGTTTTTAGTCCAGTGACAATACCACCACACCACCACCTTCCCTTCTCAATGTAAATGCTTAAATGTTTGATGGATTGAATTTGTTTTCATTCTTATAAATTTGAATGTTGCTCTGGAGTTTTGCTTGATTTGTCTTT
This sequence comes from Heterodontus francisci, assembly GCF_036365525.1. Classification (NCBI taxonomy): domain Eukaryota; kingdom Metazoa; phylum Chordata; class Chondrichthyes; order Heterodontiformes; family Heterodontidae; genus Heterodontus; species Heterodontus francisci. Next base: position 95,596,909 of record NC_090377.1, on the reverse strand, counting down.
GAGACGCATGCAAGAGCACTCATCCCATAGCAGACTCCATTGATATTCACATCACTTTCACTATTAAATGAGCTATAACACTGTCTCTTGGCTCAGTGGATGAAGGCACTGCCTGTCATGGCACTAAGCAGGAAAGTTCCAGTCTTAATTCCTGATCACTGCGAGAGAGGGGAAGACATTGTTTTTTGTTAATGATCACTAGTCAGTAACTCCGATTGGAAAGTGCGCATTGGGGGAACAACAGAATTGGGCTCAATTGTGATGTTTCCATTGGAAAATAGCCTGTCAGCATTCACTGTCTGGTCGTGAACATGAAGAATAGTCACTTAAGCAGGTCACTGGAAGGCTGCTGCTGCCTGTGGAACTTTACCTCAGCAGGAGTCAACAACTTCAGGGGAAATTGGAGATAATTGGAAAAAAATTCAGCTATTGCTGTTGTTGTGAGGACCACCATTTTGGGATCAGATTTCTAAATAGGCTATCCCATTATGTATTTAATATGTTTTCAAACAGTCATGAATCTGTGACCATCATTCGTTGAAATGCCGAGCTATTTTTATTGATCTCGTCAAAGTAAATGATGTCATTACTGAGGAATGGAATTTATTTTTATATTTGTCAACCATCATCAATATTATTCACTCCCATGTCAGGTAAAGCATGAGCTAAATGTAGATTAGAGCTCTGAAATAAAATTTTAAAATGCTGAAACTCAACAAGTCAGGCAGCATTTGTGGAAGGAGAAACTATGTTAATGATTCCACTGACCTGAAACATTGGCCCTGATATTGATAGGGATGGGTTTTTTGAGCGAGAGAAGATTTTGACTCCACTGTGGTGTCTTTATTTTTGACAGGATCCCCAACTGATTGACAGGCTTTGCTCCCAATCAGGCAGGGAGCACTCCAGAACAGCCCACAGGTGCAGGTAGGCACCCTGGAGCTGCTGGTCGGAGTGTGGAGGGTGTTGGGAGCCGATCCGTGACTCCAGCATTGGGAAGGGTAGATTCCAGAGGGGTCCAATCCCCAACCCTAGTGGGAGGGATGTCTGATCCCATGGAAGGGGGTCTGATCCCCAACCTTGGGGAACTTTTGGATTGGGGGTATGGTCTGATAGTAAGGGGCAGGAGGGTTCAGATGGCATGAATGAGGTATGCTTGATTGGTTGGGTTGAAGCATTCCTGCTCCTCTTGACCCAGAAGAAGTGCCGGAAAGGCACTTAGCTTCTCCCCAATGCTCTCCTCGCCTTCCTTGAGCTGCTGGATATCTTGAGTTCTGGGAATCCTGGCCAGCCAGGGTTAAACCTGAAAGCAGGTTAAATGTCAGCCTCTCAGCCCCAATATCAATGATCAATCCACCTCCTGGGAGCGAATTGGGTGTTTGCCACCTGTCCCGACTCCTTTACACACACAAGTAATTGGGTTGGAGGCAGATTGGGGTCGGAGTTGAGATTTTTAAATTTTTTGCGTCTCACCCGACGCCAACCCACCTGTTTTGTGGTGGGGGGGGGGGGGGCGGTGGGGGGTTAAAGTTACCCCCAGTAACTCTGTTTCTCTCTCCACATATGCTGCCGACTTGCTGTGTATTTCTAGTATTTTCAGTTTTTATTTTAGAGTTCCAGTTTCTGCAGTATTTTGCAGATTGGGGCTCTCTACCCAGGCCCAATAACGTGTTTTAATCTCAGGTCAAATGAAGTGTGATGGAAGGGGATTTACCAAACCTTACCCGCCCCACAGGGAAACCTTAGGCCTCCCTTCCCTATGCTTCCCCACCCCCTGTCCCCCACTCCCCCACCAGGATTCCTCACTTGGTGTACTTATCTTCCATCAGGCACATTCACCTGAGTATATGGTGGTGGCCTCCTGCCACTCTATTTTAACTGCCAAGCAGTCATTCACTAGTTGTTTTGGGCTGGAAGTCAGCAAGTGCCATGTTTAAATCAGGCCTAGATGGGTTGGCCGTTTGCTTTACTGTATTACACTGAGAGTTAAAATTAAGCCCGACAAGTCTTAATACTACAAGAAAAGCAAATACTTTGTTTCTAATAATGTAGATCTGTAATTCAAATCTTTGCAAAAAAAAAGATATCAGAAATTGGGATGTACAACTTTGTTGCTCTGTTTAATAACCTATAGTTTGCCACTGTCTGGCATGTATAGGGCCCTACCAAATTCACGGGCAAATTTTACAAATTTCATTGTCACAGCGTTCTGAGAATCGTGAATTTCATGATTTCATGTATTTAAATTGTAAATATCACGTGTCACAACAACCATGAAAATTATCTATTTTAAAACAAAAAAAAATACAAGGGATGTTTCTAGTTTCAAATGGCATTTATTGTATACTCAAAACTTTTGTAAAAAGCTGGCTATAAACAGGTTACATTCTTTACTCACTGAAGTCATTGGTTAAATGTGAGCATAGAGCAACCTGCAACTGTATCTTTCTTCATTCCATGTCTCTGCACTGTGAACACCTATCTAAGTTTAAACACAGCTCTCTCTGCATCCACAGAGTTCATTGCAATTGTCAGACAGCACCGTGTTAGTTTTGCAACGTAGGACTATTTTCTGAGCTCTCTTCTGACTTCTGAAAAATCGTTGCTCGATTTTCTGCGTGTTTGTTTTCCAGCAGTGAGGTGTTGGAAACTCTCTGTTGCGATGGCTTTCAGACTCTTAAGTGAACTGCTGCCTGCCGTGTGTGATCCAACAAAACATTGCAGCTTGTACAAAACAGTTTCTACCATCAGCATGCAGAATTTGGCTGCCACATTCTTTCACCCAATGTCCTGCAGTAATGGTTGTGGCCGTTTTTGATTTGCTCATTCCGGCATTCTCACTTGTCATAAGAACATAAGAACATAAGAAATAGGAGCAGGAGTAGGCCATTTGACCCTTCAAGCCTGCCCTGCCATTCAATAAGATCATGGCTGATCTGCCCCAGACTTCAACTCCTCTTTCGTGCCAGCTCCTCATAGCCCTCAACTCCCTGATATTTCAAAAATCTATCTACCTCCAGTTTAAAAACTTTCAGTGATCTAGCCTCCACAAGTCTCTGGGGTAGAGAATTCCAGACATTCAGTACCCTCTGAGAGAAGAAATTCCTTCGCTTGCTTATCTGTCTGCTAATACTTGAGACTGCTTCTCTCAAAACTGTACCGGAACCCCTCTCTCATCTACCAATCAGCCAGTTGAGCCTTGTATCAATCACTAAAATGCTCGATGTTTGCAATGTGCCCAGCAATCAGTGAGGTAAGCCTTTTGTCAATGAATAAAACACGTTAAGTTCGCAAAAATGGATGATTTCACGGAGGACCCAAGATTTCACAGTCCATGACGCATTTTTCATGGCTGTGAATTTGGTAGGCCCCTAATCATGTATTACCATTTTTGACTTTTACATTACAACTTAAGTCGCCGTTGAAGTCACATGAGAGGCACAAAATGTGCATTAATGCTCATTAATTTTGAAAGCCCAGGTTTCTGCCAGTAAGGCAAATGAAATTGTGTAGAAATAGACCCAGTAGAAAACTGAGGCAATTAACATTTCTATTTGTACTAGTAAAATAAAATATGAAAGGATTATCATTTCAGTTTCCAAATATTACTTAACCCTTTATATGTTCTGACTTTTATGACCAATTTTCTAAATGAAACCAGCTATATTAAGTAAAATGTTACGTCTGCAGGATACGCATGTTCTGTCAGTGGTATCCATAGAAAAAATGATCGATAAACTAAAAAAATCAAATGCCCTGCTGGATTTGATCCTTAAAGGACTTAATAATTATTTGGAAAAGAAGCGTCTCTTCTTCCCACGATTTTTCTTCCTGTCTAATGATGAGTTGCTGGAGATCCTTTCAGAGACCAAAGATCCGACCAGGTATGATTTTTTTGATGCATAATCTGCTTAAAACTTTATGTGGTGCTGTTAAGAGGTTTTGGATAGTTATTCCTGTGTAGACTGTCAAAAAATTGCCTGCTATTTATAAGACCTTTTAACTGATACCTGCTTACTGGATGAATATTTCTGAGATTGGAAGGGTTGTGTAGCTGTCGCTGATGAGCTAACATAAGCAAATAATGTGATGCTTTCTAAAAGAAACTGCAGATATTGGGCCTTGGGCCTGATCTTAATGAGTCTGCCGGTCAAGAATTGTGCAATGTCAGGCCACTGATGGTGTCACAGCGGATCTCAACTTAGTGAGTCTGTGGTTAGGGCCTGGGGTCAGGTTCGGGATTGAGTTGGGTCGTGTCGAGTCAGGCTATAGATCGGAGTCTGGGAATCGTGGGATTGGGAGAAGAGACTGGGTTGGGGAATGGGGGCATATAGGCGGGGGTGAGGATTGGGGATTGGGAGCAGCAGGGATTGTAGGTCCAGGTCAGGAGATGTGGGGTGCAGATTGGGAGCAGGGAAAATCTTGTGGGGGTGGTAGTTAGAATTGGTGGCAGTGATCGATTCCTTCAAAATGGGATCAGAGAAGCATTCCTGCTCCTCCTGGTTCTAGATTCAGATGTTATTTGCCACCTTATTTGGCAGGTGATCCGTAGGAGCTGGCTACCTTGGACAAACCAATCTTGAAGAGCCAATCTCAAGCATGTGTTAGGTCCTTTTATTTGCAAATTCAAAGGGCCTAACACCTGCTTCAGGTGTGGGCAAAGGACACTTTTTTTAACCTTACCAATTTGGTGGATAGCACTTCTGTCCAGGAATATGCGCACGCATCCTGTCCGCCAGGAGCTTAGTGGTTAGATAAACCCCAGCAAAACAGGTGCTGTGTGGTCACATTTATGGGCCACAGGAGCCAATTTTTAGAATGGCACTGGTAGCGGAAAATCTTATCCATTGATAGCCCATACATAATATTGGATCATCCATTCCATAGATTTTCCAAAAAAATCTGCTTAATGATCCAAATAGGCAGAAATTGAAAAGTAAGATTCTAATAGAGATCATGGAAGTTGTTAAGCAATGCATTTTAAATTCTAAAGATTTTGATTCTTGCTACAGAGTACAGCCTCACTTGAAGAAGTGCTTTGAGGGCATTGCAAAAGTTGTATTTACTGATATCTTGGAAATAACCCATATGAAAAGCAGTGAAGATGAAGTGGTGGAACTTATTGATATAATTTCCACTGCAAAAGCCAGAGGTCAAGTGGAAAAATGGCTGCTAGAACTCGAGTCAGCCATGGTGAAGTCCATTCACAAGGTAGTGTGTGCCTTTTTATGACTAGATGCATTAATCAATTTTGAGTCAAAAATAGTTACTTCCTTCATATGGTAGGGATTGTTTTTATTTTATGCCTTGCTAAGCAAATATAACTTGCATGACATTTGATGGATATTATACATAATTCCACCAAGCCAATAATGATTAATATCTGACATGTAAGGGGCAGTTTTAACCCACCCAACCCGGGGTGTGCTGTTAAAATTGCTTTGTAGTATGTACCATGTTGTTCCCACTGGCCACCATCTTAACCATGCCATTTTTGGGCAAACGCCAGAAACTGGTGGGGACCTCACGCATACATGCAAATGGGGATCCTATAAGGTTATTTAGTCCCCCATGAAATTTAAATGTGAAATCATACTAGCCTTGTCCAACACTCAATCTGCTAGTAAAACCTAGTGGGATTGTACTCGGGGCCACATGAAGCACTATTTAACGCTGCACATACCCGCAACCAATTGTGTTGAACACATGCCATTGTGTTCTTTGTATTACTATGAGAGTTTCAAGCTTCCAAGTTGCTTCTTTCTGAGATGTTTTGTTTTAGATTAGGCTCACAGCTGAGCATGGAGGCCATTATATCCACTTTGGTTTGGATGGAGGAAAAACAAGAGCAGCAGCCTCAGCAAAGACCATGAGCAGCAGGTGGGGGGCTGCTTGCAGGAGACTCTACCTAGCCCGCAGAGTCTACAGGTCAAGTCACTTTCTGGACCAATGCATCAGGAGGCTGATCTTCTCCAGGCAAGCTGTTGTGCGCCTCTGTAGCCTCCTCCAACAAGACCTGCTACCTCCTGGACTAAGTGGCTATGCTTTGTCAGTAGCTGTCAGTCACCACAGCCCTTAACTTCTTTTCGGTAGACTCATTCCACAGACTGCTGCAGGGACATCGCCCTCATATCCAAATCTGAAGTGTACAGCTGCATCAAGCAGATCACCAATGCCAGGGTCAACCAATACATCACTTTCTCCATTGATACCAGTCAACATGAGAGAGTGCAGGGATTTGCAGCAGTGGTAGGCTTCCCTTGTCACCAAGGCACATCGGTTGCCATGAAGGCGCCAGAAGATCAGCCAGCAGCTTTCATAGATAGGAAATGCTACCACTCAATTAACATCCAACAACTCATCACCAATTACAGAAACTGGATCATAGTTTATGCAATGTTTTTAGGCAGTTGTTCATCCTGTGACATGCAGCTTTCCCCCCGTATTCAACCCTTCCAGGAACAAAAGATGCCTCTAACATACATGGCTCATGCTTCCCCTCCATAAAGCCTGAACAACACAGGTATATAATCAGAGCAATAGGACCACAAGACCATAATGGAGTACAAAAAGGTTCACGTGTCTCAACAGATCTGGAGGCTCCATACAATATGGCCATCAAAGGGTCTCCCACAGTGGCGTGCTGCATCCTGCACAACCTTGCCATTCCAGAGGAGGCTGCATTTGGAGGATACCGGCAACATTAGCAATTCTCATTGAATGAGAAAAATCTGAGTGACGGTGAAGAAGCATCAGAAGAATGAGATGCCACCTCAACACCTTGTTGCCAGAGATGAGACAATGTCACAGTGATTCTGGTGACCTGCTAATTCTTCTGCCCTGAAAACTTACACAAAGCTCCTTTGCATTAACAGCCTGTGGGCTATATTTTCCCAGCCCTTTGGAGATGGACTAAGAGGCAGGAGGGCTGGCAATATGGTGGGGGAAGGCATTAGGAGGGGAGCCCAACGTGGGGGGGTGGGGGGGGTGGTGGTGGTGGTGCTCTCCAAATCTTCGAATGATCCTTCTTCCAGCAATGGCAGCTCAGTATCATGCAGTTGCAGCTCAAGCTCCAAGTTCCAGCAGCAACCAACATTCCTCACTCTCACGATATTCATGTAATATGCAAATTTGGTATCAGGGAAAGCAACCACCCTTTGGTGGTTCACTGCAAATTATGCTGTGAAAATGGATGGGCTGCCCATTACTTAGGTGGCAACCCTGCCGATCATATTAAAATGAAGCCTGGAGTTAAAGTTGTTCAGTCCTCACGCTGTTGCCGTTGGATATGTTTACCTCTTGCCCTGCCTGAATCATGCTCCCAGTTAAAGGTCTCCCTAGAGTGACTCTGATTATGTGTGCTGATATTCCGAGGTCACTGTCAGAAATCATATACATAGTATTGTAAGATTTAGATTCGTGATGGAGAAGAACAAGGAGCAATCTGGTATAAAAATACTTAACTTGAGGAAGGCTAATTTCAGCGAATTGAGGAGAGTTGTGGCTTGGGTAAATTGGATTCAAAGTCTGGCAGGCAGAAATTCAATGGAGCAATGGTGGCCTTTAAGGGGAGATGGTTTAGGTACAGTCTAGGTATATTCCCACAGGGGGGAAAGGGAAGGCAATCAAAGGCAGAACTCTCAAAATGCGAAAGAATGAAAGAATTGGATAAAGCAGAAAAAGGGGACAGATATCAGTTAAATAATACAAGGAAAGAGCAGGATGAATATAAAAAAAAGTATAGAGGAGAAGTGAAAAAGGAAATAAAGGAGCGAAGAGGCTGTGCGAGAATAAATTGGCAGATAACGTAAAAGGGATTCCAAAGTCTTTTATAGGCATATTAACAGTAAAGCATTTTCAGGGGACCAAAGTGAAGATCTATTGGCAGAATGGCAGAAGGCTGAGCTACTAAATGAATACTTTGTGTCGATATTTACCAAGAAAGAGGACTTTGCCAAAGGTATGGTAAATGAGGAGGTTGTTGGGATACTGGATGAGATAAAAATAAAGAGGAGGTACTAGCAAAGCTGTCACAAGTCACCCAGTCCAGATAGGATACATTCTAGGTTGCTGAGGGACGGATTTGCAGAGGTGCTGGCCACAATCTTCCCAATCTTCCTCACATACAGGGATGGTGCCAGAGGACTGGAGGATTGCAATTACCACACCCTTGTTCAAAAAAGAGGGGGGAGGATAAACCTGGCAATTACAGGTCAGTCAGTTAATGTCAGTGGTGGGAAACTTTAAAAACAATAATTTGGGAGAAAATTAACAGCTACTTAGGCAAGCATGGAATAATAGAGCCAGCACAGATCTGTTGAGGACAAATCATGCTTGACTAACTTGATTGAGTTTTTTGATGAGTTAACAGAGAGGGTGGATGGGAGCAGTGCAGCTTATGCTGTGCATATGGATTTAGAAAAGGTGCTTGGGTACAAACAAGAAGAGTGGTCAGGAAGTGGTCACAGCTCCAGGGACCCGGGTTCGATTCTGGGTGCTGCCTGTGCGGAGTTTACAAGTTCTCCCTGTGTCTGCGTGGGTTTCCTCCGGGTGCTCCGGTTTCCTCCCACATGCCAAAGACTTGCAGGTTGATAGGTTAATTGGCCATTATAAATTGCCCCTAGTATAGGTAGGTGGTAGGGAAATATATAGGGACAGGTGGGGATGTGGTAGGAATATGGAATTAGTGTAGGATTAGTATAAATGGGTGGTTGATGGTCGGCACAGACTCGGTGGGCCGAAGGGCCTGTTTCAGTGCTGTATCTCTAAAACTAAAGGGACAGAGAGATTAACAAAGTAATACAGCATTAGAGACTAAGGTGACATCAGGGCAAAATGAAAATGTTAAAACAAAAGGCACTATGTCTGAATGCATGAAGCTCTCGCAACAAATAGATGATTTACTAATACAGATAGAAATAAATGGGTTTGATCTAATAGACATTATGAAGATGTGGTTGCAGAGTGACCAAAGTTGGGAATTAAATATTCCAGGGTACTTGACTTTTAGAAGAAATAGGCAAAATGGGAAAGGAGGAGGGCGGTGCCCCTGATAATAAAGGATAATAAAGACAGTAGCGAGAAAGGATCTTAGCTTGGAAAATCAGATGTATAATCAGTTTGGGTGGAGATAAGAAACAACAAGGGGGCAGAAAACACTGGCGGGAGTAGATTCTAGGCCCCTTAACAGTAATTGTAATATCAGGCAGAGTTTAATTCAGGAAATTAGAGGTGCATGTAAGAAGTGTAATGTAGGGGAGCGTTAAGCTTCATAAGGAGTGTGAAGGAGGAGATCATGGAATGTATATACAAGATAATTTTCCAGATTAGTATGTTGAAGAGCCAACTGGAGAAGACTATTTCAGATGTGGTATTCAGATCCACCCCAGAGAGATGTGGATGCTCATTTTTTGAGTATATTCAAGACAAGGATTAATAGATTTTTGGATACTAAGGGAATCAAGGGATAGTGCGGGAAGATGGAGTTGAGGTAGAGGATCAGCCATTATCATATTGAATGGTGGAGCAGGCATGAAGGGCTGCAAGGCAATCCCCAGCTCCTATTTCTTATGCTCTGCTGTTTGATGAAGTATCATATAGCTGGCTTTTTAACAAAATTGAAGCCTATGGGTTAAGAAGGACAGTAGCAGCACAGATGCAAAATTGACTAAGGAATGGAAACCAAAGAGTTGTGGTGAATAGCTGCTTTTTTGGACAGGGAGGAGCTATATAGTGGCATTTCCCAGGGTTCAGTACTAGGATCACTGCTGTTTTTGATATATATTAATGACTTGGACTTGGGGGTCCAATTGGGCAATATTTGAAATTTGCAGATGACACAAAACGTGGAAGTGTAGTAATCATTGAGGAAGATAGTAATAGACTTCAAGAGGACATTGACAGGTTGGTGGAATGGGTGAACACACGGGAGATAAAATTTTATGTAGAAAAATGAGAGGTGGCTCATTTTGTTAGGAAGAATGAAAAGAGATTATACGGTATAGTTAATACAAGTGCTATGATTACTACTTTTATGGTTTATTCATTAAATTAACTGCTGTATTGATTCTATCCCTTTCTGTGTATCTAGAACAGCAGAAAGACAAAAACTGCATTAAAAATCCTAACAACAAAAGAACTTAAATGACTATTAACTGCACAAAAGCTGCTTATACAGATTTTGTTTTGTACTTAATGTAAAGGTTATTGGCCAAGCAATTGAAGCTTATCCAAAGACTCCACGTATAGATTGGGTGAGAAACTGGCCTGGTCAGACAGTGTTGTGTGTCTCGCAGATGTTTTGGACAGAAAAGGTTCAAAAGTCTATTAAAGCTGGTCCACAGGTAAGCAAAGTTAGGAGAATGAGTAGAAAAAAATCTACTTTTAAAATCAAAATGGTTTTCTGTAAATACTTACATTTTCAAACTGCTACATATACTGTGGTTGAAATAAATAGTTGGAAAGTTGTAATTTTAAAGCTTTGTTTTTTTTATTTCATCTGTTTAACCTATTAAACCTCTTCACTGAAAGTAGAATAAGCTTGCGAAGCATTGCTTTTGATCCACTCTGTTCAATTAATTTAGTGCTATTCTGAGCAGAAAAATTGCAATTATGATGAAGAATGTAATGTTACTCTCTAGTATTATAATTTTGGCATCCTTTTGTTGCATTGTAAGCAGGTGGTTTAAATTGACAGTCATCTTCAATAATTTAAATTATCAAGTTGAAGAATTCTTTTAAAAGCAGTAGAGTTAAAACAACGTTACAATGGGCTCAACGTAAGCTCGAGGAATAGCACCTCATCTTTCGACTAGGCACTTTATAGCCTTCCAGACTCAACGCTGAGTTCAACAATTTCAGATCATAACCTCTGCCCCTTTTTCTGGATGACAGCTATTGGTGCTGATTCTGCTTTTCCCATTTACAGCTGCTCTGGATACATCTTTTGTTTATTTACTTGTCCCATTTTCATCACTTTTTGCCTTGTACTATCATTCTTTTTGTCATTTAATTTCTCCTGCCTTCCACCCTATCACAGACCTTCCCATTTACTCTTTCCTCTCCTCTCCCCTTTCCCTACTGTTACATCTCTAAGCACTCCCTGTTCTGGCGAAAGGTCACCGGCCTGAAATAGTAACTCTGTTTTCATCTTCACAGATGCTGCCAGACCTGCTGAGTATTTCCAGCATTTTCTGTTTTTCTTTCAGCTTTCCAGCATCCACAGAACTTTGCTCTTACAATGGACTAGTTCTTTTGCCCATTCATAGTCAATGGCAGAAAACCTGTTTGCTATGTATATGGTAAATTGAGTTTGATCCTGATTGCATACAGTTAAATGGCCTACCCCATTTCCTTTTTAGGCCCTTGAGCATTTTCTGGATCAGAATAACAAGCAGATTGATGACATTGTTACCTTAGTGCGTGGAAAACTAACCAAGCAGAATCGTATTACTCTAGGGGCATTGGTTGTGCTAGATGTTCATGCCAGAGATGTCTTGGCAGTTCTGGTAAAGAAAAAAATCAGTGATGAAAATGACTTTGAATGGTTGAGCCAGCTGAGGTACTACTGGGAGGTGAGTGAATACTTGCCTGTAAGAACATTTTTAGTTAGATTAATAATATTAGTCATTTTATTGCCTTGCCGGGGCCCGACCGATCACCCCCCCGCCCCCCTGCCCCCGGCGAGGCAACCCAAACTTACCTACACTCCTAGCTCCATGTCATTGGCAGTCCCAGCAGTGGCCACCGCTCCCGCTCGCGCTGCAGGGACTAAGAGGCGCTGGCCCGATGATTGGCCAGCAGCTCAATGAGGCAGGACTTCCTCCCTCAAGTAGGTGGAAGTCCGCCTTGGAACAATTAAAGCCCGGGGACCCGTAAAATGCGGGATGGATCCCTGGGCTAGGCGGAAGCGGGTTCGCCACTGACTTTTACGTCGGTAGCCAGCTCCCGTCCGCCCGATATAAAATCCAGCCCCCTGTCTACTTCACTATTCCAATCAGGTGCGATTGTGATTTGTGCCAGGTGCGACATTGAAGCTAAAAGATAGGCAGACTCCTGCCCTGGCGTACTTCTGGCAGTGTAACAATAACGCTGGATTTCTAGGCTCAGCACCAGAGGTTCATCATGGAAAGCGATAATAATCTACAGATATTTAATTGTTTGAGAAAATTAGGGAATAGTGCCTGTGATTTGAAAAACAAAGTTAGAACAATTCAACTGAATAGTAAAACTGGATGGTAATTGAGATATGCCAACAAAATTATGCTGTTAGTACCTTGGCAAATGTGATAGCCTTTTTGCAGCTCCTTGTACTCTTCACTCCAGGAAAATGAACTTCAGACAAAAATGATCAATGCGGGTTTAGCCTACGGCTATGAATATCTTGGAAACACTGACCGACTTGTTATCACTCCACTTACAGACAGATGCTACAGGTGGGCTTTTTTGTATTTGATACTTGAATAGAAAAAATAGGTTACAGTGCTAGGGTATATTGCTAAGTAAATAATGAGAAGAATACTGAAATACATTAGGACAAACTGTATGAAGCAGTGTAATGTCAAAGTACCTGAATCCAGTAATTCATAATATATAAGTTAAAGTAGAATCTATAGTAACTTCCATTTTTCCCACAAAATCCCTGATCTCATATTTTAACAATAAAGCAAAAATCTATTATAGCAATGAGGTGTTCCCTGTACGTTGGGGGTACTCAGTGATCTTTGGTTGAGGTACAGAATCCCAGGTAATGGCTTGCATGAAGGCCACTTTCACAGATTCACCACAAGTCAGTTCCATGTGTTTATTTTTTTTAACAATAGAATAGGTTTTGAAAAAGAAAATATCAACAGATATTCAAAATCATCAAATCATGAACACAAATAGTTTTTACTTAGTACTGAATGCATTTAATGGAATGTGCTTAATTATTTTCCTGACTAGATTGTCAACATTTGTTTCCAAAAACTGAATGTCTAAAACTTGTATCATGCACCTTCTCCACTCAAGTGGTATATGGACAGCTCGGAGAACTGCCTCCACAGAACTGTCCTTCAACTATGGTGTGATAGGTTCCATAACTTTCCAAGCCATTTGCCATTCTTTTCATTAACAGTCCCAATTGGAAACACCCAGGCACTGAATTATTCAGACTAAGATGCCTCCTGATTATAAGGACCTAAAGGATGACAATATGACATGTAAACAAACCCATAGAACCACTTGCTGGGGGGATCTTCTAGCTGAGATGTTTCTCTTTAAAGCTATTTTTCCATTTGTTTCAATTGAGGGGAGGTGTGTTGTACTGTGAGATGACAGGACGCAAAATAAAGGAGGAAGTGCCTACATTAAGCCCAATTTCCAATAAAAATAATTGCTTACACGTTGTCTATTTTAAAAATTAAAATTTTTTCCCTTCTCTATTTTATTCCTAAAGACTTTCTTTCTGCAATATTCCTGTTACTTTGACCCATGTATTTATAGTGTGATCTCAGCTATATTAAACATTAGGAACAAGCTCCATTTCCTAGTGACTGACTCCATCCTTCTTCCTGGCCACTGTCTGAGGTTGAACCAGTCCAATTGCAACCTTGGCATCCTATTTGATCCTGAACCGAGCATCCGACTCAATATCCTCTCCATCACCAAGACAGTCTACGTCCACCTCCCTAACATTGCAGATCTCTGCTTCTGCCTCAGCTCATCTTCTGCTGAAACTCTCATCCTTGCATTTGTTACCACTAGACATGACTATTCCAATGCTTTCCTGGCCATACTTCATAAATTTGAGCTCATCCAAAACTTTGCTGCCTGTATCCCAACTCACACTAAGTCCCATTCACCCATCGTCCTTATTCTTGCTGTCATACATTGATCTCCCGGTCCTGCAGCAACTTGATTTTCAATTCTCATCCTTGTTTTCAAATCTCTTCATGAAATTGCCCATCCTATCTATGTAACTATGTAACAACCTTCCTAGATCTCTATGTATCTCCAATTCTAGCCTCATGAACATCCCCAGTTTTCATTGCACCACCATTTGCAGTTTTGTCTTCAGCTGTGTGGGGCCCTAAGTTCTGGAATTCCCTCCTTAAACCTACCCGTCTCTCCCTAGCTTTCTCTCCGCATTTAAAATGCAGCTTGAAACCTAACACTTTGATCAAGTCTTTGGTCACCTGTCCTAATATCTCAATGTGGCTTTGTGTCAATTTTTGTCTGATTATGCTCCTGTGAAGTGCCTTGGTACTTAGCTACGCTAAAAGCACTGGATAAATGCAAGTTGTTGTTTTATGTACTGTTCCCTGTGGGCGTTTGGAAAAATTTACAGAAAACGTTAGAGAAATTTTTATTTACCAATGATGTGAGTGAATAATGAAGTGGAGAAGCCATTCTATTGCCCAGTGATCACATGATGGTCTCTAATATTTTGTAGAAATTTTTTGAATGTTCAGATATCCACCCTCCAAGCTATGTTCTTTGAAAGGACGATGCTCAGATTTGGATTGGAGGCATAATTATATCTAGAAATTACAACGTGGAAGCAGGCCAGTTGGCCCAATCAGTTCATCAGTATTCATTCTCCATGAAAGAAAATAGTTTTTTTTTTAGATTAGAGATACAGCACTGAAACAGGCCCTTCGGCCCAACGAGTCTGTGCCGACCATCAACCACCCATTTTATACTAATCCTACACTAATCCCATATTCCTACCAAACATCCCCACCTGTCCCTATATTTCCCTACCACCTACCTATACTAGTGACAATTTATAATGGCCAATTTACCTACCAACCTGCAAGTCTTTTGGCTTGTGGGAGGAAACCGGAGCACCCGGAGAAAACCCACGCAGACACAGGGAGAACTTGCAAACTCCACACAGGCAGTACCCAGAATCGAACCCGGGTCCCTGGAGCTGTGAGGCTGTAGTGCTAACCACTGCGCCACTGTGCCACCCCCGCCACTGTGCCACCCCTAATCATATTTTCATAAGTTCTAATCATATTTACCTGTCCTCTTCCCATATCCCTTTATACCTTTATCCCTTCTCTTTCATCTGTATATCCAATTTACTCTTCAATGTTAATATAGTTTCTGCCTCAACCACGGGCACTGGAAATGAATTCCACAGCCTTACAACTTGTTGTGTAAAGAAGATTTTCTTGCTCTCTGTTCTAAAATTCTAGATTTAATCTGGTATTTATTGCCCTCATTCTGTACCCCTCAGCTTGTGGAATCATTCTACATCATCCCATCATTTCAAAATTTTAAACACTTGGATTATAATGCCCTGTGATCTCTGTTGTAATAACAAAATAGCCCAAACTTTTAAATTCTTCATATTTCCTCATAGGCATTCTAGTGAATCTGTGCTGTACCCTCTTTAAAGCCTCAATATCTTTCCTATTGTGTGGAGTCCAATTCTGCACGCACAACTCTGACTGAAGCCTTATTAAGATTTCATATACACTCATTTTTACCTCTTAGTTTTCATATTGTGTATTTTGTGTTAAAACCTAGAATTCTATTAATCTTTTTAATGACCTTATCAACTTAAGGCATTACCTTTAATGTCCTGTGAACCTGTACCCTCACATTCTTCTGCTTTTCCACTGTATCATGCCTAGTTTCATTCAGAGTATAATTGCTGCTTGTTTTTTTAGAAAAATGCACTGCCTCACGTTGATATTGAATTCCATGTGTTATTTTTTATCCCAGTTCCCCAGCTAATCGATATCCCTTTCTAACTTCCTTTAGACATCAGAAGGGTTACTTATATGTCCTATTTTTGTATCACCTGCAAATTTCAGCACCACTTCCTTTAGGCCTATATCCAAATCATTGATGAACAGAGCTAAACCCTGTGGGACTTAATGGATCACGCTGAAAAACTGTTTTTAACTCCTATTCTCTGTTTTTGTCCTTTTAACCAATTTTAATCCAATTTTCTATCCTCAGCTTAATTTCAAACGTGAATGCTATCCTATAATCTCCTACGTGGTATTTTGCCAAAACTTTCCTTAAGTTCATGAACACTACATCCACTGCACTTCCCATATTATGTTTGTCACCTCCTTAAAAAAATTATATGAGGCTTATCAAGCACAGTTGTCCCTTTAGAAATCCGCACTTGCTCTTTATCCGACCACAGACTTTAAGCTAACTGGCCTATAATTACTTGTATTTGCTCTTTTAATAAAGGGTTTGACATTGGTGTCTGCCAAAATAGTGGATGATGTGGGACTGGAATGAAGGTTACAACATAGTTTTTTAAGTACTCTAGTTTGCTTGTGGATTGACTGTATGAGTACCCTGGTTGCAGTACTAGAGGTCGAATTAGAGAAGCACAGTCTTAGCTGAAACCTGAATAGAGAAATGAGACAGAGAGAAAAATAAATCTGTATCTTCTGTCAACTTGTCAATAATAATGTTACCCTCTCTCATTTTTGCTTCTGCAGTCTGTGACTTTTATGTTGCAGACTTGTTTACGTCTCAGAATAATTTAAAGTTACAAAAGTGTACAAAAATACAGAGGTTTTACTTCTGATCATTGCTAAATTGGAATTGAAGTTAATATTTCTGTGTACATGAATTCGTGAGCTATGATGTATATCCTTTTGGTCTTGAATAAATATCCAGAACTTTGTTTGGTGCTTTAAATCTCCACCTTGGAGGAGCACCTGAAGGACCTGCTGGCACTGGTAAGACTGAGACGACTAAAGATTTGGCAAAAGCTGTAGCCAAACAATGTGTGGTATTTAACTGCTCTGATGGACTGGACTACATTGCCTTGGGAAAATTTTTTAAGGTGTGTATGATATCAGAATACAAGTTCCTAACAATTGAATTTTAATGTAGGAAATATTGTTGAATTTTTAATTGCAAACTTGAATCTGATTTCAGGGATTGCTCTCCTGTGGTGCTTGGGCATGCTTTGATGAATTCAACAGAATTGATCTGGAAGTACTTTCTGTTGTTGCCCAGCAAATTCTAACTATCCAAAGAGGTTTGTTAGTTTGGATTTTTAATGCATAGATTATCATTGAATTTAGTCCATTCCCTTTTCTTATGATGTAAAAATGATGGGATATAAGTTAAGCTGTTGTCAGTTTTTGTCTATAGACAGTTGTTCTGTCACTCAGTATTTTAAACAATATTTTATTGGATTCAATCTAACTTGGTATTTAATAGGGAAATTATTATCATGATCCATAAATTTTTGATCTTCAACTTGCTTGTATCTTTTATAATTTATTTTCCAGTTACCGAAATAGTAATTTAAACTGGCTCTGTTACAGCAAGTTCTATTCTCAGCTTGAATGGGGGAGTGGTGCATCTCTGACAGCAACTTTTAGATTTCTGTGCTTAATCACATATCGGATCGAGTGCTATTAGCCTTGCCACTATTTTGACAGCAATTTTTTGACCATAACTTAGCATGAATTGATTTTTATGATAAGAAAGGTGATTTCACAGAACCCCATACTCACCAGTGACATTTTTTTATATGTTTAGTTACATTTGAAGCTTTCTGTTCTCTTTCTGTACGGCAGGTATTGCAGCTGGATCAGATATATTGATATTTGAAGGAACTGAACTGAAACTTAACCCAACCTGTGCTGTTTTCATTACTATGAATCCAGGTTATGCCGGTCGTTCAGAGTTGCCAGACAACCTTAAGGTAGTTCTACATATTTCTTGTCATGGTTTGGGTCAGCTGGCAATGAGATGAATATTATTGTTTGTCATATGATTAAAAGCCAACCTTTGCATGGTCATCCATAATAAATTAAAAAAATACTGTAGATCTAAATCAGATGCAGTATTGATGCAGCTGCCAGAAAATTTTCCAACAATATAATAGTTTGATAATGCCCCCTAAATGCATTTGAATTTTGAATTAAATATTTTTGATTATGAAAAGGATGGACTTTTTTGATAAAATTTGTTTGATAAGTTTTAAGCAAGCGCTTTTTTACCCTATTGTTACAACTGAGGTGAGAGGAGTGCACTGTTAATTCAGTCCCACTTCTCCACAGGTCACAACATATTATTTAAATTTTCTCACTTATCGATACGGTTAATCATATATTCTATTTTTCCCAGAATAGAACACACCAACCAGATTTCTTTACTGAGCAACAAAATTATCAGTTTATTATAAAACACGTCTCAACTAGTAATGAGGAAAAACATAAACACACAGATTAAAATTTTTAAAGTCCCAACATTAAATTCTAAAGTCCCCTTTTTTAACCAGAGCATCTCACACTCACGCACACACACACACATTTAACCAAAACAAATAAAAAGGGATTTTTGAATCAGAGCTCTGCTACAGACTGTTGCGACCGACCGCTCCAGTCAAAGCCCCCAATTAAAATATATGATTCTGATTGTGGTGGGAGAAATGCACTGTTAATTCAAACCTGTCACTCCATAGATCGCCTAACGTATCATTTAAAACTTTCCAAATTAAAGAAAGACCCAGCCAAATTGTACCATCTATTAACCCCCGAATGAGGCTAACCAAACCAGGTATCTTTAAATCAACAAATTAACTCTTTAATTAGAAGAACTAAATTCTTAAATACTATGAAGATATAAACAACATTTAAAATAGAAAAAATTAGAGTCCTTGCAAATTTACAGTCCAATGTTGCATGAAGTCCTCACAGAATATTGCTTGAAGTCCTCACAGTCGTCCGATGCAGGAAAAAAGGTTCTTCCACAGTAGAACAGCCCATAGACTAACTTCAGCAGTAGGTGATGCTTTCCTTCTCCAGCGAATTTCAACAATTAACGACTTGCAAACACTTTCAATAGAATCAATCTGACTTTAGAGTTTTTGAGGGATAAAAGATTGTCACAGTCTAACTTCCCTTTCTTCAATTTAAATTACCAGAGATCTCTGTTTTGGCTTGACTTCTTTTAGAATTTTGAGAGATAATAATTAAGCAGCCTAAAATCCTATTCCTTCAATTTAAATGGCTGAGAGCTCTTTTTTCAAGTGCTAAACACCATATCTCTCTGTGTCCGTGTGTCCTTTGTGTCTGTGTTCTGTTAGAACAAACTGTCTTCAACTAAAAATCCATTTCAAAATTGAATTGTAACAAATGTATCACCTGATACTTACTCCCAGTGTCTGAATCTATGGTAACAAGAATGCAGCCTTTGAATCGCAGTCTCCAAATGGCTGTTTCTAAAGAAACAAAAATGCACCTTCCTATAACTCCTGAGGCTTGCTGGTTCTTAAAGCAAGACTGATCCTTTGCAAGCCTTAAAGGCAAACCGCATATTCCCGAAAAAAAAAACTACAGGACCATGACACAGACAAAAGAAAAACACCCGGGCGGATCACTTGCCCACTCCTGAAGAAAACAGCCAATGAGACACGCTGCACTAAAACTGGCATACAGTCCAACTTCAGACCGGCCACCGAGAGCTTTAGAACAGTTCTTTTCAGGCAGTGTTAAGAATTCTTTTTTAGCAGGCTTTCTTCAAATACAGGAAATAAGATGAAATGACACAATGGACTTCTCAGTTTTTTTAGGGAATTACTAGAAAGCGAGCTGGGTTCTGGTCTCTCCTTCTGCAAAAGACTTGACTTTTTTCCTTCCAGAAGGTAAACACACACACACACTGACACACAACCAGAAAGTTTGTCAGTTTTCTGCACATCCCAGGTGCTCTGCTACTGCTGGGCTTGTCCAATCAAAGGAGCACTTGTCACTTCTCTGCCCCGTTACCAGGGTTTCCGCTCCATCTCCAACCCGAGCCATGTGACAATCAGCAACACTATTGCTAATCTGGCTCCCTCAGTGTCCTTTTGATGGCTCTCTTTTTTCAAAAAAACTGGTCCAACATTTATTCAGCTTAACTATAAATTCCTTTAAAAAAAATATTTTTAACAAAACAAAACCACTTTCATAACTCTATGGACTTAATTTTAACCCTACCCGCCTGCCAAATTAACTTGATGACTTACCTGTCAATGTCCCACATGGATCCTGCCATCTTCAATTTTAACCTGCTCTTCTAAGCAGGTGGCAATTATTCTCACCTGAAGACAGTGGGGCCCTTATCTAAATATGCAGATTGCAATCCAATGATGCCAACAGGCCCTGGCTGTGATTTTAACTCTATTTTGAGCATGGAAGCCTCTGTGGATTTTCTGCTAGATAAAGCCATGTGAGAAGGAGACTTTGAAGGACATTTTTTTTTAGCTTTTCTTTGTTGCGGAGCAAGATTGCTCTTCTAGGCTTTACAAGGAAAGTTTAGAATTTCCTCCCGCTCTCCTCCGCTTTCCATACTGCGAGACTCCATAGTCCTTCGGCTCTCACACAGAAGCTAATTTCTGCTCACTTCCCACCTGTTCTTGGTGGGAAGATGGCTAGTTGCATGTGAATATTAATGTCGTCGTAGCTTTGTTTTGCCACGGACAGCTGGGAATCTAATTGAAATCTGTGGTTTCTTTCCGGAAACACTCCTGGTCAAAAGTCAAAAGTTAAAATCCCTCCTATATCTTTGCAAATTTGAAATAGACTTGCGTCACTAGAGTGAATTTTGCCAGAAATGTAATACCATATTTTAACATATGAATCATTTGATCATGTTTACCTTGTAGGCACTCTTCAGAACAGTAGCTATGATGGTACCAGACTATGCAATGATTGCAGAGATTGTACTTTATTCTTGTGGTTTTGTCAGTGCTCGACCTCTGTCAGTTAAGATTGTAGCTACCTATCGGCTTTGTTCAGAACAGCTGTCTTCACAGCCTCATTATGACTATGGGATGCGTGCAGTGAAATCTGTCTTAACTGCTGCGGGAAATATAAAGGTAATGTATGATGCTTAGTTATCCTAACGCAGCAGATTTTGTGACAAAAAGCTTATTATGCCCTATTATGTAATTTATTTATCATTAAGATTTTATTATAAATTTGGATATGTTTTTGTTGTATTTAGTTGAAATATCCAACAGAAAATGAAGAGATTTTACTACTGAGATCGATTATTGATGTTAATCTGCCCAAGTTCTTGTCTCATGATTTACCACTTTTTGAGGTAAAGCCATCTTTCCTTTTTTTAATGTTTTTAGCTTTGTTCTCCATTATTAATTATTTTAAAACTGTACAGTAGCTTAATTGTAATGTTAATAGCTGAACAATAACAGTAACTACAGTCAATTCATTCAAAAATTTTAAACAATGCAGTGCAAATTATCAGTTGACCTTGTTTTGAACAACTTGCTATACTTTTAAGGGTGAAAAATTTGTGGTCTGAATTTTCCCGGCTCCTTGATGCTGCAAGTCGTGGCATAGGGACTGGTAAAATTCTTTGGGGAGAGGCCTGCCTCGACCCATGACGTTGAGAAGGGCCCGCCGCATATTACTGGTGGCGGGGGGACCTCAGTGTCGGCCCCCACCACCTGGCGGTGGGCCCTTCATCCCCATATGCAAACCGACATTGATAAGATGTAAATGTACTTACCTGCAGGCGGCTGCCATCCCACACCGATTTTACGTCCTCTGTTCGGCCTTTGCGCACCTTCGGAACTCCGCATGGAGTTCCAAGGCGAGAACCTGGTGGGAAGGGGAGAGGAATAAAATTTTCAGGGTGGGAGGGCTGGAGGAGTGGGGAAACAATTTTGATTGGATGTGGGGATGGTGGGAAGGGGTTGAAGTGTAAAAGATTGAAGGTCGGGGGTGAAAGTTTGGGTATTTGAAAAAGCCAATTGTTGACTATTGGGGGGTTTGGGGAAGGGCCTCCATCACAGAAGTTTTTATTTAATAAAATTTTACCAGGATATTCCTTTAAAAATTAAAATTAGTCGTAAGGGCTTAAAACCCTTTGAAAACAGCGCCGGCATCCGCACGGTGGTGCCAGACGCCGTTGCTGGGGACACGGCGGCCGCCCCCACTACGTCATCGGGGGTGGCTGCTCCGCCCCCTCCATTTAAAGGAGTCCCTGCCTGTAATATTGTGGGGGCTCCTCGGTGGCCCTTCCATGTTGGAAGGACGCCAAGTTGAAAACGCGCGCGCGATTAAAATTCAGCCCTGTTTGTGTAACTTGCAGACTACGCTACCTGTGGGGTCCATGTGGTTTTCTTCGATGGTATCAATATCCGCACTAGAACTGGCACTACACGAATGAAATTTTTCCCAAGCGTTTATATAGAAACAGATTATTTTCAGTGCTTTCAAATGTATGACACAAATAAAGAAGACAAATAAGATGTTGGAATGTATTAGCAAGAGGATAGGACATAAGTTCTGAGGTAATAGTGAGCTCTTGAGCATTGGTTTGGCTGTAGCTGAAGAACGGTGCACAGTTCTAGCAACTGTACTATAGTGGGACCATCCTAGCTTTGGACATGGTATTAAGATAGCCATCCAATTTATACTGGAAATTAAGAATTTGGATACGAGGACAGATTAAGGAAGCTAGGAATGTTTACATTGGAGAAAAGGAGACTTGAGGAGACCTTATGGCGGTATTTGAGATTCTGAGAGGTATAGATAAATTGAAACCTAATAGATTTTTTGACATAGTTTATTTTAAAAAAAAATTATATTATGCTGGTATACAATAAAAACCTTTTACTTTTCCTACAATTATCACAGACACAATAGTATCTTATTTTTGCAGCACTTGTGATGGTTCCAAAGACTCCAAAACAGTTGTGACCCTTTCTATTCTGTTGGAGTTCCAATATTTTCAGCTTCGTTTCACTCTGCTATGTTTATAAGCTTGTGGCTCTTGCAAATTCATACTACCCATTTTTTGAGGAATATCCCTCTTCAACTGACCACTCACACTCAGTTTCCTATACTTGTTCCTTTTAAATTTAGTGATTACAAGTTCCAGGTTTTTGACTGAGTGTTTTGACTGAGGCCAGTTATTGCTTCCTCTTGCTGATTTGTATAGCAAGGGATTGAGCCTGCATGGTCTGCAGGAGATGCCTTTTTGCAGTTCCTTAACTATACTGTACAAACTCCTTTGGCTTCATGAAAGTAACAATTTTAGGTTTTAAATATTTTTTAAAAAAGTCTTAAACGGTTATTTTGAAATAAATATGCATAATGATGGGGAGCCCCTTCAACCCATCCATCATCCTATCTCCAAACTGTACTTTTTCACAAAGGTTCTTGAACAAGCTGTTTCCACCCAGGTCTGTCCTCACCTCTCTCACCATTCCTTGTTCAAGTCCTTCTCATCTGCTTTTCAACCAAGCCTCAGCACTCATCACTCTGATCAGTCGCCAATGGCATTAGTTTTACTGTGCCAGCTGCACCCTACTCTCTTTGAGCTCTTTGACCTCCTTGCGACCTTTGACCATTCCTTTTAATTATACTTGTCCTTTTCCCCAGTTTACCTCCCTTCTTTACAACGCATTGGGCAGAATTTTATGAGTGTGCTACATTTCGCAGCGGCGTGCTCTCATCTCGCCAGTCCGCTCGCGCGTATGCGCCGTCACTGAGCCCCCGAGATATTTCGCACAGGGGCTCATTTAAATGAAGGGGGTGGAGCGGCTGCCCCCGATGACGGAGTGGGGGAGGCCGCTTCGTCCCCGGCAACAGCGTCCGGTACCACCACGCAGGTGCCGGCGCCATTTTTAAAGGGCTTCAAGCCCTTCATGTAAATCTAAATGTTTAAAGGTCCTGCCACACAAATCTTTGAAATAAAATTTTATTCCAACTTTGCATCCCCCCCCGCCGCCCCCCCCCCACCCTCCCAATGAGTCCTCAATAAATAAAATTACCTCTACCCCCCGGAAAACCAATTTTTCAAATAACGAACTTTAACCTTCATCAGTAAAGTGATGAAAAGTGTCATCAACAGTACCATCAAGCGGCACAAGTCAGGAGTGTGATGGAATACTCTCCACTTGCCTGGATGGGTGCAGCTTGAACAACACTCGAGAAACTCGACACCATCCAGGACAAAGCAGCCCACTTGATTGGCACCCCATCCTCAAACATTCACTCCCTCCACCATCGAAGCACAGTGGCAACAGTATGTACCATCCACAAGATGCACTGCGGCAACGCACAAGGCTCCTTAGACAGCACCTTCCAAACCTGCGACCTAACCATCTCCCCTTAACATTCAATGGCATTACCATCGCTGAATCCCCCACTATCAACATCGTAGGGGCTACCATTGACCAGAAACTGAACTGGAGTAGACATATAAATACAGTGGCTACAAGAGCAGGTCAGTGACTGGGAATCCTGTGGCAAGTAACTCACCCCCTGACTCCCCAAAGCCTGTCCACCATCTACAAGGCACAAGTCAGGGGTGTGATGGAATACTCTCCACTTGACTGGATGAGTGCAGCTCCAACAACACTCGAGAAACTCGACACCATCCAAGACAAAGCAACCCGCTTGATTGGCACCCCATCCTCAAACATTCACTCCCTCCACCATCAAAGCACAGTGGCAACAGTATGTACCATCCACAAGATGCACTGCAGCAATGCATCAAGGCTCCTTAGACAGCACCTTCCAAACCCGCGACCTCTACCAACTAGAAGGACAAGGGCAGCAAATGCATGGGAACACCACTACCTGCAAGTTCCCCTCCAAGTCACACACCATCCTGACTTGGAACTATATTGCCGTACCTTCGCGGTCGCTGGGTCAAAATCCTGGAACTCCCTTCTTAACAGCACTGTGGGTGTACCTACCCCACATGGACTGCAGTGGTGCAAGAAGGCAGCTCACCACCACCTTCTCGAGGACAATTAGGGATGGGCAATAAATGCTGGCCTGGCCAGCGATGCCCACGTCCCATGAATGAATAAAAAAAAGGCTGCGTTTGCTGACAACGCTACCACTAGGTGGTAGCATGTGCCACTAAAACATCACAGTCTGCGACTTCAGGCATCTGCCAGGACTAAAGATGGCGCTGCTCAAATAATCACACGAAGGCAACCTAACCTAAACACATGGCAGCACACAATGGCAGGAGGGAGAGAGTGAGCGAGCGGAACAGGCCTTGAGGGAGGGGAGCGGGCCGGGGACGGGATGGGGGGTGTGGGGGGCGGGCCGGGGATGCGGGGAAGTGGAGCGGCCGGAGAGAGCAGTTGTGGGGGGGGGAGTGGAGCGGCTGAAAGAGCGGAGCGGCCGGAGAGAGCAGCGATGGGGGGAGCGCAGTGGCCGGAGAGAACAGCGAGGGTGGTGGAGTGGAGTGGCCAGAGAGAGCAGCGAGGGGGGGAGCAGAGCGGCCGGAGAGAGCAGCGAGGGGGGCAGGGGAGCGATCGAAAGTGCGGAGGGGGAGGAGCGGAGCTTGACGCATGCGTGAATTTCCGTTGTCGTTGCATTGCTGTATGCATAAAGCGCATGCGCAGAGGCCGACCAGGCGCGTTGCCCAAAGATGCACTCGTCACGCGATGACGTCATTGGCGCATGCACTAACCAGTCCTGGCAAGCCGAAGCTACACAGGTTCCCTGCATCGCAGTGAATTGATTCTAGTATCCTATTCTACCACTTTCAAGCCCATTCATAACCCCACCCGACTCTGTCTGAACCACCTTCTCCAGCTATGTGTCTTAGCATGCATCTTGCATTCCTCTGACTCTGGATTACTACTTATTTGCTAAGCCCTTCTCTTCCATCATTTACGTCTGAGTCTTCAGTCATGATTTCCCTAATGTTACCTTTTCCACCATGTCAACTATCTCCCTACCTTTAAAATGCTCTTGTGAACGTTTCTTGTTTATCTTCAGTCCCTCTAACTAAATTCCTGCACTTGCTGTTCAGTGCCCACCATTATCCCTTGTAAAATGCTGACATGTTGTGCACTGTTGTGCATCCACGAGGCAGAGGACTACGTGGATAGTACATTTAGGGAGGTGGTCACACCACAGGTTAGGAGCATGCAGGCAGAGAGGGAATGGGTGACTGCCAGGCAGTCTAAGAGAACCAGGCAGGAGGTGCAGGTGTCTCCTGAGTCTATCTTGCTTGCTAATCGGTTTTCCATTTTGGATACTGGTGAGAGCGATTGTTCCTCGGGGGACTGCAGCCAGAGCAAAGTCCATGGCACCTCGGGTGCCTCAGCTGCACAGGAAGGGAAGAAGAAGAGTGGAAGAGCAATAGTGATATGGGATTCAATAGTCAGGGGATCAGCCAGGCGTTTCTGCAGCGTGTAACGTGACTCCAGGATGGTATGTTGCCTCCCTAGTGCCAGGGTCAAGGATGTCACGGAGCAGCTGCAGGCCATCCTTCTGGGAGAGGGTGAACAGCCAGAGGTCGTGGTTCACAGTGGTACCAATGACATAGATAAGAAGAGAGATGAGGTCCTGAAAGCAGATTTTAGGGAGTTAGGAAGGAAATTAAAAGGTAGGACCTCCAAAGCAGTAATCTCGGTATTACTCCCAGTGCCACGTGCTAGTGAGCATAGGAATAGGAGCATTGATTGATTGAATATGTGGCTGGAGAATTGGTGTAGGAGGGAGGGCATCAGATTTTTGAGGCATTGGGGACCGGTTCTGGGACAGGTGGGACTTGTACAAGGTGGACAGGCTACACCTTGACAGGACCGGAACTAATATCCTCGCAGGAGATTTGCTAATGCTGTTGGGGAGGATTTAAACTAGCTTGTCAGGGGGATGAGGACCTGAGGGGTAGCTCAAATTGGAAGGAAGTAAAGCTGGTAAAAGGAGGTAGAAAAGCAGCAAGTGACATTAGAAGGCAGGCAAAACAAAGGTGAGCATCAACTGGGCGTAGAATGCAGAATAAGGTCAAGAAGACAAGGTTAAGGGCACTCTACTTGAATGCACACAGCATTCGCAACAGGGTAGATGATTTAAAGGCACAAATGGAGGTAAATGGGTATGATCTAATTGCCATAATGGAAACATAGCTACAGGGTGACCAAGACTGGGAACTGAATATTCAAGGATATTTGAAATTTAGGAAGGACAGGCAAAAAGGAAAAGGAGGTGGTATTGCCTTGATAATAAGGGATGGGATCAGTACATTAGTAAGGGAGGACCTCAGATTGGAAGAACAAAATGTGGAATCTGTTTGGGTGGAGCTAAGAAACAGCAAGGGGCAGCAAACATTGGTAGGAGTTGTTTATAGGCCACCAAATAGTAGTGGTAATGTGGGCCATGGTATTAATCAGGAGATTAGAGCAGCATGTGGCATGGGTAATACAGTAATCATGGGTGAGTTCAATCTCCATATAGACTGGGTAAACCTAATGAGCACTAATGCTGTGGAGGATGAGTTTCTGGAGTGTGTTTGGGATGGCTTTCTAGAGGAGTATGTTGAGGAACCTACTAGAGAACAGGCTATTTTAGATCTAGTTTTATGTAATGCTAAAGGGCTAATTAATAATCTTGTTGTAAAAGAACCTTTAGGGATGAGTGACCATAATATGATAGAAAGTGAGGTAGTTCAATCTGAACCCAGGGTGTTAAATTTGAACAAAGGAAATTATGAAGGTATGAGGGGTAAATTGGCTGAGGTAGATTTGGAAAATACATTAAAAGGTATGGAAGTACATTGGCAATGGATAGTCTTTAAAAAAAAATGCATAGTTTACAGTAACTATACATTCCTTCAAGGCACAAAACCCCAAAGGTAAAGGCAGTCAACCATAGATAACAAAGGAAGTTAAGGATTGTATACAATTAAAAGAAAAGGCCTATAAAGTTGCCAGAAATAGTAGTAAACCTGAGGATTGGGAGGATTTTAGAATACAGCAAAGGAGGACAAAGAAACTGATAAAGAAAGGGAGAATAGAATATTAATGTAAACTAGAAAAAAATATAAAAACAGACTGTAAAAGCTTCTACAGGTACGTTGAAAGGAAATGTTTGGCTAAGACAAATGTGGGTCCATTACAGGCAGAGTCAGGAGAATTTATAATGGGGAATAGAGAAATGGCAGAGAAGCTAAATGATTACTTTGTGTCTGTCCTCACTGAGGAAAATACAACAAATATCCCAGAATCAGAGATCCAAGGGATTAGGGGAATGAGGAATTGAAGAAAATTAGTATTAGTGAGAAGGTTGTATTGGAGAAATTAATGGGGCTGAGGTTCCATCAATCTATTATTCCATAAGTCCCCAGGACCTGATATTCTACATCCCAAAGTGTTGAAAGAGGTAGCTATGGAGATAGTGGATGCATTGGTGATCAACTTCCAAAATTCTATAGATCCTGGAGTGGTTCCTGCAGATTGGAAGGTCGCAAATGTCATCCCACTATTTAAGAAGGGAGGGAGAGAGAAAACAGGGAATTACAGACCTGTTAGCCTTACATCAGCCGTTGGGAAAATGCTAGAATCTATTCTAAAGGATGTGATAAATGGACACTTGGATAATAATCTGATTGGGCAAAGTCAACATGGATTTATGAATGGGAAATCATGTTTGACGAACTTCTTGAAGTTTTTTGAGGATGTTACTAACAAACTTGATAAAGGGGAGTCAATGGATTTTCAGAAGGCTTTTGATAAAGTACCCCACAGGAAGTTGGTTCGCAAAATTAAAGCACATGGGATAGGAGATAATATACTGGCCTGGATTAAGGATTGGTTAACAGGCAGAAAACAGAGAGTAGGAATAAACGGATCATTCTCGCATTGGCAGGCTATGACTAGTGGGGTATCGCAGGGATCAGTACTTGGAACCCAGCTGTTTACAATATATGTCAATGGTTTGGATGTGGGGACTAAATGTCGTATTTCCAAGTTCGCAGATGACACAAAACTAGGTGGGAATGTGTGTTGTGAGGAAGATGCAAAGCGGCTTCAAGGTGATTTGGACAGACTTAGTGAGTGGGCAAGAATGTGGCAGATGGAATATAATGTGGAAAAATGTGAGGTTATCTTTAGATTAGATTAGATTAGAGATACAGCACTGAAACAGGCCCTTCGGCCCACCGAGTCTGTGCCGAACATCAACCACCCATTTATACTAATCCTACACTAATCCCATATTCCCAACAAACATCCCCACCTGTCCCTATATTTCCCTACCACCTACCTATACTGGTGACAATTTATAATGGCCAATTTACCTATCAACCTGCAAGTCTTTTGGCTTGTGGGAGGAAACCGGAGCACCCGGAGAAAACCCACGCAGACACAGGGAGAACTTGCAAACTCCACACAGGCAGTACCCGGAATCGAACCCGGGTCCCTGGAGCTGTGAGGCTGCGGTGCTAACCGCAGGAGGAATAGATGTGCAGAGTATTTGTTAAATGGTAAGAGATTAGAAAGTGTAGATGTACAAAGGGACCTGGATGTCCTCGTCAATAAGTTACTGAAAGCTAACATGCAGGTGCAGCAAGCAATTAGGAATGCTAATTGTATGTTAGCCTTTATTGCAAGAGGATTTCAGTACAGGAGTAGTGAAGTCGTGCTTCAATTGTATACAACATTGGTGAGACTGCACTTGGAGTACAGTTTTGGTCCCCTTACCTTAGGAAGGATATTATTGCTGTAGAGGGAGTGCAATGAAGGTTCACCAGACTTGTTCCCGGGATAGCGGACTGTCCTATGAAGAGAGAATGGAGAAACTGGGCCTGTATTCTCTAGAGTTTTGAAGAATGCAAGATGATCGCATTAAAACCTACAAAATACTTAAAGGGATAGATAGGTGTCACGTAGGCCCCCACCTGCCAAGAATGAGGCACATTAATTTTGCCACATGGACATTAAATTTCAAATTGTTGCTGGGAAGAAGTGAAGGCCTGTTACAAGGAATTTCCAGGCCCCTGGCCGGAAAGACATTTTTGCATATTAGCAGACAATGTTGGAACGAAGAAGCTATCCCCTGCTCCCATACAATTCACAGAAGAGACGTGGTCAAACCAGTCGGTCACATGATCACCCTGCTGGCCAACTTGGGGAGTTTTAAGTTGTGGAGACAGTGTTTGAATGGGCAGAAAGCTCTTTGCTCTTGGACTGAAAAAGACCTCCTCTCCTCCTGTCTGCTCCCATCTCTTTCTCACGGAGCTGAAACCCACTGAAGACACATGAACTCCAAGAGAGAAAAGTCTCCTACAGTGAGCAAGGTTTAAGAAGAACACTAGGCCCCGACAAAAAGCAAGATTAACCTACAAAAGGACTCTACAGTGAGCTCGAAGAACTGTAACAAACTCTTCAGATATTGCCTCAAACCTTTCCACTTTATTTTTCTTCTCTTTTCTGTCTCTATTTGCATGTACATATTGCGTATGCATGCTAGCATGGGGCATGGCAGTGTCCGTAGGCATTAACTGAATGAGAATTTTAAGTTTAAGTTTTAATAAATTTCAATATTTCTTCTTTAAACCTAATAAAGCCTGTTTGTGCTCATTTCTTTGCCTTATAATTGGAAAACGATGAACAAAGATTCACCAAGGGGGTGCTAAAACACTGTGTTTAAAAATAAAATCCTGTTACAGTAAGACCAGGCGAAGGCTGAAAGGGAACCCTAGACCTCTTTCTCACCTGGTCGTAACATAGGACAGATGCAGGTAAGATGTTTCCCCTGGTTGGGGAGTCCAGAACCAGGGGAAACAATTTCAAAATAAGGGGGAAGCCACTTAGGACAGAGGTGAGGAGAAATTTCTTTACTCAGCGGGTTGTGAATCTTTGGAATTCTCTATCCCAGAGGGCTGTGGAAGCTCAGTCATTGAGTATGTTTAAAGCAGCGATTGACAGATTTCTAAATACTGATGACATAAAGGGATATGAGGATAGTGTGGGAAAAAGGCATTGAAGTGGATGATCAGCCAAAATGATATTGAATGGCAGGGCAGGCTCTTGCTCCTATGTTACATGAAGGGCACGATATAAATATTGCAGCTGCACAATTGTGTGCTTATATATTTGCACATATTGAGGCTTTTCTGTGAATGAACTAATGTGTTACTGCATGGTTCCTCTTGAATACAACTACTAATATAATGCTTCCTAGGTACAGAACCTACGATAGCAATTTACACCATTGTCTAGAGATCTCCTGCAGGTATTGTTTCAATCAACTATTTGGACTAAATCACAGGTCATTAATTTTTTGAGTCAAAAATTCAATTGTAATTATCTTTGAACCTGTAGAGATAAATAATTTGCCACACAAAGCACAGTCACTCCTAATGAAAATTAATAGACTCTTCACCGTAGCACATATATTGATGCTTTGCTAGTTCTTTGAGCAATAGAGCACCATAGATCTGTTGTGAGGCAAGTAATCAGGCTGCAATTTAACACCTATTATATTATAGTAAATCATTTTTTTATATTGCTAGGGAATCACATCAGATTTGTTTCCTGGAATAAAACTACCAAAACCTGACTACCGTGTCTTGCTGGAAGCAATCAAAGAGAATTGTGAACACATGAATTTGCAAATGACTGACTTCTTCTCACAGAAGATCTTACAAATCTATGAAATGATGATTGTGCGTCATGGTTTTATGATTGTTGGAGAACCATTTGGTGGAAAGACATCAGCTTATAGAGTTCTAGCTGCTGCTTTACATGATATTTGTGAAAAGGTAGAAATGAACACTGAATCATTGACTAGTGCATCTTCATTTATTTTATTGTGATCTGTCAGTTATATTTTATAATTAATATTTTTTTGACAAATGCGTAAGTCAAATTAATTTTTCAGTCGCATAGCTATATTAATGAACCGCTAAATAAAACAATGATATTAATCACAAAGAATGTTATAACTGTTAATCTTATCAATCAATTATCTAATCATAGATGTTTGCTATATAAAACAAATTTACAAAACTGAAGGATATGGCCTAAAAAATCATCCCTTAGCTAATGAGATTAACTATTCTAATTGTCAAATATGTATATTATAGAAGTTATTGCACATCAGATGTCACTGTCCTAAAATGAAGAAAATGTGTATTTTATTGAACAATGGAAATATTACTATCATGCTGTGAGGTTATGATTTTTCTATTACTGTGCCATAGTAATGCACCACATTTCCATCCAACACCGCAGTATTAAATTGACCATTTGAAGTCATTTCTTTTATTGTCGCTTAAAGTTAGTACTCAGTTTTTAGCATGCTACTCTTTAAATCAATTATGTCAATCTAATAGTTCTGTTAAATGCTGTATTTGCTATTTTTTTGTCCAGGGGCTTCTGGAGGAAAACAAGGTTCAAATCACAGTTATTAATCCAAAGGCTATCACAATGGGTCAACTATATGGCCAGTTTGATAAGGTGTCACATGAATGGTCTGATGGCATTCTGGCTGTTAGCTACCGAGCATTTGCTGTTTCTTCCGTAAGTATTTGTGAGTTATATTAATGTACAGTTATACAAACCAAATACTAAAGTAGTATGACATGCAGGAAGTTATGAAACCCTCAAACAAACAAAATCTTAAGTATTTGGTATGTGTACTTTCAGAATAGACTAATACTTCCAAATGTATGCAAAAAAATAGAAAAACAAGACTTGCATTTCTATAGTGCCTTTCAAAACCTCAGGATGTACCAAAGTGCTTTACAGCCAATGAAGTACTTTTGAAGTATAGTCATTATTGTCATGTAGGAAAAGTGACAGCCAATGTGCACACACCAATGTCTAATAACTAGATAATCTGTTTTAGTAATGTTAGTTGAGAAATAAATTTGGGTCAAGACACTCAGGAGAACTCTCCTCTTCTTCGAATCGTACCATGGGATCTTTTACGTCAACTTGAGAGGACAGATGGGGCCTCAGTTTACCAACTCATCCGAATTACAGCACCTTCGACAGTGCTTTCTCAGTACTGGTCTAGAGATGCTTAAGTCTCTGGAGTGGAACCTGAACCCACAATCTTCCAACTTGGCAGTGAAGAGTGTTTGTATTTCCCAAACCAATAATTGGATCCTTGTTGATATCCATTTATCTTAAAAATATCTGTCTGTAATACTGCATTGTTAATTCTAGTGAGCCTCTGTAGATTACTAATGTTCCAAGTCAATAACATAACACCATGGACGAATCAGATCCCAACATTTGTTCTTTCCCACACTCCTCAACCACATGACATCACTGATCAATCATAAGATTATAAAATATAACTGTAGATAAGAAAAGTCATTTGGCTCATCCTGGTTCATCTATCCAGAAAGATCATGGGCATGATTTTCCCTGGGAGCTTCGGGACTCCGACGTCAGTGTCAACTGGGGGTCAGAAGCCCGCACTATGGGGCAGGAGGGAAACAGTCACTTGGAGGTGCAAATCTCCAGTACAAATCTTATCCATTCCCAAGATTTACTCTGGAACTCTTTATCTTTGACCTTTATTAATAGTTTATAGTGTGGAACTTTGACAAATGCCTTTTAGAAATCTAGGTGCAACATGTCAAAGGGTTTCCCATAGTCCACTGGGGTCGTCACTTCTTCAACTAAGTCAAGGAGCTTTGTCAGGCACAGTCTACCCCTTCTGAAGTTATGCTGGCTGCTGTTTATTAGATTATTGTTGTACAGAAAATTAATTGACTCCTGATAACTCATTCCATTATTTTACATATAATTGAAGTAAGATTAGTAGAGCCATACTTTCCTGTCCCTGTTTTGTCACCGTTCACCACATTAGTTTGTTTACAATAATAAAAACAAGAAATGCTGGAAATACTCAGCAGGTCTGGCAGCATCTGTGGAGAGAGAAGCAGAGTTAACGCTTCAGGTCAGTGACCCTTCTTCAGAACTAGCAGATATTAGAAATGTGAAAGGTTTTAAGCAAGTAAAGTGGGGGTGGGGCAAGAGATAACAAAGGAGAAGGTGTAGATAGGACAAGGTCACAGAGAATAACCGACCAGAAGGTCATGGAGCAAAGACAAACAATATGTTAATGCTGTGTTGAAAGACAAAGCATTAGTACAGATAGGGTGTTATTGGACTGAAAACTGAACAGCCACAAGCACAGACATGAAAATAACTGTGGGTAGACAAACTGAACAAATTAAGATAAAATAAAATGAAATAAGCACAAAGAGAAAAGAAAAAATAACTAAAAATAAAAGTAAAATGGGGGGCCCCGTCATGCTCTAAAGTAGTATGACATGCAGGAAGTTATGAAACCCTCAAACAAACAAAATCTTAAGTATTTGGTATGTGTACTTTCAGAATAGACTAATACTTCCAAATGTATGCAAAAAAATAGAAAAACAAGACTTGCATTTCTATAGTGCCTTTCAAAACCTCAGGATGTACCAAAGTGCTTTACAGCCAATGAAGTACTTTTGAAGTATAGTCATTA
Source organism: Heterodontus francisci (assembly GCF_036365525.1). NCBI lineage: Eukaryota > Metazoa > Chordata > Chondrichthyes > Heterodontiformes > Heterodontidae > Heterodontus > Heterodontus francisci. Next base: position 95,562,680 of record NC_090377.1, on the reverse strand, counting down.
TTGTCATGTAGGAAAAGTGACAGCCAATGTGCACACACCAATGTCTAATAACTAGATAATCTGTTTTAGTAATGTTAGTTGAGAAATAAATTTGGGTCAAGACACTCAGGAGAACTCTCCTCTTCTTCGAATCGTACCATGGGATCTTTTACGTCAACTTGAGAGGACAGATGGGGCCTCAGTTTACCAACTCATCCGAATTACAGCACCTTCGACAGTGCTTTCTCAGTACTGGTCTAGAGATGCTTAAGTCTCTGGAGTGGAACCTGAACCCACAATCTTCCAACTTGGCAGTGAAGAGTGTTTGTATTTCCCAAACCAATAATTGGATCCTTGTTGATATCCATTTATCTTAAAAATATCTGTCTGTAATACTGCATTGTTAATTCTAGTGAGCCTCTGTAGATTACTAATGTTCCAAGTCAATAACATAACACCATGGACGAATCAGATCCCAACATTTGTTCTTTCCCACACTCCTGAACCACATGACATCACTGATCAATCATAAGATTATAAAATATAACTGTAGATAAGAAAAGTCATTTGGCTCATCCTGGTTCATCTATCCAGAAAGATCATGGGCATGATTTTCCCTGGGAGCTTCGGGACTCCGACGTCAGTGTCAACTGGGGGTCAGAAGCCCGCACTATGGGGCAGGAGGGAAACAGTCACTTGGAGGTGCAAATCTCCAGTACAAATCTTATCCATTCCCAAGATTTACTCTGGAACTCTTTATCTTTGACCTTTATTAATAGTTTATAGTGTGGAACTTTGACAAATGCCTTTTAGAAATCTAGGTGCAACATGTCAAAGGGTTTCCCATAGTCCACTGGGGTCGTCACTTCTTCAACTAAGTCAAGGAGCTTTGTCAGGCACAGTCTACCCCTTCTGAAGTTATGCTGGCTGCTGTTTATTAGATTATTGTTGTACAGAAAATTAATTGACTCCTGATAACTCATTCCATTATTTTACATATAATTGAAGTAAGATTAGTAGAGCCATACTTTCCTGTCCCTGTTTTGTCACCGTTCACCACATTAGTTTGTTTACAATAATAAAAACAAGAAATGCTGGAAATACTCAGCAGGTCTGGCAGCATCTGTGGAGAGAGAAGCAGAGTTAACGCTTCAGGTCAGTGACCCTTCTTCAGAACTAGCAGATATTAGAAATGTGAAAGGTTTTAAGCAAGTAAAGTGGGGGTGGGGCAAGAGATAACAAAGGAGAAGGTGTAGATAGGACAAGGTCACAGAGAATAACCGACCAGAAGGTCATGGAGCAAAGACAAACAATATGTTAATGCTGTGTTGAAAGACAAAGCATTAGTACAGATAGGGTGTTATTGGACTGAAAACTGAACAGCCACAAGCACAGACATGAAAATAACTGTGGGTAGACAAACTGAACAAATTAAGATAAAATAAAATGAAATAAGCACAAAGAGAAAAGAAAAAATAACTAAAAATAAAAGTAAAATGGGGGGCCCCGTCATGCTCTAAAATTATTGAACTCAATGTTCAGTCTGGCAGGCTGTAGTGTGCCTAATCGGTAAATGAGATGCTGTTCCTCGATCTTGCGTTGATGTTCACTGGAACACTGCAACAATCCTAGGACAGAGATGTGAGCATGAAAGCAGGGGGGAGTGTTGAAATAGCAAGCAACCGGAAGCTCGGGGTCATGCTTTCGGACTGAGCGGAGGTGTTCCACAAAGCGGTCACCCAGTTTGCGTTTGGTCTCCCCAATGTAGAGGAGACCACATTGTGAGCAGCGAATACCGTATACTACATTGAAAGAAGTAGAAGTAAATTGCTGCTTCATCTCAAAGGAGTGTTTGGGGCCTGGGATAGTGAGGAGAGAGGAGGTAAATGTGCAGGTATTACACCTCCTGCGCTTGCAGGGGAAGGTGCCACGGGAAGGGGATGAGGTGGTGGGGGTAATGGAAGAGTGGCCTAGGGTGTCGCGGAGGGAACGATCCCTTCGGAATGCTGACAGGGGAAGGGAGGGGAAGATGCGTTTGGTAGTGGCGGAAATGGGGGAGAATGATCCTTTGGATGTGGAAGCTGATGGGCTGGAAAGTGAGGACAAGGGGAACCCTGTCCCCTGTGAGGACAAGGGGAACCCTGGGAGGGAGGGGAAGGGGTGAGGGTAGAGGTGCAGGAAATGGGCCGGACATGGTTGAGGGCCCTGTCAACTACAGTGGGGGGAATCCTCAGTTGAGGAAAAAGGCAGACTTATCAGGAGCGCTGTCATGGAAGGTAGCATCATCAGAGCAGATGCGTCAGAGACGGAGAAACTGGGAGAATGGAATGGAGTCCTTACAGGAGGCAGGGTGTGAAGAAGTGTAGTCTGTTTACAAATCTATGGATTGTGTCCAGTAATGTTTGTCAAGTGTGCACAAATCTCTTCCCAGTCTTTCTCAGTACTCCAGGATAAATATCAAAAATCTCTGAGGATGTATTTGCTAATTCATTTTGAGCTCTTTTAGCCTGTTAAGGACTTCTGACTAATTTATGTTGGTCGTTAATTTTTCTCTGGCAGTGTCATGTTGCTTGTGTCTCCCTGAGTGCATACTTGGGAGAAGTAATCATGGAGAGTATTTACTATTTTGTGCTCATTCTCAGCTTTGAGACCATTTACATCTTTAATGAGTTAGATAATTAAAAAATTAAATCAACCCATTTTCAAGTTACCTCTTTCCTATCTCCATGCCAGGCATTTTACCCACATTGCTTGGTCATTTTGCCTTCCTTAGCACTTGGCACCTATCCTCTCGGGTCTGTCTTGAGTGTTCGTGTTGCAGCTTTGTTCATTCACTGCCACCAAAGCCCTGCCACGAAGGCCTGTCTTGAATACTGCTTTGCTTGCTCTAGGTTTGGTCTCACCTGTGCAGTTTTAGTAAGACTTCCCTACTTTTATACACCATACTTCTTGCAATAAAGGCCAACATTATATTTGCCTTTCTAATTACTTGCTGTACCTGCATGCTAACTTTTTTTTTCATATACGGGGATACCCAGATCCTTCTGTACTATAGAATTCTATAGTCTCTCTCTACTTAAATAATATTTTGCTTTTTTACTCTTCCTATCAAAGTGGATAACCTCATATTTTCCCACATTATCCTCCTTCTGCCAAACTTTTGCCCACTCGCTTAACCTATCTATATCCCTTTGCAGACTGTTTGTGTCGTCCTCACAACTTGCTTTCCCACCTATCTTTTGTATTGTCAGCAAATTTGGTGAAAATATGCTCAGTCCCTTTATTTATTTATTTAGTGATACAGCACTGAAACAGGCCCTTCGGCCCACCGAGTCTGTGCCGACCATCAACCACCCATTTATACTAATCCTACACTAATCCCATACTCCTACCATATCCCCACCTGTCCCTATATTCCCCTACCACCTACCTATACTAGGGGCAATTTATAATGGCCAATTTACCTATCAACCTGCAAGTCTTTGGTGGTGTGAGGAAACCGGAGCACCCGGCGAAAACCCACCCAAGAAATTAATGTAGATTGTAAATAACTGAGGCCCAGCAATAATCCCTGTGCCACTCCACTGGTTACAGTTTGCAAACCATTTATCCCGATTCTCTGTTTTGTTAATTAGCTAATCCTCTATGCATGCTAATATATTACCCCCACACCAGGAGCTCTTATCTTGTGCAATAATCTTTTATTTGGCACCTTATCGAATGCCTTTTGGAAATTTAAGTACACTCCATCTATTGGTTCTTCTTTATCTACACTGCTCATTAGATCTTCAAATAACTCGAATAAATTTGTCAAACATGATTTCCATTTCTTACAACCAAGCAGAGTCAACATGGTTTCATTATGATTTTCTAAATGTCCTGCTACTACTTTATTAATAATGGATTTCAGCATTTTCCCAATGACAGATTTTAGGCTAACTGGCCTATAGTTTCCTGCTTTCTGTCTCCCTGCTTTCTTGAATAGGGGTATTACATTTGCGGTTTTCCAATCCGATGGGTCCTTTCTAGAATCTAGAGAATTTTGGAACATTGCAACCAATGCATCCACTATCTCTGTAGTCATTTCTTTTAAGACCCGAGGATACAGGCCATCAGGTCCGGGGACTCTGCGTGGCACTGCGGTACTGTTACTGGGCTAGTAAGCAGGAAAACCAGGTTCAAATCCTGCTTTAACAGCAATTGGGGAATTACGTCTGGAATTTTTGGGCAGCACAGTGGCGCCGTGGTTAGCTCCACAGCCTCACAGCTCCAGCGACCCAGGTTCGGTTCTGGGTTAGTATAAATGGGTGGTTGTTGGTTGACACAGACTCGGTGGGCTAAAGGGCCTGTTTTAGTGCTGTATCTCTCTATATGACTTGTCAGCCTTTAGTCCCATTAGTTAGTCTTTTAATTTTTCTATTGTGATAATTGTTTTCAGTTCTTCCCTTCCTTCTTCGCCCTGATTTTCTACTATTCTTGGTATGATTTTAGTGTCTTCTACTGTGAAGACAGATACAAAATACTTGTTCAAGGTGTCTGCCTTTCCTTGTTTCCCATTATTAATACCCCAGTCTCATCCTTTAAGGGACCACCTTTTACTTTAGCACCTCCCTTCTTTTTCATATACTTGTAGAAGCTCTTACTGTCTGTTTTTATATTACTTGTTAGTTTACTCTCAATCTTTTTTCTTCCTCTTTTTTTCAATTTCGTCATCCTTTGTTGGTTTCTAAAATGTTCCTAATCTTCTGGCCTACCACTAATCTTGGCAACATTCTTTCAATTTGATACCATTCTTAATTTCCTTTGTTAGCCATGGATGGTTCCTCCTTCTTGTAGAGTCTTTCTCAATGGAATATATCTTTGTTGAGATTTATGAAATATCTCCTTAAATGTATGCCACTGCTTTGTTACTGTCTTACTTTTTCATCTATTTTCCCACTCCAATTTAGCAAACTCTGCCTTCATACCTTTATTTAAGTTTAAGACCCAAGTTTCTCACCCTGAAACTGAATGCGATTTAAAAAGTTTTTTTTTCATGGTATGTGGGCGTTGCTGGCAATGCCAGCATTTGTTGCCCATCCCTAATTTCCCTTTACAACTGAGTGGCTTGCTAGGCCATTTCAGAAAGCAGTTAAGAGTCAACCACACTGCTGTGGGTCTGTAGTCACATGTAGGCCAGACCAGTAAAGACGGCAGATTTCCTTCCCTAAAGGACATTAGTGAACCAGACAGTTTTTTTTATGACAATCGATGATGGTTTCATGGCACCATTACTGAGACTAGCTTTCAATTCCAGATTTTTATTAATTAATTGAGTTAATTAATTAGTTGAATTTAAGTTACATCAGCTGACATGGTGGGATTTGAACAGTTGTCCACAGGGCATTAGCCTGGGCCTTAGGATTACTAGTTCAATGACATTACCTCTACACCACCATCTCTCCTGTTATGATCACTCTTCCCTGGAGGAGCCTTTACTATGAAATCATTTATCCTGTCTCATTAAACAATACCAGATCTCAAATTGCCTGTTCCCTGGTTGGTTCCACATTTTGTTCTAAGAAACTGCCCCAAATACACTCTATGAACTTGTCCTAAATGCTACCTTTGCCAATTTGGTTTGCCCAAACTATATGAGGATTAAAGCCACCCACAAATATTGTTGTACCTTTCTTACAAGGCCTATTATTTATTTCTACAGTGTAACTACTGTTAGGGGGCCTACAGACTACTCCCACTAGTGACTTTGTTACCTTTCTATTTCTTATCTCCACCCAAACTCATTCTACATCTTGATCTTCCAAGCCAAGATCTAAAGCTGGAGAGGAACTTGCAGTGGGAGGGGGAAGATCCAGTTGTTGTGCTCCATTTGGGTACCAAGGACATAGATAGGTCTAGGAAAGAGGTTCTGCATAAACAGTATGAGCAGCTAGGGGCTAAATTAACAGGCAGAATCTCAAAGGTAATAATCTCTGGATTATTACCTGAGCCACGAGCAAATCGGAGCAAGGTAAATAAGATTAGAGAGTTGAATATGTGGGTCAAAGATTGATGTGGGAGAAATGGGTTTCGATTCATGTGGCACTGGCACCAGTACTGGGGAAAGTGGGAGCTGTACCATTTGGATGGTCTTCACCTAAACCGTGTAGGGACCAGTGTTCTGGTGAGTCATATAACTAGGGTGGTCGAGAGGGCTTTAAACTAAATAGCGGGGGCGAGGGATCAAGTGAGAGAAGGTGTGATAGTTTAAAGAGAGAGGAGAAGGCAAGAGAGCAAGGTAGCAATAAATGAATCGATAATCTGAGTGTGGCAGGAAGGGAAGATTGGAGGGAAGCAAAACTTGTAACAGGAAGTAGAAATATAGTAAGCGAAATTAGACAACAGACAAAGTGAAGGCAAGTATCAAAAAGGATCAGATTGTGGAATAATGCTAAAAGACAAAGTTAAGGGCAGTCTATCTGCACGCAGCATTCACAACAAGGCAGATGATTTGAAGGCACAAATAGAGCTAAATGGGTATGATTTAATTGTCATTACAGAGATGTGGTTACAGGGTGACCAAGACTGGGAACTGAATATTCAAAGATAGTCGTTATTTAGGAGGGATAGGCAAAAGGAAAAGGAGGTCGGGTAGCGCTGTTAATAAAGGACGAGATTAGTACATTAGTGAGAGATGATCTTAGATCAAAGGATCAGGATGTAGAATCAATTTGGGTGGAGCTAAGAAATGCAAGGGGCAGCAAACATTAGTGGGAGTTGTTTATAGGCCACCAAACAATAGTGGTAATGTTGGGCACAGCATAAATCAGCAAATTAGAGGTGCATGTAACATGGGTAATACAGTAATAATGGGTGACTTAAATTTACATATAGACTGGGTAAACCCAACCAGCACGAATGCTGTGGAAGATGAATTCCTGGAGAAAACAGACAGTAGGAATAAATGGGTCATTCTCAGTATGGCAGGCTATTACTGCGGGGGGGTGGGGGGGGGGGGGGGTGGTGTGGTACCGCAAGGATCAGTGCTGGGGCCACAGCTGTTCACAATCTAAATAAGTGACTTGGATGTGGAGACCAAATGCAATATTTCCAAATTTGCTGATGACAGAAAACTACATGGGAATGTAAGTTGTGAGGAAGATGCAAGGAGGCTTCAAGCGGACTTGGACAGGCTAAATAAATGGGCAAGAACATGGTAGATGGAATATAATGTGAATAAGTGTGAAGTTATCCACTTCGGTAGAAAAAACAGAAAACAGAGTATTTCTTAAATGGTGAGAGGTTGGGAAGTGTTGATGTCCAAAGGAACCTGGGTGTCCTTGTTCATGAGCCACTAAAAGCTAGTATGCAGGTGCAGCAAGCAATTAGGAAGGCAAATGGCATGTGGGTCTTCATCACAAGGGATTTTGAGTACAGGAGTAAAGAAGTCTTGCTGCAGTTGTATAGAGCCTTGGTGAGTCTGCACCTGGAGTATTGTGTACAGTTTTGTTCTCCTCATCTAAGAAAGGATATACTTGCCATAGAGGGAGTGCAACGGAGGTTCACCAAACTAATCCCTGCGTTGGCAGGATTGTCTTATGAGGAGAGATTGAGGAAACTGGGCCTGTATTCTCTAGAGTTCGGAAGAATGAGAGGTGATCTCTTTGAAACTTAGAAAATTCTTACAGGGCATGACAGGGTGGATGTAGATAAGATGTTACATTACATGAGTCTAACATGAGTGGTAGGGAAGTTTTGGGGAAAAAACTCTGAGACAGGATTAATCTCCACTTGGAGAGGCAGGGATTAATCAGGGATAGTCATCATGGATTTGTCAGGAGGAGATCGTGTCTAACAAATTTGATTGAATTTTTTGAGGCGGTAACTAGATGTGTAGATGAGGGTAAAGCAGTTTATGTAGTCTACATGGACTTCAGTAAGGCTTTTGATAAGGTCCCGCATGGGAGATTGGTTAAGAAAGTAAAATACCCATGGAATCCAGGGTAATTTGGCAAATTTGATTCAAAATTGGTTTAGTGGAAGGAGGCAGAGGGTGATGGCAGAGGGTTGTTTTTGTGAATGGAGGCCTGTGACCAGTGGGGTACAACAGGGATCGGTGCTGGGACCCTTACTGTTTGTAGTGTACATTAATGATTTAGACGTGAATATAGGAGGTATGATCAGTAAGTTCACAGATGACACAAAAATTGGTGGTGTAAATAGTGAGGAGGAAAGCCTTAGACTACAGGACGATATAGATAGGGTGGTAAGATGGGCGGAGCAGTGGCAAATGGAGTTTAATCCTGAGAACTGTGAGGTGATGCACTTGGGAGGTCTAACAAGGCAATGGAATATACAATGGATGGTAGGACCCGAGGGAGTACAGAGGGTCAGAGGGACCCTGGGGTGCTTGTTCATAGATCCCTGAAGGCAGTAGCACAGGTCAATAAGGTGGTTTTGAAGGCATACGGGATACTTGCCTTTATTAGCTGAGGCATAGAATATAAGAGCAGGGAGGTTGTGTTGGAGCTGTGTAAAATGCTGGTTAGGCCACAGCTGGAGTACTGTGTACAGTTCTGGTCACAAACTATAGGAAGGACGTGATTGCAATGGGGAGGGTGCAGAGGAGATTCACCAGGATATTGCCTGGGCTGGAGCATTTCAGTTATGAAGACAGACTGGATAGGCTGGGGTTGTTTTCCTTGGAGCGGAGAAGGCTGAGGGGGGACCTGATTGAGGTATACAAAAGGTGAGGGGCATTGATAGGATAGATAGGAAAGAAACTTTTTCCCTTAGCGGAGGGGTCAATAACTAAGGGGCAGAGGTTTAGAGGGGTGTTGAGGAGAATTTTTTTCACCCAGAGGGTGGTTGGGATCTGGAACACATTGCCTGAAGAGGTGGTAGAGGCAGGAACACTCACGACATTCAAGAAGTATTTAGATGAACACTTGAAACGCCATAACATACAAGGCTACGGGTCAAGTGAGGGGAAATGGGATTAGTTAGGACGGGTGCTTGATGGTCGGCGCAGGCACGTTGGGCTGAAAGGCCTGTTTCTGTGCTGTAAAACTCTATGACTCTATGTTTTCTCTGGCTGGTGAGTCTAGAACAAGGGGAAGGCCATTTAAGACTGAATGAGGAAGAATTTCTTAACTCAGAGGGTGGTGAATCTTTGGAATTCTCTACCCTTTAGTGCTGTGGGAGTTCAATCATTGAGCATGTTCAAGATAGAAATCGATAGATATCTAGATACTGATGACATCAAGGGATATGGGGATAATGTGGAAAAGTGGCAATTAGGTAGACGATCTGCCATGATCTAATTGAGTGGCGGAGCAGGCTCGATAAGCTGAATACCTACTCCTGCTCCTATGTTCTGATCATTTCTCACTACTGTACTGATCTCATATTTTATTAACAGAGCTACCTCACCTCCTTTCTGCCCATCCTTCCGAAATGTCAAGTACCCCTGAATATTCAGTTCCCACCCTTGGCCACTTTGTAACCATGTATCAGATCATACCCATTTATTTCTATTTGTGACATCAATTCATCTATCTTGTTACGAATGCTGCATGCACTCAGATAAAGAGCCTTTAATGTTGTATTTTTTATCATTTTTCCCTACTCTGACCCTATTTGCTAGTGCACTGCTATGGCTTGTATGCTCTGCACCTTCCTGTCACACTCTGGTTATCATTATCCATATTGCTACCCTGTACTATTGCCTTGTTCTTTCTCTTTAACTTTCTAAATTTCCCGTCACTTGAGGCCCTATCTACAGCTCTAGTTATTTGATTTTCCAGGACGCTGGTCCTAGTATGGTTCAAGTGAAGCCCATCCCAATGGAACAGCTCCCTCTTTCCCCAGTACTGGTCCCAGTGCCCCATGAATTGAAACCCAATTCTCCCAAGCCAATCTTTGAGCCACGCATTTAACTCTCTGGTCTTATTGACCCTATGCCAATTTGGTTGTGGTTCAGTATACACTGTTGCATTTCATGACGTCACTGGAGTCACAAAGGGGTTGTTTTCTGTAAAATGTCTGCCCAGAATACCTCAATTCAGCTGCTGTAAAGTATAAAATAGCAAAAGTTAGAGTAATTGAAATACAGGATAAATGTACACATATCTCTTTCATAACATTTTTAATTTTTTAAGTAGAATGTATTACCAGAATTCTAGCTGCAGTTTTCCATAAATTACTTTTACATTGCAATACTAGTTTCAAAACAATGGCAGAATATGAGCCTTCCAGCACTGATATTTTTTTCTATTTACATTTCAACTCATTGCCATTCGTATTGGTATCAGCCAGAAGCAAAACCAGAGAATCCAGCAATGACTCAAAAGACCCAGAAAAACAGGGTGTTACTGAAGCTTTTAAATATAAAAAGGCATATGGATCATTCAAGTCTGCACTTATATTCTTATAGTCTATACCCTTGTTCCTAACCAGATGGTTAGCCACTTTAAAAAAAAAAGATTATGGTGAACATGGTATTAACTGTGACACAATTTCCTAGCCTATATTGTGAAGCTTTCCAGTTTCTTTTTGTGGCTGCAAATTGGCTCTCAAATTGGATCAAAATTCTTAGTAGGAAAAGATGTTCAAGTTTCTTTTAAGTGCTTCTGATTGTCCAATTCTTTAGAACAGTTGTAATTAGTTATTGATTTGCTCTATTTAAAATGAAATGAACATTTTTTTCTAAATAGACCCCAGATAGGAAATGGTTAATCTTTGATGGACCAGTTGATGCAGTCTGGATTGAGAATATGAACACTGTGCTGGATGATAACAAGAAATTGTGTCTGATGAGTGGAGAGATCATTCAGATGTCTCCCCAGATGAGTCTTATATTTGAACCAATGGATCTGGAGGTTGCCTCCCCTGCTACTGTAAGTAGTCATATGCTAATTTTGATGGAAATATAAGGCTGATTTCATGACAGTACTTCAAGCAAGGAGTGACATTCATAGGGGGTGCAGCTCAGGAAAGCTTGGGCTACAGACCATGATTTTCTATTCATTAATTTAACTTGAGGGAAAATCATTGGTTACAGAAAACGATTCCCCAACCCTTGGCCATTGAAAGTGCTCCACCTTGCTCAGAGCACCCAATCATGGAATCAGCCCTTAGTGTAACAAATTTTATCAAAATTATCACTTCAGACTTGATGCTACGAATAGAAAGAAAACATAGGGCGAGTGTGAAGACATTTTGTACTTTGCATAAATATGCAGTTTAAAAAGAAAATTTGTATTAACTTCTACTTGATAAATTAATAGCAGAAATTTCCTCTGAGCTGTCCCATGTCACTGCAATAAGTTTGCTGGATGTACTGTCGAAACCCCGTTTGTACATACTTCTGGCCAAGTTACGGCACAAGTGAGAGCAGCTTCAAGGAAATTTCTGGGCAATGCGTTTTGAGAAACTGGAATTAGTGTCAGATTGCATACAACAGTTTTTAGTGATAATATCTGTTCATTATATTTTAGGTTTCAAGGTGTGGAATGGTCTACATGGAACCTCTTATGATGGGATGGAAGCCTATAATGGTATCTTGGATGAATAAGATGCCTCCTGGTGTTCGTCCCATGCACAAGGAATTTATTGAAGGATTGTTTGACAGAATGGTGCCAGTGTGTCTTCAGTTTGTTCGAAAAGCAGCTAGGGTAACAAGCCAGTTATAAGTTTCTTATGTATAAATGGAATATGATTCCTGCTAACATAATATAATTTTCATATACATCTACATTATATTCAGTCTATCAACCTAACATTTTTCCCACAGGAACTTATGAAAAACTAAACAGAACATAGTGGTGCAGCCTTTATATAACTCCATGGCCTAGCATGATGATACCTAGTAAGCTGTGGGTTCAAGCTCCACTCCAGAGACTTGAGCACATAATACAGGTTGACAGTTCAGTGCTGAGGGTGTGCAGAATTGTTGAAGGTGCTGTATTCAGCTAAGACATTAAAACAAGGGCCCTTTTGGGTAGACGTAAAAGATGGCATGGTTCTTCTGGTGTTCTAGAGTCGTAGAGTCATTTACGCCACAGAAGGAGGCCATTCAGCCCATTGAGTCTATGCCAGCTCTCTTGGCCAACATTTATCTTTTAACAAATATCACTTAACAGCAGAGACTGAAACCTACAAAGGGAGAAGAAGGGCTGGATTTTATAGGCTCCCTAGAGGGAGGGGTCACTTATATTCATGATGGGAGGTGGGGGGCGGAGGGCCTGTTGCCACCCCGCCAAGCAATTTTGCTGGTGCGGGATAGACCGATGACCTTCCTGCTTAGAGGCTAATTGAGGCACTTAAGTGGCCTATTAATGGATAGAAATTTAACCAGCGGCAGGGGGTGCCTCTGCCAAGCAGAGAGGGTGCCTTGTAATACGAGGTGCCTTCCCTGTGGGATTGTAGGGGGAGGTCCCTCCTCCGTGGGCAATCTGTGGCCCACAGAGGCACCCCACTGGCAAAACCTCCACATCCATGAAACCTTCTCCCCCTGGACTTAATACTCACCCTCCAACCCGCCCCCACCCCTTGCTGGGGCCTCCCAGACTGGCCCCAACAGCCCTGCCTCACATACCTGAGGTCTGGGGTTCCGGCGCTGTGCCTGGGCCCGGGCCCAAGGCCTCTGCAGTACCGGCAGTGGCCACTGATCCCAGTGATGCTGCCCATACTGCTAAGCTGCTGACCCTGTGATTGGCTGGCAGCTCTTGGAGGCGGGATCCCCATTTTTAAAGGGACTGAGATCCCGCTGCTGGAAACTTCTCTTCTGGTACAGTGGAGGCTCGAAAAGGCCAATGCGGTTTTCCTTTTCAGCCCAGCACCGGAGGCCCTGCCGGCTGCATAAAATCCAGCCTAAAGTGGCTAGAAAACCCTCTCCTTTCAATGGTGAACCTTAGGGCTATTACTGATTGTTCCTGAGCATACTGCTACTATCCCCATGATAAGCCCAGGAAGCTGTATAACATGGGAGGTGGGAGCAAAATCTGCTGTTGACCCAGGGGCTGCAAACCCCATCCCCACCCCATGTTGCCATTTACATTGGGTGACTGAGAAAGGAATGGGAAACAGCAATTCTGTTGATGACAGATGGTGAGACTGTGATAGGCATCCGTTTGAATTTTCCATCATTCTCCAACACTATCTCATTTATTTCGTGTGGCATTATGGAAAGGAATCCAGTGCTCTAACGCTTCATCTTTAGTGCAGACAATAATTGTGCCAATTGAATACATTAATCACAAAACAGACCTCTCTGTTGTCAGTGAAGAATTTAAAAACGTCCAGTTTAGTTGCAGAACTCTGGAGATCATTTTCAGTGCACTGCTTGGTCTTTCATCATGACTGAAATATATGGAACAATTGGGAAATATTTCTGTAGTTTAATATTTATAGCAAATTTTAAAATTTGTTATGTACCCACACAATTTAATTATGATAAAAACAACAAACACAAGGAACCTTGCTCACAGTGAACTCATTTCAGTTAATCATAGAACGGCCTAGAATGGAATTATTTGGCTTTATATAGATTCCACTCCTGCCTCTCCGTTCTATTTTTCATTAAACATCAAGGTTGCTTCCGAATGTTTGCAAAGATATTTTATTGCTTGTAAAAATACATTTGGGTTTTCTTGTAATCCTAAGAGAATTTTTGGAGCTAGAAGAGTAGATTTTGCATCCCCTTTTCTCGAGCAGGGAGTGGCGCTCACAGGGAATGCATGGTGGAAATTGCAACTTCCCAATGGTGCGGGGCACCATTGACTGCATACCACATGGCTCTCTGGGCTCCACCGCGTCAACAGGGAGCAATGCCACAACTCTTTGAATGTGCAGTTGTGTGTGACCAAGTTCATCTTGGTAAATGCCCACTCTCCTGGTAGCACTTAAAATGCTTTTATCCTGTGGCAGTCTGCAATACCAACCATCTTTGTGCCTCCAAGATGCACCGGAGAATGGCTGCACGGCGATAAGGGCTACCCGTTCCACACATGTCTCATGACCATCTTCCACCATCCTACTACGCGAGGTCAGAGGACCATCAATGAAAGCCATCGAGCCAACCACAACACTATGGAGCCAACCATCAACCTCCTCAAGCAACAGTTTTCAGTGTACACCGCGAGGGTGTTTGTGATGGTGTACTTCATCCTCCACAATCTTGCAATTCTGAGGATCTCGCCACTCCCTCCTAGGATCCAGAGGCCACCGTGGTAGGAAGAGGAGGAGGCAGGGAGGAAACCACATCCACCATGTTCAACTGGACAGAGCGAGAGGGACCGCAGTGTGAGGCTCACCACAAACTGATCCTGATTCTAAACTAGCCTCTAATGTTTGCATAGCCCTAGTATTTGAGTTGGTGGCTGCAAGTGTAAGGTTAAGCGGTGGTTACACCTCTTCACTCTTGTGGAGTTGCTCTTTCTCTTCCTCATGGCTATTCGGAGGCTAATCAGGCATCAGCTCGACTATCTGAAAGCACAAATCTCTAAGGGGAGAGGAGGGAAGGGACATGAGGAGGGAAGCTAGGTTTCCACAGTCACTCCATCTTCGTGGCACTTTTCAGGATGAGGGTGAGGAGTGATTGGAGAAGGTGCATAAGGCAGCAACTTACCATCATGCTCTGTGGCATTGATCCTGATAATTCTATGGACCATCTCATTCAGGGCACTGAAGGGATGCAGGCCTGCTGGCCCTCAGCCTGTCCTGTGGCTTTCTTGCTTTCTGTACGCCATCTTCTCCTGCAAGAGAGAGGACCGAATGGCAGTGACTGTATGTCAGTGTGTTTGGACGTGCCTGCCATTGCTGTATGGTTGTAGGTTTGCGGAAGTGTAGAGAGGGGACCTCATTTCTTGGCTTGGCTCTCCTGCTCTGATTTGAGGCTCCCTGTGAGGCTTCCTGCTGCATTTCCTGTCTTTGCCCTCCCCCACCACTTATCGTCCTGTTTTACTCCTGAGGCTGACATGATTGGAAGGTGTGTGCAGATGAGGTGTAGTCTCAGGATGTTAGGGATGAGTCCTGAGTGCAGTGTGTGCTGCTGGGTGAGTGATGGAAGTGTGGTGCATTGAGCAGTGTAAGAGGGGATGGTGTGGTGGGTCTGAGATGTGATGTACAGATGCCTTCACTTACCTTGACCACTGAGTGAGGTCATTACACGTATGCCACTTCTGTCATGTCCCGGGCGTGACATTTTGAGCATTAACCCCTTCCTGTCCCCCAGTGAAAACATGGCATCTGTCCTGACCTCCACCAATTTGACCAGTGCCTCCAGCAGGGAGCCTGTTCCCTGATTTAGTGCAACGTACCCCTTGTCCCTGAGTGTTCCAAAGCCAGCGTCTTTAAAAAGGGAAGCCTACATGTGGTTTCTTCAAAACGCTATTCATCCCCTGTGGTGTGCAGTGGTCACTGGTACTGCTACAGAGAGAAGTTCAGCACAGGGCCATACTATAATCATGAGGTGGGTGGACCAATTTTAGGTGCTCTTCACCTCTTTTGGGACCGGTGTGGGCAGGTTGCAATCACAACCCCCTTGCCCAAAATGTAGGGATTTCCAATTTCTAGTTTTTCTGTATCACACATAATTAATTCTGATGCATTGGTGGTTAGTATGGTGTATAGAGTCCTAATTGAAACATTGCACTGTTAATTTGTTCTGAAGTTACGTAATTACAGTTCTGAGATAAATAACAAACAGAAAGAGTAATTTGACATAATGATGTAAAATACTTTTAGAATGAATTTCTATAAGGGTTCTCCCATTACTCAGTCATAACCTCAACACTGTTACGATCAGGTGAGAAAGTTGTCTAGGGGTCTGTTGCTGTCTTCACCTGGTCTTATTGTAACAGGATTTAATTTTAATTTTGAGCTCCCCCTTTGTGAATCCTTGTTCACAGCTTTCCAATTATAAGGCAAAGAAATGAGCATAAACAGGATTTCTGCAGTTGAAAGGAGAAAAGTGAAATTTGTTAAACCATAAACTTAAACTCTACTACGGTTAATGCCTATGGATATATGCGCGCCCACGCTAGCATGCACATGTAATACACACATGCGAATAGGGACAGAAAAGAGCAGAAGAATATAAAATGGAGAGGTTTGAGGCAGTCTCTAAAGGAGGTTTCTTGTTATTGTTTCTGTGTTTCCTGCTCACTGCAGATTCCTTGATTGTAGACAGCTCTTACTTTTTGTTGGGGCCCAGTATTCTTCTTAGACCTTGTTCACTGTAGGAGACCTTTCTTTCTTAGGGTTCATGTATCTTCAATGGATTCCGAAGCTGGTAAGAGTGAGATGAGAGCAGACAGGAAGGAGGTGTTCTCAGACCAAGAGAAAGGTGCTTTCTGATGTCTTTCCCTGTTGGAAGTTCAAATTAAAAAAAAACTCCAACAGTCAGTCAGTCGACTAAAACTGGTCTGACCACTTCTTCTGTGTATTGGGGAAGCAAAGACTAGGTCCCCTTGTTCCAACACTGTTATTTTGCAAATATCTTTCCAGTCATGGGCTTGCAATATTAAGTTTTAATGTTCATGTGGTGAAGCAATGTGCCCCTCAGTCTTGTCAGGTGAGGGGCTTGCCTGACACCTCCACACCCAGGGGAATGAAATGCGATTTGAATAAAATGGTGCATTTCATTACAGTGTCTGAGAGAAATATAAGATACAGTAAGAAAAAACATGCATTTCTGTCATTCATTTCCATTCATTCACCAATCCTACAGCCTATTAGAATGACCTTTTCTGGCTGCCAGGGCTGCTTTAAGTTCCCCTTTTCTTCCTCAGGAGAGTAGTAGTGGGCGGGTCTATCTTGAATTCTCTGAGTCATGCAAAGACTTTTGACTTCAGGGAATGGGTGGTTCCCTTTCCCTCTGACAGTGAGGGAGGAGGCTTTGTTACTCTCCCCTTTGTTCCCTGGGACACTCCTACCTGCAGGTATTTGTGCAGACTTAACTGCACGCTCCTGTGACACTTCGACTAAGTGAGGCATCACCGTCAAGCTTTCTGTGCCCCCTAGAGGTCTCTCTTTGTCTCTGCAGGTTCCTGTAAATGCTGTTTGCAACTCTAGTGGGGTGCTTCTAGAGTCTGCATTTATATAGGTGGATGTGGGGTCTAACGTTTCACATTTTTTGGGGTTGGTTGACCAGACAGTAGGGGTTTCCATCTGGGATTCCTCACAAACTTCCTTTAACCTGCCCTCAAGGTCACTTTTTCCCCTTCTTTTCCTTAATTTTTGCCAGCCGTGTGCCTGCCTGTCCCCTTTTGTTCTCAGCAGGGTCCCTTATGGTTCACCAGCCCTCTGCTGGAGGGTCCTCCTAACACCGGTACAGGACCTAGGGATGCAGCTTTCACTGTAGGTTGGGGTTTCCCCTCACCCAGGCACATGTGGCACCTGCTGCAGTACTCCACCACATCTTTGTGGGGTTTTGGCCAGTTAAACAGCTGTTTTGTGTGGGCTTTGGTCTTTCGTATACTGGCATGTACAGCCACTGTACTCTAATTTCTCCCCGATACTTCTGTGGCACCATTAACTGGTGAACTACTTCCACTCCTTGCCTTCAGGTCTGTGAGGAGGACTGCGTTTCCTCATCAGTACCTTATTCTTTAAGTAGTAGCAGTCAGGGACTCCCTCTACTTCACTTTCAGACTGGGCAGCCTGTGCTCTCATAATACTGGGTTGGCTCGCTGAACCTCAGCTAGGGAAAATCGATTTAATTCATTCGCTGGGTCTCCTAACTTTCCAAAGAAAGTCTCGGACAGGCAGACCTCATGGTCATTTGCCTGAGGTGCCAATGCAGTCTCCTCTGGGGGAGCTGGTTTGATCATGGCCTGATCCACTACACATTTGGGGACTCTGCAGGGGACCGTCTCCTGCCACTGCCTTGTCTCTCTGACCACCTGCAGTCTTTCTTTCACTACTGGGGGGACTACCACCTTCACTCCTGCCAGATAATTACCTAGGAGCAGGTCAACCCTGTTCATAGGCAAACTAGGGACAATTCCTACAGTCACCGATCCCGAAACTAGGTTGCATTCCAGGTGCACCTAGTGTACAAGTACAGGCATACTCTGCCCTCCAATACCATTCACCACCATTCTGGTGTTCACTGCACTCTCTGGGAGAAAGGTCTGGCTTTTTCCCAGTGAAAGGGATCTGGTGGCGCCTGTGTCCCTGAGATTCACTATGGGCTTGCTTACCCCACTCAAGGGTTATGGGGTTACTTTCCCTTCAAATACAAAACCTGATAACCTTCAGGAATCCTATCAACTTTTCCTGCATTGGCCGTAGTAAGCCTCTTGGGTTGCACTCTTACTGCAGTTAAAGCCACAGCTTGCTCTGTGTTTTCCATCAGGCTCCTGTCTTCACTGAGCAGATGTGCCCTGATTAGCCCTACTGGTTTCCCCTTTAGTTTCTAGCAGTCAGTTTTTATATGCCCTGCCTTATTACAATGGAAGTACACAGGTCTCCGGGTCTCACTCTTGCTCACAGCACCTTCCTTTTTGGCTGGAGAAGTGCCCCATGTGTCTCCTGCTTTCCTTTCTCTTCCAGGACTGCCTGGGTGGATATCACCTTCCCACCCTTAGTCCTTTTTGGATTTGTGGGGGTGATTGGGAAAGGTTCGTCTCTGGGAAACCGACTTATAAATTAAAGCAAACTCATTGGCCAGACCAGCCGCTTGCCGTGCTCCCTGAACCCCTGCTCCTCTACATGGGTCTTTATTGAGAGTGGGAGAGAGTTTTTTGGATTACTTCTCTGAGAGTCTCATAGTTGAGCTGTATTTTTTAAGCCCTCAGCCATTGGTCAAAAGCCAGCTGTTTGCTTACTTTCAAACTCCAGATAAGTTTGATTGGCTTGCTTTTTGAAGGTTCTAAACTTTTGGCGATACGCTTCGGGTACTAAGTCATATGCCCCGAGGATAGCATTTTTGGTCAGTTTATAATCTGATGAACTCTTATCTTGCAACAAGGAATAAACCTCGTTGGCTTTTCCGGTTAGTTTGCTTTGCATTAAAAGAGACCAGGTCTTAGCTGGCCATTTTAGCTGCCTTGCCAGTTTCTCAAAAGACATGAAAAATGCTTCCAGATCTTCCTCATTGAATTTTCGAATTAATTGAGTGAATTTTAGCAATCTTGTACCCAGCCCTGAATTATGCTCCTCCATATTGGCCATGCTTTCACTAGGGCTACTCTGTCGCCCCCTAGCTAACTCAAGCTGCTTCAATTCTCTTCGCATTCTTTCCAGAATATTCTTTCTCTCTCTCTCCCTCCTCTCTCGTTCCTTCACCTTTCTTTCTCTCTCTCCTGCTTTTCATTTTCTTCATGTTCCTTTTGGAAAGCTCTCTCTTTCTCCCTCTCTCTCTCCTCAAATTCAAGTTTCCTCTGTTCCAATTGTATCTTTGCTAACAATACCCTGTAGGAATCTGCTTCAAACACTGCTTCTGCTTCTTCAGATTCAAGGGAAAAATGGTTGGCCGCTAGCCTTAGGAGTTCAGACTTCCTAGCCTTGCCATGTACAGTGATCTCACACTGCTCAGCCATTTTTCTCAGCTGCTCCATTGACGGTACTTTTAACTTATCCCGAGTTACTTCACCCTGGCTTGGAGAACTACTCGCTTCAGTTGCAGATATGTTAGTATTCAATCGCACACAATCACAAGAAAACCTGTATTGAAATTTTGCTCTTTTTTGATTGGGAACAATTTGGCTTCCCACTTCCAATTGCTCTCATTCGTCTGTGGATAAAATTCCAGATGCTAGCATCCAAATTTCTGTTACGACCAGGTGAGAAAGGTGTCTAGGGTCTGTTGCTGTTTTCACCTGGTCTTATTGTAACATGGTTTAATTTTAAACATACTGTATATTGAGCTCCCCCTTTGTGAATCCTTGTTCACAGCTTTCCAATTATAAGGCAAAGAAATGAGCATAAACAGGGCTTTCTTCGGTTTAAAGGAGAAGAGTGAAATTTATTAAACCTTAAACTTAAACTTTAATACAGTTAATGCCTACGGATACATGCGCGCCCACGCTAGCATGCACATGTAATACACATATTCAAATAGGGACAGAAAAGAACATCAGAAAAATATAAAATGGAGAGGTTTGAAGCAGTCTCTAAAGGAGTTTCTTGTTCCTGTTTCTGTGCTTCCAGCTCACAGTCGAGTCCTTGATTGTAGACAGTTCTTACTTTTTGTTGGGGCCCAGTATTCTTCTTGAACCTTTTTCACTGTAGGAGACTTTTCTCTCTTGGGGTTCATATGTCTTCAATGGTTTCTGAAGCTGGTGAGAACGAGATGAGAGCAGACAGGAGAGAGATGTTCTCTGTCCAGGAGAAAAATGCTTCCTGATTTCTTTCCCTTTTGGAAATTCAAATTAATAAAAAACTCCAACACAGTCAGTCAGTCAGTCATGTGACTAAAACTGGACTGACCACTTCTTCGATCTATTGGGGAAGCAAAGAGTGGGTCCCCCTTGTTCCAACACTGTCTGTTACTATGCAAATGTCTTTCCAGTCAGGGGCTTGCAATTTTAAGTTTTAATGTTCAAGTGGTGAAATAACATGTGCCTCAGTCTTGTTAGGTGGGGGGCTGGCTTGACAGCACCTTTACATCATTTTTAAGGGCTTTCCACAACTCTTCACCTACTTTTTAACAAAGCCTCTCTACTACTGCTGGTTCCTGGTAAATGCTAACCATCAATAACAAAATTCTCAAATTTTCCTTTCAACCTACAGGAGCTAGCTCCTACTAATGACACAAGCTTGGTACGGTCACTCATGAGCCTTATGGACTGTCTAATGGAAGAATTTACAGATGCTGCCAAAATCAAGCAAATGAATGAACGTGACATTTGTTCTTGGATTGAGGTATGCATTACTCTTATGTGGATAACTTTGGAACTGTGCATCTTTCTGAAGCTATTTGAAAAGATTTTTGTGATTTGTCAAATATGTATTTGGTGATTCTTTATGTAAACTTATACAATAAAAACTCGCAGTGTAAACATTATTATGGAAATTTCCGATGTAATCTCCTATCCTGTCATTGTTTAATTGCAGGCCTACCGACACTAGTCAAGCTTTGGTGCCTCCTAAATTCTTTCTGCTATTATAATAATCTCCGACTATTTGATCTCCTCAGCCTCTGAACTTGTTTCTTGGTTTGGCTCTCCTGCTCTGATTGGAGACTCCTTGTGAGGTTCCCTGCTGCGCTGCTCCCCGTTTTGCTCATTATCATACCCCACTCCTCTTAATTAAAAAGAGATCCTGGGGCTCAGAGCTGAGGGACAGGGAAACCAAATCTCTGGCCCACTCCTTCTGCCCCAACCTCAACCCTTCTCGGTCTCCCAAAGGCTACAATTCCTACAGTGCCTTTCCATGCCTGTTGGACCCCATGATCAATGCTATGGGAAGTCCACTTGTGTTTATAATGTCCATAACAGTTAGAACTGAGATTTTACATGCCGTAAATTCTGCTTTATAAATTACATTGTCATATATGTTTTGCTATCCTCCATGTATAGTGTTATAATGTGTATATAGGAACTTATGAAAAATTTAAATTTCTTTTACATATACAACGTTAAATTTAGGCTACTTGAACTGACCAAGTGCTGCTCATCTGTGGCAAGCACTTCCTTACTTGAGCACAGTATCAGTGGAAAAATATGTGAAAAATAAAATAGATCTGATCACATCTATGATGATTTTTTGCTGTACCTTAAAGCCTGCTTGTTGCGAATGAAAATCTTTTTTTAAGAATTTGCTCCCACCTCCAAAGTGGCTATTGAAAGCAGAGAAGGAAAAGACAGATAAAAAAGATACAATATAAAGCTGGAAATATAGACCAGGTAGAAAAGATTAATATAAATGTTAACACAAAAAAGATAATAGAAGGAAAACAGTGAGGACGAATGAGCACAGGACAGGCAGTGATGTAGCAGTATTGGCACTAGACTAGTTACCCAGAGACCCAGGATATTGCTCTGGGGACATAGGTTCAAATCCCACCACGGCAGAAGGTGGAATTTGAATTCAATTAATAAATATGGAATTAAAAGCTAGTCTGATGATGGAACCATTGTTGATTGCCATAAAAACCCATCTGGTTCACTAATCCTTGAGGTACCCAGCTAGTTATTGCCAGCTAACCCAAAAATATCCTGTTTATTTCCCACTTTCCATTTTCTAGCCATTAACCAACACTCAATCCATGCTAATATATTACCCCAATCCCATGAATCCTGATCTTGAGTAATTTCTTTTTGGCACCTTATCAAAAGCTTTTTGAAAGTCCAAATACACTTCATCCTCTGGTTCCCTCTTATTTATTTTACTACTTACATCCTCAAACAACTCTATCAGAGTTGTCAAACAAGATTTCCCTTTCATAAATCCGTGTTGACTCTGCTTAACTGTTATGATTTTCTAAGTGCTCTGTTACCACATCCCCAACAATAGATTCTAGCATTTTGCCTACTACTGATGATGTTAGGTTAACTGGCCTATAGTTCCCCATTTTCTCTCTTCCTCCTGGCTTAAATAGTGGGGTTATGTTTGTTATCTGTTGTATAATAGCACTTCAGGACAGTAACTGCTTTGACACTGTTATGCTCCAATGAAGCCTGTAGAAACAGGTTCTTGGCTTCTCACCAATCTAATTTGCTCTATTTGGTATACTTCTATTTGCATGTGAAGTTGAACAAGTAAGGAATAAAATTAGTTTTGCTCATCCTCATTCTCCAAGTTTCTTCCAGCCGACCCCTTATTTCTCTTTCTGAGTTCGTTGATTTATCACTTATGTTTTAATGGAAATTAAGGTCTCAAAGTAACCTTCTGTGATCCAACCAAAGGTGTTGAGCAGAAGGCCTGCTCTCTCATAGTGGGACAGGATCACTTTTCTGTACCAGGTGTAAATTTCATAACAAAAATTGTGGATAATGGGGAATGTTATGCATGTGATTGACTTAACTCAAAGAATGAGGAAAACTATACCCAACGGGTCATATTTTGCTGAAAAAATAACGGCATCTGAGCGATGCGCTAATCGGCCACCAACTTGTAGTGAGGCAGAGATACCACATGAATTGCGATCATCACAAGTTGCTGGCTGACTTGATCAGTGGCTCTCTACTGTTAGCTTTGCCAAAATGGCATCTTGCGCTTAACCTCCTTGTGATTTTCATCAAGTTGCTGCTGCACTTGCACATTATTTGCCCGTTAAACTTGCCACAGAAAGTTAAGATTTTACTGCGTAAGTACCCTATTAACAATGTGATAATTGGTAATGTCTGTTAATCAACCTCTCTTGCCCAGAAAGTGAAGTTATTCCTTCAAGTTGTGAATTGAGATCTTAAAATTGTCAGAATTGAATTTAAACTTTGTTCTTTTCTGTCTTTTTTTCTTTCTCTCAATTCAATCTTTCTTTTCTTTGTTTCTCTTTCTGTAACTGATTTAACCCCCTCTATACATCCACCTTCTCTGTTCTTCCTCTGTTTATCAATCCTTAAATCCCATTGCTTAAGGAGTTTGTCCCGTTATTCGATGAGGTCTCAGATGCCCTATTTCCCCGCACTACGCTCTTATTAGCTCACACTTCCAGCAAAGTTATGGGCAATTTTAAAAAAAAACAAAACTTGCATCAATGGGTTTAGCTAATGGGTCATGCCGTGAGATGCCCCAGTCCAGAAAAATCTGGACCAACGTCTTTATCTCTAGTTGCAATTTATAATAGTGTACAAGATTTTTATTTTAATGGGAGGGTGGAATCGGGGGTGAGCTGTTGCTTAAATCCGCCCCTGGGATTGGCGCTCCAAGTTTAAAAGGCTCTGCTGGGAGCCGGAAGAGGCAACCTGCCTGATCTGCATAAATGGCCAGTTAAGCCTCTTACGAGCTCGAAGGGCCTGTTTTGAATTTCCTTTTAAGGCATGGATTCCCCACAGGGTCTTAACCACAACAGGGAGGAGGAGGCAGTGACACAGTAGGGAGTGAGTTAGAATGGCAGGTCAGCAGCTAGAGATGTCATTGAAGAGGGAAGGCTCAGAGAAGGCCCTCATTCACAGGCAGCTAGTTGTGCTGAGTGAGAAGAATTATCTCTCACATCTCTTCACTCTCCACAAGAGCATTTTGGGGGTGCTGGCTCAGTGAGGAGGGAGGTGAACGGGCCCTTCTACTTACAGGCCATACAGATTCATGATGGGAGGGGCTCAGGAAGACTCCACATTCCAATGGAAAGGAAGGAAGGATATGACGAAATCAGATTAAGCTATTCCATGCTTGGATCAACTAGCGATGAGGATCAGCATCTGCAGGAGCAGAGGCATATCCCTGGGCAACAGGGGCGCAGGGGTGAGGAACGAGGGGCAGGAAGGCAACAAAGGCAATATCCTCAGCATAGGGCCTACTGCTAAAGGAGAAGCTGCCTGGACATGGCGGAGCTTCAACGCTGCGGAACACTGTGCCTGTACTGGCAGATGGTTGCTGACCTCTGTGGCCTCATTGAGGGTTATCCGAGAGTTCACAGGAACCATCGGCATGGCCTTCCCATGGCTCTAAAAGTCGCAGTGGCCTTGCACTTTCTTCCAACCAGTTCCTTTCAAGAAGTGGCAGCAGACATTGTGGCATCTCGCAGGCAGCAGCATATCACTGCATCATGGAGTTGACGGATGCTCTGTTTGAGAGGGCAGGGGATTACACTGAATTTAAGGTAGATAGCGGTACTCAAGCTCAAAGGGCAGTGGGATTTGCCTTCCTTGCTGGATGCTGTCAGGTGCAGAGGATCATAGATTGAACCTATATGGCCATCGAGGCACCAACTGACCAACCACGGAGATTCATGAATAGGAAGGGATTCCACTCCCTAAATATTTAAGATGGCATGTGACCACAGCTAGTGCTTTATGCAGGTATGTGCATGCACTCCTGGAAGTTGCCATGACACCTTTATCCATTGGCAATCACATGTCCCACAGGTCTTCATGGAGCTTTTGGAAATCCGTGGATGGTTGTTAGTGGATAGGACGTATACCTTGTAGAGATGGTTGATGACTCTGGTGCGTCAACATGCCACAGAGACACTGCGACTGATGACAACTGAGCACAAGGTTCAGCATGGAGAAAGCCATTGGCCTCCTGATGATGAGGCTCAGGCGCCTTGACCTGGCGGGTGGTGCCCTCCAGTACACTCCCTCAAGGGTCTTGCACATTATGCTGGTCTGCTGAGCTCTCCATTATATAGCCCTCCAGAGAGTTGTTGACCTTGAGGAGGGAGAAGGACTGGAACGGCAAAGCTCCTCAGAGGAGGAAGAGGAGGAGGAAGATGAGGAGGAGGCTGAAGGATAACTGGAGAGCTGTCCCCATATGCTGCAGGGATGCTGCCATTGGCAGGCTCAGGAGGTGGACACTCATCAGGATTGTAGGGATGCCAGACCCACTGTGATGCAGAGACGTTTGACCTGAGCGACACTCAGCCTGCATGACATTTGGAGAGGATAGTCTCCTTCATCTGAGTAACCACCACTTCGCAGCAAAAGCAGCAACCTTCCAATGCATAAACACTGCAAAGCTCCAGAGTATCCACCTGACACACTCTTCCCCAGAACACTCAATTGCTTTGCCAACTCTTATTTCCCATTCTCCTGTGTCTCACCATGTTGAAATGGAAACACACAAGTCTGCCCTAGTACAACACATGGCCAGTACTTTTATTGCTTGACAGTTAACTATTATTTACAGCAAGTACACCCAGGTGACCCACAAAGTGACATTACCGAAGCGGTGGCCTCTGCTGACGGCCACTCCTACGGGTTGCTCCCCTGCAGCTGAGGATGAGGTGGAGGCAGACTCCTTGCTAGTGCCTGTCTGGCGCTGATATGCCCATGGCAGTCAGCTTCGGTGTGGACATGCTGGGGTGGAACCATCTAAGGCTGCTGCACTGGCAACACTGGTGGGGGCGTAGGGCGGAGGGCAGCCTCTGTCACAGGCTGTAACTCTACAGATGCTTCGTCTGTTGGAGGGACCATGGAGGCGGCTGATGATGATGCAGCCCCGTGAGGGGTAGTGCCCTCTCATGGCACCCTTGATCACTTGAGTATACCACTGTTCGTGCATCCACTCTGAGTAATGGCTCTCCAAGAGGTTGGCCACTCTCTCAAAGCACTGAGACATGATGGAGCACATGAGATGAATGGACTCCTCCATTCTCATCCCATGACTCCACAGAGCCTCAGGTAACTCCAACATGTGGGCACACATTTCATGCATTCTCCAGGTAGAGCCATCTGTTTCATGACTTCCAAATGGGCTGCGCCTGTCCTCCATCCTCCGTATCCTCTGCAAGGGACTGCCCACAGATGACTCTGATTCCCCCGTATCCTCCAGCTCTGAAGTAATGTGTGCTTCACCCTGTGGCGCCATTTCAAATACTGCGCGAGGACCCACTGAGTGCGAGTGTCTGCGCTGCTGGATTGTACGCAAGAAAGATCTGACAGTGCATGCTCCGATGTTGCTTACTCTTCTGACTTCTTGGGAATTTGTTAGCGTTGTGTGGACTCCAGCCCCTCTGTAGTTGACCCTGTGGGAGATCTAAGAGAAAGTGGTGTTGAGAGATTGGGACAGTGATCAGATGCTTCCGCTGCTTAAAATAATGAAAAGATAGCTTATGCATTGACAGCCTGTAGCACCTCCAGCGAGGTGTCAGAAAAATGGGGAGCTGCTGTGGCACAGGGGCCCTTCCTGCCCACTGCTGTCTGCTCAGCTCTTCCTTGCATAGCGGGGATGAATGACAGCCACAGCAATGGTTGCCACTCACCCTTTAAATCTGCCTGCTGCTGCCTGTGTCACGCCTCCTCCTGCATCTGCCGCTGTTAATTAGGCAGCAAACGTGACTGTAGGCCAATTAACGACTTACTGTATTAAAATCGCAACGTGTGTGCATTGCTGACTTGGTGTGGGATCAGGACCTGGAAATGAACACGATGTCAGGGTCTCGACCCCAGAATTGAAATCCCACCCAGTATGTCTCCATCTGACTGTGTTAAGTTTAGTGCAAAATTAAGTTGCTTAAAGTGTTCTTTATTAAATGGATTTTTGTGTGATTTCATTTGCTCACAATTGCTTTTTTCTTCGTAGGGAATTTTTCTATTTTCCTTAATCTGGTCTGTTGGTGCTACCTTCATAGAAGATGATCGACTGAAATTTGATAAGCTTGTGCGCGAGATAACCGATGGGCCTCTTACTGAGGCCACAAGAACACTCTACAATTTATTTCTCCAAGTTGATCCTCCAGCAAAACTCCCCACAGTTCCAATTCCCAAGGAGGGACTTGTTTATGATTATGTGTTCGTTAAAGACGTATGTATTAAATTGCTAATTGAAAATAGAATAAGTACTTTGACCAAAATGGATTCTAAGCTTATGAAGAGGATATGTGACCTTCTCATTTTTCCCATTTTTCTTATCTCTGGTAGCCAAGAGAGTGGACAGACAACCTGCCCCTAGGTATCAGTGTACACACCTCTTGTACTGCAGACGAGATTCCCTTGATTTTCCTCCTGTGAGAGAAGATGTCATGCATTTATTTGTAGCAATAAGATTAAGATTAGGAACTCAGATGGTTGAATGATCAAATCTAAATTCTATCACTCTGGTGAGCCAGTGCATTGTACCACTGTACCTTTGCACTTGCAAATATGGAGGTCCTTTTTTATTAATTCAGATTTATAATTTCTACAATATAATTCAAAAAAAATTAGAAATGCAAAGGCTTCCTAGAAATTAGTTTAGATCAAGATCTTGAACATTTCATTTAAAAGAACAATTTTTGTTATATTTAAAAGTATTTTAAATATCTTCAATTAGAGAGAAAGTTAGAACTCAAAAAAGTATAAGTAGCAGTGAAGTTCAAGTAGAAGATAAAGTAGCTGAAATGTTTTATAATTATTTTCAAGTATTCACGAGAGAGGATAAGACTAACTTGCTATCCAATTTCTATAATACACATAATTCTAGGTAAATTTGCAACCAGAGATACTTCATAAACTCAGGGGGCATAAGGTTAACAAATTCTTTGTGCTGCATGGTATACATTTAATGGTTCTAAAGGAGGTCAGGGAGAAATTTTGGTATGATCTGACTATATTTATGGAAGAATTGATAAACAATTTCAAGGTTCCACAAGACTGAACAAAAATATAACTTAAGGGTGAGAGAAGGGATGTAGACAACTACCAGACTATTACTGATAAATTAAAAGTAGGGTATTATTTCGATTTAAAGTGACTTTAAAGGATTTAAAAGAACACAAAAGTCCGAGTGTATCAAGCCTGTGTCCTCAGTACCTTGCTCTATGGCAGCGAGGCCTGGACAACGTATGTCAGCCAAGAGCGACGTCTCAATTCATTCCATCTTCGCTGCCTCCGGAGAATCCTTGGCATCAGGTGGCAGGACCGTATCTCCAACACAGAAGTCCTCGAGGCGGCCAACATCCCCAGCTTATACACACTACTGAGTCAGCGGCGCTTGAGATGGCTTGGCCATGTGAGCCGCATGGAAGATGGCAGGATCCCCAAAGACACATTGTACAGCGAGCTCGCCACTGGTATCAGACCCACCGGCCGTCCATGTCTCCGCTTTAAAGACTGCAAACGCGACATGAAGTCCTGTGACGTTGATCACAAGTCGGAGTCAGTTGCCAGCGTTCGCCAGAGCTGGCGGGCAGCCATAAAGGCGGGGCTAAAGTGTGGCGAGTCGAAGAGACTTAGCAGTTGGCAGGAAAAAAGACAAAAGTGCAAGGGGAGAGCCAACTGTGTAACAGCCCTGACAAACAAATTTTTCTGCAGCACCTGTGGAAGAGCCTGTCACTCCAGAATTGGCCTTTATAGCCACTCCAGGCGCTGCTCCACACACCACTGACCACCTCCAGGCGCGTATCCATTGTCTCTCGCGATAAGGAGGCCAAAGAGGAAGAAGAAAAGTGACTTTACATTGGTGGAAGACAATCTAAATCAGGTGTTAGGAAAAAATGTATTTCCTCAAAAGTGCAAAATATTTGGAATAATTTGACAAGCACAGTGTGAAAACAAAACTATTAGTGGCATTCAAAATATGGCTGGGTGTTAACATGGGAGAGTTAGGGTACTAGAGAGCGGCGGCACAGTGGCGCAGTGGTTAGCACCGCAGCCTCACAGCTCCAGCGACCCGGGTTCAGTTCTGGGTACTGCCTGTGTGGAGTTTGCAAGTTCTCCCTGTGTCTGCGTGGGTTTTCTCCGGGTGCTCCGGTTTCCTCCCACAAGCCAAAAGACTTGCAGGTTGGTAGGTAAATTGGCCATTATAAATTGCCACTAGTATAGGTAGGTGGTAGGGAAATATAGTGACAGGTGGGGATGTGGCAGGAATATGGGATTAGTGTAGGATTAGTATATATGGGTGGTTGATGGTCGGCACAGACTCGGTGGGCTGAAGGGCCTGTTTCAGTGCTGTATCTCTAAACTAAACTAAAGAGGTGGGCCCTGAAATTTGGACGCCCCATTTTTGGAAGTACAGGCGATGCAGAGTCTAAGGGCGATGGCGGCCCCGCAGAGCTGCTGCTATCTTCCGCGCAGTGGCTCATTTAAATAGCTGGTGCGGCCCGGCCCAATCACATGGAGCGGGCAGGCTGTCCGACGCCGGCAATGGAATCAGCTGCCTGTGCGCAGGTGCTGGCGCCCTTTTTAAAGGGCAGCCAGCCCTACCGAAATATTTAAATTGTTAAAGATATACCCCCCAAAATTTATCAAATAAAATTCTAACGCCCCTTTCCCACTCCCCAATAACAATTACATTCACTATTTGCCCTTCCCCCCACAAAACACTTACCTTTTAAATCTGACCTACCCCCACCCCCCCCCCCAGACTGCACAAAGTTTAAAGTTCACTTCTTCCCACCATCCCCGACACTCATTACATTTATGTTACCCTGTCCCCATCCCCCACATTGAAAATCTTAACTCCTACCCCCTCCCACCAGCGTCACACCAGTGTCAATTCCCCAGACGGGGAATTGAAGGTGCGGGAGTGCTGGCGCCGCACTGAAGATTGTGGCGGGCCCGGAAGATTAAAGGTAAGTTGATTTAAATTTATACATCTCATTTATTTAAATATTGTAATGCAGTTCCCATCACCTAGCGGTAGGGGGGGGGGGGCACCATGGAGTGTTGCCACCATGGAGTGTTGCCACTGCGGGAGGATCAGGCCAGACCCTCCCGGCATCGGGCTCCGTGGCGGGCCTCTGCTGGAACCATCCTCCAGCCCCGCACCCCCCGCAACAGAGTCCATCGTTGTTGGCCTGGTAAAATCCAAACCAATGCCTTGCAATGGAATAGTGAGGCCTGAGGTTCCCCAGGTATTGGGCATTGTGCCTCTCACTGACAGGCTCATTGTAGCCCACCAATGAAGAGTCATTAATAATCAGACTACTGCTAGCGTCACAGCAACCATCAAGTAAATGGGTCTGGGTGCTGGGTTGGTGAGTGCCAAGAATTGAGGGAGAGAAGGTAGTGGGAGGCAGAGAAAGCTGAGCTGGGGATTGAGGGTTCGAAAATCAGGTAGGTGTGGAAACCCGGGCCCATGGGGTCAGGGACCTAGGTCAGGACTGGAAGTGAGGGAGATTGGGGGCACAGGCCAGGGATTGGGACCTGGGTTAGAAATCAGGATTTGGGTTGAAGATCAGGATGGGGCACAGTTTGAGGGTTGGGGCCTGGGCTGAAGATTGGTATGGGTCAGGCATCAGGGTTGTTGGGGATCAGGAGGCTAAGGAAAGAGAAAGGGATGTGGGCCGGGCTGGAGATGGCAGAGATATGGGGACAGATTGGATGTGGCAGCGATAGGTTGGAGGAGGTTTTGGGTCCACCGGTCTGGCCCTTTAATATGAAGTGATATGAAGCCAGCTACTCCTGGCTCCACATTCAGGCAAATTACTTGCTTTCTTTGTTGCAGATGATCTCTCAGGCTGGTTTCCCTGTGTGCAGTTGGCACTCACTATGGCTCCCTCAGGAAAAAATGATCTTGCAGAAGAGGGCCTCAAACAGGTCTTATTTTCCTATGCAAAGGACCCAAATGCCTGCTCAGACATAGCTAAAGAACACCTCTTGTTTGTTCTTACCCAATATGGCAGGCAGTTCACTTCCAGCTAGAAATATGCACATGCTTCCTATCCGCCATATTTGGGCCTTAGTAGTCGGCAGTGCCTGGAAAAATGGGTGCATGGACCAACTTGTAAGCCCTTATCTTCAGGGAGCTGAATGACCCTTTCTTGTCTTTAGATTTTATTTTTGTATTAGGGTAACATGAAGTTTTAGGGCAAGTTGAAAGAAGAATATATCTGTGTAAGAAATAACTTAATAATAAAGTCATATATCTATGTGGTGAAGATTCTGCTCAACAAACCTTGACTTCTTTGAGGATATTAGAGATTAAGTAGACAATGGCACTTCATATGGGTTTATTTGGACATTCAGCCAGAATTTGATGAAGACTTAAACAACAAGTTACTAATTTAACTAAAAGACCCAGGAATTCAAGGATAAAGCACAACTGGCTAAAAATAGGAACCTTGAGAAGAGTTACTGTTGTATCAGGAGTGGGGAAAGTGTTGAATTATCTCCCACAAGGGTTAGGGGTTGGGCTGCTATTGTTTTTAATCTACTTAAATGACTTAGTTATCAAAAACCAATGATAAGCTGATCAGAAATGTTGTGGCACAAATATAGGATGGGCTGCAGAAGCAGAAAATGCAGCTAAAGATTATCAGTTCTGTAATGGGCCAATAACTGCCAAGTGAAATTTAACACTGATGATTGCAAATAATCAAAAAATGCAACATCTAAGTAGACAAAGATATCATTTGAATTTCATTAATTCCATATTCTTCATACTTTGGGAGTGCATATTGGGTTAACGTGCATGTGCAGTCCATGATTTTCTACTGATAAATTTCAGTGCATCTTGGGCTATATCCCCACAATTAACCAGTATGCATACTGGATGGACAGGGCGGTATGCAAATGAAAATTTATATTAGAGATTTCGAAAAAGACCGGGGGAAGCAGTAGACATATCACTTTCAATGCATAGACAATATGCTAGGAAATGTAATTAGAACAACAGAATAAGGGTGGACTTTTCTGAAGCCCTGCATCACCAGTGGGATCTTTTGAATGCAGTGGACAGTTTATTGGAATATCATGGATAAATTGCTTATGATTTTCCTTCTAGTAACAGGCAAAGAACAGAAATTGGTGATTGATGCAGAGATCATGTCAATATTTAGTAATAGGTTAGATATATGGTTGAAAAAAAGGGATCTGGGAACAGGGTAAACTTATGGGATTAGGACTAGTGTTCATGTGGAGGATAAACATAACACAGACTGGTTGGGCCGAATGGCCTGCTTATGTATTGTAATTTGTATGCAAAACTAAACTTGCCCAATCATTTTGTTTCATTGAAAACTATTAAAACTTTGGAAAATGAAGGCAGGAGGGTTCTATTTATGAATTAATTCAACTTTCTGACACATTTTTGACACAGGACAAAAGTCAAACTTCAAAATGTTATTTTTTCTTATATAAGAATCCCAAAAAGTTGTTATTTTTAACAATTTTTCTCATATTTTGTGCATGTCCTTTTCAACTTTCTATTGCATAAATAAAACACAATAAATAGGTTCTGCCAACACAGAGTTGAGGTGTGGTGCTTTTTGCCATTGTTTTTAAGTTATTTGTAATAAACACCCTTCCATCTTACTGAGCTTTTTTAAAGTTCACTATGAATAATACAAAGCTGCTTTTACACTATGTGAGGTCTCTTCTGGCACTTGTATTGTGTAGCTAGTTACAACTCAAAGATAGATATGCCAGAATTCAATTAGACCGATGGTCAGGTAGATTTGTTTTTCCTTAGTCATCCTGGTGGCCAGCCTTGATAAATCCAGCAGATTTCAGGTATGTCAGGCCTATACATTGGGAACTGACATTGATAGCATAAGCTTTATGTAAGGGCAGCTTCACTCAATTGACTAAACAGAGCAGATTTGAGTAATTATCAGCATTGGATCTTAAATCAATGAGATTGCAGTGTGGAGGTAAACATGTCTACTGCTTGCATTTTTAAGTAGAAAATGTAATAAAAATCATTTGTCACTTTGATAAGTAAGGGGCAAATGAATATGGTCCCCTAAATTAGGTTGTGAGAAACTATTCAACAAATGGCTATGTTATTTCCCCATAAAAGCTACCACAGGTTCTCTCTTGGAAATAAAGGACTGAAATTCATAGTGCTGAGGAGGGCAAGCGAGTGAGTGCATTGCTTGCTGGGAGAAATCACAATTTTTGGGTGCAGCCTGTTTGTGCCCTGGTTTCTGCCCTCTTTAGCTTCTACCTTAATTTTCAGTTAGGAGAGGAAATGCAGGGAAGTCTTCCACCTTCACCCCTTATAAAGGGGATATATTTGGAGGACCTTGTGTGGAATTCATCCATTTAATCCCTCATTAGACACAATGGAAATGTTGCCAACTGTACTGCAGAAGTCAGAGTAGATAAATTACCTTTAAACTGACAATGTGCTTACTTAAGAGCATTTTTAAAATTTAAAAGATCTTCCCCTTCAGCCCTTCCTGGGCCTCAGCTCCATCCTTAGTATCGTACAGCTGCAATTTTCCTGGCCACTGTTGGGACTGGCTCCTCTGATGCACCCTTACAAGGATGGTCCACCAGTCCTGAGTATTTAAATATGTCTGTCCCCAAGATTTTGTATCTGAGGGCAGATGGGAGAATCATTCTGTCACACTCGGGACTCCTCAGATACTGAAACAGCCCATGTCCATATGCAACAAGACCTGGACAACATCCAGGCTTGGGCTGATAAGTGGCAGTAACATTCACGCCACACAAGAGCCAGGCAATGACCATTTCAAACAAGACAGAATCTAACCATCTCCCCTTGATGTTCAATGGCATTACCATCGCTGAATCCCCCACTATCAACATCCTGGGTGTCACCATTGACCAGAAACTGAACTGGACCAGCCATATAAATGCTGTGGCTTCAAGAGCAGGCTGGGAATTCTGCGGCGAATAACTCCCCTCCTGTCTCCCCAATGCCTGTCCACCATCTACAAGGCTCACGTCAGGAGTATGATGGAATACTTGCCTGGATGGATACAGCTCCAACAATACTCAAGACCCTCGACACCATCCAGGACAAAGCAGCTCGCTTGATTGGCATCCCATCCACCACCTTCAACATTCACTCACTCCATCACCGACACAAAGCGGCAGCAGTATGTACCATCTTCAAGATGCACTGCAGCAACTCACCAAGGGTCCTTCGACAGCACCTTCCAAACCCGCGCGACCTCTACCACATAGAAGGACGTGGGCAGCAAATGCATGGTAACACCACCACCTGCAAGTTCTCCTCCAAGCCACAAACAATCCTGACTTGGAACTATATCGCCGTTCCTTCACTGTCATTGGGTCAAATCCTGTAACTCCCTTCCTAATAGCACTGTGGGTATACCTACACCCCAAGGACTGCAGCGATTCAAGAAGGCAGCTCACCAATACCTTCTCAAGGGCAATTAGGGATGGGCAATAAATGCTGGCCTAGCCATCGACGCCCACAGCCCATGAACGAATAAAAAAAAACTTCCACCAGCAAAGCAGGACCCCTGGATTTTTGGCTCCAAGTTGGATAACCATAAAATCAAGATACCTTGACCTGGGAATGTGAAAGAAAATATTGCTTGATTTGCCTCCATATTGGTGCCCTTTTATTGATCAATAACGGGTTTATTGCACCTAATTTAGCTTTAACTTTTTTCATCTTTCATTCTTAGGGATCAGGGAGTTGGGAACTGTGGACGGATACATTGAACTTTGCTCCCCCCATTCCAAAAGATGTGGAGTTCAATGAAATTATTGTACCAACTAAAGATACAGTTCGTTATATGAAATTGATGAGGCTTTTGACAACAAATCAAAAACCTTCTATATTTGTGGGTCCAACCGGAACAGGGAAAAGTGTCTACATTATTGTAAGTGTTTTGTAGTTGTTGAAACAAGTAGCTTAAAAAAAAGGTTAATCAATTACATCACTTGATAAAACATTTGTAACACTTACAATGCTTTTAAAATAGCAAGTTCTTTTATTTTAAAAATTGTTAGCTCTAGGTTGCAGTCATACTAGATTATTTTTAAAACAATTAAAATTTTAGTTGCTATGTTAAAGAGAGGATTGTACAGTGCAACAGTGTTGGCAGTTATACCAATTCTAACGCTCCTTTCCCACCTCACAATAACAATTAAATTAAGTATCTGCCCTTCACGCCCACCCCCCCACCCCCCGCAAAACACTTGCCTTTGGAATATGAGCTCCTTTCACACACTACCAAATTTCCAAGATTCGTGTCATTGTCAAACTTGAAGTGATGCCCATATATCCCAGTCCAGGTTATTAATGTATTTCAAAAAGAGTAGTGGTCCCAATACTCACCCTTAGGGGACACCACTGCAAACTCCCTTCTCGCCTGAAAAACAGCTCTTCACTACTCTCTGCTTTCTGTTCCTTAACCAATTTGATATCCACGTAGACACTGCCCCTTTAATCCCATGGGCTTCAATTTTGCTTTTCTGGAGATTTAATTATCCCAATGTGCTTCACAGATGTCGTACTTTTGAAATATTGCCACTGTTGTGATGTAGTTAACGGCCCCAGCGAGTTTGCACGCACCAAGGCCCCACAAATAGCAATGAAATAAATTTCCCCATAATCTGTTTCAATGGTGTGGATTTAGAGATTCCCTGCTCTTTTTCAAATAGTGCCATGGGACTTTTATGTGGCTCAGAGGCAGTAATGCTACCACGAAGCCATGGCTGACATTGTCACGCATGTAGAGTCACATAACATCGTAGTTATTATTTTAATCTTTAAATTTAGTCAATATCCGCTTCCATTTTTATATCTGTCCATCATTTCTTTCTGAACCATAACTATACAAACAGCAATGCGTACAAAACTATGGGAATAATCAGCATGTATATGGTATCTGTTCTAGAAAATTGCTAAGAGAATAACACTAGCTGCCTAATGTTTGAGAATAATTCACACTATAGGAGTAATTCCACGATCCCATGCGAGTGGAGTCATGTTCACGGGTTTGTGTCCGAGAACTGGGGTTGCAGTATTATAGCCCCTGCAAGTGGAGACTCTGCTGGAAGTGCAGAATCATAGAATTTTCTGTACCACTAGGCCACATTCCAGAAATTATATATAATATGGAATTTTTAAAGCATTCTGGCCATGACCCATTGTTCACAGAATAGAAACAACTATCAACAAGGCAGGTATGGGGATCCAGGCCAGGATGTAGTGATGGAGGAACGTCAGGCCTTGACTTTGACCAACAGATATGAGGTATTTGCTACCTGTATGGATGAGAACAAGGACAGGAGGGTGGATGCACAAACTGACCATAGCACCATGGTGCAGGAGCCCATTCAAGTTGGGAGAGTGAAAAGGAATGTGGTAGTGATCGGGGACAGTATAGTCAGGGAATAGATACTGTTCTCTGCAGTCGCGACTGGGAGTTCCAAAGGTTGTGTTACGTGGGAAAAGAAGGAGCTGTTTCTTTGGCACAGGCTCCACTTAAACTGGGCTCTGACCAGTGTCCTGGCGAATCGAATAACTAGGGCAGTAAACAGGGCTTTGAGCGAGTAAATGAGGTGGGTGGGAGGATTCAGAAAAGGGAAAATTCAAAAGCAGCAAGGGAAATATCAAGGCTGTGGAACTGAACAGCGTTTTAGGTAAAAATAAGCAGAGTGGGTCAGGAAGGGACAGAGAGAGTAACAGATAGAAATGAATAGGTTTGACCCAATAGCCATTACGGAGATAAAATAAAAGCAAAATACTGCAGATGCTGGAAATCTAAAATAAAAACTGAAAGTACTGGAAATACTCAGCAGGTCTGGCAGCATCTGTGGAGAGAGAAACAGAGTTAACGTTTCAAGTCTGTTGTGACCTTTCATCAGAACCGGCAAGTAGAACAAAAGGGAAAGTGTGATAGGGCAGAGGGCAGGAGAGATTAAATGACAGAGATGTCACGGAATAAAAGGCAAAGGGAGTGCTAATAGTTGTAGTAAGAGACAGAGCACGAGTCCAGAGAGAGTGTTAGTGGTAGAATAATGAACAGCTCATCTGAAAGCAAAAACATGAAAAAACAAGTTTAAGACAGGCACATGATGAAAAATTAAATAAAAATAAATTTTAAAAATATTTTTTAAACGCCAAGTCCAGAAGATTGTAGTGTACCTAATCAGAAGATGAGGTGCTGTTCCTCAAGCTTATATTGCGCTTCATTGGAACACTGTAGCAGGCCAAGGAGAGAAATATAGGCATGAGAACAGGGTAGTGAATTAAAATGGCAAGCGACCGGAAGCTCAGTGTCATGCTTGCGAACTGAGTGGAGATGTTGCACAAAACTTTCACCCAATTTGTGTTTGGTCTCCCCAGTGTTGAGGGTACCGCATTGTGGACAGCAAATACAGTATACCAAATTGAAAGAAGTACAAGTAAATTGGTGCTTCACCTGGAAGGAGTGTTTGGGGCCTTGGATGGTGTGGAGAGAGGAGGTAAAAGGGCAGGTGTTACACCTCTTGCGATTGCATGGGAAGGTGCTGAGGTGTCGGGGGTGATGGAGGAGTGGACCAGGGTGTTGAGGGAACAGTCCCTTTGAAATGCTGACAGGGGAGGGGAAGATGTTTTGGTGGTGGCATCACACTGGAGGTGGTGGAAATGGCAGAGGATGATCTTTCGGATGTGGAGGCTAGTGGGGTGGAAAGTGAGGACAAGGGAAGCCCTGTTACGGTTATGGGAGTGAGGAAAGGGGTGAGGGCAGAGGGGCGGAAAATGGGTTGGACACGGTCGAGGATTCTGCAAGCACAGTGGAGGGAATCCTCATTGAGGCAAAAGGAAGACGTATCAAAAGCACTGTTGTGAAAGGTTGCATAATCAGAACAGATGCTATGGATAGACGGAGAAACTGGGAGAATGTAATGGAGTCCTTATAGGAGGCAGGGTGTGAGGAAATGTAGTCGAGGTAGCTGTGGGAGTCGATGGCTTATAATGAATATTAGTGGACAGCTTATCCCTAGAGATGGAGAAAGAAAAGTTGAGGAAGGGAAGGGAGAAGGGTGGAAGTTGGAAGCAAAGTTGACAAAGTTTTCAGTTCAGGCTGAGAGCAGGAATTGGCACCAGTACAGTCATCAATAGACCAGAAAGAGAGTTGAGGGAGGGGGCAGGAGCCATATGGAGACATAGTTGTAAAGTGACCAAGGTTGGGAACTAAATATATCAGGATTCTTAACTTTTAGAAGAGATAGGCAAAATAGAAAAGGAGGAGGGATCACCCTGATAATAAAGGATGATATATAGACAGTAGAGGAAAGGATCTGGCTCAAAAAATCTGAAGTCGAATCAGTTTGGGTGGAGCTAAGAAACAGCAAGGCGCAGAAAACATTGGTGGGAGTTGTTTATAGGCGCCCTAACAGTAGTTGTAGTGTAGAGCAAAGTATAAATCAGAAAATTAGAGGTGCATGTTACAAGAATAGTACAGTAATCATGGGGGATTTTAATCTTCATATAGACTGGGCAAATCAAATTTGTAGTAATAACGTGGAGGATGAGTTCATGGAATGCATACAAGATAGTTTTCTAGATCAGTATGTTGAGGAACCAACTATGGAACAGGCTATTTTGGATCTAGCATTGTGCAATGAGAAAGGGTGAATTAATAACTTCATAGTGAAGGGGGATCTGGGGAAGAGTGACCATAATATGATAGAATTTTATATTGAATTTGAAAGTGATATAATTATCAAGTCCGAAGCTTGGGTCTTACACCTAAACAAAGCAAACTATGTGCATATGAGGGGCGAGTTGGCTGAGGTAATTGGGAAACTATTAAAAGATATGATGGTAGACAAGCAATAACTAGCATTTAAGGAAGTAATACGTAATTTGCAACAAATATACATTTCTTTAAGGCATAAAAACTCCACAGAAAAAATGGTTCAACTGTGGCTAACAAGGAATTAAAGATAGAATTAGATCAAACGAAGAGGCTTATAATGTTGCCAAAAAGAGTAGTAAGCCTGAGGATTGGGAGGATTTTAGAATTCAGCAAAGGAGGACCAAGAAATTGATAAGGAAAGAGAAAAGAGAATATGAAGGTAGACTAGCAAGAGACATAAAAGCAGTTGGTAAACATTTCTATTGGTATGTAAATATGAAGAGATTAGTGAAAGTAAACATGGGCTCAATAGAGGCAGAGACAGCTGAAATTATAATGGATAATAAGGAAATGGCAGAGACATTAAGCAAATACTTTGTGTCTGCCTCCACAATAGAAAACACAAAAAACATTCCGGAAAGAATGAGGAACTTTGAAATCAGCATAAGTAATGAAGTAGTACTGGAGAAATTAATGGGGTTTTAGATGGTGACAAATCCCTTGGACTTGATGACCTGCATCCTGTGGTCTTAAAAGAAGTAGCTGCAAAGATATTGGATACATTGGTTTTGGTTGGAAGAAACGAAAAGCTGTATACTATTTAAATGGAGAGAGATTGCAGAACTAGGTGGTACAGAGGGAGGGTGTCCTGGTACATTAATCACAAAAGTTTAGTATGTAGGTACAGAAAGTGATTATGAAGGCAAGTAGAATGTTGGCGCGTATTGCAAGGGGACTTGAGAATAAAAGTAGGGAAATTTTACTGCCGTTGTACAGGACCTTGGTGAGACCACATCTGGAGTACTGTGTACAGTTTTGGTCTCCATATTTTAAAAACGATAGAAGGAGTTCAGCGAAGGTTCACTTGACTAATTCCGGAGATGAAGGTCTTATCTTATGAAGAAAGGTTAGTAAGTTGGGCCTATACGCATTGGAGTTTAGAAGAAGGGGAGGTGATCTTATTGAAACATATAAGATCCTGAGGGGACTTGATAGCGTGGATATCGGGAGGATGTTTCCTCTTGTGGGGGAGACCAGAACTAGGGGACACAGTTTAAGAATAAGAGGTTTCCATTTTAAGACGAAGATTAGGAGATTTTTTTTCGCAAAGGGTTGTTAGCCTATGGAATTCTCTTCCCCAGAAAGCAGTGGAGGCTGGGTCATTGAATATATTCAAGGCTGATTTAGATAGATTTTTGATAGACAAGGGAGTCAAGGGTTATGGGGGGCAGACAGGAAAGTGGAGTTGAGACCACAACTAGATCAGCCATGATCTTATCCAATGGCAGAGCAGGCTCGAAGGGCTGAATGGCCTACTTCTGCTCCTATGTTCTTTCCAATGTATCTATGATCTTCTTCCAGGATTCCTTAGTTTTTAGAACATTTCCAAGGATTGGAAAGACGCGAACTAAACCCCGCTATTTAAGAAAGGAAGAAGAGAGACAATGGGGAACTGTAGGTCAGTTAGCTTAACATCAGTAGTAGACAAAATGCTAGAATCTATGATTAGGGATGTGGTGATAGGGTACTTAGAATACCAGAAAAGCAGAGTGAACACAGATTTCTGAAAGAGAATTCGTGTTTGGCAAATAT
The DNA here is from genome assembly GCF_036365525.1 of Heterodontus francisci. NCBI lineage: Eukaryota > Metazoa > Chordata > Chondrichthyes > Heterodontiformes > Heterodontidae > Heterodontus > Heterodontus francisci. The sequence goes on along the minus strand of NC_090377.1, from coordinate 95,522,083 downwards.
GTTGGTTTTCTGAGGATGCAACTTCTTGTTCTTTGGCCTCCTTGTCTCGAGAGACAATAGGTAAGCGCCTGGAGGTGGTCAGTGGTTTGTGCAGCAGTGCCTGGAGTGGCTATAAAGGCTAATTCTAGAGTGACAGACTCTTCCACAGGTGCTGCAGATAAAATTGGTTGTCAGGGCTGTTACACAGTTGGCTCTCTCCTTGCGCTTCTGTCTTTTTTTGGGGGGGAACCAGTGGATCTAGTGTGTTTGGATTTTCAAAAAGCATTCAATAAGGTGCCATACAATAAGTTATTACACAAAATTAGGACTCACTGGATTGGGGGTAATATATTAGCATGGATTGAGTATTGCTTAATGGACAGAAAAGAAGGAATAAATGGGACATTTTCGGGTTGGCAGGCAGTAACTAGCTGGTACCTCAAGGATTAGTACTTGGGCCTCAGCTATTTACAATCTATATTGATGACTTAGATGAGGGGACTGAGTGTACCAAATTTGTTGATACAGAGTTAGGTGGGAAAGTAAGCGGAGGAGGATGCAAAGAGGCTGCAGAGGGATATAGACAGGTTGGGTGAGTAGGCAAGAATATAGCAGATGGAATACAATGTGGCAAAGTGTGAAGTTATCCACTTTGGTAGGAAAAATAAAAAAGCAGAATGATTTTTGAATGCTGAGAGACTGGGAAATGTTTGCATCCAGAGGGACCTGGGTGCCCTTGTACATGAATCACTTGAAATTAGATTGCAGGTACAGCAAGCAATTAGGAAGGCAAATAGTTTGTTAGCTTTTGTTACAAAGGGATTGGAGCATAAGAGTAAATAAGTTTTACTACAGTTATACAGGGCATTGTGAAGTCTCACTTGGAATATTTTGTGCAGTTTAGGTCTCCTTACCTAAGGAAGGACATGCCCTCGAGAGAGTGTAATGAAGGTTCTCTAAACTGGTTCTTGGGATGAGGGAAGTGTCCTATGAGGAGAGATTGAGTGGACTATGCTTATATTTCCTGGAGTTTAGAAGAATGAGGGCTGTTCTCATTGAAACATATAAAATTCTTAAATGGCTTGACAGGGTAGATGATGAAAAAATATTTCCCCTGGCTGGAGAATCTAGAACATTGGGTCACAGTCTCACAATAAGGGACTGACCATTTAGGACCAAGATGAGGAGAAATATCTTCACTCAAAGGGTTGTGAATCTTTGAAATTCTCTACCCCAGAAAGCTGTGGCTGCTCTGTCATCAAGTACATTCAAGACAGAGGTTGTAGATTTTTGGATACTAAGGGAATTGAGAGATAGGGGGAGAGTGTATGAGGTAGAAGATCAGCCATGATTTTCTTGAATGCTGGAGCAGGCTCGAATGGCCAAAAGGGCAACCCCAGCTCCTATTTTTTATGTTCTTGTATTCTTATATAAGCTCAGTTATGAATGCTTAATGTGTTTGTACTACATTCCTGTGTGCCCCAATTTTAACATTATGCATTAGCCTACTTGAAGTAAAAATAACTGTATAGGAATAATGCCCACAGTAATGCAGTATGAGCATGTTAAGGGTTTGTACATAAACTTTGCTGATTGCAAGTTTTAAGTTCAAATGTCCTGAAGCTTTAGTGCTGCAGTTAGGAGAGAAAATAAAGGTTTGCATTTCCTCAAAGGACTGTACCCCCAGTATGACAGGATTTCCACTTGCCCCACAGATACCCCCTCCATCCACTCTCCCCTGCACCTCCCAATGGCCTCAGCTGTATTTCTGGGCTTGCAAAAATTTAAATGTGGGAAGTGAACTTCACAGCCGCCGCCAGAGAGCTGTGGAAAACTAGAAGTAGATATTTGGTCCAGTGACTCTCAGGGACTTGTCACAGTTGGGGAAAGAAAGCACCTATTGAACTGCTGCCACTTATTTACTGTTGAAAATGGTGCAGCTGGAGTCTGTACATGGCCACTTTCCTGCAGAGCTACTCCAGGCCTGTGGACAAGACTCCTCCTCATCCCCTCCGCCTAAGAAGAGGCCTGAGTATCTAGTGTTCAATGGAGGAAAACAGTAAAAATATGACAAATACCGCTATTCCCTGACATTAATTTTGTTTGCTTGCACCTATCCATAAATGGGCAGATCCATATTAGGTTACTGAACTTGGGGGGAACCTTAGGATCTCTCTAAATGAATAAATTATTCAAAATGTTGTGATCCAATGTTATCTTGCGAATGGCTACAAAATTGTAATTTTAAAGTTGCCAGTTCAAAAGTACTTGCCCATTTCCCTTAGAAACCTCCCTCCTAATCTCCTGCTCCCATGCCCTGGTGGAGCACTTGAGCTCACTCTACTTGTGGACCAAAGAATACCATATAACTATATATTTGATAGACCCTCCACATTAATGTGATCCGAAGGAGTCAAGCATCTTGTGACTCATTCCAAAGTATGCACAATGCCAGGGCAGTGATGAATTTGCAGATATAAAAAAGAAATCCCTTTCCCTCTTTGAGATGCCCATGTAACATGACACCCCCCCCCCCCCACCCCCAACCTTTTTTAACAACATAGAGATTCTATGCACTGTCAAATCTGAATTGTAAAATTTGTTCCATATATTGGGTTTCTTATTGCCCTCTGCGTTCAAATTGTTATTTGTCCTGATTTCATGGCTGCCAGCCTCACCAGTCATGAATGTAGACTAGGTGATCTGATGCACAGGTGAGCACAGTAAATCCATTGGACACTGCATTTCCCAGCAAAGGAAAAGCTGCTTTTCAGAGGCTGTGTTGATAACCAGTGCAGGCTTTGTTACAGTTACAAGAATTATTTATATAGGTCCACAGTAGAGTAAACTGCTTTCTCACTACAGGTACTTCCTTGCCAATAGTACTTCTTGCCCAATGAAACAGACACACTAGCAAATGAATGACCTATTCGATATGGTTTCAATTCATAAAGATGGCTACATCTTTTTATACATCTCCAGTGAATTACTATAAATAGTACAACATCAACTAATCACATTGAAAGGTGTTACCTTGCTGTTGGCATGAAACAAACGGAACACGTAATTGTAGTTACGTAATGCAATATATTCTGCTATTGATCTTGTTAGTACTTTGCTTTAGGATTGTGATAAAAATATTGAATTCAGTAGATTGTAAATGTCTATGTTTTTGGTGATATGAAAAATAATTACATGTCAGTGATATAAAAGACCATTAGTTTTAGTTCTGAACTCTTTTAGCTGTGCATTGGGAATTGAAATATATGTGTCGTACAATAACAAGCTTTGAAATATTTTCTTTCAGGATTTCCTATTAAATCATCTGAACAAAGACATTTATAAACCATTGCTGATTAACTTCTCAGCCCAAACTACTGCTGCTCAGACTCAGAATATCATCATGTCTAAGCTGGACAAAAGAAGGAAGGGGGTTTTTGGTCCACCTCTAGGCAAAAAAATGGTATAAAATTAAGACTTTTAAAATAATCACCAAATAATCTAGCAACATTAGAAAGGTACTGACAGGCAGTATAGCTGATGATCATTTAAAGTTTATATCACCATTTTGCAGGTTGTATTTCTATGTGAAATAAAGGAGAAAACTAGATAAGAAAGAAACCATAGCAATCTTACCCACAAAGTTGCACTATGACAAACCCTACCACATGGCAACCCAAGCAATCAAGGCCACATCTGTGCTTCGACATTCACAGTCAGGAAATGGGAGTTCACAGGCCATGATTTTCTGTCCATTCATCGAATAGATGAAAACTCACAGCCATGTGTGTACCTGTGATTTCCCACACTGTGCTCTCTTTCTAAGAGCTGCTCCCCACTGGGAATGTAAAATAATTGTTTGATTTTTCTGGTGTTTCGTGCGGATCAAGCCATTAAGTGTTTGAGGTGAGTGTTTTATTTGTATTGCGAGAATGGATTCATGTATTGCTACATCTGGAAGGAAATGTTTATGTGGTACTTTAATTCTGAGGTCAGATACTGCAGCTAGAGTCAGGTAGACAGTTAGGCCTGAACCACAGTGAATGAACAACTGGTCAAGGTCCCATTCATTTAAGTCTCAACAGTGGGAAAAATATCTTTGGAAAAGGATTAAACTAACTATAGCTTTAGCACAAATTCTAAAAATACTGTGGAAACAAGGGAGCAGTATATATCTTTTATATTTTTTTACATCTGAGAAAAATATTTTGGAGAAGGTGGAAGACAAAATAAACTACAGTATTTGTATATTAACCAATATTGCAAATACACTAGGGGAAGAAGTAAATATATATTTAACCAAATAGGAAGTTTGGGAGTGAAGAACAAAGTTACTCCTGTCTTAAACGCAGTGGTGAGCACCGCAGCTTCACAGCGCCAGCGACCCGGGTTCAATTCTGGGTACTGCCTGTGTGGAGTTTGTGAGTTCTCCCTGTGTCTGCATGGGTTTCCACCGGGTGCTCCGGTTTCCTCCCACATGCCAAAGACTTGCAGGTTGATAGGTAAGTTGGCCATTATAAATTGCCCCTAGTATAGGTAGGTAGGGAAATATAGGGACAGGTGGGGAGGTGGTAGGAATATGGAATTAGTGTAGGGTTAGTATAAATGGGTGGTTGATGGTCGGCACAGACTCGGTGGGCCGAAGGGCCTGTTTCAGTGCTGTATCTCTAAATAAAAATAAATAAATAAAATAAAAAAATAAATAAACAAATTTTGTAAAATGGTGAGTAAATAACATCACTTTTTATTAGTGAGACTATAGTTTTGAGTTTCATTAAAGTGTATAATGTTTTTACTATATGTCAGGCATGTGATTTATTGCTTAAGTAAATTTGCTGTGTTGCAGCAGTAAACAAGCTATTGTTGCATCTAAGTTGCTGTAAAATTGTGATAAACATCAGAAATGTCATTCCCTGTTCACAGTTACAGTGAGTAATGCCATAGGAAATCCTCTACAGTATAGTAGTAAAATCGATATCAAGTGTAATTTTCTAACTTTGTTTTCCTGGCAGAGGACCTTGCCCACTGGGAGTGTAAGGATAGAACGTTACCCCTGTAATATAAATATAATAAATTCTACAATTGCGCGCTGGGAGCAGATATTGGGAAATTGCGGAGTGTGCAGCCTCTGATTTTCTGTCATATTAATTAAAGGATGGAAAGGCTGTGTTTGATATGCATTATTGCAGGTCAGGTTCTCTCCAGACTGCCCAATCAGAAAATTTCCCCTGGGCATTTTTTTTGTTAATTTGCTTGTGGGCAACACCTTAAAATTTCAGCTATAAATTACACATTACACTGATAGATCACTTACACGATCAACCATATAATGTATGATAGTCCATTTTTGCAGATTTTCTGAATGTGAAACATGATTAGAGATAATTAGCTAAAGTTTAGCTCTTTGTAAATTAACCTGAAATGTGGCATCTTTGATGTTAACCTGTAACTCTATGTGATTACTATTTTCCAGGTTGTATTTGTGGATGATGTGAACATGCCACAACGAGAAGTCTATGGTGCTCAGCCACCTGTTGAACTTCTACGTCAGTGGTTAGACCATTGGATCTGGTATGACCTAAAGGACTGCAGCACAATTAAACTTGTGGACATACAAATTATTTGTGCAATGGGACCACCGGGTGAGTTATCAAGGGACATAGGTGTTCCAGGGCAATAGCCATAAAACAAATTGTAAATGTTTATGAATAGTGGAAAAAGAATGATATTAACAAATAGTCTTAAAAGTATTGATAGAACAAAGGTGCTAATAATATATTTTCTTTCATCCAAAGCACAACTCATAAGTTTGAATTCTCCACTGCTGGTGATTGGTTAGCAACAGCAGTGGAAGATGGGTAGACTACCACCAAAACTTTGCCCACAAATACAAAAGAAAAATACTGCAGATGCTGGAAATCTGAAATAAAAACAGGAAATGCTGGAAATACTCAGCAGCTCAGGCAGCATCTGTGGAGGGAGAAACAGAGTTTACAGACTGAATTTTTGGGTGGGTATGAGGGTGAGAATGGAGGGGGATGGGGCCTGAAAATATTGGCGTCGGCTGGTATGCGGCTTCCTGATGCCATTTCCGGCACCGGCCATGTTCACCAGGGCAGGGAGAGGGCAGTATTGTGATCCCACCAGCTCCCCAATTAAGGCCAATTAGGGGGAGTTAGGAGCTCATTAAGAGCTCATTAATGGGGGGGTGTTATGAGTTTCTGGCTACACACGGTGTATGAGGCAGACCAGATGAAGGGAGTCGAGTACAGAGTGGGGAGCCAGTCATGGCCACCCTAGGGAATTACTTTGGACCCATAAAAGGGTGAACGGTGCAGGTTGGGACTCGTTCATTGACAAACAGGTGCTCTTGGTGCAGCGCAGGTGCCGGGGAGAGTGTGGAGTAGGCGCTAAGGCAGTGCAGGGGGTCATCACCCTCCTGGTATCATGGGATCAGTAGAACAGGTGGCAAGACTACTAAGCATAACTGGGCAGCCAGCTGACCACCAGGAAGGCAGCAGCTGGCAATGGGGGCATCATGGGGATGAGCAACACCCTCTGATGGAAAGGCGAAGCCCTCAGCATCAGGAGGGCAGGGGAAAGAAACAAGGGCAGGAAGGACATGGAGGCCATACCCTTATCATAGGATCTACCTACAATGATGGAGCTACCTGGAGATAACTGAGATCCAATCCTTTAGGATACTGCGATTTTCCAGGTAGATGGCCACCGACATCTGTGCCCTCGTTGCAGAAGGCCTCGCACCTCGCAGCACTGGGCCCAATGTCTTATTAGTAGCTGTCAAAGTCACTGTGGCCTTAACTTCCTCACTTCTGGCTCTTTCCAAGGATCAGCTGCGGACCTTGGTGGCATCTCGCAAATGGCTGTACACCATTGCAGCTCCCAGGTAACTGATGCCTTGTTTTCCGGGGCTGGACAGTACAATCGTTTCACGACAGATGAGACCTCACAGGCACAGAGGGAAGTGGGTTTCACTGTCCTTGTTGGATTCCTCCAGATGCAGGGCATCATAGATTGCACCATGTGGCCATCAAGGCATCCAATGACTGGCCAGTCAGAATCAACAACAGGAAGAGCTTCCACTCACTCCAACGTTCAGCTGGTCTGCAACCACAACAAGAGCTTCCTCCATGTGTGCACTCACTTTCCTGGCAGTTGCCTTGACTCCTTCATCCTCCGGCAGTCCAGGCTGCCGCAGATCTTTATTCCAACCCTCGTAGTTTGTGGATGGATACTCGGGGACAATGGATATCCCTTGAAGAGATGGCTACTCACCCCTTTATGAGACCCCCCCCAGACAGAGGCACAGAGATGACACCAACCAATGCCACCTATTCACTAAGACAACCATTGAGCAGGCCACCAGGCTTCTTAAGATGCAGTTGGGTGGCACCCTGCAGTACACTCCTATAACGGTCTCGCTCATTGTGATGGTCTGCTGTGCTCTCTACAACGTGGCCCTCCAGACAGGCGTGCATCTTGAGGACAGTGAGGCCCTGGAAGGAAACAGCTCATTGAAGGAAGAGGAGGAGCAGGAGATGGGAGAGGAGGAAGAGAAGGTGGAGGAGGAAGAGAAGGTGGAGGGGGAAGATGCAGAACACTGAGGTGCTTTGGCTGCAAAGCGAGGTGGCCGGGCACAGTGGAGGCCTGACGGTCTTATCAGAATGCCATGAATTATTTTATACAGGAATGTTTCAGCTGAGGCCCTCTGACCCAAAATGAAGGACATGATATGGAACTCACTCTGAGGTATCTGTGCTAACACATACAATGAAGATACAGCCTGGAACACCTAAACTTTCACCACCAGTGAAGGAAATACATATGCCTATGGGTTTTGCCATCACCATTGAGGAACCTTTGATCCCCTTTGCTACCTGCCATGCAGGCCCCCACCTGCCATGATTGAGGCACATTAATTTCGCCACATGGACATTAAACTTCAAATTGTTGCTGGGAAGAAAAGAGGGCCTATTACAAGGAATTGCCAGGCCCCTAGCTGAAAAGACATTTTTGCATATTAACCGACGGTGTTGGAACAAAGGAGCTATCTCCTGCTCCCATACAATACACAGAACAGACGTGGTCAGACCAGTTTAGTCACATGACTAATTGGCTGTTGCAGAGTTTTGAACTGAGAATTATAATTTGGAGTAACAGTTCTTGAAGAGAGAAAGCTGTTTCCTCCTGGACTGAGAAGACTTCTCTTCTGCTTGCTCCCATCTCTTTCTCATGGAACTCCAAAATCCATTGAAGACACATGAACCCCAAAAGAGAAAAGTCTCCGACAGTGAACAGGATTTAAGCAGAATACTGGGCCCCAACGAAAAGCAAAAATTACCTACAAGCAAGGAATGTATAGTGAGCTCGAAGAACCGTAACAAACTCTTCAGATATTGCCTCAAACCTCTCCACTTTATCTTTCTTCTGCTATTTTCTGTCTCTATTTGCATGCGTGTATCGCGAATGCATGCTAGCATGGGTACTTTGTGTATCCGTAAGCGTCAACCGAATTAGAGTTTAAGTATTAGTAAATTTCTCCTTTCTTCTTTAAATCTAAGAAAGCCTATTTGTGCTCATTTCTTTACCTTATAATTGGAAAGCGGTGAATAAGGATTCACCAAGGGGGAAGCTCAAAACACAGTGTGTTTAAAAATAAAACCCTGCTACAGTAAGACCATGTGAAGTCGGAAAGTGATCCCCTAGACACCTTTATTACCTGGTTGTAACATACCTCATGGGCTGAATTTTACACCATCCCAGCGGGCGGATGGTGGCATGAAGGCGGTGTAAAATTGAGCAAGAAGCTCCGGGAGGCCTACCCGCCCCGCTCCCGCCTCCGGCCAACTTTACAGCGGTCGAGCTGGGGGGGCGTGTGGAGGAGGTGGCGAAACAGCCCGCCCACCCGAGGCCAATCAAGGCCCTTAAGTGGCCACTTAAGGGCCCTCGCCCGCCTCCACGGGTATTTTACCCAGGGCAAGCGGGCGTTCTGGGGACGTGAAAGGCCGCCCAGCAATAGCTGCCAGCCTTTCTGAACGCTGGGGGGGGTGTGGGGGTGCCATGGCAGTCGGGCACAGGGTGCCCAATTGAGGGCCGCACCCACCTCCCAAACCACCCCTGGGATCCAAGATGCCCCTTCCCCCCGAAGGACCACTCCAGCCTCACCAGGGAACAACCGATCTCCCTGGAGAGGCATGCCCAACTTACCTTCTCTCATGGCTTCATCTGGTCGGCTGGATTGCAGTCCCAGCAGTGGCCACCGTTCCTGGTGGCGCTGCTGGGACTAAGAGCTGCCAGCCCACTGATTGGCCGGCAGCTCAATGAGGCGGGACTTCCTCTCTCAAGTGGGTGGAAGTCCCGCCTCAGGACAATTAAAGCCCGGGGACCCATTAATTACAGAATGGATCCCTGGGCTAGGCGGAAGCGGGTTCGCCACCGATTTTACGTCGGTGGTGAATTCACGTTCGTCTACGGTAAAATCCAGCCCGTATCTCTTTTCTTGTCCCACCATCAATATGTCTTACACGTGTGGCTTCAAGTGTCACTGTTTATATTGTGTGCAGAAAGTAAAGCAGTGTACAGATACAGTAAGAAGACACCTCAGTGACCCACTTAGTGCTCCATGCGACATGGTGGCCTCTAGTGACTTTGATGCGGTGCTTCCCCCGTGGCCTCGGAAAGATGGAAGCAACCTGCCCATTTGCCTCAGCTTACAGCTGAGATGCCTTTGGCAGTTGTCCTTGTTGTGGAGATACCCATAGGGGCACCTCCAGAGGATGCTGCAACTGCATCATTGTTGGGGCAGCCTTTGTCACTTGGCCCTGCTGCACAGATGCTCCCACTATAAGAGGAGCCATGGAGGCCAAGGATGATGAAGACGCTCCATGATGGGTGGAACCCTCATACTCCTTGGTGACATCCGCAGCCCTTGGTGGGCACTCCGGATGGTTGGAGGAGGACACCAGCTGGGACACAACTGGCCCCTCCAAACATCTCTGTGTCACTGCAGTGTGACATGCATCCTGTGGACGTCAGTGTGCAGTTCCTGCATGCACTCCAAATGCTGCTGCATGTGGCTGTCCAAGAGGTCAGCCACTCTTTCAATGGAGGACGTTATGTATTCAGGTCCCTGAGCCATGATGGTGCACATGAGCTGAATGGACTGCTCCATTCTCTGCTCATGGTGTCGTACTGCCTCAGGGAACGCTGACATGTGGGAGTACATCCCCTGCTGCTGGTCTAGAGAGTGTTGGGATATTGCTTTAAGGGAATATGTATAGTGAGTATGTATCATCACTGCAGAAAATGATGTCATGCAGCATGTGACCGAGGAGTAGGAGTTGTGTAGAGCTTTCCTGTACTTGTATATAGTGTTGTAAATCATCAGGGTGTAATTGGCAAGTTTGGGTGAAGAACCCAGTAACACAACAGGTGGAGCCTCCTTTCCACTGACTCCTGAGGCCCTGCATCTGTGCCCAGCTGAGCGGGGCTGTGTCTGACCTCCCTTCTCCGAGGGACCTGACCACAGCTGCCTCTATCTCTGCACCTCCTCCTGCTCACTAGTGCTGTGCTTCTCATCCAGTGTCACCCTGTCTAAATGCACAGGAGGACCCACTGAGGTGAGAGTATATGCGCTGATGGACGGTGCGCATGTAAGGTGGGAAGGTACTTCTTCGTCTCCTTGCTGTTCATCTGGGGCCACTGAGGAAGAGGGAGAAAGTCTCGTTGGTTGGACATCTGCACCTGTGGGAGGCACAAGAAGAGATCATGAGAGCTAGCCTTGGAGAGTAGAAGCCTGCAGTGCTGAGGTAACCCAATGCAACTTAGTGTGCGGCATGCTGCCTGACAGGGTGGAGTGCAAGGAATCCCCTTAGTGAGTGCATTGCCCTCTGTAATTAACATCTCCACCATGAGTGCCCATATTGCCAAGGATGCCTTCCTCCTGGTCCGCAATCCTGGCTATTTTCATCGCTGTGTCCTCCATTGCCTTGATCATTTGGAAGTATGGCATCCCTCCACCTGTTTGGGCCCTCTCCTGGGCATTATGTGCCCATTTCTTTTGCAAGGACAAAAGAGGGAGAGATAGGGACCTCTGTGGCCAATGGCAGCTGTCCCTATTCATTGGAAGGTATACCTATCAATGGTTACAGGACCTCAGCAGCACTATGGTTCTGAGCCATTCTGAGCGGTCAGTAAGTGCCCTGGGCAGGCACTCCTCCCATGTTCAGGAGCAGCATGCACCCTGAGGCTCCTCAGCTGGTGTGTCTGCTGGAGAGTGAATACCCAGAGACTTGTCCTGAGGGTTACGGGTAGCACACGCCTTGCCACAGTATATGAGGTCATTGAATCTTTTCCTACACTATCTAAATTCGTTTTACAATGCTTCTGGTGCTCACAGTGGCTGTGATTTCTGTCCAGGCTTGTTTTGTCTGTGTGAGTGGCCGCCTCCTGCCACCCTCCAAAAGAACCTCTCCCTCACGGCCTCCAGCATCACTTCTAGGTCATTGTCTGGAAGACAAGGAGAAGCCCTGCCCCAGGTTACAGGCCTCCAGCTTTCCTGAGGCATCATGAAATACAGAATTACAGCCCAAAGCTCAGGTCGTTTCTTCTCCACTCTCTTTTGCCAGTGAAACGGCAGCTACAGTAATGGCTGCTGTGGTGAGTTTAAATCAGGCCCATACTTCAGTTGGCCCACTTCTGTTCCCACCCCTGCAGCTGCTAATTGGCCTCCAAACCCGTCTCCATATTAATTAAGGGTTGCCTCTGTGAAAATCGTGACTCAATTCTTTCTCCCCACCAGCGCGGGTTCAGGACCTGGAAACAGTCCTGACTTGTATTTCCAACCCCCGATTCCAAAATCCGGCCCAATGTTTCAGGTCGATGACTTTTCTATCTAGCACAAAAGAAGATGGAGGCCAAACATCTCAGCCCCAGGGCAACGCTGCAGGAGTTGCTCAAGATAGTCCTAGGCCCAAACGTTTTCAGCTGCTATATCAATGACCTTCCCTCCAGCATGTTGTCAGAAGTGGGGATGTCCGCTGATGGTTGTACAATGTTCAGTACCATTTGCAACTCATCAGATACAGAAACAGTCGTATCGTATCACGGAGCAAGACCTGGATAACATTCAGACTTGGACCGATAAGTGACAAGTTACATTCCCACCGCGCAAGTACCAGGCAATGGCCATCCCCAACAAAAGTGAATCTAACCATCTTCCCCTGACATTCAACAGCATTATGATCACTGAATCCCACAGCATCCATCTCCTGGGGGTTACTTTTGACCAGAAATTTAACTGGACAAGCAATATAAATTCTGTGGCTGTAAGAACAGGTCAGAGACTGGGGATTCTGCAGAGAATAACTCACCTTCTGACTCCCCAAAGCCTGCCCACCATCTACAAGGCACAAGTCAGGAGTGTGATGGAATACTCTCCGCTTGCCTGGATGACTGTAGCTCCAACAGCACTCAAACATCTTGACGTCATCTAGGACAAAGCGGCCCACTTGATCAGCACCACATCCACCACCTTAAACATTCACTTCCTCTACCACCGCTGCACAGTGGCAGCAGTGTGTATCATCTATAGATGCACTGCAGCAGCTCACCAAAGCTCCTTCGCCAGCATCTTCCAAACCTCTGACCTCTACCACCTAGAAGAACAAGGGCAGCAGAAGCATGGGAACACCACCACCTGCAAGTTCCCTCCAGGTCACACACTGACCTGTCTTGGAACCATATCACTATTCCTTCACTGTCGTTGGGTCAAAATGCTGGAACTCCCTCTCAACAGCGCTGTAGGTGTACCTCCACCAGGTGGATTGAAGCCATTCAAGAAGACAACACACCATCACCTTCTCCAGGGCAATGAGGGATGGACAATAATGCTGGCCTTGCCAGCAACACTCACATCCCATGAATGAGTTGAAAAAAAATTAAAACTACATCGCTATAGAATGGAGTAGGCTGAGAGAATACTAGGCGTCGCCTGCATTGCAGTGTTCAACAGGGTGAAACGTACCATAGCCTGCACCCACATTGCTTTGTGTTCTCTGCATTACGATCCCGGCATCTTTCTGAATAGAAAGGGATTCCACTCCCTCAATGTCCAGTTTGTTTGCGACCACAGGCAAATCAAACAGGTATGTGCCTGCTTTCCTGGCAGCAGTCATGATGCATTCATCCTGCAAACAGTCCTCTTTGCCACCTTTTACTCTGTGCAAGCTGTCATGTTACAGGCATATTGGGTGACAAGGGCTATTGCCGTCAGACTTAGAAATTGGGCACAGCTCCAGCAGTGGCTTACAATGTGAGCCATGTTGCCACCAGAAGCATCATCAAGCAGACAGTCAGCATGCTGAAGAAACATTTCTCTGTCTCATTCAGAAGGTGCTTTGCAGTATCCAGATTTGTGGTCATCCACTGCATACTGCCTAATCTTGCCAACATGTGGGAATGGCCTTTACCATCACCTGGGCAGCAAGAAGTGCAGCAGCAGGAGGAGGAGCATCAGCCACCAATGCCCTTAGTTGCCAGTGTTCTGAGAGCAGCTCATCCAAGAACCAAGTCTACCATCCTCAATACACCAACTGGTCCACCGCCCTTACTGCTACCATCTGGTTGCCTTCAATCTAGTGTAATAGATTTTGTCCTCACTTTTCTACAAATATAAACACCAAACCAAATCCAGAAGGGAAAAACAAATCTATCCAATAACTCAATTCCTTCTGCGTCTATTAATTAACTGAAATAATTAAGAATCACTGATGTGGAACCCCTTAGTGCCTATCTTCTGTACTCCTTTAAATATCCTAGTGTTCCTACAAAGGTTTCCTCAGTGCCTACAGATTGGGAGATAAATGCCTGCAGAGCCTGCATTGCAGACATATCAGATGTGTATCAACAATGTTATGGTTTTGAGTGAGAATGGAGTGCAGGAATGATGTGATGCTCTGGAATCCCTGTCAACGCTGGGCTCCAGACCCAAGATGGCAGGTGTCTGAACTCCGAGCTCTCAGCAGAGCCTCTGTCATGAGGGGCACCAGTGTCATATTCATGGAGCTGGACACCCGTTCTTGTCAGGCAGATATGGTCTCTATGCTCTGTAAGAAGCGTGACACAAATTGGAACTGGACTGCTTCATGTTCTGAGCTGTTTCACATAAGCTCATAGGCAGGCTCCACAGTACACTTAGTGTTTACTGGTATATGCTTATCAGCCTCCTTCAGTAGACCAGGCACAACTTCTGGCTGCTGTTTCTCCTCAGTTAAAAATGGGTAGATGGCACCTTTTCTGTGACATTGATGCCCAAAGCCTGCCTGGTGCAGTTTTCATGCTGACTTGCAAATGGACGAGCGCACCCCTGCCTCTTTCACCTGGAGACTGGAATATATGTGCAAATTGGGGTCCTTGAGTTTCTCGATTGTGATTTTCCAATAGAAATAAGTGGGTCACCCAACTCCCGCAACCGGTAGGCTGCAGCAGAGTGCCCATTTGGCACCCACAACTCATAGGCTATGTTCAAGTGAGGCCCGAATCAAAAATGTTTTGGGTCTCCTGAGTGTAGACATAAGATGGGTTTCGCAGCCACTGTGCCAGCTTGGTACCCATTTCGGACATAAATTGAAAATACCTCAACAGTGAAAAATCTAGGCTGCAGTATTCTGTCAATAAGTTAAAGTAAACATCTTACGGGTAGAAGTTTGTCAGTGTCTGGTATCAGGAGTGGAGTAATTATTGTGGCTGCACTACATTCAAACCTGCAGGCCAAAGACTGGCCCAATACTGGGCTTTTTGCTGATCTATGAATCTGGCAGAGCTGCTGGCATCTCTTGCACATCCACAGGCAGTTCACCTGACTGGAGAGTTGAATTTTGGGGCACTTGCCTTGTTCGCTGAGGCCCTCAGGTAAGTCCTGGCAAGAGTAGGGAAGGAGAATGGGAAGGGATCCAATCATGGGACAGTGGTAACCCGCCAGAGGACTTTGGAGCCTAGAGAATTGCCCTTGCTCCTCCTGGTCCCACAGGAACATTTCCTTTATATTAAAAATAAACGTACCTATTGTTGGTGGCCACTGATCCGAGTCTACTTATGACAAGGGGGCCTAAAATAGTCATACGTCCCCTTATTTATATATGAGTGGGGACTAATGCCTTTTTACGCCATGGCCAGGGATGCCTTAAAATAGCCAGACTAATTATTTTGGTACATTTTTCATGTATTCTTAGGGCACAGGACAATGGCCCTAAACAATTGTGCCTCATGTCCGGTTTATGACTATGTACTACCAGTTTGTGCAACAGGAATTAGCGAATGATTGCCCCAAGGTCATCTCACTTAGAATTTTGTACCCAGCAGAGAAAGACATTCAGGTGTCAGAACAATAATCTGTGATGCCACACAGTCTCCTTTGTTGTTTTATCAAGATTTGCGCTGTGTTAATAACAAAACTATTTTGTTTTTAGGTGGTGGTCGAAACCCAATTACACCTCGATTCATGAGGCACTTTAATTCTGTGACTATTAACGAGTTTGATGATGAAACTATGTACATCATTTTCTCTCGGATTCTTGACTGGCAGTTTACCACAAGGTATATTACGCTATTTAAAGACTTAAATGTTGGAATGAACTGGCAGAAGTTTCAGTTACTTTTAAATAACTTCCAGCCTTACTATTTCAGTTCTTTAAAAATATCAGCACATGAAAGGCTTAGATTAATCTGCGAAAATGCTGTTATAAATGATGTTCTCCCTCTCTTTTTAACTTTCTTGCTTTTGGCCTGGAATTTTCTTGAAATGACAAACTGCTGTTGCACCTTTTTAAAAAAAAAAGTAGCATCCACTCATAGTTTCTTGTGGGAGATAAATGATTTCCTTGGTTTTCATATTTGCATACCCATTGGTGCAGATATTCAAGGAAAGTGGTATAAAAGCAGTGTATTAGCAGAACCAGGGAGCTAGGTAGCAGATTAAAAAGCAGGACCTCATAGGTTATAATCTCTGGATTACTCCCGGTGCCATGTGCTAGTGAGTATAAGAATAGGAGGGTACAGCAGATGAATGCGTGGCTGAGGAAATGGTGCAGGAGGGAAGACTTTAGTGTCCTGGATCATTGGGTCTGTTTCTGGAAAAGGTGGGACCTGTACAAGTTGGACGGGTTGCACCTGAACCGGAATGGGACCAACATCCTTGCTGGGGAGTCTGCTAGTGCTGTTGGGGGGGATTTAAACTAATTTGGCAGGGGGATGGGATACAGAGTGGAGGTACAGTAGGGGGTGATGCAGTCAAATATAAAAAAAAGAAACAGAGTCAGTCTGGAAGGCAAATCGAATATAGACCTGTTAAGGCAGAAGAAAACAGTGCAAGCCCGAATTGCATCTATTTTAATGCAAGGAGTCTTACTAGTAAGGTAGGTGAATTGAGGGCATTGACTAGCACATGGGATTTATGTTATTGTTATCACAGAGACATGGTTGAGGGAGGGGCAGGACTGGCAGCTCAATATTCCAGGGTATAGAATCTACAGGCGAGACAGGGGAGGGGTAAAAGAGGAGGTGGCATTGCACTGTTGATCAAGGAGTTAATTATTGCAGTAGGGAGGGATGATATCTTAGAAGGTTCCTCAAATGAGGCCATATGGGTAGAACTTAAAAACAAAAAGGTGGCAATCACTTGGCTGAGAGTGTACTACAGGCCTCCAAACAGTCAGGGAGAGATAGAGGAGCAGATATGAAGGTAAATCTCAGAGAGATGTAAAAGTAGGAGGGTAATAGGGGATTTCAACTTCCCCAATCTCAACTGGGATAGTCTTAATGTATGGGAAAGGCATCTGCTGCTATGTCCAGACTGGCCAAGAGGGTGTGGGAAAATGGTGCACTGACATGGAACACAAAAGTCCGAGTGTTTCAAGCCTGTGTCCTCAGTACCTTGCTCTACAGCAGCGAGGACTAGACAACGTATATCAGCCAAGAGTGATGTCTCAATGCATTCCATCTTCGCTGTCTTCGGAGAATCCTTGGCATCAGGTGGCAGGACCGTATCTCCAACGCAGAAGTCCTTGAGGCGGCCAACATCCCCAGCATATACGCCCTACTGATCTAGTGGTGCTTGAGATGGCTTGGCCATGTGAGCCGCATGGAAGATGGCAGGATCCCCAAGGACGCATTGTCCAGCGAGCTCATCGCTGGTATCAGACCCATCGGCCATCCATGTCTCCGCTTTAAAGATATCTGCAAACGCGACATGAAGTCCTGCGACATTGACTACAAGTCGTGGGAGTCAGTTGCCAGCGATCCCCAGAGCTGGCGGACAGCTACAAAAGCGGGGCTAAAGAGAGGTGAGTCCAAGAGACTTAGCGGTTGGCAGGAAAAGAGACAGAAGTGTAAGGAGAGAGCCAACTGTGTAACAGCCCTGACAACCAATTTTATCTGCAGTGCCTGTGGAAGAGTCTGTCACTCTAGAATTGGCCTTTATAGCCACTCCAGGTGCTGCTCCGCAAACCACTGACCACCTCTCGGCACCTACCCATTGTCTCTCGAGACAAGGAGTCCAAAGAATAAGAAGAAGTCTTAGTGCAAAATGCTTAAAGGGGACGGAATTCTTAAAATGCATACTGGAGAGTTTTTTGAGCCAGTACGTAGAAAGTCCAGAAGAGGAGGGCCAGTACTGGACCTAATCCTAGGAAATGAAGCCAGACAAGTGGTAGAAGTGTCAGTGCGGGAGCATTTCGGGAATAGTGACCATAACTCTAAGATTTAAGGTAGTTGTGGAAAAGGACAAAGATTTTATTTTATTTATTTAGAGATACAGCACTGAAACAGGCCCTTCGGCCCACCGAGTCTGTGCTGACTAACAACCACCCACTTACACTAACCCTACAGTAATCCCATATTCCCTATCACCACCCTACACTAGGGGCAATTTACAAAGGCCAATTTACCTATCACCTGCAAGTCTTGGATGTGGGAGGAAACCGGAGCACCCGACGAAAACCCAAGGGAGAACTTGCAAACTCCGCACAGGCAGTACCCAGAATCGAACCCGGGTCCCTGGAGCTGTGAGGCTGCGGTGCTAACCACTGCGCCACTGTGCCGCCCAAGATGGGCCAGAAATAAAGGTACTGAATTGGGGGAAGGCCGATTTCAATATGATAAAACAGGACCTGGCCAAAGTGGACTGGGAGCAACTACTTGTAGGAAAGTCTACATCAGCCCAGTGGGAGTCATTCAAAAAGGAAATAGTAAGAGTTCAGAGCCAATGTGCACCCATTAAGGTGAAGGGTAGGACCAACAAGTCCAGGGAAACCTGGATGTCAAGGGATATAGAGGATTGGATCAGAAAAAAAAGGAGGCTTATGACAGATTCAGAGTGCTGAAAACAGCGGAGGCACTAGAGGAGTATAGAAAGTGTAGGGGGGTACTTAAAAAGGTAATTTGGAGAGCGAAGAGGGGACATGAAAAAACACTGGCGGGCAAGATAAAGGAAAATCCGAAGACATTTTATAAGTATATTAAGGGCAAGAGGATAACCAGGGAAAGAGTAGGACCCATTAGGGACCAAAGTGGCAATCTGTGTGTGGAGCCAGAGGACATAGGTGAGGTTTTAAATGATTACTTTGCATCTGTGTTCACTATGGAGAAGGACGATGTAGGTGTAGAGATCAGGGAGGGGGATTATGATATACTTGAACATATTAGCATTGAAAGGGAGGAAGTATTAGATGTTTTAGCAGGCTTAAAAGTGGATAAATCTCTAGGCCCAGATGAAGTGTATCCCAGACTGTTATGTGAGGCAAGGGAGGAGATAGCAGGGGCTCTGACACAAATTTTCAAATCCTCTCTGGCCACAGGAGTGGTACCAGAGGATTGGAGGACAGTGAATGTGGTACCATTATTCAAGAAGAGTAGCAGGGATAAACCAGATAGTTACAGGCCGGTGAGTCTAACATCAGTGGTTGGGAAACTATTGGAAAAAATTCTGAGGGACAGGATTAATCTCCACTTGGAGAGGCAGGGATTAATCAGGGATAATCAGTATGGCTTTGTCAGGGGGAGATTGTGTCTCACTAACTTGATTGAATTTTTCGAGGCAGTGACTAGATGTGTAGATGAGGGTAAAGCAGTTGATGTAGTCTACATGGACTTCAGTAAGGCTTTTGATAAGGTCCCACATGGGAGGTTAGTTAAGAAGGTAAGAGCCCATGGGATACAGGACAATTTGGCTAATTGGATCCAAAATTGGCTTAGTGGCAGGAGGCAGAGGGTGATGGTTGAGGGTTGTTTTTGCGAGTGGAAGCCTGTGACCAGTGGTGTACCACAGGGATCGGTGCTGAGACCCTTGATGATTGTAGTGTACGTAGGAGGTATGATTAGTAAGTTTGCAGATGACATGAAAATTGGTGGTGTCGTAAATAGTGAGGAGGAAAGCCTTAGATTACAGAAAGATATAGATGGGCTGGTAAGATGGGTGGAGCAGTGGCAAATGGAATTTAATCCTGAGAAGTGTGAGGTGATGTATTTTGGTAGGACTAACAAGGCAAGAGAATATACAATGGATGGTAGGACCCTAGGAAGTACAGAGGGTCAGAGGGACCTTGGTGTACTTGTCCATGGATCACTGAAGGCAGCAGCACAGGTTGATAAGGTGGTTAGGAAGGCATATGGGATACTCGCCTTTATTAGCCGAGGCATAGAATATAAGAGCAGGGAGGTTATGATGGAGCTGTATAAAATGCTAGTTAGGCCACAGCTGGAGTACTGTGTACAATTCTGGTCACCACACTATAGGAAGGATGTGATTGCCCTGGAGAGGGCGCAGAGGAGATTCACTAGGATGTTGCCTGGCTGGAGCATTTCAACAATGAAGAGAGACTGAAAAGGCTATGGCTGTTTTCCTCAGTGCAGAGAAGGCTGAGGGGGGACATGATTGAGGTATACAAAATTATGAGGGGCATTGATAGGTTAGATAGGAAGAAACTTTTTCCCTTCGCAGAGGGGTCAATAACCAGGGGGCATAGATTTAAGGTAAGGGGTAGGAGGTTTAGAGGGAAAATTTTTTCACTGAGGGTGGTTGGAATCTGGAACCCTCACAACATTTAAGAAATATTTAGATGAGCACTTGAAACGCCATAGCATACAAGACTATGTGCAAAATGCTGGATAATGGGATTAGAATAGTTAGGTGCTTTATGGCAGGCACAGACACGATGGGTCGAAGGGCCTGTTTCTGTGTTGTATAACTCTATGGCTCTGACTCTAGGAGGACACTTCTGTGAAGTCTGCACACTTCAGTAACATATTTGAGGACAAACATGTAAAGCAGGAACAGTGCTTGGCTCTTTCATTTCTCTCAAATTATTTCACTAATATTTTTACTACACTTGGATAGAATTATGAATATGCAATTCATAGTACTAAGGAGGGAAGAGAGTGCATGCATTGCCTGCTGGGGGAATCACAGTTTTTGGGTGCAGCCTGTTTGTGCTCTGGTTTCTTTCCCATTTAGTTTCTACCTTAATTTTCAGTTAGGAGAAGAAATGCAGGGACGTCTTTCACCTTCACCCCTTATAAAGGGGATTTATTTGGAGGACCTTGTGTGGAATTCATCAATTTAATTCCCCATTAGATACAATGGAAATGTTGCCAACTGTACTGCAGAAGTCAGAGTAGATAAATTACCTTTAAACTGACAATGTGCTTACTTAAGAGCATTTTTAAAATTTAAAAAATCTTCCCCTTCAGCCCTTCCTGGGCCTCAGCTCCATCCTTAGTATCGTACAGCTGCAATTTTCCTGGCCACTGTTGGGACTGGCTCCTCTGATGCACCCTTACAAGGATGGTCCACCAGTCCTGAGTATTTAAATATGTCTGTCCCCAAGATTTTGTATCTGAGGGCAGATGGGAGAATCATTCTGCCACACTCGGGACTCCTCAGATACTGAAACAGCCCATGTCCATATGCAACAAGACCTGGACAACATCCAGGCTTGGGCTGATAAGTGGCAGTAACATTCACGCCACACAAGAGCCGGGCAATGACCATTTCAAACAAGACAGAATCTAACCATCTCCCCTTGATGTTCAATGGCATTACCATCGCTGAATCCCCCACTATCAACATCCTGGGTGTCACCATTGACCAGGATCTGAACTGGACAAGCCACATAAATGCTGTTCCTACAAGAGCAGGTCAGAGGCTGGGAATTCTGTGGCGAATAACTCATCTCCTGTCTCCCCAATGTCTTTCCACCTTCTACAAGGCACACGTCAGGAGTGTGATGGAATACTTGCCTGGATGGATACAGCTCCAACAATACTCAAGACACTCGACACCATCCAGGACAAAGCAGCCCGCTTGATTGGCACCTCATCCACAAACATTCACTCCCTCCATCATTGAAGCACAGTGGCAGCAGTGTGTACCATCTACAAGATGCACTGTAGCAACTCACCAACTCACCAACTTCAACAGCACCTTCCAAACCCGCAACCTCTACCATCTAGAAGGACAAGGGCAGCAGATACATGGGGACACCACCATAGCATACAAGGCTATGGGCCAAGTGCAGGCATATGGGATTAGAATAGTTGGGTGCTGGATGGTCGGCACAGACGCGATGGGCCGAAGGGCCTGTTTCTGTGCTGTATAACTCTATGACTCTATGATCACCACCTGCACGTTCCCATCCAAACCACACACCATCCTGACTTGGAACTATATCGCCTATATCACTGTCGCTGAGTCAAAATCCTGGAACTTCCTTCCTAACAGCACAGTTGGTGTACCTACACCCCAAAGACTCCAGCAATTCAAGAAGACAGCTCACCACCATCTTCTCCAGGGCAATTAGTGATGGGCAATAAATGCTGGCCTAGCCAGCGATGCCCACATCCCATGAACAAATAAGAAAACAAGTGCCATCTGTGCCTAGAGGTCAGCAGGCCATGGCTCCAAGCCCGAGAAAATGAATGCACTCTTCCCTAATTCAGACTTGCAAGCCATCTTGGAGGGTATTGAAAGCATAATGCAAAGTCTCCTAAGTGTGGGCATCACCAAGTCTCCCATAATTATCACTTGTGCCACTTGGAAGGTGGCACCGCAATTGACTGCCAACTCACCCATCCCCCCAGGACACTGTCGCAAGAAATTCCACATGCTCAACAGAGTAGACAATGTAAAACACTGTACTCCTATCCCTTTTCCTTCCTTGCTCATTCTGGACACCAATACATGCTTCACCTTCTTAAAACTGTTCCAAAACTAATCCTTCACAATGAGTTTTGATTAAGGGGAGGGCTCCAATTTGGCATCTTACACTATGGTTACACAGCTCCCCTCAACAATTACTGTCACATACAACTCTAAAACCCTTTTCTCCACTTTAACATCCTCATATCTTCACATTTATTACTTCATCTCTCCAATGCCAATGGGTGCTAGGCTCATCCTTACTCATTCTATTGTCTTGCAGGTCGTGTACAATGCCCAAGACATGCAGGACACTGGAAGGGGCTTCCCCAACTGTAACTGCCTCAGTCCCTTTAGGACAAGGACTTGCAGCTTGTGGAGAGGCACTCAGTTCTTTGCCATAGGACATGGTGGCAACTTGTCAACACCAGGTTACTGAGCTCCTGCCTCGTCACTCTGGCATCCTTTTGAATCACCACACAGATGCAACCTCCCACTTCCTTCCCTGTCTCCTTAATCCCAAGAGGATGATGCTCACCCATTTTTGGCCTCTTACCCTCCTTTCCTGCCGATTGTCCACAGCAACAGGCATCACAGGAAAAGGAAGATGATAATGAGAGTGAAGAGGATAATGAGGGCCCAGCTACCCAGGAGTTACAGCTGCATGATACTACTGTCCCTCAGGACAGCAGCATATGCAAAATTTCCATGCACCCCACTCATTGCTGCATGCCCTTAGAATGTGGGAAGTGAGACCAGGCAGCTCAGGTGAACCCTCAAGAGATGCAGCCGGCAGCAACTCCATATGAGGAGCCAGATGCCATGAGATGAAGGCTGCTCAGTGCCTTACTGTACAGCATGAGCAGCCAGTCACCTTCTCCGAGCCTAATGCTCAGCTGGCACTGAGAAGATGCACAAGAACAAGTGTCCATAGGGAATTCCATATCTGTTTCTGTGAAGTTCTGATTTTGGGTAGAGGATGAGAGTATGTTCTCCTGGGTCTGAAAATCTCAATGGTCCAACCCTGTGAGAAACAGTCAGAAGAAAGTGCAGACGTCTTTGGGTAGAATAGCAAACAAACTGCTTACAACGAATAACTTCCTGGGGAAACCTGTTTAAATGTGAAAGTTGGGCAGAATTGGCTTCCGCCAAATATTCCTAACAAATAAAGTTGACAAAACCATTTTAGAACTTTTGTATTTGCTGAGGAAATTCATTATGTTCATCTTTAAATTTAACTAAGACACTTGTGAGCTCAGGCAGTGTCTTAGTTCCTCCTGGTAATGTTATGTGAGTCAGCTTTAAAATCTATATAGAGATATTTAACTTACATCTTTAAAACTCTGAAGTACTTTTACCAGGGATGACAGCAATGTGGAGTAATGGTATATAAGTTCAGTTCGCAGGTCTTTTGCCTTTTAGGTCTCCGCTGCATCGAGAATAGGCTGTCCTTCTCTGGACACTCTCACCTAATATAACAACATTTCACATTTACACTGGTTATGAATTATTTTCTGTTTAATTTATTGTACCGATTTTATACTAAAATCTGTGCGGCAAACATGTTTTAGAAGCGTGGAAACCAGCTAGTATGTGTAGTATAATGTAGCACAGTAGATGCCTCATTTGGCCTATTGTGCCTGTGTCATCACTTTGAAAGAATTATCCAGTTAGTCCCACTGTCCTGTTATTTACTCATTGCTCTGAAAGTGAAGTTTGGAGCAAGTAACACTATGACTTGGAAGTTACTTTATCTATAAAGTAGCCTGTGAATCTATTTTTGAACATTGAGTAATTAGGGGAATTGCAAAGGACTTATTTAATATTTGATGGTAGTTAAGAATGGAAGTAAATATTATTGAATTATGGTCGAAGTGAGCATTTTGGTAGTCTTAGCTAACGACATTTAGGGAAGATTTATAAAATTGTAGCAGATGTTGTATTAAGATTAGGAATTGTGATATTTCATGTGTATATGATCATCCAAAAGATATTTGTGTTGCAACATGCAAAATGCTGTAGGAAAAGCTATGTTCTGCAACAGATTCTACAGTAGCAGAATTTTCTGTTTCAATTCTATTTTACAGTCGCCCATTAAGATATTGAATGTATAAATTTGAATCATATATTTAGTGCACTATATTAAGAAATTTTTGATAAATTACATTAATCAAAGTAACATTAACTTTGCACATGGCACTCAACTGTAACAACAGCAAAGCTTGACATTCCCTTAACCTGTAGTAATCAATTGTAGAGAAGCAGGGAAATAATTTACTACTCCACTGATTGCTGATTTTGAGTTTTCATGTAGCAAGTTCTTTTTGTTTTTTCTTAAATATGCATATCTAAGTATGGCTGTAAGGCAGAATTTTAACCTGCAAGAGGAGGTGAGGGGTGGGAGTGTTGGTGGGTGGATGTCCATGCATGTGAAGATGTTAACTCATCAAAAAATGTTGGAGTGTTGGAAACCCGACAAGATTTCATTCACTTCCACGTTTAACCGGTGCACGTTTGAAGGTGCGTGGAAATCCTCCATGGGGTGGCAGGTCTGAGAATTAAATATGTAAAAAGGCAATTGAAAGCAGATTTAATCCTGCATTCTGCCTTGAACTGCCTTGAACACACTGGTAGCTTGAGCTGTCTGAAATTTGCCAGGGTCAATAGGATGAGAGCAGAGTGGAAATTGACAGGCTGGAAAGCCTTTAAGTCCTGAACCAGAACAGCTGCTTCCTTGTTAAAGTGAAAGGCTTTTGCTCAAAGGACTTGTTCTGAGAGTGTGCCTTCACTGCTTTAAAGGTGGTTTTCAACATTTTGGAAGTCATTTCTGATATCTTGGACTTTTTTTGACTTTGATCTATAGTTCCCTGCTGTCAACCTTCACTGCAGCATGGGAGCAGCTTATGCAGCTCTACTTTGGACCTTTGATGAGGAACAAGAGGAGCACCAGCAACAACAGCAGCTGCCTTCCCTTCAGCCACATGCTGCTCCACAGGACAGAAAGGATGAACACCCTCCAGCTCGAAGGACAGGGTATCCCAGCAGAGGATCAGCTTTCCAGCCAAAACTGAGCAACGGTGTCTCAGGAGGCTCAAACATTCACAGCAGGTCGTTGCTGACATCTGCAGCCTCCTGGAACAGGACCACCTTCTAAGTGGGTCAGATGGGCACGCATTGCCGGTGGCCGTCAAGGGCACCACAGCCCTGAATTTCTTCGTCTCTGGCTCCTTCCAGGGATCTGCTGATGACATTTCAAGATTTCACAACTTGCTGCCCATAAGTGCATCTCCCAGGTGACCGGTGCTATATTTGCTAGGGTCGCCACTTACGTTCACTGTCAGAATGAGAGGACTTTCGGATTTCTTGCAATGGCTGGATTCCCACAGGTATAGGAAATCATTGCCGCAGGTGTGCAGAATATCAAGGCGCCCTCTGATCATACAGAAGTATTCATCAACTGAAAGTGATTCCACTCTTACAATGTTCAGCTGGGTTGTAACTGCTGGAAGATTATCAGGCATGCCTATGCAAGATATCCCGGATGCTGCCATGATGCCTTTATTCTGCACCAGGCACGTCACCCACAGATCTTTGCACCTCCAAACAGAGTCAGTGATCATTCCTTGGAGACCAGGGCTACCCTATGAGGACGTGGTTGATGAGACTTGCAAGAAACCCTACAACTGAAGAACAGGAAAGGTATAACTGAGCCACATGAGCACAAGAGCAGTCATTGAGGAAGCCATGGGGTTACTGAAGATGTGATTCAGGTGCTTGGACAGATCTGGGGCCACCCTTCAGTATGTACCAGCAAGTATGTCCAGAATGGTAGTGGTATGCTGTGCCGTGCACATTCCAGAGAGGACCGGAGCTGCAGGAGAAGGAATGTGATGACCAATCTGAATCCTCGGAGGAGGCAGAGGAGGAGGAGCATGGTGTGGCCAGGGTCCCTGCAGTCGCTCACCTAGCTGCCAGAGATGCCCACCAAGGACATGCACAGGCACGATTTAGCTAACCTGAGGCTGTGCAGGAATATGGCACTCCACTGCTGAGTCCACTGCTCCTCCCGCCCAACTGAAAACATTCCCAAAGTCAATAATCATTCCATCTCATTGACACCCTTTTCTCATCTTTTACTCTAGTCATATAATTCTTCTGAAAGCCGATGGTCATTTGATAGGTGAGAGGCAACAATGGAGATGACTGGACAATGCAGACTTGAAATAAAGTTTACGGTTCATAAACATTTACAGTAAGATTGACACAGTGACATATTTGTAAACATCTAAATGATTCCCCTTGTGAAACTACAAAGTCTTTCTCTTCTTTTTGATATTATTTCAATGTGGTTCTACCTTTGTGGCTTCAGCAGAGCTTAAGGCAGGCTGCTCATTCCCTTGCCCTGACAGCTGAGATGCTTGTGGCAGATGTCCTCTGACTTTTGGGACCAATGAGGGCCCCGCCAAAGACTGCCCCAGCTACACCTCTACAGGGGTAGACTTGGCCATTGGGATAGGAGGCAGCGTGTGGGACCCAAACTGAGGGGGGAGGGGGGGGGGGGTGGCTGTGGCGGCAGAGCAAGGGGTGAAAAATGGGAGTGCCTTGAGCAGAGTCCCCACTTCCTTGTGCCCTTTCTCCATCTTCCCTCTCATTGCAAAACCGGCACTTCCCTGCTAGCTAAGAGCTGGGGGGCACTTTGCTGCATTTCAATGAGATGCTGAATGGACAAGGCGAGGCTTTTCTCCATCCTGTTTAAAGTGGCAGAATTGGTGTGCAGGCCATTGGTGAGGGTCAGCATGCACTCGGTTACCTGCCGTGTCTGATGTTCCATGTAGGTGGTCACTCTTTCCATAGAGGTGGACGTCAGCACAAAGGCCTGAGATAACATGGTACTCATGCTAGGGACCTCCAGTCTCTCTCCAATGATGTGCTACGCCTCTGGAAATGTTGACAGAACCTCACACATTTCTTGTTGCTGCTCTAGAATAGTCCTCCGAGTGGATAATCCCTGAGGCTCAGCATCTGTGTCCAGCTGAGCAGAGCTTGGTTTGTCCTGTGCCCACCAATGGAGAGTTGTCCATTGCTGTCCTTGTTTTCAACACCTTCTCCTGCTCACAGGTGATGTGCACTTCCGATGTGATAACCCTACTTATCTGTCCTGGAGACTCCATGAAGGTGAGTGTATCTGAGCTAGTGGAGGATGCATTTGAATAGTGTGATTGTGCTTTCTCAGAGTGCGCAACCCCCTTTGAAGATTCCTCTGCCTCTTGCAGCAACATCTCCTCTGTCATGCTTGAAAGAGCTGTGGGAGCTGAAAGAGACAAATTAGAACTGACGAGGGAAAAGGTTTCAATGTCATCATTGTGCTAATGGACATATTTCAGCGAGTGATGATATCAATTCAACATGTGTGATTGTTCTGTGCCATGGCTATGTGATATCTAATTCTATCACCAGGTATCGGGGAGATCTCTATCTTTCCAATTTTAATGGCCATGCATTCTGCTGATCTCCATGGCCTGTTCCTCCACAGTGGTCAGGGTGACTATGACTGGAGGGCTACCAAAGGTTGTCTACCTTTCCCTGGAGTTCTGCACGCTCTTCTCTAGAGAGAAGGGAAACAGAGAGTTATGAGTGTGAGAAATGTAATGTTTTGAGAGGATGGAAAGGACAACATTTGTGGATGCTGACTGTGTAGGATTGATGTGAGATAACAATAAGATGATGAGTATCAGTGTTGGCTATTCACATGGAATGTCAAAAGAGAGTGGATTGGGTGGAGCTGCAAGGTTTCTCAGTCTCAGGAGTGCTGTGCAGGAGAATGCTGGGGTGTCATAGTGTGGGGTTGAATCTTGAATGTGTGATGTCACTCATCTTTCTTGTTCAGATGAGGTCATTGAATCTCTTGCAGTACTGTATCCAATTGTGAGGTACCACATTCCCGCTGCTGGATCCTCAGCTACTTTCAGCCATGTCTGCTTCATTTTTGATGCTGGTCTCTTACTCCCATCTGCTGGGAACAGCTTTTCTTTATATGCCCTCACATCCTGCAGCATGACATGATAACACAGTGGCGGAGGGGAGGGTGGGGTGGGGTGGGGTGGGGCGGGGGTTGGTTGGGTGACCTTTCCCCATTGAGACTCCATGATTGAAGTTGCTGTATGTATCCTGTCCTGATAGTTGCAGCATGCATCCATGCTGACCCCTGCCAGGGTTCCACTAACGAGAGAGCCTTCAATGTTCAGGTGCGGGTCGTCATTATGCCCACCTGCCCTGGTCAGGAAACCCAGAAATGAGATGCTAATGCCGTGGCTGAGTTAAAAAGCCACAGCAAAGCCCAATTCATAAACTTTTGGGTTCCTGACCCGCTGCAAGTAAGGCAAAAATTCTGCCCATAGATATGTTGTACCATTTGTTCATAGCCTAATTATATAGTTGAAAATACCTGCAACGAAGTTATAATGAGATTGCTGAACTCTTGCTATTAAAAAAGTGTGCATTTGTCTTTTTATGAACAATTAATAAACAATTTATCGCCAACTAAAATAATACTGTAATTTTGATTGCATTTATTGTGTTTTCATTTAGATTCACTTTCCCACCAGAATTTGGAACTCTGACTCCACAGATCATTAATGCCACTTTGATTGTTTACAAAGAAGCAATGAAGAATCTGCTCCCAACACCGGCTAAGTCTCACTATTTGTTTAACCTGCGGGATTTTTCCCGTGTTATTCAGGGGGTGTGTCTTTCTAGTCCGGAGTCATCAGCAGCTCCAGCTGTGATCAAGCGCCTCTGGGTTCATGAGGTGAAATCTTTATTTACGTGCGTTAGTAGGTCTAGGTCTGTTTATAAAAGCAAAATACTGCGGATGCTGGAAATCTGAAATAAAAACAAGAAATGCTGGAATCACTCAGCAGGTCTGGCAGCATCTGTGGAAAGAGAAGCAGAGTTAACGTTTCGGGTCACTGACCCGAAACGTTAACTCTGCTTCTCTTTCCACAGATGCTGCTAGGTCTGTTTATTATTGATCTAATTTTCAGTGAACGTTACAGATGCTTGTTGTTAAGTTACTGGTACAGAAGGAAAACATGGTGACAAATATTAAGTATCACAAAATCTTCCACTAAAGAAATAACATAATTTTACTAATCAACAAATTTTATTTCCTCAATGCAGAAACAGGAGCAGACAGTTCAGCCTCTTGTGCCTGTTTCACCTGTTTAACTAGATCATAGCTGTTATGTAACTCAATTCCAATTACTCGCATTGATTCCATATCCTTGATACTCTAAGCTAACAAAAATCTATTTCAGTTTTGAAATTTTCAACTTACCTAACCACAACCACTACTTTGGTGGTGGTGGAGGGAGAGAGTTCCAGATTTCCACTACCCTTTGTGTGAACAAGTGCTTCCTGACATCATCCCTGAATGGCCTAGTCTAATTTTAAGGTTATGCTCTTTTGTTCTGGACAGCCCCACCAGCAGAAATAGCTCCTCTCTAAGTACCTAATTGAATACTTTAATCATCTTAAACACCTCAATTAGATTACTCCTTAATCTTCTAACTCAAAAGAACACAAGTCGATGCAACCTGTCCTCATAATTTGACCCTTTTAACACTGGATCATTCTGATGAATCTATGCTGTAATTCTTCAAAGGTCAATATATGCTTCCTGAGGCACGATGCCCAGAACTGAACATAGCATTCTAAATCGGGTTGAACCAGAACTTTATACAACTGTAGCGTAACTTCCACCCTTGGTATTCCAGCCAATTTCAGATGAAGGTGAACATTCTATTAGTGTTTTTAATTATTTGTTGTATCTGTCCACTAGCTGTTATTGACTTCTAATGTGAACCCCTAAATTTCTCTGCTCCTCCACATTTCCTTGTTTTTCGCCATTTAGAAAATACTCAGATCTATCTTTGTTCGGTCTAAAGTGGATGGTCTCACATTTCTCCACATTGAACTCTAGCTGCCACAATTTTGCGCCCACTCACTTAATCAATGTCCCTTTGCAACATTCTGCTCCCATCAACACTACTTATTATGTCAAAACTAGGGGGGTAATTTTCCTGGGATACTTTAAGCCCTAAAGGGTGTCTAATGTGGCCAAGATGGAGTCTTTAGCTGAAATGTCTGGTTAACCTGCCTTTAGTACTGGATACCAACTTGATAAGGACTTGAAGTGCTCTTTAGGAACGACCGACCAAAGGTGATTAGGGTTCTGATGACCAATTAAAGTGGCTTTTTATTCTCGTTAAAGGGGCTGCACACCATTTTGCTGGCTAGCATTGTAAGTAATGACCCCTATCAACGGTGGCCAGCTGAACTGTGAGGAAGTCATTGGTGAGGATTTTGAACACTACTTGAAGTCACGCTCAGCTTTCACTGTGTATTTTTTGCTGGAGAGCAACTAATTAAACTGCATTTGAAGATGACTTTTGATGCACATCGGCAAGCTTTCTGGAACACTGTCAAGACTTGGGGTGGTGCAGTGGTTAGCACCACAGCCTCACAGCTCCAGCGACCCAGGTTCAGTTCTGGGTACTGCCTGTGCAGAGTTTGCAAGTTCTCCCTGTGACTGCGTGGGTTTCCGCCGGGTGCTCCAGTTTCCTCCCACAGCCAAAGACTTGCAGGTTGATGGGTAAATTGGCCATTGTAAATTGCCCCTAGTGTAGGTAGGTGGTAGGAGAATTGAGGGAAGGTGGGGATATGGTAGGGAATATGGGATTAATGTAGGATTAGTATAAATGGGTGGTTGTTGGTCAGCACATACTCAGTGGGCTGAAGGGCCTGTTTCAGTGCTGTATCACTCTAAGACTTTACGGAGGCTCTATCAACATTTATTTTGAAAATTTTCTGAGGACTTCACCTAACAACACTCAGTGCTGTGCTACTGTACCTTATAGGAGTCAGCAGGAGAAAGGGAGTGGTTGGTCCTGGTGATCTTGCTAGGGGTCCCCCTTGGTCTGAAGGGGCAATGGGAAAAGGGAATGAGGACAGGAAGAGCAGCTCCAATAGCCAGAGGAGAGAGGAAGAGCAGGGGCAGGAGGTCAGCCAAGGCTCCTAATTTGTGGTGACTTGTTGCATACTTCACAATTTGGTGATCATGAGACACCAGCCATTACTACTGGCAATTGTGGCAGATGGTCAAGCTCAGGAGCCACAAAGGAGGAAGAGGAGGAAGACAACAAGGATGAGGTTAAGGAGGAGCAGCAGGGAAAGAATAGTGATCAGGGCAGCATCAGAGAATTCCAGGTAGCTATCCCACACCTAAGAGGGATGCTTGCCACCATCTAACTGAAGACCACTTTTGAGACATCCTCCACCATCAGACTTTGGTGCACTGTTGACACATGCCTTACCTCCATCAAGAAGTCCACTATCTCCACTCAATCCTTTCAATCCCTTCCCCATGAAGAACACAACTAAAAAGACTGCCGAATCAAGCAGTACACAGTTGTCATAATCACTGTTTAGCTAGGGCACGAACAAAGAATAAAAACATGACACAACCAACTGCACTTATAAATATTAAACTATTCATCCTGGTGCTTACCCTTAGTGGCAATCTATAAGTGCTCTTGCCTACTCTGGTACTTCTACAAAGTGTAACCCAAGTGGCAGCAGCACACAAGGTGTATGACTACTGAAAATCTGTAAGCCTTGATGGCCCACCTCAGACTGCATCATCTTAGCATAGGCTTCAGCAGTCTTGGTTGCCTGCTTGACAGGCAACTGCAAGGGCAATGGTGGAGTGACGGGGTAGATAGCAGGAATTCTGCCATCTGGAGAGAGGCCACTAGGTTCCTGCTCTGTGATTCCCATGCCAGTACCTACAGGCATCTGTTCAGCCAACACAGTGTTCTGCTGGACGACAGATCTCTGGGTAGCTGAGACACTATGGCAGCTGCCTAAACTTCTATTGCAGCACTTTGAAGCTGGTTGGCCAGCCTCTCCATGCTAGAGAGAATGGGTTTCAGGCTTTGTTCAAACCACGCTCAAAGCTGGAGGTGGATTCCTCCATCCGCCTTGTCACAACCTGTAAGCTTTCAGGCAGGTTGTCTATGCACCAAGCATTTGGTCTGTCAGACCCATCAGTCTTCCTCCTTGGCTCTGTGAGGACCTCATTTGGCTCATCTACGGCAGAACTCGTACGCATGTTTGCCCCTGGCAAGGTGGCACCTGTGGTGTCCCTCCTACCTGACATCACTGCTGCCACTAGTGCTCAGAGCATACCACTGTGAGGATCTATGTTGTACCCTACCCTCTAAGTTACATGTGGTGCCAGTCTCTGAGCTGGTGGTTGCACAACAGTGATAGCGATTGACACAATGCTTTCTTCCTCGCTCTCCTCCTCTTCATCCAGGGTTTGGGGGGTGTGGGTGGTGGGGTGAGCTGGCTCTTCCTCCTCTTCCAGTTCCTCTGGGCTTAGTGGGGAGAGTCGTGGGATGTAAGTGAAGTGGATCTTGCTCCCGGGAGCCTGCAATGAAAAAGCTAGAAGGGTTAAAGCGCAATGTGTGGTTACTATGGAGGATGTGTTGATGAGACCATGTGGAGCTTGTAAGTGAGGGTTAGGGATCTGGAATAATTGTGGATATGTATGGAAGTTGGAGTGGCCAAATACCTCTGGGCGAGATGTTCCCTGCTCTACCTGTGGCTATGGCAGCTGCCATTCCTCTCCTGATCACTGCCTCCTTAAGGGGAGTGATCTCATGCAATTGTACTTCCCCTCCCTAGTCAGGTCCTGCTGGTGCCTGTTATGTGCTATCTTGTCCTGGAAGAGAAAGAGTGGTGATTGTGAATGAGTGCATTGGTAGATGTGTTTGTGTGTGATGCCTATGAGATCTGACTGAGGTATGGCTATTGCCTTTGAAGGATACAATAGTGTGGGGTGTGTGAATGTTAATGTATAGTTAGATGGTGGATGAAATGTGACGAGATTGTGATACTGGTGGTGGTGCAGTTATTAACAAGTGTGTTTGCAAGATGGGATCTTATCTTGACCACTTGCATCAAGTTGCATCAATTGGCTACATGAAGGGATGCCAGGCAGTTGAGACTGCAACAGAGTCGCACCTGAATATATGGGCAGAGGAGCTCTTATCTGAATTGTCAAAGGAAGGCTTTGTAGAATGCAGTTCACCAGAGAGGATTTGACCGTTGCTGTGCTTGATCACAAACCAAAATTCAATATAGGTACGTTACTACCAATAACTATCAAGGCAGCAGCACATTTATGCTTCATCTCATTTCAGTGTGCCACGAGGGGCACCAGAAAATGAGTTAAAAGGCAAGTAATAGATGTGTAAAGCGGGTGACTGATGATTTTCTTGCTAGAGCATAAACCTTTGTCACATTTCTCAGGACAGCCAGCAACAGTATGAGCGAGAATGCTATCTTTTTAAATGGCAGGATTCCTCAAAGTCCAGGACATCATTGATAGCACCCATGTAACTTTACAGGCTCCTGCACGCAATACCTGCCAATCGCCAATAGCTATGCTCAATGGGCTGTTGTGTTAATTGTATTTTTTTTTAATTCATTCTTGGGATATGAGTGTCACTGGCAAGGCCAGCATTTATTGCCCAACCCTAATTGCCCTTGAGCAGGTGGTGGTGAGCTGCCTACAACTGAGTAGCTCGCTAGACCACATCAATTGTGTTTAATTGTATGCAGGTGGTGGGCATTAGGCATTCGCTTGAGCACAGACTAAAACTGTCGGTTTTGGATTAGGAGATGTATGCTAGCAATGTGTAATTGTGTAAATAAATATAAAAGTGTCTAAAGTTCAATCCTTCACCAACTGGCTTTCTGGAATAGAAAATGCAGCATTTTTCTGCAAAAGCAACAGAGATTATACTTCAAAAGTAATTTGTTGCTTGTAAAGTACTTTGGGTTGCCATGAGGTTGTAAAAGGTGCCACGTAAATGCAAGCTTTTGTTTTTCTTTTTATTGCTCTCACAATCATTCAAAATTAATTTATAATTTATTTGTGCCTGAAATGCAGGTTTTACGTGTCTATTATGATCGTTTGGTGGATGATACAGATCGAGCTTGGCTTGTTGACTGTCTCCGAGAAGTGATGGAGAGTCAGATGGAGGAGAACTTTAATGAGATCTTCATACACCTCAATGTTAATGGTGATGGCAAAGTGATGGAAGATGAACTACGCAGCCTTATGTTCTGTGATTTCAGTGATCTGAAAGGTGAAGACAAGAGCTATAAAGAAATCTTTGACAGCAGAATGTTACGAAAAGTGGTTGAAAGTCATTTGGAGGAGTTTAATAACCTCAGTAAAAAGCCTATGAATCTGGTTGTATTCAGATTTGCAATTGAGCATGTCTCTCGAATTTCCCGTATTTTAAAGCAGCCCCATAGCCATGCCCTTTTGGTGGGAGTTGGGGGCAGTGGTCGTCAGTCACTAACCCGGCTTGCAGCACATATGGCTGACTACATTCTCTTTCACGTGGAAATTTCCAAGAGTTATGGTTCTAGTGAATGGCGAGAAGATTTAAAACAAATATTCCGAAAAACTACTGAAGGTGAGATGCAAGGTGTTTTTTTATTTACTGACACTCAGATTAAACAAGAATCATTTCTAGAAGACATCAACAATTTATTGAATGCAGGAGAAGTGCCAAATCTCTTTGCTGTGGATGAGAAGCAGGAGGTTTGTGAACGTATGCGTCTAATTGACCGTCAAAGAGATAGATCAAAACAGACTGATGGGAGTCCATTGGCACTTTTCAACATGTTTATTGAGCGCTGTCGTAATCAGTTACATGTGGTTTTGGCAATGAGTCCAATTGGGGATGCTTTCCGCAACAGGCTTAGGAAGTTCCCAGCACTCGTCAACTGCTGTACCATAAACTGGTTTCAGGTAAGTGTCTCACTCATGTTTATTTGAATTAAAATTAATCATATTTGATTAACCATCTCTGGGCGAAAAGTTTTTGAATCACATAGGAACAGGAATAGGCCATTTAGTCCCTCAAGACTGTTCTGCCATTCAGTGGCTGATAGAGTCATACAGCACTGAAACAGGCCCTTCAGCCCACCGAGTCTGTGCCGACCATCAACCACCCATTTATACTAATCCTACATTAATCCCATATTCCCTACCACCTCCCCACCTTCTCTCAATTTGCCTACCACCTACCTACACTAGCGGTAATTTACAATGGCCAATTTACTTATCAGCCTGCAAGTCTTTGGCTGTGGGAGGAAACCAGAGCACCCGGCGGAAACCCACGCGGTCACAGGGAGAACTTGCAAACTCCACACAGGCAGTACCCAGAACCGAACCCAGGTCACTGGAGCTGTGAGGCTGCGGTGCTAGCCACTGTGACCTAATTCCATATACCTGCCTTTGCCCCATATCCTTTAATTGACCCAGCATTGACTACCTTTCGCAGTAGAGTGTTCCAAATTTCTTTCACCCTTTATATGTAGAAGTGTTCCTAACTTCACTCCTGATAGGCCTAACTCTATTTTTTAGGCCATGCCCCAGTCCTAGATTCCCAAACAATGGAGTTAGTTACTCTCAATCTATCCTGTCAGTTCCCCTTATATCTTAAGCTTCAATCAAATCATCCTTAAACCTTATAAATTCCAGGGAATACAATCCTTGTTTGTGTAATCTCTCCTCATAATTTAACCTTTGGAGTCCAGATATTACTCTGGTAAATCTATGCAGTGCTCCCTTCAAGGTTAATATGCCTTTCCTGAGGTGGAGCAGCGCCTGGAGTGGCTATAAAGGCCAATATTAGAGTGACAGACTCTTCCACAGGTGCTGCAGAAAAAATTGTTTGTCGGGGCTGTTACACAGTTGGCTTCTTGAACCTTGCGCTTCTGTCTTTTTTCCTGCCAACTGCGAAGTCTCTTCGACTCGCCACACTTTAGCCCCGCCTTTATGGCTGCCCGCCAGCTCTGGCGATCGCTGGCAACTGACTCCCACGACTTGTGATCAATGTCACAGGACTTCATGTCGCGTTTGCAGACGTCTTTAAAGTGGAGACGTGGACGGCCGGTGGGTCTGATACCAGTGGCGAGCTCGCTGTACAATGTGTCCTTGGGGATCCTGCCATCTTCCATGCGGCTCACATGGCCAAGCCACCTCAAGCGCCGCTGGCTCAGTAGGGTGTATATGCTGGGGATGTTG
The DNA here is from genome assembly GCF_036365525.1 of Heterodontus francisci. Taxonomy (NCBI): domain Eukaryota; kingdom Metazoa; phylum Chordata; class Chondrichthyes; order Heterodontiformes; family Heterodontidae; genus Heterodontus; species Heterodontus francisci. Next base: position 95,485,721 of record NC_090377.1, on the reverse strand, counting down.
GTCGCCTCAAGGACTTCTGCGTTGAGGATATGGTCCTGCCACCTGATGCCAAGGATTCTCCGGAGGCAGCGAAGATGGAATGAATTGAGACGTCGCTGTTGGCTGACATACGTTGTCCAGGCCTCACTGCCGCATCCGATCTTTGCTAGTAGTCTGAACAGACCACGTCTGCTGATGAGGCCAAAGGCTTTGGTGAAATCTATGAAAGCAACGTAGAGGGGCATCTGTTGTTTGCAGCATTTTTCCTGTAGCTGGCGAAGGGAGAACAGCTTGTCAATGGTGGATCTCTCTGCTCGAAAGCCGCACTGTGCCTCAGGGTAGATACGCTCAGCCAGCTTCTGGAGCCTGTTTAAAATGACTCGAGCGAAGACTTTCCCCACTATGCTGAGCAGGGAGATTCCACGGTAGTTGTTGCAGTCACCGCAGTCACCTTTGTTTTTATAGAGGGTGATGATATTAGCATCGCGCATGTCCTGTGGTACTGCTCCCTCATCCCAGCACAGGCAAAGCAGTTCATGGAGTGCTGAGAGCATAGCAGGCTTGGCACTCTTGATTATTTCGGGGGTAATGCCGTCCTTCGCAGGGGCTTATCCACTGGCGAGAGAATCAATGGCATTGCTGAGTTCCGATTTTGTTGGCTGTTCGTCCAGCTCATCCATGACTGGCAGAGACTGGGCTGCATTGAGGGCCGTCTCAGTGACAACATTTTCCCTGGAGTACAGTTCTAGGTAGTGCTCCACCCAGCGGTCCATTTGCTTGCGTTGGTCAGTGATCGTGCCTCTGATTTAGAATTGAGGGGGGGCGATCTTCCTGATGGTTGGCCCAAAAGCTCTCTTAATGCCATCATACATTCCTCTGATGTTTCAGGTGTCAGAGGCCGGCTGAATACAACTGTATAGGTGTTGCCAGTAGTCATTTGCACAGCTGTTCTTTGTGCCGCGCTTCTGGCCACTTTAAGTGCTACGGATGTTAACTCGCTGGGGGCTTTCTTGTAGTTCAACAGTGCAATGTGCTTAGCGGCTGTGACAGGCTCCAGCTCTTCAAAGTGAGGTTGAAACCAGTCTGCATTCTGCTTCTCACTTTTGCCATAGGTGGTCATTGCTGAGTCATAGATGGCATCTCTGATGTGGGCCCACTTGGTCTCTGCATCCTCTGTAGGAGTGTTTTGAAGGGCTTTTTCAAGTGAATTAGAAACTTATGTGACAGCTGTGGATAAGAAATTCTGTTAGTGTTGATGCCCGGGCGGCCCTTCTGCTTGGAATGATGCAGCTTCTTTGGTTTGAGTCTAACTTTGCTGCACACAAGGGAGTGGTCGGTGTTGCAGTCCACATTGTGGAAGCTGCGTGTGATTTGAACGCTGTTTAAAGAGGCTCGCCTTGTGACGATGAGGTCCAGCTGGTGCCAACGACGTGATCTTGGGTGCCTCCATGAAACCTGGTGACAGGGTTTAGTATGAAAGAACGAGTTGGTGATGCAGAGGTTGTGATAGGTATGCAACTCCAGCAGTCTCTGTTCATTCTCATTCATCCTTCCAATGCCATAGCATCCAAGGCAGGAGGGCCATGAGTCATGGTCGGCCCCAACCCTGGCGTTGAAGTCCCCCAGCAGGAACAAATGTTCAGTATTGGGAATGCTACTGATATTATGGAGTTTCTCGTAGAACTGGTCTTTAGCTTCAGGTGGGCAGCAGAGTGTTGGAGCATAGATGCTGAGTAGGTGTACTGGACCAGAGGCGGTGAGCAGACGGATGGACAGTATGCGTTCCGAGCCATTTGAAGGTGGCTCTATCATGCTGAGCAAATAGTTTCTGATGACGAAGCCCACTCCATGCTGTCTTGGTTCTTCAGGATCCCTACCCTGCCAGAAGAAGGTGTAGTCTTGCTCTCTTAGAGATCTGCTCGCAGGGAGGCGTGTCTCCTGAAGTGCTGCAATGTCCACATTGAGTCTACTGAGCTCGTTGTTAATGATGGCAGTTGATATATCTTTTCTGGGTCTCTTGTTCATAAACAATATTCAAGAGGGTTCTTCTTGTAAATTATAAATTATTATAGTGTTTGTGATAATATGTTATTTTCTGGTGACTCCAAGCTATGTGGTCAGATAGTTGTATTCAAAAGGTTTGGGGACAATTAAATAGATAGGCTAAGGAATGGCAGATGACCCTTAATGTAGATAAGCATATGTGGATTGAGAACAGGGAACCCAGATTCATGATGTCAGGAAGTCAATTTGTGCAGATGGAAAATGAAAATGGCTAATGCCTGTTCACTGAAAGTATCCAGCCAGTGACAACAACAAAGCTAATCATCCACTAGGATGCATTAGGACATTCAACTACCAACTTGAAACAAGTTATTCTAACTCTAGAGATAAGATGGTGAGGACACATTTGGAATACTGAACTCAGCTTTGCGCTTACAAAAGGGATATTGAAGCAGTGGAGGGAGTTCAGAGAAAAGTGTCAAACTGAGACAGGTCACAATGCATGTTTTCACATGCTGAGAAGAATAGATATTGTAGATGCAAATAATTATTTAATCTGTGAATATGGAACTAAAGGATAGCAGTACAAAATTAACAGACCTCAAGAAAAACAAAATTAGAACATTTCCCCACCCCAACAGAGCAGTTAGATAATGCTGTGAAAGTTAACCCCTTTAAAATATCTAGGGGGTGAAATTCCTCCTAGCAACGATAGTAGCAAAAAATTTTGTGACAGCATGAATGGAAAATCCTAATTTATCAAGTGAAATTTTGCAACTACAGTTAGGAATGGGTCAGAGGGTTATGAGGAGAAGCACATATAGAGGTTATTAAATACTCTGTGGAAAACCTCCAGCTATAAAGTTCTCCTAGGTCTTTACCCCCCCCCCCCCCCCCCAATTTCTTTCCAACCTGGTGTGGCTTTGGATTGCTTTGTCATTTACCGGAGATATTTTCAGTGCTGCAACTGTTAAAAGGTATCATGATTCAGGATTCTAAGGCGATTTTCCTTTGTAGAATGATGGAAGTTCATGTTTGAATATAGAGGTAGAGCTTCTTTCAAAGTTTATGGAACACCATACTTACTCGCAACAATTTTGTATTTGGACAGGTTATGCCAAATGAATTTTCTTTTATGTTTTACATTGGACGTGGAAAACCAGCATAGTAATAAGGCAGGCGCGATGAGTAATATTGGTGAATGCTTTGGGCAGAACTGAGTAGCTACAACAAAACCGAAATAATGTGGATACGGGAAATCTGAGTAAAAGCCGAAAATGCTGGAATTACTCAGGAGGTTAGGCGGTATCTCTGGAGAGAGAAACCAAGTTAACATATCAGTTCAATGAAAAGTCCTGTGCAGTGCTCTCCTCTGCCTTCTTTTCCCAGATGCTAATGCTCTCTCCTGTTTTTTTGGCTTCCCTTTGTCCTCCAGCCCCAAATGTAATGTTACCAGACCAATCACGACTGCAGTGAAGTGACCAAAGCAGGGCAGCATCAGCAAGAAATTATTTTCAGGTCAGAAATCAGTTATGGAAGTGAGAAAAACAGGTCTAAAAACTCCCAAAAGTTAACCATCAGCTGAAAGGACAAACCAGCAACTCACCTTATATCTTTGATGAGCCTTTTATATTGCACTGTTGAACAGTCTTTGCTTTCGGTTAGTGGCATCAGTTGCTGTGCAAGAGAAGCCCAATCCAACATAAAGGTAGCACTCTCCCCTCTGAGTTACAAGGTTCTAGGTTCAAGTCCCACTCCAGAACCTGAGCAAAAAATCAAAGCTGACACTCCAGTGCAGTACTGAAGGACTGCTGCATTGTTGGAAGTGCCATCTTTGGGATGAGGTGTTACACTGAGGCCCCATTTACCCTCTCAGGTGGATCCCATGGCACTATTTCAAAGAAGAACAGGGGAGTTATCTCTGGTGCCCTGGACAATATTTATCCCTCAATCAGCATCACAAAAAAACAGATTATCATGTAATTGTTACATTGCTGTTTGTGGGAGTTTGTTGTGTGCAAATTGGCTGCCACCTTTCCTACATTACAACAATGACTACATTGCAAAGTACTTCATTGGCTGTTAAATGCTTTGAGATGTCTGGTGGTTGTGAAAAACACTATGTAAATGCAAGTCTTTTTTTCTCTTTTCTCAGCACATATTTCATAATTTTTAGTTGGGTTTGCTATTTATTTGTTACCACTTCATTTCATTTAGTCTTGGCCTGAAGATGCTTTGCAAGCTGTGGCAACGCGCTCTTTGGGGGACATTGAAATGTCAGAGAAAATACGTCTGTGCTGCATTGATATGTGCAAGAGTTTTCATACCTCAACTATTGAATTGTCTGAAACATTCCATACAGAGCTTCAGCGTCACAACTATGTGACTCCTACATCTTACCTGGAACTGATCTCGACATTTCAAACATTACTTGAAACGAAACGAACGTAAGTATGAATTAAATGGAGCATTTTGTACTTTGAGGATTTTCAAAAATTGCCATAACTGGCATTTGATAATGCAGTCAGGCCTGATTTGTCCAAATAGGTTGAGAATTCATAATTTTGTTTCAGATTACTCATCACTTGATTAATAAGGGTTGACTATATTTTCAAAACTAAGTGCTAGTGAGTTCTTGTGCCTTCTTAAAAGCAAACTCAACACCCAAAAAGGAGAGAAGAATGCATTGTTGAAACCCAACTGGTTGCTATCCATTCCATCAATGAGTATAGAGTGCATTGTTCAAAGAAAACAGAAAGTTGCAGTTATTGAGTGGAAGGTGAGTTTGGAAAGGCCAACTGGTTATTGAAGATTAAAAACATGTTTTCCACTTACAGAAAGGAATGTACAGTAACCAGTTGGTCTTTGTCATATACTGTTTTCCCAGCAGGAGCTTTTAACTTATTTTGAGCAATATGCTCCCCCCACTGGCAGAATATATAGTAACCACATTCTCATCTTGACTATATTACAGCAATGACTAGGCTTCAAAAGTACTCATTCGCTGTTCAGAGGCAAAAGTTTATTTATTAACTAGTGACATATGACTGTAATGCCAACAAATACTTTAGATTCCCATGCATGCTTTGAAACATTTGTGGATATGATTTAAGAATGAAATCAGTGGAACCCAAGAGCAAATTTCTATCCTTCACTTCCACACCTACCTGAGTAGGAAGAGTGAGAAAAAAAAGTTCAAAAACATGTAGCACTCTCTCTTCTCTTTCAACCTGCCATCAAAAAGTGACATTTTGCACATTTTCAGGGTCCAAAATGAAGTTGAAAACTTTATCGGTCCGGGCACTCAATAGTTGTCCATGACAGCCACCTGCAATAAGCACAGGCATCATTTAAATATGATAGGCCAAATCCTGCTGCAATGACATATCCCATGGTGTGCCATGTTAGATTTCCTGCACCCTCCAGCTCAAATATAAATTACGATGTATCTTGCTGGAGCTGTGAGTTGATAACAGCACAATGAGGATAACAGGGCAGCTGGAACTTTATGGAGCCAATAATGTGTCTCCTTTAACTATGCAGATTTAAGGAATGAGAAAGAAACAGAGGAGCAATGAAGAAGGAGGGTGAATTGGAGTCAAACCAAGTACAGAAAGAGAAATAAAGTCAGGGAACTATTGGATTGAGAGAGAAAAAAGAAAAATAATAAATAATTAAAATTTGATGTTTTCTAAATCTTTCTAGTGACAATTTTACTACATGCAGGAATGACAATGAACAGTTTCAATTGTTCCTTTTCTGGGACAGAGCAATTGACTGGCATTGAATTGACAATTAACACATCACTAAAAGGGTACTTACGCTATTAAGTACCAGCTCTAACTTCCTGTGGCAAGTTTACTTTGAGTTGAATGTGCAAATTTTGCAAGTTCTTAAAGTAACAGGGTAGCAAAGGGTGAGATGCCATTTGTGCGAAGCAAACAGCATAAATTGACCAGCAAGTTCTGGAGGTTCACAACTCATGGCGTATCTTTTCATCCCTTGAACTTGCTGGCCAATTTGTGCATTAATAACGACATACATCATGAACTTGCCATTATTTTTGGCTCATCAAGTGCAGGCATCATTTAAATATATTAATAGCGGCCCTGTGCCTGAATCAGGGCCCTTTTTGCTCAATTGGTGTCTGTGCGCACCTGCAAAAGCATATCCTTTACCGTCCAGCAAATCGTGGTGGGAACAGTGGATAAGCAGTTTTAAGAAGCAATATTTAAAGAGCTCCTCACCTCTATCAAGTTAATTCCGGGTTAGTCAGTTTGTGCAGTTGCTTTTGGTCCATTTTTCTAGCTGTTTTGTCAACTCTGATTTTATTTAATACTTTAGCAGATTGGGGTTGTGGAGACAAGAACTGTTTCACAAACTTTGCTTGTTCTGAAATACTAAACATGGAAATGTTGCTGTGTTTTAAAGTTAAGGATCCCAAATCAGGAGGAAAGGCAGCAAAGATACGCACGAGGTGCAAGAAGAGGGCAAGTGGAGCAAGGGGTGCAGGAGGCATTACATCATGCAGGCATTCAGGAACAGAACATCATATCTGAACCTTACAAAGGAGCGGTAAAAATTGGATGTGTTTCGGGGAGACAGTCACACCTGTGCCACCTGTTGTAGCGATAATTGGAGACCATCACCAGGGCCTGTGGCAGTGAAGGCCACCGTGGCTTTAACTTTATAATCAGCAAGAAAATGCATTTGTGTGTAAGATGTTGGTAATATTTTGTATATTTTGTCTTTAGTGAAGTAGTGAAGATGAAAAGGAGATATGAAGTTGGTCTAGAAAAACTAGATTCTGCTGCATCTCAGGTAGCTACCATGCAGGCTGAACTGGAAGCCCTGCAACCTGAACTGATAGTTGCCAGTTTAGCAGTGGATGAAATGATGGAAATCATCGAAAAAGAGTCCATTGAAGTCTCAAGAACAGAGGAGATTGTGAAAGCTGATGAAATCGTTGCAAATGATCAAGCCATGGCAGCAAAAGCAATTAAAGATGAATGTGATGCTGATCTGGCAAAAGCACTACCAATCCTGGAAGCCGCACTTGCTGCCCTTGACACACTCACTACACAGGTAAGGATAAAGATGTAAGTTTACAGATCTGTCTACATTAAACACAAGTTATTAGGAATTTTCACCTTGTTAGTTTATAACTTATATTTGAAATGTAGAAGGACCATCACATTTCAAAGTTTTGTAACTGTTTGTCCTAGGAAGAATTTTTGGAAGAATTTATAATATAAGTTAAACTTATTCCACAGCAGATTAATCCTAACTAGAACCTCGATTTTATTTCGGGGTAGAGATCATGCAAATGGGGGCCATGTCACGCGAAAAACAATCATATCCAAAGAAACGATCCTGGCTTTCAGGTTTGCGAGGGCTTTGGAAAGTCCAAGGCAGGGGAGGCCTCGTGCTCCACCTGACCCCACAAAGAGTATAACAAAAGGAAAACTACTTGGCTCAAGGGGTCTCTTTTGGCCCCTATTTAGAGAAGGGCACATTTATGAGGGAACTGTGAGAATTCAGCAGCTAAGTCCCATGGCGATTTCAACTGCTCACTCACCTGGTTTCTTCCAGGCACACAGGGTTAAAGTCGCTCCTTAGATATCTGAGAATACTGGTTAAACCCATTCTCAGGGTCCAGATGAAATAGCTAATAGAAATGAGTTTCCCACTTACCATCTCAATTTGAGACAATGGAGTTGATTAACACATTCCAGAGATGATTTGGAATGGAATGTTGGAATATTTTCAGTCATTTGCACACAACATGGTCCTTGACTGAACAGGCAATGTAGGTGCCATGGAAGGTGGAATGTTTCTTCCATCAAGATGACAGTATGATTTAGCAGCACAATGAGCTAATCCTCGATGCAGAGAGTGGGGGCAGAGTCAGTAGTCTATTGTGACGGGGGAGGTATTAAAAAGGCTGGCTATACTGAGGGTAGATAAGTCACCTGGTCCTGGATGGCTTGCATCAAGGTTGCTAAAGGAAGTGAGGGTGAAGATAGCGGAAGGGCTTGCCATAATCTTCCAATCTTCCCTGAATACAGGGGAGGTGCCAGAGGATTGGAGTGTGGTAAATGTTGACATCCTTATTCAAGAAAGGTTGTAAGGACAGTCCTATACAGGCCAGTTAGTTTAACATCAATGACGGGTAAGATTTCAGAAACAATAATCAGGGAAAATATCAACACACATTTGGAAAGATTTGATTTAATTAAGGATAGCCAGAGTGTTTGTAAAAGGCAGATCGTGCTTGACTAATCTAATTGAATTTTTTGATGAAGTAACAGAGAAGATTGATGAAGGGAATGTGGTGAATGTTGTTTATATGGATTGTACGAAAGCTTTTGTTGAGGCACCACATAAGAGGCTGGTTAACAAAATTGAGGCTTATGGAATAGGAGGGTCACTGTCCAATTGGATACAAAATTGGCTTATGGACAGAAAACGAGTCCTAGTAAATGGTTGTTTTTCAGACTGGAGGATGGTAGACAGTGGTGTTCCCCAAGGGTCAGTGCTGGGACCACTGCTTTTCTTGTTATATATAAATGACTTGGATCTTGGAAAACGGAGTGGAATCTTAAAATTTGAGATGCCACAAAACTTAGAGATGTGTCAAACAGTGAGGATGATATGAACCACTTGCAACAGAACATAGGCTAGCAGAATAGGCAGAGAGGTGGCAGATGGAATTTAATACTGATGCATTTTGGCAGAAGGAATAGGGAGTGGCAATATATACTTAATGCCACAGTTCTAAAGAGTGTGCAGGAGCAGAGAGTCCTGGGGGTGCATGTGCATTGATCGTTGAAGGTGGCGGACATTTTGAGAGAGTGGTTAGTAAAGCATATGGGATGTTGGGCTTCATAAACAGAGGCATTGAGTATAAAAACAGGGAAGTTATGCTGAACCTTTATAAAGTTCTGATTAGGCCCCAACTGGAGTATTGTGTTCAGTTCTGGTCACCACACTTTAGGAAGGATGTGAGGGTCCTTGAGAGTGTGCAGAGGAGATTTACCAGAATGATTCCTGGGATGGACGATTTTAGTTACAAGATTAGGTTGGGGAGATTTAATAGAGGTGCACAAGATTATGACAGACTTAGATAAGTTAGACAAGGAAAAGCTGTTCCCATTAACTCATGGTACAAGGACTAGAGGACATAGATTGAAAGTTTTGGGCAAGAGAATGAGGAAGAACTTTTTTTATGCAGTGGGTGGTAATGACCTGGAACCTACAAGGCTGGTGTAAGCGGAGACAATGACTTCAAGGGAAATTGGATGAGCACTTAAAGGAAATAGACTGGCGGGGCTATGGCGACCAAGCAGGGGTGTGGGACTGATTGCACAGCTCCGTGGAGAGCTGGCATGGACCCGATGGGCCAAATGGCCACCTGTGCCGTAAATGACTCTATGACTATGTCTTTCTGGAAAACATGGTCTGTGGTAATTTGGAATTTGACACAAATCAAGGACAAAGTTTGGTGTAATTATTTTTGATGTTACAAATAGTAATAGGAAATAGATTTAAATTTCACTGGAACCTACATTCTATTGAGTTATGTATTTCAGATGGAATATGTTGGTTTACAATTGGCCTTGCCTCACCACAGCATTTATCAGTTCACCTTCATGAAAATAGGCAAAACCCATGAGGAGCATGAGTGTGTGATCACAGACTCCAATACATTCAATGTATTGCTATCATTTGATGAGATATTGAACAGCTGCAGAATTCTCCAGATTGCAGAGTCTACTAAATGAAAGGATTGTTGATGTTGAACTTGAGAGAATATCTAGTGCAGCCTGAATTTTGTAAAATTGCATTTAAACTATTGTGATACAACCCTGAATGCTCTTTTTTAGGATATTACTGTGATGAAGTCTATGAAGAGCCCACCAGCTGGAGTAAAGCTAGTTATGGAGGCAATTTGTATTTTGAAAGGAATAAAGCCAGACAGAATTCCTGATCCTACTGGATCAGGTAAAAAGATTGAAGATTTCTGGGGCCCAGCCAAAAAGGTACTGGGTGACATGAAGCTTTTGCAGTCTCTCCACGAATATGACAAGGACAATATTCCTTCATCATACATAAATGTCATTAGGAATAAATACATAACAAACCCAGAATTTGTTCCAGAAAAGATTCGTAATGCCTCCACAGCAGCCGAGGGTCTCTGCAAATGGGTCATTGCAATCGACTCCTATGATAAGTAAGTTGTTATATTTGGTTCAGAGAATATTTTAAACCTTTTTAAGTTCACCAGCTTCAATTTTACATTGCATGGGATGGAATACATTTTCCCCCCTCTTTTTATTAGAGTAGCTAAAGTTGTGGCTCCCAAGAAAGAGAAGCTAGCACTGGCTGAAGGTGAATTGAAGATAGCAATGGATGGTCTAAGAAAGAAGCAGGCTGCACTTAAAGACGTGCAAGATAAACTGGAAAAATTGCAGGAGCAATTGGAAACCAATAAACAAAAGAAAGCAGACCTGGAAAATCAGGTAATTTAAACACCATTTACTGTACAAGTAATATTTGAAATTTTCAGAAAGGATGAAATCTATTAATCTATAATCTTGTGTATAACACACATCAGTCACACTCTAGGCACTATGCACAAGATAAAGTGTGATACTTTGTTCCAGATGTAAAACATTCTTAAGAAAAGAGAAAGAAATTCAGTTACTGACCTGGAGTCTGAAATGTATTAGTTTTATACAGAATTACATTAAACTTACAACATGGAAACAGGTCATTTGGCCCAACTGAGCCATGTTGGTGTTTAACCTTCACACAGTATTCTTAATTCCATGTGTCCATTCTCTTGCATTTACTTTTATTTATGTTCCCTTATTTTAGACTGGTCAACTACTGGAACAGTCTTTTTATATCTACTCTGTTCCATCCCTTAGTAATTTTAAATACCTCACCAAATCACCCCTTAATAATCTATGTTCTAATGAAACCTCAATTTTCTCATCTTTATTCATATTTCTATTTCTTCATTCCATACAGCATCCTAGTGAATCTGTGCTATACCCTCTCTATTGCCTTAACATCTTTCCTCTAGTATAGAGCACAAAACTGCACATAGAACTCCAAAAGTAGTCTTTGTAAGCTTTCAAGGCAATAAAAGCAAAATACTGTGGATGTTGGAAATCTGAAATAAAAACAAAAAGTGCTGGAAATACTCAGCAGGTCTGGCAGCATCTGTGGTGAGAGAAACAGAGTTAATGTTTTGAGTTGGACATAACACTTCTTCAGAACCTGCTGAATACATCCAGCACTTTGTTTTTTAGTAAGATTTCATATAGGTTCACCACTATATATTGAGTTTTATATTTTATGCCTTTTGCATAAACTGCAGTATTTCATTAGGTTTATTTAATGGCTGTACTCACTTGAGATGCTACTTTTAATGTCTTGTGAACCTGAACCCCAAATTTCTCAGTTTTTCCACATCAACCAACCTCAACCCGGGCGCATTCAAAGTATAATTATTACTTTTTTAAACAAAATGTACTACCTCACACTTACTTAAGTTGAGTAATTTATTGTTCCAATTGGCCTCAGGTACAATCTGCTACAATAACCTGGATTTCCACAGGGTCTGCTTGCACATTGTCTTAAGTAGATAGGCTAGGCTAGTAGCTAAGCATTATAACTGTTCTCCAGGCCCCAGATTAATCATAAGAAATGCCATGAAAGATCTGCTTGTAATCAGAAAATTATCTGATTTCAATAAATATTATAGTTTCAAACCTTGAAATTACTTTTTCAGCTTACCTGTTTCTTTTATAGATGTACACTTTTTTAAATTAATTTTTTTATTTTGTACTTGTCAAAGTAGTGGTTAGCACCTCAGCCTCACAGCTCCAGCGACCCGGGTTCGGTTCTGGGTACTGCCTGTGCGGTGTTTGCAAGATCTTCCTGTGACCGCGTGCGTTTCCTCCGGGTGCTCCGCTTTCCTCCCACATGCCAAAGCCTTGCGGGTTGACAGGTAAATTGGCCATTGTAAAAAAAAAAATTGCCCCTAGTGTAAGGTGGTAGGAGAATTGAAGGAAAGTGGGGATGTGAGAGGGAAAATGGGATTCATGCAGGATTAGTGTAAATGGGTGGTTGATGGTCGGCTGTTTCAGTGCTGTATCTCTCTGTGACTCTAAAGTAAGGGAATTCAGCGTTGGGAAATGGAACTCTTTCTATTTTGTGCGCTGAATACAGTACCAATGACTGCTGGGTTAAATATAACACAAACTGTTGAAGAGAAAATTCTGTCTACTCTATCCTAACAATATGCCCTAACCCTAATCATTAAAGATCTAACAACACTATGAATTTTTGGAATTCACACACCAATCATCCTTGTAGCCATTTCATACCATAATCTCTCATCTAAGAGGAATATTGTTGCCACTGCTTAGCTTTGTTTTCTGCAGAAGCAGGAACATTCAGCCCCTTGAACCCATTCCGCCATTCAATTAAATCATGGCTGATATGTGTCTTAACTCCGTTTGCCCGCCTTGGTTCCATAACCCATACTATCATTGCCTGACAAAAATCAATCTCAGTTTTGAAATTTTCAGTTGGCCTAGTCTCAACAGCTTTTTTAAGGAAAGGTTTCTAGTAGTCTACTATACTTTGTCTATGTGCTTCCTGACCCAGAATGTTTAGCTCTAATTTTAAGGTTATGCCCCTTGTGCTGGACTCCCCTACTAGAAGAAATAGTTTCTCTCTAATTACCTGATTGAATCCTTTAATCATCTTAAACACTTTTTTTTTAGTTTTTAGAGATACAGCACTGAAACAGGCCCTTCGGCCCACCGAGTCTGTGCCGACCATCAACCACCCATTTATACTAATCCTACACTAATTCCATATTCCTACCACATCCCCACCTGTCCCAATATTTCCCTACCACCTACCTATACTAGGGGCAATTGCTAATGGCCAATTTACCTATCAACCTGCAAGTCTTTGGCATGTGGAAGGAAACTGGAGCACCCGGAGGAAACCCACGCAGACACAGGGAAAACTTGCAAACTCCACACAGGCAGTACCCAGAATTGAACCCGGGTCACTGGAGCTGTGAGGCTGTGGTGCTAACCACTGCGCCGCCCATAAAGGAAAGAAACAAACAGAATTAAAACACCCCTTAATCTTCTATACTCAAGGAAACCCCTCTCCTCTGTGCCTCCACCCTCATCAACAATAAGCGTGAGGATCTCATGGACCTCTTTGTCAGTTAGATTGAGACCATCCAGGCAGCAACCTCTTGTAATTCTCCTCCCTTCCACTAGCCCACTGGGTCAAATAGCCTCTAAATTTGTCCTGCCCTAGCCCTGAACACTCAGCTTTCTTCAGTTTCTCTCCTATCTCCACTCATGCCCTCTCCGAACTCATCTTATCCATGTGACCCACCTCCTGCTTCCTCGACCCTATTCCCACTAAACTGCTGACCACTGAACTTCCCCTCTTGGTCCTCACGATAGCTGATATTGATAATAGTTCTCTCTCTTCAAGTGTTGTCTCTCCCTCTCCTTTTAAATCAGCCTTCATCACCCCTCTCAAAAAAACAACCCTTGACCATCCTTGCAAACTACTTCCCTATCTCCAACCTCCCTTTCTACTCAAGTTCTTGAATATGTTGTTGCCATGTCCATCTTTCCCAGAAGTCCATGTTTGAATCTGTTCAATCAGGATCCCACACCCCCCGCCCACCCCAAAATCCTGTGATAGTACCAAAATGTCTCTTATTAAAGTCACAGTGGACATCCTATGTGACTGTGACAAAGGTAAGCTATCACTTCTGGACCTGTCTACAGCCTTTGACATGGTTGACCACACCATCCTCCTGTAACTCCTGTTCCTGTCGTCCGGCTGGGTGGGACTGCTCTCACATGGTTCTGTTCTTATCTAATTGTAGCCAGAGTATCACTTGCAATGGCGTCTCTTCTCTTTCCTGCACTGTTACTTCTGGTGTCCCCCAAGGATCTGTCCTTGCCCCCCTGCTCCATTTCTCATCTACATGCTGTCCCTCGGTGACATCACCGGAAAGCACATGTTAGTTTACATCCAGCTGTACCTCACAACTACCTCTATCAATTCCTCCACTGTTGCTAAATTATCAGACAGCTTATCCAACACACAGTACTGAATGAGCAGGAATTTACTCCAATTGAATATTGGGAAAACTGAAACCATTGTTTTCAGTTCCTGTTTCAAGTTCTGTTCCTTAGCTACTAACTTGATCCCTCTGCCTGGCAAGTGTCTGAAACTAAACCAGACTGTTCGCAACCTTGATATCATATTTGACCCAGAGGTGAGCTTCCAACCACATATCTGCAACAAAACTGAGACTGCCTAATTCCACCTCTGTAACTTCGCTCCTGTCGGAGCTCATCAGCTGCCTCATTCATGCCTTTGTTACCTCTAGACTTGACTATTCCGATGCACTCCTGGCTGGTCTCCCACGTTCTACCCTCTGTAACTAGAGGTCATCCAAAACTCGGCTGCCTGTGTCCTTACTCGCACCAAGTCGCGTTTACCTATTACCCCTGCGCTCACTGACCTGCATTGGCTCCCAATCAAGCAACGTCTTGATTTTAAAATTCTCATCCTTGTTTTCAAATTCCTCCATAGCTCTGTAATCTCCTCTGGCCCCCATAACCCTGCGAGGTATCTGCACTCATTTAATTCTGGCCTCTTGAGCATTCCCGATTTTAATTTCTCCACCGTTGGTGGCCGTACCTTCAGTTGCCTAGGTCTTGAGCTCTGGAATCCCCTCCCCACACCTCTCGACCTCACTTTCCTCCTTTAGGACACTCCTTAAAACCTACCTCTTTGACCAAGCTTGTGGTCATCTGACCTAATCTCTTTATGTGTCTCGATGTTATATTTTGGTTTATAACGCTCCTGTGAAGCACCTTGGGACGTTTCATAATGTTAATGGTGCTATACAAATATAAGTTGTCGACGAATACAATCCTAATCTCTGCAACTTGCCCTCATAATTTAACCCTTGGTAGCTTCGTATCATTTTGGTAACTCTGCATTGCACCCCCTTTAAGGCCATTATATCCTTTCTGAGGGGTGGTCCAAAATTGAACACAGTACTCCTAGATGGGGTCTTACCAGTGCTTTATACAACTATAGCATAACTTTCATCCCTTTATATTTAAGCTCCCTTCAGATGAAGACCAACATTCCATTAGACTTTTTAATTATTTTTTGTATCTGTCCACTAGGTTTTAGTGATTTGGTGGACACTGTGTTGCAAAACTGCATTTTGTTAATTTTAAATGTGAATCTGAGCTGCAGGTTAAACATCTTTCTTGGCAACATTATTTACCTTCTCTTCAATGGTTCATTCATATTCACCACTTTCCCATTTCTAGTTTTTCACAAGTAACACACAGGATGATTTTCATTAACACCTTTGCAAATTCTAGTCAAAACCTTTTTTTTGCAATTTACAGGTGCTTTTGACTTTTTTTTGGTCACTCGTCATTAAATTGAATGCATTAAATGATAGCCATTTTAATGGATCAGGAAATAAACCAAGTTCTCAACATTTTGTTGGATTCTGACAGTGAAGGTTACTTGTCTTCTAGGTTGATTTGTGCAGTAAAAAGCTGGATCGAGCAGAGCAGCTCACAGGTGGGCTTGGTGGTGAGAAGACTCGCTGGAATGACACTGCCATAAATTTAGGAGTACAATATACTAACCTGACAGGTGACATCCTGATTTCTTCTGGAATTGTGGCATATCTAGGGGCCTTTACATCAACTTATAGACAGGTAATCCAAAAATAAAACCAAGTGAGTGTATATGACTAAGTGTGGAATTTTTCTATGTACTTTCTAGTTCCAGTTTTTTTCTAATATAACATTCTTTTAAGTAAAATTGATATATCCTTAAGGCAAATGTTGCTTTTAATATTAGTCTTAGTTCAGATATTCCCTATTCATTGAAGATCATGAACAATGTTTGCTGGAGGGTTTAAAATTATGTAATTTAGGTGTCCATATAATTTCCCAGTGTTTATTTAAGCATAGAAATCGGTCATCTGTAAAATGTTGCAAGGGTGTACTGTTTATGGAGTATATTCAAAATACTTTATAGCAATATTCTTGATAGTATTTGAAGCTATTTCTAAACCTTTTGTTTTTGATTTTTTTTGTTTCTTTCCTGTTTCAAGTTACTCGGGAATCTTTATGTTATATGTTTTGATATTGCCTTTTCTTTGCACATCCATAATATTATGACAGTGTGAGCCGGATTCTGCTGTGAATTACTGCACATTTGGGGCAGCTTTAGGGCCAACAATAGCCACAGCCTCAAAACTGCCACTGAAAAACTGCACGGAGATTATCCTTTCATTGGGACCTTTGCTGCTCGGTTCACTCCATTTGCTCGAAGTACTACTTTCCATTGGGAGCGTGGATTTCCCAATGTGTATCCTTGTATCACGTTATGAAGAGAGAAGGATTAGGGCATGGAAGAGGATAGAATGGAGGTTTTTAGCGTAAGGCATTACCAGGGTCTGCACACTCAGAAGGATTTATTAAGGCTTTTCTGACTTTTCTTGCTTAAGAAGACTGCTCTTCCCTTTGGAGGCAATTAGGAAATATGCTAACTTCAACCTGATGACTTGCAACCCACTTCCCTCAAGAATAGCATTGCCTATGCCCGTTGAAGTCACCTCTGCTTTGAATTTCTCTGGAACTTTCCAGATAGTATCTGGTGCCCTTTGCCACTTTAGTCAGACAGCTGCTCACAACTTTAAGCAGAAGGTCACTGATGCTCTAACCACAAGCACTGTGCAATTTGAGTGAGGCAGCTATCTAGTTCCACGAACTGGCAGGGTTGCTACAAGTGGAAAGAGAAAAAGATAGAACATATATATGCCACTTGAAGCCCCATATGACAACCTGTTTAATTTTATTACTAGGAAAGGCTTTCATTCTATTAATGTCCATGTTGCATGCAATGCAAATCACTTTATCCTGCATTTGCACCAGATCCCAGAAAGCTGCCATGATGCTTTCATTATGCAACAATTTACCATACCAGCACTAATGATTTAAAGTAATGTCTCAGGATGGTTGATTGGTTATCCTGTCCAATTGCCTGCTGTTATGACTGATGAATCCAGTAAGGCTTCTGCAGAAGGGAACAACAGTTAGAATAGGGGTAATTTTAACCTTCCACGATGGGCAGCAACAGGTTAAAACAGGGATGAGAAATTTCCGCCAATTGGCGGATTTCTGCATTGGGGTTTCGGAAATCCGCCATTGGCTTCTCCCCTTCCGACCTTAAATGGCTGGCTTTATTTGTTGAAACGGGCCAACCACGAAGCTGGATGGGGTTGTGTGTGTGTGTGTTTGTTTGTTTGTTTCAATCTGGAGGTCAGACAATTCCATACAGACAAAAGATTCTGCCATACAAAAAGGAAGGAAGGTTAGACTTAAAGTGGAATGAAGTACACAAAGGGGGCAAGTACAACACAGGCTTATTTTCCAGCATATTCTGACAGTGAACAAGTACAGTCAGAATTGTCTTGTACGTGAATAATATAAAAGGGTATTTTGTTAGCATTTATATAATTGTGTAATGACCATTGATTTCTGAACGTGGTATCTTCTAGTTCTTTCATGGTAATCTTACCAACAATTGTCAAGTAAACTTTAAAGTCACTGGCTTCCACTTAGTGCCTCTTCACAGCATTGTGCCAGAGATCAGGAATGTGATAGTGAGGAGATGGAACTGTGAGCCCCCATTAATATGAGTCATTGACTTGTGTTCCAAAAGGATCTTTATTTCAATCTTCTTTCTCTTAAAATCAATACTTAGCAAATTTGATAGTTTAAATCGTCTAGATTTCCTTGAAGCAAAGCAACCATTTTTTTCCGATTCATATTTTTCTTTATCCGTTGCACACAGTAGTTGCTCATCCTATTCATGATTTCTGATATATTGTAGCACCAGACAAAAAAATGGGTGGAACAGTGCAAGGCAATGCACATCCCATGTTCAGACGATTTCGCTCTAACAGCTACTTTGGGGGATCCTGTTAAAATTCGAGCTTGGAATATTGCTGGATTACCTTCTGACAGTTTTTCCATTGACAATGGTATCATCATATCGTAAGTAGCAAACAGATCATTCATGGTCACTATAAACAGTGTTACAAATGCAGGCTTATCGTTAATCATTTTGCTTGAAGTTTGCTTCTAGAATTTAATAATAGCAGTTGCCCAAGCAAGCTAAAGCAGTAGCACTTAACCTTGCAGAAGTGTGATCTGCTTTAAACAAATTGGCCTGGTGTTTCCTCCACATTTGCACCCAGATACACACATTATCACAGAGGGATAGTTTACAATAGGCGCAGTCACATAGGATGTCATTTGCAACTTTGATAAGGGCTGTTACAGTGCTGTGGCAAGGGTGTGGAAACCTGATTAGAGGGTTCAAGGATGGAATTACAGGAAAGAGGGACACAGATTTGTGAAGTGACAATATCCTGAAGGACTTTGGAGATGAAGTGAGCTTAGTGATGGAATGGTTGTTTGCCAGGACAGAGGGGTGAAGCGTAGGTTTTTTGATGGGGTGGTGGTGATGACAGATTTGAAGGAGAGGGGGACACTACCTAAGGAATCAGAACCATTAACAATATCAGCCAACATGAGGGCCAGGAAGGGAAGTTGGGTAATCAGTAGTTTGGTGGGAATATGGTCAAAGGAGCAGGAGTTGGGTTACATATGATAAATTGGCAGATATCCATTCACCAAAATCAGGAAGGAGGAGACGGTCAGTGATCCACAAATGTTTTATTCTCAATCCAAAGTTCAGTACAAATACCAGTTTCCACTTTTCCCTTTTGGAATAACTCCCTGTCCAGAAGTAAATCCTCTAACTGAGGAAAAACCCAAGCTGGAATTTTACCCCCCTCCCCCTCAAAGAGTGGGTTGGTGGTGGTGGAGGGCAGGGGGAAGTGTAAAATGGAATGGGATGCTCCGGGTGGCCCTTCCTGACCCTCTCCCACCTCCGCCGCCATTTTATGCGGGGCGGCGGCGGCACCAAAGGGTTAGTTGATGGCCACTTAAGGGCCTCCGCCCGCCGCCATGGGGATTTTACCCTTGGCTGGTCGGGTGGCCCAGGCCTGAGAAAAGCTGCCTGACAAAAGCAGGTGGCTCTCTGTGGCCTGGGGGTTGGGGGGGGTGTGCCCTCATGATCAGGCACCCTGTGCCCGACGAAGGGCCGCCCCCAATGCCCTAACCACCCCCAACCCAATTCCCCATTCTCCCAATCGACCACCCTTGCCTCGCTGGGGCCCATTCGATCACCCCCAGCAAGGCCCCATAAACCTACCTTTTCCTAGGGTTGTCCTTCAGTCTTCAGGTGGGTTGCAGTCCTAGCAGTGGCCACTGCTCCCAGTGGCACTGGGACTAAGAGCTGCTGGTCTGCTGATTGGCCGGCAGCTCCATTAACGGGACTTCCTGCCTCAATGAGGTAGAAGTCCCGCCTCAGGCCAATTAAAAGCCTGAGGACCACAAAATGCCCAAGTCAGGCTGAGGCAGGTTCGTCACCGAGGACAGATCCTGTCCATCAAGGAGAAAATTCAGCCCCCAAACTGCAATGAGCATCACCTGCTTTCTATTAAATCTGAAGTTAAGTCCTGGTTAATTAAAGGGACCAGCACTTTCGACATTCTCAACATAGACAAACTGAACTTGGAGAGAACATGATGGAAAATAAGAGAGAAACTATAGAAAGATGTGACTTCAAGGCCAGCAGACGAAAACCTTAGGGGAATTTTGGCTTGGTAGGCTAAGGGAAGGGAAGGAAGCAGCAGAGGCAGCTGAATAGATGGTCTTAATCATAGTGACAAAGAAGCCCATGACCACCTCAAACCTATTGGAGATGAAGATGGAGGGGGCAACGGAGAGGGGTTTAAGACGACAACATTTAACTTATCTGTGCTACATGAAGTATACCTTCATTCAAATAATGATCACTATACCTAAAGGTGATTGAGTAACCTGCCTTTAGTTTTTTAAATCCTGCCATTTTTATTATTTTTTTTATTTTGTTATACTGCTCTGTTTTCACTGCTAGTTTGCTAAATTGATCCCTTAAAGTAAATTGACTGTACTTTTTCACACAAAACATAATGAAGATTGGATTCTGCTGTACTTCTTTAAAGTATGTTAAGTAATCATAAAATCAACCTATAATGACTCTGTTGGACTATGTTTTGTACAATTATATTCATATTACTTCCACTTACATTCAAATGTCGTATAAAATTGTAGCAAATCACATCTCTAATGTTGCATAAAATTTTTGACTTCTTGCAGGAATGCTCGAAGATGGCCACTGATGATAGATCCTCAAGGTCAGGCAAATAAATGGGTAAAAAATATGGAAAAAGCCAACAGTCTTCATGTAATTAAACTGAGTGATTCTGACTTTGTGAGAACTTTAGAAAACTGCATTCAGTTTGGCACTCCTGGTAAGTTGCAGTTTGGAAACTACCCTCGAAACCACACAATTGAATTGATATAGGAAAATAACTGGACTGGTGTTTCAAAATTTATATAAAATCATGTATACAAAATAACTGCATATAGTTGGCAATATAAGTACTGTGGTTAGAAATTGGAAGGTTAAAATATTAGAATGAATTGTTCTTATGCTATTTTATTTTCATTTTGAAAGACAATAGTTTAAAAATAAATTTCATCTGTTACTCTTTAAAATCACTACATAGTGTGGGATTCAAAATTATCTATTGATAATAGATTGTTTACAATTCAGCTTTGGAGTTTGTGCAAAGAATAGATAAAAATCTGTAGGCATCAGCATTTTAAAGGAAATCGAGCACCATGTTTTAGAATTTGTGCACCACATAGGACAATGTTATCACCTAGCAGGAGCAGAACACTTTGGTCAGAAAAGCGTGGGGCATATGTGCCCAAATTTCGATTTTGCACGATCCAGCAATCAAAGCATCCAGTTGATAATTTAAACCAAACTAAATATACGTTACATACAGATCTTAATATATTATGGATAGCTGTTGCATTGTGCTAGCACCAATTTACAATAAAGAGGGTCAAACTACCTTTGTGTTCAGAACCAGCAGAGCCAGCAGTTTCCAATATTGTTGATATTTTGACAATATAGACAGAATTTCCTCTTCAGTACCTGGTTGTAAGTGCTTCCATCGGTGCAGCCAATGCCTGAATTTGTGATAACTGAATCTGCCCATCAGGGTCTTTGACTGGGTGCTGAAGAGGAAAATCTATTTTTCTTGGGTTGGTACAAATACTTGATTTGTACAAGTGCCAAACCAGAAATACATTTTTCTGTTCCTTACCGAAATAGAATACGTAGTTTTTGTATGATAATTTTTGCAGGTATTCTCAAAAATAATTTTGTATTTTTCAAATAATATAGCTTTGATAAGCTAGTGCTTGCTGACACTGAATGCAAACTTAATGAATGTACAAAATGTATACCTGCGGTAGTTAAATTTCTGTAAGACCACAGGAGCATTTTAGTATCAAAATTTAGGGTGAACAAATTAACAATTTTAGTGTCCCTCAGACTATATGGAAAGTGTGCGACAGACAACTGCAAAGATGTATTTATATTTCACCGTAAATATAACCTCTAAATGATCATAAATAAGTAACATATGTCATGTAGACCCCCTCCCAACTTGCCAAGAATGATGGATATTAATTTTGTAATATGAATATTGATTTTAGACTGTTGCTGGATTGAGGAAAGACTTGTTAAACAGATCAGCCATGGCTGGAAAAACATTTGCATACTAATAGATAGTACTTGGAGGGACAAAGGGGCTATTCCCTGCTCTAATTTAACCCACAATGGACTTTGAGCACCAGGTATCATGCATAAGAAGAGACATTCCAGGGTCAGCTAAGACAAGAGAATCCACAAACAGACGTGGTCAGACCAGCTAGTCACATCACTAACCTGTTTGGCAACCTGGGTTTCTCTGAATTGTACAAAGAGTTTTGAACCGAGAAAGACTTTTTGCTCCTGGAGTGAGAAGACTTCTCCTCTCTGCTCCCATCTCTTTCTCACAAGCCTCTGGACCCACTGAAGACACATGAACTTCAAGAGGGAAAAGTCTCCTACATTGAACAAGGTTTAAGAAGAATACTGGGCCTCAACAAAAAGAAAGACCTACCTACAATCAAGGACTTTACAGCGAGCTCGAAGAACAGTAACCAAACCATCTTCAGATATTGCCTCAAACTTTTCCACTTTATTTCTTCTCTTTTCTGTCTCTATCTGCATGTGTGTATCGCGTATGCATGCTAGCGTGGGCACGCTGCGTATCCGTAGGCGTTAACCGAATTAGAGTTTAAGTTTAATAAAGGTCAACCTTTTTTCTTTAAGCCTAAGAAAACCTGTTTGGCTAGTTTCTTTGCATTATAATTGGAAGCTCGTGAACAAGGATATTCACTAAGGGGGAGCTAAATAAACGATGTGTTTAAAATAAAACCCTGTTACGGTAAGTCCAGGTGAAGGCTGAGAGGGAACCCTAGACTCCTTTCTTACCTGATGGTAACAGAAATTTGGGGGCTACCATCCTGTATTTTACCCACAGACAAACGAGAGAGATGAGAAGTAGGAAGCCAAATTGTTGCCAATCAAAAAAGAGCAAGATTTCAATACAGGTTTTCTTGTTGTGTGTACTTGAATTCTAATATCTCTGCAACTGAAGCTAGTAGCTCCCCAAGCCAGGGTAAAGTAACTTGGGATAAGTTAAAAGCACTGCCTATGGAGGAGCTGAGAAAAATGGCTGAGCAGTGTGGGATCACTGTCTGTGTCAGGGCTAGGAAGTCTGAACTCCTAAGACTTTTTTCCCTTGAATCTGAAGCAGTAGAAACAGGGTTAGAAGCAGACTCCGACAGGATATTGTTAGCAAAGATACAATTGGAACAGAGGAAACTTGCAACTTGAGGAAAGGGAAAAAGAGAGAGAGAGACAGGAGAGGGAGAAAGAAAGAGCCTTTCAGAAGGAACACGAAAACAGAGAGGCAGGAGAGAGAGAGAGAAAGAACCTTCCAGAAAGAATGCGAAGAGAGAGAGAGCTGAAGCAGCTTGAATTAACTAGGAAGTGACAGAGTAACCCCAGTGAAAGCATGGCCAATATGGATGGCTGGGTACAGAATTGTTAAAACTATCTCAACTAATCCCAAAATTCAATGAGGAGGATGTAGAAAAAATTTTGTGTCCTTTGAGAAACTGGCAAGGCAGCTTAACTGGCCAGCTGAGACCTGGCCTCTTTTATTACAAAGCAAGCTAACCAGAAAAGCCCATGAGGTTTATTCCCTGTTGCCAGATGAGAGTTCATCAAATTATGAACTGACAAAAAATATGAATTAGTATCCAAAGCCTACCGCCAGAAGTTTAGAACACTCAAGAAGCAAGCTAATCAAACTTATCTGGAGTTTGAAAGAAGTAAGTAGTTGGCTTTTGACCAGTGGCTGAGGGCTCTTAAAATATAGCTCAGCTTTGAGAATCTCAGAAAAATAATTCTGTTAGAGGAATTTAAACACTCTTTCCCACTCTCCATAAAGACCCAGGTAGAGGAGCAGCGGGTTCAGAGAGCCCGGCAAGTGGTCTTTCTGGCTGATGAGTTTGCTTTAATTTATAAGTCGGTTTCCCAAGGGCAAACCTTTCCTTGTCACCCCCACAAATCCAAAAAGGACGAAGGGTGGGAAGTTGATAGGAGCCCAAGCAGTCCTGGGAGAGAAAGAAAAGCAGGAGACACAGGGGGCCCTCCTCTAGCCAAAAAGGAAGGTGCTGTGAGCAGGAGTGAGACCCAGAGACCTGTGTGCTTCCATTGTAATAAAGCAGGGCATTTAAAAGCTGACTGCTGGAAACTAAAGGGAAAACCGGTAGGGTTAATCAGGGCACATCCGCTCGATGAAGAAGGAACCCTGATGGAAAGCACAGCAGAACAAGCCGTGCCTTTAACTGCAGTAAGAGTGAGACCCAGGAGGCCTATTACTACAAGTGCAGGAAATTTAATTGGATTCCTGAAGACTATCAGGGTTTTGTGTTTGAAGGGAAAGTAACCCCATACCCCTCGAGTGGGGCAAGCAAGCCTATAGTAATTCTCAGGGACACGGGGGTCACTAGATCCCATTTACTGAGAAAAGGCTTGACCTTTCCCCCAGAGAGTGCAGTGAACACCAGAATGGTGGTGAATGGTATTGGAGGGCAGTGTATGCCTGTACCTGTACCTGGAGTGTGACCTAGTTTCAGGACTGGTGACCGTAGGGATTGTCCCTGCTCCTAGGTAATGATCTGGCGGGGGTGAAGGTGGTAGCCCCCCACAGTAGTGAAAAAAAGACCGCAGGCACTGAGAGAGACAGGGCAGTGGCAGGAGACCGTCCCCTGCAGTCTCCATGTTTGTGTAATGAGTGAGGCCATGATCAAACTAACTCCCCCAGAGGAAACTGAATTGGCACTGCAGGTAGATGACCATGAGGTCTGTCTATCTGAGACTTTCTTTGGAAAGTTAGAAGACCCAAGGAATGAGTTAAATAAATCTTCCCTAGTTGAGGCTCAGCGAGCTGACCCAGTATTGTGAGAGTTAGCACAGGCTGCCCAGTCTGAAATTGAAGCAGAGGGAGTCCCTGAATGCTACTACTTAAAGAATTAGGTACTGATGAGGAAATGGAGTTCTCCTCACAGACCTGAGAGCAAGGAGTGGGCAATAGTTCACCAGTTAGTGGTGCTGCAGGGGTACTGGAGAGAAATATTAAAAAGGGCCCACGAGACTACAGTGGCTGTACCAAAGCCCGCATAAAACAGTAGTTTGACTGACCAAAACTCCACAAAGACGTTGTGGAGTACTGCAGGAGTTGCCGCATGTGCCAGGTTGAGGGGAAACCCCAAACTACAGTGGAACCTGCACCCCTAAGTCCTGTACCAGTGTTAGGATGACCCTCTGGTAGAGGGCTGATGAACTCGAAAGGACCCCAGCTAAGAACAAAAGGGGATAGGCAGGCACAAGGCTGGCAAAAGGTTAGAAAGGGAATGGGAAAAAGCGATCAAGTGGGCAAATTAAAGGAGGTCTGGTAGGAATCCCAGATGAAAACCCCTACTGTCAGGTCAGCCAACCCCAAAAAATGTGAAACGTTAGACCCCACACCCTCCTATGTAAATGCAGACACTAGAAGTACCCCACCAGAGTTGCCAACAGCATTTACAGGAGCCGGCAGAGACAAAGAAAGACCTCTAGAGGGCAGAGAAGCCATTAGGGTGATGCCTCACCTAGTTGAAGTGCCACAGGGGAGTACAGTAGAGACTGCACAAACACCTGCAGGCAGGCGTGTCCCAGAGGACAAAGGGATTAGCAAGGAATCCTCCCCTACAGTCAGAAAAAAAGAGAACCACCCATCCCCTGAAGTCAAAAGCCTTTGCCTGACTCAGCAAAGCACTGAAAAAGAGTTCAGGATATATCTGCCCACTACTGACTCTCCTGAGAAAAAAAAAATTCCAACTTAGGGCTAATGAAATCTAAACCCCGTCCCCCTTTTGCAGACCTCAACAGGAACAGGCAGTCATGGAAATGGGCAAACTGAAGAAAAACTTCCCCAAAGAACCACATGTTTATTGGGATGCCAAAAAGTGGGTAGTTAAAACAGCACTGGCACCAAGAAAAGACAGGCTGTAATAAGTTTGAGGATTTATGAATGAATGTGAATGAATGAGAGACGGACGCATGCGTTTTTCTCTGCATTTTATATTTTATCTCTTGACCCTTTTTAATGAAATGCGCTTTTCTCAAATTGTATTTCATTCCACTGGGTGTGGAGGTGTCATGCTAGGCCCCCACCTGCCAAGAATGAGGCATATTAATTTTGTCATATGAACATTGACTTTAAACTGTTGCTGGAGTGAGGAAGTGACTTGTTAACCAGATCAGCCGTGGCTGGAAAATATATTTGCATACTAACCTACAGTGCTTGGAGGGACAACGGGGCTATTCCCTGCTCTAATTTAACCCACAATGGACTTTGAGAACCAGGTAAGAAGAGACATTCCAGGGTCGGCTAAGACAAGAGAATCCACAAACAGACAGGCTAGTCACATCACTAACCTGCTTGGCAACCTGAGTTTTCCGTAATTGTACAAGGAGTTTTGAACCGAGAAAGACTGTTTGCTCCTGGAGTGAGAAGACTTCTCTTGTCTGTTCCCATCTCTTTTTCACAAGCCTCTGGACCCACTAAGGACACATGGACTTCAAGAGAGAAAAGTCTCCTACATCGATCAAGGCTTAAGAAGAATACTGGGCCCCAACAAAAAGAAAGATCTACCTACAATGAAGGACTTTACAGTGAGCTCGAAGAACAGTAACCAAAACCATCTTCAGATATTGTCCCAAACCTTTCCACTTTATTTCTTTTGCTCTTTTTTGTGTCTATCTGCATGTGTGTATCGCGTATGCATGCTAGCGTGGGTGCGTCGCGTATCCGTAGGCATTAACCGAATTAGAGTTTATGTTTAATACAATTCAAGCTTCTCTCTTTAAACCTAAGAAAACCTGTTTGGCTAGTTTCTTTGCATTATGATTGGAGGTTATAGAACGGTAAGACCAGGTGAAAGCTGAGAGGGAACCCGAGACACCTTTCTCACCTGGTCGCACGAGCAACACTAAAACCTAAATTCATAGTCACTGTGGCATGGTCTTGTGAGTATGCAAGATTACTGTATAAGTTTGAGCCTCATGGGATAGAGAGTAATGTACTGATTTGGATTAAGAAACAATTCGTTCAAAGTAAACAGTTAGGAATCAAATGGGAATCGGTTGTTCATGCTACTTCCGGAATTGGCATTGGGACTACAGTTGTTTATTAATCTCATAAGTGACGGAGTTGCTGGAGTTTGTTCAAAGGTATTTAAATTTTCAAATTTCATAAATTAGGAACAGCAGCCAATAATGAGCACTAGTGTAAATAATATAACAGGATCTGGAGAAATTAGCTGCAGATAGAAAAGGGACAATTGCAGTTTAATGCAGGTAAGTGAAAAGTATTGACATTTTGTTAAAAAAGGCAATGTAAAATAGTACTCTGTGGAATATAATGGAAGTATCAGAGCCGGAGAGAGGTTTATGAACACTGGTGGGAAGTTGACGGACACCATTAACCCAGTATTTTCAGGTAATAAAGAAATTGAACAAAATGTAGGGCTATCTAGGAAAGGGTATGGCATACAAGTTAAAAAGTGATTTTAAAATGTTGTGTAGCCTTGGTGTGACCTCATCTGGATTTCTGTCTTAAGTTTGTTCCCTTAACTGGAAAAAATGTCATGCTGTTGGAGTTGACTGAGCTATGAAGAGTGATCTTATATGCACCAGATGTTACTCTCTTGAGAAGAGAAGACTATGGGGGAGTTTATAGCTGTTTTTAAGATTATAAAGAGTATCAATCCAGAACCAAGAAGCATCAATTCTAAAAAAGGAAATCTGAAGTAAAGATGCAATTAGAAAACACCTTTTTAGTAGAAGGCTGGTAAGCTTGTGGAATAAAGTGGAAGTGCAGCTATTGAACAGGAAACTTTTAAGAGGTTTCAAAAAGGAAATGGATAACCTCCTTGTGTCTACAAGGGTTCATCCTTGTTGAATTTTAGATATAATCTACAGAGAGAAATGAGAAAATAGGATTCGAAATCCAGATGCAGCAATGGTCTTTGCCTGCTCTTGAAATATGTTACTGTGGGGCTAATGGTCCTCTCTGAGACTGGTGGAATTCCTCAGAAAATGATGAAGGCATGATTGCTTCATTGCTTGTAAAGCGTAGACCCTCTTTATGCCTTTTACAAGGCAAAAGATGGCAAGAGCAAAGCTAAAGGCCAAGGAATCCATATGCTGCAAGTTCCTGCTACTTTGGCTCAGTTTGGACCCAGCATATAAGTGGAGGCTGTTGAGGGAAGGCATATTGCTCTCCAACTGAGCAGACCTAGTCTGATCAGATGTAAGCTTATTTCAGGAGTTATTCAGGTCTGATGCCCTTGCTCACAGGACTGAGAACTAGGGTCTGGTTTGGGTGGCACAGTGGTTAGCACCGCAGCCTCACAGCTCCAGCAACCCGGGTTCAATTCTGGGTACTGCCTGTGCGGAGTTTGCAAGTTCTCCCTGTGACCACGTGGATTTTCGCCGGGTGCTCCGGTTTCCTCCCACAGCCAAAGACTTGCAGGTGGATAGGTAAATTGGCCATTATAAATTGCCCCTAGTATAGGTAGGTGGTAGGGGAATTGAGGAAAGGTGGGGATGGGGTAGGAATATAGGATTAATGTAGGGTTAGTATAAATGGGTGGTTGATGGTTGGCACAGACTCGGTGGGCCGAAGGGCCTGCTTCAGTGCTGTATCTCTCTAAATCTCTTCTACCTTGGCCCCCTTATCTTGAGAGACAATGGGTAAGCGCCTGGAGGTGGTCAGTGGGTTGTGAAGCAGCGCCTGGAGTGGCTATAAAGGCCAATTTTAGAGTGACAGAATCTTCCACAGGTGCTCCAGATAAGATTGGTTGTTGGGGCTGTTACACAGTTGGCTCTCTCCTTGCGCTTCTGTCTTTTTTCTTGCCAATTGCTAAGTCTTTTCTACTCGCCATGCTTTAGCCCCGCCTTTATGGTTGCCCGCCAGCTCTGGCGATCGCTGGCAACTGACTCCCACAACTTGTGATCAATGTCACAGGACTTCATGTCGCGTTTGCAGACGTCTTTAAAGCAGAGACGTGGACGGCCGGTGGGTCTGGTACCAGTGACGAGCTCGTTGTACAATGTGTCCTTGGGGATCCTGCCATCTTCCATGCAGCTCACATGGCCAAGCCATCTCAGGCGCCGCTGACTCAGTAGGGTGTATATGCTGGGGATGTTGGCCATCTCGAGGACTTCTGTGTTGGAGATACGGTCCTGCCACCTGATGCCAAGGATTCTCCGGAGGCAGCGAAGATGGAATGAATTGAGACGTCGCTCTTGGCTGACATACGTTGTCCAGGCCTTGCTGCTGTAGAGCAAGGCACTGAGGACACAGGCTTGATACACTCGGACTTTTGTGTTCTGTGTCAGTGCGCTATTTTCCCACCCTCTCTTGGCCAGTCTGGACATAGCAGAGGAAGCCTTTCCCATGCCACTTCCAGAGTGTCGTCACCGATATTGATGGATGGGGTATTTCTGACGTCCTGTCCCATGATGTTCATTTTCTTGAGGCTGATGGTTAGGCCAAATTCATTGCAGGCAACCGCAAACCTGCCGATGAGTCTCTGCTGAAACTCTTCAGTGTGAGATGTTAATGCAGCATCGTCAGCAAAGAGGAGTTCCCTGATGAGGACTTTCCATACTTTGGTCTTCGCCTTTAGACGGGCAAGGTTGAACAACCTGCCACCTGATCTTGTGTGGAGGAAAATTCCTTCTTCTGAAGACTTGAACGCATGTGAGAGCAGCAGGGAGAAGAATTTCCCAAACAGTGTAGGTGCGAGAACACAGCCCAGTTTCATGCCACTCAGAATTGGAAAGGGGTCTGATGAGGCGCCGCTATGCTGAATTGTGCCTTTCATATTGTCATGGAATGAGGTGATGATACTAAGTAGCTTTGGTGGGCATGCAATCTTTTCTAGTAGTCTGAAGAGACCATGTCTGCTGACGAAGTCAAAGGCTTTGGTGAGATCAATGAAAGCAACGTAGAGGGGCATCTGTTGTTCACGGCATTTCTTCAGTAGCTGGCGAAGGGAGAACAGCATGTCAATGGTGGATCTCTTTGCTCGAAAGCCACACTATGCCTCAGGATAGACACGCTCAGCTAGCTTCTGGAGCCTTTCCCCACTATGCTGAGCAGGGAGATTCCACGGTAGTTGTTGCAGTCACTGCGGTCACCCTTGTTCTTATGGAGGGTGATGATATTGGCATCGTGCATGTCCTGTGGTACTGCACCCTCGTCCCAGCACTGGCAAAGCAGTTCGTGCAGTGCTGAAAGTATAGCAGGCTTGGCACTCTTGATGATTTCAGGGGTAATGCTGTCCTTCCCAGGGGCTTTTCCGTTGGCTAGAGAATCAATGGCATCACTGAGTTCCGATTTTGTTGGCTGTACGTCCAGCTCATCCATGACTGGCAGAGACAGGGTTGCATTGAGGGCGGTCTCAGTGACAACATTCTCCCTGGAGTACAGTTCTAGGTAGTGTTCCACCCAGTGGTCCATTTGCTTGCGTTGGTCAGTGATTGTGTCCCCTGATTTAGATTTGAGGGGGGCAATCTTCTTGATGGTTGGCCCAAAAGCTCTCTTAATGCCATCATACATTCCTCTGATATTTCCTGTGTCAGAGGCCAGCTGAATATGACTGCATAGGTGTTGCCAGTAGTCATTTGCGCAGCGCCTGGCTGTTCTTTGTGCCACGCTTCTGGCAGCTTTAAGTGCTATAGATGTTAACTCGCTGTGGGCTTTCTTGTAGTTCAACAGTGCAATGCGCTTAGCGGCTATGACAGGTTCCAGCTCATCAATGTGAGATTGAAACCAGTCTGCATTCCGCTTCACATGATTGCCATTGGTGGTCATTCATAGATGGCGTCTCTGACGTGGGCCCACTTTGTCCCTGCATCCCTTGTGGGAGTGTTTTGGAGGGTTTTTTCAAGTGAATTTAGAAACTTACTTAACAGCTGTGGATGAGAAATTCTGCTCGTGTTGATGCGCGGGAGGCCCTTCTGCTTGGAGTGATGCAGCTTCTTTGGTTTGAGGCTAACCTTGCTGCACACCAGGGAGTGGTCGGTGTCGTAGTCCGCACAGTGGAAGCTGCGTGTGATATGAACGCTGTTTAAAGAGGCTCGCCTTGTGACGAAGAGGTCCAACTGGTGCCAACGACGTGATCTTGGGTACCTCCAAGAAACCTGGTGACCGGGTTTAGTGTGAAAGAACGAGTTGGTGCTGCAGAGGTTATGATAGGTACACAACTCAAGCATATATGCCACAGGCGAGAGAGCAGAAAATCCAGCTAAATATTTCTAACGTGGAATATATAGCCAATTTATTTTGTGGATGTTGTCTGAAAGAAATAGTTAAGTATTTTGAAATAATTCTTCAGTATCCAGGAGGTGTGGTGAATCTGGAGTTCTGGAAGGCATTTGACAAGGCATCACATCAAAGGTTAATAAAATAAGAGCCCATGGTATGGGGTGGGGGGGGGGGGGGATCGGCGGGTGGTGATGTATTAGCATGGATAGAGGATTGGTTAGCTAGCAAGAAACAGAGAGTAGGTATAAATGGGTCATTTTCAGGTTGGCAAGCTGTAACTAGTGGAGTGCCACAGAGATCAGTGCTTTGGCCTCAACTATTTACAATCTATATCAATGACTTGGGTGAAGGGACAGAATGTAGGTTGCTAAATTTGCTGGTGGCACAAAGATAGGTAGAAGAGTAAGTTGTGAAGAGGACATAAGGGGTCTGCAAAGGGATATAGATAGGTTAAGTGAGTGGGCAAAGATTTGGCAGATGGAGTATAATGTGGGAAAGTGTGAACTTGTTCACTTTGTCCGAAAAAATAGAAAAGCAACATATTATTTAAATGGAGAACGATTGCAGAACTCCGAGATGCAGAGGGATCTGGATGTCCTGGTACATGAAACACAAAATGTTAGTGTGCAGGTACAGCAAGTGATTAAGAAGGCAAATGCAATGTTATTTATTGCAAGGGGAATGGAATATCAAAGTAGAGATGTTTAGCTACAGTTGTACAGTACATTGGTGCGATCACATCTAGAGTATTGTGTACAATTTTGGTCTCCTTTCTTAAGAAAGAATATAATTGCATTGGAAGCAGTTCAGAGAAGGTTCACTTGACTGATTCCTGGGATGAGAGGGTTATCTTATGAGGAAAGGTTGGACAGGTTGGGTCTGTATTCATTAGAGTTTAGAAGAATAAGAGGTGATTTCATTGAACATATAAGAAACTGAGGGGACTTGATAGGGTGGATATTGAAAGGATGTTTTCCCCCTGTGGGAGAGACCAAAACTAGGGGGCACAGTTTAAAAATAAGAGGTCTCCCATGAGACATAGATGAGGAGAAATTTTTTCTCTGAGGCTTGTGTGTCTGTGCAACTCTCTTCCCTGGAGTGTGGTGGAGGTAGGGTCATTTAATGTTTTTAAGGCTGAGGTAGACAGATTCTTGACAAACGAGGGAGTTAAAGGGTATTGGCAGGAAAGTGGAGTTGAGTCCACAAATCAGCCATGATCTTATTGAATGGTGAAGCAGGCTCGAGGGGCCAAATAGCCTACTCCTGCTCCTAGTTTGTATATTCACATGTAGGTAAATATGGATGCAGTAGCCAAAATGAGCTGTTGTTACATATCAAAGGACAAGTTATTGTATAATAATTTATTTATTACAAGTTCACTGTAGAACTAAATACTGACCTTCTGCTTAAGTATAAATATGTAAAATGATTAAAACAATGTTAATGATTTAATTTTTCAGTTTTGCTGGAAAATGTTGGCGACGAGCTAGATCCCATCCTGGAACCTTTGCTGCTTAAACAAACATTCAAGCAGGGTGGCAGCGTGTGCATTCGACTGGGTGATTCCACAATTGAATATGCCCCAGATTTCCGCTTTTACATCACAACAAAGTTGAGAAATCCCCATTACCTTCCAGAAACCTCTGTCAAGGTCTGAAATTTGATGAGAATTTTTCTACTTTTAGCTCTGGATCACTGTTTAATTTCTGGTCATTGTTAAATTTCCCGGC
The DNA here is from genome assembly GCF_036365525.1 of Heterodontus francisci. Taxonomy (NCBI): domain Eukaryota; kingdom Metazoa; phylum Chordata; class Chondrichthyes; order Heterodontiformes; family Heterodontidae; genus Heterodontus; species Heterodontus francisci. Next base: position 95,452,931 of record NC_090377.1, on the reverse strand, counting down.
AGTTTTGACTGTCATAATTTAACTGTTTTGTTGAATGTCTCTCAACACTTATAACATCACAAAATCGCAGAATAGTTACAGTGCACAAGGAGGCCATTCAGCCCATCATGTCCACACTGGCTGTCTGAAAGAGCAATTCCCCCAGTTCCATTCCCCTGCCATCTCCCCATAACCCTACACATTCTTCCTTTTCATATAACTGTCTAATTCCCTTTTGAATGCTTCTATTGAATCTGCCTCCACCACGTTCTCAGGCAGCGCATTTCAGACCTTAACCACTCGCTGCATGAAAATGTTTTTCCTCATGTCACTTTAGCTTCTCTTACTATATACTTTAAATCTGTGCCGTCTTGTTCCTTTCGATCCTTTCGATCCTTTTGATCCTTTCATGGACAGCTACACATTTCACTATATCTATCTATAGTATGCAGATCAATCTTATGTCATGCACTTCCTGTGAACTTTTCTAATTCATATGTCTATTGTTCGAATGGGAATTACCTATGTAAATTTGTCCTGTTGCAATTACCTATCAATTTCGGTCCTGCACCATTTGTGAGATTTGTGCACCATTTCCTGCGCCCCCCCCCCCCCCCCCCAGTTGTGAAAGAAAGACTCCAGGAGGTCAGAGAGAGAGAGAGAGCAATGGCAGGAGACGGACCCTTGCAGTTTCCTTGAATGTGTAGTGGATCAGGCCATGATCAAACCAGCTCCCCCAGAGGAGATTGAATTAGCACTGCAGGTGGATGACCAGGTCTGTCTGTCTGAGACTTTCTTTAGAAAGTTCTGAGACCCAAGGAATGAATTAAATGGATTTTCCCTAGCTAAGGCTCAGTGAGCCATCCCAGTATTGCGAGAGTTGGCACAGGCTGCCCAGTCCGAAAGTGAAGCAAAGGATGTCCCTAATTGCTACTATTTAAAGAATGAGGTACTGATGAGGAAATGGAGTTCTTCTCATAGACCTGAGAGCAAGGAGTGGACAATAGTTCACCAGTTAGTGATGCCGCAGAGGTACCGGAGAGAAATATTAAGAAAGGCCCACAAGACTACAGTGGCTGTACATGCCTGTATACAAAAGACCAAAGCTTGGATAAGACAGCAGTTTGATTGGCTAAAACTCCACAAAGATGTAGTGGAGTACTGCAGGAGTTGCCACGTGTGCCAGGTTGAGGGGAAACCCCAGCCTACTCTAAAACCTGCACTCCTAAGTCCTGTACCAGTGTTAGGAGGACCCTCCAGCAGAGGGCTGGTGAACTGTAAGGGACCCTGCAGAGATCAAAAGGGGACAGGCAGGCACATGGCTGGCAAAAGGTTAGGCAGGGAAGGGAAAAAAATGACCAAGAGGGCCGGTTAAAGGAAGTCCGGGAGGAATCCTAGATGAAAATCTTTACTGTCCGGTCAGCCAACCTCGAAAAATTTGAAAAGTTTGATCCCACATCCTCGTATGTAAATGCAGACACTGGAAGCACCCCACGAGAGTTGCTAACAACATTTACAGGAACCTGCAGAGACAAAGAAAGACCTTTTGGGGGCAGTAGAGTCTGCAGGCAGGCATGTTCCAGAGGACAAAGGGGAGATTAGCAAAGAATCCTCCCCCACAGTCAAAAAATAGAAAACCACCCATCTGCCTAAAGTTAAAAGCCTTTGCATGACTCAGCAAAGCACTGAAAGAGAGTTCAGGATATATCCGCCCACTACTGACCCTCCTGGGATAAAAAATTACTTCAGCAGGATCAAAGACCCTAGGCAGGCATGGAAATGGGCAAATGGAAGACAAACTTCCTCAAAAAAGAACCACATGTTTATTGAGATGTGAAAAAGGGGCGATTTTAATGATTTTTAGGATTTATGAATGAATGAAAGAAATGCATGTTTTTTTTTCTGTATCTTGCATGTTCCTCTCGACCCTTTTAATGAAATGTGCTTTTCTCAAATCGCATTTCATTCCATTGGGTGTGGAGGTGTCATTCAGGCCCCCACCTGCCAAGCATGAGGCATATTTATTTTGCCACATGGACATTATATTTCAAACTGTTGTTGAAGTGAAGAAAGGATTGCTTTAACAAATTGCCAAATCTTGGCTGGAAAGACATTTGCATATTAACAGACAGTGCTTAGAAAGGACAGAGGACCATTCTCTGACACATTCAACCCCCAATGGACCCTTGGCTGGAAAGACATTTGCATATTAACAGACAGTGCCTGGAAAGGACAAAGGACCATTACCAGACACATTTAACCCCCACAATGGACTTTTAATCACCAGACGTTGAAGGTGGCGGAGCTCGCATTCCAAGCTGACTGCTAAGATGGCTGATTACACAAACAGACATGATCAAACCAGCTAGTCACATGACTAACCTGTTAGGTAACCTGAATTTTTGAATTTGTTTGAGCTTGGGCAGAAGGCAGAATGCTCCTGGACTGAGAAGATCTCTCCTGGCTGGCTGGCCGCAGCTGCTCCTGTCGGCCTGCTCCCATTTCTTTCTCACAAGCCTCTGAATCCATTGAAGACACATGACCCCAAGAGAGAAAAGTCTTCTGCAGCGAACAAAGTTTAAGAAGAATACTGGGCCCCAACGAAAAGCAAGATCTACCAAAAATCAAGGACTCTGCAGTGAGCTCGAAAAACTGTAACAACAACTCTTCAGATATTGCCTCAAACCTTTCCACTTTATTTCTCTTCTGCTCTTTTCTGTCTCTATTTGCATGTGTGTATCGTGTATGCATGCTACTGTGAGCGCATCGTGTATCCTTAGGCGTTAATTGAATTAGAGTTTAAGTTCAAGCTCAATAAATTTCAACCTTTCTTCTTTAAACCTAAGAGAACCTGTTTTGCTGATTTCTTTACCTTATAATTGGTACGTGGTGAACAAGGATTCACCAAGGGTGAGCTAAAAAAAACTGTTTTTAAAATTAAACCCTGTTATGGTAAGACCAGGTGAATGCTGAAAGGGCACCCTAGACCTCTTTCTCACCTGGTTGTACCAATATGCTTAATAAAAGCTTTAGCCTAATTCTACATGACCTCTATTTGGTTACTATTAACTATTGGTGTGGCTGCAAAGGTAAGTGGTGTTGAGAGATCCTGATATAATTCCATAATATGATCACTACATATTTGATAGCAGGAAATGAATTGGAAGTATTGTAGTTGTGTTCTATCATAATTACAAAGAGTTGCTAGTAGTGTTTATATTTTTGAATTTACCTCCTGACCTACAGGTGACCCTGCTAAATTTTATGATTACCATTGAGGGGATGCAAGACCAACTTCTGGGTATTGTAGTGGCCAGAGAAAGGCCAGACTTGGAAGAAGAGAAGCAGGCTTTAATTTTGCAAAGTGCAGAAAACAAAAGGTGAATAAAAACCTTAATAACAATTTGTATAACATCCTATTTCTCTCTTCCAGTTGGTGTGATTAAAGCAATGATGCTGAATTAAGTGCTGCTTATGTTAATAAACCATGCAGAGAGGTTTTTGAAGGAAAAGCTACATAAGCACTGTAATTAAAAGTGGTAAAACAATGTAATATTTTGAACATGAGTGTAAGTGGTGCCACCATGTCATTTTGACAGAATAGAAAATGATGGCACACCAATGATTGGAATATTGCAGACATAGGGAAGGAAGTGCTTTGGCATTCAGTGCCACATCCAGCATTGCCTCCCCCTGCCACCTCCATGGCAACTGGAGCACTGGAGGAAGTTCAATGATCTCACCAGTGCAGCCAATATAAGTAGAGGCATTCACTTGGAGACTATGCCTCTACTTATATTAAACAAATGTTTCAACCATTTTGCCCTTATTGTGCTGAACTCTATCTGGTACTTGACAGCAATCTGTAAGAGGTACCATAATACCATTTACATCCCCTTCCTTCTGCTACGTGTTCCTTCACTTATAGCCTAAGATGAAGGGAATCTCAAGACTCACTTGATTTGTATTTGCTTGTTTGCTCCTTCTGTTATCATCCTCATTATGGAATCCTAACTGACACCCACGTTGGTTTCCATTTGGTTTTGAATTATATGATGTCAAGGAAAAGATCTTCACTCTATCTACTTTCTTCACAATGGCAAATGTGGCCCATAACCAACAGCAGAGTATGACCTCGTGGTGGAATTCCCAACTTCTGGCCTCTTACTTCATGAAAGCTGGAAGTTTTGGAACTCTTAGGTAGGCATACAAGAGAAGGAGTGGGAAATGCAGATGTATGAAGGAAGGTGGAAGCTGCAGGTCAGTCATTAATTTCACCTTTTCATGTTCCTTCAGCTCCTGTAGCACAAAGATAACCTACTATCACAATACCGTGAATGCCTCAGGTCATATATGGCCAACATGCTGCAAATCTCCCTATGTTTACCTCCCTTTCTTTTGTGCCTTTCTAGATGTGCCACAGCAACCAGCAAAACAGCAGCAATTGGACTCTAATCCCTCTGCTTCTTGTCTATGCCACCCTTTTTCACACACTCTACCAAACACATTTCCGTCCTAAGGACTAGGGCAGAGATACCCACGGAGTGATCTGTGATGCAGAAGTAAGTGCACAATAATGCACAGAGCATGAGTGGCACAGAGGTTTTGGGGCTGCAAGACTGGACTGGAGAGTCAGGCCATCTGCTTTCAGCTGAGGACCCTTGAGAGACAGTGCTGTGTTTAAAAGAAGAATGTTTGTGGAGGATCAAATATATATGCAGGCACAGGGGATGATGTCCCAGAATGTGCTGCAGAAAGTGGCTCCGTTGTAGCAGTCTACTAATAGAATTCTGTGACAGCATAATAGATGTGAGTTCAGCACCAGTCAATTCTGGTGTGGATGGCAACTTCAGAATGATCAGTAGCAGTGTGCCCCCACCTCCCAGCAAAGTATCTAAGGATAGTCACACCTTCTGGCAAGGAAGTGTGACTGCTACAATAGATGCCTTGCATAGCAGAGTGTAGAAGGCAGAAATGAGAATAGAAAGTGCCGGAAATGCTCGGCAGGTCTGGCAGCATCTGTGTAGAGAGAAACAGAGTTAACATTTCAGGTTTGTGACCCTTCATCAGAACTGATGCCTTGCATCGCAGAGTGGAGAAGGCTGTCTGTTCCAGCCTCCAAATGATTGGAAATGAAAACCAGATCAATATTTCTCAGGGCTTCAGAAATCTGATTGATGCCATTTGGGTAGTTTTCCCACTACTCAGTGGCCAATTGGCACTAAGGTTCAGTACTAATAACCTGGTAGTTGTGTGATCATTCTGAATTTGCCATCCACACCAGAATTGACTGATCTCAGGACGATACCATATGTATTCCCTTCCACCAGCCTTCTGAGACTTCCACACATGTGGCAGAACGTAGCCAGGGCCAGGACAACAGCAGATGAAATGCAGCCCAAAGTAGGTTCCTCTGGATTCTCAAATACACTAAGAAGAGGGCCACCGCAATCCTTAAAGAGCCCTGGAGGAAAACCACTTCACAATGTGATGAAGCAGGAGATTAGAATTGAAAGGATACAGAATTGCAGACACTGAGAGGAAACACAGAGGAAAGAGACTAGGCATACATGCTCTGTTCTCATGAAAAAAAATTGTTTGCACTCCAGTTAAGGATGCAAAATGTTTTTTGGCCAGGTGGGGGCTAGCTTGGAGAATGGCAGCAGCTGGAATAGCCCTTCATCTGGATACTGGATCTGTGTTCCCATTAATCAGAAGGCTGGCAGGTCTATGGCAGCTATCAGTTCCTGAAACTTTGAGAAACAGAAACCATCTTCCTGGTCCCAAGTTTCTGAAAGGTGATTCACAGAGTACTGTCTAATTCCTCCCCACTTTGATTCCATGGAGGAGGAGGCAACAAATGGCCCCTGGTCACTTCTTAGGTGGGGGACTGCTGCAGATTCCAGTGAAAGTGTTATAGGCTCCATGATGCCTGCAATGAAGAAAGAGTTTTCCTGATGACCGCACAAGTGACAGTTACACGTCCTCCTAAACTTACCTCAGCACCTCCAAGGTGTAATGTTCCTTGAACATCTTTCTTTTCATTAGATCTGGATCCAGTGGGTGAGAAATTGAGATCATTTGCACTTATTTTTTGGGCACTATGATTGTCCTTGGAGCTCCAAAATGGCATCCATGGCACATGCACACACTTGTGGGGCAAATGACGCCTGACAACAAACTGGCAAGGGCAATAGCACGCGCACAGTGAATGGCCATTGGAAGTATGCTGAACAAGCAGCTCATGATGCCAATCAGCCTGCAATGCTGATTTGACACCAGTGATGTCATTGTGGTGCTCAATGCTCCAGGTGATGACCTCTCTTGAATTCTTACAGCTGAACATGCAATCAGTAGCAGGAAGGATCCCTCACTGTTCTATACCTGAAAGCCAGAAGGTGAAGGATAGAACTGGAGCCTAATCTTTACCCACTTTATAGGCATTTATTTACAATGATACACATTACAAATACGCATGTTCAAACCCAAGAACCACAGTTTCAGTTCGCTCCTATATGTGGAGCTTAAGTGAATCCCCAGTTAATGCCCTCCACCTGAGAATAATTACACACTAACTTAATATATAATTAATACCCATTGGTGCTATTTAAAGGGATCATCAACTACTTTCAGGTTAGCCGCTAATTGATTTCTTCCAGTGTTGCTTCGATTCTAGCTGTTTGGTGCTTTCTATAGTTGTTTAAAGTTGCAAAAGTCTACATTGGTGTGATAGGTGCTGAAGGACTTTTTGCTGACTTCAAAGCTTCTGCACAATCCAATTGCTCCAAGACGAAGAAGCTCGAGTGGGTTTTCCCCTTGGAATAGAGCATGACTTGGAGAATGAATGGAGGTCACAGAGAGCAGGACAAGCTGTTGAAAGAGGGGGGAGGAGGAGAAGAAGGTTCTTATCAGGAGGACATATCCATCCAGGATGTTCAATGTGTGAGATGTCTGCACTTCAGTAAGGATGTCCTCAATGAAAACTGCCACTTGCTGTAGCCACAGCTGCAACCTCAAAGCAGGGCAAGGACTGCATTGCTAGTGGCTATGAAGGTGACCATGGTGGTGCATCTGGCTCCTTCCAGGCTGCAGCTGCAGGTTTTTGCAACGTTTCGCAGTTTGCCATCCACTGTTGCACAAGGTAGGCCACTGAGGCTCTCTACTCCAAGGAAAGCTAACCACATTTCATTCTCTCTTGGCAGAGAGAAGTGGGGGAGCAAGCACAAAGTGATGTAAGGATTCAAGGCTTCCCCAGGGTGCAGGCTACCATTGCATGCAATGTCAGTATCTGAGCTGGTGTCTGCGAATATGAAAAGGAGTGATGGTGCATCTTCATCATCACTGTCTTGTTGTTCCTCCTCTGCCTGGTTAGGTTTCACTTCGTGGATATTTAAAAGGAGCAATGCATAAGTGTAAGATTGTGGTGCAAGGAGAGGGGTAAGATCAGAGTACGTGATTCTTCTGGTTTGTTGGTCGTCTCCACGGGGATCATAACGGCAAGTTTGCATATGCGCTGTGTGGCAAAAGACTCAGATGAGCACTTCAGTGTGGCCGCTTATAGAATAACACTGATGGTTATACACCATAAAATCATTGGTGCAATGGGAAGCCTGCCTGAAAGCCTGTGGTCAATGCCAAGGAACATGGAGGAGTCCAGCACCAACTTGGCATAGGGCTTTTCCCAGATAGTGCAACCCAACCTTTCCAGCATGGAAGTGGTGGCCAACTCCATTTGCACACTTTTGGACCAAACCATAATGCAGCGAATGATCCACAAAAAGCAGGACAAATCCAATCTGGCCAATTACCACCCTATCAGTCTCCTCTGGATCATCAGCAATGTGATGGAAGGTGTCATCATCAGTGCTATCAAGTGCCTTTTAAACAGCAATAACCTGCTAACTGATGCTCAGTTTGGGTTCTGCCTGGGCTACTTGGCTCCGGGCCTCATTACAACCTTGGTTGAAACATGGATAAAAGAGCTGAACTCAAGAGGTGTGGTGAGAGTGACTGCCTTTGACATGAAGGAGCCCTTTTCAGGGGGCGGGGGGGTGGGGGATCTCTCTGCTGGTTGGAGTCATACCTAGCACAAAGGTTGTGGTTGTTGGAGGTCAATCAGCCCCAGGACATTGCTGCAGGAGTTCCTCAGAATAGTGTCCTAGGCTCAACCATCTTCAGCTGCTTCATCAATAAACTTCCCTCCATCATAAGGTCAGAAGTGGGCATGTTTGATGATCATTGTATGATGTTCAGTACCCTTCACAACTCTTCTGATACTGAAGCAGTCTGTATCCATTTGCAGCAAAACCTGGTCAACATTTAGGCTTTGGCTGATAAGTGGTAAATAACATTCATGCCATACAAGTTCCAGACAATGATGATCTCTAACAAGAGAGAATCTAACCACCTCCCCTTGACAGGATAACAGGGTACTGAATTGGATGATCAGCCATGATCTTTTTTGAATGGCGGAGCAGGGCCGAATGGCCTACTCCTGCTCCTATTTTCTATGTTTCTATGTTGACATTCAATGGCATTACCATCACTGAATCCCCCACTATCAACATTCTGGGGGTTACCATTGACCAGAAACTGAACTGGAGCAGCCTCATAAATACTGTAGCTACAGGAACAGGTCAGAGGCTAGGAATTCTATGGCGAGCAACCCACTTCCTGACTCTCCAAAGCCTGTCCACCATCTGCAAGCACGTCAGGAGTGTGATGGAATACTCTCCACTTGCTTGTATGAGTGCTGCTCCAACAACACTCAGGAAGCTCGACACCATCCAAGACAAAGCAGCCTGCTTGGTCGGCACCCCATCCACCACCTTAAACATTCAGTCCCTCCATCACCAATGCAGTGGCAGCAGTGTGTACCATCTACAAGATGCACTGCACCAACTCACCATGCTTCCTTCGACAGCACCTTCCAAACTCGCAACTTCTTCCACCTTGGAGGACAGGGGCAGCCGATGCGTGGGAACACTACCATCTGCAAATTCCGCTCCAAGCCACATACCATCCTGACTTGGAAGTATATTGCTGTTCCTTCACTGTGGTTGGGTCAAAATCCTGGAACTACCTCCCTAATAGCACTGTGGGTGTACTCACACCAGATGGACTGCAGCAGTTCAAGAAGGCAGCTCACCACCACCTTGTCAAGGGCAATTAAGGATGGGCAATAAATGCTGGCCTAGCCAGCAATGCCCACAACCCATGAAACGAATAAAAAAAATTGCAACTTCCATTGCAGCACAAGCAGCAGCCACCCAACGTCTGCAGGCTGCTAACATCATGGCTGTGGATTATAGGGGCTTTCAGGGTGTCACAGCAGTCCAGCAATCTGTTCTGTAACCTAGGATTGCTGAGGCTCCATGGAGCATGAACCTGCTGTCCTTCTCAGGAAGACAGCATTCATCCTCACATTCAACTTAGCCATTTTCTGCTGCCTGTCAGCCAGCCATCCCAGACTGCCACTACCCATGCTAAGATGGTACAGTCAGCAGCTGGCCCTTCTCGGGCCAGAGCTGCTTGGGGCCATTCTCCAAGGCCATCTGCAGTGTGTCTTCTAAGCCATGCTGCAGCCATTGAGGTAGCACTGTATAGGTGCACCGGCAAAGGCATGTGGAATTAACCAATGAATTAAATCTGGAATAAAGCTAGTCTCAGTAATGATGACCATGAAACTACTGGATTGTCAAAAAAATCCACCTGGTTCATTAATATCCTATAATGGAAGGAAATCTGCCATCCTTACCCAGTGTGTCCTACATATGATTCCAGACTCTTGGCAATGGGATTACTCTTGACTGCCCTCTAAAATGGCCTAATAAGCCACACAGTTGTATTCAACTGCTACAGAAAAGCCAAATAAGGGTAAAAATCGGATGGACCAGCATCAATTTAGTCACCGGACACTACAAAGGCACACCCTGCCCTGTCAACCCTGCAAAGTTCTCCTCACTAACATCTGGGGACTTATGCCAAAATTGGAAGAGCTGTCCCATAGACTGGTCAAGCAACAGCCTGACATGGTCATACTCAATGAATCAAACCTTACAGGCATTGTCCCACACTCCTCCACCACCATCTCTGGGTATGTCTCGTCCCACTAACATGACAGACTCACCAGAGGTGGCGGCATAGTGGTACACAATTGGGATGGAGTGGCCCTGGGAGGCTTCAATATTGACTCCCGACCCCATAAAATCTCTTGGCAGCAGGTCAAACATAGGCAAGGAAACCTCCTGCTGATTGCCACCTACCATCCTCTCTCAACTGATGAATTAGTGCTCCTCCATGTTGAACACCACTTGGAAGAAGCACTGAGTTTAGCAAGGGATGAGTTGGAGACTTCAATGTCCGCCACTTAGAGTGGCACGGTAGCATCACTACTGACCAAGCTGGCCAAGTCCTAAAGGACATATCTACCAGACTGGACTTGTGGCAGGTGGTGTGACACCAACACAAATGAAAAGCCGACTTGACCTTGTCCTCACCAAGCTACCTTTCGCAAAAGCATCTGTCCATGACAGTACTGGTAGGAGTGACCAACGCAGAGTCCTTGTGGAAACAAAATCCCATCTTCACATTGAGGACGTGCTCCATTGTGTTGTGTGGCACTACCACTCTGTTAAATAGGATAGATTTAGAACAGAAGCAGCTCGAAATTGGGCATCCATGTGGGCCATTCGCAGCAGCAGAATTGTATTCCACCACAATCTGTAACCTGATGGCCCGGCATATCCCTCTTTCCACCATTGCAATCAAGCCAGGGGACCAACTTTGGTTCAATGAAGAGTATAGGAGAGCATGCCAGCAGCAGCACCAGGCATACCTAAAAATGAGGTGGCAACCTGGTGAAGCTACAATACTGAACAGCGGAAGCAGCATGCTTTAGCCAGAGCTAAGTGATCCCACAACCAACAGATCAGCTCAAAGCTCTGCAGACCTGCCATGTCCAATCATGAATGGTGGTGAACAATTAAACAACTAACCTGAGGAGGAGGCTCAACAAATATCCCCTTCCTCAATGATGGGGAAGTCCAGCACGTCAGTGCAAAAGACAAGGCTGAAGCGTTTGCAACCATCTTCAACCAGAAGTACTGGGTGGATGATCCATCTTGGCCTCCTCTTGAGGTCTACAGCATCACAGATACCAATCTTCGTCCAATTCAATTCACTCCAAGTGATATCAAGAAACAGCTGAGTCCAATGGATACTGCAAAGGCTATGGGCCCTGACAACAACCTGGCAATAGTTCTGAAGACTGGTTCTACAGAACTAGCCGCGCCCCTAGCCAAGCTGTTCCAGTACAGCTATAACATTGGCATCTACCTGACAAAGTGGAAATTTGCCCCAGGCCAAATCTGATCCTGCCAATTTCCACCCTATTGGTCTACTCTCAATCATCAGCAAAGTAATGGAAGGTATTATTGACAGTGCTATCAGCAACACTTACTCACCATTAACTTATTCACCAATGCTTAGTTGATGTCTGAAAGGACCACTTGGCTCCAGATCTCATTACAGCCTTGCTCCAAACATGGACAAAAGGGCTGAACTCCAGATGTGAGGTGAGAGTAATTGCCTTTGACATTAAAGCAGCATTTGATGGATTGTGGCATCAAGGAGCCCTGGTAAAATTGAAGTCAATGGAAATCGGGGGAAAACTATCCACTGGCTGGAGTCATACCTAGCACAAAGGAAGATGGTTGTAGTTGTTGGAGGTCAATCATCTCAGACCCAGGACATCACTGCAGGAGTTCCTCAGGGTAGTGTCCTCGGCCCAACCATCTTCAGCTGCTTCATCAATGACCTTCCTTCAATCATAAGGTCAGAAGTGGGGATGTTCACTGATGTTTGCAAAGTGTTCAGTTCCATTTGCAATGCCTCAGATAATGAAGCAGTCCATGCCTGCATGTAGCAAGACCTGGACAATATTGATGCTTGAGCTGATAAGTGGCATGTAACATTCATGCCACGCAAGTACCAGGCAATGACCATCCCCAACACAAAAGTATCTAACCATCTCCCCTTGACATTCAACAGCATTACTATTGCTGAATCGCCCACCATCGAAATCCTGGGAGTTACCATTGACCAGAAACTGAACTGGACCAGCTACATAAATACTATGGCTACAAGAGCAAGTCAGAGGCTAGGAATTCTGTGGTGAATACCTCACCTCCTGACTCCCCAAATCCTGTCCACCATCTACAAGGCACAAGTCAGGAGTGTGATGGAAGACTCTCCATTTGCTTGGATGAGGGCAGCTTCAACAACACTCAAGAAGCTTGACACAATCCAAGACAAAGCAGCGCACTCGATTGGCGCCCTATCAACCACCTTAAACATTCAATCCCTTTACCACAGGCACACCATAGCTGCAGTGTGTACCATCTACAAGATGCACAACAGCAATTTGCCAAGGCTCCTTCAACAGCACCTTCCAAACCCTGGACCTTTACCACTCAGATGAACAAGGGCAGCAAGCCCCACCTGCAAGTTCCCCTCCAAGTCACACACCATCCTGACTTGGAAATATGTCACTATTCCTGCACTGTCTCTGGGTGAAAATCCTGGAAATCCCTCCCCAACAGCACTGTGGGTGTACCTGCACCACGTGGGCTGCATTGGTTTAATAAGGCGGCTCACCACCACCTTCTCAAGGGCACTTAGGGATGGACAGTAAATGCCGCCATTACCAGCGATGCCCACATCCCATAAATCAATAAAAAAGACAGGCACCAAGGGGATGCATAAGGGTCATTATTTTGTATGCAATATGGCATGATTTTATTGATAAATTGATCTGGATTGTTTATTTTGCGATGGCATTTATTTTTGCATTGTGGCCAAGTGGACACTATGATGGTCAGTAACAGAGGGAAGGTAAGATGTGGGACTGTTGGCAAATAGGGAATTGTGGTTGTGGCTACAATAACAACATAAATTTATATAGTCCCTTCAGTGTATTAAAATCTCCCAAGGTGCGTCACAGGAGCATTATAAAACGAAAGATGACACTGAACCACATTAGGAGATATTAGATCAGATGACCAAAAACTTGGTCAAGGAAGTAAGTTTTGAGGAGGAAAGCGAGGCCGAGAGGTGTAGGGAGGGAATTCCAGAGCTGAGAGCCTAGGTGTGATTAAAATCAGGGATGCTCAAGAGGCCAGAATTAGATGTGTGCAGATATCTCAGAGGATTGTGGGGCTGGAGAAGGTTACAGACAGAGAGATTTGAAAACAAAGATAACAATTTTAAAATCAAAATGTTGTTTGACAGGGAGCCAATGTAAGTCAGTGGGCACAGGGGTGATAAGTGAACGGGGCTTGGTGCGAGGTAAGACACGGACAGCAGAATTTTGGATGACCTCAAGTTGATGGAGGGTAGAATATGGGACATCAGTCAGGAGTGCATTGGAAGAGTCAAGTCTAGAGGCAACCAAGGGCTAAATAATGATTTCAGGAGCAGATGAGCTGAGACAGGAGCGAAGTCAGGCAACGTTATGGTGCTGGAAATAGGTGGTCTTAGTCATGGCGTGAATATGTGGTCAGAAGCTTATCTCGGGGTCAAATGTGACACCAAGATTGCAAACGGACTGGTTTACTCTCAGGCTGTTGTAAGAGCGAAGGATGTAATTGGTAGTTAGGGAACGGAGTTTGGAGCGGGAACCAAAAACAATTGCTTCAGTCTTCCCAATATTTAATTGGAGGAAATTTCTGCTCATCCAGTACTGGAAGTTGTGTAAGGAGTCTGATAATTTAGCAACAGTGGAGGAGTTGAGAAAGGTGTTTGTGAGGTCGAGCTGGATGCCGTCAGCGTACATGTGAAGACTAACGCTGTGCTTTTGGATCACCAAAAGCAGCAGACCATCACCATCAGGCAGCAGAGCACCATGAATGTGGAGACCCACTCTGTCGAGTACTCCAAGGTTCCTCCAGAGCGGTCCATGCAGCAGAAGTATTAATTCATCATGCCAATTGTCACAGCCAGAAGAAATAAACCAGCAGTTAACCTGTAAGTAGATGATGATTCCTTTAAATAATGCTGGGATTGATTCTTTCCTGCTGCTCTATCACAGTTGTGTGGAAGCATGACTTTCATTGTAAGCAAACTGTGCACATGTGTGTGAGTTATGCTTTGGAGTCATCAATCATGTGGTCAGCGGATAGCCCTTGTTGCCCTGAAGGCACTGTTTGGTTTGCCATGGTGGCTTAAATGCAGCTGGCTCAGTGGACTCCACAGAATTAAGGCATCATGACTACTGGCAGGAGACCAGGCATTTACCTGCATGATTCACTGTGCATAGTCACACGCCAGCTGGACTTTGAGGGAGCAAAATACCTTTTGGTTGCGGTTTTGGACAGAGTTGATATTTGGTGCCCACTAAGCAATGTGGGTGCAGTCAATGGCACCCTGCACCACGGAGAAGTCTGTAATCCTCGTGAAGCCATGTGCTTTCTCCACCTGCTTTTCCCTGGCAACATGGAATAGAAAAGAAGTTAACTCTCTTTGAGCCTCAGTGACCTCCCTTATTCAACACTAGATGGCAAACTATAAGTAATTGCAAATATCTCTAGCTCCAGCCTGGAAAGAGCCTGGTGGATCAAAGTTCTTTGCTGCAGTCACGTTCACAACCACTGGCAAATGTGGTCTTGCTCTACTGTGAGGTTGCAGTTGTGGCTGCAGCACGTGGCAGATTTCAGTGAAGTTGTACTTACTGAAATGCAAATGTCTTACATTGTTTCTCACTGAAGTTCATGTGGGAAAATTGTTCCATGAGCACTCTTGATGGTTAGGGCCTCCTGCAGAGAGCACTCTACCCCTCCTCCTCCTCCTCCCTCGTCAGCAGCTGGTCCTGCTGTACACGGCATTTGTTCATTCTCCAAGTCATGCTGTTTTCTGAAGGGAATGCCTGCCAGTACAGAAGGCTTGAAATCAGCAAAAAGTCCTTCAGCACCTGCCACATCATTCCCTGTAGACCTTTGCAACTTTCAACAACTATAGAAAGCCTCAAACACCTGTAGACTCGAAAAAACATCCAGTAGAAATCAACCATCAGCTAACCAGTGGGTAGATGATGATCCCATTAAATAGCACTGGTGGTGGTTCCTTCCTGCTGCTGAATGCATGTTCAATGCATTAGGAGAGGGAATTAGCTGGAGGTTTGAGCTCCACAATAGCACCACTGGCATCAAATCAGTGTTGCACACTGATCGACATCATGATTTGTTTGCTCAGCATACATCTGGCAGTCATGCATTGTGCACATTAACGCCCTCACCACTAAAGTGTCCAGTGTGATTTGCCCTAAAAGTGTCCGCACATGCCATTTTGGAACTTCAAGGGCACCTGTAGCATCCAAAAAAAGGGTGCAAATGATCCCATTCTCAACCATGATCTGGTCATTTATTCTATTTTTGTTTGTGGGACTTATGCAAATTGGCTGCTGTTGAACCTACATTACAACAATGACTGCACTTCAAAAGTGCTTAATTGAACTGTGTATATCTGATACATTCTTGTATATAAGAGCATGGAGGAGGTAGGAGAAAGTGAAATCTCAGGCTTTTCTCAAGCACAGGAGGAATAGCACAGGTAACTCACCACCAACTTCTCAACGGCAATTGGGGATGGGACAGGGACACCCACATCCCATGAAAGAATAAAAAAAATCCAGCTCTTGTATTATGTTTCTTGTATCACTTAGATCTGCGCAGGAATCATAATAAACATCACATAGTTAATATATTGGATTACAAGGTTTATTTAAAGGATGTCTTGAATCCAGCATTCTAACATTAATTTAAATGGATGAAAAACTAAGGGTGTTTCATTATGAGCATGTGATCCTCCATTTTAATATGTAATTATTAAAAATGTTAATACAGGTGTCTCTCAAAGTCTGTCAAATACAGGTAATGAAAGAACATTCATTTATGATTGTACTATTCAGTGATAAAAGGACATTGAATTCATTATAAGATCATAAAAACATAGGAAATAGGAGGGGAAGTTGCTCATTTGTCCCTTTGAGTTTGCCCCGCCATTCAATCAGATCATGGCTGATCTTCTACCTCAACCTCAGGGGGAGGCAGTGGTGTATTGGTAATGTCACTGGATTAGTAACCCAGAGGCGTGGGCTAGTGCTCTGGGGACATGGGTTTGAATCCCACCATGGCAGATGGTTGCATTCCAATGCAATTAATAAATTCTGGAATTAAAGCTAGTCTAATGGTGACTGTGAAACCATTGTTGATTGTTATAAAAACCCATCTGGTTCACCAATGTCCTTTAGGGAAGGAAATCTGCCATCCTTACTTAGTCTGGCCTACAGGTGACTCCAGATCCACAGCTATGTGGTTGACTCTTAAATGCCCTCTGAGATGGTGTATCAATCCACTTAGTTCAAGGGCAGTTAGGGATGGGCAATAAATGTTGACTTAGCCAGTGATGCCAACATCCCATGAATGAATAAAAAAAACACCACCTTTGCACATTATCCTCATATCCCTTAGTTAATATCTTCCCATGTCATATGAAGAGGGATCAGGTGCCTTTTCTGGCTGGTAGTTTCGGAGTACAGATTAACTGTCCATCATTTTCGCTGATATGAATTAAGCACTAATCTTTGGAATGACTGAAACTGAACAAAATGTTGCGATGGTGGCTGAAATATTCTAAATTCTGTGGGAATATAACTACTGGACTGTGATCAGAAGAAATACCATCTGCAGCCTTGAGGTCAATATTGTCATTAGTGGAGGTGAAAATAAGCTATTAAGTTCATTCTGCCTTGTATAGTTCTATAGCTATTAAAATAATGCAGATTATTGATACTGAATACTTGGTTCCCTAATCTTGATAAGGCACCATTCCAAAATGATCAACACATGGATAAATTTCTATAATTATTCTGCCTATCATTTCTCTTAGTTCTTAGAAGATTTGGCTGCATGCTTGTAAACCAAACATTTAGACTTAGTACTTTAGTACTTAAATTAAGCCAACAATTAATTTAGTTTATGATGTAATATAGTCTTCCAAATTGTTAAATATTCTTTGCAGCCACGTTCTTGATTATTTGAATGGGATAAATGATTGTGTAATAAATACACTTGTATTAAGTTAAAGCTATTTAATTCTTCAGGCTGCTAAAAGAAATAGAAGATAGGATTCTGGAAATTCTCTCAGCCTCAGAAGGAAATATCTTAGAAGATGAGACTGCCATAAAGGTATTATCTTCATCAAAGGTTCTTGCCAATGAAATAACTCAGAAGCAAGCTGTAGCTGAGGAGACAGAAAAGAAGATTGATGCTACTCGAATGGGCTATCGACCTATTGCAATACATTCTTCCATCCTATTTTTCTCGATTGCTGATCTTGGAAATATAGAGCCTATGTACCAGTATTCCCTGAACTGGTTTATCAACCTTTTTGTCATGTCTATAGAAAATTCGGAAAAATCTGACGATTTATCAGACAGGTATGATAAAACTTGATTTAATTTTGAACAATTCATCAAGATTACGGGGGAGGTTTTCAAATTTTGCAAGGGCAGAAAAACTTATGATATTTGATTAGCCGCCTGTTGTGCGCCCTGCCCAATATTGCTTTCCATTGATGGAAAGGAATATCGGTCGAGATGTACAACGAACAGCTGATTAAATACCACCAGTTTTCTGTCCCTGCCAAAGTTTAAAATGACCTAAATTGATTTTAATATTTAACATAGTTCAAGTTTTCACCTTTTGGAGCTTATAACGAATATAATATGATGCACAAGGTCAGAGGGCACTTATAGATGACGAAGGCCATTCAGTCTAACTTAGTTTATCCATCCAGACCAATTCTACACTCCCCGGTTAGCTGCATCTAATTGTTTCTTAATTGATTTCAGGATTTTCACTTCCATCACTCTGCTTGAAAATCCATTCCAAGTGTTGATCGCTCCCTGCATGAAGAACATCCAGATGTCAGTCCTTAAGTTACCTTCTACTAGTTTGCACCTGTATCCCCTTGTCTTATCCCTACAGTAGTATCCTAATTTAATCTTTTTCATGGCATTTACTATAGCACTATCGATGACCCCTTCCATCACTTTGGTGATGATCGCGAGTAAACCGACAGGGCGGTGATTGGCCAGTTTGGATTTATCCTGCTTTTTGAGCACAGGACGTACCTGGGCAATTTTCCACATTACTGGGTAGATGCCAGTGTTGTAGCTGTACTGGATCAGCTTGACTAGGGGTGCGGCTAGTTCTGGAGCACAGGTATTCATTACTATTGCCCGAATGATGTCAGGGCCCATAGCCTTTGCAGTATCCAATACCTTCTATCATTTCCTGATATCACGTGGAGTGAATCGAATTGGCTGAAGACTGGCATCTATGATTCTAGGGACTTCAGGAGGAGGCCGAGATGGATGCAGATCCTTCAGCTTTGTCTTTTTCATTGATGTGCTGACCTCCCCCATCGTTGAGGATGGGGATGTTTGTGGAGCCTCCTCCTCCTGTCAGTTGTTGAATTGTACACCACCATTCATGACTGCATGTGGCAGGACTGCAGAGCTTAGATCTGATCCATTGGTTGTGGGATCGCTTAACCCTGTCTATTGCATGCTGCTTCTGCTGTTTGGCATACAAGTAGTCCTGTGTTGTAGCTTCACCAGGCTGTCACCTCATTTTTAGGTATGTCTGGTGCTGCTCTTGGTCTGCCCTTCAGCATTCTTCACTGAAGTAGGGTTGGTCCCCTGGCTTGGTGGTAATGGTAGAGTGGGGGATATGCTGGGCCATAAGGTAGAGATTGTGGTTGAATACAATTCTGCTGCTGTTGATGGTCTACGGCGCCTCATGGATGCCCAGTTTTGAGTTGCTTGATTTGTTTAAAAACGATTCCATTTAGCATGGTGGTAGTGTCACACAACACAATGGTGGGTATCCTCAGTGTGAAGACAGGACTTCGTTTCCACAAGCTCTGTGCGGTGGTCACTCCTACCAATACTGTCATGGGTAGATGCATCTGCGACAGGTAGATTGATGAGGACGAGGTCAAGTAGGTTTTTTCCTCTTGTTGCCTTCCTCACCACCTGTCGTAGACCCAGTCTAGCAGCTATGTCCTTTAGGATTTGGCCAGCTCAGTCAGTCAGTCGTGGTGCTACCAAGCCACACTTGGTATAGGACATTGATGTCCTCCACCCAGAGTATATTTTATGCCCTTGCTACCCTCAGTGCTTCTTCTAATTGGTGTTCAACATGGAGAAGCACTGATTCATCAGCCGAGAGGGGGCCATAGGTGGTAATCAGCAGGAAGTTTCCTTGCCCATGTTTGACCTGATGCCATGAGCTTTCATGGGGTCCGGAGTCGATGTTGAGGACTCCCAGGGAAACTCCCTCCCGACTGTATACCACTGTGTCGCCACCTCTGGTGGGTTTGTCCTGCCGTTGGGACAGGACATACCTAGGGATGGTGATGGTGATGTCTGGGACATTGTCTGTAAGGTATGATTCTGTGAGTACGACTATGTCAGGCTGTTGCTTGACTAGTCTGTGGGACAGCTCTCCCAATTTGTGCACAAGCCCCAAGATATTAGTAAGGAGGACTTTGCAGGGTCGTCAGGGCTGGGTTTGCTGTTGTCATTTCCGGTGCCTAGGCCGATGCTGGGTGGTCTGTCTGGTTTAATTGTAATTGAATAGAATTCTGCTGCTGCTGATGGTCCACAGTGCAACACCAACGTACCAAACAATCTGAGGCTGAATGGTAAGTTGAATGCTCTCTTCCTCTTCCTGCACTCAGTTGCGTTGGGTGACCCCATGGCTGCTGACCTCCTCTGTCACCTCCATCCAGGCTTGCTTCATCAAGCAGGAAGACCTCTTCTTGTCATCCCTTGTAAAGAGGACGTCCTGCCTTTCCCTGGCAGCCTGGAGGAGAATCTCCAGGGAGCCATTGTTGAATCATGGGGCCACCTGGTATCATCTGCCTGACATGGTCCCTCTGGCTTCCAGAGAGTTCCTGGCCTTTTGAGTGCTTAGTCAGCAGCACAGGGACTCCAGGCAGGGGGTGGGGGGGGGTCAGCACTACAGGGACTCCAAGCAGTGGGGGTCAGCAGCACAGGGACTCCAGGCATTGGGGGTCAGCAGTACAGGGACTCCAGGCAGGGGGTCAGCAGCACAGGGACTCCAGGCATTGGGGGTCAGCAGTACAGGGACTCCAGGCAGGGGGTCAGCAGCACAGGGACTCCAGGCATTGGGGGTCAGCAGCACAGGGACTCCAGGCAGGGGGTCAGCAGCACAGGGACTCCAGGCAGGGGGTTCAGCAGTACAGGGACTCCAGGCAGGGGATCAGCAGTACAGGGACTCCAGGCAGGGTGGTGGAGGGTGGGAGGTGGGTCAGCAGTACAGCAGCAGCATCAAAGGCAAACCAGCAGCAAAGTCGGTCAGTGAAGCAACATTTTAAGCAGGGCTGGCAGGACTTTAAATATGGCGCCAGTGCCTGTGTTCCTCTCCGCTGATGATGCTCCATCCTCCGATGGGATGGGCCCTGCACCTCCACATTCAAATGGTTTGGTTGCTGCATGATTGCAGTCGGCGAGCCGCACATGTTACAAGCGGCAACGGTGCCCACTTCCGGGTCTGCCGCTGGGACCCGTGACGGGCTCACTAAATTCAGCCCGATAGCACCTGTGTGCTAATGGCCCCTCTCAACCATTCTTCCTTTCATGAGGCCACCTAATTTCTTGGGGTGGCCATGACTGCTCCCTGCTGTGTTGTCGCCTCTCTGCACCTGGTCTGCTCCGGACCCAGTGTGCAGCCCATGTGTCCCCACCAAAATCTCAATCTGGGTCTCTACGATTTCTGAATTAACTCTTTAACTAGCTTAATTGGACTTATTTGCAAATCAGGTGGGTTTTTGGGGGTGGCCTTCCCCCTCCCTGATGAACCTCGCCGGCAGCATGAATGACAACGGGAAACCAGCACACCAGCTGGTGCCATTATTTTCAACCTCTGCTGGCTTCAGTTTCCGTCCCCAGTGAGACCTAAAAATTCAGTCCCATAGTTCTGACAGCTCCACGAAGGATATGCCTCTTAGCTCTTCTCCATACTGACTCTGGGGTTTGAATGTCTCCCTTGTTTCTTGGCTACCAGAATAGGGCCCAACACTTGAAATATGGTCTCACCAGTGCACTGTTTTGTTTGACCACAATTTCCTCTTTTTATATTCTGCTGCTTTGACTATGTCGATCAACATCCTATTGGCTTTTTGATATGCCACATTGATTGGATATGTAGAGATTTATGCTGACTAACTCTTACCTATTTCACCACCATTCATGGAGAATATATATTGCCTACTTTTCCTTCCTATGTACAATGCTTTGCTTCAATATCATCATTGTTCAGCCCACTCATATTTTATTTTACTCATTGTGTTATTGACTCTGGCATAATGACTATCAGTGCTTCACAAATGTCCTTGCTGGTCTCGATCAATATTTTGGAATACATAGCATCTAACCTTGGTGATGTATTTATTATAAGCACTTTCAGCTAGTCTAGGACGTGCTTCTAATTTATATCCAAGTCTTGGAGATTGCCACAGCAGTATTTTGGGGAGATCAAGTTATTCATGTCTTTCCTTCTGAATACTTTGTGGAAATAATTGTTCCGAGTATTTGCTATCTTGTGCTCTTCCTCAGTTTAAAATCTATTTGCATCTTTTAATATTTCACTGACAGTCCTCCTGCTATTGTAGCCCAAAAAGAATTTTCACTGCATGTTTTGCCTCTGCAGCTGTACCTTTTCCTCAGTTTCTCTTTACCACATGGTTAACCTTGTGACATGATACCATGGGATCCTATGTTCATCCCAGAAAACCCTTTTACCTTTTTTCCCTGCAAGATTTGTAATAGCCATTTTATTTTTGTCACTTTTGTTTGTTAATCTGTCTATGGTTACATCTATTTAGTCTGAGCATCCTAATCAAAGGTATGTGTTTTTCCTTCATGATCAGCACTATTCTTTTAAAGGTATTCCGTTTGTCTTCTACTGAAATGTTGATGAACATCCTCCTCCAATCCATTTGCTTTTAATTCTTAATTTCTTTGAATTTAGCCCGGAATTTAGCGGCGCAGTGGTTAGCACCGCAGCCTCACAGCTCCATGGACCCGGGTTTGATTCTGGGTACTGCCTGTGCGGATTTTGCAAGTTCTCCCTGTGACCGTGTGGGTTTTCGCCGGGTGCTCCGGTTTCCTCCCACAGCCAAAGACTTGCAGGTGATAGGTAAATTGGCCATTGTAAATTGCCCCTAGTGTAGGTAGGTGGTAGGGAATATGGGATTAATGTAGGGTTAGTATAAATGGGTGGTTGTTGGTCGGCAGAGACTCGGTGGGTCGAAGGGCCTGTTTCAGTGTTGTATCTCTAAATAAAAAAATAAACAATGTTATAATTCTGGATCCTGATGTTTGGAATAAATAATTTCAAAATCCTGGTAAATTTGATCATACTGTGGCCACTGTCCACCAAGGTACTTCCAGTTCCTATACATTGGGGGGAATTTTATGCTCCCCCCGTACTGGCTTTGGAGGCGGGGAGTCCATAAAATCAGATGGGATGATGGTGGGGAGGGTGGGGGGGTCCATGCCACCATCGTGCCTCTGCCAAAATTTGGTCTGGGGCAGGAAGGTTTGTGAATGGCCTTCCCACCCCACTGCTAATTGAGGCCTTTAACTGGGCAATTAACCCACAAGTAAGGGCCTCTTCCCGCTGCAGCTGCAAATGGACGTGCAGCAGACAGCCCTGTTGCCACATGGGCAACACGGCATGGAAAACCATGCAGGCTGCTTCCTGGTTCAAGGGGGACGAGGATGGGGGTGGGGTGGGGAGTGGGTCCTCATTTAAAGGCAAAGTGCCTGAATGAGACCCAGCATTGGGAAGGGGGGGGCCGCTGAGAGCCGCTCCCCTACTCTTGCTGCTGACCTCCCTTCCGCATGACCCCACCCCTTGGGACCCCTCCCACCCTGACGTACATGAGGCCAGCTTCTGGGCCTCCGGAGGTACTCCTCCAGCAGCAGCCACTGTCTCCATGGTGGCACTGCTAATGCTGGCCTTTGATTGGCTGGCACCTTCCAAGGGTGGGACCTCCAGCAAAGGGGTCCTTGATTCTGTAGAAGGCTCACCGCTGTCCATTAAGTGCCTGATTGGCACTAGATTTGGCAGGCCTTCCGGAGAAGAGATGTTGCTTTTTCTGGACGTCGAGACCCCCGCCATGTGGATTAAATTCCCCCCAATTTCTGGGTTATTTACAAGCACCAGGTCAAGATAAACAGTGCCTCTCATTACACTTAGACTCATGAAACAGTTATGTAGTGCATTTATGAACATCGGGGGAGAAATTCGACATTGTTGTATTTGTTTATTGAGCAAAGCATGTACATTGGTGGGGGGGGGGGGGGAGGGAATAAATTTTGAGTCTCAATCTCCCACTTTTGATCTCCCCAAAAATACGGCACCTGTCAAATTGGAAGCCAGGGACTTCCTACTGTGCATGCCACCTGCCCGAAACAGCCAGTAAATGCCTTATGCAAATCAGGTCCTAAAGCTGAAGCTAGGACCCCACTGTAGGGCATGCATCACTTAGTTATCCAGATCTTCAGCGGCCTAACCAGTGGTTATTGTTCCCCAGGGGCCGCCTATAAACAGACAAGTGAAAATGTTTTCAGTTTCATTTCTGTGGAGCCAGGATTTTCCAATTGTTGTCTGCGGCTCACCTGTTTAATGTGGGCCAACGTGTTTGGGTGCACGTTTAATTCACACCACCCATTTCATGTCATAAACCACCGCTAATCAAATTTCTCCCTCTCTTACTTTGAACCAATTTATGTTTTAATCTAAGATTAAAGTAACTTTCCTAATGTCGCATACTGTTCCTATCTCCTTATAGAGCAAACTATTCTTTTTGTCTTTACTTAACGGTCTGCAGTTTAGTTGTAGTAAAGTTTGGATTCTTTTCACATTAGAGATTTTTATCCTGATTAGTTGTTTCTATAGCTTAACTCCTCCAATAGGATCAACTAGCTTTCCTGTCCCATCTCCAAACCCTGAATATTAAATTAATTTCTATTCCCTGGATTTAGTTACCTTTCTTATCTTTCCACCATGTTGTAGTTTCCCATTGCCAGAAAAACTTCTGCTTCTGGCATCTTTATTCTGATTCTAGCATTCGAATATAGGCATCTTAATGTAGATTTGCTTCATTTCATATTCCTCAATGTCTACTTTGTTCTGACTGAACCACACCTACTAGTTGACTGCCTTCTACCCTATAATCCTTCCTGTCTAGGATATGGTAACTTCTATGCATTCTCCTCCCCACCTATCTAGTTTCAATGATTAAATTAGTCTCCAAGTCCCTTACTTTCTTTGTTACCATAAGTATCAAGCTTGAAACAGAGATAGCACCTTCATCTTTTGCCAGAAAGTTGTGGGTTTAAACTTCACTCCACAGACTTGAACATATAGTCCAAGCTGACATTTCATTAGAATTCAGAGGGAGTGCTGAACTGCCAGAGGTGCTGTCTTTCAGACGAAACATTAAGCTAAAATCCTGTTTGCCCTCTCACGTAGATGTCATAGAGTCATACAGCACAGAAACAGGCCCTTCGGCCCATTGTGTCTGTGCCAGCCATCATTTCCTATGGCACTATTTGATGAAGAGCAGGGGAGTTCTCAGGGTGTCCTCGCCAACATTTATCACTGAATCAGATTATCTCGTCATTTATCTTGTTGTTTGTGGGACCTTGTGTGCAAACTGGCTTCTGGGTTTGTCTATATCACAATAGTGACTACACTTCAAAGGTAATCCATTGCCTGTGAAGCACTTTGGGTCAATCTGAAAATGTGAAAGGTGCTATATAAATGATTTTAATATTTACTTGATTTAGGTGCAGGCTGGCTCCTCCATAACCCATCCATTTTATTCTGCACATGCTCCCAATTATTTATGAAGATAGAACTGTTGTTTTGACACCATGGCGGATTTTATCTTGGCAGTGGGGAGGCTGGTAGTAGGTTGGGAACCTGTTTGTTCTGTCAACGGGCCTTGCCATGACTTTTTAACTCAGCCACGGCATTAGCACCCAACTTTTGGGTTTGCCGACCCATCACAGAGTGCGGGCATGATGATGATGAATGATATGAATGAAGGCTCTTTATTTAATGGGACCCTGGCAGTGGTCAAAATTTTTAAATTATCTTTTCATGGGATGTGGGCGTCGCTGGCAAGGCCAGCATTTGTTGCCCATTCCTAATTGCCCTTGGCAACTGAGTGGCTTGCTAGGTCATTTCAGAGGGCAGTTAAGAGTCAACCACATTGCTGTGGGTCTGGAGTCACATGTAGACCAGACCAGGTAAAGACAACAGATTTCCTTCCCTAAAGGACATTAGCGAACCAGCTGGGTTTTTACAACAATTGATGATGGTTTCATGGCACCATTACTGAGACTAGCTTTCAATTCCAGATTTTTTAATTAATTAATTGACTTAAAATTTTACCAGTTGCTGTCGTGGGATTCGAACCCATGTCCTCGGGCATTAGCCTGGGCCACTGGATTACTAGTACAGTGACATTACCACTATGTCACCATCTCCGGAAACCTTCTTGTGAAGGCGAGTGGAGGCAAAGACGTGGGAAGGCTGCTTCCCAGGACTAGATGTTGGAAGCAGTGCTCTTTCCTCTGGACGTGAGGAAAAAGCAAACCACCCAAACTAGACAGGCATGCCTGTAAGTTGCGGAGGCTGTCAGCAGCACTAATGTGGTGCCTAGGACCTGGAGACAGTGTTGGAAAAGCTTTAGGTCAGGAAAGACAAGTTTAGTTTAGAGATACAGCACTGAAACAGGCCCTTCGGCCCACCGAGTCTGTGCCGACCATCAACCACCCATTTATACTAATGCTACACTAATCCCATATTCCTACCACATCCCCACCTGTCCCTATATTTCCCTACCACCTACCTACACTAGGGGCAATTGCTAATGGCCAATTTACCTATCAACCTGCAAGTCTTTGGCATGTGGGAGGAAACCGGAGCACCCGGAGGAAACCCACGCAAACGCAGGGAGAACTTGCAAACTCCACACAGGCAGTACCCAGAATTGAACCCGGGTCGCTGGAGCTGTGAGGCTGCGGTGCTAACCACTGCGCCACTGTGCCGCCCATGTGGCATGCCATTTTCTGGTGGCATGCATCACTCTCTGACTTCTCTAATGTTCTCCTGCACAGCACTCCTCTGATGACACAGGTTGGAGTTCTACGCATTCCTTTCTCTCCAGGCAGCTCCTCAAATCTCCATCTGAACATTTGACACTCACAATCACCCTCATCATATTGCCATCTCGCACCCAACCCTCACAGTTACCCTCAACAAGTTCTCATTCCATCCTCAACACACATTCCACTTCTCACACTCTTGGCTCCTGTGCGTTCTTTTCTCCTACAATGAGAAAAAGCAAACTCCAGGGAAAGGCAGAGAACCGGGGGTGGACCTGCAGCCATAGCTACCCTGACCGCTACGGAGGAGAATGCTTTGGAGATCAGTTGGGTGACACAGACATTAGATGTCAGCGTTGGAGAGATGGGTGTGGCCCATAAACCCAGTGACAGCATGAAATATCACACTGCCACTTGGCACTTAACAGTCACTCATGATGAATTGATGTCACCACTAAAAGGAAAGTCATGTACTATGTTGAGTTTGAATCCTTTCTCCACTCAACACTAACTCATATCTTTGCTCTCCCACAGGTCCTTCAAGGGTGACGGAGGAGCTGATGCAGGAGGAGGTTGAGTAGTCCTCAGAGAAGGTTGAGCACTCTGCACCAGCGCAGATACATACACATCAATGGGTACTGCAGTAGAGGTAGCTAAGTTGTTACATGGTGAGGTGCACATCCTATGTGAGCAGGAGCCGGTGCTGGAGACAGGGACACCAGTGGAGACTCCCCTTCGGAGAGCACAGGTTGCTTCAAGTTCTGCTCAGCTGAACGTAGTTGAGGAGCCTTGTGGGTCATCCATGAAAAGGGAACTTGTAGAACAGCAATGGGAAATGTGTGTGCTTCTATCAGCATTTCCAGAAACAGTGTGCACCCTTGGAGAGAGATTGGAGGAGTCCATTCTAGCATGAGATCCATGATGTCTCAGGCCTTTACACTGATGTCCACCTCCATGGAAAGAGTGGCCACCTGCATTGAGAATCAGACATGGCAAGCCATGCTGGCCCAGACAAATTGCTCGCACACACGGACTTCTACTTTACCCAGGATAGAGGATACCCTGGCTTTGGGGGCTCAATGCCTCACTGATATGCAGCCAATTGCTCTCCAGCTCTTGGCTAGCAGGGAAGTGCAGGTGGGCCATGAAAGGGAAGATGGAGAAAAGGCACATAACAGTGGGAACTCCTCTCAAGGCACACCACTTTTCATCCCTTGCACCCTCCCCTGCCCTTAGACAGAGTCCCACATACTGCCTCCTGGCCCGATGACCGAATATGCCCCTGCACAGATGCCGATGGGGCAGTCCTTGGTGGGGCCCAAAACCCAGAGGATGTCTGGGCATTTCATCATAGCAGGAAAATGAGCAATTGGATTGTTGACTGTTGGAATGAATTGTGTTTGAGAAACGGGCCGGAGGGGGAAGTGTTTCTGATGGCACTGTCAGATGCCCTCAAGCACTCAGATTAGGTGAGGCATGCTTGCATGAGGCTTTCATGGGCTTCTCTGGCAGCCAGGTGTGCAGCTGCAGGCACCCTAGCCATATTTATCTCCTCCTCCTCTTCTTCCTCCCCCCACTGCCGGACCCACCGCCCCGTGAGGATGTTGCTCCACTCCTCTCTGCAGTGTGATGTTGTGAAGGGCTCAGTGGACCACAACAATTCTGGAGACCCTTAATAGGCATACTGAAGGGTGCTTCCAGATCTGTTAGGATACCTGAAGAGCACCGTGCACCGCCCAATGGCGTATTCTATCATTGCCCTTGTGATCATGTGGCTCCTGTTGTATAACTCCTCTGGTTCACTGGTAGGGTTCTTTCCAGGAATCATCGGCCAGGTCTAGAGAGTAGCCCTTTTTTCCAAGGAGCCAGCCATTGTGCTGTGTGGAGGAGCGAAAACCTGCAGGAGATGTGACCTCCGCAGAATGAATGCACCATGGCAGCTTCCAGGATATCTTGCGCAGGCGTCCATGGTATCCTTCCGGTGGTCACAAACTATTTGAACAATGAGGGAGTGGAACCCCTAGGATTTGATGAAGATTACAAGATGATCTGAGGATGCCTTGGTTGCCACATGTGTGCAGTCAATGACTCCCTGTGCCTGTGGGAATCCAGCCACTGCAGCAAAACCAACAGCTCTCTGTGTTTGACTGGCCTCATTGGCAAAGTGGACATAGTGGTGGCCTTGGAAAACAAGGCATCCATGACTTGGAAGATGTGCTAATAGACAGTAAATTGTGAAATCTTGGAGATGTCACCAGAAGATCCCAGGAAGGAGCTTGAGGCAAAGGAATTTAGGCCTGCAGTGATCTTGATGGCCACTGGCAATGTGTGCCCTCCTGGCCCTCTTGGAAATGATCTGCCTGATCCTGAGCATCGTGAGGCACTGTTGCTTCGTCATGTTGTGAAATTCTGTCTTTATATCTTGAGCAGGTTTATTGCCTTTCTCAAGTTGGAGCTCTATGTCCATCCCCTCTGTCCTGTGAAGTGGCATATGGCTGTGGAGCAGGCAGCTGTTGTTGGTGTTGCTGCTGCTGCTGCTGTTAGTCCTGCTGCTGTTGGTGTGGCTGCTGCTGTTGCTCCTCATCAGAGATCCATGCAACTGCTGCATAAGTTGCTCCCATGGTGAAGGCTGACAGCAAGGAAGTTGAGATGAACATGAACAAATTCCCAAGTCGATGAAAGTACTTGCAAAAATTTTGAAATGACATTCAAAGCAGTGAAATCAGGCTGTCAGAACAATTCCTGCAAGCACAAACCTTTGCACAGGTGCAGGTGAGGGATGGGGGTGGGGGTAAAGCCCAGAAATGTGGCATTGGATCAGAAACCCAACATGATCCCACCCACTTCGGGTTTAACCCAGGCGAGTTTGAAGATGAGTGGGGAACCTCCATGGAGCTGTTGGTAAGTAATTAAAATATTCAAAGAGGCAAATAACTTGAGAATTTAACCCCGCATTCTGCCTTTAACAGCCAGTGCATGAATTTCCTGAGCTTTGTGCAATTCGCCAGGGTCCACAAGGCAAGAGCACACCAGGGACTCATTGAACAATGAAACTGATGTGCTGGGAAGCCTTTAAGGAGTGGCATTGCAAAGCTTATTCCTCCTTTAGGTTTCCTGTTAATCATTTCCATCTTTCATTTCATTGGTGAACTCTTCGCCTTTCTCAAGTGCCGGAAGTATACCAGAGAACACTATATCCATTACCTCTGCATTTTAAGGCAATCCTCATGTAGGCCCTTTTTAAGGCTCCTTTATTATTTATCTCATGCTCTTTTCATCTTTGTGGACTATCACCACAGGGCCCAGTTGTAATCCCTTCAGTGTCCTTTCTGATCTTTCCTTAATGTGTACTACTCTAGCTCCAAATAGACAATTTAGCATTAATTTTACTCCTGTCAGATGCTGCCCCTTTGTTCTTGTTTCTCCCATTTGCTTTCTTTTAGTTTTACTTTAAGGGTTGGTCTGGCGCACAATAAAGTTCTCATGTACTAAAGTCACTTAAGGCTTTAAGTCAACAGATCATAACATGAAGTATTCCTCGCTTGGAGTGAGGCTTATTTTGTGTAAATGAATAAATAAAACCTTACACAATGCAGCAACTTATGAAAAAGCAAAACAGATCCCCTAATGATTTCAAGTGTAAATGTACCATCTTTATGTTATGTGCCATCATGATACTGAGCCAAACAGAAACTGAGCCTGAAATTTAAATTCATGGTTTGTGCTGAGTTAGCGGATCTGAGCCAGGGCAACACTGGGGAGATTACATTACCTTTAGTGTCCCCAAGATGGGGGAGATATCAGGACTGCCTATTCATCAATCCCTGTAACAAAATGACTATATGTGGAAGACAGGACCAAGGTTGGTTGTGACATGTCCATTGTCAAATATCCTGCTGACACTCACCATCAAGTCTCATGAGAAGGATAATCAGTTGTCCAAAGTACCAGAAGATTGTAGGCACTCGTGACACCATTTTGCAGTATCACAAGTGACCATATTCAGGAGAGGAGGGAGAAAATTGGAAAATAGTTTCTGCTTATCTTTTTGAAGAGCTTGAAGTCTGTTTCTGCCAGTTTGATCATAGCTCTCACTTCTAGCATGACCACCCCTTGACAACATTACAAAGACAATAATTACATGATATTGCCATAGAATTAATTGACTGTGTTGTGCCTCCCTGAAAATATTAGTGTCTGATTATTTGAAATGCACATCTTCATGTTATTACAGCGTTTTGCTTGTGGTCACTTTCCCTAGGTTGTGGGAAAGTATCTGATATTCTGCATACTGATGGCTTCATGTTTTTTTTAATGTGCCCTCTGTAAAAAAAAAATCACTATTTCACTTATCTCCAAAACATGCTGCTATCTCTTTATTAAAATGGTTCATTCTCTTAAAAAAACAACTGATGAACCATTCCAAAATTAATCTGTCAAATGCTCTGAATATTATCAGTCATTTTTACTCCTCACCAATCC
Organism: Heterodontus francisci; assembly: GCF_036365525.1. Classification (NCBI taxonomy): domain Eukaryota; kingdom Metazoa; phylum Chordata; class Chondrichthyes; order Heterodontiformes; family Heterodontidae; genus Heterodontus; species Heterodontus francisci. Next base: position 95,422,198 of record NC_090377.1, on the reverse strand, counting down.
CATTATATAAAGCAAAAATCATAAAACATAAAAAGCAAATCAATTTTGGAAATCACTGAAGTTACATATTCCATTTTACAAATCTCTCCAATAATTTTCAACTTCTCAGAGGCCTCAGCTCTAGATCTTCTAGATTTGTAGCATTCTAAATGAGCATTGCTATTTTGGGTTTTGGTTTTCCATGGATTTGCAAAAACAGTACTCCTCCATACATCTGTCATATAGAAAGAGTGAATAGCAAATGGAAACAGACTCACACAGAAATAATTAGAGATTGAGTAGGAATCAGAGAGACAGTTTTAGGAAGTGAGAGCCATTTTTACATTTTCTATCTGTGAAATGCAGTAACACTCGGTGCTGTATCTCTAAACTAAACATTCCAAAAATATATCTATTTTGATGCATTTTATTCGGCTGCCCCTTGCCAGTTTTTTACTGGCCCAACCAAGTTTTAGAAAATGCCACTTTTAACTGCAACACAGTGACTTAAAAAAAATTACGTTAAAGCTGTCACACATAAACAGGCAGCAAGCTTAAAACCTAATTTTATTATGGCAACCTTTATTTCTAAATGAAAATACATTTTCTCCAAAATGGAAGGGAAGCAATGCTTTGTGCCGCGATGAGCCATTGTCCAACATACGAATGAGAACTCTCTATTCTTGAATATTAGGAGAAAATTAGAAAATATATTGCAGTGGGATATTACTTGATACCTTTGTAAGAATTCTTGTTTATCTAGTTATGCAATGCCAGTGGAATTTTCTCTAATATAAAATCAATTAGCAAAATTTGAATATCTTTGGAACCTTTGTTGCATTGTATATGAACTGACATGTATAGTTGATGGAAATTGTAGACTTTTCATGTGCAATGGACTATAAAACCATGACGAGAATCACAGCAACCTAAGTGGTTTGTAATTACGTTTATAATGTACATGTTTTAATATTTAATTTGTCTCTGAACACTTCTAGGTTGCAGATCCTAGAAAAGCATTTTACATACTCATTGTATGTGAATGTGTGCCGATCGCTCTTTGAAAAGGACAAGCTGCTGTTTTCATTTTGCTTGACTATAAACCTATTAAGGCCCGACGGACTGGTCAGTCCTCCACTTTTTAATAATAACCTATTATATGTGAAAGTTATATTTCGGAGCGTTCTGAAGGAAAATTCTAAATTAAGGCAATTACAACAATTTTCTCCTTTAAATCAACATTTCTGTAAGAGTTTTATAATTTTTTATGCACAGCTATAAAGAATGTTCATCTATTTTTCAGTGTGCTTAGAGAAGCTTTCATTCCTCCCTGTGATATGGCATTGCTTTTGTAAAACATTTAGCTTGCAGCTCCATGGTGGTCATTACAAATCCCAACAGAAGTCTCTTTATAGCATGAAGTGAAAGGTAATACATGAAATGCTGCTGAAAGGGGGAATCATGCGCATTCAATAAGTGAACAGCCCTTAGTATAGAGCACAGCTAAAAACATAAAGATCTGAAATTTCCTGGAATCTTTCAGTGTAACTACAGCACAAGAGTAACTTGGCACTGTTTTTCCAAGGAAATTTGCATTCAACTAATTTACATCGATTATAAATATGCATAAATTTCCTGGACCATTTGCACTATGTCTGAGATATATCTGCTGAACCCCTCTGCCACTCATTCACATAGCTCCACCCTCATGCAAAAGTCCAGCTCATGTGAGTTTCTTGCCTTTATGCCAGTGAATGTGGTGATGTAGGTTATGCCCAAAAATTTAGATGTGGCCTGAAGTTACCTGATATCAGTGGAACTGGAATTTCTGGGGTTTGATAGAGATTTTCTTCACACATTGTTTTTTGAATGTTTCTTACAGTGAGACCCCATGGCAGAAGACAGAGTCCAAATGGTCTTAGCCCCTATTGGTAGTGTTGCATTTGCACTTGCTTTGTGGCAGTTTTTATATCCTGGCATAGGCAAGTGGGCCCCCGCAGGAAATTTCGGTGTAAGTTCCTGTCGGCAAGGTCGCCATAGAAACTGGCATAAATGTCGACATAATATCTGTCTAAGGACGATCCAAGAAATTCCTGGCCAAAGTTTCAGCTGACTGGATAAGACCACATCGACATTTTGATGAGCAAAGTGAGCTAAATTGTCCTCAGTTAAGAACATTGGGCTGGAGACACTACATATAGTAAATTAAATACAAAAGCCACCAAGATTGTTTCCATTATTGTTTTGGTATCTGTGATGCATATATTGCACTTTTATATTACTTTTAAATTGATATTCGTTTATTACATTGAATCAAAATAATAGGCCTTCAGAAATTGCGGCTGAACATTAGTGCGAAGCAATCTTAAAGAACAGGTTAATTAAAGTTCAATTAATTTTCTTTAAAAATTCTCTCTTAGAAGGAAATGGTGTGCAAAGCTTCAATAATGGTTTTATTCAGTGAATAGCTAACCCAAACAGACCAGGAAGGTGCCAAGATCTGTGCTAAGTTGCATTTTAACTGGAGCAGTGTCGGTGCTTGCAGTGTATCTGGGTTGAAAAGGGAAAACAGCCAGGATTCCCATTTTTAATCACTTGGGTGGGAATCCACTGGAATGGCTGAAATATAGGCTGGAATGTGGTTACACTAGGTTCCAACCAAGCACTGAAGGTTTTGGGTTGGCTGTGTGGGTGGAAACCTCTGTTTATTGTTGAGAATTCCAACACCTGTATTCTTCGCAGGGTCCAAAAGCTTGATAAACGCAGTCAGCTTGGTCAAACTAGGGAGGCCAGCCAAATCATCAATGGTTATAGAGACTACCTGGGGTCCAGTCTAGGATTGAGAACTGAATCCCCAAAGGTCTGGCAATTTCTTAAAGGAATTTTTGAAGTGACCCCCCTTTGTAAAAGGGCTGCGGGGGCACCAACAGTTTCTTCCAGGGAAGGAACCAGGCACCTCCACCACCCTCTTCCCTCCCTGCCAGGAATTGTTAACGAGAATTTTCGGTTTCCCTCAAGGAGACGACGCTAGATGTGGCCCGAGCCTGCCGAATGCATGTAACTTGTAAAACGATTGACGGCACAGTGGCGCAGTGGTTAGCACTGCAGCCTCACAGCTCCAGGGACCCGGGTTCGATTCTGGGTACTGCCTGTGTGGAGTTTGCAAGTTCTCCCTGTGTCTGCGTGGGTTTTCTCCGGGTGCTCCGGTTTCCTCCCACAAGCCAAAAGACTTGCAGGTTGGTAGGTAAATTGGCCATTATAAATTGTCACTAGTATAGGTAGGTGGTAGGGAAATATAGGGACAGGTGGGGATGTTTGGTAGGAATATGGGATTAGTGTAGGATTAGTATAAATGGGTGGTTGATGGTCGGCACAGACTCGGTGGGCCGAAGGGCCTGTTTCAGTGCTGTATCTCTAATCTAATCTAATCTAATCCCATGAACTTTGACAGGGTCAGTGGTGTAAACCCAGAATGGGAATATTTTGTCACTTACAGCAAGGTGCATTGCCCCTCAAGTTTTCTGAGTCACGATGTAAATGTTTGTGTTGTCATCAATCCCAAACATGGATCGTGGACACTTGTGCAAATAGTGAAGATTGACCAGTTCCCAAGGAACTGTATCCAAGCAAGGAGTCAGTGCCTTCAGGAGAGGATAGAAAGGAGAGAGGAAAAGAAAAAAGTCTTAGCAGATAAAGTGCCATCTAATTTAATACAGAAACTCAAATTCTATTCATGCCATTTGTTGCATATATTTGCATTTCAATGTTTATGTTTGGTTTATAGAAAAATTAAAATGTCACATGAAAATGGAGTAAAACACTGCTTCTTGGTACCTTTGTGATACTAGTGGAACTGTGGAACTCCTGTGCTGTTATTGCTTTATAACTACAGGAGTATTATACCACATAATAAATAGGGGTGATTTTAAATTTTCTCTGAAAGTGGGCATAAAGTGCAGGGTCTGCCCAATGGCTGCAGTAAGAAGCTCAATGGTAAACCGTTGGCTAGACCGCTCTGCTCCAATACCACTGGAAAAGCATGTATGGTGCAAGTTCCATGCATTTGTACTGAAAATTGCAAACATGGTCCTAAAGCTGCTGTGAGATTCCTGTTGAATAAGCAATTCGGCTTCCACTTGTTTCAGGTGAGAGTGATTCTCCTCTTGCCCACACCCCCACCCCAAAATTTCAAGGTCTGATTTTTTTTTTCTCTGCTTTTTAGTTGCTGTTATCCTGTTTTGCAGCATAACCAGGAGGGGAACAGTTGAAACTTGACTGCCATCAGTTATTATGCTGCAAAGGGGAGCTGTGTACCACTTATCCAGCCCCTTAAGGGCCCAATGTTTTATTGCTGTGAATAGATATAACATGACATCTGTTAAAGTAAATTTGCTGTACTTGTGGGGAATTGCATGAAAATGACAGATATATAGACACACATAAATAAAAACACAACAGGCCCAGGCACGCAACATGCTCCAATGTGGGTTGCAAGTGCAAAAGGGCACAGACTGTATGCCAGGCTCATTCGGCTTCTGATTTTTATGTGAATTTGGCAGCCATCCCATATTATGCCTGGAGTGCCTATGCAGCGATGAGGAGGCTGATTTTCTGCCCGTTGACAATACTGCACTCTGTGCCCCACCCCATCTCTGTACCTTTGATGCCTTTGTTTTCCCTCCACCCACCTTCCATCCCCTGACAAGAAAATCACCCAGTTCACAATTGGCAGCCAGTAGCCCTTCATTGCTGGCACCGAACATTGCATCCCTGCTGCTCCTGGCTCATCGGGAACAACGTCCTTCGACCAACAAAAAATTCTACTAATGAGTTGACCTCACATTATCAGCTTATTTGTTCTCAGGCACACACAATGCCTAAACAGGTCCTGTGCTGCTGAGTGTGTTACTGGCCTCTGTTTGACTTTTTAGTTCAACTGAGCCCAGTACAAAAAGAAAAAATTCAGCATCTTGCAGCAAACAATTGTTTTGTCAGTACATTATATCCTAAACATTTTTACTGGAGTAATGTTTATTGGTTTACAAACACAAATGGATATCTAGCATTTCAAAATGAAGGAAATGAGGACTTCTACCCACATTGTTGAACTTTTGTTAAAAGTTCAAACTGAGGCAATGTTTAGCTCTTGAGATGTGCTTAGTTATGGTTTGTTAATCAGATCGTATAGACATTCTGTCTATTAATGCTGCTTTTACCTTCAGATTAATGATGAAGAGTGGACATTTTTGCTGACTGGTGGCATTGGCTTAGATAACCCCTACATAAAGCCATGTGACTGGCTTCCTACAAAATCTTGGGATGAGTTCTGCCGTCTTGATGAAATTACAGCATTCATGGGCATCCGGAAAGAGTTTACAATTTTGTTAGATGGATGGCAGACTGTGTACAACAGCCTGGTAGGTTGGGAGGTGGTGGCAGGAAAATATATTTTTTAAAATTAATCTGTCTACCTTCAAGGTTATTTTGTCAGTATATTGATTATTTTGCTTGTACTTAATGCATGCTGAAAATATTGATATTTGCCAAACTATAGAGGATATACAAAATAACAGACTGCAGTCTTTTGCAAGTGACAACTCATCAATGTATTGTGCAATGTAATTTACCGTAGGGTGTTTAGTTCAAGACGTGACACAAACCTTTCAGTAGCTCAGCTGTTTAATGAAAAATTATTAAACATTCAGGCTATACAGTGCTAAGTTTAGTATTTTGTTTGTCAAATAATATATTACATATATGTGATCACTGATTGCCATATAAATCTTATAGCTATTAAAATAATCTGTTAACTGTTTTTGTGGCCTATTAATATTGAGGATGAGGGGCTACCCAGATTGATCCAGTTGAACTTAATTCATGGACTATTTGAAGCTGGTTCAAATGGGTGCAGCATAGGTAGATATCTTTTTGTATCTAAAATGTTTATCTCTACTTTTCATAATCTCTTAGTTAGATCTTGGAATCGAGGAGTTTGCAGCCTTGCTGTATAGCTGCTGTGTCCATCAGATGTCTAGCCAAGTTTTCATATAGGTGAAATCACTGAGGTCAATTAGACGGTTTCTTAGCTGAATATTTCCAGCATTTTCTTTTCTTATTTCAAACTTCCAGCATCTGCAGTATTTTGCTTTTATTTTGGAGGAAAAGGGGTAAGTGGTTTTCAGGTGAGCTAGGGTTTCAGGGTTTAATGCAAGCCTGTTGAATTCTCTCAGAAGTCGTTCTCAGTGTTTGCAGGCCTGAGGTGTTTGTAGATTTCTCTCATGGTTGAAAGTTCAGTTTGAAGACAGAGGATCGCTTCAAATTTCACTGCTGCATAAGTTAAAAATGTAGAATTTTACAGCAGGGTGCCTCCCTTCTGGCTTGTTTGATATTCTTCCAGCCCTTAGCTGGACAAGCTGTTTGGTGATGCTTCTTTCTGGGCATCTCTCTCTCTCTCCCCCTTTGTCTGTCTCTCGAGGGCTGCCTTTTTACGGTAAAAGTTTGTTACATCTCGTCTCTGCTGGGAGACAGGGATTTTCTTCCCTGTAATGACTGACAATGGTCTAGGATGTGGCTACTTTTACAAATTCATTGTTTCAGAAGAACCCATTCAATTCAGGAATGTTTCAGGATGGGGTAATAGACACCTCTCAAACTGGTTCGGCATCCTTTGTTCTATGACCCGGGTTCAATTCTGGGTACTGCCTGTGTGGAGTTTGCAAGTTCTCCCTGCGTCTGCGTGGGTTTCCTCCGGGTGCTCCGGTTTCCTCCCACAAGCCAAAGACTTGCAGGTTGACAGGTAAATTGGCCATTAGCAATTGCCCCTAGTATAGGTAGGTGGTAGGGAAATATAGGGACAAGTGATGATGTGATAGGAATATGGAATTAGTGTTCTTTCTTTGGGCCTCCTTATCTCGAGAGACAATGGATATGCGCCTGGAGGTGGTCAGTGGTTTGTGAAGCAGCGCCTGGAGTGGCTATAAAGGCCAGTTCTGGAGTGACAGGCTCTTCCACAGGTGCTGCAGAGAAATTTGTTTGTCGGGGCTGTTGCACAGTTGGCTCTCCCCTTGCGCCTCTGTCTTTTTTCCTGCCAACTACTAAGTCTGTTCGACTCGCCACAATTTAGCCCTGTCTTTATGGCTGCCCGCCAGCTCTGGCGAATGCTGGCAACTGACTCCCACGACTTGTGATCAATGTCACACGATTTCATGTCGCGTTTGCAGACGTCTTTATAGAGGAGACATGGACGGCCGGTGGGTCTGATACCAGTGGCGAGCTCACTGTACAATGTGTCTTTGGGGATCCTGCCATCTTCCATGCGGCTCACATGGCCAAGCCATCTCAAGCGCCGCTGACTCAGTAGTGTGTATAAGCTGGGGGTGTTGGCCGCTTCAAGGACTTCTGTGTTGGAGATATAGTCCTGCCACCTGATGCCAAGTATTCTCCGAAGGCAGCGAAGATGGAATGAATTGAGACGTCGCTCTTGGCTGGCATACGTTGTCCAGGCCTCGCTGCCGTAGAGCAAGGTACTGAGGACACAGGCCTGATACACTCGTACTTTTGTGTTCCGTGTCAGTGCGCCATTTTCCCACACTCTCTTGGCCAGTCTGGACATAGCAGTGGAAGCCTTTCCCATGCGCTTGTTGATTTCTGCATCAAGAGACAGGTTACTGGTGATAGTTGAGCCTAGGTAGGTGAACTCTTGAACCACTTCCAGAGCGTGGTCGCCAATATTGATGGATGGAGCATTTCTGACGTCCTGCCCCATGATGTTCGTTTTCTTGAGGCTGATGGTTAGGCCAAATTCATTGCAGGCAGACGCAAACCTGTCGATGAGACTCTGCAGGCACTCTTCAGTGTGAGATGTTAAAGCAGCATCGTCAGCAAAGAGGAGTTCTCTGATGAGGACTTTCCGTACTTTGGACTTCGCTCTTAGACGGGCAAGGTTGAACAACCTGCCCCCTGATCTTGTGTGGAGGAAAATTCCTTCTTCAGAGGATTTGAACGCATGTGAAAGCAGCAGGGAGAAGAAAATCCCAAAAAGTGTGGGTGCGAGAACACAGCCCTGTTTCACACCACTCAGGATAGGAAAGGGCTCTGATGAGGAGCCACCATGTTGAATTGTGCCTTTCATATTGTCATGGAATGAGGTGATGATACTTAGTAGCTTTGGTGGACATCCGATCTTTTCTAGTAGTCTGAAGAGACCACGTCTGCTGACGAGGTCAAAGGCTTTGGTGAGATCAATGAAAGCAATGTAGAGGGGCATCTGTTGTTCACGGCATTTCTCCTGTATCTGACGAAGGGAGAACAGCATGTCAATGGTCGATCTCTCTGCACGAAAGCCACACTGTGCCTCAGGGTAGACGCGCTCGGCCAGCTTCTGGAGCCTGTTCAGAGCGACTCGAGCAAAGACTTTCCCAAAGAATTAGTGTAGGATTAGTATAAATGGGTGGTTGATGGTCGGCACAGACTCGGTGGGCCGAAGGGCCTGTTTCAGTGCTGTATCTCTAAACTAAACTAATGTGGCAATGTTCAAATACGCATGCGCCATCTTTTGCAGCATTGTCTTTTTCCTTAAAAAGGCAACTCCAATTTTTATAACACTTCAGTTTGAGTTTTTTTCACCGTCGCACTTCTTGTAAGCGTGACATCTCATTACAGCCTTGGTTCAAACATGGACAAAAGAGCTGAACTCAAGAAGTGAAGTGAGAGTGATTGCTCTTGATAACAAGGCAGCTTTTCACCGAGTATGACATCAAGGAGCCCTAGCCAAATTGAAGTCAATGAGAATCGGGGGAAAACTCTTCACTGGTTGGTGACATACCTAGCATAAAGAAAGATGGTTATGGTTGTTGGAGCTCAATCATCTCAGCCTCAGGACATTGCTGCAGGAATTCCTCAGGGTGGTGTCCTGGGCCGAACCATCTTCAGCTGCTCCATCATAAATTCGTAAGTGGAGATGTTCGCTCATGATTCCAGTGTTCAGTACCATTTGCAACTCCTCAGACATTGAGGCAGTTCGTGTTCATATGAAGCAAGACCTGCACAACATTCAGACTTGTGCTGATAAGTGGCAAGTAACATTTGCACCGCACAAGTGCCGGACAATGACCATCTCCCACAAGAGAGAATCTAACCATCTCCCCTTGACATTCAACGGCTTTACCATCGCTGAATCCCCCACTATCAACATCCTGGGGTTACCATTGACCAGAGATTGAACTGGAGCAGTTACATATATACGGTGGCTAAGACTAGTGGCCAACCATTTTTCCCTTGAATCTGAAGAAGCAGAAACAGGGTTAGAAATAAACTCTGACAGGGTATTGCTAGCAAAGATACAATTGGAACAGAGGAAACTTGAATTTGAAGAAAGAGAGAGAGATAGGAGAAAGAGAAAGAAAGAGTCTTCCAGAAGGAATGTGAGGGAAGAGAAGGAGAGAGACAGGCGAAAGAAAAAGAGAGGGGAAAGGGAGAAAGCAAGAGAGGAGAGAGAGAAAGAAAGAAAGCAAAGAAAGAAAGAAAGCAGAGAGAGAAAGAACCTTTCAGAAGGAACATGAAAAAAATGAGAGAAGAGAGAGAAAGAGAAAGAACCTATCAGAAGGAATGTGAGGAGAAAGAGAGCTGAGGCTGCTTGAGTTAACTAGGGGGCGACAGAATAATGCCAGTGAAAGCATGACCAATATGAAGGATCGTAATTCAGGGCTGGGTCTAGACTTGTTAAAATGTTCCCAATTGATTCCAAAATTCAATGAGGGAGACATGGAAGCATTTTTTATATCTTTTGAAAAATTTGCAAGGCAGTTAAAGTGACCAGCTGAGGCTTGGACTCTCCTGCTACAAAGCAAGCTAACTGGAAAAGCCCTTCAGGTTTATTCCCTGTTGCCAGATGAAAGTTCATCAAATTATGAACTGCCTAAAAATGCTATCCTCAGGGCATATGAGTTGGTATGGAAGACTATTGCCAGAAGTTTAGAACCCTCAAGAAGCTAGCTGATCAAACTTATCTGGAGTTTGAGAAAAATAAGCAGCTGGCTTTTGACCAGTGGTTGAGGGCTCTTAAAGTGCAACCCAGTTATGAAAATCTCAGAGAGGTAATTTTGCTCAAGGAATTTAAAAACTCTCCCCCGCTGTCCATAAAGACACATGTAGAGGAACAAAAATTTCATAGAATCCGGATGATGAGTTTGCTTTGATCTAAAAGTCAGTTCCCCAGGGAAAACCTTTCCTAGTCACCCCCACAAATCTGAAAAGGACAAATAGTGGGAAGGTGATAGAAGCCCAAGCAGTCCTGGGAGAGAAGGAAAAGCAGGAGACACGGGGGGGGGGGGCTCCTCCAGCCAAAAAGGAAGGTGCTGTCAGTCGGAGTGAGACCCGGAGACCTGTGTGCTTCCATTGTAATAAAGCAGGTCATTTAAGAGCTGACTGCTGGAGACTATGGGGAAAGCCTGTCAGGTTATTCAGGGCACTCCCACTCAATGAATGAGAAGGGACCCTGATGGAAAGCACAGCTGAACAAACTGTGGCTTTAACGGCAGTAATAGTAAGACCCAGGAAGCCTACTGTTGCAAGTGCAGGAAAATTTAATAGCATTCCTGAAAACTATCAGGATTTTGTATCTGAAGGGAGAGTAACCCCATACTCCTCGAGTGGGGCAAGCAAGCCCTTGGTAATCTTCATGGTCACAGGGGCCACTAGATCCTTTTTACTGGGAAAAGGCCTGACCTTTCCCCCAGACAGTGCAGTAAATACCAGAATGGTGGTAACTGGTATTGGAGGGCGGTGTATGCCTGTACCTTTACTTCGGGTGCACTTGGAGTGCAACCTAGTTTCGGGACCGGTAACTGTAGAGATTGTCCCTTGTTTGTCTGTGGACGGGCTTGACCTGCTCCTAGGTAATGATCTGGCAGGGGCACAGGTGGTAGTTTCCCTGTAGTGAAAGAGAGACCACAAGAGGTCAGAGAGACAGGGTAGTGGCAGAAGACAGGCCCCTGCAGTTTCCCTGAATGTGTAGTGAACGGGGTCATGATCAAACCAGCTCCCCCAGAAGAGTTTGAATTGGCACTGCAGGCAGATCACCATGAGGTCTGTCTGTCTGAGACTTTCTTTGGAAAGTTAGTAGACCCAGGGAATGAATTAAATCGATTTTCCCTAGCTGAGGCTCAGCGAGCCGACCCAGTAGTGAGAGAGTTAGCACAGGCTAACCAGTCTGAAATTGAAGCAGAAGGAGTCCCTGACTGCTACTATTTAAAGAATGAGGTATTGATGAGGAAATGGAGTTCTCCTCACAGACCTGAGAGCAAGGAGTGGACAGTGGTTCACCAGTTAGTGGTGCTGCAGAGGTATCAGAGAGAAATATTAAGAATGGTCCATGAGATTACAGTGGCTGTACATGTCAGTATACGAGAAACCAAAGCCCACATAAGACAGCAGTTCGACTGGCCAAAACTCCACAAAGATGTAGTGGAGTATTGTAGGAGTTGCCACATGTGCCAGGTTGAGGGGAAACCGCAACCTTCAATGAAATCTGCACCCCCTAAGTCCTGTATTGGTGTTTGGAGGACCCTCCAGGAGAGGGCTGGTGAATTGTAAGGGACCCCTGCCGAGAACAAAAGGGGACAGACAGGCACAAGGCTGGCAAAAAGTTAGAGAGGAAAGAGAAAAAGTGACCAAGAGAGCAGGTTAAAGGAAGTCCGGGAGGAATCCCAAATGGAAATTAAATGTATGTTCGTAAACCCCTACTGTCTGGTCAGCCATGAAATGTTTGAAAAATTAGACCCTACATCCTCCTATGTAAATGCAGACACAAGAAGCACCCCACCTGAGTTGCTCACAGCATTTACAGCAGCCCACAGAGGCAAAGAAAGCCCTCAAGAGGGTAGAGAGACCATGAGGGTGATGCATCATCTAGTTGAAGTGCCACAAGGGAGTGCAGTCAAATCTGGACAAATACCTGAAAGCAGAAGTATCCCAGAGGACAAAGGGAAAATTAGCAAAAAATCTCCTCCACAGTCAGGAGAAAAGGGAACAAACCATCCCCTGAGGTGAAAAGCCCTTGCATGACTCATCAAAGCACTAAAAGAGAGTTCAGAGTGGATCCACCCACTGCCGATGCCCATGAGCAGAACTCCAACCTAGGGCTAATTAAATCTAGCCCTCCCCCTGCAAACCTCAACAGGAACAAAGACACCCTAGGCAGTGATGGAAATGTGCAAACTGAAAAAATACTTCCCCAAAAATCATATGTTTATTGGGATGCCAAAAAGGGCAGCTTTAAGCAGCACTGCTACCAAAAGACAGGTGGTAACAATTTTCAGGATTTCTAACTGAATAAGAATGAATGAGAGAGATGTGTGTTTTCCTGTACCTACTCTTCTCTCTAGTCCCTTTTAATGAAATGCTATTCTAAAAATCACATTTCATTCCATTGTGTGTGGAGGTGTCATGAAGACCCCAACTGCCACGAATGAGGCATATTAATTTCATCATATGAAGCATTAATTTTAAACTGTTCCTGGACTGAAGAGATGATTGTTTAAAGAGATCAGGGGCTGGAAAAATTTGCATTCTAAGAGACAGTTGCCTAGGAAAAGACAATGGAACTGCTTCCTGATCCAATTAACCCAAATGGATTTTGATCACCCGACGTTGAAGGTGGAACAAGCCAGACAACACTGCTGGTGTCTGCTAACATGAAAGGAATCCACAAAAACTAAGGATAGTTTGTTAAAAAAAACAACTAGTCACATGACTAACCTGCTGGCCCAGGGTTTTTGAATTGTGCTCACAGGATAGTTTCTCTCTCTCTCAAATTCCCAGATCCGCTGAAGTTACTTAAATCTCAAGAGTGAAGACTCCTACGTCGAAACAAGCTTGAAAGTGTGCACTGGGCCCCAACGAAAAGGCAAAATTTAACTGCAATCAAAGACTTTACATCAAACTCAAATGACTGTAAATTAACCCCAGCTATTGCTTCAAACTTTTCCCTTTATTCTTACCCCTTTTCTGTCTCTATCTGCGTGAGTGTTTATCGTGTATGCATGCTAGCATGGTCACATTGCGTATTCGTAGTAGTTTTAACTGAATTAGAGTTTTAATGTTAATAAACTTACACCTTTCTTGTTTAAATCTAAGAAAACCTGTCTGGTTGATTTCTTTGTCTTACAATTGGAGAGCAGTGAACAAGGATTCACTGAGAGGGAGCCAAAAACAGTGTTTTAAAAATTAAACCCTGTTATGGTCAAACCAGGCAAAGGCTGAAAGGAAATACCCTAGACCCCTTTCTCACCTGGTCGTAACAAGGGGTATTAGGAGGTGTAACCAAAAGCTTTAGTCAAAGCGGGGCTTTTAAGAAGAGTCTTAAAGGAAGAGAGTAAGATGGAAAGGCAGAGTGGTTTACGGAGGAAATTCTAGAGTGTGGGGCCAGTTAAATGCAGGTACAGCCGCCAGTGGTGGAGTGAAGGGAAGGGGTGCACAAGGCACCAGAGTCAGAGAAATGGAGAGTTCAAGAAATTGTGGTGGGGTGGGGAATTGAATGATGAGAAGGGATTGCAGAAGTAGGGTGGTAAGAGGTCACAAAGAGAGTTAAACATGAGGATGAAAATTTTAAATTTGAGGTTTGGAGTAACTGGGAGCCAATCTAGAGCAGCAAGAGCAGTAGTAATGGGTGAGCGGAACTTGATGTGGATAGAGTACAGGCAGCAGAGAATTGGATAAACTGAAGTTAATAGACGATAGACAATGGGAGGCAGTCCAGGAGCACATTGGAATAATCAAGTCTAAAGGTGGAAAAGGGCTTGGATGAGGGTTTCAGCAGCAGATGAACTAAGGTAGGGGTAGAGGTGAGTGCTAATACAGTGGTGGAAGTAAACAATATTTTTAATGGAGAAGATGTACGGTAGTTCAGCTTGGGGTTAACTAGAATATCAAGGTTATTAACAACCTGAAATTGATGGCAAGAGCAGAATTTGTGGTGGGAGCTGAAGACAGTAACTTAAGTCTTTCCACTGGTTATCTCAAATAAATTGTGGCTCATTCAAGACAGAATCATAAAATAGTAGAGCACAGAAGGCGGTCAGTTGACCCATTGAGTCTGTGCAGCTCTTTCGAAGAGCAATCCTGCTCGTCCCACTGCACCAATATTCCCCATTCCCCATGGTTTCTTTATTTACTCCATCTAAATCCTTCATGACTTTAATTACCTCTATCAAATCTCTACTTAACCTTCTTTGCTCTAAGGAGAACAACCCCAGCTTCTCCAATCTATCCATGTAACTGTAATCCCTCATCCTCTGTACCCCCAAATTCAAGTTATTAATGTATATCAAAAACAGCAGTGGTCCTAGTGCTGAACCATGGGGAAAGCACTGTGCACCACCTTCCGGTCCGAAAAACAGCCATTCACTTCAACTCTGGCCAGGATTTTGATGCACACTGGGGTGGGAAAAGAAGCAGCAGGTGCTGAAAATGGCAGCACCAGCTGGGGTGCTGGTTTCCCATCGTCGTTCCCACTGCAGGCAAGGTTCATCAGGGCAGGGGAAGGCCAGCCCAAGAACCTGCCCGATCCACAAATAAGTCCAATTAAACTAGTTAAAGGTCTCATTGAGAGCTCTAAGAGGGCCAGCTTGAGATTTTGGTGGGAGCGCATAGGTTGCATGCTGGGTCAGGGGATGACCAGGTGCATGGAGGTGGCAACACAGTGGTGAGCCAGTCATGGGCACCCCAAGAAATTAGGTGGGCTCATAAAAGGGAGCACGGCTGAGATGAGCACTCAGACATCGGGTGTGCACAGGTTGCAGGGAGAGTGTTGACTGCATGCTTGGGCAGTGCAAGGGGTTGTCACCCCACTGGCTTCGAGGCAGCATAAGAGGAGGAAGCAAGGCTTCCAGACACTATAGGGAGCCACCCGAGCACAATGAAGACATCAGCTGGCAATGGGAGCTTGACTCTCAGATTTCAAGGATGAGGTGTGGATCTTGGTGGCATTTCACAAACGGTAGCACTCCACTGCATCTCGCAAGTCACTGATGCCCTATTTGTGAGAGCTGGACAGTACATTCAATTCCAGACAGATGGGGCCTCACAGGCGCACAGGGCAGTGGGTTTTGCCTCCATCGCTAGATTTCTCCAGGCCCAAGGCATCATAAAGGCATAGAGTGACAGGCCAATGAGATTCATCAACAGGAAGGGCACTCCCTCAATATTCATCTCATCTGTGACTACATCAAGACCTTCCTGCATGTGTACACTCACTTCATTCCTTCATCCTCTGGCAGTCCAAGCTGCCGTAGCTCCTCATTTCACCCCACCAAACTACGTGAATGGATTCTCGTCGACAAGAGATAGCTACTCATTCCTTTGAGACCCCGAGATACAGCCACAGAGGTGCTACAACATCTGCTCACAAGGACCAGAATTGAGCAGGCTATCGGGCTTCTAAAGGTGCGGCTCTGGTATTTGGGCCAGTCTCCTGCAAGGGTGTCGCACACTGTGGTGGTCTGCTGCGCTTGTCATAATATGGCCCTCCAGAGAGGTGTGTACCTTGAAAAGGGTGAAGCGCTTGGAGAAGGAAGAGGAGCAGGATGTGGAAGGGGAGGAGGAAGATGAAGATGCAGAACACAGAGATGCTCCAGGAAGTGGCTGGGCCCTGCACTGGACTCGAGGGTCTCGTCAGAATGCCATCAATGGGCAGGTATCATGTGTTCCAGGCATGAACTTAGCTGAACTTACCCAGGAGGAAGGCCTGGTCTGGAACTCACTTTGAGGTGCCTGTGAGAACACTTCCATTGAAGATACAGTCTGGAATAGATCCACTCTTAAAGACAATGAAGGATGCACTGTCCCCATTCAAGGGAGTGCTTGGCAAGGGCTGAGGCAGTGAGGAGGATGAGGGTGCCTCCCTTCACGGGGCACCACCATTATCATCATTGGCCTCCCTGTTGCCTCTGACTGAGGGATCAACTGTGCAGCAGGGCCCTATGGAGGCTGCCCCTGCAATGCCACAATGTAAATGTGTCAATATTTACATGGTGTTGAAAAATAGAAAAAGTGCATATTTACAGGTGAAACAAACCCCAGTGAAATTTAAACAGAATATGGCATTCAATCTGAACATCAATGCACAGTTCTTGCATGCTGTCTGAGTGTTGCCACATATGGCTGTCCATGAGGTTGGCCACTCTGTCAGTGGAGGAGCTCATGTGTTCAAAACCCTAAGCCATGGTAGCACACATGAGCTGAATGGATTCCTCCATTCTCAGCCCATGACCCCACACTGTCACAAGGAACTCTGACATGTGGGAGCATATCTGTTGCTGCTGATCTAAGTAGAGCCTCCTTTCTTGTGACATCTTCGCTCAGCTGAGCATGGCTATGTATGTCCTCTATTCTCTGCGGGGGGGGGGGGCTACCCACAGCTTCATCTGCCTCGTTCGCCTTTTCCTGCTCACTCGTGATGTGCTGATCACCCAATGGAACCCTATCTACGTGCGGGCAAGGACCCACCAAGGTTACTGTATCTGAGCTGGTGGCGAGTGTACTTTTAAGTTGGCTCTGATGTCTCTGTGCATGCCCCAGTACATACATAGGAATTTGTTCTTCCCCTGCAATGTTTGAACCTGTGGGAGACACAAGAACAGATCATGAGACTAAGCCTTGGAGAGGAGAAGCCTCCCAATGCAGCTGAGTCTTTGGCATGCTATCGGACGGGGTGGTGTGCACTGCATCCCCTTCACATATGCATTGTAGTAACTATTCATCCTCTCCACTTGGAATGCCCATCCAGCCTTCCCTGACTTGCTCATGGTCAGCCACCCTGGCAATCTGCATTATTGCCTCCTCCAGGGCGGTCACGATGTGTGGGTTCGGGACCTCTCCTCCTATCTGCGCCATTTCGTGGGCATTATGTGGGAAAATTGGGGAGGAATCTAGAAAAGATGGCTTAAACAAATGCTCATCTCCCTACCACCCAGTTGGCTTGCCATGATCAAAAGGCATCTCTTAATGCAGTCAAACTATGACAGAGAAGGAAACGTGAACTCCTAATCTCGCTTCAAAAGGTGGGAAAAGAAGAAAAATTCTGAACCTCGCCTGCTGGAATGTGAAAACAATGATCGACTCTGGTGACAACAGGCAGACCCAATGACGATCGTCTTGGTGGCAGTGAGCTCGCCAGACTAGACATTGATATAGCGGCCCTGAGTGAGGTCCGCTTCACAGAGCAAGGCAGCCTAATAGAACAGAATGCTGGCTACACCCCTTGTTGGTCAGGTAGACCTCAAGGTGAACAACACCTCTTCGGTGTCGGCTTCATGGTGACGAAGATTGTTGCCACTAAACTTACAAGCCCGCCAATCGGCCATTCCGAATGCATCATGTTTCTGTGCCTGCCCCTCCAAGACCAGCAGCATGCAATCCTCATCAGCGTTTATGCTCCAACCCTAAAGGCTAACCCAGCTGCAAAGATAAGTTCTACATAGATCTCCACAAACTCATCCAGAATGCCCCTCCTAAGGACAAAATTGTTGTCCTCGGCGATTTCAATGCCAGAGTGGGCTGTGACAGCCTGGCATGGAAGGGAGTGCTCGGAAACCATGGAGTTGGAAACCATAATGAAAACGGATGTTTACTCCTGGGACTCTGCAGAAAAGCAACTGTCCATAATCAACACCTTTTTTCAACAAAAAGATCACTTCAAGACCACATGGATGCTTCCCCAGTCTAAACACTGGCCCCTGATAGATTACATCTTGGTGCGCCAGTGTGATCTAAAGGACGTCCTGCATACTAGAGTCATGCTCAGTGCTGACAGTCTTACAGACCACCAGCTTGTTCGTTCAAAGCTGAACTTTCACTTCAAGCCTAAGCCCAAGAACAGGCCTAGAGACAACCCATCAAAGAAATTGTGGAGTCAGCAACCTGCAAACCTCATCTTGCAGCGATAGATTTCAAGCAACCTTACAGACTAGACTGTAACATCCTGATCTCACTGCTGATTCCACTCCAGAGGAACTCTGGGAACACATCAAAGCTGCAGTACTGGATACTTCCAACGAGCTCATCAGACCCAGCACCAAGAAGAATAGGGACTGGTTTGATGAAAATGACAAGGAAATTCAAGATCTGCTAAAAATAAAAGGGTCAGCTCATCAGACTCACCTGGCTCAGCTGGCCAGCCAAGAGAAAAAGACAACCTACTGTCAAGTATGCAGCACCCTTCAATGTAAACTGAGGAACATCCAAAATGGTGATTGAACTTGCTGAAAAAACTCAACTGTGCGCTGATACTGGCAGCATACGACATTTCTATGAAGCACTAAAATCTGTCTATGGACCAGCATATCAAACTGAAAACCCCCTGAGGAGCGCCGATGGCAAGACCCTACACACTGACAAGGAGTTAGTCCTGGATCGCTGGTTGGGACACTTTGAAACTCTCCTCAGCACTAAGTGCACAATGCATGATACTGCCATCAATCGCATCCAACAACAGCCTGTCAAAGAAGAACTGGATGAGAGCCCAACTCTGGAGGAAACTGTGACTGCCATCAACTAGATGAAGAACAACAAAGCCCTGAGAGCTGATGGAATTCCAGCCGAAGCCTTGAAGCATGGTGGCCCTGCCCTATACACCAAGCTCCATGAGTTTTTCACGACCTGCTGGGAACAGGGCAGGATTCCATGGGATCTCCGTGATGCCGTTATCATCACCTTGTACAAAAACAAAGGAGAAAAATCAGATTGCTCCAACTACCGTAGGATCACCCTCCTTTCTATTGCCGGGAAGATCCTGGCTAGAATACTTCTGAACAAGTTTGTGTCTAGCATTGCGGAAGAAATCCTCCCAGAGAGCCAGTGTGGTTTCAGAGAAAACTGAGGCACCACAGACAAGATATTTGCACTCAGACAATTACAAGAAAAGTGTTGTCAGCAAAACAAAGGCCTATACATCACTTTTGTAGACCTCATCAAGGCATTCGACACTGTAAGCAGAGATGAGCTTTGGAAAATCCTTGTAAAACTTGGATGCCCACCCAGGTTCCTGGCCATGGTCAAGCAGTTTCATGAAAATCAATGTGGACAAGTCAAGCAAAACAGCGACCTCTCAAGTCCCTTCCGTATCTCCAATGGTGTGAAGCAGGGATGTGTGCTGGCCCCAACCCTATTCACCATCTTTTTCAGCATGATGCTGCAGCAGGCAACGAAAGACCTTAAGGAGGGAGTTTACGTACGCTACTGGACTGATGGAGGCCTTTTCAACCTCAGGCGTCTTCAGGCTCACACAAAGACACAAGAAAAACTCATCCATGAACTTCTTTTCGCCGATGACTGTGCTCTCCTGGCCCACAATCAGACCTGCAATGTATAACAACACATTTTTCCGAGGCGGCACAACTCTTTGGACTAAAAATCAGTTTAAAGAAAACTGCATTAGCCTGCACCCCAAGAAGAATATAGACCACCAAGCATTGTCATTGAGGGAACCGAGCTGAATGCAGTCAAGCAATTTACTTATTTGGAGAACGTCATCTCGTTTGATGCCACCATAGACAAGGAAGTGGACAATTGGCTTTCAAAAGCAAACAGAATATACAGCAGACTGTACAAACGTGTGTGGATCAACCACAGCCTCAGAGCACAGACCAAACTCAAAGCATACAAAGCCATAGTCCTCACCACCCTTCTGTATAACGCCGAGTCATGGGTCCTATACTGCCATCATGTACGCCTTCTAGAGCGCTTCCATCATCACTGCCTCTGCTGCATCCTCAAGATCCGCTGGCAGGATGGCATCATAAACATTGAAGTCCTGGAAACAGCCAGCATCACCTGCATCGAGACCATCCTTCTGCAAAGCCAACTGCGTTGGGCAGGTCACATTGTCCGGATGGATGACAGTCGCCTGCCCAAGGTCGTGTTGTATGGAAAGCTGACCATGGGTGAAAGAAACAGAGGGGCCCCTGCAAATGTTTCAAGGACTCCCTGAAGAAGCCTCTCTATGTGCCACATTGACCATTGCCAGTGGGAAGCGCAGGCCATAGATTGTGATGCCTGGAGATGCTACAGCAGGAGGGCTACAGACACCTTTGAGACTGAGTGAAGAACCAACATGAACGAGAAAAGGAGGAGAAGGATAGATCCAATTGCCCCCAGCAGTGACTACACCATGCAACCTTCACTGCAACCTTCACTTGCAATCTCTGTGGGAGAATCTGCCGGTCATGGATAGACCTGACTAGCTACCAACAGGCCTATAAACTGCTGACTACAACCTTCCCAAAATCTTTGTCCACGAAGAAATGCCAACAAGAAACATGCCCGTTTCTCCTGCAAGGGCAAAAGAGGGAGAGATAAAGCTCTGCTGACCTCTATAGCCAATGCAATTGGTCATTGAGATATGAAGCTGCATGTATCAGTGCTGGTTGGTCCTCAACAACACTATGGCTCTGAGCCTTGCTGAGGGGTCAGCAAGTATCTGGGATACAGATTCCTCCCATGTTCAGGAGCAGCATATGTCCTCAGGCTCCTCAGCTGGAGTGTCTGCTTGAGGTTGAATGCGTGTAGCTGGAGGTTTTCCACTAGTCGAATGAGGTGTTGCTCTGTAGTTATGAAGAAAGTGATACAGCTCTTGCTTCCATGATTTGTTCTCAGCTGTAGTTGTATCACTTTTTTCAATGTTTGCATAAATCTCACCATTAGCTTTTGGCCAGTGGTGTGTTATTTTCCTATGAGTGAATCCTAGGTAGTTTGAGAATTTACTGAACTCATCGCTGTTGAATGGGGGTCCCTTGTCACTTCTTACCATTTGAGGGATTCCAAACAATGCAAAGATCTGGTCAAGCTTTGGAATGACTGCTTTTGTTGAAGCTGACATAACTAATTCCACAATTGGGAATCTGTTGTAGTCGTTAGTGACAACAAATAAATGTTCACCTGTGGGAAAATCTGTGAAATCAATGCTGAATTCAATCCATGGTCCTGGAGGTAGTTCAGACATCTTGAGAGGATCATGAAGATTTGACATTGTGGTTGCTTGACATGGCAAACACTGATTGATTTTGTGCTCTACCAAGCCGTCAATTCCTGGGAACCATACCTTTTCCCTCAGGATTTGTTTGATTTTGACTGCTCCCTGGTGTCCTTCTTGTGCTATATCGACAGCACGTTACCTCAATGAGTGTGGTATAACAATACAGATGTTGCGTAATGCGAGGTCAGATGTGGTTGTAACGGTTAGCTAATTTTGAACATTGTGAAGACCTCGTAGTGTGTGAGCGATTGTGAGCTTCTCGATCATGTCTTTCCAGTTTTGTGATTCTTTAACCTTCATACATAATTACAAAGCCTCATCTTGTTTCGTTGCTGCTTTGACGTCGGCTAATTTTAGCGACATTGGCAGTGCATTTATGCTTATCTGTTAAGATCTTGTTCAACAACCTTTTCCTCACGACTAATAGAACTGACTGTCGGCAGCGGATGTTGTGAAAGGTAGTCCCGCTGGGTTGAGCTTGCCAGGCTGATACTCAGCTTGGAACTCGTACTCTTGTAGTTTGTGTATCCAACGTTCTATTTCAGTGGATGGTTTGCTATGGGGATTGTTGAACAAGCTTACTAGTGGTCTATGATTAGTTGTTACTTTAAACTCGCTTCCATATAAATAGAGATGAAAGTGTAAGATACCCCATGTGATTGAGAGTGCTTCTCTCTCTGTTTGCGAATAATGTTGCTCTTCGGGAATTAGTGATCTGCTTGTCATCGCAACAATTGATGGGTTACCGGTCTTCATGAGAACTACAACTGGGCTTGCATCCATGACTAGCTGGGTGGTTTTCTTGGGGTCGAAATCAGCATTTGTGCAACTTGATGATAAACATCGTTTGATCTGGTGTACTGCCAATATGTGTGATTTATTCCATTCCTACTTGGTGGTCTCTTTTGTCAGATCGCATAAAGGGGCAGATAGTGTAGCAGGGTCAGGAATGAAGTGACTACAGTACGTGATGAGTCCTAGTAGACTCCAGACTACTTGCACATTTGTAGGATCCGCAGTGTTTGCAATGGCTTCAACTTTCCATGGATCTGGTGATGCTCCTTCACCTACCAACACATGACCGAAGAATTCAATTCTGCTTTTGTTGAACAAGCACTTGTCTTTGTTCGAAGTGAGGTTACATTCTTTGAGATGTTGTAGGCATGCACGTAGGCGAGTCTAAAGTCTACTTTCGGTGCGGCCGTAGATGAGAATATCATCACTGATGTTCAGCGTGCTTTCAAGTCCTTGAAGTGCAGATTGAATCAAGTGCTGAAATACCTCAGCAGCTGTGCTGACACCTATGTTGAGCCTCTTGTATCGTAAAAGACCGATGTGAGTGGAGAATACAGTAGGATATCTCGATTCCTCTGGAAGCTTGATTTGATGGTAGCCTTTAATGAGGTCAAGTTTAGCAAAGTGTTTAACACCATTTACTTTCTTTATGATATCATTGATTGTCAGTGTCAAGTGTCTTTCTCATTTATGGTTTGGTTTGATGATCACATATGCAGATTCTAATTTGGTTCTTGCTCTTGGGTTTCTTGACTTGTATGGGTGAGACCCAGGAGGTAGATCCACAACTTTCCCAATAATATCAAGGTCAAGGACATGGCATTCATCACCGTTGATGCGCAACTGGGAATGCATTAGGATGTACATGCAGCTTGTATGTAACACCTTTCAGTTTTCCGATATCAGTGAAGTGATCAGCATATAGTTCTCAAATGTTTTTGTTATGCAAAGGAATCGCTTATGCGACTGCAATCATTTGCAGATCCATTGCTGTGTTCGAACTGATAAGTGTGTCACATTCTCTCGATATGTCATAGAATACAGCATTCGTTCTAGTGTCTTTGAATGAGACTGGCATTTCAAAAGTTCCGAGGATTTTAAAGGAAAAGTTTGGTATTCCCTGGTTTGCAGGGAATGGTGCAATTCTGAAGTTGGTCAAATGTGTCTATGAGAGCATCTACGTCCAAGCAGCCAGTGATTACAGTCACACGTGGCTGTTTGCCGTCTCTGAGAGAGAGGACAAAATATATTCAGGGTCATCCACCTCTACTTTGGCTACATTCTCTCACCTTTTTGCTGTGGTATGCATATATGACACTGTTCTGCTGGTATTGGTCTTAGTAGTTGCCTTTGCTGATGAGCGACAAACATGAGCAAAGTCATTGGGTTTTCTACAGGCTTTGCACTGTTTACTAGTAGCAGGTCACTTTGTCCGGCGTGGGTAAGCACTGCCACAGTGGAAACATTCTTTGGATAAGTCACAGCTCTGTTGGTGAGATGGCTGTTGTTGCTTTGCAGGTGGTTTCCTAGCACATGAGCGATAAACAGTGTTCACAGGAGATGGCAGCTTCAACTTCAGCAGCTGTGGACTCTGAGAGCGATAGTGATTTTGCTAACTCCAACAGCTCTGACAGCTTTCTATCTTCCTTGAGTGCTTTTTGGCATGGTTGACTGAAAAGACAGCCTTTGACTATTTGTGTTTTGATTTCCTGTTCTACATGTTCAACATCACCGAAGTCACATTTGGTTACTAGTTGCCTCAGTCGCATGCAATATTGGTCAATTGTCTCATTTGTATCTTGCTTAGTGCATTGGAAGACAATGGTTTCGTATATGGTGTTTTCTTGGGCGTGAAGTAGGTTGTCAGTGCATTTTTTGCTGCTCAGGTGCAAGTGCCTCAAAGATATCTTCTAATTCTTCACCTCCATAGTGTAGAAACAAGGCCTTTTTCCTTGTGCCATCTGTGATTGCAAAACTTGCCATCGTGCCTTTGAAACATCACAGCCACTTTGCCAATGTGAGAATGCAGATGATGGCTCTGACTGTACATCAAAAGGTGGTAGGTTGGGCATAGACAACGCCATATTGATCAGCAATGCAGTGTTAAAAGATCCGCGATTGCATTCTTTTTCAAAGGAAGCTTTTCTGCAATGATTCACTGTTATATATTTATTTTTGATTGGATGGTTATTTTGTGAGATCAGTGTGTGAGTTTACACTGTACAAGCTTCTTGTGTGTCACTCAAACACATTCTGCAACTGAAAATGCTGTCTGTAAAAGTAGATAAAAACCTTCCAAAATTTTCATACCTGAAAGCAATGTTTCCAGTTTTTCACCCTCTGTTGCTATTTATCTTGTCACCATTGTGATGTCTCTTGGGACTGGAGTGAGGTTTAGTCGAGTGTGGTATAAGATATGTGAGACAGAGACTGCAGGCTATTGAGCAGAAAGGCTTCATTCTTTATCCTGTTTTAGTTTCATTTTCGCTTTGTTAGCATGTGTGTTCTATAGCAGCCTCTAGATTACACAACGCACAATGCAATTTTAATTTCAAAATGCTACAACACTACATCAGGCTTCAATAATTGTTTAGCGGTTTTATTCTGTGAGTAGCTAAGCCAACTATACCAGGAACATGCCAAAATCTGTGCTAAGTTGCATCTCAACTGGGGCAGTGGTGCAGCGTACAGTGTATCTGGGTTGAAAAGGGAAGAATCTGTCAGGCTTCCCATTTTTAATCATTTTGGTAGTTATCTACTGGAATGGCTGGGATGTGGTTACACTGGGTCCCAACCTGGCACTGAACTTTCTGGGATGGCTGTGCCCATCCCTTGCAAGGCCCTACGTAGGAAATTCCAACACCCCTATCTTTCAGTGGGACCCAAAGCTTGATGAATGCAGGTCAGACTGGGGAGACCGGCTAACTCATCGATTGTTATGAGTTGTGGTCCAGGCTGGGATTGGGAACTGAATCGCCAAAGTTCTGGCAATTTCTTAAAGAATTGTTTGAAATGACCTCACTTTGTAATGGGGCCGAGCGGGTACCAACAGTTTCCTTCTCGGGAGGGAAACAGGCACCTCCACCACTCACCTCTCCCCAGCCATGGACTCTTTAGCTGGACTGATCTCCATTTTAGTGTCTAATTGGCCCCACCTCTGACAGCCGTTTTTCTGTTAATATCCCTATGGATGACCTTTGGAATCCCTTTCATGTTAGCCGCCAATCTATTCTCGTACTGTTTTTTTGCCCCTCTTATTTCCTTTTTAACTTCTACTCTGTACCTTTGACATCCAGCCTGATTCTCCCTCATATTATCAAGCTAACATCTGTAAGACACCCTCTTTTTCTACTTCATCCTAATCTCCCACTCCTTTGTCATCCGTTGAGTTCTTTCTTTGATTGCCCTCCCTTTCCCCCTTGGGGGAATGTACCGAGACTGTACTTGAACCATCTCTTCATTTAAACCATTACATTTCTGCCTGCCAATCTTTGACTCCAATTTACCCAGGCCAGATCCCTCCTCAGTTCACTGAAATTAGCCCACCTCCAGTTAAGTATTTTTATTCTAGATTGTACCTTGTCCTTCCTATCCAATCTAAATCGTATGAAATATGATCACTATTCCCAAGATGCTTGTCAGAACTCAGGTATCGAGGTAGTAAAGGGTAGAACTGGAGCCTAGTCTTTATACACTTACAAGCTTTTACTTACAGAAACACACATTACCTATTATGCACCTCCAGTCCAACAACCACGGTTTCAGCTTGTTTCTATATACATGAGCCCAGTTAATGGCCACCATCTGAATACAAATAAACATCCAATTACTGTGCTCCCCAACGATGAAATTCTCTAGTTGTCCCACTTCATTTTCCAAGACTAGACCCAGCAATATCTCCTTGTTGGGCAGGAGGCATATCGATTAAGAAGGTTCGCCTGATGATCTTCAGAAGTTCCTCCTCCTCTTAACACAATCACTGCCTCATTCAATATTGGGGTAGTTTAAAGTCTCCCATTATCACTGCTCTATAGTTCATGTAATTTCTGTAACTTCCTGGTAAATCTGTTCCTCTATCTGCTTCTTACTATTTGGTGGCCTATAAAGTAGAGCACATAGCATCATAGCTCCTCTATCATTTCTTAACTGCAACCAATAGATTCTATCCTTCACCCCTTAACAGCATTCTCTTTCTGGTATTATAATATTTTCCTTAATCAAAACTGCCACCTCTCCTTTTGTTCTTTTGCTGTCTTTCCTGAATATCTTTTACCCAGGAATATTAAGCATCTAATCCTCTCTTTTTTTGAGCCAGGTCTTAGTGATTGCCATTACCCTATGACTCTATGACATCATATTCCCATGTGGCTATTTGTGCCTGGAACTCACCAACCTTATTAACCACACTTTGTGCATTTACACACATGCATTCCAGACGTAGACCTCTTTGTATTTTCTATGATCCCAGCTAATTCTGTGTTATTTCAAATGCTAACGGTCTCTCCTAGTCCTCTATGCACCATCTTTCCACTTTTTAGTGGGATGCCCAACCCCCTGCCGAATTAGTTTAAACTCTTCCCCCCACCCCCTCCCCCCACCCCCCACACACCACTAGTTAACCTGCTGTTATGACCAGGTGAAGAAGAGGTCTCAGACTCCCCTTTTGCCCCTTCTCTGGTTTGACTGCACCCGGGTTTTTTTTAATGGAGTGATTTAGTTTGCTTCCTCAGTGAGCATTTGCTCACTGTTCCTCGAATATAATTTAAAAATGAACCAATCAGATAGGTTTTCTTGAATTTAAACAAGTAAGATGTAAGTTTATTAACCTTATCACCCTAAACCAGTTAAAATGCCTAAAATACGCAACGCATTCATGCTCACATTCATACGAGAGGCACACACACAAATAGATACAGAGGGGAAAAAACTGAGTTGGGAGGTTGGAGTAGAGTCCTTAATAAAAATGGAATTTAAATACAGAAGTGCAGTCCCAGTGTCCTTAGTTGAAATTGAAGTCTTGAAGTCCTCGCTGGGGCACGTGCACAATTTCGGCTTGCTTCTCTGGTTCTGGAAAGCTGAAGAGTGGCTTTATCCATCCTCCTTGTTAATGACTGTGAGGATCTGTAGATTTGAAGTTTGGCTGCAGCTGAGGCTTTCCTGGGACTTGCTGGGGAGAGAGAGAGAAGAGAGATGTTCCTTCTTGGAGTTCAGTTACTGTCTGCTTTCCTCAGGCACAATTCACAAACTCTCCGAGTTACATCAGCAGGCATGTCTTGTGACCACCTCTTTGTGTTTGAGTCAAAGTCTTCCGGAATGTTCTTTGAGATTCAAGGCTTTCCTCAAGCTGTTCAAACATACTTGGTGCGGGGGTTGGCTCTTTCAAAGTCAATGGGTATCAGTGGCTTTTTTGGCATGTGGGTTTTCCATCACACTGCTCATAAGAATATTGGCCCCAACTCTGTTCAGATGCAACCTGTCTATCTTGAACAGGTCCTCCTGCCAGAGAACTTGTTCCAATGCCCAATGTCCCAGGAATCTGAAGGCCTCCCTCCTGCACCATGCTTCCAGCCACACATCAACCTGTCATATCCTCCTATTTCTATTCTTACCAGTGTGTGATGTTGAGAGTAATCCAGAGATTACTGAGTTTGAGATCCTGCTTTTTAATTTTCTTAGCTCCTTAAACTCTCACTGCAGAGCTTCAGCTCACTTCCTCCCTACGCCATTGCTTCTGACATGGACCCATGGCTTCTCGCTGTTCCCCCTTCCCCACACAGAATGTTCTGCACTCTGCAGGTAGATGGTTGTGGTAGTTAGAGGTCAGTCCCCTCAGCCCCAAGACATTGTTACTGGTGTTCCTCAGGGCAGTGCCATCGACCCAACTGTTTTCAGTTGCTTCATCAATGATCTTCCCTCCATCATAGGGTCAATAGTGGAGATGTTTGCTGATGATTGCAGTCTTCAGTTCCATTTGCAGTAGCTCAGATAATGCAACAGTCCATGCCCACATGCAGCAAGAATGAGACAACATCAAGGCTTGGGCTGGTAAGTGGCAAGTAACATTTGTGCCGCATGTGCCAGGCAATGACCATCTCCAACAAGAGAGAGTCTAACCACCTTCCCTTCACATTAAATGGCATTTCCATATGTGAATACCCACCATCAACATCCTGGGGTCACCAGTGTTCAGAAAACAAACTGGACCAAGCACATAAATACTGTGGCTACAAGAGCAGGTCAGAAACTGGGTGTTTTGCAGTGAGTAACTCACCTCCTAACTCCCCAAAGCCTTTCCACCACCTCCAAGGCTCAAGTCAGGTATGTGATGGAGTACGTTCCACTTTCCTGGATGAATGCAGTGCCAAAGACACTCAAGAAGCTCTACATCATCCAGGGCAAAGCAGCCCACTTGATTGGCACCCCATCCACCATGTTAAACATTCACTTCCTCCACCATCCATGCATAGTAGCAACAGTATATACCATTTAAAAGATGCGCTGCAGCAACTTGCCAAAGCTTCCTCGACTCCTATATCAATGATTTCTACCACCTAGAAAGACAAGGCCAGCATGGGAACACCACCACCTCCAGGTTCTCCTCCAAGTCGTGCACCATCCTGACCTGGAAACATATCGCTGTTCCTTCATTGTCACTGGGTCAAAATCCTGGAACTCCCTATCAACAGCACTTTGGGACTGACTACCTTCACCATATGCATAGTAGTAGTTCAAGCAGGTAGCTCACCACCACCTTCTCTTAGCATGGATAGAGGATTGGCTAACTAACAGGAAACAGAGAGTTGGGATAAATTGGCAATTTTCAGGTTGGCAAACTGTAACTATAGGGTAGTTAGTAAATGTTGGCCTTGCCAATGATGCCCACATCCCATGAATAAATTTTTAAAACCCCTCATCATGTTCCTTACCCTGGCACAAGGGGCAGGTGGGGGGAGGGGGGGGGGGTGGTAAAATGCTGTAAGGGGCTTAGGCTGGTGGCAGTAGAACTACCTGTCCATCCCCTTGACTGTTGAATTTCCAATTAGTGATGCATTCCCACACTTTGCTCCAATCCCTCCCCCATGCAGTCCGACAGCATTGAAGAAGTTGACAAAAGTGGTGGAGAAGTGGTATTGGGTGTTGACAGTGTGTGTGTTGATGACCCCATGTCTGTAAAAGATGTCCTCCAGGAGTAGCATGTACATTAGAAAGAGGATGGGATCCAGGATAGATCTTTGGCATACTCCAGAAAGTGGAACAGTGGAAAGGCATGAAGCAAACCAATGCTGTAAATGTTTTGGCTATGATTAAAAAGATCAGTGTTGAACAAATGAGGGCTTGTCACACTGAGCTGGATAGTGGAGGAGAGGCATTGGATGTGGATAATGTAGTCAACTGAGTCACAGACTGCAAGAGGTGACAATGCACTACATTCACAGTGGCCATTATTTGTTTGGAGCGATCCAAAAAGAGAATGGGAAAGATGGGTGTGGATTTGGGAAACAGCAACGTGTTCAAGGACTTTAAAGAAGAAAGGGAGATTGAAGATAAAAGCAGTAATTTTCAAGGATAGAGGAACTGATGATGCAATAGCAGGGTTTGATTGGGAAAAGCGGTGTCTGAGGAGAGAAGCCACACCAGGGAACAGCCGTGATGGGAGAAAATAAAGGTTTTACTGGAGAAAAGGGCATCAAAGATAATTGTACAAATCAATGGCTACAGATATATTGTGGTGAAAATTTGACCTTTTATAATTCTCGATACAAAGTATTACCAGTACTATCCTTTTTCCACATTTGTGTATGTTGTTTGTGTATCTTTCTATGGTTTTTTCAAATTTACATTCTGTTTTTCAGGAGCCATATCATGAGATATTTCCTGGCCGGTGGCAGGAACAGCTCAGGAGCTTCCAGAGGATGCTTGTAATTCGCTGCCTGACGCCTGACAAGGTTTAAATGTCAATCCTTATCACTTAAGTACATGGTTTAAGACCTAATTTAAAAAGTTGTCCCAAACCTGTGGGGACAGTATCTGCAATCTACCAACAGAAACTGATAGATGTGAAATGACCTAGAAAAGAGAAAAATAAGAGTTTGACAAATTTATTAGAGCTCTTTGCGGATGTAACAAGCATGGTGGATGAAGGGGAACCAGTAGAAGTAGTGTAGTTGGATTTCCAAAAGGCATTCAATAAGGTGCCACACAAGATGGTGTTGGGGTTAATATATGGAGCATGAATAGAGGATTGGCTAACTAACAGGAAACAGAGAGTTGGGATAAATTGGCAATTTTCAGGTTGGCAAACTGTAACTAGTGGAGTGTCGCAGGGATCAGTGCTGGGTTCTCAACTATTTACGATCTATATTCATGACTTGGATGAAGGGACGGAGTATGTTGTAGACAAATTTGCACATGATACAAAGTTAGGTAGGAAAGCAGGTTGTGAGGAGGACTCAAACGGGGGAATGTTATGCTATCCCCCGCTGCGGGTTTGGAGGCCTCCGCCAAGATTTAGTCTGGGGCAAGAATCCTGTGAGGCCCTTAATTAGGCAATTAATCCCCAATTAAGGGCCTCATCCCGCCACCACTACTGCAATTAGCCATGCAGCGGGTAGCTCTGTTGCCACACGGGCAGCATGGCACGAAAAACTGTGTGGGCTGCCTCCTGGCTCTGGGGTTAGGTCTCTTGTTAAGAGGCACTTAGTGCCTGAACGAGGGACCTGACATCGGGGGGGGGGGCACCATCTTCCCTTGCTGCTGACCCCACAGCCCCCACCCCACGACACCCCTCCCGCCCTGACCTACCTGTTTCCTGGGTCCAGTGTGCTCCTGGGCCTCCATTAGGTGCTCCACCAGCAGTAGACACTGCCTCCATGGTGGTGCTGCTCAGTGAAAGAACTGCCAGCCGGTCTCCAAGGCAGGACATCCAGTGACGGGATGCTTGATCCTGTGGAAGGACCGCCGCTGTCCACTTAAGTGCGTGATAGGCACTAGATTCGGCAAGCCTCTGGAGAAGAGGCAGTGTGGGGTTCTCGGCATCGCTTTTTCTGAATGTCGAGACCCCCATCACAAGAATAAAATCCCGGACAAAGTGTCTGCAAAGAGGTATAGATAGGTTAAGTGAGTGGGCAAAATTTGGCTGATGGAGTATGTGGCAAAATGTGGTGTTGTCCAGTTTGGTGGGAAGAATAGAAAAGCAAAATATTATTTACATGGAGAGAGACTTACAGAATGCTGCAGTAGAAAGGGATCTGGGTGTCCTTGTACATGAATCACAAAAATTTATCATGCAGGTACAGCAACAGGAAGGCAAATGGAATGTTGGCATTCATTGCAAGGGGGATGGAGCATAAAAGTAGGGACGTCTTGCTATGACTGTACAGGGCATTGGTGAGACCACACCTAGAGTACTGCATACATTTTTGGTCTCCTTATTTAAGGAGGGATATACTTGCCTTGGAAGCAGTTCAGAGCAGGTTCACTAGGCTGATTCCTGGGATGAAGGGGTTGTCTTAGTTGGCTTAGGAGGAAAGGTTGAGCAGGTTGGGGCTATACTGTTTGGAGTTTAGAAGAATGAGACGTGATCTTATTGAAACATTTAAGATTCTGAGGGGGCTTGACAGGGTAGCTGCTGAGAGGTTGTTTCCCCTTGTGGGAGAATCTAGAACTCAGGGCCACAGTTTCAAAATAAGGGGTCTCCCTTGTAAGACAGAGATGAGGAGAGATTTCTTCTCTCAGAGGGTCATTAATCTTTGGAATTCTCTTCCCCCGAGAGCAGTGGAGACTGGGTCATTGAATATATTCAAGGCTGAGTTGGACAGATTTTTGATCAACAAGGGAGTCAAGGGTTATGGGGGGCAGGTAGGAAAGTGGATTTAAGGCCACAATCAGCTCAGCCATGATCATATTGAATGGCGGAGCAGGGTCAAGGGATCAAATGGCCTACTCCTGCTCCTATTTCTTATCTTATCAGAATTAAAGTCACTGAAGAATAGAATTTAAATACAATAGACAAAAGATATCAGCAAATGCTTTAAGGGAAAAGCAAATAAAATCACATTTTAAAAAGTAGGATCTTTGAACTTTATTTATTGTATTGGGGAAAAGGTATCAGTGGATAAATCTTTACTGATTACAGGATATTTTTGAGAAGGCACCTCGAGCATAAGTTGATTTTGTCAATATAATGAGGTTACTCTCTCTATTAAGTGTGGGACTGCTTTAGGATTGACTCCAGCCAACACAATTATGGGTACTTGTGGCACATGTAGGCATTCTGTGTTCTTGGATGCGAACTGCGGATTCACTTTTCAAATTGACTAGATGGCATGACGTACAAATAGTCCCCAAAATAGCCAAGAGAGAGCCAAGGGCCCAAGTTATACTCCCAGTGTTTTTAGAACACCAAATCACATGTTTAATGTGAAGCATTGGGGAACCCACTCCCCTCACCCCAACCCTGACTGATGCTATGACTGCCATTTGGTTAAAATGCTTCTATTAAAATTTAAACAAGTACAATTTTGCTCATTGCTTCAGGGTACTCTATTTTTAACGTATAAATATGGCCATTTCAAATTTGTCACTAAGAAAATGCTGGATCTCTTATTAGAGCTAGCACTGCTGTCTGAGCATGATAGAACATGATTTACTCCTGCTACAAAAACCGCAATTCTCAGGAGTTATCACACAGGCTTTAGCGCTCCCCAAATAGTTTCAATTCCGTCAATCTCTGAATGGTGCAACAACAGCATTTTCTCGGCTAGTATTTTTGTAACAGTATGATTGGTCAGCAGTAAACTTTTCTATAAAGCTATCTGTTCATATGTTTAAAAAGTCAACTCTTCTTCTTCAGTTTATTCCAATGACTCAGGAATATGTGTCTGCTAAGCTTGGTCGGCAATTCATTGAGCCTCCTCCATTTGATTTGGGCAGAGCTTTTTCTGACAGTCACAGCATTGCACCACTCATATTTATCCTGTCACCTGGTGCTGACCCAATGGCTGCCCTCCTCAAGTTTGCTGAAGATCAGGTATGTCCAAATGTGCCAACTATTTTGCTGAATAGGATAAAATTGTCTAAAGCTAATTATCAAAAATAATGGCAAAACAATAAAACAATGAAGAGCTATCTAAATAAAATATATGACATCATTAAAATAACATGTATTTTTGGTACCTGTGTTGATTTTGAGTTGAGTATCCTTGTTTTGTTCCTGATAGCTCAGCTTGATAAACCAGTGAGCAGGTGAGTCACAGCGTCCAGAAGGTCCTAAGTTTAATGTCTAGTCTATACTGATTTAGACAATATCATCTGGGATGGTGGTACTGGTGTATCATTTAGCTTCAGTGTCATTGGGTTAGGGTGGAAGTAAAAAAGACTGGCAGGGCTTCAGCTTCTGATTGCTATTCGTGACCTCTGCTGAAGCTGTGTGTGTGGATATCAGATGAGAATAGGATTGAGCATGGATCTTGAATAGCCTGCGATATTTACTGTCACATATGAATGAATGATCAGTTAGGTGAGGTACATGGGGACCATCTTACAAGTAAGGAATGCCCCAAGGCATTGTTACTCATAATGTTTGGGTTTCAATAGTTTTACTGAGCATGGAAACTTGGGGGTAATTTTAACCCCTAAAGTGCCGTTTTGGGTTGAGTGGGGAGTTAAAATGCTAAAAATCTGAAAAAGGAACCCAACCTGCCTCAAATCTGGAAACTTGGCAGGTAAAAGGAGACGAGAAGGGCTGGATCCATCAGGTAAGTGTCTTTACAGCTTTGCTTGTGTGCCAGGAGAAGCAGGAGCGCTTCTTCCAGGCACAACAAGCAAACCTGTAAACACTGCCACCCCCACTCCCACTGCCATCTCCACAATCTCACTCCGACATGCTACTGCATCATCAACTTCCCCATCATCCATCCCCCTCTGATCTCTCCCCAACCCTCATACCTCCAATTCTCCCCGACTCCACCCTATCCCTGGCCCGGATCTCTGACTCCCCTCTAATCTCTCCCTGAGCCCCTGCGATATTTGAGCCCCTCTCTGTAATCACGCCAACCCTCCCAGCAACACTCTACCCACCACCACAACAAACGCTGTAGCCCATGATCTCTACACCCAGCAACCACTAAACTTACCTGCTCCTGGACTGAGGCCATTTCTGGAGTGTTTCCCATCGAACAGGCAGCCAAGCCTGTCAATCAGGCTGCCTTCTGAGTGGGGCAATCTGCTCATGTTGTTCAGGGAAACCCAACCATAACTCTTCCCACCTCCCCTGCTTTGAAAATCTTCCCCAGTAAATATCAGAGCCCTGGAATGGTAGTAAACTTTTTATTGTATAACAATATGCAAAGCTGGTGCTATTAAGCAAGTATTTACTCAAATAACCTTCTTCACTTGACTAAGTCTGGTTCTTGGAAGTGGCAGGTTCTTCCATCAAATGAGTTCTGATTAAATATCCATTTTACTAACTTATTTACCTTGAGTGGTTTTAGCAAAATCCATACATGTAGTCTTTCTCTTCATGGGCCCATTGACCAAAACTGATCAGCATAACAAAAACCCAACACATTCTGGAGACAGTTTCAAGTCTTATTTTTCTGCTGTAAGTTGTTGTTAACTATCTCTGTACATTAAGGCAGCTTTACTGATTTTAACCTCATACCTTTCTGATGCAACAAAATAATAAAACTATCCTGTATTCCTTGGTAGTTCAGTTGATAGGTGGAGAACTGAAGTAAAGAGAGAGTAACTTTGATCGATGTTCTATTCCAAATCGTTTTCTGTGCTGCAGCCTATGAGTTCACCCTCAGAAAGTCCCAAACTCCCATTCTCTCCAAGTTCCACTGGCTCTCCATCCCTAACAAATTGCATTCAAAATTCTTGCTCTCACTTTCAGTTTCTCCATGGTCATGACCCACCCTGCCTTACTTTCCTTTATCCTTCTGGCCCTCAGTGTGCACCTGCTGTTTTAACATTAGACTGTTCCTTCCTCTTGTTTCTCCCATTTTTAATTCATGGTTGCTTGATCAGCTACTCCGTACCTGCCTCTGGAACTTCCTGCCAAGTTCCCCTTGCCTTCCCACTGCCTTCTGTGCTTTCAGAAACCTGTTTAATGCTCCTGGTGGAAAGTCTTGGTGCCAAGATATGCAGTTGGAAATTCAGCCCTCCTATGCCATCTGATTTATATTGTGGTATTGCTGATGGAAGCTATGGTGTAATGTAAGTGCAGTATTAGATTCTGAATGATACCTAACCGAAATTGGACATTTACTGTGTGGGCAATTTGGGCCTGAACTTGCATTTTCCCAATCTGTGGATATACCAGTATTATTGTTATAACCTCACTGGAACCAGGCAGGGTTAGATAAGAAAATCACTGTAAAAACATCTTCATAGGTTCAAGTATAAATATTTTTTTTTTTTTAAAACTTTGTTTTCTTTATATTGAATTAAAGGCCTGCTCGGTAAGCAATTGAAACCCGACCCGAGCCCGACAGAACCACATCCGACCTGAGACCAACCCGGCCCAAGTCCTTTGATTTTTTTCCCGCACCCGACCTGACCTGACTACTGGAATGAAGTTGATTATATCAAAGAGGTTGTGCTCTATCTTGGATGGAATCGCTCACTGCAGACTAGTGCAGAGTCTGGATGCATGTTTCCTGCCTTGACGTCCTGGCTGTTCAAATTTAGAAGCTTTTCCCTCCCTGACCAAAAGGCAGCACTGTGTCCAACCCGGCGCCACCCAACCCGAGCCCGAATGCCGGACCCGGAAGAGAGACCCGACCTGACTCGAACCCGATACATGTTGTTGGGTCTGGTTGGGTTCGGGTCGGGTAGCCATGCTCTATATTGAATGGCTCATCATTGCACAGAAAAATAAACCTTCAGTTAATATTACACTTCTTCAGTTGTGTTTTAAAGTGGAAATAATGGCTGGAATTTTCTGCACTTTAAACATTTTCAGCTGTCGAGATCACCTGTGTGTCCCAACCCCACTTATGTCAGAGGTGCGCCCTATGATGCGATCTTATGGGACGCAGCCAATTAACAGGCCGCTTCCACATTTGCCGTCCAATTAGGAACGGTGGGTGGCAGACTGACATAGGAGGGCCAATTGGTCGGAGCCAAGGAAGGGAGGCCAACATCTCACTGGGGAAGCTGAGCGCTGCTCAAGCAAACAGAGAGCGAGAGGGTTCTGCAAGATGGAGGCCTGTACCAAATAGACCAATCAGCTTGCAGACACTAGGGGCCAGATCTGTCAGGCATCAATCTGCAGGGGAATGCATCTGGGATGTGCCATTTTCAACCTTTCTGCTGTTTCATACATGGATATGCAGAATCATACGATGGGGCTCCGACCTCCTGCCATGTAGCCTCCTCCAATGTGCTCCCAGGCTCCTGACACAGTGCGGGACCTGTGCGCCTTCCTTAAAGTTTCATTGTTGCGCACAATTAAGGTCTATGCCCTTTTAAATACATTGATTGGCTATGCAGTGCGGAAGGCCGGGTAGCCACTGCCGCTGGGAGCCTGCCTCCAGGAAGATGATCTGGGGGTGGCAACAGGTGACCTGATGCACCTTGATCCGATTTTCCACACTGTCCCACCTCCAAAGCTGCCTCCATGGGGCTGGATAAAAAACCAGCCAATATGTGTACATATTGCAGTTAAAAATGTTAACTAACATCTCCTATCTGTACAGGGATTTGGAGGAGTCAAGCTAAGCTCTCTGTCCCTTGGACAGGGTCAAGGGCCAATAGCCATGAACATGATTGAGAAGGCTGTGAAGCAAGGTTCCTGGGTAGTATTACAAAACTGTCACCTGGCAACATCATGGATGCCAACATTAGAAAGAGTCTGTGCGGTAAGAATTTGTGTTCAGTTTATTATCAAATATTCAAAAAAGAGAAGGAACTTTTAAAAAGCATGCAAACAATTTTTGTCTTTCTATTGCCTCATGTACATCTAAAAACAATTTTTATACAGGCCTCGATTTCAGCAGCCAGAGCACCTGTTGGAAACAGACTGCGGGCCTCATTAATGAGGCCGAATCATATAGTTAAGACCCCAGAACCACTTCTTCCCTACCAGCATTTCTACTGCAGGTTCCTCAACCTGCCTATAAACCATAGATGATACAGGCCAGCAGGCAGTCATTTCTAGCCGTATAAAAGGAACTGTAGCTGCACTAAAGAAAAGCTGGAAGCATGTCTGACACTCATTTTTACTACAGTTGTTTGTAAATAGTAATTTGATAGTACAGAACTTGAGTATTGCTGAAAATAGAGACATGTTGTTGAAGCTTTTCATCTTGCACTCATCAGGACAATCTGAAAGAATACCAATGTAAGGGAAGACAACAACTTTATACTGTATGAGAAGAGAGTGCTGATTGGTTGGCAAGTGAACTCTGATTGGTAGAGGCGCTGCCATGGAGAATGCACCAGTTTATGGTGACTTGACAGTTAACCACCAAGCTTTGTTTGAAATTTAAACCAGGCAGCTTGACTCTGGTCAAGGCATTGCGCTGAGGAATGAACCAGTGAATGGCTGTCACTTATTTTGTTTAGCTGAAA
Organism: Heterodontus francisci; assembly: GCF_036365525.1. NCBI lineage: Eukaryota > Metazoa > Chordata > Chondrichthyes > Heterodontiformes > Heterodontidae > Heterodontus > Heterodontus francisci. The sequence continues at coordinate 95,384,820 of NC_090377.1, read as the reverse complement.
CTGGTGCAATGTTTGTACACGTTCTTTCTGTCTGCAAAGAACAGGGCCCTGTGTATTAATATATGTAGTTTCCAGTACGCGCAAATGCACCACACTGCGAGTTCTACTGACAATCTTAAATTGGTTGTCAGCGTAATTCTTAGCACACTGCGGATTATTTAGCAAATTTTGTCCAATCGTGGAATCGCATCTAGTGTTGGACACTGTGTTTTGAGTTTTGCAAGCACGGGCTGGTTGGGTACAGCCTGTACTTTGCCCATTGCAAACAGCGGAAGGGACATGTTGTTTGATGCAATCCGCCAGTCTTTGGGACGTACGGCCTATATATCTAGCATCACACTGGCGTTGAAATTCATATATCACATTACTCAGGCGTGTGATAGGCAGGACCTCTTTTTGGCTTGATGGCAGCATTCTGTTAGTGGCGAACACCACATGTGTTGCTACTGCATAGTGGCAGCATGAAACAGCTAGCTTCACCTGTTGCTCAAATTTTTGGGATACATTACCCTTCCAGGGTAATTTGAGGTAGACTGGGCACTTTTCAGGGCTGAAAATGAGGGCCTTAGACCCGTTCATAAGTTTGCGCGATATACGAGAAATGATGTGATAATTCGCCCCTACTTTCCTTTTTGTTCCCCCCGCTTGAACAGCTTCCTGCACCATGGTCAGTCTACTCGTCCACACTACAGCCCTTGCTCTTGTCCATGCAAACTACAAGAACCTCGAACTTGTTGCTCACTTCAAGGTCTGAGGCTCCTCCACCTCCCTATCCCCTGACCTACCTGACTCTCAGTCACATCCTGACCACTGACCAAAACAGATGACCCTATCCAAAGGGGTGTGACTGCCTTCTGGAACAAAGTGTCCAGGTAACTTTCCCCCACCCTGATGCATCGCAGTGTCTGCGGCTCAGCCTCCAACTCAATGACTCTGAGCTGAAGCTCCTCAAGCCGCAGACACTACAGACGTGGTTGCCATGGATTGCCGTGGCATCCAAGGGCTCCCACATACTACAGCCACAACACATCACTTGTCCTGCCATCTTTATTGTGTTAATTTAATTACATTTTTTTCTTAATTAATTTATAGTTCCCTCACTTACCGAACCCCCTTCTTCACACTCTGTACCCTCCAGCAGCACTCGGTGCAGATAGCAACACTGAGAGTCCCCTGAATTTATACTCTCTGAAAACAATGATGTGTCAACTTTGCTAGAGCTCAGAAACCAGTTTAAACTAGCTACCTAATTAACTAGCTACAGCTACTCTGAGAGCTTGGATACCCCTGTTTAAAACTGTAAGAAACTTAACTTACCTCTTCACGTCAACAGTAATTTCAGTTTGTAAGTAATAAATATTAACTTGAAGAACATCAGTATTATCCTTGTACTTTGCAATTCCGTTACTTATGACTCATTTGTCTGCGAGTCACTACAAGTTAAATAAGAATAAAAATTACTATGATGGATTGTTTTATATAAGGCAGTAAAGTTTACATTTAACATGGCTCCTTTTTATCTTTCTTAGAACTAATATTTCTTCATCTGTGACATTATATTGCAGGAACTGAATCCAGAGACTACACACCCTGACTTCAGACTGTGGCTTACAAGCTATCCATCTCCAAATTTCCCAGTTTCTGTCCTACAGAATGGCGTCAAAATGACAAATGAAGCACCAAAGGGTCTTCGACCTAACATTATCCGATCCTACCTCATGGATCCCATTTCTGACCCAGAGTTCTTTGGCAGCTGCAAGAAGCAAGTTAGTACTAGTTTAATTGCAAATCATTCAGGATTAACACATTGTTTTCAGAACTTGATGCAAAGATCAAAAGAGACATTATACCCACTATGATCTTAATTTAAACATCGTGGCCACGAAATAGGGCTCCATAACACCACTGGTGCTAGCACTACAGAAGCTCCGAACTCAGAAAATGGCATGCAATGCACTTCTGGCAACTTCCTGTGTGGCCCACGCCGTGTCCCATGCTGGGAAGAGTGCAAGCACGGGCATGTTATGTATATTCCAGAAGCGCTCAACGTCGGCAAATCATGATGTCAAACAGTTGTTCTGGCTGATCTGAAACATGCATCATGCAGGTCTACTGAACACCTATGCTAATCATTCTCAGCTGAACATGTGTTCAGCTACACGAGTTAGCCCCCACTAGCACTATTTAAAGGGACAGGCATCCGACTTGCAGATGAGGTGTTTTTGACTTAGTTCTGCTATTGGAAAGTATGTGGAAGTATTGCGGAATGTAATAGGAACTGTTGTGATGGGTTGCTGGATTTGGCAGGGAGTGTTGCTGCATCCTAATAGGGAAGGAAAAGGATTTGGTGACCTCTTCACACAAAGGTTGCAATGGGTTTGAAGCCAGTAATTACATAACAGACAAATGGAGCAGAGGCTACATAGAGGGGAAGCTCTGGACAGAGTGAGAAGGAGGAAGGCTCTCCACAGAAGGCCGTACCCACCATGGGTTCTCAGAGAGCACTTCTCCAACTTCCACCTTACCCAATCTGTTGGAGGACAGTCTGCTGGACTGCTGAGAGACTCTGGACACTCTTTGATCACTGCGATCTGACATGATGGCAGCAGTCTGAGCCTACATGGCAACAAGCATGAATCTCATGACCTCAGTCTGAGCTGACATTGGGTGGCTTCCCCCTGTGTGGCAGTGGAAGCTGAGACAGCGGCTATGAGACACGGCATCACGGATGAGCCTACAAATGGTTTTGTGGATTTGGCCAGCACTTCCACGGTGGAAAGGATGGGCTCCAAGCTCTGCCTGATGCCCTCTGCCATATGGGAGCTGGGACTCCTCCATGCTCCTTGACAGTAGGTTGTCCCATCAAAGTCCTCATCTGAGTCCCCTGTAGCAGAATTTGTATGCGACCTGGACTCCGGTGAACTGGCACACAAACTGTTCTACCCCTGGCTGCAGCCCACCTGTGTCCAGTGACTCACCACATGCAGATGCTGCAAGAGGTGAGTGTGAGGCTTCCATCATTGGAAAGTGTGCAAGGGTGAGGTGGAGCATCTGAATGTTAGGCCTGAGTCCTGACTGCCAGGGGCTGTTGATGGGTGGGTGATGGGGATATGGTGCATTGAGAAGTGTGAGAGGTTGATGGTGCGGTGGGTATGAGTTGTCCTTTGAAGTCACTGACCTTGAGCACCCGCATGAGGTAATTAAACTTCTTGTGGAACTACACATGAGTGTGTTGCCATTGGTATGGGTGATGTGCTTGCCAAAACTGAATAGCTGGAGGCATGTATCAGCAACTAGAGCTGGGTGTGAGGCCGGTAGCATTGGTTGATGTGTGAGGGTGAGGTGGAGTATCTGGATGTTAGGTGTGAGTTCTTAGAGCCAGAAACTGCTGGTAGTTTAGTGACGGGGTGTGCTACTTTGAGCAGTGTGACAGGCTGGAGGAGCAGTGGGTAGGAGATGTCATGCGAAGATGCATTCACTGACCTTGACCACCTGCGTGAGCTCATTACTGCCAGGTCCTCAGATCCAGACACTGGAAATTAATGTCCCTGGTCACCTATCTCACTCCCTTCTGAAGATAGTCCTTGAGGGCCTCCATTTGAACTATGGTGTCAAATGGGGCACAGTAGGTCCTGTCCACCTCCACCACTAAGGCCTCCAGCATTGCATCCGTGACCTTAGAATCCTTTCTCTGCTCTATTCAGCAGCAACCTCCTGTAATTCAATGCAGCATCCCTTTAAGAGGGATAGACTGCCTTTAAGACTGGCTGAACCATGTGCTGAGTGTAGAGGCAGCGAGCAGTGCGACAGATGCTTGACCCTACACTACTATAAGCTAAATGAGGTGGCAGCACCAACTTAACATGCTGCCTACTTCCACCAGTAGCAGCAGGGGCAGGTCACGAATCTGCGTTAAAAAGGGGGAAACCAATATTTCACCCTAAATGTGTAATTGACATTTTATTTGGGGCTGGGCTGAGCAAAATTGTTTTATTTGCATACTGGATGTGAAGAAAATCTGAAAATAGACAATTTGTTTGTAAAATTTGTTGATACCATCAACAAATCGAATGACAATTTAAATTAAATGAACAAAATTATTGACACGTAGAGATGCAGTCACTGTTTATTGCAATTCCAGTCAACAAATGCTGGCACGTATTGAGAGAAAACATTTGTAGTATTCATAGTAATATTGCTTGAAAATATATTTTAAAATTAGGTCAAAATAAGTATGACATTTGTTTTCTGTTGGGGCACATTAGGTTCTGAGCTATCTTGACAGAATGTACATAGTGACTGGGATGGATGTTGTATTATTTTTTTCAACAGGCTGAATTTAAAAAACTCCTATATGGTCTATGCTTCTTCCATGCACTGGTTCAGGAAAGACGGAAATTTGGACCACTAGGATGGAATATCCCCTATGAGTTTAATGAAACTGACCTGCGGATAAGTGTACAGCAGCTCCACATGTTCCTTAACCAGTATGAGGTAAGCCGTTCCTGACCATCTACCAATGGCAGCGGCAGAGCTATCTGGTGTCAAGGTTTCATCAAAGACACTTTCAAACTTCCAGGAGGCATGTGAAAACTTCTCAAGACAGTTTTCACCCTCCAATTTTACCTCACCCCAGTCAGGAAACAGTAGGCCTGTAGTCAAAATCTTCTCTCAGCTGCACAGCAACTTGGCAAAGTGGTAGACTGCTGTCCCAAAGCTACATTTTGCTGCTTCATTGTGATGTAACTTGCTCAAATTTTCTGGACTATGGTGCCATCAAGAGAAAATAAGGGATTGTTGCCTATTATTTTTCCAAAGAGTTAAATTACAAGGGCCCTATGCTGTCTCATGTTTTTGTGCATCCAAAGTACACACATTGCATAACTGAACACTTTCCTATGTAAAAACGAGGATTTAGTTCATTAGAAAAAAATTAAAATCAGCAGTGATGCACAATTTTTGTTATGTTCAATACTTGTTACCCTATTTTGGAGAGCATACACTCCATTTTACCTCATTCTTCCTTTAGTTAAAAAACAACTGAATTATTGTGAGGCTACCTTTTCTAAGTATTTCAAGCCTTCCCCAAACTGTCAAGTTGACACCAGTTTGGCTGCAGTTGAACTGCTCACCTTGCATCTCAACAATGTAGAACCCACTTGGCAGTGTTACAATATGTGTAGTATAGCTACATTATTGATTTTCATGGGCTATTGTGAAACTAATCCCTCAATCTGTGAGGTTATCCACAATGACGAGTAAGAGCTCAGGAATGAAAGGAAAATATATGTAATTGAAAAGGAAGGATGTTAAAAATTATCTAATATTGGCTCATTGAAATCAGTTTTCTTTCAATTGACATCAACTGCATATGTCTATTTATTCAGGAGGTGCCCCTTGATGCTATTCGATATATGACTGGTGAATGCAACTATGGTGGGAGAGTGACGGATGACTGGGACCGGCGCACACTCCGTTCAATTCTAAATAAATTCTATAACAAAGAAATTACATCAAATAATGCCTACACGTTTGACTTGAGTGGCATTTATTATGCACCAGCAGAAGGAGATGTAAGTTGAGGGGTGATAGATATAGGACAGATGTCAGAGGTAGTTTCTTTACACAGAGAGTAGTAGGGGCGTGGAACGCCCTGCCTGCAACAGCAGCAGACTCGCCAACTTTAAGGGCATTTAAATGGTCATTGGATAGACATATGGATGAAAATGGAATAGTGTAGGTCAGATGGTTTCACAGGTCGGCGCACCATCGAGGGCCGAAGGGCCTGTACTGCGCTGTAATGTTCTAATCTTCTAATCTAAAAATATTATTCTTGATGGATATAATGCACTAAAATATTGATACAAAAAACAGGTTACACAAAAAAAATTCACATCCGATGGCTGCTTAGCTAGGTTTTGAAAGAATGATGTTTTGAATTGTTAGTTTCCAACCTCATGGACAGTAGAAACAGCATAAGTTGCAGTGAAAATGCAGGTGCCATGCAAATCTCTGATAAACCTATTAATCACTTTACAGTATATCAGCTACATTAACTATACTAAGAGCCTCCCTTTGAACCCGACTCCAGAAGTCTTTGGGATGCATGCTAATGCTGATATCACTAAGGATCAGTCGGAGACCCAGAACCTGTTTGACAGCATCTTACTTACTCAGGTATGTCAAATGATTGCTACAGTTTGAATAAAATGGGGTACAATGTTTGAGTTAAAAGAATATGTTGGGCTGAGCAGAGGATGCAAATTGGAATAATTTTTCTTTATTAGTCTTGTAAGTCACTATCTAGATGAACTCCAGTATGTATAAAAAAAATTATTTTAGACATGTATGAATTGAGCGTGCAGGAGCTAGTTATTGTTTTAAACCATAGCTGTTATATAATGTAAAAGGTTTTGTGCCACATTAGTGTGAAGTCATATCAAGAGGCAAAGGAGAATATTTGGATTTTCAGAAAAACAGGAATTGCTTTGAACTTGGTATTAATGGGATGGCAATGTCCTCAAAATGGATTTGGTAGCCTTACTGCCCCATTGACATCAAAGATCAGCCACCTGCCACTTTCAGAAGGATCCATTACTGGGCAGCCAAAGTGCCTGCCAGTGGTGTGCCACTTTTTATACTCACATTTGGAGTCCTATGAGGTACATAGACCCTGATTGCCATAATAGGATACAACTAGTTGGAGGGTGTCCCAGGCACTCTTGAACCAGCTTCACTAATGAGAGAGCCGAAGGGGCCCTGGAAAGGTAAGTTTTCAATTATTTTTGTGAGGCCAGGAGTTGAATGAGTGCTCCCTGGGACCCACAAAAATAATTTTTGCCACTGCTGGCCCTGGCTCCCCTCCCTTTCCCCTCCATGATCGCGAAACTCCAAAGGATTACCTTGCAGCTGCTTATTGGGTCAGCCTTAATCCTGCAATTTGCATTGGGGCTCTCATGTGGAGCCTGCAGCTTGCTAATTCCATTTAAGCGAGGCCCAGGAGTCTAAATTTCTCCGGCCTGTTCATCCCCAGAATGAGCCGGCCGCAGCCGCAATCCATATGTTGCCCACCAAAAGTTAAAATTGACCCTGCTACTTTTAACGCAATGGACAGAATACTTTCTTATCTACTTCCTTTTACTTCTACATGGCGCCTGGGGCTTCAGCTGAGCTGGAGGCAAACTGCTTGTTTCCCTGTTGTGACACATTAGATTCCTGTGGCGGACAGCTTCTGGGTTTTTGAAGCCATGAGGGCCCTGCCAAAGACTGCCTCACCTACACCTGTGCAGGGGCAGATTCAGTCATCTGGGCAAGAGGCAGCATGTGGGATTGATGGAGGGGAGGGGGCAAGGGATGAGGTGGGAGTGCCTTGAGAAGAACCCTCAGTGCCATGTGCCTTTTCTCCATCTTCCCTCTCATGGCTCACTTGCACTTCCCTGCTTGCCAAGAGCTGGAGAGCATTTGCTGCGCTTCAATGAGGGATTGAGCCACCAAGGTGAGGCTTTCTTCCATCCTGTGTAAAGTGGCAGACAGAGTGTGCAGGCAATTGGTCTGGGCCAGCATGCACTTGGTTACTTGCCACATCCAATTTTCAATGTAGGAGGCCACTTTTTCCATGGAGGTGGATATCAGCACAAATGCCTGAGAAATCATGGCACTCATGCTAGAGGTGGACTCCTCCAATCTCTCTCCAAGGGTGTGCACTGCCTCTGGAAATGCTGACAGAGGCACACACATTTCCCACTGCTGCTCCACAAGTTCCCTTTTTGTAGATGACCCCCGAGGTTCAGCAACTACCTCCAGCTGAGCAGAGCTTGGAGAGTCTGGCCTGCTGATTGGGACTGTTCACTGCTGTCCCTATCTCCAGCACCTTCTCCTGCTCACGTGTAATGTGTTGCTCACCATGTGACAACCTAGCTATATCTACTGCAATACTCAATGAGCTATGTGTATCTGCACTGGTGGAGGGTGTGCATGACGTTGGATTCTCAAAGTGCTTACCCTCCTCTGAGGACTCCTTGGAGTGGTCCCACAGCAGCTCCTCCTTCACCTGTGAAAGAACTGTGGGAAGTGAAAGATATGAGTCAGTGCTGACACTGAACAAGGGTACAAACTCAGTATAGTTCATATTGTGCAATTTCATTCATGATGACATCAATTCAGTATGAGTGACTGTTAAGTGCCAGGTGTCAATGCATCATCTAATGCTGTAACCAAGTCTGTGGGCCACTCCCATCTCTCCATCGCCCAATGCCTAGTGAATGTGCCACGCCCTCCTCCAACCCAGTGGCTGTGGCTGCCAGTCTAGCCCCCCACCCCCACCCCCACCACAACTGTTCTCTGCTGCCTTGGAATAGGTGGGCTCTTGTCTGCTGCAATGAGAGAAGGCAGAGTTATGACTGTGAGAAGTGGAATGTGTGCTAGAGAATGGAATGTTATCATTTGAGGAGGGTGACTGTGAGGGATGAGTGCAAGAGGGCAATAGGATGAGGGTGAGTGTTGGCTGTTGAGATGGAGATTTGAGGAAGTGCCTGGAGAGAAAGGAATTTGTGGAAATGCAAGGCGGGTCGTGCCAAGAAGAGAACAAAGAACAGTACAGCACAGGAACAGGCCATTCGGCCCTCCAAGCCTGCGCCGATCTTGATGCCTGCCTAAACTAACACCTTCTGCACTTCCGGGGCCCATATCCCTCTATTCCCTTCCTATTCATGTATTTGTCAAGATGTCTCTTAAACGTCGCTATCGTATCTGCTTCCACCACCTCCCCTGGCAGCAAGTTCCAGGCACTCACCACCCTCTCTGTAAAAAACTTGCCTCGCACATCCCCTCTAAACTTTGCCCCTCGCACCTTAAACCTATGTCCCCTAGTAACTGACTCACCCTGGGAAAAAGCTTCTGACTATCCACTCTGTCCATGCCACTCATAACTTTGTAAACCTCTATCATGTCGCCCCTCCACCTCCGTCGTTCCAGTGAAAACAATCCGAGTTTATCCAACCTCTCCTCATAGCTAATGCCCTCCAGACCAGGCAACATCCTGGTAAACCTCCTCTGTACCCTCTCCAAAGCCTCCACGTCCTCCTGGTAGTGTGGCGACCAGAATTGCACGCAATATTCTAAGTGTGGCCTAACTAAGGTACAGCTGCAACATGACTTGACAATTTTTATACTCTATGCCCCGACCGATGAAGGCAAGCATGCCGTATGCCTTCTTGACTACCTTATCCACCTGCGTTGCCACTTTCAGTGACCTGTGGACCTGTACGCCCAGATCTCTCTGCCTGTCGAGTGGTGTGGAGGAGAGCATTCAGGAGGTCAGAGAGTGATAAATGCTATCTGAAAGTGATATGATACGTACCTTTCTGAGCCTAATGAAGTCATTAAACCTTTTCTGGCACACAACCCAGGTCCATGGCACCACACTCCTGCTGCTCACAGCCTCCACTACTTACTGCCACGCCTGCTTAGTTTGGCTGGCTGGCTCGCCTTTTCCTCCCATGCACAGGGAAGAGGACTTCTCTCCTGGCCTCCAGCAGGGACCTCCAGGGAAGAGTCAGAGAACCAGGGGACAGCTTTCCCACGTCTTCCTTCCATCTTCTTGTTTTTAGATTGCTTCAGCAGCAAGCATTCCTACAGCCATTCAGACCCCTTTAAATACAGAGCCTTCATTGACAGAGTATGCATTGTCAACGGGATGCTATTGCTGTGGCTGAGTTAAACAGCCAAGGCAAAGCCCACTTCAATTAACAATGGGTTCCCAAACCACTACCAGCTTCCCCACTGGTCAGTTTTGTTAGGCTTCTATCCAATGTTCAGGTGCAAGAATGCATTGTTCTAATTTTATAATAAGTCATTTTCACAGGCTAATATAAGCACAAGTTTAACTTGATTGGTTGTTCACTATAAGGTCAGGATTATTACCTAATTTTTCAAGTAGTTTTAACAGTTATCTGCTACAATATGCAATTTTGTTCAGACAAATTCAGTTTTTTCATAACTTCCTAGAGGCTCTATAATAAAAGCAAAATACTGCAGATGCTGGAAATCTGAAATAAAAATAAAAAGTGCTGGAAATACTCAGCAGTTTTGGCAGCATCTGTGGAGAGAGAAGCAAAGTTAGCGTTTCAGGTCTGTGACCTTTCATCAGTACTGGCAAAGGTTAGAAAAGAATTAGGTTTTAAGCGAAGGGGAGAGGGGTGGGGAGAGAACAAAGGGGAAGGTGTTTGATAGGGCTGGAGAGATTAAATAACAAAGCTGTCCTGGGACAAAGGCAAAGAGTGTGTTAATGCTTGTGGTGAAAGACAAAGCACGAGTCCAGAGAGAGTGTTAATAGCAGAATAATGAGCAGCCCTGACTACATGAAAAGCAGGCACATGGATAAAAAATAAAATATTCAAAAAAAAGGCCAGTCATGCTCTGAAGTTATTGAACTCAATGTTCAGTCCGCAAGGCTGTGGAGTGCCTAATTGAAAGATCAGGTGCTGCTCCTTGAGCTTGCATTGATGTTCACTGGAACACTGGAGCAGGCCAAAGACAGAAATGTTGGTATGAGAGCAGGGGGGAGTGTTGAAATGGCAAGGAACCGGAAGCTCGGGGTCATGCTTTCGGACTGAGCGGAGATGTTCTGCAAAGTGATCACCCAATCTTTGGTCTCCCCAATGTAGAGGAGACTGCATTGTGTGCAGCGAATACAGTATACTAAATTGAAATAAGTACAAGTAAATCGTTGCTTCACCTGAAAGGAATGTTTGTGGCCTTGGATAGTGAGGAGAGAGGAGGTAAAAGGGCAGGTATTACACCTCCTGTGATTGCATGGGAAAGTGCCGTGGGAAGGGAACGAGGTGTCGTGGAGGAGTGGACCAGGGTGTCGCGGAGGGAACGATCCCTTCGGAATGCTGACAGGGGATCTGATTTCCAGTGATGAAAGGTCACAGACCTGAAACATTAACTCTGTTTCTCTCTGCACAGATGCTGCCAGACCTGCTGAGTATTTACAGCACTTTCTGTTCTTACAAGAAATAGGAGCTGGAGTAGGCCATTTGGCCCTTGGGGCCTGCTCCACCATTCAACAAAATCATGGCTGATCTTCCACCTTCTACCTTCCTGCATTATCCACATATCTCTTAATTCCCTTGGTACCCAAAAATCTATCCACCTCTGTTTTGAAAATTCTCAACAACTAATCATCCACAGCTCTCTGGGGTAGAGAATTCCAAAGCTTTACAACTCTTTTGAGTGAAGAAATGTCTCCTCTTCTTCTTCTTCTTCTTTGGCCTCCTTGTCTCGAGAGACAATGGGTAAGCACCTAAAGGTGATCAGTGGTTTGTGAAGCAGCGCCTGGAGTGGCTATAAAGGCCAATTCTTCCACAGGTGCTGCAGACAAAATTGGTTGTTGGGGCTGTTAAACAGTTGGCACTCCCCTTGCGCTTCTGTCTTTTTTCCTGCCAACAGCTAAGTCTCTTCTTTAGCCCCGCCTTTATGGCTGTCCGCCAGCTATGGCGATTACTGGCAACTGACTCCCATGACTTGTGATCAATGTCACAGGACTTCATGTTGCATTTGTAGACGTCTTAAAGCGGAGACATGGACAGCCGGTGGGTCTGATACCAGTGACGAGCTCGCTGTACAATGTGTCCTTGGGGATCCTGCCATCTTCCATGCGGCTCACATGGCCTAGCCATCTCAAGCGCCGCTGGCTCAGTAGGGTGTATATGCTGCGGACGTTGGAGGCCTCGAGGACTTCTGCATTGGAGATACAGTCCTGCCACCTGATGCCAAGGATTCTCCGGAGGCAGCAAGGATGGAATGAATTGAGACGTCGCTCTTGGCTCACTCAGCCCTAAAAGGCCAACCCCTTATTCTGAGACTGTGACCCATGTTCTAGATTCCTCAGCCATGGGAAACATTTTCTTAGTCTCCACACCGTCAAGCCCTTTAATAAGGTTTATATGTATCAATTAGATCACCTCTCATTCTTCTAAACTCCAGGGTATATAGGCCTAGTCTACTCAATCTCTCCTCATAGGACAATTTCCACATCCCAGGTTCCAGTTTGGTGGATCTTTGTTGCTAAATTTCTGTGATTCATGTACAAGGACACCCAGATCCCTCTGCATGCAAACATTTCCCAGTCTCTCACCTTTCATGAAATATTCACATTTCACCATATTTTATTGCATCTGCCATGTTCTTGACCACTCAGTCAACTTGCCTATATCCCTCTGCAGTCTCTTTGCATCCTCCTCACCGCCTACTTTCCCACCTAACTTTGTATCGTCAGCAAGCTTGGATACGTTGCATTCAGTCCCCTCATCTATATCATTAATATAAATTGTAAATAGCTGAGGACCAAGTACCGATCCTTGCAGTAACCAGCCAGTTACATGCTGCCAACCTGAAAATGTCCTGTTTATTCTGACTCGCCTTTCTGTCCATTAACTAATCCATGTTAATATATTATCCCAATCCCATGAGTTCCAATTTTGTGTAGTAACCTCTTTTGTGGCACCTTATCGAATGCTTTATGAAAATCCAAATACACTACATCTTCCGGTTTCCCCTTATCCATTTTACTAGTTGCACCCTCAACAAACTCTGACGAAAGGTTATCGACCTGAAACATTAACTCTTTTTCTCTCTCCATAGATGCTACCAAACCTGCTGAGCATTTCCAGCATTTTTTGTCTTTATGTCAAAAAACTCTTAACAGATTTCTCAAACACGATTTTCCTTTCATGAATCTATGTTGACTCTGCTTAATCATAGTATGATTTTCTAAGTGCCCTGTTACAGTGTCTATAATAATTGATTCTAGCAAAGAACAAAGAAAATTACAGCACAGGAACAGGCCCTTCGGCCCTCCAAGCTTGCGCCGATCCAGATCCTCTATCTAAACCTGTCGCCTATTTTCTAAGGGTCTGTATCTCTTTGCTTCCTGCCCATTCATGTATCTGTCTAGATACATCTTAAAAGACGCTATCGTGCCCGCGTCTACCACCTCCGCTGGCAACGCGTTCCAGGCACCCACCACCCTCTGTGTAAAGAACTTTCCACGCATATCCCCCCTAAACTTTTCCCCTCTCACTTTGAACTTGTGACCCCTAGTAATTGAATCCCCCACTCTGGGAAAAAGCTTCTTGCTATCCACCCTGTCTATACCTCTCATGATTTTGTACACCTCAGTCAGGTACCCCTCAACCTCCGTCTTTCTAATGAAAATAATCCTAATCTACTCAACCTTTCTTCATAGCTAGCGCCCTCCATACCAGGCAACATCCTGGTGAACCTCCTCTGCACCCTCTCCAACGCATCTACATCCTTTTGGTAATGTGGCGACCAGAACTGAACGCAGTATTCCAAATGTGGCCGAACCAAAGTCTTATACACCTGCTAACTCTTGTACTCAATACCCCGTCCGATGAAGGAAAGCATGCCATATGCCTTCTTGCTTATTATTGATGTTAGGCCAATTGACTGAGGGTTCCCCGTTTTTTCTTCTTTTTAAATACCAAGATTATATTTGCTACCTTGCAAACTCGCTAGAATCTAAGATGTTCTGGAAGATCAAAACCAATGCATGCATTATGTCTGCAGCTACCTCTTTTAAACAGTAGGGTGCAGATCATCAGGTCCACGGAATTTGTCGTCACTTAGTCCCATAAATTTCTCCAGTTCTGTTTCTCATACAGATTTCTTTAAGGTCCTCATTCTTGCTGGACCCTTGGTTTCCCTGTTATTTCTGGACTGTTTTATGTGTCTTCTACCGTGAAGACAGATACAGAGGCCAGAATTTTACATGGCGGCAGAGGCCCCGCCGGGCCTGGAAGCCATGCAATAAATTTTACATGGCTCAGGCTCTTAAATGGCCTTGGTTGGGACTTCACCCCTCTGAGGCAGGAAGTCCCGCCTCCAAGAGCTGCTGATCAATCAGCGGGCTGGCAGCTCTTCAGTCCCAGCAGCGCAACCAGGAGCAGTGGCCACTGCTTGGACTGAACCCAGCATGAGATGCAAGAGGGATGCTGGGCCTGAGAAAGATAAGTGAGGTTTTGGGCCTCACCGGGGACAATCGATTGGCCTCCGGCGATGGCGGTGGGGAGGTCATTCAGGAGGCGCGCAGAGGTGCTCCAGCAGGGTGAGGTCTGTGAGGAGAACTCTATTTCTTCATTGTACCTCATTCTTTAAATAGTAGCAATCAGGGACTCCCTCTGCTTCACTTTCAGACTGGGCAGCCTGTGCTAACTCTCACAATACTGGGTCGGTTCATTGAGTCTCAGCGAGGGAAAATTCATTTAATTCATTCCCTGGGTCTCCTAACTTTGCAAAGAAAGTCTCGGAAAGGCATACCTCATGATCATCTGCCTGCAGTGCCAATGCAGTCTCCTCTGGGGGAGCTGGTTTGATCATGGCCTGATTCAATACGCATTCAGGGAAACTGCAGGGGACCGTCTCTCTGTCACTGCCCTGTCTCCGTGACCTCTTGCGGTCTTTCAACTACTGGGGGGCTACCACCTTCATCCCCTGCCAGATCATTATCTTGGAGCAGGTCAACCCCGTTCACAGGCAAACTAGGGACAATCCCTACGGTCACCAGTCCCGAAACTAGGTCGCACTCCAGGTGCACACGGTGTACAGGTACTGGCATATACTGCCCTCCAATACCATTCACCACCATTCTGGTGTTCACTACATTCTCTGGGGGAAAGGTCAGGCCTTTTCCCAGTAAAATGGATCTGGTGGCCCCTGTGTCCTTGATTTCCAGGATTATCTATTATATGTCTTCTATCATCATTCACAAGACAAATGATATTTGATGTCCCATAATTTGTTTATTTTTACAGTCTCGAACCACTGGTGGGGCTGGAAAGTCATCTGATGATATTGTTCTTGAGGTGTCAACTGATATCCTCAGCAGGGTGCCTGCAGACTTTGATATTGAGGCTGCTATGAGGAAGTACCCAACTACATACAACCAGAGCATGAACACTGTGCTGGTACAAGAGATGGGTCGTTTTAATATCCTGCTCAGAACAATTAGGGAGTCCTGCATCAACATACAAAAAGCTATTAAGGTTAGTATTCATTGTCATAAGCACTGGGTTATAACTTCTGAAAATTAAATTGGGCTTACTTCTATATAATACAAATCTGTCTTGTACCAGGCCAGAGATTTTCTGTCTGGAATTTTCCATGTGGTAGAATTATTAAAATTTACTAATTGAAATTATTTAATGGGTAGTTTTTTGAAAAGAATGACAGTAGCAGTATGTTTTCATTCTGGTGCTGCCCTCGAGGAGGTAGATTTGCATGTGGGGAGAGTGGAGAAGCTGACACAACTGACGTTTTCAGAGGGACCCAGCTCTGACTCATTCCGCATAGATTCCGGCTTGAATTCCATCCTACCTGGTTCAGATCCACTCATGATTGAGATATTCAGCATTACTCTAATCACTGCTCTTTCCACTTCATAAGATCCACTCTCTCCACCATGCATAGCCCTAGGTATGTTCTCAGCCTTTCTCTTCAGCAGCACCAACTCATTTTATCTCACAGCTGTCCTAATCTTCAGTTCCATTTTATCCTTAGTTTCATCAACTACTTTAGCAGAAAACTTATTTCCTTCCTTTCAGGTGGCAGTGACTGCAGGTTTCAATAACTCTTTGATGCCAATAGCACTCCTGATGTCTATTCCCCTTCAATTTCTTCTGACCTTATCCCTCCTTCCAATTTCACTCCCCATTGTATTTTCACTATCTGACCTTCCCCATCTGATCCTGAAAGAACTACCCTCCACAAAGGCTTCAGCTTCATCCCCTTATGCCCCTACTTTACTGAATTTTGCACTTGATGCTAAGTTCTCCATCCTTTGCCTTCACCACCATGCTTACTTTTTTTAGTCTAGAGTCTTTCCCCTATACAGCACTCGTCTTCTTAATTTCCACTCCACCTGGATCCCCCTGTCTCAGGCCTTTTACCCTATCGTGATCTTTTCATTGGAGAACTGCTGCCACTCTCTTCACTCACTCAATTCCATCTCCCTCTGAACTTGTAGGACTACATTTCCTTAGCGCAACCCTGAAATTATTATCAAATCTGCTGACGAGGGAGGCACAGATGTTGTTTTAACCATTTTTTGTTCCAATAAAAAGAACTCCAATTTCTGTAGTTTCTCACGACTAAAATTTCCAACCCCTAATTTAATATTAGTGAATATCTCTTACACCCTCACTGTGGCCTTGACATACTTGCTAAAATTATGGGACCCAAAACTGGGCAGAATATTTTGTATATATACTCTCCTAATTTTCCCTGCAAAAATGTACCACCTCATTTTTCTCTGCATTAAATTTCATCTGACACCTATATGTCCAATTT
The DNA here is from genome assembly GCF_036365525.1 of Heterodontus francisci. NCBI lineage: Eukaryota > Metazoa > Chordata > Chondrichthyes > Heterodontiformes > Heterodontidae > Heterodontus > Heterodontus francisci. The sequence goes on along the minus strand of NC_090377.1, from coordinate 95,368,449 downwards.
AATAATCTGCCTATATCACATATTCTTTTTCATAGTTTGCCAAGCTTCCTATTTTGTGTTGTGTTCAAAATGCCAGAACATTCATATATATATATTTTTTTATTCCTTCACAGAATGTGGGCATCGCTGGCTAGGCCAGCATTTATTGCGCATCCCTAATTACCCTTGAGAAAGTGGTGGTCAGCTGCCTTCTTGAACTGCTGCAGTCCATGTGGTGTAGGTACACCCACAGTGCTGTTAGGAGGGGAGTTCCGGGATTTTGACCCAGCAACAGTGAAGGAATAGTGATATAGTTCCAAGTCAGGATGGTGTGTGGCTTGGAGGGGAACTTGCAGGTGGTGGAATTCCCATGCATCTGCTGCGCTTATCCTTCGAGGTGGTAGAGGTCACGGGTTTGGAAGGTGTCGAAGGAGCCTTGGTGCGTTGCAGCAGTGCAGCTTGTAAATGGTACACACTGCTGCCACTGTGCATCGGTGGTGGAAGGATTGAGTGCTGAAGGTGCTGGATGGGGTGCCAATCAAGCGGGCTGCTTTGTCCTGGTTGACGTTGAGCTTTTTGAGTGTTGTTGGAGTTGCACTCATCCAGGCAAGTGGAGAGTATTCCATCACACTCCTGACTTGTGGCTTGTCGATGGTGGACAGACTTTGGGAAGTCAGGAGGTGAGTTACCCGCTACAGAATTCCCAGCCTGTTCTCAATGTTGGCCCTTAGGAGGCACCATTGTACTTATCCCTCCACTCAAAAAAAAACCATGAACCACTAACCATTAGCTAACTAATGGTTCATTAAGCACTCTTTGTCAGGGTCAGTGGTTATATTGCTTTCCCAATGGGTGGCAGCAGTCAGAATAAAAGAGCTTTGGGATTTGCTGCAATTGCTGGCTTCCCTCATGTACAAGGAGTAATAGCCTGCAAAGCATGAAATAACAGGAAAGGATTTCATTCCCTCAGTGCTTGTTGATCAGTGATCAGTGCCACAGAATAAAGCAGAACTTTGCCACGTTTCCAGGTAAATGTTATGATGTCTTCATTCTGCGGCAGTCAACTATGCACCCACTGTTCCACCTGTCATGGAACAATGGCTGCTAACTCCAACATGCCAACGGAGATGAGGTACAACCAGAGTCATGGAACCACCAGCATGATCTTTGAGCACACAATTGGGCTCCTGAAACAACGGTTTCAGACTTTTGGTTCCAAATGTATGCTTCCAAAAGTTTCAGTGCAGCTACATACTACCTTTCTAGAGCCAAAGTGGTTAAAAGACAAAAATCACAAATATGTAAAGGAAACATCTGGTTGTGGAAAACTGCAGTAAAGATCTGGAAGGATGATTTCAACATTTAACAGCAGATCTTTTTTTTTAAATAATTAGATCAAACTAAGCTTTACACTAATCATTCACTTTGATATTGAAGCCTTTTAAGAGATATTCAGTGAATTTGAATACTAGAAAGTATATTTCCTACATTGATTTTGTACTGGAGAAATGTCAAAGTCAAAAGGATTTTTTAACTGATTTCTGACATGACACAACTAATGCTTTTGACAGCAATAGGTATAATTCAGCAAAACTGCCAATCTGATTAGCTACCTAGAGAATCAGATCACTTACATTTTGATTTTTGGAAATGTGCTGATGCTTGTTCTTTGCAAGTTCTATTCATAGGCAAAATGTATATTCATGTAGCTCTGCTTGTACGTTGTGCCTTTACATATGCTAGACTGAAAAATAGTTGTTCATATACAACAGCGATATTACATTTTAAAATATCTTGCTTATTGCTATTTTTTATTCAGGCAATAAGTTAACAGAGTAGGATGGTTACACAAAAATATATTATATTATTTTGTAAACCTTGCATCATAGGAGATGCATACATTTTTTATTCAACTATCTATCCATCCATCTATCCTCCATTTACCCACTTTTCTCGACATCCCTTAATATCCTTGCCTCACAAAAATCTATTGATCTCAATCTTGAAAATTTCAGTTCAGCCAGATTCTACAGCCTTTTGGGGAATGAGTTCCCAGGGCTAAAAATTGGGCTTCCTTGGTTTTGGGGCACGGGCGTTGTGATTCGTGACCTGCCTGCACCCATGCACCAGACCCACTTCATCTGCATGATTGCAGCATTGGCTTGTGCAGCTGCTATGCTCCTTCAAACTGTCTGTGGTCTCTGTGCACAGTAGGGGGCCCCAGCTGTCTTGTTTGTTGATTGTGTGGGACAGACAGCCTGCTGTTCTTAAAGGCAGGCTGTACCTTAAAGGGAAGCTGCACAAAAATATTTCTGTCATGTAAATTATTGTAAAATGAGCGGCAGGACAGACAGAGGATTCCGGAGTGACAGATGTGGCACTAGAGGCATTAGTGGGAGAGATGAGCCGGAGGAGAGACACCATGGTAAAAAAAAAGGATCACTCTCATAAGGGAGTAGAAGCAGATGGCCAGAGAGGTTAACTTTCAGTCTGGATCAAATGACCTGGCAGCAGTGCTGCAAGAAGTCTAATGACCTCATCTAGGTGGTCAAGGTCAGTGAATGCATCGTCACATGACAGCTCATACCCACCACACCCACCAATCTCTCTCGCTGCTCAATCCACCATACCCCCATGACTTACCCAGCTGCACTCCTGGGCATTCAGGTAGATACACCACCTCACCCTCACCTATCAATGCTGCCAGAGTCACACCTACCTCTTACTGGCTCCACATACCGCCAGCTATTCAGCTATGGCAAGCACATCACCCAAACACACTGCTACACAATCACTAGCATTCTGCCCTCTCTCTGTTGCAGGACAAGGTGGCACACAATAGAAGGGTGCAGAGCAGATCCAGTGGGGAACAAGGATGCCCACATCTCCTGAGCTTAATGGAGGACATGGTTGCCTGCATCACTGGGCCCATGGCATCCAGTGTCAGAACATTGTCGAAGATAGTATCTTCCTGCCTTATGCCCCTTCTCAACTACCAGTACACCCTCATCCAGTTATCTGGCATGATGAGCAAGCTGCAGATGGTGTGAGCATGCACCTCATGCTTCCCACCCCACTACCCCCTTCCCTCAACTTCAGCCTTCCCCTTCTGAGTTCCTGCTTTCAGACAGCCAAGAACTGCTGCCAGCCACAGGAGCCTTAGTAAGAGGAAAGTGAAAAATAGCACAGTGCTAATGAAGAGGCCCTGTCGTTGACACTCGCAGCCACCCGCTCAGATACTGGCGCTGCACTTACCTCAGCCCATTGTTAGCCACCAGGAATGTGTGGCTTGCAGCATTCCTGTGGGGAATTGAATCATTGGCTGAACTTTCTTTCCAGCATTGGGACCCTTGATGTTAGGATGATTTCTGGGTCCTGACCCCACTACACATCTCTGCCAGACTTCCAGTGCTAATTTGAAGTAGGCAGCCAATTAATGGCCCACAGGCGCTTTCAGCATCCAATTAGTGGCAGCAGATGCATTGAGAAGGTGGGTGGAGATATTGCGGGCCTGATTTAAAGAGCACCCAGTAGCGAGGATTGTGGACGCCGGCATCCAGGGCAATGCCAGAGGCTGGAATGCAGTGGAGCAGCAGCATGGCATGCACCCATGGAGGTGCAGTCCCACGATTTACCAATGCCTCCCTGGAGGTTAGAGTGGCAGACCGGAGGAGCGTCCCATTTCTGGAGAGAGGCAGTCAGACAAAGCAGGCATGAATGGAGGTGGCTCAGGAGGTGAACAGCCGCACTGTGGTCAGCAGGACATGGGTGCAGTACAGGAAGTGCTTAAACAACCTTCTGAGGTCTGGCAAGATGAGTGCAATGCAACACTCAGATGACAGGCCTCCACTTCTGGAATCACCAGCAAATGTATGAGCAGATCAGCCTGAGGGAACATAGTGCTCAGGAACAGTTACCATATCTGTGACTGGATGTACTCCTGAGCCAGGGATAAAGCTCACACCATAAGCATTTGTGGAGAAGGTGGCACTGGAGCCATGGACATCACACTTGAGTGAGCCACTGGTGCGGTGATTGAGGGCACCTTGGTCTTAATTCTCTCACTCTTGACTTTGCAGGAAAAAAGAGCACACAATGGGTGAGAAAGGGGTTGCTCCGGTGGAGGAGTGGTGCATATCACTATACTGACAATCATGGAGGAGGAGGTCCTTGAAATTGTCAGGGTGTCAATTTGGCAGGACGTCGGTGAGGGAGAGACAGGATGAAAGGATCATACCATTTCCAGGAGATGGGAATGGAGCATTTGTTGATTCTATGCCAATGCATAGAATTGCTGCCCTGTAGAAGCAGCTGCTGACAGAGGGGAACTTTCCTAACCAACGTCATTTGTCTCCCACAAGGCCAGTGTGAAGGGGGTGCCTCAGCATATCATTCTGCTGACGGCAACTTCAGAAGAGGAAGATGCTCCGAGGCAGCACTGTCACAGCAATCAAGTGCACCCTCCACCAACGCAGAAATGCGATCTCGGTGGGGCCTTAAGGTGAGTTTAGAAGGAGTGGCACAAAGTGACCAGCACTTCACGTATGAGCAGGACGAGATGATGGAGGCAGAGGCAGCTGTGGGAAGTCCCCCTCGGAGGATAGAGGACAGACACAGCCATGCTCAGCTGGGAGCAGGTGCAGAGCCTCGGGAGTCATATACAAGGTGGGTCTTTCTGGAACAGCAACGGGAGTTGTGTGCCCAAATGTTAGACTTCCCTGAGATAGTGCGGCGTCTTGGATGGAGAATGGAGGAGACCATTCATGAGATGTGTTCCGCTATGTCTTGGTATATGAATGCTTGAGCTCATCCATTGAAAGAGTGGCTGACCTCATGGAGAGGCCAATCCGGAATCACACTGCGGTGCACCCTAGCTGCTGGTTCCCTCAGACATGCATGTGCACTTCGAAAGGGCTGGGGCAGGCACGGATGCTGACAAGGGGGCCAACCCTCACGGGGCACCTTCGTCATCGGCCCCTCTAACTGAGGCGCCATCTATACTGCAAGACTCTGTGACCAAGGCTTCCCCTGCAACGTCGCAGGTGTAGCAGCCTGTGGAGGTGCCTCTACTGGCACTGTGATGCTGAGAACGGGTGCCATCGGCATCTCAACTGCATGCAGGCATAAGTGAGCAGACTGCCTCCAATTCTGCCTCAGCCACAGGGGGAGCACCACATTGGAGCAGCTGCCTACGGATGATGCCGTGTCAGTCGTTTCACTCTGTGGTTCACCTGCGTGATTTTTGTAATGCATCTGATCACTGATTAAGCATCAATATAATGAAATGGTTGATGGTTATACCCTGAATTTTGTGATCCCACTGCTTTGAGGGCATTAATTCACTGGCGTGATGAAGTGGGTGTGCGATGCAAAGATGGGTGATTGGGGACACCTTGTGGCCGGTGGCAAGGTGCCTTTCAGGCAATGTGAGGAAACAGGAAATGGCTTTGCATGGCAAGCTTTTTGGATGCGGCACCTCCTTTTGGGAAAGGCATGATACTGGACTAAATGTTATCCAGGATGAGCCGTCCTCAAGGAAATCATGCCTAGATTACTTGGTCAGTAGTTTGACACCTCAGTCAGATCTCTGGAAGGTCTTGCAATGCAGGATTATCATGCTCCACCAAGTCTTCCTCCTCCTCATCCGCATCTTCATCCTGACAGTCAACACCTCACAGGAGGGCCATGCGGAACAGAGCAGATCACCACTATGCTAGAAATTCTTGAGGGAGTGTATGGAGGCTGCTCCTTGACCGGTCAAGGCACCAAAACTGTATATTCAGGAGTCCAATGGCCTGCTGTATGGTGGTTCTTGTGCTGAGATGGCAGCGCTTATAGCGCCTCTGTGCCAACATTGTTGGGTTGTGCACAGATGTCAGCAGCCATTTCCCCTGGTCCCCTAGCAGCCATTTACATTGTTTCTCTGATGGCATGAACAGCTTGGCACTTGTGATTGCCTCAGGATATAGATGTTATAGCATCTGCCAGGAAACCTTACTCAGATCTGCAGAAAACGCTTCGGGTGGTCTCACACCAGCTGCATGTTGAGGGAGTGAAATCCCTTCCTATTCATAAATTCCGCTGGCTGCTCTGCCGGGGCCTTGATGGGCACATGGGTGGAGTTGATCACGCTCTGCACCTGAGGGAATCCTGTCATGGAGGCAAATCCCACAGCCCTCTATGCCTGTGTGGCCCCATCAGGCTGGAACTCAATGGACTCCAATGCCCTCTCATAAAGGGCATCCATCACTTGCCTGATAGTATGATGAACGGCTGCTTGCGATATGCCACACAGATCAACTGCTGCCCCTTGAAACGACCCTTGGCAAAGCCAATGTCACTTTCATGGCTACTTGGCAGGGTGTGTCTACGTGATAGGTGGGGCCTGAGGTCCTCCTCCACAAGGGCACACAGGTCAGCAACAAATTGCCTTGATAGTCGCAGCCTCCAGTGGCACTGCTGCTCCGACATGTCCAGGAAGCTGATTCTTTGGCAGTGCATTCTTTGGCATAGTGCCTTCATGCCCTCCCTGCCCCTCGGGCATAACCTCTGCATCCCTCAGGCACAGTTATTCCTCATTGCTACTCGTCATCAGCTCAGAGTAGCTGAGCCCCATGTCCAGGGATGGCCTCACTTGTCACCAGCTGCGTGGGAACTGCTGCCTGGCCCCCCTGCTGTGCTCCACTGACCCCTGCAGGTGCACGTCCTTCCTGCCCCAATTGTCCCAATGCCTCCACCTGAAACATTTTGTGAGCTCTGGTTACACAGTGGCCGCTGTGTGCCAATGCATGAACTCCTCTCTGCTCGTTCCACCATTTATGCAGCGTCAGGAAATGCTCCCACATCTCTGACTGGCTGCCCATTGTGCAGCTGCCTCATCTCTGCTGAACCAGCGTGTTTCCTGTGCATCGCCTCGAAAATCTCATACAGCCCTGCAACAAGCTCTCAAGTGGCTCATTAACTGCTTCAATTGATGACCCGTCGCTTTCAGGTGGGTGCTGTGACCCACTACAGAACACCGCCACCAAAACTGATGTAAGGTGAGACCGCATCGGGAAACTGGCATGCCACATGCCGACGCAAATTGGCCAGCACACCCACCACCTCCAAACCTGCCTCTGCCATGGATTAAAATCCAGCCCATTGTAGCTGTCTCTCGAACACCAGTTAAGTGGGCTCACAAAATGAATTTGAGACTTGCTGCAAGTAACTGAAAAAAAAATCAAATGGCAAATATTCTTTCATATTGCAATCAGGTTATTCTTGGAAACAAGATGTCCTGTATCCAATTATTTCAAAACAGTGCCGTGGCTCTGCATGGCTTGTAAAGTTCTGTATCTCCTAACCTATCGAGGTTTCCATAGCAACAGACTCAAGGCTTTCAAATGCAATATGAAGATAAGCCTTGAACCTTCTATCAACTCTGAGGTGTGAGCTACACTGTACAGAGTACGACACCAAGTTAATAAGCATGAGGAATCTTTGGGAAAGAGAAATGTGCAGCTTGAAGTCCAGATTACCTGTAAAATACCACAGCTCACTAATGAACTAAATGCAATAGAGTTAACATTGTCTGGTTTGTGTGGGAGGATTACCTAGGTTCTTAGGTTGTGCACATCATTTGGTCAACTATACTATTTATGCAATGCAAATGCTTTCTGCATGGAATTAAATTGTTTAAATTTCCTGGGGCAATAAAGATTATGTTACTGGAACTGTATTGTATTTAATAGGGGTATAATGTGGCCTCATTTTATTCATCCTTCCACTGGGAGAAAATCTGCATTACATAATCAAATTTATATTCAGTTTTTTCCCCATGAATAACTGTTTAAGACAGCACAAGATCAGAAGACACGGAAGAAAAAGGCTATTTGACCGATCCATTGAGTACAACCCTACACTCTGCCCCATTGCTGCTTCTAGCTGTTTCTTAAATTATTCCAAGTTTTCATCATATCACTCTGCCCAGATGTCTTTCAAAGTGTTGATCACTCTCTGCATGAAGAACCTCTGACATCAGCCCTAAACTTACCCTTTAGTAGTTTGAACCTGTATCGACTTATCCTACTGTCCTACTCACACTGTTTATTTTGAGGTAGTATTCTGGAATAACCTTTTCAATACTATTTACTCTCTTATACACCTCGAGATCACTTCTCAGATGCATCCTTTCCAGGTTAATAAACCCAAGTCTCCCCCTGTCTCTCCTCATAACCCAAATTTCTGACACTGGGAATCAACTTCATTGTTCTTCACTGCACTGCCTGGTGCTTGAATGTTTCCCTATTTTTCACATCATTACTTAAAATATTAGTTGCAGCATTAGTAGTACTCTGTGTTGGAATTGTGTTTATTAAGCAACATTCCAACAAATATTACATAAGGTTTTACTGCCTATCACAACAAGTAATTGGAATATTTTTCTTTGTACTAAACATGAAACCATAGGTCACAGATTACTCAAGTACAATGATTACAGTTATTTAATACTAATGTAATTTACTTTTGGAGATTATCTTTCTTCATTTGGTGACATCTGGAATCTATTAAAATTGAGTTTGATATGTTTTTGTGAGGCAAGATTATGAAGGGTAACTGAACCAAGGTGGGTAGATGGCATTAAGATACAGACCAACCATAATCTAATTGAATGGTGGAACAGGCTTGAGGGGTTGAATGGCCAACTTCTATTCCAATGTTCCTGCTTTACTGTTTACAATGAATTGAATCTATAATCGGCTATCTATAAAATAAAAAATAGGAGCACGAGTAGACCATAGAGCCCCTTGAGCCTGCTCTGCCATTCAGTATGATCATAGCTGAACTTCTGCTTTAACTCCACTTTCCCCCCTGCTCCCCATATCTCGATTCCCTGAGAGACCAAAAATCTATTTATCTCAACCTCAACGATGGAGCATTCACAACCCTCTGGGGTAGAGAATTCCAAAGATTCACAACCTTCCGAGTGAAGAAATGTCTCCTCATCTAGCCAAGCTGTTCCAGTACAGCGACAACACTGGCATCTACCCGGCAATGTGGAAAATTGCCCAGGTATGTCTTGTACACAAAAAGCAGGACAAGTCCAACCCGGCCAATTACCGCCCCATCAGTCTACTCTCAATCATCAACAATGCCATCAAGCAGCACTTGCTTAGCAATAGCCTGCTCGGTGATACCCAGTTTGGGTTCCGACAGGGCTACTCAGCCCTGATTACAGCCTTGGTTCAAACATGGACAAAAGAGCTGAACTCAAGAGGTGAGAGAGTGACTGCCCTTGACATCAAGGCAGCATTTGACCGAGTATGGCATCAAGGAACCCTAGCAAAACTGGAGTCAATGGGTATCAGGGGGAAAACTCTCTGCTGGTTAGAGTCATACCTAGCGCAAAGGAAGATGGCTGTGGTTGTTGGAGGTCAATCATCTGAGCTCCAGGACATCACTGCAGGAGTTCCTCAGGGTAATGTCCTAGGCCCAATCATAAGGTCAGAAGTGGGGATGTTCGCTGATGGTTGCACAATGTTCAGCACCTTTCGCAGCTCCTCAAATACTGAAGCAGTCCGTGTAGAAATGCAGCAAGACCTGGACAATATCCAGGCTTGGGCTGATAAGTGGCAAGTAACATTCACGCCACACAAGTGCCAGGCAATGACCATCTCCAAAAAGGGAGAATCTAACCATCTCCCCTTGACATTCAATGGCATTACCATCGCTGAATCCCCCACTATCAACATCCTAGGGGCTACCATTGACCAGAAACTGAACTGGAGAAGCCATATAAATACCGTGGCTACAAGAGCAGGTCAGAGGCTAGGAATCCTCCGGCGAGTAACTCACCTGCTGACTCCCAAAAACCTGTCCACCATCTATAAGGCACAAGTCAGGAGTGTGATATAATACTGTCCACTTGCCTGGAAGGTTGCAGCTCCAACAACACTCAAGAAGCTTGACATCATCCAGGACAAAGTAGCCCGCTTGATTGGCACACCATCCACAAACATTCACTCCCTCCACCACTGACGCACAGTGACAGCAGTGTGTACCATCTACAAGATGCACTGCAGCAATGCACCAAGGGTCTTTAGACAGCACCTTCCAAACCCGTGACCTCTACCACCTCAAAAGACAAGAGCAGCAGATGCATGGAAACATCACCACCTGCAAGTTCCCCTCCAAGTCACACACCATCCTGACTTGGAACTATATCGCCGTTCCTTCACTGTCACTGGGTCAAAATCCTGGAACTCCCTTCCTAACAGCACTGTGGGTGTACCTACCTCACATGGACTGCAGCGGTTCAAGAAGGCAGCTCACCACCACCTTCTCAAGGGCAATTAGGGACGGGCAATAAATGCTGGCATAGCCAGTGACGTCCACATCCCATGAATTAATGAAAAGAAATCTCAGTCCTAAATGAACAACCCCTTATCCTGAGGCTGTGCCCCAGTGTTCTAGATTCCCCAACCAGGGGAAACATGTTTCAATGAGATCACCTATCATTCTTCTAAACTCCTGTGAGTAAATGCTGTCTTCACTTATGTTCAATGTTGGTGCAAAATCTCATTAATTTGACATTTATATTAATTTTATAGGGACTGGTGGTGATGTCTGCTGAACTGGAAGAAGTGGTGAAGAGTATTCTGAAAGGAAAAATCCCAGGAATGTGGATGAATAAATCGTACCCTAGTCTCAAGCCACTTGGCAGCTACATGCATGACTTCTTAGACAGACTGAAATTCTTGCAGGTGAGTGCTTTTTCTCTCTAATGACTTGTACTTTAGTAACCTGCCATTCATCACCCGATCCCTTGTGATACTAATCATTTGAAAATTTACATCACAATAAAAAATATTAGCTTTTATTGGCTTAATTTTAGATAATAGATGTAAGGGCATAATTAGTTCATTTCTGCATCTGTTGTGTACAGTAATCTGCTCAGTAATGCATATAATATACAACTGAGGCAGCTCTCACAACACAACCGTATGAGTCAACTTGGCACATTTCAGTTTAATTTACATTAGACAGATGGTGCATCATGAATATGAACACACATCCTGTTGAGGTCTGTAAGATGAAAGACATATTGGCCAAATGAAAATTCTCAAAATAAAGCTCATTCAAAGGCGTTCAAAATGTGCAAATGAAGACAATGACTGGAAATCTACAAAAAAGAACAAAGATTCAATCCTTTACTTCTTAGTTCATCAGAATTCAGTTATGACATCATTTCAAGCACTGCTGAAGATACTAATGCTCATTTTCAACATTGAATACCTATTTTGTACTACCAAACTGGTTTACTACCAATATGCAAAATAGCAACCTGCCCTGCGTGCTCCCACATCTCTTCAAGATTCTCGTGAGACTGCTTTCATTTTTATGAAAGATCCTATTAATAAGTTGTAGGTTCCCCTAGACCTATTCAAGTAATTTGGGATAATTGACAGAGCTAACACTGGTGAACAGGGCTGTGAAAGGCTCAAACAAGCTCAGACATGGGCATCCTAGGCCCAACTATCTTCAGCTGCTTCATCAGTGACCTTCCCTGCTCCATAAGGTCAGAATTGGAGCTGTTCACTGATGATTGCACCATCCTCAGCTGCATTTGTAACTCTTCAGGTAATGAAGCAGTTCATGCCAGCAGCAAGTCCTGGATAACATCTAGGCTTCGGCTGATAAGTGGCAAGTAACATTTATGCAGCATAGTTGACAATCAATGACCATCTCCAATAAGGGAGTGCTTAATCACCTCTGTCTGACATTCAATGGCATTACCATCGCCAGTCAACCGGTCAATAAATGCTGTGTCTACTAGTGCAGGTCAAATGCTGAGTATTCTGAGGCTCACTTCCTGACTCCACCAAAGCCTCTCCACCACCTACAAGGCACAAGTTAGAGGTGAGATGAAGTGCTCTCCATCTGCTTGGATCGGTATAGCTGCAACAACATCCAAGAAGTTTGATATCATCCAGGACAAAGCAATAGCTTGATTAGCATCTCAGACACTCGCCTAAACACCCAACTCCTCCATCACTGGTGTAGAGGCTCCTCCTGCAGGATGCATTGCAGCAACTCGTCAAGACATTTTCGGTAGCATCTGCCAAACCCACGACATTCACCACATAGAATTACAAGAATAGCAGGTGCATAGGGCCACCATCACATCCAAGTTCCCCTCCAAGTAACATACCATCCTGACTTGGATGTATATCACTGTTCCTCATCATCGCTGGGTCAAAATCATGGAACTCCCTACCTAACAGCATTTTGGGATCACCTTCATCACCGAGATGGGCCCACATCCTGAGATTGAGAAAAATAAATGGTCAGTCCAGAAGGCTTAGCTTCTGAGTCAACACCATCTTTACAGTCTTAGTAGGAACTGTTGCTATGTGGGAATATATTTCCATACCAACTGGTATCTATAATTTATATATTTTGGTATTGAAGATCTTCACTCAGTATACAGTACTGAACAACAATGTATACATTTCATTCTAAAGTCAGTGAAACATTTGGAGCGCAAAATACATTCATTCCGATTTAAGGGTGAGGGACCACCATTCATGGCGTGCCCACATTCTTTCGTATCAAGGTGGGTAAGACAGAAAATCCATCTACCCATTCATATGAATCAGTTTGGTGCTAGCTCCTGCACCTCCAGTGCTGCTGTCTCCTTCTCTACGCTGCCGGTGAGCTCTGCATGCAGCCAGAGACCCCGTTAACACAGCTGCAGATCACGTGATACAGGCAACTTGCTCCTTCTTCAAGGTAGACTGCCTTTTAAAGGGAAGCTGCATAAAAAGATTGTTGCAGTGGGAATTCTTGCAAATGGAGTACCAAGGCAGACAGAGGGATTCAGACTGACAGAGGGACGCTGGAGGCATTGGTGATGCAGGTGGAAAGGAGGAGAGACGCCATGGTTCATGGGATCTAGGAGGCCCTCAAGGGCCACCCTCAGAAGGGAGTGGGAATTGGCCAAGAAGGTCAACGCCTGAAGTCTGGACCTGGCAGCAGTGCCACAAGAGGTCTAATGATCTCATGTGGGTGATCAACAACAGTGAATGCATGACACCTCCTACCCACCACATTACCAGCCCCTCTCACTACTCAATGCACCACACTCCTATTACTCACACAGCAGCACTCCCTGACACTCGGGACTTATGCGTAACACCCAGATACTTCAACCTCACCCTCACACACCTAACAATGCTACCAGCCTCACAGCCAACTCTCACTGCTTCCACATACCTTCAGTTATTCAGATATGGCAGACAAATCACTCAAACACAAGTGTTACACAACACTGACATTCTGCCCTCTACCTATAGGCACACTATAGAAGGGAATAGAGCAGGACCAGCAGGGGGTTAAGGATGCCTGCATCTCCTGAATCCTAGAGGAGATGGTTCTCTGCATCATGGTGCCGGCTATGACGGGGTCTGTAACATCCAACATCACTGAAAAAATTGAGGATGATAGGTTCTGCCTGCCTTATCAACTCCCAGCACACCCGCATCCTGCAATCTGGCATGATGAGCAAGCTGCAGATGGGTGACCATGGACCTTTTGTTTCCCACCCCATCCTTCTTAGGAACATAGCATAACTCGGCCATTCAGCCCATCAATACGATCATGGCTGATCATCCACATTAATGCATTATTCCCACACTATCCACATTTCCCTTTATGTCATTAGTATTTGGAAATCTGTCAATCTCTGCTTTAAACATACTCAATGACTGAGCTTCCACAGCCCTCTGGGGTAGAGAATTCCAAAGATTCACAACCCTCTGAGTAAAGAAATTTCTCCTCATCTCAGTCCTAAGTGGCTTCCTCCTTATTTTGAAATTGTGTCCCCTGCATCTATCCTGCCTATTCCTTTAAGTATTTTGTAGGTTTCAATGAAACCACTTCTCATTCTAGAGAATACAGGCCCAGTTTCCCCAATCTCTCTTCAGAGGACAGTCTCGCCATCCCAGGAACAAGTCTGGTGAACCTTTGCTGCTCTCCCTCTATGGCAATAATATCCTTCCGAAGGTAAGGGGACCAAAACTGCACACAGTACTCCAGGTGCGGTCCAACCAAGGTTCTATACAATTGAAGTAAGACTTCGCTACTACTGTACTCAAAACCTCTTGCGATAAAGGCTAACATACCATTAGCCTTCCTAATTACTTGCTGCACCTGCATGCTAGCTTTCAGTGACTTATTGACGAGGACACCCAGGTCTGTTTGTACATCTACACTTTCTAACCTCTTACCATTTCAGAACTACTCTTTGCACATCTATTCCTCCTACCAAAGTGGATAACCTCACATTTTTCCACATTATGTTCCATCTGCCATGTTCTAGCCCACTCACTAAGTCTGTCCAAATCCCCTTGAAGCCACTTTGCATCTTCCTCACAACACACATTCTGACCTAGTTTTGTGTCATCCATGAACTTGGAAATATTGTATTTGGTCCCCACATCCAAATCATTGATATATATTCTGAACAACTGGGGCCCAAATATTGATCCTTGTGGTACCCCACGAGTCACAGCCTGCCAACGAGAGAATGACCCGTTTATTCCTACTGTCTGTTTTCTGCCTGTTAATCAATCCTTAATCCATGCCAGTATATTACCTCCTATCCCATGTACTTTAATTTTGCTAACCAACCTCCTGTGGGGGACTTTATCAAAAGCCTTCTGAAAATTCAAGTATACTAAATCCACCGACTCCCCTTCATCAATTCTGTTAGTAACATCCTCAAAAAACTCCGACAGGTTTGTCAAACATGATTTCCCATTCATAAATCCATGTTGACAATGCCCAATCAGATCATTATTATCCAATTCTCCATTTATCGCATCCTTTAGAATAGATTCTCGCATTTTCCCCACTACTGATGTAAGGCTAACAGGTGTGTAGTTCCCTGTTTTCTCTCTTGCTCCCTTCTTCAATAGTGGGGTGACATTTGCTATCTTCCAATCTGCAAGAACCGCTCCAGAATCTATAGAAGTTTGGAAGATGATCATCAACGCATCCACTATCTCCATAGCCATCTCTTTCAACACTCTGGGATGTAGAATATCAGGTCCTGGGGATTTATCAACCCTCAGCCCCTATATTTCTCCAATACAACCTTCTTACTAATACTAATTTCCTTCAAATCCTCATTCTCCCTAGACCCTTGGATCTCTAATTCTGGGAGATTTCTTGTATTCTCCTCAGTGAAGACAGACACAAAGTAATCATTTAGCTTCTCTGCCATTTCTCTATTCCCTATTATAAATTCTCCTGACTCTGCCTGTAATGGACCAACATTTGTCTTAGCCAAGCATTTCCTTTTTATGTACCTATAAAAACTTTTGAAGTCCATTTTTATGTTTTTTGCTAGTTTAATTCATATTCTATTCTCCCTTTCTTTATCAGTTTCCCTTCCCTCACAAAAACCTTCCCCTTCTGAGTTCCTGCTTTCAGAGAACCAAGAACTGCTACCTGCCCAGGATAATCGTGTCCATCAGCTCAGACTCTGGCACTGCTCTTAGCTTGGAGGCTAGCGTTGAATTGGGATCAGCACATGGTGAGCCACCAGGCATGAGTGGGCTGTAACCAGGCCATGGTGAAAGGATGATTCGCTTGCCAGCTCACTGGAGGGGCACAGTGCCAGATGAGTTCTGCTGCAGAGGACATATATGAGGACCTCAATGGGGTGACATACAGGAGAGTTCTGACTGGGCATACACACTGAGATGCTGGGTGCATTTTCCCCCTGTCACTGTCAAGGAGCCTGGAGGATTCCGGCTCCAACTTGTCAGAGGGCATGGTGTGGAGCTTGCCCTCTTTACAACCTTTGCTCCATCTCCTTCTTATGCTGCAGACCCAGAGGCACCATCATAGCAGCCTGCAAACCTATTGCAGCGTTCATGTGGACAGGCCACTACTCCTCTGCCATCCCTGTGAGGATGCAGCAGAATTCTCTGGCAAATGCGCCAAAACTCTTCCATAAACGCTCTTTAGTACTTTCAGGCACTTTACAATATAAAAAATTCTTAAAAATTAACTTATCTGTCATCTGGGTGTCTGACCCTTTAAATAACACTACTGCAGGGCCCAGTTTCATGCATTGTCTGCTCTTGAAAAAAACATCACTTCATGCATTTGGACCATGTGATGTGAGGATAATGCCAATTTAATATGTTTGGGTGTGTGCAGCTGCGCCCCTGCCTCGCCCACAATCAGTGGGGAATGCCACACAGTAGCAGTCCACAGTGCAGCCTGCCCTTGGGGTAACCAGCTAGGCCTTTGTAGCACCATTAGAAGCAGCCCTACACAATTCAATTTTGTGCCAAAAGTTTGGTGCTGACATGAAAAATCTCTGCAGTACCAGTGGCACTCGTGAAAAATCTTTCGTATTGATAATTGACATTCATCCTTTCCAGATCATTGGGTTAGAGCCAGTGGCCAATATCATGATGCAATTATGTTATTGACTGGCAGGACCAAATTCCATTCTCAGGGCACCATGATAGAAATGATTTAATTTCATCCCTTAACTTGGGTTTCTACATGTCTTGCCACTAAACGGATTAGGCCTCTATTTTTAGTGATGCTCTGCGGAAGGTTTCTCCAGTGGAATTTGGTGCAAGTGGGAATTTGGTGCAGAGGGGGAAGGAAGTGCTCCTTTTTGATTTACCTCCAGTTGCTGGTGAAAGTTTATCATTTGTCTCTACGCTGGGAAACTGTAACTTTCTATTCCTTTACTTTACTAAATTAGTAACTACCTAACTGATCATATTAGTAAATAAATAAGGTTAGACAGACATGACAGAGCAGATGGTTTGCTGTAACTACAACATTTGGGAGCTTGTGGGGAACGTTGTGATCCCGCACAAGCATATTGCAGTTAAGTGTCTGCAGCTTGAGCAACTTCAGCTCAGAGTTGTTGAACTGGAGTTTGATCTGCAGACGTTGTGGGGCATTAGAAAGGGGGAGAGTTACCTGGACACTTTGTTCCAGGAGGAAGTCACACCCCTCAAGTTAAGTAGAATTTTAGAGTTGGTCAGTGGTCAGGGATAGGAGGGTGTGACTGTGAGTCAGGCAGGTATGGGGATCCAGGATATAGTGATGGAGGAACCTTGGCCCTTGACTTTGAACAACAGATATGAAGTACTTGCAACCCGTGTGCATGAGAAAAATTGCAGAGCAGTTGGGCAAACTGACTATAGCACCATGGTGCAGCAACCCATTCAATTGGGAGGAGTATTCACCAAAGAGAAGGACTTGGTGGAAGATGAGTCTAGGGAAGGGAGTGTAGATAGTCTGGGTCATGTCACTATCAAAAAGGAGGAGGTGTTGGGCCTCTTGCAAAGCACTAAGGTAGATAGGTCCTCAGGGCCTGATGGGATCTACCCCAGAATACTGAGGGAGGCAAGGGAAGAAATTTCTGGAACCTTGACGGAAATCTTTGTATCCTCATTGGCTACAGGTGAGGTCCCAGAGGACTGGAGAATAGCCAATGTTGTTCCTTTGTTTAAGAAGGGTAGCAAGGATAATCCAGGAAATTATAGGCCAGTGAGCCTTACGTCAGTAGTAGGGAAATTATAAGAGAGGATTCTTTGGGACAGGATTTACTCCCATTTGGAAACAAATGAACTTATTCGCAAGAGGCAGCATGGTTTTGTGAAGGGCAGGTCGTGTCTCACTAACTTGATTGAGTTTTTTGAGGAAGTGACGAAGATGATTGATGAAGGAAGGCAGTGGATGTTGTCTATATGGACTTCACTAAAGCCTTTGACAAGGTCCCTCATGGCAGACTGGAACAAAAGGTGAAGTCACACGGGATCAGAAGTGAGCTGGCAAGATGGATACAGAACTGGCTCGGCCATAGAAGACAGAAGGTAGCAGTGGAAGGGTGCTTTTCTGAATGGAGGGCTGTGACTAGTGGTGTTCCGCAGGGATCAGTGCTGGGACCTTTGTTGTTTGTATTATATATAAATGATTTGGAGGAAAATGTAGCTGGTCTGATAAGTTTGTGGATGACACAAAGGTTGGTGGAGTTGTGGATAGTGATGAGGATTGTCAGAGGATACAGCAGGATATAGATCGGTTGGAGACTTGGGCGGAGAAATGGCAGATGGAGTTTTATCCAGACAAATGTGAGGTAATGCATTTTGGAAGATCTAATACAGGTGGGAAGTATACAGTAAATGGCAGAACCCTTAGGAGTATTGACAGGCAGAGAGATCTGGGCGTACTTGTCCACTGGTCACTGAAAGTGGCAACGCAGGTGGATGAGGTCGTCAAGA
Source organism: Heterodontus francisci (assembly GCF_036365525.1). Classification (NCBI taxonomy): domain Eukaryota; kingdom Metazoa; phylum Chordata; class Chondrichthyes; order Heterodontiformes; family Heterodontidae; genus Heterodontus; species Heterodontus francisci. The sequence continues at coordinate 95,350,165 of NC_090377.1, read as the reverse complement.
AGGCATGCGGCATGCTTGCCTTCATCAGTCGGGGTATAGAGTATAAAAATTGGCAAGTCATGTACAGAACCTTAGTTAGGCCACACTTAGAATATTGTGTGCAATTCTGGTCGCTACACTACCAGAAAGACGTGGCGGCTTTGGAAAGGGTACAGTAGAGGTTTACCAGGATGTTGTCTGGTCTGGAGGGCATTAGCTATGAGGAGAGGTTGGATAAACTCGGATTGTTTTCACTGGAATGACGGAGGTGGAGGGGCGACATGATAGAGGTTTACAAAGTTATGAGCGGCATGGACAGAGTGCATAGTCAGAAGCTTTTTCCCAGGGTGGAAGAGTCAGTTACTAGGGGACATAGGTTTAAGGTGCGAGGGGCAAAGTTTAGAGGGGATGTGCGAGGCAAGTTCTTTACACAGAGGGTGGTGAGTGCCTGGAACTTGCTGCCGGGGGAGGTGGTGGAAGCAGGTACGATAGCAATGTTTAAGAGGCATCTTGACAAATACATGAATAGGATGGGAATAGAGGGATACGGTCCCCGGAAGTGCAGAAGGTTTTAGTTTAGACAGGCATCAAGATCGGCGCAGGCTTGGAGGGCCGAATGGCCTGTTCCTGTGCTGTACTGTTCTTTGTTCTTTGAGTGTAAAGGAATGTGGCTGTGATAGGTGACAGTAGAGTCAGGGGGTAGCTATTGTTTTCTGCAGCCATGACCGTGAGTTCCAAAGGTTGTGTTGCCTGGCCAGTGCCAGAGTTAAAGGCATCTCCTCGTGGCTGGAGACGAACTTGGGAGGGGAAGGATCCAATTGTTGTGGTCCATGTAGGAACCAACGACATAGGTAGAACTAGGAATGATGTTGTGCTGAGAATGTTTGAGAAGTTCCAGTCCAATTAAAATGAAGAACCTCAAAGGTAATAATCTCTGGATTGTTACCCAAGCCATGCAGCAGTTGGCACGGAGTCAAACTGATTTGTGAATTAAACATGCGGCTCAGAATGGTGTTGGAAGAAGGGGTTCGATTCTTGGTGCACTGGCACCAGTACTAGGGAAAGAGAGAGCTGTTCCGTTGGGAATGGGCTTCACATAAACCAGGTTTGGATCAATGTCCTGGCAAATCATGTAACTAGGGCTGTGGATGGGGCTTTAAACTAAAAGGTGGGATGGTCAGGTGAAGGGAGATTTAGAAATCCAACGAGCAGTGTATTAATATGGGTAAAGACAAGCAGAGTGGGACAGGAAGAGACAGAGTTTAGTGGTAATAGTGCATCAACAAATAGGGTCCTTGCAAAGAATAGTGGTAGAGAAAATAAAATTAAAGTCTCTTTATCTGAATGCATGAAGCATTTGCAACAAGATAGATGGACTAGCAGCACAAACAGAGATAAATGGGTTTGATATAATTGCCATTACAGAAACATGGGGCTGGAATTTTAAAACATTTCGGGATCCGGATCAGAGGTGGGCGGGCACTCAATCTGGCGCCACCAGTCTCCGCGCCAGTTCACCACCACAATCCCGACCCCGTGCCATTTTGAATGAGGACGACTTGGGGTCAGATTGGCTCCCCGCCAGGAAGCAGCGGGCTGCCAATTGAGGCCAATTATTGTTAATTACAGGGCCTATTAAAGCCCTGTTCCCGTGCTGACTGATCGGCAATGCAGGCAGCCCAGGTTGACTTGGACCACATCCAGGTCAACATGGTGGGAAGCGGCGGGAGTTGGAGGGGCATGGGGTGCAGATGGATCACACAAGGGACCCAACCCCCAGATGCATAATGGCTGCTGCGCCGCAGCTGTGGCCACTAGCTGTTCCCTGCAGGAGCTGCTCCTCCAGGATCATGGCCAGGCAGCTGTGGCTTTTTAAAACATAAAAATAAATTTACCTTCGCTTGTCCCTCACAGTCTCCATCTTTAGATTGGCAGTTCCCATCACGGCTGGTGGGGCTGCCAATCACTGATTACTGGAGGCCTTCCCATTGGCCCTCCAGTGTCAGGAGCCTGCCCCCCCATTCCTGATTGGATCCTTCCTGGCCTTTAATTGGTTGAAGATTTGAAAATCCCCATGGGCATGCCTAAACATGCCGTGCGGGGTCAGGACCCAGAACTAGCCCCCATTTCGGTTCCCGAATCCTGATTGATAACCCAGCCCATGGTTGCAAGGTAACCACAGTTGGGAAATAAATATTCCATGGTACGCAACATTTTGAAAAGACAGGCAGAATGGAAAAGGAGGAAGAGTAACCCTGATAAAGAATGACACAAAGCCAATAGCATGAAAGGATCTTGGTTCAGAAGATCAGGAAGTAGAATCAGTATGGGTGGAGAGTAGGAACAACAAGGGACAAAAAATACAGGTGGGAGTAGTTTATATGCCCCCTAACAGCCGTGGGCTTACTAAGGAAGTTGAGGGTAGTATTAGATTAAAAGAAGTGGCTTATAATGTTGCAAAAAATGGTAGTAAGACTGAAGATTGGGAGAGTTTTGGAAACCAGCAAAAGATGACCACAAAGTTGATAAAAAGGGAAAAATAGAATGAGAGTAAACCAATCAGGAATATAAAAATGGATTGTAAGACCTGTTACGAGTATATAAAAAGGAGAGTAGCTAAAGTAAGCATTGGTCCCTTAGAAGCACAGACAGGAGAATTTATCATGGGGAATGAGGAAATGACAGGGATGTTGCAGAAATGTTTTCTGTCTGTCTTCACAGTAGAAGACACATTACATACTGGAAATACAGGTTTACCAAAGTAAAGCTTGGCTACCCAACCCGAACCTGACCAGACCCGACAACAAGCGTCAGGTTTGGGTCGGGTCTCCCTTCCAGGTCCAGCATTCGGGCTTGGGTCAGGTCGGGCTGGACGTGCCTCCCAGAGCTGCCAGCCCAATCAGAGAGCTGGTAGATCAGCAGCCTTGGCAGCAACATCCTCAAAGACAGGTGAGTTTCTTTGGGGAAGCCAGGGCTAGGCAGGCAGGCCCCTGGCGATCGCGGGATTGGGGTGAGCGGGGGCTTGTTCTGTTGACAGTGCTTTGGATGCGGGGATGGCCATTTCCGCCAGGGCCCCTCCGTGGGCCATGGAGAGCCCATCAAGGAGGGCCCCCCCTCCCCCGAGAACCCGCTGGGTGGCCATCAGGATTTACCTGGTGGTCTCCCTACATGGCGTTAAGCCCTCCCGACATGGGCATAATGCCCATGGGGGCAGGCCCTTTATTGACCCCTTGAGTGGCTAAACTGACTGCCCAGCATGTGGCTGCGCAGCTAGAAATATGCCATGGTAGCAAGAAGACGTCAGGCTTCCCTCCGGATGCCTTCCCTTGCCATATTGCCAGCCCTCCCGCCTCACAGTCCATTACCATAGGGCTGGGAAAATTCAGCCTCTAGTGTGAGGCATCTGTGGTGGTGTAGGAAGCAAGAGGTCCATGGTCACACCATCAGCGGCTTGTTCATCATGCCAGATAGCAAGATGAGCGTGGGTGGTAGTTGAGAAGGGGCATAAGGCAGGAATATACCATCATCCTCCATGTCCTCATCAACCTCTAAAGCTTCAGGCCCTGTCACAGCCGGCCCCTCCTGATGCTGTGAGCCATCTTCTCCGTAGAGCTCAATGGTGCAAGCGTCCTTGTCCCCCACTGGTTCTGCACTTCTTGCTTCTTCTGTGTGCCACCTTGCCTTGTAAGAGAGTGGACAGAAAATGCTAGTGGTGTGTAACAGTGTATTTGGGTGATGTACATAGTGGAGGCAGTGAGGGGGGTGGGGGAGGAGTGAGGTTGGCAGCATTGGTAGGCGTGTGAGGGTGAGGTGGAGTATCTGGATGTAAGACATGAGTCCTGAGTGCCAGTGGATGCTGCTGGGTGCGTGATGGTACTTTGAACAATGTGAAGAATTGGTGGTGTGGTGGGTAGGATACGTCTGTCATGTGAAGATGCAGTCACTGACCTTGACCACCCACATAAGGCCATCAGACTTATCATGGTCTTGTTGTCAGGTCCTCAGGGCCAGATTCTATAAGTTGACCTTCCTGGCCACCTGCTCCCACTCCCTTATGAGGGTGGTCCTTGAGGGCCCCCTCGCCCCTGCAGAATCAAGGTATCTCTCCTCCTAGCCACCTCAACTACTCATATATCCTGCACTGCACCTGGAACCCTGGAACCCTCTCTCTGCCCTGGTGTTCCGTTTTCCATGTTTTAAATTCCATCAACATTAGTCAGTGCAGTTTCCCTTTAAGAGGGACAGCCTGTCTTTAAGAAGAGCAGGCGGGCTGCACCAGGTGCTTTCAGAACAACACTTTGGCCCCCTTCTGAGAGCAGAGGCAGCCAGCAGCAGCGCAGAAGAAGCCAGCAGCGATGACCCCCTTAGCCGCATGCTGCAAACTTGGTAATGAAATGGGAGCCCCAAGTTTGCATGCTGCCCACCTCCAATGGAACCACAGTGGGCAGGTCATGTATCGTGACACCCATGCCCAAAGAATGGCACAGGTGAACTTTTAGCCCTATATGTTTAGTTTATGAATTGGGGGAGGGCACAGTGAGAAGATTCTCATAGCCTGACAATGCTTAAGAAATTACTCCTGGAATTTTGTTAATGCCAGTAATGTTCATTTTGTACAGCATTTCACTGCTTTTAGATTTTCTCCCTACTCTTAGAAAGGGAGATTTTATTCTGTAATACCGCTCCTGTACATAAAGCCTGATAGAATTTTCATTTGAGGCGATGTGTACCTCCAGGTAAAGACAACAGTAAACCAATTTCAAGAAGTCCATAGTGTGCAGTAGTTTGTGAATTGTAATTTACCTTGTGCATTTTCAACCCAAAACCCACTGGGTTCATGTCACTGATACTGGGATGATGGACAGACCATCTATTCCCTGACCTAAACTTCACTTTGCAGCCATAGCAGTGCAATATGTTGATCAGGTGGGATAGCTGTGTCTTATCTTCCTTTCTCTGACTTCAATCCCGAAGTTCACTGCACAGTGTAGTTTAGAACGAGAATCAAATGAAGTGGGAAATTTAACTTATTCACAGTCTGGTATGTTAGTGCTCTAACATTCGCTGCCAGTCAACCTGTCCAGCTGATGGGTATATTAATATTTGGGATCACTTAAAGGAGTCATAAGATCTAATCTGTTTAGATGTTTAGGATTCAGTTTCAAATTGGAATGATGTGCTAATTAAAATATGGTTGCTTCATGGATAAAAGCAGCACATAAAATCTAAATTAACCACTCAATAAAGCAAAAAAATTGTATTAAGTAACAAAATATATGTATTAAATAGATAAACTGTGAGCAGGCTACTATGTTAAGTAAATAGCTTTTTAATCATATGATAAAACTCAGGTTGGACAACTTTTTGAGTTCATAGATATTGATCAATTATTATGATTATTAATTTATGAAGGTAGCATTTTCTAATCGTATGAAAACTTTGTTTTGTTTTATCATTTTCCAATTGTTACAGTCAAATGAGGAGGGGTCGAAGGGCTTCCCTCTTTTTCCTCTCCTTGTTTGACCACAACAGGTTTAATTCTTTCTGAAAGTGAATGTACTGGCCAATTCAGTAGGTGTTTGATTGGTTCTTGTTATGATCATAGCAAGTAAGTAATCAGACAGGTTTTCTTGAGTTAACAAAGAAAGTGGTTAACTTTATTGTACCTAAACCGAACAAATAAAATAATAAAAAATGTGCCAACTTTCACTCTCTCTCTCTCTCTCTCTCTCTCACTCACTCACACACACACACACACACACACAAAAGGTTTGAACATACACAAATAGCTTACAGAGTGGGAAAAGGTAGATTGGTTGAGTTAAAGTCCATAGAAAGAAGCGGCATACAGTCTATGTAGTTTGGTGATTCGGCTGGCTTCTAGCTGAATTCAGTGGTCCTGAGGATTTTATTTTGAAGAGGTAGATGGCTGGTTTGGTGGGTTTCTTGGAGACAATGATGCGGATGATTTCCTCCAAAGGGGTTTCTGATTGTAGCCACAGTATGCAAAGGTGGTCAGTCAACAAGCAGGATTTGAAAGCTTTCAAGCTTAGGGTCTGCTCATGTCAGAGTTCAGTTGCTTCTCCTCTGCTGCTGAGAAAAACACCAGCTTAAAACAACAGATGTGGAGGGGCTTGTCACATGACAGTCACTCAGTGATTCAAATGTAGGAGTTAACAATATTTCTCTGCTTGCTGAAAAGAACAGGTAGTTCATTTAAACTTCCTGGGTCTTGGTTCTTGCTGAGAAATGCACAGACATTTCGACTCCCTCCTCACAGTCCTTTGCAATGTAGATTACAATGTAGCAGACTAGGTTATCCCTTTTTAAAATGCTCTTTTTACATTTCTTCAAAAAAAAAATTCAGATCTCCAGTCAGTGAACCAAAGAAAATTATCATTCAACAGAACACATTGGTGTAACACAATAATTAGTAATCTGACTGGCAGTACAATAAGTAGAGAAAATAGTCATTGAGCAATTCATCAAATGTCAGCTCTTTTGTGCAATAGTTCTTGCTCATTCTAAAGAATTCCATTAGGTTTGCTCACATTCTAGTTTTAAAAATGTGCTGGTAATAAATCCTGATAAATCTTTAAAGAAATCAAACTGTTCTTCAGAGCTGTTGCTGTCCTTCATATGCTACAATAGCAATGATAACACTGAAAGATTATGTGTGGGCTACAATGAGAGACTGGTTTTCTTCACAACCCATTAAACATGGCTCTTTTATGAAAATTCCAATTTCACATTACATTCCACAGAGCTGCAATGATAAACAATTAAATAAACTGTCCTGCCAAGGTGGAGTTTTTAAGGAGTAGAATCTCTAATATAGTGTAACAATTCAAATATTGACAACATCCACAAAATAAATTTCAATTGATGTTATTCTAAACAATTCACTTTTTAAAAACATCACCCAAAGAGCAAGTTACTCTGTCAGCAAGTGCAGCTTATGCATTCCTGCCAGGCTGCAACACTTTAGAGAATGATGTACAAAGACATATGAGCAAATTCCACATTGGATGAGCACAGAAGCTTGTGACACTGAGCAATTAAAAGTTTGCACTTACAATTTAGAAATACTTTGCAGGGACTTCAAACAGCATCATAAAAACATGTGTGTCAGGCTGAAACATACATAGCTGTGAGCTGGTATTTTACATTGATAAATTATTTATTTCACAATTCCAGGTTAGGAAAGACTGTCAAATATTTGAAATAAAGCTAAATACTGCGAGGAGAGACAAAAAACACAATACAGTGAAGTAATCCCCCAAAATTGAAGGCCAATTGTATGGACTCTTAAGTTTTTAATTTGAAGAGTTTAGAACATAAGTATTTGAACCAATTAAGGAAAAAGATCAGAGGGATCAAAGCTTGGAGCAGTGGCAATAGTAAAAAGCATCTAGAGCACTGCTATATATATTTACATTGGAGCCAAGGACCTGACCGACCTTGAAAACAAATGCAGCCTGGTTTTAGGACAAAAAACAGAATGTGCGAGTATAAAAGTCAAAACACACAACAATTGAAATTGCTGCAACACATGAAGGATTTTTCATTTCCTGAAAGAAGTAGAGAGCCAGAACCCAATTATCTTTGTGGAATGCATGTACAAGGTAATGCTAAAACTAGACTGTAAAAAGAAATACATCATGGTAAGATGACTCAAGTTTACTCTGTCAGTTCTCTGAGGCAGGTTTTTATAATTAATAACTCCTGAACTTTAAATCAAATCAGAGAACTCTTCAAGTGGCATAGGTGGTGTATCGGAGGAGGGTTTGATATTCAGTTTTAGTGAAACTGTTAGAGCAGTGGTTCTCAATTTTTTTTGGTTGAAGGACATTTTTTAGAATGGATTAGTAAACATGCACACCCAATCTAAATTATAATACTATATAATATTCATAATATTTGGCACACTTTGAGTTTAAGTAGTGCTTAATTTTTTTTTTTAGAACTGTCCTTCTGAACAAGGCTGTACACACCTGCCATCCATCATCGTCCTTGGTAATGGCAGGTTTACCTAATGATCTTCCTATCACTTTCAGTGCTCCTCCTGGTGTGCTCCCCTCCGCGGTGAGTCAGCGAGCCAGTCTCTGCTGCACATATGACGGATGCACTCCGCTCCCATCTTGAGGCTCGCACCAAGCCCGCCTCCAGCCTCTGCTCATTCACATACTGCTCTTCTATTTCACGAACTCCCTGCAAAGTCTTTATGCACCCCCATTTTGAGAAACACTGTGCTAGAGTAACCAAAAATACCTGACAGTCCCGGGAAAGTTTAATAAGATAGGAATCAAATTAAGTAGGTTACTGTGATGAATTAAATATTCTGCAGGGCTTAGTTGGTGAAGAGAATAAATTAAAGGAGATGATGAAGGCTTCTAAAATTGACAATGAACTTTTAAATAGATGATTAAATAATTATGATAGTTTGTTGTGAGAGGCTGTTTTATTAGATCCTTAAATCACAGTGCCTCTTTTTAGCTATGATCTTTTAATTAATTATCTTCTCAGGAGAGTGTTTTATGAATTGGATGAACTAAATAATTAATTTATGGAGGAGAGAAATTCCTTAGATGTTTAAAGTCAAAGTTTAACAGATAATGTTGACTGTTTTAAGGAACGAATGCTTGATCAGGAACAAAATGGCAAGTACTACAGATGCCAGATATTTGAGATAAAACAGAAAATTCTGGAATCACTTAGCAGGTCAAGGAAAAGAAAAAGATTAGATTTACGTTCAGGTTTATGACCATTCAGCAGAGCCCGTTCAAATGCATTCACTGCTACTTGGAAGGAAGGAAAAAGTTTTTGGGTAAATCTGGTTGATGAGACAAAAATCAAAATAAAACTGAAGACCAGGACAACTGTGAACTAAAATGGGTCAGTGCTGCTGAAGACGAATCAAGAACATGTAAATGGCCGCTTGAAGTGGAGAGAGTGGATCTCATGAAGTTCAAAGAGCAGTGGTTAGAGTAACGCAGAATATCACAGACATTTATCTCAATCGTAGATGGATCCAAAATAGATAGCGTGGAATTTAAGCTGGAATCCATGTGGGTTCTGATGAAGGGTTATAAATCTGAAAGGTAAACCTACCCTTTTTTCTTTCTCCAAAGGTGCTAACTGACCTTCTGAGTGTTTTCTTCATTTTATACCTTTTTAAAGATTAAGATAAAGGGATGGTAGCTGTTTTATTTCCCTTAACAAAGATTGTATTATTAAAGTACTTCCATTTTTAAAATACTTTTTGAGGACTCATGGTTTGGAATTGTGGAGATGGATTCCTTGGAGGACTGAAGTGATTCCATAGATGCTGGACTTTTTCTTTTAAAGGGTCACTGAAAGGACTCTGTTTAAAAACAACATTTACTGGATGTCACATGTCTTCAGCTCTGTAAACAACAGGTGCCTTCTGACTATGGGAGTTGTTTACAAGAGAAGTGACATGTCAAGATTTATGGTGCTCAAGAGTGGGTTTCATTTTTGAATACTGTTTTGAGTCAGTTGAGTTTGTAGCCTGCTGAATGAAACAGCCAGCTCATCTTTTCTCCACCCCTCTGACAAACCCTGGAAAAAAATCCAGTGTGTGATGCTGCATTTCTCCTGAGAAGCTTTTGGAAGACTTCCTCTCAACATCTCCTGAACGAACTGCTTCTGAAAAAAATCCCAGTGACTCTTCTACGTGTACTCAGACGCCAGACTGTATGTCATCTGGAACATAACAGATCATCCTTTTTCTTCAAGAATTAACAAGTACTTTGGCCAAAGAATCTTTATTTTTTCTTTAACTGGTGTGTGTGTGTGTGTGTTGGGCATTTAAGAAGGGAATATGTGTATATTTACTGTCATATTTCAAACTGTGTGTTAAACCTTTGCATCTTTATTGACTGTCTTGTTTTATAATAAATTAATATTTTTGTTGTTTCATAAAGAAACCTGGTTGGTGGCTTTTATTCTGAAACTAAAATAGATTATATAATTGGCTGTATTGGTAACTTCTCCCACCTGACTGTAACAATAGTTATATTATTTATTGCCTGTTCGTGGACAGCTTCCTGCTCAAATGAAGCATTTCTTTTTTTATTTTTTTTTTATTTTAGAGATACAGCACTGAAACAGGCCCTTCGGCCCACCGAGTCTGTGCCGACCAACAACCACCCATTTATGCTAACCCTACAGTAATCCCATATTCCCTACCTCCACTAGGGGCAATTTATAAGAGCCAATTTACCTATCACCTTTTTGTTTGTGGTTGCTCTTGTGCCTTTGCTGAGATAATTTGGAAAGCATCAGATATATAAGAATAAGATATATAAGAATAAGCATACAGAGTATTTGATGTAAAAACTAGATAATGGATTCAAAAATAGTTAGCAATTTCGTTACATTACAGCTTCTATACTGCTGTGAAATGCAGCATTAATGTGAATACAGGAGTATAAGTTGCAAAAGCAAAATACTGCGGCTGCTGGAAATCTGAAATAAAAACAGAAAATACTGGAAATACTCAGCAGGTTAGGCAGCATCTGTGGAAAGAGAAACAGAGTTAACATTTCAGGTCAATGACCTTTCAGCAGAGTTCTGGGCTCTTGGGCATGATAAATAGAGGCATTGAGTACAAAAGCAGGAAGTTATGCTGAACCTTTATAAAGCTCTGGTTTGGCTCCAACTGGAGTATTGCGTCCAGTTCTGGTCACCTCACTTCAGGAAGGATGTGAGGTTCCTTGAGAGGGTACAGAAGCGATTTACCAGAATGGTTCCAGGGATGGAGGATTTTAGTTACAAGGTTAAGTTGGAAAAGCTGGGTTTGTTCTCATTAGAACAAAGGAGATTGAAGAGAGATTTAATAGAAGTGTACAAGATTATAAGGGGCTTAGATAAGTTAGACAAGGAAAAACTGTTCCCATTAACAAATGGTACAATGACTAGGGGACACAGATTGAAAGTTTTGGGAAAAAGATGCAGGGGGAAGATGAGGAAGAACCTTTTTACACAGCAGCTGGTAATGACCTGGAACTCACTACCCACAAGGGTGGTGGAAACGGAGACAATCAATGATTTCAAGAGGAAATTGGATCGCCACTTGAGAGAGATAGACTTGCAGGATTATGGGAATCGAGCTGGGGAGTGGGACTGACAGCATAGCTCCATGGAGAGCTGGCATGGACTCAATGGCTTCCTTCTGTGACATTAATGACGCTATGCCTCTATAAAGCTTGGCGGACATGAATTTGGGGGGAGAATTTGACTTCCATCTGAAATGGGTGTGAAGTCGGCTGCATGGCCATTTTGCCATCCATTCATGCTGACATGAGGCCTGAATCAAATTTGGGCTTGGTTCTCATTACCACGAAGCCAGCAGGATGCAAGCACACAATCGGCAATCTCTGCAACTTGGCAGCTCTGGATGGCACAATAACAGGCAAGCCACAGGCTGACCCAGCCGGCAGGAAAGTAGGTTGGGTTAGGGGAAACCTGGAGTGGCAGCGGCCCTATTATTCCTTTGGAGTCTGAAGAAGCAGTCATAGTCATCCTAACCGCATAAAAATATTTGTTTTATTTACCTTTTTGGAGCCTCTTCACTGCCTGGCACAATTAGGTGAAGCATGCTTGCTACTTGCTCTGCCCCCTTGTATGTGAATTTTCTATTATCAGCAAAGGAGCCCAATTTGTATATTAAAGCAGCCTTGTGCCTGTTCAATGTAGGTAGGCTGATTGCCTCTTATAGGCTTGCCTAAATGAAGCATCAGGTAGGCCTTGGGCATCAGTGGGGAGGTCGAGATGCCATACAATTTTCATTTGTTGGCTGCCTCTTTTTATCAGGCACAAAATGGGAAGCTGTGTGTTGAATTTTTCCCACTTGATTTCTGAATGTGTTAGAATAGCAGGATTTTTTTTTTATTCATTCAAGGGATGTGGACATTGCTGGCTATGCCAGCATTTATTGCCTGTCCCTAATGGGCGGCGCAGTGGTTAGCACCTCAGCCTCACAGCTCCAACGACCCGGGTTCAATTCGGAGTACTGCCTGTGTGGAGTTTGCAAGTTCTCACTGTGTCTGCGTTGGTTTCCTCCGGGTGCTCCGGTTTCCTCCCACATGCCAAAGACTTGCTAGTTGATAGGTTAATTGGCCATTATAAAATTGCCCCTAGTGTAGGTAGGTGGTAGGGAAATATAGGGACAGGTGGGGATGTGGAATATGGAATTAGTGTAGGATTAGTATAAATGGGTGGTTGATGGTCGGCACAGACTCGGTGGGCCGAAGGGCCTGTTTCAGTGCTGTATCGCTAAACTAAACTAAAACTAAACTAATTGCCCTTGGGAAGGTGGTGGGGGTGAGCTCCCTTCTTAAACCTTCTAAACCTTGGGGTTTAGGTATACCAACAGTGCTGTTCCTTTTCTTAGACTTTGTAGCGGATTGATGCAACTGAGTGGCTTGATAGGCATTTCAGAGTTTATGAGTCTGGAGTCAGATGTAGGCCAGACCAGACCAGGTAAGGATGCCAGATTTCCTTCCCTAAAGGATATAAATTTTTTTTAATTCATTCATGGGATGTGGGCATCATTGGCTAGACCAGCATTTATTACCCATCTCTAATTGCCCTTAAGCAGGTGGTAGTGAGCTGCCTTCTTGAACCACTGCAGTCCATGTGAGGTAGGTATACCCATAGTGCTGTTAGGAAGGGAGTTCCAGGATTTTGACCCCAGCGACAGTGAAGGAACAGCGATATAGTTCCACGTCAGGGTGGTGTGTGACTTGGAGGGGACCTTGCAGGTGGTGATGTTCCCATGCATTTCCTGCCCTTGTCCTTCTAGTTGGTAGAGGTCGCGGTTTTGGAAGGTGCTGTCTAAGGAGCTTTGGTACATTGATGCATCTTGTAGATGGTACACACTGCTGCCACTGTGTGTTGGTGGTGGAGGGAGTGAATGTTTATGGATGGGGTGCCAATCAAGTGGGCTGCTTTGTCCTGGATGGTGTCAAGCCTCTTGCATGTTGTTAGAGCTGCACCCGTCCAGGCAACTGGAGAGTATTCCATCACACTACTAACTTGTAGATGCTGGACAGGCTTTGGGGAGTCAGAAGATGAGTTACTCGCTGCAGGATTCCGAGCCTCTGACCTGCTCATGTAGCCACGGTATTTATATGGCTACTCCAGTTCAGTTTCTGGTCAATGGTAACCCCTAGGATGTTGATAGTGGGGGATTCAGTGATGGTAATGCCATTGAATGTCAAAGGGAGATGGTTAGATTCTCCCTTTTTGGAGATGGTCATTGCCTGGCACTTGTGTGGCGTGAATGTTACTTGCCACTTATCAGCCCAAGCCTGGATATTGTCCAGGTCTTGCTGCATTTCTACACGGACTGCTTCAGTATTTGAGGAGTCGTGAATGGTGCTGAACATTGTGCAGTCATCAGCAAACATCCCCACTTCTAACCTTATGATTGAGGGAAGGTCATTGATGAAGCAGCTGAAGATGGTTGGGCCAAGACACTATCCTGAGGAACTCCTGCAGTGATGTCCTGGAGCTAAGATGGTTGACTTCCAACAACCACAACCATCTTCCTTTGTGTTAGGTATGACTCCAACTAGCGGAGAGTTTTCCCCTTGATTCCCATTGACTTCAGTTTTGCTAGGGCTCCTTGATGCCATATTTGGTCAAATGCTGCCTTGATGTCAAGGGTCGTCACTCTCACCTCACCTCTTGAATTCAGCTCTTTTGTCCATGTCTGAACCAAGGCTTTAATGAGGTCAGGAGCTGAGTTGCCCTGACGGAACTCAAACTGAGCATCACTGAGCAGGTTATTTCTAAGCAGTTGCCGCTTGATAGCACTGTCGGTGGCACCTGCTATCACTTTACTGATGATTGAGAATAGACTGATGGGGCAGTAATTGGCCGGGTTGGACTTGTCCTGCTTTTTGTGTACAGGACACACCTGGGCAATTTTCCACATTGCCAGGTAGATGCCAGTGTTGTAGCTGTACTGGAACAGCTTGGCTAGGGGCACGGAAAGTTCTGGAGCACATGTCTTCAGTACTATTGCCGGAATATTGTCAGGGCCCATAGCCTTTGCAGTATCCAGTGCCTTCAGTTGTTTCTTGATACCATGCAGAGTGAATCGAATTGGCTGACGTTTGACATCTGTGATGCTGGGGACTTCAGGAGGAGGCCGAGAGGATAAAACAACAGTTTTACAACTCGGCACTTCTGGCTGAAAATTGTTACAAATGCTTCATCTTTCGCACTGATGTGCTGGGTTTGAATCCCACCATGGCAAACAACACGATGGAGGGTATCCTCAATGTGAAGGCGGGTCTTCGTCTCCACAAGGACTGTACGGTGGTCACTCCTACCAACACTGTCATGGACAGATGCATCTGTGACAGGCAGATTGGCGAGGACGAGGTCAAATATGTTTTTCCCTCTTGCTGGTTCCCTTACCACCTGCCGCAGACCCCGTCTAGCAGCTGTGTCCTTCAGAACTTGGCCAGCTCAGTCAGTAGTGGTACTCCTGAGCCACTCTTGGTGGATGGACATTGAAGTCCCCCACCAGAGTACATTCTGTGCCCTTGCCACCCTCAGTGCTTCCTCCAAGTGGTGATCAACATGGAGGAGTACTGATTCATCAGCTGAGGGAGGGCAGTAGGTGATAATTAGCAGGAGGTTTCCTTGCCCATGTTTGACCTGCTGCCATGAAACTTCATGGGGTCTGGAGTCGATGTTGAGAACTCCCAGTGAGCCAGTTGGGTTTTTACAATAATTGGCAATGAGTTTCAAGTTCACCACTAGACTGTCTTTTTTTTAATTCCAGATTTAATAATTGAATTAAAATCCCACCATTTGCCATGGTGGGATTCAAACCCATGTCCCCAGAGCATTAGCCTGGGGGCTCTGGGTTGTTAGTCAAGTGACATTACCACTACACTACCACCTCACATGTCATATGTGAAATCTCCACCTGGGGGCTTCAATACCACAAAGTACATTTCCTAAATTTATCAATAGGGTGAATTTTAATTCTCTCCACCTAGCAAAAGCTGGATGGATTGGGAATTTCAATCCAATTGGTGCACTCTGCTGTGTTCTTGGCTGGTTGAGGTGCCTGACACAGGAGTCTCATGAATACAACCCAGTAGGGTTTCTATGATGTCATTGGAACCCTGATGCAATTTTAACTGCCTGCTAAGTGGAGCATCTGCTGTGTACAGTCCACTTAGTTAAAGGTGCCAGGCACCAAACACAAAACAAACGGAATAAAAACAGAAAGTGCTGGAAATACACGGCAGGTCTGCCAGTATCTGTGGTCGGAGAAACAGAGTTAATGTTTCAGGTCTGTGACTTTTCATCAGAACTGGCAAAGGTTAAAAATGTAATAGGTTTTGAGCAAATGAAAAGGTGTGGAGGGCGAAGAACAAAAGGGAAAGTCTCTGCTAGGGCAGAGGGCAGGAAAGATTAACTGACAAAGATGTCATGGAACAGGCAAAGAGAGTAGTAATAGCCATTGTAAAAGACAAAGCATTTGTTTAGAGAGAGTGTTAATGGCAGAATAACGAACAGCTCTGTCCGAAAGCAAAAACATGAAAAACAAGTTTGAGACTGGTACATGGTAAAAACAATCAAAATAACGGACGTGTCTGAAGTTGTTGAACTCATTGTTGAGTCCAGAGGGCCGTAGAGTGCTTAATCAGAAGATAAGTTGCTGTTCCAAAACTAAAAGGAGTTGTTTCTTGTTTAAAATTTTAGACAATCCTTGAGTTCATTATGTAAAAAATTAACTGAAGAAAAGATTTTTAGAAAAATATTTGCGCTCCTGCAGTTAAGAAATTAAAGGTTTGCAGGTTGTGTTCCCAATAATACATCAGAAGCGCATTGGGAGTGGGGATGTCTGATATCGCACGGAAAACCCGGAGGTAGATTTAGCACGTCTGTCAATGGCATTTTAACACAGTCACCTCATTATCATTTTACAACCGGGTTTGATGTCAATTGCACAGGGTGGGATGAATGCCCACATGACACAATCTCAATTCCAGTATTTAAAGGGCCAACACAAAAATGGAACTTGAAGGCGTTATTAGTAGGAAGCAAGAGAAGCTGAACTGTGAAATGGACTTAAGACAGTCAAAGGTTCCATCGAATGCAAAGATACCTCTCTCTGATGGACTGCTGGGGGGCTCCCATCACTGCTGTCCAGCAATGGGAGGAAGAAACCTGCTGCCACAAAGAAAGCATGGTTGGAGGTGGCCCAGGAGGTCAGCAGTAGGAGCACTGTGCCAAGATAATGGATTCAGGACAGGAGGCATTCTGGACAGGTCAGGAAAGGTGAGTACAGTTGCACATTCACCAATATCTTGCTGTGCGTATCACCCCAACACCTTACTCTGCCTTCTCAAGCCTATTTTATCATAGAAACATAGAAAATAGGAGCAGGAGTAGCCCATTTGGCCCTTCGAGCCTGCTCCACCATTCATTATGATCATGGCTGATCATCCAACTCAGTAGACTGTTCCCGTTTTCGCCCCATACCCTTTGACCCCTTTAGACCCAAGAGCTATAGCTAACTCCTTCTTGAAAATATACAATGTTTTGGCCTCAACTGCTTTATGTGGTAGCGAATTCCACAGGCTCACCACTCTCTGGGTGAAGAAATTTCTCCTCATCTCAGTCCTGAAAAGTTTACCCCATATCCTTAGACTATGACCCCTGATTCTGGACTCCCCCACCATCGGGAACATCCTTCCTGCATCTACCCTGTCAAGTCCTGTTAGAATTTTATAGGGTTCTATGAGATCCCCCCTCACTCTTCTGAACTCCAGCGAATATAATCCTAACTGACTTAATCTCTCCTCATATGTCAGTCCCACCATCCCAGGAATCAGTCTGGTAAACCTTCGTTGCACTCCCTCTATAGCAAGAACATCCTTCCTCAGATAAGGAGACCAAAACTGCACACAATATTCCAGGTGTGGCCTCACCAAGGCCCTGTATAATTGCAGCAAGACATCACTGCTCCTGTACTCAAATCCTCTCGCTATGAAGGCCAACATACCATTTGCCTTTTTTACCGCCTGTTGCAACTGCATGCTTACCTTCAGCAACTGGTGTACGAGAACACCCAGGTCTCGCTGCATATTCCCCTCTCAGTTTATAGCTGTTCAGATGATCTGCCTTCCTGTTTTTGCTACCAAAGTGGATAACCTCACATTTATCCACATTATACTGCATCTGCCATGCATTAGTCCACTCACTCAACTTGTCCAAATCACCCTGAGGCCTCTCTGCATCCTCCTCACATCTCACCCTCCCACCCAGGTTTGTGTCATCTGCAAATTTAGAGATATTACATTTAGTTCCCTCATCTAAATCATTAATGTATATTGTGAGTAGCTGGGGTCCCAGCACAGATCCCTGCGGTACCCCACTAGTCACTGCCTGCCATTTGGAAAAAGACCCATTTATCCCGACTCTTCATTTGCTGTCCGCCAACCAATTTTCTATCCATCGCAATACACTACCCCTAATCCCATGCGTTTTAATTTTACACGCTAATCTCTTATGTGGGACTTTGTTGAAAGCTTTCTGAAAGTCCAAATAAACCACATCCACTGGCTCCCCCTCATCAACTCTACTAGTTACATCTTCGAAGAATTTTAGTAGATTTGTCAAGCATAATTTCCCTTTCGTAAATCCATGCTGACTCTGCCCGATTCTACCACTGTTCTCTAAGTGCTCTGCTATAAGATCTTTGATAATGCATTCTAGAATTTTCCCCACTACCGACGTCAGGCTGACTAGTCTATAATTCCCTGCTTTCTCTCTATCTCGCTTTTTAAATAGTGGGGTTACATTAGCTACCCTCCAATCTGTAGGAACTGTTCCAGACTTTATAGAATCTTGGAAGATGGCCACCAATGCATCACTATTTCTAGGGCCACTTCCTTAAGTACTCTGGGATGCATACCATCAGGCCCTGGGAATGTATCGGCCTTCAATCCCATCAATTTCCCCAACACTATTTCTCTACGAATACTGATTACTTTCAGTTCCTCTCTCTCTCACTAAGCTCTGTGTTCTCCAACATTTCTGGTATGATATTTGTGTCTTCCTTTGTGAAGACATCACATCATTCCTCACGCCCGCTTACCTTGCAGGTGCACCCATCCTTCTCTTCCTATGCACTTCCTCACATCCCCATCTATTCATTCACGACTGCCACTTAGCCTCATCCTTATGCAATTTGATACCTGTCCCTGACAGTCACCCTCATCAAATGCACTGCACCCATCAGGTGAACATATGCCATTACATTCACTCATAGGTCTGTTCTTTCCCCTGTTCCAAGAAAAAAGAGTGAAAAGCACAAGGGAGATGGAGAGAACCGGAGGTGGTCCTCCAGAGATCAAACAGCTAACAACTGCAGAGGAGGCAGCACTGGATATCAGTGAGGTCCCAGCAGCCTTGGCCTAGGGTTGCCCATACATGCCATGCAACACTCATTCATGTTGACTTGATTTCAGCAATGAGTGAAATGTGATCATCTTCCCAATAACTTGCAACATTCTTCCCTTGCCAATACTAATTCATATCTTTTATCTCTGCCAGGGCCTTTACACATGCAGTATGAATCTATGGACCTCCTGGATGATGAATCCTCAGAGAATGTGATTCATTCTGATGGTGCACTGTCACAGGACTCATGTTTAATATACACCAGCTCAGATACTCACACTTCAGTGGAACCAGTTAGACAGATATTTGGGTTTTCATCTGGTGACTCATACTTCACAAGTGAGCAAGAACAGACAGTGGTGGCAGTTAGAGAGCACAGTCCTCTCCAAGCTCTGTTCAGCTCGACACAGATGCTGTACCCTAGTATTGCTGTTTTTGGTCCCCTCAGTTGCAGGCTTGCAACAACAGGCTGCTACTGCTGGTGCTCATCGTATTGCTCTTCATCCAAGGTCCAATCCAATGCAACAAGGTGCCACCCATCCAGATGTGATTCAGAAAACCTCCAAAGTGTAGAAAGTAAACTTCCAGCAAGCATACTCTGAATAAACTGCTTTCACACTAATAGATAGGAAACTAACTTTGCGCACTATTAATTGTAAAATTTCCATGAGTTCTAATCAGCTCCTTCGGTCGCTGTTGTGCTCTCACTTTCCCTTCAATGGCGATTTTCAGGAAGCCTGGGAAACCTGTGCTACAGCATTAAACTTAAAAATTGTGTTGAAATATCACTCCAGTTGAATGATTAGCATATACTAAAAGGCAACCTGCCTCTCCTGAAGGAGTTGCACACATGCAGCGTAATGTGCCCAAATTAAAGGCAGATGTTGACAGTTTGCAGCCAGCTTCCCAACTTGCTCAAATCTTTGCCAGATTTGACCCCCACCTGCACCCAAACCCAAATGATCCAGATTAAAATTCCCCCTGTCAATTCCCTTTTTATTACTGTTTGTCATGATGACATAGCTTTTATTCAGGAGCATCAAACGTTAGAGTTTTGATAATCCTGCGCCACTAGCCTTGGCACTAGGTGGATCTAATCTGAGGTGCTCTGCATGTTCAGTTGCCTGACTTTGATAGGCCAGGTCATTAGTCTGACTCGTTGTACCCATGGCATAGGCCCACAGCCTGGGAGTGCCTTGTGCTGGGAAACAGGGTGAGAACAGTCAGTAGCCCTCCAGGCCTGGCGAACAGATAGGTGGGTGGGAAAAAAGAGAGCTCTTGCTTTCATGGCTTTCTTTACCTTGCTGCTTGACGCCATCAAGAGGGGGCCCCAGATATTCGGGTTGCCACGCGTTCCTCTATGTAGCCATCTTGTAATGCTAGTGAGAGTGATAACAGGCCTATACGTTTGTACAGGAGATAAATCTAGATTTAAGTGACAATACAAAGGGAACAACTTTCAATTTGGATACGGGCAAAAAACTGATGGTTGCAAATTGGCCACCCATCATACATCCTGCCCAATTTCTTTTGACTTCAATGGAAAGGGAAATTGGGTAGGCTGTACTACAGGCAACCAATCCACTACTGGCAGCTTTCCATCTGTGTCCATATGAAAGTTAAACACGCTTTATTACATGCATGATTCCAGGTGAACTTCAAATATAACGAAAACCTTAATTCTGTATCTTCAAGTTTTTGAGATTGTTTTGCATCAATGTTTGTTGTCTGCAGTATAACAGGAAAGTGCTAATTACTAGCCTTCATTCATATATTTTATAACATGCCTTAGACTATAAGGAATAGGAACAGGAGTAGGCCATTCAGCCCTTTGAACCTGTTCCACCATTCAATATGATCATGGCTGATATTTTACTTCAGCTACACCATCCCACACTATCCCCATATCACTTGTCTAGTGTCCAGATTGCATCCATTACACCCAAAATTTCACACTTCAATATGGGTGTAAAATAAACTTTTAAAGAAAAAAAACTGTTCTTGACCTACACTCTGATTGACTATCATGGTTTAAAGTCGCAACAAATAGCTACATTTTTCTATGTAGAGCTGTGGCCTTAGAGACTGGCCACGGTAACAGCTAAATGTCACAGTTATGTTCCAGAGTCAAGACTATTTGAGACTAATTGCACTAATGATCTGCTAGTATAGGTGAAAGGATTGCAGTCTTTTTGTTCTTCTGATTCTCTTTGTCACAATAAACTACTTTTAACTTTTGTGTGCCTGCGAGGCAGGATGAGTTAATGCATCGATGATTTCTGAAAATGCCTTTTGATTTATGAATTTAAATCCCAAACACATACAGTTGGGAAAATTTTAACACTCCCCACCACCTCCTCCACAGGACGGGGTAGGGGGTTAAATTCATAAAAATGGGAAACTCGAGCCCCACCTGCCACAAATTGCCTATTTTTGGTTTAACTGCAGCAACTTTGGGATTGTTTGAGTAACCCATTCTGGAGAGGTGGGTCAGTAATTATAATATTTAAATGAGGCTCTATGCCTCAGATTTTGTCAATGATTTGGAATTAATGCTTCCAGCATGAGTTTCCAGTGTTTGGAGAACCCAACAGCTAGGCAAAGGTGAGAACTGCCAGACCCAACTGGTAATTGCTTTTTCAGCACTACTTTGTGGGCCAAGAAGAACAGGAGGGCCCCTAGGTCATCAAGCAAACCTACTGTGATCTGCCTCCCTCCTTACAATCTCCAGACCCCTCCCCAAAATTTCTAGACCCCTCTTCCTCTCTTCCCACCAGTGATTTCTCCCTTCTATGATCTGATCTTACCCCCCTCAGCGAGCTCCCCTTCCCTCCTCTGTGTTGCAACTCCCCACCCCCCCACCCCCCCCCCCCACCACGACCCCCAATCTTCACGATTGCTGGGGACTGTCCCTAGTGGTCCCTGACTACTACCTTCTATACCTAGCTTCAATCTGCTTGGGAGTAAAACAATTCTAGAGGTCCTGTCATTAAATTCAGCAGGACCTCTGCCTTCTCAACATTTTTGGGTTTCCCACTTTCTGATAGGCACCCCTGTTCCCTCCCCACCCTCAGTTGCAATGATGGCGAAACTGTCCGCATCATTACTCTGTTTAACTGACAGCAGCTTCTGGCTTCTGCACATGTGCAGATAAATGCAGAAATACAGAAGTTGCTGTCAGTGATTCCCCATTCTTCCACAGTGTGCGCTGTTAAAGTCCACAGAGCTGGAAATGTTTAGAAGTCACTGAATTGATGTGAACTTCCACTTTTTACACTATATTCTTGCTGTTAAAAATGCTTGGAAAAGTTAACTCTTGTTGAATGAGGTGCAACTGGGATTTTAATGGCATATTAAGTCATAACTACTGCTAAACAACCTCTCTGGCCCACAAAACTAATTTTATACCTCTGGAATGCCAAATATTTCCATTCCATGACAAAAATTTCCATAGGTTTTTAAAATTTTAAAAATTATATTTTTATAGTTTATGATACTTCCGCTTCTACCTGTTTCCCATGTGTACATCCCAACCTTTATTTTTCTTTCTGTAAAGTTACAAAAGGTGAATTATAAAACCTACTTATTATTTCCTGGTTTGCTGTCTGTGAGAATTACTGTTGCTGGACACCAGACATCCCCTATAGCGGGCACCAGAATGAAGTTAACATTGGGAAGGTTGAAATTCATGTCTCAGAGCTCGCTAGATCTTTGTGGGCAGCTTTCTTTGAGGTCAGTGGTAACTGCCATCACTTCGTCACCAACCACAAAATCCAGGCCTGTGTCTTAAAATTCTAAAGATAGGTGATATGTAATTAGAGCATAAATTGATTCTTTTGCACATGAACAAGGACTTGTTTGAGATGAACATACTCAATTTTATTATAATGTCTTTTCTTCATTATGTCAGGACTGGTTTGAAGATGGAGCTCCTCATGTCTTCTGGTTGTCTGGTTTTTTCTTTACTCAAGCTTTTCTGACAGGGGGCCAACAAAATTATGCCAGAAAATACACCATTCCCATTGACCTGCTCACATTTGACTATGAAGTACTGGAAGACAGGAATTATATGCATTCCCCGGAAGATGGTAAGAGAAACACAACTTTATCATGTAACAGTAATGTCACTGCGATTTTGCAGTGGTTGGTGTTGAGTAACATGCCGCATTACCAAGCTGTGTTACACATGAGCTTCATTCAAAATGCGATGCTTATGTTTTAATTCATTTTTTCCCAAATTATATGATTGTAAATTTTTCTGAAATCTGTAAGAATATGCATAGTTCATTAATTTTATTGCTGATACACTATTTAGTTTTGTCATTGCTATGACAACAGCAATCTGTTGCAATTGCTATAGTAACTATTGCATGGCAAACAAAATACTTGGGGACAATTTAATGAATGTGAACCTTGCCTGCTGGAAATGTATACTCAGTAGTTGCAGGTGCAATCCCTAAGATTTTCCATCCATTAAAGATTTTGCTAAATCAGACCAATTGTGTGATTATTAGATTGTTCATGCCCCTTTAAGTTACTGTTATTTTACTCCTTTGAATGTTTGCAACATTTGTGCATAGCTCCAACCTTAAAACTCTAATTCGGTTAAAATGACTATGAATACGCATCGCGATAAAGACACACGCAGATAGAGACAGAAAAGGAACAAGAATGAAGGGGAAAGGTTTGAAGCAATAGCTGGAGGTCATTACTGGAGTTCAATGTAGAGTCTTTGATTACAGTTAAATCTTGCCATTTTATTGGGGCCCAGTGCATGCTTTCAAACTTGTTTTGATGTAGGAGTGTTCTCTCTTGAGGTTTAAGTGACTTCAGTTGGTTAGGAAATTCATGAGAGAGAGAGAGCCAAGGAGAGAGTCCTTCCTTCTCTTTTGTCTTAAAAGCAGTCTCTGTCTTCAAACTGTCCCATGAGTACAATTCTAACCTCCAAGTTGACCAGCAGGTTAGTCATGTGACTAAGTTTTTTTTCAACAAACTCTCCTGCATTTTTTTGTGGATTCTCCGTCTTAGTAGCCACCCTCAGTGGGTGGGTGGGGAGGGGGCGGTGGCGGTGGTGGATGGAATGCTGGCTTGTTACGCATTCAATGTCTGGTGATCAAAATCCATTTAGGTTAATTGGATCAGGGAGCAGTTCCATTGTCTTTTCCTAGGCAACTATCTCTTAGAATGCTAATTTTTCCAGCCACTGCTGATCTCTTTAAACAAGTCATCTCTTCAGTCCAACAGTAGTTTAAAATTAATGTTTCATATGGTGAAATTTATATGCCTCATTCGTGACAGGTGTATTCTTCATGACAATAGTCTGAGAGCAGGATACCTGTCTCACCATCTCAGTTCAAAAAGTATATAGTCCACATGGGCTAGTAATAGGAGAGACCTGAGTCAAGAGAAGCGACAGACCTCCTATGTTTCATATTAGTGTAAATATTAAAACTGCCCACAGAAAATTCTCAATACAGAGCAACATATCTGCAACATTCTACTACTGAATGGCTAGATGAATATTGATAATGATGAATGTTCTGTGTACAATGATTCAGAATTGGCTCAATTGGTGTGGCATCTTTATTTGTCTCCTATTTATAAATGTAAAAGCTGTGGCACAACTTCACCTGGATTTAAAATTCATCGCAATTGTAGAAAAATAGTCTTACCATTATGAAACATGTGTATGTTTTGGAAGGCACACTTTCTGGAAATTACTGAATAAAGTAGGGTACAATTTGATCTGAGACTAACCTTGTTAGTACCTTAGACAAACTCAATGATACCCATTTTGATTGCCTCATAGTTAACCTTTCAAACTCCCTAGAGAATACCATGATGTGAGTTAGGGCAAGAAAGGCTTCACTTTGTATAATACTGTTACAGCATGACATGAAAGTATTATAATTTTAAAAGTGCTAAAAGGCCTTTTTATACTTTTACTCTGTGCTATGATCAAATAGCTATAATAATTGTCTCTCTCTGCTGTAGTGGGTCAATGCACTGCTACTTAATTTGATCTCTTTTTTTATTCTTTCATGGGATGAGGGCATCACTGGCAAGGCCAGCATTTGTTGCCCATCCCTAATTGCCCTTGACAACTGAGTGGCTTGCTAGGCCATTTCAGAGGACAGTTAAGAGTCAACCACATTGCTGTGGGTCTGGAGTCACATGTAGTCCAGACCAGGCAAACACAGCAGATATCCTTCCTTGAAGTACATGTTACAGACCGGTGGGAAGTAGTGTGGGTGACTTCCACTTTTCACCTCTCAATTGACTGCAAGTAGTGTTTTAAAAGTGATTTTTTTTAGTCCCTGAGTGTGTAGGTTAAAAAAGAAAGATACATATTTATTTTTATTTATTTTGTGACCGGGGTCATAGTCTAAGGATAAAGGGGTAAGCCATTTGGGACTGAGATGAGGAGAGATTTCTTCACCCAGAGAGTGGTGGACCTGTGGAATTCTCTACCACAGAAAGCAGTTGAGGCCAAATCATTAAATATATTCAAGAAAGAGTTAGATATAGTTCTTAGCGCTAAAGAGATCAAGGGATACGGGGAGAAAGCGCGAACAGGGTACTGAGTTTGGATGATCAGCCATGATTGTATTGAATGGCGGTGCAGGCTGGAGAAGCTGAATGGCCTATTCCTGCTCCAATTTTTCTATGTTTACACAATAGCCGAAAAATGTTCTCGGCTTCACCCACTCATGCATTCTGTCTCTCACACACACTGTTATGAAGGTGCTCCATTCTTAAAATGTTTTGAGGATGTCTGTTAACAATTATGGACATTGGTTCATTTGGAAAACTGAAAAGATTCCATGGATGTGTTTTTTTACAAGGGTCACTGGGAAGCCACTTGAGCTTTGCGTTTAAAACAACCTTTACTGGATGTCACATACCTTAAGCTAAATAAATAACAGGAACCTTGGTAGCCGGGGAGTTGTTTACAGAAAAGTGACATGTCAAAATTTATGATGCTCAGTAGGTTTTGACTTGCTATTGAGGTGTGGACTGTGTTGAAAGCAGTTGGGTTGTAGCCTGCTGAAAAACACCCAGCTCCTCTTTCTCTACCTCTTTGAAAAAATCCTTCAAATCCAGTGTGTGAGAGCTCAAAGCCCTGATGCTGCATTCTGAGAAGCACCTGGAAAACCTGCCAGATTACTTTTGATGCCACCTGAAAAGAACTGCTCCAAAAAAAAAACCCAGTGACCCATCTGCGTGGACTCGGACACCAGACTGTATGCCATTTTTGGGGCACAACATATCTCATCCTTTTTTCTTCAAGAATTAGCAAGCATTTAGCCAAAGTATTCTCTGTTGTCTTTTTTTGTCAAAGACCTCTGCAGGAAGAGAATCTTTTTTTCTTTAACCAGTATGTCTGTGTGTGTTGGGTATTTAAAAAGGGAACTTTCATATTTCAATCTGTGCGTTATGCTTCGTTATTGGATAAGTCTTGTTTTATAATAAACTGATAATTTTTATCATTTATTAAAGAAACCTGGTTGGTGTATTTTATTCTGGGATAAAGAACAGAGTATATGATTGACCATATCGGTGACTGGGTAAACATTTAAATATATGTTGTTACCTGTGGAGAAGTGAAACTAGAGAAAGACAGTGCATGCCTCCGCCTCGGTCGTAACAACACATACACACACATAAGTAAAGACAGAGAGTAGGGGGTAGCTTGTCATTAGAGTCCAACTGTTGTAAAAGAGTTTGTTGTTTTAAAAAGAGCCTATAAAAGCTTTTCGTGAGGAAGTCTTTCAGTGGTACAGGCCTGAATGTTCATTGTTTTGAAAAGGATGAAGTGTTGCAGATTCCTTGTGGTTAAGGCTCAATTCAAAGTCGATGATGGAAATCCTGGTTCACTTTTGCAGATGGAGAGTTTCAAAGTAACCTTGCAATTTCTCTGCTGCAGTAGTTAAAAGATGTTATCAGTAGGGCTCCTGCTTAACTAGAACTGTCTCACAGCTGTTCTGGCTGGAAAAGACCTTCTCTTGCTGTTCTGTGGCTGTTCCCTCTCTGTCTCTCCAGAGTAATACCTTTTCAGGTAGAAACTTGTCAGATTGGGGTGTCAGTCAGGTGACTAAGGGCTCTCTCCCCTGGTGGGATTCATAGAATGTTGCAGGACATGGGAACCATTGTTACAAAATGGTGTCTGTATGTGGTCCATTCTACTAAAGTGGTGCTAGTTTACACCTATTATTTTAATCTTGGCTGCGGAGTCAGTCTCTCTGTCTGTTAGCTCCATTCCTGCAGATAGGAGTTGTTAGCATGGAATAGCCTGTTTTCTATTTCAATGTGTTTTCCCCAAAGCTGATTCAGATGTGGATAATGGGTTTCGTCTTCAACCGACAAACATGTTTATTGACAGTACAGGAAGGGGTCACCTGACCTCTACTCCATCTTACCTGTAGCACAAATGTGTCCTTTTTTTGTGGTTAGGTTCAACAGTTGACTTTTATTCCATAATTCCTCCAGTTCATTTCACATTTCATCACTGTTCCCCCCTTGATCGTAATGGACATTAGTGAAGCAGATGCGTTTTTATGATGATCCATGATTGTTTCATGTCATTGCCCTTTACTGAGACTTGCTTTTAATTCCAGATTTTTATTAATTAATTGAATTTAAATTCCAGCCACTGCCATGGTGGAATTTGAACCCCAGGACATTTGGATTACTAGTTCAGTGACATTACCATTACACCACAGTCTCCTCATATCATGTCTCATTGCCTGTAAGTTCTATTTTCAAACATTTTATTGAAGGTGCCGTACCTGGTAGCCCTTCAACAAATTGCAATACATCTGGCATGCAATCACTATTAGTTACATGATAACAAAAATTAAAATCTATTCATACTTACAATATTTTCAGTTGCAAAATGCCTCATGGTGTTTTCAGTCATCAAAACTGAGCCTCCAAATCACCAAGCTGGCAATTAGGGAGGAAGTTAAATGCTGGCACTTTGCCATGGACATTATATTAAGGACTCATGAAAAGGGGCAGTAGTAGACTGAGCATGACCACCCATTCTAGGTCCTTGTATGTTTCTTCGTTCTCCAGGAATTTGTTTAATTTCAGGCATCATGTTACTGTCCTCTGGGTAGGATTCCTTTGGTTGAAAACCAGTGCCTGTGTGTGATCACAGTAAATTGGCCTTTGATCACTTGCCAACATTTCTGCTGAAATTCTCTTGACCAAGTTTTAATTTTATTTCCAAATAATTTTTCTAAGACAATGATTCTGTGCAAAATAAACTGCCTTGGCATTCCTGTACTACCTTTTGGAACTGTATGGCTGAACATAGTTGTGAAAAAATTACATTACAGAGTGAAAGTCTAGGTTAAACTGTAACGTTGTCTCTACTAGTGAATAAAATTAGTACTTGTTCAGAATGGCTTAATTAAGGTAAGTGTTATGGAGAAGTGAGAAATGGCATGGCTGGTTCCCACTGGTCACCTCTCAACTGACCACAGATCTTTTGGGCCTCCTTATCTCGAGAGACAATGGATACGCGCCTGGAGGTGGTCAGTGATTATGGAGTGACCTCTCCATGGCGCATGCCTGGGCAAATTTATGGAGGTTGAGAGTTGCCCAGTCGTCAAAACCCCCCTCTCGGCCTTTCTGGTGGGGTCCAAAGGAGTGCAGGACACGACGTTTGGCACCAGTATGGCTGCAGGAACTGCCGGAAACATGCCAAAGGTGACACATGACCGCCTACGGGGTTCCGCTCCGGATTTTCTGTTAGGGTTTACTCCCTTAGCCTTGGTCTCTCCCGAGACGCCCACAAGGCAGTGGGGTTGTTGGGGCCCCTACACAGGTGTAGGATGGTGCCGGTGGGAGGAGGGGATGCAAGGGGGAGGGGTAGAGGGAGGGGGTGGGGGGGTGCAGGGGGTGAAGATGGTGCGAGGGGGGGGGGCGGGCTGGGACGGGGTTGTGAGGGGGTGAGCTGAGCAGGGAAGGGGACGGGGGTGGGGGGGGTGGAAGGGGGGTAAAGGGGGGGGGGGGGGGAGGGGGGGTGGAATCTGGTGCAGGTAATAAGCCATTTCCTCAGTGCCCACCATCGACGTCCGGAAAGCTCATCCACGTCCTTCGGGAGGTGAAGCATCATTTGGCAGACTTAGAGGTGATTACATTTGCTAAGGGTTTTTTTTTTGCAGTGGTTTAAATAAAGGCATGCAGCATTGCCGACAGTGCGCTGCAGATGCTCTCCGAGCCATCTCCCGCGGGCGCTTTGAAGTTGCGGCCGGGGGGGCCGTTCGTGGATGTTTTGGGTGTTCGGGGCACCTTTTCACAGGACTTCTCTCGGGTCCCGCAGCTCCTTCTTCACCTCAATGGACTTACCGCATGCCGTGGCTGCAGACACTCTGGACTGTGAAGACAGCAGGATCGGAGATTGAAGTATCGGCAGCTGTTCTCGTCAGTTTCATCCGGATCAATTTCATTGAGAAAACAAAGAGCAGGTGTGGCTGGGGGAGGGCAGTGGGCCCAGGTAACATACACTAAACTAACTGTTAACTTTTAGATAGGGCTAAAATGAACTGATTTAAAGAGCCAGGGGAATTTAAACAGTTTAAGAGGGCAGATTGGGGGAGAAAACGTTAGGGATGGGAGCAGATGGCCATGGATAGAGTTGAACAGCAAGGGAGCTTCCAGCCCAGGAGCCATCTTGAAAGGCCACAGATAGTGTTTTGTTTAAACTAGTATTTCAGCCCCTGTGTTTTGTTGGCCAAATAAACAGACATTGACAGGTTTTCTCATGAGTTTATTGAACAATAATCACCCAAAATGTTCGCAACACCACCCATGCACACATTCAATCTCTCATGCACCCTCCAGAAAAGATAGATAGAAGGTAAAAGGTAAGAGTCGTTAAGAGTTCAAGGTGTAAAAGTATGCTGTTTTCAGGAAAAACCTGTGGATCCTTTTGGAAGGTAAGTTTTTCACACAAGAGCACAAGAAATAGGAGGAGTAGACCTTATGACCCATCGAGCCTGCTCCGCCATTCAGTATGACCATGGCTGATCTTAGGCTTCAACTCCACTTTCCTGGCCGCTTGTCATATCCATTGATTCCCTAAGAGACCAGTCTTAAATGTATTCAACAATGGAGCATCCACAACCCTCTGGGGTAGAGAATTACAAAGATTCACAACCTTTTGAGTGAAGTAATTTCTCCTCATCTCAGTCCTAAATGATCGGCCCCTTACCCTTTATCCTGAGACTTTGCAGGCTTCTTTACTGGTTGTCTTGCCCTTGCTGGGTTGCTGAAGCCTTCTGGCAGTCAACACTTCAGTTTGAAGACAGTGCTGGTATTTCTTAGTTCAATTTTCACAGGTGGAGGAGTTGTTCAAAAGACACTCACCTATTTCTCTGCTGCAGCTGATTGCCAACTCGTTTCAGCTGGGTTCAACTGTCTTAGCTGGAATTGATCTCTCTTTCTCAGCCTTGTGCTGGAATTCAAGATGGTTTATGATCTCTCTGTGACTGGAGATCTCAGACTGATGTTCTGATGACTTGATGACTGATGACTTTTTTATTCTCCAAAAAGCTTACCTTTAAAGTTAAATTCATAAAATGTTATTTTCGTTCATGTAACTTTAGGTTTTCGGTTCCTGAGGGGCTATGCAATAACTCCTGAATTGAGCCCATTTTAATAAGATGAGGGATGTTCACACCTTATTTAGTGATTGTAGCTGGAGACAGAGGGTCTGCTACTGCCTTTGTTTTAGCTCATTTTGTTATTAGCTCACATCCATGTGTGATGAGCTGTTTAATTTCAATGCAGACAGGGTTGAGTTTCAGTTTAGCAGACATGAATGTGTATTTCAGTGCCGGAGAAGGTATGTGCCTTGTGACTTTGTTCTCCATCTTGTTGAAGGCAAGTATTTTTTAAACTGTTCTTTTTTATAACTCTTCAGTTTATTTTTGTATTTCCATCGCTGCACTTCCCATGAGAGTGACAACAGTCAACAAAGATTTCGAAAGGGCAACTTAGGTCATAAAGTTCTTCGAGGAAATATCATATAATACAATAATAATGAATTCTCAAAAGGTATTTGATAAAAGTGCTGCATAGGAGGCTCGCTGATAAAATGAGCACACCAAGTGTTAAAAGTGATGTGGCAGCATTGGTCGGATGCTGGTTAAAAGACAGAAACAGAGAGTAGTGGGTAATGGATGCTTTTCAGACTGGATGGATGTAAACTGTGGTGTCCTCCAGGGGGTCAGTGTTGAAAACCTTGCTCTTAATATATATAAGTGATCGGAACTTGGATAAAAAGACATTCAAGTATCAAAATTTGCAGACAAGACAAAAATAGTTAACTGTGCAGAGAATTATAAGAGACTTCAGGGGCAGGCAGAGGGTGGCATACACAGTATAGTAGATTTGAGAAGATGTTAAATAAAATTTAATATGGATAAATGTCAGGTGATATATTTCAAGAGAAAAATGAGAAGAAATAGACATGAAATGGTAAAACTTTAAAAGGATTAGAGGTGCAGTGAGATTGGAATTCAGACACACAGAGCTTTAAAAGGTGGAGAAGTTGTAACAGAAGAAGTAACAGAAACTATGGGATCATAGGTTTTACAAATGGGGGTGTAGAATACAAAAATAAAGAGCAATGTTAGATCTAAACAAATCATTGGTTAGGCAACTGTTAGAATATTGTGCCCACCTTGGGCACACAAGTTTTGGAAAGATGTTATGGAGAAGGTACAGAAGAGATGGTAGAACTCTCACCTCTAACTCACAAGGTTGTATGTTCAAATCTTAGAGACTTGAGCACATAAATGTAGCCTGTCACTTCAGTGCAGTGCTGAGGGACCGTTGCACTGTCGAAGGTGCTGTCTTTGGGGTGAGAGGTTAAACAGAGGACCGTCTGCCCTCTCAGATGGATGTAAAAGATTCCCTGGCACTTTTGATGAAGAGCAGGGGAGTTCTTCTTGGTGTCTTATTCATTGAAGGATCAATATTGGCCATTACCAAAAAACAGATTATCTTGTCATTACCATATTGCTATTTGTGGCAACTTGTGCAAATTGGCTGCTGCATTTCCTACATTACAGCAATGACTACACTTCAAAAGTAGCTTGTTATCTAGAAAGTGCTTTGGGATGTCCTGAAGTTGTGAAAGGCACTATATAAATGCAAGTCTTTCTTTTTCTTTTAGTTATGATGAAAGTTGGGGCCATTCTCATTAGAACAGAGAAAATTAAGAGAACACCTGATAGGCTTCTTTAAAATTATGAGGGATTTTGATAAAGTAAATAGGGGAAAGCTATTTCCCCTGGTCGCTGAATCATTAACTAGAGGCTATAACTTAGATAGATAGCAAAACAATGAAGGGAGAGGTTTTTTATGTATAGGGCAGTACGACACCAGAAACAGTAGTGAAAGCAGAACAGTAATAGTTTTTAAAAGGGAAATGCTTAGGTATTTGAAGAAGAAAAATTTAAAAGGATATGGTACTTAGTAGACAGCCCTTTTAGTGAGTTGGCACAGTGCAACAGGCCAAATGGCCTAGGTTGTAAAATTTGATGCATTTCAAAATGCTGATCCTGAGTTATACTACATTTGTACCAATGAGACATGAGTTGCACCCATCAATGGTTGGAAGACTATTTTTGGGGATCAGCTTATTTGCATATCTGTTGGAGTCCTTATTGGCACCAGTATTGTATCAATTGGAAGAACTCTGTTGGGGTGCTTGGAATTGAGAATGCAGTCTTTAAGAAGCTGGTTCTAACTGAAGATTGCAGCAACAGATTGGGAGAGCCAGCAGGTGAGAAGCAAAGTACTTGGCTCACTTGGTTCATTGTCAGGTTACTTGACTGAATGTCTCATGAGTATTTTTGTACTACATTTCAAGAATATTTACTACTGGAGCATCTGACAGAGACAATCAGAAAAGGAACATAGGTTTGGCACAGAAGAATGAAAGAATAGCCCACAACTTTAATGAATTGAGCCTACAAAACCACCTCAATGAAATAGAAGAGAGGAGTGAGAGATATGTTGGCTGTCCATGGGAGGAAGCCTCATAAAACTGTCTCCCTTGCCATTTTGGAGAGAGTGCCAACTCTCTCACTCTCAGGACTGCATACCAGTGCTACAAGAAGTTCAATGACCTGAAGATAATGAGCAATGTAACATACTGGCTGCTCTCTATCTTTTTCTTTGGTCGCCGTGGGCACCAGGCTGTTGTTCATCCTCATAAAATTAAGAACAGCACATCAAACCCTTAATAAAGCCAACTAGTTAAGGAGTGACTATTTTGGGTTTTTACAGTGTGGTTACCCACCTTAACAGTAATTCATTGCATGCCCAACTTTAACCCCCCCCCCCCCCCCTCCCCCCTCCTCTATTTAATAGCATGATATCACCGCATCCCTTACTTTGGCTGTCCCATTCCTTAATTACTAGCCTTCACATAAATCACTCAATCTTTTTGCATGATGAATTGTTGCACAATACCCACAAGTGCTGCTTCAATATTCCCCATGCATTCCCTGGTTACCATGCTGCATCCCTGTTCTTATTCATAGGCTTCTATGGCAGCTGCTGTACTTATGAGCCAACATATCCTTCAGTACATTTAATTATGAGTAAGACTGCAGCTCCCTACTCTCATTCACAAGGCACAGAAGTGGGCATCTCCAACTTTAAAGACCTCAGCCCCATGAGGAAAAGGCCATAATGCTGATGCAGAGACTTGTAACGAGTTCGGGAGCATAGCCCAGATTGAACTGAACACATACACAGTCACCATGGGATCACATAGCCATATGTTTCCACCCCTTTTCTGTCCCTTTAATCCCTTGGCCTCCACTGGAGCAATTTTCACCCATTTTACCTTCTACCATCCTTTCATGCAGATCTATCACATTGAAGGAGGGTGCAGTTGAGGAGGGGGAAGAAGAGGAAGGGAAGTGGAACTACTTCTTTGTGGATTTTAAGGATTATGAAGGCAAGGAAGTTGATGAGGAGGAAGGAGTGAAAGTCATGGTCCTGTCCAAAAGAGAGTTCCTGCAACAATTCACAAATCCGACCCCACATTCCTTTACCACAACCCCTGCAATCTCACCTCCTGAACCACTTTTTCTTTATCACGCACCAACTCAGATATTTTCACCTGGGGAGAACTAGATAATGCTAGTGAGGATGTAGCAAGGGTGATTCACCATGAAACAGCAGTATGACGAAGGATTGAGTGTGAGCCAAGAAGGTTGCCCATGACTTTAGAGTCATGGGACCCAAAAGAAAAAGAAAGGCTTGCACTTATATAGTGCCTTTCATAACCTCAGGATATCAAAAAGCACTTTACAGCTAATGAGGTACTTTTGATGTGTACGCAATGCTGTAATGTAGGGGACACGGTAGCCAGTTTACACACAGCGAGTTCCTACAAACAACCTACTTTTCTTATGGGGATCTTTTATGTACATCTGAGAGAGCAGTTGGGACCTTGGTTTCATGTCTCATCCAAAAGACAGCACCTCTGACAGTGCAGCATACCTTCATTGCTGCCAGGAATGTCAGCCTAGATTTTTGCTGAAGTGTCTGTGGTGGGACTATGAACTCATAACCTAATGATGCAATGTTGAGAGTACTGATACTGAGACACAGCTTACACTCAGAACACAATAGGCTGCTTACTTACTTGAAAAGTAGGTTGTCTGAAGAATATCACATGCGTGTAGTCTCTGAGGTCAAACGTTTGTATCTTTAGTTTTCATATATAACAACATAAAGGTGCCTCTAATAACACATTTCATGAGCTGAAAATTCATTAAGCTTTAAGAGTTTTAAGTTCACTGATGTGAATTACCACCATGAAGTTTTGGTCAATTGTTAATTCTGCAGTTTTTGGCCTAGATTTGGGTTCACACTGCCAGAACCGGCACACCTAGGTCTGAATTTTGTGCAGCTGGCAGAGCTCCCGGGGCCGGGACAAAAAGGCAGGAGGAGCACCGCCTTGGCCTTTTTGAGCCTCAGCCGGAGTGATCCTCCGCTGTTCCAGAAGCGAAGTTTCCAGCGCAGGATATCCATCCCTTTAAACACTAGGATCTCTCCTCTGAGAGCTTACAACCAATCACAGAGCCTGTAACTCAGCAGTATTAGCAGCATCACCAGGAGCGGTGGCCACTGTTGGTACTGCAGAGGCCTTGGACCCAGGTCCACCACTGGAGACCGGGACCTTAGGTAAGTGAGACAGGGTCGCCGGGGCCAGTCCAGAAGGCCTGGCGAGAAACGGTGGGGGGGGGGGGGGTGGACGTGAAGTACAGGGGGGCGAGTGTCCTCCATGGGCCACAGATTACCCACAGAGGAGGGATTTCACCCCTCCCTCCCCAAGACCACAGGGAGGGCTCCTCGTATTATTGGGTGCCCTCCCTGCATGGCAGGGCCATCGCCGCCGCTGGTTAAATCCCAGGGGTGGGGGAAGAGGCCCTTAAGTGTCCGTTAACAGGTCACTTAAGGGCCTCAATTGACCTCTGGGCAGGAAGGCCATCGTAGGCCTATCCCGCCCCAGGCAAAATCGCTTGGCGACGGGGTGGCGACGAGTCCTCCGCCCTCTTCCTTCCGTTGCAATTCTATGGGCCCCCCACCTCCAACCCCGTCTCAGGAGGGCCCATAAAATTCAGCTCTCAAAATTGAGCCTTGGGCCTCATTCACATGAGACCCCGCTGGCAAATTGAATTTGAATTTCAGGCAGCTGCGTCACCGGTCATGGGAGGCAAGGCAATCAGGAAGGTTAGAGCAGGTGCTGGCAATGGTCTTTGGCACTGCTGCGGAGCTGGGTAGAGTTCCACATACGGAAATGTATTTTTAAACAAATAACCTTTTTGGTGGTGGCCTTCAGAAGTCCCTTTAAGAGCAGCTGGTTAGGCCTTATGTAGCCTGCTTTTCCTGAACACAGCTGATCCGGTGCAATTTTAGGAAAAAAGACCTGAAACAGGTGTTTGCATATGCAAATGATCTAATGACTGTTGCAGGTGTGGACCCTGAACATCTCTTTTCCTGCTTCAACAATATGGCGGGTAACACACTTCCAACGTGGAATGTGCATGTGCATGCCACCTGCCATATTGGATGCTTAGACGCTTGTAAAATTGGCACAGTGACAATGAATTTCTAGGCCTTTGTGACTCTTTCCGGTAGTAATTCCTGATCTGTTACTGATGGTTATCATGCAAAATTGCGAGAACTGTAGCAGCATTTATTTTTTAGCACGGTCATCTGAAACTGGAAACAGGCACAGTATACACAGAATAGACAGCGAGATACTTCTCGATTATAAAACCATCAGCTGGTGGTAGACCGCTGACACCTGTGAAATACATAGCCTGATGTCATTCATTCATTTATTGTTCTAAATCCATCATTGCGTAGGCCCACTGTATGATAGTTTGCTACTTTTAAGAAACAGTCATAGATTTGTATATTTAATGTAAATATAGTTTTACCATTTGTAGAAATAAACAAACTAAATGCGGTGTAGTTTTTTTCCCTTGGTTTTAGCCAACTAGTTGTCGGGCTATTCATTTTCATGCTGTAATTATTCCAATGCTGTTTCTACAATCAAATTTCCCTTTAAAATGCTTTCAAGAAAATCAATCATTTCACAGAGAAGAACAAGAAATCGGCTTTGTCATTTTTTTTACAAAAGGGGTTTTTTAATTCCTGTGGGCTTTAAAGCTGCAAGTCAGGATGAAACGTTTGAGCTTGACAGCAATGCTGTTGACAGATATAAAAATAGAAAATGATGGAAATGCATGGCAAGTCAACTGCCATCTGAAAGAAAAAAGATAAATTAACATTTTGGACTGGGTTTTCAGTAGAACAGTATCATTGACAGGATAAGCCTATACTGTAATGGAATCGACATCTTTGCGCACAAGTGTGATCTTGAATTGAACAGAACATAATGGACGAGAAATGCAATTATTAAAGTCAGCCAAAGGTATCCCACTGGGAAATAAATATTCCATGGTACACAAAATTTTGAAAAGACAGGCAGAATGGAAAAGGAGGAGGAGTAACCCTGATAATAAAGGATGACATAAGGACAGTGATAAGAAAGGATCTTGGCTCAGAAGATCAGGAAGTAGAATCAGTATGGGTGGAGATTAGGAATAATAAGGATCAGAAAATGGTTGTGGGAGTAGTTTATAGGCCCTGTAACCATAGTTACACCATTGGACAGACCATTAAGCAAGAAATAATTGGAGTTGTAATAAAGGCAATGTAATAATCTAGTATTATGTAATGAGGCAGATTTAATAAAAGATCCTCTGGAAAAAATGGATCATAATACAATTGAATTCCATATTAAATTTGAGAGCGACATACTCAAGTCCAAAACAAGAATCTTAAACTTAAACAAAGCCAATTTCATAGGTATGAGGGGAGAGCTGGCTAAGGTTGATTGGGTGAATAGACTAAAAGGTATGGCAGTAAATAAATTGTGGGAAACATTTAAAGAAATGATTCTAAATCTTCAACAAAAATGTTCCATTAATAAACAAAAACTGAGTGACAAAGATCCATCAGTGGCTTCCTAGGGAAGTTTAGGATAGTATTAGTTTAAAAGAGGAAGCTTATAATGTCGCGAAGAGTAGTAGTAAGTCTGTGGACTGGAAGAGTTTTAGAAACCAGAAAAGGATGGCCAAAAAGTTGATAAAAGGGGAAGAACTCGAATATGAGAGTAAATGAGCCAGGAATATAAACATAGATTGTAAGAGTTTTATAAAAAGGAGAGCAGGTAAAGTAAACATTGATCCCTCAGAGGCAGAGACAGGTGAAACTATCATGGGAAATGAGAAATATTTTGTGTCTGTCTTCACAGTAGAAGACAAAATTACATACCAGAAATAGAGGGTAACCAAGGGGCTAATAAGTTTAGTTTTTTTAGTTTAGTTTAGTTTAGAGATACAGCACTGAAACAGGCCCTTCGGCCCACCGAGTCTGTGCCGACCATCAACCACCCATTTATACTAATCCTACACTAATCCCATATTCCTACCACATCCCCACCTGTCCCTATATTTCCCTTACCACCTACCTATACTAGGGGCAATTTATAATGGCCAATTTACCTACCAACCTGCAAGCCTTTTGGCTTGTGGGAGGAAACCGGAGCACCCGGGGGAAACCCAGGCAGACACAGGGAGAACTTGCAAACTCCACACAGGCAGTACCCAGAATTGAACCCGGGTCGCTGGAGCTGTGAGGCTGCAGTGCTAACCACTGCGCCACTGTGCCGCCCCTAAGAGTGAAGATCTTAAAATAGTTAATATTAGCAGAAAAAATTTATTTGAGAAATTTAAGGAATTAATAGCTGCCAAATTGCCAGGTCCTGATGGCCTACATCCAAGGGTTCTAAAAGAGGTAGTTGCAGAGATAATAGATGCACTGGATATGATTTTCCAAAATTCCCTAGTTTCGAGAACGGTCCCAACAGATTGGATGTTGGCAAATATAACATTGCTATTCAAGAAAGGAGGGAGAGAGAAAACAGAGAACTACAGGCCAGTTAGCCTGACATCAGTCGCCAGGAAAATGCTGGAATCTATTATGAAGTACGTCTTAACAATATACTTAGAAAGTCATAGTATGATCAGACAGAGTGAACATTGCTTTACGAAAGGCAAATCATGTTTAACAAATGTATTTGAGTTTTTTGAAGATGTAACTAGTAGGGTTGTTAAAGAGGAGCCAGTGAATGTAGTATAGTTGGATTTTCAAAACGCATTTGATAGGGTACCACACAAAAGGTTAATACACAAGATAAGGGCTCATGGAGTTAGGGATATATTAGCATGGATGGAGGATTTGTAATGACCAAGAAATAGACAGTAGTGATAAATGGAGCATTTTCAAGTTGGTAGGCTGTAAGGAGTGGAGTGCTGCAAGGATCAGTGCAGGGGCCTCGGCTATTTGCAATCAATCTTAATGACGAAGAGACTGAGAGTAATGTATCCAAGTCTTCTGACGATACAAAGCTAGGTAAGAATGTAAGCTGTGAGGAGGACACAAAGAGGCTGCAAAGAGATATGAACAGGTTAAGAGAGTCGGCAACAAGGTGGCAGATGGAGTATAATGCGGGGAGGTGTGAAGTTATTCATTTTGGTAGTAAGAATAGAAAAGCTGAATATTTGTTAAAAGGCATAAAACTTTTAATGTTGATGTTCAGAGAGACTTGGGTGTACTCGTACAAGGACCACAGAAAGTTAGCATGCAAGTACAGCAAGCAATTAGGAAGGCAAATGACATGTTGGCCTTCATTGCAAGGGGATTGGAGTACAAGAATAAGGAAGTTGTGTTACAATTGTAAAGGGCTTTGGTGAGACCCTACCTGGAATACTGTGTGTGGCTTCAGTCTCCCCATCTAAGGAAGGATATAATTGCCTTGGAGGTGATACTGCAAAGGTTCAATAGATTGGTTCCTGGGATGAGAGGATGGACCTGAGATGAGAGGATGAGTAAATTGAGCCGATACTCTCTGGAATTTAGAAGAATGAGAGGTGATCTCATTGAAACATACAAGATTTTGAAGGGGCTTGACAGGGTAGACACCGAGAGGTTGTTTTCCCTGGCTGGGGAATCTAGAACATGGGCACAGTCTCAGGATATGCAGTCGATCATTCAGGACTGAGATGAAGGGAACATTTTCACACAGAGGCTTGTGAAATTTTGGAATTCTGTACCCCAGAGGGTTGTGGATGTTCCATCGTTGAGTATATTCAAGGCTGAGATGGATAGATTTTTGGTCTCTCAGAGAATCAAGGGATACGGGAAGCGGGCGGGTAAGTGGAGTTGAGGCAGAAGATCAGCCATGATGGCACTGAATGACAGAGCAAGCTCGAGGGGCGATATGGTCTACTCCTGCTCCTATTTCTTATGTTCTTATTCAAGGTCTTTGCATATGACAAGCTGCCGTTTGTCAAAGGAAAAGCTGTGTGATTATGGAGGATGATAAACCAGAAAAGAGGGTGTTGGAATAATCGAGTCTAGAGAGTTCAAAAGCATGGATAAGGGTTTCAGTGCCAGAAGGGCTAAAGTAGAGTTGGAAGTGGCCAAATTTACACACATAAGCATAGTTGGAAATATTTCGCAGGTGGAAATTTAGTTGCCCAGCTTAGTCTAACTTGGGGAAACTGTAACTAACTAAATACAAAATAACACAATGCATTTTATATACATAAATATGTTTCCATCCTGCTATAGAATGTTCATTAGTCAACATCTCATTATAACAAACTAAATTGTCACCTTCTGAGGACAGTACATAAAAAATGTTAACTGTGTTGACAATTGTGTTACCATAGGCCTTAATTGTCATTGTAGAATTAAATTAAAATGGAAATGAAAATCAAAGGACAGGGAGACATAGCAGGAAATGTAAAGATAATTGCACAGCAAGAGGAGAAAACCAGTGGGCAAAATAAATCAAAAAACAATCAAAAATCAATTAACTGATTAAAAGTGGCATTTAAGACAGGGAAGGCATGTGTGTTGCAATGTTGCTTCCAGACTTCACCATGAATGACAGGAGAATGAAGCATATTCACCTTGTGTTTTATGAATATCAAAAGCTAAAACAAATGCATAAAATGGAAATTGCGAACAGCAGCCATTTTACTGAGTTATTTTTCAGAAAGCTGATGGGTGGTATGAATATTTATCAAATGTACAGTATTACATTGGAAGACACTTTGACTTTAGTTGGTTGCAGATTCCCTGGGTTTCCACCTATTTTCACCCATGTAGCTTTGGCCACCTCCTCTCTTACTTTAGTTCCTCTGGTATTGAAACACTAATCCATGCTTTTGTGATTTCTAGACTTGATTATTGCAACACTCTCTTTTCTGGCTTATCATCCTCCACAAACTCTCACGTTGTAAATACGGCCACCCATATGGTGTCCCTCCCTAAATCCCACCAGTCCATCACTCTCATCTTCCATAGATCAGCTCCTGTTTCCTGTCAGTGCAAGTTGTTCTTGTAAATGAATGTGAGGTCTTTTTATTAAAATTGGAACTATTTTAAAGAAAGTGTTGCAAAATTAAAGCTTGCATTTCCTTCTTGCATTGCCACTAAGCCTGTACCCCTCTATACCCTGTTGAATCAAAATTGTTTGTTTACTTGCTGAATATTTTCTTCACCTGACATCTCATACACTGCAGTAGTCCGTAGCCTAGTTGAGAAGTTACGACCGTGAAAATGTGAATTAGTTACTCCTCAAGTTACATTTTTTCTTTCATAATTATATTCCCAATATCTTTCCCTCGATACTCTTCTTCATATCCACATAACTAATTCCTTTTGTAATTTTAAAATCATGCTTGATGTTTGCCCTTCCTGCTTAGTTTTTTTTTTAAATTGAGAAGCAGATTTAGATCCTTTCCTGCCCTCTCACAGTATATTATGAACATATAAAAAGGAAGATGAAAAAGGCCTACCCAGCCACACTCACCCTGTCGATGGTGAAACCTCAGGCTGGATTTTATCATGGGACAGGCAGAGAGTAGGAGGGTTCATAAAATAGGGAGGGAAGGTGGGGTGAGTGCCTGTCAACTTCCCAGTGCCATTTAAATTTGTCAAAGACAGGGAAGGACGAGGACAGTCGATCCGCCCAGAGGCCAGTTGACGCCCTCATGTGGTTAATTAACGAACACATAAGGGCCTCTTCCCGCCACCGCTGGCATTTTGCCAGTGGATAGGAGGGCACTCTGCCACGTGGGGAGGCCCCCCAGTACCACCAGCCGACCTCCCTGCAGGCTTGGGTTGGAGGGCCCTCCTGTTTGGGCAATCTGTGGCCCACGGAGGGCCCCTTGCAGCAAAGTCTGCCCCTGTGCCAACCCCCCTCCCCCCCCAAACCCTTCGCTGCAGCCTGTCTGACTGACCCTGGCAAGCCTGCCCCATTTACCTGCACTCCGGGTCTCCAGCGCTGCTCCTGGTCCCAGCACCCATCTCTAGTCAAAATAAAATCATCAGAAATATCAATATGAATTTCAAGGCCTCAGACAGGAACTAGGTGAACCTATTGACAATTTTGTAACTAGATTGAAAAATGCAGCCAGAAAATGTAAATTTAAGGACAGATGAAAGGCTATGAGATCAGCTAATTTGGGATTCTACACATTCTTAAGTACAGAAAGCTCTAATTCGAAAGCTCACAATATCACAAGCTATAGACACTGCCAGAGCACATAAAGCCATGAGCAGACAGATGAAAACACTGTCCACAGGCAGCAGGGTTGATGAAGTGAAACAATAACAAAAGAATGTATACCAAATAGAGAGGAAGATGTGCTGGAGTTGTAGATGATCACATGAATTCACAGACAGAAGGAAATGTCCTACATATGGCTCATCTGCAGGGCTTGCGGAAAGACCAATCACTGGGAAAGGATGTGCAGAATAAGGCAAGAAGGTGGTAGACGAATCACTAGAGCCAGAGATAACAGGGCGAATGAGTAGGGAAAGAAACCAAAATGTCAATACCCTGAAAGATGACGATGCGTTTGAGAACATGACAGACATAGGAACCATACAATGCATGAAATGTCTGGATGTGACATA
Organism: Heterodontus francisci; assembly: GCF_036365525.1. Lineage (NCBI taxonomy): Eukaryota > Metazoa > Chordata > Chondrichthyes > Heterodontiformes > Heterodontidae > Heterodontus > Heterodontus francisci. Next base: position 95,308,117 of record NC_090377.1, on the reverse strand, counting down.
GTCCTGCTCAGACTATACCAGAAGATCTTTCCTGAAAATTTGGAAGAAAATGGTTGTCCAAGGAAAGGTTCTCTGAAATCAAACAATGTCATGCTAACAGCATACAGGAAAACTGAGATTTGACAGCTAGGAACAATGCAAATCAGAGGGACACGCAAAGGAAAAGATGTTAACTGTATGTTCTATGTCACAGAAACAGATGGTCCAGCTATCCTGGGGTTGAGCAGTTGTGAAGAGCTGCAGATTATCTCAGTAAACCATGAGGTGAAGGAGGCGACACTGAGGGTTGAAGACAGTACACCCATTGAAAAGTGCCCTCTGATCAGAAGCAAACAAGATCTGGTACAAATGTACCCAGAGTGTTTTGATGAGACGGTTAGATGCTTTGAAGATTTTGAGTATTACATCACTGAGGACTCAGCCATGAAACTGGTGATTCATTCCCCATGTAATGTACCAATAAAACTAAAAGGCAAGCTTGAAAGAGAGCTCCAAGAAATGGAAGAAAAGAAGGTGGCCAGAGTCACAGAGCCTACAGGTTGGGTAAATTCTATCATGGTGAGAGAGAAGCCAAATGGACAGCTAAGAATTTGCCTAGATCCCAAAGATCTTAACCAAGCAACAAAGAGGGATCACTACCCTATTCTAATACTGGATCACACCAGCACTAGCAGGGGCAAAGGTTTTCAGCAAGCTTGATGCCAGAAATGGCTACTGGAATGTGAAGCTAGATGCAGAATCTTTGCTGTTGACAACTTTCAACACACCCTTTAAACGGTACAAATTCCTGCGTCTACCTCTTGGCCTTAAAGTGAGCTAGGGTGTGTTCCAACAAAAAGTAGATGAGACATACAGGGGATGCAAAGGAACAGTCAGCATAGCAGATGATATCCAGATATAGGGTGTAGATGGAAAAGATCATGACAACCATCTACATGAAGCCATGGAGAGAACCAGGAAAGCTGGGATCAAGCTAAATACAGACAAATGCATTGTCAGTTCTTCGGAATGGTGTACACACCTGACAGAGTCAAGCCAAGTCTTGAAAGAATCTCAGCCATCACTGAGATGGAAGCCGCAAAAGATAAGAGAGTTGAGAAGTTTCCTTGGCTTGATCCAATACATGAGCTCCTTCATAATGCACACGTTGGAACACACAACAAACTTGTGGGAGCTGATAAAAGATGTAGAGTACCAGTGATTAGAGTCACACAACAGGAGTTTCAACAAATTCAAGGAGGTAGTATACAAAGGGACAGGTCGGTCATACTACAACCGAAAGAAACCTGTCACTCTGAAAGTAGATGTTTCCACAAAAGGACTAGGAGAAGCCCTGGTACATGAGGGAAAGATAATAGCATTTGCATCCAAAGCTCTAACATCAGCTGAGACAAGATGTTCCAACATAGAAAGGGAGCTTTTGGTAGTTGTGTATGGATGTGAGAAGTTCCACACATATTTCTATGGGAGAAAGTTCATCGTTCACTGGAGCAGATCTACAAGAAAAATCTATGGAAAGCACCAGCAAGACTGCAGAGGTTACTCTTGAGGCTTCAGAGTTACGATTTCACTCTGAAATACAAACCAGGAAGAGAAATGAAGCTGGTAGATACCCTATCTTGGTTTTTGCCACAGGGGAAATACGAGATAGAAGATCTAGGTATAAAGATTCATCACCTAGTGAATGTAACACCACCGAAACTGCATCAAATTAGAGCTGAGACCAGCAAAGACGAGGAGTTATAGATGCTATCTCTGATAGACATCTCACTAGAAGATGGTGTTCTGCTAGTCAGATCCAGAATAATCATACCAAAACAATGCAGGAAGAACTTCTCAAAAAGATACATGAAGGCCACATGGGAATGGATAAGTGTCAGCTCAGAGCCAGATCACCTGTGTAGTCATATACAAAGACATTGAAAATACGATGTCTACAAGCAATGTATGCCTGAAGTACAGAAACACACAGCTGAAAGAGGAGATGATAGCTACTGAAAGTACCACCCAGACCATGGCATACTGTAGTAGCCGATTTATTCACACATAATCAAGAATGGTATCTCATACTCGCAGACTACTACTCAAAGTTCCCTTTTATCCGGAAGGTGAAAGACTTGAGAGCCACAACAATAATCTCAGCAATATGAGTTCTGTTTGCTGAGCAAGGGATTCCTGAAAGGTTAACATGTGACAATGACACCCAATTTACATCCAGAGAATTTAAGGAATTCACTGACCAGTTTGGGCTCAACACCATCACCTCATCACCACACTACCCATGGGGACACAGATTTATAGAAAGACACATCCAGACAGTCAAAAGAACCCTTGCGAAATGCCAAGAGACGAAGAAAGACTCAAACTTTTCCTTATTGTCACTCCGATTCATGCCTCTCAAAGCTGACATGAAATCACCTGCAGAGCTGTTGAATGGAAGAAAATATAAGACTACCTTGCCAAGCAAAATACATCCTTCAAGTGACCAGGAGAAAGCGAGACAACAACTAACTGAAGCACAGGTAAAAGGAGAGCAACACTTCAACAAGCATGCTAAATCCCTACCTGAGCTGTCGAAAGGACAAACTGTACACTATCATGAAAACCTGGAGCCCAGCAAAAGTTGGTTGATTCTTCTTTAGTTTAGAAAAAGTTAATGACTGGGACATTGCTTTCCTGGCAGCTTCCATGACTCCTTCATCCTCCGCCAGTCCAGGCTGCCTCAGATCCTCACTGCAAAGCCCAAAGTGTGTGGATCAGTTCTAGGGGATAATGGAAATTCCTTGGAGACATGACTACTCCCACCTCTACAGGAGCCCCAGGCAGAGGCACAGAGACGATACAACCAATGCCAGCTGCTCACTAGGACAACCATTGAGCAGGCCATTGGGTTTCTGAAGGCGCGATTCCAGTGCCTGGACTGGATCATTGTGGCGGTCTGCTGCGCTCTTCATTACATGGCCCTCCAGAAAGAGTTGGACTTTGAGAGCAATGAAGTCCTGGAAGGAGACAGCTGATCAAGGGAAGAGCAGGTGCAGGAGGTGAGGGAGAAGGAGGAAGACGAGCCAGAGGGAGATGATGCTGAACAAAGATGCCCCTGCTGCATGACAAGATGGCCTCCTCCTGCCACCCTCTGAGAAGATCTAGGTCTGCATTAATGAAGTGAGGGTCTGCCCTTCCCCTAGGGAAATGGAATAGAAAAGTAGGGATGTTTTGCTACGGTTGTATAAGGTTTTGGTGAGACCACATCTGGAGTACTGTATACAGTTTTGGTCTCCTTATTTAAGAAAGGATATAAATGCGTTAGAGGCAGTGCAGAGAAGGTTCACTCAACTGATACCTGGGATTGGTGTTATCATATGAGGAAAGGTTGGACAGGGTGGATCTGTATCCATTGGAGTTTAGGAGAATGGGAGGTGATCTTATTGAAGTATATTGGATCTTGAGGGGACTTGACAGCATGGAGGCTGAAAGGATGTTACCTCTTGTGAGAGAGACTAGAACTAGGTGACACAGTTTAAAAATAAATGTTCGCCCATTTATGACGGAGATGGGGAAAAATTTTATCTCAGAGTTGTGAGTCTTTGGAATTTTCTTCCCCAGACACCGGTGGAGGCAGCGTCATTGAATATTTTTAAGGCAGAGATAGATAAATTCTTGACTAACAACGGTATTGGGGGTAGGCGGGAAAGTGAAGTTGAGGCCACAATCAGATCAGCCACAATCTTATTAAATGGCAGAGCAGGCATGAAGGGGCCAAATGGCCAACTCCTGCTCCTAATTCGTATGTTCCTATCATATGTTCATGTGTGCCAGGCCTCAGGCACCCTGTGACATCTCACTTCCTTCTCCTTTGGTACAAACTGCCGATCTCTCCCTTAGGACAAGCAGCAGCCTCAGTGATGGCTGCTGTAGGGTATCTAACTGAGTTCCATACTTCATCTGATCCACCTCCATTTCTGCCCACTGACTCTGAGTGGACAAGAAATCAATCTCCATATCAATTAAGGGCTTACCCCTGTAAAAATCTGAACATCAATCAATTTTCCACCAAAGGCGGTTTTCTGACCTAAAAACAGTCCTGGCTCCTGTTTCCTGCCTCCATGACAAAAATTCAGCCTTTATCTTTGATACTTTACCAAAATTTCTTTATCAATCTATTAAACAATATAACATTTCCACTGCCTCACTACATAGATTATTCCGCAAGTTTACCACCCTGTGCATGAAGAAGCGAGTGATAATTTCCTAATTTCTCACAGGGAAGTGCTGGTCAAGAAACTACAGTGTTTCCATCCATTAATTTGAATGGTCAGGAGCAACAAATAAATTTATGCGGAGTATCAATATTGACCTAAATGATGGGAAAATCCAGATGTGTTTAATTATTTTTCATTTCTCTCTTTGATTGTGCTTACTACATTTGATTGTGTTTCCACAATACAACTGTTCTTTTCCCAATCCTCATTGTTTACTACTAATTGTATTTGCTAACATTTTATAAATGCTCTGATTGCTAATCTCTCAGACCTGTAATTGGGTGCTTTGACTTTAATTAAATCTGTGGTGTTCTAGTTAACTTAATAAAAGGATTTTCAGTAAAACTGAATATGTAGGTTGTGTGTTGGAATTTTATATTTTGGAGGTGGAAATCTCAGGAAAATCTGCTCACAAACGCTATGAGCCCACCCTGTTGTATCCTTCACCCAGTGCTGTCAGCCTTGATTCAGTGAGTACCACTCTTGGCTCTGAGTCAGAAGGTTGTGTGTTCTAGTTCCACTCCAGAAACTAAAGCACAATGAAACTGAAATGGGATAGCCCTGTTTTTTGAGTGTGCGGGTTGCGATTTGTGACCTGCCCATGTCTGTTCTGATCGAGGTGTGCAACACGCGATTTTGGTATACTCACCTCACCTGAATGATTGTACCATTGGCTACAGCAGCTCTCACACTGCTCTCCTCTCCTAAATGCTGTCTGCCGCCTCTACTCTCAGTAGGGGACCAGGCAGCGCTGTTTGAAAACCATGCGGGCCAGCCAGACTTTCCTTCTTAAAGGCAGACTCTCCTGTTTAAATGGAATCTACACTGAAGAAAATTGTTGCAATATTAAACATCAGAAAGGCAGAGAGAGGGTTCCAGAGTGACGTATATAATGAGAAGTTTTTTATGTTGTCTGATGCAATATAAATGAGATGCACAGAGTCCAGGTGATTGAAGTTCTCAAACAGGTTTATTACAGCTAATTAATATATACAGCGCAGAGCTAACTATTTACAGAAGCTACCTTTTGGTGTTACAGTTGCAGAATGATTCTGGCATGCAGTCGCATGACTGCATCCTGGTACTTATCTCATTAGCATACTAAGATCTTAAAGAGACGTCACTCTTAAAGGCAATCACACAACATCCCCCTTCTTTCCAAAGATAAGTCTCGTTTGCGAAAAGCAAAAACATATAAAATTGAATAACATCAAAATTATTTACACATGGATAGAGATTATGAACTTTACAAGTATAGAGGCTCAGAAGTCCATGTATCACCTCAGTGGTTTGACAACTCTTGCTTGGGGAATTTGCATCTGTGAAGGGTAGGTCGTGCATCACAAACCTTATTGAGGTTTTTGAGAAGGTGACCAAACAGGTGGATGAGGGTAAAGCCATGGATGTGGTGTATATGGATTTCAGTAAGGCGTTTGATAAGGTTCCCCACGGTAGGCTATTGCAGAAAATACGGAAGTATGGGATTGAAGGTGATTTAGTGCTTTGGATCAGAAATTGGCTAGCTGAAAGAAGACAGAGGGTGGTGGTTGATGGCAAATGTTCATCCTGGAGTTTAGTTACTAGTGGTGTACCGCAAGGATCTGTTTTGGGGCCACTGCTGTTTGTCATTTTTATAAATGACCTGGATGAGGGTGTAGACGGGTGGGTTAGTAAATTTGCGGATGACACGAAGGTCGGTGGAGTTGTGGATAGTGCCGAAGGATGTTGTAGGTTACAGAGGGACATAGATAGGCTGCAGAGCTGGGCTGAGAGATGGCAAATGGAGTTTAATGCGGAAAAGTGTGAGGTGATTCACTTTGGAAGGAGTAACAGGAATGCAGAGTACTGGGCTAATGGGAAGATTCTTGGTAGTGTAGATGAGCAGAGAGATCTTGGTGTCCAGGTACATAACCTGGGTGGCAACTTTCAGGGATTTAATAGGGCTGTTAAGAAGGCATATGGTGTGTTAGCTTTTATTATTAGGGGGATCGAGTTTCGGAGCCACGAGGTCATGCTGCAGCTGTACAAAACTCTGGTGCGGCCACACCTGGAGTATTGCATGCAGTTCTGGTCACCGCATTATAGGAAGGATGTGGAAGCTTTGGAAAGGGTGCAGAGGAGATTTACTAGGATGTTGCCTGGTATGGAGGGAAGGTCTTACGAGGAAAGGCTGAGGGACTTGAGGTTGTTTTCGTTAGAGAGAGGGAGGAGGAGAGGTGACTTAATAGAGACATATAAGATAATCAGAGGGTTAGATAGGGTGGATAGTGAGAGTCTTTTTCCTCGAATGGTGATGGCAAACATGAGGGGACATGGCTTTAAGTTGAGGGGTGAAAGATATAGGACAGATGTCAGAGGTAGTTTCTTTACTCAGAGAGTAGTAGGGGCGTGGAACGCCCTGCCTGCAGCAGTAGTAGACTCGCCAACTTTAAGGGCATTTAAGTGGTCATTGGATAGACATATGGATGAAAATGGAATAGTGTAGGTCAGATGGTTTCACAGGTCGGCGCAACATCGAGGGCCGAAGGGCCTGTACTGCGCTGCAATGTTCTATGTTCATCTGTTGCTGTTCTTTCTGAAGTTTCTCACTCTCTGCATTCAGTTTCTGTTTCTCTTGCCTTTAGCCTGCTAACATACTCTGTTGCTTTGATGTCTTGTCATTCTTGGAAAGTTCCGGCACCTCATCTCGAAAAGCCAATAGACAATGCTTCAACTCATTCCTCCTCTGCCTCTTCAGGACATTGCGTGTCCTTCGCCTCTCCTCATCCTCCGTGTCTGAAGGCTCACGGTCGAAGGCTTGTTGGGGAAGGAGTACTTGCTGGAATGGAGATACCTGTCCATTCTGGCTCGTTATGATGCTGGTGGTTCTCTAGAGAGCAGAAGTGAAGGCACGGCATAGTTGTGCTCTTGCTGGGTTTCCAGACTGCACGATTTGATGCTGGTCAGAGTCTGTGAGTGGGTTCCAGTCCTTGGAGATTTCCCCTTGGCAATCCTCTCATGGATAGTTATGATGTTGAGGTCCTTACACACTGGTAGTCCTACCACTACTGGTTCGCTCATGTCTATTAGGTAGAACGTTTGTGCTTTCCATGCCAACTTGCTGTATTTGCATTGCATTGTTAATTTGCCACTGCAAGGGATGTGTGATCCATTGTATGCAGATAACTTGGCAGTTGTCGATTGTATCATTGATTTCCAACGACTTGGGTACATATCTTTGAGAATTCAGACTGCAGGATATTTGCACTAGCGCCGGTGTCAATCTTGACCTTGAGTATATGTTTGCCAGCTTTCTTTGGGCACGTGATGTTCATAGTGGTGAAAGCTTTCATTTGTTTGATTTCAAGGACATGATGTGTCAGGTTGATAATGTGGAATGCTTGCTCATCTTCTGACTGACACGGGCTCCTATCTGAGTCTTGTCTCAGGTCTGTTTGGCTGTGGATTTTGTGTATCAGCTTGTGTTCACACAGGTCTCTTGCACTTTCATTGTTGCTGTTGCCCTGTTGTCTTTTTATGTCTGATTGTTACTTTTGGCTGCGTCTTTGGAGCCAGAATTCCTGCATAGGTGGGACCAGTGTCCTTTTACACCGAACGCCTTGCATAGGTCTCGAAATGCAGGGAAATTTTGCTGTGAGTGGGACCAACTACACTTCCCACACAGCTTGCTTGCCCTTTTCGACCTGGTTATGGTGCTTGGAGGTGCTGTTGTCCAGCTACAATGGCTTTGTACTTCCTGCCACCTTCCAGCAGTACATCGATCCTGTGACCTTTTTTAATGCCAAGTGGTCTTTCTGCAATGCGTGAGTGGGTGTTGATACAATCACCAGCTCCATTATTCGGTCTGACAGCTCAGCTTATGAGAAATCGCATTTATTGCCCTTACTTCGGCATCTACCGATGAACTGGTCTATTGATTCCTGTGGCTCTTGCCTGTAGGACATCCATTCCAGGCGGTGATTTAAAAAATTCACTCTCATTCAGAGCTGATCTTCCAGAACTTTCCATATCTTTGTGGGATCTTTCTGGTCCTCTTATGAGAGGCATAGATAAGGTAGATAGCCAGAGTCTGTTTCCCATGGTAGGGGCGACTAAAACTAGAGGGCATAGATTTAAGGTGAGAGGGAGGAGGTTTAAAAGGGATCAAAGGGGTTAATTTTTCACACAAAGTGTAGTGGGTATCTGGAATGAGCTGCCAGAGGAGGTGATGGAGGCAGGAACAGTAGCAACATTTAAGAGGCATCTGGACAGGTACTTGAATGAGCAAGACATAGAGGGATATGGAATTAATGCAGGCAGGTGGGGTTAGTATAGATAGGCATTATGGTCGGCACAGACGCGGTGGGCTGAAGGGCCTGTTTCTATGGTGTGCAACTCTATGACTCTTCAGCTATGCCTGAGGTATTGATTCTGTGTAATTCCTCAGTTCCAATTGCAATCATTATTTTTACAACTTGCTTTCCTTGTTCTAGATTTTTAGATTTTAGATTTAGAGATACGGCACTGAAACAGGCCCTTCGGCCCACCGAGTCTGTGCTGACCATTAACCACCCATTTATACTAATCCTACACTAATCCCATATTCCTATCACATCCTCATCTGTCCCTATATTTCCCTACCACCTACCTATACTAGTGACAATTTATAATGGCCAATTTACCTATCAACCTGCAAGTCTTTTGGCTGTGGGAGGAAACCGGAGCACCCGGAGGAAACCCACGCAGACACAGGGAGAACTTGCAAACTCCACACAGGCAGTACCCAGAATTGAACGCAGGTCGCTGGAGCCGTGAGGCTGCGGTGCTAACCACTGCGCCACTGTGCTGCCCGTAGGTACTTGGTCTGTGAAGCATAATTGCATTCTTTGTTTGAACAATTGGAACTCGGCTAAGAGGATATCAATGGCCTTCCATCTCATACTGGGAAGTTTGGTATCCATCTTCCTCCTGTTCTTTTGCTTAGAACTTGTTTTAAGAACTTGCTTTATGACTGCACTGTTTCCTGTTTAAGAAAAACTGTCTGTTCTCTAGACGAGCTGCTTTGATTAACAGAAGCAAGTGATTTCCTGGAAGAGTTGGAAAACCAGATAAAACCCCAGGCGAATTTGGGGAAAAATCTGGGAAAATCGTCTCTGAGCCCCCCCAAGTGATTGAAACTAGTTGAGGAGATCACTCTGGTCCTGGTAATGTCATGCAACACCTACCTTTTGTGAGAGATGATGCCTGCCTAAGCCATAAACAGGTTCAGCTGTTGTTCGAAGGAATTCAGTAAAATGGTGCCCATCGCACAGACAGGCAGCCTGTTTCAGAGGTCCAATACTCTCTGGGAAAAGAACCACCTCCTGATTAATGTTGCCTTTAACTTCTGTTTGCTTATGCGGCTGGTTTGTTGCACTGCGCAGTTTCTTTAAGATTGATGTGTGGATGCGCATGTGCACATCCTAAAGGAAATGTTGCTTGTGGACAGCCTGTTTGTTCCCTGTGTGGCACATTTCCGATTGCTGCGCAGCTTAGAGAGAACATTGATCATGCTATCTAAGATGGATCTGACCTTATACAGCTTAAAATTATAACCCCAGTCCTCCCTAATTTATTTAATTGAAATACACTGTCAACCCTTGATCAAATCACCCCTGGGTCTGCTCTTCTCGAAAGTGTAAAGTCCAAGCTCTTCTCTGCACCCATTCCAAAGCCTTAATATTACCCATCATGGCAAGAGATCATAACTAGACACAATATTCCAACTGAGGCCTGATTAATGTCTTATAAACGGACAACATAGTATGTTTTGCCTTATAGTTAATTGTCCTGTGAATCCACCCTAACGAGGTAAATATAATGTTTCGGAGATCCGCAACTGCTTGACCATTGGGCAACTTCCTGCATCTTGTAATCAGAACAGAAAAATGCTGGAAATACTCAGCAGGTCTGGCTGCACCTGTGGACAGAGAAACTGAGTTATTTGTCTGTATTTCGCCATTGATGGGGAAGTCACGCCATCGAGGCTGAAAGTGGGAGGCTATGCCATTTTGGCTGATGTCAAAGCCAGGGTGGAATATTTCCAGTGGTGGCCAATTGAGAGGCTGGGGCCACCATCCAATTAAGGACACTGGCCCGCCTCCAAGAGCTCCCTCCCCAATAAATGGTCCAACAGCTCAGCAGCCCCAGTAGTGCCACCACTATAGGTAGCCATTGCTGAGGCTGCAACAAGAGGATGAGGGCATTTCAATGGCCGGGCACCCTCGAAGACAGATAAGTGGTTTTGGGGGACACCGAGAGCAGGGAGGCAGACCCCAGTGATCGAGAGGGAGGGTGTTGCTGAACACCGGTTACGCTGTTGCGACAAAGGAAGGCATTGTCGCCGGGGTGGGGGGGGGCCCTCTCCAGGGGTCATGGACTGCCCATAAAAGAGTGTCATTCCCCAGAACTTGCTGGGATGCCGCCAGGTGAAACCTGGCAGTCTCCCCATGTGGTGGCGGGTCCTCCTGATGTGGGCAAAATGTCTGCGGCAATGGGAAGTGACCCTTAATTGCTCACTTAAGTGGATCAACTGGTCTCCTGGCGGGCATCTGAGCAACATTTCCGCTTCTGGCAAAATGGCACAAAGATGTCCGGCTCCCTCCCCGTTGCCTTCCCTTCCATTTTGCCAGCCCTTTTGCCTCCCAGCCTGTCCTCAAAGGGCCCGGAAAATTCCAGCCAATGTTTCAGTTTGGTAATTTTTCATTAGAACGGTTGTGGTAAAAGGTCATTGACCTGAAATGTTAACTTTGTTTCTCTCCACAGATGCTGCCTAACCTGCTGAGTATTTCCAGCATTATCTGTTTTTATTTTGCATTTCCAGCATTTATTTATTTATTTAGAGATGCAGCACTGAAACAGGCCCTTCGGGCCACCTAGTCTGTGCCAACCAACAACCACCCATTTATACTAACCCTACAGTAATCCCATATTCCCTACAACCTACCTACACTAGGGGCAATTTACAATGGCCAATTTACCTATCAACCTGCAAGTCTTTGGCTGTGGGAGGAAACCAGTGAAAACCCACACGGTCACAGGGAGAACTTGCAAACTCTGCACAGGCAGTACCCAGAATCGAACCCAGGTCTCTGGAGTTGTGAGGCTGCGGTGTTAACCACTGCACCACTGTAATATTTTGCTTTTGTTCCTGTATCGTGTCATGCTTGTCAGTGAGACAAACCTGTTGGCAACATTCTCGACCATGTTGACCAACAGTAAAGTAGTTCTGAATCTCTGAAAGAATCCCATTACCTTGCAGATAGATTCCATCAACCCAAAAATTGTCTGCCTAAATTGAACTACATAGTAAGTCTCCAGCTTTGAAAGATACAATGCATATATTATATGTTTAAAAAATATTGCTTCCTTTTTAATTATCCTATTATAACTAGGAATCACAGAATTGATACAGAAGGAGGCCATTCGGCCTGTCATGTCGTGATAGTGGGGGATTCAGCGATGGTCACGCTGTTGAATGTCAAGGGGAGATGGTTAGATTCTCTCTTTTTGGAGATTGTCCTTGCCTGGTACTTGTGTGGTGCGAATGTTACTTGCTGGGTCTCTTTATCTCTTGAAAAGAGAAGGTTGAGGGGTGACCTAATAAAGGCCTTTAAATTCTGAAAGGTTTTGGAAGAGTAGACATAGAGAGAGCGTTTCTACTTGTGAGGAACAGCAAAACTAGAGGCCATCAAGATAATATAGTGACCAAGAAATCAAATAGAGAATTCAGAAGAAATTTTTTTACCCAGAAAGTGGTGAGAATATGGAATGCACTACTATAGGGAGTCTTTGAGGTGAATTGTATGAAGAAATTCAAGAGAAACTAAATAAGCATATGGGGGAGAAGGGAATTGAGAGTTATGTTGATAGAGTTAGGTGAGGAAGGATGGGCATAAACATGTGTTCATGTGGTCCAGCCAGATCGAGTAATGAATAACTGAACCAGTTGTTTGCCACAAGCATTCAAGTATGCACCACTGGACTTAAGGGAGTGAGGTGTGGGCTATACTGGGGGAACAGAGTGAGAGAGGGTAATGATTTTATTGGGCTGAAGGGCATCAAAGATGAAGGTGAGGGTGGATTGAGCAGATCAGTAGCTGCAGAAATGTCGTGGTGAATGGAGGGTCCAAAGGCTAGACAGTCGGGAATTTGAAAGTAATGTTGTAAGTGACTTGATGGAGAGTTCTTTCTGGGGCGAACAGAGTAAGGAGTGGGGTTGGAAGGGGGCAAGGGAATGTGGGTGCAGAGTGACACAATGAACTGATCAGAGATAACTTTATCTATGATTGGCACAATGGGTGTAGAGAGGACATGCGGGATGTCAAGGTCCAGGGGGTAACTGTGAATAAGGGTAGGGGAGTTTATATGTGTAGAGAGATTATGGAAGTATAGGATGGTAATGAACTTACTTGGCTAAAATAGCAAGATTAGGATAGATATGTTTTGGTAATAAACAGGGGAAGACTGGAGACAATAGGAGGGAGTCCAGATTTAAAGTCAACGGTTCCACGTTGGAATAAAGGTCGGGTGGAGTCAGCGTGGAGCTGATAATATAGTTTAAAGTTTTGTGCATTTAGTCAGCAAAATTTAAAACGAATTGTTTTATATATAGGTGTCTACGTACGAGGCCTCTTCATAGATGGAGCACGCTGGGACAGAGATGATAAAAAACTGGCAGAATCATATCCCAAAATCCTCTATGATACAATGCCTGTTGTAAGTAGCATCCATTTATTAATAAAAAATGTATATTTGTAGTTCTGAAAAAAAACTTGGGATTTAATTACACAAAACGTTCAGAACATTGAACACCAGTACCATTTTATGATTCTCTACACTTCTACCGTACTTAATCCCTTAGAAGGGACTACCTGTTCTTTACGTTTGAAAGTGTTATTCAATTAGTTCAACTTTTTTCCTCTAGCCCTGAATATTTCTCCTTTACAAGTACATATCCAACTCCATTTTTAAAATTACCATTGTATCTGCTACCCTATCCCTTATATTTCTTGACAACTTGGATCATGTCACGTCTTAACCTTCAGAATTCCAGAAATACAACCTGAATTTATGTAATCTCTCTTTGTAATTTAACCCTTGGAGACCAGGCCTCTTCCTGGTAAACTTATTCTGCACTCCCTGCAGGGCCAGTATATCCTTCCTAACGGTGTGGTGCCTAGAACTGGCCAATAGTACTTCAGGTGTCGCCTAACCAGGCTTTGTATAGCTGTAAAATAACTATCACCCCACCAACCCTTGTATTCTAGTGCTTTAGGTATAAAGCCCAGCACACCTGGAGTATTCTTGATTATTTTCTGTACATGTCCATGATGTGTGTACATGGACCCCTAAATTTCCACTGTTTCTAGGTTTTTACCATGTAGAAAGTACTCTGGTCTAATTTTATTCAGTCCGAAGTGCATAACCTCATATTCACCTCCATTGAAATCCATTTGCCAATGTTTCCCATTCACTTAAAAATTACAGAGATTTTAACAGATTGTTTCCATCTACAATGCTAATAATGTCGCCGATCTTTGTGCCATCACAAACTTGGATAACTGGTTTTCTGTTCCATCATCTAAGTCATTAATAAATACAATGACTAGTTGAGGCCCAACACAAATCCCTGTGGAACAGTAGTCACACCCTGGCAATTAGCGTAACTACTCATCATCCTCACTCTGTCTCCTGGTTCTCAGCCAATTTCCTAACTAGGTCAATAATTTGCCTTCAGTTCCATGAGCTTCAAGTTTAACCAACAATCTCGAGAAACTTAATTGACTGCCTTTTTTGAAGTCTATATAAAATAATGCTCATAGGCATTCTTCTGTCCACTACTTTGGTCACCTCCTCAAAATTTCAATTAGAGTCTTCAGGTAAGACTGATCCTTTACAAATCCATGTTGTCTCTCTCTGATCAGTTGAACATTTTTGAGGTGTTCACTCACAATGAGACTCTAGTAAGTTCCTGACAACAGATGTTAGGCTAACTGGTCCACAATTCTTTGGTTTCCCTCTTTCACCTTTCTTAAATAGCACAATGACGTGCAATTTTCCAATCAAAATGATTGAGTGGACTTTGAAAAGTTAGGGCATCTGCACTGTTCGCTCCGACTTCCTCTAAAATGCCGGGATTGAAGCCATCTTCAGCACTTTTTAGTGCCATTATTTTCTTGTCTGTGACATTGCTCATATTAATTTTGGCAAGTCCTCATCCCTGATTCAATAGTTGTTTCCTTGGAATGTCCAACTCTTCTACTGTAAATACTGATTCATAGAAAATTATTGTTCAGCATATCTGATTTTTCCTTATTTTCATTGACAATTATCACTTATTAGTTGTGAAGGGGCTCATATTGCTTTTGACCATCCCAAAATGAATTTTAAAAAGTTCTGGTTTTAATATTCCTTACAAGTTTCTTTTCATACTCACTTTTTGTTATTGGCATCTCTCTCAGTTGCCAGGATCTATGCATTCTTTTGTATGCTTTTCATTTATGTTGTGTCTCTCCTTTTTTTGTCATCAATGGCTGTTTCTTTTGGGAAGTAGAGCTTTTGTGGCAAGCAGAGCTTACATCTTTGTGGGTATAAACTGGTGCTGTGTCACATTATATTATTCTTAGAACAGTGCCCACTGATCTGTCAATTTACCCATTAACACATTTGCCCAGTTTATTGTGGACAGTCTCATCCCATTGAAGGTAGCCTTATCTAACTCTGGAATCTTAGCATTTCTCCCTTTCAAACACAACTTTGAACTCAAATCATATTCGGCTGTTAACTAAATCTGACTCATTGCTTATTAAATCTAATATGGCCTCTGCCCTTGTTGGTTCTCGGGCATATTGCTGCTGAGAACTATTTTAACAATAGTATTCAATAAATATAATTTATATTTTTTGCTTTCCTTTGACAGATGTGGCTAAAGCCTTGTAAAAAGTCAGATATTGCTCTGCATCCTGTTTACATTGCTCCAGTTTACAAGACCACTGAGAGAAGGGGTACATTATCCACAACTGGACATTCCACTAACTTTGTGATTGCTATGCGCATCCCTTCTGACCAGCCCCCTGAACACTGGATTGGCCGTGGTGTTGCTCTACTCTGTCAGCTTAATTCTTAATGATGATTTTGGTGTACTATATTACAGCTTGAACTTTAAATTCAGTGCTCAAGCCTCATTTTGTATTTGGCACAAGTCTTGCTAGTGAAAATTTTCTGAAATCTTTGCCTCAAATGTGTAACACCTAGGATTTTAGGAAACTACTCACTTCTATTTCCCGACCCCATTTTTCTGGCTAATCAATCTTTTCAGTATGTTTACTGCAGTAATTTTTTGTGTGTCTGTATACCTATCATTATATACACATTAAAATGCAAAGATTGTTGCAGCATCAATACAATAAAACCAAGTTTTTGCATGGTCAGGAATTTATTAATTAAAACTTGAAAGAGCCGGTTTCATTCATACATTAGTATAATACAGGCTTATAACATCAAAACTTTTCTTTAGTGATAAACAAAATGCTTTTTAATTTCACTTGTAACAAACACAAAGTCTATGGTACCTTAACACTAACTTCTCATCTAAACTTCAAAATTAACTGGTTAGGTTCCATAATCTTTGGCTTTAACAATGAATTATTAAGTTGATCAACACCGACAAGAATCACAGGTTCCACTAACTCACATTTATCATATTTTGGCCAGTTGCACTTGATCACATGATCTATTACATTGATTTATAGTGACAAAAAGGGAAATGCCACATAGTGAGAGGCTAATATGGGCTTACAAAAATCAACTCCAAACTAATACATACAGCAAGAAATCTAGCTAATCACTTAGGACAGCAAACATGGTTCTGAGCTATTACAATGGAAGAAGGAATGTTAACAGTGAATTCAATGGACAATCAAGTAATAACACACACCATTTTACAAAGTAAATTGGAATCTGTTAAATTGTGTATGTGCAACACTGAAGGTATGATCTCAAAAACAGCACCATGCATCCAGATGGCATTACAGTTGATGACTACCATCCATAAACAAACACCTAACACAATGCATGCGAAATGAAGTATTCTAAACAGCTGTTACAAATACATCACTTATCCTGATCTAACTGTGCTAAATACTTATTCAAGAATTGGTTTTGTCTTCTCCACGGACATTTAAAAAAGTTGATTATTTAAGTTTCCATACTGAACCACGGAGGTAACCGTGCATCAAACCAATCAACAAACAGCAGTTGTTGTGAAAAGTAATCTATTGTGCGAACAAATATTGGTCACAAATTGCCTTGCAAAGTCCATGTGCCACTGAATAGTTACATATAAGGCAAACAAGATCATACATTATCAAAACTGTTAGAAGTGGATTACAATTTGATCCTCAAAAATGGCAATTAACAGCATGATGGCAAACCCACACAGCATCCCAGCATTCTGTAGAGCAAAGTGTCCAAACTTAGCCTGAATATGGTTCTCTGTTGGACGGTGCAACATTTCTGGTAACTGGAAAGAGGAAAAAAAAACATAACGGTCCAATCTGCAACCAGTTCAGGCATTCCACTGTAAATCAGTTCAAAACTTAAGTCCACATTTTTTCCAATGTGAACCATGTAAAGTGCCCATTTGCTTGGAATGGGAAGTTCATAAACTTAGGGTACAGCAATCATTTTCACTTTGTTTAATAAGATGCTAATTTCTTCATACATTTCATAAATGCAACCAAGATTAATTTCATTAAAAAAACTGTTTAGAATAAAAGTGGCTATGAAAGAATTT
This sequence comes from Heterodontus francisci, assembly GCF_036365525.1. Lineage (NCBI taxonomy): Eukaryota > Metazoa > Chordata > Chondrichthyes > Heterodontiformes > Heterodontidae > Heterodontus > Heterodontus francisci. The sequence goes on along the minus strand of NC_090377.1, from coordinate 95,291,044 downwards.
TGCATCAACTGTTACAAAGTTAAGCTGCTAGAAAATTTTTATTTATTTATTTAGAGATACAGCACTGAAACAGGCCCTGCGGCCCACCGAGTCGGTGCTGACCAACGACCACCCATTTATACTAATCCTACATTAATCCCATATTCCCTACCACATCCGCACCATTCTCCTACCACCTACCTACACTAGGGGCAATTTACAATGGCCAATTTACCTATCAACCTGCAAGTCTTTGGCTGTGGGAGGCAGCCGGCGCAAACCCACGCAGTCACAGGGAGAACTTGCAAACTCCGCACAGGCAGTACCCAGAACTGAACCCGGGTCGCTGGAGCTGTGAGGCTGCAGTGCTCACCACTGCGCCACTATGCCGCCCATATGGGAACATTGCGACGAGAGAGGATCACGCTTGCCCATGATACTCCTGCCTCTCTGTCCAGCTGCCCAATAGTAAAGTAGCCTACTCATATTCACACGTAAAGAACAGTTACTTGGATGAGGTATCAGAGGGCTACTAGTGCCTTAATTAATTAATTAGTACATAAAATGTACAGTATAATAAACAAACGATGCATTTTGTATTTCATGCATAAAATAACTAGAATTTCAACAGACTGCAGTGAAATCAATAAAAACCCTTAAGTACAAACTTTTGATCACAAGCCCTAAAACAGGATACATTTCACATTGAATCAAGTGCAAGAGTTACATAAAATAGGTTTAGAAAGACAGAATTATTTAAATTCCAACTTCATTAAATTACAATTTATTTTTAACAAGCACAGAAACTATGGGTTGGATTTTGTGTAGGAGATAGGGTTCCCGACAGCAGACTGAAAAGGCAGGGGGATCGGCACCTCTGCATTTTAGTAGCCCCCCCCTCCCCCGGAGCAATCCTCCTGTGTTTTTTAATTAAAGATTCACGTCGGGAATCCCTGTTCCTTTAAAGATGGGGATCCCGCCTCCTTGAACTGCCGGTCAATCAGAGGGCCGGCAGCTCAGCAGTATAGGCAGCGCCACCAGGAGCGGTGGCCACTTCTGGTACTGCAGTGGTCTGGAACCCCAACAAGCAGCATGTGAGGCAGGGTCGCTGGGGCCTTCTGGAACATGGGGGGGATTGTGGTGGTTGTCAAGTCCAGGGGAGGCAAACTGGTTCCTGGTGGGAGTCCACCGTCGGCCACAAATTGCCCAAAGAACAGGCCCCCCACTCCAAGTCCGCAGGGAGGGCGCCTCGTGTTGCAAGGCATCCTCCCTGGATGGCGGAGACACCCCCCCCTCCCCCACTGATAAAATCCCAGTGGCAGCCTCACCATTAACAGGCCACTTAAGGGCGTCAACTGGCCTGTGGGCGGGAAGGCCATTGTCGGTCTATCCTGTCCCCTAGAAGATCACTTGATGACAGGTCCTCTCCCCCACCGCGATACTCCATGCCCCCTGCATTCTTCCCCACCTCAGGGTGACCCATAAAACCCGGCCTATAACTTGAGTGCATCAGACCAGATGGCGTTTTCAAGAATTTCACTCATGTACAGGGACAACTTATTGATCAATTTAAACTAACAGATTTGTTTATTTCGCAGGGTTTTTTTTGAGGTTTCTTTTAATGTGGTGAAATATTTACTTGTGCCCAACAAACACTCGCACTTTATCAGGAGATCCCACGGCAGAGACTGCAGCTGGAAATGCATGTCCCTCACTATGGATGAAAGATACTTATTAAATAGCTAAATATATTGAATCTCAGGTGGAGTTTGTACTGAGAGTGGGTTATGAATGCTAAAATGACTTTTAGGTATCAGATTAAAAGATTCTTCATTGTTCCTGATTTTTAAAAAAAGATTCTCTTCATTATCCCAAATGGCCAGAGAAACTGCTCAATGTTAACAGACACAAACAAATCTTTTAACTTCTAATTAGGAAAAGGCTGTCTAAGGGGTTTAGCTTAGGCAGAATTGCATTACATTTCACTGCAAGTAGTGACACATCCTCTGCAAATTCTTACAATCAACACTCCATGCAGAACCTTGACAGACTATGCCCAGGCTCAGTGTCGGTGCGTACTTTTGAATTCTATACTTTTTTGGGTTTATTAAAGTTCTTCCAGCAGATTGCATTGCCACTTACCTTTCAATGCAGATGCAGTCATTTTGTGCAAACCACATTTGATGGCTCTTAGCATGTGATGGAACACAATGAATAATCATTGCCTGAAGGCACACTGCTACATGGTTACACAATACAGTGCTTTCAGTGGCCTATCCAGAGAAATAACTTGCACAAGTAAACCTTTATAACGTCAACTTGTATTTATATAGAGCCTTTAACTTAATGAAAAGTTCCAAGAAGCTTTATCAAGAAAAATTTGATGCCGAGCTTAAGGAATTTCAAGGGCAGGTGACCAAAAGCATGGTCAAAGAGATAGGTTTTTAAAGGAGGAAAGAGAGAAAGAGAAATGATGAGGGAATTCCAGAGTTTAGGGCCCATGCAGCTGAAGGCGGCATCGCAAATGGAGGAGTGATTAAAATTGGAGATGCACAGAAGGCCAGAACTGGAGGAGCCAGATGTCTTGAAGGGTTATGGGGGCTGGAGTAAACTATAGAGATAGGGAGGGGCAAGGCCATGGAGGGATTTGAAAACAAGGATGAGAATTTTAAAAACTGGTTGTTGCTTAACTGAGAGCCAGTGTAGGTCAAGCACTGGGGAATTAGGTGAACAGGACTTAGTATGAGTTACAACATGGGCAGCAGAGTTTTGGATGACCTAAAGTTTACAGAGGGTATGGCATGGGAGGCATGTCAAGAGTGCATTGGAATGTATATTTAATAAATGAACTCAAGCACATCTGATCCTTGACATTAATTCCACATCAATATGCAATAACTGAAATAACAACATATTTTTTCAACCTCAAGTTTTCTTCTACAGAGAAAATTAAGCTGGCAATTTTCTGCAATAGTTGTAGCTTTTCAGTGCTATAGGCTGAATTGAAACTTGGTTGCAGTCCAAACAGTTAAAGGTGGGAAATCTTATGGCTAACTCGAGAATGTCCTGCAAATGTTAAGATACATTGGACTGCAGATAACTGCAAACAATATAAGAAACATAGTGGTTCTTTGGGTATAAATTTCTATGCGCTGTGGCAATTTTTCAGGTGCAAAACAGGCTCAAATCTGTGCAGACCCCACTGCTAAATTTGGAGGTCTCTTGTTTTAGGATGGCTGATCAGGGTGGATGTTTGTAACAGGTGTTAGGCTGTTACATATTTAAGCAGCCTAATGCCTATTGAAGTACTCCATAAAAGATCTGTATGTACTGAGTGGGGCAGGTGGCAAGCCTGTCTTGTTCAAGATTCTTCGGTGATTCATGAGGCAGCCGATGAAAGGTAGGTGACAATTATTGTGTTTTCTTTAAAAAAAACTTCTTGTGGTGTGCTCCTCTACAGGAACAATTGCTGCCCACCTCCCCGGAGCCTTGTGACCTCACCCCTCCCCCCCACTAGGAGTTACCTGGGGGGGGTGGGGGCACTGCTGGCAAAGCAGACAGTCGACATTGATCCCTTCACTTCAGTGAGCTGCTTGTGGAAATGTAACCAGCACCAGCAGCTCATGCCAAGTAGATGATGAGCCCGTGGAACCATTTCCTTCGATCCTCAATCCGGGCACACCCTGGTCGTGGGCTCAGAACAAAATCTATCCCTTTTAGTCTTTTGACTAAATTGAAGAGGGGATGGAAATTTCTTGAAAATACTCAGCAGGTCTGGCAGCATCTGTGGAGAGAGAAGCAGAGTTAACATTTCAGATCTGTGATCCTTCATCAATGTTCTGATGAAAGGTCACAGACCTGTAACGTTAACTCTGCTTTTCTCCACAGATGGTGCCTGACCTGCTGAGTATTTCCAGCACTTTCTGTTTTTATTTGCACTTTTACAACTCTGGGAATTAAAATTAAAATGAGAAGTCTAAGCCCGGAACGAAGCATGTATTTTTCCAATTGACATTCTTGGAATACAACTGCAAATCAGCCCATGGAATTAGAAATATGTTAAGAAAACATGCAAATCAAAGTTTATCAGCAAATTGAATTTTTTTAGATGGTATAATTTGAGTCCACTATTCACTATGGACTATCATGCTATCTGAATAAGCTATAAAAACAAATGAGTTTATAATTTCCCTCCAATATTCAATTTAGCTGTCATTACTGAGCTGTGCACCTCAGACTTTATTACCTATTCCAAGGTTTGAAAATAACCTTTGCTCGGAAACTAAATTTAAAAAAAAATGAAGATGCCCTATGGGTTTCTCCTTCCAAAGGTGACCTCAAGTGAAACAAAAGTTTCTAGGTTGAGCTCGTTGGAATGGATTTCTCTCTGCCTAATGGAGGCCGTCAAGGTAGGGCTTCCATTCACACCCCAACTACAACCTAGTTTGGGGTTGTTTGCTTATGCAGGATCTCTACCAGCAAAAGGAAGGAAAATGCAAATTGTGGCACTGCCTCTGTAGCGCAAGAGGAAGTGGAGGCCAAATTTAAAAGGAGAGAGGCACCTCTAAGATCTGGCTGCAGCTTCAATGTTAGGCCTTGGCACAGTCTGAAACCTAACAAAGGCCAGTGCCTGGAGCCTGCAAAGGGGAAAGAGTTGCTTACAGCAAGGTCAGTCATCTCCCTTCTACTATGGCCCAGAAACTACCACAACCCCTCTCTCCTGGAGGTCCCTGGAGTCAACAACAAGTACAGGGAAAATCAGCTGCAATGCTGGGATCTGCCTCTCCCTCCCCCTCCATCCCCGTCATTTATAAGCGGCAAGGGTGGTGAATAGGTGGCTAGTGGTGTTCCCTGCTAGTACAGAGAGGACAATTCAAAGCACAGAAGAAATATTTATCGAAAATTAACATGCACAAATCCATATTGTGAACATTTTTTGTTTTGGAGAACTTTCATTTTAGGTTTGGCTTTATTGCAAATGAGTTCAATAGGTTTGCATGATGAAAATAGATTTTTGAAGATTGTTACATCCACTTCCCGGAAGAAGGATTTTTAAAAAAATTCAAACAAATCAATATGCACACCATGAGAAAGAAGCTGGTGAGTGGTAGAGAAAGAATTGATGTCTCATTTGAACGTGAGCATTTATTAAAGTTGTAATTGCCCTCTTACATTTCCAATGCACTTCTAATTAAAGTAACTACTAAACTATTTAGTAAGCTCAGCACGAAAAGGAATTTGGAAGAACAAAATAAAGTCATTCATTTTTTGGCTGCCTGAAATGAAAGTACACTGATGAAGTAGTGATATGATTTACAACAGGAACCAAACCTTACCCACAGCTGGGTCTTGGAGCTAACTGCAATGGGAGATTTTATTGTTTACAACCAATTTATAGTTTGTATATTTGCATAAATTGCCATTAACACAAACATATAATTGATCATATCTCACCTCATATGTGGGTACTGCAATAGAAACTCTATATTGAGGTTTTTACTTGTTGTTCGGGAATAAAAAAAAACGCAGCAAACTAATTTTTAAATATCAATGGATATTTTTCCGTACACCAATGTATTAAAGGTTTTACTTTTTGAAGACCCACGGCAAAAAAAAATCCTGCAAGCTAATTTAAAATTAGGTTCAATTTAATTAGTTCAGATCAGACCTTGTTAACAGCACACATGTTCAATTAATAATGTTCAAGGCATTACTCACCATATCCACCAATGCCACATAGAGGAACATGCCCGCAGTGATAGCAAAGATCCATTGAGTTAAATTATGAGTATACTGTCCCACAGCTATACCTATTACTACACCAACATATGCAAGCAGAGCTGACAAGAGGTTGTAAACAATGGCCTGTTTCACAGACATTCCAGCATTAATCAGAACAGCAAAATCACCTGGTGAGAAGAAAAGAAAATTACTGTGAATAAAGTTGCAAGATTCTCGCTGGGTTTGAATTGTTTTACATTCTATTTAGTTTAGATCAGACATTTTCTGTGAACTTTTTAGAATATTAGAACATTACAGCGCAGTACAGGCCCTTCGGCCCTCGATGTTGCGCCGACCTGTGAAACCATCCGACCTACACTATTCCATTTTCATCCATATGTCTATCCAATAACCACTTAAATGCCCTTAAAGTTGGCGAGTCTACTACTGTTGCAGGCAGGGCGTTCCACGCCCCTACTACTCTGAGTAAAGAAACTACCTCTGACATCTGTCCTATATCTATCACCCCTCAACTTAAAGCTATGTCCCCTCATGTTTGCCATCACCATCCGAGGAAAAAGACTCTCACTATCCACCCTATCTAACCCTCTGATTATCTTATATGTCTCTATTAAGTCACCTCTCCTCCTCCTTCTCTCTAACGAAAACAACCTCAAGTCCCTCAGCCTTTCCTCGTAAGACCTTCCCTCCATACCAGGCAACATCCTAGTAAATCTCCTCTGCACCCTTTCCAAAGCTTCCACATCCTTCCTATAATGCGGTGACCAGAACTGCACGCAATACTCCAGGTGCGGCCGCACCAGAGTTTTGTACAGCTGCAGCATGACCTCGTGGCTCCGAAACTCGATCCCCCTACTAATAAAAGCTAACACACCATATGCCTTCTTAACAGCCCTATTGACCTGGGTAGCAACTTTCAGATCAATAGGGCTGTTAAGAAGGCATCTTGAAAAAATAACAACAACGAGTCAACTACTTCAGCAGCCATAACTTTAAGGACCCTAGGATGAAGCCCATCAGGACCCAGAGACTTGTCAGCCAGCAGCTCCATCAGTTTATTCAGTACCACTTCCCTGGTGATTGTAACTTCACCAAGTTCCTCTCTTCCTTCCACCTCCTGATTTACTGCTATTACTGAAATATTTTGTGTATCCTCTAGTGAAGACAGAAGCCAAATAATTGTTCATTTCAACCACCATTTCTTTATTATCTACTATTAACTCTCCATTCTCATTCTCTAAAGGACCAACACTCACTTTACTTACACTTTTCCTTTTTAAATACCTATGGAAACTCTTGCTATCCGTTTTTACATTTCTAGCTAGTTTGCTGTCATAATCTAATTTATTTTCCCCTGATTAACCTTTCAATCATTCTCGGCCATTCATTACATTCTGACAAATCATCTGACCTGCCCCTCATCTTTGCACAATTATATGCTTTTTCCTTAAGGTTGAGGCTATCCTTAACTTCTTTAGTTAACAATGGATGGTGGGTCCTCCCCTTAGAATTTTACTTTACTGTAAGTATATACTTCCTTTGAGTATTCAGAAATATCGCCTTCAATGTCTGCTACTGCTTCTCTATTGATTTATCTCCTAGCCTAGTAACCCAGTTCAATTCAGCTAGCTCAGCTTTCATGCCCACATAGTTGTCCTGATTTAAGTTTAAAATACTAGTCTTAGACCCACTCCTCTCAAATTCAAACTGGATGCAAAATTCAGTCATATTGTGGTTGCTGCTACCTCGAGGTGCCTTTACACTGAGGTCATTAATTAATCCTGTCAAATTACACAATACCAAATCTAATATAACCTGATTCCAGAATGTACTGCTTAAAGAAACTATCTCAAAAGCATTCTATGAACTCTTCGTCCAGGCTGCTATAACCAATCTCATTTTTCCAGTTTATATGTTGAATAAAATCCCCATTATTATTTCCATCCCTTTATCACAAGCACCCAAAATTTGTTCTTGTATACTTCACCCTACATTGTCATTATTGCTCGGTGGCCAGTACACAACTCCTACAAGTGACTTCTTTCCCTGACTATTCCTCATCGTCACCCAAACCGATTCTACATCCTGATCTCCTGAACCAAGGTCATCTCTAACTATTTCACCAATGCCATCCTTGATTAACAGTGCAACCCCATCACCTTTATCTAGCTTCCTATTCTTCTTGAATGCTGTATACCCCTCAATATTCAGGACCCAACCATTGTTATCTTGCAACCATGTCTCTGTAATGGCTATTATATCATATTGATTTACTTCACTGTGCGCTATCTGTTCCTCTCCCTTGTTATGAATGATATGTGCATTCACATACAAAGCCTTTTTTTTTAATCATTGTAACACCTCGTGTTGACTGTTGCTGTGTTCTTAGGTTTTTTTCTCTCTGTCCCTTCCGCCATTCACTGGTCTTCATTTCCCATGTTACTATTCTGCTCTCTGACCTTGACTCTACACCTTGATTTGTTGCACCTACCCAAGCTTGATCCATCTACCCCTTTGTTTCATTCAAAGCCCTCTCTGCTTCCCTAGTTATGCAGTTTGTCAGAACACTGGTCCCAGCACGTTTACCTCTCAATTGCCTAGTCTACAATTTATCTCTGTCAGTTTCTGATTTTGAGTGTGAGTAAATCTGTACCTGTTTTATGTGAGAACCTTCTTATTCTGTATCTTTCAGATTTTGATGTGTCTGTGTGTCTGGCTTGTACTTGGTCCCCATCAGTTTAGGGTATGTGAGTGTGGATTTGACTGTTAATATTACATTCTTGGGAATATGAATGGGGGTTCACACTTCATCTTTGATTACTACTCAACCAATTCTGAAACACACAATTCATTTTCAATTCATAATGCTTTTAATGCCCCACTGCTTTGCCTACACAAAACAGGTGCCTTAAGTCACATGTTAATCCCCATCTGCAGGGAGGAAAGATGTTGGGCTGGATTTTCAAACCCTGCTGAGTGTGGCAGCAGCTGTGAGCATGATTTGAATATTGTGAAAACGGAGTGCAGACTGAAAGCTGAGTGTGGAAATTCGAGTTTGGTGACTGGGGATTTTAAGTGTTGTTATCTTTTATAAAGTCCAGTCTACAGTTAGCATTTAACTGGGATTTAATCTCTAGTTTAAAGTAGGGTTAAGGAAGTAAAGTAAGTTTCTTACAGTCTTAGGCAGGGATTAACAGACTGTATTACAGAGTAGCTGTTTAGTTAAGTAGCTGACCAGTCAAATCTGGTTGCTGCAGTTTCAGCTTCAAAAGGTATAAATACAGAAGTCTGGGTGCAGCCTCCAAATGGAGTGCAGACTGCAAGCTGAGTGTGGAGGTTTGAGTTCGGGGGAGGAGGTCCTCCATTTTTCTCCATACTTTTTCAATCCTCCAGTATTTTGGTTCCCTCTTCAGTGCAGTGGAAGGAGCTGTTTGGTGAGTACTTGGTAATCTATTCTACTTATAATAAATAGTCTGTAAAGTTAAGGTATGGCAGGGCAGCTCTGCCGAGTAGAATGTACATCCTATGGTATGTGGGAAGTCATGGACGCACCACGTGTCCTAGACGAACACATCTGCAGGAAGTGTCACTGGCTGCAGAAGTTTGAGCTCTGGGTTTCAGGACTCAAGCAGTGGCTGGTGTCACTGTTGTGCATCCACGAGGCACAGGACTATGTCAATAGCACGTTTAGGGAGGTGGTCACACCGCAGGCTAGAGGTATGCAGGCATATCCTGAGATGATTTCACTCGCTAATCGGTTTTCCATTTTGGATACTGGTGAGGGTGATGGTTCCTCAGGAGTGCAGTCAGAGCCAAGTTTGTGGCACCACACGTGGCTCAGCTGCACAGGAGGGCAGGAAGAGGGGTGGAAGAGCAGTAGTGATAGGGAATTCATTAGTCAGGGGAACAGACAGGCATTTCTGCGGCAGTAAACGTGACTCCAGGATGGTATGTTGCCTCCCTGGTGCCAGGGTCAAGGATGTCACTGAATGGCTGCAGGACATTCTTCTGGGGGATGTTGAACAGCCAGAGGTCTTGGTCCACATCGGGACCAATGACATAGGTAAGAAGGGGGATGAGCTCCTGAAAGCAGACTTTAGGGAGCTAGGAAGGAGATTAAAAAGCAGGACCTCAAAAGCAGGATTACTCCCAGTCCCACGTGCAAGTAAGTATAAGAATAGCAGAATTGAGCGATTTAACACGTGGCTGGAGAACTGGTGCTGGAGATAGGGCATCAGATTTGAGACATTGGGACCAATTCTGGGGCTGGTGGGACCTGTACAAGATGGACGGGTTGCATCTTAGCAGGAGTGAGACGAATATCCGCACAGGGAGATTTGCTAGTGATGTTGGGGAGGGTTTAAACTAACTTGTCAGGGGGATGGGAACCTGAGAGGGAGCTCAGATTGGAGGGAAGCAAAATTGTCTGGGGTGTGGGAAGGAGGAGCAAGTATTTGAGAGGAATACCCAAGATGCACAGAATACTGGGGGAGATAGATAGCACAAAAGTAGGGAATATTATGTTATTAGGTGGGGTCAGAGTAAGTGAGAAAGTAATAAAGTCTGAATCAGAATTAATGTACGTGAATGCACGGAATGTGGTTAATAAGACTGGTGAGCTACAGGTGCAGATTGCCATGTCGAAATATGATGTGGCTATTTCAGAGACCTGGCGCGAAGAAGGGCACTGGGTGTTAAATATTCCTGGATACAAGGTGTTCAGGAAAGGGAATAAGGGGGGAGGGGTGGCAGTATTAATTAAGGAGAGCTTTGCAGTGCTGGAGAAAAAGGATGTCCCAGAGGGATCGAGGACAGAATCAATTTGGCTAGAGCTAAGGAGAAAAAAAGGTGCAGTTACATTGCTTGATGTTGTCTATAGGCCACCAGCTAGTGGGAAGGACATGGAGGAACAAATTTGCAAGGAAATTACAGAAAGGTGCAAAAATTATAGGGTAGTTATAATGGGGGACTTTAATTATCCAAACATAGACTGGGATAATAGTAGTGTAAAGGGCAGTGAGGGGCAAGATTTCCTAGAGTGTGTTCAGGAAAATTTTCTACAACAGTATGTTTCTAGTCCAAAAAGAAAGGAGGCACTGCTAGATCTGGTTCCTGGGAATGAGGTGGGCCAAGTGGATCAAGTATCAGTAGGATTTAGGGGATAGTGATCATTGTATCATACGCTTTAGGCTGACTGTGGAAAAGGACAAAGAGCAGTCCAGGGTAAGAATAATTAACTGGGGGAAAGCTAACTTCAATGGGATAAGAATGGAGCTGGGGCGAATAAATTGGAGTCAAAAGCTGGCAGGAAAACTGGTAGGTGAACAATAGGCTATCTTCTAAGAAGAGATCATTTGGGCACAGCATATTCCCTCGAAGGGGAAAATTAGGGCAAACAAATCCAGAGCTCCCTGGATGACAAAAGAAAATAAAGAAGAGAAAGTGTGCTTATGACAGATGCCAGAGGGGGGGTGAAAAAGCAAATAAGAGAAGCAAAGAGAGCATGAAAAGAGACTGGCAGCTAGCATTAAAGGAAATCCCACAGTTTTCTATAGGCATATAAATAGTAAAAGGGTGGTAAAAGGAAGAGTGGGGCCGATTAGGGACCAGAAAGGGGATTTACACATGGAGGCAGAGGGCATACTAAGGTATTAAATGAATACTTTGCATCTGTCTTTACCAAGGAAGATGCAACCCAGGCAATGTTGAAAGAGGAGGCAAGTCAAACACTAGAGGGGTTTAAAATTGATAAAATAGTAGTATTAGATAGGCTGTCTGTACTTAAAGTGGATAAAGCATCAGGGCCGGATGACCTACATAAAGGATACTGAGGGAAGTGAGGGTGGAAATTGCAGAGGCACTGGGCATAATTTTTCACTCTTCCTTAGGCTTGGTGGGGGGGTGGGGTGGTGGTGCCAGAGGACTGGAGAATTGTAAATGTTACACCCTTGTTCAAAAAAGGGTGTAAAGATAAGCCCAGCAACTACAGACCAGTCAATTTAACTTTGGTAGTGGAAACATTTCTAGAAAAAATAAATTGGGACAAAATCAATAGTCACATGGACAAATATGAGTTAATTAAGGAAATCCAGTATGGATTTCTTCAGGGAAAATCATGTTTAACTAACTTGCTGGAGATTTTTGAGGAGCTAACAGAGAGGGTTGATGAGGGCAATACTGTTGATGTGGTGTATATGGACTTTCAAAAGGTGTTTGATACAGTGCCACACAACAGACTTGTGAGCAAACTTGTAGCTCATGGAATAAAAGGGACAATAGCAACATGGATACGAAATTGGCTGAGTGACAGGAAACAAAGAGTAGTGGTTAATGGGTGTTTTTTTTAGAGCTGGAGGAAGATTTGTAGTGGAGTTCCCCAGGGATCAGTGTTGGGACCCTTGTTTTCCCTGATCTATATTAATGACCTAGACCTTGATGTACAGGGCACAATTTCAAAGTTTGCAGATGATATGAATCTTGGAAGTATTGTGAACTATGAGGAGGACAGTGTAGAACTTCAAAAGGACACAGACAGGTTGGTGGAATGGGCAGATAGGTGGCAGATGAAGTTCAATTCAGAGAAATGTGAAGTGATTCATTTTGATAGGAAGAACATGGAGACACAGTCTAAAGGGTACAATTCTAAAGGGGGTGCAGGAGCAGAGGGACCTAGGTGTATATGTGCATAAAGTCATTGAAGGTGGCAGGACAGGTTGAGAGAGCAGTTAATAAAGCATACAGTATCCTGGGCTTTATTAATAGGGACATAGAGTACAAAAGCAAGGAATTTATGTTGAACTTGTATAAGACACTAATTCAGCCTCAGCAGGAGTACTGCATCCAATTCTAGGCGCCGCACTTGAGGAAAGACGTAAGGGCATTGCAGAGAATACAGAAAAGATTCATGAGAATGGTTCCAGGGATGAAGAGCTTCAGTTATGAAGATAGATTGGAGAAGTTAGGACTGTTTTCTTTGGAGAAGACTGAGAGGTGATTTGATGAAGGTATTCAAAATCACGAGGGGCCTGGACAGGGCAGATAGAGAGTAACCGTTCCCACTTGTGAAAGGATCGAGAACGAGAGGGCACAGATTTAAAGTATTTGGTAAGAGAAGCAAAAGTGACATGAGAAAAACTTTTTCACGGAGCAAGTGGTTAAGGTCTAGAATGCACCGCCTGAGGAAGTGGTGGAGGCAGGTTCAATTGAAGCATTCAGAAGGGAATTAGACAGTTATATGAAAAGGAAGAATGTGCAGGGTTATGGGTAGAAGGCAGGGGAATAGAACTGAGGAAGTAGCTCTTTCGGACAGCCGGTGCAGACACAATGGGCTGAATGGCCTCCTTCTGCACTGTAATGATTCTGTTATTCTCTAATTCTGTGTTCCTGGAGGTCAGCAGTGGATCCCGCCATCTCTGGAACGCAATGCTATTTTCAAAGTGCCGCTGGCAGGAAGGGAACCGGTCGAGCCAATTAACTGCCTGTTGAGCTCATTCAAGAGCTCATTAACAGGCTTGTCAGTGACAGTGAGCAATTTTTAAAGGCTGGGAACCAGGGATAGGTGAGAGAGTAAAAAAAAATCAGCAATCGGAAGACAGACCATTTCTCATACTGCTGTTGTCACAAGGCAATTTAGCCCATGATGGTTACCGTTTGTGCAACTTCTTCACCTGCTTGTCATATGTGTCTAAAGACAGAGAAGCCCAGACTAGTTTATTCATCTCACCAAAGCTAGTGACAAAATTAGATAACCACATTTACAAATAAAGAGCGCCCTTCAGTTCTTCCAATAAAGCGATTCTCTTAAATTCACTTATGTCTATAACTCAGTCTATCACTGTGGATTCCGATTTAGCTTTGACAAGATAATTAACAAAAAGCTTTTCTGCAAAAATCGGAGTTGTTACTGCATGTATTATTCAGTTTAGTCACTATATGTAAGATTGTACTCCAGACTAACCAATTTATGTCCAAGCCAAATCTCTTACCTGTTAGCAAAGGTGCACTTTTACCATCATGTAATAATATGATACAGACAACTTTCAAATGACACTGGCCACTCAGGTTACCTGCCCTCAAAATGGATAGTAAATGATGTACATTGCAGTTAGTGATCTTTGACATACTTGTAAAACTTGTCCTTTAATCCACTTTGTAACAAATAAAATCAGTTAATGATTGTTTCTGACATGGTCATTGAAAGACAATAAATTTTTACTATGTCTTCTCTGACAGTTTTTAAAACTGCAAATGCAGCATGGTCTTTGTTAAGGAATTGTAGACAAATCATCATAGATTAAGGTTTATAAAAGCTATCTGTTACATTGTATTTAACTATTGTATATGAGCCAGCAGCATCCTATGTTTACCAAAATCACTCAGCCCCATTACACCGTACTCTTGTATTCATGAGGAACTTAGTGTTGACTTCTGGAGATTCCTCAGATTCCTTTGCCTGTTTTTCCCTCAATACAAGTTCTGGAACGATGTGACTCCAAATGGATAGCAGCGGAATTGCAACATTTATATAGACGTAAAAGTCCAGCGTCCTTCAACATGTGAAAGTAATGTGTGCCAGAGCGCAGAAACCAAAACATTCCCTAAGTGACTTTTGCCATTTTAAAATGAGTTTACATAACACAAACCTTTCAACTTGTGCTTTAAAATAACTTAGCTGCTAGGGAAAGTGAGAGTGAGAGAGACGTCAAAGCTTTTCGTGGGGGAGGGGGGAGGCACATTCCAATTTTTGTCTTAATGGGTGGGGGGGGGGGGGGGGCGCGCAGAAAGAATTTTGGAAAGATAAAGGCATTAAAAATTTATTTTACTATTAATCAAAACAATAACAAATGCGCATTTTTCTGAAGAAGCTTTAAATGAGAAGACTAATTTATTGGCTTACCTTCTAGTCACTATGTTGGACACTGATTTAGTGAGATACCTAGCATTCTTTTTTGCTTGCATGGGTAGTCAATGTCTGCCCACACACTTCTTGTAGCGATGCAGACAGATGCTCATCTATGAGAAGTGATCTTGATCGCTCTCGCCGTCCTCTGTGTCCGTTCCTCTCTTTTCCCTGCTTCTCTCTTCTGCATTCCCCCTCTCTGCATTGTTCCCTCCACTCTCAGTTGTACCCTCTCTCTGTGTTGTTCCCTGTGCCACCTCCGTCTGTCCGCCCTCTGTCTCTCTCTCTCTCTGTCTCCCCTCTCTGTCTGTCCCCCCCCATGACTGTTGCTGAGAGCGGGAACGGTGCTTCCGAATTCTGGTCAGCTTAGGGGCTTTTTGGCAGGCTTTTTTTTAAAAAAAAAGAACCCGCAGGAAAACCCTGAATCTGTCTGAAGTTCAGAAGCGCGCTCCTGCGCCCAGCACCTGTCACCCGTCAGCTGTGAAACAGACAGGGCAATTTAAAAAATATATATATATAACAGCTGCTCTGCTCAAAAAGAAGAAGCCAATGGGAAATTTCTTGTCCATGAAATTACCAGTCACGGATCTCAAAATCCTTTACCACGGACACATGGTCGACCTCCTGCTGGGAACAAGGAAAACATCGTGGGGGGGCAGTGAGGAGAACACAACAGGATTGTGAAGATGTGAACAGTGTCGAGGGCCATGAGAGCTATAGGAAGGGCTGATTAAATTAATTCATAGGCAGCAAATAAAGCTTCGCTGCTTCAGATGAGTCTGTGTGGCTACTGCTGCAGCCGGAAGAATATAATGGCACAATGGAGAATGGCAGGAAAGCAGAGAGGGAAGTGAGCCTACTGGCATCACTGTGGCAGCTGGCATTGGTACAGGAAGGCCTGGTGAATGCACAAAGCCAAGCTGAGGGAGGTCAGATCGCAACAGGCTACTCTGACATTGAACAGAGCAGCCAGGATGAACTGCGGCAGATGCAACTTCCTGGACAGCAGAAAACCAGAGAAGCACAGCAGGAATGTATTTGGGGGGGGGGGGGAAGGCTGCAAGGGGAGTGTTCCCATACCCACACAGGCTCTTCAAGATCCCGGTTCACTCATTTGTATACGCAGCAGGAAAGCCCAGCGATGTCTGGCACAAACCTTTAAAAATTGCATTCAATTCCCTGTTCCTATCTACATAATGCTTGCGGTGCCTCTAAATGGGCACCGGACACACTCCCAGGTCAGTTACTTATTTAGTATTTAGAAATAGCGCCGCATTGGGCTCCCAACCCGAAAATGATCATCCGGCCAGTTGTCTTTAGCACTCACTGCATAGACCATCATGTGCCAGAAGGACAGATCAGGGATTCAGGTGTGCACAGGAATTCGCAATATGTACTGCAGGTACACAAAGTTCTGGACAGGAAGCATTTAAATTCATCCGGCTCGCATTCAGAAGTGCTCTTCATCTGATCTCTAAGCTCAAAGACAAAGATACTTACATGCATCTAGACACTACATGTATGCATTCTATTTAAAATGGAAAAACAAGAAACTTCTTACTGTATTGCACACAAATATAGATTGTGGGATAAAAGGATAAGCATCAAGTTGAAAATGGGAGTGCTGTTAGGTATTTCAAAGTAAAATATCATGCACAGCATAGCCATGTGGAAATATGGTCACGTCTACACCAAATACTAAAATGTTTTTAGATATTCAACCTCTGACTCTTTAGCACAAGTCAACTGCAGTCAACGCCCATCAATGTAAACCTGCCACATTGTTTTAAACCAACAGCAAGGGGGATCAGTTTTTCCATTAGGTCTTCCTGGCTGCCTCGAAACTTATTGGGCTTAATTAATAAGGTGCTGCAGCACATTCCACTGGCGATGCTGTGGAATTGAATTGTGATATCGTAACAGGAGTCATTGGCCGGAAATGTTCCCTTGGTGGATGGGAGCCATCCAGTGACTGAAAAGTCAGTGGCGATCCTGCACCCGCCGGGATCCAGTCCGGATTTTACGGTCCCCAGGCCTTTAATTGGGCTTAGGTAGGACTTCTAACTCATTGAGGCAAAAAGTCCTGCCTAATGGAACTGCCGGCCAATCCGCTCCCAGGAGCAGTGGCCACTGCTGGGGCTGCAACCCAGTTTCCACAAGAAGAGGAAGGATGGCCCCAATTTTTGTCAGGCGGCTTTTCTCAGGCCTGGGCTGCCTGACCGGCCAAAGGTAAAATCCCCGTGGCAGTGGGCTGAGACCCTTAAGTGGCCGTTAACTGGCCACTTAAGGGCCTAGATTGGCCTGGGGTGGGCAGGCAGGTTTCTACTGTTGCCGCCCCACATAAAATGGCGGTGGAGGCAGGAGTGGGTCGGGAAGAGCCCCCCGAGCCTCCCATTCCATTTTACGCAACCCCCACCACTATTCCGCTCTTTGGGATGGGGTGGGGTGGGGGCTGTAAAATTCCTGTCATTATCTCCAAAGTGACATCATGATACATAGCATCAATATTTCACACACTGGCTAAAACGCCATGGTCAGCCAATGCAGTTGGGCCCCCAGCCTGCCATCAGTTTACAGGAAGATCAGCTGCACAATACAAAACTACATGTCGGACACAGACTTGATTTGCTCGCCCTCCTAAGAGACAGTTGCAATATTAAGTTGTTTAGTATAAAATTCCCAGTTTCTTTCATACTATGGGCTTGAAGAATAAAACATGATATTGTTGAATCAAAGTAATGACATTTTGATCTAATTCAAGTGAAATTACATATACCAATATGACAACAACTTCCATGTATATAGCAACTTTAACACAAAAAAGCATCAGAAGGTACATTATAAAGATGCAAGGTAAAAATAGACACTGAACCAAAGCAGGAAATAATAGGTGGGGTGATCAAAAACATGCACTAAGAAGTGGATTTTAAAGAGAGGGTGGTGAAGAGAGGGAGGGATTTGCAAGAGTCTGGCGTTTAAGAGTCTGAAGGCGCAGCTGCCAGCTGTGGAATTAAGGGGACTGGCAATGCACAAGAGCCCAGCCCCAAAGGAATGAAGAATTTGAAGGGAGAGAAGACTGGGAATGGTAGCATTGGTGAGGGTTTAGGAAGGAAGGGGCAAGGCTAAGGAGGGATTTAAATATAAAGATTTAAAAAATTAAATTAAGGCTTAGGGGGACTTCAAGCCATTGTAGGTTAGCCAGACAGGATTAATGGTGTAGCTGAATTTTAGATGTGGAGGATGGGAAGCTGGACAGGAAAATAAAACACTGTATTAACAGTTTTTCTTTGTCTATTTTTTTATTTTGCTGCTTCTATGAAGAGGATGTTTATCGGTTTATAACAAAGTTTGGAAACAGAAGACTATAACAATTTCAGCTCCATAAAAGCTCATGGTGCAGGTGGGTAACATATTAGCATGGATAGAGGATTGGTTAGCTAACAGGAAGCAGACAGTAAAGATAAATGGGGCATTATTTAGGTCGGCAAGCTGTAATTAGTGGAATGCCACAGGGATCAGTGCAGGGGCCTCAACTATTTACAATAAATGATTTGGATGAAGGGACCAAATGTATGGTTGCTAAATTTGCTGATGACACAAAGATAGGTAGGAGAGTAAGTTGTGAGGAGGACATAAGGAGCCTGTAAATAATAGGTTAAGTGAGTGGGCATAATGTGGGAAAATGTGAACTTGCTCACTTTGGTAGGAAGAATAGAAAAGCAGTATATTGTTTAAATAGAGAGAGATTGCAGAACTCAGCGGTACAGAGGGATTTGGGTGTTCTGGTTATTGAATCACAAAAAATTTAGGTACAGCAAGTGATTAGGAAGGCAAATGAAATGTTGTCGTTAATTGCAATGGGGAATGGAATATAAAAGTAAGGAACTTTTGCTACAGTTGTACAGGGTATTGATGAGACCACATCTGGCTAGTTTTGGTCTCCTTACTTAAGAAAATATATAATTGCATTAGAAGCAGTTCAGAGAAAGTTCACTCGACTGATTCCTGGGATGAAGGGGTTATGTTATGAGGAAAGGTTGGAAAAGTTGGGCTTGTATCCATTAAAGTTTAGAAGAATGACAGGCAATCTTATTGAAACATACAAGATCTTGAGGGACTTGACAGGGTGGATGCTATTTTCCCCCTATGAGAGGGGCTAGAACCAGGGGATACAGTTTAAAAATAAGGGGGCCCCCTTTATTATTTTGTTTAAATGAAATCTCAGTAAAACATTAATTTTATAATGATGCATACATGTTACAATTATTTTGCTCTAATTAATTTCTACTAACTTACTGAATTCAGTCAATGGTATTGAAATATTCAGAGTTTTTGTGGAAGCATACTTGCCAACCTAAAAACTGAACCTGCAAAATTTGACAACTACAAAAAAGACTTTGGTGTAGGCCAAATGTAAAAAAACACAGACTGTCAGAGCAATGTGAAACTGTACCAAACATTCCACCATTAGTATTGTAGGAAAAAATGAAAATGCACACAAGTACATTTTGCTGAGGTGATTTCTAAACTTCTAAAAGGGGATGCAAGCACTAAAGCCATAAGATTTATCAAGGGAAGTATTGAGTAGTTTAGGAGAATCACACCAAAATTATTTTTAACTTTTTACATTTTTAGCATTTTGAAGTCTACTCTTAGCAATGTCAACTCACCACAATTGACTGTGCTATTCGTTAGGAATCAGAAGATTGTGGATTGAAACTCACTCCAGAGCTGGAGTTTAATCTAGGCGACAGTGAGTGCTAAATGGTCTGGGATATTATTTTTGAATGAGACATTAAATTAAGGTGCTGGTTTGAGTCTGATTCTGTGTTTAATCTACCATGGCACGATTAAAAAATCCCATGAAGGGTAGTATGTTCTCCCTAGCCATTGCTCATTTTCAACTAACACCATCACCAGCAGATTAATTGGTCAGGTATACTAAAGAAAGTTCTCCCTCAAGTGGCTGCCAATCTCATGTAAAAATAATGGCATCACTTTCACAAGTAACAAGAAATGTTTTTTCAGGACCGAGGACTGGTACAGGAGAAACAGGCTACATCTGAATAAAGCAGGAATAATACAAAAATATTGAGGTAACTATTCGAAATCATTTAAATTAGACAGTAGGCAGAGGGAAACTGGATCCCAAAAGAAACTGAGGACTGAAAAGTTACTAACAGGTGTATGTGAACACAGTAATTCAGATACAAAGCAGTGAGATGCAAGGTTGACCAAAATACAAAATACAATTTTCTCCTTGGTTACATGAGCTGGATAGACTAACAGTTAAACCAACACACATGAATTTGAAACCAGAGGTTTGGATGGGGGATACATTAGCTTTGGCTCCACACAGTTTTAAAGTCTGAATGTCGACTAAGCGAAAACAAGAGTTCAAACATAGGTTATAAAGCACATAACATTTTTGCCATGTCGCTAGAGATTGGTGGGACCCATTTGCATCAGTTTGGTTTGACCTAATGCTGAACCAAAACTACCTGTTTACTACCAACTGCCCTCTACAGCAACTATACCCCAGGCACAGTATAATATAGATGGAAACAGAAAGTTGCAAAAGGATATAAATTAAATGGGCAAAACTGTGGCAGACGGAGTTCAATGTGGGAAAGTCATCCATTTGGGGCCAAAGAAAGATGGATCAAAAGTATTTTCAAAATGGTGAGAAGCTAGGAACTGTGGATGAGCAGAGAGATTTAGGGGTCAAGGGATTCAGTTCTGACCACCGCAATTCAGGAAGAATATATTGGCTTTGGGGGCAGAGGGGGTGCAGCTTGTGTTCCCCTGAATATAGAAGATCAAAGAGTGATCATAGAGGTGTTAAGATGATTAAAATATTTGATCGGGTAGGTAGTGTGAAACAATTTCTTTTGGTGAGAGACTCTAGAACAAGGTCCATAACCTTAAAATTAGGAAGAGGCCACTCTTCACACGAAGAGTTATGGAAATCTGGAACTCTCTCCCTCAAAAAGCTGTTGAGACTAGATAATTGAAAATGTCAAAACTGAGATTGATAGATCTTTGCATGATGCCACCAACAAACAACTTCCACTCACCTCCAAGTGTTCCAAAGGCACCGTTCCCTCGGCGACCCCTGGTCCACTCCTCAATAAACCCCAATACCTCCTCTCTCCTTCCCATGCAAGCGCAGCAGGTACAAAAGCTGCCCTTTTACCTCCTCTTCTCACCATCCAAGGCCCCAAACACTGATTCCAAGTGAAACAGCGATTTACTTGTACTTCTTTCAATTTAGTACACTGTATTCACTGCTCATAATGCAGTCCCTTCTACAGTGGGGAGACGAAATGCAGATTGGGCGATCGCTTTGTGGAACACCCTCATTCAGTCTGATCCTAAGCATGGTGGCTCATCTAAATAGCCGCGGGGGGAGGTCCCCCCCCCACCCCCGATCACAGGCTGGCCGCCCCCAGCAATGGTGTTAGCTGCCTATGCGCAGGCATTGATGCCGTTTTTAAAGGGCTTTGAGCCCTACCTCTAAATTTAAAGATTTAAAAGGTACAGTGAATAAAAAAATTAAATACGTTAATTTTGCTCCTCTCCCACCCCCCCAATAGCCATAAAATGACTTGCCCTCCCCACCCCCCAACACTTACCTTGTCCACATGACTTTCGCGTCCCCCACCAACCCCCCCACCCGCCCAAGTGCAAAAACCTTAACCTAAAATCCTTCCCACCATCCCCTACACCAATGATGTCCCTTTGAACCCGTTCCCCTCCATCCTGCACTGAGAAACTTACCTCCTCCCCCCTTCCCCACCAGTATTCTGCCTCATTTCCCCGGACGGGGATCCGAAGGTGTGAGTGTGCCGGCCAGCGGCAGGGATATCACAGCGGGATGCAAGGCAGGAACAGAAGTATAATTAATGCATTAATTTTAATTTATTTGCATATGTAATTGGCAGTCCCGTCACCAAGCGGCAGAGGGGCTGCCACGAGGCCTCGCCGCTGCCATTAATATTGGGCCGGGCGTTCCTGGCATTGGGGTGCATGGCGGCCCCCTCCCAGAGGCATTTTCCAGCCCCCCCGCCATGAACCCCGACGCCGGGGGAGTGGGTCTGTAAAATTTAGCCCTTGATCACTCCTGTCTTCTACTTTATCACAGACCTTCCTATTTGTTCTTTCCTCCCCTCAGCCCTTTTCCTATCCTGCTTATAAACTGTTACATCTCTAAGCACACTCAGTTCGAATGAAGGATCACCAATCTGAAACATTGGGCTGAGTTTTATTAACGCGCCGCACATGCTTTGAAGTCATCCACCTTCACGTGCGGAAGCACCGCCACTGAGCCCCAGTGATATTTCGCACGGGGGCTCATTTAAATGGAGGGGGCGGAGTGGCTGCCCCCGATGAAGTGGAGGGGATGGCCGCTCTGTCCCCGGCAATGGCATCTGGCGCCACCATACAGGTGCCGGCGGCATTTTTAAAGGGCTTCGAGCTCTTCGTAGAAATTTACATTTTTAAAGGGAAATTAGTTTTCATTTGCTTTTAATAAGTAATTAGATGGAGGCCCTTTCCCAACAACCCCACCAATGATTTTTTTTATTGCCCTATGTACAGAAAACTTATTTTATTCCCGACCCGAAATATCCCCCCTAATCTTCTCGCATTTGCCCTTCAACCCCTTCCCACCATCCCCACAGCCAATAAAAAGTGTTTTCCCTGCTCACCCTCTCTCCTGCCCTGATAATTTCACTCCTCCCCCCTTCCCCATTAGTGTCTCGCCTCGGAACTGCAAATGGAGTTCCGAAAGCGCCAAGGTGTGGCTGGCGGACGTAAAATTAGCATGGGATGCCTGCCGTGGCAAGGTGAGTTTATTTGCATTTCGTTTTAATTGATTTAAATATTTTAATGAAGGCGGGCTGCACCGAGGCTTCGCCGCCACCAGTAAAATGCAGCAGGGCCTTCCCAGCATCGGGGGTCATGGTGGGCCGTTCCTGCAAGTATTTTACAGGTCCCTCCACTACAACCCTCATGTCGAGGGGCTAGTAAAATTCAGCCCATTAACTCTGTTTCTCTCTCCAAAGATGTTGCTTGACCTGCTGAGTATTTTCAGCATTTTTCTGTTTTCATTTTTGACAGATCTGTTAATTAAGGGATACGGAACCAAAGCATGTAGTTGGAGATGAGACTCAGATCAATCGTGATCTAACTGAAACGTGGAACAGACTCGAGGGGCTGACTGGTCTAAGCCTGCTCTTGTGTAGTGTTGGAGATAGGTGGAAATTTAATAAATTACTTAGTATTCATTCATGGGATGCAAGTGTCGCTGGCAAGGCCAGCATTTGTTGTCCATCCCCAATTACCCTCAAGAATGTGGTGGTGAGCTATCTTCTTGAACCGTTGCAGTCCATGTGGTGTAGGTACTCCCATGGTACTGTTAGGAAGGAAGTTTCAGAATTTTGACCCAACAATGCAGGAAAGGCAATATCTTTCCAAATCAGGAGGGGAGCTTGCAGGTAGTGGTGTTCCCATGCCCTTCTAGGCGAGAGGTCACCGGTTTGGAAGGTGCTGTCGAAGGAGGCTTGAATTGCTGCAGTGCATCTTGTAGGATGGATGTTGGGAATTATGAATTTCAATCAAAGAATAAAGCAAGGCAGATGATTTACCCTCTTTCTTCATTTCATGATCTGCCAGTACACCATAGGAACACGACAAAGTAGTACAATTTCTGGCAGCCGGGAGAGAAATCCCTGCATATGAGTTGCAACACCAGCTGTCAGGACTGAACCAAAGGCTTGGTTGTGTGCTTTAGTTCAATCTACATGATAATCTCTGGCAAATATGTGACTATTGCACCATGTGGCAATTTTGCCTAGGATGTAGAAAGGTTTATGAAACAGCTGTGTGACAGGTTAAAGCTTCTTTATCTACTCCCTACAAGGCTGGCAGCAGTGTAGGATGAAACAATCATCCATTTGGCTATTAGCTGCTTTATCTAGAAGTCCTTGCACCATGAAAAACAAGTAACTAGCAAAGTCTCCATTGCTATGTTCCAGTCTGCACACTGGAAACAAAATTAAGTTCCAAAGTATGAGAGAATTGATAATATGGTGCAACAATTTCTTGCTCCATATTATACTGGGATTATGGAAATCTTATACTATGTACAACAACCGGTAAAAGGTAAAAACTGCAGGATGAAGATTCATTACATACAGTTGATTCACTTGATTATGTTGGTGGAGAGATTGGGGAGAATTTTTTGCAGAGCTTTCCCTCAAGAAATTAAAATGACTTTGCTATGCACATGGTTTATGAAAGGAATTAGCTTGACACCTTAGATGAAGTTTGAGAAAATTGACTCAGATCTTCCAGATCTGGTGGACATGGCATATCGAAAAAAAGAGAATCCAATAGATTAAAAAATAAATCACATCTTAAAAGTTAAAAATACCAGGATGTCTAAAATTAATCCCTATGTAAGGTATTAAGCTGACCTAAAAGATCTGCCAGAAAATATATCCTTATACTTTCCTACCCTGTTGTGAATGACAAGACCCCAAACAGTGAGCCTGGTGACCTCCAAGTGCCTCAGCGAAAGGCAGCAACAAAAGTAGCTGTCACCTATGACGAGCAAAGGAGAAAGTCTGAAATTGGTTTGATTGAGGGCAGCTGCAATGAGTGACTACATAACTTGGCACTGGTTTAAAAGAAAGTGGGAGAATCTTCTAATCACACACATAAATCACGATGAAAATTCTCAACAATTACTATGAATCATGTTTACAACACAAGGAGGCTATTCATCTCATTGTGTCTCTGCTTGCTGTTTGCTACAGCCATCAAAAATTAAACCCATTTTCACTAAACCCACTTTCCCACACTGTTCCCATAAGGCCCATCATCTGCTTCAAGTATTTATCCAATTCTCCCTTAAAAGTTGCAATGACCACTGCATCACCACTCCTTGTGGCAAAGAATTCCACATTCCAACAATCTTTCACATGAAGGAATTTCTCCTAACCTCTATCTCGCTGCAATTTTAAATTAATGATCCTCTTGTCACTGATTCCCTACCAAAGAAAACAGCAGTTCCCTACACAATAAAAGCCCTTTGAAGTTTTAAAAACCTCCATTAATTTTCCTCTTAATCTTTTTTTGGCTGGTGGAAATAATCCTACTTTCTCACCATAACTATATTTTCCCATGTGTGGCATCATCCTTGTGAACCTATACTATATGATCTCTATGGCTTTTATGTCCTTCACGTAACAGGGCACTCAAAACTGCCCTCTTAAATTTCCAGAGGTTTTAAATTTTGTTCCTTATATTGATAATAAGTAAATTTTGGAAAATCAAATGTTTTCCCAATCTAAAAAGGTAAAGGAAGTGCTTAATCCCATGTTTCTATAATTCATTCTAATGGAAATCATAAAAAACATACCTAGCTCATGAGGAAGCTCATGGCAAAACACAGCAATGGAAGTGCTCAGACCCCCTGTGATGGAAGCACTGAAAGAAGCTCCTAGAATGATAAAAAAAGTCCTTTATACCAAGTACAAGAGTATAAATAATTTATGTATCATGCATCTACAGATAACTCCAGTCAATCAACAGAGAAATTATAGTCAAAATACAAAAATATATTAATATTGAACATTCTGAACTTTAAAATCACCTTTATCTTCTTTATTGGCTGTAAAGTGCTTTCGAACCTCTGGAGGTCATGAAAAGTGCTATATAAAATGCAAATCTTTCTTTTTTTAGTTTTAATTTGAAATTTATAGTACAGTAGAAAGTACTTGCTGCAATTACCAGTGTCATTTTTAAGATTAATTCTGACCTGAAAGAAATGTAATTTGTGCAATACAAAAGGGATTGTTCAGAATTTAATATTGCTCATCAATACATACATTTATATATGATTCATAATACCACCCCATTTTTCAAAATGCAAAATTTTTGGTCAAACCTCCATAAATCTGCTATACTGGAGCAGAAAACTATGGTTGTCCTTTAACAAGGATTTTTAAAAATTAGTTTTTGGTTTAGTCAGATAGCATATGCATGTTTTAAAGTTCTAAACATCTCCCAGAATCTTTTATAGAATACATATTTCATTTGAAATATAGAAAAATGTGTATATTCTGGTAATGTCAGGGGCAGAATGTTTGGATTTTAAGGCAGATTTATCTCAAGTTTGAATATTCATATTTGCTTACCCTCATTAGAGGGTTTTTTCCAGTAGTTCTAAATTGAGCCCAATAAGAAATCTAGTCCTATCTCCCAAAGATATAAGCTTACTATGCAAGCACAGTGCAAACAGGCAGAAGCAGATTCTCAAAGTGAAGGGGCTTAACTTTGTGATAAAAGCAGTGGGATGGATTTTGTGGAGGAGGCAGGGTTCCCAGTGCTGGGCCAAAACAGTGGGACGAACGCCGCCTCGGCCTTTTAGTGCTTCCCCCCCACCACCCCAGAGAGATCTTCCGGTGTTGTGAAGGTTAAGTGTCCTGTGCCGGGATCACAATACCTTTAATGATGAGGATCCCGCCTCTAAGAGCTGCTGGCCAATCACAGGGCTGGCAGCTCAGCCATATTGGCGGTGCCACAAGGGAGCAGTGGTCACTGCCAGTATTGCAGAGGACTTGGACTCAGGCCCAGCGCTGGAACATCGGATCACAGGTAAGTGAGGTGGGGTCGCCAGGGCCAGTCCAGAAGGTGCTGGAGAGATGGGTTAGGGGGTGAGCAGGGGCAAGGGGTGTGGTTGTAAAGCCCAGGGGGAGGGGGATCCTGAGAGGTGCACTGTTTCCTGGCCGGGGCCCTCCATGGGCCACAGATTGCCCACAAAGGAGGGACCCATCTCGCCCAGGACCTCAGGGATGACCCCTTGTTTTACAAGGCGCCCTTCCCATCTGGCAGAGGCAACCCTCGCCGTTGGTTAGATCCGAGTGGCAGTAGGAAGAGACCCTTAAGTGGCCATTAATAAGCCACTTAAGGGCCTCAATTGGTCTCTGGGCAGGAGGCTGTCGTTGGACTATCCAGTCCCTGGCATGATTGCTTAACGATTGGCCCTCCGCACCCCCCACCTCCACCCCGCGATCTCCCGCTTCTGAAGTCTCAGAAGGGCCCATAAAATCCAGCCCATTGTTTTTGAAGTAGAACACTTATCTACAAAGCTATCAAAGGAATTCAGTATTCAAAGTTTTGTTGCCAAATATCCTAACATTTTAAAATAAAATCTCCAAGTATCAGGATTGGAATTTAAGCATGTCGCTACAACACAATTTATATTCTACAGAACAGTATAAGAATAATTAAAGTTTCAGCCAGTCATAATTCAAATATCTTGCATGCACATTTAATGATTAAGAAAAGAGCAGATTTTTTTTTAAACAGTGTATAGTTCTAGGACACTACTGAAGGAATTGCGTTTTTTGGAAAGAGGAACTGATTTTTTTTCTTACCTATTGCCAGACCATCACTGAAGTTATGCATGCCATCTCCCATGATAACCATCCAAGCAATATTTGCTATTCCGGCATCTTGCATCTCTTTATTAGAATGGCAGTGACTGTGAGAATGATGCGGATGGTATGAATGATGCTTTTCAGGTATGGTTTTAGCTTCATAGTTTGCAGCGCAATAATCAATTTCACTATGTGAATCATGAATGTAAACAGACTTTAAATCAGGAGTGACAGATATCTTTGATGGGGATCCTAGGGTGCCATCAAGGTCAGTAATCTGGGTTATGTCATGTTGCTCACCAAAACCATCCTGTTGGTCTGTTCCTGAAACCAGAAATAATTATTTTAGTGTAATTGAGAATTTGAATTTGTTACTACCTAAATTGTTAACTCATTATTTTATTCATTCCAGTCCTACTCATTTCTCCTTCCTCACCTCTTTGTCTAGTGCACTGATGACTATATTGGTGCCATTTCCTGTTCTTGACTTGAACTAGAAAGTTTCATCAATTTTTCTTCCAATCTCCACCCTTCCCTCACCTTCACATGATCTAACACTTCCCTTCTTCAACTTCTCTGAGTTCATTTCTGGAGATAGGCTATAAACTAATATGTACTAAAAGCTCACTGACTATCACAGGTCCCTTGACTGCACTTCCTCAAAGGAGACTCTTTCAATCTTCCAGTTTCTCCATTTCCATCGCATCTGTTTTTTGTAACCTTCTATATCAGCGCTTCAATAGGTCATCCATTTTCCTCAACCAAGGCATCCCTCACATCTGTTCCATCTCTTGCACTTCTACTCACCCCTTCCCCCCACCCCACCCAGAATCACTTTCCATCCCACCAGCTTCCGTATTCAACTGATCATGATTCTCCATTTCTGCCACCACCAAACACATCTTCACTTCCTCTCCACTTTCAGCCTTCTGAAGGGACCGTTCACTTTGCAACACCCTAATCCACTCCTCAATCACCCCCAACCCACCCTCCCCTCCCATTGCACCTTCCCATACAAGTGCCGGAGATACAGCTTCCTTCCTTTTCACCACCAGGTGAAACAGTGATTTACTTGTACTTCTTTCAATTTTGTACACTGTAATTGCTGCTCATGATGTGGTCTTCTCCACCGGGGAGACCAAATGCAGATTGGGTGGCCACTGAGTGGAATACCTCCTTTTAGTCCACAAGTGTGACCCTGAGCTTTTGATCGCCTGTCATTTTAACTCTTCAGTCCACTCCCACTCTGACCACTCTGTCTTCGGCCTCTTACATCATTCCAATGAAGTTCAACGCAAGCTGGGGGAGCAGCACCTCATCTTTTGTTTTAAAACCTTCTGAACTCCGTACTGAGTTCAGCAACTTCAGACCATAGCCTCTGCCCCCAGTTTTTTTTGTTTATTTTTGTTTTTGGACAGCTGCTGTTGGTGATGATTCTATTTTTGCCATATACACCTCCTCCAGATACATCTTATGTTTCTTGTCCTATTACCATCCCCTTTTGCCTTGCACCAGCACCCCTTCTGTCCTACATTCCATCCTAAAACAGACCTTCCCTTTCGTTCTCCCCACTCCCACCTCTGTACTCATTTAAAAACTTATATTTCTAACATTTTCCATTTCTAACAGAAGGTCATCAACCTGAAACGTTAACTCTCTCTCCACAAATGCTGCCAGACTTGCTGAGCATTTCCAGCATATTCCTGTTTTTATTTAATTGAATATATACTTGTTTTGCACAACAATGCTCCCCAACACTTTCAAAAACATGAGGTGCTCAGTGCCTGCTTTGAATAATGCTTCATGTTTATCTGCTCCTCCATTACAAGAGTTCAGGAGGCAGAACCTCCAGTACTCTTAGTGCTGGCTAGGGAGGGATAGCAACAGCATGGAAAGAGAAGAGAATACAAAAGAAACTTAACAGAAAAGAATAAAAGTTCAGCAGACAAATAAAAATAGACATCAAGACACTGGGGAAAGCACAAAAAAATCTAAGGAGCATGAGATCCTGAGTGAAAAACAATATATACCATTTGATTTCCATGGTGGTGTATACAGTAAGTCAAGAGCAAGTTCAGTGTTCAAGTCAAGCGGGGTTACAGGTTTGGGAACATTTGGACTAAAACCAAGGAGAGAACACGGAGGGAAAGGGGAGAGAGGAAAGGACCTGGCTTGGGGAAGAAAGAGGGAGGAGACAGGGAGAAGGAAGAGATGGGGTGAACAGAGAGGAGGATGGGAATAGGGAAGCAAAGTCATGGAAACTACCTCGACAGGGAGGGACCTCCCAGCTTTTTGGGAATGGGGGTGGGGAAAGGAGAGAGGTTGCGGCGAACTAAACCCCTGCCCCTATGGACCAAAATTGTTTGAGGGGGTACACCTCTACTGAGGGGAGGTTGCGGTGACCTGATCTCTCCTAGGGCCCAAAAAATAGAGAACGGAAGAGGTAGAAGACAGTGGAAGAGGATAAAGTAAGGTGACAGAAGTGGGAGAAGGGGATGAGAATAAAGGAGCTAGAGGGGGTCCTATGAATGGGAAATTCAGTTGAAAAGAGGAGGGAAGTTTTGCTTAGCATTGTTGGGGGAGGGGGGGTTGAAGGTTATGGGATTCTTCAATGGAGGTGTAATGTTGCAGGCTAAAATCTTCCTCAGCAAGGGGAGAAAGAAGTGGGGTTTGAGTACATTCTTGAGGCAATTTATTGTTACACAGGAATGGAGTGCAGGTTTATAGCAGGCAGCTTGACTGACGTTTGGGGAGAGGAAAAGAGTAGGTGTTTGGATGCTGTAATTCTCCTCACCATGGGAGCTGTGGAATGGGAATGCTTATCAAAGAGGATAATAAGTTCAGAGGAAAGGTCGCAGACCAGAAATATTGATTCTGTCTCTCTCTCCACAGATGCTGCCAGACCCGAGTATTTCCAGCAATTTTTGTTTATATTAAGGATGATCGGTTTGATTCCTATTGGTTCTGTTAAGGGCAGTCAAGGGGCCCTTAGCAGTGCAAAAAATTAGTCACATATTATGTTTATAATGTCATCTACAGGTACAGTTCATTCACCATTCTGATCTTTATTTGATTTGTATGCTTATGAATTTGAATTTTTTTCAAGAAGCTAGCTGGTTAGTAGAGCAGGGTAAAAACAAGAAATGCTGGAACCACTCAGCAGGTCTGGCAGCATCTGTGGAAAGAGAAGCAGAGTTAACGTTTCGGGTCAGTGACCCTTCTTTGGAACTTTTGCTTTTATTATAGTAGAGGAGGGTAACCCTGTAGACACAGCCTACCTGGTCTTTCAGAAATCTTTTGCTAAGTTATCTCATTCGAGGCTCCTCTACAAAAAATAGAATTTTGTGGAATTAGTGGTAGTCTTCTGTGATGGATTCGGAATTGGTTGAATTCCCACAGGCAGAAAGAAAGCTGTGGTCATGAATTTGAATCTCTTTGGAAACCGGTTACCAGTGGTATCCCACAGGGATTGGTGTTAAGATCCATTTACCATTTTTATTAACAATTTAGATGTAGGTGTTGGGGAAATGATCCGCAGGTTTGCAGATGACACCAAGATGTGGGTGAGTGTTAAGATTGTAGAGGATACATGACTACCGCAAGCAGATGTTGCCGTATTGGAAAATGGGCACTTGTTTGGAAAATGATGTTTAGCTTAGAAAAATAAAATGGGTAGATCAAATGCTGAACATACTTACATCCTACAAGGTATAGAACTAAAGTCAATAGTGAAAGTAAGAGATCTTAGTGATTGGGTGCACCACTCTCTAATGACAAATCTCGTGAAACTACAGCTAAAGCAACCAGGATTCTTGGTTGAATTCATAGAACAATTCACTAAAAAATGCACACCATTTTGTCCTTGTACAAGATCTTGGTTAATCCTTTGTTAGAATACTGTGTCCAGTTTCAGCCTTGTAATATTCAACTGAATAGTTTAAGAATTATCAGGGAAAACGCTTACAAGTTATGCAAGGGCAGAACTAGGTTGGATGTTAGGCGGCTGTTCTTTTCCTAGAGAATATTGCAACTGTGAAACAGTTTGCCAGCTTGTGCAGTGACCACTGAATTACTGCATTCTATCAAGGGATAGCTGGACCTGCTTCTCGTTGGGATGGAGATCACATCAGTACATATCATAATCATAGAGAGATACAGCACTGAAACAAGCCCTTCGGCCCACCGAGTCTGTGCCAACCATCAACCACCCACTTATACTAATCCTACATTAATCCCATATTCCCTACTACATCCCCACCTTCCCTCAATTCTCCTACCACCTACCCACACTAGGGGCAATTTACAACGGCCAAGTTACCTATCAACCTGCAAGTCTGGCTGTGGGAGGAAACCGGAGCACCCGTCAGAAACCCACGCGGTCACAGGGAGAACTTGCAAACTCCACACAGGCAGTACCCAGAACCAAACCCGGGTCACTGGAGCTGTGAGGCTGCGGTGCTAACCACTGCGCTGCCCTAACCTGTAATATAAATCATGACCTATGAGATCTTTCAGTTTTTGATCACCTAAAGGGGTCAGAGAGCAAGTTCCCAGACTTTACCCATAGTTGCCTGGGTTTTCATTTCTCCCAGGACATTACATGGCTCCGAGTGGATAGGGACTGTCTTTATTGTGATGCACTAGACATCACAACTATACCGGACAGGCTATACGGACCAGTGGGTCTTTTCCATTCTGTCATTTTTATACGTTCATTCATATTATCGATCGCCAGAGCTCAGAATGTTTGCTGTGACGGAGTACAATTTTGAATACTTTTCTTGGATTGGGAACCCAATTGACACCAGCAGAAATAGAGAAAAGTGTGCATCTTTAATGTGACAAAAGTTAATCACCATAAACCATGGCCTTTGAGCCTCTGCTGGAGTATGGTGGAGGGTGAGATCCTCAAAATATCTGCAGTATTGAACCTGGAGCCATATCCTAGCAGAAATCTGTGTGTGCGTGGATGGGGACCTTATGCAATAGAGGAGTCTGAAATACAGGGTTCAGGTGCACCCCACCCCACAGTGCCAAATTTGTATCTTGATCACAAAAATTCATTCATCAACTATAAAAACAAAAAATGCTGGAAATACTCAGCAGGTCTGGCAGCATCTGTGGAGAGAGAAGCAGAGTTAACAGGTCAGTGACCTTTCAAAAGAACTGGCAAAGGTCAGAAATGTAATAGGTTTTAAGCAAATAAAGCAGGGGTGGGGCAAAACATAACAAAAGGGAAGGTGTTGATAGGTAAGAGGGTCACCGAGAATAACTGACAAGAAGGTCATGGAGCAAAGGCAAAGGGGTGTTAATGGTGTGGTGAAAGACAAAGTGTTAGTGCAGAGAGGGTGTTAAATGACAGAATAATGAACAGCCCTGGTCAAAAGCACAAACATGAAAAAAAGTGGGCAGGCACATGGTAAAAAAAAAATGAATGATGAAACAAACTGAATTGAAATAGAAATAAATAAAATTAAAAATAAAAATGGGGGCCAGTCACACTCTGAAATTATTGAACTCAATGTTCAGTCTGGTAGGCTGTAGCGTGCCTAATTGGTAAATGAGATGCTGTTCCTGGAGCTTGCGTTGATGTTCACTGGAACACTGCCGCAAGCCCAGGACAGAGCTGTGGGCATGAGAGCAGGGGGGCATGATGAAATGACAAGCGACAGGAAGATCAGGGTCTTGTTTTCAGACTAAGCGAAGATGTTCTGCAAAGCGGTCACCCAATCTGCGTCTGGTCTCCCCAATATGGAGGTGTCGGGGATAATGGAGGAGTGGACCAGGGTGTCGCGGAGGGAATGATCCCTTCGGAATGCTGACAGGGGAGAGGAGGAGAAGATGCATTTGGGAGCGGCATCACGCTGGATGTGGCGGAAATGGCGGAGGATGATCCTTTGGACGTGGAGACTGGTGGGGTGGAAAGTGAGGACAAGGGGAACCCTGTCTCAGTTTTGGGGGGGGGGGGGGGGGGGGAGAGTGGAAGGGGTGAGGGTAGAGGTGCTGGAAATGGGCCGGACATGGTTGAGGACCCTATAAAGCACAGTGGGGTGGGGTGGGGGAGAATCCTTGGTTGAGGAAAAAGGAAGACATATCAGAAGTGCTGTTGTGGAAGGTTGTATCATCAGAGTAGATGCGATGGAGACGGAGAAACTGGGAGAATGGAATGGAATCCTTACAGGAAGCAGAGTGTGAAGAAATGCAGTCGAGGCAGTTGTGGGAGTCGGTGGGCTTATAATGAATATTAGTAGACAGCCTATCCCCAGAGATGGCGACAGAGAAGTCGAGGAAGGGAAGGGAAGTGTCAGAGATGGACCATGTAAATGTGAGAGAAGGGTGGAAATTGGAAGCAAAGTTAATAAAGTTTTCCAGTTTGGGGCAGGAGCAGGAAATGGCAGCAATACAGTCATCAATGTACCGGAAAAAGAGTTGGGGGAGGGGGCCTGAGTCGGACTGGAACAACATGTTCAACCTATACCACAAAAAGACAGGCATAACTAGGACCCATGCGAGTACCCATAGCAACGTCCTTTACTTGAAGGAAGTGAGTGGAGTTGAAGGAGAAGTTGTTCAATGTGAGAACAAGTTCAGCCAGGCAGTGGAGGGTGGTGGTGGATGGGGACTGGTTGGACCTCTGTTGAAGGAAGAAGTGGAAAGCCCTCAAACCATCTTGAAGGGGGATGGACGTGTAGAGAGATTGGACGTCCATAGTGGAGAGGAGGCGGTTAGGACGAGAAAACTGGAAATTGTCAAAATGACGTAGGGTGTCAGTGGAGTCCCATGCAATCGCAGGAGGTGTAATACATGCCTTTTTACTTCCTCTCTCCTCACTATCCAAGGCCACAAACACTGCATTCAGGTGAAGTGGCGAATTACTTGTACTTCTTTCAATTTATACTGTTTTCACTGCTCACAATGTGGAAACAAACGCAGATTGGGTGACTGTTTTGTGGAACACCTTCGCTCAGTCCGAAAACATGACCCTGAGCTTCCTGTCGCTTGCCATTTTCAACACCCCCCCCGCTCTCCTGCCCACATCTCTGTCCTGGGCTTGCTGCAGTCTTCCAGAGAACATCAACGCAAGCTCCAGGAACAGCATCTCATTTACCGATAAGGCACGCTACAGCCTACCGGACTGAACATTGAGTTCAATAATTTCAGAGCATGACTGGCCCCCCTTTTTTATTTTGAGTTTTGTTTTTTATTTTTATTTTATTTTAGTTTGTTTTATAATTCATTTTTTTAACCATGTGCCTGCCCACTTTTTTTCATGTTTCTGCTTTTGGCCAGGGCTGTTCATTATTGTCATTTAACACCCTCTCTGCACTAAAACTTTGTCTTTCTCCACACCATTAACACACCCTTTGCCTTTGCTCCATGACCTTCTTGTCAGTTATTCTCGGTGACCCTCTGTCCTATCAACACCTTCCCTTTTGTTATGTTTTGCCCCACCCCTGCTTTATTTGCTTAAAACCTAATACATTTCTAACCTTTGCCAGTTCTGTTGAAAGGTAATAGATCTGATCTGAAACGGTAACTCTGCTTCTTTTGCCACAGATGCTGCCAGACCTGCTGAGTATTTCCAGCATTGTTTGTTTTTATTTCAGATTTCCAGCATATGCAGTATTTTGCTTTTATTCATAGAGTCATACAGCACAGAAGCAGGCCCTTTGGCCGATCGTGTCTATGCTGGCCATCAAACACCTATCTATTCTAATCCCATTTTCCAGCACTTGGCCCGTAACCTTGTATGCTATGGCGTTTCAAGAGCTCATCTAAATACTTCTTAAATGTTGAGGGTTCCTGCCTTTACCACCCCTTCAGGCAGTGTGTTCCAGATTCCAACCACACTATGGGTGAAAAAAATTTCCTCTAAACCTCCTGCCCCTTACCTTAAATCTATGCCCCCTGGTTATTGACCCCACCGCTAAGGGAAAAAGTTTCTTCTTATCTAACCTATCAATGCCCCTCATAACTTTGTATACTCAATTATGTCGCCACTCAGCCTTCTCTGCTCTAAGGAAAACAATCCTAGCCTTTTCAGTCTCTCTTCATAGCTGAAATGCACCAGCCCAGGCAACATCCTGGTGAATCTCCTCTGCACCCTCTCCATTGCAATCACATCCTTCCTGTAGTGTGATGCCCAGAACTGTACACAGTACTCCAGCTGTGGCCTAACTAGTGTTTTATACAGCTCCATCATAACCTTCCTGCTCTTATATTCTATGCCTCGGCTAATAAAGGCAAGTATCCCATATGCCTTCCTAACCACATCATCTACCTGTGCTGCTGCCTTCAGTGATCTATGGACAAGTACACCAAGATCCCTCTGACCTTCTGTACTTCCTAGGGTCCTACCATCCCCATTGTATATTCCCTTACCTTGTTAGTCCTCCCAAAATGCATCACCTCACACTTCTCAGGATTAAATTCCATTTGCCACTGCTCCACCCATCTATATTGTTCTGTAATCTAAGGCTTTCCTCCTCACTATTTACGATACCACCAATTTTCGTGTCATCTGTGAACTTCTTATACCTCCTATATTCATGTTTAAATCATTAATGTTCACTACAAACAGCAAGGGTCCCTGCACCGATCCCTGCGGTACACCACTGGTCACAGGCTTCCACTCGCAAAAACAACCCTTGACTATCACCCTCTGCCTCCTGCCACTAAGCCAATTTTGGATCCACTTTGCCAAATTGCCCTGGATCCCATGGGCTCTTACCTTCTTAACCAATCTCCCATGCGGGACCTTGTCAAAAGCCTTACTGAAGTCCATGTAGACTACATCAACTGCTTTACCCTCATCTACACTTCTAGTCACTGCCTCGAAAAATTCAATCAAGTTAGTTAGACACGATCTCCCCCTGACAAATCCATGCTGATTATCCCTGATTAATCCCTGCCTCTCCAAGTGCAGATTAATCCTGTCCCTCAGAATTTTTTCCAATATTTTCCCAACCACTGATGTTGGACTCACCGGTCTGTAATTACCTGGTTTATCCCTGCTACCCTTCTTGAGTAATGGCACCATATTCGCTGTTCTCCAGTATCTCTCCTGTGGCCAGAGAGGATTTGAAAATTTGTGTCAGTGGCCCTGCTATCTCCTCCCTTGCTTCATATAACAGCCTATGATACATCTCATCTGGGCCTGGGGATTTATCCACTTTTAAGCCTGCTAAAACAGCTAATACTTCCTCCCTTTCAATGCTAATATGTTCAAGTATATCACAATCCCCCTTCCTGATCTCTACACTTACATCATCCTTCTCCATCGTGAACACAGATGCAAAATAATCATTTAAAACCTCACCAATGTCCTCTGGCTCCACACACAGATTGCCACTTTGGTTCCTAATGGGCCCCACTCTTTCCCTGGTTATCCTCTTGCCCTTAATATACTTATAAAATGCCTTAGGATTTTCCTTTATCTTGCCCGCCAGTGTTTTTTCATATCCCCTCTTTGCTCTCCTAATTACTGTTTTCAGCGCTCTGAATCTGCCATAAGCCTCCTTTTCTTTGCCTGATCCAATCCTCGATATCCCTCGACATCCAGGGTTCCCTGGACTTGTTGGTCCTACCCTTCACCTTAACGGGTGCACGTTGGCGCTGAAGCCTCACTATTTCCTCTTTGAACGACTCCTACTGGTCTGATGTAGACTTTCCTACAAGTTGCTGCTCCCAGTCCACTCTGGCCAGATCCTGTTTTATCATATTGAAATCGGCCTTCCCCCAATTCAGTACCTTTATTTCCGGCCCGTCTTTGTCCTTTTCCATACCTGCCTTAAATCTTAGAGTTATGGTCACTATCCCCGAAATGCTCCCCCACTGACACTTCTACTACCTGTCCAGCTTCATTCCCTAGGATTAGGTCCAGTACTGCCCCTTCTCTTGTCGGACTTTCTACATACTGGCTCAAAAAGCTCTCCCTTATGCATTTTAAGAATTCCACCCCCTTTAAGCCTTTTACACTAAGACTATCCCAGTTGATATTAGCTAAGTTGAAATCCCCTACTATTATTACCTTATTATTTTTACACCTCTTTGTGATTTGCCTACATATCTGCTCCTCTATCTCTCCCTGACTGTTTGGAGGCCTGTAGTATACTCCCAGCCAAGTGATTGCCCCCTTTTTGTTTTTAAGTTCTACCCATATGACCTCATTTGAAGAACCTTCTAAGATATCATTCCTCCTTACTGCAGTAATTGACTCCTTGATCAACAGTGCAATGCCACCTCCTCTTTTATCCCCTCCCCTGTCACGCCTGAAGATTTTATACCCTGGAATACGGAGTGGCCAGTCCTGCCCCTCCCTCAACCATGTCTCTGTGATAGCAACAATATCATAATCCCATGTGTTAATCAATGCCCTCAATTCATATGCCTTACTAGTAAGACTCCTTGCATTAAAATAGATGCAATCCAGCCTTGCATTTTTCTCTTGTGCCTTAACAGGTCTATATTTGCTCTGCCTTCCAGACTGACTCAGTTTCTCTTCCATATTTGAGCATCACTCCCTACTGTACCTCCACTCTGTATCCCATTCCCCTGTCAAATTAGTTTAAACCCTCCCAAACATCACTAGCAAACCTCCCAGTAAGGATGTTGGTCCCATTCTGGTTCAGGTGCAACCCGTCCAACTTGTACCGGTCCCACCTTTGCCAGAAAGAGACCCAGTGATCCAGGAAACTAAAGCTCTCCTTCCTGCACCATCTCTTCAGCCACACATTCATCTGCTCTATCCCCCTATTCTTATACTCGCTTGCACATGGCACCGGGAGTAATCCAGAGATTACAACCTTTGAGGTTCTGCTTTTTAATCTGCTACCTAGCTCCATAAATTCTTGTTGCAGGACTTCATCCTTTTTACCTATGTCCTTGGTGTACCACGACCTCTGATTGTTCACCCTCCCCCTTCAGAATGTCCTGCAGCGGCTTCGTGACATCCTTCATCCTAGTACCAGGGAGGCAACATACCATCCTGGAGTCACGTTTGCGGCCACAGAAACGCCTATCTGTACCCCTTACGATAGAATCCCCTATCACTATAGCTCTTCCACTCCTTTTCCTTCCCTGCTGTGCAGCAGTCATCCGTGGTGCCACTAACTTGGCTGTTGCTGATTTCCCCTAGGAGGCCATTCCCCCCCCAACAGTATCCAAAGCAGTATATCGATTTGAGAGGGGGATGGCCACAGGGGACTCCTGCACTACCTGCCTGCGCCTACTACTCTGCCCATCCTTTTTCAGCCTGTGCTGCCATTACCTGCGGTGTGACCACCTCGCTATTCATTCATCAGTGTTGCATTGTTGACATTTGTTGCCATAGCAAAATTGGAGTCAATGGGAATCAGGGGGAAAACTTTCCACTGGCTGGAGTCATACCTAGCACAAAGGAAGATGGTTGTGGTTGTTTGAGGTCAATCATCTCAGCTCCAGGCCATCACTGCAGGAGTTCCTCAGGATAGTGTCCTAGGCCCAAACATCTTCAGCTGCTTCATCAATGACCTTCCTTCAATCATAAGGTCAGAAGTGGGGATGTTCGCTGATGCTTGCATAATGTTCAGCACCATTCTTGAGTCCTCAGTTACTGAAGCAGTCGTGCAGAAATGCAGCAAGACCTGGACAATATCCAGGCTTGGGCTGATAAGTGGCAAGTAACATTCACGCCACACAAGTGCCAGGCAATGACTATCTCCAACAAGAGCGAATCTAACCATCTCTCCTTGACATTCAATGGCATTATGATTGCTGAATCCCCCCGTATCAACATCCTGGGGGTTACCATTGACCAGAAACTGAACTGGAGTAGCCATATAAATACCGTGGCTACAAGACCAGGTCAGAGGCTAGGAATCCTGCAGCGAGTAACTCACCTCCTGACTCCCCAAAGCCTGTCTACCATCTACAAGGCACAAGTCAGGAGTGTGATGGAATACGCTCCACTTGCCTGGATGGCTGCAGCTCCAGAACTCAATAAGCTCAACACCATCCAGGACAATGCAGACCACTTGTTTGGCACCCCATGCATAAACATTCACTCCCTCCACCACCAATGCACAGTGGCAGCAGCGCATACCTAAAAGATGCACTGCAGCAACACACCAAGGTTCCGTAGACAGCACCTTCCAAACCCGCGACCTCTACCACATAGGACAAGGGCAGCAGACACACGGGAACACCACCACCTGCAAGTTCCCTTCCAAGTCACACACCATTCTGACTTGGAACTATATCGCCATTCCTTCACTGTTGTTGGGTCAAAATCCTTCCTAACAGCACTGTGGGTGTACCTACCCCACATGGACTGCAGCGGCTCAAGGCAGCTCACCACCACCTTCTCAAGGGCAATTGGGATGGGCAATAAATGCTCGCTTAGCCAGCGACGCCCACATCCCAATGAATAATTTTTTTTAAATTATAGATCACTATACATTGTCCTCACCATCAGCTTTAAAGCAGCAAAGGAAAAAATGGAGTACTGACATCTTCATGCCACCCTAAATAGGTATCACACTTCTACATCTTATATTTCACTTTTAGTAAGAAACGTATGTGAGTTTGTTGAAGGCACATTTGAAAGGCTATTCTCAACAAAACAAAAATCTAATTTTGCTCTTTCTACTTATACATTAATGTACATCGCAAAAGCTTCAGCTGTTTATTTTATTGAGCAGATAACAAATACACTTACCAGACATGGTCTTAAGGTCAAGCCATTCACCTTCTGATCTACGGTTCAATTTGTGGTCTGACAGTTTTCGTCCCACTGCTGCCTCTCCACTCAGAACTTTCTGCTTGAGCCACTTCTTTTTGCTCTGGTAAGAATTTTTAAATATAACTTCATATTGAGAGTCGTTTTCAAAATTCTAAAGTCACATCTTCTATTCAGTTGCAGCTAAATAGACTTTAAAGTTTAATCCTGATCATTTTTGCACTACAAAAAAAATTGAATTAGCCAATAAGTCAAATTAAGTGACTGAATTAACAGGAGTTGGCTGCACATGGGTACTTCTGATAATGCATTAAATCAATTCAGGATTGCTGTGATATGCAAGCACTGCATAAAAAAGGAAGCTTTATAAGACAGATGCAATTAGTTATGTTTTGTAATACTTTCATTTTTCTAAATTGATAGCTTAAAAGCACTGGTGAAAATATTTCTCATAAATATAAATGATATAGGAAAAGCATAATAGCCTGGATTGTTAAAGTGCAAATCGGACAGCAACCTCTGGTCTATGCACATGTACAATTAAATATGAAAATCAGGAAATTGCCGTCCAATTTGCCCTTCTCCAGAAGTGTCATTGTAACAGTATCTTGCTGATAGATTCAGCATTGAAAGATGGAATAGTGTGAAGTTGACGTACTTAATTAAGGAAAGCCAGCGAGGTAAATCGTGTTTACCTTACTTGATTGAGATTTTTGATGAGGTAACAGAGGGGGTTGATGAGGATAATGCGGTTAATGTAGTGTATATGGACTTCCAAAAGGTGTTTGAAGAAGTGCCACATAATAAGCTTGCCAGCAACATTAAAAACCCATGGAATTAAAGGGATAGTGGCAGCATGGATACAAAATTTGCCGTGTGACAGGAAACAAGGTGCAGCGGTGAACAGTTGTTTTACAGACTGGAGGAAGGTTCCCCAGGAGTCGGTAGTAGGACAATTGCTTTTCTTGATCTATATTTTATTTATTT
The DNA here is from genome assembly GCF_036365525.1 of Heterodontus francisci. NCBI lineage: Eukaryota > Metazoa > Chordata > Chondrichthyes > Heterodontiformes > Heterodontidae > Heterodontus > Heterodontus francisci. Next base: position 95,250,270 of record NC_090377.1, on the reverse strand, counting down.
ATTTAGAGATACAGCACTGAAACAGGCCCTTCGGCCCACCGAGTCTGTGCTGACCGTCAACCACCCATTTATACTAATCCTACATTAACCCCATATTCCTACCACATCCCCACCTTCCCTCAATTCCCCTACCACCTACCTATACTAGGGGCAATTTATAATGGCCAATTTACCTATCAACCTGCAAGTCTTTGGCTGTGGGAGGAAACCGGAGCACCCAGCGAAAACCCACGCAGTCACAGGGAGAACTTGCAAACTCCGCACAGGCAGTACCCAGAATTGAACCCGGGTCGCTGGAGCTGTGAGGCTGCGGTGCTAACCACTGCGCCACTGTGCTGCCCCATATTCATGACCTAGACTTGGGAGTACAGGGCACAATTTCAAAATTTGCAGATGACACAAACTTGGACGTATTGTGAAAGGAGGATAGTGATAGATTTCAAGCGGACATAGGCAGGCTGGCAGAATGGTCAAACACATGGCTGATGAAATTTAATGCAAAGAAATGTGAAGTGATACATTTTGAAAGGAAGAAAGAGGATAGGCAATAGAAACTAAAGGGTAGAGTTCTAAAGGGTGTGGCGGTACAGACAGACCTGGGGGTATATATGCACGATTCATTGAAGGTGGCAGGACTGGTTGAGAAAGTGGTTAAATAGGCACAAAGGATCCTATGCATTCTGTACATTATTTGGCATTGAATAAATATTCTTAACTGATGTTTCCTGGTTCAGGCTCTGTTTTACTCACTAAAAATTCTTTAATCTGACTAAGAAGCTACACAGTTGCTTTTCCTGTTCACACAGGTCCAAGATCCCCTGTAGAGGATGCTGCATCAAAATGGCTTTCTTATCACAGCATGTTAAGTGCAAATCCCCATAAAATGTCTGTGGGCAAGGGTAAGTGTAAAAAAGGGCCAATCCGGCCCTACAGAAATTAGTCTTTAGCTACATCATTAATGCCAGATCCACATGAAAGTACAGATACTAAAATTAGATGCAGAAGTTATTTTGTGACCGATGCTGGCAAAGTAAGTAAATTCATTAAGGACTAACTTGAATCAGATAACCTATGCTGTTATGGTATTTACCCTTTTCACTGAGACAATTTATTTTGTCCTAACTGCATAATCATTTTATAAAAGCTGGAAGGGCTCCACGATGAGAAGGTTATTGCAACCGCTAACTGTTCATTCCCAAAGAAATACAAGAAAACAAAATTCCAATAGATATCAAGTCTTGCTTCTGCTCCTTCCAAACAATTTACTGGAAGCTTAATAATCTTAATTGCAAAAGTACTGATGGGGTCCTCCTGCGAACAAACTGCTAAGACAAAATAGACATTTCAACTATTTCAAAATAATTCACTTAGTTTTACATCGTCATCTTCAACTGTTCCTCAGATCCATATGAATTTGGGGTCAAATTACTCTATTCTTGAAGAAACCAGCTCATCCTGCAGTTCAGTTACTTATAAGCCTTCTGGGGAATCAGCTTGGTGACCATCTTCATGTGTGAGGTGGTTACTGACTTTGGGAAGCATCATTGCAGAGCCTGATCCTACCCTTCCTCAATGCCCACCCACGTTTGTACATTTTTCAGCAAGAGTTACAGAATTGCAAGGAAAGGAAGAAAATTTTAGCTGATTTTCACCTCCCTACCCCAGGAATGCTGAGGCCAATGGTAATGCCTCTCCAACCTAACTCAGCACAAAAGACTTTACCCACAAAGCCACCTGGAATGCTTTACACTTGTATAAATTTATACTCAGTTAAAGCACCTTTTGTTTCACTGCATAATTCTAACACTCACTTTAATTTCTGAATTGGTTACTATAGTTAAGAGTCGCTTCTTTTAGCTGCAAGTTCAGCTAGAAGTAATTTTCTGGCACCCCCTGTTACATACAGCCCTATTGTAATTTAAGACAACTATATAATTTAAGGCCAGGGAAGGGAGCACTGAATTACTGGTAATGATACATATATTTTGAGCTTACCGTTCTGGCTCTGCGGTCTCGGAACATGCCAATGCAGTGTTCAATGATGAAAAGTAGGTAGATACCACCCAGAGCTGTAAGCCCTTTCCATAATCCGTTATATGCTGTAAGGAGATCTTCAGAGCTTTCATGATTTCCATGAGTATGGTTATGATCATGATCATGATTGTGATTATGGTCATGATGACTATGATCATGGCTACCTTGTGACTATTTTTGCAACAAAAAAAAAAGAGATAAATAGTGATATAGCACACATTTCAGACGTTACTCCCAAAATATTTTTTGGAATAATTCAGACACATGAACATAGCACTAACTATGATCTAACACACACTGCTTTATTACATATTAGCGTACGAAAATAAAATACAATAAAATAGACAAGTGTCTCAAATTTTCCAGTGAATATTGGAACCCAAAATCTCACATTTTGGAAACATTTGAAGGAATTATGGATGTTAAGTTACCTACTGTCCAATCAAAATGAGAGGTTAATGATCTTCACACTTCAGCATAACAAACACAAGACAGAGGGAAAAACTACAGCACAATTTCTCAGACATAAAACTGAGGTACAGTTTTGGTAAAAAAGTGAATGGAGGAAAGAAGACTGCTCCATCTGTATGTTAAACACAAAAAGGCATTTCTACCACCGATGGATGCATTTCATTAATTCTTTATTCCAAAATGAACACTAACAACAAAATTCTTGTGCGCTATACAAGAATGGACAGGGATCAGACCAAATTGGTCAAAACCAAATTCAAATCCCAAAATTGAAATGTGGAAAGATTCTAGAATTCTAGAAACCTTCATGAACTGGAAAATTTCAGGTATTCTTACATAGGTGGATGATAGGCAGAAGAAACAACATGACTTCATAACAATCTCAGAATCACGGCAATTGTAAATATAATAGAGCATGATATCCCGGTGGGTTGAAGTTATGGCCCCAGCACCAGTGAATGAAGCACTTCTACTTAGCACTGTCGGTCTTCAAAGAGGAGACTTTCTTGGATGTTACTGATTTAATAATCAGCTCCCCAGGGGTTAGGAAAGTTTATCCCGTGAGTAACTAAGCCAAACACACCAGGAAGGTCCCAAATCCAATCCCAGTTTGTTTAGCAAGCTACTTATCTCAGCCTGGGTAGTAGCAGGGATGCTAATAATTGACCTCAGTGCCTCTAGTTAGGAAAGGAAAATCTGCTTTGGATAAAGTCAAAGAATGTACAAGTAAGGTGAAAATAAATTGCATTAAAAACAATCCTCGATGGCCAGTTGATAAATGGAATACTACGGTCATTCAAATAAAATAAACGCCTCGATACCAGAGCAGAGAGCTGCCCAGTCGGCTGGCTCCCTCAAATCTGTTCTGTGCCTCTATGAACCAACTCACTGCAGGGGTATCTTGTCTGAATAGATAGTCTTTCAATCACTCCCTCACTACAATGCATTCTCTTTCAAGATAGATTTAGCTTTGACATTCTTGCAACTGAAATCACCAAAACACATCATCTTTCTGTTTCTAAAAAAAACAGTCGTCATCAAAGCAACTGTAAGGCGGGTTCAGGCAGGATCAAGATCCACTGAAGTTAAACATGTATGGATTATAGTTGCAAGACCATTTAAACATTTTACTTACAGGTGGCATATAAAAACTGTCTTAAAAAATCCTGCCAGTGATTTCAGCTACAAGGATTTTCTGCTTCAGATTGAGGTGAAATATAAATCACCAATATCAAATTTGGGGAAAAAAGCCACTTGAAGGAATTCAAAGTGATTTTTACTTCTTGACTGGCTATATGTGAAAATAAAATACAAACTCTGACCATTAAAGAACTTAGTCACAATTAAAAATAACCAGATCACATTGGAGTAAATATGAGAAATCTTTACATTAAAAACAGTAAACGGTTTCTGTTGATGACAGGGGGAAAAAAACAGGTGTCAGCGAGTCTCAAAGTGAGCCTATATTTATACAATGGGAGAGGTGCTAATCTAAAGCAAAAAAAACTTCTTGGCCTGGATTTTACAATAGTAATGAAGGTGAAACTGTCACCATTTGCCCCCATTACTCCTCTGTAACAGGCAGAAATTCTGCGAGTCTGCACACAAACAGCTAAGCGGGGAAATCCAGAAGTTGCTGTTAGTGATTTTATGATTCTCCAGGGGGTGCGCTGTTGAGGTACCCCAGATGGCAATCAATGGGAAATCTTTGAATTAAACAGAACTTCCACTCTTCGAGTTGAATTATGTGCTGGAGGCGGGCTCCCTGCGTCAGGCCGAAAAGATGGGGAAACCCCTCCTTTGCCTATTTGTGTCCTCCCAGAGGGATCCTCCGGTCTTTTTAAATCAAAGTTTCAGGAGATGGGATCCCCGTCTTTAAAGGGACCGGGATCCTGCCTCCATGAGCTGCGGGCCAATCAGAGGGCCGGCAGCTCAGCAGTATCAGTAGTACCACTGGGAGTGCTGGCCACTGCCAGTACTGCAGAGGCCGCGGACGCAGGTCCAGCGCTGGAACTCCAGACAAGATAGGTGAGGTGGGATCACCGTGGCCAGTCCAGATGGCCCCGGCGAGAATGGGGTTGGGGGGGTGGTCTTGCACGTCCAAGGGGAGGGCGTCCCAGGCGGTGAATTGGTTCCCAGTAGGGGTCCTCTGCGGGCCACAAATTACCCGTGGAGGAGGGACCCTCCCCCACCAAGCCCGCAAGGAGGGTGCTTTGTGTTACAAGGCGACTTCCTCGCGTGGTGGAGGCACTCCCCCCCTCTCTCCACCCCATCGTTAAGATCTCAGCAGCGGCAGGGAGAGGCCCTTAAGGCCCTCAATTGGCCTCAGGGCGGGAAGGCCGTTGTCAGCCAATCCCGCCCCCCGGGAAGATTGCTTGGCGATGGGCCCTCCGCCCTACTGCCCACCCCACCACCCATCGTGATATTCCGTGCCACCCCCCGCTCCCCACCTTCGATTCCACCTCTTGGAGCCACACAATATCTAGCCCTTAGTCTCACTGTAATACCTTGAAAAAAATTACACCTTGTTGAACAGTGTGCTAAGTTCATAATTAATTCCAATCAGCCTTCCTGGTCCTGAAAGAGAAATTTATAATTTTGTATTCAGTATCAAATTTCTCCCCAAGTTTTTCCACATTTTAATTTTTTATAAAAAGTTTATGACATTTAGCCTCTACCTGAATATTATGAGTGTGTCCCATTTATTTCACTATCTGTAAAATTTAAACATTAAAAGTTAAGGAATTCCAAGAGTTTTTTACTTCCTGATTTGCTACCTGTAAGAATACTTCAATGTGATTGCTTGCTTACCCTGCTTGAACCCAGCACTGATGCTGGATGCTTGGAGATCCCTTGACTCGGTGCCAGATCTAAACTAGGGTCAGGAGAAGGGAAGTCTGTGCCACAGAGATCGCTGGATCTTTGTGGGCAGCTTTTTGAGGTCCGTGGCAAGTGACGTTACTTCCCTCCTGATGTCAAAATCTGAGCCCTTGGTTTCATCTTTTTGCTACATGTATGCAGGATGAATAGTTATATAAAAATACAAATCACAGAATAAAATCTGTACTTAGAAGCATTTTTCCCCCAAGAACAGAATCCACAATATAAACTATATTCTCATTAAATCAAATTGTACTTACATGCGGCATAAGATGCAGTAATGCATCACCACTGAGTGTCCCCACCGCCAGAGCCACTAGGAATGTTAGAAGATACTTGAAGCACACTTGATTGATGATAGGTACAAGGACGACACCCAGAACTGACAACAAGCTTATAACAGTGATGGAGAGGAGTCCCCAAATCCAAGCTGTGTACAAAACAACTGATTCAGAAGAATATATTAGGTTACCACAAACACATCAAAATAAGATTACGTTAACAGTTGACAACTGTATGCTTAAGAATCTTTTATATAATGAAATTGCTATACACATTATTCTTGCAGTTTCATTCACTTGGGGAAGTAGTAACAAATTTATTAGCTTTTATTCAGTTTTGTACTGCTCGTCAATTTTTCAAGCTTCCATTCACATCAAGTAGAATAATAGCCTTGAAATATCAAGATTCCTGTTCCATTATACGTGGAAGTAATTCAATACAAGTCACACACCGGGATCCCGCTATAATGTGGTCCAGAGTCAATATCTTGAGACCGCGTTATAAGTGAGACTGCGTTACAGTGAAGTCCCAGTGTGCTCCCTGCAGCAAGCCTTGCCAGATCCTTCTGTGTTAAGTACTCAAACCACCACATGGGGGAGAGCATCAGGACTCTCCTTTTTAGAACATTCCAGCCAAGTGACAAATTCAGTCCCAACTTCCTGGCCAACATGGCCAAAGTTATGGTGGCAAGTTAAGGACCCCTTTCAAGCAGGAATGTGAGCCACTGGACACCACCATTCAAACCTCCACTGGCGAAAGCGGCACAGTGGCGCAGTGGTTAGCACTGCAGCCTCACAGCTCCAGGGACCTGGGTTCGATTCTGGGTACTGCCTGTGCGGAGTTTGCAAGTTCTCCCTGTGACCGCGTGGGTTTTCGCCGGGTGCTCCGGTTTCCTCCCACCACCAAAGACTTGCAGGTGATAGGTAAATTGGCTGTTGTAAATTGCCCCTCGTGTAGGTAGGTGGTAGGGAATATGGGATTGCTGTAGGGTTAGTATAAATGGGTGGTTGTTGGTCAGCACAGACTTGGTGGGCTGAAGGGCCTGTTTCAGTGCTGTATCTCTAAATAAATAAAGCATCTTTAGCAAATATCTGCATATGCAGAGCGCTGGCAGGATGGCCAAACCTCCGGTGCTAAACAACTAGATTAAAGAAACCAGCCACAACAGCAACTTGATACCCTGCTACAGTGTCACCACTTGGGGAAACTTAAGTCTCGGAACTTTTATGGGCGAGAAGAGTGAATATTCGTTGCATGAAACTAAAGCGTACTTTCATGTAATATTCACTGCCTTTAAAAGATTGATTTTGTAGAGTCACGACAATAGCAGTTTTTCATTTAAATGGAAATTTTGGGGTCCAAGACGGACCCGCATTATACCAAGTTTCATGCTATACTGGACCGCATTATAGCGGGTTCCAGTATACAAGAAATTATATTCACCTCTAATTTACTTTAATTTACCTGAAATGCACTATAACAATATACAAATTACAATGGGACATGATCTGTATTTTACTTGTGCTACTGACTGCAAACCATTTTAGATTTCATGCCATGGATGCTTGTCAGATTGGCCTCTTGTAGGAAATAAATAATCTCTAAACTCATTATGCATCCTCTGATTGACTGCCTAGTTTAGACGACCTGAAGGACTATACTCCAATCCAAGAGCGTCCAAGGTTTAAGGTGCCAGCTTTGGCCCAGTGCTAAAAAGACAAAATATACTGAAACTGACATTGAGGGATGGATTTTGTTCTCCCCAGGCATCAGGTTCCTTAGCGGGGCGTGGGGGGGGGGGGGAGTACCTGAAGATGGCTCTGGAAGAGGCTGGCCACGGACCTTGACGCCGTGAGGGCCTGGCCTGATCCTCCTGGCGGCAGCAAGGCTCCGTGGTGATTCCCCCGCCGCTGGACAACAGGACCACAATTTAAATATTCCAATTAATGTCATTAATGCATTTAAATATACTTCCAAGATCTTGAGGGCCTGCAGCAGTCTTCGGCGCAGCGGTGGGCACCCACGCGCCTTCAAATCCCCGTCCAGGAAAACGAGGCGCCACAGTGGTGAGGAAGGGGGAAAATATGCTTGTTAGTGCTGGTGGGGGGGGGTGGAATAGTGTCAAATACACATAATAGGTATAGGGAATGGTGAGAAGGGTTAAACCTTGTGCAATTTGGTGGGTGGTGGGGGGGAGGGAAGGGGAAAGAAGGTTATTGCTATTACTGAGACTTGGTTGAGGGAAGGGCATGATTGGCAACTAAATATCCCAGGATGTCTATGCTTCCGGCGGGATAGAGAGGGAGGTAAAAGGGGTGGAGGAGTTGCAGTACTGGTCAAAGAGGATATCACAGCTGTGCTGAAGGAGGGCACTATGGAGGACTCGAGCAGTGAGGCAATATGGGCAGAACTCAGAAATAGGAAGGGTGCGGTAACAATGTTGGGGCTGTACTACAGGCCTCCCAACAGCGAGCGTGAGATAGAGGTACAAATATGTAAACAGATTATGGAAAGGTGTAGGAGCAACAGGGCGGTGGTGATAGGAGATTTTAATTTTCCCAACATTGACTGGGATTCACTTAGTGTTAGAGGTCCAGATGGAGCAGAATTTGTAAGGAGCATCCAGGAGGGTTTTCTAGAGCAGTATGTAAATAGTCCAACTCGGGAAGGGACCATACTGGACCTGGTGTTGGGGAATGAGCCCGGCCAGGTGGTTGAAGTTTCAGTAGGGGACTACTTTGGGAATAGTGATCACAATTCCGTAAGTTTTAGAATACTCATGGACAAAGACGAGAGTGGTCCCAAAGGTAGAATGCTAAATTGGAGCAAGGCCAACTATACCAAAATTCGGCAGGAGCTGGGGAATGTAGATTGGGAGCAGCTGTTTGAAGGTAAATCCACATTTGATATGTGGGAGGCTTTTAAAGAGAGGTTGATTAGCGTGCAGGAGAGACATGTTCCTGTGAAAATGAGGGATAGAAATGGCAAGATTAGGGAACCATGGATGACAGGTGAAATTGAGAGACTAGCGAAGAGGAAAAAGGAAGCATACATAAGGTCTAGGAGGCTGAAGAAAGACGAAGCTTTGAAAGAATATCGGGAATGTAGGACCAATCTGAAACGAGGAATTAAGAGGGTTAAAAGGGGTCATGAAATATCTTTAGCAAACAGGGTTAAGGAAAATCCCAAAGCCTTTTATTCATATATAAGGAGCAAGAGGGTAACTAGAGAAAGGATTGGCCCACTCAAGGACAAAGGAGGAAAATTATGCGTGGAGTCAGAGAAGATGGGTGAGGTTCTAAACGAGTACTTTGCATCGGTATTCACCGAGGAGAGGGACATGACGGATGTTGAGGTTAGGGACAGATGTTTGATTACTCTAGGTCAAGTCGGCATAAGGAGGGAGGAAGTGTTGGGTATTCTAAAAGGCATTAAGGTGGACAAGTCCCCAGGTCCGGATGGGATCTATCCCAGGTTACTGAGGGAAGAGAGAGAGGAAATAGCTGGGGCCTTAACAGATATCTTTGCAACATCCTTAAACACGGCTGAGGTCCCGGAGGACTGGAGAATTGCTAATGTTGTCCCCTTGTTTAAGAAGGGTAGCAGGGCAAATCCAGGTAATTATAGACCGGTGAGCCTGATGCAGTGGTAGGGAAGCTGCTGGAGAAGATACTGAGGGATAGGATCTATTCCCATTTGGAAGAAAATGGGCTTATCAGTGATAGGCAACATGGTTTTGTGCAGGGAAGGTCATGTCTTACCAACTTAATAGAATTCTTTGAGGAAGTGACAAAGTTGAAATGATGAGGGAAGTGCTGTAGATGTCATATACATGGACTTCAGTAAGGCGTTTGATAAGGTTCCCCATGGTAGGCTGCTGGAGAAAGTGAAGTCGCATGGGGTCCAAGGTGTACTAGCTAGATGGATAAAGAACTGGCTGGGCAACAGGAGACAGAGAGTAGCAGTGGAAGGGAGTTTCTCAAAATGGAGACGTGTGACCAGTGGTGTTCCACAGGGATCCGTGCTGGGACCACTGTTGTTTGTGATATACATAAATGATTTGGAGGAAAGTATAGGTGGTCTGATTAGCAAGTTTGCAGACAACACTAAGATTGGTGGAGTAGCAGATAGTGAAGGGGACTGTCAGAGAATACAGCAGAATATAAATAGATTGGAAAGTTGGGCAGAGAAATGGCAGATGGAGTTCAATCAGGGCAAATGCGAGGTGATGCATTTTGGAAGATCCAATTCAAGAGTGAATTATACAGTAAATGGAAAAGTCCTGGGGAAAACTGATGTACAGAGAGATTTGGGTGTTCAGGTCCATTGTTCCCTGAAGGTGGCAACGCAGGTCAATAGAGTGGTCAAGAAGGCATACGGCATGCTTTCCTTCATCGGACGGGGTATTGAGTACAAGGGTTGGCAGGTCATGTTACAGTTGTATAAGACTTTGGTTCGGCCACATTTGGAATACTGCGTGCAGTTCTGGTCGCCACATTACCAAAAGGATGTAGATGCTTTGGAGGGTGCAGAGGAGGTTCACCAGGATGTTGCCTGGTATGGAGGGCGCTAGCTATGAAGAGAGGTTGAGCAGATTAGGATTATTTTCATTAGAAAGATGGAGGTTGAGGGGGGACCTGATTGAGGTGTACAAAATCATGAGAGGTATAGACAGGGTGGATAGCAAGAAGCTTTTTCCCCCAGAGTGGGGGATTCAATTACTAGGGGTCACGAGTTCAAAGTGAGGGGGGAAAAGTTTAGGGGGGATATGCGTGGAAAGTTCTTTACGCAGAGGGTGGTGGGTGCCTGGAACGCGTTGCCAGCGGAGGTGGTAGACGCGGGCATGATAGCGTCTTTTAAGATGTATCTAGACAGATACATGAATGGGCAGGAAGCAAAGAGATACAGACCCTAAGAAAATAGGCGACATGTTTAGATAGAGGATCTGGATCGGCGCAGGCTTGGAGGGCCGAAGGGCCTGTTCCTGTGCTGTAATTGTCTTTGTTCTTTGTTGTTCTTTGTCAGATGTAAAAGGTATTTTGGGGTGGGGAAAGAGCAAATAGCTATTGTAATTGTTATGGGGGGGGTGGAAAAGGGGCGTCAGAAATGTATTTATTTAATTTTGGGGGTTAAGACTTTAAAAGTTTAAATTGGGCAGCACAGCTGGCTGCCCATTAAAAATGGCGTCAGTGCCTGTGCACAGGCAGCTGACGCCATTGCCAGGGACAGACAGCCTGCCCCCTCCATGAGATTTTGGGGGGGGGGGGGCACCCAGCTATTTAAGTGAGCCGCTGCGCTTAAGATCGCAGCGACTCTTTGGCGTGCGGACCGGCATTTTTTGAGCTCGCTGCTGAGATTGGCGGCGGGCTTTTAAAATACAGCCCTAAGATTCAGATTGCAGCCCCAAATTTTTTTTTTTATTCATTCGAGGGATGTGGGTGTTGCTTGGATAGGTTAAGTGAGTGGGAAAAAATATGGCAGATGGAGAGATGAGTATAATGTGGGAAAATGTGAACTTGTCTACTTTGGTAGGAAGAATAGAAAAGCAGTATATTATTTAACTGGAGAGACATTGCAGAACTCTGCAGTACAGAGGGACCTGGGTGTCCTGGTACATTTTCTTTTATTTGTTTGGGAGGTGTGGGCATCACTGACTATGCCAGCATTTAATGCCCATCCCGAATTGCCCTGGGGAAGGTGGTGGTGAGCTGCTTTCGTGAACTGCTGCAGTTCTTGGGTTTAGGTACACCAACAGTGCTGGTAGCAAGGGAGTTCCTAGATTTTGACCCAGCCACAGTGAAGGAATGACAATATAGTTCCAAGTCAGGATGATGTGTGGCTTGGAGGGGAACTTGCAGGTGGTGGTGTTCCCATGCATCTGCTGCCCTTGTCCTTCTAGGTAGTAGAGGTCACAGGTTTGGAAGATACTGTCGAAGGAGCCTTGGTGAGTTGCTGCAGTGCATCTTGTAGATGGTACACACTGTTGCCACTGTGCATCGGTGGTGGAGGGAATGAATGTTGAAGGTGGTAAATGGGGTGCTAATCAAGCGGGCTGCTTTGTCCTGGATGGTGTCGAGCCTTGAGTATTGTTGGAACTACACCCATCCAGCCAAGTGGAGAGTATTCCATCACATTCCTGACTTGTGCTTTAAAGATAGTGGACAGGCATTGGGGAGACAGGAGGTGAGTTACTCGCCACAGAATTTATTTAGAGAGATACAGCACTGAAACAGGCCCTTCGGCCCACCGAGTCTGTGCCAACCATCAACCACCCATTTATATTAATCCTACACTAATTCCATATTCCTACCACATCCCCTCCTGTCCCTATATTTCCCTACCACCTACCTGCAATAGGGGCAATTTATAATTCCCAGCCTCTGACCTGTTCTTGTAGCACAGCATTTATGTGGCTGGTCTAGTTCAGTTTCTGATCAATGGTGACCCCCAGGATGTTGACAGTGGGAGATTCAGCGTGGTATTGCCATTGAACGTCAAGGGGAGAAGGACAGATTCTCTCTTGTTTGAGATGGTCATTGCCTGGCACTTGTGTGGCATGAATGTTACTTGCCACTTATCAGCCCAAGCCTGGAGGTTGTCCAGGTCTTGCTGCATATGGACACAGGCTCCTTCAGTATCTGAGAAATTGCGAACAGTGCTGAACATTGTGCAATCATCAGCGAACATCCCCACTTCTGACCTTATGATGGAGGAAGGCCATTGATGAAGCAGCTGAAGATGGTTGGGCCTAGGACATGACCCTGAGAAACCCCTGCTGTGATATCATGGGACTGAGATGACTGACCTCCGACAATCACAACCATCTTCCTTTGTGCTAGGTATGACTCCAACCAGCAGAGTTTTCCCCTGATTCCCAATGAATCCAATTTTGCTAGGGCTCCTTCAAGCCATACTCGGTCAAATGCTGCCTTGATGTCAAGGGCAGTCACTCTCACCTCACCTCTGGAGTTCAGCTCTTATGTCCAGTACTTGTGTCCATGTTTGGACCAAGGCTGTAATGAGGTCAGGAGCTGAGTGGCCCTGGGGGAACACAAACCGAGTGTCAGTGAGCAGGTTATTGCTGAGTAAGTGCTGCTTGACAGCACTGTTGATGACCTCTTCCATCACTTTGATGATGATCGACAGTAAACTGACAGGGCAGTAATTGGACGGGTTGGATTTGTCCTGCTTTTTGTGCACAGTAAATACCTGGGAAATTTTCCACATTGCTGGGTAGAAGCCAGTGTTGTAGCTGTACTGCAACAGCTTGGCTGGGGGCGCGGCTAGTTCTGAAGCACAAGTCTTCATTTCTATTGCTGGAATGCTGCCAGGGCCCATCGCCTTTGCGGTACCCAGTGCCTTCAACCGTTTCTCAATACCACGTGAAGTGAATTGACCTGGCATCTGTGATGCTGGGGACCTCAGAAGGAGGCCGAGATGGATTATCCACTCGGCACTTCTGGCTGAAGATGGATGCAAATATTTCAGCTTTGTCAACTGACCGTCTGACAAAAAAAAACTTTTTATGCTGACTAAAGCAGTTTGATAGCTTATTTTGGCATTATTTCAAGTCAGCATGTATCCACCAAATCTTTGAGTTCAAAGATCATGTGATGATGTGTCCTTTAAATTCAACTTATTGATCTGTGTGTGCACAATTTCAATTATTTTTTCCAGAGTAGACATCGGCTTTTTCAAACTATATGGCACACAGAAGTTACAATCAGGCATATCAAAGTTGATCAGTTACTGTGCACTGGGTCAATTAGGCATTTTGTGAAATGCAGAACAAAACAAAAAGTACAGAAATGAACAAGAAACAAAGATCTATCATCCTTTCTCTAAACAAAAAAAATCTATATACTTGAAAGTGAAATAAGCAAAGAAATGACCTACATTGTTATTTCACAGTACGATGGTTAAATTATCTGAGATATCAATCATAAATTTATTTACTATCGTTAAATAACTAGATTAATAATTACATTCAGTTTTTCAATTTTCTTAATTATCTGCCACAGCAGAAAACAAAGTAATCTTTTAACACCTCATGGAAAGTAACAAGCATTTACTCTGAAATGGATGATAACGATTATAAAAATTGTCATTTCTATTGGGCAAGATTCTAATTACAAAATCCTATTTAGAAAATAGCAAAACACATTATTTATTTTCTATTTGTGTAAAAAATCCCAGATTCTCTAAAATTCTTCACCTTAGACCAAACAAAATGAACTCAAAAAACCAACACAACCAATGACCTCATGTTTCCATGTGAAACAGTCATATCACTGAAACCACCATTTGGACATGAGCACCTGGTAAGGCTTTAGTGAAATGATACCATATAATTCAAACTGTCAGTTTAGGTGCCAATAGCAACAACTGCCCTATTTTTCCTTAAGATGAAGTTAAATTTTAGTCAGTATCTGATCTACATTTCAATTATAACCCCATTTTTAATTTCCTTTTGGCTTTGAAAATAAATGATACATTCCATCCAGTATATTCACAAAACCTGTAAACATCCACTCCTGGCCAATGAAATATGAAAATCATTGTTATAAAAGACGTACTTATATGGCATCTGATCACAGCCTGAGAAATGTCTCAAAGCACTTAATTAGAATTTTTAAAAATATTATGTAGATGAATAAATGACTAGATGAATGACCAGTTAATGTGTTTTTGATAATGTCTGCTGATGGAGGAATATTGGTCGGGACACCTGGTGAAATCTCGGCACTGCTCAGTAAAAATTTCCTGGGATTTAACATCCAACTGAATAGGATCTGGGTTTAACACCTTATTTGATGGACAGCACATCCAACAATGCAGCACACCCTCAGAGTTGCACTGAAGTGCCAGCCTAGATTAAATTCTCAAGTCCTAGAGTGAAGCTTGAGCTATAATCTTACAACTCAGAACAGTGTTACAAACTGAGCCAATCTGACACTCATAACGCACCTCTTAGTATCAGTTTATTAACAGAGTAAACTGAAAAATTACGCTGCTCAATGATTTTGTTGCAATAGGTTCTTTTAAAACATTTTAATACCATGTGAGTGGTGGGATAAGTAAATTGGGGAAGACAGAACTATGTATGTTATATAAATTTAAGAAAAAAAGTCTACTCCATTCATGCTACAGCTCATATAAGGCTGGATTTTAAGCAGCCCTCGACGTCGGGATCTGTGGCTGGGTGGGCAGGGCGCCTGAAGATGGCCCTGGACCTTGACAACAGCAGGGCCTGGCCCGATCCTGCTGGCGGCAGCAAAGCTCCATGACCGTCTCCCCGCCGCTGGGCGATGGGACCACAATTTGAATATTTAAATCAATTAAAATAATTAATTTAAATAAAATGACGTTGCTTCCTGATGTCCCGCTGCGATCGCTGGCCCAGCAGCCAGCATTCCTATACCTTCGGATCCCCGTCTGGGTAAACGAGGTGCAACACTGATGGGGAGGGGTGAGGAGATAAGTTTATCAGTGTGGCGGCGGGGAGAAATGGGGTCAAATTAACGTCATGGGTGTAGGGGATGGTGGGAATGGTTATAGTTTAAAGTTTATGCAGTTTTTTGGGCGGTGGGGGAGGAAGGTCAGATGGTAAAGCTAAGTGTTTTTTTGGGGCTTCTGGAGAGAGAGTTCTAGATTTCCACACCCTTTGGTTGAAAAGGTGCGTCCTAAGTCTGCTGGGCACTAATCTTGCCATTCTACTCCCCATCCAACTCATCCTTCCTATTGCTGACCCTGTGGACACTGCCCCTCTCCACATCACCCTCCAGAATGTCTGTTCACTTGTGAACAGGCCCTTGCCCTCCCTGAGCTCATTGTGGATGACTGCATTGACATCATGGCCTTGATGGAAACATGGCTGAGGGATGATAACACCTTCCCTCTAAATTAAGTCTCCCTGCCTGGCTATACTTACCACCACTTTCCCTACACAGTCTGTCGCAGTGGTGGTGTGGCTCCCTATTCCTCTGGAACTTTCTCCCCCGCCCCTGCACCCCCCCACCCACCACCCCCCCCCCCCCCAAGCATTTCACCTTGTTCCACCCTCTCGCCTCATTTAAAATCCTCGTTCTCTTCTGCCTAAGTACCATATAAAATGTTCTTACCAGAATATCTTCACTGATTTCTTCATCCTCTGCACCGAGTGACTACTCATCCCCAGTGATTTCAACCTCCATCTTAATTTCATCATGCTCTCTTTCCTCTGAGTTCACTGCCCTCCTCTCCTCCCTTAATCTCTCACTCCATATAAACACCCCAGCCCATATTCATGGCCACCTTCTTAATCTTGCTACTCCCGTTGTGTAAATCATAGGTAAGGCATCACTGACCACTTCCTTGTAGTGCTTTCCACCCATATCCTCCTGCCCCCTCCTACTTCCTTCTATGTCCACCCCTGGAAAGAAACTCTTGCCAATTCACTTACAACTGCATTTTCAAAATCTCAACTGTCGAGGCTTTGGCGCTCTGTTTACCACAACATTTCTGCAGCTATTGATCTGCTCAACCACATTCTCACCTCCATCTTTGATGCCCTAGTCCCCATTAAAACTATTACTCTATTTCACCCCAGCTGTTCCGCCTGGAGCAGCCCTCATCGCCACTCCCTTAATTCCAGGGACACAAACTTGAATGGATTTGGTGGTTTAGTCAGTCACTGCCAGATCTGGCTGGACCACATAAAGTGTAATCAAATCTTGCTCTCATCTGCCAAAACTGCTCACTATTCCAGGATCACCCTGGATTGCAAAGATAACCCCCAGCTTCTTTCTCTGGTGCAAACAATCTCTCCTTAATCCCATTTCTCCTGTCTTCTCCATCCTTACGTCCAACAAGTGCAAGGAGATAATGGACTTCTTCGTCACTAAGATTCAGACCATCCAATCAGCTGCCTTTGCTGCTTCCACCCCTTCCCCTAGCCCACTGAGCCTAGATCCCTCAAAGGCTCTCTCCTGCCCTCGGTTTGAACTCACTTTCTCTAGTTTCTCTCCCATATCCCCTCATGTCCTGAGTTCATCTTGTCCAATACACTGATTCCTGCTCCTTCAACCCTATTTCCACTGAACTGCTGACCACCCAACTTCCCTTCCTTGCTCTCATGTTAACTGAGATAATTGACCTACATTGGTTCCTTGTTGAGCCTCTCCTCAGTTCTCTCCCTCTCTCCTTCAAATCTGTTATCAACCCTCTTCTCAAAAAAAACTAACCCTTGACCTGTCTGTCCTTGCAAACTATCACCCCATCTCCAACCTCCCTTTTCCTCTCCAAAGACCTTGAACATGGTTTTGCCTTCCAAATCCGTGCCCATTTTCCCCAAAACTCTATGGTTGAATCCCTCCAGTTTTCCATCCCTGCAACAGCACTGAAGTGGCACTCAGTCACAAATGACATCCTATGTGAACATGACTCCCTCTCGTCCTGTCTGCAGCTGTTGACAGGGTTGACCACACCATCCTCTTTCAACACCTCTCCACTGTTGGCCAGCTGGGTGGGACTGCATGTGCCTGGCTTCATTCTTTTTTACCCAGTCATAGCCAGAGAATACCCTGCAATAACTTCTCTTCCCGACTGCACTGTTAGCTTTACTATCACTCAAGGATCAATCCTTGGCTCCCTCCTATTTCTCATCCACATGATGTCCCTTGGTGACATTATCCAAAAACACAGCACCAGTTTTCACATGTGTGCTGATGACACCAAACCCGGCCTCAACACCACCTCTCTCGACTCGCCCACTAACTCTAACTTGTCAGACTGCTTGTGCAACATACAGTACTGGATGAGGGGAAGTTTCCTCCAATGCTATACTGAGAAGACCAAAGACATTGTCTTTGGTCCCTGCCACAAACTCTGTTCTCCAGCTTCTGACTCCATCCATCCCCAGCAACTGCATGAGGCTGACCGCTGAGACGAGCTTCCAAACCAGATATCCCCACCATTATTAAGACCATCTATTTCCATCTCCATAATGTCACCCAACTCATCTGCTGCTGAAACCTCATCTATAGACTTGACTATTCCAATGCACTCCTGGACGGCCTCCCACATCCTACCCTCTGCTGACTTGAGCTTACCCAAGCTTCTGCTGCCTATGTCCTAACTCACACCGTCCCGGTCACCCATCACCCACATGTGCTCGCTGACCTACAGTGGTTTCTGGTTGAGTAACTCCTCGATTTAAAATTTCTCATCCTGGTCTTCAAATCCCACCATGGCATTGCTTCTCCCCATCTCTCATCTCTTCCAGCTCCACAGCCCTCCAAGATATGTTCACTCCTGCAATTCTGTCCTCGAGCATGCCCAATTTTAATCGCTCAACCACTGGAGCTGTGCCTTTAGCTGTGAAGGCCCTAAGCTCTGGAATTCCCGACCTAAACTTCTCTGCCTCTCTTTTCTCCTTTAAGACACTTAACACCTACCTCTGAGCCAGCTTTTGATCATCAGTCCTGGTACCTCCCTATGTGGCTCAGTGTCAAATTCTGTGAAACGCCTGGAGATATTTGCTACATTAAATGCGCATTGTAAATACAAGGTGGTGTCGTTTTCACTCCTAACTGGCCTAGCTCAAATTTTAAGATTATGCTCTCACTTTTGGATTCTCACACCAGTAGCAGTAGTTTTTCTGTATCTACTTGATCAAATACATTCATAATTTTGCAGAGTCAGGTTAGATCATCCTTCAACCTTGTAAACTCAAGGGAAATCAAACAAGTTTTTGCAACATGTTCTCATAATTTAACCTTTTGAAACTCATCATCATCCTAATGAATTTGCACTAAACTAAGACCAACGTTTATTTCCTACAGTTTGGTGACCAAAACTGATCATCATCAGACCCCATCTACCATACTAAGGCTCCGTACAATTGAAGCATCACCTCCTCACTTTGGTATTCCAGCCCCCTTGAGTTAAAGGCTAACATTCCATTAGCCTTTTTTTCTTTTTATCTCACCTATAAAATCCATTTATAATTTTAAACACCTGGGTTAGATCCCTCCTTAACTTCTAAACTCAAAGGAATATAAACCAAGTTTATCCAGGGAATACAAGCTACATTTATCCAACCGGCCATCATAATTTAACCCTTTAAACCCCGGTATTGTTCTAGTAAATCTACACTGTACCCCTTTCCAGAAAGTGATTCCATTTCCCTGTATCCTTTTATATTCTTCAATCCAAAATACTTATCCAATTTTCATTTAAATTATGCTTTAGTCTCTGCATTAAAAATAATTCTTTAAAATTGCCCCTTCGTTCTAGTGATAATCGTGAGTGTATGTCCCCGCTAGCCAAGAAGCCAATCAGAGGAAATCATTGAACAACATTTACCCTTTCAAAAAGTACTTTTGAAAACCTTTTAAGTTCATCCTTATCTGCTCAGTTCAGTGAAAAATGTCTCTCATTCTTTAAGACAGTGAATTTTCCCTGTAACTCTTTCATGGCTTTAACAGCTTTCCTATTAAGTCATATTCAGAACTGTAAGCAGTACTCAAACTATGATTGTATAAATTTAACATCCTTTCTCAGTTTTTGTATTCAACACACCTATGTTTACATCCATGAACGCCAGTTGTGCTTATTCTACCTACAATCCAACCTTTAAAGATCTGAAATAAAAACCAACATAGTGCTGGAAATACTCAGCAGGTCTGGCAGTATCTGGGGAGAAAGAAACAGTTAACGTTTCAGGTCTGTGACCTTTCATAAGAACTGGCAAAAGTAGAAATTTATCAGTTTAAAGCACAAGTGAAGGAGGGTGGGGTGGGGAAGAGAACAAAAGGGAAGGTGTGTGATAGGGCAGAGGGCAGGAGAGATTAAGTGACAAAGATGTCATGCGACAAATGCAAAGGGAGTGCTAATGGTTGTGGTGAAAGACAAAGCATTAGTCCAGACAGAATGTTAACGGCAGAATAATGAACAGCTCTGTCCAAAAGCACAAACAAATTTTGTTGTTCTCGCCTTTAAAGATCTGTGTTTTCTCACCCCTAAATCTCTCTTTTTGTCCCCGGTTAAGAATCTCACTGTTGAGGAAATATTTGTTTCCACTGTACATTTCACAAAAATGCATTACTTCACATTTCTTTGCATTCAATGGCATCTACCATCTTTCTGCCCACTCTGCTAACCTGGCTATGTCTTCCTGCAATCTGCCTCAGTTTGCCATGTTCCTGAATTTGGCATCAACTGTAAGCTCATGTCATTCTTCTTGTGCCTATCCAAACCATTTATACAAATGAAAACAAAAACAGGCCAAAGTATAGTTTCCTGAAGTGCACCACTATAGACAGCTTGCCAATTGAAAACATCGCTGTACCTTTACTTTTTACTTTTTAATCCCCAAGTTAGCTTTCCATTTAGGTAGTTACATTTTCTTTGCTGCATGTTACAAGTTTCGGGTCCTCCTGGATACAATAGTGTTGCCCACCTCCAATCTTTTCAAAGGCAGACTGAGAAATATTTGGTAAGGAAAGGCCAGATCGGAATTGTTAAAGATAATGTATTGAACACATTTATTTAGGGTTTGTAACTTTTCTACTTCTAGTTCCATTTATCTCAAACTTGCTTTTTTTTTTAAAAAAAGCATTTGAATATTTACTTCCAGTAGCAAGTCTTTCACATCTTCCTATGCTACCCCCTACTCACTTTCACCCTTTTCTGTAAAATTAATGCATAGTTTTTAAGAATAAGGGAATGACAAATGGTTACAAGATGACTTCCTTCACTATGTTGACTGCTAGTCTTCATTCATATTTCCTCTTAACTTTCCTAATCTCCTGCTTCTCTAGCTCCCTATAAATTAAATTTTTCATAGTTTACTTCTACATTGCCTACTTTATATTTAGGTCTTTCTAAAAAAAAACTTCACTTTTGCTCTAAACTAAGATGGCCCTTTACTCTTAGTCAAAACTAATTTAACCTAAATCATATCCATCTTGTATTTGAATATTTCCCACTGCTGGTCTTTTGTCAGAACTGCCTTTTTCTCTGCAACTAATGAGTTTGAACTAGGTCACGTTTCATCCCACTAAAACTGACTAAATTCCAGACCAACAGTTTTATACTGATTTCGCCAGCACCCCCATCTTATCTATTTTCAATGTGAATCCGAGTAGGTGTTGGCCATTGCTTTCCAAGTGTTTTCCTACCTCAAGGTCACTAACTTTTCATTATTCAGGAGAGTTAGCACCTGGAGGACCTACTACAGGATCTGAGGAACTGAACTGAGGTGATGTTTGCCAAGAACGGGAGGAAGAACCAGCTTCTCTAACAGGTGTGCATGGAAGTGGCCAAGGAAGTCAGCAACAGTGTGGCCCCTCCAACCTGCAGTGCACCAAAAGTTCAAGGACCTCAAAAGTGCAGGAATGGTGAGTGGCATAAGACTTCCAAGTGCCAAGCCTCACACTGACGTTCCCAGCATTCTCCTGCACAATACTCCTCGGAGCAATACACCTTGCAACTTCACTCATTCCTCTCTCTGCAGGCCCCTCCTCGCATTCCCATCTGGACAGCCAACACTCTCATTCATCTTTGTGTCATTCATAGTCACCCTCCACAAATAATTTGATTCTCTCTTCGTCACACAATCCATTTCTAACACTCAAAACTCTGATTTCTCGCCTTGCAGACGACAGCACACAACTCTGGAGAGAGGCAGAGACCCAGTGGGGGTGGGGTTGGCCATCCAGTGAAAGCCACCTTGATGGCCACTGGCAATGCATGCCCACCTGGTCCACTGGGAAGGAGGTCTTATAAAGCCTGAGCCTCCTGAGGCACTGGTGCTCAGACATGTCGAGAGCTGATCCTCTGTTGCAGGGTCTCATCTCCTTGGAGCTGGACCTCGGTCTCTATTCCCCCCTGCCCAGTGAAGCAGAATGTGGCCGAGGAGAAGGTAGCAGGTGCTGCTGCTGGTGTTGCTCCTGGTGTTATTGGTGTTGCTCCTCTTGTTCCTCATCAGAGATCTGAGATAGAGCTGCACAGGCTGCTCCCTTGCCACCATGAAAGCTAGCAGCAGGCAGCTGCAGCTCAAGATGAGTGAAGTGAATGACAAATGAACTGACTGACAAATGAACTGACTTCCAAGAAATTGACAATCACCTGTCAAGCAGTGATAGCACATTCTCAGATGAAGTGCTGTGAGCATCTTCCTCTCACCTAGGCATAGCTGCAGCTCTTCAGTTTCACTGTTTGAAGGCTTCTGAGCCTGTCAGTTTCACTGAAGAAGCACTCCCCATTGTGCACTCACTTAGTTGACCCTGGAAGTTGCTGACAGCTCAGAAAATAGGTGTGTTAGCTATGAAAGCCAGAATGTTTGGTTAAAATAGCAAGTAATTGCCAATCTGACATTACAATTACTCATCTGAGAGCTCCAAGGGGAGGGGGGGTGGGGGGGGGGGAGAAAGTTCCCTGCTCACCTACAAACCAGCCAAGGTGAAACCTGGAAGTGAGCGGGCGGGCTCATGTCGGGATTGTGACCCAAGGTCACTTTTAGTGGATTTAACACCCCTCACACACCCAAACCCACCTCTCCTTGACAATTAAGCTTCTGCCCAATATCTTCAACACAAGTAATCAATATTACGTACAACGTATTCAATCACAAAAACTCAATATAAATAAAATTGTGGAATTTGGATGGGGAAATCACACTCCAGTAACTTACATTCTTATTCTGAATGTTACCATATTTTGTATCAACTAAGTGGGTATATATTATTAACCTACATATGTTTGCAGTATCAACTTTGGCAATGTTATATTTTATAATTGCATACTTGGTCAATAAAATGTTTGCAAATCATGTTAGGAGTCCCAAAAAATTGAGAAAAGCAATACATGAGATCATAAGAACTACACTGCTTTTCGGACACATCATGTCAGCAAATATATTTTAAAACAACTAGGGACGTCTTTGAGCACTAACATTTATTTTTTCCATATTTACTGGATCCTCAGTGTAAACATGCTAAAGTTATATTTACCTCTTCAAACTCATTACAATGAAAGCTATAGAGACCTTACAAGGTCAGATTTGTTAATCTGTGCAGCTGTTTTGTACATTGAGAACAAAATCTTATGTCAAATCATTGCAAAGCAGAGGTCAACAGTCTGCTTTCCTGTTACAGAAGAAAGCTACAACTCATGTTACATCGGTATATTCTTGGCTCAGTGTACAGAAGATTTCTTTTGATGTCAATTTTAAGTTAGCAACCAAGAGAAATGCAAACATTTTTATTGAGCATTAATTTCATGCCTTACCCCAAGATGGCGAGCACTTGAAAAGCAATGGAGTAGCAACACTCTAAGGCTGGCCTGAAAGTACAGGCTCTCAGACACACATCACTGTGTTTCTACTGTATGTGACGACTGCATAGCATTTGCAGGTGATGCTATCCTGGTGGTAACTGATGATATTCTACTGTGTGGCATTTCAACAAATGACTAAGTTGCTGTAGATGAAAGAGTGCTTACAAGTCCAACAAGTTAGGTTTATACAGGTTGATGCAAAAACTTTCAGATTTTATACACGTAATACTTAATTTTTTCCTTCCATTGATTTAGACATGCAAATTTATGCGATATTGAATGGTTTGTGGCTCTGATTGTATACACAACAGTAGAGTTATAGAGTTATACAGCACAGAAACAGGCCCTTCAGCCCACCGTGTCTGTGCCGGCCATCAAGCACCTAACTATTCTAATCCCATTTTCCGGCACTTGGCCCGTAGCCTTGTATGCGATGCCGTTTCAAGTAAACAGTACACATGAAACATGTTACATTATTGTACATTATACTCAAGACCAAAAAACAAATAAAATGCAATGTTTACAGAACCAGATGTTCAACATGCAGAGTACTAACAGAGCAACCTCAACATCTTTTGTGCCAATAAATTCAGACTGGGTCAATTATTTAATCCTTGGGAATTTGATATGAAGTGTTAAATCTGAATTTGCATTGCTTTATTCAACTGCCTACATAATTCATTTGCATGTACTGTAAACTGTAGCCATGGATCTAATGTAATGACTGATGCGCTCTGTTGCTGAGAGACAATACCCACAAATCGGGCTGGATTTTAAGAGCCCGCCATCGCTCCCGGCAGCAAGCTCAATAAATGGCGGCCCGCATGCTGAAGAGCCGCCGCGACCTCCTGTGCGACGGTTCATTTAAATTGCCAGGGCAATCTGCCGCCAGCGCCACCACCCTCCAATCATGTGCAGGGGGCGGGCTGTCTATCGCCGGCAATGGCATCAGCTACCTGTGCGCAGGCGCTGGTGCCATTTTTAAAGGGCAGTCAGCCCTGTTGGCAAATTTGAATTTTTAAAGTGAACCATTCCCTCCCAAAATTTACAAAATAAAATTGTAACGTCCCTTTCCAACCCCCCAATAAAAATTACATTCGGTATTTGCCCTTTCCACCAAAAACACTTACCTTTTAAATCTGACCTCCCTACCCTCCACCAGACTACACAAAGTTTGAAGTTCACCCCTTCACTATCCCCGACACTCATTACATTTATTTGACCCCACCACCACAATGGGACGCAGAGCCTGTTTCAGTGCTGTATCTCTAAATAAATAAATAAAAATTTTCTAGCAGCTTAACTTTGTAACAGTTAATGCAAAATTCTTTCATAGCCACTTTTATTCTAAACAGAATTTTTATGAAATTAATCTTGGTTGCATTTATGAAATGTATGAAGAAGTTAGCATCTTATTAAACAAAGTGAAAATGAATGCTGTACCCTAAGTTTATGAACTTCCAAGCAAATGGGCACTTTACAGGGCCTGTTTCAGTGCTGTATCTCTCTATATTTCTATAAGGCATTCAATTCAAAACTGCATTTCTAGATTGTTGGAAGAAAATGTGTGAAAAAATGTACAAGTCTAGAGGAAGCATTTGTATTCAAAATACTACTCCTTCCTATATTAGAAAAAAAACATTTAGTAGAACATTTTTCTTTCAAAAGAAAGTATCAGATTTTGCTGTCAGCATGAAGTAGTAGGGTCTGCCTCGCTAAGTAGTGACCTCTCACAGTTGTGAGGCAGTGAGCTCTACCATGACCATTCAGGTTGGTGCAACATCATAGCCCCACTCTTTATGAAGGTACTGCTTGGGAACACACAATGCAGTCGTCATTACTGATATTGCTAGAACAATGCATTTAATGAGACCAGATTCAAGACTCTATACCAGCTACAAAATTGTCATTTAATAAAATACATTTCAAGTAAAACTAACATTTTTTACATGTAAAACGATGTGTACCATAGCTACAAGAGCAGGTTAGAGGCTAGGAATCCTGTGGTGAGTAACTCACCTCCTGACTCCCCAAAGCCTGTCCACCATCTACAAGGCACAAGTCAGGAGTGTGATGAAATACTCTCCAGTTGCCTGGCTGGGTGCAGCTCCAACACTCAAGAAGCTCGACACCATCCAGGACAAAACAGCCCACTTGATTGGCACCCCATCTACAAACGTTCACTCCCTCCACCACCAAAGCACAGTGGCAACAGTGTGTACCATCTACAAGTTGCACTGCAGCAATGCACCAAGGCTACTCAGGCAGCACCTTCCAAACCCGTGACCTCTACCAACTAGAAGGACAAGGGCAGAAATGCGTGGGAACACCACCACCTGCAAGTTCCCCTCCAAGCCACAGACCATCCTGACTTGGAACTATATCGCCGTTCCTTCACTGTCGCTGGGCCAAAATCCTAGAAATCCCTTCCTAACAGCACTGTGGGTCTACCTACTCCACATGGATTGCAGCGATTCAAGAAGGCAGCTAACCACCACCTTCTCATGGGCAATTAGGGATGGGCAATAAATGCTGGCCTAACCAGCGTCGCCCACATCCCATGAAAAGAATAAAAAAATGTGCAAAATGTATTGCCCGCAATACTTTATTTGCACTTTAATAAGTTTCAATTTTAAATGAGATTTTTCCATTGCTCACTAGTTCAGCATGCCACATGACACTGTATTTAGCTGCAGGACTCAGAATATCCTAGATCTATCCTAGATTTGTGCTAAATAAGCTGATCTCGACTAGCCTAATGATGCAAGCACTTTAACTGACCTTAAGAACACTGGTTTAGGCGTCAAGAGAAACACCAAGATTTCTATTCCCAATTGCATCTGGTCTTCACTCTTGAAAGTATATTTGCATAGGTCTCTGGCAAGGATCAGGTTGGGGTTGCAGGTGGTCAATCTGACTATGAGATGCACTCTCTGTACTCACAAGAAGGGGCACTTGGGCAAGATACCAGGAAGCCAACATTGTTTATGCAAGTGCATACCACCATAAGCCACTATTTTCAGGATTTATCGATAAAGTACTCTTCAGGGCTAACTTAAACCTGCGTATGGATGGTTACATCCTGGTAGAATACCTACCACTGTTAACAATATAGTCCCATCTGAAGCCACCTTAACCCACAGTTTCTTGAATCTCTGGAGGTGCCTGCCGGATGCCACTCCATTAATGCCGGAGGACAAGGATACCCCTTACATGACTAACACAAAAAGATGACTTCCATTTATATAATGCCTTTCATTACCTCAAAGCGCCGTGGAGTGTTTTACAGCCAATGAAGTACTTTCGGAGTGTAGTCACTACTGTAATGAAGGAAACATGACAGAAAATTTGCACACAGCAAGGTCCCACAAACAGCAATGTGGAAATGACCGATAATTTGTTCTTAGGTTTTGGCGGAGGGGTAAAAATTGACCAGGACACAGGTATATTAAAGCCTGGGGACCAACACGATGATTAGTGAGGGCAGGGCTAGAGGCTTCATACAATATGGCCCAGTCTCCAGCACCAAAATGGTGTGCTACATTCTGCACAATCTAGCCACACAGAAAGACCGAAATTTGGAACAGCCAGAGCAGCAGTCATCAGCAAGCAAGGAAGCAGAAGGAGGGGTACCTCAACATCTTAAAACGAGAGATCTGAGGGATATTAACTGCTCAGCAATTACAGTGAGCTGTCCATTCCCCACCATCAAAACTTCACAAAGCCTCTCTATATTAACAGTCCTTACGAAATCCTTCACACTTCCTAATCTTACATGAAAGAACATTCAAACTAATTCACCCAGCTTCTATTTCAGTTAAACAGACTAATGGAATGCTGGCCTTTATATCAAGAGGATCAGAATACAAAGGGGAAGAAGTCATGCTTCCGCTATACAAAGCCCTGGTTAGCCCATACCTGGAGTGTAGTGAAGAGTTCTGGGCACCACACCCTAAGAAAGACATATTGTAGGGAGTGCAGCGTAGATTTACCAAGAAGATATCCTGGGCTCCAGAGATTAAAGTACGAGGAGAGACTATACAAACTGGAGGTGTATTTCCTGAAGTTTAGAAGAAGGTTAAGGTGTCATGTGATCAAAGTTTTCAAGATATTAAGGGGAACAGATATTTCCACTGGTTGAGGAGCCCAGGACTATTGGGCACGGTCAAAAGTTAGAGGTAGACCTTTCAGTAGTGAAATTAGGAAACACTTCTAAACACAAGAGTGGTAGAAGTTTGGAACTCTCTTACAAAAATGACAATTTTTGTAGAACAATTGTTAATTTTAAATCTGAAATTGATAAGATTTTTGTTAACCAAAGATATTAAGGGATATGGGGGCAAAGGCAGGGGATATGGAGTGATCAGTCCTAATCTCACTGAATGCCAGTAAAGGTTAGAGGGGATAAATAGTCTAGTCCTGTTTCTATGTTCCTATGTATCAACCAAATCAAAGTTTTCATACGTTGGATACAATCTGGATATTTAGCCAAGTTGAAAATGAAAGTACTGTTACACAAAATGCTAATATTCAGATGTCTTTATGTATCCTTATCTACTCCTTAAGCTGTTATCTGTAAAAATGCTCTTTAATGAAAAGAATTGTAATATATGCAAACTTTCTGATAATTGTGGTTCAAAGCATTTGTGAGGTGACAGTTTCCTAGACTATTTAAGCATTTTAATTGGAAGCAAATGCTTAGCAGCCTTAAAAAAAAATTCCCTTGATAATTACAGCGAGGGTCAGTTTTAAGATAGAGATTTAGCTCAGTGCACGAACTGCAACATCTGCTGTTGCAAAGAGCTGATAGCTAGCTTCTTTATTGCAGTCTTAATAATGATAATGAGATATCACACCAATACCATCATCTTGGGAGTAATAGTCAGAATGCGTTTACCTTTCTCAATGATGCACTGATTTTTTAAAAATTACCAGCTGCGCATTCTTATGGGTTTCAGGAGGAATTTAGGAAGCTATGTTGCTGGAATTTCGAGGACAGTTAAAATTACTAAGAACTCAAAGATCTTTAAAAGGATTCAGAATTTTTACAACAATTTCACCAAAAAAACCATCCTGAAGAGAAAATTCAGGAAAGTTAATTGGACCAGATCAAAGCAACTTCTGATTGTCCCTGATGCTCAACATCATTGAGCTATGATTTAAAAAGTAAACATACACAGCAGAAAATTCACCATTATCGTGTTCTGAACATAGGGTCCCTCGTTGCACAAAGATTTCATGGGCTAAATGACCGTTTCTAAACTGTAACATTCTTTAATTCCTGGATAAACTAATCCTTTTCACTTGCAGTTTTGCCATTTGATACTCAGATTGGAAAATGTTTTTCTCGTGTGTAAAATTCTTGAACTGTAATTAAAAATGATTGTAAATATGGTAAAACATGATGATTTTCTTTTTACCTGATTTCTTTCATATACCGATCATAGAATTAAACCAGCAAGATCATCATAAGCGTCTAATAAGGGAACTAAGAAAAACATATTGGCCTCTAGCCAAGCTGTTCAAGTATAGCTACAACTCGGGCACCTACTAGGTTAGGCGGTGGCGTAGTGGTATTATCACTGGATTAGTAACACAGAGACCCAGGGTATTTCTCTGGGAATAGGGTTCGAATCCCACCACAGCAGAAGGTGGAATTTGAATTTAATTAATAAATCTGGAATTAAAAAGCTAGTCTAATGATGGCCGTGAAAGCACTGTCGATTATTATAAAAACCCATCTGGTTCACTAATGTCCTTGAGGGAAGGAAATCTGTTGTCCTTACCTGGTCTGGCCCACATTTGACCCAGACCCACAGCAATGTGGTTACAGACCCTCTGAAATGGCCGAGCAAGCCACTCAGTTGTACCTAACTGCTACAAAGTCAATAAAAAGGAATGAAACCGGAAGGACCACCTGGCATCGACCTAGGCACCAGAAATGACAACGGCAAACCCAGCCCTGTCGACCCTGCAAAGTCCTCCTGACTAACATCTGGGGGCTTGTGCCAAAGTTGGGAGAGCTGTCCCACAGACTAGTCAAGCAACAGCCTGACATAGTCATACTCACGGAATCATACCTTACAGACAATGTCCCAAACACTGCCATCACCATCCCCGGGAATGTCTTGTCCCACCGGCAGGACAGACCCACCAGAGGTGGTGGCACAGTGGTATACAGTAGGGAGGGAGTTGCCCTGGATGTCCTCAACATCGACTCCGGACCCCATGAAGTCTCATGGCATCAGGTCCAACATAGTCAAGGTAACCTCCTACTTATTACCACCTACCGCCCTCCCTCAGCTGATGACTCAGTACTCCTCCATGTTGAACACCACTTGGAGGAAGCACCGAGGGTGACAAGGGCACAGAATGTACTCTGGGTGGGGGACTTCAATGTCCATCACCAAGAGTGGCTCGGTAGCACCGCTACTCACCGAGCTGGTCAAGTCCTAAAGGACATAGCTGCTAGACTGGGTCTGTGGCAGGTGGTGTGGGAACCAACACGAGGGAAAAACATACTTGACCTCGTCCTCACCAATCTGCCTGCCGCAGATGCTTCTGTCCATGACTGTATTGGTAGGAGTGACCACTGCACAGTCCTTGTGGAGATGAAGTCCCGCCTTCACATTGAGGATACTGTCCATCGTGTTGTGTGGCACTATCACCGTGCTAAATGGGATAGATTTCGAACAGATCTAGCAATGCAAAACTGGGCATCCGTGAGGCGCTGTGGGCCATCAGCAGCAGCAGAATTGTACTCAACCACAATCTGTAACCTCATGCCCCGGCATATCCTCCACTCTACCAATAGCATCAAGCCAGGAGACCAACCCTGTTCAATGAAGTGTGCAGGTGGGCATGCCAGGAGCAGCACCAAGCATACCTCAAAATGAGGTGTCAACCTGGTGAAGCTACAACACAGGACTATCTGCGTGCCAGACTGCGGAAGCAGCATGTGACAGACAGTGCTAAGTAATTCCATAACCAACGGATCAGATCTAAGCTCTGCAGTCCTGCCACATCCAGCCGTGAATGGTGGTGGACAATTAAACAGCTAACTGGAGGAGGTGGCTCCACAAATGTCCCCATCCTCAATGATGGGGGAGCCCAGCACATCAGTGCGAAAGATAAGGCTGAAGCATTTGCAACAATCTTCAGCCAGAAGTGCCGAGTTGATGATCCATCTCGGCCTCCTCCTGAAGTCCCCAGCATCACAGATGCCAGACTTCAGCCAATTCTATTCAGTCCGCGTGATATCAAGAAACAACTGAAGGCACTGGATACTGCAAAAGCTTTGGGCCCTGACAATATTCCGGCAATAGTACTGAAGACCTGTGCTCCAGAATGTGCCACACCCCTAGCCAAGCTGTTCCAGTACAGCTACAACACTGGCATCTACCCTGCAATGTGGAAAATTGCCCAGCTATGTCCTGTACACAAAAAGCAGGACAAGTCCAACCCGGCCAATTACCGCCCCATCAGTCTACTCTCAATCAGTAAAGTGATGGATGGTGTCATCAACAGTGCCATCAAGCAGCACTTGCTTAACAATAACCTGCTCAGTGACGCTCAGTTTGGGTTCCGCCAGGGCCACTCAGCTCCTGACCTCATTACAGCCTTGGTTCAAAATGGACAAAAGAGCTGAACTCAAGAGGTGAGGTGAGGTGAGAGTGACTGCCCTTGACATCAAGGCAGCATTTGACCGAGTATGGCATCAAGGAGCCCCAGCAAAACTGAGGTCAATGGGAATCAGGGGAAAAACCCTCTGCTGGCCGGAGTCATACCTTGCGCAAAGGAAGATGGTTGTGGTTGTTGGAGGTCAATCTTCTGAGCTCCAGGACATCATTACAGGAGTTCCTCAGGGTAGTGTCCTAGGCCCAACCATCTTCAGCTGCTTCATCAATGACCTTCCTTGAATCATAAGGTCAGAAGTGGCGATGTTCGCTGATGCTTGCATAATGTTCAGCACCATTCGTGACTCCTGACATACTGAAGCAGTCCGTGTCGAACTGCAGTAAGACCTGGACAATATCCAGGCTTGGGCTGATAAGTGGCAAGTAACATTCGTGCCACACAAGTGCCAGGCAATGACCATCTCCAACAAGAGAGAATCTAACCATCTCCCCTTGACATTCAACGGCATTACCATCGCTGAATCCCCCACTGTCAACATCCTAGGGGCTAACATTGACCAGAAACTGAACTGGAGTAGCCATACAAATACCGTGGCTACAAGAGCAGGTCAGAGGCTAGGAATCCTGAGGCGAGTAACTCACCTCCTGACTCCCCAAAGCCTGTCTACCATCTGCAAGGCACAAGTCAGGAGTGTGATGGAATACTCTCCACTTGCCTGGATGGGTGCAGTTCCAACAACACTCAAGAAGCTCGACACCATCCAGGACCAAGCATTGATTGGCACCCCATCTACAAACATTCACTCCCTCCACCACCGACGCACAGTGGCAGCAGTGTGTACCATCCACAAGATGCACTGCAGCAATGCACCAAAGCTCCTTAGACAGCACCTTCCAAACCCGCGACCTCTACCAACTAGAAGGACAAGGGCAGCAAATACATGGGAACACCACCACCTGCAAGTTCCCCTCCAAGTCACACACCATCCTGACTTGGAACTATATCGCCGTTCCTTCACTGTCGCTGGGTCAAAATCCCGGAACTCTCTTCCTAACAGCACTGTGGGTGTACCCACCCCAAATGGACTGCAGCGGTTCAAGAAGGCAGCTCACCACCACCTTCTCAAGGGCAATTAGGGATGGGCACTAAATGCTGGCCTAGCCAGTGACGCCCACATCCCATGAATGAATTCAAAAAAAAAATCTACTTGACAAAGTTGAAAATTGCACATATATATCCTGCCCTCAAAAGCCGGACACTGCAATCCAGTCAATTACCACCCCGTCGGCCTACTCTCAAACATCTAAAGTGATGCAAGGGTTCATCGACAGTGCTATCAAGTGGCACTTACTCACCACAACCTGCTCACCAATGCCTAGTTTGGGTTCCACTGGGACCACTCAGCTCCATACCTCTTTACAGCCTTGGTCCAAACATGGACAAAAGAGCTGAATTCTGGAAGTGAGATGAGAGTGACGTGACATCAAGATATCATTTTACTGAGTGTGGCATCAAGGAGCCATAGTAAAATTGAAGTCAATGGGAATCAGGGGGAAAACTCTCCACTGGCTGGAGTCATACTTAACATGAAGGAAGATGGTTGTGGTTGTTGGAGGCCAAACATCTCAGCCCCAGGACATTGCTGCAGGAGTTCCTCAGGACAGTGTCCTCGGCCCAACCATCTTCAGCTGCTTTACCATTGTCCTTCCCTCAATTATAAAGGTCTGAGGTGGGGATATTTGCTGATGATTGCAGTGTTCAGCCCAATTTGCAACTCCTCAGATCATAAAGCAGTCCATGCCTGCATGCAGCAAGACCTGGACAACATTCAGGCTTGGGCTGGTAAAGTACCATTTGTGCCACACAAATGCCAGGCAACAACCATCTCCAACAGAGAATCTAACCATCTTCCCTTGACGTTCAACAGCACCATCATCGCAGAACTTCCCACATCATCATCCTGGGGGCTTACCATTGACCAGAAACTTAACAGGACCAGCCACATAAATACTGTAGCTACAAGAGCAGATCAGAAGCTGGGAATGACTCCCCAAAGCCTTTCCACCAGCTACAAGGTAGAAGTTCGGATTGAGATGGAATACTCCCCATTTGCCTGGATGAATGCAGCTCCAACAACAGTCAAGAACTTAGACACCATCCAGGACAAAACAGCCCACTTGACTGGCATCCCATCCACCATCATAAACATTCATTTCCTCCACCACCAGCACACGCTGGCAGTAGTGTGTACCATCTACAAGATGCAATGCAACAGCTTGCCAAGGCTACTTCGACAGAACCTTCTAAACCTGCAATCTCTACTACCTAGAAGAAGGAGGACAGCAGGTAAACAGAAATACCACCACCTGAAGTTTTCCTCCAAGTTGCACACCATCTTGACCTGGAACTAAAGTGCCATTCCTTCACTGTTACTGGGTCAAAATCCTGGAACTGCTTCCCTAACCACACTGTGGGTGCACCTACACAAGGACTGAAGCGATTCAAGAAGGCAGCTCACCACCACCTTCTCAAGGGCAATTAGGGACGGGCAATAAATGCTGCCAGCAATGCCCACATACCATGAAGGCATTAAAAAGAGTGCAATTGGTAGAAACTAATTAGTTTTGGTGAAGGTTAAGTTCTTTTCATCATTATTTTTGAGCTGTTCTGTTCTAGATGGCCTGTTGCATTTTTCACTGCATTGGCAATGAGGATCACAGTCTGAGCACATAGTACCTTCAGGTTTCCTATTACAGCTCTATCGTGTCAGACTTTGCTAACAAGAATAAAGCAAGATGCATGCTGAAAAACACCTTTATTCTCTCAATTCGATAAATATAATTGTTTACTGATACAGTTTAGAACAGCGCAAATGCCAATAACTCCCTGTCTTACTTTATTTTTAACCTCTGTGCTGGTTTAGAAGACGGCTTAAATCTTTTAAACCACTTCAATTCTCAATGTCTGAAGTCAGTACTATATATCTTGGGGGATGAATTTTTCTTTTATCAGTAACTGTTTCACATGCAATTTTCTCACTAACAGTTGTGTGAGGTAGCAACAGCAGCTGCTATTTGTATTTAAAGGCGAGTACTTAATTTTTTTTTACGTCTTGAATGAGTTTCAAGCAAAGAAAGAGCAAGAGGCAGAAAACACTGGTGGAATAGTTTATAGGCCCTCTAACAGCAGGAATACTGTTGGACAAAGTATTAATCAAGAAATAAGAGATTTTAACAAAGGCGATGCAGTATTTGTGGAGTCTTTAATCTTCATGTAGACTGGACAAATCAAATTGGCAGAAGTACTTTGGAGGATGAGAATGCATTCCAGAAAGCTTCCTAGAACAATATGTCATGGAACCACCAGGGACCAGCCTAATTTAGATCTTGATTTGTGTAATGAAACACAGCTAATTTGTAATGTCATAGCAAGGGATCCTCTGGGGACTGTGATCATAATCTGACAGAATCTCACATTGAGTTTGAGAGTGACATACATAACTCCAAAACTAGAGTACTGAACTAAAATAAAACCAATTACATATGTATGAGGGGTGAGTTCACTAAGGAAAATTGGAAAATTAGATTAAAAGGTATGACAGCAGATAAGCAATGGTGAACAGTTCAAAATATTTCATAGTTCTCAACAAACATACATTCTATTGATAAATAAAAGAACACCACAGTAAAAGTGATCCATCTGTGGCTAATTAAAGAAGTTAAAGATAGTATTAGGTTAAAAGAGGAGGCTTATAATATTGCTAAAAACAATACTAAGCCTAATTAGGACAGTTTTAGAAACCAGCCAAGAATGACCAAAAAATTAATAAAGAAAATAGAATGAAAGTAAACTAGCAAGAAAAATTTTAAAAACAGATTGCAAGAGATTTTACAAGTTTGTAAAAAGGAAGCGAGTACTAAATATAAACATGGGTCCCAAAGAGACAGGAGAAATTATAATGGGGAACAAGGAAATGGGAAAGAAGTTGAACAAATATTTTCTGCTCATCTTCACAGCAGATGATACAAAAAAGGGTATAATGAGAAAGAGGAACTCAAAAGTAGTAGTACTGGTGAAAGTAATGGGACTAAAAGTCGACAAATCCCTTGGACCCGATGGCTTATGACCTAGGGTTCTAAAGCAGGTGGTTGCAAAAATAGTGGAACCACTGGTTGTAATCTTTGAAAATTCCATATGTTCTGGTATTCTCCCAATGGACTGGAAGATAGCAAATGTAACACCACTATTCAAAAAAGGAGCAACAGAGAAAACCATGCTCTCCAGGCCAGTTTGTTTGACATCAGTCATTGGGAAAATCCTGGAATCCTATTATTAACGGCAGGGCACTTAGAAAATCATAATATGATTAGATGAGTGAACATGGTTTTATGAAACAGAAATGGTGTTTGACAAATCTATTAGTGTTTACATAGTGTTTACTATGTAACTAATCGGAGTGATGAAGGAGAACCAGTGGATGTAAGCATATTTAGGTTTTGGGTGGAGATAGGAAATAGCAAGGGATAGAAGACACCAGTGTAATAGTTTATAGGCCCTCTAACAGTAGCCACACTTAGGACAGAGTATAGATCAAGAAATATGAAAGGTACTTTTTTTTTGTTTCATTGGATGTGGTTGTCACTTGCAAGGCCAGCATTTGTTGCCCATCCCCAATTGCCCTTGAGAAGGTGGTGGTGTGCTGCCTTCTTGAACCGCTGCAGTCCAATAATTGTGGGCGACTTTAATCTTCACACCAATTGGACAAATCAAATTGGCAAAGGTTGCCTGGAGGATGAGTTCATAGAGTGTATTTGGGACAGTTTCTTAGAACAATATGCTCTGGAAAAAAACCAGGGAACAGGGTATTTTAGATCTGGTAATGTGCAATGAGACAGGATTAATTAATGATCTCATAACAAAGGATCCTTTAAGTGAGAATAATCAAAACATGATGAATTTCACTTTCAGTTTGAGGGGGAGAAACTTGGGTCTGAAACTAGTGTCTTAAACTTAAATAAAGACAATTACAAGGGCATGAAGACAGATTTGGCTACAGTGGACTGGAAAAATAGGTTAAAAGGTAACACAGTAGACAAGCAGTGACAGACATTTGAGTTATTTCATAACCCTCAACAAAAATTTACACTATTGAGAAACAAAGACTCTACGAGAAAGATGCACCATCCATGGCTAATTAATGATGCTAAGGATGGTATCAAATTGAAAGAAAAGACGGACAATGCTGCAAAGATTAATAGTAGCCCAGAAGATTGCTGGTTTCTAAAATTGCCCGAAGGATGACTAAAACAAATAGTGAAATTAGAGTATGAGAGTAACCTAGCAAGAAAAAGAAAAATAGATAATAAAAGCTTCAAGTATTAAAAAGGAAAAGTAAACGTTGGCCCCTTAGAGGATGAGACTGGGGAATTAATAATGGAAAACAAGGAAATGGCACAGACATAGATACAAAATACGTGCTCAGTCCACAAAAAGACACAAAAAAAAAATCACAAAAATAGTAGAAAATTAAGGGGCAAAAGGGAGGGAGGAACGTGAAACAATCACATCACTAGAGAAAAAGTACTCGTAAAACTAATGGGACTAAAGGTTGACAAGTCCCTTGGACCTGATGGCTTGCATCCTAGTATCTTAAAAGAAGTGGTTGCAGAGATAGTGGATGCATTGGTTGCAATCTTCCAAAATTCCCTAGTTTCAGGATAGGTCCCAGCTGATTGGAAAAACGTGACTGTATCACTTCTATTTAAGAAAGCAGGGGGACAAAAAGCAAGAAACTATGGGCCAGTTAGTCTAGCATCTGTCATTGGGAAAATGCTAGAATCAATTATTAAGGAAGTAGTCGCAGGACGTTTAGAAAATTAGAATGCAATCAAGCAGAGTCAAATGATTTTGTGAAAGGAAAATCATGCTTGACAAACAGAGTTCTTTGAGGATGTAACAAGCAGGGGGATAACAGGGGAACCAGCAGATGTAGTGTATTTGGATTTCCAAAAGGCATTCGATGGGGTGCCACATAAAAGGTTACTGCTCAAGAGCTCACAGTGTTGAGATAATCTTTTAGTATGGATAGAGGATTGGCTAACTAGCAGGCAACAGAGAGTCGGGAGAAATGGGGCATTTTCAGATTGGCAAACTGCAACAAGTAGAGTGCCACAGGGATCAGTGTTGGGGCCTCAACTATTTACTATTTATATTAATGACTTGGATGAAGAGAGCAAGTGTATTGCAGCCAATTTTGCTGCTGATAAAGATAGGTAGGAAAGCAAGTTGTGAGGACGACACAAAGAGTCTGCAAAGGGATACAGATAGATAAAAAAAATTGGTAAAAATTTGGCAGATGGAGTATAATGTGGGAAAATGTGAGGCTGTCCACTTTGGTAGGAAGAATAGATATTATTATTTAAATGGAGAGACACTGCAGAATGCAGCGGTGCAGAGGGAACTGGGTGCCCTCGTACATGAATCACAAAAAGTTAGCAAGTAATTAGGAAGGCAAATGGAATGTTGGCCTCTATTGCAAGGCAGATGGAGGATAGAAGTAGGGAAATCTTGCTACAATTGCATAGAGCGTTGGCGAGACCACATGTAGACTACTGCGTACAGTTTTATTTAAGTAGGGATATATTTGCATTGGAAGCCTGCTGCCTAGTTGGTTCCAGAATGTATTTTTCTAAGAAACTGTCCTGAATGAACTCATCCTCCAGGCTACCTTTGCCAATTTGATTTGTCCAATTGATATGAAGATTAAAATCGCCCGATTATTGCAGTACCTTTCTTACAAACCCCCTTTATCTCTTGATTTATACTCTATCCTACAGTGTAGATTTGGGAGCTATAAACTACTACCACCAGTGGCTTATTTTCTTTGCTGTTTCTTATCTTCACCCAAACTGATTCTACATCTTGATCTTCCAAGTTAAGATCATTTCTCATGACTGTACTGATCTTATCCTTTAACAACAAAGCTACCCCACCTATCCTTGAATATTCAGTTCCCAGCCTTGATCACCTTGCAACCATATCTCTGTAATGGCTCTCATATCATATTAATTTATTTCTATTTGTGCTATCAATTCATCCACCTTGTTTTGAAAGTTGGGTGCATTCAGATAAAGAGCCTTTAATTCTTTCTTGTAGCCCTATTTGCTGGTGTACTCTTTTGTTTGTACATTCTGTTCCTTCCTGTCACATTCTGGTTATCATTACCCATATTGCTACCCTGCACTATTGCCTTGTTCTTTCTCGCTAACTTTCCAAATCTCTCCTCACTTGAACCCTCCCTCACTATTTAGTTTAAAGCTCTAATTATATAATTTACCAGGACACTGGTCCCAGCGCGGTTCAGGTGAAAATTGTTCCAAGGGTACAGTTCCCTCTTACCCCAGTACTGGTGCCAGTGCCCCATGAATCAAAACCCATTTCTCCTACACCTATCTTTGAGCCATGCATTCAATTCTGAGATATATAGACAGGTTAAGTGCGCAGGCAACAAGGAAGCAGATGAAAATATAATGTGGGGAAATGTGAAGTTATTGACATTGATATAAAGAATAAAATAAATGTTCATCAAATCGGGAGAAACTAGTAAATGTTGGTGTTCAGAAGGATTTGCGTGCCCTTGTACATGAAACACAAAAAAGTTAACATACAGGTACAGCAAGCAAGTAGGAAAGCAAATGCTATCTATGCTGGTCTTTATTGCAAGGGGTTCGATGTACAAGAGTAAAGACGATTTGCTATAATTATACAGGGCTTTGGTGCGACCTGGAGTACTGTGCACAGTTTTGGCCTCCAAACCTAAAGTAGTTTATACTTGCCTTAGAAGGATGCAACAAAGATTTACTAGATCAATTCTTGGAATGAGAGGATTGGCCTATGAGGAGAGATTGCATATTACTGGCCTAAACCCGAGTTTAGAAGAATGAGAGGTGATGTCATCAAAACAAAAGATTCTAAGAGGGCTTGACAGGGTAGATGCTGACAGTCTGTTTCCCCGGAGAGTCTAGAACTAGGGCCACAGCCTCAGGATAAGGGGTTGCGCCATTTAGGACTGAGATGTGGAACAATTTCTTCACTGAGGGTTGTGAATACTCTACCCCACAGGGCTGTGAACTCTCAGTCATTGAGCATGCTCAATACTGAGATCAATAGATTTTTGGACCCTAAGGGAGTTTTGGGTGAACTCAAGTATATGGGAATTTCAGCATCAGATCTGTTGAGGCAGGGTGCAGATGGGCGACATTTATGGAGGTGGAAGCAAGATTTGTTTGTGATGGAGTGTACATAGGGTCGATAGCTTAGCTCAGGGTTAAGGATAGCAAGTTTGCGAGCAGTCTGGTTCAGGCTGAGACAATGGCCAAACAAAGGGATAGAATTGGTGGGAAAAGAATGGAGTTAATGACAAGGACCGAAGACAATGGCTTCAGCCAATGAAAGAAATCGAATGTCTCATGTGCTCTGTTAGGCACAAAAGAGAAGAACCACACAATCTCTAAACCAAGCAGAATGCTGCATTTGATAATGAGAATAAGTACCATTTTAACTGGAACACAAACATTCACATACTTTAGTTTACTAACTGATTGGGCAGTAAATCTAGCCCATTTAATCTCTCTCACCCAATCCCGCATCTCCACCAGTTGCTTTCAGCCAGTCACTTACTCTCTTGTATTTGGAGATGTACAGCACAGGAACATTCATGTCACACATGTGCCAAGAAGAGAGAATCTACCCATCTCCCTTTGACATTCAATAGCATTATCATTGCTGGACTCCTCACCATCGACATCCTGGGGATTACCATTGGCCAGAAACTTAACTGGACCACTTGCAAGTTTCCCTCCAAGTCACACACACACCTGACTTGGAACTACATCAGCTTTCCTTCACTGTTGCTGGGTCAAAATTCTGAAACTCCCTTCCTAATCGCACTGTGGGTGTACCTACACCACACATGGACTGCAGCAGTTCAAGAACGTGGGTCACCACCACCTTCTCAAGGTCAATTAGGGATGTGCAATAAATACTGGCCTTACCAGTCATGCTCACATCCCAAGAACAAACAATTTAAAAAAAAATACAAGTTCTGTAGTGCTTTGATTGTTTGGGGATGGTGAGGTTAACAAAAAAAAAGTAAACTGAACTTTTGACAGCTTGAAGCATGAATGAGTCTCTCACTATACCAAAAAATTATAAAATATACATCCTGAAAATGCTTAGAAGCTCACTTAAGCTCGTAGGTGCTTGTTAAAAATAAAAGTAAAAATGGCACTTGTTAAGAATAAAAGCTTTACTTTAGATCAATTTTTCTGCCTCACCTGGTAATACAGAATCTTGATTGTCTACTGGCTCCATTCTCAACTCATCATGATGCTGGGTGCAAACCTTACTATCAATTTGGTACAGCAAGGCAGGACACAGGTATGTAAACTCCACTGTAGAAATCCCAGAATTTGTGCTAAGACCATAGTGCTGCAGCAGCCGGGACACATTGAAGCACTAGAAAGAACAAATTTTTTAAATATTCCAATATTCTCACCAATTAAGTAAGTGAACATAACTTGTAAGCAGCATGTTCTTTGACTTTTCAGATTACAGTTTAAAATTAAAATTTAAGTGTATGAGATAATAATTGTTTCTACTGCCACGATTTTTTTTTGAACAAGAATTTACAAATATATTACATGGCAACTGGAAAACAATAGTTACATATAGAGACTGAAAATACAGTTAAAACCTTGTTATCTGATATGTAAGAGAACATACGTTTAATGTTATATTCTTGATGTCAATCATATGAATAAGAGTTAAATTATATCTGGTATTATACATTTGCTCCAGAAATTTTACAAAAGGAAACTACAAATTTTTTTTTATAACATTGGTGAAAATTGTGTGTGCAATCATGGTGGTCCGCATCGAACATGAGAAAGTGTTGGCCTTCATATTACTTTACAGATGAGACCGAAGCCCAGTACGTCCTCTCAGTTGGACGTAACAGATCTCATGCCACTATTCATCTCAAAGCAGGTGATTTTCCCTGAGGCCGGACATAATTTATCCCTCATCCAAAAACCCCCCCAGATTATTTGGTTATTTATCATATTGCTGTTTGTGGGACTTGCTGCATGCAAATTAGTTGCAGGGCTCCCCTACATTACAATAGTGACTGCACTTCAAATGTAATTCATTGGCAGTGATAAAATTTGGGACATCCTGAAGCCGTGAAAGAAGCAATATAAATGCATTTTTCTTCAGTTATTTGTACTTAAAATTGATACAAATCTTCCAGATTAATACAATAAATTTTATACTGTAATTGCAGTATTCTCTCAAATTTGTATTACTGCTGGGCACCTGCCACTTATCATGTACCTCGTCATAGGCTATTTTACCATTTGAGGTATCACAGCCAAACTTTCTATTGTCCTCAACAAACATTCACAGAAGTGCAAGTCTGATAACACTGGGGCAATTTATACCTTCAGGTGTAAATTGGCTCTAACTTGATTCGCATTTTTTTTTAAATAGGTGCCTGAATCTCAAGTGCAAATAATAAACAATTATCTGGTCTAAGCTCATTTACATAATTATTTAACAGCTCCAATTGCCATCGCAAAAAGATCCAGGGATAATGTCAACTACAGGTAAGTTGTATGTCGGTCAATTTTAAAGCCAAGGATGTTATTTTTCTCTGTAGTTGCAGGGATGCAGATGCCAACAGGACAGTACAGAACACCTATAGGGCACCCTGAGACCACTCTGCAGCTTTGACTCTTCCTCTTAACATGGCAGCTTGAAGGCTCCCTGTTGTTAAATCCTGTGGACCAGTAAAGGGAGCTGGAGCCAGAAAAATAAACAGTAACTGGCACAAAGGCTCTTGAGAGTTTGAGTAACAGTGACAAGGGAAGGCAAAGGGGAACCAAAATAATTAGAAAGCCCTGAAACTTTTTTTAAATGATAAAATATCAGCTGGATTTCACATTCTACATAGGAAAAGAATCTTGATACAGATTACAAATT
Source organism: Heterodontus francisci (assembly GCF_036365525.1). Classification (NCBI taxonomy): domain Eukaryota; kingdom Metazoa; phylum Chordata; class Chondrichthyes; order Heterodontiformes; family Heterodontidae; genus Heterodontus; species Heterodontus francisci. The sequence continues at coordinate 95,208,606 of NC_090377.1, read as the reverse complement.
AAGCTTAAGCAATTAGTTAAAACGGGAAATTTACATTTAACAGTCTGCTTTTATCAATGTGAGGAATCACTCTGAAAACATTTAAAGACATCATTTATAGAAAAGTAGCTTTAAAACAGGTTCCATTTATAAAATTTGTTCAGCCAGTCTCACCTCATCATGCACAAAATCAGCTTGTAGGTGATCTTCATGATTCAATTTTGAGGAACTCAAATCTTTCTTTGTTCCATGTTGAGAAACTGCTTCATTCTCATGAGCATGAGGATGCTCATCTCGATCCTGTTCGGTCTTGGACACAATACTAGAGGATTCCTCAGGAGATGTAGTTAATGCCACTTCTGGTTGTTTTGCTACACTTTTATGTTTTTTGCGTTTTTTTGACCTTTTTTGGGGTTGCTGCTGTAACGTATTGGCATCTGAAGGGTCAGGGAGTTGTTCTCCCTCTTTATGAATCTGTGAACCTGCAGAATGGGCAGCGCCTCGATGATGGTTGTGGTGATGATGCCGAGGCTGATGATAAGTAATGGGAGTGGTCACAGTGGTATGTGTATTCTTACTGTCTGAGTTCTTGCAGTGCCTAACTTTCACCTTGGGAACTGGTATAGTTTGGTCATGTGCTGTGTGATTGGAGCGTGAATGGGAGTGTACATGCTTGCGTTCAAGTTGCTCTAGGTGTGAATCATGATTATGGTCATTGTGCTGTTCTAACTCTACAACTTTAACTTCTCCGAGACCTAAATTTGATAAGAGCTTCTCTAAACCATGAAAGGCCAATTTCCCATTCTTACCATAACGACTGAACAGTTTTTGAATGTAATAAATTTGCTTATTTTCTGCATGATGTAGAGAGCTCTTGCTGGGATTGTTTTGAAGGTAAGACTCCTCAGAGATCTGGTAATCATTGTGTTTATGTATATGGTTCTCCTCAGTAGCATGGTTATGGTTATGATCATGATTGCTTTCATGGTCGTGGTCATCATGGCAGTGGTTGCAATGATGAAAGAGAAAAGTGAGTAAGCAAATGAAGCAAAATTTTGTATGTAGATGCACCTTCATAGTGGAAATACTGCACCTGAAATAAAAGAAAACAGTTTCAGAAAAATGCACTAAATCATCTCAGTTTCCACCTTGTAACAAAATATTATTGCTTTACCAAAGGTGAATTTTGAAGATGCCCAAGACAAGAAAAAGAACTCAGTCATGTTGCAAGTTAATTAATTCATTCAAAGTATATGGCAGTTATTGTATAAACACAAGGCTTCTTTGCCAAACAGAATATTTATTAGAAATTGACATGCATAAACACACCATTTTTAAAAAGGTACTATGGTTTCCAGCGTCAATCTTAGGCCACTCAACCCATCGAATCCATGCCAGCTCTTTGTACAGCAATCCAGTCAGTTCCATTCCCCTGCTCTATCCCCATAGCCCTGCAACTTTATTTCCCTCAAGTGCCCATCCAATTTCCTTTTGAGACTATTCATCGCCTCTGCTTCCACCACCCTCATAGGCAATTACCATTTGCTGCAAAAAAATGTTCTTCCCCACATCACACTGCATCTCTTACCCAAAACCTTAAATCTCTGTCCCCTATTCCTTGTACCGTCAGCTAATGGGAACAGTTCTTCTTTGTCTATGAAGGATATGAAATTTCGATGCACAGGAGGAATAAGTTAACTGAAACTCTGACTTATGATCAACTTGGAGGACATTAACAACTGGACAATGCCATGTTCATTGGAATTATGTATCACGATTAGTTCCTGGCAAGAATGGACGACACATTACACCTGAACAATGCCATGAGCTGTGCCCATCAGCGTGAGGGAAATAACATTATCTTTATGCTGTGAAGACAGCAGGGGAGGAGGAGATAAGGAATTGTCCCTGACCTTGCAGTTCTGCATAGCTCAGGAGATTGAAAGACCAGGCGGCCAAAGGGCTGATAACTGATACTACGGCCTGAGGCCCAGGCGTGGGATAACGTGACTGGAACACTATAAGAAAGGACAACATTGGAACGCGGGCACTGCAGTCAGGTGAAGAAGGATGGGAATCGGTCATCTCCAGATCCAGGCCTACAATCAACATCAGTAACAATCAGCCGCATGGGTAATTGTAAGTTTCAGTCAAATCATAAAGGGGTTTAATTGTGGTTATGTTGGTCTAATAAGCTAACGAATTTAGACTCAGCCAAAACCTGTTTGTCATGTGTATTTTGTTCTTGTAATTCTGGGGTCCAAGAATCATTGTAAGGAGAAATGGAACTGAAACCCATACATTTACCTTATCGAAATCTGTCATGATCTTGACGCTATCAAATCTCCCCTCAATCTCCTTTGCTCAAACCCAGCTTCTCCAACCTAACCTTATAGATAAAATTCCTCACCCGAAACCATTCTGATAAATCTCCTCTACATCATCTCAAGGACCCTCACATCCGTTCTAAATTGTGGTGACCAGAGCTGGATGCAATACTCTGGTTGTGCCTTAATCAGAGCTTTATAAAGGTTCAGCATAAATTCCTTGCTTTTGTACTCAATATCTCTGTTTATGAAGCCCAAGATCCCACATGCTTTGCTAACTATTTTCTCAATATGTCCTGCCACCTTCAAAGATCTATGCACATGAACCCCCAGGTCCCACTATCCCTGCACACTCTAGAACTGTGCCATTAAGTCTATATTGTCTCATCCTATCCCTTCTGCCAAAATGCATCACCTTACATTAAGTATTAAATTTCATCTGCCACTTGTCTGCCCATTCTGCTAGCCTATGTCCGGTTCCAGTCTATTGGTAGCACCATTACCGTCTGCCGTAACTCCAAGTTTGGTATCATTGGCAAATTTTGAAATTCTCTGTATTCCAAAAACATATGTCATTTATATATATCAAAAATAGCAGTGGTACCAGCATTGTCCCTTGAAGAACACCATTGTCTAGCATCCTCCACTCTGAAAAACCCATTTACCGCGACTTGCTGTTTGCTGTCCTTACGACAAGCTGACACTCCTATTCCATGAGCTTCAATTTTGTTAACCAGTCTTTTTTGTGGTACCTTGTCAAACACTTTCTTAAAATCTACATAGACAATATCATTTGCAATCCCTTCATCAACCTTCTCTGTTAATTTATCAAAAGTGTTAGAGAAAACGGTGTTAAAAACTATGACCTTTAATTCAGTATAAAATGGACGTTCAGAGGAGAACACAAGAACACATGAACCAAGAAATAGGAAGAGTAGACCATATGGCTCATTGAGCCTGCTCCGCCATTCAATACGCTCATGATTGATCTTAGGCCTCAACTCGACTTTCCCACCCGCTCGCCATATCCCTTGATTCCATGAGACACCAAACATCTGTCTATCCCAGCCTTAAATGTATTCAACAATGGAGCATCCACAACCCTCTGGGGTAGAGAATTCCAAAGATTCACAACCCTTTTAGTGAAGTAATTTCTCATCTCAGTCCTAAATGATCGGCTCCTTATCCTGAGACTGTGCCCCGGTGTTTTAGATTCCTCGACCAGTAGAAACAACCTCTCAGCATCTACCCTATTCAACCCCTACAAAATCTTGTATGTTTCAATGAGATCGTCTCTCATTCTTCTAAACTCCAGAGAATATAGACACAATTTACTCAGCCTCTCCTCATAGGACAAGTCCCTCATCCCAAGGACCAATTTAGTGAACTTTCGCTATACTGCCTCCAATGCAAGTATATCCTTTCTTAAATGTGGAAATCAAAACTGCACATAGTACTCTAGATGTGGTCTCACCCTGTACAATTGCAACAAGATTTCATTATTCCTGTACATCAAACCCCTTGCAATAAAGGCCAACCTGCCATTTGCCTTCCTAATTGCTTGCTGTACCTACATGCTAACTGTCATGTTCCTTGCACTAGCACACCCAAGTCTCTGAACATCAACAATTACAAGTTTCACACCTTTTAAAAAATATTCTGCTTTTCTATTGTATGACCAAAGTGAATAATTTCACACTTCCCTGCATTATATTCCTTCTGCCATCTTGTTGCCCACACACCTAACCTGTCTGTATCTCTTTGCAGCTTCTCTGTGTCCTCCCCACAGCTACGTTTCCACCTACCTTTGTATCATCAGCAAGTATAGATACATTACTCTCTATCTCTTCACCGAACACATTAAAATAGTTTGTAAATAGCTAAGGCCCCAGCACTGATCCTTGCAGCACTCCACTGCCTGTAAACTTGAAAATGCCCCATTTATGCCCACTCTTTGCTTCCTGTCCATTAACCAATCCTCTATCCACGCTAATATATTACCCCCAACTCCATGAGCCCTTATCTTTCTTATTAGCCTTTTGTGTGGCCCCTTACCAAATGCCTTCTGGAAATCCAGGCATACTACATCTACTGGTTCCCTTTTATCTACCCTACTGGTTACATCCTCAAAAAACTCTAATAAATTTGTCAAACAGGATCTCCCTTCAGTAAAACCATGTTGACTTCTTCTTAACAATGCACTTAGAAAAGCATTGTATGATAAGACTTCTTTAATAACAGATCCCAGCAATTTCCCAATGACTGATAGTCTAACCAGCTTGTAGTTCCTGGTTTTCTCTCTCCCTCCTTTCTTGAAAAGTGGTGCAACATTTGCCAACTTCCAATCTGATGGGACCATTCCCAAATCTAAGGAATTTTGGAAAATCATAGCTGGTACATCCAATATCTCTGCAGCTAAGTCTTGTAGAACCCTTGGGTGTAGGCCATCAGATTCCGGGGATTTGTCAAATTTTAGTCCCTTAAGTTTCTCCAATACTTTTTCTCTGCTGATAATTTCCTTAATTTCTTTTTTTTTAGCCCCTGGGTTATCGTCTATTTCTAGCATGAAACTTGTGATTTCTACTGTGAAGACAGATACAAAATATTTGTTCAATGCCTCTGCCATTTCCTCACTCCCCATGATAATTTCTCCTGTCTCTGCTTCTAAGGGACCAATGGTTACTTTAGCTACTCTCCCTTTTTTATGTACCAATAAAAGCTCTTACAATCTTTTTTAAATTACTGGCTCATTTCGTCATCCTATTTTTTCCTTTTTTTAAAAATCAACTTTTTGGTGCCCCTTTGCTGGTTTCTAAAACACTCCCAATCCTCAGACTTGCTACTCTTTTTTGCAACATTGTCAGCCTCTTCTTTTAATCTATTGCTATCCTTAACTTTCTGAGTGAGCCATGGATGGGTCTTTCTTGCTGAGTTTTTGTTTTTCCAATGTATTTTTGTTGAACATTTTGAATAGTTTCTTTAAAGGTTTCCCACTGTTCATTTACCACCATACCTATTAGCATATTTACCCAATTTACCTTAGCCAGTTCTCCCCTCATACCTATATAATTAGCTTTGTTTAAGTTTTGGATTCTTGTTTGTGACTGGAGTATGTCACTTTCAAACAACATGGAATTCAATGGTACTATGATCACCATTGCCCAGTGGAGCTTTTACTGTGAAATTACTAATTAACCCTGCTTCATTACACAATACTAGATCTAAGAGAACGTTATCCCTAGTTGGTTCTACAACGTATTACTCCAAGAAGCTGTCCCGAAAACATTCTACAACCTCATCATCGAGACCACTCTTGCCAATTTCATTGTCCCAGTCTGTATGAAGATTAAAGTCCCCCACAATTATTACATTGCCTTTGTTACAAGCTCCAATAATTTCTTGTTTAATGCTCTGTCCAATGGTATAACTACTGTTAGGGGGGCTATAAACTACTCCCAGCAGTGTTTTCCACCCTAATTTCCACCCATACTGATTAGATTAGATTAGATTAGAGATACAGCACTGAAACAGGCCCTTCGGCCCACCGAGTCTGTGCCGAACATCAACCACCCATTTATACTAACCCTATATTCCGACCAAACATCCCCACCTGTCCCTATATTTCCCTACCACCTACCTATACTAGTGACAATTTATAATGGCCAATTTACCTGTCAACCTGCAAGTCTTTTGGCTTGTGGGAGGAAACCAGAGCACCCGGAGAAAACCCACGCAGACACAGGGAGAACTTGCAAACTCCACACAGGCAGTACCCGGAATCGAACCCGGGTCCCTGGAGCTGTGAGGCTGCAGTGCTAACCACTGCGCCACTGTGCAGCTGTCATTTTGATTCTACTTCATGATCTTCTGTGGCCAGATCCTTTCTCACTAACATCCTTGTGTCCTTTGTTATCAATACTACCCGTCCTCCTCTGCCATTCTCTCGGTCTTACCAAAATATTGTGTACCCTGGAATGTTTATTTCCCAATCATGATCACAGTGTAACTATGTCTCTGTAATTAGATGTAAATCATTTACCTCTATTTGTGCCACTAGTTCATCAACCTTATTGCAGATGCTTCGCACATTCAGATGAAGAACCATTAATTTAATTTTTTTTTACTTTTTTACGGCCACATGGTATGACATGGGTGGTTCCCATTGTTCAACTCCCCACCTGACTGCAGCAAGCGTATTTGTATTAAGAGTTTAGCCCCTTGGGGTTTTATTTTTTCAAATTAACAGACAGCAACTGGTTTTCTTGTAGGTTTTAAAAACAGGAAGTCTACTGTCTATTGATCAATACACGTTAGTCCGAAATTGTCACAACTGCATCCACTCACGCATTCGCTCATGCACACACACACACACACACACACACACACACACACACACACACACAAAGAAATAGATAAGAGAATGGAAAGAGAAAGGTGTTTTTTATTGGGGAGAAAGGTTTTGATAAACCTGTTGAATTCTCTTGAGACTCAGGTTCTAGATGGTTTCAGGCCTGATATGATCGTAGATTTCTCTTTTGACTGAAGCTTCTGTTCAAGATGGTGGGTCACTTCCAGCTCTGTCAGATTTTTTCAGCAGTGCATGTGCTTTCTGACTTGCTGAAATGGCAGCTGTTACAAGTAGCTTCACCTTCTGGGTCAGTCCCTCTCTGTCTCTCTGGCTGTTTTGTTTTAAGGTGAAACTGTCTCATCTCTCATCTCCTGTTAGGAGACATTCTGGTTTCTTTCACACGGTGATCATACAATGGCCCAAGATGTGACTAATTCACACCTCCTTTGTTTTAGAAGAAGACATTCAATTCTGGAATGTTTTTAGGAGAAGTGTAAAGATGGGTTTCATTAACACCTACTGTTTTTGAAGATTTGTCCTGCTCTTTGTCAGACTGTTTGAATACACAAAAGGCTAATTCCCTTTACTTTAGTGGCTATTTTAGACCACTGTTCATTTTTTAAAATAAAGATTCATTTAAAAAAAGACAAAGTCCGTTTTTTCATAACTTTTCAGAGGTAGTCCTTGAATGTTGTATCATTGCACTTCTGATGTGCGTGACAACGTCTATTCCTTGCAATGACCTTGTTCGCTGATTTTTGTTAAACCCTGTCCCTATCCCATTCGGTTTGTCTTTACCCACAACGCGATACTGTTCTGATGCCTCAACCTTTCTCTTTGGAATGCTAAATCTCCCTCCGCCTGAACCCTCTCCCCCACACCCGCCCCACCACCCCCATCAGTTCACAACCTCTAGCCTCAACTGAGAGCACTCTCTTAAGTCTGTCCCTTCCTGCCATACTCTGATTATCATTACCCTTATTGCTATCTCACCTTCTCCCCTCTCTTTAAATTATCACATCTTCTCTCACTTGAGCCCACACCCCCACTATTTAGTTTAAAGCCCTCTCTACCGCCCGAGTTATACGACTCACCAGAACACTGGTCCCAGCCCCGTTCAGGTGAAGACTGTCCCAACAGTACAGTTCCCACTTTCCCCAGTTCTGGTGAAAGTGTGCCATGAATTGAAACCCATTTCTCCCACACCAATCATTGAGCAATGCATTTAACTCTCTAATCTAATTTACCCAATGCCAATTTGGTCATGGCTCAGTTAATAACGCAGATATTATTACCTTTGAGGTTCTGCTTCTTAATTTAGCCCATACCTGCTCATACTCCGTATGCAGATCCTCTTTCCTGGTCCCATCTATGTCGTTGGTACCCACGCGGATGAGGACAACTGGATCCTCTCCCTTCCATTGCAAGTTCCTCTCCAGCCCTGAGCAGATGTCCCAAACCCTGGCACCAGGCAGGCAACACAGCTTTCTGGACTCTCACTCTTGGCTGCAGAGAACTGTGTCTATCCCCATTACTACACTGTCCCCTACTACCACTACATTCCTATTTACTCCCCTGCTTGAATAACTTCCTGTACCAAGGTGCCACAGTCAGTTTGCTCATCCACTCTGGAGCCCTCATTTTCATCCATACAAGCTGAACGAACCTCAAACCTGTTGGACAATTGCAAGGGCTGAGGCTCCTCCACTTCTACCTTCTCGATCCCCTTACCTGTCTCACTCACAGTCACACCCTCCTTTCCCTGACAAGTGGCCAAATCAAAAGACCCTTTCCTAAGGGGTGTGACGGCCTTCTGGAACAAAGTTTCCAGGTAACTTTCCCTCCCCCACCAATGCATCACAGTGTCTCTAACTCGGCCTCCAGCTCATTTACTCTGAGCCGAAGCTCCTAGAGCCACTAACATTTACCGCAGACGTGTTTGCCATGGATCACACTGGCGTCCAACAGATCCCACATACTGCAGCCACAACACATCACCTGCCCTGCCATCTTTATTATGTGTTAATTATAAATTAATGGAGAAATAATGAATGAACGCCACTACTATTAAGCCCCACTAATAAGCTTATTACTACTTATAAAACCTTACCAATAGATTACCTGAGTCTTAGAAGAATTCATATTCTTATTTATTCCAATTAATGTTATACTAACCCCAATTAAAATTCCTTAGTTTTAAGAGAAAAAGTTCAAACAATCACTTACCATCCTTGACAGAACGTCACACGTCAATTCCTCTTTCCCCTTCTGCGCGTGAACCAAATTCCCGCGTGAACCAAATTCCCGCGTGAACCAAATTCCCACCTTCACACTAGCACACACATCGGAAGTGTAATAAAACAACATTCACGGACTGACTCTGAAGAGTTATGAAAAAACAAAACTGTCTTTAAACTGTTTTTAGCTCCCCCTTGGTGAATCTTTGTTCACCGCTGCTCAATTATAAGGTAAAGAAACCAGCATAAAAAGGCTTTCTTAGGTTTAAAAAGAAGAAAAGCTGAAATTTATTAAACTTAAACTCTAATTCGGTTGATGCCTACGGATACACGACGTGCCCACACTAGCAAGCAGAGAGAGACGGGAAAAAAAGGAGAGAGACGGGGGGAGGGAAGAGAGAGAGAGAGACGGGGGGAGGGAAGAGAGAGAGAGAGACGGGGGGAGGGAAGAGAGCGAGAGAGACGGGGGGAGGGAAGAGAGAGAGAGAGAGACGAGGGGGGTAAAGAGAGGGGGGTAAAGAGAGGGGGGGTAAAGAGTGGGGGGGTAAAGAGTGGGGGGGTAAAGAGAGGGGGGGTAAAGAGAGGGGGGGTAAAGAGAGGGGGGGAAAAGAGAGGGGGGAAAAGAGAGGGGGAAAAAGAGAGGGGGGGAAAAAGAGAGGGGGGGAAAAAGAGAGGGGGGGAAAAAGAGAGGGGGGGAAAAAGAGAGGGGGGGAAAAAGAGAGGGGGGGAAAAAGAGAGGGGGGAAAAAAGAGAGGGGGGAAAAAAGAGAGGGGGGGAAAAAAGAGAGGGGGGAAAAAAGAGAGGGGGGAAAAAGAGAGGGGGGAAAAAGAGAGGGGGGAAAAAGAGAGGGGGGAAAAAGAGAGGGGGGAAAAAGAGAGGGGGGAAAAAGAGAGGGGGGAAAAAGAGAGGGGGGAAAAAGAGAGGGGGGAAAAAGAGAGGGGGGAAAAAGAGAGGGGGGAAAAAGAGAGGGGGGAAAAAGAGAGGGGGGAAAAAGAGAGGGGGGAAAAAGAGAGGGGGGAAAAAGAGAGGGGGGAAAAAGAGAGGGGGGAAAAAGAGAGGGGGGAAAAAGAGAGGGGGGAAAAAGAGAGGGGGGAAAAAGAGAGGGGGGAAAAAGAGAGGGGGGAAAAAGAGAGGGGGGAAAAAGAGAGGGGGGAAAAAGAGAGGGGGGAAAAAGAGAGGGGGGAAAAAGAGAGGGGGGAAAAAGAGAGGGGGGAAAAAGAGAGGGGGGAAAAAGAGAGGGGGGAAAAAGAGAGGGGGGAAAAAGAGAGGGGGGAAAAGAGAGGGGGGAAAAGAGAGGGGGGAAAAGGAGAGGGGGGGAAAGGAGAGGGGGGGAAAGGAGAGGGGGGGAAAGGAGAGGGGGGGAAAGGAGAGGGGGGGAAAGAGAGGGGGGGAAAGAGAGGGGGGGAAAGAGAGGGGGGAAAGAGAGGGGGGGAAAGAGAGGGGGGGAAAGAGAGGGGGGAAAAGAGAGGGGGGAAAAGAGAGGGGGGAAAAGAGAGAGGGGAAAAGAGAGAGGGGAAAAGAGAGAGGGGAAAAGAGAGAGGGGAAAAGAGAGAGGGGAAAAGAGAGAGGGGAAAAAGAGGCAGAAAAAAGAGACAGAGGCAGAAAAAAAACAAAAAAGACACTGAAAAAACAGGAAAAAAGAGACAGAAAAAAAAGAGACAGAAAAAAAAAGAAAAAAGAGAAAGGAAAAGACATAAAAGAGAGAGAAAATGGAGAGAAAAAGAGAGAAAAAAAAAGAGACAGAGAAAAAGAAAAAAGCGGCAGAAAATAAAAGAGAGACAGAGAGGTCAGTGGGCTTTTTGCTGGGGTGTCAGCTGCTCTCAGATCATGGATACAGTAAAAGGCTGCTAAGATTTAAACCCGGAGGAGAAAAGAGCAACCGGTTTACCAGAGATTGCCTCACCAATGGAAGTCCAGTTGAATGTGCTCGGAAGAAATGAGGGAAGAGAATGTTGGCTTTGAAAAGGACACTGGCAGATCCAACCCATTGCGGCTGGGAGGAGTTTAGGACTTGTAACTGCAAGGATACCTTTTCGATGAGAACACTGTGTAACATATAAATATGGTGTGGGTTTTTGAATATGTTAGTTATTTTCCATTAACCTATCTCTGTAATTTGTGTATTTGCTACCTAAGTACGGTTTAGTTAATGCTGATTTTTAGTTTTGTTATAGTAAAAATCTTAACACACGAAATCTTGTTCTGTAATTCTTTAAAAATCTATCTGGGGAGTTCATATCTCTTGTTTTAAAGTTTACAGTTTCTACTGAGGTCATAACAATACCAAATTTACTATCTGAAGAAAAGGGAGAAACATTTAATGGCTGCAAATGGAAGGGAGTGGACCTTTATACACATAGACTGATATAATTCTAGGCTCTGCTTCTTTGGGCCATTTTGGTCACATTTAAAAATAATATTTTCCTCGGGCAAGAAGATTTGCACTGATACCAGGTACAGACAGCAATGTAGAATTTAAATTAGCAAGTATTACACCTGCCAACAATTTGGGATTAGCTATGCATGAAATAAAACAAATTTAATTCAAATAGTACCATATACAGTGGAACCTGTGGTTCAGAATGCTTCATCATATATACTAGTCCAGAAAACCAAAGCAAGGTGACAGAACTCCCAAGAAACTGACAACTCAAGAACAATGATGTTAAAATATGTTTAAACCATCTTTGTACATTAAGCGATAGGTAGACATAACATTTCTTCATGGGCACTGGAGGCAAATACCCGAGTATATAGCCTCTCTCCTCCCCAACTCCATACGCTCCTTCAATATTACAGCCCCTCCATCCCACTACCACCACCTCCCCTTCCCCACAACCCCCACCACTTTTCCAGTTCTCTTACTATGTTTTGTGCAAGCCCCTTTCACTGCCCCATCATTGGCGGCTGTGCCTTTGAATGCCTAACCACCCCCACCCCAACCCCCTTCTTGCCCAAGGAAAATATTATTTTTAAATGTGACCAAAATGGCCCAAAGAAGCAGAGCCTAGAATTAAATCAGTCCATGTGTATACAGGTCCACTCCCTTCCATTTGCAGCCACTAAATGTTGCTCCTTTTGTTCAGATAATAATGCCTTGGAATCCCTTCCTAAACCCCTTCAACCCTCTTCCTTAAAACCCTTCTTATATCTCCTCCTTTGGCTCAGCATCCATTTTCTCTTCATGCCTCTATGAAGCCCCTGGTGATGGTTTTTAAACTGCAAATGCTATATAATTGCAGGCTTTTTTTGTAAATACTAGAAAGCCGGCAGAGGTTTGGTTGGGGGGGGGCGGGCGCGGAGGGAGAGGTGGAAACAAATGTTGAAGGCACAAAATTGGTGAGGCGTTTTTAGGGATATCAAAGATATAATCTCGCAGCAAAAAAATGCATTCTTATTCAATACCAGCATTTGTATTCTTAAATAAAGTGACATTTAGAACTCCACCAGATCAATTAGCTAACAGTTAGCTCAAAATTCACTCTCCTATATCCAACCCCTAATGCACTGATTCACAAAAGATACTTCAGATCCTCCGGGCCCAATTCACAGACACTGCATCCCATCCAACTTCACACTCTTTCAGGGAGACACTGCTTTTCTCCTCCAACTCTCATACAAACAATCTTCTCCCTCAACAATTAAACCTGTTAGTCTTCTCCCTTGTCAATTCAACCTGACTGTTCCTCTTATTAGATAGATAGATACAGCACTCAAACGGGCCCTTCAGCCCACTGAGTCTGTGCTGACCAACAACCACCCATTTATACTAATCCTACATTAATCCCATATTCCCTACCACATACCTACACTAGGGGGGCAATTTACCATGGCTAATTTACCTATCAACCTGCAAGCCTTTGGCTGTGGGAGGAAACTGGAGCACCCGGCGGAAACCCACACAGTCACAGGGATAACTTGCAAACTCCGCATAGGCAGTACCCAGAACTGAACCCGGTTCGCTGGAGCTGTGAGGCTGCGGGGCGAACAACTGCACCACTGTGCCGCCCTCCTCTTCTTCCCTCCCTCAGCCCAGAGTTCATAATGGCACTGCCCCTGCACTCTCTCTCAGTTAACACCCCAAAGAACCATTTTCAGTTTCTCCCCAAAGCATCGTTCCTAGCATCAGACCCCTTTTCCTCTCATTATCATCCATCTCCCTTTATTACCATCCACGGATGCCAAGCATTAAACAAAAGCAAACTGTGGGCATGGGGCAGATGCAAAAATTTATCAAGTAAGCTAAGAAACTGAGAGGGACATGTTGCAGATGGGAGTTTGGGAGTGGCAGGAAAGGAACATATTTTGAATTTGTATAAGGTATGGATTAGACCACAGCTGAAGTACTGCACGTCATTGTGGGTATCCCATTTCAAAAAGCAATAGAAAGGGTAGTAAAGAAGGGCTCAAATAATTAGGGCTTTTTTACTGGAATAAAGGGGACTTGAATAGAGGTTGTCAAAATTACAAAATGTTTCACAGGACAAATAGTAAAAGACCATTTTTATTGTTTGATGAATGCATAACAAGAAGATACAAACTCTGGATCATCACTAGAAGAACAAGGGGAAGTAAAGAAATATTGAATTCTTTATGAAAAATTGCTATTGAGGCAATAAAAATTTAAAAAGGGAATTGGTCAACCATTTGAGAAGAAAGAATATAAAAGAGGGACCAGTTGAGGAGCTAACACCAGTAATAAAATGTGGGAGAAACAATTTCCTCGCTGCAAGGGAGAATCAGAGTAAGTTGGGAGGTGATAGGCAGAGAACAGGATAGAGTTGCGAGGGTTCAAAGTGGTAGTCAATGCACACACAGAGGATTTCAGCGGCAGAAATTTAGATTATATACTCAGAATGCAAGAGAAACTAAACATGCTTTAGAGAGTCCTTAACAGAGATTGGCAATGGTGACAAGGCAGGGATTCTGAGCAAGTGGAGTCTCCAAGCCTGTCACAGGGTCAGGGTGGCATTTAGAGTGCAGACCTGGTTTATTGTTCTGAGAGGGCAAGTCTGGTCAGTAAACTGCAGCTGTTTTCCCTCCCAGTCACTGAACCTTTTAGTTCTTCTTTAAGTTAAACTCTTGGAATGTAGAAATAGATAGAGGCCATGAAAGTAATTGCTTTCAGGCAATAACAGATGGTAAAGCTAGCAAGATTATATTTCCAAAAATAAGAGATTTTTTTAAAACTCAGAACCTCCTAGACTGCTGGAGTGACATTTTGCATTTTTTAATGATCCCCTTGTTGTGCTCATAGGCAGAACACCATGTATTGGCCATAAATCATGTCATTACCAGGTCACCCTTACCATTATTTTTTTAGTCTGTCTATGGTGCAAATTATAGCATAAATCCAGCAAATTAGCAATCGTCATCCATTACAATGGAGGTCTAAGCGCTGGGAGTGGAATTTTATTGGCTTTGGTGACAATTCACAAATGTGTCAGCAAACAATGGTGCAACTTAACCAATTGTGTAACTCACTTACTCCATTATTTCCTGGAACTTTTACGCATCAACAATGGCGCACACTGCTAAAATGTCATTACTACGGTGCAACTTTACAGCAATTTCAGTCTGATGACTGCCTCAGCATTATTATAAAGCAGTGTAAAGGGTGAAGGTTACATGGTCCTTGTGTGAAATCCCTTAATAAAAGCAATCTATTTTTTAAATGCATAGTAGGCACACAGAACATCTAGAGTACCGTCACACTGTTATTTTACTAACTGTGACAATTCCACACATCAGTGATGCAAAAATGATAACGTCAAGGTCAGGCCACAATCTAGGTCAAGAGCAAAGTAATACAAAATGCTCTCATCGAAACCATTTCACAATCCTTAGATTTGACGCTACATGGGATGTAACTTAAATATTGCGAGAAGCCAGACTGGAAAAGTGCCCAGAGATCACTGTTGGATCTCCTGGGTGTTTTATAAACTGAAGCAGAAGCATTTAATAAAATATTTTGAGAAAGCAGGTAATCCATACAAACTGGGAAAGGGTTTAAAATTGTTAGGGAAATGCACTGTTCAGGTGGTTTCACACGGACACAGGACGAATAGAAAGTTGCTGACTACAAATTGTTCATAGTTGCTATCATTCTTGGGTCAACAGCATGGTATACCTGTAGCTTCAGTTCAAATCCCAACATAGCAGCTAGAGAATTTAAATGCAATCAATTCAATAAATCTGAAATTAAAAGCTAGTATCAGTAATGGTGGCCATGAAATGACCATTTTGTCATAAAAACTCATCTTGTTCACTAATGTCCTTTAGTAAAGGAAATCTGTTGTCTTTACCCAGTCTATTCTATATGTGACTCCAGATCCACAGCAATGTGATTGACTCTTAACTGCCCTCTAAAAATGGCTGATCAAGCCACTCAATTGTATTCAAGTAGGCAGCTCACCACCACCTTTTCTAGGGCAATTAATGATGGGCAATGAATGCCGGCCTTGCTAGTGATGCTCGCGCCCTGTGAACAAATTTAAAAAAGGCTCTTACCAACTCATTAGGTGGCTTAACATCTAAATTCCAGTAATAGAATTCATAATGAACTAAACCTAGCTGTTCAGGAAAAAAAAGTTTGGTTTAATTATGATACAACACAAAATGATAATATGGACTGTGAAGTATCTATATACGTCAAATTAACTTTTCCAAATTGTTTCATAAATGGTGTACTCTAAACAATACTAGCTGACTGCAACACCTCAGTACAAGTTACTGATACTTATAATTCAGCAACTAGCATGCATTATAACATACTCCACACTCTTAAGCTTCAATTAATGTATAGTGCAGTTTCTAAAAGACTGTAAAAGAAATTATACTTTCACTGAGAATGACCAATGCACAACCTGCCACAGCTTTCTCTTATCAAGATCTCAAAAAGAAAAGACCTTTGTCATCCAAGAAACGTTTAAGGCAGCACAATTGCAACATAAACTTCCAAATTTAATTCAGATATCCAAGTGAAAAACATTATTATTAAGTATATTGCATTTCAGCATTCACAACATATTTTTGTTCAGAGTGGCATTTCATCCTGAAAGAAGACTGCCTAGAATGTCTTCACCATCCCTTGCAATTACCTGGACAGCCATAACTCATATGGTAGCACTCTCACCTCTGACTCTCAAGGTTCTGGGCTCAAGTTTCACTCCAGGACTTGAGCACAAAAATCAAGCCTGTCACTCCAGTACTGAGAGAGCATTGCACTGTCAAGATGCAATCTTTCGGATGAGACTTTAAACTGAGGCCCCATCTGCCTGCTCTGGTGGATGTCAAAGATCCCATGGAACTATTTTAAAGAACAGCAGGGGAGTTATCCCATTTCCTGACCAATCAAGATCACAAAAACAGATTATCTGGTCATTTTCACATGACTATTTGTGTGAGTTTTGCTGTATGCAAACTGGCTGCCGCGCCTCCTACATTACAACAGTAACTACACTTCAAAAGTACTTCATTGGCTGTAAAACACTTTGAGGCAGTCGGTGTCATGAACAGCCAAATAAATGCAAGCTTTTTTTAGTCCAAAGCTTGGTGAAACAAAGGGCTAAATTTTAAGGGGTTGTTTGAGACAGGAGCTGAGGTGGGGTGGGGGTGGGGGTATAAAATTGGAACAGTGGATGTTGGACAGGCAGTCCGACGTTGTGATGTTCCTTCTGGATTTTACTGTCGATAACCGACATGGAGGACAGACTTTGCACATTCCTGAGGCAGAAAGCCAATTAAGGTTTTTAACAAACCAATACATGGCAATTTTGTTTGGAGTTACAAATTTTCCTGATGCACGGGAATCACGGGGCAGCAGGGCCTTGTCTGATGAAAGGTGACAAGGAGGCGGGAGCTTAGTATTGGCTGTGAGGCAGTGACACTCGACAGGAAGGGTGGGGTGGGGGGGTCATAAGGAAGCACTTAAAGAGTGGGGGCCAAGGTGCCAGCACTGCCAGGGAGCCATACCAACATGGTATCAGGGCAGTGCCACCTCATTGAAGATCACAAGCTTTTTTGTGGGGGGGGCCGGGGAGGTACGGAGAAGGTCTGTTTGTCCTGAAGGCCTTGTGCTACCTCTCATGGGCCTCATTCACCCTGGCTTGGAGGCCCCAGTGGAGGAGCAGCAGCAGAGAGGGAGGGTGCTTCAGACATAGGCAAGGGAATGCCAACAACTTGGGGACCCACAGGAAGGCCAGTCACGGGCACAGGAGGTTGGAGAACGATGCTGAGGTCATCAATACTATGTGCAGGAGGGCTGGTGACTATGTGCATTTCCACACCGATTCAAACAGTCAAGGTGAGAGGGCTATAGGATTCGGGGCCCATCGCTGGATTCCCTCAGGTGCAGAGGATCATCAACAGTATGCATGTGGCCATCAAGGCTTCCACGGACCAGCCTGCTGCCTTCATTCACCGGAAGGACTTCCACTCCCATACATACTAAGGCAGTCCCAGGTGCCAAACCTTTTCCGTGCCCCCACGTGCCTTCGGGGATGAATCCTTGGAGACAAGAATTACCCACTGAGAACATGGCTACTGACACCTGCAAGGAACCCATGGATGCAGAGGAGAGGAACAGCACTTGTCACGGGTCAACCCGAGTCACCATCGAGCAGGCCACTGGTATGCGCAAGATAAGATTCAGGTGCCTAGATCGATCTGGTGCAGCTCTTCAGCTTGCCCTGGCAAGGGTCTCGTATATCGTGTTGGTCTGCTGTGCACTACACAACTTGGTGCTACAGAGGAGCAAGGCTTTGACCAGTGAGGATATTGTTGAGCGAGGTACCTCCTCCAATGATGAGGATGCAAAGGAGGAAGACTGCCCAAGCAGTGGCAGATGAAGGGCCCTAGGCACAGCAGGAAAGGCGCCAGGAGATATGCGCAAGGGAGGCATGAGACGCTTTTATACATTCACATTTCCTTTGAGCCTTAACACATTGTGTAACCGCAACAATAAAGCCTTATCTTTAAGCAGCCCTGTCATCGTCTCCTTTGCAACACCCAGGTGCACTTCGCAGTGGCAAAGCTGAAGGTGTGAAGCTTGTTCCCTCGCTTCCAGCCCCTGGAGGAAGGTTTCAAAGGAATTCCCAAAGGGCATCAACAATAGAAAGGAAACGTAGTGAGTGAATATCATAACCAATGCATGAATACCTTTGACCCGCGATCCTCTAAGCGCATCTAGATGCTCTTTTTACATCTTTTCTAAGTGCTCCTACATGGTGCTCCCCTGTGCTATCAGCCGAGGTAGAGGGAGGCTGCTGACCTTGCAGCCCCCAGCTTCGGATGACCTTGGCGGCCCTCCTCTGGCTGTCTGTGGCCCGGTGGGCCCTGGCACCCTGAGGTTCTCTGGCAAAGGTGCAGTGACAGCTTCAGTTGGAGGGAATGATGGAGGCGCTAATATCACTGGCAGAGGGGCTTGGAGCCACTGTCCACACCAGGAGCACCCCAAGATGCAGCAGGCAGCCACTCCTCCTCACTAATTCGGCACACTTGTACCTCCCTGCTGACCTGAGAGGGATGTGGACCTGGTGGAGACTCCAGGTGCCATGTCGCTCTCTCACCTTGCCATTGTTGCATAGAGCTCATGGACAAAGCGATGCGGGTGTGCATGCATCTCCACTGATTGGTCTGCTGGATGTGAGAGTCAACAATCTCCCAATGGAAGGAGCCAGACATGCAATCGGCACAGACAGTGCGGCACCCAAGCCGGGATGGACCCCTCTATCGTCCATGCTTGTGTACGCATAGCCTCTGGCATCTCTGCCAGATGCAGCTTCACCTCATTTCCCATATTGCCATCAACACCAGAGGCACATCATCATCCTGCAGCTCAGCATGGACTGATTCCTGGGATGGCAGGATTGTCATATGAGGAGAGATTGATGAGACTGGGCCTTTCTTATCTAGAGTTAAGAAGAATCAGAGGTGATCTCATTGAAGTGTACAAAATTATTACAGGCCTCAACAAAGTTGATCAAGGAAGTTTCCACTGGCTGGGGGCAAAGTCTCAGAATAAGAGATAGGCCATTTAGGACAGAGATGAGGAGGAATTTCTTCATTCAGGAGGGTGGTGAACCTGTTGAATTCTCTACCCCAGAGGGATGTGAAGGCTCAGTCATTGAATATGTTCAAGACAGAGATTGACAGATTTCTAGATATGAAAGATAGAGGGATATGGGGATAGTGCAGGAAAATGGCGTTGAGGTAGATCAGTCATAATCTAGTCGAATGGTGGAGCAGGGTCAAGGGGTTGAACGGCCTAGTCCTGCTTCTATTTCCTATGATCCTGATCTCCCACAGTCCTCTGACTGCCAGTGGCCTGGGCTGTCACAGCCTCCATCAGCTACCCTGGCTTGTATGTGCTGTGCCCAGCAGGTTGTGTGCCCAAATCTAAACGCATGTGACTACCCACCGACGTGAAAGTATCTGTGCTGGTGGAGGGTGCGGGGAAATGACGTAACAGTGGACCCTCTGAGGCTGCCTCCGCCTCCTCAGAGGTGGCTGACTGTCGCCCAGCCTCTTCAGCTCTTCTGTCTTCTCGTTCATCTTGACCTGCATGAGAAATCAGACATAGAAGGATTAGGGTCCACCCATCGTGACACTCCATTGATGCAGTGAGGATCAAGTGGAGATCACGTGCACGGCATGGCTTTTTGGCACCAGTTACACCCTTGTGCCCCAGGGGATGCTCACTCACTCTCTTGGGTGGGCACCCCTGTCTTGCCATCAGCTATGGCGCAGCCACCTTGTTGCCCTGCCAGTTCCATGGCTTACTCCTCCATCGGGGTTAGGACATGGAGATAAGGCACTCCGCTGCTGGTATTGGCACTCTCCTTCCTATTGTGGGCAGTCTTCTCCTGCAGACACAATGAAGGACAAAGTTAGTATCACAGCAGGTAAAAGCCCCAGACCTCCGATGAAAGTCCAAAGAGCCATGATGGGCAAACACATATGCCTCCTGCATACGGCCACTCTCAAGGGATTATGCAGGGGAATGCATTGACAGATGGGCACCTCACTGAGAAGCAGCCATGCCTCAGGCCCTACTTATGACTCCAGGACCCCATTTCCACAGCTGGGTGGTCCCTCCCTCTCCACCAAACGCAACCTCTCACTCTGACACAAGGTAGGCCGAAAGGGTTGGAATTGTAAAGAAAACTCACCTTGACTGACCGGATCAACTGATTGACCCTTTTCCGGCACTGGATCCAGGACTTTGGGGTGACCCCATGGCTGCTGACCTCTTCCGCTGCGTCCAGGCTTGTTTAATCAGGCAGGCTGGTCTCCTACCCGCATCCCTGGGGAAGAGGACCTCCCACCTTGCCCTTGCAGTCTGCAGCAGAGTCTGGAGGGAGGCGTCGCTGAACCGTGAGGCCACCCGGGTCCTCTTTCTGCTATTCTGCCTGCAGGCTTCCAATCCGATCCTTGGCACTCCTGAATGCAGGGGCTGTGAGATTCCAGGCAGCAGTCAGGCAGAGGCTGTGTCACATCAGTTAACACTGAATGCAGGGCTGTCAGCGCTTTAAATATGATGCCTAGAGCTTCTGTGGCATTGCCTGATGCCACCTTCGCTGCCTCCGTCCTCTCAGTGGATGACCCCTGCGCTTCCCGAAACTTAACTGGCCAGCTGCCACTTAATCGCATTCAGCCGGCTACTCATTACCGCAACGGATGCCGCACACACTTTCGGTCCGGTGTTGGGGCCTGTGGCCTCCTAATAAAATTCAGCCCAAAATAAAAATTCTCAAAAAAAATCTGTTTTTAGTTCATGTAGCTAAACCAAAATCAAAAGCACAAACGAATAAGTCAGAAAAAAAAAACAAGCGTTATCCTGGAAGGCTCAATACTGCACATCACTCTTGCACATTGAAAAATGTTCATAACTTCATACCCAACTTCTACAAAACAGAAGCAAAATTATGTGTGTAATAGAGGAACAGTCAAATACACTATCAATTAAGGTTCTTATTCCATCCCCTTAAAATGCAAATGGCCATTCATTTGGCAGTTTATGTATACCAACACACTTTTTAAACTACAATTTAAAATACTGCAATAAAGACAAATGTGACATTGCATTATGCGAGTTCCAAAACTAGTGCATATATAAACTAAGGGTTGCCCAAATTTTCAAATAGAAACATAAAAATCTTAACACAAACTATTCTGGAACACAGCTTTAAATTTTCATTATATAAACAATATTCAGAATCAAAACAAGCCAAGCAAAAGGCAATTAGTTTTGATATCGGAGATGAAGGCTGCAATTTTAGGACCCCCCAACGAGTGGGCTGGTGGCAGGGTGGGGACGTAAAATTGAGTGGGAGACGGGGGCAGGGGTGGGCCGTTCCCGACGGCTTCCCGCACCCGCTGCAATTTTACATGGGGCGGTAGCGGCGAGAAACGGCCCGCTCGCCCCAGGCCAATCAAGGCCCTTAGGTGGCCAATTAACACCTACTTAAGGGCCTCCTCCCGCCACCATGGGTATTTTACCCATGATGGGTGGACGGCAAAGGCCCCAAGAATAGGGCCAGGTAAAACCTGGCTGTCTTCTTGCGGGCTGGGGGGGCAGGGATCCCTCATGATGGGCTCCACGGAGGGCCGCCCCTGAAGCCCCAACCACCCTCTCTGCACAACAGTACCCCCCATCCCCCTCGCCAACCGACCCCCCCCCCCCTTGCCTCGCCGGGGACCGGACGATTTTTTGGGGCCTCACCGTTGTTCCGCGGCCGTCCTTCCTCTCTCTTCCAATGGCTGGGTGTAGTCCCAGCAGTGGCGACCACTCCCTGTGGCGCTGCTGGGACTAAGAATCTGGCTTGCTGATTGGCCGGCAGCTCCAGAATGTGGGACTTCCTGCCTTGGAAGTCCCACCTTGGAAGTCCCACCCAAGACCAATTAAGGGCCTTTGGGAGCGGAAAATCCCGGTGTGGCTCACCAGACCTGGCAGAGGCAGGCTCGCCCCCGACTTTTCAGCCGGTGAGCAGGACGTCCCACCCGATTTAAAATTCCAGCCGATGTTCTGCTTCACTGTTGTTTTATTTACTTTACATTTTTGGGTTTAGTTTGATAGCTAAGCATGCATTAAACCAAAAAAAATGTAACTTACGGAAGAAAAATCTGCTATAATTTGCACTAAAATCAAAACAGGCTGCAAGAGATGATGTCACTCCTTTATTGTGTTACGACCAGGTGAGAAAGGAGCCTAGGGACCTATTACTATCTTCACCTGGTCCTTTTCTAACAGGGTTTAATTTTAAACACAGTGTTTTGAGTTCCCCCTTTGTGAATCTTCGTTCACAACTTTCCAATTATAAGGCAAAGAAATGAGCACAAACTGGCTTTAAACCAAAGAAAGAGGAAAGATGAAATTTATTAAATCTTAAACATGAACTCTAATACGGTTCGTACCTACTGATATACAACGTGCCCACGCTAGCATGCACACGCGATACACACATGCAAATAGGGACAGAAAAGAGAAGAAAAGATAAGTAGAACAGTTTGAGGCACTCTCTTGTTACACTGCTTCGAGCTCGCTGTAGTCCTTGTTTGAAGATATGGTCTTGCGTTTTGTTGGGGCCCAGTGTTCCTTTTGAACCTTGTTGATGTAGGAGACTTTTTCTCTGAGTTTACGTGTCTTCAATGGCTTCCGAAGCTGCTGAGAGCGAGATGAGGTAGACAGGAGAGAGATCTTATCAAACCAGCAGCCAGGAGCTTATTGAGATCGAATCCTTTGTTGGAAGTTCAAATCCCAACAGCCAGCTAGTCATGTGGCTAAAACTGGTCTGACCACTTCTTCTGTGTATTGGGGAAGCAACGACTGGGTCCCTTTTGTTCCAACACTGCTAGTACAATGCAAATGTCCTTCCAGTCAGGGTCTTGCAATTTTAAGTTTTAATGTTCATACGGCAAAATCACGTGTGCTTCAGTCTTGGCATGTGGGGGCTTTGCTGGCCACCTCCACACCCAGGAGAATGAAATGCGATTTGAAGAAAAACGGCGCATTTCATTCCAGAGTTTGAGAGAAATAAAAGATACGGAAAGAAAAACCATGCATTTCTCTCATTCTTTTCCATTCATTCACCAATCTTAAAGCTAATTAAAAATGGTCTTTTATTGGCGTCAGGGCTGCTTTACAAAGTTTTTGACTGCAAAGGATGGGTGCTTCCCTTTTCCTTTGACTGTGGAGGAGGAGTCTTTGTTACTCTCCCCTTTGTTCTCTGGGACACTCCTACCTGCAGGTATTGGTGCAGACTTCACTGCACTCTCCTCTGTCACTTCAACTAGGTGAGGCATCACCCTCACGGTTTCTGTTCCCCCTAGAGGTCTCTCTTTGTCGCCGCAGGTTCCTGTAAATGCTGTTAGCAACTCCGGTGGGGTGCTTCTAGAGTCTGCACTTACATTGGACGATGTGCAGTTTAACTTTTCAAGGTTTAGGGCCTGACTGACCAGACAATAGGAGTTTTCATCCGGGATTCTTCTCAGACTTCCTTTAACCTGTCCTCTTGGTCACCTTTTCCCCTTCCCTTTCTAAACCTTTTCCAGCCGTGTGCCCACTTGTCCCCTTTTGCTCTCGGTGGGGGTCCCTTACAGCTCACCTGCCCTCTGCTGGAGGGTCCTCCCAACACCGGTACAGGACTTAGGGGTGTAGGTTTCACTGTAGGTGGGGGTTTCCCCTCAACCTGGCACAGGTGGAAACTCCTGCAGCACTCCACCACAACTTTGTGAAGTTTTGGCCAGTCAAACTGCTGTCTTATGCGGGCTTTGGTCTTTCATATACAGCATGTACAGCTACTGTTGTCTCATGGGCCCTTGTTAATATTTCTCCCTGGTACCTCTGTGGCACCATTAACTGGTGAACTTCTGTCCACTCCTTGCCCTCAGGTCTATGAGGAGAACTCCATTTCCTCATCAGTACCTCATTCTTGAAATAGTAGCAGTCAGGGACTCCCTCTGCTTCACTTTCAGTCTGGGCAGCCTATGCTAACTCTTGCAATATTGGGTCGGCTCGCTGAGCCTCACCTAGGGAAAATTCATTTTAATTCATTCCCTGGATCTCCTAACTTTCCAAAGAAAGACTTGGCTAGGCAGACCTCATGATCATCTGCCTGCAGTGCCAATGTATTCTCCCCTGGGGGAGCTGGTTTGATCAGGACCTGATCCACCACACATTCAGGGACTCTATAGAAGACCACCTCCTGCCACCACCCTGTCTCTCTGACCTCCTGCAGTCTTTCTTTCACTACTGGGGGGGGCTACCACCCTTCACCCCTGCCAGATCATTACCTAGGTGCAGGTCAACCCCATCCACAAGCAAACTAGGGACAATCCCTATGGTCACCAGTCCCGAAACGAGGTCACACTCCAGGTGCACCCAGTATACAGGTACAGGCATACACTACCCTCCAATACCATTCACCAGCACTCTGGTATTCACTGCACTCTCTGGGGGAAAGACCAGGCCTTTACCCAGTAAAAGGGATCTGGTGACCCCTGCGTCCCTGAAAATTACTATGGGCTTGCTTGCCTGACTGGAGGAGTTACTTTCCCTTCCAACACAAAACCCTGATAACCTTCAGGAATCCTATTAACTTTTCCTGCACTGGCCATAGTAAGCTTCCTGGATTGCACTCTTACTGCATTAAAGCCACAGCTTGTTCTGTGTTTTCCATCAGGGTACCCTCTGCACTGAGCGGGTGTGACCTGATTAACCCTACCGGTTTCCCCTTTACTTTCCAGCACTCAGCTTTTAAATGTCCTGCCTTATTACAATGGAAGCACACAGGTCTCCGGGTCTCACTCTTGCCACAGCACCTTCCTTTTTGGCTGGAGGAGGGCCCCCGTTACTCCTGCTTTCCTTTCTCTTCCAGGACTGCCTGGGCGGTTATCAACTTCCCACCCTTTGTCCTTTTCGGATTGGGGGGGGGGAGGGGGGGTGATCAGGAAAGGTTCTCCCCTGGGAAACCGACTTATAAATTAAAACAAATTCACCGGCCAGAACGGCTGCTTGCTGGGCTCCCTGAACCCGCTGCTCCTCTACTTGGGTCTTTATTGAGAATGGGAGAGAGTTTTTAAAACTTCCTCCAACAGGATTACTTCTCTGAGAGTCTCATAGCTGAGCTGTATTTTTAAAGCCCTCAGCCACTGGTCAAAAGCTTCTTTCAAACTCCAGATAAGTTTGATTGGCTTGTTTTTTTGAGGGTTCTAAACGTTTGGCCGTAGTCTTTGGGTACTCATGCATATGTCCTGAGGATAGCATTTTTGGTCAGTTCATAATTTGATGAACTCTCATCTAGCAACAAGGAATAAATCTCGTGGGCTTTTCCAGTTAGTTTGCTTTGTAGTAAAAGAGACCAGGTCTCAGCTGACCATCTTAGCTGCTATGCCTGTTTCTCGAAAGACACGAAAAATACTTCTACATCTTCCTCATTCAATTTTGGAATCAATTGGGTGAGTTTTAGCAATCTTGTACCCAGTCTGAATTCTGCTCCTCCATATTGGCCACGCTTTCAATAGGGCAACTCCGTCACCCCCTAGCTAAATCAAGCCGCCTTACCTTTTTTTCTTCGCATTCCTTCCGGAATATTCTTTCTCTCTCTCTCTCTCCTGCCATTTATTTTCTTCACATTCCTTTTAGAAGGCCCTCTCTTTCTCTCTCTCCCGCCTCTCTCTTTTTCCCTTTCCTCAAATTCAAATTTCCTTTGTTCCAATTGTATCTTTGCTAGCAGTACCCTCGGAGTCTGTTTCTAACGCTGCTTCTTGAGATTTATGGGAAAAATAGCTGGCCGCTAGCCTTCAGAGTTCAGACTTCCTAGCCTTGCCAGGTACAGTGATGCCACACTGCTCAGCCATTTTTCTCAAATCTTCCATAGACAGTGCTTTTAACTTATCCCAAGTTACTTCACCCTGGCTTGGAGAGCTACTCGCTTCAGTTGCAGACATGTTAGTATTCAATCACACACAACCACAAGAAAACCTGTATCGATTTTTTGCTCTTTTTGATTAGGCACAATTTGGCTCCCCACCTCCAATTACACTCTCTCGTCTGTGGGTAACAATCCGGATGCTAGCACCCAAATTTGTGTTACGACCAGGTGAGAAATGTGTCTAGGGGTCTGTTACTGTCTTCACCTGGTCTTATTCTAACAGGGTTTAATTTTAAACACAGTGTTTTGAGTTCCCCCTTTGTGAATCCTTGTTCACAACTTTCCAATTATAAGGCAAAGAAATGAGCACAAACAGGCTTTCTTGGGTTTAAAGAAGATGAAATTTATTAAACCTTAAACTTAAACTCTAATACGGTTCGTACCTGCTGATATACAACGTGCCCACGCTAGCATGCACATGTGATACACACATGCAAATAGGGACAGGAAAGAGAAGAAACGATAAGTACAACAGTTTGAGGTACTCTCTTGTTACTGTGCTTCAAGCTCGCTGTAGTCCTTGTTTGAAGATATGGTCTTATGTTTTGTTGGGGCCCAGTGTTCCTTTTGAACCTTGTTCACGTGGGAGACTTTTTCTTTCTGAGTTTACGTGTCTTCAATGGTTTCCGAAGCTTGTGAAAGTG
Organism: Heterodontus francisci; assembly: GCF_036365525.1. Classification (NCBI taxonomy): domain Eukaryota; kingdom Metazoa; phylum Chordata; class Chondrichthyes; order Heterodontiformes; family Heterodontidae; genus Heterodontus; species Heterodontus francisci. The sequence continues at coordinate 95,182,137 of NC_090377.1, read as the reverse complement.
AAATGAGGGCAGACAGGAGAGAGATCTTATCAAACCAGGAGCTTACGGAGTTCGAATCCTTTGTTGGAAGTTCAAATCCCAACAGTCAGTCATGTGACTAAAACTGGTTTGATCACTTCTTCTGTGTATTGGGGAAGCAACAACTGAATCCCTTTTGATCCAACACTGCTGGTACTATGCAAATGTCCTTCCAGTCAGAGTCTTGCAATTTTAAGTTTTAATGTTCATGTGGCGAAATCATGTGTGCCTCAGTCTTGGCAGGTGGAGGGTTTGCCTGACAATTGCTACACTGCCAGCAAAAACAATACAGGTCAAATACCAACTGCTGTGCAGACATGCATACTGAGTGCTCCCAAGTGCGAACTCTAATGAAAAAGGTCATCTCTATCCTTCAAGCAGGCAGTCATCCATCTTACACTATTCCTACAATGGTACCTATGTAACCATATAAAATGGCACAGGACTATGTACAGTTGCTCACTAGACTGTCAGATCATACCATCCTTTCCACAGAATGAATAGCTTAAAACAATTTCTATCAAATTATGAATACAATGAATCATGGTTTCCAAACCATTTAATTTGGGATAGCCATACCCAATTAAACCCCAGATAATATTTAGGTTCATATTAATAATTAGCTTGGCATCTGCACAAATTCTTCATTGTCCAACACAGAGAAACAGGCTTTACATTCAGACACTCCTTCTTACCTATCTCAGTTGTGTACCATACCCTGTCAAGAGACATGTTTTAACTCTTCATCTAGACAAGATCAGCAGAGACACAACAAACTTGGGCAAATGCCTCTATGTAGGGCAATTTCTAAGCTATTGCTAAGATTTTTACATCTGATGAGAAAGCCCATTCTCAACTAACAGATCTGTTGGGTGTCTATTTGGGCGGAGCTGTGATTAGACAGTTCCTTAGGCATTCACAGATGTATATCTAAGGCTTAGAAAGCTTTACAGAACAGACAGGTGCTTCCTTAATATTCTGAGTGAAAGAAACAAGTTATTTTAATACAGCACCTCATCACATCCTCAAGACATCTCAACATTTCACACCTAATTAATTTTTGAAACATGGTCACTTTTATATGATCCCGGTGGCATTGCTAGGACTGCACCAAGTGAGAAGAGCTACGATTGGCTGGCAGCTCTTGAGGTGGGACATCCTGCCTCAGAGGGACAGAAGACCCAACTGAGACCAATTAAGGGCCTGGGTCACGCAAAATAGCATGACTTCCAGGCTGGGCAGAAGCAAGCTGGCCCCCGACTTGGCAGCTAGTGGGCGGGGCCACCACCTCAACGTTAAATTCCAGCCCTTGTTTCTAGGCTTGCTGCTTGTAGTCCTTAAAAGTTCAGGATTCTCACTATTAAGTTTCCTATATTACAACTGGAAATACACTTCAAAAGTACTTAATTGACTGTGAAGATCTTTGGAATGTCGTTCGGACATGACACTATATAAACACAAATTATATCTTGTAGGACCAAAAAGTGCTGGAAATACTCAGCAGGTCGGGTAGCATCTGTGGAGAGAGAAGCAAAGTTAACCTTTCAGGTCAATGACCTTTCAACAGAATTGGCAAAGGTTAGAAATGTAATAAGTTTTAAGCAAATAAAGTGAGAGTGGGGCAAAAGAGAACAAATGGGAAGGTGTTGATAGGACAGAGGGTCACGGAGAATAACTGACAAGGAAGTCATGGGGCAAAGGCAAAGACAAAGAGTATTTTAATGGCGTGGTGAAATACAAACCGTTAGTGCAGAGGTTGTTAAATGACAGGATAATGAAAGCCCTAGCCAAAAGCAAAACATGTAAAAAGAAAAAGTGGGCAGGCACATGGTAAAAAAAAAGTGTAATGATGAAACAAACTAAAATAAAATCAAATAAAAATAAAAAATACAAAGTAAAACTAAAAAAAGGTAAAACTAAAAAGGGGGCGGGGCCAGTCATGCTCTGAAATTATTGAACTCAATGTTCAGTCCGGTAAGCTGTAGCGTGCCTAATTGGTAAATGAGGTGCTGTTCCTCGAGCTTGCATTGATGTTCTCTGAACACTGCAGCAATCCCAGGACAGAGATGTGGACATGAGAGCAGGGGGGTATGTTGAAATGGCAAGCAACAGGAAGCTTGGGGTCATGTTTATGGACTGAGTGGAGGTGTTCTGCAAAGCGCTCACCCTATCTGCGTTTGGCCACCCCAATGTAGAGGAGACCACTTTGTGAGCAGCGAATAAAGTACATTAAATTGAAAGAAGTACAAAAAATCGCTGTGTCACCTGAAAGGAGTGTTTCGGGCCTTAAATAGTGAGGAAAGAGGAGGTAAAAGGGCAGGTATTACACCTCCTGCGATTGTATGGGGAAGTGCCACGGGAAGGCGACAAGGTGTCCGGGGTAATCACACTCACTCACACACCAGTTAACCGGAAAAATAAAGGGGCTTTTGTTTTTAAGAGCTCTATTACAGACAAAAAAAAACACTTGGGCTAAATACTTGCTCATTCTTGAAGAAACAGCAGATGAGATATGTTGTGTTCCAAAACTGGCATACAGTCTGGCCTCCAAGAACACAGATGGGTCACTGGGATCTTTTAGAACTGTTCTTTTCAGGCGGCATTGCAAAGTAATTTAGCAAGCTTTTCTTCAAAGACAGGAGACAAGATGAGTTGACACAGTGGACTTTTCAGTGTCTTTTAGAGGAGTGCTGGAAAGCTGAACTGGGTTGTGGACTTCTCTCTTTCCTAGGGAATTCTCTTCTCTCCTTGGAATATATATATATATATATATATATATATATATATATATATATATATTATAACATGTTCTGTTCGGATGAAAGGTAACAGACCTGAAACGTTAACTCTGCTTCTCTCTCCACAGATGCTGCCTGACCTGCTGAGTCTGCAATATTTTGCTTTTATTTTAATCCAAAGTTCTCTGGTGTTTATTGAGCTGGAAGTCAAGTGGTTTCTCGGAAAGGCTTGTTTTGCTCACAAGTGCCCCTTTTAAAAAACATTCCCAGGGACTGTTTTTCAAAGTCATGTGGCTTTTACATGACCGCCTTCGAAAGGCCCAAAGTTTAACATTTCTTCAATCTTTCAAAAATGAATCTTCAAAAAATATATTTAACAAAACACAGAGGCACTTTTTGCTCCTTAAAACCTCTTTGACCAAGCTTTTGGTCATCAGACCTAATAGCTCCTTTTGTGGCTCGATGTCATACTTTGTTTTTATAATACTGCTGTGAAGCGCCTTGGGATGTTTTATTATATTAAAGGTGCTATATAAATATGTTGTTGTTTAGATAATTCAAGTGAGTTGGCATCACTCAAAAGTATCCCACTTAACCTGATCCTAATTATGTTAAATTCATTACATGTTATCACCTGGTAATTCAACTGGGTTTTAGAATGATGAATGCAGAGCTGAAGCAACATTCAGAGCTAATTTTTTTTCTGGGCATCGCTGACTTTGTCGTGTAAATTTTGAAGCCAGGGTGAAATCTCTCCAGACAAGAATGAGTTGTCCCTGAATCGAAATTCTAATATTTCTGCCTGTAGTTGAGGAATATGATAATCGCAACCTAGGAAATACGAGTGCTGCAACTAGCTTTTACATATAGTTGATCAAACTGTGATGGAAAACCCGCATACCAAGCGGAAAAATATTAATTTCATCATATGGAACGTTGCCTGAGACTTTTTACTGGACATTATTCCAAGTAATTTTTAAAAAGCGGAACAGAACAGCTAAAGATAGCCACACACAATTTGCTTATGAGAAGCCGAAGGCCAGCTGGAGACAGAGGTGATTGCACAATCTAGCCAGAACAATGGGGGTGCTCCCTGATTCAGTTAACTAGAATGGTTGTGTCAATGTTGGTCGTCACCCGGTGGGCCGAAGGGCCTGTTTCAGTGCTGTATCTCTAAATCTAAAAAATCTAAAAGCCATTGACACCCGTTGACTTTGAAAGAGCCAAACCCCGCCTACCAAGTATGCTTGCACAGCTTGAGAGAAGGACTCTGAATTTCAAAAAAACACCTTCCAGAAACCTGTTTTCAAAGAAAGAGGTGGTCACATGACATACTTGCCTGGCTAACTCTAAGTTTGTGAATTGTGCCTCAGAAGAAAGATAGTAACTGAACTCCAAAGATGGAACATCTCTCTCTCCTGTCTCCCAGCAAAGTCCCAGGGGAGCCTCGGCTGCAGCTAAACCTCAGATCTACAGACCCTCACAGGCAACAACCAAGAGGACGGATAAAGCCCCTCTCCTGCCTTCCGGAACCAGAGAAGCAAGTCCGAATTGTACACGTAGCCCAGCGAGGACTTCAAAACTTTAACTTCAACTAAGGACACAAACTCAGTATTTGAACGTCATTTATTACGGACTTTACTTCAACCTCCCAACTCTTTTCTCCTCTGTATCTATTTGTGCGTGCGTGTGCCTCTCGTATGTAAGAAAACCTGTCTTTTTGGTTCACTTGTAAGTATATTCAAGGAACAGTGAGCAAGTGCTCAGGTGAGGTGGTAAGCTAAATCACTGTGTTAAAAGAATAAACACTGTTGCAGCCAAACCAGAGAAGGGGCGAAAGGGGAGCCTGAGACCCCTTTCTGACCTGGTCGTTAACAGAAATTTGGGGGCTCTAGTCAGACACTGTACCCAGAGACGGATGAGAAATTGATCTCAATCAAAAAAAAGAATACAGGTTTTCTTGTGGTTTATGTTGCTAGAATACGAACATGTCCGCATCCAAAGCCAGTACCACCACAGCCAGGGTGAACTAACTTGGGATAAGTTAAAGGCACAATCTATGGAAGAGTTCAGGAATATGGCTAGGCAATATGGGATCACTTTCCGTGCCAAAGCTAAGAAATCCAAAATTCTAAGAGTTGTGGCCAACCATTTTTCCCTCGAACCTAAAGAGTTAGATTCATGGCTGGAATTAGCTTCAGACAGGGTAATGCTAGCAAAGATACAATTGAACATGGAAGCTTGCATTGGAAGAGAGAAAGAGAGAGACACAGACAGGGAGAGGGAGATGGACAGGGAGACGGGAGAGGGATAGAGGATAAATGATCCAGAAGGAGCAGGAAGAAAGGGAGTTAAGGCAACTTGAGTTAGCTAGGGACGACAGAGTAACTCCAGTGAAAGCATGGCCAATAAGTTAGGCTGCACTTAACTCAGGACCGTGTGCTAAGCTGTTAAAATTCTCCCAATTGATCCCAAAGTTTAATGAGGTAGACGTGGAAGCATTTTTTGTAACTTCTGAAAAGCTTGCTGGACAGTTAAATGGCTGGCCGAGTTGGACCCTACTGCTACAAAGAAAGCTAACAGGAAAAGCCCATGAGATTTATTCCCTGTTGCCATATGAAAGTTCATCAAATTATGAATTAACTAAAAATGCTATCCTGGGGGCATATGAGCTAGTACTGGAAGTGTACCGCCAGAAATTCCGAACCCTCCGGAAACAAGCTGATCAAACTTACCTCGAGTTTGAGAGGAGTAAGCAGCTAGATTTTGACCGGTGGTTAAGGACCCTTACAGTCCACGGATGAAAAGTTCAGAGAGGTGATTCTTTGAGGAATTTAAAACTCTCTCTCACTCTCGATAACGACCCATATGAAGGAACGAAAAGTGCACAGAGCGAGGCAAGCCGCAGTTCTGCTGGAGTTCGCTCTCATTTACAAGTCTGTATCCCAAGAAAAAACCTTTCCTAGTTACCTCCACAACACCAAAAAGGATGAGGTGGGAGGGCGATAGCAGCCCAAACAGTCCTGGGAGAGATATAAGAATTGGACACACAGGTGGCTCTCCTCAAGCCAAAAGAGATAGTGCTGAAAGCAGGAGTGAGACTCTGAGACCTGTGTGCTTCCACTGTAATAAAGCAGGTCACCTCAGAGCTGACTGCTGGAAACTACAGGGAAAGCCTGTAGGGTTAATCAGGGGACATCCACCCAATGTAGGAGAAGGGACCCTGATGGAAAGCACAGCAGAGCAGGCTGTGGCTTTAACTGCAACAGCAGCAAGACCCAGAAAACATATGGTGTGGGTGCAGGAAAATTTAATGATATCCCTGAAGGCTATCAGGATTCTGTGTCCAAAGGGAAAGTAACCCCATTCCCCTCGAGTGGGGCAAGCAAGCCCACAGTCATACTCAGGGATACAGGGGCCACCAGATCCCTATTGTTGGGAAAAGGCATGACCTTTCCCCCACAGAGTGCAGTGAATACCAGAATGGTAATGAATGGGTGGTGTATGACATTACCTTTACTTGGGTGCACTAGGAACCTAGTTTCGGGACTGGTGACCATAGGGATTATCCTTAGTTTGCCTGTGGATGGGGTTGACCTGCTCCAAGGTAATGATTTGGTGGGGGCGAAGATGGCAGCTTCCCCAGTAGTGATAGAGGGACCAAATAAGGTCAGAGTGACAGGGCAGTGGTAGGAGACGGACCCCAGCATTTCCCCTGATTGCACAGTGACTCGGGCCATGGCTAAACCAGCATCCCCAGAGGAGATTGAATTAGCACTGCAGACAGAATACCATGCTGTCTGGTAAAACGTGGCTACCTAAACCCAACCAGATCCGACACGTGTCGGGTTCGGGTCGGGTCTCTCTTCCAAGTCTAGCGCTCGGGCTTGGGTCAGGTTGGGCTGGGCATGGACAGTGCTGCCTTGCTCCAGGAAGTAAACTTCAAATGAACATTCAGGATATCAAGGTGGGAAACGTGCAGCCCGGACTCTGCACTCTGCAGCAAAGCCTGGCTACCCGAGCAAACCCGACTACGTGTGTCGGGTTCGGGTCGGGTATTTAAAAAATTAAAGAACTCGGGCCCGGGTTGGGTTTTAATTTTATACCCGAGCCAGACTTTACTGTCTGGTTGTCGGAAACTTTCTTTGGAAAGTTAGAGGACCCGGGGAATGGATTAAATGAATCTTCCCTAGTTGAGGCTCAACAAGCCGACTCAGTATTAAAGAAAGTTAGCACAGGCTACCGAAACTGAAACTGAAGCAGAGAGAGTCCTTGATTGCTCCAATGTGAAGAATGAGGTGCTGATGAGGAAGTGGAGCTCTCCTCACAGACCTGAGGACCAAGCGTGGTCAGTGATTCACCAGTTAGTGGTATCACTGAGGTACCGTAGAGAAATCTTAAGAATGGTCCATGAGTTGACAATGACTGTACATGTCAGTTCCAAAACCAAAACTAATCAAACCCAACAATTTAGAGTCAGAACAAGGGTCAGGAAGAAATCCCAGATGCCTCGCAGGGGCTAAAAGACAATGCATCACCTTAGAAATAAGAACCATCAATGTGCCAGAACCTGAATGGTTAACGCCAATGTATTGTGGAAGCAGTAGACAAGGGGTTAAAGCTTGTACAAACAGAGAAACTTGCCACAAGAAGTAACAGAAATTTGCATACTACAAGCTTCATCAATCACATAGTCCTGGAGATTAACATTCCTAAAGTAGTACAGATTGGTTTGAGAGATACTACAACCCCACTTGACAACACATAGCCAAAAGAAATGCAATTTTTTTGATGATACCACATCCTAAGGAAGGATGATGAAAAGTGTAGGCTGGAAGCCTGCGGAGTGAATGAAATGAATGTGTAGAATGTTGTGACTCTAAACAGTCTTACTGTTTCTTTTTCTCTCTTTCTAAACCTCCCACAAAAACATAAAAATGAAATTCAAGGATTTCATTTTTTCCCTTTTGGGAGAGGTGTCATGCACATCAGAATTGCAATGATGCAACATTCATAGACTAACTCTGAAGAGTTATTAAAAAATGAACTTTGTCTTTAAAAAAATGAACATTTCACAAAGTGAACAAATGGCTCCCAAAGGAAAAGGGGATTCGCTTTTTGTGTATTTAAACAGTCTGACAAAGACAAAGCACAAATCTTCAAAAACAAAAGGCGTTCATGAAACCCTAAAAAACATTCCGGAATTGAATGTCTTCTTCTAAAACAAAGGAGATGTGAAGTAGCCACATACTGGGCCACTATGCGATCACCACGGGTAAGAAACCAGAATACCTCCCAACAGGAGGAGAGAACTGGCACAGTTTTACGTTCAAAAAAAGACAGGCAGACAGAGACGGAGCGAGACTGTCCCAGATCGTAAGGCTACTTATAATAGCTGGCATTCCAGAAAGCCAGAAACAACATGCCCTGCTGAAAAAAATTCTGAGATCTACATTATCCAGCAGAGAGAGATGGAAGTGATCCACCATCTTCAACAGAATCTTCAATCAAGACAGAATTCTACAATCATCTCAGGCCTGCAACTATCCAGAACTTGAGTCTCAAGAGAATTGAACAGGTTTATTGTAACCCATCTACCTCTTTCCCTTCTCTATCTGTTTCTTCCTTGTGTGTGCATGAGCGAATGCGTGAGTGAATAAGGTTGCGACAATTTCGCGATGAGGCATATAGATCAATAAACAATTGACTTTCCGTTTTTAAAACCTACAAGAAAACCTGTTGCTGTCTGGTAGACAGGACCATCTAAAAGATTTGGAAAGAATTTTGAGAGGGTGCTAAACAAAGACAGTGAAGTAAGTAGTGTTAGGTGTTAACAACCAGCCTTCCCCACCCCCCCCAACCAAAGAGTTCCTGGGGAATTTGAGCCTATTAGCATTTTATTTATGTTGAACACAGTAAATGCAACGTTTTTATATGCCTAGCAGATTTCCTGTGATGCTCTTCACAGTGAAGTAGACAATATGCGATTTTTATTTTAACATGGAGTGTTCATGAGACACCTACCATTTAAGAACATTTTGGGGAGGGGGGCGGGGTGGGAAAAGAGAAATCGGAACATAGGAAACAGAAGCAAGAGTAGGCCATTCGGCTGCTCGAGCCTGCTCCAGCACTCAACTAGATCATGGCTGATCTTCTACCTCAACATCATTTTCCTGCAATATCCCCATATCCGTTGATATCTTTAATATCTAGAAATCTGTTAATCTCTGTCTTGAACATGTTCAATGACGGAGCCTCCACAGCCCTCTTGGGCAGAGAATTCCAAAGATTCACCACCCTCTGAGTGAAGAATTTCTTCCTCATCTCAGTCCTAAATGGACTATCTCTTATTCTGACGCGGTGTCCCTTGGTTCCAGACCACACCAACCCCCTCACCCAGGGGAAACATCCTTCCTGTATCAATCTTGTCAAGCCCTGTAAGAATTTTGTATGCTTCAATGAGATCACCTCTCACTCTTCAAAACTCTAGAGAATAATCTCTCCTCAAAGCACAATGCCATCCTCCCAGGAATTAATCTGGGGAACCTTCGCTGCACTCCCTTTATGGCAAGTATATCCTTCCTTAGGTAAGGAGACCAAAACTGTACATAATATTCCAGGTGCAGTCTCAATAAGGCTCTACACAACTGCAGCAAGACTTCCTTACTCTTGCACTAAAGCCAACATACCATTTGCGTTCCCAAATGCTTGCTGCACCTGCATGTTACCTTTCAGTGACTTATGAACAAGAACACCCAGGTCACTTTGGACATCAACACTTCCCAATCACTCACCATTTAAGAAATACTCTGAATTTCTGTTTTTCCTACCAAAGCAGATAACTTCATATTTTTCCACATGGTGTTCCATCTGCCATATTCTTGCCCACTCACTTAACCTGTCTAAATCCCCTTGAAACCTCTTTGCATCCTCCTCACAACTCACATTCCCACCTAGTTTTGTGTCATCAGCAAACTTGGAAATATTACATTTGGCCTCCACATCCAAATCATTGATATAGATGGTGAACAGCTGAGTCCCAAGCACTGATGCTGATGGGGTACCCCACTAGTCACAGCCTGCCAAACCGAAAGTGACCTGTTTATTCCTACTCTGCTTTCTGTCTGTTAACCAATTCTCAATCCATGCCAGTATATTACCCCTAATCCCATGTGCCCTAATCTTGTTTACTAACCTCTTGTGTGGGACCTTATCAAAAGCCTTCTGAAAATCCATATACACTATATCTACTGGTTCCCCCTTATCTATTCTGCCAGTTACATCCTCAAAAAACTCCAATTGTTTTGTCAAACATGATTTCCCGTTCTTAAATCCATGTTGACTCTGCCCAATCCTACCATTATTTTCGAAGTGCCCAGTTATAACATCCTTTATAATATTCTTACATTTTCCCTACTACTGATGTCAAGCTAACAGGTATGAAGTTCTCCATTTTCTCTCTCCCTCCTTTCTTAAATAGTGGGGTTACATTTGCTACCTTCCAATCTCCAGGAACCATTCCATAATCTATAGAATTTTGGATGATCAAGGCACCACTATCTCTACAGCCACCTCTTTCAACACTCTAGGATGTAGATCACCAGGTCCAGGGGATTTATCAACTTTCAGTCCCATTAATTTCTCCAGCACTACTTTTCTTTTTAACTAAAACTAATTTCTTTCAGTTCCTCATTCTCGCTAGTCCCTTTGTTCTGCAGTATTTCTGGGAGGTTTTTTTGTATCTTCCTCCGTGAAGACAGACAGAAAGTATTGGTCTAGTTTCTCTGTCATTTCCTTATTCCCCATTATAAATATCCCTGTCTCTGCCTGTAATGGACCGACATTTGTCTTTGCCAATCTTTTCCTTTTTACATACTTTGTTACAACCGAGGCGGAAGAGTGCACTGTTTATTCTAGTTCCCCTTCTCCACGGGTCACGACATATATTTAAATCTTTTCCCAGTCACTGATACGGTCAATCATAGACTCTAATTTTATCCCAGAAGAAAACACACCAACCAGGTTTCTTTAATAAACAACAAAATTATCAGTTTATTATAAAACAGGTCTTAACAAGTAATCAAGTAAAGCATAAACACACAGGTTGAAATACTAAAGTTCCCTTTTTACCTTAGCCCCTCACACACACACATATATACCGGTTAACCGAAAAAATGAAGCGATTCGCATTTTAGAGCTCTATTACAAAAAAGACAAAAAACACTTGGGTTAAATACTTGCTAATTCTTGAAGAAAAATAGAAGATATGGAAAGATGTCCTTTGTTTTAGTTTGGCGTTCCAAATGTGTATAGATGGCTGTCACTGGGATCTTCCTAGAACAGTTCTTTCCAGGCGCTGTTGAAGATCAGTTTGGGTAGGCTTTCCAAGAAATGCAACTACAGAGGCTTCAGATAGGCCTTACAGCAGAAATGCAGCAACAGAAGTTTCAGTTCCCACACATTTGATACACAGGATTTCTTCAAATACAGGAGGAAAGAGGAGACTGACACACTGGAAATGCAGGGTTTCTTTCCAAGAGAGAGAAAAAGATGTGCTGGGTTTTCTTGGCAGGCAAAAAACCAACTGTCTTTTGTAACAATTCAAAGTAAAACCAAAAACATTCCAGAAGTCTTGACCTATACAAATCTTCACCTATCACTTCTTTGTAAACATCTCCCCAAGTCAAAACAACAAGCTCCCTGCTGGTATTTTATCTGAAAACAGGTGCCTTCCAGTAAGGGTTTGTTTACAAGCCAAGTCCAGGAAACCTTCTGGTGACCTCTTTAAAAAAAAAACACACACAATGTTCAGCATCTCTTCAAGCTTCCAGATGAGTCAATGTCTGCAATTCAACTATAAGTCCTTAAAAATATATTTTACAAAAAAATAGAAGCACTCTCATAACAACCTATAGAACCTTTAACAGTCCATTTTTATGTTTCCCGCTAGTTTACTTTCATATTCTATTTTCTCTATCAGTTTCTTGGTCCTCCTTTGCTGAATTCTAAAATGCTCCCAATCCACAGGCTTACTACGTTTTTGGCAACTTTGTAAGCCTCTTCCTTTGATCTAATACAATCTTTAACTTCTCTTGTTAGCCAAGAAATCAAGCAGTTTAGCAGCTCTGGTGGGCTTGGACTTCAGTAGCATCAGAAGGGGAGGGTCTAGGGTTTGGCATTACTATGGTGTAGGTGCTGAAGTTCAGCAGCATTTGGAGGGTGATCATGAATTCCAGTGGTCATGAAAAGTGCTGGATAAATGTAAGTCTTTCTTTAATTTTGCCAGCATTACAATTTGGGCCCATAGAATTTATGCACAGTGTAGTTTCGCAGAAGGGAGGAGTTGTTCTTCTGGGGTAGGAGTCCTGAAAATTGGCAATATTAGAGAGTATCCTGGGTTTGGCAACACTGAGGAGGAAGAATCTGGACTCTGCCAGAACTAGCAGATGAAATGTGAAGTTTGGCAATCTGGATGGCTCTTGGAGTTAGGCAAGACAAAGGAGACCATCTTGCTGGTTATAACACCATATGTGGTGAGTCAGAAGTAAAAGGGCTGTAGCATCTTAAAGGCTGTGCGTGGACTGTGGCAGTATTGCACAAGGATCTAGCATCACTGGGTAAGGTCCTGGGAGCTCATATGACTGCGGATAAAGATCCAATGTATCTACCAGCAACAGGGAGGGGTCCCAGAGTCTGAGAGAGCTGGTGAGGAAATTCGAAAAGGAACAGATGCCAGCAGTTTGGGGGAAAAGACGGTAGAAAGATCCTGGAATCTGGAAACCCAAAGCTAAGCAGATTAAGTCAGGCACAAAAATCGATGCATCCCCTGGGCTAATATACCCACCAGAATCCAGTGTCCCCTTGCAAACTGCCATTGCCTGACCTCAAACCTCATCTCATCCCCCCATGTTCCCTGGTGTCTCTTCCAACTTGCACTATTGCTCACTGGTGCCAGCTGCCCAGAATGGGTTGGCAGTTGGAGGATAATCGTGACACCAGCAGGAAGTTAGAGAAGAAATGCGGAGTGGAAAATGAGATAGGGAGGGGTGGAAATGTAACCAGGAATGTGTGAGATGATACTAGGGACGTAAAAGCTCTGGGGTTCATCACTGAGTCCCCAATCCACTGCTACTCTGCATGCCCCTTTGCCCCTGTTTCATCTCCCCTTTACCACATCCCCAAATCGGTCATTCTAACATTGGATTCCCAGCATTGAGCTGGTAATGGTAAAGGCTGTTCATTACATTGCTTATTGCATTTATAGTGGATGTGCTGATTTGTGCAAAAGGGAAATGGATCAAACACTTTTTAAAAAAAACAGAAGTTCAGTTTCCTGCATGGTGCTGGAAAACCAATAGAAAGAGAAATTGCTTTGGCCAAGAATCCCGATTGCACACATCTGGCACGTTCTATTCATGGGGGCAGGGAACAGGAGTGAAGGTGTGACATGATTGAGCTGGCAGGAACCAGCAGTTAAAAAAATAAATAAATTTAAGCTTAAATCACCAATGTGTTACAATAAAGTACATAATTTAAAACTTTGATCATGAACAGCCATCACTTGATCAAGGGAAATAAATGTTTGAAACAAATTTACTTTATATGTGAAAAATTAAAGAGAGTCCCAAACTATTGCCACTGTGATAGAAAAACTCAGCCCCAACAAGAAAAAAAATCACAGCACTTTAATTTCTTAAATTATAAGAGATGGTCTTTGCTTTTAAAGGTCTTTGCTTTTAAAAGTTAAATAATCTCTCTATGTATTAAATTTCATGATAGCATTCTAAACTACACTAATTCAAGTGCTCTAAATCAAATCCAAATACAAAGAGAGATGACCCTGTCTATCCAATGGTGAAGCTCTGATCTCGGTGATTTGAATAATCTGTTGCATTAGCAAGAACCAATGAAATGCCAAATCTGCAGCCACTTTCCAGCACAGCATCAGGTTCAACCAGCTCCCATCTCCAGCCTTAGATTCCCTTCCATGCTGAGCTTGCCTGATATTTTCAGGCCCCTCTTTGGACTTTTGTCTCTCGTCCTGTGCGTTTTTCCATTTCAATTTTTGAATCACATATATAAAAGACTTCATGCAGGAGTTCAAGTACGTTAAAAGTAAATCAGCACAGCTTGATACAGGAACACAGAAGTTCTGAGAGCATAACAAAATACAGAATGCAAGAAAGCAAGAGAGAAAGTTAGTACAAAGGGAGAACAGTAGGAAAGAGAAGAGGAAGTTGCAGGCAACTCGTATGGCCATGTGGTGTGATATGGTGGTTCCCACTGTGCAACTCCCCATCTGACCGCAGCAAGTGTATTTGTATTAAGAGTTTAGCCCCTTGGGGTTTTATTTTTTACAAATAAACAGATAGTGACAGGTTTTCTTGTCGGATTTAAAAATCAAAGTCAATTGCTTATTGATCAATATGCCTTATCCCGAAATTGTTGTGACCGCATTCACTCGCACACACACACACACACAAAGCAACAGATAGAGAAGGGGAAGAGTTAGGGAGGTTTTAGCAGAGGGAGAAGGGTTATGTTAAATCTGTTGAATTCTCGAGAGTCGTGTTATAGAGGGATGCAGGCCTGTGATGATTGTAGATTCCTCTCTTGATTGAAGGTTCTGTTGAAGATTGTGGGTCACTTCTAGCTCTCTCTCACTGTTGTATGAGGTAGATGCCAGATTTTTTTCTAGCAGGGCATGTGCTTTCTGAAATGCCACCAGTTACAAGCAGCTTCACTTCTGGATCAGTCTCTCTCTCTCTTTAAAACGGTCACTTCTTACCTACTGTATAGAGACATTCTGCTTTCTTTCCCATGGTGATCACCCAATGGCCATGGACATGGCTACTTCACACCTCCTTGGTTTTAGAAGACGACTTTCAATTCTGGAATGTTTCTATGATAGGTGTCAGATGGGTTTCATTATCACCTTTTGGCTTTGAAGAATTGTCCTTTGTCTGTCAGAATATTTGAATATACAAAAGGTTAACCCAACTTCTCTTCAGTGATCGTTTTAGACCATTGTTCACTTTTTTTATAAAGGTTCATCTTTTAAAGACAAAGTTTGTTTTATCATAACTCTTCAGAGTTACTCCGTGAATGTTGTGACACAACAAAAATAGACTCAAGGAAGAGAATGGGAAGATAACAAAAAGGGAAAATAATCCTAAAGGGAAAAAAGGCAAAGTTTTACTTCTTTTAAAAAAGGAAATGCTGAGATATGCGGATTAGACATACCACTCACCAAACTGGCATAATTTGAATGAGAAATGGAGGCTAGGGTCCATGGAAGCACCAGAATGGCTCTATCTTTCACCTGTCGGTTACTTGCTGGTACACACTCACTGTCTGCAGTGCTTCATTCGTGATGCAACTGAAAACAACAATGCTGAATCTGTCATAGAATTCCACATGTTTCAGGCTCTTTCCCAACATCAAGCAGGTGAGAGATATCAGAGCTCAGCAACATGGATTGGATGCTGCATGGTCCAGTGAGGGAGGGCAGAGTGGTCAGAGCTTCCAAAACCTTAATCCTCTTCATCACCGAGACCGCCTACTTCCATCTCCTTATCATCTGTCCCCGCCCTCTGTCTCAGTTCATGCGTTGCTGAAAATATCAGTATCTTTGTTACTTCCATACTCTACTATTCCAATCATTTCCTGGCCAATCTCTGACTTTACACCCTCCGTAAACTTGAGGGCATTCAAAACTCCGCTGCTCGTATGCTAACTCACACCAAGTCCCATTTACCCATCACCCCTGTGGTCGTTAATCTACATTGGCACCAAGTCCACCAACTCTATTTTATAGTTTTCACTTTCAAATCACTCCATGACATATCCCCTTCCCATCTCTGTAACCTCCTGCAGCCCTACAACGCTCCAAGATGTCTACACTCCACGGCCCACTGTGCCTTCAGCTGCTCAGGCCCCAAATTCTGGAATTTCCTCTCAAAACCTCTGTCTCTCTCTCCTCCCTTAAAGATGCTTCTTAAAACCCATGACATTGACCAAGCATTTGGTCATCTGTCCCAATATCTCATGTGACTTGGTATCAAATTTTCTTTCATAACAATCCTGTGAGGTACCTTGGGCATGTTTCACTACATTAAAAGAAAGTGCTGTCACGAAAATGTGCGAGGTCAAAAATTATGATTTTTTTAATCCATTGGCTGGAAACCTGAATACTAAACTGCTGGAAAGAAACCACTTAAATCGTGCAAGCTTCGAACTCTGTCTGCTGAGCGTGAGTACCAAGGCATTTTCCCTGCTGCAGACTGTGGTGTTCAGTGGTTTAACTGATCCGTGTTTAATTGCATTAGACTGTTCACCAATTGATGCTAGTGTGTGAATGACTTAAGCCTGACGGGGGAGCAACTGAGAGCAGAGAACTTTCCAGCAAGAACAGAGATCTCCCTTGAAGGAATTCAGTCGTGCTGCTGTCTCACAGAGAACCACCGAATCAGCGCCATATCTTCAAACCAGAAGCCTCAGGACCACCAAAGGAAAGTCGAGCGACCACTGAATTCAGCCCGAAGCCAGCTGAGACACCAACCTCCACAGATTGTATGTTCCTTTATTTCTCTGAACTCTATAAATTGACTAATCTACTATCCTTCCCCACTCTGTAACGTGTGTGTGTGTGTGTGTGTGTGTGTGTGTGCGTGCGAGAGAGAGACAGACAGACAGACAGACAGTGCGTGTGTTGGACCATATATTATTTTTACTTAGATCGATTTAAATACAATAAAGTTAACCTCTTCCTTTGTTAAACTCAAGAAAACCTGTCCAATTGGCTCTATTTATGATCACGGGTGTAAACAGTTAAACACTCAATGAATTGGCAAGCATATCCACTTCAAAAAGAAATAAACCTATTTTGGTCAAACAAAGAGGGAAAAAAGAGGGGAGCCCTTCGACCCCCTCCACACCTAATCATAACAGCACTTATATAAATGCAAGTTGTTGTTTGTCTTGGGAACAATGTGGAAGGTGCTGCTTTAGAGACATGTACTAAACCCTGACAATTTTAGCTGCAAGCAATCATCTTCTTCTTTGACCTCCTGGTCTCGAGAGACAATGGGAAAGCGCCTGGAGGCGGTCAGTGGTTTGTGAAGCAGCGTCTGGAGTGGCTATAAAGGCCAATTCTAGAGTGACAGACGCTTCCACAGGTGCTGCAGATAAAATTGGTTGTCGGGGCTGTTACACAGTTAGCTCTCTCCTTGCGCTTCTGTCTTTTTTCCTGCCAACAGCTAAGTCTCTTTGACTCGCCTCTCTTTAGCCCCGCTTTTATGGCTGTCCGCCAGCTCTGGCGATCACTGGCAAGTGATTCCCATGACTTGTGATCAATGTCGCAGGACTTGATGTCGCATTTGCAGATGTCTTTAAAGCGGAGACATGGATGGCCGGTATGTTTGATACCAGTGACGAGCTCGCTGTACAATGTGTCTTTGGGGATCCTGCCATCCTCCATGCGGCTCACATGGCCAAGCCATCTCAAGCGCCGCTGGCTCAGTAGGGTGTATATGCTGTTGATGTTGGCTGTCTCGAGGACTTCTGCGTTGGAGATACGGTCCTGCCACCTGATGCCAAGGATTCTCCGGAGGCAGCGAAGTTGGAATGGTTCGAGACGTCGCTCTTGGCTGACAAACGTTGTCCAGGCCTCGCTGCCATAGAGCAAGGTACTGAGAACACAGGCTTGATAGACTCGGACTTTTGTGTTCCGTGTCAGTGCGCCATTTTCCCACACTCTCTTGGCCAATCTGGACATAGCAGCGGATGCCTTTCCCATGCACTTGTTGATTTCTGCATCGAGAGACAGGTTACTGGTGATAGTTCAGCCTAAGTAGGCAAACTCTTGAACCACTTCCAGAGCGGGATCGCCGATACTGTTGGATGGAGCATTTCTGACGTCCTGACCCATGATGTTCATTCTCTTGAGGCTGATGGACAGGCCAAATTCGTTGCAGGCAGCTGCAATCCTGTTGATGAGTCTCTGCAGACACTCTTCTGTGTGGGATGTTAATGCAGCATCGTCAGCAAAGAGGAGTTCCATGATGAGGACCTTCCGTACTTTGGTCTTCGCTCTTAGACGGGCAAGGTTGAACAACCTGTCATCTGATCTTGTGTGGAAGAAAATACCTTCTTCTGAAGACTTGAACGCATGTGAGAGCAGCAGGGAGAAGAAGATCCCAAACAGTGTAGGTGCGAGAACACAGCCCTGTTTCACGCCACTTAGGATAGGAAAGGGGTCTGATGAGGCGCCGCTATGCTGAATTGTGCCTTTCATATTGTCATGGAATGAGGTGATGATACTTATAGCTTTGGTGGACATCCGATCTTTGCTAGTGGTCTGAAAAGACCACGTCTGCTGACGAGGTCAAAGGCTTTGGTGAGATCAATGAAAGCAATGTAGAGGGGCATCTGTTGTTCGTGGCATTTCTCCTGTAGCTGGCGAAGGGAGAACAGCATGTCAATGGTGGATCTCTCTGCTCGAAAGCCACACTGTGCCTCAGGGTAGACACGCTCAGCCAGCTTCTGGAGCCTGTTTAAAATGACTCGAGCGAAGACTTTCCCCACTATGCTGAGCAGGGAGATTCCAAGGTAGTTGTTGCAGTCACCGCGGATACCCTTGTTCTTATAGAGGGTGATGATACTGGCATCGCGCATGTCCTGTGGTACTGCTCCCTCATCCCAGCACAGGCAAAGCAGTTCGTGGAGCTGAAAGTATAGCAGGCTCGGCACTCTTGATTATTTCAGGGGTAATGCCGTCCATCCCAGGGGCTTTTCCACTGGCTAGAGAATCAATGGCATCGCTGAGTTCCAATTTTGTTGGCTGTTCGTCCAGCTCAGCCATGACTGGCAGAGACTGAGCTGCATTGAGGGCGGTCTCAGTGACAACATTTTCCCTGGAGTACAGTTCTAGGTAGTGCTCCACCCAGCGGTCCATTTGCTTGCGTTGGACAGTGATCGTGTCCCCTGATTTAGACTTGGGGGGTGGGGGGGGGGGGAGCGATCTTCTTCATGGTTGGACCAAAAGCTCTCTTAATGCCATCATACATTCCTCTGATGTTTCCGGTGTCTGAGGCCAGCTGAATACGACTGCATAGGTGTTGCCAGTAGTCATTTGCGCAGCGCCTGGCTGTTCTTTGTGCAGCGCTTCTGGCTGCTTTAAGTGCTACGGATGTTAGCTCGCTGGGGGCTTTCTTGGAGTTCAACAGTGCAATGCGCTTAGCGGCTATGACAGGTTCCAGCTCTTCAAAGTGAGATTGAAACCAGTCTGCATTCTGCTTCACACGTTTGCCATAGGTAGTCATTGCTGAGTCATAGATGGCGTCTCTAATGTGGGCCCACTTGGTCTCTGCATCCCCTGTAGGAGTGTTTTGAAGGACTTTTTCAAGTCAATTTAGAAACTTATGCAACAGCTGTGGATAAGAAATTCTGTTAGTGTTGAAGTGCGGGCGGCCCTTCTGCTTGGAGTGATGCAGCTTCTTTGGTTTGAGTCTAACCTTGCTGCATACCAGGGAGTGGTTGGTGTCGCAGTCCACATTGTGGAAGCTGCGTGTGATTTGAACGCTGTTTAAAGAGACTCGCCTTGTGACGATGAGGTCCAGCTGGTGCCAACGACGTGATCTTGGGTGCCTCCAAGACACCTTGTGACAGGGTTTAGTATGAAAGAACGAGTTGGTGGTGCAGAGGTTGTGATAGGTACACAACTCCAGCAGTCTCTGTCCATTCTCATTCATCCTTCCAATGCCATAGCATCCAAGGCAGGAGGGCCAAGAGTCATGGTTGGCCCCAACCCTGGCATTAAAGTCCCCCAGCAGGAACAAATGTTTGGTATTGGGAAGGCTACTAATGATATCATGAAGTTCCTCATAGAACTAGTCTTTAACTTCATGTGGGGAACAGAGTGTTGGAGCATAGATGCTGAGTACGTGTACTGGACCAGAGGCGGTGAGCAGTCGGATGGACAGTTTGCGTTCCGAGCCATTTGAAGGTGGCTCTATCATGCTGAGCAAATAGTTTCTGATGGCGAAGCCCACTCCATGCTGTCTTGGTTCTTCAGGATCCCTACCCTGCCAGAAGGTGTAGTCTTGCTCTCTTAGAGATATGCTCGCAGGGAGGTGTGTCCCCTGAAGTGCTGCAATGTCCACATTGAGTCTACTGAGCTCGCTTTTAATGATGGCGGTCTTCCGAGAATCGTTGATTTGTGTAAGGTCTTCCGACAGGCCAGGACACATAGTTCTGACGTTCCAGCTTGCAAAACCAAGAGCTGGTACCTTCTTTCCTTTTTTTGTCATGCTGTCTGGTGCAGTGTTACAGTCCACTTGTCGGGCAATGACCCTGAGCTCCAAGCACCCATTGAAGCAGGTGAACTGTGGTGGGTCAGAACCTTACTGACCGGGGGCTGCCCGGTTTGAGGCAGGCGGTAGCTGTCCAGTGAGATGCCATGACCTCTCCCACCGACAAAGGCAACCCGTGGTGCCCAATCTCTATGCCAATTGAGCTGGACTTATAACCTGTAACTGCTGCCTTCCGTGTTGTTTTGGTCGCTGTGAGGCATCTATGGAGTGACCTCTCCATGGCACATGCCTGGGGGAATATATGGAGGTTGTGAGTTGCCCAAGCGTCAAAACCCCCCTCTCGGCCTTCCTGGTGGGGTCCAAAGGAGTGCAGAGCACGACGTTTGGCACCGGTATGGCTGCAGGGACACACGACTGCCTTCGGGGTTCCGCTCCGGATTTTGTGTTTGGGTTTACTCCCTTAGCCTTGGTATCTCCCGAGATGCTCACAAAGCAGTGGGGCTGTTAGGGCCCCTGCTCAGGGATAGGTGGATACTGGGGGAAGGAGGTGGGGGGGAAGGGGGTGTGGGGGAGAGCTGGGAAGGAGGTGCGAGGGGGGAGCAATATGAGACAGCTAACCCTACTGCACCATATGAGTAGTGCTTCTGGACTGCCATGCAAGTCACATTTTTATTTTCAGGCTGTTCAGCCCACACATGGCTTTACACCATGAAATTAACTTGACAATGAGATTAACATTTAGACTTAACAAATTTACAGAAATATGACTTTCACTTTTATGTTCCTTTTTAATGCAAGTGCTCCAGACATGAACTGCACCCCTCTCCCAACCCACAACCCAATCTTTCCTACAAATCTAAAATAGGGTAGAGACAATAACTAAAAAGAAAAATGCTTGCATTTATAACTTCAGACATCCCAAAGTACATTACAGCCAATTAAGTTATTTTTGGTGCAGTCAATGTTGGAAATTAGGAAATGGGGCAGCCAATTTGTGCACAGCAAGGTCCCATGAACAGCAATGTGATAATGGCTAGATAATCTGTTTCAGCACTTATATACAGCATTTAACATTACAAAATGTCCCTACATATTTCACAAGGAGGAATTAATACTCCAGGCTGAGGTTAGAAGCGCATTTATAGAATTGACCTAAGGCTTAGTCAGTGATGGAATTTGAAGAGGTTTTTGAAGATGTAGCAATGGTAATGGATTGAGCAAGGCAATGATGAGGTTTGCAACTAAGGGCAGGGATTTTGGCATCAACACATAGAATTGATGAAAACATGGGTTTTAGGCAAGCAGGGCTTAGCACAGAATAGAATTTGAGCTATAGAGCTCTAGATGAGTCAGAATGTGTGTGGAGCAAAGCTCAGGAGACTTGCTTTGGCAAGTTTGAACCTGGAGGTTTTGTCTGCACAAATGAGGGTTTCGGCGACAGACGGTATGGTATTACAGAGGTACAACTGATGGTCTTGGTGGTGATGTTGCAGTTAAAAGAATAGTTGGAAATGCAAGGTATTCAGAGCATGCAATATTAGAAATATGTCCATCTTAACTGTTGATTACACTATTCCAATTCTATTAAAATTGCAATGGAGTCCATGGAATTGCAAAATTATGTATACCATCATGTAAAGTACTAGAAATGTGTATCCCCATTTAGGACTACAGTGCACAAGTGTCCTCATCTCCTCTTTCACATTGTCATCCTGGGATAGTAACTTTGCCAAAGATGGTGGACCGATCAGTGGTTGTTGTGCTTTGAACTGATATTTATATGACTCCTTTTCCTCCTGACCTCAGTCTCAGATCCCACTGCTAATCTAAAACTGGAGACAGCACAGCAAGGCAGATACCAGGAGAAGAGATTTTAAAAATCAATAGTAGCCAGGAATATATCACAATATAATATTACACAGGCTGAAATGAGTAAGGGAGAAAATATATTAGGGGCAGCAGCTGACTTGAGGTATAAATAATAGTGGACAGTAGCTTTAAAATGTTTACATTGTAAGGAAGTATTTTTGATGATTTATAGGGAAATCATCCTATACATGTCACATACTACTACATTAAAAAATATAGGGCATTTGACATGCTTTTAGAGGGTTCAATAATGCTGCACTCAAACACAAATGCACTGTGGCCAGCCACGGGACAATGTTTACTGCAAGTAGCACATCACTGTACCATATTTCCTCCCTCTTTCAGAGATGTGGGCAGCAGCTCAGAAAGTCCATGGGATGAAATACCTGTACTCATCCAATTCTGGCCTCTTGCGCGTCCCCAATTTTATATGCTCCACCATTGATGGCCATGCCTTCAGCTCTGGAATTTCTTCTCTATGCCTCTCCATCTTTTTTTCCTCCTTTAAGACCCTCCTAAAAACCTACCTCTTTGACAAACTTTTGACATCTGCCTCAGTATCTCCGCATGAGGTTCAGTGTCACATTTTGTTTGATAACGCTCCTGTAAAGTGCCTTCGGCATTTTACTACGCTAAAGATGCTATGTAAATTCAAGTTGTTGTTGTTGTTGTTGAATAAGGGGACATTTTTTTTTTTAATCTGCCTTCCCTGTAGCACTGAATGGCTCTATAGTACTCATGGGCACCTCATCATCTCAACAATCACGATCTGCCTTTTAGCGTGGAAAACATTTCTTAGTGTAAGTTACAGGGAATACATTATGGTAATATAACATAAAAAAGGCACTTCTTTTTAAATGGATTGTTGAAAATATGAATAATCAAGGTCATTTGTATCAGCAAGTTAAGACCAGAAGGTGCTTTAAAATCTATAGATCAATTCAAATAATTCTTTAATAGAATTTGAATTGAACATTAACTTTAGGGAAGAAAATCTGCTGGTCTGGCCTATGTGTGACTCCAGACCCACAGCAAATGTGGCTGACTCTTAAATGCCCTAACAAGCCACTCAGTTGTATTAAAACCGCGACCAAGCGTAAGAAAAGGAATGAAACTAGACGAACCATCTGGCATCGACCTAGGCACTGGAAACAACAACGGCAAACCCAGCCCTGTTGGGAAGGGACGATGTAGGTGTAGAGATCAGGGAGGGGGGATTGTGATATACTCAAACAAATTAGCATTGAAAGGGAGGTGGTATTAGCGGGCTTAAAAGTGGATAAATCCCCAGGCCCAGATGAGATGTATCCCAGGCTGTTATGTGAGGCAAGTGAGGAGATAGCACGAGCACTGACACAAATTTTCAAATCCTCGCTGACCACAGGAGAGGTGCCAGAGGACTGGAGGACAGCGAATGTGGTACCATTATTCAAGAAGGGTAGCAGGGTTAAACCAGGTAATTACACACCAGTGAGTCTAACATCAGTGGTAGGGAAACTATTGGAAGAAATTCTGAGGGACAGGATTAATCTCCACTTGGAGAGGCAGGGATTAATCAGGGATAGTCAGCATGGCTTTGTCAGGGGGAGATCACTGTCTAACAAACTTGATTGAATTTTTTGAGGAGATGACTAGATGTGTAGATGAGGGTAAAGCAGTTGATGTGGTCTACATGGACTTCAGTAAGGCTTTTGATAAAGTCCCGCATGGGAGATTGGTTAAGAAGGTAAGAGCCCATGGGATCCAGGGCAATTTGGATCCAAAATTGGCTTAGTGGCAGGAGGCAGAGGGTGATGGTCGAGGGTTGTTTTTGCGATTGGAAGCATGTGATACCACAGGGATCGGTGCTGGAACCCTTGCTGTTTGTAGTGTACATTAATGACTTAGACTTGAATATAGGAGGTATGATCAGTAAGTTTGCAGATGACACAAAAGTTGGTGGTGTCATAAATAGTGAGGAGGAAAGCCTTAGGTTACCGGATAATATAGATGGGCTGGTAAGATGGGCAGAGCAATGGCAAATGGAATTTAATCCTGAGAAGTGTGAGGTGATGCATTTTGGGAGGACTAGCAAGGCAAGGGAATATACAATGGATGGTAGGACCATAAGTAGTACAGAGGGTCAGAGGGACCTTGGTGTACTTGTCCATAGATCACTGAAGGCAACAGCACAGGTAGATAAGGTGGTTAAGAAGGCATATGTAATCCTTTCCTTTATTAGCCGAGATATAGAACACAAGAGCAGGGAGGTTATGCTGGAACTGTATAATTCATTGGTTAGGCCACAACTTGAGGACTGTGTGCAGCTCTGGTCACCTCATTACAGAAAAGATGTAATTGCACTGGAGAGGGTACACAGGAGATTCACGAGGATGTTGCCAGGACTGGAAAAAAGTGCAACTATGAGGAAAGATTGGATAGACAGGGGTTGTTCTTCTTGGAACAGAGAAGGCTGAGGGGAGATCTGATTGAAATGTACAAAATTTTGAGGCGCCTGGATAGAGTGGAGGTAAAGGGTCTATTCACCTTAGCAGAGAGGTCAGTGATGAGGGGGCATAGATTTAAAGTGATTGGTAGAAAAATTAGAGGGGAGATGAGGAAAACCTTTTTCACCCAGAGGGTGGTGGGAGTCTGGAACTCTCAGCCTGAAAAGGTGGTTCAGGCAGAAACCCTCAACTCATTCAAAAGGGAGTCTGGGTATGCACCTGAAGTGGCATAATCTGCAGGGCTACAGACCAAATGCTGGAAGGTGGGATTGGAATAGGTGGATCGTTTTTCAGCTGGCAAAGACATTATGGGCAAAGTGGCTTCTTTCTGTGCCTTAAACTTTCTACGATTCTTCCTCAAAAGGCAGTGGAAGCAGAGACTTTGAAAATTTTTACGGCAGAGGTAGATAGATTCTTCATCAGCAAGAGCGTGAAAGGTTATTGGGGTTAGACGAGAATGTGGAGTTGAGGCTGCAATCAGATCAGCCATGACCTTAGTGAATGGCGGAGCAGGCTCAAGGGGCCGAGTGGCCTACTCCTGCTCCTAATTTGTATGTTCGTATGGAAGATCCATCTCGGCCTCCTCCGGAGGTCAATTATATATCATGAGAGGTATAAATTACTCAAACGGCTTTAACAAGTTTAATTTTTTTTATTAGGCAATGTTAAAACCCAAAGTTGTCGCTTAAAATCCAATTCACAGCAAAGCAAATTTACATGTTAGTGCTGTATAGATAGCTGCTTCCTTTTCATAGTCATGTTAATCGTCACTTTATTTGAAAACTTACCACCCCCTATCCCACCCCCACATTACTGGGAATAGTTGCAAAGGGTCCTTTTGCACCCATGGACCATGACAATGAGTGTCGACTATGGAGAACATGACAGCAGAGCCCAATTGTGTCCTTACTAGATGTACAAATAGGAAGCAGGAGTCGCTCAGTAGCAGCCGAAAGCATAAATCCTGGCTAATTTTCCATCCAGCTTTGATTAGCTAACTCAGCAAACTGGTCACTGAACCTGGCCCAACTGGATTATACAATTAAACCATTCAATGGATAAATTGGCAATACCATCAGGACGTCTCAGTTCCTTAATGCATTATAGGCTTTTCAGGACCTACTTGGTCAAATTTCCAATCTGGTAAATCTGCACTGCTTTGCAGTAACTGACATTTGCAGTAATCTAATTCATAGGCAATTTCCACTAAAAAAAAAAATCTTAATGAGACAGTATGCTATTTTTAAGTGCTGCATGCTTGAGCTTATCAACATATGATTTAGCAAAACATTAGATACAAAATCTCTCAAACTTGCTTATACCTGTATCTAATCAAAGTATGTAATGGGGAAGAAAACAGAAAGTGCTGGAAATATTCAGCAGGTCTGGCAGAATCTATGGAGAGAGAAGCAGTTAACATGTTAGGTCAGTGACCTTCAGAACTGATGAAGGGTCACTGACCTGAAATGTAAACTTTCTTCTCTCTCCACAGATGCTGCCAGACCTGCTGACTATTTCCAGCGCTTCCTGTTTTTATTTCAGATTTCCAGCATCTGCAGTATTTTGCTTTTACTTAATGGGAAAGTCTTATCAGCATTCCAATAGATCAGTTAGCATGAATTCTGATTAAGTTTTTTTTCATACGTTTACTTGGGCTAAGATTAAACACCTCAACTAAAAATGGGAGAATGCAATTTTCTCCAGAATTAACTTTTAATAAAATGGCACCAAGAAAATTGCATGTTTCAAAGCTGTGCATTCTCATAATTTTGTTGGCATATTGTTAGTCAGGGAACACACCAATGACAGTATAAAACATAGATCTTTTGAAGATTTCTGCAGGCAAGCAGGGTCATAGGATGGCAAGACGAAAGAGATTTCCAGAGGATGGGGAATAATGCCCAAATGATCAGTCTGTTCATGGAGCTGACTGGAGAATCTGGAGCCAATATTAATTTCAAGAGGAGTTTTACTCCTCAGCTGCCAATATCACTGGAAGTAGCTCCTAATTTTTCTAACACTCTGCCTCCATCCACCGCAGCTGTATATATACTGCAGGTTGGATCTTGCATTGAGTTTGGCCACAAAGTAGCTTGGGTGCATGTGCCACCAAGTTGGAGATTCATACACCTAATGTAAAATCCAAGTTGTAAATGGTGTCACACCTCTTGGCTACATGCCAAAATCAGAACTCAATACAAATGTGATAGAATGCAGCCCAAAATAACACTGAACTATTTAGATTTCTTTACTTCATCTATCACTTACCCCAGTAACGTATTTAGCTGGGACTGTATCTGCAGAATTACTGGGATTCTTTCCTACACCACCTCTTGTGCACCCATAGGTCCCGAACAACCTCACCAGCTCTATGCATCTCATCCAAGATTCTCATTTTCAAATCCCTCTATAAATTTTGTCCTACCTATTCGAAGAATTTTTATAACATACTTTACTGTCTGCACCCCAGTGGATTTCCCAATTCCCTATAGCTCACCAGAAGGCTCTGGAACTCTCTCTAAGATCACTGCATTGCAACCTCTGTAGTCTTCAAAAGCTTCTTAACCTGTATCTTTGATCACTAAAATTTCCCCTTGATGTTTCTCATTACCTTTGTTCCAGACATATTTATATTGATTTTTATTGTAAAAATCAAGTTTTAAACACGAAATTTAAGTTGGGGAGGACTATACTTTGAATATTAACACTAGGAAAGTTCCTCTTCTGTCGGTGCACTTGTCTGGTCGATATCCTTTGTGCAGTTACATTTCTTAAAGCGCATTGCAACTTCATGGAATATCATACTCTAAAGCCCACACGTTGGCAGAATAAATGTGGTCACAGTCAATAATAGGTCATTGGACTTTCATCAACAGGCTGTACAGGTTCACGAGATGTAATAAATACAAGGTATTTGCAATAATTATGCAACTTATTTAGTAGATAAAAACAAGCTAAGACAAAAATGATTTGTTATTTTTAAAATGAAAATTGACATCTGCACTCCCCATTTATGAATCAACTGCCATTTCATCTGTTGTCATCCTTTTCATTGTTCAGTGATTCAGTGATGAACTAGATTACTGCCTAGTTATTTTATATTGCATATTATCCTCAACAAGAATCCTATTAGTTAAGGAGTGTAATTACAGAATGACAGGTTCACACAAGCTTTTCAATTATAAATGCAGACACAGGAATTTATACAGTTAACATTAAAAATCAGGACAGAATGCATGCCTTCAAGATGGGGACTGCATTATGTCTGGATGCCCAGGTCCAATTATCCCCACTCTCCAATCGCACTTAACTTGAACACTAAACTGGTCTTGAATCTTTAGCCACTGGTTTTAACAAAATACAGAACTTACTTTTCAACTCTATGATTTTGAAAATATTCTATTATTCCAAATAGAGGCAATTAGTAACCTTGCTGCCTGTTAAAATTCACAAATTGTAACAAGCTTTCTGATAAATGCACTGCCTCAATTGCAAAATGATTAACCATAAATTTAAATCAGCATTTACTAAGGCTATATTGATACCAATATTTGATAGGGTAGACAGAGATGTTTCCACTTGTGGGGTGTCCAACACTAAATCATAAATATAAAATAGTTACTAATAAATCCAATAGGAAATTCAATAGAATAGCCTTTGCCCAAAGAGTGGTAAGAATATGGAACATGCTAGCACAAGTGGTCAAGGCAAACAGCAGACATATTTAAGGGGAAGCTAGATAAGCACAAGAGAGAAAGGAATAAAAGGATCTGCTGAAAGGGCTGGAGGGTGGGGGGGGGGGGGGGGGGAAGGAGGCTTGTGGGGAGCATGAGCACCAGCCTAGATCAGTTGGACTGAATGGATTGTTACTGCGCTGCAGACTCTATGCAATATCTGTACATTCTTGCAGCCAAGCCAGAGCATAATTATACTTGTTGGTTGGATCTTGCACTGAGTTTGGCAACAAAGTAGTTTGGGTGCATATGCCACCAAGTTGAAAAGGTTTGACAGATTCATACATCCAGTGTAAAATTCAAGTTGTAGATGGTATAACACCTCCTGGCTACATGTACTTGTATGTCAAATCAGAGCTTAATACAAATGTGATAGAATGCAGCCTAAAATAAAAATGAACTGTTTTAGATTTCTTTAGTTAAATAACTGGGGCAAATGATAGAATCCCAATAATTCTGCAGACAATGTTATCTAAGTGGTCAGCACTAACCAGATGGCATTACCATTTATGTGCTGACCAATGCCCAAATTACAAAGTCAGGCAGCCATTATACTCATCATTGTTGCCAATGGCATCTGACAAAAGGACTGAAGTTATGATTTTTTTTTTAAACCCAGCTTGCTCAGCTTTGTCTACATATTATTCGTTACTAGCAAATAACTGTTTATACTAGTGAGTCTTCCTCATTAAAAATAAGCCGAATGTGAGAGCAAAACATTAATATGTGGGGCATCAGTTTCAAAACTGTATATTGCAACTGCATGTGAGCAACACCACTGAAGACCTACTGGAAAGCTAACTGCTTTTTCTGATGACCAGTCACATGCAACATAAATGTAACAGGTTCTGCATTTTTAAGATAATACTGTGATCCAGTTACTTTGAGTTAATTTTGAAAGGGTATTGATTAATAATGAAAGTATCTACAATCTGAGAATGTCATTCATCCTACACATATCAACTGCAGCTTAAATTCAGATATTCATAACAAGCAACAGCAATGCTCAAGATTTCAACATCACTGTTACATAAACCAACAATGACATTTGTAAATATAAAAACCATGGACAAAATAATGTTCATGCATTACAATTTTAATTCTATTTTTTAAAAAAAGATTTGGTTACTCATTGGAATGATACAATAAGTTGTCATTTCATTAGCAATTCCTAGCTACAATTTTCCAACAAAATCAACTTTTAGGGAAATTAACCACAAAAGATCCAAGTTGATTCGCAGTGCTTTAGAAAGGTATGTTAACTATTGTCTTTTAAAAAATAACACTTTACGTGATAATCTCCTTTAATTTTCATCATTTGTGTTTCAACTGTATAAAATCTGTTGTTCTGTATTTAGGTTATTACTTAATTCAGTTGGTCACAATGCAAGCACGTGTAAGTGTTTTAGATTTCACATCCACTGTGGGGGAGGCTGTTAAAAAAGTGCCAAACCGATGATCGAATATTCCACCATTCCCTTAAATCTCCATAAGGGCATGAATCAGAAACACGGTTTAAGTAAAAGCTACCCAAATGCTTAACCCTGAAAAACAGCGAGCTGCTCCTCACTGTACAAGGTTGAGCCTGCCTTTCCCCTTCTCCGCCGCAGCAATAATTTAACGTGCGGTTTTGTGCTGGGCTCCTGCGGCATCGGGGCTACAGTGACTCCACAAACACAAAACTCGATAACAAATCAGTTTTTCCATCCACACCCAGTCCTAAAAAAAAAACACGCTCCCTATTTAATGTAGCTAAATATTCCTTCTAGTGTTTCGCCGTATTAGGCCAAAGCAAACGGCCATTTCACCATCGTTACTTTGAAGCATGTTGTTCCTCTTTAAAATACTCAAACTCCGCAAAATCACGACACGTGATGATGAACCAGGCTCGAGCTCGGTGAAACCAATCTCCCCCTCACCATTTTCAACTCTCCTTTCTCTTTTCTATATTAAAATTTACAACCAGCAGAAGCGCTACAGCTTAACAGCCTATCTACATTATCTAACAACACAACCATGTGCTGCGCTCAGCGACTTGGTTGTGCGAAGGAAAACAAATGGGTGTTTAAATACCTCACTCGAGTGCCGTGTGCATCCTCTCCGCTCGGTACCAAGACAGGGAGCGCAAGGCGGGCCGCGCGGGGCTGGCCTACACTGCGCGCGCAGCCCCTGCACGCTCCACAGCGCCCGCGCCAATCAACCTTCTTTTAATAATACCGGCCGGCGCCGGCACACTTCGAACCGTCTCTACCGTTACCGGCACAGCGACACACACTCACTTACACTCCTACCCACCAACCCATTTTTGTTCCGTTTTGCCCGGCGCGATTTCATCCGTATGAATTCGATGCCTTGCCGGCTACCTTTCAGGACTTTCCGTGTATGATAGAAAAGGCGGCCACGTGGGCCGGAAACCTACCAGAATGTTCTGCGGCGAGGCGCGGTGCGATGTGAGTGAGCAGGATCTTCATTAGAACCCTGAGCTGAGTTAACCCGTGTCTTAACCGTAGAATTCATACTGTCAGTCGTGTGTGGGTATGATTAGGGTGCGGTATGTGTGTTTTGAGTTGGTTACTTTCATTGTTAGACGAAACTGCGTTCGCTTCCTGTCCACCCCGTTTCTGGGGTTGATGGCCTTCATTTTCCTTTGCAAGATTTTCTCTGCGTTGCCCCAGTGTCATCAAACGAAAAATATTAACAAAAGGCACACAACAAATCTAAAACTACACTGTAAAACAAATAAAACTTAAATAATATTGTCAACCATTCCCACAATGCCACTAGTCTCTGCAATGCCCATCATTCACTGAAAGCCACAAGTGGACTGGTGGACCATGTGCTCTTTCCCCATAGCCACCTGGGCACAAACAACCGCAGAAGAGGGGCTGGTTTGCTGGTATCATTTTGTATCAGATGGGGCTTATAATCAAAGGCTTTCTAACCGAACATAGATTTTGGAGACTTAAAATGGTCCCAGAATCCCCAGCCAATTTGGCCGCTCTTCACCCTGTGACATTTGCCTGGAACTTAATATCCATAAAACTTTATTCAGGCTAGAGGTTTTGTCATACTATGTGCATTTGTGTGTGTCAATAAAGAAAGCTGCCACTTATCCATTCCTTTTAAGGGCTTGAATTCAAACTAGGTGATCCTGTTTTTCAGGATGTGGTAACCCCCTTACCACCTCTCAGTGGCAATGTTATGTTGTCCATCAGCTAACAGTGATGGTTACCTAAACCAGTGCATAGTATATGCCAATGCTGTAGAAGCCATCCATGACTGGTAATAATTATAAGAGCATTAATGTACTTTGTACAGAACAACTGGTCTTCATTTTAAATTATTTCTTTGTACACTGTTTTTGTTTGATTAATCTTGATTATATTATTAAATGTTGGTACTGAAAGGGACCAATTGTTCAGAATTTGACATGGACCAGTCCTACTTACATGGGTACAGTTTGAAAGTATAACTTAATATTTTAAAGGGAAATTTAATTCCCTCAGAGACCTAACAATTACCAAAACTGCTAGGTCACTTCTTGTGGTTTTAAATCACAAAATATTTTAGTTTAGTTTAGTTCAGTTTTTTTTTGTTAGAAGGTAGCCTATCAACAGAGCTCCCTCCCATTTGTATGATGTGGAATATGCCTATAATGCACCCATACAATTTTAAGTGGAACTGTACACTTAACATTAGTGGTTAGCACCGCAGCCTCACAGCTCCAGCGACCCTGGTTCAATTCTGGGTACTGCCTGTGTGGAGTTTGCAAGTTCTCCCTGTGTCTGCGTGGGTTTTCTCCGGGTGCTCCGGTTTCCTCCCACAAGCCAAAAGACTTGCAGGTTGATAGGTAAATTGGCCATTATAAATTGTCACTAGTATAGGTAGGTGGTAGGGAAATATAGGGATAGGTGGGGATGTTTGTTGGGAATATGGGATTAGTGTAGGATTAGTATAAAATGGGTGGTTGATGTTCGGCACAGACTCGGTGGGCCGAAGGGCCTGTTTCAGTGCTGTATCTCTAATCTAATCTAATTAGAATGTTCCTAAGCAGCAGCTTTAAAAATAACTTTTAATGGAAATCTCACTTTTATAAACAACATATAGCAACATACATTGATGTGTTAATAGATTTTTCTTTGTAACATTTAGGATTTAAATGCCAATTTGGTCAAGAAAAAAAATCACTAATAATATAAAAGTGTTTTGACAATACTGTTCTTGTGGTACAGTTTCTTCATCTCAGATGGGACAGTCAACAAGTGATGCTCTCACCACTTTCATCTTGAAAATCACAATCCTACCTTCCTTGCCAGCGTAATATTAAAGGTGATGATTCAGGCCAATGATAAGGCTCCATCTCAAAGCAAGCAGGGGACGACTTAACTTTCAAAGGTCGCAGCCTAATGACGTTATCACCGCTGCAACATAATGCTAGCATCAAGGCCGGGAAGTCCTGCACTGATGCTTGCCAGCAGAACCACTGTGGGAGGAGCCGACTGGCCAGAAGAAGCCATGGTGAGTTATTTTCTTTGAACTCCTTGTGGTGCATGGAGTCCTTGGATCTCCACAACCCCAGCCACCCACCCCTCCCCCTGATCGCAAGGGAAACCCCAAGCTTCCAACCCCCACCTCCCCGATTGCTGATCGTACAGGAACCCCCTACCTCCAATCGCTCACCACAATTACTCTTGAACCCCACTTTCCATTATCTGCTGGATATTGTTCCCATAGGTCTCTGGCTGCGGCTTCCTGCATCCAAATTCCCACTCTCGCCCGGCGACTGGTAAATCTGGCCAGGTGTCTGGTGGAATTCTGAGAACTGTGCAGGGCCTCCACATCCCCATGTTTGCTGCCCACTTCTGGGCTGACACACTGCCTGCTGCTCCCTTCTCCTTTAAAAACATGACTAATGTTTCATTTCTTATGACCCTTGGTTCTGACAAACAGCAGCAACAATTTGTATCTGTATAGCACCTCTAACATAGTAAAACATCCCAAGGTGCTTCATCAAGCAACATTTGACACTCAACCACATTAGGAGACATTAGGGCAGTTGACCAAAACCTTGGCCAAAGAATGTTTTTGAATGCTGTCACTGAGGAGCAAACATGTAGGTGAGAAATAGGGGACCAAGGATAGATCCTTGGAGGACATCAGAGGTAATGATGTGGGTGCAGGCAGAAAAGTTATTGCAGGTGATTTTCTGGCTACCATTGGATAGATAAGAAAGTGGGGAGGTTTTGGAGAAGGATGATGTGTTCAACTGTGTCAAAGGCTACAGACAGGTCAAGAAGGATGAAGAGGGATAGTTTACCTTTGTCACAGTCATAGGATGTCATTTGTGACTTTCATAAGAGCCATTCTGGTACTGTGGCAGGGGCAGAAACCTGATTGGAGGGATTCAAACATAGAGTTCTGGAAAAGAGGGCAGGAATTTGGGAGGTGACAGTATGTTCAAGGACTTTGGAACTAAAGGGAGGTTGGAGATGGGGTGGTCGTTTGCAAGGACAGAGGGTTCATGGGTTGGTTTTTTAATGAGTGATGTGATGACGGCAGGTTTGAAGGAGAGGGGAACAGTACATTAGGAGAGAAAACCATTAACAATATCAGCTTATATGGAGCCAGGAAGGAAAGTTGGGTGGTCTACAGTTTCGTAGGAATAGGGAGCAGGAGGTAGGTCTCATGGACAAGATAAGCTTGGAGATGGCATGAAGAGAGAGAGGAGAGAAACTAGAGAAAGATGCGAGTTCAGGGCTAGGGCGGGGGAGTACCTTAGAGGAAGTTTGGCCAGGTGGGTTGGTGCAAGGGAGGGATGTGGCAGCGGCAGCTGATCTGATGGTCTCAATCTTAGTGACAAAGAAGTCCATGAGTTCCTTGCATGTATTTTTGGAGGTGAAGGTGGAAGGTTTAAGAAAGGTCATAAGACTTGAAATGACAACCCTATTTGCTTCTTTCCACAAATGCTGCCTGACCAGCAGTGTATGTTGTTATAAAAAACATTTTTTCTGTTAACATTTGCTTTTTAAAAGAAGTTTTAGTCAAGTAATGATTACTAAGAAAACAAAGTACTAGGTTGAAACGATTGTTATTTCTCAGCAATTTGAAGAAATGGAATGAACATACCTATCTGATATTGAATGATCCCTGGATTTCTCACTTGTCTGTCAGCCTCTGTAAAACCTTTCGCAGCAAGCATCAACCCCAACAATGCTAGTGGCATTCACAATTAAAAGATATGATAAAGAGAGAAATGGAGTGATTAAAATTACATGGTACTTATCATAATTCATTGTAACTATTTTTTAAGAAGAGGGATTGAAGACAAAACCTACCATTTTAGGCAATTACTTTCAAAAATAGTCACATTCAAAACTTCACCTCTCAAAAAAGGAACATCACCCGAATAACTTCATAACATATCATTCTGAATAAATGTCCACCATTTGAATGATGCCCGTGCCACAATCAGAAATAAATGTGTGTGTGTGTTATTTATCATATATTGACATGGTATTTCTAAGAAATCAGGATCTCTTTTTTTACTACCACAGTGCACTGTAGAGGAACTCTTTAGTGTCACGAATGTAAATGCAGGTTGAACTGTACTAATTCCTTGGTAGCATTTGGCTTGTATTTAGATTGATCTTTACAACTTTTTGTAGGTATATACTGTGACTAATTCAATTTCAGTTAATTTTCATTTTTTTCTGTAGTTCATTATCACATTCAAAATTAATAAAGATATTCTAACATTGCACAATGGTAGTATTTTTACTTCAGTTTTGAGTATTGCTATGTGGAAGTGGCTCAAGATCAACAATTCCTTTAACAAAAATGTGCCAGTGTACTGTTTAACAAATTTAAATAATAATTATAAAAATAATAAACAATTCGGGACAAAATTAATAGTCACACGGACAAATGTGGACTAATTAAGGAAAGCCAGCACAGATTTGATAAGGGAAAATAGTGTTTAACTAACTTTCTGGAGTTTTTTGAAGAGGTAACAGATGAGGGCAATGCTGTTGATGTGGTGTACATGGACTTCCAAAGGCATTTGATACAGTGCCGCACAACAGACATGTGAGCAAAGTCATAGCTCATGAAATAAAAGGGACAGTAGCAACATGGATACGAATTTGGCTGAGTAACAGGAAACAGAATAGCGGTTAATGGATGTTTTTCAGGCTGGAGGAAGGTTTGTAGTGGAGTTCCCCAGGGGTCAGTGTTGGGACCCTTTTCCTGATATATATTAATGACTTTGATGTATGGGATACAATTTCAAAATTTGCAGATGAACCAAAAACTTGGAAGCATTGTGAACTGAGGAGGATAGTGTAGAACTTCAAAAGGACACAGACAAGTTGGTGAAATGGGCGGACAAGTGGCAGATGAAGTTCAATGTAGAGAAATGTGAAGAGATTCATTTTGGTAGAAAGACCATGGAGAGACAATATAAAATAAAGGGTACAACTCTAAAGGGGATGCAGGAGCAGAGGGACCTGGGTGTATCTGTGTATAAGTCATTGAAGATGGCAGGATCAGTTGAGAGTGTGGTTAATAATGCATACAGTATTCTGGGCATTATTAATAGGGGCATAGAGTACAAGAGCAAGGAGGTTACGTTGAACTTGCATAAGACACTAGTTCGGCTTCAGCTGGAGTATTGCATCCAGTTCTGGGTACCGCACTTTAGGAAAGATGTGATGGCTTTAGAGAGAATACAGAGAAGAATCACAAGAATGGTTCCAGGGATGAGGAACTTCAATTATGAAGTTAGATTGGAGAAGTTTCAGTGCTGTATCTCTAAATAAAAAAAAAAATAAAGTTAGGACTGTTTTCCTTGGAGAAAAGGTGAGAGGAGATTTGATAGAGGTATTCAAAATCATGAGGGATCTGGACAGAGTAGATAGGGAAACACTGTTCCCACTAATGACAGGATCGAGAATGAGAGGACACAAATTTAAAGTAACTGGTAGAAGAAACAAAAGTGACTTGAGGAAAATCTTTTTCACGCAGCAAGTGGTTAAGGTCTGGAATACACTGCCTGAGAGTGTGGTGGCAGGTTCAATCAATGCATTTAAAAGGGAATGAGACTATTGTCTGAAAAGGAAGGATGTGTAGGGTTACAGGGAGAAGGTGGGGTTATGGCATTAGGTGAACTGCTCATTTAGAGAGCCTGTGCAGACACAATGGGCTCCTTTTGTGCTGTAACAACTCTAATTGTGAAATTTTGTGCTTCCTTCCACTACACACCACATGAGTAGTCCAGGTTATCAACTTGGAAAATCAAAAGGACACATTGACATTAAACCAGTTTGACATCATGATACTGGAATAGTGCCCATGTTAAAGGCTGCTGTGCCTTTTGCCTGCCCCACCCAGTTCTTGGCAGTGAAACCCCTATGGTTCCTGAAACTGATCATCTTATTTGCTTGTAATTTGCTATTTATCAATGGATAGGTATGTCATAAGAACTACATTTTCTTGCTTTTGAAAGAAACAAATTTAATGCTCATCGAGATGCGGCATGTCATTAGGCTTTAAGCACTGTGCACTAAGTTTGCATGGTTGTTTACTGTGTCTGACAACTATGACAGCTGCCTCTGGTGCCTTTCCACCAATTATTATATGAATTTGTGTCAGATGTACTTGAGTTCTGTGCCCTTACCTGCCAGGTAAGTTCCAGTACTTGTTCTTCAAGATCAAATATGCCACCTGATCAGAAAGTCAGGTAAGCCAGGCAATAGCTGGTTCTTGCAGAAATGAAAATTCCCCAAAAGTTCATTTTTGACCAGAATTATTTCACTGAACAGTCAGTGTTAATTGTTTACACTCTACATTTTGCTATCCGGTGCGGTGCAGTGGTTAGCACCGCAGCCTCACAGCTGCAGCGACCCAGGTTCGGTTCTTGGTACTCCCTGTGCGGAGTTTGCAAGTTCTCCCTGTGACCGCGTGGGTTTTCGCCGGGTGCTCCAGTTTCCTCCTACAGTCAAAGACTTGCAGGTTGGTAGGTAAATTGACCATTGTAAATTGCCCCTAGTGTAGGTAGGTGGTAGGAGAATGGTGGGGATGTGGTAGGGAATATGGGATTAATGTAGGATTAGTATAAGTAGGTGGTTGTTGGTCGGCACAGACTCGGTGTGCCGAAGGGCCTGTTTCAGTGCTGTATCTTTCTATGACTATGAGTCTCTTTGTATGCTTGTAGTATTGATTGGCTTTAACCTTTTTCCAAACCATACTACAAAATGTATCAAAGTAGACCTGGGTTGTTCCTTTCAGTATTGACTGATAATATAAAAGGTACAGTGTGAAAGTTCCATTGTTACTGGGAAGGCTGCAGCACTGCTCCATAAATAGTTCTAACTGGCACAAACAAAAAATGATTTCTCCCAAGAAACATTTCAGCAATGACCTGTGCTGAGACTATTTTGTGCTGGTAGAGATTCCTGGTCACTCTGTTGGTTTTGGAATCTTTCAGCAACCAAACTTTTTCAGCTCTTACCATCTCTAAAGTGGTTGTTTCAAATCCCAACATGCTGTGCCGAATGCTGATTTTTTTTTTATCCACTGGGTTGGAAACATGAATTATTATTTTTTTAAAGACAAAGAAGCAGATAAAAAGTGACTGTGCTAGCAGCTAAGATGGCCACCATAATTTACATCACTATACCCTACATTCTGATGCATCGAGATGGAGACGAGTTATCTGCCCAGTCCCCTCGAGAACAATGACCTGGGAAATTTGAGTGAACTACCTGTCCTGCTTCCATTAGCAAGACATTAAGGCAGTCACTTGGGAGATTAAACTGGTGGAGATGAACCACTCAAACCTAATCACTTGAACAATGGGACCCTAGCCTAGAGAAGGGAATTCCTAGACATGAACTAATTAAGTTGCGAGAGGGAATACACACTTGATAGCCACCATGTTGAATCAGAGTGACAGTCATGTGACAGGACCACTGTCTGTTTAAGTTGTTGTTTCCTCTGCAGCAACCAAGACAATCAACTAGACACTGACAAGAGAAGACCTAAGCGGGTCCCTCCTCCTTCGCTCTTCAGTCCATCATGTAAGCTTCGAATCCTGCCTGTTGGCTGTAACCCCCTAAGCCTATCACTGCTGCAGACAGAGACCCTATGAAGAAAATCATCTGCATTGCTGCCTCCAGGAGAACCACTTAATCAGTGGTCTACATCTGCAAATCAGAAGCCTCAGGACCACCGAGTTCAGCCGGAAGTCAGCCAAGTCACCAAACTCCACAGACTATACCCCATTTAATTCCTCCAGACTCTAATCCGACCAATCTATCCTTCCCCACTCTGTAACCGATTTGTGTGTTTGTGAGAAAGTTGGAGCATTATTTATTATTTTACTTAGGTCGGTTTAAGTACAATAAAGCTTGTGGGAAAACAAGGAGAGGGACAAGAGGGGAGCCCTTCGACCCCTCCTCACCTGATCGTAACAGTGGCCTTAGCAAAGGACTTTGGGTTAAGTATTTTGAAACCTGATGGCGTCTATAAGAGCAACCAGCAAAACATTAAGGCTATCCCTGGGAAGAATCCTAGCAGCAGACAGATTTTGGAGTGGATATTTGGGTGGGAAACAGGGTCCCAAACCTGCCCCCGGGGGGAAACAGTCACTCATGGGATTTTCACAGTGGAGTCCTTAATTGGCATGGAGACAGGTTCTCTGTCAAACTAAGGAAGGCACACGGGCTCTGAAAGCTGGTGGGCCATTCAGAGACCTTCCAGCTTGAGAGGAACAACAGGCTGTAATGGAAGGAAAGTAAGAGAGAAGGCACTTCAAAATGGAGGCACCTTCCAAACTTTTGAAATCTTTAACTAAAAAATAGATTCAGCAGCCAGGCCACCACTATTAGGGGCAGGGTTGGTGGGGGGGAAACCCTCTACAGGGTAGCCTGTGGCTACTCTTGCATTCAGGCAGATAGGGAGGGCCTCCAGGTCTGCCTGGAGTGCTGCCCCCAAGCCCCGCCCCTCCACCACAGCTTCCCACCAGATGCCTACCTCCAGCACCTAAAATGTCCCCTGCCAGTGGGGGAACCTGGAGCCTGACTGGAAAAACCCAGTGTGGTGCTCACTTTATCCCACAACATGCTCAATTTTTGGGTTAAAATTGGGCCTCTTGACTTTAAATTACCACAGGAGATTGTATATTCTATCCATAATATTATTTAAATTATTGACCATAGTGTTCACCATCACACCTTCCCTCTGACTCACTTCCTATGAGTTCTTGTATAATATTTTTGCATAAAACTTCTGTATCACACTTAGTCAAATTTACTGAAATTTATTAACTTATGGCATAAATGATAGATGATAATATGCATTTATTCATTGGAATTCATTTGTATGTGAACTTGGGAGAATAAAAGGCTGGCCAAGTAAATTAATGAGATCAAGAAACCAAACTTTCCAAATCATTTTCTCTTATCATTTTTTGAATTAACATAAATCTTTAATTGTCAAGAATTAATAAAAACATGACAAATTATATCACAGAATGGTTACAGTGCAGAAGGAGGCCATTCAGCCCATCATGTCTGCACTGGCTTTCCGAATAAGCAATTCACTCAGTACCATTCCCCCACCTTTCCCCGTAACCCTGCACATTCTTCCTTTTCATATAACAGTCTAATTCCCTTTTGAATGCTTCAATTGAAA
Source organism: Heterodontus francisci (assembly GCF_036365525.1). NCBI lineage: Eukaryota > Metazoa > Chordata > Chondrichthyes > Heterodontiformes > Heterodontidae > Heterodontus > Heterodontus francisci. The sequence goes on along the minus strand of NC_090377.1, from coordinate 95,142,289 downwards.
CTGTCTCCACGACACTCTCAGGCAGTTCAGTCCTGATCTTAACCACTTGCTGGGTGAAAAAAGTTTTTCCTCATGTCGCTTTTGCTTCTTTTACCAATTACTTTAAATCTGTCCCCTCTCATTCTCGATCCTTTCACAAGTGGGAACAGTTTCTCCCTATCTACTCTGTCCAGACCCCTCATGATTTTGAATGCCTCTGTCAAATCTCATCTCATCTTCTTTTCTCCAAGGAAAACAGTCCTAACTTCTCCAATCTAACTTCATAACTGAAGTTCCTCATCCCTGGAACCATTCTTGTCAATCTTTTCTGTACTATCTGTAAAGCCATCACATCTTTCCTAAAGTGCAGTGCCCAGAACTGGATGCAATACTCCAGCTGAGGGCGAGCTAGGAACATAGGAGCAGGAGTAGGTCATTCAGCCCATCGAGCCTGCCCCGCCATTCAATATGATCATGGCTGATCATCCACTTCAATGCCTTTTTCCCACACTATCCTCATATCCCCTCATGTCATTTGTATTTAAAAATCTGTCAATCTCTGCTTTAAACATACTCAATGATTGAGCTTCCACAGCCCTCTGGGGTAGAGAATTCCAAAGATTCACAACCCTCTGAGTAAAGAAATTTCTCCTCATCTCTGTCCTAAGTGGCTTCCCCATTATTTTGAAATTGTGTCCCCCGGTTCTAGACTTCCCAACCGGGGGAAACATCTGAGCTGCATCTACCCTGTTTAACCCTTTAAGTATTTTGTAGGTTTCAATGAGATCTCCTCTCATTCTTCGAAACTCTAGAGAATACAGGCCCAATTTTCCCAATCTCTCTTCATAGGACAGTCCCGCCATCCTGGGAATAAGTCTGGTGAACCTTTGTTGCACTCCCTCTATGGCAAGAATATCCTTCCTGAGGTAAAGGGACCAAAACTGCACACAGTAGTCCAAGTGCAGTCTAACCAAGGATCTGTACAATTGAAGCAAGTCTTCAATTACTCCTATACTCAAACCCTTTTGCGATAAAAGCTAACATACCATTAGCCTTCTTAATTGCTTGCTGCACTTGCGTGTTAGCTTTCAGTGACTTATTGACGAGGACCCTTTGTACATCTACACTTTCTAATCTCTTACCATTTAAGAAATACTCTGCACATCTATTCCTCCTACCAAAGTGGATAACCTCACATTTTTCCACATTATATTCCATCTGCCATGTTCTTGCCCACTCACTAAGTCTGTCCAAATCCCCTTGAAGCCATTTTGCATCTTCCTCACAACACACATTCCCACCTAGTTTAGCTGTCATCCACGAACTTGGAAATACTACATTTGGCGCCACATCCAAATCATTGATCTATATTGTAAACAGCTGGGGCCCAAGCACTGATTCCTGCGGTACCCCACTAATCACAGCCTGCCAATGGGAGAATGACCCGTTTATTCCTACTCTCTGCTTTCTGCCTGTTAACCAATCATTAATCCATGCCAGTATATTACCTCCTATCCCATGTGCTTTAATTTTGCTAACCAACCTCCTGTGGGAGACTTTATCAAAAGCCTTTTGAAAATCCACATTCACTGACTCCCCTTTATCAATTCTGTTAGTAAAATCCTCAAAAAACTCCAACAGGTTCATCAAACATAATTTCCCATTCATAAATCCATGTTGACTATGCCGAATCAGCTCATTATTATCCAAGTGTCCATTTATCACATCCTTTAGAATAGATTCTAGAATTTTCCCAACGGCTGATGTAAGGCTAACAGGTCTGTAATTCCCTGTTTTCTCTCTCCCTCCCTTCTTAAATAGTGGGGTGAAATTTGCGACCTTCCAATCTGCAGGAACCGATCCAGAATCTATAGAATTTTGGAAGATGATCACCAATGCATCCACTACCTCCATAGCTACCTCTTTCAACACATTTGGCAGGCTGTGATTAGTGGGGTACCGCAGGGATCAGTGCTTGGGCCCCAGCTGTTCACAATATAGATCAATGATTTGGATGTGGCGCCAAATGTAGAATATCAGGTCCTGGGGACCTATCAATCTTCAGTCCCATTAATTTCTCCAATACAACCTTCTTACTAATAGTAATTTCCTTCAATTCCTCATTCCCTCTAATCCTTTGGATCTCTAATTCTGGGAGATTTTTAATATCTTCCTTAGTGAAGACAGACACAAAGTAATCATTTAGCTTCTCTGCCATTTCTCTATTCCCTATTATAAATTCTCCTGACTCTGCCTGTAATGGACCCACATTTGTCTTAGCCAAACGTTTCCTTTTTGCAGTCCGTTTTACTATTTTTTGCTAGTTTACATTCATATTCTATTCTCCCTTTCTTTATCAGTTTCTTCGTCCTCCTTTGCTGTATTCTAAAATCCTCCCAATCTTCAGGTTTACTACTATTTCTGGCAACTTTATATGCCTTTTCTTTTAATCTTATACAATCCTTAACTTCCTTTGTTATCCACGGTTGACTGCCTTTGCTTTTGGGGTTTTTGTGCCTTGAAGGAATGTATAGTTGCTGTAAGCTATTTCTTTCACGACTATCCATTGCCTATGTACTGTCATACCTTTTAATGTATTTCCCAATCCATCTCAGTCAATTTGCCCCTCATAACTTCCCTGGCTTCAGATTGAACTACCTCACTTTCAAACATAATGTACAATGCTATCATATTATGGTCACTCATCCCTAAAGGTTCTTTTACAACAAGATTATTAATTAGCACTTTCTCATTACATAAAACTAGATCTAAAATAGCCTGCCTGTTCTCTAGTTGGTTCCTCAACATACTACTGTAGAAAACCATCACTAAAACTGCAGAAACTCGTCCTCCACAGCATTAGTGTTCATTAGGTTTAGCCAGTCTATGTGCAGATTGAAGTCACCATGATTACTATATTAGTCAGCTTTGACCACCTACGGCAAACGTGCGAAGAGGAATGCAGACTGGTTTCAATCTCATACTGAAGAGCTGGAACCTGTCATAGCCGCTAAGTGCATTGCACTGTTGAACTACAAGAAATCACCAGCGAGTTAACATCCATAGCACTGAAAGCAGCCAGAAGCACTGCACAAAGAACAGCCAGGCGCTGCGCAAATGACTACTGGCAACACCTATGCAGTCATATTCAGCTGGCCTCAGACACAGGAAACATCAGAGGAATGTATGATGGCATTAAGAGAGCTTTTGGGCCAACCATCAAGAAGATCGCCCCCCCTCAAATCTAGATCAGGGGACATAATCACTGACCAACGCAAGCAAATGGACCGCTGGGTTGAGCACTACCTCGAACTGTACGCCAGGGAGAATGTTGTCACTGAGACTGCCCTCAATGCAGCCCAGCCTCTACCAGTCATGGATGAGCTGGACATACAGCCAACAAAATCGGAACTCAGTGATGCCATTGATTCTCTAGCCAGCGGAAAAGCCCCTGGGAAAGACAGCATTACCCCTAAAATAATCAAGAGTGCCAAGCCTGCTATACTCTCAGCACTACATGAACTGCTTTGCCTGTGCTGGGACGAGGGAGCAGTACCTCAGGACATGCACGATGCCAATATCATCACCCTCTATAAAAACAAAGGTGACCACGGTGACTGCAACAACTACCGTGGAATCTCCCTGCTCAGCATAGTGGGGAAAGTCTTTGCTCGAGTCGCTTTAAACAGGCTCCAGAAGCTGGCTGAGCGCGTCTACCCTGAGGCACAGTGCGGCCTTCGAGCAGAGAGATCGACCATTGACATGCTGTTCTCCCTTCGGCAGATACAGGAGAAATGCCGCGAACAACAGATGCCCCTCTACATTGCTTACATTGATCTCACCAAAGCCTTTGACCTCGTCAGCAGACGTGGTCTCTTCAGACTACTAGAAAAGATTGGATGTCCACCAAAGCTACTAAGTATCATCACCTCATTCCATGACAATATGAAAGGCACAATTCAACATAGCGGCACCTCATCAGACCCCTTTCCTATCCTGAGTGGCGTGAAACAGGGATGTGTTCTCGCACACACACTTTTTGGGATTTTTTTCTCCCTGCTGCTCTCACACGTGTTCAAGTCCTCAGAAGAAGGAATTTTCCTCCACACAAGATCAGGGGGCAGGTTGTTCAACCTTGCCCGTCTAAGAGCGAAGTCCAAAGTACGGAAAGTCCTCATCAGGGAACTCCTCTTTGCTGACGATGCTGCTTTAACATCTCACACTGAAGAGTGTCTGCAGAGTCTCATCGACAGGTTTGCGGCTGCCTGCAACGAATTTGGCCTAACCATCAGCCTCAAGAAAACGAACATCATGGGACAGGACATCAGAAATGCTCCATCCATCAATATTGGCGACCACGCTCTGGAAGTGGTTCAAGAGTTCACCTACCTAGGCTCAACTATCACCAGTAACCTGTCCCTAGATGCAGAAATCAACAAGCGCATGGGAAAGGCTTCCACTGTTATGTCCAGACTGGCCAAGAGAGTGTGGGAAAATGGCGCACTGACACGGAACACAAAAGTCCGAGTCTATCAAGCCTGTGTCCTCAGTACCTTGCTCTATGGCAGCGAGGCCTGGACAACGTATATGTCAGCCAAGAGCGACGTCTCAATTCATTCCATCTTCGCTGCCACCGGAGAATACTTGGCATCAGGTGGCAGGACCATATCTCCAACACAGAAGTCCTTGAGGCGGCCAGCATCCCCAGCTTATACACACTACTGAGTCAGTGTAGCTTGAGATGGCTTGGCCATGTGAGCCGCATGGAAGATGGCAGGATCCCCAAAGACACATGTACAGCGAGCTCGCCACTGGTATCAGACCCACCGGCCGTCCATGTCTCTGATTTAAAGACGTCTGCAAACGCGACATGAAGTCTTGTGACATTGATCACAAGTCGTGGGAGTCAGTTGCCAGCATTCGCCAGAGCTGGCGGGCAGCCATAAAGGCGGGGCTAAAGTGTGGCAAGTCGAAGAGACTTAGCAGTTGGCAGGAAAAAAGACAGAAGCGCAAGAGGAGAGCCAACTGTGTAACAGCCCCGACAATCAAATTTTTCTGTAGCACCTGTGGAAGAGCCTGTCACTCTAGAATTGGCCTTTATAGCCACTCCAGGCGCTGCTCCACAAACCACTGACCACCTCCAGGCGCTTACCCATTGTCTCTCAAGATAAGGAGGCCAAAGAAGGTTTAGCCAGTCTATGTGCAGATTAAAGTCACCATGATTACTGTATTATCCATGCCATATGCTGCTCTAATTTATTTTATTTAGAGATACAGCACTGAAACAGGCCCTTCAGCCCACCAAGTCTGTGCTGACCATCAACCACCCATTTTATACTAATCCTACATTAATCTCATTACCCTCTCACCTCCCCACCTTCCATCAATTCCCCTACCACCTACCTATACTAGGGGCAATTTATAATGGCCAATTTACCCATCAACCTGCAAGTCTTTGGCTGTGGGAGGAAACCGGAGCACCCAGCGAAAACTCACACGGTCATAGGGAGAACTTGCAAACTCCGCACAGGCAGTACCCAGAATCGAACCCAGGTCGCTGGAACTGTGAGGCTGCAGTGCTAACCACTGTGCCACTGTGCTGCCCAAATCTCCTGATTAATACCATGCCCTGTTTGGTGGCCTATAAACAACTCCTACCAATGTTTGCTGCCCCTTACTGTTTCTTAGCTCCACCCAGACAGATTCCACATTTTGTTCTTCCGATCTGAGATTCTCCCTTACTAATGTACTGATCCCTTCCCTTATTATCAGCGCAACACCACCTCCTTTTCCTTTTTGCCTGTCCTTCCTAAATGTCGAAAATCTTTGAATATTCAGTTCCCGGTTTTGGTCACCCTGTAGCCACGTTTCTGTTAGATTAGATCAGACCTATTTGCCTCTATTTGGGCCTTTAAATCATCTACCTGTTGCAAATGCTGCGTGCATTCAGGTAGAGTGCCCTTAACCTTGTCTTCTTGACATTTTTCTGCATTCTAAGCATAGTTGATGCTCGCCTTTGTTTCGCCTGCCTTCTAATGTCACTTGCTACTTTTCCACCTCCTGTTACCAGCTTTACTTCCTTCCAATTTGAGCTACCCCTCAGGTTCCCATCCACCTGACAAGCTAGTTTAAACCCTCCCCAACAGCACTAGCAAATCTCCCTGTGAGGATATTAGTTCCAGTCTTGTTAAGGTGTAGCCCATCCATATTGTACAGGTCCCACCTGCTCCAGAACCAGTCCCAATGCTTCAGAAATCTAATGCCCTCCCTCCTAATCAAGTTCTCTAGCCACGTGTTCAATCGATCAATCCTCCTATTCCTATGCTCACTAGCACGTGATACTGGGAGTAATCCCAAGATTACTGCTTTGGAGGTCCTGCTTTTTAATTTCCTTTCTTACTCCCTAAAATCTGCTTTCAAGACCTCTCCCTTTTCCTACCTATGTCATTGGTACCAATCTGGACCACAACCTAAAGCTGTTCACCCTCCCTCAGAAGGATGTACTTTGCAGCCATCTCGGAGAGCTGGGACACATTATAATATTTAAATTAGGCTCTCACAGTGCAACCGGGACCCTGACTTAAATTTAACAGCTGCCTGTCAAAGTTCCCAGAGGTTAAGTAACCTGGCTGCTAAATGGAGATGGGAATAGTGCTTTTTACACCTCTCCTTTAAAGCACTGCAATGCCCTGTTGGATAGACTTATATGTGAGGTGAAGGTCTGCAAAGGACACCCGACCGAGCCCGAATGCCGGACCCGGAAGTGCGACCCGACCCGAACCCGACACATGTTGGGTCCCATCGGGGTCGGGTCGGGTAGCAGGTCTTTATCCATGTACTGATGTACAGGTCTGCTACCCGACCCAACCCTGACGGGACCCGATGACCGAATAGGAGCAGGAGTAGGCCATTCGGCCCTTTGGGCCTGCTCCACCATTCAAAAAAGATCATGGCTGATTGTCTAATTCAGTACCCTGTCCCCACTTTCTCCCCATATCCCTTGATCCCTTTGGCATTAAGAAATATAGCTGTCTACATCTTGAATATATTCAATGACTTGGCCTCCACTGCCTTCTGCGGTAGAGAATTCCACAGGTTCACCACCCTCTGAGTGAAGAAATTTCTCCTCATCTCAGTTCTAAATGGCATACCCCGTATCCTGAGACTGTGACCCCTGGTTCTGGACTCCCCAGCCATCAGGAACATCCTCTCTGCATCTAGCCTGTCTAGTCCTGTTAGAATTTTATAGGTTTCTATGAGATCCCCTCTCATTCTTCTAAACTAGTGAATATAGGCCTAGTCGACCCAATCTCTCCTCATACGTCAATCCTGCCATCCCAGGAATCAGCCTAGTAAATCTTCTTTGCACTCCCTCCATGGCAAGAACATCCTTCCTCAGATAAGGAGACCAAAACTGCACACAATACTCCAGATGTGGTCTCACCAAGGCCCTGTATAACTGCAGTAAGACATCCATGCTCCTGTACTCAAATCCTCTTGCAATGAAGGCCGACATACCATTCGCCTTCCTAACTGCTTGCTGCACCTGAATGCCTGCTTTCAGTGACTGGTGTATAAGGCCACCCAGGTCTCATTGCACCTCCACCTTTCCCAGTCTATCACCATTCAGATAATAATCTGCCTTTCTGTTTTTACAACCAAAGTGGATAACCTCACATTTATCCACGTTATACTGCATCTGCCATGCATTTGCCCACTCACCCAACTTGTCCAAATCACATTGCAAATCTCTTTGCATCCTCCTCACAGCTCACATTCCCCCCCAGCTTTGTGTCATCTGCAAACTTGGAAATGTTACATTTAGTTCCCTCACCCAAGTCATTAATATATATTGTGAATTGCTGGGGCACAAGTACTGATCCCTGAGGTACCCCACTAGTCACTGCTTGCCACCCGGAAAAAGACCTGTTTATTCCTACTCTCTGTTTCCTGTCTGTCAAACAATTCTCAATCCATGCCAGTATATTACCCCCAATCCCATGTGCTTTAATTTTGCTTATATGGGACCTTATCAAAAGCCTTCTGAAAACCCAAATACACCACATCCACTGGTTCTCCCTTATCTATTCTACGAGTGACATCCTCAAAAAACTCCAGTAGATTTGTTAAGCATGATTTGCCTTTCGTAAACCTATGCTGACTTTGTCCAATCCTGTTTATGCTTTCCAGGTGTTCTATCACATCCTTTATAATAGACTAGCATTTTCCCCACCACTGATGTAAGGCTGACTGGTCTGTAATTCCCTGTTTTTTCTCTCCCTCATTTTTTAAATAGTGGGGTTACATTTGCTACCCTCCAATCTGTAGGAACTGTTCCAGAGTCTATAGAATTTTGGAAGATGACCACCAATGCATCCACTATTTCCAGGGCCACTTCCTTTCATACTCTGGGATGTAGATTATCAGGCCCTGGCAATGTGTCAGCCTTTAACCCCATTAATTTCCCTAGCACTATTTTTTTTACTAATACTGATTTCCTTCAGTTCCGCCCTCTCATTAGACCCTTGGTTCCCTAACATTTCTGGGAGGCTATTTGTGTCCTCCTTTGTGAAGACGGAACCAAAATATGTAAAGGCCTGCTACCTGACCTGAACCTGACGGGACCCGATGACATGTGTCGGGTTCGGGTCGGGTCAAGCCGCTCTTCCGGGTCTGGCCTTTGGGCTCGGGTCGAGTTGGGCCAGACACACACAGCAAGAATTGCAGGTAAGTGTTTAAAGGAAAAAAACTTACCTGAGCTGTGAGTCTGGGACGTCAAGCAGGGAAACTCTGAGTCTGCGCAGTGAGCGTGTGAGTGTCTCTATGACGTCATCACGTTCATGTTGCAGCTTCCTGAAGATTGGGAGTCGGAAGGTAAGCAAAGGGAACATTGCGGTGGTCGGGGGTCGGGCTTGGGTCGGGTTGGGTTCGGGAGGAAAATGGAGGGATTCAGGACGGGTCGGACTCGGGTCCGATGTGGTTCCGTTGGGTTTGGGTCGGATTTTTTTTGGGACTTGAGCAGGCCTTTAAAAGTATGTGTTTTATTGTGCTGCCATTTCTTTGTTCCCCTTTATAATTCCCCCATTTCTGACTGTAAGGGACCTGCATTTGTCTTCACTAATCTTTTTCTCTTCACATATTTATAGAAGCTTTTCCAGTCAGTTTTATGTTCTCTACAAGTTTACTCTCATACTCTATTTTCCCCCACTTAATCAACCTCTTTGTCCTCCTTTGCTGAATTCTAAACTGCTCCCAATCCTCAGACTTGCTGCTTTTTCTGGCAATTTTATATGCCTCCTCCTTGGATCTAATACTATCCTTAATTTCTTTTGTAAGCCACGGTTGAGCCACCTTTCCGGTTTTATTTTTGCGCCATACAGGAATGAATAATTGTTGTAATTCATGCACACATTCTTTGAATATTATCCATTGCCTATCCACCGTCAACCCAATCCCCAATCTACCATAGCCAACTTGCACCTCACACCTTCGTAGTTTCCTTTATTTAGATTCAGGACCCTAGTTTCAGATTCAACTACTTCACTCTCCATCTCAATGAAGAATTCTATCATGTTATGGTCACTCCTCCCCAAGGGACCCGCACAACAAGATTGTTAATTAATCCTTTCTTATTGCACAATACCCAGTCTAGAATAACCTGTTCTTTAGTTGGTTCCTCAACGTATTGGCCTAAAAAACAAACATTCTCTGAATGTTTGTCAGCATGCGTGGTGAAGTTAAACCCCTTCCCGAGTTTAAGAGTGTGTTAATAAACCTTTCTTCTTTGTTTTAACTTTAAGATCCATGTTGGTGATACGATCATTTATTATTAGGGTTTAAGGGAGGGAAAGAAATTCAATCACTAATCTGGTTACAGACATGTGGTTGAAAAAACAGGGAAATTTGATCAGAGGGGGAAACAAATTAAATTAACTGCCTGTTCGTAACATAGAAATTGGGAGCTCAAGTCCTGGGATAAACCCACGAAAGACCAAATTTAAGGAACAAGATGATTCAGTAAAAAAGAAACTGATTGGAAGCCAAAAGGGGAAAATCTGGCTCCAGACTGGGCCCCTTGCAGTATGATGCCTCGCCTCAGCCTCTTCACAGAGGCAGGTTTGAAACAAAGTGATAAAGGACATAAGGAATAGTATGGAGATCTTGTTTGCTTGAAAAAAATTCTTTACTGACCGTGACAGCAAACACTGCCCCTTCCTTCCACAATACACAAGCATCCATGAATACCTTGTGCTTCTCGGTGCTCTTTATTCTTTTGTGTGCATGCCTACAAGGTGCAACCCCCCCCACACCATGCTGTCAGCTGAAGTGGAGGCAGGCTGCTGACCTTGCTTATCTTTGGCTAGGGATAGCCTTGGCAGTCTTCCAAACAGTCATGTTTGCCTTAGGTCTGTAGGGCCCCAGCATGTTGGGGTCCTCCTGCACAGAAGCAGTAGCACCCTCTGGATGATGGAGCCCTGACTTCACTGGCCAAGGGGCAGAGGAACTGCTGGCTGCACCAAAAGCACCATGAGAGGAACCCCCAGCGATTGTGGGCTGCCGCTCCTCCTCCCTTGAAAGGCACATTTTGTGACTCCCTGCTGACCTGAGAGGGTAGAGGACATGGAGGTGACTCCAGGTCCCCTGTCCCCCCTCCCGCCTTGTCACTGCTGCCTTGAACTCATGGTCAAGACAAAGGTATGCAGGGCAACAGATACTGAGAGCTTTGCTGGATGTGGTTCTCCAGGAGTGCTGCCAATCTCTCAGTGGAGGATGCCACTCGTGCACCAGTCAGAGACTGTGTAGCACTCAAGGCCTGGATGGACTCCTACATTGTCCACGCTTGGGTATGCATAGCCTCTGGCATCTCTGCCAGATGTTGTCTGACCTTTCGCTGCAGCAGCAGCATTTCTTGTGATGCTGGCGACACCAGAGGCACATCATGTGCCTGGGCCTCAGCATGGGCCTAGCCTCCTACATTCCTCTGACTGTCAGAGGCCTGGGTTGTCACAGCCTCCGTCAGCTGCTCAGGTGGGTGTGTGATGTGCTCAACGGGTTGTGTGCCCGAACCTAACTGTGAGTGCATACCCACCAACATGAGAGAGTAACTGCACTGGTGGTGGTTGCAGGAGCATGAGGTGGCAGTCCCTCCCACAGTCTCACAGGCTCTTCAAGTAAATTCTGCATGAGCTGCAAGAGAGAACAGAGACATTGCAGGGTCACGTGGTGTGACGCGAGTGGCTCGCACTGTTCAACTCCCCACCTGACCGCAGAAAGTGTATTTGTATTAGAGTTTAACCTCTTGGTGTTTTATTTTTCAAATAACCAGAAAGTGACAGGTTTTCTTGTAGGTTTTAAAAACCGAAGATTAATTGTTTATTGGCCAATATGCCTCATCCTGAAATTGTCACAACCTCATTCACTCACGCATTCGCTTGCGCACACCCACATAAGAAGAAACAAATAGAGAAGGGAAAGAGGTAGGTGGGTTTTATTGGGGGAAAAAGGTTATGATAAACCTGTTGAATTCTCTTGAGATGCAAGTTCTAGATATTTGCAGGCCTGATATGATTGTAGATTTCTCTCTTGAGTGAAGGTTACTTCCAGCTCTCTCTGCTGTATAATGTAAATGTTGGATTTTTTCTGGCTTGCTGGAATGCCAGCTGTTACAAGTAGCTTCACCTTCTGGTTCAGTCTCTCTCTCTCTCTCTGTCTGTCTTTGTTTTAAGGTAAAGCTGTGTCACCTCTCACCTCCTGTTAGGAGACACTCTGGTTTCTTACCCATGGTGATCATACAATGGTCCAGGACGTGGCTACTTCACATCTCCTTTGTTTTAGAGGAAGACATTCAATTCTGGAATGTTTTTAGGATAGGTGCAAGATGGGTTTCATTAATGTATTTTGGCTTTGAAGATTTGTCCTTTATCTTTGTCAGACTGTTTAAATACACAAAAGGCTAATCCTCTTTTCATTGGTGGCCATTTTGGACCATTGTTCACTTTTTAAAATAAATGTTCATTTTTTTAAAGACAAAGTCCATTTTGTCATAAGTCTTTAGAGTTAGTCCGTGAATGTTGTATCATTGCACTTCCCTCTGACATAGCTCAGATCCCTATGTTGGAGATCCCTGTAGGCACCGCTTAATTAGCAGCATGGCTCCATCGCTGCAGCTGCACTGTTATGCCCCATGATGACCTTACTCACTGTCTTGGGAAGGTGCCCCTGTCTCTCCATCTCCAACGCTTCTTCCATCCTGCAGTCCAGCCAGCTCCAAGACCTCCTCCTACATCGGGCTCAGGACATGGAGAATCAGCAGACCACTGCTGGTCTTGGCGCACTCTCTGCAATTGTGTGCAATCTTCTCCTGCAGATACAAGGATGAATGCTGTTGGTCTCCCTGCAGGAACAATCCCAAAACATATGCTGGTGTTTGATCATTGGTTACGGGTGGGGGCACACAGATGCCTCCTGCATCCAGCCCCTTTCCAGGGATGTCACGAGTGTAATGAGCTCTTTATATGCAACATAAATGCATAAATGCAACATAAATAAAAGTACAAACCTAGCTCATTAGCATACTAAGATCTCAAAGGGATATCACTCTTAAAGGCAATCACACAACAGTGAGGGTTGGCAATGAAAAATTGCATCCTTTCTGGCCATTTCACTATGCCTCAAGCAGTTTGTCTGCATCCTCTGACCATTTGCTCATGTTTGGGAGGGCACGCCTCCCCACCCAATTCACCCTCCTCCTCTGACAGATACAAAACTCAGGAGCTGAAGGCTTTAAGAGGTACTCACTTTTGCTGTCCAGATGAGGTCATTGAGCCGCTCGCCGGACTGAATCCATGTCCATGGGGTAAACATGCGGCTGCTGACCTCCTCTGCAATCTGCAGCCAGGCTTGCTAGGTCAGGCTCCCAACTCTCCTCCTCTCCTCCATAGTGAAGAGAATATCTCCCCTTTCCCTGGCAGCTTGGAAGCACATCTGGAGGGGGGCATCATTAAAGCGTGCGGCCACCTGGGGTTTACTGTCCGCCAAAACTCTGCAGCCTTTCAGCACTCTGGAAATCCTATCAATACAGACAGCACCATTGAATGCAGCTCCAGCTGCCTTTAAAGATGGCACCAGCACTTACCACACCGTCAGCTTACGCCTTTGCCCCGCCACTGACCACGTAATTGGTCAGCCCTGCGCCTCATTGCCCTTAATTGGCCAGCCAACGTAAGCTGCACCTGCTTCCGGTCCTGAATTATCAGTCTCACTCAGAGCCCACAAGGATATGGGAATTGAAAAATTTGGACTTGTGCAGTAGAGCTACATTTCTAAGATTGGGGAGGCAGAGCAATGGGAGTTTTACTTTGCAGCAAGCTGTGCAAAAAAATAGGCTAGAACTACTTAATGTTGACATTGGATTCCAAGAGTGGAAAGTTGACTCCCAGAACTAACATTCCTCACCTTGATAAACACATATAAATCTTTTATATTTTTCAGCATAATCAAAAATATTAATTTCAAAGTATGGAGCAATTTAGTTAAATATGTTTTATCAAAACTTGGATTGAAATGTGATTGGCTGAAAATCTATTTGGATGTGAATATTTGCTTACTACTTGCTAATTAAGGCCAGTGAACAAACCAGTCACTGATATCAGCAGTCAATAGAGGCTATTCAAGATGTGAAACAGGCAGTTTACTGAGGCACACATTGAACATGAATCACTGCATATTGAAAAATAACACACTTTAATTTTTGAATCCTTTTTTATTACTTGGAGTTATACTGCCACTTACACATTGATAATAATGGTTTCCAGTGTGCATGGAAGCAAATTGCCATCTTATTCAAAGTCAAGTCCATCTTAACCTGTAATAACTAATATTTTGGGTGGAGTATAGCTATAGTCTGATATGAATATGGTTTTAAACAGTACTCAGACATAATCTTAAAATTAGCTTTAGGCAATTAGGAAGCATTTTTCACACAAAGGACAGTGGAGATCTTGAACTCTCTCCCTCAAAAAGCTGTGGATTATTTTATTCATTCAAGGGATGTGGGCGTTGGCAAGGCCAGCATTGATTGGCTATCCATAATTGTGGTGAACTGCCATCTTGAAAAGCTGAAGTCTGTGTGGTGTAGGTACACCCACAGTGCTGTTAGAGAGGGAGTTCCAGGAGTTTGACCCAACAACAGTGAAGGAACAGCGATATATTTCCAAGCCAGGATGGTATGCGGCTTGGAGGGAATCTTGCAGATGGTTGTGTCCCCATGCGTCTGTTGCCCTTGTTGTTTTAGGTGGTAGAGTACGCAAGTTTGGAAGGTGCTGTCAAAGGAGCTTTGGTGAGTTGCCACAGTATAACTTGTAGATGGTACACACGTCCGCCACTGTGGTGGAGGGATAGAATGTTTAAGGTTATGGATGGGATGCCAATCAAGCAGCTCTTTTGTCTTGGAGCTTCTTGAGCATTGTTCGAGTTGCCCCATCCAGGCAAGTGGAGAGCATTCCATCACACTCCTGACTTGTGCCTTGTGGTGGACAGGTTTTGGGGAGTCAGGAGGTGAGTCAATTGCTGCAGAATTCCCAGCCTCTGACCCCCTGGTCTTGTAACCACAGTATTTATGTGGCTGTTCCAGTTAAGTTTCTGGTCAATGGTTCCCCCCACACCTCATCCCCACCAGCACCTAAAGGAGGTTGATGGTGGGGGATTCAGCAATGGTAATACCATTGAATATCAAAGGGAGATGGTTTGATTCCCTCTCGTTGGAGATGGTCATTGGCTGGCCACTTGCCACTAATCAGCCCAAGCGTGAATATTGCCCAGGTTTTACTGCATGTGGGCATGGACTGTTTCATTATCTGAGGAGTTACAAATAGAACTGATCACTGTGCAATCATCAGTGAATATCCCCACTTCTGACCTTGTGATGGAGGAAAGGCCATTGATGAAACAGCTTATGATAGTTGAGCCTAGGACACTACTCTGAGGAACTCCTGCAGCAATATCCTGGGATTGAGATGATTAGCCTCCAACAATCATAAGCAGCTTCCTTTGTGCTAGGCATGACTCCAGCCAGGAAAAAGTTTTACCCCTGATTCCCATTGACTTAAATTTTCTTAGGGCTCCTTGATGCCACACTCAGTCAAATGCTGCTTTGATGCCAAGTACAATCACTCTCCCTCACCTCTGGAATTCAGCTCTTTTGTCCATTTTTGGACCAAGGCTGTAATGATATCTGGAGCTGAGTGGTCCTGGCAGAAACTAAACTGAGCATCGGTGAGCAAATTATTGGTGAGTAAGTGCCACTTGTTAGCTTTGTCATCAACACCTTCCATCACTTTACTGATGATTGAGAGTGGACTGATGGAGTGGTAATTGCCCAGATTGGATCTGTCCTGATTTTTGTGGACAGGACATATCTGGACAACTTTCGACATTGTCGGGTTGATGCCAGTGTTGCAGCTGTACTGGAACAGATTGGCTAGAGGCATGGCTAGTTCTGGAGCACAAGTCTTCAGCACTACAGCCAGGATTTTGTCAGGGTCTATAGCCTTTGCTGTATCCAGTGCACTCAGCCATTTCTTAATGTCATGTGGAGTGAATCAAATTGGCTGAAGACTGGCATCTATGATGCTCGGGACCTCTGGAAGAGGCCAAGATGGATCATCCATGCAGCACTTCTGGCCGAAGATGGTTACAAATGCTTCAGGCTTATCCTTTGCACTGACGTGCTTGGCTTCGCCATCATTGAGGAATCCGGATGTTCTTGGAACCCTCTCCTCCTGTTAGTTGTTGTCCTCCACCACTCAAGACTGGATGCAGCAGGACTGCAGAGCTTTGATCTGATCTGTTGTTTGCAAAATCACTTAGCTCTGTCAGTAGAATGGCTTTTCTGCTATTTAGCATTCTTGTAGTCCTGTGTTGTAATTTCATCAGGTTTCCACCTCAATTTTAGGTGCTTCTCCTGGCTTGATGCTAATGGTAAAGTGAAGGATATGCTGAGCTATGAGGTTACAGATTGTGGTGGAATACCATTCTGCTGCTGCTGATGGCCCACAGCACCTCATGGATGCCCAGTTTTGTGCTGTCAGATGCTGGGATAATTGAAATTTTCAATGCTGAGATTGATAGATTTTTGATAGGTAAGAATATCAGGGGAACCGGAGGTAAGGTGGTTAAATAGAGTTGATCAGCCGTGACCTAACAGACTGGTGGAACAGATGAAGGGGCTCAATGGCCAAATTCTGTTCCTAAGATTTCCTCAGACTTCATAAACTTTATCATGAGTCTTCTTAAAGTGGATGCTCACTACTAATGTTAAAAATAACCACCAGTGATGTGGACCTCAGAACTTGAATGAGAACTTGAGTGCTCCTCTTTCCGCCCTCACTGCCTAGCACAATGCTCCATCAAGGGTTGCAACCAGGACATATTAATAGCCTGGTCTACTAAATTCCGACCTATCTTGGCCTGGAAAAACACAGAAACACTTTGAGTACCCTGAACCTGTCCAGAAACAGGAAAATTAACCATTCAGTGTCAGCAGGTTATTTCTTACAACAAATTATAAAAAAAACATAAATATTATCAACGGATACAATTAGTAAAACGTTTGTACAGTGCTTATAGTTTGACTAGGTTAAAAGTGTGTTTGTAGGAACAAGCCTTTCTTATTGTGGACATAAATATTGTCCAGACACATATGAAGAACTATAATACTGAAGTAACCTTCTTTAAATTACAAACCAACTACATCAAATGTTTTGAATTTAGAAAGGGTCAAACTTTAGACTTTGATTAATGAATTAGAGCGCTGTGTGACCAAATGAAATACTGCTAAACCCTTCAGAAAAGATTATAAACACTTGTATTTAACCCATGGATTGCATACCTTAAATTAATAATTTGTATTGGCTCTGTATTTCCATAGGATTCTCCTAATCTCCTGTTTTAACTTAAGCTGGTGATCAGCAGAACTCCCAGAGAAATAGCATAAATGTGTGTTTCTAGCTGTTTACTCAGTTTCTCTGGGGTTCCACTGGTCTCACACCAGAGAACTAGTTCTGAAATTCCAGGCCTCACCTTCCACCGCACCACCCCAGTTACCAATATGGTTGTTGTCTGTCACTTTAGTTCTCCCAGATCACATGCTATTCTCTGGGTGACAGGCCAGGCAGAAAACCTGCTGCTAATACTGTTTCTAAGCCAGCCACTTGGAAGTTTTGCAAGAACATCCTAGGGCAGCTCACAGTCTAATTTTTCTCTTTCCCTGTGAAGAAGCACTTGATGTCTGTTCAACATCTTGCTATAACAATATGCCTGTGATTAGACACTCAGCATGTATGGAATCACAGGTACAAATCGTGTCCTCTGGGTAAAACTCCACTGACTGTAATATGTTTTGCAAGTTCTCTTCACATTGACAGGAATGTTATGCAATAATGCAAAACTGAGTTCTAAAATGTTGGGGAGTGGTAAAAATAATGGATAACATAACCCTTAAAAACATGATATTGTTGAAGGTTATGATATTGTAAAAGTAATTGTTATGGCCAAGTGAGGAGGGGATCACAGTCGCCCCTCTTGCCCTTCCTCTTATTTGACCGCAACCGGGTTTATTCCTTTTAAACAATGGTTGTGCTTACCACCTCTGTGAGTGTTTTACCGTTTACCTTTGAAAGAACCAATCGGACAGGTTTTCTTGAGTTTAAACAAGAAAGAGGTAAGTTTATTATACTTAACAATCTAACCCCGATTTAAAATAATAAAAAAAAATGCGCTACCCATTCACGCACACATTCACACGAGAATCACACACACAAATAGATTACAGAGGGAAAAATAGATTTGGTGGTTGGATTAAATTCCAGAATAATTGGACCTTAAATAGACAGTCTATGAAGTGGATGATCTGGTTGTCCTCCGGCTGAAGCTGTATTCTTGGAAGTCCTTGGTTGGTCAAAGTGTACATTGTAGTTGGCCTGCTTTGCTCAGAGTTTTTTTGAAGGCAGACTGATAGGTGGCTCTTTACCCTTGCTCTCTGTCTGTAGTAGTCTGGAGGCTTGGTTCCACAGTTGCAGACGATTTTCAAACTTGATGTTTTCTGGAGACAGAGAGAGAAAGTGAAGCATGCAGCCTTCTCTGCTGCTGCACACTCAGTTACAGCTTGTCTTCTGTGAGTGTAACAGAACGCCCAGTTTTTTTCAGAGATGGACAGACGTCACATGGTTATTTATGAGGTCCAAAGCCTAAAACACAAAACCTCTCTTCAGTGGGGTTGCCTGTGTTTAGCCTCCGGAGGGACGTCTCCACTTATGAATGCCTCAACTGCTTTGACTCTCCTGCTAATGAGGATGATCTGCATAATCTACTCAGTTAGCCAAAGCATTGTTCTGGCTGGGCTTCTTGTTAGACTTTTGTCTCCAGTTCGATCTCCTGGTATTTCCGATGCAAATTGCAGTGGCCATCTTGGCTGCTAGTTTTTTTAAAAGTTAACTTGGATTTTTTTTCCATTGAAAGTCTAATGTAGGTTTCCAATCGATGAAATTAATATTTCTCACTTGGCATGTGGGTTTTCTTGACATATTTTTATATAAAAAGTTGTGAGGTTTTCAACATAGTTGTTGTCATAGAATAAGATACCCAGGCAGAAGAGTCTCACGATGCTCCAGGTGCAGAATGCTGTGGGTGGTTGGGCACGGGCTCATGCCACAGTTATTTCTCAATCTCAGCAATGTTGTTGGCAAGAGGCACTGAACAGCAGGGACGGAAGAGAAACTGGAGGATGAATCACTTGGCCACTCTCCCATACCTCCTATAAGGAGCAGCATAGACAAGTTAAATGCCTGGGAGCTGCTTGCCTGCTTAGATCAGGAATGGCACATGACTTAGCTAGATCTAAGGAATGGGAAGGAATAAAATTTGAAAAGGGTAATTATTTTTAAAGAAAGAAACAAGGTATAAAGTTGTACAAAAGCACCCACTGTGGTAATTATGATGACTATGATTTTCATTTACGAAGGTTTGACTTGAGACACACAGTCTGATACTCATATTCCATATATTATCAGAAAAAAATTACAATTTAAGAACTTCTGAGCAAATCTTTTATCTGTTGAATGGAACAGTGAATTGGATGAATCACATCTGATTGATGTAAGTGTTCATTCACTTTAAAACTGACTGTAAACACTAACTTTGTTTTGTTTTCTTAGTCTGTGCTGAAGTTTTGCAACAATTTTAACTATGATGGCTATGATTCTCAGTTGCAAAGGTGTAGCTTTGGGATACACAGAGTTATACTCAGTTATTTGTTGAATAAATATAATCAGTTAATCTGCACCCTTTCATGAAATGCTTTCTCCACTCTAAGTTGTTGCCAAGAAAATAGTATATGTTAGTGTGTACCAGTGTGTAAATGAACCAGTCAGACAAATATAGTAAATATCTCAGTGGGAGGTTTAATAAGGAAATTATATTAGAAAATCATAAAATATGGAAATATATGACATTCAGATCTGGATCACTTAATTTTCTCATTTTATGATAGATTAAGTCAATATAAGGCAAGTATTCATTTGTTTTCAGATTGCAGATTTTTTATATAAAAATTTTCAATTATTATTTTATGGAATTACATTTCCATCACAAAGCATATTGGGTCAGATTAACCCATTTGTTTTTACATGTAGTAATATTCATATTACATGTAGTAATATTCATATTATGGCGGGCAGCCATAAAGGCGGGGCTAAAGTGTGGCGAGTCGAAGAGACTTAGCAGTTGGCAGGAAAAAAGACAGAAGCGCAAGGGGAGAGCCAACTGTGTAACAGCCCCGACAACCAATTTTTTCTGCAGCACCTATGGAAGAGTCTGTCACTCTAGTATTGCCCTTTATAGCCACTCCAGGCGCTGCTCCACAAACCACTGACCACCTCCAGGCGCTTACCCATTGTCCCCCGAGACAAGGAGGCCAAAGAAGAAGAATATTCATAAATCTTTGATATACTGTTGAAATAATGACCTATACACACCAACAATTAGGTGCAGATCCAAAGTACTATGATTGTAAAACATCTTTAGTGGTAATTAAATTCAAGGGTTTATGATGTTTAAGGAGTCCATGGAGAGGCCTGGTAGACATAAGACGTACTGATTGCTTTTTAAACTCAGGTTTTAACTAAAGATTTGACAAACAATGCAGCTATTCTTAGGATATCCAATAATTACGCACAGTTGTTTCTTAAGTCAAATAACTGAAGGAAGGGCAACCTCCCTCTCCCCAAAATGTTACAATAAAGAGGCAATGGTCATGGGCACTGGTACTGATGTCTCTGTGAATAGTGTATCGAAAAGTAAGGAATTGTGTTGGCAAAGCTTTGCATATGTTCTAGGCATATGTCTGAATGAGCATGTGCAAAGCTTTGCCAACACCAATCTCCTGAGATGTGAACTGGCAGGGTAACCATGGCTTCCTGCTTGCATGGCTAATGAGATGCTGTAGATATTGCAGTTCAAAGTAAACTGCAGAAATAGAACCTGCGATATTAAAGCCTCTAGAATCTTTTGTTCAGCCTCCCATGGCTGTCTGGCCAATTCAATACCTGCCTTTCTCTGAGCTGGCAATTATTGTGATTAAAGTGGATTCTGACCATATTGTGAGAATAGGAAAATCACTGTTTAGTGTGCTGGAAGTGATTTAGACATCTGTGTTCAAGTCTTTGCTTATTAGGAAATATACATTTGTAAGTTTTAGTCCAGTAATCTAACTGATTAAAACTCTTTAGTACTAGAGTTTCCTGCTGTTGCGAGCTAAGGAACTCTAAAAATTTCTTCTAGATATCTGATACATTTCTGGGTGCCCTTCAAATATTACCTATTCCAACATTTCTTTCCTGCTGAATATTGCTGAATATTTTGTATCCTAGCCATAAGAAATATTCAGTATGAAAGGGGTGGGGAACAGGCAGTGTTTGTTGTGAAGATATTGTTGGTATATTTTCTCATAGAGTGTGTTATACTTCAAGTCAAATTTATGTCACTAATATTTTTGAACATTCACTCCAGTTCACTGTAACCAGCTACAATATCTAAGCTCTAGGTTTCTATTTCTGTTTATCTACTGTCATTTTTCTTTTACTTTTGCCTCTTATTAAATTGCATTAAACTGCATTAAATACAGATGGTGTATAAGGAACTTTCAATGTAACTGTGGAACAAATGTATAACATTATAAACCTTTTAAAATGGACTTGGCAGGATCAGATATGGTAGACAATGCTATATGCTCAGGTGAGAGGATCTGAGTCTGCCGGTGCTTGGCTTTTGACTTTTCATGGAGATGTGGCCTCTTGGGCGTAGAGCTGGAATGCTGACATATTCAGGTCAGCAGTCCCATGTGAACCTTGAACAAATACAAACTTATTAATTTACCTGGTTCCAATGAATCCCACTTTTTTGTAGCATTCTATGGTGAAATGTGGAAAGCAAATCCAGTTCTGAAATTGGTGCTGAAATCTAAAAGTGCTTTTAAGAACTGTATTTCCAATTCTGATCACTAGTGCAACCCTGATTTCCTTCACAACATTTGTATCCTTACCTTCAGCTGCCTAGGCTCCAAATTCTGGAATTCCATCCCTAAACCTCTCTGCTTCTCTACAGCTCTTTTCTTTTAAGATACTCCTTAAAACCGACCTCTTTGAACAAGCTTTTGGCCACCTGTTCTAGCATCTCTTTATGTGGCTCGGGGTCCTGTGAAGAACATTGGGATGATTTACTGCATTAAAGGTGCTGTGTAAATGCAAGTTGTTATTGTTTTGGGTTGCTCTGAGGTGGGCTAGGAAAATTCTAATGGCAAACCTCCCTGTTGTGAGTGCTATTAATAAAAAGCACCCACCTCCAAAAAAACTGCTAATTTAAAGAAATGAAGAAATGACCAGCCTGTACAAAATAAATCAATCCTAAAGATAAGACTGCCAACTCTCTCATTGAGTGTATACTGAGCTAGCACCTACCTCCTGCTCCAGCTGTGCTGCTTTCCCCCTTATGCCTCAGGAATCCATGATACTGCAGGTGAGTTGAGCGACAGTGGATGCAAAATTTGGTTCTTTAGCACCAGTAGTTTCGGCATTACAGGTGAGGTTTAGGAGAAAAATGGCATTTGCGCTGCTCCCGTCCACTTTCAGCATAGTGCGTGCTGAGCAAGCAGCCCAAAACAATAACAACTTGCACGTTGTTGAGGGCATTAGTGCAGGCGTTACGTGCGTTCGCCAGAAGCATGCAGAGTAGGCAGATCATGATCTCAGTTGGCATCTAACACTGATCTGACATCCCACCTGCCATTTTGACCTTGCCGCTCTAGTTAACGCCCTCTCTTAAACACGTACGGCTGACCATGTATTCAGCAGCACGAGGAACCCCACCGCCAACCCCATCCCACCGCCAACCCCATCCCACCCACTGACCATTGCTATTTAAAAGCATCATCTTAACTTGCAGGTAGTGCTGGATATTGGGAAGGTGTTGGTTGTTATTGCAAGGCCACGGAGTACACCACTAGCTCCCAGTCACAGGGGCTATGCTTGCAGTCCCCCTTGGGCTGCAGCATCAGAGGGAGATGGAGCAAAGGCAGCAGAGAAGACAAGCTGCTTGCAGAGGGAGAAGGAGGAGGAATCGGCAGGAGGCCAAACCATCTAGGATGTACAGGAAGCATGTCTCCTACCTATACCTAAGCCAGGACCAGTCAACTTGGTGGCTGCAGTTCACCAAGGAGGTGGTTACAGAGCTGTGCCAGCTTTTGGAACCAGGCTTGCAGCCACAGAACAGGGCAAGGACAGTGCTGTCTGTGTCAGTCAAAGTGACTGTGGACCTGAATTGTTTCGCCAACAGATCCAGCCTGGCTGGAACAGGTAACATCTCACAGTTTGTTGTCCATTGCTGCACCCGGGAGATCACAGAAGTTCTGAAAACCAAGACAGGGAACTTGATTGTCTTTTCTCTAAACAGAGAGCAGCAAGAGAAGTGTGCACGCAGCCTTGCCAGGATAACCATTGTAATGTGAAGCTTTTTATGTTGTCCGATGCAACATAAATGAGATGTGTGAAGTTCAGCTGACTGAAGATCTCAAACAGGTTTCTAAACAGCTAACTATTATATACAGTGCAGAGCTAACTATTTACATGACTTACCTCTTGGTGTTCCAGTTACAGAGTGAGACTGGCATGTAATCACATGACTGCATCCTGGTACTCAGCTCATTAGCATGCTAAGATCTTAAAGGGTCATCACTCTTAAAGGCAATCACACAAAACCCATGGTGCAGGGTGCAATTGACTGCATGCGGATGACTTTGCGGGGACTGCATCTCAATTGTGTGATATGCTGAACCCGCAAAAGGTACCTCTCACTCAATGTGCAGCTGGTGTGCGACCACAGTCAGCTCATTATGCTGCTGAATTCCCACTATCCTGGCAGTAACAGTAGGCAGGATTTATTCATTCTGTGCCAGTCCACTGTTCCAGCCGTTTTCCACCTACTATGTCTAGGGTGGCTGCTCAGTGACAAAGGCTGCCTGCTCTATACGTGGCTGATAACTTCCCTCCGCAACTCCACCACACTTGGCCAGCATTCATATAAAGCCAACTATGGTGTCACAAAGAGCCACATTGAACAGACCATTGTGGTGCTGAAGCAACAGATCCACTGCTTCGACTGCTCGGGAGTAGCTATCCAGTACTCGCCAGAGAGAGTGTCCTGATTTGTGGCTGCCTGATGCATCCTCAACAACATGGTCATCATGAGGCCACAGCTCTTGCCAACATGGGTTTGGAGACTACCTCAGCAGGAGAAGGAGTAGGAGGAAGGGAAGAGGCAACCAGCACATCTGTTCCGAACAGGTTGTCCATGAGTGCATCATCAGACTTTGGTTCCCTTGAATGAGACCCTAGATCCTCGTTATTCAATAGTTCCTCCCCTTACCATCCCTATATTATGATTCATCACAGTGGCCTCTCAGCCAAAATCCTGAAATAAAAGCCACCATAAGACAACCATTCCATACCAAGTTTATCCAACAACACTTCCAATAATACATACAATACATAGAATACTCAACTATTCACTCTTGTGTGTTCCCATAATGCCTGTCTTGCCATATGTCTGGGCCTTGAAGGACCAGCCTTGGACTGCACCATCTCGGCATGGGAGGCAGCAGTCTGGGCTGGTGGCTGATAGGCAACAGCAAGGGCACAGATGGACTGGCAGAGGTGGGAGCACAAATTCTGTCATTGCGAGAGAGAACAGGGTTGAGTTGTGTTTTCTTTTCCTTGTGCTTCCCAAGACTTTAGACATCAAAGGGTCAGTTAACACTTAAACAGTGGGTTCCTTTCTTGAGGGTAGTAGCATGGCATTACATTGCAAGAGAACATCTGTACTTGTCTGGTCAGTTTGGTGATCAGCAGCTTACTGAGGATGAGACTCAGTCACATGGTATGTTACATCATTTCCTCTAGAACGGTGCACTGAAAATGTAACCACACCCACTTAAAGGTGGAGGCAATGCCACTCCCCCCCCCCCCCCCCCCCAGGGGTGACTCCTGAAACAGAGATTCAGGGAAGCCGGGAGCAGTAACGTCCTCCAGCAGGAATAGAGGGGAAAGATACCACCAGCAGAGGACAGTCTAAACCTTGCTGCATGCAAGACACCCCCCCCCCCCACTCCCAATGTTACCCCAGCGGAACAAGCCCCCATGAGTGACCAAGGGAGTTTCCTGAGCCCAATGGCTATGCAACAGCTTGCAGGGAAATACCCAAGGACTTTGACTAGTAATGACACCTGGAGTGGTAAGAAATTTCCAGCTTTAAATGGGTTTAAAGATTGCTTCCATTAACGTGCATAGCTTTAAAGCCACTATGCAATGTGTTTCGACCTTGGGCTACCTTGCTGTTTCTGCAGGAGTTTGGAGTACCGCACCTCAGCACTTACAGGCAATGGCCGTGATGGTGGTCCCATGGGCCATCGATCTGGTCGGGGGAAATGATTCCCGTTCCTCTGGTCTGGGTATTCTGCTGCGGGGAGGCGACTTCACCATCTCTGAAGTTAAGGAGGTGGTGGGCGGTCACCTCCTTGTAGCAGACGCAATATACCAAAACTCTCCACTCTGGTTAATCAACGTGTATGCCCCGGCCCAAAACAGCGAGCGACTGACTGTCCTCCAGCAACTCCCACTGGCAGAGACGTCAGCAGACTGGACACCACATCTAGACTCCTCATGGAAACAGTAAACGATGCCAAGTTTCACGACTTATTCAGCAACTCTGCAGACGGAGCGCAATGGAGATATACCTGGTCAAGACCGGATGGGCCTGCCCGTTCCAGGATTGACTTCCTGTTTGTATCCCGTGCTTTCACGGTCCGATTCACCGACGTCAAGCCGGTGTTCTTCCCTGACCACTGCCTCCTACTGGTCGACTGCCACCTACAAGATGACCAGCGGGTTGGCAGGGGGACATGGAAGCTGAACATAAAACTGCTGACCCCAGAGAACATTGAGGAACTCCAAAGAGATTATAAAGGTTGGAGAACCGTTGAACCCCTCTTTGAGTCTCTGTTGCACTGGTGGGAAGCGATCAAGGTGAACATCATGAGATTCTTCATCCTCAAAGGTGTTCAGAGGGCAAGAGAGGGACAGAGGGAAATGCCCCAACTCCAGAAAAGCATGCAGAATCTGCTCCTGCTGTAGTCGTTGGGGATTGAGGCCAAGGAGGATGTCCAAGAGCCTCGCTTTTTGCCATCCTAGACTGGGTATTGTGTAATGAGAGAGGAATAATTGACAATCGAGCGGTGCGAGACCCCTTGGGGACGAGCTACCATAATGTGATAGAATTCTTCATCAAGATGGAGAGTGACGTAGTTGATCTGAGACAAGGGTCCTGAATCTTAGTAAAGGAATCTACGAATGTATGAGACGCGAGTTGGCCATGACAGATTGGGAAATGTTACTTAAAGGGATGACGGTGGATAGGCAATGGCAAATATTTAAAGAGCGCATGGATGAACTGCAACAATTGTTTATCCCTGTCTGGTGCAAAAGTAAAACGGGAAAGGTAGCCAAGCCATGGTTTACAAGGGAAATTAGAGATAGCATTAGGTCCAAGGAAGAGGCATATAAATTTGTCAGGTAAAACAACGGACCTGAGGATTGGGAGCAGTTTAGAATTCAGCAAAGGACAACCAAGGAATTGATTAAGAAGGGGAAAATAGAGTATGAGAGCAAGCTTGTGGGGAACATAAAAACTGACTGTAAAAGTTTCTATAGGTATGTGAAGAGAAAAAGATTGGTGAAGACAAATGTATGTCCCTTACAGTCAGAAACAGGGGAATTTATTATGGGGAATAAAGAAATGGCAGACCAACTAAATGCATACTTTGGTTCTGTCTTCACAAAGGAGGACACAAATATCATACCAGAAATGTGGGGAAACACAGGGCTTAGTGAGAGAGAGGAACAGAAAAAAATCAGTATTAGTAGAGAAATGGTGTTGGGGAAATTGATGGGATTGAAGGCCGATAAATCCCCAGGGCCTGATGGTATGCATCCCAGAGTACTTAAGGAAGTGGCCCTGGAAATAGTGGATGCATTGGTGGTCATCTTCCAAGATTCTATAGACTCTGGAACAGTTCCTACAGATTGGAGGGTAGCTAATGTAACCCCACTATTTAAAAAGCGAGGTAGAGAAAAAGCAAGGAATTATAGACTAGTCAGCCTGACGTTGGTAGTGGGGAAAGTTCTAGAGTCCATTATCAAAGATTTTATAACAGAGCACTTAGAGAACAGTGGTAGAATGGGGTAGAGTCAGCATGGAATTACAAAAGATGCTTGACAAATCTACTAGAATTCTTCGAGGATGTAACTAGTAGAGTTGATGAGGGGGAGCCAGTGGATGTGGTTTATTTGGACTTTCAGAAGGCTTTCGACAAAGTCCCACATAAGAGATTAGCATGTAAAATTAAAGCATATGGGATTGGGGGTAGTGTATTGCGATGAATAGAAAATTGGTTGGCGGACAGGAAACAAAGAGTGTGATAAATGGGTCATTTTCCGAATGGCAGGCAGTGACTAGTGGGGTACCGCAGGGATTGGTGCTGGGACCCCAGCTACTCACAATATACATTAATGATTTAGATGACAAATTTGCAGATGACACAAAACTGGGTGGGAGGGTGAGTTGTGAGGAGGATGCAGAGAGGCTTCAGGGTGATTTGGACAAGTTGAGTGAGTGGGTTAATGCATGGCAGATGCAGTATAATGTAGATAAATGTGAGGTTATCCACTTTGGTAGCAAAAGCAGGAAGGCAGATTATTATCTGAACGGCTATAAACTGAGAGAGGGGAATATGCAGCGAAACCTGGGTCTTCTCGTACACCAGTCGCTGAAGGTACGCGTGCAGGTGCAACAGGCGGTAAAAAAAGGCAAATGGTATGTTGGCCTTCATAGCGAGAGGATTCGAGTACAGGAGCAGGGGTGTCTTGCTGCAATTATACGGGGTCTTGGTGAAGCCATACCTGGAATATTGTGTGCAGTTTTGGTCTCCTTATCTGAGGAAGGATGTTCTTGCTATGGAGGAAGTACAGTGAAGGTTTACCAGACTGATTCCTGGGATGGTGGGACTGACGTATGAGGAGAGATATGGTGGGTTAGGATTATATTTGCTGGAGTTCAGAAGAGTGAGGGGGGATCTCAAAGATACCTTTAAAATTCTAACAGGACGTGACAAGGTAGATGCAGGAAGGACGTTCCTGATGGAGGGGGAGTCCAGAACCAGGGATCATAGTCTAAGGATACGGGGTAAACCTTTCAGGACTGAGATGAGGAGAAATTTCTTCACCCAGAGAGTGGTGAGCCTGTGGAATTTGCTACCGCAGAAAGCAGTTGAGGCCAAAACATTGTATGTTTTCAAGAAGGAGTTAGATATAGCTCTTGGGTCTAAAGGGATCAAAAGATATGGGGAGAAAGCGGGAACAGGCTACTGAGTTGGATGATCAGCCATGATCATAATGAATGGCAGAGCAGTTTCGAAGGGCCGAATGGCCTACTCCTGCTACTATTTTCTATGTTTATGTTTCTATGTTTGCCACGGAGGCCTCCAAGATCATCTTCTGGTCCAGAGTCCACTCCGTTGAGCAGGATGAGACGTGCTCGCATTTCTTCTTCCAAAAGGTACACAGAGAGAGCTCTGTGATCAGCAGCCTGAAGGAAGACATACTAAGGATCAGCAAATCCTTTTATGCTGGGCTGTGTGGCGTGAAGCCCACAGACAGCATGGCCTCCCAGTCCTTCCTGTCATCTGTCATGGACATCTTAGATGACAGTACGCGGGAGAGTCTGGACAAACCTTTAACTCTGGCCAAGCTGTCAGATCCTTCAAGACGAGTAAAACTCTTGGAAGCGAAGGCTTACTGGTCGAGTTCTAGTCAAATCTGTGGGACTGGATCCACCCAGACCTGCTAGGAGTGTACGAGAGTATGCTTCTGGCCGGCAGCATGTCTGAATCCATAAGGAAAGGCATCATCACCCCCATCTACAAGCGGAAGGGGGAGAAGTAGGAAATCAGAAATTGGCGGCCCATCTCACTGCTCAATGTAGTCTACGAAATTCTGTCCAAAGTCATTGCCAGTCGGGTCAAGTCTGCTCTGGAGTTGGTGATTCACTCTGATCCGACTTGTACCGTACCCAGTAGGAAGATCTCTGATACTCAGGGATACGATTGCCTATGTGCAGGACAAGGGGGTGGACACCAGCCTCATCAGCTTGGACCAGGAGAAGGCTTTTGATAGGATATTGCACACCTACACGATGGACGTGCTCTCCAAAATGGGGTTTGGGGTGAGAATCTGCAATTGGATCCAACTACTCTACACAAACATCAGTAGTACAGTCTCAATAAATGGATGAGAATCGGACAGCTTCCTGATCAAATGTCGAGTCAGACAGGACTGTCCTCTTTCCCCTGTCTTATTTGTTTGCTGTATCGAACCTTTTACTGAGTCCATTAGGAAGGATGAACCTGTCCGTGGCCTCAGTGCCAGCCATGTTAATTACTCCCAGTACCGTCTCCTCCATGAGGGTCAACATACGCAGCCATGCCTATGCCCTGCTGGTTGGCTGCTACTGCCATCTATTACGAGCCACCTTGTCCTGCAAAAGAAAGGGAAGTG
The DNA here is from genome assembly GCF_036365525.1 of Heterodontus francisci. NCBI lineage: Eukaryota > Metazoa > Chordata > Chondrichthyes > Heterodontiformes > Heterodontidae > Heterodontus > Heterodontus francisci. Next base: position 95,113,097 of record NC_090377.1, on the reverse strand, counting down.
TGTCAGTGAGTGCTGTACCATATGTTTTGGTGATGTGCCTTCCACAGTTGAATAGCTGGCAGTGTATGCATGCTATGAGATTTGAATGTGAGGCTTCCAGCAGTGCTAAGTATGTGAAGGTGAGATGAAGCATATGAATGTGAGGTTTGAGTTGTGGTGAGTGAAGAACGTGTGGTGAATGGAGCAGTGTGTAAGGCTAGTGGTGCAGTTGGTATGGTATGCCATGTAAAGGTGCATTTACTGATTTTGACTGCTCATGTGAGGTCATCAAACTTCTTATGGCACTGCATCCAGATCCTCAGAGCTAAACTGGTGGCATTGACTGCCATGGACACCTGTTCCCACGGCCTTTTCAGCACTTGTCTGGAGGACCTCCTGGCTCCCTGAGGGAAGAGGACCTCTCTCTATCTGTCGACCTCCTGCACCAAGGTCTCCAGCGCAGCATCCAAAAACTTGCAGCACATTCTCTGGCCCATCGCACTGTTTCTGTTGCTTCCTCCAGGATTTCCATTCTTCTCCAAGCTGTTTCAGCCCCTGCTGCAGCCAGAATGCATCTCATCTGCAACCTAGCTTTAAGTGCATGATCTTGGGCCCTGGCTGAGGCGTGCAGCCACTCAGCAGCGCATTCAGTGCTGGGCATCACACCGCTATCATTATTGTAGGCTGCAGGAAGTCTGCATGCTGCCTGCGTCACTTTCAACGAACACGGGGTAATAGCGCATTGTGATCTCCATGCCCGATTTTAGGGGCTATCCAATATTATGCGAAATATTGTGACCCTAATTATTCAATTTTTTGGTACAAAACCTAATTGTTCTGAAATTTTCTGCAGACAACACATACCAGTTTACTTTGAATACAATAGGCTGGATTTTATAATCTCTCCACCGATCTCGGCGGCAAACTTCAAAAATGGTGGTTTGCTCGCATGGACTGCATGTTGCGGAACCGCCGCAATATTCTGCGAGGAGCTGCTCATATAAATGGCCGGGGTGGACTCCCCCGCCAATGACGTGGATCAATGACTGCTCAATGACTTCGCAGGCGCAGACACCATTTTTAAAGGGCTTTGAGCCCTTCCATTTTAATTTAAATTTTAAAAGCTGCAGTGAAATTGAAAAATTAAATAAATTTATCCTGACCCTCTCCCACACCTCCCCCACAATAACCATGGAAATAATAACCTGTCCTTTCCCCCCAAAACACTTATTTTGTGCTCCCGACCTTCCCCCCACCAAAGTTCATCAACTTTAAATTTTACCCCTTCCCACCACCCCCTAGACCAATGACATTACTCTGACACCGCTCTCCCTGCCCCCCCCCCCCCCCCACAATGAGAAACTTACCTGCTCCCTGCTTCCCACCAGTGTTCTGTCATAGATCCCCGGATAGGTATCCAAAGGCTCAGGAGTGCTGGCACCAGAACGGATAGCCGGAGCAGATAAGCCATTTATTTCTTCATTTGCATTTTTAAAAAATATGCAGATTTGGCTCCCATTGCCAAACGGCGGTGGGTGGGGTGGGGGGGGAGACGGGTGGGGGTTTGGTGCTATGAGGCCTCGCCGCCGCTGGCAATATCGGGCCGGGCCTCTCCGTGGCAGGCCTCTGCCGGAGGCATTTTCCAGCACCCCCACACTCCGACCCCCGACCAATATATGGGTTACTTTGGTGAAAAGGTGAAAACAGGCGCTACCTGGATGCTGTGCTAATAAGACACACCTGATTAAAAGTCTGAATTTAGAAATTTTGGTCCTAATTGCTGATTACCATAATTTGACCGTCTCAGCCCTTTTACTGGCGCCCATGAATACTGGAAGCAGCAACCGACTGGGATACTGCTGGCATCCACTCCGAGCACTTTTGTGTCATCAGCGACACTAAACGGTCTATGCCACAGAAAGTTTCACTCCTTCTGTGCATATCAGCGAGCTGCTCCTGTACCCACTCAGAGTGGTTCTGCACATGGCTTTTCAAGAGGATTCCCAATCTCTCAATGGAGGAGCTCATGCAATCAAATCCCTGAGTCAGGACAGAGTATAGATGCTGCATGGACTCCTCCATTGCCTGCCCATGGCTGCTCAGGGAACTCCGACAAACAGGAACCTATCTGTCTCTGGTTCTCGAGGAAGGCCCTCCTGTCTGTGACACCCGAGGCTCAGCATCTTCACCCAGCGAAGCATCACTGTGTCTGTCTTCCTACCTCCGAGGGGGACTGCCCACAGGTGACTCTGTCTCACCCTCCTCCTGCTGCTCAAGTGTGTTGTGAGGCTCCCCTTTCTATGCTAATCTGTGGCCCAACCGAAATGGGTATCTCTGCACTGGTGGAAGATGCCGAGGTATGATGTGATGGTACTGGTTCCCTGGACTCCCCCCACCGCCGAGGGGATGTTGGTGCCGATAGGACAGGTCCACTGTGGTGCTGCTCTGCAACTGGCCCTGTGGGAAACACAAGAAAATGGTGACGAGAACTGGTCCTACTCAACAAGTGCCCCAGCACAACCAACCCCTCAGATGACAGCAGTCTAAGATCCATATCTTGCATTGGGCAGGAGTCACCTCTATGCCTTCACCTCACGAAAGAGCTTTCCAATGACCCTGTTTCTCACAGCCACCCGTCTCAACACCCCCACCGAGTGCCTCAACGGCACCTTGCTGATCTCCAGTACTACCTCCTCCACTGCTGTCAGACTATGGAGCTGGGCCGCTCCATCTTCTGTTTGGGCCATCTCCTGCGTATTATGAGCTCTCTTCTCCTGCAGAATGAGAGGAGAAATATTCATGAGAAGGCTGCCATCCGTCATCTCTTCCAGTATGACATACATGTGGACTGATGTTCCCCTCAGTGATGTCCCCATCTGAATGTTGCCCCATATTTGAGGGTGCCTACATGGGCTTACTCTAACAACGTAAGAGAGAACTTTGGAGATTCTAAGGTCAGCTTGTGTGCATTCTGATGCTTCGAGAGTTGATGCCCAATGAACCGGGTGCTGCTGGCCACTCACCTTACCAAACTGCAAGAGGTCATTGAACCTTTTTCTACACCGGACCCTGGTCCTTTTCGTGGGTTCCCCACTGCTGACTTCAGTGGCCACCTCCATCCAAGGCCTCTTGGTCTCACTGAGCAGATTTCTCCTTCCTGAGACTGGGAAGAACAGCTGTCTCCTCTCTGACACTGAATCAATGAGCCCGTCCAGGAAGGCATCAGAAAAATGGGGTGCCACCCAGGGACACATGCCCATGTCCACAGAGGCCCTCCAATCTCCCTGGTGCTGCATTACTGAGGGCAACAGTAAGCCCAGTCATGGCTGCTGCTTGCCTTTTAAAATTACCCTTAGTGACGTTCTCCCACCTCCAGGATGCTTCCGACACCTCTGATTGGGAGGCAGACTTGCACCCAGGCCAATTAACGAGTTTGAATTTCAAAAGCGTGTCACGTCACTGACAGAGAAATGTTTCGGGTGTCGGGTTCCCGACTCTGTAACGAAAATTTCAGCATAGATCATTGATCACCCATTAATGATTCATCATTGAATAAAACCCTCAGAACATATTAGGTAGTCAGATTCTCCGATCAGGTCGCACTTGTTGGGAAATCTGGCCTGCAGCCACTGATCAGGTAACCAACTAATGTGTCATTTTGCATAGCCTTTTAAATCTCAAGTTTCCTTGTGTATCTTCCAGTCAACAATATAGTTTTTTTTTAATGGACTGAAGGGTGCTTTACCACACCATAATTAGAAATAGGTGGCATTAGATAATTTTATTATCAGTGTACCATTTCTCCTTTCTGTTGTGTTTTGTTTGTGAACAATTAAAGAAGAAATATGCTAGATATATAAAAGAATGTATCTGCATTTCTCCTGTTGTGGATTTCTGGCATTATCTTGCCCTATGTGCTGATCTTACAGAATATAAAGCATGCTGAATGCAACTGCCAATCGCTTCATAGTTTTGACTGTGGGTTATATGAAAGATGGTGTACTCTTTGCAGAGATACGTTTGGCTATCCAATAGCTGAAGTAATATTTTTCATTGTTACGACCGACCGCTCCAGTCAAAGCCCCAATCAAAATATACGATTCTGATTGTGATGGGAGAAACACACTGTTAATTCAATCCCATCCCTCCACAGATCGCCTAACATATCATTTTAAACTTTACAACTTAAAGAAAGACCCAGCCAAATTGTACTATCTATTAACCCCCAAATGTGGCTAACCAAACAAGTGTCTTTGAATCAACAAATTAACTGTTTAATTAGAAAAACTCAATTCTTAAACACTACTAAGGTATGAACAACATTTCAAAATAGAAAAAATTAGAGTCCTTGCAGATTTACGCTTCTGCTGGATGTGGAACAGTCCAAGGTTTCTTGAAGTCCTCAAAGCCGTCCGATGGGAAAAAAAAGTTCTTTAACAGTAGAACAGTCCGTAGTCTAAATTATCAGAGATCTCTGTTTTGAGAGAGAATAATAAATAAACAGACGAAATGCTCTTCCTTCAGTTGAAATAGTCTGTTTCTGAGTAAGAACAGTCTGTGTCCACTATAAGCCAGTTCAAAATTAAATTGTAACAACGTCTCTCTTGATCTCTGGTCCTGAATGGCTGTATCTCGGGCAACGAGAATGCACTCTTTGAATCGCAGTCTCCGAATGGCTGTATCCTAGGCAACGAGAATGGACTCTTTGACTCAATCTTTACAGCTTGTTGCTTTAAAGCAGTACGGCTCTTTTTGCAGCCTTAAAGACATACCACATTCTTCCCAAAAAAAAGCTACAGGATCATAACACCATCAAGTGGGGCAGCTTAACAAATACCCTGGGTGAGAATCATCAAATGTGCATCACATATTTGACACCTTGTTGACCCTGGTGAGGGTTCTGATTCCCAATTCACAGCAGAAGAATGAAAATCTGTATGTTCACTCATTTGCTTTAACTTAGACTGATGCTTATTCCTACAGGAAAACTGCTGACTAATTTATCATGGAAGAGAAAACCATTGGAAATAGAAATAAGCAATAACATTGAACTTTCAGCACAGAAACAGGCCATTCAGTCCTATTGGTTTCTGTGTTTATGCTGCACACAGGAAAAGAACAGGGGAAAAAACTGACACCAAAGTATATCAGAAATTAAAGAAAACCAAGTAGAAACAGAAAAATAAAGTAGAAGCAAAGAGAGAAAAGTGCATTAAGAATAGATATAAATTTCCAGATTACAGATGTTTATTTACAAATGCTTAGGCTGAATCCTTGCTTTATTACTACTTAGTGTGACAATTGTTTATATCCTCAAGAAAGTAGTTCTGTTTTAATGTAAAGCAGCAACACGTCCATAAGAAAAACACACTGGTATAATATACATGTCATGCAAAATAACAGACTGGCTGTATTTTCATGGTGGTCATGCAATACTGACTTAGTTACGAGTGCTCTCAGGCTCTGCACAATGTCATAGAGTTGCAGTAGGCTGTTATAATAGTTAAATTGTACAAGGCAACAGTGACCACCTTGATTGTAAGATAGAAATAGAGAAAATCTAAGGCATTACGTCTAGTTCAGAAGTATAAATATGCAATAACTATCAAACATTTGGAGAGTATAAAGTTTTTCTGTGGCAGTTCTTCAATTTTCCTAGCTCATCAATGTATATTGCACAAAATTTGTGGTGGTTCCAAATTTATTCACTTTTATTCATGTGTGTCCATTACTGACAGGACCTCTTATGCTGCCTATTCTGCATTGATGTTAGGTGCCACTTCACATGGGATTAAGAGCCAACCACATATTATGGTACTGAAGCTCTGTTTAAGTTAGACTAGGTAGGGGTGGCAGGTGCCCTCCTCTGAAGAACATTAGTGAATCATTTGTTTTTTTCCAACAACCCAACTACTTCGATGACCACAAATTAACACGGCTATTAAGTTCTATTTCACCTCTGGATCATTAGCACCTCGATGGAGGAAACAGTGCTGGCCATCATTGGACTGGCCAGTGGTGGGCTGAAATCATCGAAGATGAAGATATTCTCATAACTAATCCTTTTTCTCACATCCCATGTGCCTCAAACCACAATCTATTCTGATTTACAAGTTGTAGATGGTCTAAAATTGCAGCTCTTGGTTTCCTACAGCCCCTCACTACAACCCTACCCTTGTGCTTTTCTCCTTTCAGATACCCAAGAAGTGCTACCTGGCCAGGCAGTGGAGGAAGAACAAGAGGTGGAAGAGCAGGAAGACAGCGAGGAAGTTGAAACACTGTCACTTTCACTCATAATCACAGCCACCAGCTCCGATACTGGCACTGCATGTAATTTAGAGGATAGTTTAAAGGCAGGATCTGCATGTTGTAAGACACATAGCATGAGTGGCCTGCAGCCAGGGCAGGGGGAGAGGTAGGGCAGGTGCCAGCTTGCCAGAGGTCTAGTTTGCACACGATTGCCTCCAGAGGACTTCAATAGGACAATGTATATTGTCATGATGACACCACCTTCCACAAATGAGGCATATTAATTCCATCATATGAAACAGTAATTTTAAACTGTTGCTGGACTGAAGAAATCAGCAGTGGCTGGAAAAATTTGCATTTTAAGAGACAGTTGCCTAGGAAATGACAATGGAACTGCTCCTTGATCCAATTAACCCAAATGGATTTTGATCACCAGACATTGAATGTGGAACAAGCCAGCAATCCATTCCCACCCCCACCCCCCACCTTTGCGGATGTCTGCTAAGATGAAAGGAATCCACAAAAACTCAGGAGAGTTTGTTTAAAAAAGGCTGCATTTGCTGACAATGCAACTACTAGGTGGTGCAGTACTTGCACATGCGCAAATGCAGGCTCTTCGACTGGAATGTCAGTGTCTATGCCGTTCAGGCAGCTGCCAGGATTAAAGATGGCGCTTCTCAATTTATCACAGGTAATGCTTCTGGCTAGATCGGTCTAGCAAACTAACCTTACATTAAGTTGGATGGAAGCCTAGTAATATACTACTATGTAGTTATAGGATACTAACTGTAATCCTCAGATCCATTTAATATTCCAGTAATTCTATTAAATACAAAAGCAATTTTATGATTGAATTTCTATTGGAAGATAGTGAATTGTCACCCTGATCAAAAATCAGATAGAGTATAAAATGTGCTGCCAATTCGTTATTGTGATTAGTTTATATGAATGACCAGGACTGATTTCACCCGAACGCAGCTACTAGCTCCCGCCCCACTGGCCGCTCTCCCGCCTCGGCAACTTGCTTTCTGCCCCGTCTCCCCACTGGCTGCTTCACCCCCACCACCCCCAGCCACTCACTCCAGATTTCACTGCCCTCCCCCAATCCCCTGGTCGATTATGCTTCACCTCGCGCCACCCCATTCTCCAGCTGCTCGCTCCCGTGTAAGGGGTAACGGGGTGACGTAGGAGTGAGTGGCTGAGAGGAGGGAAGCAGCACGGCTTAGACCTAGTGGCTGGAGGATGGGGTTGTGGGGGGGGGGGCGCGGGGCAGTGGTGAGCGAGCGGCCGGAGAGCAGGGTGACATGCAGCCTGGGGAGTGGGAGGGAGCAGCGAGGTCTGGAGTGAGCGGCTGAGGGGAGGAAGCATCGAGGCCTGGAGCGAAGGGGGAGAGTGGGGGGGCTGGATACCCGATGACGCTTTATAGGGCATGCGCGAAGATGGACCAGGCGCGGATACGTGATGACGTTGGCGCAGCATGATGACGTCATCCCGCGCATGCGCCACTTAGTCCTGGCAAGGTGTAGCTACGCATGTGCACAGCTTGGCACACTCTGATGACGTCAGCGAGCAGCTGCGTTGTCGGGAATCACTTTGTAATAAAAAAACAACTAGTCACATGACTAACCTGCTGGCCCAGGGTTTTTGAATTGTATTCACAGGACAGTTTGAAGACAGAGGCTGCTTTGAAGACAACAGAGAAGGAAGTTCTGTCTCCCTGGCTCTCTCTCTCTCTCTCACGAATTTCCAAATCTCCTGAAGCCACTTAAACCTCAAGAGAGAAGACTCCTACATCGAAACAAGTTTAAAAGTGTGCACAGGGCTCCAACGAAACAGCAAGATTTAACTGCAATCAAAGACTCTACATCGAACTCAAAGGACAGTGAAGGAACCCCAGCTATTGCTTCAAACTTTTCCCCTTTATTCTTACCCCTTTTCTGACTCTATCTGCATGAGTGTTTATCGCGTATGCATGCTAGCCATGGTCGCATCACGTATTCGTAGTAGTTTTAACTGAATTAGAGTTTTAAGGTCAATAAACTTACACCTTTCTTGTTTAAATCTAAGAAAACCTGTCTGGTTGATTTCTTTGCTTTACAATTGGAGAGCAGTGAACAAGGATTCACTGAGGGGGAGCTAAAAACAGTGTTTTAAAAATTAAACCCTGTTATGGTCAAACCAGGCAAAAGCTGAGAGGGAACTCCTAGACCCCTTTCTCACCTGGTCGTAACGATATAAAAAGGCTGATGGGTATGCACACAGAAATGCTTGGTGCATTGACAGCCCTATCAGAGAGCCTGTGGTCAATGCAAGGAGCATGGAGGAGTCCGGCACCAACCTTGCACAGGGCCTTGGTCAGACCTCGCAGCGCATCCTTTCTAGCATGGAAGTAATGGCCAACTCCAGTACCACACTTGTGGACCCAACCATGATGCAACATCTGATGGCTGATGTCTCAGCTTCTATTGCAGCACAAGCAGAAGCCACTCAACATCTGAGTGCTGCAGTGGAAGCTCAGACTGAAGTCAGGCTAGCTCAACTTCCTGCCACAAATGCTCAGACAGCTGTCATATGGCTGTAAATGCCAGTGTTCAAAGGATCTCACAGCAGTCCAGCAATCAGTCCTGCAACACATTGCTAGGATTGCTGAGGTGCTGCCCCAGAGGAGTGCTAGTGGTGCCATGAAGCACGAACCTGCTGTCCTCTCTCAGGATGACAGCATTTGTCCTTCCACCATTTGCACTCAGTCAGTGCCTTTGCTGTTGTCTGTCAACCAGCAGGCCCAGACTTCTGATGCCCATGCCGAGGTGGCGCAGTCCAAGACTGGGCCTTCTAGGGCCAGAGGTGCGCGAGCTCATCCTGCAAGGCCATCTCCTGCCTTCTCCACTGAAAGTCAGCAGCCTTCTGCCAGCCATGGTGCAACCACTGCATAGAAGCACTAGGAGAGGCAAAGGCACATAGAGGACTGGCACTAAGGGAATTCATATGGAAAATGTGATGATTTGATTAATCAAATTGGTTTGGAATGTTTGTTTTGTGATGGGTTTTAGTTTGATATTGTGGTCAGAGGACACTATGATGGTCAGTGACAGAGGAAAGGCAAGGGGTGGGACAATTGTTGAATGGGGAATTGGATTGCGGGCACTGGTCCCGCAGTTGGATGAGTTAATCATGGATAGCATGGCCCAAAAGGTGCAGTGTTTTTTGCCTCCTTCCTTCCTCCTGCTCCTCCTCCTCCTCTTCCTCCTCCTTGTTGTCTTCCTCCCTCTCTTCCTCAGCTGCTCGCCATATACCTGATGGCAAGGACTATGCCCTCATGATGGCAAGGTTGTGCAAGATATAGTAGAACACAATGAATCACAACATATGCTCTAGAGAGTACTGCAGGGTGACGCAGGCAGCAGAAGCATTGCTTAAGTACCCCGATGATCTGCTCGATGACATTTCATGTGACAGCATGGCTCTTGTTATATGTTTGCTGTCCACATGTGCATGGGTTACACACTGATGTCATGAGCCAAGTGGTCAGCAGATAGCCTTGTCGCCAGTAGCCACCCTCTGGTTTGTTGTGGTTGTTCAAATGCTGTTGGTACAGAGGACTGGCACAAAGGCTGCCACTGACCTGCATGATGCGCTGAGTATTGTTACACACTAGCTGGACATTGACGGGGTGGAGCACTTTGCGGTTGTGGTATATCTCTGAATTTACACACAATGCCCGCAAAGTGACATATGTGCACTTTATACCATGGGGAAATCCACTACCCTGGTGTAAGAATACAGATTTGATAACATTTCATCAAAAAATTTACCAAACTTTACCAGCATGCTTTGTAAGACCAAAAGACCTTTTCAAAGTAAATTGTACTGTTGAATGCTGCAAGTTGTCTTTCACAGATAAGAGAAGCTTGGGAAAGCCAGGAACATCTCTGACTGTTAATTAGTGTGCAGACCTTAGTGAAATACTTAACATTTCAAAACTGACAACAGACAAATATGAAAAATGAAGCTATTGAAAGGAGGCTTGGAGGCCGAGGAGGGAGTTACGGACACAAAAGCAAAATACTGTGGATGCTGGAAGGCTGAAACAAAAACAGAAAATGCTGGAAATGACAGAGAGCATCTTTCAACTGCGCACTTTACAGCCTTCCAGAATCAACATTAAGTTCAATAATTTTAGATCATAACCTCTGCCCCATTTTATTTCTTGTGTTTCTTCCCCGCTGGTTCTTTTATCAAAGTAATTCATGACAACGCTACGTCATCGCCGACGTCATCAGGATGCGCCGTGGTGCGCACATGCGCAGACGGTCTCATGCCCTTTGCGCATGCGCTGCGGTCCGGCTTTTCAGGACCGTTTTGCGCATGCGCAGATGACGCGGTACGCACATGCGCACACAGTCTCCTGATCTCTGCGCATGCGCTGCGTTCCGGCTTGTCAGGACCGTTTTGCGCATGCGCCGATGACGTCATCGTGTTACGTCGTCTTCCTCAGGCAACGCGCCAGGTTGGCCTCTGCGCATGCGTCAAAGCTTCGGCGCGACTTTTTGAAAGTGGAAGGAGGAGAGGTTTCGTTGGGCATTTCCTCGCATTTTATCTGAATTATTTATTCGTTTTGGAGACTTGTTTCATTTTTATTTGACACAGGAGATTGCTCCAAGGTAAGTTGCTCTGCCTTTGTAAGTTGCTTTGAAAACATTTCCATTGTCTGGGCCACCGCATGTTCTCCAGTCCCTGTTGTGAGTTGCTGTGTGCAGGCAGTACATGTGCTGCAACCTACTGTCTTAACGGTCACTTTCGTTTTTGTAACGTTTTAATGGAGTGCATTCTGTATTTCTTATCTCATCTCATGTTTCCCGTGAGGAGACTGGACTGGCTGCGGCAACAGACTCTCCGCTGGCAGCAAGGACTGGCTGATGAGATGGAGCCATTTACTATGCCCAACAATTGCCCGGAAGCACCTTCGGATGGAGGTGGCCACGCGCTGGACATCAGTCACGTGTCACAAACCCTGGATCCTGAGCGTCTCACCCCCTGGCCTAATGATCTGATGGACCATACATATGCCTGCCTGTTCAATGCTCCACTTTCCCTACCTGCGGTACCCTCTCCTTGCTGCTCAGTTACACAGTCACCTGTTCCTGCACCCATCAGGGCAGTGCACATGGACACACAGTTACCTGCTCCTACACCCATCAGAGCAGTGCACATGGGCACACAGCCACCTGTTTCCCCATCCGCCTTTGAAACAACCATGCAGAGCCTTGTGAGACTCCGCAATTGCCAGCTGCTGCCTGTCAAGCAGAGAGGGTGTCCAAAGGGGTCAAGCACTTGGGGAACAGTCAGCAAGAAGAGACTGAGCACTCAAAGAAACAAGCATGCCGTGTCCAGTGGTAGCAGAAATGTGAATGCTCTTGCTGTGAACACAACTGGTGATAGTAGTAGGCAGGATTACATGGGAATGGATGGGAAGACGCACGAGTAACATAACCACTAGCAGGGAACTGCTGGGCTAAATGGCCAGCTTTATGTTCATAGCCCAAAAGAAATGTGCTTCTTTTCCAGCACCCTCACATCATTCATGTTTTCCCTGAGAGCAGCATTGAACCATCACGAGATAGGGGCAGTAACATCATCCTGACCCCTACAGCTGAGGTGGGTACTAAGTGATTCATTGGCGGTGTTATCAGTACATGCCTTTACCGCAGAACACAAAGCATGCTCAACAGTAATTTCATTGGAGGGAGGGAAGCTCTGACACTGATGTTCTTTCCTTATTTTCTTTCATGTAAAACGTGCCCTTGAGAAAACAATCCTTGACACTTAAGGACGGCATTCAAGCAAAGGAGGCAGTGCGGGAGAGGACGCAAGGATGTGCTGATTCCTGCATCTGAGGTGGGTAATAAGTGCTTCATTGGCGACGTTATCAATTGGTGCCTTCACTGCAGAACTTAAAAAGGTGTGCACAACAGTAATTTCAGTGGATGGAGGGAGGCAAGCTCTGACTCTGATTTGCTTTATTTCTTTTCATGTAAAACATGCCGTCGAGAAAACAGTCCTTGAGACTTAAGGTCAGCATTCAAGCAACGAAGGCAACTGGATCATGCTGTGGAGCTGGTCACAATGTGGAAAGGAACATTGCATTTATGGATGAATTGGGAGTGCACATTGGGATGCGTTTGGGGAACATTCAACAAGAATAGACTGAGCTCAGACTCTTGTGACTTTGCCTTCTTCACATGGACAATACAGTAGTGGAATAGAGAGCCAAGCGTTCATTCACCACAAGGCTCTCCAGGAACAATCTCTTTAGCTGTGCATAGCAGAGACTCGGCCTGCCTGTCTAACGGGAATGCTGGAAACACAACACTCATGTATCCATGCACAGGAGTTCCTCGGATGCTTAATGAACTTAATAAAACTTCTCAATAATTAACCCCAGAATTGTTGAGGCTTTGTTTTGCATGCTATTTCCCCGACTTTGCAACTGCACTTCAGATATTCAAATGTGGTGGAGGTAGGGGGGTAGAGGGAGGGGTGGAAGTAGTGGGGTGGAGGTAGGGGGGGTAGATGGAGAGGGTGGAGGAGTGGGGAGAGGGAGCATGCAAAATGCAGGGACCAGACAGTTGCAATGCCTGAAGTACTGTGGAGAAGTAGGGGAGAAGCAACTGGATTGGGCGTCCACAGCTGGAGGGAACGGCTGAATGGAGAGGGCCGGATGCGAGAGGCCGTAGAGAGTTGCGGGGAGCGAGTGTGCAAAGACCTCGGTGTCGCCGGGTCCAGGGACTGGCCGGTAAGTCTTTTGCTGTTGTGTTTCTGGCGCATGCACAGAAAAAGGCACTCCTCTTCCGCTCCGCTGCTCCCCCCCCACTCTCCCCCACTCCCGCCCTTCACCCCCACCCCTCCCTCTCTTCCCCTCCTCCCTCCCTCCTCTCTTTCCCTCCCTCTCTCCCTCCTCTCTTTCCCCCCCTCTCTCCCCCCTCCTCTCTCTCCCCCCCCGTCCCCCCTCCTCTCTCTCCCCCCTCCCTCCCTCCTCTCTCTCCCCCCCTCCTCTCTCTCCTCTCTCTCCCCCCTCCTCTCTCTCCCCCTCTCCTCTCTCTCCCACCTCTCTTCCCCCCTCTTCCCCCTCTCTCTTCCCCCCTCTCTCTTTCCCCCCTCTCTCTTCCCCCCTCTCTCTTTCCCCCCTCTCTCTTCCCCCACTCTCTCTTCCCCCCTCTCTCTTTCCCCCTCTCTCTTCCCCCCCTCTCTCTTCCCCCACCCCCTCTCTTTCCCCCCTCTCTCTTTCCCCCTCTCTCTTTCCCCCCCCCTCTCTTCCCCCCCCTCCCTCCCCCCTCTCTCTCTCTCTCCCCCCCTCTCTCTCTCTCTCCCCCCCTCTCTCTCTCTCCCCCTCTCTCTCTCTCTCTCTCTCCCCCCCTCTCTCTCCCCCCTCTCTCTCTCTCTCCCCCTCTCTCTCTCCCCCCCTCTCTCTCCCCCCTCTCTCTCTCCCCCCTCTCTCTCTCTCCACCCCTCTCTCTCCCCCCCTCTCTCTCTCCCCCCTCTCTCTCTCTCTCTCCCCCCCTCACTCTCTATCTCCCCCCCTCTCTCTATCTCCCCCCCTCTCTCTCTCCCCCCCTCTCTCTCTCCCCCCCCCTCTCTCCCCCACCTCTCTCTCTCTCCCCCCCCCTCTCCCCCCCTCACCCCCCCCTCTCTCTCTCCCCCCCGACACCCTCAACGCTGCTCTCCCCCCCGACACCCTCAACGCTGCTCTCCTCCCCGGCCCCCGCGCTGCTCTCCCCGGCCTCCGCACTGCTCTCTCACTCCGGCCATTGTATACTGCTACGTGTTCGTTAGGTTGCCTCTGTGTGATTCTTTGAGCAGCGCCATCTTTAGTCCTGGCAGCTGCTACAGTCGCAATCTGTGACGTTTTCGTGGCACATGCTGTATTTGCACATGTGCCAAAACAGCGCCACCTACCGTTTGCGTTGTCAACAAATGTGGTCTTCATTTATTCCCCCCACCCTTTGTTTCTTTGTTATTCCCTTTACATTGTGTTTGGAAGGCTGTTATCCTGCCATTTACACCTCAGCCAGGCACATCTTTTGTTCCTTTACTTGTCCCATTACCACTCCCCTTGGCTTTGTACCATGAAACTTTTTGTCATTTAATCTCTCCTGCCCTCCACCCTATCACAGACATTCCTTTTTGTTCTTCTTCCCCTCTCCCCACTTTGACTTGTTCAAAAGCTGTTACATTTTAACTTTTGGCAGTTCTGATGAAAGGTCACAGACTTGAAATATTAACGCTGCTTTTCTCTCTACAGATGCTGCCTGACCTGAGGGAGTTATGGAACAGACCATGGGAAACAAAGAGATGAAGAAAGAATTCCTGATCATACTGTTTGTGCAAAGACTATAACAGGCCATGGAAGGTGGAAGGTAACTTAAAGGCGAGCTTTCACCCCATGGTTTAAAAAAGAACTCGATGCATCATTGGACATTTTCTATTAAGAAGAACTTTTACAGGACAATAAGGTCCTGTCAATATAGCAACATGGGTCTTCCCCTGAAAAAGGGTATAAAAGATGTTGTAAAAGGATAATCTGCAATGCAGTCAGGTTTGAGTGACTTGGCCAGTCACCCAGGACTTAAGTCCATATGTATAATCCTATGTGTAAACTCTGTGGTTTTGAATACGTTTAAATAATGTTACAACCAGGTAAGAAAGGTGTCTAGGGGTTTTTCTCAGCCTTCACCTGTTTTAAACACACTGTGCTTTAGCTCCCACTTGGTGAATCCTTGTTCACCGTGTTCCAATTGTGTGGTAAAGAAAAGAGCACAAACAGGCTTTGTTAGGTTTAAAGAAGAAAAGTGAAATCTATTAAAACTTAAACTTAAACTCTAATTCGGTTAACACCTATGGATACATGCCGTGCCCACGCTAACATGCATACGCGATATGCACATGCAAATAGAGACAGAAAATAGCAGAAGAAAAATAAAGTGAATACGTTTGAGGCAATCTCTGAAGGAGTTTTTTTTGTTACTGTGCTTCGAGCTTGCTGTAATCCTGGCTTGTAGGTAGATCTTGCTTTTCGTTGGGGCCCAGTATTCTTAAACTTTGTTCACTGTAGGGGGCTTTTCTTTCTTGAGGTTCATATGTCTTCAATGGATTCCAAAGCTGGTGAGAGCGAGATGAGAGCAGACAGAAGAGGTGGTGGCTAGCCAGCCACGAAAGGTCTTTTTAGTCCAGGAGCAAACAGCTTTCTGTCTTCAAACACTGTTTTCTCCAATTTAAACTCTCAGTTCAAAACACTGCAACAGCCAGTTAGACATGTGACTAAACTGGCCTGACCACGTTTTCTGTGTATTAGGGAGCAGGGACTGGTTCCTTTGTTCCAACACTGACTGGTAATATGCAAAAAATATCTTTCTGGTTAGGGGCCTGACAATTCCTTGTGATTGGCCTTCTTTTCTTCCCAGCAACAATTTGAAGTTTAATGTCCATGTCGCGAAATTAATGTGCCTCATTCTTGGTAGGTGGGGGCCTGCATGACAATAAACTTAAGATATGTATGCAGAGTTTACATCTGTGTAATTTGTCAATATCTCTTAATTCATGGGTCCAAAGCTAAGTGAGTGAGGTCTTACATGGCGAAGCCATGTGCTTGCTCTGCCTGCTGTTCTCTGGAAAGAGAGAATGCAATGTATTCCCCTCTCTGCGTATAGAGTGTCAGTGACCACCCTGATACAATATTGAATGGCAAACTGTGAGAGTTTGGAGCTGTCGCCTGCTGCAACTAGGAAGAAGAGTAATGTGAAAAATGTTCAAGGTTGTGGCATTTACAGCTACTAACAATGATAACCTTTCCCTGCTCTGAGACTGCAGATCTATCTGGAACAGGTAGTAGATTTCTGTGAGCACTTCCTTAGTGAAATAGAGACGTCACACACAGTTTCTCATAAAGACTGAGGTAGGTGGATTGCTCCCAGAAAACCTTGGGTAGATATGGCCTCCTGCTGAGAGCTATTTACCCCCCTCTCCATCCTCCCTCTTCAAGCAGCTTTTCTTCCTCTCTGCGGCCTCTGCTTATTCTCCCTGCCATACTGCAGGCCAAGGGGGATAGAAACTACAGCACCTGTGGCAATTGTTTCATTCATGGGATGTGAACATCACTGGCAAGGCCAGCATTTGTTACCCAGCCTTAATTGCTCTTGAGAAGGTAGTGGTGAGCCGCCCTCTTGAACTACTGCAGTCCCTGTGGTGTTGGGACACCCCACAGTGTTATTAGGAAGGGAGTTTCAGGATTTTGACCCAGTGGCAGTAAAGGAATGACGATACAGTTTCAAGTCAGGATGATGTGTGTCTTGGAAGGGAACTTGCAGGTGGTGGTGTTCTCATGCGTCTGCTGCCCTTGTCCTTCAAGGTGGTAGAGGTTGCGGGTTTGGGAGGTGTTACTGAAGGAGCCTTGGCGTGTTGCCTCAGTGCATCTTGTAGATGGTACACATTGCTGCCACTGTGCGTCGGTGTTGTTTAAGGTGCCGAATGGGGTGCTGATCAAACGGGCTGCTTTGTCCTGGATGGGGTCGAACTTCTTGAGTGTTATTGGAGCTGCACCCATCCAAGTAAGTGGAGAGTATTCCATCACGTTCCCGATGTGTGCCTTGCAGATGGTGGACAGGCTTTGGAGAGTAAGGAGATGAGTTACTCGCCACGGAATTCCCAGCCTCTGACCTGCTCTTGCAGCCAAAGTATTTATGTAGCTGGTCCAGTTAAATTTCTGGTCAATGGCGGCCCCAAGGATGTTGATGGTGGGGGAATTCAGCGTTGGTAATGCTGTCAAGGGGAGATGGTTAGATTCTCTTGTTGGAGATGGTCAATGCCTGGGACTTGTGTGGCGTGAATGTTCCTTGCCACTTATCAGCCCAAGCCTGTATGTTTTCCAGGTATTGCTACATGCAGGCAAGGACTGCTTCATTATATGAGGAGTCATGAATGGTACTGAACACTGTGGAATCATGACCAAACATCTCCACTTCTGACCTTATGATGGAGTCAAGTCATTGATAAAACATCTGAAGATGGTTGGGCCTTGGACATTGCCCTGAGGTGCTCCTGCAGTGATGTCCTGGGGCTGAGATGATTGGCCTCCAACAACGACAACCATCTTTCTTTGTGCTAGGTATGACTCCAACCACTGGGAGCAAGGCTGGGAGCAAGTGGTGTGAGCAGAACCCTTGACGTCAGAACCAAGATCTTCAATGTTTGCCACATCACTCCCTGTTGACTTCACCAACTTTAAGTAGCAGTAAAAACCTTCAATTCTACTAATTCAGCAACATCCATAAATCAACAACTAACCTGAATTTGACTGATGATCCCTTTAACTAGCACTGGTTGGGGGTGGGGTGTTGGGTTCCTTCCAGCTTCTGAATGCATGTTCAGCTGTGTGAGATTAAGAGAGGGCATTAGCTGGAAGTTGAAAATGGCAGAGCTGGCATCAAATCAACGTTTCACACTGACTGATGTCAAAATCAGTCTCTTCTGCATACGTCCAGTACGTGTACCCAGCACCCGCACTAACAACCTCACCAAAATGGAGTCCAGCACAGCCGGCACCAGCACCTGATACTGGTGCCATTTTGGATCCAAAACGACATCCATACCGCAGAAAATGCAGGTGCTATGCAACCGAATTTTGCAGCCATGGCATCAAGGGTGTGTTACAAGTTCAGAGTCATATTTTTAATGCAAGTGCTTTCTGAGTGTAAGAGTATATAATGGTACCAAATTTCCAGACATCTAAGGAAATTACAGGGATTTGTTTAATTTAAGATTAAGTTGTTGTTCTGTACGGTAATACAGCAGAATAATAAAATGCAGAGAGAGTAACTGAGGAACTGAAAATTCAAATAAGCTTCGTACTGTAGGAAGACAGATGGAGGTCACATATGCACAATGAAAAGCAGAAAGAGAACTGGAAAAGATGGGACCAAGTATATATAAAATTTAAAACATTTAGCCCTAGAGTTATAAAAAGTGATCTGACTGCTAAAGTTTGTAAGATGCAACAACAATTATTTTTAAAATGGCATTTTTCTCCACACTGCAAAACAATAAACTCGCTCATCTTCTCTGTCACTGTAACACCAGTGAATTATTGTGGAGCCTGCTGGGCATGGCTAAATGGAGGCTGCAAGTCTCAGTATATTTAGGTGATTACTGTAATGTAATAGCGGTAATATATTTGGAAAGATACTGCAGTCTAAGTATTTAGAGGCAATGGTAGAGTTGTACCAAATTTGGAAACACTGAGCTTGCTTGAGGAACAGGTGTCATTTCACAGCTTAGCATATTTATGCCTCAACCAAACTAATTAGAATTTATTCCATTGCAGATACTTGTATCATCCACATCGGAAGTGCAAATGATACAACATTCACGGACTAACTCTGAGGATTTATGAAAATATGTTTTTAAAAAATGAACCTTTATTTTAAAAAGTGAACAATGGTCCAAAATGGCTGCCGAAGAGAAGGGATTAGCCTTTTGTGTATTCAAACAGTCTGACAAAGACAAAGGACAAATCTTTGGTTGTAAAAACAGAAAATCAGATTATTATCTGAATGCTGATAGATTGGGAAAGGGAGAGGTGCAACGAGACCTGGGTGTACTTGTACACCAGTCGCTGAAAACAAGCATTCAGGTGCAGCAAGCAGTTAGGAAGGCGAATGGTATGTTGGCCTTCATTGCAAGAGGATTTGAGTACAGGAGCAAGGATGTCGTACTGCAGTTATACAGGGCCTTGGTGAGACCACATCTGGAGTATTAGTCATAGAGTTATACAGCACAGAAACAGGCCCTTCGGCCCATCGTGTCCATGCCAACCATCAAGCACTTAACTATTCTAATCCTATTTTACAGCACTTGGCCCGTAGCCTTGTATGCTATGGTGTTTCAAGTGCTCATCTAAATACTTCTTAAATGTTGTGAGGGTTCCTGCCTCTACCACATCTTCAGGCAGTGCGTTCCAGATTCCAACCACCCTCTGGGTGAAATTTGTTTTCCTGAAATCCCCTCTAAACCTCCTGCACCTTACCTTAAATCTATGCCCCCTGGTTATTGACCCTTCCGCTAAGGGAAAAAATTTCTTCCTATCTAACCTATCAATGACCCTCATAATTTTGTATACTTCAATCATGTCCACCCTCATCCTTCTCTGTTCTAAGGAAAACAATCCTAACCTTTTCTTTATTTTTATTGTGTGCAGTTTTGGTCTCCTTATCTGAGGAAGGATGTTCTTGCCATGGAGGGAGTGCAAAGAAGATTTACTAGGCTGATTCCTGGGATGGCAGGATTGACGTTTGAGGAGAGATAGGGTCGACTAGGCCTATATTCACTAGAGTTTAGAAGAATGAGGGGATCTCATAGAAACCTATAAAATTCTAACAGGATTAGTCAGGCTAGATACAGGGAGGATGTTCCCGATGGCTGGGGAGTCCAGAACCAGGGGTCACAGTCTCAGGATATATGGTATGCCATTTAGAACTGAGATGAGGTGGTGAACCTGTGGAATTCTCTACCGCAGAAGAATTTACAAGGGCCCAGATAGAGCCAAAAATATTTAAAAAGCTACGATGAAAGCCGGAAAAACTGAAAGAAAAGCGACCAAGATATAGTTAGCTGAAACCTTTTTTTAAAGATTTATTAGGGATGAGGAAAGTTCCCAAACAGGAAAGCCAAGAGTGAGGGAGATGCCTCACCTAGTTGAAGTGCCAGATGGGAGTGCAGTGGAAGCTGGACAACCACCTGCAAGCAGTAGCATCCCAGTAGACATGGGGAAGATTAGGGAAACACCTATCTCTGAAATAAAAGGAAAAGGGAAGGTAACATACTACACCTGTGAAAATCGCAAGAGAACTAAAAGTGAGGTCAGCACGGATCTACCCACTGAAGAATCATACGATCAGGTTCCAAATCCAAAACCAATCAAACCCAACAATTTAGAGTCAGAACCCAGCTGGAACAAGGGGCAGGAAGAATTCCCATATGCCTTGCAGGGGCTAAAAAAATAATGTAACACCCACTATCACCCTAGAAATAAGAACTATCAATGTGCCAGAACCTAAATTGTTAATGCCATGTATTGTGGGAGCAGTAGACAAGGCATTTCTTGTTTTTGTTCCAGAATTGAATGTCTTCTTCTAAAACAAAGGAGGTGTGAAGTTGTCACATCATTCGCCATTGTGTAATCATTATGGGAAAGAAACCAGAGTGTCTCCTAACAGGAGGTGAGGGGTGACACAGTTTTACCTTAAAACAAAGACAGCCAGAGGAGAGAGAGAGAGAGAGAGAGAGAGAGACTGACCCAGAAGGTGAAACCACTTGTAACAGCTGGCATTCCAGCAAGCTGGAAAAGCACATGCCCTGCTGAAAAAGTTCAACATCTACATTATACAGCAGAGAGAGCTGGAAGTGACCCACCATCTTCAACAGAACTTTCAATCAAGAGAGAAATCTACAATCATCTCAGGTCCGCAACTATCTAGAACTTCAGTCTCAAGAGAATTCAACAGGTTTCTTGTAACTCTTCCCCCACTAAAACCCACCTACCTCTTTCCCTTCTCTATCTGTTTCTTCTTGTGTGTGTCTACGTGTGTGTGAGTGAATGCATGAGTGGATGCGGTTGCCACAATTTATGGAGAAGGCGTATTGATCAATAAACAATTGCCTTTCTATTCTTAAAACCTACAGAAAACCTGTTGCTTTCTGGTTATTTGAAAAATAAATCACCAAGGGGTTAAACTCTAATACAAATACACTTTCTGCAGTCAGGTGGGGAGTTGAACAGTGGGAGCCAACCACATGGCTGCAACACTTGCGATGAACTCTAAATGGAGCTAATGTGTAAATTAATTCATTATATATGCCAATGTAAAGGATTAATAGTTGAAAGGATAATTATAGTCATAAACAATAAAATGCTTTGGAAAACACCACAGAGTAGATTTTTGTCTTTAGTTTGGGGCGTAACGCATTGTCTGGGATAGGAAAATAAAATTTTGCATTGGATTCTAACAGCTTGCAAACAAATGTTTTTCCAGCTTTTTGGGCTATATTCAAACTCAGGTTGCAAATGTGCAAGCACATTTTCCTAACCTATTTCTGCAGAAAGTCCTCAGTTCCAGATCTTTTAATTGAGCAGCATGGATGAATAACACAAAGGAAAAACAAAACAAATATTTCAACACAATTATATGAGAGGAAAAGGAGGCAGAAAATTGGAATGAGTAAAAAAAAACTAAGTTGCAATTTACATGTTTAACAATTTAACATGTAAGAAGGAGTGAAAAAGAGCAAGGAGTGGACAGGCTTTCTTTAAAATCGAAAGGCACAAGGAGAGCTGCTTAGGGGAAATGGGAGTGGGTCACTGAAAACTCCAAGAAGATAATATCAGTGCAGGAACAAGCTTAATGATCTTACTGGGTAAGCGAAGCTACTCAGATCTCCAATAAGGTGGGAAGCCACATTGGGACAGCTCCTGATGCATTCCCACCTCCAGGAGCTTTCCCAAGGGCATGTTGGGAACTGGGTCGGCTTCCCGCTCCATGGAGGAAGGCAATCAATTATTTCAATTAAGGCCTCACTTAAGGCGCCTGTATTTTAGCTGCTGGGTGCAGAGGCTGCCAGCTCAATCAAGGTGGCCTCCAGGTGGCAAGTCAGGAGGCCATTGGATCCAGAGGCCGGAATTTTATGCCGCTCCAGCGGGTTGGATGGTAGTACGGGGGCGGCGTAAAATTGAGCGGCAGGCTCTGGGAGGCCTACCCTCCCCGCTTCCGCCTCCGGACAAGTTTACAGCGGTCAGGCAGAGGTTGGGGGGGGGAAACGGTCCGCCCGCCGGAGGCCAATCAAGACCCTTAAGTGGCCGCTTACCTGTGGCAAGCGAGTGTGCTGGGGACGTGAAAGGCCACCCAGCGATAGCTGCCAGCCTTTCTGTGCCCCCGGGGCGGGGGGGGGGGCATGGCAGTCGCGCACAGGGTGCCCAGTTGATTGCCGCCCCCACCTCCCAACCCACCCCAGCTTTATCAGGGAAGGACCGATCCCCCTGGTGAGGCATGCCCCGACTGACCTTCCCTCCTTGATTCATGGTGTCGACTGGGCTGCAGTCCCAGCAGTGGCCACTGCTCCCGGTGGCGCTGCTGGGACGAAGAGCTGTCGGCCCGCTGATTGGCCGGCAACTCACTGAGACGGGACCTCCTCCCTCAAGTGGGTGGAAGTCCCGCCTTGGGACAATTAAAGCCCGGGGAGCCATAAAATTCGGGATGGATCTCCAGGCTAGGCGGAAGCAGGTTTGCCACTGACCTTCACGTCGCGGTCTGGCTCCCATCCATCCATCGTAAAATTCCAGTCTCCATGCCCCAATGATGGGACTGCGAGGATGAAAGTCTGCAGTCCGGCCTGTGAATAGTCCTGCAGTGGGGTTCCCCCCCCCGAACCTGATTACCCTACTGGCTTCGACCTCTTTAATTTATCACTTCTTTGCAGGCAGCTGAGGGCACCTCCATGTGCACCTCTGCCCATATATTGTTTTGTGGATGGATATTGGTGGTTGAGTGAAGAACAGCTTAAACTTCAGTGTGACTTGCATGCAGTGCTGAAGGTGTCCGAAGATTTGCCAGACTTACTGGAGGCGAACTCTAAGATTTGTGAGGACTAGGGTTAAGGGCCCTGAGGTTTGGCAGCACTTGGGATTTGGTAGCAATAAGGTAGGGGTCTTGGGATTTGGCAGCACTGATCATGGAGGCCCTGGGTTTGGCATGCTCAGGAAGGCACTTCTAGGATTTAGCAACATTGGGAGGCAGGGGGAAGGAATGTGGGGTTTTGGGGCTTTATAGTGATTGGAGAGTGGGTCCTGAAGTATGGCAGTACTGCAAGAGGGAATGCAGAGATTGGTAGCATAGATGTGTAAAGCAGACTGGAGAAGGGAGTGGCAAGAGCACCAGAATACTGTGGTCAACTGTAGTGCTCTACTTTTGCCCTGCGTCAGATCAGCTAATTCAGCACATATCAGAACAAGAGACGTTCCTGACTGTATACATGAGACTGAGGCTTTAGTTATGGCATAACATATATTTTCAAATGATAAAAAAATAACAGGCAATATATGTAGCATTAATAGTACATACTTAAAATGTCAGCCTTGACTCAGTGGTAGCACTCTTGCTTATGAGTTCAAAGGTCACGGGTTCAAGACCCATTTTGGAGATTCAACACATGATCTAGGCTGGAACTTCAGTGCTGCACTGATGGAGGTGCTGTCTTTTTGTTATGTTTTGTACCCCAAGCATGAAGAAACTAGACTCACGATTTCTGTGTGTGCAGACTTTATTCAGATGGCTGCCCAGATCTGTCTTAGTTTCACTTTTGGAATCATGCCCCCTCAGGGTTGACTGACAGCATAGTGAGCAGTTATACAAACACAGCTCAGAGCAATCAATCACTGAGCAAACAAACACAACATCTTTCAAATAAGGCATTAAGCTCATGCCCTGTCTGCCCTCTCAGGTGGATGTAAACAAATCCCATGGCACTATTTGAAAAAGATCAGGGAAGTTCTCTTTATGTCTTGGCTGACATTTATCCTTCAACTAATATCTAAAACAGATGCATACTTTCAGGTGCGAGCTGGACCAATTTCTAGTTGGGACATAGATCACATCGTTCAAGAGGTAGATATGCTGTAATGTAAGTCAGGTCAATGTGTTCTACAGCATTACTTCTGATCACCTAAAGGGGTCAGAGAGGAAGTTTCTAGCTTTGTTTCCCTAATTGGCTTAGGCTTTTATCATGTTTTTCACCTTTTCTAGGAAATTATATGGCTCCACTCTGCGGGGAATATTTTTATTCTGATGCATAGGACATCACAACTGTATCGGACAGGCTTGATGCCCAATATTTTCATATATTTGTATGATCTGGTCATTTATTTCATTGCTGTTTGTGGGGCCTTGCTGTGCACAGGTTGGTTGCCGTGTTTCCTACATTACAACACTAACTACACTTCAAAAGTTGGCTGTATAGTACTTTGGGGTGTCCTGAGGTCTAGAAAACCACTTAAAATGCATTTTTTTCTTTCATGCAGTTCCTTTTCTTGTAATTATCCTTTAACTCTTTGGCTTTGCATCATTGTTGATAATTCACATCTCCTGCTCATCTGTTGCCAGTCTTCACGTGGGAGTATAGTCCAATTCGGGTAATGACAGCCCCCCACTTTACTTTCATTTTTAGTCATTTTTAGTTATTTTTTCTTCCTTTTTTTTTTGCATTCCTTTTTACATTTTTTACAATCTTTTTTTGCATTTATTTCATTTCATCTTAGTTTGTTCAGTTTGCTTACCCACTGTTTTTTTCAGGTTGTTTTTCTTCAGGTTTGCACTTGCTGATGTTCAATATTCAGTATATTCACACCTAATCTGTACTAATGCTTTGTCTTTCAACACACCATTAACATATTGTTTGCCTTTGCTCCGTGACCTTTTGGTCAGCTATGTGGCCTGGTCCAATCTGCACCTTCTCCTTTGTTATCTCTTGCCCAACCCCCACCTCACTTGTTTATAATCTGTGACTTTTCTAATATTTGTCAGTTCTGAAGAAGGGTCACTGACCCGAAACGTTAACTCTGCTTCTCTTTCCACAGATGCTGCCAGACCTGCTGAGTGAATCCAGCATTTCTTGTTTTTGTTTCAGATTTCCAGCATCCGCAGTATTTTGCTTTTATTATTCGGGTAAGGAATTGCTGTTTATAATGGGGGCATTGTAGATTGTCAGTTGCTGATGCAGGAGCAACTGCCGCATGCTCCTTCCTGCAATGGCACCTATCTGTGGCAAGCTGAAGACATAGTTCATCAAATATTTGTGCTCCAGTGTGAAAACTTTGGCGCTAAGTGCTTTGGTCATATGCAGACTGTTCCCAGCTGTTTAAGTCAATTTGGAATGAAATGGTGGCTGGGAGTTTACTCTTGGCAGATGGGAGCCACGTGAGGCAGAAAGTCCTGCCTAATGGAGCTGCCGGCCAATCAGCGGGCTGGCAGCTCTTAGTCCAGCAGTGCCACTGGGAAAGGGTGGCCACTGCTGGGACTGCAGCCCAGCCTACAGAAGAAGATGTTGGGGAGCCCTGGAACTAAGGTACGTTTTTGTTACCTCGCTGTGGGTGATCGGTCAGGCCCCAGCGAGACAAGGGTGGTCAATTGTGGGGACGGGGACGTGTTGGGTGTTGGGGGTGGTTGGGGCAGCAGGGGCGGCTCTCCATTGGGCAGAGGGTGCCTGATCAGGAGGGCCCCCCACCTCCCCAGGCCTTCAGAGAGCCACCTGCGTTTGTCAAGCGGCTTTTCTCAGGCAGGGGATGCTCGCCTGCCAACAGTAAAATCCCCACAGCGGCGGACGGAGGCCCTGACGTGGCCCCCTTCCCACTCTTTGGGGGGGGGGGGCGTAACATTTAGCCCGATGTCTCACTTGCATGAGTCCTTGTATCTTAGCTTTAGCTGCCCAACAGGTCAACTGGCACTATCAAACTCTCCATGCAATGCATCTTTTGGTGGATAACCATCATCTATTCCAACAAAATAGTTCTGATGAAAGGTCACAGACCTGCAACATTAACTCTGTTTCGCTCTCCACAGATGCTGCCAGATCTGCTGAGTATTTCCAGCACTTTCTGTTTTTATTTCAGATTTCCAGCATCTGAAGTATTTTGCTTTTATTTACCCATTCTAATGATGTGGCCTAGTCATTGCAGTCGACCGAGCATCCTTTAAAGTGCCTACTTAATTATATGATTATATAGCTGTCTTTACTTATGATGGCTGCTTGTTAGAGTGACAACCAGTCCTCATTCACGACACATCTGCACTCAGAACCTATTACAAATACTTTGAGTGTCTGAATAATGTAATTTCTCTGCTATTGTGTTTGTCAATGTTATTAATTCAGTCCTGCTACATGCTGTACAATAAAAGCTCACAGCAAACCTGTTTACTTTATGCTTTTAAGGCAGTCACTTGTTTAATATGATTATAACAATAGGTCCAACATGTTTTACCTGGGATAGGACCCATCTTTCTTATAAAAGCACATTTTAGTGTTGATTATAAAATGCCATAGGCTATGGTAGTCATGCTTGCTTTAGGTATGTCTACATTTAACACAGATCAAAACAAATAGGATTAAAAATATTTAATCATCTTATATTTTTCAAGAAGTTATCTCTTTTGGTGAATGTCTTTTGCAGCAAACAAAAGTTGCTTGAGTAAAAATTAGGAAGCATAATTATTTGCACAGAGAGCTCCCTATGTGTTCAACGTTTTAGGTGAAAAGAAAGCAAATATTTTTGAGTAATACTGTTTAAGCATTCCCTACACAAATTTACTGCAGATTATATCTGCTAATGGGATTCATGCTGTAATGGCTGAGATGTTCCAATGCCAAATTGTAAACTATATATAACAAATCACTTAAATATAGACTGGATAATAAATAAGCAGTTGTGCTACAATAGGTCGGCCTTATTCCCAGAGATTTACCAGCTTATGGAATAATAAAATTATTCTGGAACCACTGTAATTAGCTGTGATTTAACCATGTGAACATTTTAACAATATGTTTGTAAAGTAGTCGCTGATTCCATGATTATGGGTAATATGGGCTCCGGAACATGGTTGTGACGTTTAGGTACTAAGACAGAGCTGGAAGCAATGCAGAGTGTTGAGCGGCTATTCAACTGTTCTTTCTCACCAAAATACAAATGGAGGCCTGCAGTATGACTACAGGAACTTGGAGAATGCCTATGTTCAGAAACCAATTAAGTCAAAGTAGCATTGACGCTGCAACAGCTTATTTAAAGTGACCGTAATGTAGAAAACTCTATTTTCTCTGGGCAATCAGGGGTTTCATTATAAATAGGGATAAAATCTCATCTCGGAAGAAAGTATGAAACAAACAGCAATTTTCAGATATTAACACTTCACCTCAGAAGTTGGTTGTTTGTTTCTTTGAGAAGAAATGGCCTTAACGTGAAAGACTTCCTATGGCAGAAATCACAATTTAGGTTGACAATTTTCAGTTTTAGCTAAGACTTCCAAACTCTGGGCAAACTGAACTTTGTGCCGAGCATATGCAACATTTGATCTTGAAAGTCTACTCAAAGGCTATACTCTATATTTTATACAAAAGCTCTGTTGTTGATCAGAGGCTTCAAGGAGCACCACTCTGGAAAGGTATAATTTTGGACGAATTCTAGTTTTATATTGTTTTTAAGCAATGTGCTATTTTAGTGCCTTTCTGCCAATTTTGGCTTCTGTGTGTTGTCTGCTCTATAAATAAATTTGATGGATTAGTTTTGACCTGTATGCCTTGGTCTGGCAATGTATTATTTTCTGCACTCTGAAGTGGTGATAGAACATAGTGAGTGTCCCATTTATGGTCCTGTGAACAATATACATATTTAAGGTTAAACATGCACATGCTACCTTATACAGAAAATTAACGAGGACATAAATTATGATTACTAAGGGAGTCAATCTGCTATGAAACTGTTATCTAGCCATAAATGCAAGAGCAAGCATTGGGTAAAAGCCTGAATGGTGACAAAGAAGTAAGGGACATCTATATTTTTGAAAAGGTAACAGATATGGGTAAACTCATGAACAGTTATACAGCAGCAGTACACTTATTATTTTTGGGAAGAAGCAATCAATTTAGTGAGATATTATGAATTGCCGTCAGAGGAAAAAAACATAATTATTATTTTTGTAAAGACTGCCAAGGCATCTCTGACCTTCTCCATTTAACCCCCCCCCCCCCATACATTCACCAATGCAAAACGTGATATCAAGCTAGTGGGTATAATATCTATGAAGCAATACCTGTCCCAAATAACCGTTCCAAAATTTGGACATTTTCATTGTCTCAGATTTGGAGGTTGCTTGACATTACCCACCAAATCTGATAGTTTACAGGAGAGGTGTACTTTCAAAACTATGTAGACACAAAACCTATTGAGAGGAAAATAAACTATTGTAGTTTTAGAAACAAGCATCAGATGGCATGAGTCAAATTGATCAAGAAGGTCCTTAGTCTTTGTTCAGCTAGCTAATCTTGTCTAATGCACCAGTGAAATGCTATAATAGCGTCAGCTAAGGGAAAGAAAGTTAGCCAGGGCTCTTGCTGCTGATCAATATCATTTGACCTTTATTAGAAAGAATGCATGTCAGAAAATCAGTGAAGGACAGATTTTGATTAGACTGAGATGCCCCTAGTTGAATAGTTCCCTAATGCTCACAATCTGGGATTCTATCAAATATTCCCATATGGATGATGTTCTGGAATACTGCCAGCACCCATGGGGCCATATTGCAATGTAAGCCACTATTTTCTTGTCATGATCCAGGATTCATTGGTCATTTTTGATTCAGTGTAACATATTAGGGGATGAGTTATATTTAACAACTGTACTTTAAAATAAAGTGAATTTGATACAGATTAAAATACACTGCCTCTGAGATAGGGAGAAGGGGCAGTGTGGCAGATGGAGGAGTTAATTGGAGAGGTCATTACAATGACTGGGGATGGTAAACAACTTGTCATTTTCTCTTAGATGGCCTCTGCAAAACATTCACACCTATGATATTGGGGAAGATTCTATTTGTGGGGGCTCAGCATGAGGTGTCTGCTGAGAATATATGCTTGGGAAGTGAAGTCATCTGATCAGTTGCAGCCCTACTGGCAAATTCCTGAATGGGGAAGCAGACAGAGACTTGCTCTTCCACCTCCTCTGATTGCAAAGAGAAGTAGTTGGCATCCTTCTATCTACGAAAGATGATGGACATGCAGCAAACAATCAATTTAAGTGGGGTGTCTTTTCTTGGTGCACCTTTGTTGATCGCTGTGGAGGCCAAACCTTGAGAGGCAGGTTCTGCCACAAGTGCTGCACGTGAAGCTGCCAAGTCACGCTGTGAGTTATTGTTTTTGACGTTGGTGCCTGTTGCCAAGCTGCTGTAGCAACTGGTCATCGTGGTAGTGCACACCAGTCCACAGGATGTGTTGCCATTTCCCTCTTTCGCCAGCTAGTGACTCCCAAGTGCAATAGTCGACACTTCGGGCCTTCATGTCTTGCTTGCAAGCATCCTTGAAGCTGAGCTTTGGGTGCCCCACTGGTCTTCTGGCCCTGGCTACTTTACCATACAGAAGATCCTTGGAGATGTGACTGTCTTCCATCCTGCGGACGTGATTTGTGCCAACACACTTGGGAGCTCTGCATTTGAGAGGACTGCCTCATCACTGGAGCTCGAGAAGGCCACAGACCGCCTAGCGAACAGAAGGTCACTGAGCAAGGACGGAATCCCATCTGAACTGCTCAAGCATGGAAAGTCCCATCTATTGTCACACCTTTGTAACCTTCTGCTTCTCTGCTGGAAAGTAGGCTCTGTTCCACAGGAGATGAGTGATGCCAAAACCATCACACTATACAAAAACAAAGGCAATGGAAGAGACTCTGCCACTACAGGGGCATCTCGCTTCTTAGCATCACGGGGAAGGCCTTTGCTCAGGTCATACTTAAAAGACTCCATTTACTTGCAGACTGGGTGTACCCGGAGGCGCAGGGTGGTTTCCGTGCCAGTAGATCTACTGTGGATACTATCTTCTCCATATGCCAGCTACAAGTGAAGTAGATCGCACTAAAGCATTCAACACCATCAGCAGAGCAGGGCTGTACAAGATTTTGGAAAAAATTGACTGTCCACCGAAGCTCCTCAATCTCATCTGCTCCTTCCATGACAACATGCACTGAACTGTACAGTTTGACAGCTCCACTTCCAACAGTTTCGGAGTGAAGAATGGAGTGAAACAGGGTTGTGTCCTAGCCCCCACTCAAAGAGAAAAGAAGCAAGGAAAAAGGTGGGCAGTCAACTAGCCAGTTGATCTGGTAAGGAAGCCTGGCCTATCAAGGGGAAAATTATTCATCTCAAGCTTAGAGCTGGTCAGAATTAAGCAAGTTGAATAATAGGGAGAGGACTGGGTGTTTATGTTTATTATTTTTATTGTAGACGATTCTGGGTGATGTTAAGATTTGATTATATCTGTTACTCTGTGCATTCAATATAAGGCAGCTTTGTCTAACTATGTGTTTTGAGTCAGCCTTCAGTGAAATTGGAGAAACATATCTGAGGCGTTGTGCAAAAAACTCAGGGTTAATTCTAACTTGGCGCAATTGTGTAAAATGGGCAATATCAAATGTATAAAATGTACAATATCAAATTAACCGCCCAGTCTAAGCCACAGCATATTTTCCTTTCCAAAAAGCAGGACCTCAAAAGCAGTAATCTCAAGATTATTCCGAGTTCCATGTTCTAGTGAGCATAGGAATAGGATGATTAAGTGATTTAACACGTGGCTGGAGAATTGGTGCAGGAGGGAGGGCATCAGATTTCTGAGGCATTGGGATCTGTTCTGGGGTATGTGGCACCTGTACAAGATGGACGGGTTTCACCTTAGCAGGGCCGGGACTAACATCCTCACAGGGAGATTTGCCAGTGCTTTTGGGAAGGGTTTAAACTAAATTGTCTGGGGGTTGGGAACCTAACAGGGAGCTGAGATTGGAGGGAAGCAAAACTGGTAACAGGAAATAGAGAAGTAGTAAGTGAAATTGGAAGGCAGATGAGATGAAGGCAAACATCAAATAGGATCGGAATGAGGAATAATGTTTAGACAAAGTTAAGGGCACTCTATTTGAATGCAAGCAGAATTCACAACAAGGTAGATGAATTGAGGGCACAAATAGAGGTAAATGGTTATGATTTAATTGCCATTATGGAGATGTGGTTACAGGGTAACCAGGACTAGGAACTGAATATTCAGGGATATTTGTCATTTAGGAGGGATAGGTGGAGGGGAAAAGGAGGTGGGGTAGCACTGTTAATAAGGGACGAGATTAGTACTTAGTGAGAGAGGATCTTAGATCAAAGCAGAAAGATGTAGAACCAGTTTGGGTGGAGCTAAGAAACAGCAAGGGGCAGCAAACATTGGTGGGAGTTGTTTATAGACCACCAAACTGTAGTGGTAAAGTTGGACATGGTATAAATCAGGAAATTAGAGCTGCATGTAGCATGGGCAATACAGTAATAATGGGCAACTTCAATTTACGTATAGATTGGGTAATGCCTAATTAGCATTCGTGCTGTGAAGGATGAATTCCTGGGGTGTGTATGAGATGGGTTTATGGAGCAGAATGTTGAAGGACCAATTAGGGATCAGGCTATTTTAGATTAAGTATTATGCAATGAGAAAGGCCTAATTAATAACCTTGCTGTAAAGAAGCCATTAGGAAATAGTGACCACAATATGATAGAATTCTACATTCAGTTTGAAAGAGATACAGTTCATTCTGAAACTAGGGTCTTAAATCTGAATAAAGAAAACTATGAAGGTATGAGGAGCAAGTTGGAGCAAGTGGATTGGGAAAATACATTAAAAGTTTTGATGGTATATAGGCGATGGCTAGTATTTAAATAAGTATTACACAGTTTACAACAAATATACATTCCTGTAAGGCACAAAAACCCAACAGGAAAGGTGAATCAACCGTGGCTAACAAAAGAAGTTAAGGATTGCATTAGGTCAAAGGAAGTGGCTTATAAGGTCATCAGAAAAAGTGGTTTGCCTATGATTGGGAGCAATTTAAAGTCCAACAAAGGAGGACCAAGATACTAATAAAGAAAGGGAAAAGAGATTATGAATGCAAGCTAGCTAGAAACATAAAGGTGAATTGTAAAAACTTCTTTAGATATGTGAAAAGGAAACCATTAACAAGGACAAATGTGGGTCCATTACAGACAGAGACAGGAGAGTTTGTGGCGTAGAATGAGGAAATGGTGGTGAGGCTAAATAATTACTTTGTGTCTGTCTTCATGGAGGAAAACACAGAAAATCTCCCAGAAATACTAGGGAACCAAGGGACTTATAAAAATGAGGAACTGAAAGTAATTTGTATCAATAAAGAGGCAGTACTCAAAAAATTAATTGGATCGAAAGCTGATAAATTCCCTGGACCAGATGAGCTACATCCCACAGTATTGAAGGAGGTGCCTATGGAGAGAGTGGATGCATTGATGGTTATCTTTCAAAATTCTATAGATTCTGGAAGGGTTCCTGCAAACTGGAAAGTAGCAAATGTAAACCCACTATTTAAGAAGGGAGTGAGATAGAAAAAGGAGAACTACAGACCTGTTAGTTTGATGTCAGTAGTAGGGAAACAGTTAGAATCTACTGTAAATGATGACATAACGGGACACTTGGAAAAAAATGATATAATTAGGCAGAGTCAACATGGATTTGGGAAATCTTGTTTGACAAACCTGCTGGTGTTTTTTGCAGATGTTACTTGTAGCATAGATAAAGGAGAACCAGTGGATATGGTGTATTTGGATTCTCAGAAGGCTTTTGATAAAGTCCCACACAGGAGGTTAGTAAACAAAATTAGAGCACATGGGATTGGGGGTAATATACAGCACTGGACTGAGAATTAGTTAACAGACAGAAAGCAGAGAGTAGGAATAAACGAGTCATTCTCATGATGGCAGGCTGTTACTAGTGGGGTACCGCAAGGATCAGTGCCTGGGCTACAGCTGTTCACAATCTACATAAATGATTTGGATATGGGGAGAAATTGTGATATTTCTAAATTTGCTGATGGCACAAAACTAGGTGGGAATGTAAGTTGTGAGGAGGATGCAAAGAGGCTTCACGAGGATTTGGACATGCTAAATGAATGGGCAAGAACATGGCAGATGGAATATAATGTGAATGAGTGAGAAATGATCCACTTTGGTAGAAAAAACAGAAAGGCAGAGTATTTCTTAAATGGTGAGAGGTTGGGAAATGTTGATGTCCAAAGAGACCTCGGTGTCCTTGTTCATGAGTCACTAAAAGCTAGAATGCAGGTGCAGCAAGCAATTAAGAAGACAAATGGCATGTTGGCCTTCATTGCAAGGGGATTTGAGTACAGGAGTAAAGATGTATTGCTTCAATTGTATAAATCCTTGGTGAGACCACACCTGGACTATTGTGTACAGTTTTGGTCTCCTTATCTATGGAAGGATATACTTGCCACAGAGGGAGTGCAACAGAGGTTCACCAGACAAATCCCTGGGATGGTAGTATTGTCTTACGAGGAGAGATTGCAGAGACTGGGACTGTATTCTCTAGAGTTTTGAAGAATGAGAGGTGATCTCATTGAAACTTACAAAATTCTTACAGGGCATGACAGGGTAGATGTAGATAGCATGATTCCTCTGGCTGGTGTGCCTAGAACAAGGGGACACAGTCTCAGAATAAGGGGTAAGCCATTTAAGACTGAGATGAAGAGGAATTTCTTTACTCAGAGAGTGGTGAATCTGTGGAATTCTCTACCCCAGAGGGCTGTGGAATCATGTTCAAGACAGAAATCGATAGCTTTCTGGATGCTAATGACATCAAAGGATATGGGGATATTGGGGAAAAATAGCTGAGAGGTAAATGATCAGCCATGATCTGTTTGAATGGCGGAGCAGCTCGATGGGCCAAATGGCCTACTCCTGCGCTTAATTCCTATGACCCAATGAGCAACTCAATATCGTCATGTTACACTATCTCCCAAAGTTAAAATTAATCCCACAAAT
Source organism: Heterodontus francisci (assembly GCF_036365525.1). Taxonomy (NCBI): domain Eukaryota; kingdom Metazoa; phylum Chordata; class Chondrichthyes; order Heterodontiformes; family Heterodontidae; genus Heterodontus; species Heterodontus francisci. The sequence goes on along the minus strand of NC_090377.1, from coordinate 95,079,183 downwards.
CCAGTTTAAATCATAAAGGCAAAATACTGAGATGTCGGAAATCTGAAATAAAAACAGAAAATGCTGAAAATACTCATCAGGTCTGGCAGCATCTGTGCAGTAAGAAACACAGCTAACATTTCAGGTTGATGACCTTTCTGAGTATTTCCAGCATTTTCTGTTTTTATTTCAGCCCCCCCCACCACCGCCCCACCCTGGAGCCAGCAAACAACCCGCACGGGTTTTCTTGCCATGCTCCCGTGCAGCGACAGGCCTGCCCACCGCTGGGCTAATTCCAACAACGGCAGGTGCGACCCGTAATTGGCCATTAATTGCCCACTTAAGGGCCTCAAGTGGCAGCTGGGTGGGAAGGCCTTCACAGCCCGCCCTGCCACCATTCCGCCCGATTATATGCTTTCCCCGCCTCCAAACCTGATGCAGGGAAGAGCATAAAATTGCTGAAAATGCTGAAAATACTCATCAGGTCTGGCAGCATCTGTGCAGTAAGAAACACAGCTAACATTTCAGGTTGATGACCTTTCTGAGTATTTCCAGCATTTTATGTTTTTGTATCATAAAAGGTTAATTTTATTGCACCTCTGGATTAGGTTTTGTAGTACAGGCAGACCTTTGAACATACAACCATCAAATAAATTTCGGAAGTGACCCTACCTAAGAGAATATCTGTGGAAAAGCATAAACTTATAACGAAGGCTAAAAGGAGAAAATTATAATGGGGAGGTGGAGGAATTCTTCTCCATAATGTTGCCTGTAGTTGGGCAGGATCATGGTAGAGAACGTCTCCCATCCTAACCAGAAATTCTTGCCGGGATTTTATCCAGGCGATGGGAGTCTCAACCACTGGTGAAGGCGCCGGCAAGAGCCCCGTGCCGCCTACTCTTAGGAAGGCCCGCCAGATCAAGGACCCCGGCGGTGGAAATCCTGCCTGCTGAGAGCTGTTGGCCTATCAGAGGCCTGTAGCTCTTTAACTGAGCAATACCATGCTGCCAAGGCGGTGGCTGGTGCCTGTAGCATACCCACCCCAAGCCCTAGACCAGGTCTCAGGAAAGTCTCAGCAGGAGGGGTTTTGCGGGGTGGGGGTCTCGGGGAGGGGTTGTAGAGAGGGTTAGCAGCAAGGGCAGTGGTGGCTCTCAGCAGGCACCCCCCCTCCCCTTCCTGATGCCGGTTCCCTCTTTCAGGCATTAAGAGCCTTTCAATGAGGGATCAGCCCCCACCCCCCCCCCCCCCGGCCCACCCTGGAGCCAGCAAGCAACCCGCACGGGTTTTCTTGCCATGCTCCCGTGCAGCGACAGGCCTGCCCACCGCTGGGCTAATTCCAACAACGGCAGGTGCGACCCGTAATTGGCCATTAATTGCCCACTTAAGGGCCTCAAGTGGCAGCTGGGTGGGAAGGCCTTCACAGCCCGCCCTGCCACCATTCCGCCCGATTATACGCTTTCCCCGCCTCCAAACCTGATGCAGGGAAGAGCATAAAATTTCCCTCTCTGTCTCCCCATTCCGCCATTCACCATTGGGATCACTGCTAGTCACTCCTTCCCTGCTCAGTGCATCTAAATGGCAGTGTGGTTTGGGCCTGGGTCCCCAGTGGATTTTTCTTCTTTCCGCCCCAGTCCAGTGCTACTCCATTTGGATAATGGGAATCTCACTGGGGGCCTACCATACATTGGCAATAAGTCCCAACGCACAAAAATGGGCAGGGGCTGGGACAGAGGCAAATGGGTAACTGTAAATACCACCAAGTCAGCACTCTGTCCCAAACAGGACAATCCCTCCCGTGGTTTTTTACATAAGGGTTACCCAAGATAAATAAAGATTAGGAAGGTAACTTGTCCCAGTTTATCTCATTCAAGCAAATGGATTTATTCATTCTGACAATGGGATGTTGGAATACGTTCCTTTCAGGGAAAACTATTCACTGGCTTCTCAGAATCAGAAAGATTATTAGAATTACCCTTATCACTATTTAATGCTATTTAAATTGGCAATATGTGCTAGGGTTTGGACAGATAATTGGATGGGGAGTTGGGAGACACTGGGACAGTTCATCTGTACTCTGCAGTTGAAGGTAGGTTCATTGCTGTGCCTTGCTGTATTAGGACCTCTCCTTCCCTTTACTGTATTATATTTTAACAGATGAGGATTTTGTAGCAGAGATATACATGAAGGCAGTGTGGTAGTGGGCATTGTGGTCTAAGATATCTGTAAGAGGAGACAAAGCAAGCCGTTCTTCATCATGGTAATTTCCAAAATCCTGGGGTGTGACATAGACTGGTAAAACAAACTAAAGTTTTCAATTTAACATAGCATAATAAAGCATGCCCATGAGCTGTATCTGAAGATGGAAAGGAGTTTGGATAATGACTTTGGAATATTTTCACTTCTATGTTGTAACTCATTACTGCGTGTTTGTATTACATGCTACAATTCTGGCAACAAAGGTCAGTATAATGGATAAACCTTCACATTATGTGCAATCAAAATTTATCCAGATGATTTGTCGATTGCTGGTGTTTAAGTTCCAAATTGTGGTTCATCTGTAATTTTCATTTTTTCTCATGTTTCCTTTCCTTGCCTCCCCTACTCCTGCTTCTCTATTTGTTTTCCTTCTCTATTCTTTAACTCTTGCAATGCATGATTCTGACATTTCCGGTGATGACTCTAACATGGCCTCTAAGTATTTCATCCCCTTTAACAACTGCAAACAGAAAATGGAAGGATGAAATCAAGTTTTAAAAAAAGCATATGGAAAAGACCCAGCAAAGATAATTTGCATCTGTCCACGACAGTGTTGGTAGGAGTGACTGCCGACAGTCATTGCGGAGAGGAAACCTCATCTTCACACTGAGGACACCTACCATTGTGTTGTATAGTACTACCACCATACTAAATGGGATAGATTCAGAACAGATCTTGCAGCTCCAAACTGGGCATCCATGAAGCGGTGTAGGCCATCAACAGCAGAATTGTATTCAACTGTAATCTCATGGCCCAGCATATCCCTCACTCTACCATTATCATCGAGCCAGGGGATCAACCTTGGTTCAATTAGAAGTGTAGGAGAGCATACTAGGAGCAGCACCAGGCAAACCTAAAAATGAGATTCCAACCTGGTGAAGTTACAACACAGGACTATATTCACACTAAACAGCAGAAACAGCATGCAATAGACTGAGCTTAGTGATCCCACAACCAAAAGATCAGATCAAAATCTGCCCCCCTGCCACTGACAACTACCCGACAATGTGGAAAATTGCCTAGGTATATCCTGTCCACAAAAACAAAATCCAATCCGACCATTTAACACTCCATCAGTCTACTCTCAATCAGAAAAGTGATGGAAGGTGTCATTGCCAGTGCTATTGAGCAGCACGTACTCACCAATAACTTGCCCACCAATGCTCAATGTGGGTTCCACCAAAACCACTTAGCTCCAGAACTCATTACAGCCCCGGTTCAAATGTGAACAAAAGAACTGAATTTCAGGGGTGAGGTGTGCGTGACTGCCCTTGACATCAAGGCAGCATTTGACTGAGCATGACATCAAGGAGCCCTAGCAAAATTGAAGTCAATGGGAATTGGGATAAAACTCTTCCCTGGTTGGAGTCATACCTAACACAAAGGAAGATGGTTCTGGTTGTTGAAAGCCAATCATTTCAGCTCCAGGACATCACCGCAAGGGTTTCTCAGGCTAGTGTCCAAAGCCCAACCATCTTCAGCTGCTTCATCAATTTTCTCCCCTCCAACATAAGGTCAGAATTGGGGATGATCGCTGATGATAGCACAGTGTTCAGTATCATTCAAAACTCCTCAGATACTGAAGGAGTCCATGCCTGCATGCAGGAAATCCTGAACAACATCAAGGCTTGGGCTGAATAGCAGCAAGTAACATGAGTGCCTCAAGTGCTGAGCAATGACCATCTAAGACCATCTCCAACAAGAGAGAATCTAACCATCTCCCTTTGATATTCAGTGCATTACCATCGCTGAATCCCCCACCATCAACATCCTGTGGGTCATCCTTTCCCATAAACTTAACTGGACCAGCCACATAAATATTGTGGCTACAAGAGCAGATCGGAGGCTGGGAATTCTGTGGTGAATAACTCACCTCCTATCTCCCCAATGCCTGTCCATCATCTACAAGGCACAAGTCAAGAGTGTGATTGAATAACTCCCCACTTGCCTGGATGAGTGCAGCTCCAACAATACTCAAGAAGCTCGATTCCGTTGCCGACAGTCAGTCCTACTAGTCATGAAAGGCCATCTGGTGGGTTGAGCTTGTATGGCTGATACTCAACATGGAACTCGTACCCTTGTAGTTCGAGTATCCAACTTTCTATTCGAGTGGACGGTTTGCTATGTGGATTGTTGAACAAGCTCGCTAGTGGTCTGTGATTGTTTAATTCTTTAAAACCGCTTCCATATAAGTAAAAATGAAAGTGTAAGATACCCTATGTGACTGAGAGTGCTTCTCTCTCTGTTTGTGAATAACATTGCTCTATAGGCGTTAATGATCTGCTTGCCATTGTAACAATTAATGGGTTACCTGTCTTGTCTTTCTGTACGAGAATTGCACCTAAGCCAAACGGGCTTGCATCCATGACTAGCTGGGTGGTTTTCTCAGGGTCAAAATAGGCATTTGTGCAACTTGCTGACAAGCGTCATTTGATCAGGTGTACTACCTGTTTGTGTGATTTAGTCCATTCCCATTTGGTGGTCTTTTTTGTCACACTGCATAGGGGGCCAGATAGTGTAGCGAGATCAGGAATGAAGTGACTGTATGTGACGAGTCCTAGCAGACTCTGGACTTCTTGCAAGTTTGTAGGATCTGCAGCGTTTGCAATAGCTTCAACTTTCCATGGATCTGGTGATTTGCTTTCACCACTGAACACATGACTGAAGAATTCAATTCTGCTTTCATTAAACAAGCATTTGTCTTTGTTCAAGGTGAGGTTACATTCTCTGGGATGTTGCAGGCATACATGTAGGCGTGTCTCGAGTTCACTTTCAGTGTGACCATAGATGAAACTGTCATCACTGATGATCCGTGCGCCTTCAGGTCCTTGAAGTGCAGATTGAATCAAGTGCTGAAAAACTCAGCTGCTGAGCTGACTCCAAAGTTGAGCTTCTTGTATCAAATAAGTCTGATGTGAGTAGAGAATACAGTAAGTTTTCTCGATTCTTCTGCAAGCTCGATTTGATGGTATTCTGCATTGAGGTCATGTTTAGAAAAATATTTAGCGCCATTCATTTTCTGCATGACATCATCAATTGTCAGTGTCAAGTGTCTTTTTCATTGTATGGCTTGGCTTGGTGATGACATATCAATGCAGATTCTAATCGGGTTCTCGCTCTTGAGTTTCTTGATGACATGTATGGGTGAGGCCCAAGGGTAGGCTCATCCCCAATTTTCTCAATAATGGCAAGGCCAAGTAGGCATGTTTCCTGACATGAAATGGTATTCTTTGCCGTTGATGTGCAACTAGGGGCACATTAGGATCTGCATGCAGTTTGCATGTAACACCTTTCAGCTTGCAGAGCAGTGAAGCGATTAGCGTACAGTTTGAGAATGTTTTTGTTATGCGAAGGAATCATGTATGCGACTGCAATCATGTGCAGATCTGTTGCTGTGTGGAACCCGATAAGCATGTCACATTCTCCTGATGTGACATAGAATACAGCTTTCGTTCTAGTGCTTTTGAATGAGACTGGCATTTCAAAAATTCCAAGGATTTTCAGAGGTTTGTCACTGTTGCAAGGGAAAATTTTTGTATTGCTTGGTATGCAGTGAATGAGGAAATCCTGAAGTTTTTTGAATGTTTTGTCCCCCATGACATTGACAGACCTGCTCTGTCTATGAGAGCATGTACGTCTGAGCAGCAATGGTCACAGTCACATGTGGCAGTTTGCTGTATCTGAGAGAGAGGACAAAAGTAGGTTCAGGGTCATTTGCCTCTGCATTAGCGATATTTTCGTGCCTTTTTTGCTGTGGTATGCATAAATGGCACCCTTCTGTTGGCATTAGTAGTTGATTTTGCTGATGAGCGACAAACATGGGCAAAGTAGTTGGCTTTTACAAAGGCTTTACACTGTTTATCAGCAGCAGGACACTCTGTCCAGTGTGGATAAGCACTGCCACAGTGGAAACATTCTTTGGATAAGTCGCAACTCTGCTTGTGAGATGGCTGTTATTGCTTTGCAGGTGGTTTCCTGGCACATGAGTGATGAATAGTGTTTACAGGAGTTGAACTTGGAATGTGGTAGTTCCTGTTAGCAACCTCAACTTCAGTAGCTCCGGAATCTGAGAGCGATAGTGATCTTGCTAACTCCAGCAGTCTTGACAGCTTTCTGTATTTCTTGAGTGCTTTTTGGCGTAGTTGATTGGAGCGACAGCCTTCAATTATTTGTGTTTTGATTTCTTATTTGAGATGGTCAACATCACCAAAGTCACATTTGATTGCTAGTTGCCCCAATTGTATGCAATATTGGTCAATTGTCTCATTTGTATCTTACTTTGGGCATTGGAAGACAATGGTTTTGTATATGTTTTTTTTACATAAAGTAGGTTGTCAGTGCATTTTATGCTGAGTCGTAGTCATTTTGTTCAGGTGTAACTGTCTCCAAGATATCTTCTAATTCTTCACCTCCATAGTGTAGAAGTAAGGCCTTTTTTGTTGTGTCGCTTGTGAATGCAAAATCTGCCATCGTGCCTCCAAAATGTCACAAACACTTTTGCCAACGTGAAAATACAGATGATAGCTCTGAATGCACATCAAAAGGTGGTAGATTGGGCATAGACAATACCATATTGATCAACAATGGAGTGATAAAGGATCCAGGATCACGGTCCTTTCAAAGGAAACTTCTCTGCAATGATCAGATATTATTTGTTGATTGGATAGTTATTTTGGTGAGTTCAGTGTGTGAGTATACAGTATACAAGCTTCCTGTGTGTCACTTGAACACAGTCTGCAACTGAAAATGTTGCTTGTAAAAGTAGACAAAAACCTTCCAAAATATTCATACTCGATAGCAATGTTTCTGGTTTTTCACCCTCGTTGCTATTTACCTTGTTGCTATTTACCTCGTCGCCATTGCGATATCTCTCAGGACTGGAGTGAAGATTAGCTGAGTAAGGTATAAGATATGTGAGACAGAGACTGCAGGCTGTTGAGCATAAAGGCGTCCTTTTTATTCTGCTTGAGTTTCACTTTCCCTTTGCGAGCATGTGTGCTCTACATACAGCTGCCTCTAGAGTACACAATTCGCAATGCAATTGCAATTTCAAAACACTACAAGACTACACCACCCAACAGCAATCTCTGGCCATCCGCATTCAGGCCTAACATACAGATAAAGGCCTGTTCAGGTCGGGAAAAAGAACCTGGCCTGAACCCGACCGAAGCACAGTGGACCCGAGCCCGACCCGGCCCGGGTCCCTCCGATTTTGCCCTGAGGCCGAGCCAAGCCTGACCCGACCATCCCTTTACTTACCTTCCTGACACCGAACCTGCAGGAAGCTGTAGCGCATGTGTGATGACGTCATAGTGATGTCACTTGCTCATTGCGCAGACTCAGTTTCATCTGGGACTCCCAGCTCAGGTAAGTTTTTTAATTTCAATACTTACCAGTAGTGCACTTACTGTGTGTGTCCGGCCCGACTCGGACCCGGTCCGACTCGGACTCCGCCTGACCCAACCCGAGCCCGAAAGCTGGACCCGGAAGAGGGGCCTGTCCCGAGCCGAACCCGACACATGTCATCGGGTTTGGGTCAAGTCGCAGGCCTTTACATACAGATTCTCCACCTCACCCTCAGACAACTTCCAATGCTGCCAGCCTCACACCCACCTCTTGCTGCTTTCACATAGCTCCAGTTATTCAGCAGGCACGTTATCAAACACATTACAACACACTCACTGACATTCTTCTCTCTCTCTTGCAGGAGAAGGTTGCTCATAACAGGAGGGAGAAGACCAGAACCAGAGAGGGCAGGCATGCCTGCATCACCTGAACCCTCTGGAGGAAATGGTGCTCCACATCATGAGGAGAGCTGTGACAGAGCCCATTGCTTCCAGCAGGTCTCTGAAAACAATCAGGATGACAGTATGTTCCTGCCTTACACCCCATCTCAAATCCCACCTCACCCTCATCCCTCATGAAGTAAAAAGTACAGATGGTGTAACGCTTTCTACTCCACCCCACCCCACCTCCTCACCCCAACTTTTCCGCTCAGCATTTATTCTTTCAGATACCCAAGAACTGCTGTCTGGCCAGCCACTGTAATCTCATGAGGAAGTGTGAGAGTTGCGACAGACCTCTGGTGAAGAAGCACCATCACTAGATCTGATAATTGCAGCAATGGCACAGCACATATCTTAGAGGGTAGTATAGAGTTGGGATCTGCATGTGGTGAGTCACAGGGCGCAAGTGGGCTGCAGCCAGACCAGGGGGAAAGGACAGAGCATTTGCCAGCTCCCCGGGGAGGGCAAGATCACAGTCAGGTTCAGCTGTAGGGGACTCAGAGGAGGACTTTAATGGAGCAGCATGCAGGAGAATACTGAAGCACGAGGTGTTTGGTGCATTGGCAGGCCTGACAGACAATCTTTTTCCACTGTCCACGAGCTTGGAGTAGTCTGGCTCCAATGTGGCATAGGGCATCTCGCTAAGTTTGGAGCCCATGCTTTCCTGCGTGTAAGTGGTGGCCAGCTCCATGTCAGCACTTGTGGACCCAGCTGTGATGCAGCGTCTGGTGGTTGCTGTCTCAGTTTCCATTGAAGCACAGGCAGAAGCAACCCAACGCCTCATTGCTGCAGTGGCACTCCGACTGGAGTCATGAGATGCTTGCTGCCATGCAGACTCAGAAATCGGATTTCAAAGGGGCATGCAGACTCACACAAGAGTCCAGGGTCTATTGTCGAATAAATTACTAGGATTACTGAGGTATCACTAGTGCTCAGGCACTAAGTGCCTTTTTTCGAGGTACCCCCAGTCCCCCGGAGCCGGGAAGCAGCCCGTGCAGTTTTTCGTGCGTGCTTCCCATGCGGCACAGCTAATTGCGGCAGCAGTAGGATGAGGCATTTAATTGGGATTAATTGCCCAGTTAAGGGCCTCAATTGTCAGCAGGGCGGGAAGGCTGTTCGCAGGTGGCGGAAACACACCCTCCACCATCCCACCTGATTTTATGCTCTCCCTGCCTTCAAACCTGCTGTGGGGGAGAGCAAAAAATTTCCCCAATGTGTCTCGTGTTTATGGCACATTTCTTATTGTTAAATACAAGGCCCTCTTTCCTGGCTCTTTGCATCATGATATGTAAATTCCTGTCAAGTTCTTCTTTTGTGGTGCCCAAAACTGCAATATCTCTGACCGGCTTGAAAGGATATTGGAGCGGGAGGGGGGAGGATCCAATTGTTGTGGTCCACGTTGGGAATAACAACATAGGCAAGGCTAGGATGGAGGACCTGTTTGGGGATTATAAAGCACTAGGAACGAAATTAAGGAACAGGTCCTCGAGGGTCATAATCTCCGGATTACTGCCCGAGCCACGTGCAAATTGGCTTAGGGATAAGAATATTAGGGAAGTAAACACGTGGCTAAGGGAGTGGAGTGGGAAAGAGGGGTTCCATTTCATGGGGCATTGGCATCAGTTTTGGAACCGGGGGGATCTGTACCGATGGGACGGTCTCCACCTGAACCGATCTGGAACCAGTGTTCTAGCGAAACGGATAAATAGGGTGGTCTCTAGGACGTTAAACTAGTGACTCGGGGGGAAGGGAAAGGGAAAATGACAGGGAGTATGATGGTAAATAAAAAGGTAAGCAGCAGGTTAACATGTGTGCAGGAGGGTTTAAGTTCAAGGCAGACTATGAAAGAAGCAGAAAGGGAGGATAACTCAGGAGTTATTATTAGAGATGTTGGAAATCATGAGGGTAAGAAAGCTAGCATAAAGGCACTTTACCTGAATGCTCGTAGCATTCGTAACAAGGTTGATGAGTTAATGGCACAAATCATCGCGAATGAATATGATTTGGTAGCCATTACGGAGACATGGTTACAGGTTGGTCACGATTGGGAGTTAAATATCCAGGGGTACCAGACTATTCGGAAGGACAGACAGGAAGGTAAGGGAGGTGGTGTAGCTCTGATATTCAAGGACGACATCAGGGCGGTGCTGAGAGATGATATAGGTTCTATGGAGAATGAGGTTGAATCCATTTGGGTGGAAATTAGAAACTCTAAGAAGATAAAGTCATTGATAGGCGTAGTCTATAGGCCACCAAATAATAACATCACATTGGGGCGGGCAATAAACAAAGAAATAACTAATGCCTGTAAAAATGGTACGGCAATTATCATGGGGGATTTTAATCTACATGTAGATTGGTCGAACCAGCTCAGTCAGGGTAGCCTTGAGGAGGAGTTCGTTGAGTGTATCCGTGATAGTTTTCTTGAACAGTATGTAATGGAACCAACGAGGGAGCAAGCTATCCTAGATCTAGTCCTGTGTAATGAGACAGGAATAATTAATGACCTCATAGTTAGGGATCCTCTTGGAAGGAGTGATCACAGTATGGTTGAATTTAGAATACAGATGGAGAGTGTGAAGATAAAATCCAATACCAGGGTCCTGCGCTTGAACAAGGGGGACTACAATAGAATGAGGGAGGACTTGGCTAAAGTAGACTGGAAACAAAGATTTTATGGTGGGACAGTTGACGAGCAGTGGAGGACTTTCAAAGCAATTTTTCAAAGTGCTCAGCAAAAGTATATTCCAGTGAAAAGGAAGGACTGGAAGAAAAGGGGTAATCTGCCATGGGTGTCTAAGGAAATAAGGGAGGCTATCAAATTGAAAGAGAAGGCATACAAAGTGGCCAAAAACAGCATGAAACTAGAAGATTGGGAAAACTTTAAAGGTCAACAGAAAGCCACAAAAAGAGCTATAAAGAAAAGTAAGATAGAACATGAGAAAAAACTAGCACAGAATATAAAGACTGATAGCAAAAGTTTCTATAAATATATAAAACGAAAAAGAGTGGCTAAAGTAAACGTTGGTCCTTTAGAGGATGAGAAGGAGAATTTAGTTATGGGATATGATGAAATGGCCGAGGCATTGAACAGGTATTTTGTATCGGTCTTCACAGTGGAGGACATTAATAACATGCCAGTAATTGACAAAGAGACGAACGTAGGTGAGGACCTGGAAACAATCATTATTACGGAAGTGGTAGTGTTGGGCAAGCTAATGGAGCTAAGGATTGATAAGTCTCCTGGCCCTGATGGAATGCATCCCAGGGTACTAAAAGAGATGGCGGGAGAAATAGCAGGTGCACTGGTGGTAATTTTCCAAAATTCGCTGGACTCTGGGGGAGTCCCAGCAGATTGGAAAACAGCAGATGTGACGCCACTGTTTAAAAAGGGAGGTAGACAAAAGATGGGGAATTATAGACCGATTAGCTTAACCTCTGTAGTGGGGAAGATGCTTGAGTCTATTATCAAGGAAGAAATAGCAGGGCATCTCGATAGAAATTGTCCCGTTGGGCAGACGCAGCATGGGTTCATGAAGGGCAGGTCATGCTTGACAAATCTTTTGGAATTCTATGATGACATTACGAGCAAGGTGGACAATGGGGACCCAGTGGATGTGGTGTACCTAGATTTCCAAAAGGCCTTCGACAAGGTGCCGCACAAGAGGCTGCTGCATAAGATAAGGATGCATGGCGTTAGGGGTAAAGTATTAGCATGGATAGAGGATTGGTTGACTAACAGGAAGCAGAGAGTGGGGATAAATGAGTGCTATTCTGGTTGGCAATCAGTCACTAGTGGTGTGCCTCAGGGATCGGTGTTGGGACTGCAATTATTTACAATTTATATAGATGATTTGGAGTTGGGGACCATGTGTAGGGTGTCAAAGTTTGCAGATGACACTAAGATGAGTGGCAGAGCAAACTGTGCAGATGACTGTGAAACTTTGCCGAGGAACATAGATACATTGAGTGAGTGGGCAAAGGTCTGGCAGATGGAATACAATGTTAATAAATGTGAAGTCATTAATTTCGGTAGGAGTAACAGTAAAAAGGATTATTACTTGAATGGTAAAAAGTTGCAGCATGCTGCTATGCAGAGGGACCTGGGTGTCCTTGTGCATGAATCGCAGAAGGTTGGTCTGCAGGTACAGCAAGTAATTAGGAAGGCAAATGGAATTTTGTCCTTCATTGCTAAAGGGATTGAGTTTAAAAGCAGAGAGGTTATGTTGCAGCTGTATAAGGTAATGGTGAGGCTGCACCTGGAGTACGGTGTGCAGTTTTGGTCTCCTTACTTGAGAAAGGATGTACTGGCACTGGAGAGGGTGCAGAGGAGGTTCACTAGGTTGATTCTGGAGTTGAGGGGGTTGGCTTATGAGGAGAGACTGAGTAGATTGGGATTATATTCATTGGAATTCAGAAGAATGAGTGGGGATCTTATAGAAACATATAAAATTATGAAGGGAATAGATAAGATACAAGTAGAGAGGATGTTTCCACTGGCAGGTGAAGCTAGGACAAGAGTGCATAGCCTCAAGATTAGAGGGAGCAGATTTAGGACTGAATTAAGAAGGAACTTCTTCACCCAGAGGGTTGTTAATCTATGGAATTCCTTGCCCAGTGAAGTAGTTGACGCTATTTCAGTAAACGTTTTTAAAGCTAAGGTAGATACCTTTTTGAACAATAAAGGAATTAAGGGATATGGTGAGAGCGCGGGTAAGTGGATCTGAGTCCACGAAAAGATCAGCCATGATCTTATTGAATGGCGGGGCAGGCCCGAGGGGCTGGACGGCCTACTCCTGCTCCTAGTTCTTATGATCTTATGCTACATATATACCCTGGTACGTTCTCTGTAACGTGATCCATGTGTTGCTGAAATAAATTCTGGCTCACTGATAAGCCGCAATGTAGTCGCAAGAAGCAATATCACCCAGAGTCCTGAAAGTCGTCAACTCTTGTGAACTTTCAGAGAGATGGACTGACCAGTACCCATGCTTTGCATCTAGTTTTGAAAAGAACTTGGCCTTTGTGAATTTTGAATTCAGCTCTTCTAATGTGGGGATTTTGTGAGGACAATGTTTCAATGCCTTGTTTAGCCCTCTGGGGTTCAAACACAACCAGATGGTGCCACCTTTTCTGATTGCAGCCGTTATCTGTGTGCTGATGAACATGCCTGATGATTCTTTGCCTCACCATAGTATCCAGCTCTGTTTTCAGCTTGTCCATGACATGGACGCTACATTTCCTTGGCAGATCTATCAACAGAACCATGTCATCCCTCACATGTAAAACAGAATCTCCTTTGAAACTTCCCACTCCATCAAAACGGTCTGCGTACATTCTTTGTTAATCTTGGATGTACTTGATAGGGTTGAACCTGTTCTGGTCATGTGTCTTTGGCACACTGCTGATCCCATGGATCGTTATGATTCGAAGCTTCCTACATGCCGCAGGCCTACACCTGCTGGACTATCTGTGCTGACGATGTAGAAAACCTGTGATCAAACAGAGGTTCCATACCTGCACTTCAACCCTCGAGTACCTGTACAGTTGATTGGTGCACTACTGTACACGGTGAGTCTTGTCTTCGTCACTTGTTTCATGGCTTTCCATCTCACTAGGTACATGTTCTTTACTATTCGCAGCAGCAAAATGTTTGCACTTGCCCCTGCATTGACCTTGAACCACAATGTAAGTTGACCACTTTTCTCTGGGCACACTATGTCAATGGTTGTGAATGGTTCCCTCTCTGTAATGACATCCATTTGGTTTGTAGGAGTTACTTGCTCACCTTCAGTACCCTATGTGTCAATCTCATAGACATGTCTGCATTTGGTTTGACTTTTGGCAGATGTATCCCTGTTTCTTCCACAGGGTGGTATCTGCTTTTTGTCAGGGAGCAGTCTGCTGTGACTCTTGGCCAGGTTTCCATTATTGGAGTTCCTGCACAGCTTTGCAAAGTGCCCTGTCTTGCCACACACCTTATAGTTGTCCATGAAGGCAGGACAATTTCTTGGTTGGTACATCAGGCTGCATTTGCCACATATCTTGTCTGACTGAGGTGTCCTGCTTATATCACCTATAGTTGTAGTACCAAGCACCCATATGCACTGCCTACTTGGAGCAATTGCCTCAAACTTCCTTCTCTTAGGAGACTCTCTGCATTGTACCCTTTTTCCATGACTAGTAGCTCTTTCTGAAAAGCTTCTATCCGGGTGGACGCAATCACCAACTGCTTAATCCCTTCTGGCAATTGCACCTCTGAGAAATCACAGTGTTTACTTTTCTCACGGCACCTGCTCATGAATTGATCAATGATCTCTCTTTATTGATGTCTGTATGTCATCAGCTGTAGGTGGTGAATTCTGAAATTAATCCTGACCTTGAGCTGGTCCTCTAACGTAGACCGTGGTCTTTCTGGGTCCTTCTGTTCCACTTGAGAAAGTCCCGAGATGTTAATCCGGTGTGGCCTGTCATTACCAATTGCTATTTTTATCTTGAACACTTGTTTTTCCAGCTCCGTGATGACCAGATCTAAAAAACACAACTCCATACATTGCTGAAAAAGTTAAAACTTGCAGAGGAGGTCTTGGGCTTTCCAATTCATGACAGGATAGTTAGTGGACCTGGTGCCAGATTCCCAGTGTCAAAAATGCAGCTGGAGCTTTCCCCTTTAAATTGCAGCCTCTCTTTTTTTCTTCTTGGGCCTGTCCCTGGAGGGAAAAAAAAATTTGCAGATCTACTATATCTGCAGCGCCGAGTTTTGGTCATGCCCAGCATCTGTGCCACAGTGCAGGCTTTCTGCCTGTGATAGGGGAGACCCCACCCATGAAGCACTAACGGCAGGAAAATACCTGTAATGGTGTAATGGCAATGTCGATCTGCAGCCTCAACCAGAACCGACCTTGCTCACTGTTTCTGAGCATGATTCTGCCCGATTTCTGCTGTTTCTTTCTGGCCATTGTCGATCTGAACAACCCCCTTTGTGAACTCACTGTGTCTTGAGCACTGACTTTATGGAAGGTCATCGAACTTGCCTGAGCTGAATGACTGCTGCCCCCGATGATGAGTTGTGCTGCCCTGTCCGTGTTGGACCACGATGGGAGAGATTGCCGGTTTCTATGTCTTGTCGGAGAGTGCTGGTTGGCACGAGTACCGTTTCTGAGCCTCTCTGCGGTAGCGTTACCTCGGAGCTATGATCTTCCCTGTGCGTCACTATCACTACGTTGTGAATGGTGTACTGCTTCAGAAACCACACACTGCCACGATGTTGATGAAGGTGTGTTTCTTCAGAGACCACACACAGCTATCATTTCAAGGATGGTGCGCTTGAAAGTCGAGAAATCTTCAGAAACCATATGCTGCCACCATATTACACTTTTGCTTTTATGTAGCAATAAGGTACTAAACAATCCTAAGCTGAGTGGTTATAAACTGTGGGTTCTTTATTCATAGACTAACACATTTACGAGAGAGCTTTGTCTTACACGTCTGATTAGGTGCCTTGTTCAACTCCAACCAACTGATCATATGCTGGATGACATCACTTGCTGTGATGCTGTGTGCAGTACTTACATTGTTAAAGCGATATCACAACAGTGGGTATGGCCTTCTTTGCTTAGCCCTCCTCCTCCTTCCTCTGTGCACAGCTTCCTCTCTCTGTAGCCTGTTTTCCATGTCCTTGTCATGTTGCAGGCCAACAGAGACTGCAACTATTGACCCCATAACTCTAGCAGGCTTTCTGTTGACAGGGCAGAAAACACCTCTCATCTCCCTGTCAGGAAGCAGCAACACTCCCTCGAAAATCTTACAAGTCACCAAAACCCCTCCAAGAACACACTATAGTACTTCCACACACCTTGCAAGAGCAAAAGTAAGTCAAATGCAACTCATCTGCAAGTTGAACGGCTGACCCTTTAAATGATGCTAGTGGGAGGTCCCTCATGCAACTGAATGCATGTTGTGAACGCCATGTGCAGCTGGGTGTGTTTAGGAAACAATGTTAATTGGACCTGCAGTGTCTAAATTGGCAGGACATGCACAAATCAGCCTGAGATGTTGTTTGACATCACAATCTGCTCAGTGTAAAAGCTCCCGGCGCATGCATGGCACACCCGCGTTTGTGCCCTTACCAGCATGGTTGCCACGTGGGCTGCGTTGAAATGGCCTGAAGTGGTGCACCCACCATTTTCGGCAATTCTAGCTTCTGTAGGACTGGCTCAAGCAGCAGTACTGTGCTGAATTTTTCAGCCATATTCCTTTAATTGGGAAGAATTTTATCAAGAATTTTCTGTTTTGTATTTAATTGTCAATTATTGCATCCTTGCTAGTTCTAAATGTTTTGCACTACTTGTCACTTTAAATAAGCCACCATACATCAGTGCACAGTATCAGTGGTAATGAAGAAAGCCTGTTTTAGATGTCACTATGATTGCAGTGCGTACTATCTTTATCAAATCGGTTATTAGTGACTTACTTGCCTTCAAGAAAATAATGAGACTAAAGAAAAATCATCTTGCACACAGAACAAGCTATGTGACCATGATTTTGACTCTTCCCACCTGGCGGAAACCAGTTTGGGGTGAAAGGGGGCAGTTAAAATGAGGCCAGGCACTTACTCCCTCTGATCCCGCTGCCTTCCCACCATGCTCCGATATTAACCTGTTCATTTGAGCAGGCGAGTGTGATACCTGCAGATAGGGTTGCCAACGCTTGTAGGACATCTTCCTGGATGTGTCTTCACATGGCCTCCTGCCTCCACCCACAGCTCGCCTTCCCACAGCAATTGAAAAGTAAATAGATTCTTGATTATCTGATTGGATAATTCTTGACTGTCAGCCAAACAGCCTTTTGACCCATAACTGATATTTTTGTAACTAATAAACAAAAGTGTTCAAAGAAAATTTAAAAAAAAGTTCAAAGTCTCTCTGAGTTTTTCACTCTGTTGCTTGCAACAGTGTCCTGGAGATTAACGCCCAATTCCTGGAGACACCAGGACAATCCTGAAGGGTTTGTAACCCTACCCGCAGGAAGGCAGCAGGTCCTACTTTAAATATGCACATCAAAGTCTGCCTACCCAACCTGAACCTGACCAAACCCGACTACATGTGTCGGGTTCGGGTTGGGTCGGGTCTGTATTCTGTGTCCAGCATTCGAGCTTGGGTCGGGTCGAGCTGGACTGTACTGTTTTGTTTCGTATTGTTTTCGTTTTAATCTACAATTTTTTTCTGTTTCAATAATATGTTTGTTATTTTCGGGTCGGGTTGGGCATTTAAAAAAATTAAAGGACTCGGGTCTGGGTTGGGTTCGGGTTGGTTGTTGGCAGGTTGTGCCTGGGTCAGGTTTTAATTTTATACCTGAGGTAGGCTTTAATGCACATCAGGTCCATTGATGTGATCAGCACTTTATCTGCAATTTTATTTCAAGGCCTGATTGAGGAGAGGGGACAGTGGCAGCTTCAGGCCAGACCATCCGGGAGTCAGATCGTGAGCCAGAAGAAGCCCAGCAGGTAAGCATGGAAACGTGTATTTCATTTTTCCTTGTGAGCGTAAGGGGAGCAGG
The DNA here is from genome assembly GCF_036365525.1 of Heterodontus francisci. Lineage (NCBI taxonomy): Eukaryota > Metazoa > Chordata > Chondrichthyes > Heterodontiformes > Heterodontidae > Heterodontus > Heterodontus francisci. The sequence continues at coordinate 95,061,604 of NC_090377.1, read as the reverse complement.
AGTGCTTGGACATTCCTTGCTCGGGTTACTCTCTTCTCCTCACCAATCGAGTCCAGAGCCCTCCCTCTCCCTGACCACAGCTAGAATCCTTCCTCTGCATTCACCCCAGTGATTGTTGGGCATCATTCTCATAGGTCTCCGGCTACAATCTCCTGCCAACAAATTGCCACATCCTTCTGGTGGCGGGGTAGAGGACCTGTACAGGGCTCCAGGAACATTTATCGAAATGAGGTCCAGCTGTTAAGCTCCATGTTCCTTAACTCCCCAGGTGTACCACCTGCTTCGGGAGTGACGTGCACCCTACCCGCCTGCCCCCTCACCACTAAAATCGGGGCCTATGTGTTTGGAAACTTCCAGGTATCTTTTGATGACAATGTAATGCTTGGTTCTGGCCACATAGAAATGGATCTCAATTAATCAAGCAGATATGTGACTGTGACAGTTCTGATTTCATATGATTGAAACCATATTCACATCCTCCCTTTGACAAATAGATTAGGGTCCTGGATTTTGTAGTCTTCTTATTTGGTTCAAACTTTTCAAAATAAAAAGTTGTACTAACACAACATTTCCTGCTTCATTGATGCGAAATAAACAAAAACAGACCTTTGGCCTTTGAAAACAATGTTTCCAATTTTGTACTTCCTGGTGTGCCTTGCAAATTGAGTTGGCAAAATGACTATTGTAGGTTATGTTCTTCTTTTTCTTTCGCCTCCTTGTCTCGAGAGACAATGGGTAAGTGCCTGGAGGTGGTCAGTGGTTTGTGGAGCAGCGCCTGGAGTGGCTATAAAGGCCAATTCTAGAGTGACAGACTCTTCCACAGGTGCTGCAGAAAAATTTGTTTGTTGGGGCTGTTACACAGTTGGCTCTCCCCTTGCGCTTCTGTCTTTTTTCCTGCCAACTGCTAAGTCTCTTTGACTCGCCACACTTTAGCCCCGCCTTTATGGCTGCCAGCCAGCTCTGGCGATCGCTGGCAACTGACTCCCACGACTTGTGATCAATGTCACAGGACTTCATGTCGCGTTTGCAGACGTCTTTAAAGCGGAGACATGGACGGCCAGTGGGTCTGATACCAGTGGCGAGCTCGCTGTACAATGTGTCTTTGGGGATCCTGCCATCTTCCATGCGGCTCACATGGCCAAGCCATCTCAAGCGCCGCTGACTCAGTAGTGTGTATAAGCTGGGGATGTTGGCCACCTTGAGGACTTCTGTGTTGGAGATACGGTCCTGCCACCTGATGCCAAGTATTCTCCGGAGGTAGCGAAGATGGAATGAATTGAGACGTTGCTCTTGGCTGACATACGTTGTCCAGGCCTCGCTGCCATAGAGCAAGGTACTGAGGACACAGGCTTGATACACTCGGACTTTTGTGTTCCGTGTCAGTGCGCCATTTTCCCACACTCTCTTGGCCAGTCTGGACTCTTGAACCCAAGAGTTCACCTACCTAGGCTCAACTGTAGGTTATGTACTGCATAATATTGCCATTGAAAGAGCCATATATAAGCTTGATGAAGGACAGTCTGACTAAGGGACCACCCAGATTAGGGATGAGGGGAAAATAATCTCCCTGCAGCACACCAGCCAGTGAACCAGGTGGTACAGGAGTGACAAGTACTGACCCTGAAGTCTGCCCTTTCTGCACACTTAAGGGCACAATGCAGAACAATGCATAGATTTTAAATAAATTGCTCTAAATTGCTTGGTACGCTAATTTCCAAAATTATTAAATAAAAAGCAAATTGTTTTTCACATAAGAATTACTTAAGAAATAGGAACAGGAGTAGACCACATGCCCCTTGAGCCTGCTCTGCCATTCAATGTGATCACAGCTGATACTTGGCCTCAACTCCACTTTCCCATCTGCTCCCCATATCCCTTGATTCCCTGAGAGACCAAAATCTATCTCAGCCTCAAATATATTCAATGATGGAACATTCACAACCCTCTGGGGTAGAGAATTCCAAAGATTCACAACCCTTTGAGATAATGCATTTTGGAAGGTCTAATGCAGGTGGGAAGTATACAGCAAATGGCAGAACCCTTAGAAGTATTGACAGGCAGAGAGATCTGGGCGTACCGGTCCACAGGTCACTGAAAGTAGCAACACAGGTGGATAAGCTAGTCAAGAAGGCATACGGCATGCTTGCCTTCATCAGTCGGGGCATAGAGTATAAAAATTGGCAAGTCATGCTGCAGCTGTACAGAACTTTAGTTAGGCCACACTTAGAATATTGCGTGCAATTCTGGTCGCCACACTACTAGAAGGACGTGGAGGCTTTGGAGAGGGTACAGAAGAGGTTTACCAGGATGTTGCTGGTCTGGAGGGCATTAGCTATGAAGAGAGGTTGGATAAACTCGGATTGTTTTCACTGGAACGACGGAGGTGGAGGGGTGACATGATAGAGGTTTACAACGTTATGAGCGGCATGGACAGAGTGGATAGTCAGAAGCTTTTTCCCAGGGTGGAAGAGTCAGTTCCTAGGGGACATAGGTTTAAGGTGCGAGGAGCTAAGTTTAGAGGGGATGTGCAAGGCAAGTTCTTTACACAGAGGGTGGTGAGTGCCTGGAACTTGCTGCCCGGGGAGGTGGTGGAAGCAGGTACGATAATGACGTTTAAGAGGCATCTTGACAAATACATGAATAGGATGGGAATAGAGGGATACGGTCCCCGGAAGTGCAGAAGGTTTTAGTTTAGGCAGGCATCAAGATCGGGGCAGGCTTGGAGGCCGAATGGCCTGTTCCTGTGCTGTACTGTTCTTTGTTTTTTGAAGTAATTTCTCATCTCAGTCCTAAAGGATTGGCCCCTTATCCTAAGACTGTGCCCCCGTGTTCTAGATTCCCCAGCAAGAGGAATCAACCTCTCAGTGTTTACCCTGTCAAGCCCTTTCAGAATCTTGTATGTTTCAATTACATCACCTCTCATTCTTTTAAATCCAGAGAGTATAGACACAATTTACTCAGCCTCTCATCATGGGACAACCCTCTCATTCCAGGAACTAATCTAGTGAACCTTCGCTGTACCGCTGCCAATGCAAGTATATGATAAAGTACTGACTACAAACTACAATTCCCACCATTTAAAATGTGCATGTTTAAAATGAGTAGTCACTTATATCAGCCAAAAATGATAATCATTAGCCATTTGCATTAATGTTGATTTCAAAGTTGACGTTTATAGCATCTTAGATTCTCCTTTAGTTTTGGCCAGTAACAGCTGTGCTTACGCATTAGTATACGTTTCATTAAATATGCAGTCCTTTCTTCTGGTTTGGCATTGCTTAGAGTGTTGCACACTGATCTTCTTGCCTGGTTTTCATTCCCACGGGTTTTACTTGGCAAGTAATTGGCATTAGAAAGGTCAGTGGTCTTTTTTACAAATATCTTTCCAATTTCCTGCTCCTCCAGCTTTCATTAGCTTTGCTGCTGTGTGGAAAGAATTGGATTGTACAAATGGAGATCCCTGAAGTAATATACGGCCAAAGACAGTTTACTCCCTTTCTCTCCCAGTAATGAGTTGCCCACAGCTCCCCAATTTACAGCCTCTTCAATGGGAGTGGATCAGATGTTGGTGAAAAGCAACAGTGACTGGATACGTCCAGATAAAATATGTGGAAATGTCAACTTTGCAAGAAGGCGTTTGCTGAAAAATACCTGCTATTAGTGGGGAATGTATTGCCTATTTACATATTTAAGCCTCAAAGGGTGCCAACCACATGAGTCTGGCTCCCCATGTCAAGATTACTAAAGCCAGCTCTCTTCTCTTGACAGCAGAATTACAGATCCAGGTTTTAGTGGACCTACAATACAAGCCATTTCTAGAATCTCTGAACTTGATCACAGTGTGGAACAGCCAATAGAGGGTGACCTTCACATCTACAGTCTGCTGCAGTTCTGTGGTCATAGAGTTATAGAGTTATACAGCATAGAAACAGGCCCTTTGGCCCATCGTGTCTGTGACGGCCATCAAGCATCTAACTATTCTAATCCCATTTTCCATCACTTGGCCCGTAGCCTTGTTATGGCGTTTCAAGTGCTCCTCTAAATACTTCTTAAATGTTGTGAGGGTTCCTGCCTCTACCACCTCTTCAGGTAGTGCGTTCCAGATTCCAACCACCCTCTGGGTGAAATTTCTTTTCCTCAAATCCCCTCTAAACCTCCTGCACCTTACCTTAAATCTATGCCCCCTGGTTATTGACCCCTTTGCGAAGGGAAAAAAGTTTCTTCCTCTCTACCCTATCAATGCCCCTCATAATTTAGTATACCTCAATCATGTCCCCCCCTCAGCCTTCTATGCTCTAAGGAAAACAACTCTGGCCTTTCCAGTCTCTCTTCATTGCTGAAATGCTCCAGCCCAGGCAACATCCTAGAGAATCTCCTCTGCACCCTCTCCAGTGCAATCACATCCTTCCTATAGTGTGGTGCCCAGAACTGTACACAGTACTCCAGCTGTGGCCTAACTCGTGTTTTATACAGCTCCATCATAATCTCTCTGCTCTTATATTCTATGCCTCAGCTAATAAAGACAAGTATCCCATATGCCTTCCTAACCAGCTTATCTACCTGTGCCAATAAAAACAAGAAATGCTAGAAATACTCAGCAGGTCTGTCAGCATCTGTGGAGAGAGAAGCAGAGTTAACGTTTCAGGTCAGTGACCCTTCTTCAGAACTTCTTCACTGACCTGAAACGTTAACTCTGCTTCTCTTTCCACAGATGCTGCCAGACCTGCTGAGTATTTCTAGCATTTCTTGTTTTTATTTCAGATTTCCAGCATCCGCAGTACTTTGCTTTTATCTACTTGTACTGCTGCCTTCAGTGATCTATGGACAAGTACACCAAGGTCCCTCTGTACTTCCTAGGGTCCTACCATCCATTGTATATTCCCTTGCCTTGTTAGTCCTCCCAAAATGCATCACCTCACACTCCTCAGGATTAAATTCCATTTGCCACTGCTCTGCCCATCTTGCCAGCCCATCTATATCGTCCTGTAATCTAAGGCTTTCCTCCTCGCTATTTACGACACAACCAATTTATGTGTCATCTGCAAACTTACTGATCATACCTCCTATATTCACGTCTAAATCATTAATGTACACTACAAACAGCAAGGGTCCCTGCACCGATCCCTGCGGTACACCACTGGTCACAGGCTTCCACTCGCAAAAACAACCCTCGACCATTACCCTCTGCCTCCTGCCACTAAGTCAATTTTGGATCCAATTTGCCAAATTGCCCTGGATCCCATGGGCTCTTACCTTCTTAACCAATCTCCCATGCGGACCTTATCAAAAGCCTTACTGAAGTCCATGTAGACTACATCAACTGCTTTACCCTCATCTGCACATCGAGTCACCGCCTCAAAAAATTCAATCAAGTTTGTTGGACACGATCTCCCCTGACAAAGCCATACTGATTATCCCTGATTAATCCCTGCCTCCCCAAGTGGAGATTAATCCTGTCCCTCAGAATTTTTTCCAATAGTTTCCGAACCACTGATGTTAGACTCACCGGTTTGTAATTACCTGGTTTATCCTTGCTACCCTTCTTGAATAATGGTACCACATTCGCTTTTCTCCAATTTTCTGGTACCTCTCCTGTGGCCAGAGAGGATTTGAAAATTTGTGTCAGAGCCCCTGCTATCTCCTCCCTTGCCTCACATAACAGCCTGGGATACATCTTATCTGGGCCTGGGGATTTTTATCCACTTTTAAACCTGCTGAAACAGCTAAGACTTCCTCCCTTTCAATGCTAATATGTTCAAGTATATCACAATCCCCCTCCCTGATCTCTACACCCACATTGTCCTTCTCCATAGTGAACACAGATGAAAAGTAATCATTTAAAACCTCACCTATGTCCTCCGGCTGCACACACAGGTTGCCACTTTGGTCCCTAATGGGCCCTACTCTTTCCCTGGTTATCCTCTTGTCCTTAATAAACTTATAAAACACCTTAGGATTTTCCTTTATCTTGCCCGCCAGTGATTTTTCATGTCCCCTCTTCGCTCTCCTAATTACTTTTTTAACTACCCCCCTACACTTTCTATACTCCTCTAGTGCCTCCGCTGTTTTCAGCGCTCTGAATCTGCCACAAGCCTCCTTTATTTTCCTTATCCAATCCTCTATATCCCTTGACATCCAGGGTTCCCGGGACTTGTTGGTCCTACCCTTCACCTTAACGGGTACATGTTGTCTCTGAACTCTCACTATTTCCTCTTTGAATGACTCCCACTGGTCTGATGTAAACCTTCCTACAAGTAGCTTCTCCCATTTTGGCCAGATCCTGTTTTATCATATTGAAATCGGCCTTCCCCCAATTCTGTACCTTTATTTCCGGTCCATCTTTGTCCTTTTCCATAACTACCTTAAATCTTACAGAGTTATGGTCACTATCCCCGAAATGCTCCCCTACTGACACTTATACCACTTGTCCAGCTTCATTCCCTAGGATTAGGTCCAGTACTGTCCCTTCTCTTGTAGGACTTTCTACGTACTGGCTCTAAAAGCTTTCCTGTATGCATTTTAAGAATTCTGCCCCCTTTAAGCATTTTGCACTAAGACTATCCTAGTTGATATTGGGGAAGTTGAAATCCCCTACTATTATTACCCGATTACTTTTACACCTCTCTGAGATTTGCCTACATATCTGCTCCTCTATCTCTCCCTGACTGTTTGGAGGCCTGTAGTACACTCCCAGCAAAGTGATTGCCCCCTTTTGGTTTTTATGTTCTACCCATATGGCCTCATTTGAGGAACCTCCTGAGATATCATCCCTCCCACCTGCAGTAATTAACTCCTTGATCAACAGTGCAATGCCACCTCCTCTTTTACCCCTCCTTTGTCACGCCTGAAGATTCTATACCCTGGAATATTGAGCTGCCAGAATGGCCCCTCCCTCAACCATGTCTCTGTGATAGCAATAATATCATATTCCCATGTGCTAATCAACACCCTCAATTCATCTGCCTTACTAGTAAGACTCCTTGCATTAAAATAGATGCAATCCAGCCTTGCATTTTTCATTTGAGCCTTAACAGGTCTATATTTGCTTTGCCTTCCAGAATGACTCAGTTTCTCTTCTATATTTGACTGTGCATCACCCCCTACTGTACCTCCACTCTGTTTCCCATCCCCCTGCCAAATTAATGTAACCCCCCCCCCCCACTTCCCACCAACAGCACTAGCAAACCTCCCAGCAAGGATGTTAGTCCCGTTCCGGTTCAGGTGCAACCCGTCCAACTTGTACAGGTCCCACCTTTGCCAGAAAGGGACCTAGTGATCCAGGCAACTAAAGCCCTCTCTCCTGCACCATCTCCTCAGCCACGCATTCACCTGCTCTATCCTCCTATTCGTATACACACTAGCACGTGGCACCGGGAGTAATCCAGAGATTACAACATTTGAGGTCCTGCTTTTTAATCTGCTACCTAGCTCCCTAAATTCTTGTTGCAGGACCTCATCCCTTTTTCTACCTATGTCGTTGGTACCAATGTGTACCACGACCTCTGACTGTTCACCCTCCCCCTTCAGAATGCCCTGCAGCCGCTCCATGACATCCTTGACCCTAGCACCAGGGAGGCAACATACCATCCCGGAGTAATGTTTGCGGCCACAGAAACGCCTATCTGTACCCCTTATGATAGAATCCCCTATCACTATAGCTCTCCCTCTCCTTTTCCTCTCCTCCTGTGCAGCTAAGCCACCCGTGGTGCCACAGACTTGGCTCTTGCCACATCCCCTGAGAAGCTATCTCCCCCAACAGTATCCAAAATGGAATATCTGTTAGATAGGGAGATGGACCCTGGGGACTCCTGCACTACCTGCCTAGTTCTTCTACTCTGCCTGGCAGTCACCCATTGCCTTTCTGCCTGAGTAGTCTTTACCTGCGGTGTGACCACCTCCCTGTACGTGCTGTCCACGATGATCTCAGCCTCGTGGATGCTCCACAGTGTCTCCAGACGCTGCTCCAGATCCAAAACGCGAATTTCGATTAGCTGCAGCTGGAGACATTTCCTGCACACGTGTTCGCCCTGGACACTGGAAGTGTCCCTGACTTCCCACATTGCACAGGAGGAGCACTCCACACTACCGAGCTGCCCTGCCATGACCTACCTCTAATTTATCCCCTTAAATTACCCAAAAATTAGATTATTTACACTAGGGACCTTGACTCCCTAAAAAAAACACTACCTACTATATTAAAAAAAACTGTAGACCTTTCCCTTTAATTTTTGTTACTTACCCAGCTATTTAGAGTTATTCCCTAACAGCAGTTACTCACCAATCAATCACCGTGTAGCTTTCCTGTGACATGACTGCTCACTTAGTTTTCAAACTCCATCGTGCCTCGACTCCTCTCCGCTGCTCTCCCGGAAGGTAAGTGACTAGGCCGCGATCCTCAGGCTGTATTTATTGGCTCCTTTCTTGGCACTCTCCCCACAGGTCCGCTCCTCTGCTCTCCTGGAAGGTAAGTGGTAGAAAACCAGCATAAGATTTGTGTGGTTCAGGGACATCAGAAAGGGGGAACAATGTCGAGGGTAGTGTTCACTGGAAAAAAAATGAAAATGGATGCTTCAACCAAACGTTCAAATGCATTGATGAGAAAACAGAAGTGAATGAATAATTACAGTTGTCCTATGCTGAAGGGCTATTTGCACACTGTACACTGAAATAAAGCCACAGCTTTTGCTCCAGAGGCTGTCAATTCATGCTAAAATGAAAGTTTTATGAACAAAGTTTAGATTAGCATATACAAACACTGAGGCAACTGTTAAAGTGCCTATACAATGGATCTGATATTTACAGAGGACTATATTTGTGCCAAGTTCTCCAAATGCTTCACACCATGAGAATAAGATCCCAGTGGCACTTATACTTTGTTTTTAAAAGAAGTAAAAATAAAAGTCCTTGGCTGAGAAATTGGTTTTGTGATGGAAACTGAGTCAAAGTAGTTGGTGCACTTAGAATGCATGCCTGAAGATGTCGGCCTGAGGCTTGCTTTAAATAGGGCCTTGGGCCTTATTTCCATAAAGCTGCATCTCAATATAGCTCCCTAGTCAGGCCCTTCTCAAAATTAGAAAGCCTGGATGTTAAGTCAGGCAACAGAGAAGTCCTAGGAAAGGTGGGGGGTGGGGGGTGTTGAATGGGAAAGAGCTAGCCTGGTCCAGTAGTGGCTCACAGTAATGTTGTGCAGCCAGGAGGAGCACTCATCGCTATAAGGAGTCTGAGAGCTAAAAATGCAGTAGTGCTGGCCTTCAGATGCGGGAATTGTGATGCACGATTACCCTGTGCTGCACCCTCATCTCAATGATTGTAGCGTGCAACAAAGCAGTAAATGCCCTGCTGGCTGGCTGCGCATTCAGCAGAGGGCCCAAGTGTGCGCTTGGCTAGCATGAGTTACAGCTAGCCTGTATCTTTTAAAGAGGATGCTGCAGAAGCTGGTGGAACTGCATCAAAACGCGTTTCAGAGAAGGAAGGAGAATGGAGCAGCAGACCAGAGAGAGGGCTCCCAAGTTCTCTGATGTGGTGCTGGAGGCCTTAGTCAAGGAGGTCAAGAGGAAAAGAGACATCATATGTCCACAGGGGGCCAGGAGGTACACACTGCAAAGGAATTGGGAGCATGTAGCCAGGGAGGTCAATTCAAGGAGTGTGGCCTTGAGGACCTGTTTTCAGTGTCACAAAAAATTCAATGATCTTGCAAGAGTGATCAAGATCAGTGAATGCACCTTCAAATATTATCGCCTACCGACCACATCACCAATCTTACACACTGCTCAATGCACCAGTCACCCATCAGCAATCTCTCCCAATCTGGACTTATGCCTAATATTCAGATACTCCACTTCATCTTCACACACTTACCAATACTGCAGACGTCATCCCTATGTCTCACAGTTTCCACCAACTTCCAGCTATTCAGCTATGACAGGCACAACACCCAAACTCCTTGCAACACACTCACTGACACTCTTCCCCCATCTCTTTTCAGGACTAGGTCGCACCTAACAGGAGTCAGTAGCAGAGACCAGCACTGAACAGGCACCTACGTCCCTTGGAGGAGATGGTGAATTATTGGGCTGGCAGCCACTGAGGCTACTGCAACCAGTGTCACTGAGAACATACAGGATGATGATATGTTTCTGGCTTATGCACCTTCTCAAATCCCACTTCACTCTCATCCCACTATCTAGCATGAAGTGTAACCAAGGACTTCTTTTTCACTCAACCTCCCTTCCCTCACCCCAACCCACCCCTTCTGCATGTATGCTTTCAGATACCCAAGAATTCCCGCCTGGCCAGCGAGTACAGCCTGATAATGAAGGAATCGAGCAAGAGCACATGTCTGATGAAGAGGTACTGTCACTTGATTTGACTCTCACAGCCAGCAGCTCAGATACTGGCGCTGTGCGTGCTTTGAAGGGTAGTATAGGGGTGACATCGGCATGGTGAGTCATCGGGCATGAGTGGGTTGCAGCAAGGGGGAAAGAGTAGCACGTGTGTCAGCTCCCGAGAGGATGAGGTTGCAGACCAGTTCAGCTGTAGAGGACTCAGATGAGGACCTTGATGGGGCTGCATACAAGACAATGCCGATGGGCATGCACACCGAGATGCTTGGCACATTGGTAGACCTGCCAAAGTGTTTCTTGTCACTATCCAGGAGTATGCGACTTGGCACAGGGCTTTCCGCAGAACTTGGAGTCCATCCTTTCTGGTATGGAAGTGGTGGCCAACTCCATGACAGCACTTGAGGATCAAGCCATCATGCAGCATCTAGTTGCCAATGTCTCAACTTCTGAAGGGGCTCGACAGGGTAGAGACTGAGACGTTGATTCCCCTGACTGGGGAATCTAGAACACGGGGGCAGTCTCAGGATAAGGGGATGATCATTTAGGATTGCGATGAGGAGAAATTTTGTCACTCGGAGGTTTGTGAATCTTTGGAATTCTCTACCCCAAAGGGTTGTGGATGCTCTATCTTTGAATATATTCAAGGCTGAGATAGACAGATTTTGGTCTCTCAGGGAATCAAGGGATAGGGGGAGCGGACAGGAAAGAAGATCAGCCATGATTGTACTGAATGGCAGAACAGGCTCAAGGGGCAGCATGGTCTACTCCTGCTTCGATTTCTTATGTTCATGTTGCAGCTCAAGCAGAAGCCACTCAACATGTCAGTGCTGCAGTGGAAGCTCAGACTGAGGTCATGAGATCCTTGCTTTTTACCATACAAGCCCAACTTGGTACCATGCGGCTTAGATTGCTGCCATCATGACTGTAGATCGCAAAGAGGTTTACAGGCTCTCACAGCAGTCCAGCAATCTTTGCTCCAGCAGATTAGTAGGGTTGCTGAGGTCCTGCCCCAGGAGAGTGGCAGTGCCTCCATGGAGCATGAACCTGCTGTCCTCTCTCAGGATGACAGCATTCATGCTCCCACCACTGCCACCTCCACCGGAGCCCCTGCTGATGCCTGTCAGCCAGCCACCCCAGACTGCTGATGCTCAAGCTGAGGTGCTGTAGTCTGAAGCCGGACCCTCAAGGCCCAGAGCTCTTTGAGGGCATCCTGCTTGGTCATCTGCAGTTTCCCCCAGTGAAAGTCAGCAGCTGTCCACAAGCTATATTGTAACCACTGGGGTAACACTGCATAGGAGCACCGGGACAGGCAAGGGCACTGGTGAGACAGGCACTAAGGGAATGCAGCAGGGTCAATAGTTCAGTATTGTATATATTATTGAAAGTGTTGGTGGATAAAATTGTTATGGAATGGTTTCTTTGGGGTGTCTTTTAGTTCAGGATTTTGATCAAGAGGACGCTGTGATGACCTGTAATAGACAGATGGAAAAGTGGGGAATTGTGGAACAATGGTAATGTGGGAATGATTTTAGGGGAAACAGAGATTGATTAGCTGCTCAAGGACAGTCCGTCCAGAATAATGGGATCCTGAATGCCTCCTCCCTCCTCCTCTTCCCTTCCTCCTCCTCATCTTCCCGAGGTCCTCGCCAAAGGCCTGGTGGTGACAGCTGCGCCCTCATGACAGCACATAGCAGACCACACGCATTTGGAGACACGGTCCGCCGAGGATTGTAGGGCTCCCCTTGAGCGGTCCAGGCAGCAGAAACATTGTTTTAGAAACCTGGTGGTTTACTCCATGATGTTCCTGGTAGCATAATTGCTCTTGCTGTAGGAGCACTGACCATACATGGTCAGGAGTCATGATCTACATATAGAGCGGATAGCCCTCATCAACAAGCAACCACCCTCTGGTTTGTGGTGGAGAGTCAAATATGGCTGGAACGACTGACTGGTGCAGGATAAAAGCATCATGGCTGCTGTCAGGACAGTGGGCATTCACCGACATGATGCACGGTCACACATTAAGGGAGTTATAGTCCTTGCTGATCTGGTTCATCTCTCCATTGAGATGCAGTGCCCGCAGAGCCAGGTGTGTGCAGTCGATGACTCCCTGCACCATTGGGAATACCACTACCCTGGCAAAGCTGGTTAGAGGTATTAGAGGCCAGGTATGAATCATAGAATTGTAGAGCAGTACAGCATAGAAGGAAATCAGCCTGTTGGCCCATCGAGTCTGCCCAGGCTCTTTCAAAGAGCAATCCAGTTAGTTCCACTCACTGGCAATGTTCCCTCTAATTTCTGTGCACAGTCTGCTTATTGCACTGCGTGGTCCCTTTAAAATTGATGCACAGCCTTTTAAAAGCTATTAAATCTGTTTCCACCATCCAATTATCCATTAAACTGCTTTTTTTCCACAGGCAACAAGTGGACAGACAGAATAACAGTTAAAGTTTCAATCTCACCTCTCTGCTCCGTAAAAAAGGGTGAAATAATAAACAACATATCTTGTCACTTTTACGTTCTGACTTACTTGTTTTTGGTGTTCCTTTCTTTTAAACTCTTCTAACTACAAACCAACTATCCTGCATTTTTGTTTTAGCTTTGCATTCCAGACCTACTGCTATGCATCACAGTCTTTATTTAAAATCTCTTTTCTCCTCTGTCCCTTTTCTGTTAATTCAGAAGAAATGTCCCTGATATTTTTCCAGCTAGGGATTTGCCAGCAGGCTTATCAAACAAGCTGATTACCCTGTCTCCCAGGAGTACATCTTTCACAGACACATGACTTCCTGCTCACATGAATAGAATCATCATTACCACAATGGGTGTGAGTATTTCTTGAGCTACCCAAGATGAGAGAACAAATTGCTTAATGGCCCGGTCATTCTGGTTTGTCTGGCCTTAATACACATTCTTAATGACTACGTGCTGAGGGACGCACTAAAGCTTGGGGCAGCCGCAGCAAAGACTCAATGGGGAAAGACCACAGTGTAAGGTCCCCCCACCAAGCTGGACTGAGAGGCTGGATCCATGGGAAACCCCTCGAACTGTATTGTTAATGTTCTCAATTGCTGTAAATGTAAAACTGTAATTGACATGACAATTGTGAAACGGAAGGGTTGGGAAGAAACTCATGACAGTATTGAAGGAAACTGATCTCCCTTGCAATGTTTGTATTTTTTGGTGCTGTTTTGAAACTGTTTGGCAATGTAATTTTTACAGATTTTTATGAATAAAGTATATTTTGGAAATAAAAAAAAAACACATTCTTTAGTGTCTGCAGCACATGGCCTGTTCTAAAACTATGGAAATTCACTTGGTTTTAAAAAACAACCCCTTAACATATCTGCCAAAACTTCATAAATCTTAAAACCCAATGGAAAACTGCACTGCAAATGCAGAAGTTGCTTCTTTTATTAGTACTAGAAATAATTGAGATTTTTTCTTAAAAAAGAAAGCATTGTTGAAGACTGCAACAAACTGACCACAATTCAAGACTGCATCAGGAATTTAGGGAAGCAGAGCTAACAAATGAGAGAATCATACAGAACAGCTGTGCAGGGTTTTTGAAAGAGCTGTCAAATTAGTCTGACTCACTTGCTCCTTCCCCATAGCTGTGCAAATCTTTCCTTTTCAAGTATTTATCCAATTCCCTTTTGAAAACTGAATATGCTTCCTTTACCCTTTCAGGTAGTGGATTTTCACTAAGAAAAAAATTCTCCACATCTCCCTTCTGATTCTTGTGCCAATTGTCTTAAATCTATGTCCCCTAGTTACAGACCAGCAGAAACAGTGACTCCTTAATTACTCTATCAAAACCCCTCATCGAGTCATTTACAGCACAGAAGGAGACCATTCAGTCCATTGGGTCCATGCTGGCTCTCCACAGAGCTGTGCAGTCAGTCCCACTCCCTGTCTCAATCCCCTTGGCCTGCAAGTTCATTTCTCTCAGGTGGCCATCCAACCTCTTCTTGAAGTCAGTGATCGTCTCGGCTTCCAGCACCCTTATGGACGGTGAGTTCCAGGTCATTACCATCCGCTGCGTAAAAATGTGCTTCCTCATATTCCTGCTGCATCTTTTGCCCAAAACTTTCAATCTGTGTCCTTGCACCATTTGTTAATGGGAATCTTTTTCCTTGTCTAACTTCTCTAAGGCTGTCATAATCTTATACACTTAAATCTCCCTTCAATCTCCTTTGTTCTAAGGAGAACAAACCCAGCTTTTCCAACCTAACTTTGTAACTAAAATCCTCCAACCCTAGAACCATTCTGGTAAATCTCCTCTGCACCCTCTCAAGGGCCCTCATATCCTTCCGAAAGTGTGGTGACCAGAACTGGATGCAATATTCCAGTTGGGGCCTAACCAAAGCTTTATAAAGGGTCAGCATAACTTGCCTGCTTTTGTATTCAATGTCTCTATGTATAAAGCCCAAGATCCCATATGCTTTATTAACCACTCTCTCAAAATGTTCTCTCACCTTCAAAGACCTATGCACCTGCATCCCAGGTCCCTTTGCTTGTGCACGATCTTTAGAACTGTGCCATTAAGTATATATTGCCTCTCCCTATTCCTTCTGCCAAAATGCATCACCTCACACATGTCAGTATTAAATTCCATCTGCCACCTCTCTGCCCATTCTGCTAGCTTATCTATGTCCTGTTGCAGGTGGTTCATATCCTTACTGTTTGCCTCACCTCCAAGTTTGGTATTGTCATCAAATTTTTGATTCTACTCTGTATTCTAAGATCCAAATCATTTATATATAGCAAAGAAAGCAGTGGTCCCAGCACTGATCCTTGAGGATACCACTGTCTACCATCCTTCAGTTTGAAAAGTAACCATTTACCACGACTCACTGTTTTCTGTCCTTAAGCCAATTTTTTATCCAATTGGACACTGACCCTTCAATTCTATGAGCCTCATAATTCTGTATACATCTCTTAAATCTCCCCATAAACTTCTCTGCTCTATAGAGAACACTTTCAGCTTCTCTAACCTCTCCAGGTTTAAATATAAGGCCTGAGGTGAAGATCCAGAGCAGAGGTTATACAAGTAAAAGAAGGATTTCTTCAGTATGCAAAATGCGTATGATAATTTTATTTACCATGACACCAGCATTGGTGTCCTTCAAAATTACTACCTCAATCCCATTTCATAGTTTATAAAAGTAATTTTACAGCTAGCCTGGCCCATGTATTTTCACAATAGCTGAGGTAGTATCAGATTGAAGTTATTGGCATTATGGAACGTTATGTGGTTTGGGGAGTAGGTGATCAAGGAATGCTGACTGGATATTAGAAATAAATGCCAGAAAGCTTAACCTATTTAGAAAGAGGAATATTAGGGAAAATACAACTTAGATTGGGGAAGCTTGGTGACTAAGCGTCACTCCATCAGGCATATTTTCAATCTAAACCTGGTTCCATTCTTATCTATCCAGTCATAGCCAGAGAATCAACTGCAGTGATTCTATTCTTGCTTCCACAGCGTTACCTCTGGTGTCCCCCAAGGATCTATTCTTGGCCCTCTCCTATTTCTCATTTGCATCCTGTCCCTCATCGACATCATCCGAAAACATGATGTCAATTTTCACATGAATGTTGACAATATCCATCTCTGCCTCACCACCACCTCTCTTGAACCCTCCACTGCCTCTAAATTATCAGACTGCTTGTTCGACATCAAGTACTGGATGAGCAGAAATTTCCTTAAACTAAATATTGGGAAGGGTGAAGCCATTGTCTTCGGTCCCCACCACAAACTCCATTCCCTAGCCACCGACTCCATCTCTCTCCCTGGAAGGTGTCTGAGGTTGAACCAGACCATTCGCAGGTTTGCTGTTATATTTGACCCCGAGATGAGCTTCCAACCACATATTCGTGCGATCACTAAGATCACCTATTTCCACCTCTGTAACATCGTCTGACTCCTCGCTGTCTCAGCTCATCTGCTGCTGAAACCCTCATCCATGTTACTGCTAGATTTGACTATTCCAATGTAGTCCTGGCCACCCTTCCACATTCTACCCTCTGTAAACCCTCCAAAACTCTGCTGCCCATATCTTAACTCACACTGTCCCATTTACCCATCATCCCTGTGCTCAATGACCTATTGTAGCTCCTGGTTAAACAATACCTCAGTTTTGAATTTCTCATCCTCGTTTTCAAATCCCTCCATGGCCTTGCCTCTCTTGATCTCTATAATCTCCTTCAGTTCAACAACCCTCCAAGATATCCGTGATTCTACGAATCTGGCCTCTTGAGCATCCTGATTTTAATCGCTCCACCACTGGTGACCATGCCTTCAGCTGCCAAGTCCCTAGGCACTGGAATTCCCTCCCTAAACCTCTCCACCTCTCTTCTTTTTCCTCCTTTAACATACTCCTTAAAACCCATCACTTTCATGTGCTCTAATATCTCCTTATGTGGTTTGGTTCAAATTTTGGTCGATAATTCTCCTGTGAAATGCCTCGGGATACTTAATTATGTTCAAGATGCTATATAAATGCAAGTTTTTATTGTTGTTACTTTGTCAGTATGGAAGTACAGTAGCACCGGTATCATGAGTGCAAATGTCAGTTGGATCCTTTGTAGATGTAAAGTTCATAACCACTGTGGACAGCCCTTGTCTGACAGCTAAGATTGAAGGTGATTTATTCCACAACATGTATGTGATGGATACAACTTATATAGTGTGCTTGTAATACAGCTGCTTTGAGGTGCAGCATTTCAGTCTCAGCTGCATTCTTGCTGGTGACCTTCACTTGGAATTTTTAAAAGTAGTTCTATTTAGTGAAACACTTTTGGTATTACAGGGTTGTTGTATTTTACAATTAACTCTAACTTTCTGCTGTTTACACCCCTTTCATTACACACAGCTGCAGCAGTGATACCACTTGGCATGATTCCCACTGCACTTTCTGGTCCTGGCAAGAGGCCACAAAGCATGATTATTGCAGCAGTGTTGAGTAGATATGGGCTACTGACTTAACAGTAACAGTCAGAGGTGAAGGAGTTAATATTCCTACCACTTGATCTTGAGGATAAAGCCAGGTTGGTTTTCTTAAATGTCAGACACTAGGCAGCGCTTTGTGTCAACTTGCAATGCACAGCCATAACTGTGCAATAATACCAAATTAAACATTAAATATGAATTATTAATAGACAGAGCATACTTAGTAGTAATTCTAACCTACTTGCATTTACAGGTGTTGCCCTTATTAAGAGATACAGCAGCTAAAAGTTATTTTGGTACAATAACATCACCCACAAACAATGCAAGGATTTCATTTAGAACCATTTAGAATCAGTGATGAGTTTTAATATCAATCTCCTCATAACTTTTGCTAAATGAATAAAAATGGTTTGCCAAACATTTTGGGTGCAGGTATTTTGCCAGTTAATAATGCCTGCTGTAATTAATCAAAATTGCATTACATTCTTAGATTTCTCCATAATAGACCAGTAAATAATGCCACTGCAAAGAAATATGACTTAATTCAACAAAAATTCTTCTTAAAATAAAACCAGAATCATATTTAAAACATTCTGTCAACGTAGTATTGTGTCATTCAGCAGAAAGTAAACACAAACTGTTCAACAGGGATGAGTGAATAGTTGCCCTTTGAATGCCGCAGCAGGGCTGTCGTCAAGTTCTCTCTACCATGCAGGCAGGAGACAGCTCGGAGGAAGTGGTTAGGGATCACTTTCTATTAAACTGGCTTTTTGCTAGAAATTATGTTCAGCCAACTGTTCTCATTGTGCCACCATGTCAGGATTTCACTTTATTTCATATTGTTACTTTAAATTTCTCCATTTGGTTTAATGTTGGCAACAAATAAGCGAGGCCTAGATTGAGCCACCCTTCAATTTCCCAGCCTCTCTCATATAGCCTGGCTGCAACTAGAATTCACATTGTGGAAATCAAGTGTGATCCTGTGTCCTCCCTGACGCAATGCAGTACAAATTCCAAGCACTTCACTATCGATTAACAATTTATTTTATATTTTACACATGATGTAGTCCTTTTGCTTTTTCTAATAATATATTTTCAATGTATAACCATGTGTAACTCAATTGATAAGGTAGGCAGGATGTTTCAGGCAGTTTGCAACAACTGTACATAATTCAGAATATTCATGACCATTCTCCATTTTTGTAATTTGCCTCTTACAGGGTAGATCTCAATATTAGTAATCTTATTGTATGAACACTTACCACACATGCATCAAATTCAGGAGCATTAACCAATTCAAAATAATGACTCAACACCACAGTTAAGTTAACAAGCAATAATTTCTGCCCTTTTATATATTGTTTTGATGCTTTTATTGCTAATATCCACATTCAGGAAATTGGCTCACAAGGTTATAAGGTGATGGAATGTGGGGGGACTTCTGGAGTTGACTAATTATTGGTGCAATCAGAGGAAGAAGTTACAACAGCGATATAGGGAAAATTAACATGTTAAGGAAATAAGAGGCATACCTCAAAAATCAGCACTAGGATCAGTTTTGTTTACATTGTATTTAAGTGATTTAGAATGGGGATAGAAACAACACAGTCTTGGTTTGTTGTTGATACAATATTGGGGAGAAGGAAGGGACTGAAATTAATAGGAACAACTGAGCTAATTACAGAGAAATGTAGATTGGAATTATAAGTGGTAGATATCAGTAAGTAGCACAAAATTCTGCTTGACTGAGTGCTTAACTTGAGAACTTGGTAAGTGTGGGAATTCGGTGCACTGAGGGAGGAGGTGCTGTTCTGCTCTTTTGCAGAACAAGCAGTGATCCAAGAGCAGGAGCCGGAGACAGTGAAACCTGAGAGCTGAAGCCCAGAGGCGTTAATTATTTGAGCAGGTAGGTGATTTGTTGGTGAGTTTTAAGGTTTTTTTCCTTTCTAAACTGGAGCAGTAGTTTAAACTGATACGAGGGATATATAAGTATTATATTAAATTTGTAGTTTAACTAATTAAACTGTTTAATATAACTACAAATTATTATTCAGTGATATTTCTAAACTGAAACCTAATTAGTTAAAACAAAACACAATAGAGCTGACAGGGCAGGTGATGTGTTGAAGCTGTAGCATGTGGGAGCTGGTGGACACCAGTGTGATCCATTGCAACCACATCTGCGGTACGTGTCTGCAGTTCGAGGAACTTCAGCTCAGAGTTGATGAGCTGCAGTCTGAAATTCAGACATTGTGATGCATCAGGGAAGGGGAAAGTTACCTGGACACTTAGTTCCAAGAGGCAGTCACACCCCTTAGGCTAAGTAGTTTAGTTTACAGATACAGCACTGAAACAGGCCCTTCAGCCCACCGAGTCCGTGCCGACCATCAACCACCAATTTATACTAATCCTACACTAATTCCACATTCCTACCACATCCCCACCTGTCCCCATATTTACCTACCACCTACCTAAACTAGGGGCAATTTATAATGGCCAATTTACCTACCAACCTGCAAGTCTTTTGGCTTGTGGGAGGAAACCGGAGCACCCGGAGAAAACCCACGCAGACACAGGGAGAACTTGCAAACTCCACACAGGCAGTACCCAGAATTGAACCTGGGTCGCTGGAGCTGTGAGGCTGCGGTGCTAACCACTGCGCCACTGTGCCGCCATTCTCAGTGACAGGAAGGTGTGACTATGAGTGAGGCAGGTATGGGGAACCAGAAATGGATTTGTCCAACTGGTTCGAGGTTCTTACAGCTTGTGTGGACTAGAGCAAGGACTGCAGGGTGGATGAGCAAACTGACCACAGCACTGTGGTGCAGGGGGCCATTCAAGTGGAGGGAGTAAAAGGTAATGTAGCAGTGGTAGTAGGGAACAGTATAGTTTGGGGGATGGATATTGTTATCTGCAGCTGGGAGTGTGAGTCCAGAAAGGTTTGTTGCCTGTCTGGTGCTAGGGTTAAGGACATCTGCTTGGGGCTGGAGAGGACCTTGGAGTGGGATGGGAAAGATCCAGTTGTCGTGGTCCATGTGAATACCAATGACATAGGTAAGACTAAGAGGTTCTGCTGAGGGAGTATGAGCAGCTAGGAGCTAAATTAAAAAGCAGAACCACAAAGGTAATAACCCCTAGATTACGAGCAAATTGGCATGGTGTCAATAAGATCAGAGAGTTGATTGCGTGGCTCAAAGATTGATATGGGAAAAATGGTTTTTGATTCATGGGGCACTGGCACCAGTATTGGGGAAAGCAGAAGCTGTACCATTGGGATGGCCTTCACCTGAACTGTGCTCGGAACCAGTGTCCTGCCCAATCGTATAACTAGGACTGTAGAGAGGGCTTTAAACTAAATATTGGGGTGGGCAGGGAGGGTTCAGGTGAGGGGAAATTTAATAAGAAATGACAAGGCTATAGTGCAGGGTAGCGATATGGGCAATGATAACCAGAATGTGTCAGGAAGGGACAGAGCGTACAAACATAAGAGTGCACCTACAGATAAGAACAGAATAGGGAAAATGGTAAAAAGACAGAATTAAAGGCTCTCTATCTGAATGCATGCATCATTTATAACAAGATGGATGAATTGATAGTACAAATCAAAATAAATGGCCATTACAGAGACATGTTTGCAAGGTGATCAAGGCTGGGAACTAAATATTCAATGGTAGTTGACATCTCTGATGGATAGGAAGAAGGGAAAAGGAGGTGAGGTAGCTCTGTTAATAAAGGATGAGATCAGTATGGTAGTGAGAAATGATCGTGGCTTGGAAGATCAAGAAGTAGAATCATTTTGGGTGGAGATAAGAAATAGCAAAGGAAAGAAGTCACTGGTGGGAGTAGTTTATAGGCCCCCTAACAGTAGCTACACTGTAGGACAGAGTATAAATCAAGAAATAATGGGGGCTTATAGGAAAGGTACTGCAATAATCGTGGGCAATTATAACCTCCATATTGTCATGAAGGTGGTTCCTTTTTTTTTGAAGTATTTGTGTTTAAAAGATGGTGAAAAATACCTCAGAAGATGCCTAGACCTGGTTATTTTTAGAAGGGTCACTGGAAGGACACTTGGGACTGTGTTTAAAAAAAGCACACTGGAAGTCACATCTTAAGCTAAGTAAACAGCCGGAGCCTTATGTACTATGAAAGTGTTTGGATTTAGAGAAGTCACATATCTGGATTTATGGCTGCTAGGAGTTTTGGTTTCATATTTGGATATTGTTTAAATGCTCAGTTGGTGTGTATCCTGCTAAGAGAGAAGCCACCCAACTCATCCTTTTCCACCTGCTTTGGAAAATCTTATGAGAATCCAGTGTGATAGCTGAAACCACTCATGCAAGTAATTCTCCTGAAAAGCCTACAAGACTACTCCTCAACATATCCTGAACAGAACTGCTCCAGAAAGATTCCAGTGACAACTGTCTACATGTACCCAGACACCAGACCAAAGGGCCATCTGGAACATTCCATATCTTATCCTTTTTCTTCAAGAAGTGACAATAACTTGGTCAAAGTATTTTTTTTAAAGTTGCTCTCAGTAGAGCCAGTTTCTTTCATTTTTCTTTAATCTGTGTGTGCGCACTGGTGTGTTAGGATATTTTAGAAGGGTAGGTATTTATACTTTCATATTTCAAACCGTGTGCTAATAAGCTTTGCATATTTAATGAATAAGTCTTGTTTTATAATAAATCAACAATTTTGTTGTTTATTAAAGAAAGCTGGTTGGTGGATTTTTATTCTGAAACTAATATAGATAAAGTATATAATTGGCTGTATTGGTAACTGGGTAAAACATTTAAATATATGTTGTGACCAGTGGAGTAGTGGAACTAGTGAAAGACAGTGCATTCCTCCAACCTTGGTCATAACAATATAGGTTGGACTAATCAAATTGGAAAAGGTAGCCTGGAGGATGAGTTCATCGTATGTATTAGGGACAGTTTCTTAGAACAATATGTTCTGGAACCAAGCTGGGAGCAGGCTATTTCAGACCTGGCTATCTGTAATGAGACAGGATTAATAAATGACCTCATAGTAAAGGATCCTTTAGGCAAGTATGTTCATAATATGACAGAATTTTGCATTCAGTTTGAAGTTGAGAACTTTTGGTCTGAAACTACTGTCTTAAACGTAGATAAAGGCAATTATAAAGGTATGAAGACAGAGTTGGCTTAAGTGGACTGGTAAAATAAGTTAAAAGGTAAGACAGCAGAGAAGCAGTGGCAGACATTTAAGGAGATATTTCATAAATTTCAACAAAGATACATTTCACTGAGAAAGAAATACTCTATAAGAAGGATATCTGTGGCGAACTAAGGGAGTTGAGGATGGTATCAAATTGAAAGAAAAGCCGTAAAATGCTGAAAAGATTAGTGGTAGGCTAGAAGATTGTGAAAAATATAGAAAACAGCAGAGAATGACTAAAAAGAGAGAGAAATTGAAGTATGAGAGTAAACTAGCATGAAATATAAAAACAGACAGTAAAAATTTCTACAAATATATGAAAAGGAAGAGAATAGTTAAAGTAAGTGTTGGTTCCTTCGAGGATGAAACTGGGGAATTAAAAATGGGAAACAAGAAAATGGCAGAGACTTTGAACAAGTATTTTGTATCTGTCTTCACAGTAGAAGACACAAAAAGCATCCCAAGAGTAGCAGAAAATCAAGAGGCAAAAGAGATGGAGGAACTTAAAACAATCACTATCACTAGAGGTAAAGTACTAGGAAAACTAATGGGAATGAAGGTTGTCAAGTCTCCTGGACCTGATGGCCTGATGGAGGAATGTATCCTGGACTTTAACAGACTATATAGAAGATTGAGGAAATTCAATTTGGAGATCCCTGCTTCAGTGCTAGCATTTAAATTGTTAGATTGTGCTAGGGTGTCACATATGGACAGGCTCCTGGTTTTAACTGGGGTTCAGTTCTTGGACAAAGACTCCCTGTTGGATCAAATGTCTGCTGCCTTAAATAAATTCCTGGGGAAACAATCATTTCTGGCAGCTCTGGTAGACACAAAGAATGGAGGACTCAATGTTTACTAGATTTTGAAATGGTCCAGATACTGGAAGCAGGCATAAGTACCATGGAAAAGTTAAAGACAGGAGAAATGAGAATAAAAGCACCTGTAGCAGGTCTGACTATTACAGTGGAAGACAGAATTGGAACAGCAATCATAGGCAAATTAATCCCAGGAATGTGCAAGCAACAGTTAATATGTGGTTCAGATGTGACTCAAAGTATCATTATGTAATGAACTACCCTAAGTGGAGGGGCAGAGTCCTCGAAATAACACACAACACAGAGAATTCTGAGGCATAAAAGGAAGATACTGATGAACCTGAACAAATTGTACTAGTCACAAGGAGTTTTAATCCTGTGATGAATGTGTTAGTTGTGGATTTGTTCAACTGTGCTGTATTGGAAAGTGCTTGCACGCTGACAGTATGCGCAACTGATTGGTTACAATGTTACTTGGCTTCACTTAGTAGTGAGGATTGAAGCAAGGTTAAGGAGTATAAAAGCTTTAGGTTTGGTGATGACAACACATTGAAGTCACTGAAGAAAGTAAAATAGCTGGAATGAGCCACTTTATCACTACTGATGTAGTCTCTAGTGAGATACCTTTACTGTTGAGTAAGCCTTCAATGAAAAAGGCACAAATGAAACTTGATATGGAGCATGATGAGGCAATTGTTTTTGGAAAGTCAGTGAATTTGCAAATCAGGGCATTATTTTATACCCTTAACAAAAACCTGATGTTTCTAGTCAGAGTGTTAGAGAAGTATTAATGGCATCAGGTGTTATGAATCAGAGAGATAAAAAGCAAATTGTCTTAAAGTTACACAAACAATTTGCTCACCCTTCTTGTCAGAGATTAAAAACCCTGCTAAAGGATGCAGGTTTGACTGATGAAGCGTGTATGAGGATAATAGAAGAGTTTAGTGAAAACTGTGAAATCTATAAAAGGTATCAGAGGACACCATCACGTCCTATTGTAAGCCTTCCATTGGCACATGACTTTAACAAGGTAGTTGCCATGGATTTAAAGGTGTGGGACAAAGACAGGAATATTTTCATTCTACATTTTATAGATGTAGCAACTAGATTTAGTCTTTCTACAATAATAAATAGCAAGGACAAAAGGGTGATTATAGACAAAACTATGGAGAAATTGGACTGGAGTTGGGGCACCAGCTAAGTTTCTGACTGATAATAGAGGGAAATTTGCCAATGACAAGTTCAGAGACATGTGTGAAAACATGAGCATTTTGGTTATGAATACTGCAGCTGAAAGTCCTTTCAGCAATGGGCTCTGAAAGGAATCACAAAGTGATTGATTAAATGCTGTATAAATCTTAGCTGACCAGCCAAACTGCAAGTTGACAACTGTCCTGGCATGGGCAGTTAATGCGAAGAATTCACTTCAGATGGTTGGAGGATATAGCAGGGATAGGCACCAACATATTGCACCACAGACATTTGACAAAATTATTGACTCAGCCCACAAAACCCTACACCAATGAAATTACTTAGACTCTGCTCCCCTTGCCATTGCACAGAGAAACTTAACTCCTCTCCCCCGCAACCAGTGTTCCCCCTCGGTTCCCTGGACAGGGTTCCAAAGGCGCTAGAGTGCTGGGCAGCGGCACGAAGAATGCACCGCAACAGAAGGCAGGAGCGTAATGGTTATTAATGCATTGATTTTCATTAATTTAAATATTTAAATGGAGCTCCCATCGTCGAGCAGCAGGTGTCTGCCACGAGGCCTCGCCTGCCGGCAATATCGGGCTGGGACTTCCTGGCGTCGGGGTACGTGGCAGCCCTCTCTGGAGGCATTTTCCAACACCCCCGCTATGACCCCCGACGCTGGGTGGGGGGGGGGGGGTCAGTAAAATGCAGCCCTACATATTGACCTTGCTGGATTGAAACAAATGCTAGAGAGAAAGGAAATCTCCAAATGAGTAGATGAAAGTAATCAGCTATCTGATTGTTTCACAAAAAGAAATGCTAGGACAAAGAAATTGTTAAGGGTGCTAGAGAAGGGGTGTCTCATAATGTAATACTTTGTACCCAATATGGAATTTATTTTGAAATGTTCTTTGAGCATATTAATAATTTGTACCTTATATGGAATTTATTTTGAAATGTTGCTTGAGCATGTTAATCTACGTTGTATTATAACAGAAAGAAGGGAATATGTTAATCAGTTAATTGTGTATCAATTGTTTAATTATATGCAGGTGGAGGGTGTTAATTTGGGCCTTAATTGAGCATTTATAAGAAGACACTTACTGAGACTGGTGAAGGGTTTGAGTGAGGAGCTACACATTTGTAATCCTTTTATTCTGTACAATAAATGTGAAATTGAGTAAAGATAGGCTCCAGCATTATCCTTCCACAACAAACTTTCTGGACTTTAACAGTCATGACCTCCCTGATCATTTTGAGGTTGGTCAATGTGGCTTTAGAGGATCAGCTCCGTTTTACTCCCCGGATTCTCTGTCACCTGTCTTTAGCCTTCAGGTTTGGCCTGGAAGTCTGTGTGGTCCTGGATTTGCCTTTGGACTAGGTATGTCAGGATTCCCCAGTTCCCAGATAGATCCCCTTCCTGCCAAGTTAGCCAAATCTTGGGCTTGATCCCACCCCACCCCACCCTCCAGTTGACCAAATCTAGCTCAGTCACTGCTTGGCGGCACAGTTGAGGGAAAGTGAACAGATGGTTTCGATTTGATGCTGACCCAATGGATCACAAATGGGCTGAATTTTACTAGCCCTCCGACATCGGGGGTTGTGACAGGGGACCCGGAAAATTCTTCCAGGAGAGGCCCGCCACAACCCCCGACACCGGGAAGGCCCGTTGCATTTTACCAGTGGCGACGAGGCCTTGGTGCGGCCCCCCCATTGCTCGGCGGTGGAGTCTTAATTTTCATATGTAAATGCATTGTATTGTGTTCAAATAAACTTACCTTGTCCCAACGGCCATCCCATGCCAATATTCTGGCTAGCGGCCAGAAGAACCACGCCTTCAGATCTCAGTTCGGAGATCCAAGGCGTGACACTGTTGGGGAGGAGTGAAATTGTTAGTGCAGTGGGGTGGTGGGTGGGTCGAGCGGGGAGAACTATTGTAATCAGTTGTCGGGATGATGGGAAGGGGTTGAGGATCAAAGGTTCTAAAGTTAGCAGAGAAAGTTCAGGAAATTGAAAGGTGCTTTTTTGGAGTGATATGTCACTGTAATAAATGAGGACTCAGTGGGGGAGGGGGTGGGAGAGGGGAAGCTAAGTTGGAATAAAATTGTTTGACAGGTTGTAGTGAAGCTGGACCTTTAAAAATTGAAATGAGAATGAAGGGCCTGAAGCCCTTTAAAAATGGCGTCGGCGCCTGTGTGGTGGCGCCGATGCCATTGCCGGGGACGGAGTGGCCGCCTCCTTTACATCATCGTGGGTGGCTGCTCTGCCCCCTCCAGGATAATGAGCCGCTGCGCATGTCTCGTGTGTGTGCTGCGCACTTATTCAAGCTCGCTGCTGAGAACGGCGGTAAGCCGATAAAATGCAGCGCATGGTCTTTTTCTTTGCTCTTCTTTGGTCATCTAACTACTAATCCTTGTAACATTGTATTTTGAGAGGTATATATGTGAAAAAATCATCAGCTAAATGGAAATTTTTTGTCCACATCTCAGGATAGAGCCATAATCCCCTGCCTGCCAGATAATCATCATTTGACTTTATTTTCTGACTGCTGCGTGCCAACTGCAAACTCCTCTCATATTTGTTCTATGTCTTTTCCTTTTGCCTTTTCATCTATTGTCATTGTTGCTTCTTGCAGTGTGAAATACAATGTTATAAGAGGCTAGTGACATTGACATTTTAATGGAAGTCAAGAGTACAGATCTTCTAAACTCATGCTAAGGAGGCCTGACAACTATAGTCCTCCATGTCATCAGACTGTGGAGGCAGAGGTACAGGTGGGGCTGGAAAGAGATGGACTAAGGGACTGAGGAGAAAATAAACAGCAATAGGAAGGAAGATGCTGTAGTCTAGATGGCGGAGATCCAACGATTTTTTTTCTAATATCACCAACATGAAATAATAATACAAGAATCTTACATGTTGGTTACAATGTTTCAAGGCCATCATAAATATAATTTTTAATATTAAATATTTAAAAATTATACATGTATTAGATAAAAATAAATGTTCTGGGGTGGGGCTAGTGGCTGTGATCTCATTGGCAATCTCCTCCCACATCCATCGTATGAAACGTGCCATTGTCTATCAGTCAGCATATTCCACTCCTTAAGTGCATGGAGGCTACATAGAATGCTCCATGAAAACTGCTTCTAATCAATGCTTGACTGATAAATAAACAATTTTCCATTTTAGTGCCTCCAGGCTTGTCTAAATCAGAGTATTATCAATTAGCCCTAATATTGTGGGCTAAAACCAGATTTTTAAACAGACGTGCAATAATAGTACTTAGCGCCTGCTTTCCTCCTTTCCTCAAAATAACACTCTATGTGTTTAAATATTTAAATGCCCAAAATTATAACCAATGCAGCACAATCGATAAACAGATCTACAGCGGCACATTTTCTTTTTTTCAGAGTCAACCCAATACTTGACTTCTTTAAGGCTCCCTGCCCTTATGATGGAGTCTTTGTGTGTAGATTGAGTTCAATGTAGCTTCTGTAAGACATGCCACATGTCAGATGATTGGGAAGCCACGGGCTTCGATTAACCCAGCCCCGTTAATACTGATACCTGCATTTGATGAACCGTCTAATAGTGTGCTAGTGAATTGTTGGACGCTTGCGTACGATTACGTTGGGTCATAGGTATCTCCTGACCATCATGGATTTGTCCACTCGATTTCCAGAGGCAATACATTTGAAAAAGATCACAACAGAAGTTGTAATTGAGGGGTTGGTGCAGTTTTTCACTCAGTCTGGGTTGCCAAAAGAAATTCAGTCAGACCAGGGGTCAAATTTCATGCCAGGTCTGAAAGTAGTGGTCTTAGGCCCATTTGTGAATATGACGATACACGATGAGCAATGATCTGATTAGGGTAGCCATTATCAAGCAGGACAGCTTTGATGCGCCCTGTTCTGCATCAAGCTTGCATGGTTAGCAAATAGCTCAGGCCCTATTTACGAGATTGCTGATAAGACCAATCTTATAGCACGTGGAGCTGTAGGAATCCCAATGCAGATCTTTAAAGTGCCCAGTCCAGCTCAAAGTACCTGGAAGGGTAAGGTACCTCTAAAATTTGAGCAACAGGTGAAGCTAGCCATTTCACACTGCTACTATGCAGCAGCAACACAAGTGATATTTTCCACTAACAGGATGCTGCCACCAAGCCAAAAAGATGTTCTGCTACAACACAAAGAGTAATGTGGCATATGAATTCCAATGTTGGTGCGATGCCAAGTACATAGACTGTACGCCCCAATGACTGGCGGATTGTATCAAATAGCATGTCCCTTCAGCTGTTCGCAATAGACAGAGTACTGACTGTACTCAACCAGCCCACACTTGCAAAACTCAGAACACAATGTCTAATGTTAGATATGATTTCGTGATTGGACAGCACTTATTGAACAATCCTGAGTGTGCTAAGAATTACACTAACAACCAATTTAAGATTATCAGTTGGGCTCGCAATGTGGCTTGCACTTACACTTGCTAGAAGCTACATATATTCATACGCAGGGACCTGTCCTCTGCAGGCAAAAGGATCATGTCCAGGCTTTGTACCTTTTTGAAATTAGACAAAGTGTGGGGGACAATAATAAAAGCTCCCTTGACAATAATAAAAAGGGGACTGGGGTATAAAGGCCACCTAGAAAAAAAAGAAAAAAAAGGGTGGGGACAATAGTTCCCTGGTGCATTCTCCATGGCATCGTCTCGACCAATCAGAGTTAACTTGCCGACCAATCAGCACTCTTTTCCTATGCAGTATAAATTGTAGCTCCCTTTGAAATTTGGTAAGATGAAAAGCTTCAACAGCATGTCTCTTTTTTCATCAATATTATCTATATCTCATTGCAGACACTTTGTGTCCTCCTAACAACTTGCTTTCCTACCTATCCTTTATCGTCAGCAAATTTGGCTACTCGGTGCCTTCATCTAAGTCATTAATATAGAGGTGAGGCCCCAGCATTGATCCCTGTGACACTACGCTAGTTAGTTTGCCAACCTGAAAATGCCCCATTTATCCTGACTCTCTTCCTGTTAGTTAGCCAATCCTCGATCCATGCTAATGTATTACCCCAAAACTATGAGCTCTTATCTTGTGTAGTAACCTTTTATGTGGCACATTATCGAATACCTTTCGGAAATCCAAAACACTACATTTACTGGTTTTCCTTACATGCTCAAAGAACTCTAATAAATTTGTCAAACATGATTTCCCTTTCATAAAACCATGTTGACTCTGCTTGATTGCAATATGATTTTCTAAATGTCCTTCTACCACTTCCCTAATAACAGATTCTAGCAATTCCCTAACGACAAATGTTAGGCTAACTGGTCGTAAGTTTCCTGCTTTCTGTCTCCTTGCTTTCTTGAATATTGGTTGATTACAGAAATGCTAAAGAGTTTTTCTGTATGTTAAGAAAACCTGCCATGCCAAATGAGGATTTTTTTAATTCATCGGTTGAAAACCTACA
Organism: Heterodontus francisci; assembly: GCF_036365525.1. NCBI lineage: Eukaryota > Metazoa > Chordata > Chondrichthyes > Heterodontiformes > Heterodontidae > Heterodontus > Heterodontus francisci. The sequence continues at coordinate 95,031,636 of NC_090377.1, read as the reverse complement.
TTAAACTTTTAAAAAGGAAAGCTGGAATCCTAAAGTTAACTTTTAAAAAGCTGGCAGTCAAATTCACCCCCACAATTTGCATCTGAAATACCTCACATTCAAGGACATTGAATTGGAGACACATGTCTAACAAGAATCCCATTAGGACAATGCTTTGGCTAACTGAGTAGGTTATCCATATCACCCTCATTAGCGGGACATTCAAAGCCAACTTGAGGCATTCATGAGTGGAGGCATCCCTCCAGGGTGTAGCACTGACTATACCACCTGAGAAAGGGTTGGGTTTTAGACTCTGGACCGCATTAAAAACAAAGGGGGTTAAGAGAACCACGTGACAGTCTCCCCAGGCTGTGTAAAACAGGGAGTTTTGTTACACACATCAGACAAGCTCCTGAGACTTCGAAGCAAATAAGCTTCATGTGCTAACCAGGCAGAACCCCAGTGGGACTGTGGACCATCCAAGCCCAGAGAATGCTACAGCCAGAGACCCCAGGGGAATAGAGCCACCTACAATGCAGTCTCCAAGAAAACCCTGAGCTAGAAGGGCCAACCACAAAGTGCACTTCTATCAGTCAAAGACTTCAAGATCACAACTTCAGCCAGAAGACAACGGAATTAACCAACCCCCATGGACTGTGTATTAATTTTTACTTGTTCTGGACTCTAATCCAAACCAAATTATTTCTCATCACCCTGTATTCTATGTGTGTGTGTGATTCTTGCTTGTGTGTGCGAGTGAAAGTATAGTGTGATTTTATTATTTTATTTGGATCAGGTTTAGATTTTTGTTAAGTACAATAAACTCACCTCTTGTTTAAACTCAAGAAAATCTGTCTGATTTGTTCTTTTACAATCGCAACAAAGGAAAAAGGTAAAACACTCACTGAATTGGTAAGCACAACCACTGTTTAAAATGGAATAAAAGGTCAAACAAGAGGAAGGTCTTTCAACCCCTCCTCACCTGATCGTAACAGAAATTTGGGGGCTGGAGTCCATGGTCATACCCAAAGACAAAGGAGAAAGTGGAAGTGGGAAACCAAATTGATCCCTAGTTAAAATTTTAAAACTTCAATATAGGTTTTCTTATGGTTTTCGCTGCTAGAGTACTAACTTCCCACATTTGAGGCCAGTACCAGAGTGAAATAACTTGGGACAGGTTAAAAGCCCTATCTATTGAAGAGTTGAGGAACGTAGCTGGGCAGTTAGGGATTACTATCCATCCAAAAGCTAGGAAACCCGAAATCCTAAAACTTGTGGCCAACCATTTTGCACTTGAACCTGAAGACTCAGATACAGTTTTAGGGTCAGAAACAGACAGGGTAACGTTAGCTAAGATACAACTAGAACAGAGGAGATGAGAATTAGAATGCCAAGAAAAAGAGGGAACTTAACAGAAAGAGAAAGAGGAGGGAGAGTATCAGGAAAGGGAAAAAGAAAGGGAGGAAAGGGAAGAAGAAAGCTTTCCAGAAGGAGAAGGGGAAAAGGAAGAGTCATGAAAAAATAAACTTTGTCTTTAAAAAACGAAACTTTTTTTTAAAAAAGTGAACAATGGTCCAACATGGCCACAGAAGAAAAGGGCATTAACCTTTTGTATGTTTAGATGGTCTGTCAAAGACAAAGGACCAATATTCAAAGCCAAAAGATGATAATAAAACCCATCTCACACCTACCATAGAAACATTCCAGAATTGAATGTCTTCTTCTAAAATAAAGGAGGTGTGAAGTAGCCACGTCCTGGGCCATTGTGCGATCACCATGGGAAAGAAACCAGAGTGCCTCCTAACAGAAGGTGAGAAGTGACAGTTTTACCTTTAAAAAAGACACCCAGAGAGAGAGAAACTGACCCAGAAGGTGAACATACTTGTAACTGCTGGCATTACAGAAATCAGGAAGAATAAAATCCGATATCTATATCATACAGCAGAGAGAGAGAGAGAGAGAGAGCTAGAGGTGACCCATCACCTTCAACAGAACCTCCAATCAAGAGAGAAATCTACAATCATCACAGGCCTGCAACCTTCTATAACTCAAGTCTCAAGAGAATTCAACAGATTTATCGTAACCCAACCCCTCACAAAAACCCAACTACCTCTTTCACTTCTATACTTGTTTCCTCTTGTGTGTGCATGTGCGAGCAAATGCCTGAGTGAACGTGGTTGTGACAATTTTGAGATAAGGTGTATTTATCAATAAACAATTGACTTTCTGTTTTTTAGAACCTACAAGAAAACCTATTGTGGTCTGTTTATTTGAAAAATAAACACAAAGGGGCTAAACTGTTAATACAAATACACTTTCTGCAATCAGGTGGGGAGCTGAAGAGTGTGAACCACCCATGTCACACTATGTGTCCATAAAAAAATTGGGGGCTCGTCCAAGATCTGAACCACAAGGCAAACAAGAGATTTGGAAAATGGAAGGAAAATTGACCTCTAAAATTGTGGAAAAATAAACAAACAGGTTTTCTTGTATTCTTCTGTTTTTTTCTCTATGGTGCTAGAAACAGAAGAGATGGCCCATTTAATGCTAAAGAGTTTGTATAGCAGGGAGATAGATACCCTGATAAGTTAAACAAATGAAGTGTTGAAGATTTAAAAAGCTTAGCTACAGAGGTAGGAATCACTTTTAGACAAAACGCAAAGAAACCTGAACTGGTGAAAAGTCTAGCCAACCATTTTAAATTTATCCCTGAAGAAGAAGAAGACAACATGGAATCAGAGTCTGAAACAATAGCTCGAGCCGTTGAAAGGGCAAGAGATGCAGTTGCAGATGAAAAGGGAAGAAATACAATAGCAGCTTCAAAAGGAAAAAGAGGAAAGAGTGATGCTAAAAGAGGAAGCAGTTACAGACACTGCAAACCCAAAATGAAAATGGTGCTAGTCACTCAAAGCTTACCCCCAAATCAGAGAAAAACTTTGATGTGCTGAGACACTCAAGACTCGTGCCAAAATTTAATGAGAAAATTGAGTCATATTGTATCTCATTTGAGAAAATAGCTACTAGACTAAAAATGGCCAAGAGAATTCTGGACTCTCCTCTTACAAGGTGAGTTCGTGGGGAGGGCTTGTGCAGCTTTTTCCTTGTTATCAGAAAAAAGTTCCTCTGATTATGAACAAACTAAAACTGCAATTCTAAATGCATATGAGCTTATAGACAGAGATTCCGACACAACCGGAAACGATTCGCACAGACTTACATTAAATTCGAAAGAATCAAACATAAGGCTTTGATCGCTGGATACAGTCTCTCAAGCTAGAACCCTCATGAAAATTTGAGAGAAGTGATGTTGCTGCAAAAGTTCAAAAATAGCATTCCATGTAGTTTAAGAATTCACATAACTGAACAAAGAATTCACAAGTTGCCACCATTGTAGATGACATTGATCTCACACATAAACCCTTTACTCTGGGAAAAACCTTTCATGATAATTCCCAGAGTTTCAGAAAGGGCAGAAAGTGGGAAAGTGATAAAAGATAAAGTGTTAGCGCCAAAGAAACAAAAGGTGAGCACACAAGAAGCCCTCCACCAGTAAGGAAAGAAAATGCAGAGGGCAGGAATGTTTACCGCAGACATGTGTGTTGCCATTGCAGCAAAACGGCATATCAAAGCTGACTGATGGAAGTTAAAGGAGAAGCCCATTAATCTTGTTAGGAGTGCACAAGGTTAAAAAAGAAAAGGGTGTCCTGGCAGATTTGACTTTGGCCCTAGCCGTGGGAAAGAACTTCACAAAGAATACTGCCGTAGGTGTGGGAGAAGTAGAGAAAATTCCTGAAGGCTATCAGGATTTTGTTTTTAAAAGAATGGTGTCTCCATAACCCCCTAGTGAGGCAAGTAAACCCATTGTCCTGCTTCAAGGGGCCATTTAATCCCTTATGCTGGGTAAAGGACTGACCTTCTCACCAGAGAGCTCGCCAAAAGCGAAGGTTCTGCTCAAAGTAATTGAAGGAGGATACATGTCTGTACCTCTGTATCAGGTCCACTTGCAGTGCAACCTGGTTTCTGGGCCAATTACTGTAGGAATTGTCCCTAGTCTACCTGTGGCCAGCATAGATTTGCTACTTGGCAATGGTTTGGCTGGAGGTAATGTGATCACAGCCCCAGTGATATTAGACCAGCCAAATAAGGCCAAGAAGACAGAGCAAATATAAGAGGAAGTCCCTGGAATCTTTCCTCCCTGTGCAGTAACAAGGGCCATGGCCAAGCAAGCTCCCCCAGAGAGAGCTGAAGCAGAAAATCAGCCCGATGACTCGGAGGTCTGGTTGGCTGAAATGTTTTTTGGAGATTTAGGGGAAGTATATGATGGACCCTCCATAATTGGAGCCCAGAAAGCAGACCCTGAATTAAAAATGTTAGCGCAGAGAACTTATTCCGAGGCAGACACAGAAAAGCTGCCTGAGTGTTACTATTTAAAAAATTAAATCCTAATGAAGAAATGGAGACCCCCACAGCGACCCACAGAGGAGGAGTGGACCAAATTGTGGTTTCTCCTAAATATCACAGAGAGATTCTGCGAATTGCCCATGAAATCCCTATGGCTGGGCATGTGTGTATCTGAAAGACCCAAGCCTGAATTAGCAGACATTTTTACTGGTCACAACTCCACAAGGGCGTGGATTAATTTAGCCAGACTTGCCATACCTGCCAGATTATTGGGAAACATCAACTGACTAATTAACCTGTGCCACTGAAGATCAAGGATAACTTCGCAACATTTAATACATTTCAGTGAAATGGCTTTTTCGTGAAATGAATGGCAGAGCTGCAACTTGGACAGCAAATTTGGGTATTGGCATTTAACCTTGCATCTGTCCCTTGCCTGAAGTTGCTGTATCATTTATACTTTAATAACAGTAATCACCATTAGCCTCAGCATTATCTGGACAGCAAGATCTGGCCCGATGGCTGAATTTTAACTTAAAAAATGAGCAGGTTTGTGTTGGATGGGGGGAGTTAAAGTCTCAGAAATCTGTTTCCCGACCCAAACCCGACTCCAATCCGCCCATTTTGGGTTTAAACTAATGCTGGAAGGTGGGTGGGCAACCAACCCACTCCAAGAAGGTGGGTTGCAATTTTAAAATGTTTTGCTTTTGAAATTTAACTGCTGTTGGCTGGGTTTTCCGAGCATTGGGTAACCCAGCAACGTCCTCAAGGTGATGACTTGATGGATTCTGGTGGTAAGTGTAGTATAAGGGTCTGAAAGGGTTAATGTTTGAGATAGAGAGAGTAACCCCTCCCACTCTAATGATGATGATGTAATAGTCACATGGTATTAGGCTTGGAGGAGCTAGATGCATCATGAGAAGTGCTAGCTAAACATGCTTATTGAGAGTGTAAATAATTTTGTATATCAGATAAGCGAGTTACTATTTAGCCATACAAAGACTCAGACATATGTAAACTACACTCGAACTACACTAACAACAATATACAACATGGTGGCAAAGGTGAACACACCCAGAAATTATTGAAAGACCTTAACTCGTACAGCAGCACCAAAAAGACGGCAGATCTTGAAGGGAGACTGCAAGGAGCTCCAGAGCTGCTCCATAGCCAAAGGAAGACATGGACAATTTGTGAGTCAGCCATGCAGGCATTCAGGCTGCACCACAGATGGTCTGTGAGCAGAAACCAGGTCCAGCGATTGGTCTGCGAGTCACAGTACCGAGTGATGTCCGGGGATCGGGTGAGAAACCTTTTGAAAAGGGTGCATTTATTGTTTAAAGGTGCATTGGGCAGATGAGATGGGGAAGAAAAAAGTCAATCCTTGCCAGGGTGAGTCCAGAGTCGGCGGCCATTACATCAGCAGACTCCATAAGAAAAGAGCGGGACACCTCAGAAAAGCATGGGAACACCTCCATTAAAGCCAAGATAAATTTCTTAAAAGAAAGACAAATCCTAAAGTGTTGGGAAAAAATGGATTTGAAATGCATAATGCCTGAAAGCTTCCATAATTTGGAAGGATCCAATCAGATACAGAATTGGACAATATGGCAAACGAGATTTTTCAGATTTAGAATAGCTTCTCAGCTACACACCAAATCTGAAGTGGAGCAAGTAAATACTATACTCCATGGGTGCAATTGCTGATGACGTGATTGTAAGACAAGGGACAATGTCAAGACAAGACAATGAGGCTTCAGACAAGTTTGATGATGTGTTACAAACCTTTGATAAATATTTTAATTTAAGAAGCAGTAAGATCCTGGAAAGAGCAAAGTTTAGTAAAACGATCCAGAAGCTGGGCAAATTATTGGACGTTTTCATTAATGATTTGGACAGACTGGCTGAGGAATGTGAGTATGGAGAACTGAAGTCTGAGTTGATCAAGGACCGAATAGTAATGGGAATAGCTGACGTGTCTTTATTAGATCTCTTACAGTCCAAAAATGACCTCACTCTTGGGAAAGTGATTCAGATGGTCCGACTGGCAGAGGTAAGAAGGGAAAATAGAGCCATCCTACGGGCTGAAGAGAAACCTTGGATCAAAAAGAATCCGATAATGGTACAATTCCTGAAGCCCACGATGGAAAAGCACTCTACAGATAAGAAGGTGCACTCGGGGGGGAAGGTGCAAGATAGCATGAAACCCTGCCAGCGCTGCAGAGCCAGAAAGACTCTTAGATGTGAATAGTGTCCTGCTAATAAAGCTGAATGCTTTAATTGCAATAAGACAGGCCATTTCGGAAAGTTGTGCCAGAGCAAAACCTCTTCTCACAAAAATGCCAAGCAAAAAATCTTCACACATAGAACTGTGAATGAAGTGGAACAACTTCCATTGGAAGACAAACCAGGAGACTTCCTCGGGGAAATTAATGCCCCCAATCAGGCATTCTGGATGGCAGACATTTATGTCGATGGACATATTACTAATTTCAAGTTGGACACAGGTGTACGACTCACAGTTCTGTCAGACCAAGAGCTGTGGTTGTTGACACATTGCTTACAACCTGCTGACACTCAGTTACACAGTCCATGAGGGATTGAACTGAAGGACAAGGGAAAGCAACGAGCAACATGCCAATATAGGGGAAGGTGGATAATGGAAACCCTGTACGTTCTGAAAAAGCAAGAATTTTCTATCTTAAGCAGAAAAGCATGCTTAGACCTACATCTAATTTAAAAAGGTGAATGAAATCAAACAGCCAGAATCTAACAGTCACTTTTGAGCAGCCTTTCCAAAGCTATTGTCGGGTCTAGGAAGACTGAAGATTGATTATAGCATAACGTTAAGAGAAGATGCCAGACCGGTATGTACCTTTATGCCAAGAAAGATACCACACCCATTGATGAACCAAGTTCAACATCAGCCGGAAGAGATGACCAGGATGGGAGTCATCTCTCCAGGTACGAAACCAACAGAGTGGTGTTTGGTTATGGTTCCAGTTCCAAAACCAAATGGTACTCTTCATATCTGTGTGGACTTAATGCTGCTTAAAAAATGTAGTGAGAGAAATCCATCCTATGTCTTCGGTGGACAAAAGCCTGGCCAAGCTATCCAAAAGCATAATTTTCACTAAACTTGACGTGAATAGTGGCTTTTGGCAGGTTCTGTTGGACGACAAGTCAAGATTACTCACAACATTTATTACACCGTTCGGAAGATTTTGCTTCAATTGTTTACCATTCGATATATCATCTGCACCTGAAATCTTCCAAAGGACCATGCCCAACATTCTGCAAGGCCTCTAAGAGGCGATATGTCACATGGATGACATCCTGGTCCATGGGGAATTTGTCAAAGAACATGACTAAAGAGTAAAAGTGGTTTTAGGTCATCTTTAGGAAGAAGGGTTGACAGTTAATGATAAGCATGAATTCTCGAAAACGTCTATTTGTTTCTTGGGCCATATTGTAAGTAGCGAGGTGTAAGGGTGAGGGTTGTCCCAGTACCCAAAAATGCCTCGAGAGTCGGATGTCTTGTCCACATGAGCGATCTGTATTACGAGTCTGCAAGGAGAAGTTCTACTTTCACGAATGATTGTAGGGATTCTGCTAGTACAATGTTGGAGCAGTCAATTTATATAGTTGCAGGAGGTTTACTTGACAGACTGTTTCTTTAATTACATCATCTTCCCATCTTACTCTCTTCCCTGATCTCATCTTTCTTTGATCATCCTACCTTGATCATATTATTCACCTCGTCAACCTCCTGATTAGGTTATTCATGTGATTCCCTGTGTCTTCCCCCTGACCTCATCTACCTCTTGTTTAGATTATTCATGTATTTCTGTGTCTACAGACACGCTTTTCTCAAATTTCAGGGGCCTAAGTTTTATGCCATGATCTCCATAGGCCAGTTTCCCCTTACAGACCCCCCTTTTGGCCCTTGGCCAGCTCCTGGCCCAAGGTAGCCATTAGCTTAGAATCCTCTGCCCATCAAATAATCTGGGGATCCTACCAGTTTCGATGAGTTTCGGATCCTTCCCTAGCATCCTCTTACAACCTCACAAATGTCCTGGTGACCAGGCTTAGTCTGGGATTGATACTTTGTATTATGCTACATAAATTACAGCAATTTTAGTCAAGCCTGCAGTACTCCTGGGGTACACCACTTCAGCCCCCCACTTTGGTCCTTGGCTACAAGCAAGATGGCCAACTAACGCTTAGTGCTCCTTGCTCCATCACTGTTGGCCAGACAGGCGGTTAGATTTGCATGGTTACTTTTTCTAAATTATGTCTAACATCTCAATTTAGGTGCCAGGGTACAACATTCAACCATAAGTCCGATAGCAATTAGCAACTGTACCACCACCAGTACATGGGAAGCAATTCTAATCCAGGGGTGAACATCCACCCTAATACCCCAGTCCCAAACTGTCTCCCACCATGATGCGTCCTCCAGTTTGGCTACCATATCCTCTCCCAGTTGTTTGACCTACTGTTGGATCCGGTAATACTGCTTCAGTAACAAAAACAAGAAATGCTGGATTCACTCAGCAGGTCTGGCAGCATCTGTGGAAAGAGAAGCAGAGTTAACGTTTCGGGTCAGTGACCCTTCTTCGGAATACTGCTTCAGTGTTGTCCGGGCCTCTTCCCTCACCTTCAGTAGATGTTCCAGAAGTTTAGGGATTCGCTTCCCCTCAGGAAGCAGGTATCTCAACAAGTCCTCCATTAGATCATCAGTTATGCTCATCCATTCCCTACGGGGAGGCTGGATGTGAGTTATTGCCGACTGTCCGATTATTGTTGGGCCTGGGGGTGGAAGCAGAAGCTCGAGTTGATCACTGGGCAGTGGATGTTACCGTAGTGGTATTGAGATTTGCTGGTGGTCACGCAGTATTCCCCTTCTCCACAGAATGCCAGCTGCGTCAGTTCATGGCTGGCGCTGGAAATTAAAACCACGCACGGCTCACGTCCTTATCCTTTATTGTCCTTTAGTGTTTTGCTAGCATGTTGATTAAATTCAAATCTAGCTTAAAATTCCATTTAAACATTGCTTTGCTCAATATGATTTAGATGTCATAAGATCATTATGGCTGTAATTCATTAATACATATTGACTGGCTTTACACAATTATTCTAGCAATTCAACCTTTTTTAAATTAAGAGTTACAATTGGATCAGTGAATCTGGCTATGCAGTTCGGCCACAAAGCTAGCCAAAGTGCTCACGTACATTTAATGGAGTCGAACAACCTCTCTCGTTCAGGATACAAATAATGAACAGATTACCCAAAATGGGACCCTGCAGTCAACATTCACATTGGTTAGACAACTGAATAACAAATAACATGAATAGAACTTAATCCAACAAGTAACTGCATACAGATATAAAAGGGGTTATAAAGCTGGAACTACAGTGGATGATATTGACACGAGATTTATGTATGACTGCTTTAAGTATAGAGGGAACATTCATTGCCATGCTTTGCAACTTCAGGCACTGCTGTTCCCCATTCCCAACTTCCCTGAGCTACTCCTTAGGCATACTAGTTTGTTAACCTTGACATTTAACGTTCCACGCGCCCGATTGCAATTGGCATCGCTTGGGTTCTTATAGAACAAGCCTTGTTGGGTCCTCCAGCCAACCGACTTGGTTCCTTTCGGGATCGTGGTTGCCAGACATACCAGCAGTACTGTGGTTTTCATGGTCCTGTAAAGACAGAACATCGTGGACGCCGGTTGTCATTGGTTCGTCCCTATTATTCTTTGCATTACCATAATCCTTGATCTGTGTCCAGTGTTTCCAACAGCCTTTCCCTTCCACATCCACATGTACAAGTGTTGCTGGTCATCAGCACCTCGTATGGTTCTTGCCAGCGAGATGCTAAGCCTGGTTTTGCAATTAGGACCCTAACTATCACTTGATCCCCTACCCCTGGCAACTTTTCCTTGTCCTTTAGAATAACTTCCAAGTTCTGATGTTCCCTATTTAACCACATTTGAATTGTGTCTTATTTAACTTGCTGCAAAGTTTGAAAGGTTAAAACTGGGTTTCTGCCAGGCTTTTACAAAGCTCCGGACTTATCTTTATTTTTGGAAAAGAAACTGGAGCTTCATCCCCAGTATCCAGTAGTTTGTGCCAGTATGTCTTAGTTCTAAAATCACACTGAAAATCACAAATTCAAGCACATAAACATCATGTTTATAATAAAATAAATAAATACACACACACACACACACACACACACACACACACACACACACACACACACACACACACACACACACACACACACACACACACACACAAAAGAGTAGCATGTGCGTTTAAAGGAAGGGGAACAGAAATAAATCAATTATATCAATGATCCCAATTCTCCTTTCTTCAAATGTCTTGCAACAACTATAATTAGAAACTAAAGGAAAAAGATAAACTCTCACAAAGCTGACAGACTCCAAGAGGTTATGCAGCAGCCTTTCACAGTCATTCTTTGATGAGTATTCTGAATTAGCTGATAGGCATCACCTTTTCTGAGGCCCGTAGCCCTAGTTACCCAAGTCCTCAGTGTGTCCTAGGTACCTCGAGCCATTCTCCCTTCCTCTGGTAGGGCTGAGTAAATCCCTGAGCTTAATGCATGGTCTATTCTGGTCTCTCACTCTGCAAAACCCAGTAGGCAGCCTTAACATCGTCTCGATCCTGCTCAGCTTCGCTACACCTCTGCTTCAACAATCTCTTGTCCGCCTCCCTCTTTTCCCTTTCCCTCGATACATTCACACAATATGCCTTCAGGAACTCCACTTTCCCAGCCCTAGTTGTCTCTTCTATATGTCTGGGTCGTTCCTCTTCTCGTTTATCCCTTTCTTTCTTTAATTGACTCTTTGTCCTGTTGACTATGGCACACCTATCTTCCTTCTCTTTCCTTAATTTACTCAATTCTAACTCCGACTGTCTACACTTTTCCTCCTGCTGTTTACACTTAGCCTGATATGCCAACAGCCAGACTGCTTTAATTTGTCTACCTCACACTCACGGCTTCACCTACTATGTGGCTCTGCGTTGTGGCTTTCTCAGCACGGCTCTCTGCCCTGTTCTCTCAACTTATGACCTACTACCCTGGCACGCGCTTTGATTGCTCGACACTCGGTGTTGGTTCTTTGATACCCGCTTAAAGTACTAGTCCCGCGAGTGTGAGGTAGACTTTTCATAACTACGGGTGGTAAAATAAAAGGTACTCACCCCTTTATCGGTCTCCTCACTGGCGCGGTCCCGATGTGATGTATCCTGCTGACTACGCCAAATGTAAGGGTGAGGGCTTGCCCCGGTACCCAAAAACACCTCGAGAGTCAGATGTCTTGTCCAAAAGAGCGATCTTTATTGTGAGAAGGAGATGTCCTACTCTCACGATCGTAGGGATTCTGCTAGTACAATGTTGGAGCAGTCAATTTATATAGTTGCAGGAGGTTTACTTGACAGACTGTTTCTTTAATTACATCATCTTCCCATCTTACTCTCTTCCCTGATCTCATCTTTCCTTGATCATCCTTCCTTGATCATATTATTCACCTCGTTTACATCTTGATTAGATTATTCATGCGATTTTCTGTGTCTCACAGACAAGCTTTTCTCAAATTTCAGGGGCTTACGTTTTATGCCAAGTATCCCATGATCTCCTTAGGACTGTCTCCCCTTACATGCGAGCATAATGGCAGACCCACAAAAGATGAGAGCCATTAGTGAAATCCCAATCCCAAATTCAGTCCAACATCTCCAAAGATTCCTTGGAATGGTGAATCAATTGGCAACATTTTTACCCAATTTGGCGCAAGCACAGAACCATTAAGACGACTCTTGAAAAAAGATCAAACGTGGTGTTGGAACACACATCAAGATCAGGCATTCTGAAGAATTATGGAGATGCTAGTCTCGCCAGAGATATTAACGCATTACAACCCTTCATTACCAACTATAATTGCAGCAGACATTTCATCTACAGGATTAGGGGCCGTCCTCTTTCAAGAACAGTCAGCTGGATGTCGAAGACTGATCTACTATGCATCTAGAGCTTTGTCTGAGACAGAGACAAGGTGTGTTGTCATTGAAAAAGAAGCACTTGCAGTCACGTGGGCGTGCGAGAAATTTTCTGATTACATTAATGGCCTGAAAGTGGTTATTGAGAGACCACAAACCATTGGTTTTCTTACTGCATGAGAAGGAAATTGCAAGGATGCGTCTGAGAATTCAGAGATTCTGATCGAGGTTGATGGGATATACCTACGAGACGGTATATGTTCAGGGAAAGGTGCAAACATCCACTGATGCATTATCAAGAGCAATTGTTGACCATCCTACGAAACAGGATGTTAAATTTGTTGAAGAGATATAGTCGTATTCATATGACACAGCGTTGTAATGGCTGGCAAGTACACAGAAACTTCAAGAAATCTGTCACGCTTATAAGTGGGATGAGGAATGCATTTGGATACGCCAGTATTGTACACATGTTTGGCCACAGGAATGTCCTTGTGGGAAGGTAATGAAAATTTTCTTCGAATTCTGGAGACACTTCACAATCGTAGACAATTTGCTGGTGTGTAATGACAGACTGGTCATTTTAATTTCTCTTCGATCAGATAGCTTGGCAAGAATCCAACAAGGTCACATGGGAATCACAAAATACAGAGCACGAACTCAATCATCTGTTTGGTGGCCAGGAATATCCAAAGATATAGAAAACATGATCTTCATTTGCCAAGTATGTGTGGTACATAGACCAGGCCAGAGGGAACCTCTGATAACTACACAATTTCCAACCAGACCATGGGACCATCTAGGAATGGATTTAGTTCTGTACAATGGAAAATCTTACATCATAGTGATCGATTATTTTTTGAGATGGATTGAAGTGAAAAAATTCTACTCAACAACAACAGAATCTGTTATGAGAGCTTCACAAGAGATCTTTACGATGCATGGTATTCCTGATGAGGTTGTGTCAGACAACAGACCACAGTTTGCAAAGGAACACTTCACAGAATTTGCGAGGAAATGGGGATTTGAACATCTCACAAGTTCCCCTTGTTACCCTCAATTGGAAAAGTGGAATACGAACTATTAAATCATTGTTGAACAAGAACGAAGATCTTCTAATTGTTATGTGGACTTTCACTTCAGAGCTGTCAATGGGGAGGAAGATAAAAACCCAACTTTCTATTCTACCCAGAAAACTACTTCCAGGGTTAGATGGGTTAGGCAAGACTACAAAAAAGTTCAAGACAAAGCGAAGTCTTACAGGAACCAACAAACTGGCAATTACAAAAAGAAATTTTATACCAGAAACCTACCAATGTTAAAGTATGGAGAGAAGGTATGGATACGAGATCTAGGATGTGACGGTAGAGTCATCCAGAAAGATGAAGTTCATCTGAGCTCTTATGTAGTACACACTCCCGAGGGTACTATATGTCAAATTAGGGGAAACCTTATCCCTATTCCTCAAATAAAACAACCAGTCATATATCTGGCAGGACCAGATTATGATCAAGAAACCCAGAGACAATAGGATACTACAAATATTAATCAAGGCCATCCAGGTCGTCACACAAGACTTTCAAGAAAGACTACTGATCTTCCAAGTCCAACAAGAATACGATCAGGAGAGTCGTGAAACCTCTTGACAGATTGAATCATGATGTCAGAGACTTGAGGGAATTTGGGTAATATGTAAAGTCAAAATGAATGAATGTATATATATATATATATATAACATATATCAAAAACATATATGGACAAAGACTTTGGAACGATGCAGTGTAAGTGTCTGAAAGGGTTAATGTTTGAGACAGTGAGTGTAACACCTCCCTCTGTAGTGATGGCGATGTAATAGTCACATGGGTATTAGGCTTGGAGAAAGCTAGAAGCATCATGAGAAGTGTTAGCTGGATAAGGTTAATGACAGTGTAGATAGTTATGCATATAAAATAAACGAGTTACTATTTAGCCATACTGAGACATCTGTAAAAAACGCTCGAACTACACTACCAACAATATACAACAGTAAGTGCCTTTACACTTACCTCCTGGATCAAGGTACCTGCCTGAGGAGCCTTTGCGATTGGGAGGGTCCTCCCCACAACAATCTTCCCCAACAGGCCCCACCCTCCCGAACCAGGACCAGATCACCACCCCCCCCCCTCACCCCGCAACAGACCACCATCCCCACACCACCACCAGGCCCTGATTCCCCCCGACCTCCAAGGCCTCCAATATCGCCACCACGAGTCTTCCGATCTTCCCCCCCATCAGGCCCCCAACCTCCATCCCCCTGGGATTGGCAGCCCCCATGATCCCCTCCTCCACCGATTGGCCTCTCCCTTCTGGTTAACCACCCCCTACCCCCAATCCAGTTGACCCCGTCTCTGTGTTCAACACCCCTCCTACCTCCCCCACACACTGATCAACACCCTTTCCTGGCATGGATTTACTTGATGCTGCAGCTGTCAGCGACTGGCTCCCCGCCTGACTGGACGTCCAACTATCAATTAGTCTGGGTCTCTGGGCGGGGAACTGATCTGTGATGTCTGTAACACGTTGTGGAGTTAAAACTCCAAAGTGTGTGAGGAATCCTGAATTGTGGGTTCCCCCTGACTTTCTGATCAACCCGCTCCCTGCAGGCCAAGTCAGTAAGAAACCTGCCCGAAAACTCAAACGTATTCAATTCTCATTCCTATTTACACCTAAGGAAGGATATACTTGTCTTTGAGGCAGTGCAATGAAGGCTCATTAGATTAATTCCTGGGATGAGGGGATTGTCCTATGAGGATAGATTGAGTAGAATGGACCTGTACTTTCTTGTATGTACTTGTACTTAGAAGAATGAGAGGTGATTCCATTAAAGTGTAGAAGATTCTGAGAAGACTTGATAGGGTTGATGATGAAAGGCTGTTTTCTCCAGGCTGGAGAGCCTACAACGAGGAGGAATAGTCTTCGTATAAATGGTTGGCCATATAGACTAACATAAGGAGAAATTTCTTCATTCAGATAGTTCTGAATCTTTGGAATCCTCTACTGCAGAGAGCTGAAAATGCTCAAACATTAAATATGCAAGACTGAATAGATTCTTAGAATGTAAGGGAATCAAGTGATCAGGTGGGAGAGTGGAGCTGAGATTGGTGATCATCCATGATCTTATTGAATGGTGGAGCAGGCTCGAGTGGCTGTATGGCCTACTCCTGCTCCTACTCAAAAAAATGCCTATGCTCTGCATTTGTTTCTTGCTGCTGTTTTTAAAATGGTGATTCAAGTCACTTTCTGTTCACAGAAAAGCTTGGCTTGTGGTCTCACTTTCTTGTTCAACAATATAAATATTCCTGTCACCAATCTAATCTACAGCAGTGTCCTAATATATGGTACCACACTGTACGAAATTGCACACTGAATTCATTAAATGCTATGCAGGAGGAGTAAGCAAGGACCTTTATGTTTTGCACTAATGTGTGCATTTCCTTTATTTATGGTTCAGCACTAATTATTTATATCTCATAGACACAGCTGTTTTTTAAAAATTTAAAATTCACCAGAAGAAAGAAGGTTTTTAATACAATTTTCAGAATTAATCTTCCAGTACTGAGTCCTGTAGGTGAACTGGATGGTGCAACAGTCTCTTCAAAGGGCACCATATGAATTCAGTAATTTAACTGCGAATCTCAGGAAAAAATGTCAGTGCAGTTTGAAGGTCAAAACAGTATCTGTGCCTAAAGTATGGGTCATATTCAGAGTATTGAAAGGATACATTTCACAAATGGTACAGTTTCATCTCAAACCCTTAAGGCTAGATCCACAACACATTTTAATTATCTCTGATTTTAAAACCAATTACACTATATAATTTGTATTCTGCATCATCCAGCTTGTAGTCTAAACTTTGTGAAAAATTGATATATGAAATGGAAATTAAAAATGGTGCAGTGGCAGTTCTTAAGATTAAAAAAGTATTTTGCCAATATGCATTAATAAATGAGTTGTAATAGTCCAATTGAAAGACCAGAAAAAATCTCCTGGAAGCCTTTTCACATGTTGAGTATTTGTAGCAACCTGGGGAATAAATGCCAATTTAAAATAAAATGCTCTTATTTTGATTATATGTAATATGTTGCATGATACACGTGGGCACTAAACTGGTCTTGATCAGTCATTTTTTTCTTTGTATTGCAGCCTACTGAGTGCTTTGCTAAAGAGCTGTGTGTGGCAGGCTTTCTTTTCGGAATGCCAAGTTAAAGAAGTGATTTTTGTATACAATCTTTTGTTGTAAACAATGGGAGCTTGGGTATATTATAATAACATACATTTTTGGCATTTATTGGTGATGTAACATGTACTGGGACATGTGTTGTAAAAGGTAATGTATATGCGATGCTTCAAAGCAGTAGCTGCTTCCTATTGTAAATTTAGCTTGTAATAATTATATGTTATTTTTACATGTAAGTAATAGTTATATTCATATTGATATGACCATTGACATCTAAACAGGGAGAGCACAGTAGCACTTCTGATGATTCTGTTGATGAATTGCCTTTAAGGGTGAGATGTCCACAGTGATACATGCTTTCATTCTGATATTGTGCAAAAACTGTTGCCATCTCATTTCATTGCAGATATCTGAGGTTTGAAGTCCCTTAATATGGTTGCCATGAACCTTGATGGGATTCTCAATTCATACAGCATATCAAAAGCTAGTTTTAAAATTAATACATCTGTTAATTGTTTGTTTTTTTAGGGAGGGAGAAGGATCAGCAAGTGAAGAATTTCAATGCGATTGCATGGAACCCTTTTGCACTATTTACATCAAGTGGCAATGTCAAGAACACCATGCTCGCTATTAACACAAACGTTTGTGTAAAGCTTCCTCTACTCTGCTCCAACAATGTGCGGCAACTGTAACTCAGATCAACCCGAATTCACCAGCGTGAAATTTCCAATTCTCGAACAAGCCACCATTATGGCCTCTCACATTGGGATTGTCAATTTATGAGGTTCTCAACAGTTTTTCATGGTGGGTTAGATATAGATAGAACATACAGCACAGAACAGGCCCTTCGGCCCACAATGTTGTGCCGATCCTTTGTCCTCTGTCAAGGACAATTTAATCTATACCCCATCATTCTCCTTTATCCATATACCTATCCAAAAGCCTTTTGAAAGTCCCTAAAGTTTCTGACTCAACAACTTCCCCGGGCAAGGCATTCCATGCCTCGACCACTCTCTGGGTAAAGAACCTTCCCCTGACATCCCCCTTATATCTCCCACCCTTCACCTTAAATTTATGACCCCTTGTAACGCTTTGCTCCACCCGGGGAAAAAGTTTCTGACTGTCTACCCTATCTATTCCCCTGATCATCTTATAAACCTCTATCATGTCACCCCTCATCCTTCTCCTTTCTAATGAGAAGAGGCCTAGAATGTTCAGCCTTTCCTCGTAAGACTTATTCTCCATTCCAGGCAACATCCTGGTAAATCTCCTCTGCACCCTCTCCAAGGCTTCCACATCCTTCCTAAAATGAGGCGACCAGAACTGCACACAGTACTCCAAATGAGGCCTTACCAAGGTCCTGTACAGCTGCATCATCACCTCACGGCTCTTAAATTCAATCCCTCTGCTAATGAACGCTAACACCCCATATGCCTTCTTCACAGCCCTATCCACTTGAGTTGCAACTTTCAATGATCTATGCACATAGACCCCAAGGTCTCTCTGCTCCTCCACATGCCCAAGAACCCTACCGTTAACCCAGTATTTTGCATTCATGTTTGTCCTTCCAAAATGGACGACCTCACACTTTTCAGGGTTAAACTCCATCTGCCACTTTTCAGCCCAGCACTGCAACCTATCCAAGTCCCTTTGCAGACGACAATAGCCCTCCTCGGTATCCACAACTCCACCAACCTTTGTATCATCTGCAAATTTACTGACCCACCCTTCGACTTCCTCATCCAAGTCGTTAATAAAAATCACAAACAGGAGAGGACCCAGAACTGATCCCTGCGGCACGCCACTGGTAACTGGGCTCCAGGCTGAGTATTTACCATCTAAGACCACTCTCTGCCTTCTATCAGTTAGCCAATTCTTAATCCAACTGGCCACATTCCCCACTATCCCATGCCCCCTGACTTTCTCCATAAGTCTACCATGGGGGACCTTATCAAATGCCTTACTAAAATCCATGTACACCACATCCACTGGTTTACCCTCATCCACTTGCTTGGTCACCTGCTCAAAGAATTCAATCAGGCTTGTGAGGCAAGACCTACCCCTCACAAAACCGTGCTGACTGTCCCGAATCAAGCAGTGTCTTTCCAGATGCTCAGAAATCCTATCCCTCAGCACCTTTTCCATCAACTTGCCTACCACCGAAGTAAGACTAACTGGCCTGTAATTCCCAGGGTTGTTCCTATTCCCTTTCTTGAACAGGGGCACAACATTTGCCACCCTCCAATCACCTGGTACCACCCCCGTCAGCAGAGAAGATGAAAAGATCATTGCCAGCGGCTCTGCAATTTCATCCCTTGCTTCCCATAACATCCTTGGATATACCCCGTCAGGCCCGGGAGACTTGTCTATCTTCAAGTTATTCAAAAACCCCAACACATCTTCCCTCCTAACGAGCACTTCCTCGAGCTTACCAGTCTGCTTCCCACCGTCCTCTTCAGTAATACACCCCTTCTCATTCGTAAATACCGAAGAGAAGTACTCATTCAAAACCTCACTTATCTCTTCCGGCTCAACACACAGTCTCCCGCTATTGTCCTTGACCGGACCTACGGTCCCCTTAGTCATCCTCATATTTCTGACATACGCGTAAAAGGCCTTGGGGTTTTCTTTTATCCTACCCGCCAAGCATTTTTCATGCCCTCTCTTAGCTCTCCTAATCCCTTTCTTCAGATCCTTCCTGGCCATCTTGTATCCCTCCAGAGCTATGCCTGTGCCCTTTTTCCTCAACTTTATATACGCATCCTTCTTCTTCCTAACAAGACTCTCAACCTCTCTTGTCAACCACGGTTCCCTCACATGACCATCCCTTCCCTGTCTGACAGGGACATGCTTATCAATGGCCCCTACTATCTGCTCCTTGAAAAAGTTCCACATTTCGACCGTGCCCTTCCCTGCCAGCATATGCTCCCAACTTATGCTCCTCAGTTCCTGCCTGACAGCATCATATCTACCCTTCCCCCAATTGTAAACCTTGCCCTGTTGCACATACCTATCCCTCTCCATTACCACAGTGAATGCTACAGAATTGTGATCACTATCTCCAAAGTGCTCGCCCACCAACAGCTCTATCACTTGCCCTGGTTCATTACCTAGTACCAAATCCAATATTGCCTCCCCTCTGGTCGGGCAGTCTACATACTGAGTCAGAAAAGCTTCCTGGACATACTGCACAAACACTACCCCATCCAAACTATTCGATCTAAAGAGTTGCCAATCAATATTTGGGAAGTTGAAATCCCCCATAATTACTACCCTGTGACTTCTGCTCCTTTCCAAAATCTGTTTCCCAATCTGCTCTTCCACCTCCCTGCTGCTATTGGGGGGCCTATAGAAAACTCCCATCAAGGAGTTCATGCTGATTGGGAACTGAGTTGAGACTGCTGAAAGTCACTCATGTATGGCCCTGACAAGCAGCAACTGAGAGGGAAACTTTTCATTCCATTAGTTTAATTTAGATTCAAAATATTAATCCACCATGTTACTCTGTCACCGTCAAATGATAGTTTAAAGATGATTTACATTTGACTGCATGTAACAGCAAATCTCCAACAAATTCAAGCAGTCTTTTTTTAAATGTAATTGATATAAGATGATATCCATATTAAAACAGAAAACTAGAAATGCACCTGAAACAAAAAAATGTAATGATCTTGGTGGGATACCGGCAAAACTGAGAAAGGGTTCTCATCCTGAACCTTAAGTTACTTTTTCTTTTCAGGCCTTTATTATTTGCAAGACCAAGGTGAAATGCTAAGGCTTACACAGCAGGATAGTGATGTATATTTGGTTAGTCTGCTACCATTTATATATTTGGTTAGTCTAGCTAGGAGAGATACTGAGTTTTCAGTGATTTGAACATTAATTCATTTATTACATTTTAACTATATACAGTTTTACCTAAATCTGTGTGATTCCTCTGAAACCTTACTGCTTCTCCCTCCAGTTTCTCTCACATGTGATTTCTTACAAGATCATGGTGGGAGGTATTCCTCACATTGTCTCAAACATTAACCTGTTCAGACCCTTATACATCTCCTCCCAAGTCTTTATCCATATATATATTTATACATTCATTTTTTTACTTTTACAAACTACCCCATCTACCCCCAAGTCTCTGACATTACAGATTCAATATGTCAGGAGGCTTCACAACTCTCCATGATTGTGTTGTTGTCAGATGCGGAAGATTGGTAGTCTTTCTTTGAACTTTTGTTTCTTGACTTGGACGGATTTCATTGAGGTTGTAGTATCCAATGCTTTCTGAATTTCAGGTTCAACATCTGGTTTGTCCAAATGTATGACTGATTGACATCTTTGATGAATAGAAATGAGATTTCTCCTGTTTCTTCTTATTGTACCTTCTGAAGTATGTACTAAATAATATTGTTGTTGATTCTCATCTTTCTGGACGATTACTCCTTCTCTGCCATGGTCTCATACCCAGACCTTTCTCCTTCCATCAACTTAGGTAGGTTCCTGGTATGATTTTTCCTATTATAATGATAGGCTTGATGCTTTCTGTAAGGCTTTTCTCTGTCTTGAACACTCTGATAATCCTGGACTTGTAGCCCTGAAAGTAATTTTTTGGGTAGGACGGGAAGTTGTGATCGAAGCTTCCTTCCCATCAACAGTTCTGATGATGCTAATCCTCATAGCAATGGAATAGATCTGTAGTTCAGGAGTGCTGTTTGAAAATCTTCACTTTTCTCTAACAGTGCTTTGATAGTCCTCGCTCAGCTTCACCATTAGATTGAGGATATCTAGAGGAATTTGTAAGATGTACAAATCCACAGTTTTCTGCAAAGTGCGTGAAGCAGTCGTTTGCAAATTGTGGTCCATTATCGGAAATTATATGGTCCACTCTACCATTTGTTGCAAAGATCTCCTGTAACACTTGAATGACTGTCTCAGTTGTCGTTGTGTACAAACGTTTGACCTCAATCCATCTTGAAAAATAGTTGATGACAATCAGGTAGGGTTTTCCATTAAACATGAATAGATCCATCCCCAGACATTCCCATGGTCTGGTTGGAAATTGGGTCGAGATATGGGTACCCTCTGATCCTGTCTGTGCACTGCACTTACCTGGCAATTAGAAATCATTTCCTCTATATCTCTCAATATTCCCAGCAACCACATAGGTGACTGAGCCAGTATTCTGCATTTCAGTATGCCCAGATGGTCCTGGTGTATTTTCTCCAAGATGTCTACCCAGAGTGAGTCCAGAATCACCAGCCTCTTGTCATATACCAGCAATTCATCCACAACAGTTAAATGCCTGCTGTGTTCAAAGAAGATTTTCATCCTCTGACCGCTGGGATGCTGCTGCGGCCAGCCTTGCTTGCAATATTGCTGGATACAGATGCATTCCTCATCTTGCATCTGAGCATGACGAATTTCTTGGAGTTTTATTGAACCTGCCGGCCGTTGTGATGCAGTGAACTGAGAATATGACTCAATCTCATTAATAAAGTTAACATCCTGTTGTGTAGGATGGTTAACAGTAGCTCTGGACAATACATCTGCTGTCATTTTTTGCTTGCCCTGAACGTATACCACGTTTCGTACATAAAGATCATTAGCCTCTACCGGTCTCTGGATTCGCGGAGGCATTCTGGCGAGTTCCTTTTCATCAAGTAAGGGAACTAGGGGTTTATGGTCTGTCTCTACGATGACCCTTAAGCCGATAATGTAAACTGAGAGCTTCTCACAAGCCCACATGACCATGAGAGCTTCTTTCTCTGTGACGACGTACCTCATCTCAGTCTCAGACAATGCTCGTGACGCATAATAAACTGGTCTTCGACATCCATCTGGCTGTTCTTGAAAAAGGACTGCCCCAACCCTGTAGATGAGGCAGCTGCTGCAATTGTGGTTGGTAGTGAGGGGTTATAATGCGCTAAGATATCTGGTGAAATCAATATCTCCTTGATCCTTTGAAATGCTTGCTCGCGCTGTGCATCCCAAAACCATGCCTGAGCTTTCCTTATTAGTTGTGTCATACAGACCCCCACCTGCCAAGAATGAGGCATATTAATTTTGTCATATGCACATTGATTTTAAACTGTTGCAGGAGCGAGGAAATTACTTGTGAAACAGGTCAGTCATGGCTGGAAAAAACAATTACATACGAACAGACAGTGCTTGTGGAGACAAAACACCATTCCCTGACACATTCAACCCACAATGGACTTTCATCACCAAACATTAACGGTGAGGAAGCTCACATTCCAGGATGACTGCTAAGATGGCTGAATCCACAAACAGACGTGGTCAAAGCAGCTAGTCACATGACTAATGTGCTCAGAAAACCGAGTTTCTTTGAATTGTACGGACAGTTTAAAAGGGAGAGACTGTTTGCTCCTACACTGTAAAGACCTCTCCTTGCTGGCTTGCCATAGCCTCTCCTGTCTGCTCCCATCTCTTTCTCAAGGAACTCCAAATCCACTGAAGACGTGAACCACAAGAGAGAAAAGTCTCCTACATCAAACAAGGTTTAAGAGGAATACTGGGCCCCAACGAAAAGCAAGATCTACAATCAAGGACTCCACAGTGAGCTCAAAGAACATTAAGCAAAACCATCTTCAGATATTGCCTCAAACTTTTCCACTTTATTTCTTCTGCTCTTTTCTGTCTCTATCTGCATGTGTGTATCGCATATACATGCTAGCATGGGCACGTCGCATATCCTTAGGCGCTAACCGAATTAGAGTTTAAGTTTAATCAAGTTCAACCTTTCTTCTTTAAACCTAAGAAAACCTGTTTGGCTGGTTTCTTTGCCTTATAATTGGAAAGCAGTGATCAAGCAGTCATGAAGGGGGAGCTAAAAACACGGTGTGTAAAAAATTAAACCCTGTTATGGTAAGACCAAGTGAAGGCTGAGAGGGAACCCTGGATCCCTTCTCACTGGGTCTTAACAGTTGTATTAATGGTTCAGTAACTTGCGTGAGATTGGGTAAAAATTTTGCCAACTGATTACTCATTCCAAGGAATTATTGAAAATCTGGACAGAAGTAGGAAGTGGGAATTCACTAATGGTTCTCATCTTTTGTGGGTCTGCCATTATGCTGTTGCTACTGGCAATGTGTCCTATGAAACAAATAGACATTTCCAAGAATTCACACTTTCATTAAGTGTCAGGTCTTTTTCTTGTAGACGATTCAAAACCGCTCTAACCCTCAGGTCATGTTCTTCAATGGATTGACCGTGGACTAGGATGTCGTTGGTATGGCATATTATTCCTTTAAGGCCCTGTAGAATGTTAGACATAGGTATTTGGAATATTTCCAGTGCTGATGTTATACCAAATGGTAAACGATTAAAACAATATCTTCCGAACGTCGCAATGAAGGTTGTCAATAACATTGACTTCTTATCCAATGGAATTTGCCAAAAGCCACTATTCGCGTCAAGCTTTGTGAACATATTACTTTTGCGTAATTTTTCCAAGCTTTCATTTACTGAGGACATCAGATGAACTTCTCATGCCACAGACTTATTAAGTTGAGTTAAGTCTACACAAATGCGAAGAGTACCATTAAGTTTAGGAATTGGAACCATTCCTGAACACCACTCTGTAGGTTCAGTCATGGGAGAAATGACTGGTTATCTCTTCTAGCTGTTGTTGGACTTACTTCATTAGTGGGTGTGGTATCTTCCGAGGCATAAAAAGACATACAGGTTTAACATCTTTTCTCAACATAATACTGTATTCTGTCTTTAGTCTTTCTAGACCAGTAAATAATTTTAGAAAATCTTTTTGCAAGTGACTCCTGGATTCTCGTTGCTTAACTGCTTCCACTTTTCTTATAAGATGAAGGTCAGTACAAGCTCTTCTACTTAAGGGAGAGAATTCCTTATTCCGTAGAACATAGAGTTATACAGCACAGAAACAGGCACTTTGGCCCATCGGTGTCCGCGCCAGCCACGAAGCCTACCTATTCTAATCCCATTTTCCAGCATTTGGCCCATAGCCTTATATGCTATAGCATTTCAAGTGCTCATCTAAATACTTCTTAAATGTTGTGAGGGTTCCTGCCTCTCCCACCCCATCTGGCAGTGCGTTTCACATTCCAACCACCCTCTGGGTGAAATTGTTTTTCCTCAAATCCCCTCCTAAACCTCCTGCCCCTTACCTTAAATCTATGCCCCCTGGTTATTGACACTTCTGCTAAGGGAAAAAGTTTCTTCCTATCTACCCTATCGATGCCCCTCATAATTTTGTATATCTCAATCAGGTCCCCCCTCAGCCTTCTCTGCTCTAAGGAAAACAACTCTAGCCTATCCAGTCTCTCTTCATAACTAAAATGTGACAGCCCAGGCAACATCCTGGTGAATCTCCTCTGCACCCTCTCCAGTGCAATCACATCCTTCCTATAGTGTGGTGACCAGAACTATACACAGTATTCCAGCTGTGGCCTAACTAGCGTTTTATACAGCTCCATCATAACCTCCCTGCTCTTATATTCTATGCCTCGGCTAAAAGAAGAAAGTATCCCATATGTCTTCCTAACCACCTTATCTACCTGTGTTGCTGCCTTCAGTGATCTATGGACAAGTACATAAAGGTCCCTCTGATCCTCAGTACTTCTTATGGTCCTACCATCCATTGTATATTCCCTTACCTTGTTAGTCCTCCAAAAATGCATCACCTCACACTTCTCAGGATTAAATTCCATTTCCCACTGCTCTGCCCATATTACCAGCCCTTCTATATGGTTCTGTAATCTAAGGCTTTCCTCCTCACTATTTACGACACAACCAATTTTCGTGTCATCTGCGAACTTACTGATCATATCTCCTATATTCACGTCTAAATCATTAATGTACACTACAAACAACAAGAGTCTTAGCACCGATCCCTGCGGTACACCACTGGTCACAGGCTTCCAATTGCAAAAATAACCCTCGACCATCACCCTCTGCCTCCTGCCACTAAGCCAATTTTGGATCCAATTTGTCAAATTGCCCTGGATCCCATGGGCTCTTACCTTCTTGACCAATCTCCTATGCGGGACTTTCTCAAAAGCCTTACTGAAATCTACGTAGACTACACTAGCTGCTTTATCCTCATCTACATATCTAGTCACCTCCTCTCAAAAAATTCAATCAAGGTTATTAGACATGATCTCCGCCGACAAAGCCATGCTGACTATCCTTGATTAATCCCTGCCTCTCCAAGTACAGATTAATCCTGTCCCTCAGAATCTTTTCTAATAGTTTCCCAACCACTGATGTTAGACTCACCGGCCTGTAATTACCTGGTTTATCCCTACTTCTTTCTGCTACCCTTCTTGAATAATGGTACCACATTCACTGCTCTCCAGTCCTCTGGCACTTCTCCTTTGGCCAGAGAGGATTTGAAAATTTATTTCAGTGTCCCTGCTATCTCCTCCCTTGCCTCAATAACAGCCTGGGATACATCTCATCTGGGCCTGGGGATTTATCCACCTTTAAGCCCGCTAAATCCACTAATACCTCCTCCCTTTCAATGCTAATTTATTCAAGTATATCACAATCCCCCTCCCTGATCTCTACAGCTACATTGTCCTTCTCCAGAGCGAGCACAAATGAAAAGTAATCATTTAAAACCTCACCTATGTCCTCCGGCTCCACACACAGATTGCCAATTTGGTCCTTAATGGACCCTACTCTTTCCCTGGTTATCCTCTTGCCCTTAATATACTTATAAAATGCCTTGGGATTTTCCTTTATTTTGCTCCTAAGTGATTTTTCATGCACCCTCTTCTCACTCTTAGTTACTTTTTGAAGTACCCCCCTACACATTCTATACCGCCTCTAGGGCCTCCGCTGTTTTCAGTGCTCTGAATCTGCCATAAGCTTCCTTTTTTTCCTGATCCAATCCTCTATATCCCTTGACATCCAGGGTTTCCTGGACTTATTGATCCTACCCTTCCCCTTTACAGGAACATGTTGTCTCTGAACTCTCACTATTTCCTTTTTGAATGACTCCCACTGGTCTGATGTAGACTTTCCTACAAGTAGCTACTCCCAGTCCACTTTGGCCAGATCCTGTTTTATCATACTGAAATCGGCCTTCCCCCAATTCAGTACTTTTATCTCCAGTCCACCTTTGTCCTTTTTCATAACTACCTTAAATCTGACAGAGTTATGGTTACTATTCCCGAAAAGCTCCCCCACTGACACTTCTACCACTTGTCCGGCTTCATTCCCTAAGGTTAGGTTCAGTATCACCCCTTCTCTTGTAGGACCTAGCAGGTGCTGGCTCAAAAAGCACTCCTTGATACACTTTAAGAATTCTGCCCCCTTTAAGCCTTTTGCACTAAGACTATCCCAGTTGATATTGGGGAAGTTGAAATCCCCTACTATTAGTACCCTATTATTTTTACACCTCTCTGAGATTTGCCCACATTTCTGCTCCTCTATCTCTCCCTGACTGTTTGGAGGCCTGTAGTACACGCCCAGCAAAGTGAATCTATCGTGAAATCTCCCTGCTCAGCATAGTGGGGAAAGTCTTCGCTCGAGTCGTTTTAAATAGGCTCCAGAAGCTGACTGAGCATGTCTACCCTGAGGCACAGTGCGGCTTTTGACATGCTGTTCTCCCTTCGCCAGCTACAGGAGAAATGCCGTGAACAACAGATGCCCCTCTACGTTGCTTTCATTGATCTCACCAAAGCCTTTGACCTCGTCAGCTGACGTGGTCTCTTCAGACTACTAGCAAAGATCAGATGCCCACCAAAGCTACTAAGTAGCATCACCTCATTCCATGACAATATGAAAGGCACAATTCAGCATAGCGGCGCCTCATCAGACCCCTTTCCTATCCTGAGTGGTGTGAAACAGGGCTGTGTTCTCGCACCTACACTGTTTGGGATTTTCTTCTCCCTGCTGCTCTCACATGCGTTCAAGTCTTCAGAAGAAGTAATTTTCCTCCACACGAGATCAGATGGCAGGTTGTTCAACCTTGCCCGTCTAAGAGCGAAGACCAAAGTACGGAAGGTCCTCATTAGGGAACTCCTCTTTGCTGACGATGCTGCATTAACATCCCACACAGAAGAAGCACTGAGGGTGGCAAGGGCACAAAATGTACTCTGGGTGGGGGACGTCAATATCCATCACCAAGAGTGGCTCGGTAGCACCACTACTGACCGAGTTGGCCAAGTACAAAAGGACATAGCTGCTAGACTGGGTCTGCGGCAGGTGGTGGAGGAAACAACATGAGGGAAATACATACTTGACCTTGTCCTTACCAATCTGCCTGCCGTAGATGCTTCTGTCCCTGACTGCATTGGTAGGAGTGACCACCGCACAGTCCTTGTGGAGACGAAGTCCTACCTTCACATTGAGGATACCGTCCATCGTGTTGTGTGGCACTATCACTGTGCCAAATGGGATAGATTTCGAATAGATCTAGCAATGCAAAACTGAGCATCCATGAGGCGCTGTGGGCCATCAGCAGCAGCAGAATTGTGCTCAACCACAATCTGTAATCTCATGGCCCGGCATATTCCCCGCTCTAACCATTACCATCAAGCCAGGAGACCAACTCTGGTTCAATGAAGAGTGCAGGAGGGCATGCCAGAAGCAGCACCAGCCATACCTCAAAATGAGGTGCCAACCTGGTGAAGCTACAACCCAGGACTACTTGCTTGCCAAACTGCATAAGCAGCATGCAATAGACAGAGCTAAGTGATCCCATAACCAACGGATCAGATCTAAGCTCTGCAGTCCTGCCACATCCAGTCGTGAGTGGTGGTGGACAATTAAACAACTAACTGGAGGAGGTGGCTCCACAAATATACCCATCCTCAATGATGGGGGAGCCCAGCACATCAGTGCGAAAGATAAGGCTGAAGCATTTGCAACAATCTTCAGCCAGAAGTGCCGAGTTGATGATCCATCTCGGCCCCCTTCTGAAGTCCCCAGCATTATAGATGCCAGACTTCAGCCAATTCAATTCACTCCGCGTGATATCAAAAAACGACTGAAGGCACTGGATACTGCAAAGGCTATGGGTTCTGACAATATTCCGGCAATAGTACTGAAGGTCTGTGCTCCAGAACTTGCAGCACCCTTAGCCAAGCTGTTCCAGTATAGCTACAACACTGGCATCTACCCTGCAATGTGGAAAATTGCCCAGGTATGTCCTGTACACAAAAAGCAGGACATGTCCAACCCGACCAATTACTGCCCCATCAGTCTACTCTCAGTCATCAGTAAAGTGATGAAAGGTGTCATCAACAGTGCCATCAAGCAGCACATGCTTAGCAATAACCTGCTCACTGATGCTCAGTTTGGGTTCCACCAGGGCCACTCAGCTCCTGACCTCATTACAGCCATGGTTCAAACATGGACAAAAGAGCTGAACTCAAGATGTGAGGTGAGAGTGACTGCCCTTGACACCAAGGCAGCATTTGACCGAGTATGGCATCAAGGAGCCCTTGCAAAACTGAGGTCAATGGGAATCAAGGGGAAAACTCTCTACTGGTTGGAGTCATACCTAGAGCAAAGGAAGATGACTGTGGTTGTTGGAGGTCAATCATCTCAACTCCAGGACATCACTGCAGGAGTTCCTCAGGGTAGTGTCCTAGGCCCAACCATCTTCAGCTGCTTCATCAATGACATTCCTTCAATCATAAGGTCAGAGGTGGGGATGTTCGCTGATGATTGCACAATGTTCCGCACCATTTGCAACTCCTCAAATACTGAAGCCGTCCGTGTAGAAATGCAGCAAGACCTGGACAATATCCAGGCTTGGGATGATAATTGGCAAGTAACATTTGCACCACACAAGTGCCAGGCAATGACCATCTCTAACAAGAGAGAATCTAACCATCTCCCCTTGACATTCAACGGCATTACCATCACTGAATCCCCCACTATCAACATCCTGGGGGCTACCATTAACCAGAAACTGAACTGGAGTAGTCATATAAATACCGTGGCTACAAGAACAGGTCAGAGGCTAGGAATCCTGCGGCGAGCAACTCACCTCCTTACTCCCCAAAGCCTGTCCACCATCTACAAGGCACAATTCAGGAGTGTGATGGAATACTCTCCATTTGCCTGGATGGGTGCAGCTCCAACAACACTCAAGAAGCTCGACACCATCCAGAACAAAGCAGCCCGCTTGATTGGCACACCATCCACAAACATTCACTCCCTCCACCACCGACGCACAGTGGCAGCAGTGTGTACCATCTACAAGATGCACTGCAGCAATGCACCAAGGCTCCTTCGACAGCACCTTCCAAACCCGTGACCTCTACCACCTCGAAGGACAAGAGCAGCAAATGCATGGGAACATCACCACCTGCAAGTTCCCCTCCAAGTCACACACCATCCTGACTTGGAACTATATCGCCGTTCCTTCACTGTCGCTGGGTCAAAATCCTGGAACTCCCTTCCTAACAGCACTGTGGGTGTACCTACCTCACATGGACTGCAGCGGTTCAAGAAGGCAGCTCACCACCACCTTCTCAAGGGCAATTAGGGATGGGCAATAAATGCTGGCATAGCCAGTGATGCCCACATCCCATGAAAGAATAAAAAAAACACACAGAAGAGTGTCTGCAGAGACTCATCGACAGGATGTTGGCTGCCTGCAACGAATTTGGCCTAATCATCAGCTTCAAGAAAACGAACATCATGGGACAGGACGTCAGAAATGCTCCATCCATCAATATCGGCGACCACGCTCTGGAAGTGGTTCAAGAGTTCACCTACCTAGGCTCAACTATCACCAGTAACCTGTCTCTTGATGCAGAGATCAATAAGCGCATGGGAAAGGCGTCTGCTGCTATGTCCAGACTGGCCAAGAGAGTGTGGGAAAATGGCGCACTGACACGGAACACAAAAGTCCGAATGTATCAAGCCTGTGTCCTCAGTACCTTGCTCTACGGCAGCGAGGCCTGGACAACGTTTATCAGCCAAGAGCGACATTTCAACTCATTCCATCTTCGCTACCTCCGGAGAATCATTGGCATCAGGTGGCAGGACCGTATCTCCAACGCAGAAGTCCTCGAGGCGGCCAACATCCCCAGCATATACACCCTACTGAGCCAGCGGCGCTTGAGATGGCTTGGCCATGTGCGCCGCATGGAAGATGGCAGGATCCTCAAGGACACATTGTACAGCGAGCTCGTCACTGGTATCAGACCCACCGGCCGTCCATGTCTCCGCTTGAAAGATGTCTGCAAACGCGACATGAAGTCCTGTGACATTGATCACAAGTTGTGGGAGTCAGTTGCCAGTGATCACCAGAGCTGGCGGACAGCCATAAAGGCGGGGCTAAAGAAGAGACTTAGCAGTTGGCAGGAAAAAAGACAGAAGCGCAAGGGGAGAGCCAACTGTGTAACAGCCCCGACAACCAATTTTATCTGCAGCACCTGTGGAAGAGTTTGTCACTCTCGAATTGGCCTTTATAGCCACTCCAGGCACTGCTTCTCAAACCACTGACCACCTCCAGGCGCTTACCCATTGTCTCTCAAGACAAAGAGGCCAAAGAAGAAGAAGATGAAGAAGAAGTACACTCCCAGTAAAGTGATTGCCCCCTTTTTGTTTTTAAGTTCTACTGATCTGGCCTCATTTGAGGAACCTTCTAAGATATCATCCCTCCTTACTGCAGTAATTGACTCCTCGATCAATAGTGCATGCCACCTCCTCTTTTACACACCCCCACCACCCCGTCACACCTGAAGATTCTATACCCTGGAATATTTAGCCTCTTGTCCTGCCTTTCCCTCAACCATGTCTCTGTGATAGCAATAATATCATATTCCCTGATGTTAATCAATGCCCTTTTTTAAGTTATAATTTTAAAATCAAAATCAATGTGTTGTGTTTCCAAAATCTGCTTTCCCTTGTGTTGCCCGTAGCTTTCCATCAACTTTCAGTTCAATCCATCCTGGACCATAGAAAGAACCATAGAAAAGTTATGGCACAGAAAGAGGCTATTCAGCCCATGGTGTCTGTGCCGGCACCGTGTAACCGAGCTCCTGTTGGTTGCTGCAATGCGTTGATAACCACGGTTCATTGTCTGATAAAACCATTACATTTGCTCCAGAGTCTAGTTTAAAATCGGTGACATGTCCGTTGACATATATATCTGCAGTCCAGAATGCCTCATCAGGGTCATTGATCTCACCAAGGAAGTTTTCTGATTTCCCACCTGATTGTTCAACTTCATTAACAGCTCTCTGCTTGAAGAATTTTTCTGTCAAAACTGTGGTAGTAGAGATTTTACTTTGGCACATCTTCCCAAAATGGCCTATTATCTTACAGTGGAAGCATTCTGCTTTGTTTACAGGACATTGTTCGAGGCTGTGGGTCTTTTTGGCACCACAGTATTGGCAGGATTTCATGGTCATAGAGTCATAGAGAGATATAGCACTGAAACAGGCCCTTCGGCCCACCGAGTCTGTGCCGATCAACAATCACCCATTTATACTACTCCTACGTTAATCCCATATTCTCTACCACATCCCCACTGTTTTCCTACCACCTACCTACACTAGGGGCAATTTACAATGGCCAATTTACCTATCAACCTGAAAGTCTTTGGCTGTGGGAGGAAACCGGAGCACCTGGCGGAAACCCATGCAGTCACAGGGAGAACTTGCAAACCCCCCCCTCCCACCCCCCACACCCGCCAGTGTACCTTCCTTTCTGGTGCTTCTTTTACAGCCCTGTGATTAAGGAACTGTACAGTCACTGGAGTTTTCCTGAACCAAGGTTTTTCTTCACCTCTAAGGATTGCTCCGTTCTTCTTCTAGACCTCTGTTTGTCTCACCAGATTAATTGCTTTGGCTAGGGTGAGGTCTTCTTTAAACTGCAATAAATCTGATAGAGATTCATCAGTCATACCGACTATAATGTGGTCTCTTATTAATTCTGCTTTTAGGTGTCCATATTCGCATTCTTCAGCTAGTCTGTAAAGGTCATTAACAAAAGCATCAACTATTTCACCTGGTTTCTGGACCCTCCTGTCAAATTTTGCCCTTTCCAGAATCTTATTGCTCCTCAGGTTGAATTAGCTAGCGATGGCTTTGAAAAAAATCATCAAATGTTCTGATGTCTCATTAATTCCCTGTCTTGAAATAACATTGTCTGCTATTGCTCCGATGGAATACAACAATGTGTTACCTTTTTTTTAATTCATTCATGGGATGTGGGTGTCACTGGCTAGGCCAGCATTTATTGCCCATCCCTAATTGCCCTTGAGAAGGTGGTGGTGAGCTGCCTTCTTGAACCGCTGCAGTCCATTTGGGGTAGGTATACCCACAGTACTGTTGGGAAGAGAATTCCAGGATTTTGACCCAGCGACAGTGAAGGAACGGCAATATAGTTCCAAGTCAGGATGGTGTGTGACTTGGAGGGGAACTTGCAGGTGGTGATGTTCCCATGTATTTGCTGCCCTTGTCCTTCTAGTTGGTAGAGGTTGCGGGTTTGGAAGGTGCTGTCGAAGGAGCCTTGCTCTGCTTCAGACTGGCTGTCTAATTTAGAAGTAATTCTGTATCTCAAAATCTTTTTCGCCAGAGTGATTTGATCCTTCCATGTGTCCAAACCTCTCTGGTATTGTGAATTTAAGATCCATGGCCTTCTATTTGGTTTACTTTCTTTTTAAAATTTTCCCTCCAGTATCGGAAGTTTCCCACACTTTTCAGCTTCGTGCTGACTCTCAGTGTTGTCACCATTTCTCCCTGTGAAATCTCGCCACTAGACTCTGTATTTATTTATTTCTTTGAATGCAGTTTTGCATCATTTTTTTTCTTTATACTCTTTTACTCCCTTCACTTAGAGAATTGAATATTTTCAGGCTCTTTGATTTATCTTCTGCCTCCTGGTGGCCACATGTAATGGCGCCGACCTTGGATCTACCCGTGGTAAGGACTTTTGGTTTCCCAGTGCTGCCTGTCTAATGCTGTTAGGACCAAAGTTTTTACCTTCTTTATGGGTTGCTCAACAGATCCCTTACCGTTGCTTGGCTCTCTGACTTGAAGCCTGCGAACGTTGGACTGGAATTTTTCAGCAGACCACCAGCCTGAATGCCTCTGCAAGCCAATTCCCTGACTACCCATGCCTTCTTAGCCCATGGCGTAGCTCTGGAGCCTTTTCACAGATTCTTCTTGAGTTGTATAGTTCTGACACCTTTTTTCCAGGTCAGCTTTCTTTTGAGTATTTTTCAAATTCTTCTGGTAAGAACCACCACTGTTCACCATATTGTATGTTTGATTGGTCTGCCACCGTTAGTATACGTGGTTGACTCTTATATGCCCTCTGAAATGACCTAGCAAACCACTCAGTTGTATCAAACCGCTACAAAATCTAAGAAAGGGAATGAAACTGAATAGACTACCTGACATCGACCTAGGCACCAGAAAAGACAACGGTAAACCCAGCCCCGTTGACCCTGCCAAGACCTCCTTACTAACATCTGGGGGCTTGTGCCAAAATTGGGAGAGTTGTCTCACAGACTAGTCAAGCAATGGCCTGACATAGTCATTCTCGCCGACTCAGACCTTATAATGTTCCAGACACCACCATCACCATCCTCGGGTATGTCCTGTCCCGCCAGCAGGACAGACCCACCAGAGGTGGTGGCACAGTGATATACAGTAGGGAGGGAGTTGCCTTGGGAGTCCTCAATTTTGATTCCGGACCCCATGATGTCTCATGGCATCAGGTCAAACATGGGCAAGGAAACCTCCTGCTGATTACCACCTACCGCCCTCCCTCAGCTGATGAATCAGTGCTTTTCCATGTTGAACACCAATTGGAAGAAGCACTGAGGGTAGAAAGGGCACAAAATGTACTCTGGTTGAGGGACTTCAATGTCCATCACCAAGAGTGGCTCGGTAGCACCACTACTGACCGAGCTAGCCGAGTCCTAAAGGACATAGCTGCTAGACTGGGTCTGCGGCAGGTGGTGAGGGAACCAAACATGAAGAAAAAACCTACTTGACCTCGTCCTCACCAATCTAACTGTCACAGATGCATCTGTCCATGACAGTATTGCTGGAGTGACCACCGCACAGTCCTTGTGGAGACAAAGTCCCATCTTCACACTAAGGGTACCCACCATCGTGTTGTGTGACATGACCACCATGCTAAATGGGATAGATTTTGAACAGATCTCGCAATGCAAAACTGGGCATCCATGAGGCGGTGTGGGACATCAGCAGCAGCAGAATGTATTCAACCATAATCTGTAACCTCATGGCCCGGCATATCCCCCACTCTAACATTACCATCAAGCTGGGGGACCAACCCGAGTTCAATGAAGATTGCAGGAGGGCATGCCAGGAGCAGCACCAGGCATACCTAAAAATGAGGTGTCAGCCTGGTGAAGCTACAACACAGGGCTACTTGCATGCCAAACAGTGGAAGCAACAGGTGATAGACAGGATTAAGAGATCCTACAACCAACGGATCAGATCTAAGCTCTGCAGTCCTGCAACATCCAGTCATGAATGGTGGTGGACAATTAAACAACTGACAGGAGGAAGAGGCTCCACAAACATCCCATCCTCAACGATGGGGGAGCCCAGCACGTCAGTGCAAAAGACAAGGCTGAAGCATTTGCATCCATCTTCAGTCAGAAGTGCCAAGTGGATGATTCATCTCGGCCTCCTCCTGAGGTCCCCAGCATTACAGATACTGGTCTTCAGCATTCAATCTTCAGCTTCACTCCACGTGATATCAAGAAATGGCTGAAGGCACTGGATACTGGAAAGGCTATGGGTCCTGACAACATTCCAGCAATAGTACTAAAGACTTGTGCTCCAGAACTAGTCGCGCCCTTAGCCAAGCTGTTCCAGTATAGCAACAGCACTGGCATCTAACCGGCAATGTGGAAAATTGCCCAGGTATGTCCTGTGCACAAAAAGCAGGACAAGTCCAGCCCGGCCAATTACTACCCCATCAGTCTACTCTCAATCATCACTAAAGTGATGGAAGGGGTCGTCGAAAGTACGATCAAGTGGCACTTGCTCAGCAATAACCTGCTCACTGATTCTCAGTTTGGGTTCCGCCAGGGCCACTCAGCTCCTGGCCTCATTACAGCCTTGGTCCAAACATAGACGAAAAAGCTGAATTCCAGAGGCAAGGTGAGAGTGATTGCTCTTGACATCAAGGCAGAATTTGACTGAGTATGGCATCAAGGAGCCCCAGCAAAACTGGAATTAATGGGAATCAGGGGGAAAACTCTGTTGGTTGGAGTCACACTTAGCACAAAGGAAGATGGCTGTGGTTGTTGGAGGTCAAATATCTCAGTCCCAGGACATTGCTGCAGGAGTTCCTCAGGGTAGTGTCCTAGGCCCAACCATCTTCAGCTGCTTCATCAATGACCTTCCCTCCATCATAAAGTCTGAAGTGGGGATGTTCACTGATGACTGCACAATGTTCAGCTCTATTCGCAACTCCTCAGGTACTGAAGGAGCCTGTGTCCATATGCATTAAGACCTGGACAACAGCCAAGTTTGGGCTGATAAGTGGCAAGTAACATTACGCCACACAAGTGCCAGGCAATAACCATCTCAAACAAGAGAGAATCTATCCATCTCTTTTTGATGTTCAATGCTATTAGCATCACTGAATCCCCCACTATCAACATCCTGCAGGTCACCATTGACCATAAATGGAACTGGAACAGCCACATAAATGCTGCGGCTACAAGAGCTGGTAAGAGGCTGGGAATTCTGTAGCGAGTAGCACACCTCCTGACTCCTCAATGCCAGTTCATCACCTACAAGGCATAAGTCAGGAGTGCGATGGAATATTTGCCACTTGCCTGGATGGGTGCCAAATGGCCCATCGAGCCTGCTCCGCCATTCCATCCGATCATGGCTGATCTTGGGCTTCAATTTCACTTTCCTGCCTGCTCCCCATATCCCTTGATTCCCTGCAAGACCAAAAATCTATCTATCCCATCCTTCAGTATTCAATGATGGAGCATTCACAACCCTCTGGGGTAGACAATTCCAAAGATTCACAACCCTTTGAGTGAAGTAATTTCTTCTCATCTCAGTCCTGAATGATTGACCCCTTACCCTGGGACTGTGTCCCCGTGTTTTAGACTCCCTGACCAGTGGGAACAATCTCTCAACTTCTACCATATCCAGCCCTTTCAGAGTCTTGTATGTCTCAATTAGATCATTCTTATAAACTCCAGAGAATATATTACCCCCAACACCATGAGCCCTTATCTTGCCTATTAATCTTTTATGTGGCACCTTATCGAATACCTTTTGGAAATCCAGGTATACTGCGTATTACTGGTTCCCCTTTATCTACCCTACTAGTTACATCCTCAAAAAACCCTAATAAATTTGTCAAACAGGATCTCCCTTTAGTAAAACCATACTGACTTGTTCTAATCATACTATGCTTTTCCAAGTGCAATGTTAAGACTTCCTTAATAATAGTTTCCAACATCTTCCCAGCGACTGATGTTAGGCTAACTGGACTGTAGTTCCCTGTTTTTTCTCTACCTCCTTTCTTGAAAAATGGCGTAACATTTGACAACTTCTAATCTGATGGGACCATTCCTGAATCTAAGGAATTCTGGAAAATCATAGCCAGCGTATCCACTATCTCTGTAGCTATCTCTTTTAGAGCTCTAGGATGTAGGCCATCTGGCCCCTTGTCTTGTCAGATTTCAGTCCCTCAAGTTTCTCCAATACTTTTTCTCAACTGATGTCAAAATCATTAATTTCCTCACTCTTTTTAGCTCCTAGGTTATTGCCTATTTCTGGTATGGAACTTGTGTCCTCTACTGTAAAGGCAGACACAAAATATTTGTTCAATGCCTCGGCCATTTCCTCATTCCCCATGATGATTTCTCCTCCCTCTGCCTCTAAGGGACAAATGTTTACTTTAGCTACACTCTTCCTTTTTATGTACTTATTAAAGCTCTTACAATCTGTTTTTATATTGCTGGCTAGTTTACTCTCATTCTATTTTTTCCTCTATTTATCAACTTTTTAGTGGCCCTTTGCTGGTTTCTAAAACACTCCCAATCCTCAGACTTGCTATTATTTTTTGCAACATTGTAAGCCTCTTCTTTTAGTCTAATACTCTTC
This sequence comes from Heterodontus francisci, assembly GCF_036365525.1. Lineage (NCBI taxonomy): Eukaryota > Metazoa > Chordata > Chondrichthyes > Heterodontiformes > Heterodontidae > Heterodontus > Heterodontus francisci. The sequence goes on along the minus strand of NC_090377.1, from coordinate 94,993,926 downwards.
TTAGCTTCCTGTGTGAGCCATGGATGAGTCTTTCTGGATGGGTTTTTGTTTTTGAATGGAATGTACTTTTGTTAAACCCTTTGAATTGTTTCTTTAAATGTTCCCCACTGTTCATTTACTGCCATACCTTCCAGTATATTTACCCAATTAACCTTAGCCAGTTCTCCCCTCATACCCTCATAATTGTCTTTTTTTAAGTTTAAGATTCTTGTTTGTGATTGAAATATGTCACTTTCAAACTTAACATCAAATTCAATGGTATTATGATCACAATTTCCAAGTGGATCTTTTACTATGACATTGCTTATTAACCCTGCTTCATTACACAATACGAGATCTAAGATAGCTTTATCCCTAGTTGGTTCCACAATGTATTGCTCCAAGAAACTGTCACAAAAGCATTCTACAAATTCTCCTTCTAGACCACTGTTGCCAATTTGATTGTCCCAGTCTATATGCAGTGTTACGACCATGTGAGAGAAGTGTCTAGGGGTCTTTTGCTGTCTTCACCTGGTCTTATTGTAACAGGGTTTTATTTTCAAACACACTGTGATTTGAGCTCCCTCTTTGTGAATCCTTGTTCACAGCTTTCCAATTATAAGGCAAATTGAGAATAAACAGGCTTTCTAAGGTTTAAAGAATTGACAGCAGCCCCACTCTTCAGTAGTCAGGTAAGTATTCTTTAACAGCTGTCAGGAAGCAGGTGCTGGGGCGCTTAAAATAGGGCCCCAGCACCTGCTGCACAACTGTCAAGAACTCTCTCACTGTGCCAAATGTCCCGCCTCTCCCCACATAATATGCTTCACAGACACATCCCTGGAGGTGATATTGGAAGCAGTCAGGGCATGATGGCAGGTGCTTTTTCCAGAGGATGGCAGGAGGAGTCCAGTCAGCCTCACCAAAGAGGTTGGAGGTTGCAGAGGAGGTGAGCAGCCGAAGTGTGGTGCAGAGAATGTGGATCCAGTGCAGGAAACGGTTCAATGATCTCTTGAGATCCGGCTAGGTGAGTTCCATGCAACTCTCAGCCAGCAGCCATCACTCTCTATTACCTTAGCAGTCTCCAGCACAGATATCCTCTGAGGCACAAGATCTGCAGTCACACAGAATGTTCCCCCCAAACTTTACCTTAACTCTCCATCTACCCGGACAGCACTGACACTCAACCTCAATGTACCGACCTAATGCTCCCCATCTCACAGTGACCCCCCCCTCAAATGTCATGCCTACTTCCTGAGCAAAGACTGTACTCCTAACAGTCCTAGCTCTCTGCCTTTTTTCATTGCAGAGCCTACAGCTCCCAGGAGAGGTGGAGAAATGGGGGTGGAATTGCATTCTTGGTCATCCTGATGGCAATGGCTGGAAATCGTCAAGGTGGCAGTAGTGCAGGCTGTCGCTGATGGAGTGATCACGGAGGAACAGAGACCAGATGAAAATGTTAAATGTCACACTTAAACGTGGCACTGAACTGTCACTGATGTAGAGCCATTAACACCAAGATAATAAATATGATGCTCTGCAAAATACTGGGAATTGATCTCTCTGTCACTTAGGTACAGCACTAATGAAAGTCTTTCATCTGCTGCAGGAGCATTGCCAGAGTGCACCAAGAGATGGAGGAGGAGGCAATGCAGCTCTCAGAGGAGGAGCATCACTCTGAAGAAGCACGATCACATGACTCAAGCGCACCCTACACCAGCACAAATACATTCACTTCAATGTGTCCAGCATCATAGATAGAACAAGTGGCACAAGATGAGGAGCATTTCATATGTGAGCAGGAGCAGGTGCTGGAGGCAGAAACAGCTGTGGGGGATTCCCTGAGGACATCTCCTGCCATGCTCAAATAGACACAGATGCTGAGCCTCAGGGGTCATACACAAAATGGGTACTTTTGGAGCAGCAAAGAGAAGTATGGGGGCATCTGCCAGAATTTCCAGAGGCTTTGCGCACCCTTGCACCGCAGATGGAGGAGTCTATCTCAGCCATGAGTGCCGTGATGTCTCAGGCAGATGAGCGCATGACCACCTCCATCGAAAGAATGGCCAACCTCATGGAGAGTCATACACGGTGGGCCCATGAGTGGATGCAGGCACACAACAATACGATGGCAGCAACTTTGGGAAGCATTGATCAAACAGTGGTATTGATGTCTGAACACTACATTCAAATGCAGCTAAGTCCTCTCCCATACTTGGTTAGCAGGGAATTGCAGGTGGGTCCTGAGAGGGAAGAGCAGGGTTGATGCCACTGGGGACATTCCTCAGGGTACCCACAGGTTACAACCTGTGCTATCAGCCCCTCTGACAGCCACAATTCTGCATCCTGTCCCCCTGACCACGGCTGCCTCTGCATAAATGTGGGTGGGGAGATCTTTGGCAGGGCCTTCACGGGCTCCACAACACAGAAGGTCTGCCAAGAGTATCTAATGTATTAAAATTTGGAATTGAGCTGACTGCCTCCAGCTCTGTTCTAGCCACAGGGAAGCACCACATAGAAGTAAGAGAAATAGGATACAGAAATGGTCTTATTGGCACACAGGGAATCACATGGGTGCATATTCCAATGTTGGTGTCACATGGAAAATGTTTATTTTAAAGAGGTATGCGTTGTTGTCCCCTGATGAGTGTCATGGTGTTGTTCTGTTCCATTCCACATTGACCATGGGTAGGTGAAAGTAGGGTTGTGGTATGAGATTCTTGGATGGCAATGTAAGGCTGAAAATTGATTTTTTTTGCAGCGATTAGATTTATATGTTGGAGGTGGGTGTTGGGTGTGGCTATACTGTCTGCCAGAGAGATATGGGTGGTACAAGTGCAATGCTGCACGCACTGTACTCAGCTAATGCGTGCCTGCTTGAGGGCCTCTTGGGCCGCTCTGGCATGCAGGTCAATGGAAATAGGCATCAGCAGCACCTCTGGATGGTCACGCTCTGCTGGGCCCTCCTCCTCTTCGTTGTCCTCCATCAAGGAAGCCAGGCGCTCCGCATGTAGTCTGGTGCCAACTTCAGTCCTCTTTAAAATGCTAAATTGTGCACAGCATAGCTGTTATGACCCGGTGAAAAAGGGGTCTAGGGGTCCCTTTCAGACTTCACCTGATCATACCGTAATAGGGTTTAATTTTTAACACACTGTGTTTTTAGCTCCCCCTTGGTGAATCTGTGTTTACTGCTTTCCAATTATAAGGCAAAGAAACCAGCACAAACAGGTTTTCTTGGGTTTAAAGAAGAAAGGTTGAAATTTATTACTCTTAAACTTAAACTCTAATTCAGTTAACACCTACGGATACACGACACGCCCACGCTAGCATGCATACGCAATACACATGTGCAGATAGAGACAGAACAGAGCAGAAGTAATAAAGTGGAAAAGTTTGAGGCATTCTCTGAAGAGGGTATTTGTTACAGATTTTCGAGCTCACTGTAGTGTCCTTGATTGTGGGTAGGTCTTGCTTTTCATTGGGGCCCAGTATTCTTCTTAAACCTTGTTCACTGTAGAAGACCTTTCTGTCTTGGGGTTCATGTGTCATCAGTGGATTTAGAGTTCTGCAAGAAAAAGATGGGGGCAGACAGGACTGGCTATGGTGAAACAGCCAGGAGAGGTCTTTTCAGTCCAGGAGCAAACAGACACTCTGAGTTCAACTGTTTGTATAATTCAGAAAAAAACAGGTTGCCAAGCAGGCTAGTCATGTGGCCAACTGGGGTCTGACCACGTCTGTTTGTGGATTCTCTGGTCTTAGCCAACCCTGGAATGTCTCTTCTTATCCACAATACCTGGTGCTAAAAGTCCATTGCGGGTTAAATTGGATAAGGGAAGTAACCCCTTTGTCTCCACAAGCACTGTCTGTTAATATGCAAATATATTTCCAGCCAGGGGTCTGGTGATTTTTTGAACAAGTCCTTACTTCACTTCAGCAACTGTTTTCAAATCAATGTTCTTTCAATACTTAAAAATTAATATGTCTCATTCTTGGCAGGTAAGGGTCTCACTTGACAATAGCACATTACCATTTACAGGAGATCCTTGATGGCACATATCAAAGGGCACCCCAAGATCGGTCAAGGCATTGGAGTGATCTTCTTCATTCGGGCAAGATGAGTGCAACACCAGTCCCTCATGACAGGCCTCTGGGTATTCAGCCTCCTGCAGACACATCAGCTGAGAGCCTGAGGGTATATGTTGCTCCTGAACATGGGAAAAATATATTCCCAGGACACTTGCTGACCTCTCAGCAAGGCCCAGTCATAGTGCTTTTGAGGACCTGCCAGCACTTGTATATGCACCTTCTTATGTCAATGACCAATGGCATTGGCCATAGAGCTTGGCAGTGCCTTATCGCTCTCTCTTTTGTCCTTGGCAGAGAAAAAAGCTTGTAATGCCTGAGAAAGGGTGCAGACAGGAAAAGTGCCCGATCTACACCGTGAGCGCCATGGAGGAGAGTGCCATGGAGATTGCCAGGTATCCCGATGAGATGCTCAGGTCCTGTGCTAGGCCCGGTCACCTCCCTGTGCAGCCAGGGCACCTCTGTGTTCTGCATCTTCCTCTTCCTCCTCCTCTTCCTCCTACTCTTCCATGTCCTGCACCTCCTCTTCCTCCAATGAGCAGTGTCATTCCTGGGCCTCACCCTCTTTAAGTTCCACATGTCTCTGGAGGGCCATGTTATGGAGAGCACAGCAGACCAAAACCATGTGCGGGAACCTTGCAGGAGAATACTGCAGTGGGCCACTTGACCTGTCCAGGCCCTGGAACCGCTGGCCTGCTCAATAGTGGTCCTTGTAAGCAGATGGCTTTGATTATAGCACCTCTGTGGCTCCATCATGGGGTCTTGTGAAGGGGAAACTGTGATGGAACATAGGTATAATAGGCTTGATTAAGTAGAATTTGGAAATAGTGTATTATGCCTTTAGAGTTAAAGATTGAATAAATGGTTAGTTTTCAGAGCTCACTGAAGTTCCCCTTTAAGATGCTAGAGTTAAACATTTCAAGGTCTCTGTTAGAATAGAATCTCTGTTGTCGGGGGCTTGGAAGATAAACACACGCATTGAAATATCCAGTCAGTAAGAGGTAGCAACAAACTTAATTGGTTTGTTCAGACAGGTCAGCTCCGGAGGTTGCTGTGGGTACCATGAAAAGGGCAATTATCAATAAATGGAATGTACTCACAGGAACAAGAGAGATCAAGTAAACACAATCATAAACATTTTGACCAGATGAAAGCTCACAACTTCAAATTCCAGTAAAACATTAAGTTAAAGGTATGGATTTTAAAAGGAACACAGGAAGATCACATCTAATGCAAAAGTCATATGACACCTTAGAAATAGTATAAAATACAAGGTTCTGAAGCAAACACTTAGGGGTGTTGAATCCTCAACAACACTTCTCATCCCATGCCTTATTCGGGGATTTAAGGTACAAGTTTACTTTAAATTTTGGTGGATATTCTGGAAATTCTAAGATAATTTTGCTGTAATATTAGCAAGGTTAAATCTTTGGATTCTATGTTAGAGATAAGAATATTTATTACATCTCTCAGTAATATTTGATATTGTGATATACTTATCCACTTAAGAAGTTTATTGCATGTTAAATTCTTTCATAAATTATAAAAGTTAATAAATCGTCTCATGTAGTATTCTGGTTACAACTACAAGAACCCCCTCTCTGTGTCTCATTAAATGGAGAGATACGTATTGAAGAGAGTTTCCCAGACCCTTATAATATCTGGGATATTTATGACTTAGCCATAAAATATTAGAAATAGGCTATCCGAAAAATGGTAAAATTTTCTGATGGTTTTCTTTCTCTGAGGGAAAGTTTGTGCAATTCTCTGGACCCAAATAAGTGTCTAAGAATTTGTCTGGTTTGGACTTGATTAAAGGAGATTCCTAGGGATGTGTTCCTGATTTGGTTTAGTCCCTATATGGGGTTAAAGTCATAAATCACTTCAGAACAACCATCTCTTCAAGGGGTTATCCCCTAGAATCCATCCATGCAGTTTGGGGGGTGCAAGGGTGGGGGGGGTTGGGGGCAGTGGCGGCGTGGAATGAAGAGCTGTAGCAACCAGGACTGGTGGAGGATGAAGGAGTGATGGCAGCTGTCAAGAAATCGAGCACACACATGGAGGAAGCTCTTGTGGCAGCAGACCAGTCGAACATTGAGGGGGTGGAAGGCCTTTGTGGTGATGAATCTCAACGACTGGTCAGTCGGTGCCTTGAAGGCCACATGGGTACAATTGATGACATCCTGCACCTGGGAAAACCCACTGTCCTTTGTGCTTGCGAGGCACAATCTGTCAGGAAATGAATGTACTCTCCAGTTCCTATAAAAAAGGGTATCAGTTTGAAAGTGATGCAGTTCAAGCCAAAACTAGGGACTTAAATCCAAACAAAGGAAACTACAAAGGTATGACGGGTAAGTAGGCTGTGGTAGACTGAGAAATTACATGAAAATGTATGATGGTAGACAGGAAATGGCTAGCATTTGAAGAATTAATATATGGTTTACAAAAATTATACATTCCTTTAACGCACAAAAACCTAACAGGGTAAAGCGATCCAACTGTGGCTAAGAAAAGAAGTTAAAGATTGTATTAGATCAAAGAGGGTTACAAAGTTGCCAAAAAAGTAGTAAGCCTGAGGATTGGGAGCATTTTAGAATTTAGCAAAGTATTCAAAGAAACTGATAAAGAAAGGGAAAATAGAATATGAAAGTAAACTAACAAAAACATAAAAATGATTAAAAGCTTCTATAGGTGTGTAAAAAGGAAAATATTAGCAAAGACAAATGTGGGCCCATTACAGGCAGAGACAGCAGAATTTATCATGGGGAATAAGGAAATGGCAGAGAAACTAAACAAATACTTTTGTCTGTTTTCATGGAGGAAGATACAAAAAAACTCCCAGAAAAACTAGGGAACCAAGGGACTAAAGGCCTACTACCTGACCCGAACCCGACGACATGTGTCGGGTTCCGGTCGGGTCGGGTCGCACTTCTGGGTCTGGCATTCGGGCTCGGGTCGGGCCGAGCCAGATCGAACACGTTCTATCACAACCTCAGGTAAGTGACTTTAATGTTAATTTACTTTTTGGACTTTAAAGGTGGTTTTACTACAGTTATTTTAGGCTTATGTAGGTAAGGAACAAAGTGAAAACTGGAAGGTAGGTTAACTGATGGTCGGGTCGGGCGCGGGAAAAAATGGAAGGACTCGGGCTGGGTCGGGCTCGGGCTCGGGCTCGGATGGGGTTCTGTCGGGCTCGGGTCAGGTCTCATTTGCAGACCCGAGTAGGCCTTTACAAGGGACTCGTGAGACTGAGGAACTGAAATAAACTAGGATTAGTAAAAAAGTAGTACTGGAGAAATTAATGGGACTGAAAGTTGGTAAATCAGCTGCACCTGATGATCGACATCCCAGACTGTTGAAAGAGGTGGCTGTAGAGAGAGTGGATGCTTTGGTGGTCATCCCCAAAATTCTATAGATTCTGGAATGGTTTCTGCAGATTGGAATGTAGTAAATGTAATCCCACTATTTAAGAAAGGAGGGAGAGAGAAAACTGGGAGTTACAGACCTGTTAGCCTGACATCAGTAGTAGGGAAAATCTATTATAAAGGATGTGATAACTGGACACTTAGAAAATAATGGTAGGACTGGGCAGATTCAACATGGATTTATGAAAGGGAAATCTTGTTTGACAAACCTGTTAGAGTTTTTTGAGGATGTAACTAGTAGAATAGATAAGGAGGAACCAGTGGGTGTGGTGTATATGGATTTTCAGAAGGATTTTGATAAGGTCTCACACAAGAGGTTAGTAAATAAAATTGCAGCACATGGGATTAGGGGCAATATGCTGGCATGGATTGAGAACTTGGTTAACGGACAGAAAACAGAGAGTAGGAATAAACGAGCCATTCTCAGGTTGGCAGGCTGTGACTAGTAGGGTACTGAAGAGATCAGTGCTTGGGCCCCAGCTATTCACAATCTATATCAATGATTTGGATGTAGCAACCAAATGTAATATTTCCAAGTTTGCTGATGACACAAAATCAGGTAGGAATGTGAGTTGTGAGGAGGATGTAAAGAGGCTTCAAGGTTATTTAGATAGGCTAAGTGAATGGGCAAGAACATGGCAGATGGAATATAATGTGGAAAAATGTGAAGTTATCCACTTTGTGAGGAAAAACAGAAAGACAGAGTATTTCTTAAATGGTGAGAGATTGGGAAATGTTAATGTACAAAGGGACCTGGGTGACCTTGTTCATAAGTCACTGAAAGCTAACATGCAGTTGCAGCAAGAAATTGGGAAGGCAAATGGTATATTGGCCTTTATTGCAAGAGGATTTGAGTATAGGTGTAAACATGTCTTGCTGCAATTGAATAGAGCCTTGGTGAGATCGTAGCTGGAGTATTGTGAACAGTTTTGGTCTCCTTACCTAAGGAAGGATATACTTGCCACAGAGGGAGTGCAACGGAGGTTTACCAGACTAATTCCTGGGATGGCGGGATTGTCTTATGAGAAGAGATTGAGGAGGCTGGGGCTGGATTCTCTAGAGTTTAGAGGAATGAAAGGTGATTGCATTGAAACATACAAGATTCTTACAGGGTTCGACAGGGTCGATGAAGGAAGGATGTTTCTCCTGGCTGGGAGTCTAGAACCAGGAACACAGTTTCAGAATAAGGGATAGGCCATTAGGGCTGAGATGACGAGGAATTTCTTCACTCAGACGGTGGTGAATCTTTGGGCTTCTCTACCCCAGAGGGTGGTGGAGGCTCAATCATTGACTATATTCGAGACAGAGATTGATAGATTTCTAGATATTAAAGGCATCAAGGGATTTGGGGATATTGCGGGAAATGGAGTTGAGGTAGAAGATCAGTCACAATCTAGTTGAATGGTGGAGCAGGCTCGAGGGGCTGAATAGCACACTCCTGCTCCTATTTCCTATGATCCTATGTTCAGTAATCTGTGAGATGCAGTGGTGTGCAGCTAATTGCAACATGTCAACAAGGTCCACAGCTGATCCTTGGAAGGACCCAGAGACAAGACGTTCAAGGTTACAGAGACTTTCACAGCTACTGGCAGTGCATGGTGAGCACTGATGTGAAGTGTGTGGTCTTCCCCAATGAGGAGGCAAGTCTCTATGACCATCTACTTGGAGAATCACAGTCTCCTGCGACACTGGTTCTCGGTCATCTCATTGTAGCTCCTTCTTCAGATCCTTTGCCAGCTGTATGGCCTCTGTGGTCTTCCTGCTCCTCATTCCTCTCCACTGCCCTCCTCATGCCTGGAGCTCTGGTATTTTCAGTGCCCGGGCACTTGGCAGGACCTAAAAACAGGCCCCAAGTCTCCTCAATGAAATGACAGCAAGTGTTTTTGCTGAATACAATCTATTTGACTCAAGGACCTGCTCCTGTCAGTGCTAGAGTTTGACAATGGCTGATGTAATGTTATGAGCATGCCCACTGTGTAATGATGTCATTAAACATGTGATTTGACCATCTTGGTGTCTGGCTTTCTTTACAAGTTCCTCTCACTATATGACAGATTTTGGCGCTGAAATGGGATTAAAGTGCAAAAGCGTTTGCAGCAAACGGCAGTAGAGACTGTGATGAGCAAAATAAGTTAGCTCCCATTGACCTACTTGGTAGGATGGTGAAGATTAGATTTTGTTGAGCCTCATTGTTTTTGATAATGTGTGGCTGCACTCAGTTGAATGGACTCTGCAGAATCCTCGTGCCCATCTGATTCAACTTCTGACAATACTGGTGAGATTGTTCTGATTAGGCTGACTTAGCTTCTGTATCACTGTCACAGACAGCCACAGTAAAGTGTTTACTGGGTCACTGTTACAATTGCAAATGGAACAAAATGGCTGCACCAATAGGATACATTGGAAGGCTGGGAATGTATGATAGAGCTCGAGAACCATTCAGTTCATTCATTGACAGAATGGACATGTTCTTCAGAGCTAATAATATATTAGAACTCAAAGGTGAAAATAAAGAGGCCCAGGTTCAGAACAAGGCAATTCTTGAGCTCAAGAAAGCACTTTTGCTAAGAGATTGGCCCGGAGGTGTATGGCATGCTAACAAATCTTGCTCCCCAACAAGGAAAAAGATGTGCCATTCAAAATGATCATCACCAAGTTGGAAGAACATTTTATCATAAGCCTCTAGAGACAGAGGAAAGCTAGAAATGTGAGAACCAGAAACCAGAGAAGTCGTGAAACAGTTGGCGACTTCATTGTGGCAGTGAAGAATTTATCATTACATTGTAACTTTGGTACATTCTTAGACTGTGCATTATGAGACAGATTCATGTGAGGATTGGAGGATAAAAAAATCCAAAGTTACTAATCACATTATCTTACATTTGAGCTAGCATGTAAGATTGCTTCTACCATGGAGATGGCATCAAAGAATGCTTGGGAATTTCATCCTATGCAAGTGACTAGTACAGCTTCTGTCCACTGTCAGAAGGCTTCTACCAAGTCACAGCAATGACACCTGATCAGAAAACTGCTGTTGAGAAACATTTAATGACTTATTATCATTCTAATGGCAACCAGGCGGCACAGGCATGTCAATACAGAAAATGCCAATTGCTTTAATTGCCAAAAGATATGCCATATTGTCAAAGCAGGAAAGGGAACTCATTCCAGTAGTAATGGAATGCAGCAGTGTAACAATGGTGGAGTTCACAATATTGAAGTGAATCCAGAGTGCCTAAGCGAAGAGGAGCTAGGATTGTACAGCATTTATGCCACTAGCAATCACTCAAAACAGAGCCTTTTGTACAAAGGTGCTGGTAAATCAAACGTACACCAACATGCACATTGATATGTCTACAGGTTTCTCCATTATATGTAGAGACACCTATGAAAGGAAATTTACTGATGTACCTCTAACTTAAAGAGAGCACAGTTCAGTTTAAAACCTACTCTGGTGAGGTGTTAGAAATGTTTGGACAAATGGAGTGCAATGTCCAATATAAGGACAAATTTCTCAAGTTATTCATTGTTGTAGCGTGATAGTTCAACAAACCAAAGCTAATGGGGGCAAAGACTGGCTTCTTAAGCTGAAGTTAGGCTGGAAGCATGTTTTTCAAGTTGAGACAACTGAGAAGCTTAATCAGCTATTGAATAGTTACAGGAACATTTTTGAGAATAGCTATGAAGGTCTAATCAGTATGATAGCACACACCTGAATTAGGCCTGATGCAAAACCAGTATATTGCAAGGGTAGGCCGATTCCTTATGCTCTCAAAACCCTGATTGAAGAGGAACTAAAGAAGCTAGAGAGGAATGGTGTGCTAGTGAAAACTGATCACAGTGTCTGAGTAACCCCAATTGCAGTAGTGTCCAAGTCAACATCACAGATGCCAGACTTCAGCCAATTCGATTCACTCCGCATGATATCAAGAAACGACTGAAGGCACTGGACACTGCAAAAGCTATGGGCCCTGACAATATTCCAGCAATAGTACTGAAGACATGTGCTCCAGAACTTGCCATGCCCCTAGCCAAGCTGTTCCAGTCCAGCTACAACACTGGCATCTACCCTTCAATGTGGAAAATTGCCCAGGTCCTGTACACAAAATGCAGGACAAGTCCAACCCGGCCAATTACCGCCCCATCAGCCTACTCTCAATCATCAGTAAAGTAATGGAAGGTGTCATCAACAGTGCCATCAAGCGGCACTTGCTTAGCAATAAACTGCTCAGTGACGCTCAGTTTGGGTTCTGCCAGGGCCACTCAGCTCCTGACCTCATTACAGCCTTGCTTCAAACATGGACAAAAGAGCTGAACTCAAGAGGTGAGGTGAGAGTGACTGCCCTTGACATCAAGGCAGCATTTGACTGAGTATGACATCAATGAGCCCTCGCAAAACTGAGGTCAATGGGAATCAGGGGGAAAACCCTCCGCTGGCTGGAGTCTTACCTAGCACAAAGGAAGATGGTTGTGGTTGTTGGAGTTCAATCATCTGAGCTCCAGGACATCACTGCAGGAGTTCCTCAGGATAGTGTCCTAGGCCCAAACATCTTCAGCTGCTTCATCAATGACCTTCCTTCAATCATAAGGTCAGAAGTGGGGATGTTCGCTGATGATTGCACAATGTTCAGCACCATTCATGACTCCTCAGATACTGAAGCAGTCCGTGTAGAAATGCAGCAAGACCTGGACAATATCCAGGCTTGGGCTGATAAGTGGCAAGTAACATTCGCGCCACACAAGTGCCAGGCATCTCCAACAAGAGAGAATCTAACCATCTCCCCTTGACATTCAACAGCATTACCATCGCTGAATCCCCCACTATCAACATCCTGGGGGCTACCATTGACCAGAAACTGAACTGGAGTAGCCACAAAAATACTGTGGCTGCATGAACACTGAACAGTAGGCTGTGAAGATGCAATCTTCACAATAGGAGTTGTAGATGAGGACTTTCCAATCACTGCAACTGAAATTGCACCTGAAACTCAGAAAGACCTACTTTTAAAAAGAGTCTGCGAACAGACTTTGAATGGTTGGACAGAATTTGACTGTGCACAGAGGAGGAACTGAAAGCATTCAACGACTGACGTAATGAGTTGTTATGTGAATAGGGATACATTCAGTGGGTCACAGAGTGGTGGTTGCATGTGACACAAATGCTATGGGCTTCTCTTGACCATCATGCATGACATGACTGATCACTGCTCCAATGCCATAGTTTGAAGCATCACATGCTGGTTTCAGGCCACGATTTGTGTCATATTGAATGAGTAATGCATCACCAGCAAAGCTTCTCTTACAGTTCCTTAAGAGACAAGATTCTAGCAGAACTTCATACTGAACACTCAGGTATAGTTAGCATGAAATTCATACTCAAAAATTTTGTATATTGGCCTGGTCTAGGTGGTGATCTAGAATCATCGGTTAGCAAATGCACCATTTGTTAAAGTTGCAGGGATAAGCCGCCAAAACCCCTTTACAATCATGATCATGGGCGACTTGTCCATTTCAAAGAGTGCATGTAAAGTTTTGTGAAAAGGAAAGCAACAATTTCTTGGTGCTTATTGGCAGTCACTCTAGGTGGATCAAAATAATGCATATGGGTCAAAACACTAATGCTGAAAGGACAATAGATGAGTTACTGTCCATTTTTGCTTGTCATGGTTTACCGGTGGAGCTTGTCTCAGATAACAGCCCTCAATTCTGTTCTGCCCTGTTTCAGGATTTCATAAAGCAAAATGGTATTAAACATACCCTCACTTCTCCATATCATCTGGCATGAAATAGAGCAGCAGAAAGATCTGAGAAAAATCAAGGAAGCCTTCAAGAAGCAAGTGCTGCATGGTTGTTTAAGCTTCAGCATGAAATAGAGAAGAGATAAATTTCTGTTCAACAGCTCCACACTCAGCTACAGGGTATACATCTGCTGAGCAGTTATTGAAGGGAAAATTAAGAACACATTTGAGTTTAGTTCTACCAAATTTGACTGCTAAAGCTGAAGGAGAACAATTCAGTCAGAAATGTCAGTATGACACAACGAAACAGAACTTAGTTTCAGGAAAAATGAACATGCTCGTGTTCTGAGCCCCCTTCACAAGTCACACAAATGGGACATGGTAAATGTTAAGTTTGTGATACTAAGAGATACTTAGTTGAAATTGGTGGAAAAGTGAGGTGGACATGCACGCCAAGGTCCCTCTACACATTTCCATAGCCTACCATTTAGTGCGTATTCCCTTGCCTTGTTAGCCTTCTCCAAATGCATTACCTCACATTTCCCCGGATTGAACTCCATTTGCCACTGTTCCACCCACCTGACTGGTCCAATGATATCTTCCTGCAGTTTACAGCTTTCTACTTCATTGTCAACCACATGGCCAATTTCTGAATCATCTGCAAAATTCTTAGTCATATCCCCTTACATTCAATTCCAAGTCATTGATATATGCCACAAAGAGTAATGGAACTAGTACTGAGCCCTGCAGAACCCCACAAAAGTACCTTTTAATTCCTGCCTCTGAGACAATATTTGGTCCAACTTTGCCTTGGATCGCATGGGCTTTTACCAGTCTGTCATGTGGGACCTTATCAAAAGCCTTGCTAAATCCATGTAGACTACAACAAATGCATTACCCTCGTCGACCCTCCTTGTTACCGCCTTAAAAAATTCAATCACGTTAGTCAGACACAACCTTCCCTTAACAAATCCATGCTGTCTTTGATTAATCCGTGTCTTTCTAAATAAAGATTTATCCTGTCCCTCAGAATTCCATCCAACAATTTTCTCACCACTATGGCTAGGCTGACTGGCCTGTAATTACTCGGTCTATCCCTTTCTCACTTTTTAAACAATGGTACAATGTTAGCTGTCCTCCAGAATCCTGGCACCACATCTGTAGCTGGAGAGAACTGGAAAATGATGGTCAGAGCCTTCATTATTTCTTCTGTTGCTTCCCTCAACAACCTAGGATACATTTCATCTAGGCCTGGGGATTTATCCACTTTCAAAGATCAAAGATGATAAACCCCTTAATAATTTCGCTCTCACTATGTTAATTTCATCTAATATTTCACAGTCCTCCTCTTTGATTGTAATGTTTGCATTATTCCTCCTTTTTGTGAAAACAGACGCAAAATATTCATCAAGAACCATACCAACATCCTCCGCCTCCAAGAACAGGTTACCCTTATGGTCCCGAAAATAGGTCCTACTCTTTAGTTATCCTCTTGCTCTTTATGTATTTATAAAAAATCTTGAGATTTCCTTGATTTGATTTGTCAATATTTTTCCATCACTTCTCTTTGCTTTCCTAATTTCCTTTTTGTAATCTATTTCTATATTATGAGCACACCCAGTGAGTGATGACATCATTAAATATGTGATCTGGCCATGTTGGTGTCTGCCTTTCTTTGTAAGTCCCTCCCAATATATAACTAAGGCTTGCCACTTTACTCATTTATACTGGTGATTTCATGTCAGTTTCAGCCCTCAATGACTTTCCGCTGTGCACTTGCCTTCTCTAAACTGCCAGGTTATGGGCAAAGCATGTGACCTATGGGCCATTACAAGTATCAAATGGCTCTTGATTGACATTTTAATTGTCTCACTTGGTTGCCTGCCTCAACCATGGGGGTTTTTGTCTTCATTGCTAACCTGCCCAGGAAAGACAAAAGGAGGTGAGAAGATGACAGGATACTGCCCTGATGGCATTTGTTGCTATTTTCCTGGCCCACCTGCCCCCGATCCCACCTCCAGTGGGATATGCTGTAATTGTGATTGGAGATATATGGTGGGTGAAATTGCTTTAGACCTGTTTTCGGGCTGGAACTGGGAACTATATATGGAGCACTCGTCCCAACTAGCAGGCCTGAAATTGGACCTTGGCCCTCATTAATATTATTTGGGAAAGTTGCCAATGCCCTTTTCCCCTTCACAAGCAGCTCAAGCAACTTGGGATTCTTGCCTTGCTGCCAGAGACCCGAAAGTAAGCCTCAGGAGGTGGGGTGGAGCAGCACGTGTGGAGCGGGGGCTGGGGGGGGGGGGGGAGGTGTCGAATTAGGATACCAGGGAGTCAGGAAGCAGTCCTGCTCCTCCCAGCATTACCTGAATGTTTTAAACATTTAAAAAAATCTGACCATGTGGTAGAGCTGCCCAGGATGCAGCAACCACTAAACACTCCTCAGTGGAGCAGGCCCTGCACCTGCTCCACTCTGTACTGCCTAAATGTTCAAAGTGATCCTGAAACATATGCCCTTCAATTACATCCGTAAGAGACCTAATGCCAGGAGTGCTTAAAAAAATCATTCACCCAGTTTTGGGTTGGAAATCTTTCATGCATCCTTGGTCCTTAAAATTGACCATGAGGTTCAATTTCTACCCTGTGATCTGATTTGTTGTATCCCCATATATTATGTCATCCTGCCCGAGCTTTCACATTAGCTATGTTTCCTCTTAAATATAAAATGACTGCCATTGGAGGTTTTACAATTTTATCAGGAGTGTTCAGCAATTGATTATTTTTGAATCAATACTAATTCATTTAAACAGAATAATATACACACTGGGCTGCATTTTATTCCAGCCTCATTTGAATTTGGCAGGCAAGCTGCCTCAAGAACATCAACTGGCTGAGATGGGAGAAGATACTTGCAGGTAAATCCTGGGTGGGAGGGGAGAGGGTGACAAATCCGAGATGGGGATAGGTAATGTGTGGTTGGTCTGTTACCCGCCTGCAATATTTTTATGGAGCCAGGAGGACTATTTCTGCTCCTTCTGGTTCCACAGTTTTTTAATTATTTCTGGCCATTTCCTAGTTGGAACACCCTGTACATATAAGCTGAGTATTTGCACTGAAAACTCCCCCCACGCCTCAATATGTCCCTGGAAATTGCAATCTGGCTCCGAGCTACAGCATTAGGACCCCAATTTGCATTGTAAAGATGCCCACCACTTGCTGCAGACAGGTGCATTGGCCACTCAGCTGTAAGCTCTATGAAAGGAGGAGCAGGCCTATCATTGGGCAGACTGGCCAAGAGGGTGTGGGAAGATGGCACACTGACACGGAACACAAAAGTCCGAGTGTTTCAAGCCTGTGTCCTCAGTACCTTGCTGTACGGCAGCGAGGCCTGGACAACGTATGCCAGCCAAGAGCGACGTCTCAACTCATTCCATCTTCGCTGCCTCCGGAGAATCCTTGGCATCAGGTGGCAGGACCGTATCTCCAACGCAGAAGTCCTTGAGGCGGCCAACATCCCCGGCATATACACCCTACTGAGCCAGCGGCACTTGAGATGGCTTGCCCATGTGAGCCGCATGGAAGATAGCACGATCCCCACGGACACATTGTACAGTGAGCTCGTCACTGGTATCAGACCCACCGGGTGTCCATGTCTCTGCTTTAAAGACGTCTGCAAACGTAACATGAAGTCCTGTGACATTGACCACAAGTCGTGGGAGTCAGTTGCCAGTGATCGCCAGAGCTGGCGGACAGCCATAAAGATGGGGCTAAAGAGTGGCGAGTCGAAGAGACTTAGCAGTTGGCAGGAAAAATGACAGAAGTGCAAGGAGGGAGCCAACTGTATAACAGCCGCGACAATCAATTTTATCTGCAGCGCCTGTGGAAGAGTCTGTCACTCTAGAATTGGCCTTTATAGCCACTCCAGGTGCTGCTCCACAAACCACTGACCACCTCGAGGCGCTTACCCATTGTCTCTCGAGACAAGGAGGCCAAAGAGAGAGAGAAGGTTACCAATCCCATTTTAAGTCCATTATCGCTGAATTTTCATGTTCAGTAGTACTCGCATCTCAGATCTCTCCTTTTATTTCTGGAATCTGTAAGGTTCCTCATTTGAAATTAATCTCATTCTAGATCTTAGTTGTCTGTTGTGTCTCAAAATAACATGCAAATGCCAATAATGGAGCATTGATAGGCATTCTATAAGTTAACTTACCAATCAGAAGATCAGCATCGCTGTAAAGGCATGTAGAGGATACATAGCTGAAAATAACATTATTTACAGCTAACTCCATGTTTGCTAGATAATTGTGTTGTGATGTGAAATTATGTTAAATTGGAAAAAATCTATCAGTGTATTTCAAGGCTGGGAATATATATAACTGCATATATGAGGTTCACAACATGTAGATCTGCTCACTATTTCTACAAATCTTAAATTAAAACTAATTTAAATGCAAGTAAATTACATGTAGGTTTAATTGGAGTCTCTCATACATTAATATTCAATCACAAGAATGTGATAAATATTTTAAAAGAAAATTGTAAACTGAAAGTATGAGCACACTCTTCACTGTTGTAAGATCCTATGAGAATATGTTCAAAAGTTGTTGAGGGTATTATAATGATATGTGTATATACATATGTATTTTTTTGAAGACATATTTTAAAGAAACTGCAGAGAAACTGGAGGTTATGGAAATTGGCTATTTTATTCTGTACTTTCTGCATTCACTGTACACCTCGTTTAAATATTGTCTCTCTGGTTATGCATTTACCATTTTTGAAAGCATTCACTCTTTTTCTCTCTGCTTTCTCCCTTTCTGGATTGTATTCAGTCTATGAAACTTCTGTGTCCAAGAGGTGCAAAATATCTTCCTATAACAAAACATCTGGCCTTTGCTCAGTATGTCTCTGTGTGTTGCACAACAAACATCAGGAACTCAGTGGAATAGGAAGTTTGAACCCATATCCCTCCAGCCTGTGCAGCAATCAAGTGATAATTTCTCAACCGTCTTTAGTGATTTAAAAAGTGTGAGGATGCTAATAAGCAACAAAGAAAGCAAAACTGGTACAAGAGTTAGGTCTTATGGTTTCTTATTGGGTTATTCTAAAACCTGCCATAAGACTCAACCTGGATGAGAAGACATCTAGCTTTCCTTCACTCTCTGTAGTGAAGTACATGGGCTCCATTCAGCATCTAATTAGAACAACTTGTCTGTTTCCATTGACTCACCACATGCAGGAATTGTATACATAAACCCGAGTGTTACTGTTTTGTAGCATGGTACATTCGGGGTCCAACACACCCTGTGTCACTGTGACAAACCCAATGGTGCCTGATCATTCGATCATTCTTACTGTGGAAGGACTGAAGTTTTATTGCAGCATATGTTGTGTTCTGTATTCAAACAATGGCTATAAATGATTTTACTTACTGCTGGAAACTTTTTTTTATTATCATACAACAATTGTAAGTTATGAAATAATAATTGTGAGATGACATTTACTGTAGTTAGACCAGATACATTCAGTAACTTATATAAAAATTTCAAATAATGAGTGTAATTACAATAAATTTTCTGACAGTATTCTGCTTGTCCTGATATTAAATTTCTATTTTGTCACTGAATGAGATTTTTATTACATCTATGCTATGACAGCTAAACGATCATTTTCATTGCAATTGGAAGTTCTAGTGTCGATTGTCACTATTTCAGCTCCTTTCCCTCAGAGTAACGTGATGCAGACTCTGACCTCCCAAGTGTGCTGACACTGACCATTGTGTGTGGAGGCCCAGGACGATGAGAGTCCAATTGGCCCTCTGCGGCATGGGGTCAGGGAGATTTTAACTCTTAGGTCTAGTCTGCATGCTCAACTTCAGTATGCTGCACAAATACAATGCCAAAACCGACATGGCTCGGGGAGTGTTTTGAGTGGTATAATGACCTGCAAGGATCAATTTTGGAGACGGTAAGAGTAACCCCTCCCACTGTAGTGATGATGATGTAATAGTCACATGGTAATGGACTTTGGAAGAAGAGAGTAGCAGCATGAAAGATGCTAGCTAGAGAGGCTTCAGGACAGTGTAAATAGAGACGTGTAAATAATAAAAGAGTTATTAGTTGATCTAATGTGGACTCCAAGATTTATCTATAATGCCCTAACCATGCTCCTACAACAACAACAACATAAAATGGTGGTACCGGATGAAGCAATTAGAAAATACTGAGAAAACATGAAGTACAGCCAAGAGAACAGCAGATCTTGTTGGTGGACTGCATGAGCTCCAGAGCTGCTCTGCAGCTGAAGAAGATGCGGAGAGTCGGTGAGTCAGCTGTGCAGGCATTCAAACTGCACCACAGCAGTGTGGTGGTCTGCAACAAAATATCCAAGACCAGCGATCGGGTTCCATGTCACAGTGCTGGGTGATGGTCCAGGATAGGGAGAGAGATTTTTAAAAAGGGGCCATTGTTGGATAACGGTGCACTGGGTTGAAAAAAGTGGGGAGAGGTTGAGCTCGAGCCCAAAGGTGACTTGGTTGTCAGGCAGAGTCGGCAGCCATTACTCAACCAGACTGCAAAGAGAAAGCACGAGAAATCTCAGAAAATGTGGAGAAACCCCCAGAAGGAGTGTGAACACCTCTATTTAAGCCAATGCAATTTAAAAAGAAGGGGAACACTCTAAAAAGCCTAACAAAGGCTAAGAAAAACAGAATGGATTCTGAATTCAGAATGCCTGGAAGCTTCCAGGATCAGGAAGAACCAAATCAAGTCCAAGAATTGTTCTTTATGGAGAAAAAGATTCCTACATTTTAGGACTGTTTCCAAGCTGCATTCTATATCAGAAACAGAACAAGTAAATACCATTTAATACTCTATGAGTTCAATTGCAGATGGCATAGTTGTGAGGTAAGGGATCATAGAATCAAAGTTTAAGGCACAGAAAGAGGCCACTTGACTCATCGTGTCTGTGCTGGCTGAAAAATGATACACCTATTCTAATCCCACCTTCCAGCATTTGATCCTTAGCCCTACAGTTTACGGCACTTGAGGTGTATATCCAGACTCCTTTTGAAAGAGTTGAGGGTCTCTGCCTCAACTACCCTTTCAGGCACTGAGTTACCACTGCTACCAGAAGTTTTTCCTTATCTCCCCTCTAATTTTTCTACCAATCACTTTAAATCTAGGCCCCCGCGTCACTGACCTCTCTGCTAAAATGAATAGACCCTTCACCTCCACTCTATCCAGGCCCCTCAAAATTGTTTACATTTCAATCAAATCTCCCCTCAGCTTTCTCTGTTCCAAGGAGAACAACCCCAGCCTATCCAATCTTTCCTCATAGCTGCATTTTTCCAGTCGCGGCAACATCCTCGTAAATCTCCTCTGTATCCTCTCTAGTGCAATTACATCCTTTCTGTTATGAGGAGACCAGAACTGCAATCAGTACTTAAGTTGTGGCCTAACCAATGATTTTATACAGTTCCAGCATAACCTCCCTGCTCTGGTATTCTATAACTCGGCTAATAAAGGAAAGGATTCCATATGCCTTCTTAATCACATTATCGATCTGTCCTGCTGCCTTCAGGGATCTGTGGACATTCACTCCAATGTCCCTTACTTCTCCTACACCTCAGTACTTTCCCATTAATCATGCATTCCTTTTCCTACTTTAACCTCCCCAAATACATCACCTCACACTTCTCCAAGTTGAATTCCATTTGCCACTTTTCTGCCTATCTGACCAGACCATCAATATCTTCCTGTAGCCTACAGCTATCCTCCTCGCTATCTACCACACGGCCAATCTTTGTGTCGTTTGCAAACTTCTTGATCATGCCCCCTACATTTATGTCCAAATCATTAATATACACCACAAAAAGCAGGGGACACAATTGTCATGCAGACCCCCACCTGGAAAAAATGAATCATATAATTTTGCCACATGGACATTAAACTTAAAATTGTTGCTGAGAAGAAAAAAGGAATTGCCAGGCCCTCGCTGGAAAGATTTTTTTGCATACTAGCAGAGAGGGTTGGAACAAAGGAATCAGTCCCTGCTTCTCCAATACACAGAAGATGAGAGAGACAGAGAGGAGCGGAGCCCGAGGAGCAGCAGGGCCGGAATTTTAAAAAAGTGGGCCAAAAACCTGTGTGGGAGAGAGACAGAGAGGAGCGGAGCCTGAGGAGCAGGGGAAAAATTGAAAAGTGACATCAGAGTGACGTCACATTGAACAGTGAGAGCAAGTAAGCAGTGAGCAGCTGGGGTGAGTATTCAAGAAAGTTTTTAATTTAATTGAATCAACATGGAGCAAGACTTGATTGATTTATAAGTATATAAACTAAAGACTAAAGCGGATTAAAAAAAGCTAAAGACCAGTCAGAAATTTAAATAACAAATTAAAATCTAATTATATAAAATAGAGATGCAGGACCAGGTGATGTGTTGTACCTGCATGATGTGGGAGCTGGTGGACCCCATTGTGGTTCCTGGTGGCCACATCTGTAGCAAGTGTTGGCTGCTCGAGGAACTCTAGCTCAGAGTTGATGAACTGGAGTCTGAGCTTCGGACACTGCAACACATCAAGGAGGGGAACAGTTACCTGGATGCTGTGTTTCAGGAGACACACCCCTTAGATTAACTGCCTTGAATTCGGTCAGTGGTCAGGGACAGGAGGGTGTGACTATGAGTGAGGCAGGTAGAGGGATCCAGGAGGTAGTGCTGCAGGAGCCTCAGCCATTGTCCTTGTCCAACAGGTTCGAGATTCTTGCTCCCTGTGAGGACGAGAGCAGGGACTGTAGGGAGGATTAGCAAACTGACTACAGCACCGTGGTACAGGGAGCCATTCAAGTGGAGGGAGAAAAGAGAAATGTATTCATAATCGGGGATAGTATAATTAGGGGCATAGACACTGTTCTCTGTGGCCAGGATCGAGAGTCCCAAAGGCTGTGTTGCCTACTTGGTGCCAGGGTTCAGGATATCTCATCTGGGCTGCAGAGGAACTTGGAGTGGGTGGGGAAAGATACAGTTGACGTGGTCCACGTAGGTACCAACGATATAGGTAGAAAGAGGTTAGAGGTTCTGCTGAGGGAATATGAGCAGCTAAGGGCTAAATTAAAAAGCAGAACCAAAAAGGTAATAATCTCCGGATTACTACCTGAGCCACGAGCAAGTTGGCAAAGGGTCAATAAGATTAAAGAGGTAAATGCGTGGCTCAAAGATTGGTGTGGGAGAAATGGGTTCGAATTCGTGGGACATTGGCACCAGTACTGGGGAAGGAGGGAGCTGTTCCGATGGGACGGGCTTCACCTGAATCATGCTGGGACCAGAGTCCTGGCGAATCGCATAACTAGGGCTGTAGATAGGGCTTTAAACTAAATAGTGGGGAAGAGGGTTCAGTTGCATGGAAAAACAGGAAGTTAAAGGAGAAGGCAGGATTGCAGGTTAGCGGTGATGCTGATTGTTACCAGAAAATAAAAGGAAGGGACAGAACGTGTGAACATCATATTGCAGCAAGGAATCGTACAAGAGTAAGGAAATTTAATAATAGAACAAACTTAAAGACTTTGTAACTGGATGCATAGAGCAATCGGAATAAAATAAATGAGTTAACAGCGTAAATAGAGACAAATGGGTATGATTTAGTGGCGATTACTGAGACATGGTTGCAGGGAAACCAGGTTTGGGAATTGAATATCCAAGGGTACTCAGTATTTCGGAAGGACAGACAGAAAGGAAAAGGAGGTGGTGCAGCTTTGTTAGTGAAGGAAGAGATCAGTGCTGTAGCGAGAAACGATATAGGCACTGGAGATCAAGGTGTAGAATCAGTCTGGGTAGAAATGAGAAATAGCAAGGGAAAGAAGTCACTGGTGGGAGTAATCTATAGGTCCCCAAACAGTAGTTCCACAGTGGGGCACATTATAAACCAGGAAATACTGGGGGCTTGTAAGAAAGGTATGGCAATAATCATGGGTGATTTTAATATGCATATAGACTGGATTAGTCAAATTGGCAAGGGTAGCCTCGAGGGAGAGTTCATTGAATGTATTAGAGATTGTTTTTTGGAGCAATATGTTGTGGAACCAACCAAGGAGCAGGCTATTCTAGATTTGGTGTTGTGTAATGAGGTGGGATTAATTAATGATCTCATTGTTAAGGATCCTCTAGGGAAAAGGGATCATAGCATGCTAGAATTTCAAATTCAGTTTGAGGGCGAGAAGCTGGAGTCCCACACGAGCATTCGGGAGTTAAACAAAGGTAATTATATAGGCATGAGGACAGATTTGGCCCTAGTGGACTGGGCAGGAAGACTACAAGGTAGGACAGTTGATGAGCAGTGGCAGATGTTTAAGGAGATATTCAATTTGTCCCAACGAAAATATTCCAGGAGGGGAAAAAACATCCATGGCTAAGCAAGGAAGTTAGGGATAACATAAAGACAAAAACTAAGGCATACCATATTGCAAAGGCCAGTGGCAGGCTGGAAGATTTAGAAACTTTTAAAGATCAACAAAGGGTTACTAAAAAAGTAATAAAAAGAGCAAAGGTAAATTATGAAAGAAAACTAGTGCAAAATATAAAAATGGATAGTAACAGCTTCCATAGCTTCTCTAAGTATATAAAAGGAAGAGAGTAGCTAAACTGAATGTTGGTCCATTGGAGGATGAGTCTGGGGAGTTCATAGAAGGGAACACAGAAATGGCAAAGATACTAAACAGTATTTTGCCTCAGTTTTCACAGTGGAGGACACTAGTACCATCCCAATAGTACCAGGTAATGCAGAGGTTATAGAAAGGGAGGAACTTAGAACAATCATCATCACTAGGGAAAAAGTATTGAGCAAACTATTGGGGTTGAAGGCAGACAAGTCCCCAGGGCCTGATGGCCTACATCCTAGGTCTTAAAGGAAGTGGCAGTGGAGATAGTGGATCCATTGATTATAATATTCCATAATTCTCTGGATACGGGAAAGGTTCCAGTGGACCGGAAAAAAGTTGATGTTACGCCCTCATTCAGAAGGGAGGGAGGCAGAAAGTAGGAAACTATAGACCAGTTAGTTTAACATCTGTCGTTGGGAAATTGTTAGAATCCATTATTAAGGAAGTAATAACAGGACATTTAGAAAGTCAAAACATAATCCATCAGAGTCAGCATGGTTTTATGAAGGGTAAATCGTGTTTGACTAATTTGCTAGAGTTCTTCGAAGCTGTAACAAGCAAAATGGATAATGGGGATCCAGTAGATGTAGTTTATCTGGACTTCAAGAAGGCATTTGATAAGGTGCCGCACAAAAGGGTAATACACAAGGTAAGTTCACATGGAGTTGGGGCAATTTATTAGCTTGGATAGAGGATTGGCTAACCTACAGAAAACAGAGAGTTGAGATAAATGGGTCTTTTTCTGGTTGGCAAGATGTAACTAGTGGGGTGCCATAGGGTTCAGTCCTCGGGCCCCAACTATTTACAATCTATATTAATGACTTGGATGCAGGGATAGAAGGTACTATAGCCAAATTTGCAGATGACATTAAAATAGGTGGGACAGTAAGTTGCAATTAAGAAATAAGAAATCTACAAATGGATATGGATAGATTAGATAAATGAGCCAAAATTTGGCAGATGGATTTTAACGTGGATAAGTGTGAGGTTATCCATTTTGGTTGGAAGGCAAATTATTATCTAAATGGAGAGAAACTTCAGAGTGCTTTGGTGCAGAAGGATCTGGGTGTCCTCGTGCATGAATCGCAGAAAACTAGTTTGCAGGGACAGCAGGTGATAATGAAGGCAAATGGAATTTTGGCATTTATTGCTAAAGGAATAGGGTATAAAAGTGGGGAAATTTTGCTGCAACTGTACAAGGCATTGGTGAGACTGCACCTGGAGTATTGCGTACAGTTTTGGTCACCTTACTTGAGAAAGGATGTAGTTGCATTGGAGGCAGTTCAGAGGAGGTTCACTAGATTGATTCCAGAGATGGGGAGTTTGCCTTATGAAGAGAGATTGAGCAGTTTAGGCCTTTACTCTCTGGAGTTTAGAAGAATGAGAGGAGATCTAATTGAGGTATATAAGATGATTAAGGGGATTGACAAAGTAGACCAAAGAGAAGGACTTGGTGGATGATGAGGGAATGGAGTGCAGATAGTCTCAGTCATCTCATTATCAAAAAGGAGGAGGTGTTGGGTGTCTTGCAAAGCATTAAGGTAGATAAGTCCACAGGGCCTGATGGGATCTACCCTCGAATACTGAGGGAGGCAAGGGAAGAAATTGCTGGGGCCTTGACAGAAATCTTTGCATCCTCATTGGCTACAGGTGAGGTCCCAGAGGACTGGAGAATAGCCAATGTTGTTCCTTTGTTTAATCCAGGAAATTATAGGCGGTGAGTCTTACGTCAGTGGTAGGGAAACTATTAGAGAGGATTATTCGGGACAGGATTTACTCCCATTTGGAAACAAACGAACTTATTAGCGAGAGACAGCATGGTTTTGTGAAGGGGAGGTCGTGTCTTACTAATTTGATTGAGTTTTTTGAGGAAGTGACGAAGATGATTGATGAAGGAAGGGCAGTGGATGTTATCTATATGGACTTTAGTAAAGCCTTTGACAAGGTCCCGCATGGCAGACTGGTACAAAAGGTGTAGTCACACGGGATCAGAGGTGAGCTGGCAAGATGGATACAGAACTGGCTCGGTCATAGAGACAGAAGATATCAGTGGATGGGTATTTTTCTGAATGGAGGGATGTGACTAGTGGTGTTCCACAGGGATCAGTGCTAGGACCTTTGCTGTTTGTAGTATATATAAATGATTTGGAGGAAAATGTAGCTGGTCTGATTAGTAAGTTTGCGGACGACACAAAGGTTGGTGGAGTTGTGGATAATGATGAGGATTGTCAGAGGATACTGCAGGATATAGATCGGTTGGAGACTTGGGCGGAGAAATGGTAGATGGAGTTTAATCCTGACAAATATGAGGTAATGCATTTTGGAAGGTCTAATGCAGGTGGGAGGTATACGGTAAATGGCAGAACCCTTCGGAGTATTGACAGGCAGAGAGATCTGGGCGTACAGGTCCACAGGTCACTGAAAGTGGCAACGCAGGTGGATAAGGTAGTCAAGAAGGCATACGGCATTCTTGCTTTCATCGGTCAGGGCATAGAGTATAAAAATTGGCAAGTCATGTTGCAGCTGTACAGACCCTTAGTTAGGCCACACTTAGAATATTGCGTGCAATTCTGGTCGCCACACTACTAGAAGGACGTGGAGGCTTTGGAGAGGATACAGAGGAGGTTTACCAGGATGTTGCTTGGTCTGGAGGGCATTAGCTATGAGGAGAGATTGGAAAAACCCGGATTGTTTTCACTGGAACGACGGAGGTGGAGGGGCGACATGATAGAAGTTTACAAAGTTATGAGCGGCATGGACAGAGTGGATAGTCAGAAGCTTTTTCCCAGGGTGGAAGAGTCAGTTACTAGGGGACATAGGTTTAAGGTGCGAGGAGCAAAGTTTAGAGGGGATGTGCGAGGCAAGTTTTTTACACAGAGGGTGGTGAGTGCCTGGAATTTGCTGCCGGGGGAGGTGGTGGAAGCAGATACGATAACGACGTTTAAGAGACATCTTGACAAATACATGAATAGGAAGGGAATAGAGGGATATGGGCCCCGGAAGTGCAGAAGGTGTTAGTTTAGGCAGGCATCAAGATCGGCGCAGGCTTGGAGGGCCGAATGGCCTGTTCCTGTGCTGTACTGTTCTTTGTTCTTTGTTCTAGACATAGAGAGGATATTTCCTCTTGTGGGGCAATCTACAACGAGAGGTCATAGTTTTAGGATAAGGGGCAGCAGATTTAGAACAGAGATGAGGAGAAATTACTTCTCTCAAAGAGTCGTGAATCTGTGGAATTCACTACCCCAGAGTGCGGTGGATGCTGGGACATTGGGTAAATTTAAGGAGGACATAAACAGATTTTTAATTAGAAATGGGTTGAAGGGTTGTGGAGAACGGGCAGGAAAGTGGAGTTGAGGCCAAGATGAGATCAGCCATGATCGTATTGAATGGCGGAGCAGGCTCGAGGGGCTGAATTGCCTACACCTGTTCCTGGCGCTTATGTTCTTATGTTATGTTATGTGGTCAGACCAGTTTAGTCACATGACTAACTGGCTGTTGGAGTTTTTTTGAATTTGAACTTGCCACAGAGAATTTGAACTAAAAAAGCTGTTTGTCCTGGATTGAAAAGACCTCTCTCCTGTCTGCTCTCATCTTGCTCTCACCAGCTTCGGAAACCATTGAAGACACATAAACCCCAAGAGAAAACAGTCTCCTACAGTGAACAAGGTTTAAGAAGAATAGTGGGCCACAACGAAAAGCAAGAACTACCTACAAAAGGACTACAGTGAGCTCGAAACACAGTAACAAGAAACTCTTCTGATATTGCCTCAAATCTCTCTACTTTATTTTTTCTTCTGCTCTTTTCTGTCCCTATTTGCATGTGCATATCGCGTATGCATGCTAACATAACCAAATTAGAGTTTAAGTCTTAATAAATTTCACTTTTCTTCTTTAAACCTAAGAAAGCCTCATTTCTTTGTCTTATAATTGGAAAATGGTGAACAAGGTTCACAAAGGGGGAGCTCAAAACACAATGTGTTTAAAACAAAACCTTGTTACAATAAGACCAGGTGAAGGCTAAAAGGGACCCCGAGACACCTTTCTCACCTGGTCATAACAGAAACTTGGGTGCTAGCATCTGGGATTTTACCCACAGACAAACAAGAGAAATTGGAAGTTGGGAAGCCATTGTGTTCCCTATCAAAAAAAAAGCAAGATTAATACAGGTTTTCTTGTTGTGTGTGATTGAATAATAATATGTCTGCAACTGAAGCTAGTAGCACTCCAAGTCAGGGTGAAGTAACTTGGGATAAGTTAGAAGCACTGTCTATGGAGGAGTTGAGAAAAATGGCTGAGCAGTGTAGGATCACTGTACGTGGCAAGGCTAGGAAGCCTGAACTCCTAAGGCTAGAGGCCAACCATCTTTCCCTTGAATCTGAAGAAGTAGAGGCAGGGTTTGAAGTAGACCCAGACAGAGTACTGTTGGCAAAGATATAATTGGAACAAAAGAAACTTGACTTAGAAGACAGGGAAAGAGAAAGAGAAAGGGAGAGACAGAAAAAAGAGAGAACGAGGCAGGAGAGGCAGAAAGAGGGAGCCTTTCAGAAGGAATGTGAAGAAACAGAGAAAGAAAGAGAGAGAGTGGAGAGAGAGATAAAGAATATTCCAGAAAGGATCCGAAGAAAGAAAGCTGAAGCGGCTTGAGTTAACTCGGGGGTGACAGAGCCACCCCAATGAAAGCATGGCAAATATGGAGCAGCATAATTCAGGGTTGGGTACAAAATTGCCAAAACTGAGTCAACTAATTCCAAAATTCAATGAGGAAGATGTGGAAGCATTTTTGTGTCTTTTGAGAAACTGGCAAGGCAGCTAAAATGGCCAGCTGAGTCCTGAACTCTTTTACTACAAAGCAAGCCAACTGGAAAAGTGAATGCAGGTGTGAAGGTACTAGCAGCTGGGTGCAATTCACATCGGGTGCAGCCTGACGTGCCTGGCAGCCCTGCATTGATCCTTATTCCTTTCCCAAAATCACATAAGCAAAGGTGCATTACCATTGGCAAGTTCACTGTCCCAATATCACAGATGTACCAAAAGAATGGCAGTGCCAGTGCCACAAACCCTCCTACCCACTGAGTGGAAAAAAAGACAAAAACAAGTTTCAGAAATTGTCTTAAATGCTACTAGAAATCTGACTATAGGGGCAAGAACTTGGAACATACTGAAAATGGACACAGAGATCTCAGTGCACAATTAGCCCACATCTGTTCATAGCGTTGCAGGCTGCACATTAAATTCATGTTGTCTGCTGCTTTAAATGATCTCGGTATGCAGCCAGCACCTCCGTGTTATTTACTGGTTGGATGATCAGCAGAGGGCCCAATATTGCAAATGCTTAGCGCTACTTAAGTTCTTTGAGAAATGGCTGAACATGTTAGAGACTGTGGTTTCCAGGCAATGCACTGGAGGCCTTGGTGGAAGAGGTAGAAAGAAAGAGAGCTGTCTTGCATCCGTATGAGGATCAGGAGGCTGTGGGAAGAAACAGCAGCGGAGATTGATGCCAGGAGTGTTGCTCATCGAACATGGATGCAGTGCTACAAGAAGTTTAATGATATCACAAGAGTTGTCAAGGTGAATGGCTTCATCTTCAAATGGCATAACCTACTAACTACATCACTAGCCTCATTGGCTGCTCAAAAGGAAGATGTTTATAGTTCTTGGAGGTCAATCATCTTAGCCCCAGGACATTGCTGCAGGAGTTCCTCAGGGTAGTGTCCTAGGTCCAACCATCTTCAGCTGCTTCAGCAATGACCTTCCCTCCAACATAAGGTCGGTCAGAAGTGGGGATGTTTGCTGATGATTGTACGATGTTCAGTACCAGTTATAACTCCTCAGATACTGAAGCAGTCTGTGTCCATATGCTGCAATTAATAAATTTAATTAATCTGGAATTGAAAGCTAGTCTCAGTAATGGTGCCATGAACCTATCATCGATTGTTGTAAAAAACCATCTGGTTCACTAATGTCCTTTAGAGAAGCAAATCTGCCACCCTTACCTGGTCTGGCCGACATGTGACTCCAAACCCACAGCAGTGTGGTTGACTCTTAACTGCCCTCTGAAATGGCATAGCAAACCACTCAGTTGTCAAGGGCAATTAGGGATGGGCAACAAATGCCGGCCTCGCCGGCGATGCCCACATCCCATGAAAAGAATTAAAGATCTGGACAACATTTAGGGCTGATAAGTGGCAAGTAACATTCGAGCCACACAAGTGTCAGGCAATGACCATCTCCAATAAGAGAGAATATAACCATCTCTCCTTGACATTCAACAGCATTATCATCGCTGAATCCCACCACTATCGACACCCTGGGGTTACTATTGGCCAGAAACTGAACTGGAGCAGCCACATAAATACTGTGGGTACAAGAGCAGTTCAGAGGCTGGGAATTCTGTGGCGAGTAACTCACCTCTTGACCCCCTAAAGCCTGCCCACCATCTACAAGGACAGAAGTCAGGAGTGTGATGGGGTAATTGTGCACTGCTATCTCTGTGCCCGTTTTCTGGTATTTTCCAAGGTCTCGCCTCTATAGTCAGATTGCTAGTAGCATTCAAGACAATTTCTAAATTTTCCTGCATGAGTGCAGCTCCATCAACACTCAAGAAGCTCGACACCATGCAGGACAAAGCAGCTCGTTTTATTGGCCTACCATCCACCGCCTTCGACATTCACTCCCTCCACCACTGACGCACAGTGCAGCAGTGTGTACCATATACAAGATGCACTGCAGCAACTCACCATGCCTCCTTCGACAGCACCTTCCAAACCTGCGACCTCTTCCATGTGGAAGGACAAAGGCAGCAGACACACGGGAACACCACCACCTGCAAATTCCTCTCCAAGTCACACACCTGACCTGGAAATATATCACTGTTCCTTCACTGTCGCTGGATCAAAGTCCTGGAACTCTCTCCCTAACAGCACTGTTGATGTACCTGCACCAGATAGACTGAAATGGTTCAAGAAGGCAGCTCACCACCACCTTCTCAAGGGCAATTAAGGATGGGAAACAAATGCTGGCTTTGCCAGTGACACCCACATCCCATGAAAGAATAAAGAAAAAAAATTCAATATACTCCCATCACTCACCTACCAACAAGCTCTATCAATCAGGACTCAACCCTAACATTCTTATGCTTTAACTCGCACTCACACAATTAGCACTGTTACAAGCCTCACACCCACAACTCACAGGTCGTAAACATTGGTAGCTATTCATCCATGACAGCTATATCAGCCAAACAGATTGCTTGACACTCTTTCCTCTTTCTTGCAGGAGAAGGTAGTGCATAACAACGGGCAGCAACAAAGAACTGGAGAAGGACAAGTGTGCCTGTGTGTTTTAACCCCTATGGAGGAAAGAATGCTGGCCATCATGGGAAGGGGTATTGGTGAGGCCGTGGCCACTGGCACTGGCTGAAATGATTGATGATGAAGTATCAGTATTTCTAATCCTCTTTCTCTTACACTACTTCTCCCTCATCCATTAATCTCTTCTGGGTAAAGTGCTTCCTACTTTCTCCTCTCTCCCCACCACAACTCAACCCATGACCTGTTTCATTTCAGATACCCAAGAACTGGGATCTGCCTATGTAGTGGAGGAAGAGGAAAAAAGACAGTGAAGATGAGGAGACACTACCACTCTATCTTACTCTACACAAGATCTCATGTTGTTGGAGGTAATATATTAGTATGGATACAGGATTGGCTAACTAACAGGAAACAGAGAGTCAGGATAAATAGGGCATTTTCTGGTTGGCAAACTGTAACCAGTGGAGTTTCGCAGGGATCAGTGATGGGGCCTCAACTACTTATGATCTATATTAATGACTTGGACGGAGGGACCGAGTGTATTGTAGCCATATTTGCTGACGATACAAAGATAGATAGGAAAGCAAGTTGTGAGGAGGACACAAAGAGTCTGCAAAGAGATATAGATAGGTTAAATGAGTCGGCAAAATATTTGGCAAATCGAGTATAATGTGGGAAAATGTGAGGTTGTCCACTTTGGCAGAAAGAATAGAAAAGCAGAATATTATTTAATTAGAAAGAGACTGCAGAATGCTGCAGTACAGCGGTGTCCTTTTACTTGAATCACAAAATGTTAGAATTCAGGTACAGCAAGTAATTAGGGAGGCAAATGGAATGTTGGTATTTATTGCAAAGGGATTGGAGTATAAAAGTAGGAAAGTCTTGCTACAACTGTACAGGGCATTGGTGAGACTGCACCTAGAGTATTTCATAAGGTTTTGGTCTCTTTACTTAAGGAGGGATATACTTGCACTGGAAGCAGTTCAGAGAAGGTTCACTAGGCTAATTCCTGGGATGCAGGGGTTGCCTTTCTTTTGCTATGCAAATGACTTGTATCTTGGAATACAAAGTAGAATCTCAAAATTTGCCGATGACACCAAACATGGAGGTATGGCAAACAGTGAGGATGATATGAACAGCCTGCAACAGGACATAGATAGGCTAGCAGAGTGGACAGACAGGTGGCAGATGGAATTTAATACTGACAAGTGTGAGGTGATGCATTTTGACAGAAGGAAAAGGGAGAAGCAATATATACTTAATGGCACAGTTCTAAAGAGTGTGCAGGAACAGAGGGACCTGGTTGTGGGTGGGGAGGTGGTGCATGTGCATAGATATTTGAAGGTGGCAAGAAATATTGAGGGAGTGATTAGTAAAGCATATGGGATCTTGGGCTTCATAAATAGAGACATTGAGTACAAAAGCAGGGAGGTTATGCTGAACCTTTATAAAGCTTTGGTTAGGCCCCAGTTGGAGTATTGTGTCCAGTTTTGGTCACCATACTTTAGGAAGGTTGTGAAGGCCCTTGAGAGGGTACAGAGGAGATTTACCAGAATGCTTCCAGGGATGAAAGATTATACTTACAAGGTTAGGTTGGAAAAGCTGCATTTGTTCTCCTTAGAACAAAGGAGATTGAAGGGAGATTTAAGTGTCCAAGATTATGACAACTTTAGATAAGTTAGACAAGGGAAAACTGTTCCCATTAACTAAAAGTACAAGAACTAGAGGACACACATTGAAAGTTTTGGGCCAAAGATGGGGGTGGGGGAGCATATGAGGAAACACTTTTTCACGCAGCGGTGGTAGTGACATGGAACTCGCTGTCCACAAGGGTGGTGGAAGCAGAGATGATCAATGCCTTCAACAGGAAGTTAGATGGCCACTTGAAAGAAATAGACTTGCAGGGCTAAGGGAACCTTGAGCAGGGGAGTGGGACTGACTACATAGCTCTGTGGAGAGCCAGCATGGACTTGATGGGCTGAATGGCCTCATTCTGTGCTGTCAGTGACTCTATGACTCTATTTATATAACACCTTTCCCAACCTCAAGACGTGTCAAAGTGCTTTACAGACATTGAACTACTTTTGAAGTAAAGTCATTGTTGTAATGTAGTGGTGCAGGTGGGCAGGAGGAGAGATGGCGTGCTCCCGTGGGGGGTGTTATGACTTGAGGTGGGAAGAGTGCATTGTTCTTTCTAGGTCCACTTCTCCACAGGTCACAACATCTATTTAAATGTTTACCCGGTTACTGATACAGCCAATCATATACTTGATTTTTTTAAATCCCAGAACAAAATACACCAACCAGGATTCTTTCATAAACAACAAAATGATCAGTTTATTATAAAACAAGACTTAACCAGTAGTGAAGCAAAGCATTAACACACCGATTAAAATATAAAAGTTCCCTTTTAAAAATTCCCAAATTACACTCACACACACACTGGAAATTCACTCTGCAGAGGTCAGTTACAAAAGAAGACAAAAAAAAACTACTTTGGCCAAATACTTGCTAATTCTTGACGAAAAAGAAAGATATGAAAGGAAGTCAGTTGTCCCTTTTTTGGTCTGACATCTGGGTATATGGAGACGGGTCACTGGATCATTTCAGAAGCAGTCCGTTCTGGAGATGTCGAGAATTATTCTAGTAGGCTTTCCCAGGAGAAATGTGGCATCATGGTTTTCTCACCAGCACACACTTGAATTGCAGGAATTTTTTCAGCTCCTCAGGAGCTGTACGACATCAGGGATTTTTTTTTTCTCACACTGGCTCTTGGTAGGATTTCTTTAAAAAGAAAGAGAAGGAGGTGAGCTGGGTGGTTTCTTTTCTCCTTGGCAGAAAACATCAACTGTCTTCAAATAGCTCACACCACAACTAAAACTGAAAACAATGTCCAACCCCCCAAACAGAGAGTCAACATCCTGACCTCCAGAAACATTGACATGTGGCAACTCTGCAACCAGGTTTCCCCAGGTCACCAAGGGTTCTGCTGCCTACCAAGCCCAACCCACAGGTGGCTTCCAGCACAGGTGGTCCTCAAACAACATCTTGTCCTGTCGATGAACTTGGTAAAAAAAAAACACATCCATAGAATCTTTTCAGTTTTAACAAAAGTCTTTAAAAATATAAAGTATTAGAAAAAGGAAGCACTTTTGTCACAGGAGCCAGAAAACCCTCAAGGACCACCCTCAAAAGAGTATGGAAGCAGGTGGCCAGGAAGGTTAATTCCTGGAATCTAGATCTGAGGACCTGGCAGTAGTGTCACAAGATGTCTAATCATTTCATGTGGGTGGTCAATGTCAGTGAAGGCATCTTCACATGAAATCTCCTGCCCACCACAATACCAACCTGTCATGATGCTCAATGCACCACACCTCCATCAGTCACCCAGCAGCACACCCTGGCACTCAGTATTTACGCCATGATTCAGATACTCCACCTCACCCTCACACACTCATGCTGCCAGCCTCACACCCATCTCTTGCTACCTCCAGTGATTCAGCTATGGCAGGCATATCACCCAAACACAGTGCTACTCAACCACTGACATTCTGTCCTCTCTCTTAGAGGACAAGGTGGCACACAATAAAAGGGTGAAGAGCAGAACCAGTGGGGGACAAGGACACCTGCATCTCCTGAGCCCTACGGAGGCGATGGTTCTCAGCATCACAAGGCCACCAGTGACGGGGCTTGAGGCATTGAGGATGACAGCATTGTTCTGGCTTATGTTCCTTCTGAACTTCCAGCACAGCCTCATCCTGCTATCTGGCATGATAAGCAAGCTGTTGATGGTGTGACCATGGACCTGCAGCTTCCCACGCTGCCCTTTCCCTCATACTAACCTTCCCCTTCTGAATTCCTGCTTTCAGACCCCCAATCACTGCCATCTGCCCAAACACAGCAGCCCATGGAGGAAGAAAGACAGCAACAGCACAGCAGTAATGAAGAGGCCCCATCTCTTGTTCTGACACTCGCAACTACCAGTTCAGATACTGACATTGCTCATACTTTGCAGGCTAGTATAGAGTAGGGATTAACATGTGGTAAGTCATCTGGGCATGAGTGCCCTGCAGCCAGTCCAGGGTAAAGGATAGTTCATTCATCAGCTCACTGGAAGGTGAGGTGAATGACGAGCTCTGTTGCAGAGGGCTCAAATGAGGATGTCGATGGGGCAACATACAGGAGAGCACTGATGGGCATGCACACTGAGATTCTGGGTGGATTGGTTGGCCTGCTGGGCAGCCTCCTATCATTGTCCAGGAGCAAGGGAAAATCCAACTCAAACTTGGCAGAGGGCATCGTGCAGAACTTCCCCTCTCTGCACCCTCTGCTCCATCTCCCTGCTGTGCTGCAGAGCCAGAGGCATTGCCACTGCTGCTCCCATATGCTGCAGCCTTTGTGTGGATAGGTCACCTCCTCCTTTGGCCCCTGTCATGCAGGCTCCCACCTGCCAAGAATGAGGCACATAGATTTCGCCACCTGCAAATTACATTTTGAAATTTTTGCTGGGAAGAAAAGAAGTCCTATTACAAGGGGTTGCCAAGCCCCTGATTGGAAAGACATTTTTGCATACGAGCAGACAGTGCTGGAACAAAGGAACCAGTCCTTGCTCCCCAATACACAAAAGAGACCTGGTCAAACCAGTCAGTCACGTGACCGCCTGCTGGCCAACTCAGGGAGTTTTAAATTCGAGAATCAGTGTTGGAACTCAGAAAGCTGTTTGCTCCTAGACTGGAAAAGACCTCTCTCCTGTCTGCTGTCATTTCGTTCTCATCAGCTTTGAAATCCATTGATGACATGAACCCTGAGAGAGAAAAAATCTCCTACAGTGAACAAAGTCTAAGAAGAATACTGGGCCCCAACGAAAAGCAAGATCTACCTACAAGCAAGGACTACAGTGAGCTCGAAGCACAGTAAAAAAAACTCCTCTTCAGAGATTGCCTCAAACTTCTCCACTGTTTTTCTTCTGCTCTTTTCTGTCTCTATTTGCATGTGCGTATTGCGTATGAATGCTAGCATGAAGCACGCCATGTATCCATAGGCGTTAACCGAATTAGAGTTTAAGTTTTAATAAATTTCACTTTTCTTCTTTAAACCTAAGAAAACCTGTTTGTACTCATTTGTTTGCCTTATAACTGGAAAGCAGTGAACAAGGATTCACCAAGGGGGAGCTCAAAACACAGTGTGTTTAAAACAAAACCCTGTTACAATAAGACCAGGTGAAGATTGAGAAAGACCCCTAGACACCTTTCTCAACTGGTCGTAATACTCCACTGTGAGGATGCGGTAACATTCCTGGCAAATTCAGGAACTCACCAAAACACCTTCAAGAACACTCCAGGGTACTTACAGCCATTTTGCAACAGATAAAGTTCCAAATAATTACCTTACCTCCATGTTGGGTGCCTGGCCTTTTAAGTAAAACTAGTGCTGGACCTATCTTGCAGCTTTGTGCTTGTTGTTTGCAGAGTGAGCAATGAAGAGGCTGCTTGCACAATTGTTGACCAAATTTGGAATCCTGGTGTCACATCAGACTGTTAGGCTGTGTGACATCAGGATAGAGTCATTTCAAGGTCTTCTGCCACACCACCATGTGCCCCCTTCTTATCAAAAAATGTCACGTGGTCGCACAGGGCTGGCAACAGAGGACAGATAGGTACAGTGGTGCAAGGCCTCTATAGTGGCGCTGCAACTGATGCTACATAAAGCAATTTCACCATCTTAAACTTTGTAAAATTTAACATTCAGTTATTGCATAGAACAGTAATATTCGGGTCAATTTTCACCTTGCCCCTCACCCATCCGGTCTCATCAGAAGCTGGCAGGCAGACAGTTAAAATGGCTGCAGCAGGTTACCCGACGTGATCTAATTGCTTTCCCATGGGTTGGAATTTTAACCTTTTGAGCAGATGTGCAAAACACACACCAGATGGCAGTGAAGTCCTGCTTTAAAGATGCAGATTGGGCTTTGATAGTGTCAATGAGACCTGATTGCAATTTTAACCCAAAATTTGCACAGGGAATGGTTTGTGGCCACAAACGGATCTGGGGACAGAAGAGGCCCAGAATGTGAGAATATTTATTGTGTTCTTGATTTCCTTGTGGGCCAGGAGGAACAGAAATAATCCTACAGGCCCCACAAGAAATTCTTGGACCTTCCCTGCTGGCTCTTCCCTTCTTTGACCACAATGTCCTCCCAAACTATCTATTAACTGACTGGTGGGGATCATTCCATGGGGTCACTGGCAGCAGCCTAATGCTACCCGAGATTCCGCTCCCACCTTATAGAATCATAAAAATTTCCGCACAGAAGGAAGCCATTTAACCCAATGTGTCTGTGCCGGCTGAGAAAGAGCTATGCAGCCTAAGGCAACTTTCCAGCTCTTGATCTGTAGCCTTGTAGTTACAACACTTAAAATGCATATCCAAATACTTTTTAAATGTGATGACCAATTCTTCCTCTACCAGTTCTCCAGGCAGTGAGTTCCAGACACCCTCCACTCTCTGAATGAAATCCTTCTACCAATTACTTTAAGTCTATGCCCCCGGTAATTGACCTTGCTGCTAATGGAAATAGGTCCTTCCTATTCACTCTATCAAGGTCTCTCGTAACTAGATACATCTCAATTAAATCTCTCCTCAGCCTCCTCTGTTACAGATAAATCAACCCCAGCCTATCTGATTGTTCCTCATAGCTAAAATTCTTCGGTCCTGGCAACATCATCGTAAATCTCTCTGCACCCTCTTTACTGGAATTACATCCTTCCTCCAATGCAGAGACCGAAACTGTACGCAGTACTTTAGCTGTGACCTAACTATTGTTTTATACAATTTTAGCATATCCTCCTTGCAGTTATATTTTATGCCTTATCTACCTGTCCTCCACCTTCAAGAATCTGTAGACATGCACTCCAAGGTCCCTCTGTTCCTCTGCTCTTCCCTTGCCTTGTCGGCCTTCCCCAAATACATTACCTCACACTTCTACGAATTGAACACCATTTGCCACTGTTAAGAACATAGCAACATAGGAAATAGGAACAGGAGTAGGTCATTCAGTCCCTCGAGCCTGCTCTGCCATTCAACTACATCATGATCTGCTACCTCAATGCTATTTTCCCCATATCCCTCGATATCTTTAATAACTAGAAATCTATCGATCTCTGTCCTCAACATTCTCAACGTTTGAGCTTCCACAGCCCTCTGAGTTAGAGAATTCCAAAGATTCACCACCCTCTGAGTGAAGAAATTCCTCCTCATCTCAGTCCTAAATGGCCTACCCCTTATTCTGAGACTGAGACTGTTCGCCCACCTGACCAGTCCAACAATATCTTCCTG
Source organism: Heterodontus francisci (assembly GCF_036365525.1). Taxonomy (NCBI): domain Eukaryota; kingdom Metazoa; phylum Chordata; class Chondrichthyes; order Heterodontiformes; family Heterodontidae; genus Heterodontus; species Heterodontus francisci. The sequence continues at coordinate 94,955,401 of NC_090377.1, read as the reverse complement.
CAGTCTGCAGCTTTCTTCTTCATTATCAACCACACAGCCAATTTTTGAATCATCTGCAAAGTTCTTAATTATACCCTGTACATTCAAGTTCAGATCAATGATATATATCACAAAAAGCAAGGGACCTAACACTGAGCCCTGCAGAACACAACTGGAAGCAGCATTCCAGCTACAAAAACACCCTTCGAACATTACTCTTTGCTTCCTGCCTCTGAGTCAATTTTGGATCCAACTTGCCTTGGACCTCACGGGTTTTTAATTTCGTCACCAGTCTGCCATGTGGGACCTTACCAAAAACCTTGCTAAAATCCATATACACTACATTAAATGTACTACTCTTGTTGACCCTGCTTGCTACCTCCTCGAAAAATTCAAAGATGTTTGGCAGACATGAACATCCCTTAACAAATCCGTGCTGACTGTCTTTGATTAATCCAGGTCATTCGAAATGAAAATTTAGCCTGTCCCTCAGAATTTTTACAATAATTTTCCCACCACTGAGGTTAGACTGACTGGTCTGTAATTACTCGGTCTATCCCTTTCTCCCTTTTTAAATAATGGTACAACATTAGCAGTCCTCCAGTCTTCTGGCACCAGACCTGTAGCCAGAGAGGATTGGAAAATGATGGTCAGAACCTCTGCTATTTCTTTTCTTGCTTCTCTTCACAGTCTAGGATACATTTCATCCAGGTCTGAGAATTTATCCACTTTCAAAAATGTTAAACCCTTTAATACAAACAAAGAACAAAGAACAGTACAGCACAGGAACAGGCCATTCGGCCCTCCAAGCCTGCACCGATCTTGATGCCTGTCTAAACTAAAACCTTCTGCACTTCCGGGGACCATATCCCTCTATTCCCATCCTATTCATGTATTTGTCAAGATGCCTCTTAAACGTCGCTATTGTACCTGCTTCCACCACCTCCCCCGGCAGCAAGTTCCAGGCACTCACCACCCTCTGTGAAAGAACTTGCCTCGCACATCCCCTCTAAACTTTGCCACTCGCACCTTAAACCTATGTCCCCTAGTAACTGACTCTTCCACCCTCGGAAAAAGCTTCTGACTATCCACTCTGTCCATGCCACTCATAACTTTGTAAACCTCTATCATGTCGCCCCTCTACCTCCGTCATTCCAGTGAAAACAATCCGAGTTTATCCAACCTCTCCTCATAGCCACTGCCATCCAGACCAGGCAACACCCTGTAAACCTCTTCTGTACCCTCTCCAAATCCTCCACGTCCTTCTGGTGGTGTGGTGACCAGAATTGCACGCAATATTCTAAGTGTGGCCTAACTAAGGTTCTGTACAGCTGCAGCATGACTTGCCAATTTTTATACTCTATGCCCCGACCGATGAAGGCAAGAATGCCGTATGCCTTCTTGACTACCTTATCCACCTGCGTTGCCACTTTCAGTGACCCGTGGACCTGTACGCCCAGATCTCTCTGCCTGTCAATACTCCGAAGGGTTTTGCCATTTACTGTATACTTCCCACCTGTATTAGATCTTCCAAAATGCATTACCTCACATTTGTCCGAATTAAACTCCATCTGCCATTTCTCCGCCCAAGTCTCCAACCGATCTATATCCTGCCGTATCCTCTGACAATCCTCATCACTATCCGCAACTCCATCAATCTTTGTGTCGTTCGCAAACTTACTAATCAGACCAGCTACATTTTCCTCCAAATCATTTATATATAATACAAACAGCAAAGGTCCCAGCACTGATCCCTGTGGAACACCACTAGTCACAGCCCTCCATTCAGAAAAGCACCCTTCCACTGCTTCCCTTTGTCTTCTATGACTGAGCCAGTTCTGTATCCATGTTGCCAGCTCACCTCTGATCCCGTGTGACTTCACCTTTTGCACCAGTCTGCCATGAGGGACCTTGTCAAAGGCTTTACTGAAGTCCATATAGACAACATCCATTGCCCTTCCTTCATTAATCATCTTCGTCACTTGCTGAAAAAACTCAATCAAGTTAGTGAGGCACGACCTCCCCTTCACAAAACCATGCTGTCTCTCGCTAATAAGTTCATTTGTTTCCAAATGTGAGTAAATCCTGTCCGGAAGAATCCTCTCTAATAATTTCCCTATCACTGACGTAAGGCTCACTGGCCTATAATTTCCTGGATTATCCTTGCTACCCTTCTTAATCAAAGGAACAACATTGGCTATTCTCCAGTCCTCTGGGACCTCACCTGTAGCCAATGAGGATACAAAGATTTCTGACAAGGCTCCAGCAATTTCTTCCCTTGCCTCCCTCAGTATTCTGGGGTAGATCCCATCAGGCCCTGGGGACTTATCTACCTTAATGCTTTGCCAGACGCCCAACACCTCCTCCTTTTTGATAACGACATGACCCAGACTATCTACACTCCCTTCTCTAGACTCATCATCCACCAAGTCCTTCTCTTTGGAGAATACTGATGCAAAGTACTCATTTAGTACCTTGTCCATTTCCTCTGGCTCCACACATAGATTCCCTCCTCTGTCCTTGAGTGGGCCAACCTTTTCCCTGGTTACCCTCTTGCTCTTTATATATGTATAAAAAGCCTTGGGATTCTCCTTAATCCTGTTTGCCAATGACTTCTCATAACCCCTTTTAGCCCTCCTGACTCCTTGCTTAAGTTCCTTCCTACTTTCTTTATATTCCTCAAGGGCTTCGTCTGTTCCCAGCCTTCTAGCCCTTACGAATGCTTCCTTTTTCTTTTTGACGAGGCTCACAATATCCCTTGTTATCCAAGGTTCCCGAAACTTGCCAAACGTATCCTTCTTCCTCACAGGAACATGGATTCTAATCAACTGACATTTGAAAGACTCCCACATGTCAGATGTTGATTTACCCTCAAACAACTGCCCCCAATCTAAATTCTTCAGTTCCTGCCTAATATTGTTATAATTAGCCTTCCCCCAATTTAGCACCTTCACCCGAGGACTACTCTTATCCTTATCCACAAGAACCTTAAAACTTACGGAATACTTTAATACTTCTCTTGCCATGTTGATTTCATCAATATTTTACATTCCTCCTCCCTGATTGCAATGTCTGTATTGTTCCTCTCTTTTGGGAAAACAGATGTAAAATATTCGTGAAGAACCATACCCACTGCCTCCACACACAGGTTACCTTATGCCTGATAATAGGCATTACTAGTTCTTTAGTTATCTTCTTGCTTTTTATGCATTTATAAAAAACTCTACTGTACAACAGTTAAACAAAGCAAAACGCTACTAATTTAATAGTACAATTTGGAAACACTTACATTTTAAACTTAAAATCTTAACAGAACTTGAAGCCATATACTTCAAACACTAAATCTCAACAGAACACCCTATTTGACTGTCACTTGCACCCCAAGAGTTCCCCTGTATGTTACAGGATCTTGGCAATTTGTTCATTTCTCCTGGGACCAATCCAAAGTGTACCACAGCACTTAGGAATTTACTGTGATCTCCTTAATTTCTTGGCTGCCTTCTGAGGTATGAAATCAACCCTCCCCCGACCCTGAGTCTGGACTTCCCAGCTTGAACATGGGCCTGCTTCAAAACAGAAACACCACTGGGTCGCCTGACTGCCCACAGGTAAAATCCCTGTGCAGCAGGCAGAGGCCCTTAAGTGGCTGTTAATTGGCTGGGGGTCGGGGGGGGTGCCATTTTTCATCACCTCTGCCCTGGGTAAAGTGGCGGTGGAGGAGGGAGCAGGTCAGGAAGAGCCCCCGAGCCTTCAATTCCATTTTATACCCCCCCGCCACCTTCCCGCTTTTGAGGGGTGGGGGGCATAAAATTCCAGCCCAGGTGTTTTCATTTGCCTTGCATTAAAAAAAATTTGATTCCCAAATTAAAAGTTATCCTCTAGAAAATTAATACAAAACATGAACCAGATTATCATAACACTCTAACCCTTCACTATCTCTTCCTTGAATTCCTCCCACTGATCTGGCACTGATTTACTTCAATAGCTGTTTCCAGTCCACTTTAGCTAAATCACATCTCAACTTAGTAAGATTAACTTGTCCCCATTTGAGAACTTCTTTTCCTGGTCTTTATTTGACCTTTTTCATAACTATCTTAAATCTAACTGAATTATGATTACTTCCACCAAAGTCCTCCCCAACTGATTCCCCTTCTACCTGCCCAGCTATGTTCCCTAAAACTAAGTCCAGAACCACATCGTCTCTTGTTGGGCTTGCTATGTACTGGCTAAAAAGTTCTCTTGCCCTGCAGAATCCTGCTGGAAACAGCCTTCCAGTCACAAAAATACCCATCACCTTTGTTTTCTGCCACAGAGCTAAATTTGGATCCCACTTGCCACATTCCCTTGAATCCAATGGGCATTTACTTTTCTGAGCAGTCTACCATGTGGGGTCATGCGAACAGCCTTGCTAAAATCCATGCAAACTACATCTAATGTTCTACCTTCATCAACTTTCCTTGTTAGCTCCTCAAAACATTCAATCAAGTTAGTCAGACCCTTCCCTTAGCAAATCCATGCTGACTGTCCTTGATTAATCTGTGCCTTTATAAATGACAATTAACACTGTCCCTCACAATTTCTTTTCAATAATTTGCTCACCATCAAGGTTAGGTTAATAGACCTGTAATCACTCAGTCCATCGATTGATGTGGTGTACATGGACTTCCAAAAAGTGTTTGATAAAATGCCACATAACAGGCTTGTCAGCAAAGTTGAAGACCATGGAATAAAAGGGACAGTGGCAGCATGGATACCAATTTGGCATACTGGATATGGCAAAAGCTATGGGCCCTGACAACATCTTAGCTGTGGTACTGAAGACTTGTGCTCCAGAACTAGCTGTGCCCCTAGCCAAGCTGTTTCAGTACAGCTACAACAATGGCAGCTACCCAATAATGTGTAAAATTGCCCAGATCTGTGTGGTCTACAAAAAGCAGGATAAATACAAATCGGCCAATTACTGCCCATCAGTCTACTCTCAATCGTCAGCAAAGTGATGGGTGTCATTGACAGTGGCACATACTCAGCAATAACCTGCTTACTGATGCTCAGTTTGGGTTCTGCACGGGCCACTCAGCTCCAGACCTTGATCCAAACATGGACAAAAGAGCTAAATTCAAGAGGTGAGGTGAAAGTGTCTGCCGTTGATATCAAGACAGCATTTGATTAAGTGTGGTATCAAGGAGCCCTAGCAAAATTGAAGTTTATGGGAATCATGGGGAAAATTCTCCATTTGTTGGAGTCGTCCTGAACACAATGGAAGATGGTGTCATTGTTGGAGGCCAATCATCTCAGCCCCAGGACATTGCTGCAGGAGTTCCTCAGGGTAGTGACCTAGGTTCAGCTGCTTCATCAATAACCTTCCTTCCATCATAGGGTCAGAAGTAGGGATGTTTGCTCATGATTGCACAGTGTTCTGTCATGTTCGCAACTCCTCAGATACTAAAACAGCCCGTGCCCGCTTGCAGTAACACCTGGACAACATTCAGGCTTGGGCTGATGAGTGGCAAGTAACATTTAGGCCATACAAGTGCTAGGCAATAACTATCTCCAACAAGAGAGAATCTAACCCTCTCCCCTTGATGTTTGTAATGTATTCATATGTTATCATCAGTGTGTGATGATGTCATTAAACATGCGATCTGGCCATATTGGTGTCTGCCTTTTTTTACAAGTTCTTCACAATATATAACAGATTTTGGTGGTGAAATGGGATTAAAGTGAAAATCTTTTTGTAGAAAATGGCAGTAGAGACTGTGAGGAACACAATAAGCTAGCTCTTAGTGATCTACCTGCTAGGATGGTGAAGATTTTTGACTAGATTGTGTTGAGACTGATTGTTTCTGAAAATGTGTGGCTGCACTCAGTTAAATGGGTTCCGCAGAGTGCTCGTGTTCATCTGCTTCAAATACTGACTACACTGGCTTTGGTGAGTTTGTTCTGATTAGGCTGACTTAGCTTCTGTATCACTGTTACAGACAGCACAGTAAAATGTTTACTGGGTCTCTGTTACATTTGAAAATAGGAAAAAATGGCTGCATCAATAGGATACATTGGAAGGCTAGATATGTATAATCGAGCTCAAGAACAATTCAGTTCATTGATTGAAAGAATGGACATGTTCTTCAGAGCTAATAATATATGAGAACTCAAAGGTGAAAGTGAAGAGGCCCGGACTCGGCATAAGACAATTCTTGAACACAAGAAAGCAATATTGCTAATGGCGATTGGTCTGGAAGTGCATGGCACGCTAACAAACCTTCTTGTGCCCAATAAGGCAAAAGATGTGCCATTCAAAATAATCATCACTAAGTTGGAGGAACATTTTAATCCTAAACCACTAGAGACAGAGGAAAGCTACAAATTTGGAACCATTTTTGGTACATTTCTGAGGATGGTTATGAAGGTATAATGCGAATATCCACATTAAGCCTAATGCAAAGCCAGTATATTGCAAGGCTATTATAAAAGCAAAATACTGCAGATGCTGGGAATCTGAAATAAAAACAAGAAATACTGGAAATACTCAGCAGGTCTGGCAGCATCTGTGGAGAGAGAAGCAGAGTTAACGTTTCAGGTCAGTGACCCTTCATCAGAACTGGCAAATATTAGAAATGTAAAAGGTTTTAAGCAAGTAAAGCAGGGATGGGGCAAGAGATAACAAAAGAGAAGGTGTTGATAGGACAAGGTCAGAGAGAATAACTGACCAGAAGGTCATGGAGCAAAGGCAAACAGTATGTTAATGGTGTGGTGAAAGACAAAGCGTTAGTACAGATAGGGTGTTAATTGACAGAAAAATTAACAGCCCTGGCCCCAGGCACAAACATGAAAAAAAACAGTGGGTAGGCACAATAGAAGCAAACTAAACAAACTAAAATAAAATAAACAAATAAAAAAAAAAATAACTAAAAACAAAAATGGGGGCCCGTCATACTCTGGAATTATTGAACTCAATGTTCAGTTCGGCAGGCTGTAGCATGCCTAATCAGTAAATGAGGTGCTGTTCCTCGCACACACAACCCTGCTCTCATGCCCACATCTCTGTCCTAGGATTGCTGCAGTGTTCCAGCAAACACCAACGCAAGCTCGAAGAAGAGAACCTCATTTACCGATTAGGCACACTACAGCCTGCCGGACTGAACATTGAGTTCAATAATTTCAGAGCATGATGGGCCCCCCTTTTTATTTTTAGTTATGTTTTCATTTTTCTTTTTTATTTGTTCATTTTATTTTAGTTTGTTTCGTTTGTTTCTACTGTGCTTACCCACTGTTTTTTTCATGTTTGTGCCTGGGGCCAGGGCTGTTCATTTTTCTATCAATTAACACCCTTTCTGTACTAATGCTTTGTCTTTCTCCACACCATTAACATACCGTTTGCCTTTACTCCATGACCTTCTGGTCAGTTATTCTCTCTGACCTTGTCCTATCCCCAACACCTCTTTTGTTATCTCTTGCCCCATCCCCGCAATACTTGCTTAAAACCTATTACATTTCTAACCTTTGTCAGTTCTGATGAAGGGTCACTGACCTAAAATGTTAACTCTGCTTCTCTCTCCACAGATGCTGCCAGACCTGCTGAGTATTTCCAGTATTTCTTGTTTTTATTGCAAGGCTAAGCCAGTTCCTTATGCTCTCAAAACCCAGGTTTACGAGGAATTAAAGAAGATAGAGAGGAATGGTGTGCGAGTGAAAACTGATCACAGTGATTGGGCAACCCCAATGGTAGTAATGCCCAAGTCATACAAAACTGTAGGACTATTCAGGGACTACAAAGTCACAATCAACCAGGCAGTGGATGATGAACAGTATCCACTACCAACCTCTAAAGATGTTTTGCGAAGTTAATGGGATGCAAATGATTCACAAAAAGTTGGATTTGTCCCATATTTAAGCATAGCTCAGTGTGGATTGAGAGAGTCAGCATTATTTCACAATAAACATGCACATGGGGTTATATTCCTACATGAAGCTGCCCTATGGTGTGAAGTCTTCTCCAAAAGTCTTCCAAGCTACAATGGATAAGATTTTGCAAGGAATGCCACATTGCTTGTGTAATCAGGATGATGTGTTGATCACGACTGCAACAGAGGAAGAGAAACCTCAAGTGTTGGATGAAGTGTTAAAAAGGCTCAATGATCACGATGTGAAGTTGAAAAGGAGCATGCGTGCTTTCGTGCAATCTAGGTAGTTTACCTTGGCTTGAAAATCAATGAAATAGGACTCCAGCTAGTGAAAGAGAAGATAGAGGCAATAGTCAATGCCCATAATCCAAAAGGTATGTCTGAGCTTAGATCTTTTCAAGGCATGGTCCAATATTACTCATGATTTCTGCTTGAGCTTGCAAAGGTGTTAGCTCCATTACATGAACTGTTGAAGAAAGATGTGAAATGGGAATGGTCTGCAGCACAACAAGATGTTTATGATGCATGTAAGAGAAGCTTGACCAGTGATGCATTACTGTTCAGTCTGACACAAACAAAAGAGAACGTAGTTTTAGGAGAAATGAACATGTTCATGTTCTGAGCCCCCCTCACAAGTCACACAAATGGGACGTGGGAAATGTCGTAGAAGTTTGTGGTACTAAGAGATACTTCGTTGAAATTGGTGGAAAAGTGAGAAATGTTCACGTAGATCACATGATACCTGCAATGGATGATCCAAAACTTGAGCATGACCTACTTGATAGCATGCTTTTGCCAGTGTGTGAACCAGTTCAGACTTTGATGTCTGAAATACCAGTTTCAGAAAAAGAAACAACAACTTCTGTAAGACCGCAACTGAAACCAGGCAGACCAAAACCTCTGAGAACATCAGGAAAATGTCATAAACCAATTGTTAGACTTGATTTATAGATATCATTTAAATAAAAAGAATCAGTTCTTATTTTGCCAAGTGCACATATTCGCAAAGATTTGTTTTTGAAGTTGTATAGTTAGTGTACCTGTAAATAGTTTATTGATTTTTTTAAAAGTGAGAAGCAGTGTAATGTACTCCTATATTTTGAGCATGCCCAGTGCGTGATGCCGTCATATAACCAGTGATCTGTCTACTTTGCTGTCTGCCTTTCTTTACAAGTCTCTCCCAATGGAAAACAATGTTCAATGGCATTACCATTGCTGAATTCCCCACCATCACCATCTGGGGATTATCATTGACCAGAAACTTAAGTGGATCAGCCATATAAATACCGTGTCTATTAGAGCAAATCAGAAGCTGGGAGTTCTGGGGGGAATAACTCACCTCCTGACTTCCCAAAGCCTGTCCACCATCTACAAGGCACAAGTTAGGAGTATGATGGAATACTCTCCACTTGCCTGGATGAGTGCAGCTCCAACAAGCCTGACACCATATAGGACAAAGTAGCCTGCTTGATTGGCACCCCATTCACATTCTTAAACATCCACTCCCTATACCACAAGCACACAACGGCAGCAGTGTGTACCACCTACAAGATGCACTGCAGCTACTCACTAAGACTCATTCAGCAGCACCTTCCAAACCAACGACCTCTACCACCTAGAAGAACAAGGGCAGCAGATGCATGGGAATGCCACCATCTGCAAGTACCCCTCCAAGTCACACACCATCCTGACTTGGGAATAAATCACCATTCCTTCACTGTTCCTAGAATTCCTTTCCTATCAGCACTGTGGGTGTACCTACACCACATGGACTGCAGTGGGTCAAGAAGGTGGCTCACCACCACCTTCTCAAGGGCACTTAAGGATGGGCAACAAAAGCTGCCTCGACAGCAACACTCACATCCCAAGAACGAATAAAAAAATCCATTTATGGCTCTATAAATTATAGAAGGGCTATTGTTCTGTTGTTATGCAAATGATCTGTTCTTTTTTCCCGGCATAATTTAAGGAAAGTGTTTTATTACTGTGGAATTTATGTTGAAAGAAGCCATGCTGTGAGCAATTAATCATCATCCTGTGGGGTTCTTAACAATTATCTTTGTTTCTGTGGAATTACTCATTAAACTATATAGATGCATTCTTAGAATATATGGTGTGTGATAAATCAAAATTGTTCCACGCATCTGTCTAAAGACCATCAAGTTTGTTTAAAAATATATAAAATTAGCTATTTTTTTTACAGGTTTACTGCAAGCTCTAACTTTGCAAGTTAGAACATGCCTAAATCCCTCACGAGAAATTGGTTAACTGTGCTTGCTGTAAATGATATGGAGTGAAATGTAATAGACTGTTTGTATAATGGTGTTTTGAATTGATGGTGTGGGAAACTGAAAGCTTTTTCTCATGTGACATCCCAGGGTGAGAGAGGTCACTGTGGAAGTGTTGATGATTACTGATTTCAGAAAAAAATGATTCAGCAAAGCAGGAGTGGCTGTTGTGGGAAACAATTGCAGTAGGGAGGGATGTTCTTCTGAGACTGGGATGAGGCATATTGTTGAAGCATAGTAAATGGAGCTTCACTCTGCATTTGGGGCAATCGGAAGCAAACAGAGATGTAGAAGTTAAGTGCAACAGTGAAGAAATCTTCCAATATTACAACAGAAAGAAGGTTGACAAAGAAGAAGTGAGATCTCTAAAGGAAGCAAGCAGAGTTGAAACTGAAGACAAACTAAAAGAATTCACTACAGAAGGGAGTAGTAGCACAAAGCCAACATAGTTGGCTGTAAAACTGAACTACATTGCTGAGAAATTGGATCACATTTCTGTCTAGGGGTCTAAAACGGTGAGCTGCGGTGCTCTCATTCTGTGCTGGAAATGCACTGCCTGCCACAGTGATTAGGGCTCCTTTGCAGGCATCTAGGCTGCATGCCTGAAACTGATGTTAGGCTTATTGCAGATGTAAATAGAGGGCCGGCCGCATTTTTGAGCCCCTTTGTTAAATTGGACCATGAATGACTACAGCATGTACAGCGAATGCGGAGGTCATTTTCTCATTGGTCCTTAAAGAGACCATTGCAGGCATCCATCTGAAAGGTAAGTTAGATTTTTTTTGCTTGCCTTAATGTAGAGCCAGGTGGAGTGGGAGTGTTCCCCCTCGCCCCACATTAAAACTATAGGCTGCTACCAGCCACCATTTCATTTTCCAGCACTGATGTCCTCCACGTTGATGAGCATAATGGTCCACCAGAAAACATTTAGTCGCCAGTGAGGTGATGAGAACTGTTGTTGTTTTGTTCCTTATAGCCACACCAGTTTGTAAACCAGAAAATTGGTAAGGGCATTAACACTGCTAGTCTGTCCTTGATTATAATAATATACCTAATACCAGCAATAAACTGATAGTATTTGCAGGTTCATAGCAGGCTGGTTGGAAGCCAAGTACACCATTAAAAACAGGCATTTACTCACATTAGCCTGAAATTTCACCTCTTATCTGTCCCAATTATTTTATTATAATAAAAGCAAAATACTGCGGATGCTGGAAATCTGAAATAAAAACAAGAAATGCTGGAACCACTCAGCAGGTCTGGCAGCATCTGTGGAAAGAGAAGCAGAGTTAACGTTTTGGGTCAGTGACCCTTCATCGGAACTGACAAATATTAGATTTTTTAAATATTTTATTGTAATTCTTCAATTAGGCTCCTCCCTACAGGAAACTTATTGATGGTGCTCAAAGGATTAAAACTTCCCAGTGTATTGTGCTTCATATCCATTTCGTTCTTAATTACCTCATTAGAACCTTGTCAATTCACTCCTGTGACTCAGCAGATATAACGAATAGACAGGATGATCTAATTTTAAGGCAGGTCTTTGCTAATCTAAGCCAGAACAGCAATGAGGATACAACAATTGACCTCAACATTCCTGGATTTGGGAAGAGAACAATCAGCCAGGGTTCTGATCAGTGACCTCTGATAGAAGTGTGCTTGTATACAAGTCAAGTGAAAATAGGATTGGTGTTGCACCGCTTTATAAGTTGTGGGGTACATGTTTTGTTTTATCTGCCACCTCATTTAAAGAACAAAGTTGGCCAACTATGATGTGGTAGGGCATGGTTGGTGAGGTGGAAATTATGTATTACTTTGCCTGGTAACATAATTTCAACAAAGCCATCCCAAAATGTTGTAACTGGTCCACTTGAATCACTTGATGATGGAAAATGGGACAACTGGACCAGTGTACTAGTTCTAGTCGACCATTTATACTTGTTCTGTTTGAAAATTATATTGGTTCCAGTTGAAACCAGTAAACGTGGTTCCAGTTGGAAATTATATTGCACAGTTATGTCCAGTTAGACAGGTTTCTGGCTCAACTCATTCCATTTGAGACCTGAGCATTAACTTTTGAAAAGTGTTCCCTTTTGAGGCATGCAATTGGCGAATGAAAGAACAACTTAAAGGGTCTAGGGGAATTATCTCACAGGTAGGGCATAAGTTCCTTCTCATGCAAAATTTGCCACTCTTGATGGATGAGTTTACAAGATCTTTAATCAGAAGATTTTGCAGTGCAATGTTAAGCCCAAGGAAGGGAGAAGAAAATGCCCATGAAACCTTTGGAGAAATGGACTTTTTAGGCAGAGGTGAGTTGCGAACATTCAATCCCCAAGAAGTTGAAGCGTTGAAGGGGTTATAACGTTGACAGGGATGATATGGCACATATGTACCACAGAATGTGCATGAATGGGATGGTCTTTTTGTGCACCACATCACAGATCTGAAACTCTGAAGAGATAGCTCTCTTGTTTTAGTCAACAATCAGCAAATTGGTCAGCTACAAAGCATCCTGACATTTCAAAGTCATTGTGTAATGATTATTAAAGAGCACTTGATCCAAGACGCTGCCCCATCTCAGGATCCGCAGACAGGGTGTATTTCATATCAGAGAGTCTGCGCAGGGATTTCTACAAATAACAAAACAGTGCCACCTGGAGAAGTAATAGCCAACTGTGTAAAAATGCACATTAGTGGCAGATGTTACGTTGCATACTTTCCAAATTATGTGGCTCTAAACTGGACCTCTGTTCATTTGAACTGTTTGAAACTATGCTATAATTACCTCACTCCTTGTAAATATTGAAATTGTCACTTCATTCCTGTAACTTTATTTATTTTGGCAAAAACATAAATTATGAGACTTTCATTTTTCTAAGCACAGCCCTCGGAAAATTGGAATGTTGCAAATCAATTAATATTCAACATGGTTCCCCACAGGGGCATTTTGTTTAAGCTGCAGGCAGTCTTACTGATTTGATTAAGTCAATCCAGTTTGATTCAACTGAGTTGACTATCAGTAACATTTTCCAGTTCAAAGATTGTGCCTGCAAACTGGTTACAGTTGAAGCAGCGCTATGTCAACTGACTCCACTTAATACCAACTGATTCCACTTTGCCTGCCAAATGGTTCCAGATGAATCATTCGGAAAGCCAACTGGTAGCAGATGAGCCCAAATGGTTCCAGTTAAAGTCGACTGGGCAACTGGGAATGCCAAATGGTTACCAATTAAGATTTTCAGCTATCCTGGTTGTATCCGGACAGCACCAGTTGGGACCACTTACTTGTAGTTGAGACTAGAAAAGACCAATTAAGACAAATTGACAGTTCCAAGTGGTTTCAAATGGTTCAGAAATATGGGATGGAATCTGAGCTGTATGACCTGGAGCTCATGTAGGTTCCGGAATTACCAGCCTAAATTGACCCTGGTCAATATATAATCTCTGATGATGAGTTCTTTATCAGGATCAAAAAGGTGCTTGTGAGTTGAAGACTGTTTTCTGGAGTCTGCTCCCTTCCCCCCCCATAAAGAGTTAGAAGTGTCAACTAATTGAAGAGGTGTCGACTCATGGGGATGGCATTGCGCTCTGATACCCAGTCCAACTGCCATTATTCATGTATGAAAATACAATTAATATGGCAAAGAACTAATTGTGTAGTGTTAAAATATTAATCAAGTGCCTAGTTTGAGTCACTGTGATGAATAGAGCATAGCATCTATAGAAGCGACACCTTGAAATGAAATGGTAAGTGTAATTAGTTTTAAAACAGTTGAGTTTCAGAAGCACAATCAAGCTCTTGTTTTCCTTTCATAGTGTTTGGCACCAGGGGAATAGAAACAAAAGAAATCATCTCTATGGCTCCTTTGACGTGCAATTTCAACAGGGAGAGAGACCCAAGGAGATGAGCAGCAAAAATGCTAAAATAAAGTAAAATGTTATTGATAATAACTGAATGAAAATTATTGGCTGCTTTAACTATTTTCTTAAATGGTATATGCTCAGTCAATTCAGGATTAATGAACAATGCTTCAAAGTAGAATTAGAAACTGCCTCAGGTTTCTCAATGCTTCCCCCACTCACAATCTCTCCCACAAATCTTTTTCCACATTTCTGAGACCCCAGTAATACTTCATTTTACATAGATAGTAAGCACTTGAAACAAAATTGTATGTGCAAAGGCACCTGATAACGTCAGTTACTGTCTGTAGGTGGAACTAATGATACATTTCTCATGAGACACCTGCGAGTAGTAGAAAAACCTTGACAAACACCGAAAGGCAGTGGGAGTTCAAAGCCAAGCTTGGAACTGAAAGATACACACAGATCCACCTATCACAAACTGGCATCCTGTCACATTGATATCTATTATTGTTTGTTATTCTAAACCTTTGGTTAAGACTATCATAATTCCACCCTCCTTAAGGGACAGAATGGAAGACACATCAGCTGAATGTATTTTATCAGCGTAAAAACAACTGTGGTTCTATTTAATTTATAACTAGTTAATTAATAAAGTGGATTATAGAATGAGCCAAAGCGTGATTTGATAAAATTTAAGCTAGTTTAAATTCCCAAACTGAAGGAAGAACTCAAGACATAATTAGTTTAAAACCTAGCAAACAGATGTTCTTCTGTCTCTCTTAAATTAAATACCGTCTTGCTATAGCTGTAGATCAACATCATGTGAATTCATGAGTGACTTTATATATTTAGTAGCATTGAATATTCTATCACAGCCAAGCAGCTATGTATTTGTTATTACAATGGTTATATCTGTACCTAGTTTTTAATTAATTTTAGTATTGCATGCACTCGGGTTATTATGAAATCATTTATAAAACGGAATCTATATTGTTTAATATGAATTTTGAGGGTCAGGCTATTTGAATGTCACATTCACTACGAAGTATTTACCCTTCTTCCCATGTCAACTAGCTTTCTCTGGCCAAAAAGCTTGGGCAAGGCTTTGCCAATTCTTACTGTGTAAATGGTCTTTCAGAGTTTATGGCAACAGTCTAGGCTGACTTGTACAAATCCTCAACCTCAACATCAAGAAATCTATAGATCTCATGATCAGATTAGATCACCGGGTGCTTAAGTATATCTCACGGCCAGTTTCCCTGGTGTGGACAGGAGAGGAGACACAAACAGCCCTTCCTTGGTAAGTTACTATTCCTCCAGTTACCTTTTGTGTACAGCTATTTTGTATTTTCTTCCTCCTCTTTGTTCCCCCCAAGTCTTACAGAGTCACACATGATTGTATGGGCTAAGATGGCAGGCAGGTTGTCTTCTCTCAAGCCTCTGGCACTGTCATTTTGTAAGTGGGTGCCAAGAAAAGGCTCAGTGTGATTTTGCTCCTTGGGAAACTCTGTGATACCACACACTGTTGCTCCTTCCTCGCCTGTACCTTGAAGATAGCTAGATACGTGGCTATAATATGTAGTAAGTACAGAGGCAACATAAGCTAAATGGGAGTGTCTAGTGAAATGCAAATCTCTGGTGAGATTAGGAGTTTGTCCTCATACAAAGTGTTGCTATGGAAATAGAGTTGCATTGCAGGGCTGCAGGAATCCACGATGGCTTTATTTCTGCTTCTGATCAAATCCCAATTAAATTAACAAATTCTGCCCCATACATTCACAAATTTACACATAAATAAAATAATCCTAAAATGTGAATGTTTAAAAGAGAAAACCTGGGGTACAGTGAGCGACAAATGTAGGATAGGAGGAGAGAGGAAAATCAGAAAGGTAGAAACTGACAGGGAAGCAAGAGAGGAAGAGAGAGAAAAAGCCAGAATTCTATAGAACTTAAAAACCCACTTGCAGGTAACTGTATATTATAATACATTTTTTCATCTACTTGTGGTTTCTATCATTTTATTATGAATGCGTAGAAGTTCAAATGAAAAAAAAATGGAGCCTACAAATACTGGAAATTTGAAATAAAAACAAAACATGTTGGAATACACAGCAGGCCAGTCAGCATCTATAAACAGATAAAACGGAGTCTAGAACCACCACCTCTTGGTGGGCTTGCTATATACTGGCTAAAAAATTAAAAAAAAAATTTTTTCCCTTCGACCAACAACCACCCATTTATACTAATCCTACATTAATCCCATATTCCCTACCACATCCCCACTCTTCTCCTACCACCTACCTACACTAGGGGAAATTTACAACAGCCAATTTACCTATCAACCTGCAAGTCTTTGGCTGTGGGAGGAAACTGGAGCACCTGGCGGAAACCCACACGGTCACAGGGAGAACTTGCAAACTCCACACAGGCAGTACCCAGGTCGCTGGAGCTGTGAGGCTATGGTGCTAACCACTGCACCACCCAAATGAATGAATGCATTTTGAGAATTCTGCTCCCTCTGTTCCTTTCACACTAATTCTATCCCAGTTAACATTAGGATAGTTGAAATCTCCCACTATTACTGCCCTATTGTTTTTGCACTTCTCAGAGATTTTCCTACCTATTTTCTCTTCCATCTTCCAGGTCCATAGAACACTCTCAATACTGTGATTGCCCCTTTTTTGTTCAGTTCAACCCATATGGCCTCATTTGATGATCTTTCTATCAAATCATCCCTCTTCACAGCTATAATTGTTTCTTTAATCAATATTGCAAACCCCGTACTCCTTTTCTATCCCCTTCTCTACCTTGTCTGAAAAACCTGTAACCAGGAATGTTGAGATGCCATTCCTGTCCTTCTTTCAGCCATGTCTCAGTGATTACTTTAATATCATACTCCCATTTGTCAATCTGTGCTTTCAGCTCATCAGCCTTATTCCCTAGAATTCTTGCATTTATGTATATACTTTTTAGCACTAATGAACTCCCTTGTTGTCTATTTCCTAGTCTTTATTTCCTCTGCCTTTCAAACATGCTTACTAATTTTCTGCTTTCCATTTTCAAATGTTCTTCTGAATCTACCTTCAGGTTCCCAACCCGTGCCAATCTAATTTAAACACTCCCCGACAGCATTAGCAAAACCCCATGTGAGGATATTGGTCCCAACCATGTTGAGATGCAACCCGTCAGGCTTGTACAGGCCCAACCTCCCCCAGAAGTAGTCCCAATGCCTCCGGAATCTAAAGACCACCCTCCTGCTTCCTCTCTCCAGCCCATATTTGTCAGCTCTATCTTCTTATTTCTGAACTCACTAGCATGTGGCACTATGATTATTCCGGAAATTATTATTTTAGGAGAGGGTGAAAAGATATTGGATTCTGTAGATGAAGGGGATAGAGTGCGATATGTGCCCACATGTCGGAGTTCCCTGAGGCAATGCAGAGTCATGGGCTGAGAATGAAGGAATCCATTCAGCTCATGTGCACCACCATAGCTCAGGGTTTTAAAAGCATGAGCTTCTCCACTGAGAGAGTACCCAGCCTCATGGAGAGCCATATGTGGCAGCACTCAGAGTGGATGCAGAAAAGGCACACTGACATGCACAGAATGCATGCAATACTTTGTAGCATTGAATGGTCAGTGGCGCTGATGATGGAAAATGCATGGAGTGGATGTCTGTTACGCAACAGTTGGTGGTCCACTCCAGCAATCCAGAGCGCCATCAAAGGGCTGAGGTAGTCACCGAAGAGGATGAGGGTGCCTCCCCTCATGGGGTGCCATCCTCACCATTGGCCTCTTCGGTTCCTCTGACTCGGGACATCTGTGCAGCAGGGCCCAGTGACAGAGGCTGCCCCTGCATTGACACTGGTGCAGCAGCCTCTGGAGAATCCCCCACTGGCACCTCCATGATGAAGGCCCATATGCATCTCAGCCGCAAACAGACACACGCGGGCAGGCTGCCTCCACCTCACCCGAGGCCATAAGGGGAGCGCCATGCAGAAGTGACCACCATGTCAGTCATTGCATGGAATTGTTCACTTGGATTAATTTAATTTGTGATTGTGCACATTATAATTTATTAATAACATTGGAAATGTTGAACCATGAACCCAGATGTGTGAGCTTCCATTCTTTATTGGCAAGACTGGAAAAGAGGGAAGAAGTGGTGAAGGGAAGCTGTGGTCTTTGAATGGGGACACTGAGACTGCTGGACAGATGTGTACCACGCATTGTTGGTAAGAATGGAACTATTCAAGTTTGTGTGTTTAATGGCAGATCAAAGTGAGTGCCACAACATGCAGTCCCACTGGATAAGTAGCACTCAGGTGAAACGTGCCTGGATCAAATGTGCCTTGAAGTTCACGCCATCCTGATGAGAGCTTTGAATGGTGAGATGGCTCCAGTCACCTCCCTGCACAGCATGGGCACTGTTCTGTTCTGCATCCTCCTCCTCTTCCTCCGATGAGCTGTCCTAATCAAGCACTTCTCCTTCTTCAAGGTCCACACCTCTCTGGAGAGCTATGTTATGAAGAGCACAGCAAACGACCACAATGCATGAGCCCCTTGCAGGAGTGTACTGCAGGGCGCCACCCGACAGGTGCACGCATTGGAACAGCATCTTCTGAAGCCTGATGGCCTGCTGGACGGTGGTCCTTCTGAACAGATGGCTGCGGTTCTAGCACTCTGTGCCTCCGTCTTGGGGTCACATAAAGGGGTGAGTAGCCATCTCTTCAAGGGATAACCCATGTCCCCTATAATCCACCCATGGTGTTTTGGTGGCGACATGAAGAGTTGGGGCGACCGGACTGCCAAAAGATAAAGCCGTCATGGCAGCTACCAGGATAGCAAATGCATACATGCATAAAGCTCTTGTTATGGTCGCAAACCAGCTGAACGTTGGAGTGTAAACACCTCCTGTTGATGAATCTCACTGGCCGCTCACACGGTGCCTTGATGGCCACATGGGTACAATTGATGATGCCCTGCATCTGTGGCAATGCAGCAATCCAGGTGAATCCCACTGCCCTTTGTGCCTGCGAGGCCCATCTGTTTGATATTGTATGAACTGCCCAGCTCTCGCAGTGACCTGTGAGATGCAACATTGTGCTGCCGTTTGTGAGACACCACCATAGTCAGCTGCTAATCCTTGGAAGTAGCCAGAGATGAAGAAGTTCAAGGCCACAGTGACTTTAATGGCTACTTGCAGGGCATGGCGAGCAGTGCTGCGAGGTGTGAGGTCTTCCTCAAACGAGGGCACAAATCTCAGTTACCATCTGCATGGATAGGCGTAGTCTTGTCTCCTGCAGCATTGATTCTCTGATATTTCCAGGTAGCTTCTTCTTCACTTGATGCTGAGGATATGGAATTCATTGCCGTCCTGCCCCTCATCCCTCTCCTTTGCCCCCCTCATGTCCAGCGCTCTGCATCTGCTCCTGAGGATGTTGATCCTTATCTCTATTTGTCCCTATCTCCAAGTACCTTAATCCCATGTCCAGTTCTTGCCTTGCTTGCAGTCAGATGCACTCATAATGCCTCTGATGGCTCCATGATCCCTGGAGGGTGATAACCTTGTCCACTGATTGATTGCGCACAGACAACTTGCTTTGTCAACTCTGCTAACCCGATGGAAACTGTATGCCAATTGCATCCATGTGGTCATCAACTTGCCAAGTGAGTGGCCAGTGATATTCATCAACAGGAAGGGTTTGTACTCAAAGAATAATAGAAAGTTTAAAGCACAGAAAGAGGCTACTTGGCCCATTGTGTCTGAGCTGGCCAAAAAACCATCCACCTAATCTAATCCTACCTTTCAGCATTTGGTCCGTAGCCCTGCAGACCACGGCACTTGAGGTGCATAACCAGACTCCTTTTGAATGAGTTGAGGGTCTCTGCCTCAACTACCCTTTCAGGAAGTGAGTTCCAGACCCCCACCACCTTTTGGGTGAAAAAACCTTTTCTCATCTCCCCTCTAATCCTTCTACCAATCACTTTAAATCTATGCCCCCTCATCACTGACCTCTCTGCTAAGGTGAATAGACCCTTCTCCTCCACTCTATCCAGGCACCTCAACAATTTTGTTCATCTCAATCAAATCTCCCCTCAGCTTTCTCTGTTCCAAGGAGAACAACCCCAGCCTATCCAATCTTTCCTCATAGCTGCATTTTTCCAGTCCAAGCAACATCCTTGTAAATCTCCTCTCGAGTGCAATTACATCCTTTCTGTAATATAGTGACCAGAACTGCACACAGTACTCAAGTTGTGGCCTGACCAATGAGTTATACAGTTACAGCATAACTTCCCTATTCTTATATTCTAAACCTGGGCTAATAAAGGAAAGGATTCCATATGCCTTCTTAACCAGCTTCGGGGATCTGTGGACATTCACTCCAAGGTCCCTCACTTCATCTACACTTCTCGGTATTTTCCTATTTATCATGTATTCCTTTGCATTGTTTGACTTCCCCAAAGGCATACTTCTCCAGGTTGAATTCCATTTGCCACTTTTCTGCCCATCTGACCAGACCGTCAATAACTTCCTGCAGCCTACAGCTATCCTCCCCGCTATCGACCACATGGCCAATCTTTGTGTCGTCTACAAACTTCTTGATCATGCCCCCTACATTTATGTCCAAATTGTTAATATATACCACAAAAGCAGGGGACCTAGTACTGAGCCCTGCGGAATGCCACTGGAAACAGCCATCCAGTCGCAAAAACACCCCTCAACAACTACCTTTTGTTTCCTGCCACTGCGCCAATTTTGTTTCCACCTTGCTGCATTTCCCTGGATCCCATGGGATTTTATTTTTTAACCAGTCTGCCATGTGGGACCTTGTCAAAAGTCTTGCTAAAATCCATGCAGACCACATCAACTGCACTATCCTCATCTACCTTGTTACTTCTTCAAAAAAATTCGATCAAGTTGGACAAACAAGATCTGCCCTTAACAAATCCATGCTGACTATCCTTGATTAACCTATGCCTTTCTAAGTGACAGTTTATCCTGTCTCTCAGAATAGATTCCAATAATTTGCCCACTACTGAGGTTAGACTGACTGGCCTGTAATTATTCAGTCTATCCTTCACTCCCTTTTTAAACAGAGGTACAACGTTAGCAATTCTCCAATCCTCCAGCACCACACCTGTATCCAGTGAGGACTGAAAAATGATGGTCAGACCTTCTGCTATTTCCTCTCTTGCTTCTTTTAAGCCGAGGATACATTTCATCTGGCCCTGGTGATTTATCAACTTTTAAGGATGCTAATCCCATTAATACTTCCTCTGTCCCTATGTTTATCACATCCAATACTTCACACTCCTCCTCCTTAACTACAATATCTGCATCGTCCCCCTCTTTTGTGTAGACAGGCGCGAAGTATTCATTAAGAACCATACCAACATCTTCCGCCCCTACACATAGGTTACCTTTTTGGTCTTTTATGGCCCCTTCTCTCACCTTAGTTACCCTCTTACTCTTAATGTATTGATAAAACATCTTTAGGTTCACCTTGATTTTGCTTGCCAATATTCTTTCATGCCCTCTCTTTGCTTTCCTAAATTCCTTTTTGATTTCACCCCTCCACTTTACATACTCCTTTCGGCTTTCTGTAGTATTGAGTTCTCAGTGTCGGATATAAGCTTCCCTTTTCTGCCTTATCTTACCCCGTTGTCTCCTTGACATCCATTGGGCTCTAGATTTGGCCGTCTCACCCTTTTTCTTTGTCACCCCTTTTCACTCCCTAAATGTTCAATGTCAGCTATGTACACCTTTATGGGCCCAACTAATTGAATGGCATGGCCATGTCTGGCTCCCTGCTGTGTTGCTGCCATCTTCTACTTGGACTCTTCCTGATTCATCATGTAACCTGTGCCTCCTCACAACAATAGCAAACTGGCCCTTGACGAGCTGACAATAAACTCATTAACAAGCTTAATTGGCCATTGAAACAAATCTGGTGGATTGCCATGTCCTGCCGTCCCCCATTGAGCAAAATTGCTGACAGTCAGAAGGGCGACAGCAAGCCCCGGCACGATGCCCAGTAGCATGCCCACCTGCCTCTGTTGCCAGCCCCATATCTGGGCGAAAATTCAGCCCCTAATGCTTGCAAAGAAGAGGTAACTACACCGTAAGCAGAATATGTAACATACTAGGATAGAGGAGGTACATGTAGGTTGTTGTTTGAAATAGAAATGTTTGGGTCTTTAGAAAATGATGTGGGAAGAGGTGAATTAACAGGTTTCACATCTGCTACAGTTGTATGGGAACATGTTAGGAAAAGGGCAGGTGGAAGCCAAAGTGGGAAACAGTATTCTGGAGGAAGTGGCCTCTCTGTAAAGCAGAGAGGAGGGAGGAGAATATGTACTTAGTCGTGGAATCATGTTGCTGATGGAGGAAATAGTGGAACACGATTTGGTAAGTACAGAGACTTGTGCAGGAACAAAGAACAAAGAACAAAGAACAGTACAGTACAGGAACAGGCCATTCGGCCCTCCAAGCCTGCGCCAATCTTGATGCCTGTCTAAACTAAAACCTTCTGCACGTCCAGGAACCGTATCCCTCTATTCCCATCCTATTCATATATTTGTCAAGATGCCTCTTAAACGTCGCTATCGTACCTATTTCCACCACCTCCCCCGGCAGCAAGTTCCAGGCACTCACCACCCTCTGTGTAAAGAACTTGCCTCGCACATCCCCTCTAAACTTTGCCCCTCGCACCTTAAACCTATGTCCCCTAGTAACTGACTCTTCCACCCTGGGAAAAAGCTTCTGACTATCCACACTGTTCATGCCACTCATAACTTTGTAAACCTCTATCATGTTGCCCCTCCACCTCCGTCGTTCCAGTGAAAACAATCCGAGTTTATCCAACCTCTCCTCATAGCTAATGCCCTCCAGACCAGGCAACATCCTGGTAAACCTCTTCTGTACCCTCTCCAAAGCCTCCACGTCCTTCTGGTAGTGTGGCGACCAGAATTGCACGCAATATTCTAAGTGTGGCCTAACTAAAGTTCTGAACAGCTGCAGTATAACTTGCCAACTTTTATACTCTATGCCCTGACCGATGAAGGCAAGCATGCCGTATGCCTTCTTGACTACCTTATCCACATGTGTTGCCACTTTCAGTGACCTGTGGACCTGTATGCCCAGATCTCTCTGCTTGTCAATATTCCTAAGGGCTTTGCCATTTACTGTCTACTTCCCACCTGTATTAGATCTTCCAAAATGCAAGAACAAGGGGGCATCTCAAAAGTTTTAGTGTAGAAAGTGGAGCCATCAGAGCTGATGCAGAGAAACTGGGGGAGAAAGGGATAGAGTCCTTAGAGGAAGCATAGTAGGAAGAAACATAATCCAGACAGTTACTGGCCTGCAATGCAGTGTATCTCCAAGGACAACTTCCGCAAGAATTACAAGCCACTCATTCGAATTAAAGGGAAAATCCATATAAATTACAGCAAAGATTTTAAGGAAGAAGGAGAAAAGCAAAACCAAATAATGCATTTGCAGCTTAAGCAAACACTACAAATACAATGTGAGAAGTAGAAGAAAAATATTTTATAATGCAAATAGCTAGATGTCAGGTTTAAGCAAAGGAAGAATAAAAGTTACTTGTATATTAAGCAAGGTTGACAAAGCAGGAGATAAATAATATTACAAATAATAGGGCCAAATTTACTGTCCCACCTCTGCATGGGTATTGCAGCATTTCCCAAGTGTTCTGCTCCTTTTCCAGCCTCAGCACACCCACATTTGGTGGGCCTGGTCATTGAACCATCAGTGCAGGTCCACACTGGCTGGGCCTAGTGTCTGGAAGTGGAGAAGGAAACTTAACTGTACCTGAAGGCCTGCTGCAGGAGCTCTAGCTGATAGTATTACAGACTTGTGGATGCTATCCAAGAACAGCCAGAAGGCCTCCAGCTGATCTGTGATCTGACATCTTTGAAAAATAGAAAAGAGCTGACATAGTCACTGCCTGCCCCCTCTCTGATCCTCCAAATATTGAGTGTCTGCTCTTTCTGGGCGTCCATCCAAATGGGTATCCATCTGCTGAAACAACAAGAAAATGAGATGGGAGGGTTTGCGATGGTTTCTTTTGCCTCATTTGATTAACTTCCCTGGTGTACACCTATTGCAGGTGCAGTCATTTGACATATTCACATTCTGGATGGGCCATCCATGAGCGCATCGCCAGACTCCAGTTCCTCTGAATGAAACCCCAGATTGATGTTGTGACAGACCATCAAAGTGTCCTCTTGGCCACAATCCTGAAATAAAAGCCACCTCAAGGTAACTCTTCCACACCAACTTTATTCAACAACACTTTCAATACGCCATACAATATTGAACTATTGACCCTCATGCATTTCCTTAGTGCCCGTCTCGCCGGTGCCTTTACCTGGTCTGGTGCTCCTATGCAGTGCTATCCCAGTGGTTGAAGCATGGCTGGTGGAAGGCTGCTGACTTTCCCAGGGGGAGATGGCAGATGGCTTTGCATGACAACCTCGAGCAGCTTGAAGGGCCAGCTTCAGGTTGCACCATCTCGGCATGTTGGCAGCAGTCTGGATTGTCTGGCTGACAGGCAACAGCAAGGGCACTAGCGGAGTGGCATTGGTGGGCACACAAATGCTGTCATCCTGAGAGAGGACAGCAGGTTTGTTCTCCATGGAGTCACTGCCACTCCCCCAGGGCATTGCCTCAGCAATCCTAGTAATCTGCTGCAGTACAGATTGCTGGACTGCCACGAGAGCCTGCAAACCCCTTTCAACATCCTGGGGGTTACCATTGACCAGAAACTGATCTGGAGTAGCCATATAAATACCGTGGCTACAAGAGCAGGTCAGAGGCTAGGAATCCTGCAGCCAGTAACTCACCTCCTGACTTCCCAAAGCCTGTCCACCATCTACAAGACACAATTCAGGAGTGTGATGAAATACGCTCCACTTACATTAAGTCTCTTAATGGAGACTTGGAGAATAATGATCTGATTGGGCATAGTCAACATGTATTTATGAATGGGAAATCATGTTTGATGAACCTGTTGGAGTTTTTTGAGGATGTTACTAACAAACTCGATAAAGGGGAGTCGATGGGCATGATATACTTGGATTTTCAGAAGGCTTTTGATAAAGTCCCCCACAGGCGGTGGGTTGGCAAAATTAAAGCACATGGGATAGGAGATAATATATTGGTCTGGATTAGGGATTGGTTAACAGGCAGAAAATAGAGAGTAGGAATAAGCAGGTCATTCTCCCATTGGCAGGCTGTGACTAGTGGGGTACCGCAGGGATCGGTACTTGGGCCCCAGCTGTTCACAATGTAGATCAATGATTTAGATGTGGGGACTAAATGTTGTATTTCCAAGTTCACGGATGACACAAAACTAGGTGGGAATGTGTGTTGTGAAGAAGATGCAAAGCAGCTTCAAGGGGATTAGGACAGACTTAGTGAGTGGGCAAGAACGTGGTAGATGGAATATAATGTGGAAAAATGTGAGGTTACCTTTGGTAAGACAAATAGATATGCAGAGTATTTATTAAATGGCAAGAGATGAGAAAGTGTAGATGTACAAAGGGACCTGGATGTCCTTGTCAATAAGTCATT
This sequence comes from Heterodontus francisci, assembly GCF_036365525.1. NCBI lineage: Eukaryota > Metazoa > Chordata > Chondrichthyes > Heterodontiformes > Heterodontidae > Heterodontus > Heterodontus francisci. Next base: position 94,929,767 of record NC_090377.1, on the reverse strand, counting down.
GAAAGCTAACATGCAGGTGCAGCAAGCAATTAGAAAGGCTAATGCTAAGTTAGCCTTTATTGCAAGAGGATTTGAGTACAGGAGTAATGAAATCTTGCTTCAATTGCATACAAACTTGGTTAGACCGCACTTGGAGTACTGTGTGCAGTTTTGGTCCCCTTACCTTAGGAAGGATATTATTGCCATTGAGGGAGTGCAATGAAGGTTCCCAGGATAGCGGGACTGTCCTATGAAGAGATATTGGGGAAACTGGGCCTGTATTCTCTAGAGTTTTGAAGAATGAGAGGTGATCTCATTAAAACCCACAAAATACTTAAAGGGATAGATAGGTGTCATGCAGGCCCCCACCTGCCAAGAATGAGGCACATTAATTTTGCCACATGGACATTAAATTTCAAATGGTTTCTGGGAAGAAGAGAAGGCCTGTTACAGGAATTGCCAGGCCCCTAGCTGGAAAGACATTTTTGCATATTAGCAGACAGTGTTGGAACGAAGGAGCTATCCCCTGCTCCCATAAAATACACAGAAGAGACGTGGTCAAACCAGTTGGTCGCGTGACCGCCCTGCTGGCCAACTTGGAGAGTTTTAAGTTGTAGAGACAGTGTTTGAACTGGCAGAAAGCTCTATGCTCCTGGACTGAAAAATACCTCCTCACTCCTGTCTGCTCCCATCTCTTTCTCATGGAACTGAAACCCAGTGAAGACACATGAACCCCAAGAGAGAAAAGTCTCCTACATTGAGCAAGGTTTAAGAAGAATACTGGGCCCCAACGAAAAGCAAGATCAACCTACAAAAGGACTCTGCAGTGAGCTCGAAGAACTGTAACAACAGCTCTTCAGATATTGCCTCAAACCTTTCCACTTTATTTTTCTTCTGCTCTTTTCTGTCTCTATTTGCATGTGCATTTCGCGTATGCATGCTAGCCTGGGGCGCGGCAGTGTCTGTAGGCGTTAACTGAATGAGAGTTTTAAGTTTAAGTTTTAATAAATTTCAATCTTTCTTCTTTAAACCTGAGAAAGCCTGTTTGTGCTCATTTCTTTGCCTTATAATTGGAAAGCGGTGAACAAGGATTCACCAAGGGGGAGCTCAAAACACAGTGTGTTTAAAAATAAAATCCTGTTACAGTAAGACCAGGTGAAGGCTGAAAGGGAACCCTAGACCTCTTTCTCACCTGGTTGTAGCATAGGGCAGATGCAGGTAAGATGTTTCCCCTGGTTAGGGAGTCTAGAATTAGGGGAAACAATTTCAAAATAAGGGGGAAGCCACGTAAGGACAGAGATGAGGAGAAATTTCTTTACTCAGAGGGTTGTGAATCTTTGGTATTCTCTATCCCAGAGGGCTGTGGAAGCTCAGTCATTGAGTATGTTTAAAATAGAGATTGACAGATTTCTAAATACGAATGACATAAAGGGATATGAAGATAGTGTGGGAAAAAGGCATTGAAGTGGATGATCAGCCATGATAATATTGAATGGCAGGGCAGGCTTGATGGGCTGAATGGCCTACTTCTGCTCCTCTGTTCCTATGTTACACGAAGGTCACTATATAAATATTCCTATGTTACCTGGACCTGCAGCTCCAACAACACTCAAGAAGCTCAACACCATCCAGGAAAAAGCAGCCCGCTTGATTGGCACCCCGTCCACAAACATTCACTCCCTTCGCCACCGACGCACAGTGGCAGCAGTGAGTACCATCTACAAGATGCACTGCATTAACGCACCAAGGCTTCATAGACAGCACCTTTCAAACCCACGACCTCTACCACCTAGAAGGACAAGCGCAGCAGATGCATGGGATCACCACCACCTGCAAGTTCCCCTCCAAGCCACACACCATCCTGACTTGGAACTATATCACCACTCCTTCACTGTTGCTGGGTCAAACTCCTGGAACTTCCTTCCTAACACCACTGTAGGTGTACCTACCCCACATGGACTTCAGTGGTTCAAGAAGGCAGCTCACCACCACCTTCTCAAGGGCAATTAGGGATGGGCAATAAATGCTGGCCTTGCCAGCGATGCCCACATCCCAGGAAAAAGAGCACTGGCAGCCGCAACCTGAGCCTGCATGACACCAAACTGGGCTTGCATGGCAGCTAGCAGAGATTTCATGACCTTGGTCTGTGCTTCCACTGCAGTAGTTCGACATGTGTGTGTGAGGTTTGAGTTGGACTGTTGATAGGCGATTGAAGTGGGTATGGTGAATGGAGCAGTGTGTGAGGCTAGTGGTGTAGTTGGTAGATTTGGCATGTAAGGATGCTATCACTGACCTTGACCATCATGTGAGGTCATTAAACTTCTTGCGGCACTGTATCTAGGCCTCCAATGCTAGACCAGTGGCATTAACCACCTGCTCCCACTGTCCTCTCAGCAATTTCCTGGTGGGCTTCCTGTCCCCCTGCTGGAAGAGGACCTCTCCCCTCTTGTTAATCTCCTCCACCAAGAACTCCAGCACGCTATCCAAATACCTGGGGTCATGCTCTCTGGCCTGTTGCGCCATTTTGGTTCCTTCCTCCAGCTCTTCAAATCTTCTCCAAGCAGTCTCAGCCTCAACTACAGCTAGAATGCAGCTCATCTTTAAAATGTGCTGTCGGGCTTTAAGAAGTGCAGGATAGCTTTACGTGATGCTCGCCTCGCATGAACTTGGGACCTCTGCTGAGGCGTGCAGCCACTCAGCAGTGTGTTCAGCACTGGACTGCCTGAAGTTTGCATGTTGCCTGTATCCCTTTGAATTGACATGGGTGAATTGCGCATCACGATCCCCACATCTGATTTTGGTGGCTATCCAATTTAGCCCCCGGTTAGTTTTGCTTATGTTTTACATTTTCATATTGATTGGAAGGTAAACCTCAGCAGAACAAAAAAGATTCTCGATGGCTAGAACTTCCCGCAGGGTGGTCTTCCGATTTTCTGCCGTAACTTCTATGAAAGATGTGCGGATACCCTGAGAAAGAGTGCACTCTGTTTTCTGGTGTTTCTGCAAATCTTCTGCAAAGTTACGGTGGAAGATTGGGAGGATCTCTATTGAGATTCTAACCTTCCTCCTACCCATCCCCGCCGTTGTCTGGTTTCCTCTTTCAAAATGCGGCTGTTCTATTTTTAAAATTTATTTTGCCTTTTCGAACCTCATTTTACGCTTGTTTGATAATTAATTTTCTGTGGAATGTTTCAATCTATCTATGGCTTATTTTTGCTTCAAATATATTTTTCCCTTTGTTACATTGTGTCTGATAAATATGGATTTTGCTGCTAGGCTGAACACCAGTGGCAGTGAAAAAATGGAACTTGTGGAGAAAGCCACAGTAAGCAGATTACAATGCAAACCATGCAGGCAAGTGTAGCCACTTCACAGTATGTACTCCGATTAATTGTGCCTGGGATTTACAATTGCAGCAACAATGCTTGTGGACAGCTTTGCTTCAAGCAGGAGAGAACGGTAGCTTGTATTGTCTGAAGGGAAAGAAAGATAAACTTGTATTTACATAGCACCTTTCACAACTTCACAGCATCCCAAAGCAATTCACAAAAATGAAGTACTTTTGAAGTGTAGTCACTGTTGTAGTGTAGGAAATATGGCAGCCAATTTGCTCACAGAAATGAGAAAGACCAGATAATCTGATTTTAGGTGTTGTTGAGTGATAAATATTGATCAGAACACTGGGAGAACTCATCTGCTCTTCTTTCAAATAGTGCCATAGGATCCTTTATGTCCACCTGAAAGGGCAGATGGGGCTTAATATCTCATATGAAAGATGGTACCTCTGACAGTGCAGCATTCTCTCAGTACTGGAGTGTCAGCCTAGATTTTGTGTTCAAGTCACTGTAATGCTCAGGATTTGCAGTGAGATTGGCAGTGAGGCTGACATGAGAACCTTTGATGGGAGGTTGCAAAGACATGAACTGTTGGCAAGTAGGGTTAGCAACTCTGGTTTGACATATTGCTGAAGATTTGATCATGGGTCATTTGCCCACTGTTTGCAGATGTTCTTGCATTTACCTTAGTTGAGTGTCTTAGTATCACCAAACCCTCAATAAAATACTTGGGATTATTTTGGCGAAAGGGTGAAAACAGGCACTAATTTGGTGTTGGGTGTTAATTGTATATCAATTATGTTAAATGATATGCAGGTGGAGTGCATTAATTGAGGTTTCACTTAAGCACATCGATAAAGACACTTACTGAAACTGGTGTGGTTCAGTTAGGAGTTGAATGTGTGTAATATTTCACTCTGGAAATAAATGTTAGACTGAGTAAAGATTGGCTTCAGTACTATCTTTCACCAACTGGCTTTCTGGAATATAACACTGTGCTAATAAGACATGCTTGTTTGTAAGTCGAGTTTTACTCTCTGTGTTATCCTTTGCTGCAATATTGTCCTTTTGCAACCAGAACCATTCTGAGCCATAACCTACTCTGTGGTCATTATTAGGCTGTTCACATTAACTGAAGAACACAATATTTAGTGAGGGAGGGAGGGGATACCTAGGCCTTGAGATTTCTCATCCCAGTGCTGGGAATCTGACAGTGGGCTAGTATACCTGGGGAAAGGTGGCAGACTGGCTATCGATCTGGGATATGTGGAGGATACGGAGGTGAAGGATGAGGTTATAGCCCACACCCCATAAGATTTAAGAAAAAAAAGTTATTTAAGATTTTTTCAAAGCTCTCCCTTCCCCCATAAAGAAAGTCTACCACAGAATGGACATAGCCTCTGTGCATTTTGTGGCCTTCCTCGACTGGTTCCTTGTGTCAGCTGTAGCTCAGTTGGTAGTACTCGTGCCTCTGAGTCAGAGGTTGTGGGTTCAAGAACCACTGTCATTATTCTACCACTAACACTCTCTCTGGACTCATGCTCTCTCTTTTACTACAACTATTAGCACTCCCTTTGCCTTTTATTCCGTGACATCACTGTCATTTAATCTCTCCTGCCCTCTGCCCTATCACTGACCTTCCCTTTTGTTCTTCTTCCCCATTCCCCCTTTCACTTGCTCAAAGCTTATTACATTTCTATCTTTTGCCAGTTCTGATGAAAGGTCACAACAGACCCGAAACTTTAATTCTGTTTCTCTCTCCACAGATGCTGCCAGACCTGCTGAGTAGTTCCAGCAATCTGTTTTTATTTCAGATTTCCAGCAGCCACAGTATTTTGCTTTTATTAATATCACATTGCTGTTTGTGGGAGATTGCTGTGTGCATATTGCTTGCAGTGTTTCCTACATTACAACAGTGACTATACTTCAATGAACTACTTCAAATAGTTATATAGCACCTCGGGACATCCTACGGTTGTGAAAGGCGCTGTATAACTGCAAGTTTTCTTTCTAGAGTTGTGACCCAGCCAGTGATATTTTTATGAGGGAATCTCCCGCTGACCCCTGGTAATCAGGTGGGTTCAGTGCTGGAGATTCCCAACAAGTGCAACCCAACATTTCCGCTGGCATGCTATTCCTGTGGATTTTTGAGGCTCATGTATTTATTTCAAAATGTCAGATTGTTTGGAAAAGGAATATTAATGCTCGTTTCCTAATGGAACCAAATGAAGGCATAATGTTTCTATTTTGCACTGTATACTTGATTTAGTGAACAAAGATTGTTAAAAGTGAAGTACAGAAGACAGCCAAGTACATATATTAGTCAAGGCTTAGTTTTAAATCTTGCCCTCTGAGTAGGAATGCAATTTTTTAAAAATTATTTTATTTAGATTTTCTAATTTTCTGATTGATGCAGTTAGAGAAAAATCATGGTTTGTATTTACCACCATACATTTTAGTATATGGAACATTATTGACACTACTGTACCTTCACATCTTGAAATAGAAACCTAGACAACTTTCATTATTTCTTTGTTACATTGCATGTTGCTAAGTTATAGCCAAATGTTAATTCTAGTTTTGATTTAGCTGAAGCACCCTAGTTTAAATGAAGTAACCAAATTAATTCCTTATAGTTGAACTACGCGACTAACTCCACAAATATGTAACAAAATTCTGAAAAATGAGTAACAAATAGAAAACAAAATGAGAAACAAATACTGTATGTGAAATAAGTAAAATACCATTATTCTGTTACATAACATCCACACAAGCCAAGCCATAGTTTTATTCCTGCAACACTTGTTTAACAGATGTGGGGTTCCTTATTCTACATGATTTATCTAATTGTGTGGTGATCACTTGCAACAAGATAACTTGCCATCACACATTTTAAGCAAAACAAAAAGAATGCAGGTGTGACAACAAAAGTGGGACAACGAGGATGTCTGGTAAGACAAGGTAGATTTGCAGTGTGAGTATAATAGTAGAACAAGACCAAAAAGCAAATTACATAATTAGTTTAGTTTGAAATGTTGTTTTGTTTTATTTGCTTTGTGCTGTCACATTTATTTTGAATGACAACTCATAACAAAGTATAAGATTAATCCTAGCATCACAGAAATGTTTGAAAATTCAACAATGGTGCTTTGTATATTTGGTTGTCAATCATTTAGAATGCATCAAGTTAACAAGTGGAAAATTTTCAGTTGTCTATTGACAATTATTAGTTTGGTTGTTAAAATGTTGTGTATTCTTAAAAATATTGAGCAATTCTATACTTTCATAGCATCTAACATATACATCAAGCAATCAAATTTGCAAGGCAAAGAGCAGGGGATTGGGACTAATTGGACAGCTCTTTCAAAGACCCAGCACAGTCACAATGGGCTGAATGGGCTTCTTCTGCACTGTATGATTTTATCAATGTATGTAATATGAGCTCTGAGCCACATGATGGTTATACAAGTGATCTGAGGTCACAAATGACATTGCCTGTCATTCCAAAGTTATCTTTCATATGTCTTTGTTCATCATAGAATTCTGTAACACCCATGAATAACAGAGAGATTACTTTGAAGTTACTTTGAGTAATGAGAATTTCAGGGATGGTTCTGAGACTTAAAGCTTTGTTATGACGAGGACTCACAGAACTAAACTTCTATTTACCCAAGAAGAGATTAAGAAGCATCATGATGAACCAGGTCTGTGAAATGTTGAAAGGCATGAGAGCTTCAAGTAAGACTTGGGGATTTGCACACTTCTTCCCCCCACAGATGAGTAGTAAAGCCTAATACATACTAAAGCTTAAATCTGTTCACAGTAAGCATCCTCAGGATGCCTATTTTTTCTAATTACTGTAAAAGACAAATAACCTATAAATATGTAGACTTGCCATTTGACAGCGTGACAAAGTAATTAGAAAAGCTAATATGTGAAGTGATAATATATACTAAACGAAAGAGTTGCGCAAATTAAGCAACAATATATAAAAACAGACACTGTGTTAATCAACAGGATTAATAGCCAAACAATAAAAATGTTCCTTTGTGCTCATAGACATCCAGAACAACAGAATATAAACCTGTGAAAAGTTATGCCAAAGCATTATGGAACATTGGTCAGAACACATAGGCCGTAAAATTCAGCTCCTTAGTGCCCAGTTTTTCAGTTCTACGAGTGCCGTTTTGGCTTTAAAATGGCATCCTCAGAGCGCACGCACACTTCTGGTGCAAGCCACGCTGGATGCCATTTTGGTGACGGCAAAGGTGCGCTTGCAGGAAGCAGCTGCCAGAAGTATAGGCAGATTGTGATATTGATCAGCTTGTAATGCTGAGCTGTCACCAGCGCTGCTGTTTTGGAGCTCAATGCTGCAGCTAATGTAATCTCTTAAATATGCACAGCTGAACATGCGATCAGCAGCAGAAAGGACCCCAACCCCACTATTTAAAGGGATTATCAACTACTTTCAGGTTAGTTGCTGATTGATTTCTACCGGCTGTTGCTGTGCTTGTAGAAGTGTTGGTTACTTCTAGAGTTGTTCAAAGTTGCTGAAGTCTACAGGGACTGGCATGGCATGTGCCAAAGGACTTTGTCCTGACTTCAAAGATTCCACATAAACCCACAAAGGTGAAGTAGTATGCATTTCCCTTGGATTACAGCATGACTGGAAGAATAAGTGGAGGTGACACAGGGCAGGACAAACTGCTGGAAGAGGGAGGATGAGGGGTAGAAGGGCTCGCAGCAGGAGGCCATATCTGCCCAGGGTGCTCAGGGAGCAATTCTGCTACCTGTATCTCAGTGAGGAACAATGGGTCAAACATCTCCACTTCACTAGTAGGCCTTTTAGCCTCTTGAGCCTGTTCCACCACCATTCAGTGAGATCATGGCTGATCTGCAACTTAACTCCACACACCCACCATATTCTTTAATACCTTTGATTAACAGAAATCTATCAATCTCAGATTTAATATTAAAAATTGATCGAGCACCAATTGCCATTTATGGAAGAGAGTTCCAAATTTCTACCACCCTTTGTGTGTAGAAGCGTTTCCTAATTTCACTGCTGAAAGGTGTGGCTCTAACTTTTAGTCTGTGCCCCCTAGTCCTAGGTACCCCAACCAGCTGAAAGAGTTTCTCTTTATCTACCCTACCTGTTCCCCTTAATATCTTGAAAGTGTCATTCAAATTACCCCTTAACCTTCTAAATTCCAGGGAAGACGACACTAGTTTGTTTAATGTGTCCTCATCATTTAACTCTTGGAGTTCAGGTCTCATTCTCGTAAACCTATGTTGTACTTCTTCCAAGGCCAATATATCCTTCTTAAGATGTGGTGCCCAGAACTGCTCACAGTAATCCAGTTGTGGTCCAACCAGGGCTTCATATAGCTGAAGTATGACTTCTACCAGCTGCATTCTAGTCCTCTAAATATAAATTCCATTAGTCTTTTGGATTATTTTCTCTACCTGTTCATGACATTTTAATGATCTATGTACCTGGACCTCCAAGTCTCTTTGAAGCTCCACTATTTCTAGCTTTTCACCATTTGGAAAAGAGTCTTTTCTATCCTTTGGAGGTCCAAAGTGGATGACCTCACATTTGCCTACATGGAAATCCATTTGTTACAGTTTTGCCCATTCACGTAATCTATCATCATCTCTTTGTAATTTTTTGCTTTCGTCTTCACTGCTTACAGTGCTGCCTATTTTTGTGTCATCGGATTGCACCATCTTGCTATGGGTGGCAGCAGTCTGGGCTGGAGTGAAGTGGCAGTGATGGGAGCATGAATGCTGTCATCCTGAGCGACATGCACCACAGTACCACTAGCACTCCTGAGGGCAGAGCCTCAGCAACCCAAGTAATCTCTTGGAGGACAGATTGTTGTTCTGCTATGCACCCTGCAAGCCCTTTTGAGTACTCATATCTGCAGCCATGACAGCAGTAGTCTGAGCTTGTGTGGCAGCAAGCTGGCCTTGCATTACTGACGTTTAAGTTTCCATTGCAACTTCCAGATATTGGATGACCTGCTTGTGCAGCAATGGAAGTAGAGGCATTGGCCATCAGATGCTGTATTGTGAATGGGCTCATAAACGTGTTAATGGAGTTGGCCACCACTGTCATGCTGAAAAGGATGGGCTCCAAGCTCTGCAGAAAGTTGGTGCCAGTCTCTTCCATGCTCCTTAACATTGCACACAGGTTTTCTGGCAGGCCAGCCAGTGCATCAAGCATTTCATTGTGCATACCTATCAGCTTTCTTCTGTAGGCTGCCCCATCGAAGTGCTCATGTGAGTCCTCTGCAACAAAACTCATGTGCAACCTCACCCTCCAGGGAGTTGGCACCTGCACTATTCTGGTCCCCTGCCCTGGCTGCAGCCCACTCATGTCCAGTGTTTCACCATGTGCAGATCCTGTCTCTATGCTATCCTCTAAATTATGTGCAGTGTCAGAATCTGAGCTGGTGACTACGAGTGCCGAAGGAATTGTTGGTGTTTCTTCTTCATCACTGATTTTTCACCTTTTGCTCTTCCACTGCTGTCTGGTCAGATTGCTGTTCTTGGGTATTTGAAAGGAGAATGGAATATGGTTAGGGTTGTGGTGAGCGAAGGCAGGGAAAGCAAGAAGTGCATGCTTACACCACCTACAGCTTGTAAATCAGAAGAGATTGTAGGATGATGGCAATGTGGGATGTGAGAAGGAGGGTTAGGTATGAGGATACTGTCATCTTCGGTGGTATCAGCCCCACCACTGGCCATAGCCTCAGCGATGGCCGCTTCAATGATGGCAATCACCATCTTCTCTAACAGGGTGAGGCCATGCAGCAGTGTTTGTCTCCCACCGGTTAGCTCCTGCTGTCTCCAGTTAAGTGCCAACTTGTTTTGCAAGAGAGAGAGAAGTATGTCAGTAAGTGTGGTGCAATGTGTTTGGGCTATGTGGTTGTTGTGGTTAAATAGCTGGCAGCGTGTGTGAGCTGTGAGGGTGTGAGGATTGCAGCTGTGCTAAGTGTGTGAAGATGAGGTGAGGCTATGCCTATTAGGTATGAGTCGTGATTTATTGAGATAGGTAGGTGAGTGATGGGGTGTGGTGCATTGACCAATGTGTGAGGCTAGTGATGCAGTTGGTAGGATTTGGCATTTGAAGATAAATTCACTGACTCTGACCATTCATGTGATGACACTAACTTTTTGTGGTGCTGCATCCAGGTCCTCAGGGCTTGATTCCTGGCATTGATTGGTGTGGCTTATGGTCCCATTGCCTTCGCAAGGATTATCTGGAGGCCCATCCCTAATTGCCCTTGGGAAGGTGGTGGTGAGCCGTCTTCTTGAACCACTGCAGTCCATCAGGTGAAGGTACACTCACAGTGCTGTTACAGATGGAGTTCCAGATTTTATACCTAGTGACAGTGAAGAAAGGGTGGTATAGTTTCAAGTGAGATGGTGGGCTGAATTTAGTGCAGCCGTTTGGAGCAGGAATGGAGACGTGGGGGGCCAGAGAATAGCGTTGGATGCGTCCGCCCGGAAGTCCGATGTCATTGTTGTATGATTGCCTTAAGAGTGATGTCCCTTTAAGACCTCAATATGCTAATGAGCTAAGTACCAGGATGTAGTCACTTTGCAACTGTAACATCCAGATGAAGGTTCTGTATTCAGTTTTCGCCGAACTGTATATAATAGTTTAGCTGTTCATAAACCTGTTAGAGTTCTTCAGCAAACTGTACTCCACGCATCTCATTTATGTTGCATTAGACAACATAAAGAATGCATTACATGGTGGTAGCTGTGGTGAAAAGACAAAGTCTAAGTTGAAGACCACAGGTAAAACAACTGTGAAACCGACCATTTCTAAAAGAGAACAAGTTCAAAAGAAACACTGGCCCAAACAGTGGAAAGAAAAAAGAACCAACCTCCAGCTGTAGAAGACAGAGCTCAGAAAGTTAATTCTGCAATCGGGTGAGTTATTGTGTCGACGGTCGAGGGATATAGTTTAAAAAAAAATAGCTTTGAGCCAGGGAAGACCCAATTCCTCTCCCAGGCTGATCGAGGTTGGCGCCAATACAGGAGGCATCAGAAACAAAAAGCATGGGAAATCTCCCAATACTGCAGTCTCCATTCACACAGCCAAAGTAAAAAAACATTAAACCACTTGAGCGTGAAGAACATAAACAAACTCGAGCAAAAAAAAGCAATTGAACTGCCTATTGAACAGCTGTGTATGGGGCGGCACAGTGGCGCAGTGGTTAGCACCGCAGCCTCACAGCTCCAGGGACCCGGGTTCGATTCTGGGTACTGCCTGTGCGGAGTTTGCAAGTTCTCCCTGTGTCTGCGTGGGTTTCCTCCGGGTGCTCCGGTTTCCTCCCACATGCCAAAGACTTGCAGGTTGATAGGTTAATTGGCCATTATAAATTGCCCCTAGTATAGGTAGGTGGTAGGGAAATATATAGGGACAGGTGGGGATGTGATAGGAATATGGGAATAGTGTAGGATTAGTATAAATGGGTGGTTGATGGTCGGCACAGACTCGGTGGGCCGAAGGGCCTGTTTCAGTGCTGTATCTCTAAAATGAAAAAACTAAAACATACAAGTTGAAGTACTGAAAGCAAAACAAACAGAAAACATTGTCAAACACCTGCTCCTCTCCATCCAAGCAGCTAGTCTAGTAACAGAGAATTTCTTAAGGGGAAACAGCACTGAGTCTTAGAACAAGTCTTAAAGCAAGTTTTAAGCAAAAGAACAGCAGAAAGATGGATATCAAATTTCCCAGCATGAACTGAAAGGCCATTGATATCCTATCCAAATTCAAACTTTTGAAACAAAAAATTTGTGATGCTTCATATGGATATCAAATTTCCCAGCATGAACTGAAAGGCCATTGATATCCTATCCAAATTCAAACTTTTGAAACAAAAAATTTGTGATGCTTCATATGGATATCAAATTTCCCAGCATGAACTGAAAGGCCATTGATATCCTATCCAAATTCAAACTTTTGAAACAAAAAATTTGTGATGCTTCATATGCCAAGTGATCATGGAATCAGAGAAGCAGGCTGTAAAAATACAAATAGCAGTTGGAAAAGAGGGGTTACATAGAATCAATATCTCCAGCTTATTGGAAGAGAACCAGAAAGATCCAGCAAAGATATGGAAAGTGCCAGAGGAACAGCTCCGATTAAGAGTGAATTTTAGAATTCACCTCCTGGAATTGATGTCCTACAGGCAACAGCCACAGGAATCAATGGACCAGTTCATCAGTAGATGCTGCAGTAAGGGCAACGAATGTGAAACTGAGCTGTCAGAGCAACTAATGGAGCTGGTGTGGTCTGCCCCACTCACCACAAAGTTATCCTGCATTTCAAGACCTGTGCAAGTCATGTGGTGCAAAAGGACATTGGGCCCGCATATGCAACAAATCTGGCTCCAAAGACGCAGCCAGAAGTTACAGTAGGACATAAGCAAACAGACGACAGGCACAGCAAAAGGGTACCAGCAGCAAGGAGAGTGCCAGAGACCTGTGTAAACGCAAGCCGATACATGAAGTCCACAGTGAAACAGACCACAGGCAAGACTCAGAGAGGAGTGATTCTTAGCCAGATGATGAGCAAGTGCTTCACATTAGAAACCTGACACATTGTGTTGATGAAGTCAAACAACTGAAAGCTTTTGCTACTATTATTATTGTGTGCCCAAAGAAAGATGGCAAACATACACTCAGGGTTAAGATTGACACCGGAGCCAGTGCAAATATCCTACCAGTCCGAATCCTGAAGGATATGTACCAGAGTTGTTGGAAATTAATGATACAACCGACAACTGCAAAGTTATCTGCGTACAATGGATCACCCACCCCGTGCAGTGGCACACATAATGCAATGCAGCTATGGGCAAGTCGGCATGGAAACAACAAATATTTCACCTGGTAGACACGAGTGGACCAGAGGTGGCAGGACTACCAGTGTGTAAGGACCTCAACATGATAACTATCCACGAGATCACCAAGGTACCCATATTAGCAGAAGAGACCAAGGGTACCTGCATTGAATCACACTTCCTCCAGGATCTCAGTAGTTCTGGTTTGGAAAATATCAATCCTTTCTCAGAGATGCCACACCAAGAGAATGAAGATCTAAAATCAGATGGTGAAACTTCTTTGTCAACGGGCAGTGTTTCTTTGCACTCCAGCGACTCAGAAGAAGACATTGACGTTGTAACTACTGAGAAGCAAAGGCTGGCAGTGGGGAGCATTGCCAAGGGTAAATCTCCAAGGATCGGAACCAGTGCACAGATTCTGGCCAGCATCAAATGGTTCAGTCTGGAAATCCAGCAACAGCACAACTATGCTGCGCCTTCACTTCTGCTCTCTAGAGAACTGCCAGCACAATGAGCCATAACGGACAGGTACCACCATGAGGCCAAGTACTCCTCCCCCAATAAGTCCTCGACCTTGAGCCCCAAGCCTTTAGATGCGGAGGATGAGGAGAGATGAAGGACATGCAATGTCTTGAAGAGGCAGAGGAGGAAAGAGTTGAAGCATTGTCTGTTGGCTCTTCAAGATGAGTTGCTGGAACTTTCCAAGAATGACAAGGCATCAAAAGTTATCATCTTGAGAAAAGCAATAGAGTATATTGGCAGGCTGAAGGCAGAGCAACAGAAACTGAATGCAGAGAGGGAGAAACTCCAAAAAGAACAGCAACAGGTGAGATGCAAATTCCCCAAGCAAGAGTTGTCAAACCACCGAGATGATATATGGACTTTTAAGCCCCTATACTTGCAAATTTTATAATCTCTATCCTGTATAACTAATTTTAATGTCATCTAATTTTATGTGTTTTTTATTTGTAGCATATGGGACTTATCTTTGGAAAGAAAGTGGATGTTGTATGATCGCCTTAAAGAGTGATGTCCCTTTAAGAACTCCGTATGCTAATAAGATAAGTACAGGATGTAATCATGTGACTACAAGTTGGAGTCACTCTGCAACTGTAATACCCAGACGAAGCTTCTGTAAATAGTTTGCTCTGCACTGTATATAATAGTTTAGCTGTTAATAAACTTGTTTGAAATCTTCAGCAAACTGGACTCCATGTATCTCATTTATGTTGCATCAAACAACATAAAGAATGCATTACAGACGTGACGCATTTCCAGATTTAGTAAGTGGAGGGAAAGCGCCAAGGTGGCTTCACTGCCCTGACGCGACGGGACTTCAATTTAAATTGTAGAACAGTTAGTTTTAATGCATTAGCATGTAATTGTCGCAATTCAATGGCAGCGCTTGGAATTAAGTGGATGACAGGTGGTCCTCACATGCCTTTGGAACCCCGGCTGTTGAAAGCCAGTGGCACTGAGGCAAGGCCTCAGTACCGTGACGGGTAGGCAGCCATGACCAGCACTGCGTAGGGGAAGAAAGGGGAGTGGAGGCCATTGTCGGCCTGCAGTGCTGTGCATGCCGCATGGGGAGCAGGGTCATGGGTGGTCTGTAAGGGGAGCTGGGTCTCAGCTAGTCTGCAAGAGGGGGGGAATCGGGTGGTCTGCACGGGGGTGCTGGATCTTGGGTGGGAGTACTAGGTGAGCTGGGTTTTGGGTGGTCTGAAAGGTGGGGGGGGGCTTGATTTTGGTTGGCTATATTGAGTGGCAAAACTGTTTGGTGAGAGTTTTGGGTGCCCATACTGCTGGGTGGGAGGGTTGGCTATCAGCAAGGGTGGGCCCTGAGGTCCATCAAGGTTTCTTCTGGGAGAAGTAGCAAAGGTACAGTTGCCAAAGCAGGGTCATCTTTGCAACAACAGCATTCTGGAGGCCCACTGATCACCTGGCCTGGGTCTCAACCACCTGTCTTTTTGGACCCCTGTGGCGTGATGCATTGCTCTGACGGAGGGAGGACAAGAGGCAGCTGCGCCTGTCTGTGAAGTGCCAAGATGAGAGCAATAGCAGCCGGCCATGGCAAGAAGGGCCCACCTGCCCCAGAGAGTGTAACGGATATTTTTATAAGAAAACAAAAGTCAAATTTCTAATACCCGTGAAACCCCAAGTGTCTCCAGGTGGTTTTCTTTGGAGGCCTTGGCTGTCTCAGCCTCAGCCAGCTGCTTTGGTCCCTGTGTGGTGCACTCACCAGTTTGTGACCCTGATTCTACAGCTGAGTGGAAATCCACTGAGGTGAAAGTATCTGCGCTGGTGGAAGGTGCAGGAGAGTCATGGCACAGTGCATCCTCTGACTCCGGATCCTCCTCAGGAAGTATGTCCTCCTTCTGATAGGGTCTCCTGTGAGTGCAAACCTGCATGAGAGAACACAAACATGTGTGGGTTAGGCTTTTCAGATTTTGTCATGCCAACCATGTGTCATGTGAAACTCCAGAAGTGAACTGTATGTTGATGGAAGACAATCCTCACTTGTCTTGTGCGGAGACTCCAGTCTCTCCATCGGTTATTGAACACTGGGTCCCCGCTAATTCAAATGCCTCCTCCTCAGTTGTCGAGAGAGGCCAAAGGTCTGGGTTGTCTCCGCCAGTCTTGTAATATAGTGGAATGGTGACTTCACCTTTTGAGAAACCGTCCATTTCGGAGATCAGACCACTGATGCAACTGATGACATCATCAGACATATATAAGGAGGAGACACCATTTTAAGAGTCAAACACGGCACATGACTTTACAGAGAGCACACACCAGCAAGGAAAAAACCTGTACCTGAAATTATGCAATGTAAATAAGTAAGACAATAAGTAATGTTTGTGTTGAATCCAAATATAAAGCCTACGTCTATCTTTAATGAAGACTTAAGAACACAGCACAACATTACATGTCTGGGAAATTCCCCTCCTGTAATGGCCCCTCATGTCTTGCAAGTGGAATGAGGGAGATAGTCATACTTCGCAGAAAGATCAACATGACAGTTTGGCTAGTGGCGGCTGCTCGTCCCCAGTGGGGTTTACTATACAGCTCATCCCCCCCCAGTCAGCCCTCAGGGGAGTTAATAGGGGTGAGCTGTGAAAGAGAGTAGTGGAGACGCAGCCATGTCAGGATGAGGTGATGCCTAACCCCCACTGCCAGTGCCGTTGTGGTGCCTCCCTCCCCATGTCCTGCTTCCACCTGTGTAGCTACTTGCAATCCCTATAAAGGAGAGAGCTATGGAGTAATCACTTTGGCAGAATGAAGGAGGTCGTTGACCCTCTTGCGGCACTGGACCCATGTTTGGGGGGGGTGTTGACCCCACGGTCGCTGACCTCCTCAGCGATCTCCATCCACGTCTGCTTGGTCAGGTGGGAGGACCTCTTCTTATCGCTGGGGAAGAGGATCTCCCACCTCTCCCTTGAAGCCTGGAAGAGAATCTCGAGGGAGGCATCTCTCAACCTTAGGCCACCCTGTGACTTGCTCTGCCATCCTGCAGCATCTGTCTCCAGGGATTGGTGGGGTCCAGGAGTCGCAACTGCAACAACGTCATCAGATAGTACTGTAAATGATTCCCAGACAGCAATGCAAGCAGAGCTGGCAGGGCTTTAAATAAAACGCCAGCACCTGCTCCGGAGTCATTCCGATGCGTATTCGGTGTCTCGCATCCTGTCCCCATCATGTGATTGTTCGGGCTCTGCACCTCCATTGTTACAATTGGCTGCCTGCTGCATGATTGCAGGGGGTCGGCTGCTCATGTGGCTAGCGGGAACAGCGCACATTTCCAGGTCCGCCACTGGGACCTGTGACGGGCTTACTAAATTCAGCCTAGTGTGTGTCTTGGAGGGGAACTGTTCCCATACATCTGCTGCACTTGTCCTTCTAGTTGGTAGAGGTCGTGGGTTTGGAAGGTGCTGTCTAAGGAGCCTTGGTGCATTGTTGCAGTTCATTTTGTAGATGGTACACGCTGCTGCCACAGTGCGCTGTGAGGGTGGGAGTGAATGTTGATGGGGTGAATACAGTGTTGATCAAGCGGGCTGCTTTGTCCTGGATGGTGTCGAGCTTCTTGAGTGTTGTTGGAGCTGCACCCATCCAGGCAAGTGGAGAGTATTACATCACACTCCTGACTTGTGCCTTGTAGATGGTGACCAGGCTTTGGGGAGTCAGGAGGTGAGTTACTGGCCACAGAATTCCTAGCCACTGGTCTGCTGTTGTAGCCACGGTATATATATGGTAACTCACCTCCTGAATCAGAAAAAAGGGGCATATCTCGATCTCTGTGCCCAATAGGCGCTGTCCAATATAGGCCCCTTTCCAATATAGGTTCCGTTATACCAAGATATACACTTGCATTTAAAGTTCTACAGAAATGAGCAGTAAGACTGATGCCAGGAATAAAGGGATGACCTATGGAAAAAGCTTGGTAAAGCTCAAGCTATGCAGCCATTTAAGTGGGTAGGAGGGGGAAAATCATTGAATTATTAAAAAATTAAATGTGGGGTGGCGCAGTGGTTAGCACTGCAGCCTCACAGCTCCAGCGACCCGGGTTCAATTCTGGGTACTGCCTGTGCGGAGTTTGCAAGTTCTCCCTGTGATTGCGTGGGTTTTCGCTGGGTGCTCCGGTTTCCTCCCACATCCAAAGATTTGCGGGTTGATAGGTAAATTGGCCATCATAAATTGCCCCTAGTATAGGTAGGGCAGTTGTGGGTATGTGGTAGGAATATGGGATTAACGTAGGATTAGTATAAATGGGTGGTTGATGGTCGGCACAGACTCAGTGCTGTATCTCTAAAAAAAAGAAAAAAAAATTAGGGTAAAGCTTATTACTTCAAAATATATAAAGCTAGTAGGACCAGAGAAATTAGTGAAAAATAAATCTTTGGCTTGTCCCTTCAGAGAAGCTGTGGTAAAAAGCATGAATAATAGCCACTGTTGGCTCCAGCTGCAGCACAAACTGAAAGGAGCAGCTCAAACTCCTGCACCAAAATTAACTAATTCTGCACAAATTTGTTAAATATGCACTTGAGAGATGACAGTTAAAAGTATATGCCTGTGCATAATTCGTGCCATGCCACCATGTCTGAACTTTCTAGATATAAAATTATAAGAGATATCACACTGTTCACTAAATCTGTGATATTTATCAGGAACTTGCATAATTCTCAATATTTGCACAATGAAGATGCAAGTCCGAAGTACAGTAGCGCCAACATGTGGAGAAAACATTGGTGGGACATTTGGCCAATTAAAGTAAGTAATACACACGCTGAGTGTAGTGCTTGATTGATCTGGGTTTGATTGAATTAATCTATTCACTTATTTGTATTCACTGTGTTTGATTGTTTAAGCCTATGGGTGGAGCTTAAGAATTTGAAACTGAAACTAAAAAGAGAACGAGCTAGAATGTTCTACTGGACACAGACTGCTCTGAAAAGACATCGTTCTGAGATCTTCTAAGTGCTGAGATATTTTAATGTGCTGTAAATAAACCAGTTGGTGATTTAATACAAGTGCGATATCTGCATTGCTCTGAGATAAATCATGTATATAAATCTCCAGCAACTTGGCATGAACATAAGAAAAACATGGTTATGAGGATAGTTCAAAAAAATTTAATTTTATCTTTTCCAGAGCCATTTCTTCCAACACCAAAAAATTCTCCCTTGTACTGGGAGCAAGGGATTTCGGGGTTCAAGACCTACTCACTCGCAACAGGGATGGACAGCCCAGATATAGCAGCAAATTGTAAGAAAGCGATACTCGTATATTGTCTCAGAGCAGAAGGCCAATGGATATTCAAACAACTCACAGAAGATACGTCTATATTTGATACGGCAGTAAGTGCTCTCAAAAAATACCTCGGGCCAAAGAAAAGTGTGATAGAGTAATACGCATTATACCGGAGATCCCAGGGACATGGTGAGCCCATTAAACAATATGTGACAGCATTGCAGCAGTTGGCGGCTACATTTTACAAATTTTGCGCACTAATCTGTGACCACTTAATGAAAAGACTTCAATTCCACGAATTAGGGAATATCTCTTCATGGAGGATGATGATTTAACCTTTCTGAAAGCCATAAACTTGGCAGTCCAGATCGAATCTGCCATGTTAGATTTGAAGAGGTTACACACACATGCACCCCTAGACTCAAGGTTGCAGACACAGCTTGCCCAACCAGCTTCAGTGCGAGGGTTAAGGAAAGAAGACCTCAGCAACCTCATCAAAATGTGCCCCATCAAGGTCAGATACCTTCAAAATTGTGCCCAAATTGTGGAAAAGCTCATTGAGTCACAATGCCATGTCCAGCTCGAGGGAAAAAGTGTAACTCATGTTTAAAGTGGAACCATTTTGCAAAGATGTGCAGTTAAAAAAGAGAGTTGTGGAGGCTAGATCATGGAAAGTATTTAAAGAGGAGGTAGATAGATTTTTGAAATATCATGGAGTTGAGGGCTATGAGGAACTGGCATGAAAGAGGAGTTGAGGTCTGGGGCAGATCAGCCATGATCTTAATAAATAGCAGGGCAGGCTTGAGGGACCAAATGGCCTACTGCTCCTATTTCTTATGTTCCAGGTTGTTGAAGAAAAAGACTTCATCAGTTTGACATGTGGGGGCGTCTCTTCTTGAGAGTGAGGTACAAGATGTATTTACCATCACAAAAAGTAAAGCACCAGGTCACTTTAAGGAGTCGAGATCTCAGGCATCTCAACGTCACTTCTTATCGATGTTGGCGTGAAAGTAAATATTTTGAGTGACAAACTCTACCATCAGTATTTTTCACAACTCTCCCTCAATCCTGCAACAGACACTCTTCAAGCTTATGGCGACACTATCATTCCAGTTTCAAGGACGATCACCGTTCAAGTGCACTATAAGAGTGTCACCCTAGACAGGTTCACTTTCTATGTAGCTAAAGGCCGAAGCCTTAGTGGGGTAAACCTTTTGGATAGGCTTGGATTCAAACTTGAAGACCCCACCGGAGCCCACATTAATGGGATTGATAATGCAGATTGTACATGCCAGTATCCTTCCTTATTTACTGGATGTGGGGAAATCAAGGGGTACTGACATGCTCCTCGCATTGACACATCAATTCAACTAGGTTCACAAAGTTTGAGACAGTTGCTGTTTGCAATCTGTGCTGAAGTGTCACAGGAGCTGAAATGACTAGAAGCAGATGGTATCATTGAACAAATTGACTCATTGCCATGGATATCAAATATAGTGATTACATGATGAAAAAATGGCAAACTTAGACTGTGCATTGATCTAAAGGCAGTCAACAATGCTATCATACCAGACAAGTATCCACTTCCTACAATTCAAAAACTGTCAGCATCATTTCATGACTCCAAAGTCTTCACAAAGCTCGATATGCAACAGAGCTATCTTCAGATACCTCTAGCAGAACAAAGCCGATATCTTACAGCTTTTGTTACCCATGAAGGTGTATTTCAGTAGTAAAGAATGTCATATGGACAAAGTTCAGCATCTAGCGCTTTCCAGATGATCGTTTCTTCAGTCTTGTCGGATGTTAAGGGAATGCTCAACCTATTTGATGGTGTTGTTGTCCATGGAAGAGACAAAACTGAACATGATCAATGCTTATCAGCAGTGCTCACTCGACTTGCAAAACATAATTTAACATCCAACAAAGACAAATGCACATTTGCGGCACCCAAGATTGACTTTTTAGGCTACAGAGTGACAGCAGCTGGAGTAAAGCCTACACACTCTCTGACTGGAAAGACACCAGCCGAACTTATGATAGGTCATAACTTTCGCATGCCACTGACCATTCTTAAGCCATCACTCCCAGTTAACGGGAATGTCAGAGTGAAAGCACATGAAATCGCAAAACGACAAGGTGAATAAAAAGCATAATAAAAACAAGAAATGCTAGAAATGCTCAGCAGGTCTAGCAGCATCTGTGGAGAGAGAAGCAGAGTTAACATTTCAGGTCAGTGACCTTTCTTCAGAACTAGCAGATATTAGAAATGTGAAAGGTTTTAAGCAAGTAAAGTGGGGGAGGGGCAAGAGATAACAAAGGAGAAGATGTAGATAGGACAAGGTCACAGAGAATAACCGACCAGAAGGTCATGGATCAAAGGCAAATAATATGTTAATGGTTGTTGAAAGACAAAGCATTAGTACAGATAGGGTGTTAATGGACTGAAAACTGAACAGCCGCAAGTACAAACATGAAAAAGAAACAGTGGGTAGGAAAACTGAACAAACTAAGATAAAATAAAATAAATACAAAAAAATATAAAAAAGAAGAAAGAAAAAAGAAAAAATAAACAAAAATAAAAGTAAAATGGGGGGCCCGCCCTGCTCTGAAGTGATTGAACTCAATGTTGAGTCAGGCAGGCTGTAGTGTGCCTAATTGGTAAATGAGATGCTGTTCCTCGAGCTTGCATTGATATTGACTGGAACACTGCAGCAATCCCAGGACAGAGATGTAAGCATGAGAGCAGGGCGGGAGTGTTGAAATGGCAAGCAACCAGAAGCTCGGGATCATGCTTTCGGACTGAGTGGAGCTGTTCCGCAAAGTGGTCACGCAGTCTGCGTTTGGTCTCCCCAGTGTAGAGGAGACCACATTGTGAGCAGCGAATACAGTATACTACATTGAAAGAAGTACAAGTAAATCGCTGCTTCACTGAAAAGAGTGTTTGGGGCCTGGGATAGTGAGGAGAGAGGAAGTAAATGGGCAGGTATTACACCTCTTGCGATTGCAGGGGAAGGTGCTGTGGGAAGGCGACAAGGAGGTGGGGATAATGGAGGAGTGGACCAGGGTGTCGCGGAGGGAACAATCCCTTCGGAATACTGACAGGGGAAGGGAGGGGAAGATGCGTTTGGTAGTGGCATCACACTGGAGGTGGCGGAAATGGCGGAGGATAATCCTTTGGATATAGAGGCTGATGGGGTGGAAAGTGAGGGCAAAGGGAACCCTGTCACAAGTATTTCCAGCATTTCTTGTTTTTATTTAAGATTTCCAGCAGCCGCAGTATTTTGCTTTTAAAGAAAACGCATACTTTGACAAATATACAGGTGCAAAGGAACCACAATTTAAAGTTGGTGATTGCGTTCGAATCAAATGGCCAAATTGTGACCACAAACTTGCTTCATCAGTATCAGGTCCAAAGCAGATTAAGTGTTTGCTAGGTACCAATGCTTATCTGTTGGATATGGAATGTGAGACATTTGATAGGGAGCAGACCAGGATATATTGAGGATGTGGTTATGAGGATATAGTCTAAGGATACGGGGTAAAGCTTTCAGGACTGAGATGAGGAGAAATGTCTTCAGCCAGAGAGTGGTGAGCCTGTGGAATTCGCTACCACAGAAAGCAGTTGAGGCCAAAACATTGTATGTTTTCAAAAAGGAGTTAGATATAGCTCTTGGGTCTACAGGGATCAAAGGGTATGGGGCGAAAGCAGGAACAGGTTACTGAGGTGGATGATCAGCCACGATCATAATGAATGGCGGAGCAGGCTCGAAGGGCCGAATGGCCTACTCCTACTCCTATTTTCCATGTTTCTATGTTTCCCTTTTCCTATGAATGAAGTTAATAATCCGCCTCATCAAGTTGATCAAACAGATCAACAACCTCAAATTTGTAAATCTAATCACAGACATAAGAGACCTTCCTATCTCAGAGACTATTTCTGTACTTAGAGAAAACAGACAAGTTAAACACTATGAAATAACCTAATGTATATATGTTTGTTGTTTAGACTACTTTAATTCAAAAATAATGTCTTTTGTCAAAAGCGGAAAAAATGTAGTGTTTGATCTGGGTTTGATTGTATTAGTTTATCCACTTATGTCTACTGTGCTTGATTACTTATGCCTATGGGTGGATTTTAGTAGTTTGAAACTGAAACTAAAAAGAGAACGAGCTAGAATGATCTACTAGACACAGACTGTTCTGAAAAGACATAGTACTGAAATCTTCTAAGTGCTGAGATATTTTAATGTGCTGTAAATAAACCAGTTGGTGATTTAATACAAGTGTGATATCTGTATTGCTCTGAGTGGTGCAGTGGTTAGCACCACAGCCTCATAGCTCCAGCGACCCGGGTTCAATTCTGGGTACTGCCTGTGCAGAGTTTGCAAGTTCTCCCTGTGACCGTGTGGGTTTTCGCCGGGTGCTCCGGTTTCCTCCCACAGCCAAAGACTTGCAGGTTGATAGGTAAATTGGCCATTATAAATTGCCCCTAGTATAGGTAGGGGGAAGGTGGGGATGTGGTAGGAATATGGGATTAATGTAGGATTAGTATAAATGGGTAGCTGATGGTCGGCACAGACCCGGTGGGCCGAAGGGCCTGTTTCAGCGCTGTATCTCTAAATAAAAAAATAAATCGTATATATAAATATCCAGCAACCCAGCCTAAACAGAGCTAGCAAAGCCCCAAAGCATATGAGTCCAATTCCTGCATGTTGACTCTATCCTGCATCCTCCTGTCTGCCAGAGCCAGACTCCAGGGGCAGGATTTTGGGTTTTGCGTCGGGTCCCTGATGTCGGAGTCAAATACAGGTCCCGACCCCACACTGTGCGGGGAACTATCACCCGGATGTGATATTCCCTGAATGGCCTATGGCAAGATGGTGCCAGAAAACTAGCATGCCGGCCAACGGGAGTGAATTTTCACGGCCATCCATCTCCATACTCACCCCATACAAGGGCGAAGATTCTGTTCCAGATCTCAGGAAAGACAACAGTTATATGAGAATCACCAGCTTTCTTTACCTTCCCAAATACTAGAATAAATTCAAAGCCACTTGTCTGCTCTTCAAGGCCTGGAATTTCTGCCTCCCTTTTAAGTTTGCAGCCAACCACCAGGAAGCTTCCTCAACCCTGTCTGTGTGTAGAGCTATTCTAACTGTACATATATTAATATATCTGTCTATACATTGTGAATTATGTGCAAGTTTGTATTTCATGTCTCATTTAGATCTGAAATGTATATTTGAATATGAATATAAGTAAATATGACCTTGTGTGCACCAGGATTTATTGAAATATAACTCAGATTTAAATACAATATAACCAAAAAAAATAATAGAAATTGTGAGGAATACATTCCCATTTCAAGTAGTGTGTGTTGAATAGCTCCCTTAATAAGGAGCTGCAAGATAAATATTGAGTTATGACTAGGATTTAAGATTGGAAGGATCTGATATCCTGGAATTTCCACTTGATTACATTTGGGGGCTTGAGGTGAAATTTACCAGGGTTTTATCATGGTCGTCAGCTGTCCTCTGCAGATTTCCTAACATTGTGAGCCCATGACAGTGTGGGTTGCACATTTTAAGAGCAGACTCGATGGGCCAATCACCCTTTTTTTCCTTTCTGCTTCTTACTAAGTTCTAAAGCAGTTGATGTACAACAAAGAGAAGCAGTGTTATCTGAAGTCATTGGCAACCAATTGCAATGTTCCATTTAAACAATGTGTTCAATCCTTAAGCAGCTCAGGTGCAGGGGATTGTTTATCTTGTGGTTATTAACCCTGGTGGTTATCTAGATTTGTGTACTCTAGCTTCATTTACAAACGTTATAATTTTCCCTGTACTACTACTTCACAAAACATTTAGGGACTGGACCAGAAGAACTAAGCAAGCCTGATCACGGGAGATTAATCATTTCTCTGCTGCTTTCATGTAAATAGGAGTACTGTTACATTTTAGTCCTTGAATGAAAGGCAAAACGAAAAGATGTTAAGGGTAAAATTTAATTACAAATCCTATTAATGAAAGAAAGTGCAGTGCAGCTACTTTTTTCACATACACATAAAACATTGAATTTAAAATGTGCAACTCGCACTGTCATGGGCTCACAATGTTATAAAATTTCCAGAGGAAAGCTGATGACCATGATAATACCCTGGTAAATTTCACCTTAAGTCCTCAAATGTCATCAAGGGGAAATTCCAGGATATTAAAATCCTTCCGACCGTCAATTCCAGTTATAACCCAACACTTGTCTTGCAGCTCTTAGTTAAAGGAGCTATTCAACACACACTAATTACTTGAATTATACTGTACTATTCTTGATACAAAATGCATTTGGTATAAAACTACATTTTGAAGGTCACAGCACAACTTCTACTTTGGTAATAATTTGGTGTGAAGCTGAGTTTAAAAAGTGCCCAATTGGTTCATTGAACCTACTGGGAACTTTTGAAACTTAATATCCCATGGTTTCATTGTTAGGAGAAAGAGGGCACTTCTGTCTGCACTCTTATAATCTTAATAATGAACTGGTCAAGAACAGACCTCTGTACATTTGTGCGGATGTGACTGGAGCATAATGCAGCTTGAGGTGCAGCCAGTTGGTTCTGTTGACTCAGCATTGCATTACACTAGTCCTGGGGTATGAAAATGGTGGCATTGAAAATAGAGAATATCTGTATCCTATTAATATTAGAATGAAATGTAAATAATGAGTAATACCAGTTTTATCACATTGTAAATTCAGCTAAAATAACCTAGTTTTAGAAAAGTAATGGATAAAATACCATTCTAAAATGTGTTTTAGTGGCATAAGAATAGTAAAATGAAATAAAGCTATATTTAAAAGAAAACTAAATGGTGCACTTGTATTCTGCGCTTGAGATTTGGATAGTTTGCATCAATTTGAAATAAATTCAAATCCAGTACAGTCACACCACCCACATGACCCATGCTTATCACAGGCGGTCACCTACATCGGGAAAATGGCGCCAACCATTTGCCAGTCCCATAACAGTCAAATAACAGCCAGTTACAATGGTGGTGCTTATAACTTATCAAGCGTGTCAGCTATTTCAGGCAATTCAGTAGATTCTTCAATAAATTTGCCCTGTATTTACCAATTTTTGCAAGTAAACGCTAATGGATGCATACGCTTTAACTAGTGTATTTGTGAAATCAGCCCTTTGT
This sequence comes from Heterodontus francisci, assembly GCF_036365525.1. Lineage (NCBI taxonomy): Eukaryota > Metazoa > Chordata > Chondrichthyes > Heterodontiformes > Heterodontidae > Heterodontus > Heterodontus francisci. The sequence goes on along the minus strand of NC_090377.1, from coordinate 94,903,649 downwards.
CTTGGTAATTGGATTCCAGCTGAGAATGAAATAAGTTCCAACGAGGCTTCCCTTCGTCAAAGGCATCAACAAAGAGCTGTGAAGGAGGGGAGAGAGGAAGAGAGGAAAGCGCAATTGAAACAGCTGTGAACCCGCAGACTGTTTTTTAATTCTTAGCGCCTGACTATTGTTTGATTTCAGACTTGAAAGGAATTCTACTGTTGTCAAGAGTATGTTAGTAATCTTCAATGTGTTAGAATAGCAGTGCGGTGCTGCATAGAAACAAAATGACAAGGTTTCACATTGGACACTGGAGTAAGGTACAAGCTGTTATGGTTTAACTGCCCACTATGTACATCAAGCAAATTGTGTTAACGCCAATGTGTCCAATATAGGCGAAGGAGGTTCGAGCAACTGGTTACATGTCACAAGTCTTTTGTGGGAAAAATGATAAAATATACACGGGCTTTAATTTCCTCGAGGGTTCTCTCAATTGTCCACTGTAATGTTGGCAGAAGATCTAAGGAAATCCCCTAAAAACTGCATAGCATTTATGTAATTTGTTCATGGTTTCCATGAAGTTACAGCAGATGATCAAGAGAACTTCTGCAGATATTCCACCACAAAGTATTTTTTATTGTTTTGGAAATCTGTTTATGGGATTAACAGGCTTACTGATCTATATATATTTTAACAATTACAAAGCATCATTATGTAACACCTCAAATTTACTATTCTTATGCTTGTTTTCAAATTCCTCCATGGTCTTACCCCTCCCTATCTCTGTAACCCCCTTCAGCCCTACAGTCCTTTGAGGTCTCTGTGCTATTCCAATTCTGGCCTCTTGTGTATCCCTGATTTTCAATGCTCCAGCATTGGTGGCCATACCATCAGCTACCCAGACTCTAAGCTCTGGAATTCCCTCCCTCATTTGCCTAGGCTCTGTGTGCATGGAAAATATGTACAGGGTGTCAGGCCCTGCAAGCTGATCTCAACATTGGTTCAGCGAGCTGCATTTGGCTGAATGATGCTTGTATTTACAGGGAAATCACCTTTTGGATTTGGACAGCGAAACTGAAGCTTTAGGATCATACTTAAAAGGAGCAAAATAGGCAAAACAGGCCCAGATGGTAACAAAGCCATGGGAGATACAGCAAAGGAAGATTACTCTGTTTGGAGTAATGGATCACTCACCTTCAAAATACAGCAGCTTCAGCTGCTTGAATTTTCAAGGTGGCACAGGTCAAGATAGTTTCTTAGGCCCGCTGGATCTGTAAGCAAATGTGGAAGATATATTCCGACACCAACTGAACTGCCAAGACTAACCTTTGCATGCACTCTGCCTCTGCCATGAATGGTGTGTTACATAGGACTTGGTGCTCCACTGTACCAGGTGGGTTACAGGTTAAGGAGAACATATCTCTCATTTCACATTGTTCTTGTGTGCAATACAAGATGCAGGGCAAAAAAAATAACCTTTCACTTAGTACTTGCAAGTTCTGCTCTAACTCATGGTGCCACCACAGGCTATCCCATTTGGGTACAGGACGAGAGTTACTGATATACAAATTCGCATGTGCCACAAAAATAGGAGGCATAGCAAATAAGTCCGAGAGCTAAAGAAAGCTGTAAGGGGATATTGATAAGATGTGGAGTAAGCATTACAAGTAGCAGATGGAATTCAATATCATAAATGTTGGGTTAAAAAAGGAAATAATTATTCTTTATATGGTGATGTGGAAGATTAGAGGGATTCAGGTTACAGGTTCACAACATTAAAAGCAGCATCTCAACAGCATAAGGCCATAAAAAGACCTCATGGAATGTTGAGTTTTGTGACACGAGGTACAAAATATAAAAGCTCAGATTAATGGTGAACCTCTATAGAACCTTGGTGGGACAAGAATTGGAGTGCAGTGTGCAGTTTTGAGCTGCACATTATAGGAAATATGCGGTGGCCATGGGGAAGGTCCAGTACAGATAAACTAGGATATACTAGACCATCAGGGTGCTGATGTAGATCTTATCACCAAATCACACCTTGGCTTGCTCCCCTACTCCACTGGCACCTTCACCACCCCTCTCACATCTTATTTTAAATCCTTATTTTCTACCACCCACTCAAGTACGATAAAAATGTTCTCACTGAGATATCTTCAGTGCTTTCCTCCCTCAGCTTTTGCACTGAGTGATTTCACATCCACAGTGATCCATCATAATTCATCATGCTCTCTCTCCTTTGAGTTCACTGGCCTCCCATCCTCCCTTAATCTCTCCCTCCATGTAAACGCCCAAAACAATATTTACAGCCACCCCCTTGACCTGGCTATCTCACATGGCCTTGCTACTCCATTCATATCAATCATAGACAAGGCCATCACTTCCTTGTACCACTTTCCACCCCCATCCCCTCCCAACTATACTCAGTTCTGTGTCTACCCCTGGAAAAAATACTACCCCCAATTCACTTAGAGCTGCATTTTCAAAATCCCAACAGTCTAGACTTATGCCATCCATTTACCACAACATTTCTGTAGCTACTGCTTTGCTCAACTGCACCCCCACCTCCATCTTTGATGCACTCGTCCCTAAAAAAAACCATTACTCTCTCTCACCCCAGCTGTTACCCCTGTATGGCCCTCATCTCCGCACCATTAAGTCCAAGGGATGCAGCCTTGAAAGGATATGGTGGACAGTTGGTTTAGCCATTTACCACCAGATGTGGCTGGGCTACATAAAGCACTATTGGTCCTGCTTTCATCTGTTAAAACTGCTCACTATTCCAGGATCATCCTGGAATGCAAACATAACCCGAGGCTTCCTTTCTCCACTGCAAACCATCATCTTAAACCTCTCTTCCCCATCCCCTCCACTCTCACCTCCAACAATTAGTACGAGGAGCTCAAGAACCTCATTGTCACTAAGATTGAGACCATCCAATCAGCTTCTTCTGCCGCTTTCCTCCCTTCCCTAAGTCTAGCAGGGCCAAACTTCCTCTAAAGATCATCCCTGCCCTACCCCTGAACTTGCATCATTCTCTAGTTTCTCTTCTATCTCCCTTCATGCTCTCTACAATCTCATCTTGTCCATGAAACCCACCTGCTCTCTCGACCGAGATCCACTAAACTACTGATCACCCAAATTCTCTTCCTGATCCCATGTTAACTGATATTGATAACAGTTTTCCGTCCTTAGGATTTGCCCCTTTCTCCATCAAATCCCCTATCATCTCCCCTTCCCTTAAAAAATGAACCATTGACCCTACAGTCCTTTCAAAATACTGCCCAATCTCCAACCTCCCTTTCCTCTACAATGTCCTGGAACATGTTGTCACCTCCCAAATCTGTGCCCATCTTTCCTGGAACTTCATGTTTGAAACCCTCCAATCAGGTTTCTGCCCTGCCACAGTACCGAAATGGCTCTTATCAAAGACATAAATGGCATCCTATGTGACTATGACCAAGATAAACCATCGCTCCTCATCCTTCTAAACCTGTCTGCAGCCTTTGACATGGTTGACCACACCATCCTCCTCCAATGCCTCTCCACCATTAACCAGCTGTGCGTGACTGCTCTCGCCTGGTTCCATTCTTATCCATCTAATTGTTACGAGAGTACCAATTCCAATGGTTTCTCTTACCGCTCCTGTTCCATTACCTCTGGTGTCTCCCAAGGATCTATCTTTGGCTCCATCCCATTTCTTATCTACATGCTGCCTCTCAGTGACATCATCCAATAACACAGTGCCAATTTTCACTTGTACGTTGATGACACCCAGCTCAAACTCACCACCACCCCTCTCGTCTCCTTCACTATCGATAAATTATTGGATTGTTTGTCTGACACCTAGTAAGGGATGAGCAGAAAATTCTTCCTATTAAAAATTGAGAAGACTGAAGCCATTGTCTATGCACCCTGCTATAAACTCCATTCCCTAGCTATCAACTCCATCTGTCTCCCAGGCAACTGTCTGAGGCTGAATCAGACTGTTCACAACTGAGATGAGCTTTCAGCCACATACCCGTGCATCGCTAAGACCGCCTACTTCCACCTCCGTAACATCATACAACTCTGCCCGTGCCTCAGCTCATATGATGCTGAAACCCTCATCCATGATTTTGTTACCTCTAGACTTGACTACTCCAACATGCACCTGGTTGGCCTCCCTCATTCTACCCTCCTTAAACTTGAGACCATCCAAAACTCCACTGCCTGTGCCCTTATTCATACTAAATCCCATTCGCCCATCACCCCTGTGCTCGCTGGCCTATGTTGGCTCCCATTTAAGCATTGCCTTGATTTTAAAATTGTTATCCTTGTTTTCAAAACCTTCCATGGCCTTGTACCTCCCTATCTCTTCAATCTCTTCCAATCCTACAATCTTCTGAGATATCTGCACTTCTCTAATTTTGCCTTCTTGTGTATCCTTGCTTTTAATTGCTCTGCCATTGGATTTTTAAAAAATTCATTCATGGGATGTGATTGTCGCTGGCCAGACCAGCATTTATTGCCCATCCCTAATTGCCCTTGAGAAGGTGGTGGTGAGCTGCCTTCTTGAACCGCTGCAGTCCATGTCAGGTAGGTAGACCTACAGTGCTGTTAGGAAGGGAGTTCCAGGATTTTGACCCAGCGTCAGTGAAGGAACAGCAATATAGTTCCAAGTCAGGATGGTGTGTGACTTGGAGGGGAACTTGCAGGTGGTGGTGTTCCCATGAATTTGCTGCCCTTGTCCTTCTAGGTGGTAGAGTTCGCAGGTTTGGAAGGTGCTGTCTAAGGAGCCATGGTGCGTTGCTGCAGTGCATCTTGTAGATGGCACACACTGCTGCCACTGTGCGTCGGTGGTGGAGGGAGTGAATGTTTGTGGATGGGGTGCCAATCAAGTGGGCTGCTTTGTCCTGGATGGTGTCGAGTTTCATGAGTGTTGTTGGAGCTGTACCCATCCAGGCAAGTGGAGAGTATTCCATCACACTCCTGACTTGTGCCTTGTAGATGGTGGACAGGCTTTGGGGAGTCAGGAGCGAATGGTGCTGAACACTGTGCAATCATCAGCGAACATCTCTACTTCTGACCGCATGATTGAAGGAAAGTCATTGATGAAGCAGCTGAAGATGGTTGGGCCTAGGACACTACCCTTTGGAACTCCTGCTGTGATGTCCCGGAGCTCAGATGCTTGACCTCCAACAACCACAACCATCTTCCTTTGTGCTAAATATGACTCCAATCAGCAGAGAGTTTTCCGCCTGATTCCCATTGACTTCAGTTTTGCTAGGGCTCCTTGATGCCACACTCGGTCAAATGCTGCATTGATGGCAAGGGCACTCTCACCTCACCTCTTGAGTTCAGCTCTTTTTTCCATGTTTGAACCAAGGCTGTGATGAGGTCAGGAGCTGAGTGGCCCTGGCGGAACCCAAACTGAGCGTCACTGAGCAGGTTATTGCTAGGCCACTTGATGGCACTGTTGATGACACCTTCTATCACTTTACTGATGCTTGAGAGTAGGCTGATGGGGCAATAATTGGCTGGGTTGGACTTGTCCTGTTTTCTGTGCATAGAACATACCTGGGCAATTTACCATATTGCAGGGTAGATGCCAGTGTTGTAGCCCTGCCTTCAGCTGTCTCGGGCTCTAAGTTCTGGAATACCCCACCCAAACCTCTCCACCTCTCTTTCCTCCTTTAAGATGCTCCTTAAAATTTAGCTCTTTGACCATCTGCCCTAATATCACCCTATGTAGCTTGTGCTAAATTTTGCTTTATCACACTCCTGTGAAGCGTTTTGGGCATTTTATTACATTAAAGGTGCTATATAAATAAAAGTTGTTACTGTTGCTGTTTATGTTGTTGTTGGATAACTCTTGGTATGAGAAAATACAAATAAAAGGATATGCAGATATGGTTAGATGAATAGCCGTGGGAGGAGGCTCATATGGAGCTTAAACACTGGCACAGACAAATTGGACTGATTGGAATATTTCTATGTTGTAGACTCTATGTAAAAAATAGGGGCTGTATTTGTTAGGTAACAGTAAATAGGAGAAACGTTTGAACACAGAGGATTGTAAGGCTGTGGAATACATTTCCAGAATTAATGATTGAAACAGAGATCATGTCAGGTTTTAGGAAGTTAAATAGGTAGCTGAAGGAAAAAGGGTTAAATGTATATGGGAACAGAGCAAGTACCTGGGATTAAGACTACTGCTTGTGTATGACAATAAACATTAACACAGAATGGATCATGTGAACCGCCTGCCTCTGTATGGTACTTTGTATGCAATTGGCAAAGTGGTGGCCCCAGGTCACAGATGTTGTCAGAATAGAGGTGCTGTTCGTAATCCAGCCTGAGTTGTCATGTCTTGCTTGTAGATTATGACGGCACATAAATGCCAGGAGAATATGATGACAGGTGTGGCTGAGAATCATCAAGATCTTCACTCCAAACAACCAGATGGCCCCACTCTATTCCTGAGGGCAACAGCTGAAAGCATTGATGAGACTGGCTTTGAAAGCCAAGCACCCAGCAAGTATCCTCCTATTTTGGACATCTTTCCTATGCCCATTGTTTTCCTTCACTTCTTTTTGAAGTTGTTGCCATGGGATTCATCGTTCTGGTCTCTTCTCTTCCTGTAGGTTCTTCCCAAGATAAGGATCCAGGACACAGTAATACCAGGACCTCTCACACAGCACAGTGAATTATGCAAAAGCCCTGTCACTGGTATCCAGCAACCAATACCCTGAAGCGAGCAATCAAAGAATTTGAGAAAAAGTTGCCAAGTGAAGCACAATTTACAAGTAAGGAGGGGCAAGTGGAATAAGCATAAGTAGTAAATGATAGTGTGGCACGGGCTGCAAGCCACAATGCATATCCATGCACGGACGAGGGATTGATATTCTATTGAGCCTGCCTTCAGACATGGGTGAATGCAAGAGCACAAAATATTAAGTTCAACCTTGGTGTCCTCCATAAATAGCATGGCATAGAAGGTGATAACTTGTCCATTTTGACTGGACTATAAAGCAGCACCAAGCCAAAGCATTCCAATAACAGAACCATTCTTTAAACATTCCAATTGCATACTCTGCAGTGAGTTGGGTGGTGACACGGGAGTTGTTATAACTGTGCTCTGCTACTTTACGGGGGGTTTATAACTGGGGTCAGGAACCATGGCTGCAACAGGGAGGACTGGTCTCCCAAGAGACATCAGATATCAAGCCAAGCCTACCAGCTGGCAAAAGTTCTGTCCCTCTCCAATAGATGCAGATAATAATAATTTTGGATACTTCTATTGTGTTGTTCTACAACACTCTCCCAGTTGGTAAGATAATCTGAATCTTTGAGTAAGGGTGCAAATGGTCTGTTGCACAACAATCCTGCTAGCTATGTGCTTCATTATATTTCTTTGCTGATATTTTCCGAGGGTGTTTTGATGGTGCAGTGGGTAGCCTTGGTTGGGAAGGGTGAGGGAGATTCAGGGTATCACAGACCTGAATAAATGCACACAGCTGAAGCTGAGTGGATTGTTAACTGGTAGCTCTATTGATTAATTAAGATCCTTGACAATGTCAGCTACAGAGAGTTCTTCAAGGAAGATTTCATTATGATATAAATATTTAAAAATCTTTGTAAATCTGCAGAAATGAAGGAAATAATACCAGTGATAAATGCTTGATTTTGAAAAGGGGCATTGAGTAATAGCTGCTATTTAAGCAATGCATTTATTTGTGCAGTTGCAGAGTTTTGTAAAAGCATGATTTGTGACATTACATACAAAAAGATTATCATATAATGTGTACCAACAGCAATGCCTTTGGGGCATTTATACCAACAAAAGTCTACATGAGGCTCATGTTATGGTTTGTGGGGAGAAAGGTAAACTTTATCATTTTAAAGTATCAAAGTGACCAAATAAGAAAGGTGTCTCTTTGCCTCTGCAGGTTCCTGTAAATGCTGTTAGCAACTCTGGTGGGCACTTCTAGAGTCTGCATTTACATAGGAGGATGTGGATTCTAACTTTTCACATTTTTCGGGGTTGTCTGGCCGGACAGTAGGGGTTTTCATCCAGGATTCCTCCCGAACTTCATTTAACCTGCCTTCTTGATTACTTTTTCCCCTTTATCTAAACTTTTGCCAGCCATGCACCTGCCTGCCCCATTTTGCTCTCGGTGGGGGTCCCTTACAGTCACCAGCCTTCTGCTGGAGGGTCCTCCTAACACCGGTACAGGACTTAGGGGTGCAAGTTTCACTGTAGATTGGGGTTTCCCCTCAACCTGGCACATGTGGCAACTCCTGCAATACTCCATCACATCTTTGTGGAGTTTTGGCATTCAAACTGCAGTCTTATGCGGGCTTTGGTCTTTCATATACCGGCATATACAGCCACTGTAGTCTCGTGGGCCCTTCTTAATATTTCTCTTCAGTACCTCTGTGGCACCACTATTGGGTGAACTATTTTGCACTCCTTGCCCTCAGGTCTGTGAGGAGAACTCCATTTCCTCATCAGTACCTCATTCTTTAAATAGTATCAATCAGGGATTCCCTCTGCTTCACTTCCAGATTGGGCAGCCTGTGCTAACTTTTGAATTACTGGATCGGCTCGCAGAGTCTCAGCTTGGGAAAATCCATTTAATTCATTCCCTGGGTGTCCTAACTTTCCAAAGAAAGTCTTGGACAGGCAGACCTCATGGTCATCCTCCTGCAGTGCCAATGCAGTCTCCTCTGGGGGAGCTGGTTTGGTCATGGCTTGATCCACAACACTGGAAACTGAAGGGGACCATCTCCTGCCACTGCTCTGTCTCCCTGACCTCCTGTACAACCTTCCAGATCATTACCTAGGAGCAGGTCAACCCCGTCCACAGGCAAACTAGGGACAACTCCTCCAGTCACCGGTCCCAAAACTAGGTCGCAGTACAGGTGCACCCAGTGTACGGGTACTGGCATACACAGCCCTCTGATACCATTCACCACCATTTTGGTGTTCACGGTATTCTCTCGGGGAAAGGTCAGGCCTCTTCCAAGTAAAAGGGATCTAATGACCCCTATGTCCCTGAGAATCACTATTGGCTTGCTTGCCCCACTCAAGGGGTATGGGGTTACTTTCCCTTCAGACACAAAACCCTGATAACCTTCAGGATTCCTATTAACTATTCCTGCACTGGCCACAGTAAGCTTCCTGGGTTGCACTCATACTGCAGTTAAAGCTACAGCTTGTTCTGTGTTTTCCATCAGGGTTCCTTCTTCATCGAGCGGATGTACCCTGATTAACCCTACCGGTTTCCCCTTTAGTTTCCAGCAGTCAGCTTTTTAATGCCCTGCTTTATTGCAATGGAAGCACACAAGTCTCAGGGTCTTGCGCTTGCTCACAGCACCTTCCTTTTTGGCTGGAGGAGGCCCCCCCCATGTCTCCTGCTTTGCTTTCTCTTCTGGGACTGCCTGGGCTTCTATCACCTTCCCACCCTTTGTCCTTTTCGGATTTGTGGGGGTGACTAGGAAAGGTTCTCCCCTGGGAAACTGACTTATAAATGAAAGCAAACTCATTGACCAGAATGGCCACTTGCTGGGCATCCTGAACCTGCTGCTCCCCTACATGGGTTTTAATTGAGAATGGGAGAGAGTTTTTAAATTCCTCTAACAGGATTACTTCTCTGAGAGTCTCATAGCTGAGCTGTATTTTAAGAGCCCTCAGCACTGGTCAAAAGCCAGCAGCTTACTTCTTTCAAATAAAAGCAAAATACTGCGGATGCTGGAAATCTGAACTAAAAACAAGAAATGCTGGAACCACTCAGCAGGTCTGGCAGCATCTGTGGAAAGAGAAGCAGAGTTAACGTTTCGGGACTGACCCGAAACGTTAACTCTGCTTCTCTTTCCACAGATGCTGCCAGACCTGCTGAGTGGTTCCAGCATTTCTTGTTTTTATTACTTCTTTCAAACTCCAGATAAGTTTGATTAGCTTGCTTTTTGAGGGTTCTATACTTTTGGTGGTAGGCTTCAGATACTAATTGATATGCCCTGTGGATAGCATTTTTGGTCAGTTCATAATTTGATGAACTCTCATCTGGCAACAAGGAATAAACCTCATGGGCTTTTCCGGTTAGTTTGCTTTGTTTTAAAAGGGACCAGGTCTCAGCTGGCCATTATAACTGCCTTGCCAGTTTCTCAAAAGATACAAAAAATTCTTCCACATCTTCCTCATTGAATTTTGGAATTAATTGCATGAGGTTTAGCAATTCTGTACCCAGCCCTGAATTACGCTGTTCCATATTGGCCATGCTTTCACTGGGGCTACTCTGTCGCCCCCTATTTAACTCAAGCCGCTTCAGCTCTCTCTCTTCAGATTCTTTCTGGAATATTCTTTGTCTCTCTCTTTTGGAAGCCTCTCTCTTTCTCTTCCTGTTACTTCTGGAAGGCCCTCTCTTTCTCCCTCTCCTGCCTCTCTCTCTTTTTTTCCTCTAATACAAGTTTCCTTTGTTCCAATTGTATCTTTTGCTAGCAGTACCCTTTCTGGGTCTGCTTCTAATCCTGCATCTGCTTCTTCAGATTCAAGGGAAAAATGGTTGGCCACTAGCTTTAGGAGTTCAGACTTCCTAGCCTTGCCATATACAGTGAACCCACACCGCTCAGCCATTTTCCTCAACTCCTCCATAGACAGTGTTTTTAACTTATCCCAAGTTACTTCACCCTGGCTTGGAGAGCTACTCGCTTCAGTTGCAGACATGTCAGTATTCAATCACACACAACCACAAGAAAACCTGTAAACTTACTCTTTTTTGATTGGGGACAATTTGGCTTCCCCCTTCCAATTTCTCTAGTTTGTCTGTGGGTAAAATTCTGGACACTAGCACCCAAATTTCTGTTACGACCAGCTGAGAAAGGTGTCTAGGAGTCTTCTACTTTCTTCACCTGGTCTTATTGTAACAGGGCTTAATTTTTAAACACACTGTGTTTTGAGATCCGCCTTGGTAAATCTTGTTCACCACTTTCCAATTATAAGGCAGAGAAATGAGCATAAACAGGCTTTCTTAGGGTTAAAGAAGAAATTGAAATTTATTAAAACTTATACTTAAACTCTAATTCGGTTAACGCCTACGGATACACGCTACGCCCCACACTATCATGCATATGCGATACACACATGCAAATAGGAACAGAAAATCGCAGAAGAAAAATAAAGTAGAGAGGTTCGAGGCAATCTCTGAAGAGTTTCTTGTTTACTATGCTTTGAGCTCGCTGTAGTCCTTGATTGTAGGTAGTCTTGCTTTTCATTGGGGCCCAGTATTCTTCTTAAACCTTGTTCACTGTAGGAAACTTTTCTTTCTTGGGGTTCATGTGTCTTCAATGAGTCTTCAGTTCCATGATAAAGAGATGGGGGTAGACAGGAGAAAGGTGTGCTCAGTCCCGGAGACAACAGCTTTCTGCCTATCAAACACTCTGTGGCAAGTTCAAATTCAAACAGCCAGTTAGTCATGTGACTAAACTGATCTGACCACATCTTCTTTCCAGCAAGGGGCCTGGCAATTCCTTGTGCTAGGCTCTCTTTTCTTCCCAACACCAATTTTAAGTTTTAACGTTCATGTGGTGAAATAATGTGTGCCTCATTCTTGGCAGATGGGCGTCTGCATGACAAAGTGTTCAGATTTACTCCCTGTGCAGTGAAAGACTAATGACTTCCCTGAGGAAGCTGATAATGGAGCTATATGGACCATTTAGCAACTGGTTTAAAGACAAATGAGAAAAGTTTTATAGTCAAAAGTAGGGATAACAGGTCATTTAGACCTATTCTTGGCGCAGGTATGTTCGAAAAGTTAATTGGTTGTCCTTGTGCAAGGAACAGACCCTTCTGTTTGTTGGTTGAGAACTCGTCTCTAATATAATACAATATATACGCAAAGGGAAAAGACAGATTAATGTCTTGGGAGCAAACTCTTACATTAGAATGTCAGCGCGGGTGGAATTGTATTGGACTGTTAGCGCTGAGCTTTGCCATGGAGGCGGAGACGGCTTCGAAGGTGGATGTGCTGGCAATTTTGCACAAGAGGAGGGCATGCCAAAGTTGTCCAACGTTGCTGCCTCCACGTGAGTTTTCCATAGACAGTTTCTTGGGGATGACGGTCTCTTGCCCTGTAGTGGTGGGCAGTTTATGAGGGCAATTAAGCAGGCACTTGTGATGTCTTTTGACACAGCTTTGCAATTTTGTCAGAGGTACATGGCCCCATGCTGTGTCCACGCAGATGAAGCAGCTGCACAGCAGGAAGCCCTTGACTAAAGTGGCAGCCATTAAATCCTTTGTATAAAAAGACGGAATCAGCAAAGAGGAGCTCATGCATCAACACTTATTTGCCATTGTGGAAGCCAAGCTCTTGGATTGGGAATGCTGAATGAGAGGGTTGGTTTCAGAGTAGGGATCATCCTGGGTCACTGCCTCCATCACCTGCTCCTGCTCACAGGACATGACGCTCACCTTGTGCTCCCTGTTCTAACTGAGCCTGAGTCCTCACTGAGGTGCATGTATCTGCGCTGGTGGAGGGTCTGCTTGACTCCTGTGATGGTGGATCCTCAGAGTGCATATCTTCCTCTGAGGTTGGCATGACCTCCAACATTGCCTAGTGCTGATCGTCTGACATTAGCCCTGTGGAAGAGAGAACACATCAATTACTTAACCTCCCATCTCTCAGTTGCTACTTCATCAGACATCTGGCTGACCATCAACTGTAAGTTACTGGAAGCAAATACACAAATGAGGAAGCTGCTCCCAGGCACTTGCATGGATAGAACAAGAAGTTTTCACCCTCTCTATGCCAGACACCCATCTCGCCCTCAACGACTGTATACTCTGTTATTATTCAGCCACATTGAAGGCTGACAGGCACCCTTTAAATGGGGCCTGCCATGTTGAGCGCCCACCTCCTGGACATGTGCACTGTCCCTAATCGTACAGTAATCGTAGGGGTGAGCCACTAATTGATCGCCTCCTGCAAAATTCTTCCTGACATTAAGCAATGACCTTGAACAAGGTCAAGACCCAGAAATGGTCCCAACCCTGGGTTCCTGAGGCTGCTGGTAAAAATCAGCCCTTAGGTTCCAACATGCAGAGCCACTGAGTCCCTTTGTTACTGACATCCTAAAGTGATCTATTCATCAATAGGTTTGATGTTTTGCTCAATTTATTCTTTGAGTACATGTTGTGCTGTTACATGCATACTGCTGCTAACTGGCACCATTCCTTTGTTGCTTAATCACAAAGGATGGATGGCCTGCATTGTAACACTGTTAGTCTGTTCGGTGATTAGATGGAACAAGGTACGTTCAGTTCAAAAGTGAAAAAAAGGCATATGTTAGAAAACAGAAATTAAGTCAAAAAATGTAAATATAAGTCAGGTCAGTCAAGCATCTGGAGGCTGAAAAGATAGCTTCACATGTCAGATGCAGGCTCTTTGGCATAACTCCAAATTGAAAGATAAGTGAAACCTTCAATTGAACTGAGCAAAGCAAAAAGGGGTGAGAGAAGGAAAAGAGGTAATGAGTGCAAGCAGATATTTGTTATTACAAGTCCACTGGCTCTCAGAACTACTTGGATGATGTTTCTTCCCACTCCACACCTTAAAAGACGCCATCTCTTTCTCATAGTTTCTCAGTATCGATAGTATCTGTTCTGATAAGCTTCACTTTTGGCATCTTCTCAAATGACATTTTCCCTGAGCTGTTGCTGACAGGGTCCCACTTCTCATTCCACCACTCTGCCTCTACTCAACAGTAACTGGGCCCCCAGTACCCACTCTCTTAGCCTTTACATTAACCAGATTAGTTGCCACCATTTCTGCCATCTACAGTATGGTCCCATCACAAAGCACATCCCTTCCCTCCTCTCTCTCCTCTCCCCAATTTCTGGAGGGACTATACTTCCACCACCCGGACTTCCAGTTGCCCTTTCCTTAGCACTTTCACTGTTGAAGATGCAACATCTGTTTATTCACCTTTTCCCACAGGACCAAAATACTCCTTCTGTGTGAGAAATCATTTATATGTACATTCCCCAATCGAATATACTCATGGTTTGACCCCCTTTCCATTCGAGAGATAAGTGAAGATTGGATGACCAATTTGCCAAAAACTTCTGTTTCCTGCAATTGTAATTCTGACCTTTCTGTGGCACACCACATCAACTCTTCTCCCATTGTCACACTGACCTATCCACCTTTTGCCTCCGACACTGTTCCAGACAAGCTCAATACAAGCTTCAGAAACACAAGCTTTGGCACTTTGAAGTCTGAACATTGACTTCAGCAACTTTAGTTGTCTCTATTTTCCTAGAGGAAGAGGGTGCTGGTGATCTCAGGGGTGGAGTTGGGGGAGAGTTACGTCAGTGTTTGGGGGAGGAATATGTTTTACTTTAGGTGTGGACATTTAGTCAGAAAATAAGTTCTGGCAATGCAGGGAGGGGCTCTTTTCAGTTCTTCATAGGCTTGCTGCAAATATCCAACATTTTTTTTATTTATTTTAGATTTCCTGTGTTTACAACTTTTATTTCCTTTTCCCCATCTTTTCACAATCAAACTTAGCTATTTTTACTCCCTTAATGACTTTTCGCTGTGTCATTGAGATGATCTCCATATATATTTCATTCACCAGAGAGCTCACTTACATTCCAGCCCCAAGGAAGGATTCACATGTAAATTGTTAACCCATATTTACTCTTTCCAGATTCTGATAGATCTGTTGAGTCTATCAGCATCTGTAAAATTTAGATACTGGATAGCAATTCAGCTGTGGGGCCTTCATTGGACTCTGTCATTTTCTATTTTTATTTAAGATGTAATTCTGTGCAGCAGGACCAGAGTTGGCAGTTTTATTGTTCCTTCTGTTGTGAAGTACTCCACCTAGGGGCCTTATGGTGAACAAAGCATGTTTGAGTTCTTGTCAGAGCTGGAATTCAAAGTCAAGGCTTCAGCATGGGAATGAGAACCATTGAACTATTCTGGGGCAATAATTTTATATCATTCATACAGTGACTTCAAGGTTTAAATCTCACATGGGAACAAAGAACAGTACAGCACAGGAACAGGCCATTCGGCCCTCCAAGCCTGCGCCGATCTTGATGCCTGCCGAAACTAACACCTTCTGCACTTCCGGGGCCCATATCCCTCTATTCCCTTCCTATTCATATATTTGTCAAGATGCCTCTTCAACGTCGCTATCGTATCTGCTTCCACCACCTCCCCTGGCAGCAAGTTCCAGGCACTCACCACCCTCTGTGTCAAAAACTTGCCTCGCACATTCCCTCTAAACTTTGCCCCTCGCACCTTAAACCTATGTCCCCTAGTAACTGACTCTTCCACCCTGGGAAAAAGCTTCTGACTATCCACTCTGTCCATGCCGCTCATAACTTTGTAAACCTCTATCATGTCGCCCCTCCATCTCCGTCGTTCCAGTGAAAACAATCCGAGTTTATTCAACCTCTCCTCAAAGCTAATGCCCTCCAGACCAGGCAACATCCTGGTAAACCTCCTCTGTACCCTCTCCAAAGCCTCCACGTCCTTCTGGTAGTGTGGCGACCAGAATTGCAGGCAATATTCTAAGTGTGGCCTAACTAAGGTTCTGTACAGCTGCAACATAACTTGACAATTTTGATACTCTATGCCCTGACCGATGAAGGCAAGCATGCCGTTTGCCTTCTTGACTACCTTATCCACCTGCGTTACCACTTTCAGTGACCTGTGGACCTGTACGCCCAGATCTCTCTGCCTGTCAATACTCCTAAGGGTTCTGCCATTTACTGTATACCTCCCACCTGCATTAGACCTTCCAAAATGCATTACCTCACATTTGTCCGGATTAAACTCCATCTGCCATTTCTCCGCCCAAGTCTCCAACCGATCTATATCCTGCTGTATCCTCTGACAATCCTCATCATTATCCGCAACTCCACCAACCTTTGTGTCGTCCGCAAACCTACTAATCAGACCAGTTACATTTTCCTCCAAATCATTTATATATACTATAAACAGCACTGATCCCTGCGGAACACCACTAGTCACATCCCTCCATTCAGAAAAACACCCATCCACTGTTACCCTCTGTCTTCTGTGACTGAGCCAGTTCTGTATCTATTTCATTATTACAATCATTTCAATCAGAAAGAAAGTCTTTGCATGATCCAGTATATTTCATAACAAAGCAAAGCTATGCTCCATTGATAGTTAAGCGAGTGAGTAACTACAATCCAGAAGGCCCCAGCTTCAGTTTGCAGTCAGTATTTTAGCCAGCCTATCTCGGCCAGAATGGTAGTAGGGATGCTATACTTAGTCTCACTATGCTGAGGGAGAAGGGTTTTCGCAACTGATTGTTATTTAGCAACCCTGCTAGAAATTCATGTGCGGTCATTAGTTGGAGACAAGATAGAGCACTGTTAGGATGCTTTCTTCCCTGCCATGGCTGAAAGCTTGCCAACACTTACAGGTAAAGGTCATAGGTAAGTAATTGTCATTTAGGCAACATCTAATCATGCCTCTGGCACACCTCTCACTGTTTCATTCTATATGTTGTTATGGCCAGGTGAGGAGGTGGGGGGGGGGGGGGGGGGGGGGTCTCAGGCTCCCCTCTTGCCCTTTCCCTTGTTTGACCACAACAGGGTTCATTCATTTTGAACAGTGGTTGTGCTTACCACCTCTGAATGTTTTTCTTTTAACCTTTACTGTGATTACAAAAGAACCAATCAGACAGGTTTTCTTGAGTTTAAACAAGAAAGAGGTAAGTTTATTAAACTTAACATTCTAACCCCGATTTAAAAATACCAAAAAATATGCTACACATTCACGCACACAGTCACATGAGAATCACACAGACACAAATAGTGGAAAGTAGGGCTTCTGGTCGGATTAAAATCCAGAATAAAAATAAAAGTTAAATACACAGTTTGCGCTTGGATGATTCGGTAATTGTCTGGCTGAAGTTGTACTCTTGAAGACCTTGGTTGGTCAAAGAGCACTTTGTCTGGCTTGCTTTGCTCAGGGTTTTCTTGAAGGCAGAATTGTAGTTGGCTCTCTTTCCCTGGTCTCTGGTTGTAGTGGTCTGTCGGCTTGGAGGAGCCACAGTTACAGACAGTTTTCAAACTTGATGTTTTCTGGAGACAGAGCTAAAGGAATGCTTGGGTATGCAGTTGAAACCCGATCCGGGCCCGACCCGACCACATCAAATCCGAACCCGAACCGGGCCCGAATCCTTTGATTGTTATTCCCACGCCCAACCCGACCCGACGAATGGAATGAAGTTAATTATATCAAAGACATTGTGCTCTACCTTGTCCATATGTTGTGAACCTCCATTCTGGCAGCAGACTATTCCTGCTGAATCGTGCAGATGGAGGCAGACTAGTGCGGAGTCCGGATGCACGTTTCCCGCCTTGACGCCCGGCTGTTAAAATTTTGAAGCTTACTTCCCTTTACCTCCCTGAGCAAAAGGCAGCATTGTGTCTGACCCGGCCCAACCCAACCCGAGCCTGAATGCCAGACCCGGAAGAAAGACCCGACCTGACCCAAACCCGACACGTCGTCAGGTCTGGTTGGTTTCGGGTCGGGTAGCCATGCTCTAGGGAGAGGGAGAGAGAGAGAAATGAAAGCCCACAGCTTTCTCTACTGCTGCAGTCTCAGTTGCTGCTTCTCTTCTCTGTCCAAAGGAAACAAAATCAGCTTCCTCTGAGATGGACAGATGGACACATGGCTGCTTCAGGTTTTCTGGAATCTTCTAATGAAATTCAAGGTTAGGAATTGGCTCCACAGGCCCCAGGATGCCAATTCACACTTGGAGGGGGTTGGCTCTTTCAAAGTCAATTTTGGCTTGACTACCATGCTAACAAAGTCATTTTAAATAATTCAATCACTTAGAGCAACCCATTGTCCTGGCTGGGCTTCTTGTTAGACTTTTGTCTTTAGTTAATTCTCCTGGTGTTTCAGATGCAAATTGCAGTAGCCATCTTGGCTGCTAGTTTTTTTAAAGTTACTGTAGGATTTTTTCCATTAAGTCTCATGTAAGTTTCCAACTGATTAAATTAATATTTCTCATTTGGCATATAGGGTTTTCTTGACAATGTATATTTCCCATTCTGAATTCCTCACACACATGGGGCTGAAATTTAAACTCCTGCCGCCAAAATCGGCAATATCGGGCCAGGCCCTCTCGGCATCAGGGTGCATGGTGGCCCTCTCCCAGAGGCATTTTCTGGCCCCCGCCGCCAAGACCCTCAGTGTCAGGGATCTGTAACATTCAGCCCATGATCTATCACAATCACACAATGCATTATTCCAAACTTGCACTCAGTTGTAGTTAATGAATTATTTGTTATTTACCTTTTGTTACAGATAATACATAATTCAATATTAACAGTCTGCTCAGAGATAATGAATTATTCTGTATTGACTGACTGTCACAGTTAGATAATGTCAATGTTAGGGAGGTTAAGTTCTTCCTACATCATGCAGATCCAGCCAGCCTTGGGTAGGTTTGCCATTTTTGCAATGAGCTCTTGACTTTCCTTGCATGACTGGAAAATAATGCTGGCAGAAGGTTTTATTATTAAGTTTTATCTCTGGACAAACTCATATTACAACATTCAAGACTTCAAGGGCAATTTTACCTTAAATACACAGAAGCCCAGAATAAATGTTGAATTTCTATTGTCATCCCAAATATTTGATAAAACTGGAGGATTGTACATTTACCTATCATAATAATTTTTGTGTCACATTTTCCTTTTAAAAGAAAAAGCAAAACACGAATAAAGGTTCTGTTTGTACACCACAAGCTTGCTTAAATAATGTAGACTTGGAGAAATGCAACAGAATTTACTGCGTATCTTCATGAGAAGTCAGAGCAATGGCTGGAAGTGCAAAAGTCAGACTGACAGACTTGGTGGGCCGAAGGGCCTGTTTCAGTGCTGTATCGCTAAAAAAAAGACACAGTTTAAGTTGTTTTCTCTGCATCTTCCCAAGCAAAATAATTTGTTGAATATTGCATCTATAAATGCAGATTGTGGAGTTCTTTTTAAAACCTGAGCACATACACACATATTTGCATAATTAACAAATTCATTAGCATGATTGCTTAAAAAGTAACATTTTTACTTTTGGCTTACTGACACATACCATTTGCATTGTAAATAAATTATTCTGAGTTAAAATTAACTGGAATGGAAAGCGAGGCAGAAACTGTTCCAGGTGGTTGAAAAGCTGTGTGTTCGGATGTGAAGATGTTGTTTGTCATCAGTACAATATAGATATGGAAATTAGAAATGAAATATGACTCCAGAGATTTAGTAACAGGATATGGAAATCACCATGGCATATTAAACGCTTATCATTATTGTCACCAATCACAAATTACATTGAGCTAAATAATTTCATACATAATTTGGTAATTATTTTATTTAACAATGTATTCTGAATTCACAAAAGACTAATTAATAACTCTAACTTAAACTGAGCAGCAGAAAGATTAAAGGTAACTAAAACCCAGGACTTTATAATAGCTGTCTTTTAATCCTGGGCGAAGGAAACATTATTTTAAAGTCTGAACTACTTACTCCCATTCCCCAAACAAAGGGTTGCACAAGATATTAAACTGAAGGGGTCTCAAATCAGGCTAAGCAGCTGAACTAGAGGGCATTCACCTGAGGGTACGCAAAAGAATTTCTGTGCTTAATGAGCTCCATGTATTTAATAATTCGTTGGAGTTTGGAATCATTCCTACGTACCACAGGGAGGCTCATATTGTATCGATATTGTTACGACTGAGGTGGAAGTGCACTGTCTTTTCTAGTCCCACTTCTCCGCAGGTCACAACATATATTTTAAAAATGTTTATCCAGTTACCGACTCGGTCAATTATATACTCTACTCTTTAATCCAGAATAAAATACACCACTAAATAACAAAATTATCAAACAAGACTTATCCAGTAAAAAGCAAAGCATTAACACACAGATTGAAATATGAAAGTTCCCTTTTAAATTCCGCCCACACACACACACACACACACTGAAAATAATACAGAAATTTTCTCTGCAGAGATCTGTTACAAAAAAAGACAAAAAATACTTTGGCCAAATACTTGCTAATTCTTGAAGAAAAAAAAAAGATATGGAAGGAAGCCTTTTAGTTCTGTGTCTGAGTATAAGGAGATGGGTCAATAGGATCTTTTCTAAAGCAGTTCTTTTCAGGCGGCATTGAGAATTAATCTGGCAGGTTTTTCCAGCTTCTCAGGAGAGATTCAATACCAAGGATTTTAGCTCTCCCACACTGGATCTTTGCAGGGTTTCTTCAAATAGGTAGAGAAAAAGGTGAGCTAGGTAGTTTATTTTTCCTTGGTAGACTAAACAACAACTGTCTGCAAAAAAGTTCACACCCCAACTGAACTGAAAACAATATCTTCCCCAAACAGAAAGTCAACCTCCTGACCTCCATAAACCTTGACATGTAGCTTTTCTGTAAACATCTTCCCCAGGTCACCAAGGTTTCTGTTGTTTATTGAGCTTAAAGTACATGCTTTCCAGCACAGGTTATTTTCAAACAACATCTCAAGTGCCCGTTTCATGAACTTGGTAAAAACAAACACATTCATGGAATCTTTTCAGTTTTAACACGAGTCCTCAAAACAATATTAAAAAATGGAAGCACTTTTGTAACAATATTCAAAAAGGGCATCAAGTAAAAATTAAGAAAGAAAGGTTTGCATTTATATATTACTTTTTATGACCACCCGATGTCCCAAAGTGCTATAAGTACTTTTAAAGTGTGGTAATGCAGGAAACACAGCAGCCAATTTTGGGCACAACAAGCTCCCATAAATAGCAATGTGATAATGACCAGATAATCTGTTTTTGTGATGTTGATTGAGGGACAAATATTGGCCAGGACACCATGGATTACTCCTCTACTCTTTGTCATGGTATCTTTTACATCCACCATAATTAAGTTAATTAATTAATAATTAAGTGAGTGGGCAACAAGATGACAGATGGATCATGATGTAGGGAAGTGTCAAGTTATTCACTTTGGTCATTAGAATAGAAAAGCAGAATTTTTTTTAAAAGGTGCGAAACATTTGAGTGTTGCCATTCAGAGAGACTTGTACAAGAAACACAGAAAGTTGGCATGCAGGTACAGCAAGCAATTAGGATGGCAAATGGCATGTTGGTCTTTATTGCAAGGAATAAAGAAGTCTTGCTACAATTGTACAGGGTTTTGGTGAGACTACATCTGGGTACTGTGTGCAGTTTTGGTCTCCACATTTAAGGATATACTTGCATTGGAGACGGTACAGCGAAGATTCACAAAATTTGGCCCTGGGATAAGGGGGTTGTCCTATGATGAGAGGTTTGTAAATTGGGCCTGTATTCTCTGGATTTAAGAAGAATGAGAGGCAATCTCATTGTAACAGACAAGATTCTGAAGGGGCTGGGTAGGGTAGACACACAGATTGTTTCTGCTAGTTGAGGAATCTAAAACATGGGGGCACAGTCTCAGGATAAGGTGTACCGCAAGGATCTGTTTTGGGGCCACTGCTGTTTGTCATTTTTATAAATGACCTGGAAGAGGGTGTAGAAGGGTGGGTTAGTAAATTTGCGGATGACACTAAGGTCGGTGGAGTTGTGGATAGTGCCGAAGGATGTTGTAGGGTTCAGAGGGACATAGATAGGCTGCAGAGCTGGGCTGAGAGATGGCAAATGGAGTTTAATGCGGAAAAGTGCGAGGTGATTCACTTTGGAAGGAGTAACAGGAATGCAGAGTACTGGGCTAATGGGAAAATTCTTGGTAGTGTAGATGAACAGAGAGATCTTGGTGTCCAGGTGCATAAATCCCTGAAGGTTGCTACCCAGGTTAATAGAGCTGTTAAGAAGGCATATGGTGTGTTAGCTTTTATTAGTAGGGGGATCGAGTTTCGGAGCCACGATGTCATGCTGCAGCTGTACAAAACTCTGGTGAGACCACACCTGGAGTATTGCGTGCAGTTCTGGTCACCGCATTATAGGAAGGATGTGGAAGCTATGGAAAGGGTGCAGAGGAGATTTACTAGGATGTTGCCTGGTTTGGAGGGAAGGTCTTACGAGGAAAGGCTGAGGGACTTGAGGTTGTTTTCATTAGAGAGAAGGAGGAGGAGAGGTGACTTAATAGAGACATATAAGATAATCAGAGGGTTAGATAGGGTGGATAGTGAGAGTCTTTTTCCTCGGATGGTGATGGCAAACACGAGGGGACATAGCTTTAAGTTGAGGGGTGATAGATATAGGACAGATGTGAGAGGTAGTTTCTTTACTCAGAGAGCAGTAGGGGCGTGGAACGCCCTGCCTGCAACAGTAGTAGACTCGCCAACTTTAAGGGCATTTAAGTGGTCATTGGATAGACATATGGATGAAAGTAGAATAGTGTAGGTCAGATGGTTTCACAGGTCGGCGCAACATCGAGGGCCGAAGGGCCTGTACTGCGCTGTAATATTCTAATTCTAATTCTAATTCACTGCTCCAGTTGTAATGCAAAGAAATCAATTCAGACAGGTTTTCTTAGATTTTAAACAAGAAAGGTAGAAGTGTATTAATCCTAAACTGGAATCCGGTTACCGACAACCAATATGCGACGCGACCACGCTATCATGCATACACGATAATCACACACACTGATAGAGGCAGAAAAGTAGCAAAGAATAAAGGGGAAAAGTTTGAGGCAATAGATGGGTTTATATTTTACTGTCCTTTGAGTTTGCTGTGAAGTCTTTGGTTGCCAGGCAGGCTTGCAATTCGTTGGGGCCCAGTGCACGCTTCAACTTGTTTCGAGGTCAGAACCTTTTCTCTCTTGAGGTTTACGTGTCTTCCATGGGTCCGGTGGCTTGGGAGAAAGCGAGAGAGACAGAGAGAGAGAGAGAACGAGAGAGAAGCTTCCTTGCTCTCGGTTCCAGTTCAAACAGTCTTTGCCTTTCCCTGTGGCACAATTCAAAAAACCCCAGGTTGTCCAGCACGTTAGTCATGTCTGGTGATCACAGCCCATTTTGGGTGAAGTGGACTAAGGAATAGTTCTTTGTCTTTCCTGGCACTGTCTCCTGGCAAGTGTCTGGTGATTTTTTTTTTTAACAAGCTCTTTCTTCACTCCAGCAACAGTTTAAAATCAATGTTCATATGACAAAATTAATATGCTGCATTCTAGGCAGGTGGGGGTCTGCATGACAGCTGGCATAGATATATTTTTGGTTCCTTGGGAATCAAGGAATTTGGCGAGTGGGTGGCAAAGTGGAGTTGAAGTCTAAGATCAACCATGATTATATTGAATGGCGGAGCAGGCTCGATGGGCCATATGGTCTACTTCTGCTCCTATTTCTTGTGTTCTTGTGTTCACCAGAGCAGGCAGATGGGACCTCGGTTTCACACCTCAACCAAAAGACAGCACATCCAACAGTGCAGCACACCCTCAACACTGCATTGGAGAGTCAGCCTTGATTTTTGTACTCAACTCCTGGAGACCTGGAAGCTGGTAACTCAGAGGCAAGAGTGCTATCAAATGTGCGACAGCTGACACACTAGGAAATTATAGGCCCATTAGCTTTGCAATATTATCTACAAGTTGTTACAAAGGATCATTAAGGAACACCACCTTGACAGAGAGGTTATTAGAGGCTCACAACATGGTTTTGGAAAAGGTCATGTTTTACCAATCTGGTTAAGTTATTCGAGGAGGTTACTGGATGAAGGTAGTCCTCTAGATATTGTATATTTGGATTTCCAAAAAGTTTTTGAAAAGTTGGCACACAATAGGTTACTGTAAGAAAAAGAGTTATGGAATTGGAGGGAAATCCTGGGTTGGATAAGGAATTGGTCGCATTCTCATAGGCAGAGAGCTGTCATTAATGGTAGTGGTTCTGCATGTAGATCAATTACTAGGGGAATCCCATGGAAATTGGTTTACGACTATTACTATTCACAATCAATATTAATAATCGGGATGAAGTCATTGGGGTTACTGTCTGCAAGTTAAAAAGATTTATATTTTGGTCAGAACCCTGGATGAGCAAAGAAGATTAAATCAGATCTAGATGTGATGGAGGCATGGGCCTTAATCTAGCAGATGACATTTAATGTGGATAAATGTCGCATTATGCACATGGTAGGGCTAATTGTCAAGCATGTGTATATTGTGCAGACATATGAATCGAAGTCTCAAGAGGGAAAGATACTTAAGTTACACCGAATGAGTCCCTCAAGGTCCGTGACCAGTCCCAAGAGACTATAGCAAAAATAAAGTATCAGGATGCAGAGCTTGGACAATCCAATATGAAACAAAAAACACTATAGCATTGTTGTACTTGGTTAGTCATCACCTAAGATACTGTTGTCCCCTCACATGTTCGCAGATATAGAGACCCTGGGAAATGTTTGGGATGGGCCAGTAGATTGATATTTAGTTTATAAATTCTTAGCTATCATGATAGACTCAGCAAGCTGGGTTTCCTTATCTCAAAAAAGCAGGTTGGTGAAGGATAGAACTGGAGCCAATCTTTAAACATTTTCATATTTATTTATATATATTTATTTACTGTCCTCAGTACCTTGCTCTACGGCAGCGAGGCCTGGACAACGTATGCCAGCCAAGAGCGACGTCTCAATTCATTCCATCTTCGCTGCCTTCGGAGAATACTTGGCATCAGGTGGCAGGACTATATCTCCAACACAGAAGTCCTTGAAGCGGCCAACATCCCCAGCTTATACACACTACTGAGTCAGCGGCGCTTGAGATGGCTTGGCCATGTGAGCCGCATGGAAGATGGCAGGATCCCCAAAGACACATTGTACAGCGAGCTCGCCACTGGTATCAGACCCACCGGCCGTCCATGTCTCCGTTATAAAGACGTCTGCAAACGCGACATGAAATCGTGTGACATTGATCACAAGTCGTGGGAGTCAGTTGCCAGCATTCGCCAGAGCTGGCGGGCAGCCATAAAGACAGGGCTAAATTGTGGCGAGTCGAAGAGACTTAGTAGTTGGCAGGAAAAAAGACAGAGGCGCAAGGGGAGAGCCAACTGTGCAACAGCCCCAACAAACAAATTTCTCTGCAGCACCTGTGGAAGAGCCTGTCACTCCAGAATTGGCCTTTATAGCCACTCCAGGCGCTGCTTCACAAACCACTGACCACCTCCAGGCGCGTATCCATTGTCTCTCGAGATAAGGAGGCCCAAAAGAAGAGATTTACAGAGCAAACATCTCCTAAACCGAACAACCATAATTATAGTAATAAAAGCAAGAAATGCTGGAAATGCTCAGCAGATCTAGCAGCATCTGTGGAGAGAGAAGCAGAGTTAATGTTTCAGGTCAGTGACCTTTCATCAGAACTGGAAAAGGTTAGAAATGTAATAGGTTTTAAGCAAATAAAGCGAAGGTGGGGCACGAGATAACAAAAGGGAAGGTGTTGATATGACAGGGCCACAGAGAATAACTGAGCAGAAGGTCATGGAACAAAGGCAAACGGTATGTTAATGGTGTGCTGAAAGACAAAGCGTTAATGCAGAGAGGGTGTTAATTGACAGAAAAATGAACCGCCCTGGCCCAAAGCACAAATATAAAAAAGTGGTACAAAAAGAATGATGAAACAAATTAAAATAAAATAAACAAATAAGAAAGAAAAAAGAAAAAAATAACTAAAAATACAAAAGGGGGCCCATCATGCTCTGAAATTATTGAACTCAATGTTCAGTCTGGCAGGCTGTAGCGTGCCTAATTGATAAATGAGATACTGTTCCTCGAGCCTGCGTTAATGTTCACTGGAACACTGCAGCAAGACTAGGACAGATATGTGGGCATGAGAGCAGGGGGGTTTGTTGAAATGGCAAGCAACTGGAAGCTTGGGGTTATGCTTTCGGACTGAGTGGAGGCATTCCACAAAATGGCCACCCAGTCTGCATTTGGTCTCCCCAATGTAGAGGAGACCACATTGTGAGCAGCGAATACAGTACACTAATTTGAAAGAAGTACAAGTAAATCATTGTTTCACATGAAAGGAGTGTTTGGGGCCTTGGATAGTGAGGAGAGAGGAGGTAAATGTGCAGGTATTACACCTCTTGTGATTGCATGGGAAGGTGCGGTGGGACGGGGACGAGGTGTTGGGGGTGATGGAGGAGTGGACCAGGATGTTGTGGAGGGAACGATCCCTTTGGAATGCTGAAAGGGGAGGGGATGGAAAGATGCATTTGGTAGTGGCATCACGCTGGACGTGGTGGAAATGGTGGAGAATGGATGTTCCTTTGGATGTGGAGGCTGGTGGGGTGGAAAGTGAGGACAAGGGGAACCCTGTCGCGGTTCTGGGAGGGAGGGGAAGGGGTGAGGGTAGAGGTGCGGGAAATGGGCCGGACACGATTGAGGGGCCCTGTCAACCACAGTGGGGGGAAATCCTCGACTGAGGAAAAAGGAAGACATATCAGAATCTCTGTCATGGAAGGTAGCATCATCAGAGCAGATGCGTCGGAGATGGAGAAACTGGGAGGTTGGAATGGAGTCCTTACAGGAGGCAGGGTGTGAAGAAGTGTAGTTGAGGTAGCTGTGGCAGTCGGTGGACTTATAATGAATATTAATAGAGAGCCTATCCCCAGAGATGGAGACAGAGAAATCGAGGAAGGGAAGGGAATTGTTGGAGATGGACCATGTAAAGGTGAGAGAAGTGTGGAAATTGGAATCATAATTATAGTCTGTTTCTATTTTTATAGGGGCTCAAACAAATCCTCAGTTAATGCCCACCACCTGCATACAATTAAATATAATTAATATCCAATTAACAATGTCTAGATTCTGTCCACATGAAGTTTTTTTTAACTTCATTGACTTAAAAATGCTCAGGAGAATTAAGGGAGAATACATCTAAATTTTATCAACATAGAGCTGGATTAGATGTCAGGAGGTTTCTCCTTTCCAAGGAGGGTCATTGACCTTTGAAATAATCATGCAGTAAGTACAGATTTACTGTAAATGCTCATAAGGTAGGTGAACAGGTTCCTGGAGGAGGCTGGTATTGCTGTATCCAAAAGGTAGATGGAATATTGGGTGATGTACTTTGCATTACCTCCTCGAATCCATTTTGGATTGACTTTAGGGGTTGGAGAGGTAATTCCCAGAATTTTATTTTCTCTGACTCAGCCTAAGGTTTTTTCTTAATTTTTTGGGGGATATTACCTGGCTGCTGGGTTGGTGGGGAGCATAGAGAATCATGCTGATAGGAGAACTGAGTATCTCAACAAGGATTTTTCTTTTTAACCCAGTTTATCAGTTCCAGTTTTGGGACACTGCCAGTAATAATAAAATCAGGTTAATCTGTACCTGGGATTCAGTCAAATTAAATGATGAACAGGTAACTATCAGGGCTGACAAAAAGTAGTGCAAGGATTTCTACAATAATCTGAGAATGGTGAACATTTCACAGAATTACAGAATCATTACAGCGCAGAAGGGGGCCTTTTGGCCCATCGTGTCTGCACCAACTCTCCGAATGAGCAATTCACTTAGTACCACTCCCCCACCTTCTCCCTGTAACCCTGCACATTCTTCTTTTTCATATAACAGTCTAATTCCATTTTGATTGCTTCAATTGAACCTGCCTCCACCACACTCTCAGGTAGTGCATTCCAGAACTCAACCATTGCTACGTGAAAAAGTTTTTCCTCATGTTGCTTTTGCCTCTTTTGCCAGTGACTTTAACTCTGTGCCTTCTCGTTCTCAATCCTTTCACAAGTGGAAACAATTTCTCCCTATCTACCTTGTCTAGATCCCTCATGATTTTGATTACCTCTATCAAATCTCCTCTCAGCCTTCTCTTCTCCGAGGAAAACAATCCCAACTTCTCTAATCTATCTTCCTAATCCCTAGAACCATTCTCGTAAATCTTTTCTGCACCCTCTCTAAAGACTTCGCATCCTTCCGAAAGTGCGGTGCCCAGAACTGGACTCAATACTCCAGCTGGGGCTGAACTAGTTTCTTATAAAAGTTCAACATAACCTTCTTGCTCTTGTACTCTATGCCCCTATTAATAAAGCCCAAGATACTGTATGCATTATTAACCGCTCTCTCGATCTGTCCTGCCACCTTCAATGATTTATGCACATATACACCCAGGTCCCTCTGCTCCTGCACTCCCTTTAGAATTGTACCCTTTATTTTTTTTTATTTTCTTCCTACCAAAATGTCTGACTTCTCTGCATTGAACCTCATCTGCCACCTGTCCGCCATTCCATAAACTTGTCTATGTCCTTTTGAAGTTCGACACTATCTTCCTCACAGTGCACAATGCTTCCAAGTTTTGTATCATCTGCAAATTTTGAAATTGTGCCCTGCACACCAAGGTCTAGGTTATTAATATATATCAGGAAAAGCAAGGGTCCCAACACTGACCACTGGGGAACTCCATTACAAACCTTTCTCCAGCTCGAAAAATATCCGTTAATCAGTACTCTTTGTTTTCTGTCACTCAGTCAATTCTGTATCCATGTTGCTACTGTCCCATTTATTCCATGAGCTATAACCTTGCTCACAAGTCTATTGTGTGACACTGTATCAAATGCCTTTTGGAAGTCCATATACACCACATCAACCCTCTCTGTTACCTCTTCAAAAAACTCCAGCAAGTTAGTTAAACATGATTTTCCCTTAAGAAACCCATGCTGGCTTTCCTTAATTAACTCATATTTGTCCATGTGACTATTGATTTTGTCCCAAATTATTTTTTCTAGAATTCTTTCCACCACCAAAGTTCAACTGACTGGCCTGTAGTTGCTGGGCTTATCTTTACACCTCTTTTTGAACAAGAGTGCAATGTTTGCAATTCTCCAGTCATCAGACACCACCAAAAAACAATTTACTCTGTAGACTGCAATGTTATGAAGAAGTGGGCATTGGCCTTCATCGACTATACTTATTGCTTTAGTAGAAGCTAGTTCTGATATAGGCTTAGTCGAGCTAAACCTTTTTACTCAGGAGTCAATTTTTATGAAGGAATTCATACAGAAATGGAAGTTTGTTGGCACATCAAATTAAACACAAGAATGGTAAAAATAACTTGATCTAGGAATATAAAACACAGATGAAAATCTCTTACCCACCACAGCTGACACATTACTGATGCATTT
Source organism: Heterodontus francisci (assembly GCF_036365525.1). Taxonomy (NCBI): domain Eukaryota; kingdom Metazoa; phylum Chordata; class Chondrichthyes; order Heterodontiformes; family Heterodontidae; genus Heterodontus; species Heterodontus francisci. The sequence goes on along the minus strand of NC_090377.1, from coordinate 94,874,540 downwards.
CACTGATGGTGCTTTTGAAATCAGATGTTAAGGCAGAGCTCAGTCTGTCTCCCTGCAGCTTGATGAAAACTGAGTCAATTTTTCTGTCAGCCCTTAAGGAGCCCATATGTCTGGAGTGAGCGAACTCTTGAAAGGCTTGCATTTGTTTATGATTACTTTTAAAGCAATGCAATGTGTTGACAGCTAGAGATCAGACATTTTCACTGAAAATTTCTCCAACATGATTGCCACTAAATCGGTTGCAAAACACAATCACTGAATATTTAAACAGGCATTGGAAATCTACAAGCTCTATTGGGGTCACAATTGAAGGGCAACATTAGGCACTGTTCTGACGTGACTGCCAGGTTAGTGTCCCAAGGTACTTTGGCCCCTTTCAAGCTAGTCACAGAATTATACAGTCATAGAATGATACAGAACAGAAGGAGGGCTTTCAGCCCAACTTGTCTATGCCAGCACTTTGGTAGAGCTATCCAATTAATTCCATTTCCCTGTTCTTCCAGAATAGCTCTGTAAATGTTTTCCTTCAAGTCTTCATCCAATTTTCTCTTGAATGTTACGACTGAATTTGCTTCCATTACCCTTTCAGGCAGTGCATTCTAGATCACAACAACGCGCTGTGTTTTTAAAAAAATGTTTCCTCATGCCGCCTCTGGTTCTTTTGTCAACCAACTTACATCTGTGTCCATTGGTTGCCAACCCTACTGCTACAGGAAACAGTTTCTCCTTACTTAATCCATCAAAACCCTGCGCGATTTTGAACACCTCTATCAAATCTCCTTTCAACGTTCTTTGCGCTTAAAAGAACAATCCCAATTTCTCCAGTCTCTCCGCATAATTAAGGTCTCTCAATCCTAGTACCATTCTAATGAATCTTTTTTTGCACCCTTGACATTCTTCCTAAAGTGAAGTGCCCAGAATTGAACACAATAGGCTGAATTTTATTCGAGTGCCACGGCGGTGCCTTTTGAACTCTGCGAGGTGCCCACACTCAGCGGCCACCGAGCCGCCCCCACGATATTTTGCATGGGGGCTCATTTAAATAGTGGGGTGGAGCGGCCACCCCAGATGACGTGTAGGGGCAGCCTCTGCGTCCCCAGCAGCGGCGCCTCGCGCCACTGCGCAGGCGCCGACACCATTTTTAAAGGGCTTTAAGCCCTTACAATTATGTTAAATTTTTAAATGGGCAGCAGCATTAAAATTTTATTAAACAATATAAAATATGTGGATGGCCCTTCACCAGCTGCCCAATGGTCATTTCAATGCCCGAAATGACCAACACATTCCTTTTCCCTACGTGAACTTTACCCCCTAAACTTATAACATTTGGCCTATAACCCTTTCCTACCATCCCCACATCCATTAAAAATTGATTTTCCCGCTCCTCCACCTCTCCCACCCTGAAATTTTTATTACTCCCCCTCTCCACCAGGTTCTTACCTTGGAATTCCGTGCGGAGTTCCGAAGGCGCTCGAAGGCCGAACAGAGGCTGTAAAATTGGCGTGGGATGGCAGGTGAGTTCATTTGAATGTAATTGATCTAAATTTAAATATGCAGATGGAGGATCCACCGCCAGGAGGTGTGGGAGCTGCACCAATGTCCCCCCATTGCCGGTAATATGTGGCGGACCCATCTCGACATCGCGGATAGAGGCAGGCCTCTCTCCGCAACATTTTACTGGCCCCGCGCCGCGACCAGCGGCATCGAGCAGCCGGTAAAATTCAGCCCAATATTCCCGCTGAGGCCTAACCAATGTTTTGTGCAGTTTTAGCAAAACGCCCTTGATTTTGTGCAAGCTAAGGATCCTGTATGTTTTTTAACAACCTTCTCAACTTCTCTTGCCACCTTTAAAGATTCGTTTTCATACACCCCAAGTCTCTCTGTTCTTTACCCCCTTAAAAATTGTACCATTGAGCTGATATTGCCTCTCCTCATTCTTCAAACTAAAATGTATCACTTCTCACTTCTCTATATTAAATTTGCGTGGACGAAAATTCCTTCTTCTGAAGACTTGAACTCATATGAGAGCAGCAGTGAGTAGAAGATCCCAAACAGTGTAGGTGCGAGAACACAGCCCTGTTTCACATCACTCAGGATAGGAAAGGGGTCTGATGAGGCACCGCTATGCTGAATTGTGCCTTTCATATTGTCATGGAATGAGGTGATGATACTTATAGCTTTGGATGCGTTCAAGTCTTCAGAAGAAGGAATTTTCCTCCACACAATATCAGATGTTCAACCCTGCCCGTCTTAGAGCGAAGACCAAAGTACGGAATGTCCTCATCAGGGAACTACTCTTTGCTGACGATGCTGCATTAACATCCCACACAGAAGACTGTCTGCAGAGACTCATGGACAGGATTTCGGCTGCCTGCAACAAATTTGGCCTAACCATCAGCCTCAAGAAAATGAACATCATGGGACAGGACATCAGAAATGCTCCATCCATCAATATCGGCGACCACGCTCTGGAAGTGGTTCAAGAGTTCACCTACCTAGGCTCAACTATCACCAGTAACCTGTCCCTCGATGCAGAAATCAACAAGCGCATGGGAAAGGCGTCCGCTGCTATGTCCAGACTGGCCAAGGGAGTGTGGGAAAATGGCGCACTGACAAGGAACACAAAAGTCCGAGTTTTTAAAGCCTGTGTCCTCAGTACCTTGCTCTACGGCAGTGAGGCCTGGACAACGTATGTCAGCCAAGAGCGACGTCTCAACTCATTCCATCTTCGCTGCCTTTGTAGAATCCTTGGCATCAGGTGGCAGGACCGTATTTCCAACGCAGAAGTCCTGGAGATGGCCAACATCCCCAGCATATACGCCCTACTGAGCCAGCGGCGCTTGAGATGGTTTGGCCATGTGAGCCGCATGGAAGATGGCAGGATTGCCAAGGACACGTTGTACAGCAAGCTCGTCACTAGTATCAGACCCACCGGCCGTCCATGTCTCCATTTTAAAGACGTCTGCAAATGCGACATGAAGTCCTGTGAAATTGACCACAAGTCATGGGAGTCCATTGCCAGTGATCGCCAGAGCTGGCAGACAGCCATAAAGGCGGGGCTAAAGAGTGGCAAGTCGAAGAGACTTAGCAGTTAGCAGGAAAAAAGACAGAATTGTAAGGAGAGAGCCAACTGTGTAACAGCCCTGACAACCAGTTTTATCTGCAGCGCCTGTGGAAGAGTCTGTCACTCTAGAATTGGCCTTTATAGCCACTCCAGGTGCTGCTCCACAAACCACTGACCACCTCCAGGCGCTTACCCATTGTCTCTCGAGACAAGGAGGCCAAAGGAGAAAGAAGATATTAAATTTAATCTGACATGTGGCTGCCCATTTCATCGATACGTCTACAACCTCCTGAAGTTTGATACTATTTTCCTCATTGTTTTCTACATTTCCAAGTTTTGTATCATCTGCAAATTTTTAAATTATGCTCTGGATACCCAAATCCAGGTCAATAATGTGTATCTAAAAGATTGCGATCCTACCCTGAGCAACACCACTATATTCCTCACTCCAGTCTGAAAAACAACCATTCACCTCTATTTCTGCTTTCTATCCTTTAGTCAATCTTTTATCTATGCTGCCACTGTCCCTTTAATCCCAATTTTGATTTTGCTAATAAATCCATTATGGGGTACTTTGTGAAACGCCTTTTGAAAGTCCATATACAAAACATCAACTGCATTACCTTCATTAACCATCTCCTTTACTTCATCAAAGAACTCGATCAAGTTAGACACAATTTGCCTTTAACAGATCCGTACTGATTTTCATTTATGAGTCCATCCTTTTCCAAATGCCAATTAACTTTATCCCAGATTATTGTCTCTAAAGGTTTCTCACCATCAACATTAGGCTCATTGCCTGCAGTTGCTAGGTTTATCCCTCTCCACCTTTTTAAACAGGGATATAACATTGCAGTCTTTTAGTCTTCTGGCACCAACCCCATATCCAAGGAAGATTGGAAGATTGTGGCCTGAGCGTCTGCAATTTACACTCTTACTTCCTTTAGTAACCTAGTTTGCAAACCTACTCCAGCACATCACACCTCACACCAATTTACTTTGCAGTTACAACCATCTCTTCCAGTCTTTGCACTTACTCACATCCCCATCTGTTCATCCAACACTGACACTTACCCTCATATTCACCCTCAACAGATGTAAGAATTGGCTGTCTAATAATCTTAGAAAACCTTAAGAAATTAATTCACCTTATCTCTCGCTCTCTCTTATGAAGAAAGATTCCATAGCAGGCAGCTAGGTGTTACAATCGAGGCTGGAGGAGTGCACTGTTTTTTCTAGTTCCACTACTCCACAGGTCACAACAAATATTTAAATGTTTACCCAGTTCCCGATACAGTCAATCATCGACTCTATTTTTATCCCAGAATTAAATACAGTAACCAGGTTTCTTTAATAAACAACAAAATTACATGTTTATTATAAAACAAGGCTTAACCAGTAATGAAGCAAAGCATTAACACACAGTTTGAAATATGCAATTTCCCTTTCTACCTTAGCCCCTCACACACATACACAAACCAGTTAACTGAAAAAAAAAGAGATTTTCTCTTTAGAGCTCTGTTACAAAAAAGGACAAATACTTAGAACACTTTGACCAAATACTTGCTAATTCTTGGCATCCCAAATATGTGCAGATGGTTGCCACTGGGATCTTTCTAGAACAATTCTTTTCAGGCGACATTGAAGATCAGTTTGGCAGGCTTTCCAGAAGAAATGTGGAAACAAAGATTTCTGGCAGCCTTTCAGGAGAAATGTAGTATTTCTTACAGTTGATTCTCAGGAACTTCTCAAAGAGATGGAAGAGGGTGCTGATGGTGACTGCTCTCTTGGCTGGTTTTCTCCAACTGCTTTCAAAACAGTTCACACCTCAACAAACTGCCCAAAGTGAAACCAAAAACAATATCTCAAGAGTCCTTACCTCTATAGATTTTGACCTGTCACTTCTCTGTAAACATCTTCTCCAAGTCAAAAAGCCCCTGCTGGGTATTTTTCTGAAGACAGCTGACTTCCAGTAAGGGTTGTTTACAAGCCAAGTCCAAAAGACCTTCTGATAACCCCACTGAAAAAAAAATCCATGGAATCCTTTTCAGTTTTCCCAAATAAAACAATGTCCATAATTCTAAAATACATGAGTCCTCAAAAAAAAATAGAAGCACCATCATAACATAGGACAGCCTGGGCCTGTTATCTCTGCCAAGGACAGATTCTAGCACAGGCCCTGAATCAAGACATTCCTAAAGCTGGTAAGGTGGAGCCTTGTACCCTCTCCAGACAAGTGTCTGGCAGAAGTTTACAAACTGTACCTTGCAAGCGATAAGCCACAAGATGGCTTCAGGGCAGAGTGATGGGAATGGAAAGCGCTTACTTTTAGTACCTGTCTTCTGGTCATCGGCCAAATGGGTCAAATGAGTGATTGACATAGGGTAAACCACCAGCCCCTAGAAATAAAGTATATAAGCAGGTGTTCGGGAAGGAAATAGTCTTCTTCAGACAGAAGGAGACCTTCCTAAAGCTTGGCTTTGGCTGTGTGTTAGGCTTCACCTAACATTTTGGTTTTCTCAAGAAGACTGAGGACCCTGAGGACCAAACAGATCACTAACACCTCGCCTGCCTCATTCATCAGGGCGACTGCCAACACCATTCTGCCTCCACGTATAATCTGGGGTCAGCAATCGGTTCAAATCGTTACACGTCGTATGTCTTTTCTATCTATTTAGCTTATGCATCATCGTATTTAAACTGCTGCTTCATAATAAATTATATTTAAACTGTTGCCTCTTAATAAACTACTTTTAAATCACATTATGAGTTCGACCCCCTTCTTTGGGTATCTGTGACTCCTGAACCCAAATCTTACACAAATGTTCTCCATCCATCGTCTGAAAACATGGATACTGTCACTCATAGGTTTCTTCTTTCCCTCCTTGTAGGAGAAGAGAACACAAATCACCAGAGAGGGACAGAAAACTGGAGGTAGCCTTCCAGCCATCTTGCAACTAATACCTGCAGAGGAGGAGATGCTGGAGATCGGTGGAGTCTTGGAGTGCTTGGCCATTGGAGATGGGCACCTGCCAGCTACCTGGTGACAGAATTAAATATCGGACAGCCCCATGGCATTCAACACTCACTCGTGTTGACTTGATCACAGTGGCTTGCTTTCACTGGCGAGATTCAGGAAGCCTGGGAAACCCCTGGACCCACAGTTAAATTGCAAAACCCACATAATATTACTATAATTAAGCAGTTAACCTATCAAAATTGACAATTCACTTCTCCTGAGGGGGTTGCGTGCATGCACTCTATCGAGCTGGAGTTAAATGTGGAAGTTGGTGGGTTGGAGTCAGCTTCCTGATGCACTGTCAATTTAACTAGTGTTAACTGCCCTCCTGCTCCCAAACCCGCACACCCCTGCAGATTAATATTCAGGCCATAGTGTTATCACCAGTAGATATTATTACTTAATTGAGGTTTTAAGATTTCAACCAAGTTTTAGAAGAATTTAATAAAGATGTTAACATCAGGCAACCTACTGAGTGATTGAATAGTTCACTGATACTGAGCCCACTGGTGCCATTCTGTAAGGATTTAAGTGGCTTTGGCAATTGAAGTGGCATTGATTGTAATGGGGGAGGTGAAGTTATGATAATTAGCAGTTCACATTTTTCAGCGAGGGACCCTGTGCAAAAGTCCCAGCCATTTATGACGTGGCGCACATAACGGTATAAGTTACTCATGCCACACTTCAGGCCATTTCAGTCGAAAATTGTTTTTTATTTTTCATACATTTATTTACATAAATATTTCGTTTCACAATGAAGCCAATCACATTTAATATGCTTCTCTGAAAGGTTTGCACCTTTCATCAGCTTATAGAAATAAAATGTACATTGCATCTGATTTGATTTTTACAGTAGTAATCTATTTGTTGGAATCAACTTCTTAAATAAGCCTATGTTCAGAAAGATACTGAATTGGTTGGTTTAAGAGTCATTAACCTAACTTGAAATTGTCTCATAGATCACAAAGAAATGGGATATTTTTCCCTTCATGGAAATAATTTTCAGCTAACTCTCTCATCTGTGGTATGAACAATCTTTGTTCCTCTAATAGTGTCTTGAGGTGTATTTGACTGAGGAACAGTACTGCATTAATAGCCTGACAGGGTAATGAATCATTTCAGAGTGCTCGGACCTCATCTTATCATCATTCATCATTTAATGTATCGGTGACGATGAGATCATTGTGGTCTAGTGATTTCTCCCTCACCTGGTTTCATCTCTGGCTCATCTCACTGCAGCTGCCTCTGCACATCCAGTGTAATCAATGGTGTCATCTTTTAGGTGTCCTTGTCCTATGCCCACTGCTTCTCCCCACACAAGCAGTTGTCTAGAATGTAGGATCAATGAGGGCTTGCAGTCAATTCATTTCCTCCATACATTCAGTCTAAAATAATAACTGCTTTATAATGACCCTTTTGTATGCCAAATTTCTCCCTATATTTTTCTTTCTAATCCTATTATATTTCAAATAATACAGCTTATTGTAGGGCTAGATTTGCACAGGGGAGAAGGGCAGCAGAACATGTAGAATATAAATGCATCTTGTGTCTCAAGCATGTAGTGAAATCTGCTCACTTAAGTAATTGTTCACTCCCTGCTCAGATTGGCCATGTGCACTGGCAATAGGATGATATATCCAACAACAACCAGAACAACCTATGTTTATATAGTGCCTTTAACATAGTAGAACATCCCAAGGTGCCCCACAGAAGGGTTATCAAAAAGCATTTAACACCGAGCCACATAGGAGATATTAGGACAGAGGACCAACAGCTTGGCCAAAGAGGAAGGTTTTAAGGAACATCATAAAGGAAAAGAGAGAGCTAGAGAGGCAAAGTGGTTTAGGGAGGGAATTCCTGAAGTTATGGCCCAGACAGTGAAGGTATGGCTGCCTATGGTTGAGTGATGAAAATTGGGGATGCGCAAGAGATGAGAATTAGAGGGGTACAGAGATTTCAAGAGGGCTGTATAACTGGAGGAAGTTACAGAGATAGGGAAGGGCAAGGCTGTGGAGGGGTTTGAAAACAAGACCATCATTTTCCAATCCTCACTCGATGCAGGTGTGGTGCTGGAAGATTGAAGGACTGCTAACTGTTACAACCAAGGCAGGAGTAATGCACTGTCAATTCAGTCCCATTACTCTACAAGTCACAGCATATTATTAAAGTTTCCCACCTACTGGAAATTAGCCAAATTAATCACTTTATTAACCCCCAGAATAAAACACACCAAACTGGGTATCCTTAAACAACAACAAATTAACTATTTTTTAATAAACTAAATCTTAAACAATACTGAGATAAATCTATATCTAAAAAGACTTTGTAAGTTCTTATTCCTCCTAACCCTCATGAACACACACATACATTCAAAAACCAATGATTAACCGGTTTGAAAAATGATGTTTTAAAATAGAGCCATTTATTAGGAATAATAAAACAACTGGGTTGTAAGTCCTGGTTGGTTACTTTCCCGGATCAGTGAGGTGTTCCAGAGTCATATATGAGATGCCTCTCGAAGTCTCCAGGCGAGTTGATGATCTGTCTGTAATGGATAGGTGTTCAAGGCACTTCTGCTGCAGTAGGCATCATACAGATCTTTCAACAAGGAGTATAACAACAGGTCTATTTAGATTTTGAAGTAGCAGTCTATCAGTAGAAACTTTACTGAGAATTCCAGAACTTCCAGAAACACAAAAGGCAACAGAAAGTCACTCCTGAGGCAGAGAGACAGGAGTAAAAAGGAATTTGCTACCTCCAACAATGCAAAGATTCCTTTTCAGAGGTCTTTTCCTCTTTAGGTGAAACACAGCCTATAGGCCAATGTAGATTTTCTGCTGAGAGAGAGACAAATCCTTCCTTCAAAGAGAGCACGCTTCGCTGGTCTGCCAGATCAAACCAGTTCTAGCCAGTCTTTACACACAGTCAAACTGATACAATACATCATGTGACCTCTCTCTCTTGCCATTGCCTAGGAAACAGGCTTACAGCTCGCACACACTGTTCCCAGAGAATATAAAAACTGCTCTCAGTCTTAAAGGCACACAGACCCCCTTAGTTTAAAAAAGACAGAGAAAAAAAACACTTCCATGACATAAAGTTGTACCTTTGTTTAAAAAGGGAGAGAGGGATAGACTGAATAACTATAAGCCAGTCTGTCTAACCTTGCTAGCAGTCAAACTATTGGAATCAATTCTGAGAGACAGGATAAACTGTCACTTAGAACGGCATGGATTAATCAAGGACAGTCAGCATGGATTTGTCATGGGAAGATTGTGTCTGACCAACTTGATTGAATTTTTCGAGGAGGGAACCAGAAGGATTGATAAGGGCAGTGCAGTTGATATGGTCCGCATGGATTTTAACAAGGCTTTTGACAAGGTCCTAGGGGGCAGACTGGTTAAACAAAATATTGCCCATGGGATCCAGGGAAATGTAGCAAGCTGGATATAAAATTGGCTCAGTGGCAGGAAATAAAGGGTAATGGTTGACGGGTGTTTTTGCAACTGGAAGGCTGTTTCCAGTGGCATTCCACAGGGCTCAATACTGGGTCCCCTGCTTTTTATGGTATATATTAATGATTTGGACATAAATGTATGGGGAACGATCAAGAAGTTTTCAGATGACACAAAACTTGGCTGCATGGTTGATCATGAGGAGGGAAGCTGTAGACTGCAGGAAGCTATCAATGGACTAAGTCAGATGGGCAGAAAAGTGGCAAATGGAATTCAACCCAAAGAAGTGTGCTGTGATGATTTGGCCAGGTCAAACATGGCAAAGGAATACACGATTAATGAGGGAATACTGAGAGGTGCAGAGGAAGGGAGGGACCTTGGAATGCATGCCCATAGATCCCTGAAGGTAGCAGGACAGATTGATAAGGTGGTTAATTCAGAAGGCATATAGAAACCTTTCCTTTATCAGCCGAGGTATAGAATACAAGAATAGAGAAGTTATGGCTGGAACTGTATAAAACATTGGTTAGGCCACATCTTGAGTACTGTGTGCAGTTCTGGTCACGTCATTACAGAAAGGATGTAATTGCACTAGAAAGGATACAGAGGAGATTTACGAGGATGTTGCCAGGACTGGAAAAATGCAGTTATGAGGAAAGATTGGATGGGCTGGTGTTGTTTTCCTTGGAAAAGAAGAAGCTGAGGGGAGATAGGAATGAGGTGTACAAGGTTGTGAGGTTGTGAAGGACTTTAGCAGCGAGATCATTGACTAGGGGGCATAGATTTAAAGTGACTGGTAGAAGGATTAGAGGGGAGATGAGGAAAAGTTTTTTCACCCACAGAGTGGCGGGGGTCTGGAACTCACTGCCTGAAAGGGTAGTAGAGACAGAAACCCTGAACTCAATTAAAAGGTGTCTGCATATGCAACTCCTTTAACCTCCAGGGATATGGACCAAGTGCTGGAAAATGGGATTCAGCTGGGTGGTTCATTTTTCAGTGGGTGCAGATGCGCAGGGCAGAGTGCCCTTTTTCTTTGCCATAAATTTATCTACATTTTCTAATTGCTCTAAATATCTGAAGGTAAGGAATGTGCAGGGATGTGAAGAGAGGGCAGGGGAGTGGCAGTACATGAATTGCTCCTTAAGAGGGCCAGCATGGACACGATGGATCAAATGGCCTTTTTCTGTGCTGTAATGATTCTATGATTCTATGAATGAGAATTTTCAAATTGAGGCGTTGCTGAATTAGGAGTCAATGTAGGTCAGCAAGCACGGGGTGATGGGTGAATGGGGCTTGGGGGGAGTTAGAATATGGGCAGCAGGGTTTTTGGATGAGCTCAAATTTATGGAGAGTTGAAGATAGGAGGCTGGTCAGGTGAGCATTGGAATAGTCAAGTCTTGTGTGTAGTAACAAATTTAAAGAACTGCTGCTATTCACTAAAGCTGAACAACCTTAAAGCCATACAACTTTGGAGCTGAAGAAATAACACAAACTTCATTGGAAAGATTTAAAAGAACAGTCCGAGGCTCAGAGAAATAAAGGTAGTACTGTCTGCTTTACAGGAAGAACCCTGGGGGTGATGCTGAGGGAGGTACACCTAATGAGGGGGTCCATCTAAGGACACATTCCACAGAAGTATGTTGTCGGTGGAGGCTGGGAGGATCTGACGAGCAGGTGAATGCTACAGAATATGTGTGGAGACCATCAGCAACAACAGGGAAAGCAGTGGTGTAGTGGTAATGTCACTGGACTAGTAATCCAAAGACCCAGACATGGGTTCAAATCCTACCACAGCAGATGGTGAAATTTGAATTCAATTAATAAAAATCTGAATTAAAAAAAACTAATCAAATGGTGATCATGAAACCACGTTTATTGTTGTAAAAACCCATCTGGTTCACTCATGCCCTTTAGGAAATGAAAACTGCCATCCTTACCTGGTCTGGACTACATGTGACTCCAGACCCACAGCAATGTGGTTGACTCTGAAATGCCCTCTGAAATGGCCTAGCAAGCCACTCATTTTCTCAAGGGCAATTAGGGATGGGCAATATATGTTGGCCTTGCCAGCAATGCCCAAATAATCCCTTGAACAAATAACAAAAAAGATGAAGGTTGGAGATGTAAAGGGATCCAGGATCCTTCCAGGGCATTAATGGTAAGACTATGACATCCCTCAACACACCAGGGAGAAGGTGATTGTAAATGGCAGACACAAGAAACATCTAACACTTTAAGGAGGTTTGTCAGGGTAAATATCCTGAATAAGTTTACTTCAAATATAATGGCATGTGTAAGATGTAACCTTCTACCCTTCACAGGTTATTCTATGGTTCGGATACATGAATTACGAGAAATAATGAGACAACACTCAAATTACTAGGTCTGGTAGGCATACCAGTTAACAATACAATACACCTGTTACTCGCAAATACATTACAAGAAGTTATACATATGATCACCCGGTGAACAGTCACTTCCTTTTGACTGGACCTTTTTTTTCCAAAAATACATTTTATTCATGAAAATTTGCAAAAAATACATAACAAAACAGTTCAAAACAGTTCAAGTTTGACATTTACGAAGGTGCATTAGAGATCAGATTCCTTAGATACAGAACATGAGTTGCCTCACAACTCTTTCCATTCCTTTTGATATGCAATATACATTTGCATTACTGTACTCTTCAGCAACTGACCATGTTGCTGGACTATAGCCCCGAATCACTGTTTACACTGTTTTCTATCCAAGGTGGGCATGGATCTTTCATTGACAGGAAAGGGAGGTTGGAAATGAGGCAGTAGTTTGAACGTTTGGAGGAGTAAGGGTTGTTTTTTGATGATGGCAGATTTGAAGGAAATGCGGACAGTGTTTTAGACCAGCTGTCTGCCATATCTGTTCAATCTGTATCCCTTAATGAGCGGAGATGAGGGCCATAATCAGGAAAAAGGCCAGGGTGAGAGAGAGTAATGGCAGCTGCAGAAATGTTGTGGTGAACAGAGAGCTGCAGGCTACACTGTTGGAATTTTGAAAGTGCAATTGTAAGTGAATTGGGGAAGAGTTTCTTTTCCAGGGTGGATACAGATGGAAGTAGGGATTGTAGGGAGAAACAGGATGTAGGTGGCTTAATATTGTGGGAGTAACAAGGTTATGTGAGTTGGAAAAGTCAAGGGGATGGCCATGAATATGGAATTTACATGGAGAGAGAGATTAAGGTCAGGCAGTGAATTAAAGGAGAGAGAACGTGATGAACTAAGATGGAGGCTGAAATCACCTAGGATAAGAAGTCACTTGGTGCAGAGGTTGAGGGAGGAAAGCTGTGAAACTATCTCAGTGAGAAAATTTTTATGGTCCTTAGGTGGGCAGTAGAGAATGAGGGTTTTAAATGGGAGGTGAGAGGGGTGGAACAAGGCAGAAGGCACAAAGGTAGATGGCAAATCAACTGTTAGCAGTGAATATCAACATCAGTTAAGAAATAAGCTTTCTATGGATCCTTTTATAACAGCAGCTATTCTCTCTTTATGCATTACCTCAGATAAGGAAACATGCAGCAAGACCTGGGAAACATTCAGGCTTGGCCTGATAAGTAGCAAGTAACATACATACCACACAAGTGCTAGGAAATGACTATAAATAACAAGAGAGAGTCTAACCATCTCTCCTTGACATTCAAAAGCATTACCATCATTAAATCCCATACTATCAACATCTGGGGAGAGGTTTACGATCAGAAGCTGGATATTCTGCTGTGAGTCACTCACCTCTTGGCTCTCCAAAGCCTTTCCACCATCTGCAAGGCACAAGTCAGTATGCACAGGAGTGTGATGGAACATTCTCCACTTACCTGGATGAGTGCAGTTCCAACAACACTCAAGAAACTCCACACCATCTATCACCTTAAACATTCACTCCCTCCACCATAGCACATCATAGCAGCAGTGTGTACCATCAACAAGATGCATTGCAACAATTCATCAGGGCTCTTCCATCCTGACTTGGAAATACATCACCATTCATTCACTGTTGTTGTGTCTAAAGCTTTGAAAACCCTGCTGAACTGCACTGTGAGAGACCTTCACCACAGGAACTGCAGTGGATCAAGGTGACGGTTCACCACCACCTTCTCAAGGGCAATTTAGAATGGCCAATAAATGCTGACCTTGGCAGCGGCACCCACATCCCACGAACGAATGAAGAGAATTCTGACTTTCACTTCCTGTTTAACAGCATTGGAAGCCCATCCTATCTGGTCAGGATTTATTTCCATTGTTAATCATGGAGAATGGGAACACTGACACCACCACATCATTACTGCCTTGTTTAAAATATACCAACACATTTCTGGAGAATGTGTGTCTGGCGCCAGTTAGAAGTAACGCCAGAAAATTGTTGGATCAAAATGGCGAGGGATTCCATGTTAAAGGCCCCCATTCTGTTTGCTATCCCAGTGCCAGACAATATGAAGGGAAAAATGCAAGCTTGTAATTCCTGAAGTGTAGTCTTTTATCAATGAAGTTTTTATAGATTCAGTACTACTTTTAGATTAAACGCTTTGGCCAGCCCTCCCAGTGGCTCCACATTTTTATTCTAAATCGCCCAGATGAGGTAGGTTCCATGTTCAATCCTCAATCCAATCTGGGTTAGCTGATCTCACCTGGGTCTGCAGTGAATTTAGTGTCAGTTATAGAGGGGGAAATTGGCAGTCAGTTTTCCTGTCAACATTCATAGACATAAAAAAAGACTACCTGAGAAGAATGATATGCATTTATATAACGCAAAGTACTTTTGAAGCACGGTCACTGTTGTAAATGTGGGAAACACAGCAGCAATTTGTGCACAGCAAGCTTCTGTAAGCAGCAATGTTATAATGACCAGATAAGCTGTAGTAGCGGTGATGGTTGAGGACCTGAGTAAAATTTGGGAGGCTGCCCAATGCCCATGGAACTGTATACTCACAATAAGCAAATCTTTTCAAGAGCAAGGATAAAATTGACAAAGGCAAAAACTACAATCTCACTCATTTAAAGGGTCAAACTGACCCTTAAAATTATAAGTGGCTTGGTCTTTGAAAATGCTCAAGTTTAGCTGCTCGGTGTAACATTATTCTTGACACAGAAGAGAAAGAAACTGCAAATCATGGTCTTGCTCTGTGCAGCGCATTAGTATGCAAGATGTGGGGACCTAAATTGACCTTTTCCTGGTGCAATCCACAAGCTTCACTCGACTGAGAGCGCTTTGAAAATAGTGCTATTAATAAGTATGTCAAGTGTATTAAAGGTCTCTCTTTGTACCAGAAGAAATCAATTTTAAAAAGAGAAGTACCTATAATTTTAGAATTAATTAATATGCATTATATGCCACAAGTTTTTAATTGAGTCATTATACTAGGACATTAGGAGGAGAATAATTTTAATAACATTTTTCTTCTAATATTTCAGCATCTAATGCCACTTCATCATCTTCATGAATGACACCTAGACCTAATAGCGCCTTTGGAAAGCTGCTATACAAGCATCAAGTAAATTGCTCTTATTTTTTATTCTCAAAATGCAAGATGGATTCACTTATTTATGGTTAAATATGCAACATTTGATAAATGTTTATGGTCTGTAATAATTTATTCCTCATTGTGGTAATAAAGGGAGTCACATTCTGTTCCTGATTTAGGAGTGACTGGAGATTTGCCGAATTTTATGACATCCGAAACATAATTAAAGGCTGATATTGTATCATTGTGAAAGGCTGAGTTACATAAAACTCACCTGAGAATACTCAGTGTTCCCAATGATAAGTTGCTTCTTGTAAAATGATACCAGGTTATTTTACTTTGGGGAGATATGTGGCATTTTGGATGTGAAGCATATCGACCATTTTACATTTGAAGTGTTTAGCTGCAAAGGCTTGTGGAATTTGTTCAAGTTAATCAAACTCAGCTAAAAGATAACATGGTGTGACCCTGATATGACCTACAGCCTTTTTTTAAGCAACCTTATTTTAATTAAAAACAAAGTCCGCAGAAGTACCAATCTGTGTCATCTACAACTCGACACAAATTACATAGCTCTTTTACACCAGAACAAATTCATTATTCAGTTTGGTCTGTGTCACCAGATGAAAAACTTGATAATATGAATTTTTGTGGAATAGTAGTTAACTCTTTGCTGTTGCTTAGTCATTTTTTTCATTGTAGAATAGCCAATTAAAATAAGCCTTGAGGGAAAATGATCAAGATGTTAAAAACATGTATTCCATTGCAGTCCATTCACTTGCTATTTAGCACCTTGAGGACTGCAACATAGGTTTGTGTCTAGTCCATGAAAAATGCAGACTTCTAATTTTACATTCTCTCTTATTTGCCTACTGCTAACCGTTACGGGGAGATGGAAGATGATAGGGATGGCTGCCCCTTTTCCACCTCTCGACTGACCGAAAACAACGTAATTTTAAAAGAAGTGTTTTAACCCCTGAGTCCTTAAATTGTTAAGAACAGACAAATGACAGGTTTTCTCGTAAGTTTTAAAAGAAAAATAAATGTTTATTATTCAACACCAGAAATATATGCACCTACACCCACTCTCACACTCATGCAGATACACACACACCCAAGAAGAGATAGAGATGATAAAATAACACGCGTTTAGGTCTTATGAATTTTAAGAGTTCTCTGTTCCATTTGCCTTTCCCCAGATGAAAACTTGAAATGGTGCAGTCCTGTAATTTATTCCTTGCTCGCTGAAGGAAAAAAAACTTGGGAGGTTTAGAAGGATGGTTGCACTGTTGCAGATTTCTCTTGTTATATTCCAGTCAAAGTTCTGTGGTAAAACTCTGGTATGATTTCTCAGGTGGGGAGTTCACCACTCCTGTCTCTGCCTATACATAACTTAAAAGCTGGTGGTGTTAGGCAGGTCCTTTCTCTTTGATGGGACAGATGTTTTTCCCCTCTGTCCTTTGTTTCCCCAGAATATACCTTTATTAAAACGCATCAGAAAATCAATTTCTGTCATGTGACCAGAGTTTCAGTTCCATTGAATTTATAAATAGTTTCTGATGTTAGGCCATTGTCAGACAAAGGAGTTTAGGTGTCACTCAATCACATACCATCTTGGTAAAGTAGAGCTTTTCACACCCATTCTCTGGAGCTCAAACTTGGAGTCAAAAAGTCTACCACAGTATTGTTAATCCAATTGGTTGGAGAGATGCAATCATTACCATAGAAAGGACTTTGCAACTTAATGACTTCTCAAAGATATGTCCAGAAAGATCATTTGCATTTTAATGACTTCGCCAAGAATTGTCCAGACATGAAAATTAGCTCAGGGTTCTTGCAGTTTCATGTATATTGGCAGGAAAGAGAAGGTCACCTGACCTCTCAACTTCATTTTGTTTTGCAGGAAAACTATCCATTTCGGGTTTATTTCATAAGTTCATTTTATAGTTCCTAAGTTCGTTTTGTGTGAGCATGACACAACTGTGTTGAAAGATCGTTTGGATTGGAAGTCACAAAGGATGCAAGAATTTACCTGGTCCTCCTTCATCATGTTAGGGGACGGGAGGCACAATGCTTTACAGCACCTACCTCACAGTAATTCAACGTGGATTCAAAGCCAGCTCAACTATCCTCCCTCGGTCAGCTGTGACCCTCCTAAGTAAATTAAGTGTGAGTATGAGGTTGCCTATAACACAGCACAAAAAATTGATGCCTAATTTGAGAAATTCACTTGTATAAATCTGACATAGTTTTAAAATTTTCTGAGCAATTAGTCACCATCTTCAGGAGAGGAGAGGAGAAAATTTAAAAAAAAATTCTAACAATAAAGCAAATAATTGTGTAACAAAGCACAAATTACAGACATGAAAGTGAAGAGTGACCAATGTTTTTGCAGTCATCTTGTAAGTAGTAACATAGGATGATAGAAAAGGCAGAGTCGAGTATTGAAGCCCAAACTACTTTACAATTACACAATTCATATCCAAAAGCCATACTACAATATCATTTTCATTTACTGATACAAAAATCAAGCTTGAGACCCTATAATTCTAATATTCTGTACATACTTTACAAAATATAATTTATTTAGAGGCATGAATATTTGCACATTTTACTGTATTTGTGACCACTCAGTTCAACTCTACATGACATTATGATTTTATATATGGCTTTATGAAAAGTGCCACACATCATTTTTCCTTTTGCAAAGCAGTTCCAGCTGATTCACTGCAATAGACTACCACATGCATTAATTCTACAGTATGAATTTTTCTCAGCTCAAGTTGAAAGACATGTCTAGTTAGAGCCTAAAGAAAATGCTGCATTCTTTCTTCGTAAGCTCATTAAGCAGCAGTAGCACCATTTGTTCAATTAAATTGCGCCACAACACATATTCTCCCTGCATAGAATTTGACATAAATACAGTTACTAATCACCAAGTTTTTTTTTATGTTTTCATTATACTTTACAACTGATTCTTCCAAACCAAGAGCAGGTACTTAGTTTGAAAGCAAAATACTGCAGATGCTGGAAATATGAAATAAAAACAAAAAGTGCTAGAAATACTCAGCAGGTCTGGCAGCATCTGTGGAGAGAGAAGCAGAGATAACATTTCAGGTCTGTGAGTTCTGATGAAAGGTCACAGACCTGAAACATTAACTCTGCTTCTCTCTCCACAGATGCTGCCAGACCTGCTGAGTATTTCCAGCACTTTTTGTTTTTATTTCAGGTACTTAGTTTCTTGGGTTTCTGTGGACACAGAAGAGCATAGTAATCCTATAGAGTTTCAGACTTTGCAATCACTGATGAGGGCCAGCATTAATAAACATGACCAAAGGTATGCAAGGCTAAATGTGCTTCTTGCTGCAGTGGCATTTCGATATGAGAAGACCCGTACATTTGTAAAAAACAAAACACTGCGTTGAAATTCTGAATATGAACGAGTTTTACAATTTTAAAACAATAGGAAAGTAAATTGCAAGGTTTAAATGTGCGTTCTCTCACAATTATATCATGCAAGGGCATACGTAGATGTTTTTGCCATTAATAAGGACACAGCACTAAGCCCAATTATAATGAAAAGGGTAGCATAAACTTTGAGAAATTCAGCTGTTATAAAGAGCGGGAACAATTCTTTAAATGTAAAACAAATAACTCGTGATGGCTGTTTCTGATCAATTCGGTACAGTTTGCTAAATAACAAAGTTAACTAATGGATAATGATTTAATTTGCAGTTTCTCCCCTCTGAAACTCTGTTGTAAACTAGTCAAATGAGAGAAATAAAGAACTCTTCTTAGTGATAGTGGGCTGACTTTTACTGACCCCCTAATGTTAGGGGTCATCGGGGATGGGGTGGGGTGGGGCTAGGAAAATACTTGTGGGAAAGGTCCACCACAACCCCTGGTGCCGGGAAGGCCCAGTCCCATTTTACTTGCGGCAGCGGGACCTCAGTGTGGCCCCCTCCGCCGCTTGGCAGCGGCACCCCAATTACCATATGTAAAGCGCTACTTATCTTGCCTGATTATGCATCCCGCTGCCTCTTGCTCCACTGTTCCGCATTTTACATTGAACGGGCAGCTGCCACATGGCGTCTCGTTCACAAATGAGAAAAGCCAATGGGTCAGCAGAGGTAGGAGTACACGCTCACAGTGCAGGTAAGTCTGGATATACCGGGGTCTCAACTCTGCATATTTGAAGGGAGGTGGGAGGGGCAATGGGATTACTGGGAGCACAGCTCTTCTGGAATGAAGGGAGGTACTGCATACCCTCCCTCCGTAAACGGTGGCCGCTCTGTTCCATTGATTGTTTGTGTTTATAAAGGAGCAATGGCACTCCAGTCGCCCTGTGTGTGGGGAGGGTGCCAGAAAAGGTAGGCTTGTAAAGGTTATCTGGCTGGTGCGGCAATTGATGCAGCTGTTCACAATCTTAATGTGGAGATGCTGTGCCACTCTTAGTGGGAGCTAAGACCAGCAATGGATGCCACACCACATATTTGATGCACAAAAGCACCTGATGTACCAACAACAATGCCTGCCCTGTTAGGAACCTTGGAAGAAGTGACGGATACAACTTTATTTGTGACTTGGAGATGGGTGTGGCTCATCCTATATCGTCTGATCTGCTTCTCCTAACGATCCGTATGCACCGCAGGTAAAATCAACAGGCAGGTGCAGCCCATGTAGAGGCCCCTATAGAACGCAGCACATCTAAAGGCCCTGCATGACATACCAGCGGATGTCAGATTGTCAGTGTCAGAGGTGACTGCGGATGTCGAGAGAGGCAGTGACAGTTCTCTGTTCCCTGCTCAACAATGACCTGCACCCCATAGGCTTCGGTGAGCATTCTATGCCTGTTGCCCTCCTAGTGACAGTGGCTCTTAAGGTTTATGCCAATGCATCATTTCAGGGGTCCACAGGAGACCTTTTTGGGGTCACACAGTCAGCAGTGCACCGCTGCATCAGGGAGGTCACCGATGCCCTGTACCGGAGGGCCAGTGAGTATGTCCGCTTCAGGATGGACCCTAACAGCCAGGCCCAGAGGGCCATTGGTTTCGGCACCATTGCCGGATAACCAAAGATGCAAGGGGTCATAGCCTGCACCCATGTGACCATCAGAGCTCCAGCCGGGCTAGTAGCTGCATATGGTAACATGAAAGGATTCCACTCAGTCTAGGTACAGCTGGTATGTTATCACTGGAAACGCTTCATGCAAATCTGT
Source organism: Heterodontus francisci (assembly GCF_036365525.1). Lineage (NCBI taxonomy): Eukaryota > Metazoa > Chordata > Chondrichthyes > Heterodontiformes > Heterodontidae > Heterodontus > Heterodontus francisci. The sequence continues at coordinate 94,854,296 of NC_090377.1, read as the reverse complement.
GCCGGCTTCTCAGGCAGATGCCATGACACCTGGATCCTGCGCCACTCCCAGGTGCCCGTTGCTGTTCAGTGAACTGGCTCAGATGGAGGGGTGGCTTCTCGGAGACAAGGAATACCCCTTGCAGACATGGCTCCTGACGCCGGTGAGAAACCCCACTACTGCTGAACAGGAGAGATACAACGCCAGCCATGGAGCTACAGGAGCCACCGTTGAGCAGGCGATCAGCATGCTGAAAATGTGCTTCTGCTGCCTGGATGAATCAAGTGATGCCCTGCAATACGAGGCAGAAAGGGCAGCTTCTTTCATCGGGGGAGGCCTGACATGAAGAGGAGAGACATCAGCAGGAATCCTCCTTGGACTATGAGGATGTTGAGGACTTACAACAGGAAAGGTGCAGAGGAGGTCAGAGAGCATCCAGGCACTGCATGCAGGGCGAGCAGCAAGCAATAGATGCACGGCAACGCCTTATTGATCAAAGGTTCTCCATGCCATAGGAACCACCATGGGCTCTGCAAGCCACATAGCACCCTCATTCACCTGTTGTGCAGCAGCCTGCATCTGCAGCATCTTTGCATCCACCATTACTAGCAACTGAGCAGACTGAGCCATTGTCCATGTTACTGGACATCAGAAAGGTCACAGACCTGAAATGTTAACTCTGCTTCCCTCTCCACTGATGCTGCCTGACCTGTTGAGTATTTCCAGCATTTTCAGTTTTTATTCCAGATTTCCAGCATCTGCAGTATTTTGCTTTTATTATAGTAGGCATAAATGGGTTGTTTTTGCGTTGGCAAGCTGTAAATAGTGGAGTTCCACAAAGATCAGTGCTGGAGCCTCAACTATTTACAATCTATATCAATGACTTGGATGAAGAGACAGAATGTATGGTTGCTAAATTTGCTGATGACACAAAGATAAGTAGGAGAGAAGTTGTGAAGAGGACATATGGGGCTCTATTTTAAGAGTCCGCTGCCGAAGTAGGTGGTGGATGTAATAAAATGTGGCGTGCCTGTACAGACACCATGTCACAGAACCACCGCGATTTCAAACGTGATGGTTCATATGCATGGCCACAACATCCGCCCCCCGTGATGATGTGGAGGGGGCAGGCAAACTGCCGCAGGCAACGGCGTCCGGGGCTAATGTGCAGGCACCATTTTAAAGAACTTAAAGCCCTCAATGGAAATTTAAAAATTAAAGGGCCAGGTCAGTTCAATTACCAAAAAACAGAATTAAGTTACCTTTAAATTCATTTTCCCACCACCCCCATCCCCCCGCCCACCGCAATGGCATTTCCAGACAGTCGTGCCCTTTTCCCATCCGGATTTTGAATAATGAGAATTTGCCCTTTTCCCCACCGAAGATTTGGCAACTTTGCCCTTTACCACTTCCCATCTCCCTCCCTGACCAATCCACATCGTTGTTTTTCCACTCCCCCTACCCCGCACAAAGAAAAAATACTCCTCCCCACTCCCCACAGGTGTCACACCACGTTTCCCCGAATGGGGATTCAAAGGCGTGGCATTGTCGGCTGCCCGAATGAAGATCGGTGCAGCGATTAAGGTGGTGATGGTACCCTCATTAAATCGGGTATGTAAATTAGTCTATATATTGACCAGGGGGTCCCGTCGCTGAGTGACGGCACGGCTGCCATGAGGTCTCACCACCGACACCGAGATCGGCACGTGGTCATAATGATCTTCAGTGCCCCCCCGCCACCGTTCCCACAGTGGAAGGGCTTTAAAATCCAGCCCAAGGAGTCTGCAAAAGGATATAGACAGGTTAAGTGAGTGAGCAAAGATTTGGCAGATGGAGTATAATGTGTGAAAGTGTGAACTTATCCACTTTGGCTGGAAGAATAGCAAAGCAATATATTATTTAAATGGAGAGAGATTGCAGAACTCTGAGATGCAGAGGGATCTGGTTGTCCTAGTACACAAAACAAAAAAGTTAGCAGGAACAGCAAGTGATTAAGAAGGCAAATGCAAGGTTGTCGTTTATTGCAAGAGATGCTTTACTACAGTTGTACAGGACATTGGTGAGACCACATCTAGAATATTGTGTACAGTTTTGATCTCCTTACTTAAGAAAGAATATAATTGCATTGGAAGCAGTTCAGAGAAGGTTCACTTGACTGATTCCTGGGATGAGAGCATTATCTATGTGGAAAAGTTTGGACAGGTTGGGTCTGTATACATTGGGGTTTAGAAGGATGAGAGGTGATCTGATTGAAACGGATAAGATCCTGAGGGGACTTCATGGGGTGGATGTTGAAAGGATGTTTCCCCTTGTGGGAGAGACTAAAACTAGGGGACACAGTTTAAAAATAAGGGGTCTCCCATTTAAGACAGAGATCAGGAGAATTTTTTTCTCTCAGAGGATCGTGAGTCTGTGGAACTCTCTTCCCAGAGAGCGGTAGAGGCAGGGTCATTGAATGTTTTTAAGGCAGAGGTAGACAGATTCTTGACAAACAAGGGAGCCAAATGGTATCGGAGGTAGGCAGGAAAGTGAAGTTGAGACCACAAACAGATCAATCATGATCTTATAGAATGGCGCAGCAGGCTCGAGGGGCGGAATGGCCTATTCCTGCTCCTAGTTTGTATTTTTGTATGGCCCTTAATGGGCCACTTAAGTGGCCTCGCAGTGTACTTCCCGTCCACCATGGTGCCCGCTGCGGACAAAATGGCATGGGGCAAGAAAACATCAGACACGCTGCCTGACACCATGCCACACCATTTTCCCTGACCCCCAACTTCCCAGCCTGTCTCCAAGGACCTGATAACATCCAGCTCGTATGTTTCCACCTACAGGATCAAGTTACCTATTTAAGAGGTTTCACTATCTTCATTATGCAATAATATAATTAATTTGGCTTTTTCTTGTGCTAACTATCTCCCTTATTAATATCCAAAAATAAATATATATATAGCCTTAAGCAGAGGAAGAAGTTGAATTTTATCTTCAGAATTTAAATGAAATGACTGAAGATCTATTTTCTTATGTATTAATTTACTTTGCTGTAAATAAACTTTCTCATTAAACCTCTGCGCTACCTTATTAATGTACAGTCAAAACCTGTTAAGAAAACATTGGTTAACATTACGACCTTTACACCCTGAGTGTAAAATGTTCCAATTTCATCTCACTCTTGATACAACAGGAGGACAATACTAAAGAGCTTATATTGTATGATCACAATTTCATCCTACTGCAGTTTTGGTGATCTCGTTAGGTTTTCACTGCACTCTAAAAAAGAGGGCAGCAGTGTCACACATCTATATTACTGAACAGAAGCTGTCAGTATTCAAAAAACGTATCCTCTACTTTACTGAAAGGTGGCTGTTTCAGAACCAGAAGTCAATTAACTGAGGGCTGCTGCTATTTTGGAGATGGAAGAATGTAGAAAAGCCAACAGTCACAATGGCATTAAATATAAGTTGCATGGTGATATTTTTCTGAGATAATGTTTTGGTAACACCAATTGTATTATAGGCTGCTAATTGCATGATCATTTTTTAATGTTTTTCTAAACAAGAAAAAAGCTTCCCTTGCAACTTTATAATGAGGACAATTCCTCTTTAAAGACATTTTGAAGAACTCACAGGTTTTTCTGATGATAAATATTCTTCATAACTCAGTGTCATTTTTGTTCTTATAAAAAGACTTGATTAAAAAGATTCTCAAATCTATGCAGTAAAAAAGGGCATCAATTTCTGTGCTATTATTACAAGTTGAAAGATGACATGAAATAGAGAGCAGTGGAATCAGTTGTTCTCCACATGTGAGCCAGTGATTGAGGTAGCCACAACATACCATAAAAGTGTCAACATTTAATTTTCTCCAAAATAATATGTGCTTTTAATGGAAACTAATTTGGTAAAAAATTATTCCCTAAAGACATGCAACATTTAAAAGTTTCATGCAAATGAAAGCTGCACAATCTTCTTTTTAACTGAGACTATTAAACATTTTCATGTACAGCAATTAAAACATTTATATTGCCACAACAGATTCAAATGGTAATGTGCTAGTGGACAATGGGCCATAATTTTCTGTGAGAATATAGACTTTGGGTGGAGTTAGTTTACTCTGAGAAAATTGAGAGAAACTAGCCTTACAATATGCATTTCTGTTCTCTCTAATGAAAATGTGTTTAAGGCTCTGAAAGCATATGTTAATGATGGAGAAGTGCTAAATGGCTGGAGAACTGAAGCTATGCTATACTTGGAATGAATTATCTTTCTTAGCATTTGTTAAATATAGTCTTGCGTGATGGCAATATGACCCTCTCTGGGGTCCAGAGTCCTTTATGCAGAAGCTTCCAGAATTTCTAAATGAATGCTTCCTCATTAAGATGAGTGACAGATGAATGGTCCCCATCTGGTTCAGAAATGTACCTGGTTTGCAGCTGTCAGAGAGTATTCTTTACAGAAGACTCACCCATCTACTCAGACGGAAAGAAAAAATATCATCTGCTCATATTTAACATCACCTTATTATAGGCCAGCAGATGAGCCACTTCTCAAAGCCATGATAATATTAATATATTAATATCCCAGACCATAACTTGGCATATAGGACGATTATCATTGTGTGAAGGCAATTACATACCATAGCAAAACATGTGATCTATGTGCCAAGGTCAACAGAAGATTCTACTATTGGTCTGGTGAATAAAGTCCCCATTCAATGTGCAAACTTCAAGCTTGCAGATTTGATTTCCAAACTGTACTGTATTAGCTGATTTCAGCCAGTTGGATGCAACATTGGTTCAACTGATCTGGGCTATGGAGGGGAGGAAAGTAAGGCAGAGTTTCTGTCGTGGTTTGCTATCCCGTGACCTCTGATGGAATTGGAGTAGACATGAGGGGCAGAATTTTACCAGCCCCTCAACGTTGTGGGTTGTGGCAGGTAGGCCCATAAAATACTTGCAGGAGAGGCCCGCCATGACCCACGACGCGGAGAAGGCCCCGCTGCATTTTACTGGCATCGACGAGGCCTTGGTGTGGTCCCCCATTGCCTTCATTTACATATTATAATTGATTAAAACAAAATGCAAATCAACCTACCTGGTCCCGGCAGCCGTCCCACACTGATTTTATGCGGGCCTTTGGAGTTCCGAAGCACGACAGTGGTGGGGAGTGGGGGGGAAGGCGTTGAAGGACAAATGTGAAGAGGTTGGGGGGGGAGGAAGTTCAGGTTGGGACTAAAATCAATTTTCTGCATACAGGCCAATAAAAAAAAACCATTGTGGGGGTGGGGAGAGGGAGTTGAGAAAGGGCCTCCAGCTTTTAATATGTTTTTTATGAAAATGAACAATAATATGCCTTTAAAAATTCAAATTTTTGCTAAGGTCTTGAAGCCCTTTAAAAATAGCGCCGGTGTGGTGGTGCCGGACGCCATTATCAGGGATCAAGTGGACGCCCCTTCGATGTCATCGGGGGTGGCTGTTCCACCTCCTCCATTTAAATGAGGCCCCATGCATAATATTGAGGGGGCTCAGTGGCGGCTGATGCGCGCGGGCACGCCGCCGACATCAGAGTGCGCGGCCGCGATCTGCACGCACTCGTAAAATTCAGCCCAAGGTGGGAGCTGGAGCAGGTTCACATGCTAACCTCTATATGTGAACGACCTGCTAACACTAACTGGGAGGATTTCTGTGGAGGAATCTCCCACCCACTTCAATCTTCAGGAAAGGAGCTGTGGAAACTCCAAAAAAATGTCATTGCAGGTTTTTCTGGATGTTTCTGCAACTTTTCCACCAAAGTTGTGATAGACAAATGGAACAACCTCTATAGAAATTCAGCCCGCTTACTGTTTAGGCTCACATATGAAGAATGATCACTCAAGTGCACGACTGAAGGGTCACCAGCCTCACCTGGAATCATAACCCAGCAGAGGTCAATGTCTTCATCTGAGGAGTGGTTAAAAAAGGGTTACATTGGAAAAGTCATGTTTTACAAAATGGAAGTTTGTGTTGGCTTATTAATAGTGTAGAGCTACTAAGTAAGATAAAAAGTTTGCAATTTGCCGGGCTTTGATTATCACCTGGCACTACACATAAGGCCAGCTGATTTGACCTGGTGTTGAGTCAGTCTTCACCAGACTCTGACCTATACCGAATTAGTTGATGTTACTAGAGGTGGTGGTAATGGCGCTATAATTGGCTTCAGTGCTCCTGGGTTAAAAAAGGGAAAGTCAGCCAGGGTTTCAGCTTCTGATCACTGACCCAGTGACCCTGATGGATGTGTGTGTATTTCAGGTGAGGACAGGTCTCATCATCAAGGCTGATACGTGAGTAATGGCCACTGACGACTGGGAAAAGGAAGGGAAAAATACTTATTTTCTCTCAGATTCTGTAATGAAATATATGTTACTTCTACAGTATAAAAGCTACTTCCTGCAATAGCACTTGACAATGCATACAGCACTTCAACAATTAAGAATAACATCAGTGAGCCATTTTATTTTCATCCAAATTGGAAAAGCTTAGTGTTAAGACACTGATTCTTAGCATTTTAAAGTTTCCTTTGAGATAACATAAAATAGAGAGCTAGAGCACTTGGATATGCATATTTTTAATTAAAACTATCCATAACACAGAACCTGGACCTAAATTTTCTAGTGGACGTTTTTGCACAGGAAGCTTAGGGAGTAAGCCATAAATGTTTACAAGCTAGTGGAACCATTTGTTTATTCACAAGCAAAAGATAATCACTTTTGGTTCTTATGTTCAGCCTGTGCTGCATCATTCATGTTATTCCATTTCCCTGTTCAGAGTGCCCCAAAGATTAAACTCCTTTTGTTAAGTAAATCAAAGCATAGTACATCAGTGTATCAACGGGTTCATGATGGAATAGTTAGACACAGTGCTCAGCCCATGATTTTCCATTAGTTTGAGATCATTGCATTAGTCATTTTGGATTGAAGGTGGGACACATTCCCACTGGGACAGATTTTACATTCGGTGGCGGCCGTAACAAGGGCAGCCTGTACGCATGGGCAGCACTGCATGGAGCCACAATGATATCAGATGTGGCGGCTCATTTAAATGGCCAGGCCGGACAAATCCCTTGATGGACTGGAGGGGGCGGATGGTCCATCCCCAGCAATGGTGTCCGGCGCCCCTGCACAGATGCTGATGCCATTTTTGAAGGGTTTCGAGCCCTTCCATTTAGTTTAAATATTTAAAAAGATAGTCATTTATAATTTATTTAAAAAAACTAAATAAATGTTTCTAGCCCCCTCCCCCCCCCACAATAACCATACGATTCATACCTTGCCTTCTCACCCCCGCAAAATACTTACCTTGTGTCCCTGACATCCCCGCCCCCAAAGTTCATAAACTTTTAACTTCACCCATTCCAACCGTCCTCTGCACCAATCAGATTGGTTTGACCCCGCTCCCTCCACAGAATGTAAATTCTGCTCCCGTTGCCGAGCAGCGGGGTGGGGAAGGGGGTGCCATGAGGCCTCGCTGCCACCAGTAATATTGGGCCGGGCCATCCCGGCGTGATGTCCGTGGCGGGCCTCTGCCGGAGGCATTTGCCGGCCCCCACCGCACCCCCCTCCCCACCACGAACCCCCCCCCTCCACCGACGTCCTGGGGCCTGTAAATTCCAGTCCGGTGTCACAAATCATCACAGAAATGCTTACATTTTCCCTCTCGTTCCTGTAATGTGACATGTACATCCATCTGTAAAATATTTCTTGTTATTGTCTTTTGCTGAGTATGGTTAAATGACAGAATTATATTACATTTTCAGTGGATGCTTTTGTAATTCTATCTTTTAATCACCCATTTTGAAGTTATTTTTCTTTCTCTCTTTAGTTTCCTCTGTGTCATACAGTGGGGAGGCCCAATGAGCAACCTGGTCCTGAGTCCCCTGCCAACAATCCATGTTTGATACTGGTGGCTCCCATAGAATGTAGAAGCTAATAGGATGAGAGGACCATTGTGCATGTGCCAGGCTGATAGTTTGATTGAGATCAGGAACTTACCTATTTAGGGAATTATGGAAACAAATCTGCATTGTAGTATTATGTTACATGGACCATATTGGCACATCATTGGACTGTGATACTGGATCACCTTGTAATAAACTTCTAAAAACACAGTTTAAGGGGGACTAAAAGCTTGCTATGTTTTGGATTTTGGTGCAGTCTTCAAAGAATTAATAGGATTTCTCCAAGGAGCATTCATTTTTACCATGTTACTTAGTACATCATATTCACTACTGAATTCAGACTTGAATTTTGAGACAGAGTTAATTTTCCTACAGGGAAATTATGCTGGAATAATTACTAGCCTATGTTGCTAAGATACACTGCTTTTCCTTGCTTCATTACCTCTAACTGTGCTGCAGCCTTCTGCATTTTAATAAGGTACCAGTATATTTGTTGTCCAAATGCAACAGATAATAATCATCATGAATAAAAATACACCACAATTCCTTTAATGTCAAATAAGCACAGACATGGACCTGAATGTATTCAATTGTGTTAGACTGTATACTTTCTCCCTAAAATGTACATTGAAGTAAATGGAACACTGGATGATAAAAGTATCATAGTTATAGTTGTATTTATTGTGTAGCCTGTTGGGAGTTATTGTGGTGCAATGAGAAAATATATAGAAGAGCAAAAGAAACAATGGAATGAAGAAAGACTGGTCCGTCCATGGAATCCATCCTGCTACAGACCAGGTATAATCTGCCCTATCATGGATTCCACCTAATCCATTTATTCCCAAGAGGAAAGTTTCTGCAACATTTCTACATTCCCCCTAAAACTTCTGAATTTCCATCTAACCTTACATCCAAAATTATTAATTCTTTACTGGTTGTCTTCCTTGGCATGACATTTCAGTGGTTCAGCAGCTCAGTAATCATCATATTCCACAGGGTATTCAATCAGCTCTATACTGATCCTCATAAATCTATCTCATGTTCTCAAACTTAGCTTAAAGCTGATTAATACTGTGTTGTGTGGTACTACCAGCGTGCTAAATGGAATAGATTCAGAACAGGTCTAGCAGCTTAAAACTGGGCATCCATGAAGTTCTGTGGGCCATCAGCTGCAGCAGAATTGTATTCAACCATAATCTGTAACTCATGGCCTGGCATATCTCTCAATCTACCATTACCATCAAGCCAGGGGACCAACCCTGGTTGAATAAAGAGTGTGGAAGAGCATGCCAGAAGCAGCACTAGGTGTAACTGAAAATGAGGTGACAATGCAGTATTAAATGCATGCTAAACAGTGGAAGCAGCACCTTATAGACAGAGTAAAGCAATCCCCAACCAACAGATCAGATCAAAGCTCTGCAATCCTGCCACATCCAGTCGTGAATGGTGGTGGACAATTAAACAATTAACCAGAGGAGGAGGTTCCATGAACATTACCATTCTCAATGATGGCAGAGCCCAGCACATGAGACCATCTTCAGCTAGAAATGCCAAGTGGAGGACCCACCTCACCCTCCTCCTGAGGTCCCCACCATCACACCAGCCAGTCTTCAGTCAATATAATTCACTCTACGATAACAAGAAATGGCTGAGTGCACAGGATATGGCAAAGGCTATGGACCCTGACAACATCCCGGCTGCAGTGCTGAAGATTTGTGCTCCAGAACTAGCTGCAGCTATAGCCAAGCTATTCTGGTACAGCTACAGCACTGGCATCAACCTGACAAAGTGGAAAATTGCCCAGCTATATCCTGTCCATAAAAAGCAGGAAATCCAATCTGGCCAATTATTGCCCCACAAATCTACTCTCAATCATCAGCAAAGTGATGGAAGGTGTTGTTGGCAGCAGTTGGCACTTACTCACTGTTGATTCTGCCCGGATCACTCAGCTCCAGACCTCATTAAAGCTTTGGTCCAAACAGACAAAATAGATCAATTCCAGAGGTGAGGTCAGAGTAAATGGCCTGGTGTCGGGCAGCATGCCTGATGTTTTCTTTCCCCCATACCATCTTGTCTGCGGTGGGCACTGTGGCAGATGGAAAGTCCTCAGGGAGGCCAATTAAACCACTTGAGTAGCCACTTAAGGGCTGCTTTCCACTTTTCGTTGGCATTTAGCCAACATCGGAGGGGCCCGTTGCCACGTGGAGACACCACCAGTTAAAACTTGGCAGCCACCTAACGAGCTTGGGGCTGTGTCTCTCCTCTGGGGGCAATCCATGGCCCACACAGGCCCACCCTCAGCAGCAATGGCCGCCCCCATAGAGCTGTATAAATCATTGGTTAGGCCACAACTTTAGTACTGTGTGCAATTCTGGTCACCTCAATTCAGACCTGCTAAACTGGCTCTAATGATCCCGACCCCACTTACCTTGGTCCTGGGATCTCCTCCATTGGCGCTGCTTCAGGCCTCCTGCAGTATTGACAGTGGCCACCACTCCTGATGGCATTGCTGAGCTTCCGGCCCTCTGATTGGCTGGCAGCTCTTGGAGGCAGGATTTTGTTCCTTTAAAGGACAGCATCCCCTATGGTGGGCAGTTAATTGCCTGCTCACGATTGAATGCGGCCAGGGGTCCAATAGTGGGCTGAAAAAGGGTCATTCCCCTGCCTTCCAGTCTTTCACCAGGATCCCTGTCGCCAAAATAAAATCCAGCCCAACATTTAGGCTTGGGCTTATATGTGGCAAGTAACAGTCACAGCACACAAGTACCAGGCAATGACCATCACCAACAAGAGAGAATCTACCATCTCCCCTTGATGTTCAACAACATTACCATTGCTGAATCTCTAACCATCAACATCCTGGGAGGGTCACCATTGACCAAAACGTTAACTGGTTGCGCCACATAAATATTGTGGGTACTAGAGCAGGTTGGAGGCTGGAACTTCTGTGGTGAGTATCTCACCTCCTGACTCTCCAAAGCCCAGCCTCCATCTATAAGGAACAAGTCAGAAGTGTGATGGAATACTCCCCACTTTCCTGGCTGAGTGCATCTCCAACAACACTCAAGAAGCTTGGCACAATCCAGGTCAAAGCAGCCTGCTTGATTGGCATCTCATCCACCACCTAAACATTCACTGCCTCCACCGCAGGCGCATTATGGTTGCAGTGCGTACCATCTCCAAGATGCACTGCAGCAACTCACCAAGGTTTCTTTGAAAGAACCTTCTAAACCCAGGACCTCTACCACCCAGAAAAACAAGGGCAGCCGGCACATGGGAACACCACCACCTGCAAGTTCTCCCCCTAATCACACATCAACTGACTTGGAACTATATCGCCGTTCCTTCACTGTCGCTGGGCAAAACCCTGGAACATCCTCCCTAACAGCTCTGTGGGTGTACCTACACCACATGGGCTGCAGCGGTTCAAGAAGGCAGTTCACCATCACCTCCTCAAGAGCAATTAGGGATGAGCTATAAATGCTCGCCTTGCTAGTGATGCCCACATCCTATGAATGGATGAAAAAAACTCGCCCAAGCTTCTTCAACAACATCTCGCAAACCCACGATCTCTACAACCTAGAAGGACATGGGCTACAAGTGCATGGGAACACCAACACCTCCAAGTCATGCACCATTCTGGCTTGGAAAAATGTTACTGTTCCTTCATCGTCGCTGGGCCAAAATCCTGGAATTCCTTCCTAACAGCACTGTGGTAGTACCTTCACCACATGGACTGCAGCAGTTCAAGAAAGTGGGGCGGCACAGTGGCGCAATGGTTAGCACTGCAGCCTCACAGTTCCAGGGACCCAGGTTCGATTCTGGGTACTGCCTGTGCGGAGTTTGCAAGTTCTCATGTGACCGCGTGGGTTTTCGCCGGGTGCTCTGGTTTTCTCCCACAACCAAAGACTTGCAGGCTGATAGGTAAATTGGCCATTGTAAATTGCCCCTAGTGTAGGTAGGTGATATGGGATTACTGCAGGGTTAGTATAAATGGGTGGTTGTTGGTCGGCACAGACTCAGTGGGCCGAAGGGCCTGTTTCAGGGCTGTATCTCTAAAAAGAAAGGTAGCTCATCACCATCTTTTCAAAGGCAATTGGAATGGGCAAAAATTACTGGCTTTGCCAGCAATGCCCTTATGCTGTGAATGAATAAAAAATTAACTCATATCTTCTACTTTAGTACCCACAGTCTGAGTTAATTCCTTGCATCTACATTCTCCATTGCTCATGATTATAAGATGGAGAGTCAAATTTCCTCCCATATCATTCTTTTTCCAAGGAAAACAAGACCAGTACTTCATAACACAGAGCTCTAAGTTGTAGAATCATCCTTTTCATTCTCTCAACTCTTTCAATGCATGAATGTTCTTTTGAAGTATTGGGCGGAGCCTTCTGCACTTAGTCCCTGCTGGCACGATGGAACCATTTGTGGGTCAGGAACCCGATTCCCTAATTGGCAAGCTTTGCTGAGGCTCTTTCTCAGAGCCATGGCAGAAGCATCCCACATTCAGGTTCCCTGACCAACCAGGGAGGGTGGGCGGGATGTTGCACTGGATCTGTCAAAGGAAGGATTCCTAAGTAAAGGGACCCTGGTATGGTTTACAATAGCTCACTAGCACTTGGATTTTTAGGGTGCAGCAACACAGGAATGTTGAGGAGATCTGGGAAGGCTGTTCCCTGGATCTCTCACTCTTACCCTGGAGGCCCTGCTGAAGGATCTGAAGGGCTGCAGTGAGGTGAGATCTCCCAAGGACAGGAGAGAGGACAACCTATCCAACCAGGCAGGTGTGGATGGAAGTGGCCAAAGAAGTCAGCCAGCAGGAGTGTGATCCTTCCAGCCTGGAGGCAGTGCAACAAGAGGATCCAGGACCTCAGGAGGGCACGACAGGTGAGTGGCATAACACTTTCAGGTGCCAAGCCCCATACTCTAACTTTTCCAGCATTCTCATGTCTCAGCTGCATTCATTCCTCTCTCTCCAGATACGACACATTCCCATCTGAGCAGTCAACACTCACACTCACCCTCATCCTATTGTCCTCTCGCACCTATGTCCCACAGTCACCCTCCACAAATGGTGTTCCTCCCTCCTGTCCAAGCCATAATGAACACTCGCACTTCTTGGCTTGCAGAAAAACAAAGAACACAGTTTGGCAAGAGGCAGAGACCCAGAGGAGGCACAAAAGGATGGGGTTGAAGATGGCCCTCCAGTGACAGGCTCCTTGTCGACCACCGACATTGTGCGCCCACCTTGTCCAATGGGAAGGAGGTCTTGTTCCAGGAAGTTGCAGATGTTAGCAACAAGCTGTCCTAAGAGCCCGAGTTTCCTGAGGCACTGGTGCTTAGACATGTCAGAGAGCTGATCCTCTTCCTGTAGACCTATGTTGGATCTTGATGTCCATCCCATCTGCCTTGTAGAGGGGCATGTGGCTGAGGAAAAGACTGCTGGTGTTGCTGCAGGTGTTGCTGCTGTTGCTACAACAGTAGTTGGCAGGTGGTGTGGCCTCTGCTCTTCACCTTCATCAGAGGTGGAAGATGGAACTGCATAAGCTGTTCCCTTGTCATGGTGAAGGCTGGCAGCAGGGAAGTGCAGCTGAAGGTGAGTGAAGCGCTAGACAGGTGAAGTGCCTTCCAAGAAGTTGGCAATGACCTGTCAAGCAGTGATATTACTCTCTGAGAGAAGAGGTACTTTGAATAGCAGCCTGTTAATGCCCATGGCTGGAGTTCTTCAGTGTAGTTGATCAAAGTCTTCACAGTTCGTCAGTTTCACCGAATACATTCTTCCCTCTGCACACACACCTCAGTGACCCTGGCGTGTTGCTGACAGGTCAGTAAACAGGTCCCCTGGCTGGGAAATCCAGAATTGAGGGCTAAAACAGTTCTTAATTGACCCCTTACCTACCTTAATTATTTACCTGACAGATCCAATGGTGTTCCCAGCTTGCCTTTGTAGCTGGAGGGACACGCTGTCTTCTCATCAGCTGCTGTGAACCGATGAGCAAGCATTTCCTCAGATTTTGGAGCAGCTTCTGCTCATTGGACATTCTTCTCAGGGTGTGCACCTCCGGGCCAGTAGGTGGTGGTGGCAGTGGAGAGTACTGGGCGAGGGCAGTTTTCAGCACCCGGAAGTCCCTTCTGGGAAGGGAGCAGTGTCTTTGGTGGGCTTGGGAGGTGGAGCCAGAGATAAATGGGCAGCGGGCAGAAAAGTTGACAGGAGAAGAAAAGGCTGGAGGGAGCGGCCTAAGGTCTGTGTGGGCAATTTGGAAATGATGCCAACAAGGGGGGAACTGGGGTGTGCATCTAGCTACCAAGGGCCATGGAGGACTAACTAGGGAGCATGGAAGCCCCAGAGATTGAGAAGACCTGAGATGTTGAAGAGGTCTCTGCTGATCTGGATATCAAGGTAATCTGTGGCTCAAGGGTTCAAGTAAAACTAACAACAGGAGGGCCATGAGCACGCCTGCTCTTAACTTAGTCTTGTGGTGCTTCAAGAACAATATTTAAGTCTAAAACCTGCTTGCGAGGAGTGGGGTAAGAGATTGTGAAAGGTTTAAGATCACAAACCGCCACACCTGTTAAAGCGAGGCATTCCTGCTTCCCATTGTTTAATAAACAAGTCTGCAACACTGTTAATTTGAAACAAAGAGTTAAACTGTTAATGGTTCTCCTGCTTTGGGATGGTGAGCAACAGTCGTCCACTGTAATGAGTTTGTTTCTTTAAGATACATTTTTTTTCTTCATGAGTGTACTTTCATGTTTGATGCCAGTGGGATAAAGAGACACTGAACTGGAACCTTCACATGTTCAGCATGCTTTTTCCTGTGTTTACACCTTCAATCCCACCCACAGCAACCCAGAGAAAGGTGGGAAGATGTCGGGATCCCGACCGGATGTCAATTTCAGGGGAATTAACACCCCGCACACATGCAAACCTGCCTCCACTTGGCTGGAAAAATTCCCCCCATTGTGTCTGAACTGTACATAATATTCCAGAATGTGGCCACATTATTTCAAAATAAATCAAAAGATCAAACAAGCAAAAGGCATAAGCTAGTGTCAGGAAGTTCTTCAGAAAAAGAGTAATCAAGAGATAGAATGGGTTTCAGGGTAGGGCAATAGATGCAAGGAACTTGATGGGAATTTTCCCAGCCAAAACTTGACTGGTGTAGGGTGAATGCATCATAGCAGCACCTTGGGAATCTTGCACAGACATGCAAGATGATCTTTCGGTGGTTTCAGCCTAGCTGAACATTAATAAGAGTGGAATCCCCTTTTGGTTGATGAAGACTCCAAGATGATCTGGGTCACTTTGATTTCCAAGTGTTTACAGTCGAGACTCCCTGGACCTATGGGAAGCCAGCCGGAATGGCAAAGCCGAACACGTGCTCATCCTGAATGGCCTCCTCGTTTGCAACGTGCACATGGCATTGAACACCTGTGCGATGTGTTTGTGGCAGCAGATTACGAGACTCTACAAATATCACCAGCAGATCCCCGGAAGGAGCCAGAGGCAAAGAAATTCAGAGCTGTGGTGACTTTGATGTCCACTGGAAATGTGTGCCCACCTGGTCCACTTGGCAAGAGGTCTTCTTCCAGGAGGGGCAAATGTCACTTGACGGGATACCCTGAGCCTCCTGAGGCACTGTTGTTCAGTAATAGCCAGGAAACTTATCCTCTGTCTATATATACCTTGTATTGAGGATTTTGCCTCCTGTGAGCCGGAGCTCTGTGCTCATTCCATCTGTCCTGTGGAGTGGCAGGTAGTTGAGGAGAAGGCTGCAGCTGCTACTTGTGCTGGTGCTACCCTGCTGCTGTTGGTGCTGCTGCTGCTCATCTTGTTCCTCATCTGAGGTCCAAGTTAGAGCTGCATATGTGGCTCCCATGCAGACCTGTAGGCCGGCAGCTAGAAAATGCAGATCAAAGACAAAAAAACTCTGAAATAGTGAAAGTGATCTCCAAAGTGTTGGAAATCATCTCCAAAGCAGTGAAAGCACACTCTCAGAACAAGTCCTGTGAGCGAAAGCCTTTCACTTAGGGAAGAAAGTATGTATCAGATCTCAGTATTTAAAGCATTTCTTGTCTGTCAATTGCTCAGACCACTCAAATCCCACTGCCCTCTTACCTTGTTTTCCCTGGTCAGTTCCAGTAAGCCTGGGAAACCCATGTACACAGAGTTAAATTCAGAAATCAGAGTTAAGGAAGCAGATAATGAGCAGTTTACATATTTAAATAACTGACCTGCCTGTCCCATGAGGCATTTCCCACATGCTGCAGATCACGCTCAGTTTAAAGGTGGGTTCCTACTTGCTTTTCAGCACACCGGCAGTTTCAGCTATTTTAAACTGCTGGCCGCTCAGAAATCCAACCACGTTCTCGGGTTAAAATTCCCTCAATCAGTGTGGACTTTGATAAGAGAGTCAGACTGACTGCTTATTCAAAATCAGGCAACTGGGATACAGGATTATCATCAAGGCAAGAAGGGGCTGAAAATTGTTTGGTCAGATACTTTGTACGGAATCAAGATGGGAGTCATATATGGATTTTCTTGATGTACATTTTCATTTTCTTATATACACATTTGCTTTTTTTTATTCGTCCATGGGATGTGGGCATCACTGGCTGGGCCTGCATTTATTGCCCATCACTCATTGCCCTTGAGAAGGTGATGGTGAGCTGCCATCTTGAACTGTTGCAGTCCTTGGGGTGTAGGTACACCAACAGTGCTGTTAGAAAGGGCGTTATTTTGTATGTCTTTCCCTTAAGTTCCAAGTATTTTGATCTAATATACAAGATCTGCAGTAATTGCCCACTATCGTTTTTATATCTTTGACAACAATCCTCAAACATATTTTTCTCGAATAACAGCACATGAAAAGGATGAAACAAGCAATATAATTTCTGATAACCTAAATTGTTGATCAACAGGTATATCTGATTTTATTGTAGACTTATTTAAACATTTTTCCCATAATGTTGATTCACTTATTTAAATAGCTCTGATAAAAATAAGAATAATTCTGATATAATCAAGTTTGATTCACAAAGCAGTTGAATATGGCTTTAGTTATCATTTCTACTATTCTGCTGTTCAACATAATGAATATACAAACAGTAACTTGTGTTTAGAGAGCAATCATGCTTAAATAGCTATGAGAGAAAGATAATATAAGACAGTTTCCTAGTCCTAAAGGCAAATTCCACAGAAAATTGGAAAAATATTTTATTTATGCCATTCACCTACCTATAATTGAACAAATGTAACCATTGAAAACCAGCACTATTGTGTCCCGCATACTATTGTTTTACAGAATGAATTTCCTCACTGAAAGCAAAATAATACATGATAGAAATAAAAGTTTTCAAAACTACATCATTCTCATTCTAATAATCATAATGTCAATTGTTACCAAGGGAACCTGTGTTGATATAACACAAGAACAGACAGTTCACAGAATAGCACAATAATATTTAAATACTTTTTAGAGAAAAATGATTCTGAATAAATTAATATAGGAATTCAAACAGAAAGTGATGCACTTTATTTTTATTCTGTGACAAACCCTGGTTATACAAAAGTTCGAGGAAGAGCAACTCTAAAACATGACTGAGTTTCAGCCAGTTACACTACTAATCTGACTATAAAATTGTAATAATTATTGATTTTTCAACGCATTATACAGCTTACAAGGTTTTATTCACTCACTCTTTGTAAGATCAAATGCTATAATATTGACATTATTCTTGTATTAATCCATTTCCACTCATATTAATGTAAAATAACCAGGATAACAATATCAATTTTAACAATTACATCACAAGATAATGATGCATAAGGAAGGCCATTTAACTCATTTTAGTTCATCCATCCAGAAAGTTCCTAAAGTCCCCATATTTCAAGAGCCGGTTGTTTCTTAAAAAGATTCTTTGCTTTTCCCCCTCTTCCGGAAATCTATTAAAGACAGCTGATTTTAATTTCAGATGAAAAATGAGCAGGCAGCGGGCAACTGGCAGAGTGCAATGCCACAAAAATATTGGGAATGACTTACTGCCCAATTCCTGCTGTTGCTATGGCTGCCCTGCCCCCCATGTACTCCTCACTGCCCCCCATAGGCATACTGCTGGGTTGCCGGAGTCTGGAGATAGGCCCGTTTAAAATGCAACTAATAGTCCGATGACATACATAGGACCCTGTTTGCCATTTTTAGGACAATGCTGGGTAGAATGTGTGCTGTGTATGCTCCACCTTGTATCAACTTACAGAATTGCCACAGTGGAGTTAACGGGTAAGTTTATCTCTGTGTGGCAAGAATAAGCAGGTTTGTGCATTGGGCTGGTGAGCCGTTGGACATCTAACAAGTGCCCCAAAACAGTTTGCCAGATTGAAGCCAATCGATATTGGGCTGTACTGTCACCTGACAAGCTATATTCGGGTGGACCATGATCATGAAGTGGGTGGGAGCTGCCCAGATTGCTTCTGTGGGACCTGTAATTCCAAACATATCTTTGCTGGACCCTTTTTGGCTCCATTTTCAATGGAATTGATCAGAGCCAGCATATTGCCGATTAAATTAGTTCCAACCTCCCATTTACCTCAAAAGACAGCAATTTACATATTGAAAGGGGCCTACCACCTGAAACAGGCTGGCATTTTGATGGTCGGCTATAAACCCCATTCAAAATTGAACCAGCTGCTGCAAGATTGGGATTGATAAAGTGACTGACCCCAGTTTAAGGTCATTACTACCCTTTTAACCCCAGGTGAGGTAAATGTATACCACTCTCTTATTCTTCCTTTTCTTATTAAAGAGGAGATTCTCAGGTTATTTAATTGAGGTTTTGAGGATTGTAATTCATAAATTGTTTAACTTAATAAAGGGTTCAAATGCCAAAAGAAACAAGTTAATATTAAGCAATTAGCAGCGAAAAAGGAAGATATTCCCCAGAGAATAAATGACCATGGTAGACAATGGAAACACACAGTTTCGATGGGTTCAAGAGACAATTGGATATGCTCTGGAAACAGAAGGGATTGAGATATGTGTTGAAAAGTCAGCCCTGTGAAAAAAGACAAGCTTAGATGTCTAGGCCTAAAGGCATTTTTCTGTTTCTAAAAAAGACGTGCTCTTGGTGTATAATACAATTCTCTAATTATGTGTGAAGTAATAAATCCAAATAATTCAAATTTTAATACCAGTTAGCATTAAAAATAAGGAACTGTGGCACAAGTCACGTCACAACAAATAGAGCAAGGAGGAATGACAAGAACTAATCTACAGAACAAATGATCAGAACAAATCTGTAGAAGTAATCAAGAGAACTAATTGACAGGAAAAGAAAGAAGTGTAAGAGGTAATCGTGTTCTGACGACCAGTTCTTTCTAGTTTTTTCTTGTTCTATTGATTAATTTTGCAGACTTAGCCATTTAAAGAGATTGAATGTAACTTGCTTTGTGAAGAAATTACCATTGTTCCTGTCTGTATTTTGTGCAGACTGACTAGTATTTCATTGTGACTGCTTAGTATTTGGTACAAATTGACAGGCTTAATTGGAATTACTGGTGTTTCATATATAGCCATTTTTAAAGCAAATTCTGTTTTTTGTTTTGAAATGTTCAGTATTATAAACTTGCCATGCATTGCCTTCATTTTAATTTTTTGTTGTATTTATTTTCATGTTTCACACAACTCAGCTAACATAGGTATCTGAGTTCTCTCACATGTTGCCAGACTGTGTCCACAAAAGGAGATTCATTTGATACACCTGAAACTGGTAGGAGCATGTGTGATTTATTTCAATAAAATTTCAAGCAGTCTTGGTAATCAATCTGTAGCCAACATCCTTTTTCACTTGATTGAAAGGTTATAGTTCCCGTGGCTAAATGAAACCTTTTGAAAGATTCTGGGGCTGGAAGAATATATTTAACAGATTACGAAGTTGCACTGAAATGACTTTTTGTTTTAAGTACACCAAGCTGAAAAAATTTAGTTACATTCAGAAGTGTTTGTTGATTTAAACAAACTTCAACTGGATGTATTAGTGCTGTGGAAGATAAGAGTCTTGGCTTGTGCATCAGTGAAGAAGCAGTGGTGCTTGCTACTGACCTTGAAGAAAGCTGCGTACAAAGATCGAACGAGCTCTGTGGTGTGGATTTCAACTTTCCCAATGTTAATTTCATTCTGGCATCAGCTATAGGGATCTCTGGCATTCAGCAACAGTGATGTCATCAAGCAAGTTAAGTAGCCAATCACATTGAGGAATTCTCAGACAGCCAACAAGGAAGAAAGAAGTAGGTTTTATAATTTTACAGAAAGCAACATAATGATTGGGACATACACATGGGAGGAAACTATAGGCAGTTAGCCTAACATTTGTCTTTGGGAAAAAGTTAGAATCCATTATTAAGGAAGTAGTAGCAGTACACTGAGAAAATCATGATGCAATTAAGCAGAATCAACATGGGGATGTGACGTGGGGAGTGAGCGGCTGAGGGGGGAGAAATGGCGAGGCTGGGAGCGAGTGGTAAGCAGACGTTGCAGTACGCAAATGACATTTTCATGCACATGCGTGAATTAGTCCTGGCAAGCCGGGTGCTGAAATAGGCTGCGCATGTACAGCACCATTCTGACGCAAGAGTTGGTTCTGTGCATGTGCGAAGCTAGGAACACTGTGATGACATTGGCGGATGTAACCAGCAGAGTGGATAAAGGGGCACCCATAGATGTAGTGTATTTGGATTTCCAAAAGGCATTCAATAAGGTACCTTATACTACACGAGAGTCTTCTCTTGCACAGCACTAATACATATTTCATCCAGTTGCATAGTTTGTTTAAATCAACAAACACTTCTGAATGTAACTACATTTCTTCAGCTTGGTGTACTTAAAACAAAATAATTTCAGTGCAACTACTTAATCTTTGAAATATATTCTTCCAGCCCCAGAATCTTTCAAAAGGTTTTATTTAGCCTGCTGTTCGGGATAATAGATGCATGGATAGAGAATTGGCTAACTAACAGGAAACAGAGAATAAGGATAAATGGGGCTTTTTCAGGTTGGTAAACTGTAACTGGTGGAGTGCCATAGGGATCAGAGCTGGAGCCTCAACTATTTATGATCTATATTAATATATCCGTAGAGACTATTAACTTTAAAACGAGATATGAACTCCCCAGACTGATTCAAGAATTACACAACAAGATTTCACATTTTAAGACTTTTCCTAAAAAAAACTAAACTAAAAATCAACATTAACTAAACAGTACTTTGTAAGTAGCTAATACACTAAATTACAGAGGAAGGTATTTCCCATTAACTTATTAACATACTTGAAAACCCCACACCACATTTATACGTTACAGTGTTCTCATCGAAAAGTATCCTTGTAGTTAAAAGTCCTAAACTCATCCCAATTGCAACGGGTTGGATCTTTCTCAAAGTCAACGGCCTCTTCATTCACCCACTTCTGAGCACATTCGACTGGTCTTCCGTTAGTAAGGCCATCTCTGGTAACCCCATTGGTCTTCTCTGCGAACCTTGACTTTCGAACCAGGTTCAAATCTTAGCAGCCTTTTGCTATATCAGTGATTTGAGACCATTTGTTTCTCTCTCTCGCTCCCTCTTTAGGCTGCGCTGACTGCTGGTCTTCTTTTCAACCTCCAGACCTCGGAAAGCCTTTCAATTTTATCCAGCTCAAAAGTCAATAGTCATTTGCCTTTTACAATTCTCAGTGTCCATAAATCTGACCATTACAAAACCAGGTGTTAAAAATTGCAACTCAATTGTGCACTTTTAGAGCCCTTGGCTCCCTCTTTACAATCTGAGAGTCTGGGAGAGTGAAACCCAATGTCCTTTAGGTGTTATAACCTTGCACCCTGCTTTCAAACAAAGTGACTCCTGACAACGCAGCCCAGCACCAATATCATCACAGCACTCCCAGCTTCACACATGCACAGAACCGACTCTCTTGCATCAGAATGGTGCTGTACATGCTCAGCCTATTTCGGCACCCGGCTTGCCAGCCGTAATTTGCACATGTGTGTGAAAATGTCATTTGCATACTGCTATATCTGTTCACCACTCACTCCCGGCCTCACCACTTCTCCCCCCTCAGCTGCTCACTCCCCACTTCACACCCCCAGCTACCTTGCGGACCACTTGTTCGCGGCTTTGCCACTTCCTCCCCTCTGCTCTGCCTCTGCTCCACCCTTCCTCCAGCTTCTGGTCCCTGCTCCCTCCTGCGATCACTGCCTTTCATCCCCGCATGGGGGAAGCGGAGGAGAGAGTGACAAGATAGGCATGGGAGGGGAGAGAGACAGCGAGTGAGAGGGAGTGGGGAGCTGAAACGGGAGAGAACAGGGAGGAAGCGGCAAGGCCAGGAGCGGGTGCCCACAGGTGGTGGGGGTGAAGCAGGGAGTTAGTGGCCGAGGGGGGAGAAGTAGTGAGGCGGGGCGCAAGCAGCGAGCAGACGAGCACAGGAGGCAGTGGCAAAGAGAAGCGCGATGGCAGGAGGGAGTGGGGTACTGTTGGGGGTGGGATGGAGGCGGCAATTGCAGTCACCGTGGCCATTTGGGTTTCATTTTGTTTTTGTTTTTGTCATGAATTGAGCAGCGCCATCTTTACTACCGGCAGCTACTTGAGCTGTCGCGGACAGTGACATTTCAGTGCATGAGGCGGCATTTGCGCATGTGCAAGTACTGCGCCACTTAGTGGTTGTGTTGTCAGCAAATGCAGCTGCTTTCAAAAGAGTCTTTGGTCTGGGTTCCTTGTTCTCATGGTACCCACAATCCTTGGATTGTCCCTGGGCAGTGTTTACACTCAATTAAAGATCACAGATTTTAAAACATAATCATACTACAAAGTCTAGCATTCATAACACTTGGATGAAGGGACCCAGTATAGTGTAGCCAAATTTGCAGATGATACAAAGGTAGGTAGGAAAGCAAGTTGAGAGGAGGACACAATGGACTGAATTATAAGCAGAGCCAAGGGACGGGAACGGAGACGTGGAAGGACATAAAATCGGGATGGGGAACATGGCGCAGGAAGTCCGATGTTGTGAAATCCCATCCTAATTTTACTGATGACAAAAAACATGGAGGGTGGAGTTCCGACTGCGACACGGCAGGCAGGTAATTGAAATAGTTAAGAGGCCAAATGAAAGGGATCTTGTAAATGGCGCATGGTTTTCACAGGGCTTCAAGAGGCTCACCTCCTTCAAGGAGGTGACATGGAGGCAGGAGAGCATGGCTGGCTGCTAGAGGAGGCCATTGGGAAGGCAACCATTGACTGCCTGGCAGGGTGATGTAGTGTGGGCATCGCGCATTGTGAGAGGAATGAGGGGAAGGGTGTCTGAGCAGCGGGGTGTGGGTGACCATTGCAAGGGGGGTGCAACAGGCAAGTGCCACCTCTGCAAAGCTCACAAGTAAAGGCAAGTGGGGGGCGCTGCTGGGACTGAAGAACTTACATTTCAGGAGAGACCTATCATGGGCCTCATTCATCCAGGCTTCAGGAACCCCGTTGAAGAGGAGATGCAGCAGAGTGGGAGGGAAGGCCAAACACCTTTACACCTTTAGTGGCACCACAATGGTCTGTGGGCACACAGGAGGGTCAGCAGTGGCCTCCAGACAGTGAAGAAGTGCACAGAGGCGAAAGAGAGGTGGTTTCCTCATGCAGAAGGAACTACCCTCCAGAGAGGGTCTACAGGTCAAGGCTGAACTACCTGCAGATGTCCAACAGGCAGTGCCAACAAAGACTTCGCCTCTCCAGGAAGGCCGTCACTGACCTCTCATCCCTCAGGCTGTGAACGCTGACCGTTTTGCCGTCATTACAACCACAACATCTGAGCTATTAATGTAATCGTAACTTAGGTCCTCTTAGATGGTTGGAGCAATTTATAAACCAGAACAACTTTCAACCAAAATCCATCCATTAAAAAAAATAAGGATGTGACCTTTATGCAATTGTGATTCTGAAATGGTTTATATAACATCCAACAATATGGTGGGCTCACATGTAATTTAAAGAAATGCAAGCAACAAATTCAATTTCAGAGCTGAATTTCTAAGTCTTTTGAAATCAAATATTAATAAACCACAAGACAGAGTAGTTCAGTATTTGGTCCAAACCTAACTTTGATAAGAGTATATTCTGTTACCTACATTTTGTAAACTTGCTGTACAATTGGACATAGACAGACTTGAATAAAACTATTAAATAGTCTGAAACAAATAAAATGTTTAATACAAAGAGAACCTGAGGAACACTATAACTATCATTTGCCCTAAATATTAAAAGGGAATAAAAGTCTAGATTTTCCTTGGAATAATTCAGAAAAATGATTTTTATTAGTGAATATAAGACAGCCATGGTAAACATTACTGCCCAGAGATTTCATTTAAATTGAAACTAGTAAGTTATTTCAGGTCAGAATCAGAGTACCATTCTGTCATCTCTAACTAACTAATCGTAATGCCTTTGATAATTCACGACTAAGAAATATAATACCACAAAGTACTGAGGTTTTTAATTCTTATCCTAAACTTCAGTTTCTCTGCTGTATTCTTGAGGGACGTTTCAAATTTTACAGATTAAGAGTTAAGGCTCTGAAAAAACAAGAATTAATTGTTCTGTAGAATAAGATGGCCCAGCACTGCAAACAGGCTTCTGAGAAAAGGTAATGAGGAGAAAGAGAAACACTTGGCGAGATGGGCAGATGCGCTCCGTTACAAAAAGGTAAGTTCCAATTGTTATTTTTGGTCAAGAAATTTGTGTGTTGCTGGAATTAGCTTTACTATGATGGAAACAATGAATAGACATGAGACAAGTTAATAATAGGGGCTGGGATGCAAATCTTGTAATAGCTTTTTCAGATAAAATTCAATTACTGGATTATACACAGGGATTGTGCCCTTGACCTCAGGCATAACTATCTGGAGAATAGTTAGGAATAGTAATAAAGACAGAATGTTCTGGAAATACTCAGCAGGCCAGGCAGCATCTGCGGAGAGAGAAACAAAGTTAACTTTTCAGGTCTGTGACCTTTCATCAGAACTGAAAAAAGTTAGAGATACAGTAGGTTTTAAGCACGTACGGAAAGAGGGAAAAGGGAAGTGCAGGGCAGGGGAAGAGTTGTTGGGAAGAACAAAAGGGAAGGTCTGTGATAGGGAGAGATTAAATGGCAAAAGGAATGGTAATTTGGCAAGTACTAAATAAAAAGATGGGTCTAGAGGAGATGTAAATGAAATAGCAAAATCATTACCAATAGCTGCCATTTGAAAAAATGGGGACAAAGGTGATAATCTGAAATTGTTGAACTCAATTTGGAGTCTGGAAGGCTGTAAAGTGCCAAATTGAAAGATGAGGTGCTGTTCCTTGAGCTTCATTGGAACAGTGCAGGACACCAAGGACAGAGAGGTCAGAGTGGGAATGGACCAAAGAATTAAAATGGCGACTGGAAACTCAGGGTCACTCTTGTTGATTGAACAGAAGTGTTCTGCAAAGTGGTCACCCAATCTGTGTTTGGTCTTCCCAATATAGAGTATACTAAATTGAAAGTATAAATAAATTGCTATTTCACCTGGAAGGAATGTATGGGACCCTGGACAATGGGAAGGAGGAGGTAAAGGGACAGGTGTTACATCTCCTGCAGTTGGCTGGGAAGCTGTAAGGAGGAAGGGGAGGGGGTGTTGTGGGTGATTGAGGAGTGGAACAGGGAGTTTTGGAGGGAACGTTTTGTTCGGAATGCTGAAAGGAGAGAGGAAGGGAAGACGAAAGACGATGCATCACGCTGGAGATGGTGGAATTGACAGAGGATGATCCATTGAATGTGCAGGCTGGTGGGGTGGAAGATGAGGACACAGGGAACCCTATTGTGCTTCTGGAAGGGAAGGGGTCAAAGCTGAAGTTTGGGAAACGGAATGGACATGGTCGAGGGCCTTGTCAACCTGGGAGGGGGGGAATCCTCTGTTGAGGAAAAAGGAAGACATGTTGGAAGCACTTGTATGGAAATTGGCATTGTCAAAACATTATACGACAGAGGTGGAAAAATTGGGAGAATGGGAGAGGGTACTTACAGGAAGCGGCGTGGGAGAGAGTGTAGTTAATGTAGCTGTGGGAAGCAATGGGCTTATAGTGGAAATGATAGTGACCTATTTCCAACTTTCTGTCACAATCTTTGTTTAATTTATGTAACTAGTGTGCAACAGTAATGTGCTATATCTTGTGTTGAAAACAACAATAATTTAATTGTTCTCAGTGCCATATAGTGTCACAAATGATAAGCATGTGAAACTGTGTGCTAGAAGCTGACTTTAAATGAAGTTTACTGTATCATCTGCATGATATTAGATATTTTTAGACTGCTGAAGAATAAAGAGAGTGGGAAAACTGTAATGGGTCAACTGATCTAACACTAACTGTTGCCTAGGCCTCAGTTTGCAAATTTTAATTTTACCTCTAAACCATCGCTCTGAGTTAAACATGCTATTCTCCTTTCCCACATATACCATAGAATGGCACAGAGGTGTGGGATTTCAGTTATGTGGAGAGACTGGAGAAGCTCGGATTGTTCTCAGAGCAGAGAAGGTTTTACTGGGCAACCTCCCCATACAGTGGAGGCACCCCCGCCCCCCCCCCCCCCCACCCACTGCTGGTGTAATTCCAGCGGCGGCGGGAAAAGGCCCTTAAGTGGCTATTAATTGGCCTGCCCCCGACCTAATTGCAGGATTCATTTAAATTCTGCCCTATTTGTGCAGCGAGTTATGATGATCTGGAATGCAATGTCTGAAATGATGATGGAAGTTGACTCAATAATAATATTTAGAAGGGAATTGGATAAATACTTGAATGGGAAACATTTGCAAGGCTGTGGGTAAAGGTTAAGGAAATTGAACTAATTGGATAGCTCGAAGTGCTGTATCATTCTATTATTCTATATCGTTTATCACTTTAAAGATTTGGATCACATTCGCTTTCATTTTTTGAGAAACCATATGCCAGCTTGTCCATGAAAATCCTTTGCACTTATCCCATTTCATTGGAGGCTTGAATCTTCCAGTGAAATCTTTAAGCAGTTTAAAGGTTGAAACTGGGCCTACAGTTGGAAATGAAGTGTATTTGCAAGCTTGTAGTAATTAAAATCAAATCATTCTGAATGTATTCAACACAATGTGATTTATTTTGAATGCCCATAGCTTTGAAAGAGGTTGTATTATATATGTGTGGACGATAAACTTGTCTTTTCACACATGCAGAAACCATTTTCTGTATTTCACCTCTGTGGTGTTCTTATGCAGAATGACAACAAAGACCTTTGTAGATATTATACCAGTTTCTACAATCCCGGCACAATTTTTAATCATCATGATATTTGGTGGGTGGCTAGTATTTATGGCCGAACATAGTAAGGAAGGTAAATTGATTTTCAAATGTTACCCCTGTTGGTTCAATGAGAGGCATCAGATGCCTATCTGTCTGGCAGCAGACTGCATTTGTGCTCTTTGATAAATTGAACATTAGAGGAAAAGACGATACTGACAAGTTACTGGCTTACAGGCTGGAACAACAATCAGTGACGATGCAATGGAACAACTGCCGTAGCCCCACAAGAAGAGGTTGCATTAAAAGGGGTAGAAATGCCCCAAAGGTTTTTGAAAAATTTAAGGGAAAGAGTCTTATTGACCCACAACCTCTTCTGTAGAAGCAAGTGGTTGCAGAAGAAAGGCACAATTGCTCTTTACTAGGCTTTCTCTCTCCAACTGAGCTATAGGTGGGCATACATCATGAACTACCATCCTTTTTCTGCCAGTAGCTAGCTGGGGTTGGCACTGCTTCAACCAGGAGGCAGGGAATTCAGCCAGTTTCACCAGCACGGCCCCCACCATCATTTAAATGTGGTAGGCAGTCAAGGGTCAGGCAGCTAAGCTCCCTGCTGGGGGCGGGGGAGGAAATCATCCAACTTCACTTTGAGGGCTGGAAATGCAGCAATAGGCTTTCTCGCCTCAAGTTTTGGGATTCTGAAGTGCTAGCCCTAACTCACCAGGCATATAACATAGCTACATCTGTATGTGCATCTTTATCATCACCTTTTCTTACAAGTAAACATAATACTTTTGCCAGGCCAAATTGACATACAGTGCTGGAGCCAGAAAGGACATTTTGTCAAGTTGGGTAAGGTACTGGGGAAAATTGTGCTGCCGTGGGATGCCAGTCTAATTGAATTCATCGACAATGAGTCTCTACTCATAACAGATTCCTCCAAGAAGGGAAGGGAAGAGAAAGCACCTGCTTCCCAAAATTTTGTACTATCCTATATAGGTGCTGACATCTATGACATGTATCACAGCATTCAGGCAGTTAAGAAAGACATTCATGCACAATACCACACATCAAAAATCCTGGAATGTTACTCAGGATGCTCTCAGCAATCTTACTTTTAGTGTCTCTGTTGGCTTCTCATTACCCTTTCCACCATTTTAATTTGTGTTTATAACTTATCCTTCCTGACTATTGGACACTTTGTACCTTCTGAGAGTCACCGCTTGATCCTCAAGGTTACTTTTTCATTCCTACAGAACCACATTGGGTTTTGCTTCTCTTTAATCATATTTAGATTTGATTGCAATGAACGTCAATTGCAGGCTCAACAACATTTTCTTAACTATTTCCCTCTTTTGTACAGTAAATCTCCTGGCTATTATTTTGTTCCAATTAACCTTTTTAAAACTCATTTTGCCTTTCCTCCAAGCCTGCATTTTAAAGGTCAGTATTTTCCTGCCACTGTCCTATTTGCATACTCATGAACATTCTAGTTCTAGTGACATTATATCCACTGGCTCCTAGATACACCTTTAAACATCTATGAATGCTGGAACATTATTCGAAATACAAAATAATCAGATTGGCTGTTGAATCACTGATTTCGATGGATGGAATTCCCTTTCTTACCCATATTGTCACACTTTGATGTGCTCTGTTGTAGCTGTCCCTTCTCTAGCATTTATATCTGGTATTTTAATGTCTCGATTAGGTCTCTGTTATTTGTATTATCAGTTCCGCTTCAACACATATGTTTCCAATTTTGTGAAACTAATTTGTATGCTCCTAAAAGGGTTGAAAAAATTGTTCACTATGGGTTTTCAATTCCCTAAATTTTAGTGCCCCCTGGCCTGAAAGCTGGGAAGACTTATTTTTATTAGCTACCAATTTTCTAAAGGTTATGATCATTGAAAAATCCTCACACTGATTTCTCGCACTTAGTAAGCTGTTCACTCTTCAGCAGACTACTCATTTGGAGCAAAGACCAGAAAGGGTAATTTTAACGGTGTACGATAATATAGAATGTAAGATTTCTATTTCTATGAAAATGGGTGTTAGTAAATCGGCAACCTGTTTTACATCTCTCCTAATATTTATTTCCATTGCACTTGGCAACTCACTACCACCCCTATTTACACTATTAAAATCAAAAATCCACCCCATCGTGTTTAACAACAGCAAACTTAAATTCAAAAAATATATAATTTTCATTCTATCATAATGAGCTAATTTTTGTTTATGTCTTACTTGGTCTTTTAAATGAAACTGAATTCTTGCTCTTCAATTCAGTTCAGGAAAACACTGAAAAATTACGAAGCTTTAAATGTTGGTGACTTTGTTGACTGGCAATATTTTGCTGACTAAAAGTTAATGGATTTAACAAGATATGACTAGATGGGCTGGATTTTGTATTCCTGCCACTGGGAGCGGTGGTGGGCGCGGAACATGGCGGCCATCCAGCACGGGACCCGTGCCTTCGCACCGATGCGATGACATGGCGTGTGGCCATTTTACATATTCACGGCTGCCGCCCCACCCCCTCGATCACGTGGCGGGGCGGCCTCAGCGCTGCTGTTCATGGCATCACCTGTTGAAGGAGCAGGTGCTGGTGCCATTTTTAAAAGGCTGCCAGTCCTTTAAACAGTTCACTATAATGCAGAGTTCACTCTTCAAACCCCCCCCACCACCCATCAGAGTGCAGAGTACACCCCTTCCCCACACTTCCCACCCATCAGAGTGCAGAGTACACCCCTTCCCCACCCCCCCCAGCCATCACAGTGCAGAGTACACCCCTTCCTTCTCACCCATCAGAGTTCACCCCTTCCCCACCCCCTACCCAGAGTGCAGAGTTCACCCGCCCCACCCATCAGAGTGAAGACTTCACCCCTTCCCCAACCCCTTACCCATCAGAGTACAGAGTTCTCCCCTTCCTCCTACACCCCCACCCATCAGAATGCAGAGTTCACCCCTTGCCCATCCTGTTGGCGCAAGCTTTCCCTGGACGGAAAAGTGAAGGCTATTGAGTGTCGCTCGTTGCGCTGAGGATCGGGAACTGAAGGTAAGATCACTGCAATTTTATGTTTTAATTCATGCAAATGTGTTATTTAAATATGTTAAGTCGGGTCCTGCCACAGAGTGGCAGAGGGGCCGTCCCGGAGCTTCCCCACCGCTGGGAAGATCAGGCCCGACAATCCTGGCATCGGGTTCCATAGTGGCTGTTGCTGCTCCAGTTTTCCAGCCCCCCTCGCCATTAAACTCGACAATATCCAACCCGATGTGTTCTTTCTCTCTTCTCCTCAATACGCTGCAAAGAAAAAATCATCCATTAAATCTCTGTGAAATTATGTAGTGCTAATATATGCAATTATTAAATCGCTAATTATTCACATTCATGCACTAAAAACAAGAAGATAACAATGTTTGTTTGCTGTAATCAATTACTTGTTTTACCAAATACTTTTACCACTAAACACTATTAGCCACCAAGGCATTTCACATACCTCCCCCCACAACAAACACATTTGCAGGGGCTCAGTATTCCAGACATCAGCATAGGGAGACTGATGTTGCAATGAGGTCATATGTTCCTCTGGTTGATATCGGATGGACAAAAACTATGCTGCAGTGACAATGGAAAACGTTAAACAACTATTTGTCCGTGTTTAGTATTACTCCGCAATTTCTCATATCCAAAAATGGGCTCAGGAAAATTGGAGAAGTTTATTTTTACAAAAACAACTTTTTCTGTTGGAAGATATTTTGTTAAGGTCAGACTTTGTCATGTCCTCAGGACATCAAGCACTTAACAACTAATGGATTATTTATAACGTGCAGTTGCTATGATTACATAGCAAGGTCCCACAAACAAGAAGTGAAATGAATACTCAGCTGATCTGTTTTTGGTGATGGTGGTTGAGGGAGGAATGGTCAGGACATCAGCAGTATTCTTCAAATACTGCCATAGGATCTTCGAATTCCAACTGAATGACTGGAACAGTCTGGTGGGGGGGTCTTGATTTAACTTTCAGCTGAAAGACAGGTGCTTTAACAATGCAGCACCTGTAAGATTTCATTCAAGTATCAACCTACATTTTGTGCTCACATCTTCGTGTGTGGTTCAAACCCACAATCTGCTGACTCAGAAGTGAGCGTGCAGCCAACCCAGCTGAAGTGATAAGCATTTAACAGGGCTTTTTAAAGGCCTTATTAAATGATAACCATGCAAAACTTGTGCAGAATTATTCCAGGGAGGGATGGCAGGATTAATAACACAAATATGTATTAAATAGCAGGCCAGGTCTGGCATTAAGTCAGTTGAACAGTGGGCAAGATTTCAAATTATCACCAACACATATAAATTGTATATAGAGGAATTTTCTGTTTACATCATGTGTGCAATGGCTATTGATAACCATTTCTTTATTTTATAGGAATAAAGGGAGGTCTGAACACAGGTGGTATAGGAGGTGCATGACTTGCCAAAGTGCCCCATGCAGCAAACCACCTCATTCACAATGACCTGCAGAGACAGTCCACCATTTGTACTGAACAATTAGTGGCAGTGAAGGTTACTGATTCTCCTAAGTTTTCATATCGGACTCCTTCCAAGAATTTATATGGGACGGCATAGGAATTAGGTGTTTTTCTGCAGCTTTCTGACGGAGTAGGAAAACTGGCTTCAGGGAGAAGAGGACTGCACAAGGGAAATTTGATTGATGATGCGTCATCAATATTTTCCCAATAATCTTAGGAGTGCACATACACCCCCACCACACGCTCTCCCTGCCACCCACCCCCACACATACTGTTACAGCTGATTTTTTTTTTAGTAATAGTATAACATATAGGAATGCATCTATGGTGTAGGCAATGAGAGGCCTGCTCCATTTTGATGTTGAGCCTCATTAAAATAATGACCCAGCTAACACTAAGGTCCGGTGGAGGATATGGTAGGGAGGGAGGGGTTGTGTTAATTTGTGGAAGAGATGAGGAACCTGGTTCGGCAGCAGCCAGATTATTTTTATGGAGCCTAGATCAGCACTCCGACTACTCCTGACCCCACAAACATCGTTAAAAACTTACATTTATGGTTCCCCTTCACTCCAGAGCAAATGGTTTTGCATGCTTTGTTGAGTTGCATCCCAAAATGACAGTCAGGATCCTATGTACATCACAGGACCCCGATTTGCATAGCAAAGGGCCGACTGACCACCTGAAATAGATGGGTGCTTTGGCCGTGCAGTGATAAACTCTGCAGAAGATGGCATCAGCGGGAAAGGAAATGGGTTAGTAACCTTTTCTCTACCATTTTCCAGGCAGCTTCCGCCCAGTGGTGCCAATGAAAAACTCCCTGTGAGTTGACACTAACTGAAAGTTAAAATAATTTAGACTTCTAAGAACATTTCTGCCGTCCTTGGTTAGGATATGAATCTAGGAATGCAGGTATCTGGCAAAGGAACTGATAGCCAAAAAGTTTTCAGTATGTTTCTGGCCCAACAAGGAAGGAGGCATTGCTGCATCTGGTTCTGGAGAATGGGTCAAGTGAATCAAGTGTCCGTAGGGGAGCATCTAGTGAAAAGTGATCATTGTACCTTAAGGTTTAGGTTGGATATGGCAAAGGGCATGGAGCAATCCAGCAAAAAATTAATAAATGGTGGAGGGCCATTTTCAATGGGGTGAGAATGAATCTGGCTCAGATAAATTGGAATCATAGATTGACAGGCAAAACTGTACTGGAACAATGGGCTGCATTTAAAGAGGAGATACTTCAGCTACAGTTGAGGTACATTCCCATGAGGGGAAAGATAGGACAAAAAAAATTCAGCAATCCCTGGATGACGAAAGAGGTAGTAAGATGAAGCAGAAAGAGTGGGTGTATGACTGAGAACTAGGCTCAATATAGAAAGATCAGAGGTGATGTGGAAAAAAAAAAGAGAAGCAAAGAGAGAGTATGAGAAGAGACTGGCAGCTAATATAAAAGGGAATCCAAAAATCATCTACAGGCATATAAATAGTAAGAGGTGATAAAAGGAAGAGCGAGGCTGATTAGGGACTAAAAAGGGGATTTACACATGGATACAGAGGGCATGCCCGAGGTACTAAATGAGCACTTTGCATCTGTCTTTACCAAGGAAGAAGATGCTGCCAAAGTCATAGTGAAAGAGGGAATAGCTAAGACAATGGATGGGAGAAAAATTGACAAAGAGTAAATGTTAGAAAGACTGGCTGTACTTGAAGTTCGTAAGTCACCAGAACTGGATCAGATGCATCCAAGGATACTGAAAGAAGGAAGGAAGGGTGGAAATTGCGGATGCACTGGCTATAATCTTCCAATTCTCCTTAGATTCAGGGGACTGGAGAATTGCAAATGTTACATTCTTGTTCAAAAAACAGTATCAGGATAAGCAACAACAGGCCAATCAGTTTAACCTCAATGGTGGGAAAGCTTTAAGAAACCATAATCCGGCGCAAAACTAATAGTCATTTGGACAAATGTGAATTAATGAAGGAAGGACAACACAGATTTGTTAAGGGCAAATCATGTTTAACTAAAGTAATTGAGTTCTTTGATGCAATAACAGAGAGGGTTGATGAGGGTAATGTGCTCAATGTGGTGTACATGGACTTCGGAAAGGCATTTGATAAAGTGCCACATAACAGGCTTATCACCAAAGTTAAAGCCCATCAATAAAAGGGAAAGTGGCAGCATGGAGACGAAGTTGGCTAAATGACAGGAAACAAAGCGTAGTGGTGAATGGTTGTTTTTTGGACTGGAGGAAGGTATATAGTAGGACTCCCCAGGGGTCGGTATTAGGGCTACTGATTTTCTTTATCTATATTAATGACCTAGGCTTGAGTGTACAGGGCACAATTTCAAACTTTGTAGTTGAGGCAAAAGGGAATTATTGTGAACTATGAGGGGGATTGTGCAAGACGTCAAGAGGACTTAGACTGATGGAATGGGCGGACGTGTGGCAGATGAAATTTAATGCAGAGAAGTGTGAAGTGATACATTTTGGTAGAAAGAATGACAAGAGTCGATATAAAATAAAGGATACAGTTCTAAAATGGGGTGCAGGAGCAGAGGGATCTGTGGATATACGTGCACAAATCGTTAAAGGTGGCAGGGCAGGTTGACAAAGCGGCTAATAAGGCACACGGGATACTGGGCTTTATAAATAGAGGCATAGAGTACAAAAGCAAGGAGGTTATAGTGAAACTTTATAAAACACTGGTTCGGCCTCTATTAGAGTATGGGCGGAATTCTATACTCTCCCCAACGTAAAATCTGGAGGCGGGGACAGCATATAATTGGGTAGGAGACCCCGCCACCATCCAAATTAAGTTTGGGGCAGGAAGGCCATCCATGCCACCAATTGAGGTCTTTAAGTGGGAAATTAGCGTCCAATTAAAGACTTCATCCCACCTCCGCTGGTATTAGCCACACAGTGAGCACGCCAAACAAACCTGTGCAGGTTGCTTGTCACCTCTGGGGATGGGAGGGTCCCTTGTTAAAAGGTACTTAGTGCCTGATTTGAGCGACCTGACATCGTGAAGACGTGGCCTGCTGAGAGCTACCCCCCCCACCCCTGCCATTTCTGCCGACCCCCCCCTCCATCTCCCTCCCCCACAACCCCCACCCTCTGAAACCCTTCACACCACGATTCAGATGTG
This sequence comes from Heterodontus francisci, assembly GCF_036365525.1. NCBI lineage: Eukaryota > Metazoa > Chordata > Chondrichthyes > Heterodontiformes > Heterodontidae > Heterodontus > Heterodontus francisci. The sequence goes on along the minus strand of NC_090377.1, from coordinate 94,819,402 downwards.
GCCTGGGTCCAGCACCTCTGGTGAGTCCAGTACCGGCAGCAGCCACAGTCTCCGTAGTGGTGCTGCCGAGTTAAAGGGCTGCCAGCCTTAGCAGGCAGGATGCCCATTACTGGGGTCCTTAATCCCAGGGAAGGCCCGTCGCCATCCGCATAAGTACTTAATTGGCATGTAATGCGGCGGGACTTCCCCGGAGGAGGTCACATGGGGCTCTCGCTGGCGCTTTTGTCAGTGGCCGAGACCCCCATTACCCAGATAAAATCCCAGCTATTGTGTCCATTCTGGGCACATTTGGAGGGATGTGAAGATTTAGAAGAATGGTTGGTTCGAGGGGTGAAGGACTTCAGTTATGTGGAAAGACTGGAGAAGCTGGGGCTGTTCTCCTTAGAGACGAGAAGTTTGAGAGGAGATTTGATAGAGGTGTTCAAAATCATGAGGGGTCTGGGCAGAGTAGATAGAGATTCTATCTACTATCTAGTAGACAGACTATTCCCATTGGTGGAAATGTTGAGAACCAGAGGACACTGATTTAAGATGAATGGTAAAAGGATCAAAGGCAACATGAGGAAAAACCTTTTTTACACAGCGAGTGATTAGGATCTGGAATGCCCTGCCAGAGAGTCTAATGGAGGCAGATTGAATTGTAGCTTTCAAAAGAGTATTGTATAATTATCTGAAGGGAAAATATTTGCAGGGGTACTGGGAAAAGACGGGGGAGTGGGACTAGCTAAGTTGCTCTTGCAGAGAGCTGGACTGGATATGACTGGTCAAATGGCCTCCTGTGCTGTGCTGATTCTATGATTCTAGCTTAGCCCACAACTGAACTGATAAAAATTCAATACTTGCTGGATGCTAATGCATAAAAAAAGTGAAACGTTAGTGAAACAAAACTTGTCTGCCCAGGGACACCAGATTCTGTAGGAAAGACAGTGTTCAGTGATGGATGATAACAAGGGCACTACATTACACAAGCTTTTTTGTTTCTTTCCTTCTCCTCCATTTAGAAATAAGAATGTTAGCAGAGCGGAAGCAAGGATCAGCATGAGTACCCATGGGAGGTAATGGAAACAAAATAAACACAGAGAACTGAAGACATGAAAGTGTCCCTATGCTACCAAGAGAAAGACAAGCAACAGATATTTCAGAAAACCTCTCCAACTAGAATTTCACCTCAGTACTTTTAAATGTGGCTCCTAGACAGAGGCAGTTTAGAATATTTCAAGGCTTTTTCTTCTTTAATAAAGTTCACCAGGGAGTAGTAGGAGAAGATCAAAGTCATGGAAAGAAAAGACACCGTACTTTCCATAAGTTACGGATCACATTATCCTCATTGAAAGGTCAGGTGAAGTACTACATGTGATACTACTGTCCTTTCTAACATTATGAAAGATGCTGAAGCTACAAATAGCTAGGGGTAATGGTGGCTCACAAACTCATTGACCTAATCAAAAAATAACCTTCCCGCCCTGACCATACATGCTGACCTGAATACAGGGAACAACTTGCTCACATTCTTCCCGGGGTGAGTAAACACAGCTAACTTTTTCAGCTGCTGCAAATGAGTGCCAATTCTAAGATCTTGATAGGTACATCTCCAGATGTTTATAGGCAAGTGAGAAATTGCAAACACACCTCTAGATTCCCCAAAAATAAAGAAGGATTTCACTATTCCAATCTGAAGCACAAGCTGCTAGGAATGGAGAATTTTAGCTATGTGGAAAGATTGGCTGGGATAGGCTTGTTTTCTTTGAAACAGAGGAGACTGAGGGGAGATTTAATTGGGGTTAATTATGAGGGGCCTAGATAGACTGGATAGAAATTACCTATTTCCCTTAGCAAAGAGGTCAGTAACTTGGGGGGCATAGATTTAAAGTAATTGGTGGAAGGATTAGAGGGGTGTTGAGGAGTAATTTTTTTCACCCAGAGGGTGGCGGGGATCTGAAACTCACGGCCTGAAAAAGGTGGTAGAGGCAGAAACCCTCATCATTTTTAAAAAACACTTGGATGTGCACTTGATGTGTGAAACCTACAGGAAAATGGACCAAGAGCTGGTAAGGATGTGAGGGTCCTTGAGAGGGTGCAAAGGAGATTTACTAGAATGGCTCCAGGGATGCAGAATTTTAGTTACAAGGTTAGGTTGGAAAAGCTGTGCTTATTCTCCTTAGAACAAAGGAGATTGAGGGGAGATTTAATAGAAGTGTACAAGATTATGACAGGTTTAGATAAGTTAGACAAGGAAAAACTGTTCCCATTAACAAATTGTACAAGGACTAGGGGATACAGATTGCAAGTGTTAGGCAAAAGATGAAGGGGGAATATGAGGAAGCACTTTTTTACACAGCGGGTGGTAATGACCTGGAATTCGCTGCCCACAAGGTGGTGGAAGTGGAGATGATCAATGACCTCAAGAGGAATTTGGATGGCCACCTGAGAGAAATAGACTTGCAGGGCTACAGGGATCGAGCCGGGGAGTGGGACTGACTGCACAGCACTGTGGAGAGCCGGAATGGACTAGATGGCCCGAATGTCCTCCTTCTGTATTGTAAATGAGTCTACGACTGTATTAGGCTGGGCAACTCCTTTCTGGCCGGCACAGGTATGATTGATCAAATGGCCTCCTTCTGTGCTGTAAATTTTTTGATGTTTCTATGTTTCCTACCAGGAAGGGATCAACTCCTAGGATTTATGGCCTGGAAATTAAGCAGCTGGGCATAGACAGACCCCAAAACAAATCTTCTATATTGCCTGTCCTTCATAGACCCTGCCAGAGATGGCCTACAGAGGCCTAGAAAACCCCATAGTAACTGCAACTTTTCCAGCCTGGAAAGAAGCCTGTCCCTCTCTGAACATCCCAAGGAACTGATTGGCCATCTCTCCATTCTGGTGCAATGACGGACTCCTGGATGCATTCACCATGGGTGGATTCCAAACCTAGCATGAGAAATCAGCAGTCTAGACCAACTTTTGAATTCCAATAGCTTCTAGATAAATTCCACATTCCCAAATATGATTGATGCCTCTATTCCTTATGAAATATTTCATGCAGAACCTGACGACTTTGCAATAGTTTTGAAGCAAGCCAATCCTTTGGATATAGGCCTCTACACCCCAAAACACCTCCATAAACCTATCTCTACGATTTGCCTCCAGTTCTAAATATGATGCAGAAACTTGAGGGAGGCCTGCCTGGATTGCCAATGACAACGTTGTATGATTACCTTAAAAAGAGTGCTGTCCCTTTAAGACCCTAATATGCGAATGAGTCAAATACCAGGATGTAGTCATGTGACTGAAAGTCACTCCAAGTGTAACACGTAGAGGAAGGTTCTGTAAATAGTTTGCTCTGTACTGTACATAATAGTTTAGCTGTAATAAACCTGTTTGAGATCTTCAGCAAATTCCACACATCTCATTTATGTTGCATCAGACAACATCAAGAACTCATTCTATGATGGCAGCTGTGGTGAGAAGACAAAGTCTAAGTTGAAGACCACTGGTCAAACAGCTTTGAAAATGACCTTTCCTGCAGCCAGTAGAGAGAAAATTCAACAGAAATATTGGCCTAAACAGGACAGAAGAAAGAACTTACCTTCAGCTGTAGAAGACAGAACACAGAATGACAGGCTGCAAGTAAATCGGGTGAGTCATTGTGCCAACGGTTGAGGGATACTGGTTTAAAAAATGTTTTGATGTGCTTAAAAGATTGTTTTTTTTCTAAAGACTCTGTTGGAGATAAAAATGGGGAGGACCCAACTCTCTGAGGCTGATCGAGGTCAGCACCATTACAGGAGGCGTCTGATAGCAAAAAGCCCGATCACTGCGGAGTCTCCCTTCACACAGCCACAGCTGTAAAAATACCATTAAACCAACATGAAGAACGTAAACAAACTCTAGTAAACAAAAAAGCTATTGAACGGCTATGTAAACAGACAGGCTTAAGTGCTGCAAGCAAGATAAACACAGAACACTATCAATCACTTGCTCCTCTCAATCCAAGCAGCCAGTCTAAACAACAGAGAATTTCTTAAAGGGATAAACAGTGCAGAGTCATAGAACAAGTCTTAAAGCAAGCTTTAAAACAAATGAACAGTAGGAAGATGGATACCAAACTTCCCAGCATGAACTGGAAAGCCATAGATATCCTATCTGAGTTCAAACCTTTTAAACAAACAATGCAGTTATGCTACACTGACCAAGCGACTGTAGACTCAGAGAAACAAGCTGTAAAAAATACTAATAGCAGTTGAAAATGAGGGGTTACACTGAAGCAATACCTCAGGCCTATCTGAAGAATATCAGAAAGATCCTGCAAAGATATGGAAAGTGTTAGAAGATCATCTCCAATTAAGAGAGTGAATTTTAGAATTCACTGCCTGGAATTGATGGCAACAGTCACAGGAATCAACAGACCAGTTCATCAGCAGATGCCATAGTAAGGGCAACAAATGCAATTTCACAGAAGCTGAGCTATCAGAGTGATTAATGGAGCTGGTGATTGTTGAGACATTCACTGAAGCATTTCAGAAAGACCTCTTTGGGTGGTGGGGAAAAGAAAGGTCACAGCATTGTTGCGCTGCTAAACAATGGCAGGAAATATGAAGCCATTGTAGCTGGACAACAGCACGTTGAAAGCACTAGATGCAGCCAACAGCATCAGCACAATAACCAGGTCGAAAAGAGCAAGCAAGCTGTGTGGTAAGTGTAGTTGGTCCCACCCACCGTGAAGTTGTCCTGCATTTCAAGACCTGTGCAAGGCATGTTGTGGGAGAAGTTTGCTGAGCTTTTGCTTCTATAACTGTTATTTGAGTAAGTAGATTAATATAATCCTGGTGAATACGTATACATATATTCTTTCATATATGAGTTGAAAGTATAGCTACATATTGGTACAAAATGGAGTATTTGACCGAGGCATTGTGGGACAGATTAGTTAGCTCACAGTTGGAGCTTGGTACAGCATGGCACAGATACCAAAAGGGGACCCCTCTTATCAGTGTAACTGCAGACTGCGTGAAACCCTCAGGAATGCAGGCCCAATTAAAAGTGACAGTTGGAAGACTCAAGGATAATTGATAGGGCCTGAGCTCATCAATTGGTGATCAGGGGCTTGCATGAGCTGATCACGTAGCCACATGATGCCTAATGAGTAATCTAATTGGTACTATGTATAATGTATGTAATCAATAACCGTTCTGATTGGATTGTGTCCAGCCGGGATGGGCTGAGTAACTGTATATCCGTTGTGGATTTCCTTTGTCCAGTGGAGTAGCACTGGACCGCTTTTAGGTAAGGTGTGCACCCCATGATATCATGAATAAAGTGTTTATTCTCAACATCTGCGTCCGGAGAATTTGTTGGGCATAATCTGGATTTTTCTCCAACACATGTGGTGCAAAAGGACACTGGGCCTGCCTATGCAAGAAATCTGACTCCAAATATGCAGCCAGAAGTCACAGTAGGACACATGCAAATAGAAGACAGGCACAGCAAGCGGAGCTCCAGAGACCTGTGTAAACGCAAGCTGATACATGAAGTCCACAGCAAAACAGACCTGAGACAAGACTCAGAGAAGCAATTCTCAGCCAAAAGACAAGTGGACGTTTCACATCGCGAACTTGACACATCATGTTGATGAAGTCAAACAACTGGAAACTTTTGCTACTGTTAACATCATGCACCCAAAGAAAGTTGGCAAACATACACTCAGGGTAAAAATTGATACCGGAGCCAGTGCAAATTTTCTACCAGTCCAAATCCTGAAGGATATGCGCCATCCCTTGCTATGGCAAGTCAGCATGGAAACCACAAATATTCTACCTGGTAGACACGAGCGGACCAGCAGTGACAGGACTACCAGTGTGTAAGGACCTCAACAGCATAACTATCCACGAGGCCACAAAGGTACCAATTACAGAAGAGTCACAGTTCCTCCAGGATCTCAATGGTTCTTATCAGCCCCTTCTCAGGGATGCCACACCAAAAGAATGAAGATCCAAACTCAGATGGTGAAAGTTCTTTGTAAACAGGCAGTGTTGCTTCGCGCTGCAGTGACTCACCAGAAGAGATTGACATTGTCACCACTGAGAAGCAAAGGCTGGCAGTGGGGTGCATTGCTAAGGGGAAATCTCCATGGACCGGAAACCGCTCACAGACTCTGGTCAGCATCAACTGGTGCAATCTGGAAACCCAGCAACAGCACAACTATGCCACACCTTCACTTCTGCTCTCTAGAGAACCGCCAGCACCACAACAAGCCCTCGAGCTAGAGCCCAAGACCTTCAGACATGGAGAATGAGGAGAGGTGATGGACACGCAATGTTCTGAAGAGGCAGAGGAGGAAAAATTTGAAGCATTGTCTGTTTGCTCTTCGAGATGAGGTGCCGGAACTTCCCAAGAATGACAAGGCTTCAAAAGTGGTCATCTTGAGAAAAGCCACAGTGTATAATAACAGACTGAAGGCAGAACAACAGAAACTGAATGTAGAAAGGGAGAAACTTCAGAAAAAAACAGCATCAGATAATATGCAAGAGTTGTCAAATCACCAAAATGATAGACTTTTAAGCCTCTGCACTTGTAAAGTTCACAATCTCTATCCTTGTGTAACTAGTTTTGATGTTATCTAATGTTGTGTCATATGAGACTAATCTTTGCAAAGAAAGGGTATGTTGTATGATTGCCTTGAAGAGTGATGTCCCTTGAGGATCTTTGTATGTTAATGAGCCAAGTACCAGGACGTATTCATGTGACTCCAAGCCAGAGTCACTTTGCAACTGTAACACCCAGATGAAGGTTCTGTAAATAGTTTGTTCTGTACTGTACAGAATAGTTTAGCTATAATAAACCTGTCTGAGATCTCCAGCAAACTGGACTCCATGCATCTCATTTATGTTGCATCAGACAACATAAAGAACTCATTACAGACAACTGTGCCTTTAACATAGAAAACACTGCACAGGACTACAGAGAAGCTTCATCTGAAAAAAATAGCATTGAGACAAAGAAGGAGGTATTTAGGAAAGATAACTAACAGCTTGGCCAAAGAGATAGGTTTTAAGGAGGTTTTAAAGCAAGAGAGAGAGGTAGAGCAGCAAAGAGATTTAAGGAGGGAATTCCAGAATTTAGGAATAGGCGCTGAAGAAAGAGAAGGAAGTGGCACAGGTATGGAAGAAAACCTTTACAACCTATCACCTGAAGCAAAATACTTAAGATAATATATGGAGTGTACGGTACTCTACAAATAGATATGGAAATTCTATCTCTCCATGGGGGATGACTGCTGGAAGAGCTATGATCAGCAAGGAATCCTGCTACACATATTTTGTTTGTAGCCATTATGGAGAGTAATTTGGGAGATCATAGAATTTATGGCAGTATTCTCAATTCCTGCAAACGTAGGCATGCAGCGAGCTTGCCTAGAAACTCATAAAGCAATGGAGCTGTCACTGCTGGAGCCCTTTCCTGGAAACCTACTCTACATTGCAGCCTAACACTAGCAGTGAGAGCATTTCCAGAGACCTCAATATAGCATAAAATTAATGCTCACTTAGAAAGACATGGGATAATTAAGGACAAAAACCACAGATAAGTTGTGTCTGACAAATTTAACAGCATTCATCGAGAAAATAACAGCATATTGATAAAGGAAATATTGTGTAAGTTGTGTACATAGATTTTCAAAAGACATTTAATAAAATGTTGAATAGAAGGTTTATTGATAAAATTATGGCATCCAATATTAAAAGGAATACAGCTGCATAGATAGGAAGTTCGCAAAAGGACATTAAACAGAGAGTAATGGTTAATGGATGTTGTTTGGGCTATGTCCCAGAGTTATGATCATTGCTCTTCTCTCCCTTTCTATTTCTAGATTAGTGTATAGGTAACATAGAATCATAAAATGGTTATAGCACAGAAGGAGACGATTTGGCCTATCGAGTCCGTGCTGGCTCTCTACTGGAGCAATTTAACTAGTCCCACTCTCCAGCCTTTTCCCCATAGCGCTGCAAGTATTTTCCTTTCAGGTGCTTGTCCAGTTCCCTTTGGAAAGTCACAGTTGTATCTTCCTCTTCTACACTCTCAACCAATGCATTCCAGATCATAACCACTTGCTGCGTAAAAAAAGTTTTTCCTCATGTTGCCTTTAGTTCATTTGCCAATCGTTTTAAATCTGTGTCCTGTGGTTCTCGGCCATTCTGCCAATGGGAACAGTTTCGCTCTATTCACTCTGTCTAGACCTCTCTTCATGATTTTGAATACCTCTATCAAATATCATCTCAATCTCCTCTTCTCTAAGGTGACCAACCCCAGATTCTCCAATCTATCCATGTAATGAAAATCTTTCATTCTCAGAAGAATTCTCGTAAATCTTTTTTGTACCCTCTCTAATGCCTTCACATTCTTCCTAAAGTGTGGTGCCCAGAATTGGACACAATACTCCAGTTGAGGCTGAACCAGTGTTTTATAAAAGGTCATTACAACTTCCTTGCTTTTGTACTCTATGCCTCGATTTAGAAAGCTCAGGATCCTGTATACATTATTAACCTCTTTCTCAACCTGCCCTGCCACCTTTGATTTGTGCACATATACCCACAGGTCTTGCTGTTTCAACTCCTCCTTTAGAATTGTACCCTTCAATTAATATTGCCTCTCCTCGTTCTTTCTACAAAATGAATCACTTCACACTTCGCTGCATTAAATTGTACATGTTTGACCATTCCACCAGCCTGTTGATGTCCTTGCTCATCACAGTTCACAATACTTCCAAGTTTTGTGTCATCTGGAAATTATGAAATTGTGCCCTGCATATCCAAGTTTCGGTCATTAATGGCCTCATTGCTGGGTTTATCCTTATACTCTTTTTTTTGAACAAGGGTATAACATTTGCAATTCTCCAATCCTCTGCAAACACCATCATATCCAAGGGGAGATTGTGGCCAGTACATCTGAAATTTCCGCCTTTGCTTCCCTCAGCATCCTGGTGACTTAAGAACATTAAGTACAGCCAGCCTTTCCAGTACCTATGCTTTATCAATTTTTAGCCGATCTATATTTCGACTATCTCCTCTTTCAATATGGCTTTAGTAGCATCCTTTTAAAGACAGATGTAAAGTGCTCATTTAGTACCTCAGCCATACCCTCTTCTTTGATTTGTTTTGGCCCTAATTGGCCTCAATTCTCCTCTGAATACTCTGTTACTATTTATAAGCCTATAGAAGACTTTTGGATTCCCTTTTATGTTTGCTGCCAGTCTCTCTCATATTCCCTCTTTTCCTCTCTTATTTCTTTCTTCACTTCCCCTCTGAGCTTTCTATATTCAGTCTAGTTCTCACTTGTATTATCAACCCGACAACTATCATATGCTCCCTTTTCTGCTTCATCTTACTCTCCATCTCTTTCATCAACCAGGGAGCTCTGGCTTTGTTTCCCTTACCTTTCCCCCTCGTGGGGATGTACCTTGACTGTACCTGAACCATCGCCTCTTTAAAGGCAGCCCATTGTTTGATTCCAGTTTTGCCTGCCAGTCTTTGATTCCAATTTACCCGGGACAAATCCATTCTCAAACTACTGAAATTTTCCTCCTTCCAATTAAGTAATTTTACTCTGGATTGCTTCTCACAATTTTCCATAGCTAATCTAAGCCTTATGATACAATGATCACTGTTCCCTAATTGTTCCCCTACTGATACTTGATCCATTTTACCCACCTAATTCCCAAGAACCAGATCCAGAAATACTGCCAACCTCATTGTGCTAGAAATGCACTGCTCAAGAGAAAGTTCAGAAACTGCTCCCCCTTTCCCTTTTACATTATTACTATCCCAGTCTATATGAGGATATTTGAAGTCCCCTGTTATAACTATTGCACAGTTCTTGCACCTCTCTGTAATTTCCTTGCAAATTTGGTCCTCCACAACTTTCCACTAGTTGGTGGTCTATAGAATACACCCAATAGTGTAATGGCATGTAATATCAGGATTTTAGACTCCAAGCTCCCTTAGTGGGCAGAACCCTTGAAATCATCCTGATTCCAATGAACCTGAGGGGTACCACCAAATTATCCTGGCTACGAGCATGTGCTAAACTGTAACAACATCAATGCTACAACCAGGTGAGAAAGTGGTCTAGGGGTTCCCTCACAGCCTTTGCCTGGTTTGACCGTAACAGGATTTAATTTTTAAAACCCCATGTTTTTAGCTGTACCTCAAGTGAATCCTTGTTCACTGCTCTCCAATTGTAAGGTAAAGAAATCAACCAGATGGGTTTTCTTAGATTTAAACAAGAAAGGTGGAAGTTCATTCACCTTAAAACTCTAATTCGGTTAACAACTACAAATACGCAACGCGACCATGCTAGCATGCATACGCGATAAACACACACGCAGATAGAGACAGAAAAGTGGAAAGAATAAAGGGGAAAAGTTTGAGGCAATAGTTGGGATTTATTTACGCTCCTTTGAATTCGGTGTAGAGTCTTTGATTGCCGGTAAGACTTGCTGTTTCATTGGGGCCCAATGCACACTTTAAAATATGTTTCGATGTAGGAGTCTTTTCTCTCTTGAGGTTTAAGTGACTTCAATGGATTCGGAGATATGAGAGAGAGACAGAGAGAGAGAGAGAGACAGACAGACAGAGACTTCATAAAATGCATGTAAAATGACAGTAGAAATGGACTTAATAGATTTCAATCTCCAACCACCCATTAGTCAATGCAATGCAGCTGGAATACAGGAAAGACCATTACATGTGTGTAAAAAGGAGTGCACAGATTACCTTCAAGTTTAAAAGGAGATTGAGAGAATATAAACACACATGGGACCTTCTGTTGGTAGGAGGTTCATGTATAAAGGTACTAATTGAGTAGAACAACTGTGTGGTGAGACATGGGTTAAAATTGATTAGATAATTATTACATTTATATTATATAAGAGTGTCACACCAGACCCAGTTGGGAGTAGGAAACACAGATAAAATGATTCAACAATTGATTCTCAACAAGCAGTAAATAAACCTGGAATTTGACTGCTTTGACAAAAAATGTGAATGAAATTGTTTGTTTGCTACAAAAGCAACTTATTGAAATCCATTACTCTAACCAAAAAGAACCAGAGTATCTTTGGTGAGAATAGCCCTAATTATAAGAAGACACCAGCTATGGACTAATTCCCAACTCCCTAATTTCCTGAGGTTTGCATCCATTTATTAAAATTTTGTAAGGAAACAGCACAGGCAGGATTGTTCATTAGCTAAGCAATATTTTCTAAAATCAGATACTACTGTTTAGCAGAAAAAAGGCACTAACAGGCAAAAAGGCTATCTAGTGTGTCATACGGCACAGTGGCGCAGTGGTTAGCACCGCAGCCTCACAGCTCCAGGGACCCGGGTTCGATTCCGGGTACTGCCTGTGTGGAGTTTGCAAGTTCTCCCTGTGTCTGCGTGGGTTTTCTCCGGGTGCTCCGGTTTCCTCCCACAAGCCAAAAGACTTGCAGGTTGATAGGTAAATTGGCCATTATAAATTGTCACTAGTATAGGTAGGTGGTAGGGAAATATAGGGACAGGTGGGGATGTTTGGTAGGAATATGGGATTAGTGTAGGATTAGTATAAATGGGTGGTTGATGTTCGGCACAGACTCGGTGGGCTGAAGGGCCTGTTTCAGTGCTGTATCTCTAATCTAATCTAATCTACTTAATGATGTATGCATTCAAACTAGAGTATTGTGTTCAGTAGCCATTGAGCTATGTTGTCAAGTCCTTGGCACGGAGGAATAAAAGACCTTGATTTATTATTCTGTGCTTAATAACATTTACAAAATTTCATAAATTACATTGTGAAAGAAATAATGTTCAAACATACACAACCATTTGCAACCTTGAAGTTGAAGAAATTGTGTTGTGTGGGGCTTAATTAAGTGCTAACATTTCCTGGTTCATTTGCATGCTGGATGCCAGAACATTATGGTATTAGGCAGCCTTCTATTAACCTTCTGGTACAGGAGCCTGGAGAATAGCATTAAGATTAAAAAGTATTTGCACATTTCACATTTGCTTGTTGGATTGTTGGAGCCGCTACTGGAGACTTGGATTGTTTTTGTGACATGCAGTCCTCCTCCTGGGCCTTTGAAAGTGGTAGTGCAGTCCTCAATTTAAACCCTATCATGAGACAACAAAATCAGTGCCAGGAAAAAGAAAACAGACAGGTACAATGAAAAAGAAAGAAAAATACAGGCAACACTTTTACCTCAAATTCACTAACTGTTCGACTCAATTGGAAGTGATAGTCAACTTTGAGAGGTGAAGCTGGGAGGATGAGGAAGGGAGTTAATTATGTGTTGGAATGAGCCAATTGGTTAAATAGAACAACAGTCCTTTGGCTTAAATAAACTTACTTATGAGTAAACATGACACAAAGCAATATATTACAAGCATGTCACGTGTAGTTCAATGTGCTTCATAACGAATGAGTGCTTTTGAAGTGCAGTCACTGTTAGAAAGTAGACAAAAGTGGCAGCCAAAATTCCATAAACAGCAATGTGATAAATGATCAGAAAGTCTATTTTTTGATGTTGTTTGTGGGTTGAATATTGTACTTCAACTATTGTTATGGAATCTTTTACATCCAGAGTAGATGATGCAATGGGAGCAAAGGGAAAGCATGAGTGGTTGAGTAGATAAAGGAAAAACAGCTGCTGACAGGCATATTTTCTCTAGCATGCCACCGACCCCCCACCTCCATCCCCCACCCCCATGGCCTGCAGCCATTGGGGGCTTCTTTCACTGCCACATCCTGGCATACTCTACCTACCACCTTCCAGCTGGAAGAAAAAGACAAAGAAAAAGTTAACGGGAAAGAAACAACAGAAAAGAGACAGAATCAGAAGAGGAATGACAGCATCAGCAGTAGAAAGACATCAGAAACAGGTGACAGACTAACCACGTTCTCCAACTTTCCACATGGACATCTATGTGATATTGAATAGTACTGTTTATCCATACATTTTGATCTCAATCACACAAGCACACACATTGCAGTGACCATGCTGCTTTGCCATTGTCTCTAAACTGGACTGAGCAGTTAGTGATGAATGGTACGTGATATTGGACTCCGTGGTCTAGAACACAAAGGTGGCTGTCACAATGAAAGCTCATTCACTATGCTGAAGTCCATCATATAGTTGGTGAGAAAACTCAAGAGAAGATCACTGTTGGTTGCTCTTACTTGGATGAAGGATATGAGAACATATATTTATACAGGGTTCTCAAGATTGGGTTGGAAAAAGCTAAGCAGCTGGTGGAACCGGAGTTTGGTGGGGTTTTTCTTGTTTCTAGTCAGTGCACAGTCAACACACTACAGCCACAGCTATATTATTTATTTTTAAATAGAAAATGCTGGGAATACTCAACAGAGCAGGTAGCATCTGAGGAGAGAAGAACGATTAAATGTTTTAGCTCTGTCTGGAAAATGTTACACATCTTAAAAAAGCACAGAGGCAGTTGGAGCAAACCCAAGATGAATTTTAGAATCTTTGTTGTGATAGTTTCACAGGCAAATTATAAAATGCTTTTTTTTGATGAGAGTGAGCATGAAAGCAAGAGAAAAAGCAGGCAGAGGGGCTGATCAGAACACCTGTGCTTTTTCAATGTTTCTATAGAGATTTATTTATCCAGCTGCAGTGAGAAGAGAAATTTTAATGGTGTATTTCCCAGGAATCAATCAAAAAGTTTGTTTCACTGTTTTAGGTCAATAATCTCTTAAAAAAATTATTTCATTAGATACGTGCACTCCTCTCTCATTTCCAGGATCCAATAACATCCCCCTCCCCCGTGCCCCCCTGGAGCATTCCCAACAACATGATATCTGACTAACCATGAAGGTCTCGAATATACAGACAAAAATAAGATGGTGGTTCATATTTGTCTGTCATGCCTCAGCCACCACACCAGTGCAATTTTTCTTTGTAGCTGATTAGCTCACATCTCAAATACATAAGGAAGTAGGGAACATCTGAAACAGAAGCAAGGAAAGTAGCTGGAAACACTCATCATGAAGGATTACTAAACAGACAGAAAAGCCATTAGCAGTTCAGGAAGACACACCAATAAAGGAAAGAAGGCAAACCAATCAAAACACACAAAACAATTTTTAAGAATCCTGGTCAGCTGCCAGCTTTGGCTTCTCACGGAACTATTTATTGCAGGAAATAAGGCTCCTAAGATAAACACACAAAAATCTTTATTTCATAATAAGATTAAACTTACCTATAGAATGTGTCTTTAAATGTATTCAGAAGCCTGTGTTACAATTTGGGTGCCATCCGGATATGTTTTCATGTGCCTCACACAATAGACCACTTCCACGTGCAAGGCCCTACTTCATTTGAACCAAAATGTGACCTTATGGGAGATATCTCTGGGAGATAGAGTGCCGAGGGTAAATAAACTCCTTATATTGCTGATAATCTCACTGAATATCATATGAGCTACTTCCACTCTCATTTTCTCCTATATTAAACAAATATAGAAAACTCTGACAGACTATATATCTCGACAATAAACTATAAATCAAATTAGCAGAAACAATAAGTAACAGTTGTTTTAAAACCTCAGTAATTTTTCATGTACCGGACCCTATCTCTGAGGATAAGCTTGCATATGAACCTGGCTATTCATATTTACTCTCCACTGCAGAGGCTTGACAAGAACTGAACGGGTGGGTGAACTAAGAAAAGCATACCCGATTCAGGGCAGCAGGCAGCTTCTGAGTAGAGAGGTACTTTCAAAGGTATCAAATGCCCTTCCCCTCAGGAAACTGTTTCAAATCCTTCATCCATTCCCAGGACAAAGTAGCTCTGTGGGTTCAACAGACCGAACCCCCTCTGCTAACTATCATTACAGTTACACCCCTGAAAGACCTGCTACAATGACAGGTGGAATCGATTGAAATCTAGAGAGATCAGAGTCTGTGATCCATATTACAACAACAACAACTTGTTACAGCACCTTTAATGTAATGAAATGCCCCAAGGTGCTTCAGGGGAGCATTATAAAAACAAAAAAAATGACACTGAGCCACACAGAGATATTATGGCAGATGACCAAAAAGCTTGGTCAAAATAGCTAAGTTTTAAGGAACATCTTAAAGGAGGAGAGAAAGAGATAAAAAGACAGAGGCAGAGAGAGGGAATTCCAGAGCTAAGGGCCTTGACAGCTGAAAGCATAGCCACCAATGGTGGAGCAATTAAAATCAGGGATGCACAAGAGGCCAGAATAAGAATGCAAATACCTTGGAGGGTTGTGGAGATTAATTAGAATCATAAAATCATACAGCACAGAAGGAGGTCATTCTGCCTATTATGCCTGGATCGACTTGCTGAAAGAGCTACCAATTACTCTTACTCTGTTTTCCTTTTATCATGAGTGAACACCAAGTCTGCTCTCAGTTGCTGAGTAGGGTGATGAAAACTTCCATTCTACTGGCCTGTCCATTGCATACAAATTCCTATACATGTATTGAAGGTGGTCAGAATTTAAGAGTAACTCAAAAGCACCCTGTTTATACAACTGTGAGCTATGGATGTATATATTCTGAACAACCAGCTTGTTTCTTGTCAGCAGTAAACAAATGAAAGTGTTCACTAGCTACAAGCTCCCATAGAGAATTATTAAAAGTTCAAAATCTTTTATGAAATGAAATACAACAGATTTCTGATCCATCACAGACTATTAATGTTAGTGAAGCCTGGGGCTAAACGTTTTAAAGGTACTTGAGAGTCCAGTTATGTAATTGCACAGTAAACAAGTTACAGCTATCACAGAAAAATGTTCATGACTAATAATCAACAAAACAGTGAGCCAGCAGCACAACAAATATTGGACGGAAACTGGTCCATTAACAGCAAGAACAAGCTTATCTTTATTTATTCATTCATGCGATGTGGACAGCGCTGGCTAAGCCAGCATCCATAATTCCCCTTGAGAAGGTGATGGTGAGTTGCCTTCTTGAACTGCTGCAGTCTTGGGTGTAGGTACACCAATAGTGCTGATAGGCAGGGAGTTCCAGGATTTTGACCCAGCAGCGGTGAAGGAATAGTGATGTATTTCCAAGTCAGGATGGTGATTGGCTTGGAGGGGAACTTGCAGTTGGTAGTGTTCCCGTGCATCTGTTGCCCTTGTCCTTCTAGGTGGTAGGGGTCGTGGGTTTGGAAGGTGCTGTCTAAGGAGCCTTGGCGAGTTGCTGCAGTGCATCTTGAGAATGGTACACACTGCTGCCACTGTGTGTCGGTGGTGGATGGGGTGCCAGTCAAGCGGACTGATTTGTCCTGGATGGCGTTGAGCTTCTTGAGCGTTGTTGGAGCTGCACACGTCCAGGAAAGTGGACAGTATTCCATCACACTCCTGACTTGTGCCTTGTAGATGGTGGACAGGCATTGGGGAGTCCGGAGGTGAGTTACTCGCTACGAAATTCGTAGCTTCTGACCTGCTTTTGTAGCCACAGCATTTATGTGGCTGGTCCAGTTCCTTTTCTGGTCAATGGTAACCCCCAGGATGTTGATAGTGGGGGATACAGCGATGGTAATGCCATTGAATGTCATGGGGAAATGGTTAGATTCGCTCTCATTTGAGATAGTTATTGCCTGGCACTTGTGTGGCGTGACTGTAACTTGCCACTTATCAGCCTAAGCCTGGATGTTGTCAAGGTCTTGCTGCATATGGACATGGGTTACTTCAGTATCTGAGGAGTCACGAATGGTGCTGAACATTGTGCAATCATCAGCGAACATCCCCATTTCTGACCTTATAATAAAGGGAAGATCATTGATGAAGCAACTGAAGATGGTTGGGCCGAGGACACTGCCCTGAGGAACTCCTGCAGTGATGTTCTGGGACTGAGATGATTGACCTCCAACAACCACAGCCATTTTCCTTTGTGCCAGGTATGACTCCAACCAGTGGAGAGCTGCCCCTGATTCCCATTGACTCTAGTTTTGCTAGGGCTCCTTGATGCCATACTCAGTCAAATGCTGCCTTGATGTCAAGGGCATTCACTCTCACCTCACCTCTTGAGTTCAGCTCTTTTGTCCATGTTTGGACCAAGGCTGTAATGAGGTCAGGAATTGAGTGGCCCTGGCGGAACTCAAACTGAGCGTCAGTGAGCAGGTTATTGCTGAGCAAGTGCTGCTTGATAGTACTGTTGATGACCCCTTCCATCAATTTGCTGATGATCGAGTAGACTGTACTCGTGGGTACAGTTAGGGCAGTAATTGGCCTGGTTTGATTTGTTCTGCTTTCTGTGCACAGGACATACTTGGGCAATTTTCCACATTGCCAGTTAGATGCCAGTGTTGTAGCTGTACTGGAACAGCTTGGCTAGGGGCATAGCTAGTTCTGGAGCACTGGTCTTCAGTACTGTTGCTGGAATGTTGTCAGGGCCCATAAACTTTGCAGTATCCAGTGTCTTCAGCCGTTTCTTGATATCATGCAGAGTGAATTGGATTGGTTCACTGGCATCTGTGATATTGGGGATCGCAGGAGCAGGCCGAGGTGGATCATCCACTGGCACTTTTGGCTGAAGATGGATACAAAGCCTTGTCTTTTTCACTGATGTGCTGGGCTCCCCCATCGTTGAGGATGGGGATATTTGTGCAGCCTCCTTCTCCTGTCAGTTGTTTAATTGCCGATCATCATTCGTGACTGGATGTGGCAGGACTGCAGAGCTTAGATCTGATCCCTTCGCTGTGGGATCACTTCGTCTTATCGCATGCTGATTCCGCTGTTTGGCACGCAAGTAGTCCTGTGTTGTAGCTTCACCAGGCTGACACCTCATTTTTAGGTATGCCTGATGCTGCTCCTGGCATGCCCTCCAGCACTCTTTGAACCAGGGTTGATCTACCAGTTTGAAGATAATGGTAGAGTGGGGGAATATGCCGTGACATGAGGTGACAGATTGTGTTTGAATATAATTCTGCTGCTGCTGATGGCCCACAGCACCTCATAGAAGCCCAGTTTTGAGTTTCTCAATCTGTTCGAAATCTATCCCATTTAGCATGGTGGTAGTGTCACACAGCACGATGGTGGGTACCCTCAATGTGAAGATGGGACTTAGTCTCCACAAGGTCTGTGTAATGTTCACTCCCACCAATACTGTCATGGACAAATGCATCTGCGACAGGTAGATTGGTGAGGACGAAGTCAAGTAGGTTTTTCCCTCTTGTTGGTTCCCTCACTACCTGCCGCAGACCCAGTCTGGCAGCTAGGTCCTTTAGGACTCAGCCAGCTTGGTCAGTAGTAGTGCCTCCGAGATTTTCTTGGTGATGGACATTGAAGTGCCCCACCCAGAGTAGACTTTGTGCCCTTGCTACCCTCAGTGCTTCTTCCAATTGGCGTACAACATCTCTCCATGATTCATCAGCAGGGAGTGGGGGGTGGGGGGTGGTGGGCAGTAATTGATAATCAGCAGGAGGTTTCCTTGCCTATGTTTGACCTGATGCCATGAGACATCATGGAGTCCAGAGTCAATGTTGAGGACTTCCAAGGCAACTCCCCTGTATACAACTGTGTCACGACCTCTGGTGGATCTGCCCTGCCCGTGGGACACAACATACCCAGCAATGGTGATGGTGGTTTCTGGGACATTGCCTGCAAGGTATGATTCCGTGAGTTGACTATATCAGGCTGTTACTTGACTAGTCTGTGGGACAGCTCTCCTAGTTTTGGCACAAGCCCTCAGATGACACAAATTTTCAAATCCTCTCTGGCCACAGGAGAGGGCTGGAGGACAGCGAATGTGGTTCCATTTTTCAAGAAGGATAGCAGGGATAAACCGGGTAATTACAGGCCGGTGAGTCTAACATCAGTGGTTGGGAAACTATTGGAAACAATTCTGAGGATTAATCTCCACTTGGAGAGGCAGGGATTAATCAGGGATAGTCAGCATGGCTTTGTCAGGGGGACATCATGTCTAACAAACTTGATTGAATTTTTTGAGGAGGTGACCAGATGTGTAGATGAGGGTAAAGCAGTTGATGTAGTCTACATGGACTTCAGTAAGGCTTTTGATAAGGTCCACATGGGAGATTGGTTAAGAAGGTAAGAGCCCATGGGAATCCAGGGCAATTTGGCAAATTGGATCCAAAATTGGCTTAGTGGCAGGAGGCAGAGGATAATGGTCAAGGGTTGTTTATGCGATTCGAAGTCTGTGACCAGTGGTGTCCCACAGGGATCAGTGCTGAGACCCTTGCTGTTTCTAGTGTACATTAATGATTTAGACGTGAATATAGGAGGTATGATCAGTAAGTTTGCAGATGACACGAAAATTGGTTGTGTCGTAAATAGTGAGGAGAAAAGCCTTAGATTACAGAACGATATAGATGGGCTGGTAAGATGGGCAGAGCAGTGACAAATGGAAATTAATCCTGAGAAGTGTGAGGTGATGCATTTTGGAAGGACTAACAAGGCAATGGAATATACACTAGATGGTAGGACCCTAGGAAGTACAGAGGGTCAGAGGGACCTTGATGTACTTGTCGATAGATCACTGAAGGCAGCAGCACAGGTAGATAAGGTGGTTAGGAAGGCCTATGGGATACTTGCCTTTATTAGCCGAGGCATAGAATATAAGAGCAGGGAGGTGATGATGGAGCTGTATAAAATGCTAGTTAGGCCACAGCTGGAGTAAGGTGTACAGTTCTGGGCACCACACTATAGGAAGGATGTGATTGCACTGGAGAGGGTGCAGAGGAGATTCACCAGGATGTTGCCTGGGCTGGAGCATTTCAGTTATGAAGAGAGACTGGATAGGCTAGGGTTGTTTTCCTTAGAGCAGAGAAGGCTGAGGGGGGGCCCTGATTGAGGTATACAAAATTATGAGGGGCATTGATAGGTTAGATAGGAAGAAACTTTTTCCCTTAATGGAGGCGTCAATAACCAAGGGGTATAAATTTAAGGTAAGGGGCAGAAGGTTTAGAGGGGATTTGAGGAAAAATGTTTTCACCCAGAGGATGGTTGGAACCTGGAACGCACTTCCTGAAGGGATGGGAGAGGCACGAACGCTCACGACATTTTAGTAGTATTTAGATGAATACTTGAAATGCCATAGCATACAAGGTTACTGGCCAAGTGCTGGAAAATGGGATTAGAATAGATAGGTGCTTGATTGCCGGCACGGGCACGATGGGCCAAAGGGCCCGTTTCTATGCTGTATAGCTCTATGACTCTATGTTAGTAAGGAAGACTTTGCAGGGTCAACAGGGCTGCGTTTGCCATTGTCATTTCCAGTGCCTAGGTCGATATCAGGTGGTCCATCCTGTTTCATTCCTTTTATTAGACTTTGTAACAGTCTGATACAACTGAATGGCTTGCTAGGCCAATTCAGAGGGCATTTAAGAATCAACCACATTGCTGTGGGTCTGGAGTCACATGTAGGCCAGACCAGGTAAGGATGGCAGATTTCCATGAGTGAACAAGATGGGTTTTCACAACAATTGACAATGATTTATGGTCACCATTTGACCGTGGTGGGATGTGAACCTATGTCCCCAGAGCATTGGCCTGGGGCTCTGGCTTACTAGTCGAGTGACATTACCACTACGCCACTGCCTCCCCTGTTGCTACCCTAACAAGGAGTGGAAGAATAGTGCCAAACCATGTTGCAACTATTTTATTGGTGTGACTTTGCTTGAAATGTTGGCACCAATGGACTTTATAATTGATGCAGATTTTAATTGAGGAAGTGTTGTTAGTTAAATATTTAATTTCTTTTGAAGAGGGCATATATCAATATTGGTGTAACCTTGCATTCATAGTTATGTACAGGATATTTCCTAACTATTCCCAATGATGTTTGTATGATTGGCAGCCATATGCTGTTCACTAAAATGGCTGATTAATGCAAACCAAAGGTTTTAAGCTCCACAGTTTTTTTTTTCAATTAAGTGAACTTAATAGAAATGCTTTAACAAACATGGTTACGTGCTACATGCCGGTCAACTACACCCTACAAATTATTATTATGGAAGCCCAGGGTTGTAGCAAGGCCACTGATTACCATGACAAGAGAACCAACACCACAAATAGATGAGTGAATCCTAATGGGTTCTCTCTAGCTGATCCCCAAGTCGAATCTGGGAGAGATCCAGTACCATCCTAGAGCATCAGACATCTATGGCAACAATAATTGCACAGTTCCCAATAACTGGACCATTGTATAATGCTCAGAAAGACTCCGGCTGGAATTTTATGGCCCCCCCAATAAGCAGGCTGGTGGCGGGGGCCAAGAAATTGAGTGGGAGGTGGTGGGGGCATTCCCGACCTCCTCCCGCCTCTGCTGCAATTTTACCTGGGGCAGCTGCGGCGAGAAATGGCCCACCCACCCCAGGCCAATAGAAGCCCTTAGTGGCCAATTAACTGTCACTTAAGGGCCTCCTCCCACCGCCGCTCGTATTTTATCTGCGGCGGCCGGATGGCAAATACCCCAAGAAAACCACCAGGTAAAATCTGGCGACCTTCTTGTGGACTGGGAGGAGGGGGGGGGGCCCTCCCGATTGGGCACCCTGTGCCCCATGGACGGCTGCCACCGAAGCCCCAACTGCCCCAACCCCCCCTACCCCTACGCCCCCCCAACCAACCCCCCCTTGCCTCGCCAGGGGGCAACCGATTTTTTGGGGTCTCGCCAGAAACACTTACCATCTTTTGGGAGCTGTCCTTCCCCTTCAAGTTGGGTGTAGTCCCAGCAGTAGCCAGTGCTCCGGTGATGCTGTTGGGACTAAGAGCTGTCGGCCCGCTGATTGGCCGATAGCTCCTAGGCAGGACTTCCTGCTTCAAGGAGGTGGAAGTCCCGCCCAGGCCAATTAAGGGCCTGAGGAGTGTAAAATCCCAGTGTGGCTCCCCAGGCCCGGTGGAGGCAGGCTCTCCACCGACTTTTCGGCTGGTGGGCGGGAACCCCATGCAACCTCCATTTTTGATACCAATTCCAATGAGTTCTGGATCAGTGGGTTTTTCCCTCTTCTCTACCAGCTGATCCTGATCTTATACTCTTTCACCCAGTGAACTCCCCTGCACATCATTACCTGTTCCACCAGGTTACTGTGTCTAAGTTAGTTCTTGGAATGGATAAAGTCAGTGATGATATATCGTGCGACATTCAAGAGGGCATAGTGTCACTGGGACCTGGCCCAGCTTTCTCTGATGGCACAAAAGTAAGAAGTTTGCAAATAGGAAGGAGGACAGTAAAATACTTCAGGAAGACCGACAGCTCAGTGGATTGGACGGATAGATGCCAGGTGCAATTTAATGTGGATAAGCATATTGTACTACATTTCAAAAGGCTACCAAGGAACGAACATACACATTCAATGGAAGGTCTGGATGAACAAAGAGACTTAATGTTTCAAATTATTAGGCATGGCAGTATAATGGATTATGTTACTGGACTAGTAATCCAGAGGCTTGGTTTGGAGACATGTGCACAGCAGGTGGGGAATTTAAATTTAATTAATTAAGTAAATCTAGAATAGAAAAAACTTGTCTCAGTGATGGTGACCTATAAACTACCGGATTGTCGTAAAATGTATCGGGTTCACTAAAGTCCTTTAGAGAAAAAATTTGCTGTCTTTACCCAGTCAGACATATGTCTGACTTCAGACCCATAGCAATGTGGTTGACTCTAAGTGTCCCTCAGAAATGTCCTAGCAAGCCAGCCAGTTGCATCAAACTGCTACAATTAAAGTCCAATAAGAATAAAACCAAATGGACCACCTGGCATCGACCTAAACACCAGACACGACAAAGGTACACCCAGCAAGATGACCCAGCAAAGTCTCCTCACTAACATCTGAGAACTTGTGCCAAAATTGGGAGAGCTGTCCCACAGGCTAGTCAAGCAATATCCTGACATAGTCATGCTCACAGAATTATATCTTGCAGACAAGGTCCCAGACTCCTCCATCACCATTTCTGGGTATGTCCTATCCCACTGGCAGGACAGACCCACCAGCGGTGGAGGCTCAGTGATATAAAGCCGGGAGGGAGTGGCTGTGAAAGTCCTCATCACTGACTCTGGACTCCATGAAGTCTCATGGAATCAGGTCAAACATGGAGAAGGAAACCTCCTGCTTATTATCACCTACCACCCTCCCTCAGCTGATGGATCAGTACTCCTCCAATGTTGAACACCACTTGGAAGAAGCACTGAGGGTAGTAAGTCACAGAATGTATTCTGGGTGGGAGACTTCAATGTCTATCATAAAGAGTGGCTCAGTAGCACTACTAATGACTGAGCTGGCTGAGTCCTGAAGGACATAGCTGTTAGGCTAGGCCTGTGACAGGTGATGAGTGAACCAACATGAAGGAAAAACGGACTTCACCTCGCCCTCACCAATTTACTTGTATTGACAGTTGTGATCACTGCACAGTCCTTGTGGAGATAAAGTCCTGCTTTGCATTGAAGACACCCTTCATCATATTGTGTGACACTATCACAGTGCTAAAAGGGACAGATTCAGAATAAATCTAGCAAATCAAAAATCAGGAACCATGAGGTTCTGTGGGCTATCAGCAGCAGCAGAATTGTATTCCACCACAATTTGTAACCTCGTGGACTGTCATATCCCTCACTCTGCCTTTACCATCAAGTCAGAGGACCAACCCTGATTTAATGAGGAGCGTAGGAGAGCATACCAGGAGCAACACCAGGCATACCTAAAAATGAGGTACCAACCTAGTGAAGCTACAGCTACAGTTCAGAACTGCATGCATGCTAAACATCATTAAGTACCATATATAGACAAAGCAAATCCCACAACCAACGGATCAAATTAAAGCTCTGCTGTCCTGCCACATCCAGTTGTGAATGGTGGTGGACAGTATGGTAAGGTAGCCGGGGCCAGACGACCAGTGGGGTGCCCAAAGCTCTGCTTCAAGGATGCTTGTAAGCATGACATGAAGGCTCTAAATGTCAACTATTGCACCTGGTGAAAGAGGGAAATGGCTACATATCCTGTAGACTGGTGAGCACTGCTGTGATAACTCATGACACTATTGCTGGTTGCCACTTCCTGCCGATTCTCACTGAACAACTTGCTTCAGGGCACCTGTAAAACTGCATCCCTGATGAGAAGCCGCTTCCTCCTTAGACATTTGTGGGTGTAATGTTTTTTTTTTAGGTATTAAAGAGCCTCCAAAGTGGCCAAGATTGGGTCTTAAACTGAAACGTTGGTTTAGCCTGGGATTAACGCGGGACACCATCTTGTTAAAGGAGTTAGAGCTTGCACTATGAAGGGTTACCCAGAGGATTGTTCAGTAGCTGACTGCCAATTAAATTGCCTGCCAGTGTTCATTAGCAAGGCCGCATGGCAATTTGCTGATTAGCACTTGACCTGGAGGAGCAGAGTTTAAGTAGTGGGCCTGTGAGGGAGCAGAGCCCAGCGGCATAGTTTAAAAGAACAGGCTGGTGAGGGAGCAGAGCCAGAGCGGTGAGTTTAACAGAGTGGGTCCGGTGTGGGATAGTCTGTGGGTTCTGAGCTGACTGACAGCGTTCTGAAGAAAATCAAGTGTGACGCAGTGGGAAGCAGGTAAGTGATTGGTTGGTGAGTATATTTTTCCTCTTTTAAAATTTTTTAAAACTTTTTCTTTCTCTTGAAACTTGGGTATTTATTAGTAATAGCATGGTTTATTCCTAGTACCTAGGTTTATTGTCTAATAGATAGAGGGATGGCAGGGCTGCTCTGACCTCTGGAATACACATCTTGTGCTATGTGGGAGCTCTGGGACGCTTCCCATGTCATGGATAACCATATGTGTAGGAAGTGTCATCAATTGCAGCAGCTTGAACTCTGGGTTTTGGAACTTGAGCACAGCGGGCATGACTGCGGCGCATTCATGAGGTTGAGAGCTTTGTGGATAGCATGCTTCTAGGATGTGGTCACCCCCCCAACTGCAGTGTATGCAGGGAGAGAGGGAATGGGTGACTGCCTGGTAGCCAAGAATAAACAGGTAGGTAGTACAGGAGTCTCCTGAGAGTGTCTCACTCTCCAACTGGTATTCAGTTCTGAATACTGAGAAAAGCGACGGTTCATCTGGGACATACAGCCACAGCCAGGGTCATGGCATCACGGCTGGCTCAGCTGCATGGGATTTGGGGGGTGGGGGGTGGTTGCTCAAAGAAGACTGGAAGAGCAATAGTGATCTGAGATTCGATAGTTAGGGGAATAGACAGTAATTTCTGCTCTGCAGATGTGAATCCAGGATGGTGTGTTGCCTCCTTGGTGCCGGGGTCAAGGATGTTACTGAATGGCTGCAGAGCATCCTGAGGAGGGAGTGTCAGCAGCCAGCAGTCGTGGTCCACATTGGTACCAACAACATAGTAGAAAGAGGGATGTGATCCTGCAGAAAGCGTTTACTGAGCTAGATAAGAAATTAGCAAGCAGAACCTCAAAAGTAGTAATCTCCAGATTACTCCAAGTACCATGCACAAGTGAGTATAGAAATCAGAGGATAATGCAGATGTATATGTGGTGGAGAGATTGTGCAGGAGGTAGGGCTTTAGATTGCTGGGACACTGGGGCCAGTTCTGGAGGAGGTGGAATCTGTATAGGCCAGACGGATTGCACCTGAACAGAGCTGGGACAAATTTCCTTGTGGGGTCATTTGCTACTGCTATTGGGGAGGGTTTAAACTAACTTGGCATGGTGTAGGAACCAGGAGAGGAATTCCAAGGTGCACAGAGAACTGAGAGAGACAGATTGCACTAGAGTCGGAAATAGTAAAGTATTAGGTGGGGTTTTGGAACTTGAGCACAGCTGGCCCATCCATAAGGTTGGGAGCATGCTTCTAGGATGTGGTCACCCCCCAACTGAAATGTATGCAGGGAGAGGGAATGGGTGGGAAAGAGGGAAAGTAACAAAGTCTAAATTAGGATCACTGTGCATTGATGTGAATGCGCAGAGTGTGGTAAATAAGGTTGGTGAGTTGCAGGCACAGATAGCCACATGGAAGTAATGATATGGTGATAACAGAGACCTGGCTCAAAAAAGGGTAGGTTTGGGTACTAAATATTTCTGGTGTTCAAGGTGTTCAGGAAAGATAGGAAAGGAAGGAAAGAGGGAGGGGTGGCAGTTTTGATTAAGGAGAACATTGAAGTGCTGGAGAGGGAGAGAGAGAATGTCCCAGTTGGGTTAAGGACAGAATCGATTTGGCTGGAACTGAGGAAACAGGTGCAATTATATTGCTCGGTGTCATCTGTAGGCCACCAACCAGCGAGAAAGACGTAGAGGAACAAATTTGCAAGGAAATTACAGAGAGGATCAAGAATTATAGAGTAGTTATAATGGGGGATTTTCACTTTCCAAATATAGACTGGGGTAGCAGTCGTGCAAAGGGCAGAGAGCGGCAAGAGTTCCTAGAGTGTGTTCAGGAGAATTTTCTACAGCAGCATGTTTCCAGTCCAACGAGAAAGGAGGCACTGCTAGATTTGATTCTTGGGAATGAGTTGGGCCAAGTGGATCAACTGTCAGTAGGGGAACAATTAGGGAACAGTGATCAACAGACTTGAGTGCAAAATTATAGCTAATGGAATAAAAAAAGACAGTAGCAACATGGATATGAAATTGGTTGAGAGTGACAGGAAAGAGAGTAGTGGTTAATAGATGTTTTTCAAACTGGTTTGAAGGTTTGTAGTGGAGTTCCCAAGGGTTGGTGTTAGGACTCTTTTGCTTTTCCTGATATATATATTAATGACCTAGATCTTGGTGCACAAGACACAATTTCAAAATTTGCACATGATACAAAACTTGGAAACATTGTGAGCGGTGAGGAGGATCGTGTAGAACTTCAAAAGGACATAGGTTGGTGGAATGTGCAAACAAGTGGAAGATGAAATTTAATGCAGAGAAGTGTGAAGTGATTCATTTTGGTAGGAAGAACATGAAGAGACAATATAAAATAAAGGGTGCAATTCTAAAGGGGGTGCAGGAATAGAGGGACCTGGGTGTATATATGCATAAATCACTGAAGGTGGCAGGACAGGTTGAGAGCACAGTTAGTAGATCATACAGCATCCTGGGCTTCATTAATAGGAGAATAGAGTACAAAATCAGGAAATTACATTAAACTTACATAGAACACTGGTTTGGCCTCAACTGGAGTAGTGTATCCAGTTCTGAGCACCACACTTTAGGGATGGGATTAGAGAGAGTGCAGAAAAGGTTCACGAGAATGATTCCAGGGATGAGGAACTTCAGTTATGAAGATAGATTGGAGAAGTTAGGACTGTTTTCCTTGGAGAAGAGAAGGTTGAGAGGAGATTTGATAGAGGTGTTCAAAATCATGAGGGTCTAGACAGGGTACATAGGGAAAATCTATTCCCATTGGTGGAAGGTTCGAGAACAAGAGGGCACAGATGTGAGGTAATTGGCAAAAGAAGCAATAGAAAACATTTTTCACACGGCGAGTGGTTAGGATCTAGAATGCTGCCTGAGAGTATGGTGGAGATAGGTTCAATCAAGTTATTCAAGAGGGAATTGGATTGTTATCTGAAAAGGAAGGATGTGCAGTGCTACAGGGAGGAGGCTGAGGAGTGGCACTACATGAACTGATCTTTCGGAAAGCTGGCACAGACATGATGGGCCAAATGACCACCTTTTATGCTGTAAAAGTTCTGTGATTCCGTGATTCTGACACCGCCTCCTACCAGTTACTAGCTGATTGGGAGCAAACTAGTCATTACAGAGGATTTCAAGTGCTACCAAGCATAATCAACTTTCACTGCTGACTTGCAGCTGGAGGTTTGAAGACTACTTTTGAAACACATCGGGAGACTTTCTGAGACACATTGTCAAGACTTCACCACCACTCTAACTACATTTGTTCTAGAAATTCAGTGAGGACTTTGTAGTATAAGGACCTGAAAGGGTTAATGTTGGAGAGAGTGAGAGCAACCCCTCCCATTGTAGTGATGATGATGTAACAGTCACATGGAAATGAGCTTTGGAAGAGAGTAATAGCACGAAGGATGCGAGCTGGAGAGGCTTGAGGAGAGTGTAAATAGAGATGTGCTAATAACAAGAATTATTAGTTGACATTATCCAGCCTCCTCGAGGTTATCAATAATGCCGTAGCTACACTACAGCTACAACAAAAACACACAATATGGTGGCACTGGTTAAAACAACCAGAAAGTACGGAGACCACTTTATGAATATTTCACACAGTTTGTGACAAGAATGGAATTTCAACATCTTAAGTACACCACGTTATCCACAGTCGAATGGTGAAGTAGAAAGGGGTGTAAGAACCATAAAGTCCTTATTGAAGAATGAAGACCTTCTAACTTCACTTCTCATTTATCGATCTACACCATTGATGTGTGAACTATCACCAGCAGAGTTACTGATGGGCAGAAAGAGAAGAACACAACTTCCTGTGTCGCCTAAAAAATTGTTTCCAGGATTGAATGTCCAGGACCATGAGAGTGTAAGAGACCAGGAAAACTCTTACAGAAGGCAACAAATTCAAAATTACAACAAAATATTTTGTGCCAGAGACTTACCAAAACTGAATGAAGGCCAAAGAGTATGGATATGAGACCTAGAAAGGGAAGGTACTGTAATCCATAGAGATGAAAACTACCAAAGGTCGTGTGTGGTACATACAACAGAATGGAACATACGTAGCAATAGGAAAAACGTTATCCCTATTCTCCAGAAACAACAGTCAATCATTTATTTGCAAGACCCAGATGATGATGAAGAAACCCAAAGCAAACAGCATACTACAATAATATAAAAGCAAAATACTGCGGATGCTGGAAATCTGAAACAAAAACAAGAAATGCTGGATTCACTCAGCAGGTCTGGCAGCATCTGTGGAAAGAGAAGCAGAGTTAACGTTTCGGGTCAGTGACCCTTCTTCGGAACATACTACAATCCTTTGTAAAAATCAACCAAGTCAGCGATCCAGACTTACAAGGAAGACGACTTATCATCCCACTCAGACTAGAACAAGATCAGTAAGAGTTGTGAAACCTAACAGACTAAATCTGAGAAGTCAGACAGAGACTTGGGGGGGGGTGGGAGGGCAGGGGTGGGGGGGGGGCAGCGTGGTGTGATGGTGGTGGAGAAAGGATAGTAGGTAAAATCAAAAAACGTACATATGTTAAAGAAATGTAGGGATAAAGACTTGGGGGAAGATGTAGTATAAGTACTTGAAAGGGTTAATGTTGGAGACAGTGAGAGCAACCCCTTCCACTTTAGTGATGATGTAACAGTCACATCGTAATGGGCTTTAGAAGAGAGTAGCAACACAAAGGATGCTAGCTAGGGAGGCTTGAGGAGAGTGTAAAGAGAGATGTGTAAATAATAAGAGTTATTAGTTGACCTTATCCAGACTCCGAGATGTCAATAATACCCTAGCTATGCTACAACTACTACAACAGCAACACAACAGATTTCACCTGAAAAGAATAAGTACTATGCTACTCTAACTTGATGGACACCTTAAAGGAGTCACCAGGAGAAAGGAGAGCTTGGTTATGGGCAATTTGTTAGGGGTCCCCCTTTGGTCTGCAGGAGGAATGGAAGAGGGACATGAGGCCAGGCAGAGCAGCACCAGCTGCTGCAGGAGAGAGGGACAGGAGGGCAAGGTGGATTCCCTCCTCACTGTGGGAACAAGACATCCCCCCTCCTCTGGACCCCTTCCACCAGGACCTCCAGTGCTGTGTCCTAGAACCTGTGCACTCACCCTCTCACTTGGTCTTTGAGCCATCCTGAAACCTGCTGCTGTGCATCAGCCAGCTGACTCCATTCCTTCATTGGCAGTGGGTGAATGGAGCACACATATACTGCTCCACAAAAATAGTTTCTAATCAGCATTTGAGTGCTAAAGCTGTAGGTGTCTGATTTAGTACCTCTGAGCAAATTCAAATTATGGTTATCTGAAATTAGGCCCAAAAGTGCATGCTGAAACCAGACTTTCAAATAGGCATGTTTCATTAGCACAGCACCCATTTAGCACCTGAATTCACCCTTTCACTCAAGTAACTCCCTTTGACTCTTCAAATGAGATATCCTCAGCTGACATTTATATTCAGCATCAGTAATGTGATGGATCTCAGAGTAGGAGGTGCCTTCGAGGATGGATTTTCACCAATCTTTATCTTCAAGTTGTTTCCACTTATGGACATCTGTTTTCCACTTTTGCAGTTGCTTTTAAGCAGTCTTTATATCTTTTTTGCTGTCCACCATGCGATCGCTTCCAAGTTGTCAATGTGCCATGTAAGATATTCTTTGTGATTCGTTCATCAAACGTTCACACCTCGTGATCTGACCATCAGGGGTCAATACTGGAAATCACAGGTGACATTAAGGAAGCTCTTATGCTAGCCCTACATTGGAATTACATAATAAAATAATATACTTCTCATTTATTCTCTCAACTGTGTGTATGTTGGATGTTAATTTTATATAAATGGTATCACAGGACCAGCATTTTATGCTTTGTTGCCCTCAGTTGTCATGAAGCACTGGTTGCTGGAGTGTTATTGTGTTGGCTACCTGCATTACCTCAGTTCTTCACAGTGAAGTAAATTCAGCCCATGGGAACAATAAAAAAAACAGTGTTCCCAGCAAAACACTAAAATATTTACTCTCTGGTGGTTAACATTAACCTTGAATGTGAAGTTCTTTTATCACCTCAATCACATAGGTTATTCCTGCCTAGTTAGGACACAACTTTACCACAGGTTTTAAATTATTGTTATAAGCAAAGTTTTAGCAAAATCAAGGACATAGTCATGTTGTTGAAACACCCGTTTCCTTTTGCTCCTGCCCAATTGTTGCATTTTGGCTGTTTCAATCTTTTCCTGGCAGGACTATTGTGTTCTGCAGATATTGCTCAATGGAAGATTAGATCACTGCCCTAATTAAATTATTATATATAGATATTCATTTATTAATTTGCATTTTAATGTATTATCAGTAAAGATCCTGCTTGGATTTTGAAAAATGAGTTACATTCTAATTTCCAAGATTCAAGCCCTATCTACCAAAAATTGATTTACATTTTCGCACAATGCAAGTTGCAGGTCATGTGCCGATCGCACTTTTAACATCTATAGGGTTTTGGCACAGGTTTTTTTGTCATCTTTGTCAGAGTTTGATTAGAAATGTTTATATATATCCTTTTGAGATCTAAAAATTGAATCCAAGTGCTTCCTTGGAATTTTTGTAGCATCAGGTAGACTGAAAACTCTGTTTCCCAAGTTAATCAAATTATAAGCCAGGAATAGTTCATAATAGTTTATGCAGATAGGATTGCAGCTTCAATTATTTTCAGGTATTAAGACTAAGGCCACAACATTCAGCTCCATAGTGCCAGTGGTTTCAGTGCCACAGGAGTCGGTTGGGGAAAAAAATGGCAGGGGGTCTGTTCCTGACAACTTCCAGTCGCTATGTTTAGGAAGTTGATAATGGGGCATTCCGTACATGTGTTGGAAGTATGCAGAGTGGGCAGAATCGTCAGTCAGCGACTAACGCTGAATTGACACTTCATCTCCGATTTTGGACTTTGCCACTCATTAGCACCCTCTCTTATACACAAGCATGTGTTCAGCAGCATGAGTGATCCCCCACCACTGCTATTTAATGGCATTACCATCCAGTGTGCAGCTGAAATGCTTTTGACTATCTACTTGCTGGTACAGAGTTAGTGAAAGTACTTTGTTGTTGGAGGAGTTGAGAGAAGTTGCTTAAATCAGGATGGAGTGGTGCTGGACATTTGGATGGAGTGGTTGCTTTTTAAAGGCCATTAAGTACACCACTTGCTCCCAGTCATGGGGGCTATAGTTGCAGTTCCCCCTGGGCTGCAATATCAGAGGGAGATGGAGCAGAGGCAACAGAGAAGACAAGCTTCTCACAGAGGGAAGAGGAGGAGGACTCTCAGTAGGAGGTTTTACCCACCTAGGGCCTTCAGAGAGCACTTGTCCTACCTGCACCTCAGTCAGGAACATTGTGCTCATCGGCTGCACTTCAAGGAGATGGTCACGCAACTGTGCCACTTCCTTGAACCAGACCTGCAGCCTCAGAGTAGGGTGAGGACGGCACTGCCTGTGGCCATCAAGTTGATCATGGCCCTGATGTTTTACGCCAGTGGATCCTTCCTGGCTGAAACTGGTGATATCGCCAAAATATCACAGTTCACAGTCCATTGCTGCACTTGGGAGTTCACTGAGGCTCTGTACACCAGGAGAGGGAACTTCATTGTTCTTTCTCTAAACAGAAAGAAGCAGGAGTGGACATCTGGCTTTGCCAGGTCAACGGGCTTCCCCACGGTGCAGGGAACATTGACTACACGCATGTGGCCTTGCAGGTGCCACATTTCAGTGGTGAACTTTATCGAAATCACAAGGGGTGCCTCTCTCTCACTCAATGTGCAGTTGATGTACAACCACACCAATAATATGTTGGTGAATGCCTACTATCCTGGCAGCAATCATAGTGTTTCCATCCTGCGCCAGTGCACAGATCCAGCCATCTTTGAGCCACCATGCCAAACCAGAGGGTGGCTGCTTGGTGACCAGGGCTGTCCTCTGTACACATGGCTAATGATTCCACTTGACAACTCCACCACACATTACCAGCGTGTATATAATGAGAGCCATGCTGCAACAAGAAGCATCCTAGAGCAGACCATTGGCATCCTGAAACAACCATTCTGTTGTCTGGACAGCTCAGTGGGAGTCCTCCAGTGCTCGGTCAAGTGTGTCTCCAATTCTTGGTGCTCTGCTGTGGCCTCCACAACCTGGCCATAAAGAGGCCGCAGCCCTTGCCACCTGGGCTTCGATGACTTCCTCAGCAAGAGGAGGAGGATGAAGGGAGGAGGCATCCTGCACATCATGGCCCGGATCGGCTGTCCATGAGCATCTCAGAGCCCGGTTCCTCTGAATGAATCCCAAGATACCTATTGATCCACACTTCCCCACTGTTATGGACCATCGCAGTTATGGACACAATCCTGAAATAAAAGACACTACAAAATAACCATACCAACTTTATCCAACAACACATCCATACTCTCTACAAAACTCAACGAATCACCTTAGTACATTCCCTTAGTGCCAGTTTTCTGGGTGCCTTTCTTTGGCTTGTGCTCCTCCACAGTGCTACCCTTGTGGTTGCAGCATGGCTGGTGTTATGATCCTGTAGTTTTTTTTTGGGGAGGGGGACATGTGGTGTGTCTTTAAGACAGCAAAGGATAGCAAAGGATCAGTACTGCTTTAAGAACCAGCAAGCCTTAGGAGTTAGAGAAAGTGCATTTGGGTTGCCGTTAGATACAAGCATATGGAGAGGGAACCAACCAGCTTCAACGAATGCATCCTGGGTTACCTGGCAACAGCCATTCAGAGACCCGAGACCAGATATACAATGTTGCAATTATTTTTTGAACTAGCTTTTTAGTTGAGGACAGTCTGTTCTAACAGGACACAGACAGACAGCTGGTATTAGCACCTGAAAGAAGAGCTCTCAGCCATTTAAACTGAAGGAAGAGAATTTAGTCTGTTTATTTATTATCTCTCAAAATTCTAAAAAAGGTCAAGCCAAACAGAGATCTCTGATAATTTAAACTGAAGGAGGGGAAGTTAAACTGTGACAATCTTTTATCCCTCAAACTCTAAAGTCAGATTGATTCTATTGAAAGTGTTTGCAAGTTGTTAGTTGTTGAAATCCATCGCTGGAAAAGGAAAGCATCACTTACTGCTGGAATTAGACTATAGATTGCTCTCGTATTGAAGAACCTTTTTTCCCCATCAGATGCCTGTGAGGACTTCAAGCAACATTGGACTGTAAATTTGCAAGGACTCTAATTTTTTTCTATTTTAAATTTTTATATCTTCATAATGTTTAAGAATTTAGTTTTTCTGATTATACAGTTAATTTATTGATTTAAAGACATCGTTTGGTTAGCCTCATTCGGGGGTTAATAGATGGTACAATTTGGCTTGGTATTTCTTGAATTTGGAAAGTTTTAAATGATAAGTTAGGTGATCTGTGGAGGGACGGGATTGAATTAACAGTGCGTTTCTCCCACCACAATCAGAATCTTATATTTTGATTGGGAGCTTTGACTGGAGCAGTCGGTCGTAACACTGGTGAAAGGCGACTGGCTTTCTATGGGAGATACAGCACTTGGCTTTGCAGGATGCCCTTGAGCAGCTCTGGGACTTGAGATCTGGGATTGGAGCGCACCAGCTTGGTATGGGAGACAGCAGTTTGGGCTGGCTGGCTGACAAGCAACAGCAAGGTCCCTGGCAGAGTGGTGGTCGTGGGAGCATGAATGCTCCCATCCTGAGAGAGGACAGCAGGTTCGTGCTCCATGGAGGCACTGCCACTCCCCCAGGGCAGCAGCTCAACATTCCGGTAATCTGCTGGAGCACAGATAGCTGGACTGCTGTGAGAGCTTGCAAACTCCTTTGAGCACTGGTATTCACTGCCATAATGGCAGCAGTCTGAGCCTGCATGGTGCTAAGCTAGGCTTACATAGCAACAAGCATGGATCTTATAACCTTAGTCTGAGCTTCCACTGCAGCACTGAGACGTTGCGTGGCTTCTGCTTGTGCTGCAATGGAAGCTGAGACATTGGTCAACAGACACTGAATCACGATCGGGCCTGCAAGTGCGCTAATGTAATTGCTCACCCCGTCTATGCTGCAAAGATGGGCTCCAAGCTCTGCGTGAAGCCTTGTGCCAAGTTGGAGCTGGACTCCTCCATGCTACTTGACAGTGACAGTAGGCTCAGTCACAGGTCTGCCAATGCACCAAACATCACGGTGTGTGTGCCCATCAGCCTTTTTCTACATGCTGCCCCATTCAAGTCCTCAGCTGAGTCCTCTGCAGCAGTACTTGTGTATGACCGCGCTCTCAGGTGAGCTGGTAACTATCCTTTCACCCTCAGTGGATCCTAGCATGCAAATAGAGATGGTGGCACAGGGTGACGATCATGGCGCTAGTGTGCAGGGGGAGGTGGCAGAGACAGAGGAGCTGTGGTCAATTCCCCTCAGAAGAGGGAGCATAGACACAACCCTGCTCAGCTGGGCACAGGTACAGGGTGTCAGGAATAGTCATCCGAAAAGAAAGCTCTACCTTGAACAGCGGCAGGAGATGTGCTCCTGTATGTCGAAGTATCCTGAGGCAGTGCGGGGTCATGGGCAGAGGATGGAGGAGACCATCCAGCTCACGTGCGCCACCATGGCTCAGGGCTTTGAGCGCATAAGTTCCTCCATAGAGGGAGTGGCCAACATCTTGGAGAGTCATATGTGGCATCATTCTGAGTGGATGCAGGAATTGCGCACCAACGTCCACGGGATCTAAGAGGTGCTGGGTAGTGTCAGTGGTGATGTGGCATACAGATCTTTGGAAGGGATGCCAGCTGCGTCCCAACTGGTGTCCTCCGCTAGGCATCCGGCATTCCCGGCAAGAGCTGACCATGCAACAGAGGAGGTAGAAGTTGCCACCCCTCATGGGATGCCATCATCCTCGGCCTCCTTGCCTCTCTGACTGAGGGACCATCTATGCAGCAGGGCCAAGTGATAGAGGCTTCCCCTGCAATGATTCAGATGCAGCAGCCTCTTGAGTTGCCCCATGGGCATCTCTGCGATGTACGACCGCAATATGCATCTCAGCCACAAGCAGAGTCAAGTGAGCAGGCTGCTTCCACATCCTCTGAGGCCACAAGGGAAGCACCGTGTAGGAGTGATGAATGCGGTGCCCACCAGGTCGTGAGGAACACTAAGTGGGTCACTGGGGTGTGTTCCTTCTGTCTCTGGAAACTGTATTCCTCTCTGTACACTTTATAAAGAATGACACACTAAGGCACTAGTCCAATAGTCCTTTTATTGCTGCCATGACAGGAGAAGTGGTTTGAGTTGGTGAAAGATATACCAGGATCCTCCATGGTGAGGGCAAAACCTCTGGGCAGATGTCCTTGTTATTGGCAGCAAGTGATTACAATTTCCAGGCTGCATCTTCCATGCATGTGTTAGCACAGTTATCTCAGACTCCCATGTCCCTCAACCTAGGTTCGAGGGCCTCAGTTGAAAGTTCCCTGAATCAGGAGATCCCCGACATTCATGGCATCCTCGCGAGCCCTTCACGGTCCCAGCCTCCCCAACCACCTTTTTGTGCAGCAGGGGCACATCTCTGTTCAGTGCCATCTCCTTCCTCTTCCTCCTCCTCTCACCTCCTGCTCCTCCCAATGAGCTGTTCCAGGGCTTCACTATCCACATCTTTCTGGAGGACCATGTTAAAGAGAATGTAGCACAATGACAGAGACCATTGCAGAAGGTTTTTGCAAAGCATCACCGGACTGCTCCAGACAGTGGAATTGCATCTTAAGCCTACTGGCCTGCTCAATGGTTGTCCGAGTGAGCAGAAAGTGGCTGTTTATATCGCCTCTGCAGCTCAGTCTAGGGTCCCGTAGAGGGGTGAGTAGCCATATCTTCAAGTGATTTCCTTTGTTCCTGAAGATCCATCCACACACTTTGGGGGTTGCAGTGAATCTGAGGCAGCCTGGACTGGAGGAGGAAAGTGAGCGCACACGTGGAAGAAGCTCTTATTGTGTTGCAGACCAGAGTGGAAGTCCTTCCTGTTGATAGATCTCACTGGCTGGTCGCTGGGTGCCTTGATGGCCAAATGATGCTCTGCACCTGGGGGAATCCAGCAATAACAGCGAAACCCAATGCTCTCTGTGCCTCTGAGGCTGCCTCGGTTGTGAATTGAATGTACTATCCAGCTCTGGCAAACAGGGCATCAGTGACCTCCAAGATGCCACCAAGGTTCGCAGTTGATCCCTGGAAGGAGCTAGAAGCAATGAAGTTCAAGGCCACAGTGAGATGGTTGGCTATTAGTCAGGGTGAGCACTGAGGGCCATCAGGGAGTCTGCCGGAGAAGTAGCAAAAGCACAGCTGTCAAGGTAGGGTCAGTCTTTGCATCAACAGCCTTCTGGAGGCCCACTGATCACCTGACATGGGTCTTTTACACCCTGTCTTTTTGGATCCCAGTGGTGTGATGTGGTGTCTCTGATGGAGGGAGGGCAAGGTGGCAGCTGCGCCTGCCCGTGAAGCTCCAGGAGACAGCAGAAGCAGCTGGTCATGCCAAGGAGGGCCCATCTGTGCCAGAGGGTATACCGGACTTGTATCAGCTTCCTTCAAATGTCTGAGTGACATTGTCAGCGAAGACGACAACTCTCCAGGGATGCTGTCACCAATTTATGCACCTTGCTGCAGGATGAGTTGCGGCCTATGGGATTTGGGCGTCACCCTATGCCCCTGGCCCTGAAGATCACAGTGGCACTAAACTTTTACGTATCTGGAACATTCCAAGGATCCACTGGGGACATGTGTGGGGTTTC
This sequence comes from Heterodontus francisci, assembly GCF_036365525.1. Classification (NCBI taxonomy): domain Eukaryota; kingdom Metazoa; phylum Chordata; class Chondrichthyes; order Heterodontiformes; family Heterodontidae; genus Heterodontus; species Heterodontus francisci. The sequence goes on along the minus strand of NC_090377.1, from coordinate 94,782,020 downwards.
CCAGGCAGCAGCCCACCGCTTCATCGAGGAGGCAGTTCAAGGGGTCCGGCAACAACCTGCACTACTGAACTGACCGAGAGTCAGGCCAAGAGGGCTATTGGATTCAAGGCCAACGCTGGATTCCCCTACGTGAAAAGTATCATAGATTGCGCTTATGTGGCCATCAAGGCTCCAATGGACCAGCCAGCCGCCTTCATTAACAGGAAGGGCTTCCATTCCATCATCATTCAACTGGTCTGTAACCACCAAAAGCGATTCCTGCAGGTGTGTCCCTGCTTCCTGCGAAGTAGTCACAATGCCCACATACTTCAACAGTCCCAGTTACCATAGCTTTTCAGGCCCTCTGCTTGCCTTCAGGGAGGGATTCTCAGGGGGCAAGGGCTACCCATTGAAGACGTGGCTACTGATGCCTGTAAGGAACACTTGCAATGCAGTGTTGTGTTTTCTTTGCCTTGTGTTAGTGTTGACTATACACAAATGCCAACCATGCATAAAGAATCAGTTAACATATAACATAGGTTCTTTATTGATGTCTATGCTCCACATGTACAACTAGGTGTAATCTCATAAAGGTCTGGTCTGGACGACTATTCTCTGCAGACTCACACACAGAGTAGAAGTCACATGGTACATTACATAATTTCCCTTACACTTTTGTACATCGAAAACACAACCACACCTTCTTAGGGATACTTGCCTTTATTAGCCGAGGCATAGAATATAAGAGCAGGGAGGTTATGATGGAGCTGTATAAAATGCTAGTTAGGCCACAGCTGGAGTACTGTGTACAATTCTGGTCACCACACTATAGGAAGGATGTGATTGCACTGGAGAGGATGTAGAGGAGATTCACCAGGAGGTTGCCTGTGCTGGAGCATTTCAGCTTTGAAGAGAGACTGGATAGGCTAGGATTGTTTTCCTTAGAGCAGAGAAGGCTGAGGGGGGCAGGGGGGTGGGGAACCTGATTGAGGAATACAAAATTATGAGGGGCATAGATAGGGTTGATAGGAAGAAACCTTTTCCCTTAGCGGAGGTATCAATAACCAGCAGGCATAGATTTAAGGTAAGGGGCAGGAGGTTTAGAGGGGATTTAAGGGGAAAAAAAATTTCACCCAGAGGGTGGTTGGAATCTGAACACACTGCCTGAAGGGGTGGTAGAGGCAGGAACTCTCACAACATTTAAGAACTATTTACATGAGCACTTGAAACGCCACAGCATGCAAGGCTATGGGCCAAGTGCTGGAAAATGGGATTAGAATAGATAGGCTTGATGGCCGGCATGGATGTGATGGGCCAAAGGGCCTGTTTCTGTGCTGCGTAACTCTATGACTGTAAAGGTGTACCACAACAGCCCTCTTTTTTCAAAATAAAAGTTATACCTCCAAATTAATAAACCATATCTATATACAATTCAGCAAACAGTGCTAAATTAAAACTATACATGGTACAAGGCTGTAAACACAAAAGTCAGACTCGTATGTCTCAATAACGCAGGGCTGGTTTAATCATACACCCTGACTTGGTAACTGTATATCTGCTCTCAGATTGCTAAACAGTTTCACACAGATTGTTCTCCCTGTAAGTAGTATGCATAGACTTGGTTTTGAATCTCAATCTGTTCGCAATGGATTCATACAGTGATCCAGGATCTTAAACTTCTCTGATCTGACCTCTGTTTCATCGCACTATCATACCATTGGGTGTAATAATTTCATATGAATGTGGTTCCGGGCATATCTTGGAAAATTCTGCTGGACTCCAAGTACCATTTGTAGGATATTGTATTCTTGCTGTCCACCTGACAGACTGGGTAACTCTCCACCAGGACGGCTATTATGTATGTCCTTCATCCTCCCCTGATGGTCTAAAACTGCTTCCAAGACTTACGGATTGGTATGTAATGGAATATGGGTATAATAGGCTTGATTAAGTAGAATTTGGAAATAGGTCGTGTATTATGTCTTTGGAGTTAAAGATTGAATAAATGGTTAGTTTTCAGAGCTCACTGAAGTTCCCCTTTAAGATGGTAGAGTTAAATGTTTCAAGGTCTCTGTTAGAATAGAATTGCTGATACCAAGGACTTGGGAGATTAAAACACACGTTGAAATATCCTGTGTGACCTCAGTAAGAGGTAGTAATAAACTTGATTGGTTTATGGGGTTGTTGTTCAGACAGATTGGCTCTGGAGGTTGCTGTGGGTACCATGGCAAGGGTAATTAACAATAAATGGAATGTACTCACAGGAACAAGAGAGGTCAAGTAAACACAATTATAAATATTTTGACCAGTTAATAGCTCACAACTTCAAAATCCAGTAAAACATTAAATTAAAGATATAGATTTTAAAAGGAACACACAAGGTCACATCTAATACAAAAGCAATATGACACCTTAGAAATAGTATAAAAATACAAGGTTCTGAAGCAAACACTTAGGGGTGTTGAATCCTCAACAACACTTCTCATCCCATGCCTTATTTGGGGATTTAAGGTACAAGTTTATTTTAAATTTTGATGGATATTCTGGAAATTCTAAGATAATTTTGGATAATCTTAACATTAATATCTTAACATTATTGGATTATCTTAACATTTACATTCGTATTACCTTAACATTAGCAAAGTTAAACTTTTGGATTCTATGTTAGAAATAAAAATATGTGTTACATCTCAGTAATATCTGATATTGTGATATACTTATCCACTTAAGAAGTTTATTGCATGTTAAATTCTTTAATATATAAAAGTTAATAAATTGTCTCACATAGTATTCTCTATACAACGACAAGAACTCCCTCTCTGTGTCTCTTTAAGTGGAGAGATATGTATTAGAGAGTTTCCCAGATCCTGATAATATCTGGGATATTTATGACTTAGCCATAAAATAATAGAAATAGATTATCTGAAAGACGGTAAAATTCTCTGTTGGTTTTCTTTCTTTGAGGGAAAGCTAGTGCAATTCTTTGGACCCAAATAAGTGTCTGAGAATTTGTCTGGTTTGAACTTAATTAAAGGAGATTCGTGGGGATGTGCTCCTGATTTGGTTTAGAACAAAGAACAAAGAACAGTACTGCACAGGAACAGGCCATTCGGCCCTCCAAGCCTGCACCGATCTTGATGCCTGCCGAAACTAAAGCCTTCTGCACTTCGGGGGTCCGTATCCCTCTATTCCCATCCTATTCATGGATTTGTCAAGATGCCTCTTAAACGTCTCTATGGTACCTGCTTCCACCACCTCCCCCGGCAACAAGTTCCAGGCACTCACCACCCTCTGTGTAAAGAACTTGCCTCGCACTTCCCCTCTAAACTTTGCCCCCCTCACCTTAAACCTATGTCCCCTAGTAACTGACTCTTCCACCCTGGGAAAAAGCTTCTGACTATCCACTCTGTCCATGCCGCTTATAACTTTGTAAACCTCTATCATGTCGCCCCTCCACCTCCGTCGTTCCAGTGAAAACAATCCGAGTTTATCCAACCTCCCCTCATAGCTAATGCCCTCCAGACCAGGCAACATCCTGGTAAACCTCTTCTGTACCCTCTCCAAAGCCTCCACGTCGTTCTGGTAGTGTGGCGACCAGAATTGCACACAATATTCTAAGTGGGGCCTAACTAAAGTTCTGTACAGCTGCAGCATGACTTGCCAATTTTTATACTCTATGCCCCGACCGATGAAGGCAAGCATGCCGTATGCCTTCTTGACTACCTTATCCACCTGCATTGCCACTTTCAGTGACCTGTGGACCTGTCCGCCCAGATCTCTCTGCCTGTCAATACTCCTAAGGGTTCTGCCATTTACTGTATACTTCCCACCTGCATTAGACCTTCCAAAATGCATTACCTCACATTTGTCCGGATTAATCTCCATCTGCCATTTCTCCGCCCAAGTCTCCAACCGATCTATATCCTGCTGTATCCTCTGACAATCCTCATCACTGTCCGCAACTCCATCAAACTTTGTGTTGTCCGCAAACTTACTAATCAGACCAGCTACATTTTCCTCCAAATCATTTATATATACTACAAACAGCAAAGGTCCCAGCACAGATCGCTGTGGAACACCACTAGTCACATCCCTCCATTCAGAAAAGCACCCTTCCACTGCTACCCTCTGTCTTCTATGACCGAGCCAGTTCTGTATCCATCTTGCCAGCTCCCCTCTGATCCCGTGTGACTTCACCCTTTGTACCAGTCTGCCATGAGGGACCTTGTCAAAGGCTTTACTGAAGTCCATATAGATAACATCCATTGCCCTTCCTTCATCAATCATCTTCGTCACTTCCTCAAAAAACTCAATCAAATTAGTGAGACACGATCTCCCCTTCACAAAACCATGCTCCCTCTCGCTAATAAGTCCATTTGTTTCCAAATGGGAGTAAATCCTGTCCCGAAGAATCCTCTCTAATAATTTCCCTACCACTGACGTAAGGCTCACCGGCCTATAATTTCCTGGATTATCCTTGCTACCCTTCTTAAACAAAGGAACAACATTGGCTATTCTCCAGTCCTCTGGGACCTCACCTGCAGCCAATGAGGATGCAAAGATTTCTGTCAAGGCCCCAGCAATTTCTTCCCTTGCCTCCCTCAGTATTCTAGGGTAAATCCCATCAGGCCCTGTGGACTTATCTCCCTTAATGCTTTGCAAGACACCCAACACCTCCTCCTTTTTGATAATGAGATGACTGAGACTATCTACACTCCCTTCCCTAGGCTCATCATCCACCAAGTCCTTCTCCTTGGTGAATACTGATGCAAAGTACTCATTTAGTACCTCGCCTATTTCCTCTGGCTCCACACATAGATTCCCTCCTCTGTCCTTGAGTGGGCCAACCCTTTCCCTGGTTACTCTCTTGCTCTTTATATACCTATAAAAAGCCTTGGGATTCTCCTTAATCCTGTTTGCCAATGACTTTTCATGACCCCTTTTAGTCCTCCTGACTCCTTGCTTAAGTTCCTTTCTACTGTCTTGATATTCCTCAAGGGATTCGTCTGTTCCCAGCCTTCCAGCCCTTATGAATGCTTCCTTTTTCTTTTTGACTCGGCTCACAATATCCCACGTTATCCAAGGTTCCCGAAACTTGCCAAACTTATCCTTCTTCCTCACAGGAACATGCTGGTCCTGGATTCTAATCAACTGACGTTTGAAAGACTCCCACATGTCAGATGTTGATTTACCCTCAAATAGCCGCCCCCAATCTAAATTCTTCAGTTCCTGCCTAATATTGTTATAATTAGCCTTCCCCCAATTTATCACCTTCACCCGAGGACTACTCTTATCCTTATCCACAAGTACCTTAAAACTTATGGAATTATGGTCACTGTTCCCGAAATGCTCCCCTGCTGAAACTTAGACCACCTGGCCGGGCTCATTCCCCAATACCAGGTCCAGTACGGCCCCATCCCTAGTTGGACTATCTACGTATTGTTTCAAGAATCCCTCCTGGATGCTCCTTACAAATTCTGCCCCATTGAAGCCCCTAGCACTAAGTGAGTCCCAGTCAATATAGGGGAAGTTAAAATCACCCACCACTACAACCCTGTTACCTTTACATCTTTCCAAAATCTGTCTACATATCTGCTCCTCTACCTCCTGCTGGCTGTTGGGAGGCCTGTAGTAAACCCCCAACATCGTGACTGCACCTTTCCTATTCCTGAGCTCCACCCATATTGCCTCGCTGCATGACCCCTCTGAGGTGTCCTCCCACAGTACAGCTGTGATATTCTCCTTAACCAGTAATGCAACTCCCCCACCCCTTTTACATCCCCCTCTATCCCGCCTGAAGCTTCTAAATCCTGGAACATTTAGCTGCCAATCCTGTCCTTCCCTCAACCAAGTCTCTGTAATAGCAGAGGGGTTAAAGTCATAAATAACTTCAGGTAGAATGATGGTAGCTAGGCAGATCTGTGCACCTGTCTTCCGAACATTAATTCTGCCGTGGATGGCAGAACATAGATCAGTGCTTTAAGATGCAGCACAGCAATATTTAGATCTTGATTAGTCTGCCTGCACTTAAGTATGAGAGACTTTACTGTGTGGATCATACATATGGTTCAGCCATTAGATCTTGGGTAATGAGGTGAAGTAGTGTGGTCTATGCCCCATTTCTGACATCACAGAATAGCTTTCCGATATATTGAGGTCCATTGTTAGAGACTACCTCCATGGGTGTTACAAACAGACTGAAGATTGCACTTAATGGGCTAAATTTTGTTGAGTTCCTGACATCGGGCTCCGTGGCGGTGGGGGCAAGATTGCAGCGGCCTGCCACGGAGCCCAAAGCCGGGACTGCCGGGCCCAATCTTCCCGGTGGCAGCGAAGCTCCATGGCAGCCCCCTCCCTCCCCCCCACCGCTCAGCAATGGGACCCCACTTTAAATATTGAAATTAACTTTATGCATACATTTAAATCTAACTCCCCATGTTCTTACCGTCAGATCTGGATCTTCAGTGCGACAGGAGGCACACATGCACCTTCACTTTCCCGTCCAGGGAAAGCTGGCGTCACTGAGGTGGGGAAGGGGTATCAGAGCATTATTTTAGTGTAGTGGGGGGGCTTGGTCAGCTCTGCCTCTGCATTTTTAGTGTAGTGGGGGGGCTGGGTCAGCTCTGCCTCTGCATTTTTAGTGTAGTGGGGGGGATAGGTCAGCTCTGCCTCTGCATTTTTAGTGTAGTGGGGGGCTGGGTCAGCTCTGGTTCTGCATTTTTAGTGTGGCGAGGGGAAGGGTGACCTCTGCAGTTGGCGGGGAGAGAGGGGTCAACTTTGCAATTTCAGTGTATTTGGGGTGGGGGAGAAATGGGCCAAACATTTATTTTTAGTGTAGTTTGGGGATGGGGGAATGGGGGCAATTCTGCATTCACTGAGCAGGACTGGCAGCCCTTTAAAAATGGCACCAGCGCCTGTGCAAAGACAGCTGGCGCCATTCACGCAGTGCCGAGGCTGCCCCCACCACATGATCGGGCGGGGGTGGGGGGGGGGGGGGAGGTCGCCCTGTATATTTAAATGAGCCACAGCACTCAGCCTGCACACGTGGGCCACCATTTTATCCGTCCACCGCCACTCCCGTCGGGAGAATAAAATCCAGCCTAATAGCTTTGCCACAGTAGAACTCGACATGTTATGCAATTGACAAATAATGGGAAATTTGGAAAACTAATCGATTACAACCAGAAAATCACCATCATGAATGCGGAAGAGATCAGTGCCTATCTTGGCCCATGGATACATTGGAATGTCGTGGGGTAGAAGTGGTTTCCTACACTGACTCAGCATGCCTGACATTCCTTGACAATGAATTGGATGTCATCATTCATTCCAAGCCAAAAGACTGTCTCCCTGGCTAGTCTTCTGATCCTATCAATTCCTATATGTGACTGGTGCAGTTGCTGTAAGACGTCAGCTCACAACGATTCTAGAATAAGAACTTGCCCTTGAAAAGGACTCCTTGGAAAATCCCAAGCTCATCCCTATAAGCCCAGAACATTCTCGTTCACTTCGTGGATAGAGTCTGGCCATCCTTCTATACTGGTCCTCCATTGCTCTTGAAAAGTAGAATCTGTTGCTGTTTCAGCTTCCATTTTGTCAAGTTCAGTCTGGAGTTTGCTCCGTATGCATATGCTGCAGTGCCGGTGGATAAATTGACAGTATTGCATCACATAGTTGCAATATGGAGTCCCCTTTGAAACTGCCAATCCTATTGAAGCAATCAGGATATTGTAAAGCAAGATCACCAATGGAACTGATCTGTCTATCTTCCACGATCGGTCTGCTTCCTTTGTTGATGGCTAACCCCATATATTGTACCTAGGGTTACGTCCCTACACACTGTAGGCCTGCAATTGCTGGTCCGCTAGTCTGAACAATATGGAGTACTCGGGATGTCCACGCCGACTGACTGGATTGACAGTCTAGCCTGATGAAACCCAAACATGGAATTACTGATCCATTATAGGCTCTAAGCTGGGTGCCCATAGGTGTCACCACGGTTCGCCATGTCATTGGGTATATATTCTTGAGAATTTGCAGAGGGACTACTTTTACCCATACACGTTTGCCTTCTTCCATAAGACATATAATCTGTATGCACGCAAATGCTTCCAATGGTGTGATGGAGTCAATACATTCAGTGACATTCACAGTGTGAAAAGTTTGTTCATGACCTGTGGAACCCTGATCACCATCATCATCTCTAAGGTCATTTCCATTTGCTACCTCATGGATTTGTCTTTTGTATCTCGCACAGCCCCTGTGCTTATTTGGGTGTGGTTGTCACGATTCTTATTCACCCCATCAGGTTTGGTTCTCTTGCACTGTTGCTTCCAGTGCCCGTGTCACATGCTTTGCACAAATCATAGAATGCTGGACAGCTCTTCAGTGTATGTAGAAGTCCGCATCTCTTACAAGTTTTTCCAGTTCTAGAAACGTTGACCAATGTACCAATAGTTGGGGTAGAACAAAGTTTGCAAACTTTCTTGTCCTGCAATAATCACTTCGTAATTGCGCCCATTCTTGACTAGTGCATCAATGGTGTAACCGTTAGATTTCACCAAGAGATCCTTCTGGTATGCCTCAATCATCGTCGATGCACTGATTAATTCAGTGATACACCCTCGGAGTTCTGCTTCTGAGAAGTTGTAATCACGCCTTTTGTCTCAACATCTGCTCACAAAATGATCAATGGATACAGTGATTGGCCGATTTTGCAGTTTTCATTGTGCCACAAGCAGTAGCCACCCAACATCTGAGTGCTACAGTGGAAACTCAGACTGTTGGCATGCAAGGACAACTTGTTGTCATCATGGCTGTGGATTAGAGTGTGCAACGGAGCTTGCAGGGTGTTCCAGCAGTCCAGCAATCTATCCTCCAACAGATAACTTGGATTGTTTAGGCAATCCCCAGGGGAGTGGCAGTAGCTCTATGAACCTGCTGTTCTCTTTCAAGATGACTGCATTCATCCTCCCACCACTGCCCTTGCTGCTGGCTGTGAGCCAGCCAGCCAGCCCAACCTGCTGCCACCCATGCCAGGATGGTGTAGTCCACAACTGGGTCTTCTAGCCTCAGAACTGCTCGAGATCATCCTCCAAGGCGATCTGCAGTTTCCTCCACTGACAATCAGCAGCCTTACACCAGTCATGCTGCAGCCACTGAGATAGCACTGTGCAGGAGCACTAGGACAGGCAAAGGCAAATGGAAGACAGGCAGAAAGGGAATGCACAAAGTTGGTAATTGTCTTTTGTATGTAATATGGCATGATTTCATTTATAAATTTGGTTTGGAAGATTTATTTTGTGGTGGCTTCTATTTTTGCATTGTGACCAAGCAGACACTATAATGGTCAGTAACAGAGGGAAGGTAAGGCGTGGTACCATTGGTGAACAGAGAGCTGGGGTTACAGTAACTGGTATCGCCCTCAAGCAGAAAGGGTCTGTTTTGGTTTCCTCTTCTCCTCCCTCCCCTTCCTCCCTTTCCTCTTCTTCCTTCTCATGCTCCTGCTCCTCAGCTTATAGCTGGTGGCAAGGGCTATCTTCTCAGGATAGTAAGGTTATGCAGTATGCAGCAGACTGCCATGAACCTTGACCCAGTCTGCCAACTATTGCATGGCTCCTGCAGAACATTCCAGGCAGTGGAAGTGTTGTTTCAGCATGTAAATAGTCTGCTTGACCACATTTCATGTGGCAGCCTGGTTTTCATTGTATGCTTGCTGTGCACATGTGCAAGGGTTGTGCACCAGAGACATGAATCATGTCATCAGCTGATAGCCCTGGTCACCCAGAGGTCAGCCTTTGGTTTGCCGTGGTGGCTCAAATCCAGCTGGCACAGTGGACTGTCATGGATCTTGTCACTCAGTTGGTAGCCCTCCTGCCTTTGAACCAGAAGGCTCCAGGTACAAGTCCCACTCCAGGACTTGATAGCCATGAAAGGAGTGTTCACGATGCAGGCTATCAGGTTGTTAATCAGCCTGCAAATCCTTTCAATACTCCACACTATTCTCTAAGGGCAAGAGTCTGAAATTACAAAAGCAAAGCGGACCACTGCAAAATGAAGGCATCATGACTGCAATCAAGATACCAGAAATTGACCTGTATGATACGCTGCCTATGCCCACACACCAGCTGGTTGGTGAGGGAGTGGAATCCCTTTCGGATGTGGGACAGTTGACATATGGCATCTGTAAAATGATACGTATGTAGTCAATAGCACCCTGCACCATAGGGAATCCTGCAATCCTAGTGAAATATTGTGCTCACTCCACCCATTTGTCTCTGGTAAAAGAGAATGAAAAGAAGTTAGCTCTCTTTGAATAGACAGCCTCAGTGATCTCCCTTATTCAACAGAGGATGACAAATTGGAGGTGTTTCAAATAGCTCCAGGCTGGAAGTGTTGTATTATCTCTTTCTAGATGAATACAAATGAAGCTGAAGGGCAGGCATAGCCCCCATTCTACCATTACCATCAAGCTGGGGGAATCAACCCTGGTTCAATGAAGAATGCAGACTGCCAGGAGCAGTACCAGGCATACCTCAAAATGAAGCGTCAACCTGGTGAAGCTACAACACAGGACTACTTGCATGCTAAAGAGTGTGAGTAGCATGTGATAGACAGATTAGATTAGAGATACAGCACTGAAACAGGCCCTTCGGCCCACCGAGTCTGTGCCGAACATCAACCACCCATTTATACTAATCCTACACTAATCCCATATTCCTACCAAACATCCCCACCTGTCCCTATATTTCCCTACCACCTACCTATACTAGTGACAATTTATAATGGCCAATTTACCTATCAACCTGCAAGTCTTTTGGCTTGTGGGAGGAAACCGGAGCACCCGGAGAAAACCCACGCAGACACAGGGAGAACTTGCAAACTCCACAAAGGCAGTACCCGGAATCGAACCCGGGTCCCTGGAGCTGTGAGGCTGCGGTGCTAACCACTGCGCCACTGTGCCGCCCCAAAAAAATTAGCCTGGGGCCTCTGGATTACTAGCCCAGTGACATTACCACTACACCGCTGACTCCTCCCAGATCTAAGCTCTGCGGTCCTGCCACATCCAGTTATGAATGGTGGTGGACAATTAAACAACTAACTGGAGAAGGTGGCACCACAAATATCCCCATCCTCCTCAACGATGGGGGACCTCAGCACATCAGTGCAAAAGATAAGGCCGAAGCATTTGCAATGATTTTCAGCCAGAAGTGCCAATTGAATGATCCATCTCGGCCTTCTCCTGAAGTCCCCAACATCACAGATGCCAGTCTTCAGCCAATTCGATTCCCTCCGTGTGATATCAAGAAATGAATGAACGCACTGGATACTGCAAAGGCTATGGGCCCTGACAACATTCCGGCAATAGTACTGAAGACCTGTACTCCAGAACTTGCTGCACTCCTAGCCAAGCTGTTCCAGTACAGCCGTAACATTGGCATCTACCCAGAAATGAGTAAAATTGCCCAGTTATATCCTGTACACAAAAAGCAGGACAAATCCAACCCAGCCAATTCCCACCCGATCAGTCTACTCTCGATCAGTAAAGTGATGGAAGGTGTCATCAACAATGCTATCAAGTGGCACTTGCTCAGCAATAACCTGCTCACCGACGATGAGTTTGGGTTCCACCAGAGCTGCTCAGCTCCTGACATTATGGCCTTGGTTCAAACATGGACAAAAGAGCTGAACTCCAGAGATGAGAGTGGCTGCCCTTGACATCAAGGCAGCATTTGACCGAGTATGGCATCAAGGAGCCTTATCAAAAATGGAGTTAATGGGAATCAGGGGGGAAACTCTCCACTGGTTGGAGTCATACCTATGTAGATCCAGTAAAAACACATACAGTAAAAACACATAAAAACTTAGTTAAAACAAAAGGGCTAGTCACACAACAATGAATAGTGTGTTAAAGCATAGGGAGGATGGGTAGCAAGAGGTCACAGCACACAGATGGCCAAGGAGTTGTAGATAGTATAGAAAAGATATTAAGGAGGATACCAGACCCTGTCCTTGCACGTGGCAGATAAAGGGAGTCGCCATGGATACAAGATATGATTAGACTCATAGTAGACAATGGGAAACTGTGAAGTTTTGAACAGGTTCTCACTGAGCCAAATAAGGAATTATCATTATGCCATTATACCAGACCCCTATGAGTGAGTAAGAAGGGCGGGTCTTAGAAACAAGATTTAACCCCCGACTGAAACTAGGGAAGGCACGAGAACCCAGGGGAAGAACACTCGAGAAGATACACTGAGCCAGGGGCTCAGAGAACAGAAGAGCAGCCGCAAGTCTGAGACTGATCACCTCGTGTCTTGATGGGTAGTATACTGTGCAAGTAGAGAGAGCTTATACTTTGATGAGTTTTGATACTGTACAAGTAGTGAGAGCTTGTACTTGGTGATTTAGTGTGTGAATAAAATATCGATATACCTTTCACCAATTGGATTCCGCAGATTCTTTAAGAGTACAGTGCGTGTTAGGCACAACACCTAGCACAAAGGAAAATGGTTATGGTTGTTGGAGGTCAATCATCTCAGCTCCAGGACATCACTGCAGGAATTCCTCAGGGTAGTGTCCTAGGTCCAACCATCTTCAGCTGCTTCATCAATGACTTTCCTTCAATCATAAGGTCAGAAGTGGGGATGCTCGTTGATGATTGCACAATGTTCGGCACTATTCGCGACTCCTCAGATACCGAAGCAGTCTGTGTAGCAATACAACAAGCCCTGGACAATATCCAGGCTTGGGCTGATAAGTGGCAAGTAACATTTGCGCCACACGTGCCAGGTAATGACCACCTCCAACAAGAGAGAATCTAACCATCTCTTCTCAACATTCAATGGCATTACGATCGCTGAATCCCCCACTATCAACATCCTAGGGGCTACCATTGACCAGAAACTGAGCTGCAGTAGCCATATAAATACCATGGCTACAGGAGCAGGTCAGAGGCTAGGAATCCTGCAGTGAGTAACTCACCTCCTGTCTCCCCAATGCCTGTCCACCATCTACAAGGCACAAGTCAGGAGTGTGATGGAATACTCTCCATTTGCCTGGATGGGTGCAGCTCCAACAACATTCAAGAAGCTCGACACCATCCAGGACAAAGCAGCCCACTTGATTGGCACCCCATTCATAAACATTCACTCTCTCCATCACCGACACACAGTGGCAGCAATGTGTACCATCTACAAGATGCACTGCAGCAATGCATCAAGGCAGTTAGACAGCACCTTCCAAACGCATGACCTCTACCACCTAGAAGGACAAAAGCAACAGATGCTTGGGAACACCACCACCTGCAAGTTCCCCTCCAAGCCACACACCATCCTGACCAGGTATGTCATAGAGTCATAAAGTCATAGAGTTATACAGCACAGAAACAGGCCCTTCGGCCCATCGTGTCCGTCCAGCCATACAGCACCCAACTATTCTAATCCCATATTCCTGCACTTGGCCCGTAGCCCTGTATGCTATGGCATTTCAAGTGGTCATCTAAATACCTCTTAAATGTTGTGAGGGTTCCTGCTTCCACCACCTCTTCAGGCAGCTAATGTCCTGTACACAAAAATCAGAATCTGACAGTCGATGACTAAACCAGGTAATGGGATATCAGTAAATTGCTTACAATTTTAATTCATGAACTTTTTTCTATGCATTGTGTTTTGACCAACTGTTTAAAAAATACACATTATTATTCTGAAGCAAGACAGCAAGCCACTTAAACAGCTTGGTTACAGTCAGAAATTGTCCATTTTCTACATTCTGATCCCTGAACTGCAGTGACTAGCCTGAGCTACTTGATGGGCACACATTAGAAAAAAAAGACAGAGCAACAATAATTTATTGTTGAAATCTGCACTTCTAGCGCGAGGCAGCCACATAGGAATTCTATTGTTGTTTTAAATTTCAGATTATAGGAACTCACCATGAGGGAACAAAGATTTATGCCTCCCCCACCCCGGCATATATCCGGCATGTCAAAAAATCACGCAGCTTCTACAATCCTTAAACCCCGCTGCTTCACCATTTCAGCTGACATTTTCACTAAATGAAAAATTCCATGATTTAATTAACACTGACGTGAAGCATTTTTCTCAGTATTAATATGAATATTCAGAAAGGTTTTTCTGCACCACAGTAATTGCCTGCAGAATTATTATTGTGCAATGATTATCAAGAATACCAGATGCTATTCGATGACCATCTGCAGGAGGTACAGTTCAGCCGTTACTTTTAGATAAATGGCACTACGGGTGAGATCACACTATACTGGATACTGACACTTTGGAATTTTAATAGGTCAACCATGCAGAGTGTGACTCTAACTGTGTTCTCCTGGGGGCTTGTTGCCAACAATAATGTACAATTTCATTGCTAGCTAGCTCCAACTCTGCCAGTGAAAAACAAGTCAGAACTGTTCAAAAACTGATTGTTTGGTCATATCCCACAGTGTATTATATACTTTCAATGTTCAAAATCTCAAATAATAAGAATGCTTATTTCAATAACTGTGGTCATTTTTGTTGTATCAACAATAGCTTATCTTTAATAAGAGAAAAATATTGCTGTTCAAAGTTAAAATCACAATGTCTAGGGGAACGAGGAACCTGGGGTGCATTTGTGAACACATTGTTCCATAGTAAGATAAAAATTTACCCCAAACTGTTAGCTATGTGAAATAGGTTCTTTCAGTTTCATTCCAGTTCTCAGAAGAATTACATTCTCAAAAAAGTATTGCCATGACCTTGGCATCAAGCCTGTGCTATTGCTTTAAGAAGCTGGAGTGTTTGGAGAATGAAAAATTGCACTTGTACTTTGTGTGAGTAACGGCAGACACATGACGCTGAAATAAAGGTGCTTTGTTTGGACAAAGGGACACTGGTACCTTAAAATAGCGGAATTAGGAACTTCTTTTTATTTCTGTTGAGTACAAGTAGAAGAATATTCCAGTCTTCAGGATTTGATCACAGGCATACAGGTTGGTCTCACTAAAAGTTACTCAGGTCTGTGGTTTAGTGCTGATACATTTATAATGATGCAGTGATTCCTTCCTCCTTTTGTAATTTATCTCTTTCTCCATTCCACACTAGAATATGTCATTGTCTCTTGTTATGTACTGAAGGTATTAAGACCTGACTGATATAGAGGTACTTGGGCACAGTTCACCCCCATTTTCCTCAGGAGATAATTATTTCGGTCAGTCTGGACAGCAGGCTATTTGAAAGTAGGGAAGATTGCAAGCTAGTCCAATCTTGTGCTCACCCAACTTTCACTATGTACATTACTATCCAGAGTCACTGGATAGTGATTGGAAGTTGGAATCCTAGATGATGTTCCCCCTGCCCCAGCCCCAAGGTGCTAAAGGCAATTGGAATGGTTCTAGCTTTGGCATGACCAAGATTCACTAACTCAGAGGGTTGGAGCTGAACCTGGGACCTTCTTGTCTGTAGGACTCTGCTGTCTGCTGGATAAACTCCATCATGTCCAATGTTATAGCAGGAAGTCAATAGTGGAATCTCATGGATTCTGGAATTTATATGTAAATAAGTATTTCCCATCAGTAATGAGTAATTCTACCTCTACGATCAAACATTTGGAGACAATACTTACAAAAGTAACACTTCAAGAAGCTGCAAAGCTTCAGAAACACAAGGAAAACTGTTTTAACTATGAAAAAAAGAAAAGTTGTGAAAACTATTAGGAGTGAAGAAGTGCCTGGAGGCAGAAAGAGAGAGAAATATGAGGGTGTGGTTAATGGAGCCAGGCACTAAAATATATCTGAATTTGTGTGTGTATATCTCAGTTAGAACCTGATAAAGAGATTGACTTCACATCGTTGTCATTCACATTAACATTATTTTTCAGTTTGTTTGGATTGTTTACTACAAGAATGGGAATTAATATTTCCACCCCAATTTAAAATGCATTTTTGTCATATCACTTACATTACTTTCTCCATATCATATGCTTTATGTCAACTTGCGCTAACGATTTTGGAGCCAAAATGATTAATCATAGCCTTTATATGTGAAGAATCTGCTTAACACATTAATATTATGATCTTTAAACTGTCTCAACATTTTCTTAAGACGGACTTGCCTCATCTTTAAATAGCCTACCATTTTGAACATAACTAAAATATATATTGGGATCCTTCATGCTTTTTCTGCAATTCACCTTTCTATTGCCCTCTTGCAATGTTAACCTTAGCAGACTTTTGTTTGCCTATTAATCCATCTGACTGTGTACCTTCTACCTTTTTGGATATTTCTGTATGGTTTTTAGACAAATTCTGACCTCTAGCCATTTTGGATTATGTCTTAACAGGTTTCTCTATTTTCCAGAGGGATTAAAAAAAAAAAAATCCCTCTTACTGTTTAAAGTTCTAGTTCTATATTCCACTTAATCAACCCTAGAGGCCCAAGCTGCAAAGCTTGCTCTCCTAAAAAGTTATGCACCTCTGGATTGTTATGTTTGACCTTGTTCCTTATATAACAGTTAAACATTTCCGACATCACCTTATTTCTCTTAATTGATCCCATTGCTATTTTTCCATCTCCCTGTTCACCTCAAACACTAGACCTCAACTCATAGCCCGATACAATCCTCAGTTCATCTATTAGCACCAGAAAGTTATCTGTGCTCCTTTCCGAGCCTTGCTTGAGCTAATCCTGATTGCTAAATTTGCCTCATCTTTTCATTTGCAGCCCATCCCACCTGTTTATATTGGACTCAATTGAAGGCCCAAAGTGAACAGCAAGACCATTATTTACTCTATACAAAACGCCTTTCCTCTTCAGTGAATGCCTTGGGACTCAATGTTACGTTGTAGCCTTCTTCATTAGAGTCATTATGGCACAGAATGAGGCTATTCAGCCCATCGAGCCCATGCCGGCTAATCTCTCAGATTATTGTACATTTAAATCTTTGGGGACAATAGAGTTACCAAAATAAATGTATATAAGATACAACAATTTTAGTTAATAGAAATTGATGAAATAGACTAAAGTATTGTTATCAGTGATATATGTGCCACCTATTATCCCCGACTAACTATCAACATTGTAAGGTAGGCTGATTTTTCTGCTGGTATTATAGTCGTATATAGAATAGGTAAACACTACAGTTACTTGCTCTCCTACAGATAAAACTGGCTTTTAAGACTTTTTTTCTCTGATTGTTATCTTGCATTTTATTTTACTATTGTGACCAAGATCAAGTTTTATCTCCACCATGACTGTTGTATCTTCTGCTTCCTGGACATAGAATCCTAGAATGGGTCTGCACAGAAGGAAGCCAGTTGGCCCATTGTAGCTGTGCTGGCTCTTTGATAGAGCTATCCAATTAATCCCACTCTCCTACACATAGCCCCGTATTTTTTATTTCGTAACATTCAACGGAGAATTGGATAAATACTTAATGAATCTGCTTCCCCAACCATTTCGGGCAGTGCATTCCTGATCACAACAAATGATGGTGTAAAAAATTGGTTACTCAGGTCGCCTTTGGTTCTTTTGCCAAATACCATAGATCTGTGTCCTCTGCCATTGGAAGTGGTTCCTCCATATTTGCTACACAAACAATGCTAGATCGGCCCCAACTGCAATATTGTATCCAATTCTGGGCACCACACTTTAAGAAGGATGTGAAAGCTTTTGAGTGGGTACAGAAGAGATTTACTGGAATGATTTCAAGGATGAGGGATTAAAGTTACATGGATAGACCAGAAAAGCTGAGGTTATTCTCCTTAACACAGAGAAGTCTAAGGGAAGATTTGACAGGTATTCAAAATTAGGAAGAGTTTAGATAGAGTAACTAAAGAAAAACTATTTTCAGTGGCTGAAGGATTGATAATCAGAAAGCACAGATTTAAGGTGATTGGTGAAAGAACCGGAGGTGATACAAAGATAAACTTTTTTTATGCAACAAGTAAACTAACCCTCCTCATCCTTCTCAAATTGTCTGCAGCCTTTGACATAGTTGACCACATCATCCTCATCCAATGCCTCTCCACTATTATCCAGCTGGGTAGGACTGCACTCATATGGTTCCATTCTTATCTATCTAATCATAGCCAGAGTATTACTTACAATGATTTTTCTTCCCACTCCCATACCATTACCTCTGGTGACCCACAGGATATATCCTTCACCCCTCCCATTTCTCATTTACATGCTACCCCTTGGTGACATCACCTAAAAGCACAGCATTAGTTTTCACATGCATGCTGACGACACCCAGCTCTACCTCACTTTTGTATTATCTCCTTCTAGATTAATACAAACGAAGTTGAAGGGCAGCCCTAAAGGTTTGAATGGAGACTTGTTGTTACTTCAGCTTACACATGCTCACTGACTGTGCAAGAGAACTGAATCACGTGATATTGCATCACTTCCTGTGATGGCATACATATTAGCATAAACATATTTAAATAATTATATTTAACATACTAACAAATACACTATCACAACATCCCCCTTCCCTTAAGTGACAATTCCATAGTAGATTAATATGTATATGAATAAGCAACCCTTATGAAATAAGAATTTTGACAACTATAACACTATATACATTAAACATTCAACTGTAACAAGAACATTTGGAAGACCCCTCTTCAAGGTGATAACCATACTGGTCATCAGCTGACTTAGCCAGATCATGTGATCAGGTCATGTGGGTGCATTCTCGAACTGTCCATCCTCTCCTCCTGAAGATTGTGTTTGGGAGAATTGTCTTCAGTTATCGGTGTGCTGCTTGCTGTCGCTTCGTCTTCAAAACATACGTGATGCTGGTTGGTCGTCTTGTGCATGGCCAGCAGAGAATGCCCTGAGGAGAGATCGATTCCTTCACAGTACCGTACCGTTTGGTATTGTCACCTCATACAAACATGATCCTTTGCACACCTTGGATACCTCTGCCAGGATCCATGCTTGTTCTTGTGGGTGTAGGACCCTCACCTTATGGACAATGTATCGTGGTGGTAACTCTGCACTCACGCATGTCATGTACATCTTTCATCTGATCTTGTTTCTGACATAACGGTTCTGTGATCAAGGACAACTTGGTGAGATGATAACTTGGTAGTGTGGTTCTCACCAGTTGACCAAACATCATCTCAGCAGGTGTTGCTAATCCGGAGTCTAATGGTGTTGCGCGAAGATGCAATGGTCAACTTGGATATCTTGCCCAGTTTTCAAACACTTTTCGATCAGCATTTGACTGTCCTGATCAGATGTTCAGCCATCCCATTTGAACAATGATATTGGGGTGATGATGTGACATGGTTGATGGACCATTATTCACACATATTCTGGAATGGTTTCCCATGTATTGTGGCCCGTTGGGAGGTGCCACTTCTACCGGAGTACCAACAAGACTAAAGATGGCACTAACAGTGTTGGCCACTGCTGTACTCAACGTGTCTTGAAGATTCTTGTTACATTCACATGAAGTGCAGCGATTGAAAATACAGAACTCACCCTGAAGAGTTATAAAAATGGACTTTTCTTTTAAAATGTGGACTATGTGCTAAAACATGGCTGCCAAAGTTTAAAAGACCTGGCTTTGTACGTTGAAAGTTGTCTGGCAAAGACAAAAGAATACATTCAAAATGAAGTGTCGATTACACCTATCCTGAAACCATCAAGAGACATTTTTGAATTGACTGGTTTCTTCTGAAACACAGAAGGTGTGAAGTAGTCATATCCTGGGCCATTGCTGGTCACCACAGGGAGGAAAATCTCTGTCTCCCAACAGAGGTGAGATGTGAGAAACTTTTAGCTTTAAAAAGGCAGCTCACTGGAGAGAGAGAGAAAGCATCACCAAAAACTTGTCCCGCTATGATTTGGGAAAAAATCCAAGAAGCCAAGAAGGAAGGCGCCTGCTGTGAATTCTACATTTTCAACTTGCACAGCAGTGAATTGGAAGTGATCTCCGCTGTCTTCAAACTGAACTTACAACCAAGAAAAAAAAAATCTACAAACACCTCAGGCTTACAACCAAAGAGAACTTGACCTTCGAGAGAATTCAACAGGTTTACAGTGAACCCTGAAACCCTAGCTCACTTGACAACCACTTTTTTCCTCTCTGCCTCCTCTTGTGTGCATGTATTTGTGCGATTGAATATGTGAGTGGATGTGATTGCAACAATTTCGGACAAGGACTATTGCTCAATAAATAATCTTCTGTTTTAAACCTACAAGAAACCCTGTTGCTGTCCATATATTTGACAAATAAAACACAAAGGGGTTAAAACACTAGTAACAAAAACACTTACTGTGGTCAGGTGGGAGTTGAATAGAGGGAATCACACACAATGGGAAATTTGGAGTGATAGTCTTCTTTGCCCACAGTGCACAGATCTGTTGCTATCTTGGTTCCATGGTGATGATGGCATGTCTTGCGGTTGGAGAGCCTCAGCCGCGGTTGCATCTGTTCCATTTGTACCTTTGAGAATGTGAGATGCAGGATAATCAGTTGATCGACTTGACTGATGATCTGATTCTTGCTAGTTGTCCATTGTTAAGACTTTTCATCAGATTTTCTCCCCACGCTGTCAGATTTCACAGGGGAGTCTTGTACTGATCCAACGGGTGTGCACCTATTTTGGCTGCTGAGGCCTCCTGACTGGGTCAGCTCATGGATGTTGACCATGTTAAATTCATTTCACACCGGCAGCCCTGCTACTGTTGGTCCTGACACATCCACTATGCAGAATATCTGAGTAGACCATGTTGACTCTTTGTACCTGCATTCTATTGTTGAGCCATTGTATGCTGTAAGCTTCATGCTTGTGGGTTGGATCACAGACTTCCATGCCTCGTGGTACGTGTCCTTGAGATTGTGGAAAAGTAGAGTCTTGGCACTTGCACCTGGGTCAATCTTCACTCTCAGTCGATGCCATCCAGCCTTATTGGGGCAGACAATCTAGAGTGTTCTAAAAGCTTCCGTTTTGCTAACAGAATATACTTGTTCCATTAAAGTGATCGTGTGAAATAGCTGTTCAACTGTAGTGTCTTCACCTCAATCTACCACATTTTGGTCAGATGTTCCCCCATTTTGGGGAAGTGTCTATGCTTTTGGCAATGCTTGGAAATGTCTCACCTTTCTTCGCCTCTGGGTGGCACAGTTATTCGTGGTTTGAGTGCTGTCTACTCTGGCTTCTCCCCGTGTATCTGCTGCTGGACCTTCTGCAAAATTTGGCTCAGTGACCTCTGAGCCCACATGCCTTGCACGTGTCTGTGTGGCATCTACGCAGTTGGTAGGCGAACCTGCAGTTGCTGCATACCTTGTTCTGTCTGGGTACCTTGGATATTGTACTGACAGTCGTTACAGAGCCTAAGGTTTGCAAACACTGGCTCCTTGTGATAATTGCCTCATATCTGTGTCCATCTTGTAGCAAACTCTCCATGCCGTGACCCTTCAGCTTTTCCAAGAGGTCTTTCTGGAATGCCTCAATAGGAATGGAGGTGATAAGCAATTCCGTAATTCGTTCCGAAAGTTCAGTATCAGAGATGTTGCATTCTTTTGCTTTCTCTCTGCATCTTAAAGTTATCGAAGCTTTCTGTCTCTACCCCATGAGTTTCAGGCAGTGTACTCTGAAATTATCTTTAATCCTAAATTGACATTCTAATGTTGCCCATAGTTTTGATGGATCCTCTGGTCAGCATCAGACAAACCAGAAGTATTGATTCTGCACAGACCTTTGTTTCCAATGGCGATCCTAATTTTTATAGCCTACTTCTCTGCATCCACAACCTCATGGTCTACGAAGCATAGTTCAATCCTCTGCTTAAACAGTTTGAATTCACCAGGGACATCAGATGCTTTCCAGTCCATCTCTGGAAATCTGGCTGCCATGACCTAATGCTTCTATGTTTTCTCCCTGAGGAGCAAATCTTGCTTTAAAAGTTGCAGCAAGCTACGATATCTGCAGAGCGGAGCAGGAGCCACACCCTGAGCTGTGTTGCTTCAGCTTACACGTGCTCACTGACTATGCAAGAGAACTGAATCATGTGATTTTGTCACTTCCTGTGATGAAATACATAGTAGCATGAACATATACTGAAATGATTATATTTAACATAACAAATAAACTACCACCTTGCTCAACTCCTCCACTGTTAATTGATTGCTTATCCAACATCCAGTACTGGATGAGAAGAAATTTCTTCCAATTAAATATTGGGAAGACTGAAACCATTGTATAAGGTTTCCACTCCAAACTCCATTCTTCTCCCTGGCAACAGTCTGATGCTAAACCAGACTCTTCGCAACCTTGGTGTCATATTTGACCCAGAGATGAGCTTCTGACCACGTCCACACCATCAGTAAGGTTAGGAGTAAAGGAGTAAAGAAATGGCAGTATGGGAGTAAAGATATCTTACTGCAATTATATAGAGCCTTGGTGAGACCACACCTGGAATATTGTGTGCAGTATTGGTCTCCTTATTCAAGGAAGGATATACTTGCCACTGAGGGAGTGCAACAAAGGTTCACCAAACTAATTCCTGGGATGGAGGGATTGTCCTATGAGGAAACTATGTTCCTATATTGCCATTTCTAACATTTTCCAGTTCTGATGAAGGGTCACTGACCTGAAACGTTAACTCTACTTCTCTCTCCATAGATGCTGCCAAACCTACTGAGCATTTCCAGCATTTCTTGTTTTTATTGCCATCAACAAGGCTGCCTATTTCCAATTCTATAACATTGTCTGACTTTACGGCTGGTTCTGGACTCCCCAGCCAGGGGAAACATCCTTCCTGCATCAACCCTGCTGGACTCTGAAAGAATTTTGTATGTTTGAATGAGATCACCTCTCATTCATCTAAACTGGAGAATAAAGGCCCAGTCTATTTAATCTTTCCTCATAGGACAATCCCTCCATCCCAGGAATTAGTTTGGTGAACCTTTGTTGCACTCCCTCAATAGCAAGTATATCTTTCCTTAGGTAAGACCATCAAAACTGCACACAATACTCCAGGTGTGGTCTCACCAAGTCTCTATATCATTGCAGTAAGGCATCTTTACTCCTATACTCAAAACCTCTTGAAATGAACACCAAGGAGTGCAAATAAAAAGTAGGGCCATCTGCATCAGTCACTCAAATTAATATTACTCAGGTTTATGAAGTTTGGTATCATTGTGGGTGGCACAGTGGCACAGTGGTTAGCACCGCAGCCTCACAGCTCCAGGGACCCGGGTTCGATTCCGGGTACTGCCTGTGTGGAGTTTGCAAGTTCTCCCTGTGTCTGCGTGGGTTTTCTTCGGGTGCTCCGGTTTCCTCCAAGCCAAAAGACTTGCAGGTTGATAGGTAAATTGGCCATTATAAATTGTCACTAGATTAGGTAGGTGGTAGGGAAATATAGTGACAGGTGGGGATGTTTGGTAGGAATATGGAATTAGTGTAGGATTAGTATAAATGGGTGGTTGATGTTCGGCACAGACTCGGTGGGCCGAAGGGCCTGTTTCAGTGCTGTATCTCTAATCTAATCTAATTGGCAAATTTTGAAATTGTACTCATATTCCATTTTCCAAGTCATGTTGTAGTGCTTTGAAATTGCAATTGCATTGTGCACACTTGGGACTGCTATAAAACACACATGCTAGCAAAGGGAAAGTGAAAATAAAACAGAATAAAGCCTTTATGTTTAGCAGGCTGCTGCTCTGTCTCATCGTGCTGTCTCAGTCTAAGCCTCACAACTTATACTAAACTATTCAGACCTCACAAAATCCCGAGGACATCATAATGGTGACCAAGTAAAAAGAAGGATGGTAAGAAAAAAACGGAAACATTGCTTTCAGGTATGAAAATTTTGAAAGTTTTTTGTCTTACTTTTAACAGACAGTGTTTTAAGTTGGAGCCTGTGCCAGACACATAGCAATCTTGTACACTGTATACTCACACACTGATCTCTCCAAAATAACCATCCAATCAGAAAATAAGTTTCTTCTGAAAGGAACGTGATCCTGGATCCCTGATCACACACTATCACTACATTGCTGATTAGTATGGTGTTGCCGATGCCCAACCTACCACCTTTTGTTGTGCATTCAGTGCCATCATCCGTATTCTCACATTGGCAAAAGTGGCTGCAACATTTCAAAGGCATGATGGCAGGTTTCAGAATCACAGATGACACAAGGAAAAAGGCCTCACTTCTACACTATGGAGGTGAAGAATTAGAAGATATTTTTGAGACACTTATGCCTGAGCAAAATGACTACAACTCAGCAAAAGTGCACCGACAACTTACTTCACGCCCAAGAAAAACACCATGTACAAAACTATTGTCTTCCAACACACTAAGCAAGAAACAAATGAGACAATTGACCAATATTGCACGCAATTGAGGCAACTAGCAACCAAATGTGGCTTTGGTGACGTTGACCCTGTCGAACAGGAGATCAAAACACAAATATTCGAAGGCTGTCTCTTTAGTTAACTACGCTGAAAAGCACTTGAAAAAGACAGAAAGCATTCAGAGCTGTTGAGAGTTAGCAAGATCACCATCACTTTCAGAGTCCAGAGCTACTGAAGTTGAGGCTGCTATTAACCACCACACTCCAAATTCAGCTCCTGTGAACACGTGCCAGCAAACCACCTGCAAAGCAACAACAGCTGTCTCACAGACAGAGCTGTGACTTATTCAAAGACTGTTCCCACTGTGTCATGCTTATCCACACTCGACAGAGTGTCCTGCTACTGGTAAACAGTGTAAAGCCTGTGGAAAACCCAACCACTTTGCTCGTGTTTTTCGCTCATTAGCAAAATCAACTACTAAAATCAATACCAACTGAAGGGTGCCATATATGCGTGCCACAGCAAAAAGGTGAGAGAATGTAGCCAATGTAGAGGTGGAAGGCACTGAACATATTTTTGTCCTCTCTCACACAGCAAACAGCCATACTTAACTGTGGCCATTGGCTGCTCAGATGTAAATGCTCTCATGGACACAGGAGCGTCTGTCAATGTCATGAGAGACAAAACATTCAACCAACTTCAGAATTGTCCCATTCTCTGTAAACCAGGGAATATGAAAATTTTCCTTTACAACAGTGACACACCACTGAAAATTCTTGGAACTTTTGAAATGCCAGACTCATTCAAAGACACTAGAATACAGCTTTCATTCTATGGCATATCAGAAGAATGTGACACACTTATCAGTTTCCAAACAGCAACAGATCTGCACATGATTTCAGTTACCTATGCGATTCCTACGTATAACAAAAACATTCTTTAACTGTATGCTGATCACTTCACTGGTATCGATCGTATGGTAGAGGACAAAATCAGTGTTCGCCATTTCAAGGAACCACAATGTTAAACCTTCATGATCCTCTCAAGATGTCTGAACTACCTCCAGGACCAGGGATTGAAGTCTGCATTGATTTCACAGACTTGCCCACAGGTGAACACTTACTTGTTGTCAGTGACAACTGCAGCAGATTCCCAATCGTGGAATTAGTTACGTCAACTTCAATGGAAGCAGTCATCCCAAAGCTTGACCAGACCTTTGCTTTATTTGGAATCCCTCAAAACAGTAAAAAGTGACAATAGACCTCCACTCAACAGCGATGAATTCAGTAAATTCACAAACTATCTAGAGTTCACTCATAGGAAAATCACACCCCATTGGACAAGAACTAATAGTGAAGTCAAAAGATTTGTGTGAACTTTGAAAAAAGTGATACGTACAGGTACAGCTGAGAACAAGTTATGGAAGCAATAGCTTTCTTCGGAATTACAGAGCAACACCTCAGTTGACTACTGGAAAACCTCCAGCGACACTCCTGTTTGCACATCCTATGCGGACACGTCTCTCTGAGCTACCCCGCAGACCTAATTATTACTACGTATGTGAACGCGATCGAGAACAGAAGGATCGAATGGAAGAATGTGCAGAGCGAATCATGAAACTTAGAGCTACACCACTTAAGCCATGAGATAAAATACTGGTGAAATGTAATGGTCATATTGGAAAACAAACAAACAATGTTTTATAAATGTCACAGGTTATAAGCAAGTGAGGTGGGGGTGGGGCAAGAGATAACAAAGGAGAAGGTGCAGATTGGACAAGGCCACATCGCTGACCAAAAGTGTAGGTGAGACATTGGTCATCTCAATTTCTCTGCCCCCCTCACTCACTCTATCTCTTCATTGAAAACTGCCGGCGAGACATTGGTCATCTCAATTTCTCTGCCCCCCTCACTCACTCTAACCTGTCCCCCTCTGAACTTGAGGCACTCCGTTCTCTCAGGTCTAACCCCGACATGGTCATTAAACCTGCAGACAAGGGTGGTGCTGTTGTTGTATGGTGTACCGACCTCTATGTTGCAGCGGCTCAGCGCCAACTCACAGACACTTCTTCCTACCTCCCTCTGGACCATGACCCCACCACCGAACATCAAGCTACCGTCCGAAGGACTGTCACTGACCTCATCTCCTCTGGAGATCTTCCCCCTACAGCTTCCAACCTCATAGTCCCGCAACCCCGGACAGCCCGCTTCTAGCTCCTTCCCAAAATCCACAAACGGGACTGTCCCGGCAGACCCATTGTGTCAGCCTGCTCCTGCCCCACTGAACTTATTTCTTCCTATCTTGACTATCTTTTCTCCGCTGGTCCAGTCTCTTCCCACCCACATCCGTCCTACATCATTTTGACAATTTCCAGTTTCCTGGTCCCAACAGCCTCCTCTTCACTATGGACGTCCAATTACTCTACACCTCCATCCTCCACCAGGATGGTTTGAGGGCTCTCCGCTTCTTCCTGGAACAGAGGCCCAACCAGTCCCCATCCACCACCACCCTCCTCCGCCTGGCTGAACTTATTCTCACATTGAACAACTTCTCCTTCAAATCCACGCACTTCCTTCAAGTAAAAGGTGTCGCTATGGGTACCCGCATGGGTCCTAGTTATGCCTGTCTTTTTGTGGGATATGTCAAGCATTCTTGGTTCCAGTCCTACTCAGGTCCCCTCCCCCAACTCTTTTTCCAGTACATTGATGACTGTATCGGTGCCGTTTCCTGCTCCCGCCCCGAACTGGAAAACTTTATCAACTTTGCTTCCAATTTCCACCCTTCTCTCATCTTTACATGGCCCATCTCTGACACTTCCCTACCCTTCCTCGACTGCTCTGTCTCCATCTCCGGGGATAGGCTGTCGACTAATATCCATTATAAGCCCACCGACTCCCACAGCTACCTCGACTACAATTCTTCACACCCTACCTCCTGTAAGGACTCCATTCCATTCTCCCAGTTTCTCCGTCTTCGACGCATTTGCTCTGATGATGCTACCTTCCATGACGGTGCTTCTGGTATGACCTCCTTTTTCCTCAACCAAGGATTTCCCCCCACTGTTGTTGACAGGGCCCTCAACCGTGTCCGGCCCATTTCCCGTACCTCTGCCCTCAACCCTTCCCCTCCCTCCCAGAACCGTGACAGGGATCCCCTTGTCCTCACTTTCCACCCCATCAGCCTCCATATCCAAAGGATCATCCTTCGCCATTTCCACCACCTCTAGCATGATGCCACTACCAAACGCATCTTCCCCTCCCTTCCCCTGTCAGCATTCCGAAGGGATTGTTCCCTCCGCGACACCCTGGTCCACTCCTCCAATACCCTCACCACCTCGTCCCCATCCCATGGCACCTTCTCCTGCAATCGCAGGAGGTGTAATACCTGCCCATTTACCTCCTCTCTCCTCACTATCCCAGGCCCCAAACACTCCTTTCAGGTGAAGCAGTGATTTACTTGTACTTCTTTCAATGTAGTATACTGTATTCGCTGCTCACAATGTGGTCTCCTCTACATTGGGGAGACCAAGCGCAGACTGAGTGACCGCTTTGCGGAACATCTCCGCTCAGTCCGCAAGCAGGATCCTGAGCTTCCGGTTGCTTGCCATTTTAACACTCCCCCCTGCTCTCATGCTCACATCTCTGTCCTGGGATTGCTGCAGTGTTCCAGTGAACATCAACGCAAGCTCAAGGAACAACATCTCATCTACTGATTAGGCACACTACAGCCTGCCGGACTGAACATTGAGTTCATTAATTTCAGAGCATGACAGCCCCCCATTTTACTTTCATTTTCAGTTGTTTTTTCTTTTTTACATTTTTTACAACCTTTTTTTTTGCAGTTATTTCATTTCATCTTAGTTTGTCCAGTTTGCTTACCCACTGTTTTTTTTTCATGTTTGCACTTGCTGCTGTTCAATATTCAGTCCGTTAACACCTTTTCTGTACTAATGCTTTGTCTTCCAACACACCATTAACATATTGTTTGCCTTTGCTCCATGACCTTTTGGTCAGCTATGTGGCCTTGTCCAATCTGCATCTTCTCCTTTGTTATCTCTTGCCCCACCCCCAACTCACTTGCTTATAACCTGTGACATTTTTAATATTTGTCAGTTCCGAAGAAGGGTCACTGACCCGAAACGTTAACTCTGCTTCTCTTTCCACAGATGCTGCCAGACCTGCTGAGTGGTTCCAGCATTTCTTGTTTTTATTTCAGATTTCTAGCATCCGCAGTATTTTGCTTTTAAAACAATGTTTTATGATGTCCAATCATTTATTATGACCAACACAAAAGGATCAATGATCATTGCTGAGAACAATTCACAAATCATCACAAGAAATGCATCATTCTTCAAAGCACTCACAAGCATTGAATCCAATTCTGACATCAACACCTCAGACGAAGAACATGAGTCAACTGAGACCACATCTGATATCGGATGATATCCTACTCGTGAGAGAAAACTCCCATCGTAAAAGTGACTCTGTTAGGAAATGAACCATTTATGTTTAAGTTTATCGTTTACAGTTTTGGAAACAAATCATTGAAACATTCTATGTCTCTCATTTCTTAAGAAGGGGAGGGATGTAGTGTTGTGCTGTTTTGAAATTGCAATTCCATTGTGCATTGTGTACACTTGGGGCTGCTTTAAAACGCACATGCTAGCAAAGGGAAAGTAATAAATCAAAATAAAGAAGAAACCTTTATGTTCAGCAGCCTGCTCTGTCTCCTCATGCTATCTCAGTCTAAGCCTCACCTCTTGTACCAAACTCAGTCAGACTCACTTAAGTCCCGAGATCACACAGTAGCCCTGGCACTGACCCTTGGGGAACACTACTGTCTACCATCCTCCAGTCTGAAAAATAATCATTTACCACAACTCTTTGTTTTCTGTCCTTAAACCAATTTTGATCCAAGCTGACGTTGGCCCTCCTATTCCTCAGTTTTGTTAAGCAGCCTTTTATATGGTACTTTGTGAAACACTTTCTTAAAATCCATATTGAAAACATCCGCTGCATTCCCTTCATCAACCTTTTTGTTTACTACATCAAAAAATTCAATTAGATTAGTCAAGCATGACCTGCCTTTTACAAATCCATGCTAGCTACCCCTAATTAACTCAAACCTCTCCAAGTGCCCATTGATTTTTTCCCCCCGATTATTGTTTCTAAAACCTTACCCACCACTAATATTAAACTGACTGGCCTGTCGTTACTAGGACTATCCTTACACCCTTTCTTGAACAAGGGTGTCACATTTGCCACTCTCCAGCCCTCTGGCACCTTCCCCACATCTAGGGAAGAGTGGAAGATTATGCAAAGTCCTTTGGCTATCTCACCCCCACCTCCTTGAGCAATGTGGAAATCAAGCCAAAAGAAGAGAAAAGCTTTGTAGTTCACCAAGGCTAGGCACAAGGTGTTTGAAAAAATGTTAGGTTAATAAGTTTCCTTTTTTAAAATCTGCTGTTCATATGACAGTTGTTATTGTGTGCCTGGGATGAGTTTTCTCAGAAGAGTGGTCAATCAGGTTTGAAGGGGATGTTGGACTGCCACTGTATGAAAGCTATATCTCAGCTCGCAGGTAATATGGCACATGGACTTTTTCTTGTGGATGCAGACCAGCTGAACATTGATGAAATGAAATTCCTTGTGGTTGACAGATACTCCTGGTTGAGCCTCAGATTGCCATGTACGTGCAATTCATAACCCCTGTAACTGCGAGACGTGAATTCAAGTGGCTGCTGATTCTGGCTATTGTCACCACAGAGGATGTTTACATAACTCCCAGAACTGGAAAACTATCCATTTGTCACTGCCTTATGCATTTATGTGCAGTCAACTGGGAGACCATCTATGCCTCCCATTGTGCCCTCAAAAGAACCAGATGCAAAAGAGTTGACGGCGGTGGTGACTTTCACAGCTTGAGGTAATACATGGCCACCAGGTCCAACAGGAAGAAGGTCTTCATCAAGGAGGCAGCAGATGTCTGTTGCCACCTGATGTGACTATCTCAGCCTCCAGAAGCAGTGCACTTCCAAGAGTTCAGGGAAGCTAAGCCTCTGTCTGTACACCTGTTAGGTGGGTAATGCCTCCTACGACCTCAACCATTCTGTTGCCACCCCCGCCCTCCCTATTGTCCACCTGCAGCTTACTGTGAATGCTAATTGTCCTCCTCATTCAATGTCCAATCTAAAGCAACCATGATGCAGTCCATCCTGACCTTCAGTATATGAAGATCTCCAAACTGTACCAATAAATATCTCTCACCAATTACTGTCACCAAACCCTTTCTCAGAGGGAACTAAGAAAACAGTTGTAAGCACTGAACCTTTACTAATCTCGAGATCCCTGACTTTAAACTATCCCCGTGAATTATCGATCAATTCTGCCTCGGATTTAATGGCAACTTTCCCAAAATGCAGCAAACCTGTGCTGGAGCTATTAAAATCAAATCAGTGGAAATGTCTGTACAACTGCCTCATTTAAATATTATGATCAGTCACCTGCTTCTCCAGAGGGATTTACTTTTTCACACCCAAACTCGTCTCCATTAAGGCCGGCAGTGGGCAAGTTGGTGATGGGGTGGGATCGTCTTTTTGATTTCTGAAACTTTAACCTACCCCTCACCCCTCTCCCACTTGTTGTGGAGAGTCAAACTCCCTCATAATGTTGCTGCATGATCGCCGTCTTTTTATTTTATTTTATTTAGAGATACAGCACTGAAACAGGCCCTTCGGCCCACCGAGTCTGTGCTGAACAACAACCACCCATTTATACTAATCCTACATTAATCCCATATTCCCTACCACATCCCCACCATATTCTCCTACCACTTACCTACACGAGGGGCAATTTACAATGGCCAATTTACCTATCAACCTGCAAGTCTTTGGCTGTGGGAGGAAACCGGAGCACCCAGTGGAAACCCACACGGTCACAGGGAGAACTTGCAAACTCTGCACAGATGGTACCCAGAACTGAACCCGGGTCGCTGGAGCTGTGAGGCTGCGGTGCAAACCACTGTCTGAAGAACTGAATGTTAGGAATCTGGTCAGAAATTACATCAGGAGCTCAAATGTTCTTATGTTCACACAATATTTAATGTTGTATTGCTCAGCATTGTAATCAGCTTCAAAATATTGGAAGTACACACTCCCACACTTTAGTTTGTGCAAAAATCTCTTCCAACCTCAAAGTAGAAATTGCAATTTAGTACTCAAAAGGTTAGCCTAACGCCCAACATACACTCTAGTTTCAAATTCAGATTCTGAAATATCTGTTCTGATGGAAAACAAATTGATGTTAATTTGGTTCATTTTGAGAAGAATTAGGTTGTTTTGTCTCTTAGGAGATTTTAACTCTAAATGATGTCTGCGTAGTTCAAACATTGCACTGGTTTCTCAAGTGCTATGTCTGGCTATAATGCTCTTCAACAGCCTAGTTTTATGATTACCAATGCTGCACTGAGAGTCACACTGCTGAACAAGTTGTGAATAATATTGTATTAACTATTTGTTTTACTAAGAAAGAAATATATGGTAGTCTTAAAACAACATGCAACATTTTTCAAGTTATGTTCCTTTTTTTCTTCAGAATTACAAAGAGAATGGTTTGATTATTGATGGTTATTGATCTATTCAATATTGCTAGGACGATGTCCCAATATTTAATTTAATCTCATTCAGCAATTCATTATTTTCTCATCTGCCTTTGCTCACATTTTTCTTTCTTTGCAGTTTGCAAATGATATAATATTTAAACTGGGAAGCTGGTTCCCTAATCTCACAGTCAAGCACACAATGGGGTACAATATATGTTTACACCATATTCATATTTAGTTGAATATGCAGTGATAAGTGGCTACGGGTGGTACAGGCATGCCTACTTAGCCAAAAAAAAGGCCTCCCCTAAGAATTAAGGATCATATTAATTATATTTAGTGGCCTTACAAAGTTTTTTGATATCTAATTTTAATAAGCTGCAAGATATGCATGAGGAGATAAAAGACAATTTGTTGTGTCAAGTTCACATGAATTATGGTCTACCAGTGCAAATGAAATTGACTGCTGTGCTCACCATCCACATTCCCAACAACTTTCAGCACCCCCGTTAGCCCTGAACTACCATGGGAGTCAGTCAGTCAGCAACGTCTAAACTAATTTCTCAAGGCATCAGTGCGTTGTTCAAGAGTGCACCTTATTGCATCAGTTTCTAATATCCTGACAACTCCAGAAAGCTTGTTATGGAATGATGATGCTCATACTCAGTTTCACATTTATAGTACGGAGTGAAACAATTACAAACATATAGCTCCTCACTCAAAACCATCCGCCAGTCTTAATAAGTGTCTGCTTATAAGTGCAGAAGTAAGACACCAATTAAGACTCTCCACCTGCATACAATCAAACAATTGATACACAATTAAGAGATTAACAAGCATTAGAGATAAATATTCTCTGTGGATGACACCTGCTCCAACAATCTTGGGTTTTATTTATTGTACCGAACTGGTTCTTTTCTGAAATCATTAGTGTTATTTGAGGATTCCAGGGTTCAGGCAGCCAGAACAATGTTTAATTAGGTAGTCTAACAATCAGAACCCGACCAGAACAGGAGACAGTCAAAAATTTGTGATTTCTTTTGCCCTAAACCTCATATAAATTTTGTGAATAATTTAGCTTACGTGCTGGATGCTGAGACGGTGGTGTAGTGGTAATGCCACTGGAGTAGTAATGTGGGGGCCTGGGCTAATGCCCTGGGGACATGGGTTTAAATCCCAACTCAGCAGCTGGTGGTATTTAAATTCAATCTATTAAAATCTGGAATTGAAAGCTAGTGTCAGTAATGGTGCCATGAAACCATCATTGACTGTTGTAAAAACTCATCCGGTTCACTAATGTCCTCCCTTTAGAAAAGGAAGTCTGCCAGCCTTACCTGGGCTGGCCTATGTGTGACTCCAAACCCACAACAATGTGGTGGACTCTTAACTACCTTCTGAAATGGTCTAGGTAGCCACTCAGTTCAAGGACAATAAATGCTTTCCTTGCCAGTGACACCCACATGCCAAAAAAAGAATAAAAAGAAATCAGTGGGATATAGGCTTGAAAGGGATATTAAATTCGATAAAGTGAGAATTAACAGTCACATTAAATCATTTCTGAGGTTAAGACTTTTATCTGTTGTAATTACAACTTAGCTGTCTAATATATATTAGCCTTGGCTCAGTAATGGCATACTCACCTCTTAATCAGAAGGACACTGGTTTAAGTCCCAATCCAGTGACTTGAGCACGTAATCTGGAGAGTGCCTCACTGCCACAGGTGCTGTATTTCAGATACCCGACCAAGTGAATATAAAGACCCATGACACTATTTGAAGGGGAAGATGTGAAACCTCACAGTGTCCAGAGCAGATTATGTTGGGCTGAATTTTACCATGAAGGCAGGGGGCAACCCCACCTCAGCTCTGTTTTGGACTCCCAGCCAAATTTGGTGGCAGGAAGAGGCCCTTAGATGGCCATTAATTGGCTGCTTAAGGGCCTCAATTGGCCTCTGGGTGGGAAAGCTGTCTTTGGCCTTCCCCGCACCCAACAAAATCGTATGGTGTCAGGAAGGTAATGGGCACCCCACACTCCCCAGCCTTGCCTTCCATCGCTATTTTATGGGACCCCCCAAGCTCTAAGCCCATCTCCCAAGAGCCTATAAAATTCAGCCTGTTGTCTTTTATCTCACATTGTTGTCTGTGGGACCTTAGTGCATGCAAAATCGTTGCTGCGTTTCCTTACATTACAAGAGTGATTATACTTCAATATTACTTCATTGGCTGTGAAGCCCTCAGGACATGTTGACAGGATGAAAGACTGTATATAAATGCAAGCTCTTTCTTTCCTTCAAAAGTCTGCCTCAGTAACTCCTTCAAACCAACACCTTAATTGTGGAATCAACATTCCCTGTCAACCTAAAAATTAAAATAAAAAGATACAAATGTTCACAGTAATCAGTGTCAATGGGCCACAATTTGTTCTGGCAGGGCATCACAGTAGCATCTGCTGTTAGTTAGACTTGTTCCTGCATTTTTCAGCTCATAGTATTTTTTCCCACAAAGTTGCTGAGAGTGCGAGTGATAAAGACGTAGTAAAGGGAAACAGGAATTCAGAGACCTGAGTGAACAGGGCAACCAACAGAGTATCTCTTTAACCAATCAGATTGAATGATTGGAAAATAAACACAGGAGGGACTGAGAAAGAGCGTGAATTTGGGTGGGTGCATTCAATGGTAAATCACGGACAAAAAGAGAAGTAAGAGTGTGAAAGAAAGATTGGATTAGGAGAGAAAGAAAAAAAGAGACAGAAAGGAAAAGTATATCTTTTTATGTATAGAGTTATAGATACTGGCTGCAATTTTACCAGCCCCTTGGGACAGGCTGGGAGGTGGGAAGGCTGACAAATGGTGAGAAAAGTCATGGGGAGCGTTCCG
Organism: Heterodontus francisci; assembly: GCF_036365525.1. NCBI lineage: Eukaryota > Metazoa > Chordata > Chondrichthyes > Heterodontiformes > Heterodontidae > Heterodontus > Heterodontus francisci. The sequence goes on along the minus strand of NC_090377.1, from coordinate 94,747,254 downwards.
GACATCTTCCCACCAGCATGCCATTTTGTCAATGGGGGATAGCTGGCAGATGTTCCACCCACTGTGAGCCCAACTGAGCCACTTAAGTGGCCAATTAAGAGCCTCTTGCTGTCTCCCCCCGACATTTTGTCAGAGGCGGGGTGGGGGGTGGGGGGGGGTGCGACCGCCACTCGAGACCGTCCACTGAAACCTGGCAGCTTCCCAGCAGGCTCTTGGGGAGGGGGTGGTGGTGGGGGTGAGGGTGGGGGCCTCCTTTTTGGGCACTCCATGATCCACAGTGGGGCCCATCAGGGGCAATAGCACCGCCTACCCTCAGCGACCCCTCTCCCCACCCCACCAATTGCTGGGGCCTGCCTACCAGGCACCAGCGTCCCCAGACCCCACTTACCTGTTTTCAAGGGTGCATGCCCATTGTTGCGCTGTCATCCTGCAAGTGCATCACAGCAATGCCCATGGTGGCGTTGCTAAGCTGGCAGCCCTCTGATTGCACCGGAAACTCTTGGGGGCAGGCTGCCATCTTTAATTATGTGGCCACCACTTGAAAGATGCCTATCTGGGTCCCGCCACCAGCCTAATTGGGGTCACCTCCTGCTTTCCGCCCCGGCAGCAGGAGCTCAGCCGCCTTGGTAAAATTCAGCCCACTCTTCTACTTCAGCCAGTTTTCTATGAATTTCAAACTGTAATTCAGAGACATTCCCTTAATAATTACTATCTGAAATTGCATCAATGAGGCAACAGTTTGATGGAGATTGCTCCAGGCAAGATTGAATATGGAGTTTTGTCAGCAGAGGCCAATTAAAATGTTTTATATCCTTAATAAAGTTATTCCTTGTCATTTAATCTTGTTTTATAAATAATTCTGAAATAAACTCAAAATCTATATTATTGATAATACTGATGGGAAGGTTTGTTGCCTTTCCCAATGGCCCAATGATAATGATTATAGCTGGCACTCCCTTCCAGTGTCTGGACATGCAAAAGGTATAACATAAGTGTACTCATACTCTTAGCAGATTGGGGTTCCTAATAGTGAAATTGTAAGGACTAAAAAAAAGTATGGAATTTATTGTTAAATGGTTGTTTTAATGCAATCCAGTTGTCTACAATCTTCAGTGCTTTGTGTCACCGATAAAAAATAGTCTGCCATGTAAGATGAAAATGGTTGCAATAGCCTGGAGCTGACAAGGCACAGCAGGTATGAAGGCTGCAGTTTTAATCGCAGCAGCTGTGAAAGAAGACGCACAGTTCTAAAGGTTATAATTTTATTTAGTGGCACAATGGATCACCTCAGTTGTTTTTTTTGTTGTGATCTTCACTGAATGCACAAGAAATGACTTTGAGGATTTCTTCAGAAGACTGGCAGAGTACTTAATTTTTCAATACTGTAACCAGTGTAAGTGCATATATTTTAAGAAGTCCACCATGCACGAAGACAGAAAGAAAAATTCATTGCTGTAGTGCTGCTTCAGTATGGAAGCTACCTCCACTTCCTGGGGACATTGGCCACTTCCTGTGTGGCCTGTGCAGCCTTCCTGTGTGTCCCCTGCATGTGTCCGAAGGCATTGAAAGTGCGATATTATGATATCAGTCAGCTGAACTGGCTGATGCAATGCCAAGTGTTATATATGTACATATTGGTATACTATCTGGAAAGTGTTAGGAACTAATTAGCTAGGAACTAGTTGTTATGTGTGAGTGTTCCAGTAGGGGGCCACATTCATGGCTTCACTGGGGAGTCATGTTATATGTAACACAAGAACCAGTTCAACCAGGTTCTACAGCACAAAGCATGGTGTTGAAATAAACAAGACTGACTCTAGCCTTTTCTAAGTAAAAGTGTGATTATTTCCAACATCTGGGAACCAGAAATAACATAAAGATGAAACATGGTGGCAACCTTCAACAGTTTTAAAAGCATCTGATTGAGAAAAGTGACCCAAATTAGTGCCAGAGAGAGACAGAGAAACTGAGTGACTCGTGCGAAAACTCTTAAAACCCCCCCCCCCCCGAAATGTCAGCCTGGACAGGAATTAATGGACTGCTACAGCCCATAATGAATTGAGGAGGTGATGATGTCATAGAGGCATTTGAGAAGTTTAAAAAAAAGTGCAATTTGGCATGCAATAGTTTCCTAAAAGGCACTAGTGAAGAGGACAGGGTTAGCTATATCCTTCTATGGGCTGGAGATAAAGGATTAAATTTATTTAACAGCTGGGACCTAAGCGAAGAGGACAGCAGAGTCCCAGACAAAATTTTTGAAAGATTCAGCACATATCTCCAGCCAAAATCAAATCATCGGATATACCAATATGAATTTCAAGGCCTCAGACAGGAACTAGGTGAGCCTATTGACAATTTTGTAGCAAGATTGAAAAATGCAGCCAGAAAATATAAATTTAAGGACACGGATGAATGGCTAATAGATCAACTCATTTGGGGTTCTGCACATCCTGAAATATAGAAAGCTCTAATCGGACAGGACAAGCTCACAATTTCGCAGGCTGTAGACACTGCCAGAGCACATAAAGCCACAAGCAGACAGATGAAGACTCTGACCTCCCAAATGGCTAGCCTTTAGTTAAGCCAAGAGACAGGCAGCGGGGTCGATGCAGTGAAACAACAACAAAAGAATGTACACCAAACAGAGAGAAAGACATACAGGATCCAATCAGGAAAACCTGGAGCCCAGCAAAAGTTGTTTGTGAAGCTGAGACTCCAAAGTCATATATCATTGAGACTGAAACCGGTAACCAAATAAGAAGGAGCAGAATCCATATTCGACCTACACCTGAGCTGGAACAACAGAAAAGACCATAACCAACACCGGAAACATCACTATCCAGCGAGACAACATTAACAACATCACCAGCAAGTGACACAACATTGCCTGTACAATGTGCCAACTCACCACTGAGAGCAACAAATGCCCAATCTAAAAGATGGAGGCCAATATTTTAGCACCCAAGCAATACCGTGAATATTAAAAAAACAGAATACACGCTATAAAAGACTCTAAAAAGGGGATCCGATTATTTCCACAAGTCAGATGATAATTTTTAAATTTATATTGACAGTTACACTGATATAGGGGCATTATGTTTTAAAGAAAGAGGGATGTTATATATGTACATATTGCTATACTATCTGTAAAGTGTTGGGAACTAATTAGCTAGGAACTAGTTGTTATGTGTAAGTGTTCCAGTAGGGATCCACATTCACAGCTGCACTGGGGAGTCATGTTATATGTAACACAAGAACCAGTTCAACCAGATTCTACAGCACAAAGCATGGTGTTGAAATAAATAAGACTGACTCCAGCCTTTCCAAGTTAAAGTGTGATTCTTTCCAACATCTGGGAACCAGAAACAACATAAAGACAAAACACCAGGATCCCAGATTTGGTCAACGCATATGGAGGCAGCATCATCGTTAATCACTCCTGAAACAACAAACATTATGATGCAAAATGGGCTCTGGTCTGGAGCAATTCCAGTTGCAGGGGAAGTGTTTTTGACTAACTTTTGCTAAGGCAAAGTTTGTGGAAGCACGGTGGTAAGTTGCTGGAGCTATTTTGTGATATTTGCTGCACACAGTAAGGGAGGAAAGACCAGTGCCTTACACAGGTATGGGGGCAGTTGTTGCAGTACCACTTGGTCTTCAGAAAGATGAAAGAGCACTTGGATTTGCCAGGATGGGGGCTTCCCGATGGTGCAGGATACCATCGGCTGCATGTACATGGCTCTGCAGGCCCCCTCCCCCCACCTCAACAGGGAGCAATACAAAAACTGCAGCTGGTGTGCAACAACAAGAAGTGAATCCCCGCTATCCTGGTAGCTGCCACGATACATTTATCCTGTGCCAGTCCAGACTGCTGACTGTCTTCCAGCCTCCAAGTCACACTGGAGAATGACTGCTTCGAGACAAGGGCTATCCTTCTACAAGTGAGTGATGATCCTCTTCTACCATCCCACCACGTGAGGTGAGAGAGCCTTCAATGAAAGCCATGGATCGACACACAAAAGTGTCCATGTTTGTGGTGGTGTGTTTGAATTATCATCAGTGTTTTCCTGTAATCAGCCCCAATGAAGCCCTTGGCTTGAGTCCCCTGCAGAAGAACTTGTCAGCAATGTTGAACTCCAGCAGGGTCGCACACGAGCTGACCCATTCCCCCGTCTTGGCTGCAGCCCATCTGTGCCAATTGATTCACTACAAGCAGATACTATACTAGCCTCAAACATCTGCGCAGTGCCAGCATCTGAGTTGGTGGCTGTGAGTGTAAGGTCAACTGATGGTGCCTCCTCATCACTTTTGTGGGGTTTGCTCTTCCTCTTCCTCATGGCTTTTTGGAGGCTGAGCAGGCATTCATTCTTGACTATCTGAAAGCATCAAAGCATTAGGTCAGGGTGCGGTCAGGGTGGGTGGGGAGGAAAACAGGAGTTCTACAGTCACACCATCTACAGTTTCCATTTCATGGCACCTTCCAGGATGAGGGTGAAGAGTCAGTGGAGAAAGTGCAACTTATCATCATCCTGAATGGCCTTGGCAGGGCTGGATGTCACTGGCTGTGCGGCATCTGATCCGATTACTTGTTGCACCATCTCTTTGAGGGTGCTGAGATGACGCAGACATGCTGGTCCTACGCTGGTCCTCGGGTTTTCCCTTCTATTATGGATCATCTTCTGCAAGAGAAAGGGAAGAATGTCAGTGACTATCTCAGTGTGCTTGGGTTATGTGCCTGCCATGGATGAATAGCTGCAGGTTTGCAGAGGCGTGCAGAGGTGTCTGTGTGGCTGGAATGATTGGAAGGTGTGTGTGGATATTAGGGGTGAGTCCTGAGTGTCAGGCTGTGCACGTGGTGCAGGCCAAGGATGGTGATGTTGGCATGGGAGAAGGGCAGTGAATTAAAATGGCAAGTAACCAGAAGCTCGGGGTCCTGCTTGCAGACTGAGTGGAGGTGTTCCGCAACACAGTCACCCAATCTGCATTTGGTACTCCCAATGTAGAGGCTGCATTGCGAACAGCGAATACTGTATACTAAATTGAAAGAAGTACAAGTAAATCGCTGCTTCACCTGGAAGGAAGGTTTGGGGCTTTGGGTGATGAGGAGAGAGGAGGTAAAAGGAAGGTATTCCACCTCCTGCGATTGCATGGGAAGGTGCCATGGGAAGGTGACGAGGTGTCGGGGTGATGGAAGAGTGGACCAGGGTGTCGCGGAAGGAATGGTCCCTTTGGAATGCTGACAGGGGAGGGGAGGTGAAGATGTGTTTGGTGGGCGAAATGGCAGAGAATGATCCTTTGGATGTGGAGGACGGTGGGGTGAAAAGTGAGGACAAGGGGAACCCTGTTGCAATTCTAGGAGGGAGGGGAAGGGGTGAGGGCAGAAGTGTGGGAAATCGGTCTGACACGGTTGAGTGCTCTGTTAACCACAATGTTGAGGGAATTCTCGGTTGAGGAAAATGAAGACATATCAGGAGTGCTGTTGTTGAAGGTAGCAAGCATGACCCCGAGCTTCCGGTTGCTTGCCATTTTAATTCACCACCCTGTTCCCATGCCAACAATTCTGTTTTGGCCTGTTGCAGTGTTCCAGTGAACCACAACGCAAACTCAAGGAACAGCACCTCATCTTCCAATTAGGCACTCTACAGCCTTCTGGACTCAACATTGAGTTCAACAATTTCAGAGCACGATTGCCTTCTTTATTTTATGCTATTTTATTTTATTTTTTAACTATGGGCCTGTCTTAAATTTTTTTTTAGATTTTTGCTTTTGGACAGAGTTGTTCATTATTCTGCCATTAACACTCTCTCTGGACTAATGCTTTGTCTTTTATTACAACTACTAGCACTTCCTTTGCCTTTGTTCCTTGACATCTTTGTCATTTAATCTCTCCTGCCCTCTGCCCCATCACACACCTTCCCTTTTGTTCTTCTTTCCCCCCTCTCCCTTTTCACTTGGTCAAAGACTGTTGCATTTCTAACCTTAGACAGTTCTGATGAAAGGTCACAACAGACCTGAAACGTTAATTCTGTTTCTCTCTCCACAGACGCTGCCAGACCTGCTGAGTATTTCCAGCACTTTCTGTTTTTACTGCAGAATACCATGTTTAGCTATGGTCAACATGCCATAAAAAAGAGACATGGGGAAAAACTTTGTTTGCGTGTAGCAGTACTACACAGATTATGTAGCTTCACTGGGCCAGCAATGATGCAGGCTGATACCTGCATGGCCCGTGCGGCATTCGCCAATGATATCATTGAGGACCTATTGCTTTGGCCAACTCAGTAGTACAGAGCTTTGCATGTTGATGCTTCTGGTGTGACTTCACAAATGCTGCAGTTGCACTTACCTCCAATTCAACTCTGTTTTATATACCAAACTTTAATCTCCAACTCAGTCCCCGATAGCTAAAACAATTACAACAGCCTCAAGAAGGATTTTGCATTCGCTACACAGGGGTACATTTAAGAGCATTCTCTTTTTATTATATAAATTATTTGAAACAGTGTTATGGGCAGAGACAAATCCTCTGGTAGCAAATCCGTTTAGGCTTCCCTTTTAGAAAGAAAATGTACAAAAAATAGGCCTAGATGCGTACTCAGTCACCAGAATATGATTCCATTAAGCTACCAGTGATTGGATTCCTGCCTTACTGGATCATTAGACATGGAATTTGAAACATTTGTACACCACAGGTGACCTCTGAACAAGTATCAACTGTTTTGGCAATAAGAATCCTCTTGCAGCATCCAGTTAATGATTGATTGATTTTAATAGTGCATTGCATAGAGATAGCAGAGAGCGAAATCTATCTGTTTTTCTCTTATTTTCTCTTATCCCCAGATGTTGTGTAGTAAAACAATAGCACAAAATCGATAAATTAACAAAATCTTGAGTCTTGGTAACATTCGATTATTTTCAAACTGTTTGATCATGGAAAAGCTCCCCAGTTGTCATTTATTTTGCAACAAGATTTTAGTCCTGTTTGGACACATGGCACTGCAAACTAGGATGCACATGCTCTTCTTAAACTTTGCTGATCTGTCAGCTAGTGTGGGAAATCAAATAACCTAATCCTCAGGATTATTACTTCCTAGAAAATGGTAGAAATGCTATACTGCATTTTAGTGAGTTCTTGGGGGTGAAATTTAACATGTGGGGGGTGCAAACAGGCAGCAATGGATTGGCTGCTTGTTAACACACCCTGACTAATTTTCCATTTTTATTGACTTCGTGGCAGAAATAAAAGGCAGACAGACATTGGGGGCTGAATTTAATGATCCCAGCGGTGGGCCTGGTAAATGGCGCCGTTCCTGTCCATCACATGGGCACCTGACCCACTGCTATTACGCAGAGGGCACCATTTTGCATAGGGGAAGCATGGGTCCCCCCCAGTCACGTGACGGGGTGGGAGGCGAGTCATTGATTACAATGTCAGATGACTCTGGAGCAAGTGCTGCCGCCATATTTAAAGGCCTGTCAGCCCTACATTCACTCCTGTCGTGGATACATTTTGTCAGCTTGGTACAGCCTACAACTTTGTCCAACTGGGTCCTGTATTCGACGTCCCCCGCCTCCCGGTGGGGGGTTGGTGGAGGGTACGAACAAGATGATGTCTGAGCAAAGGCACAGGGTGGTCTCACGGTTTAGTGATGCCTGTTTTGTGATTGCCTTCTCATTACAATGCCTCCCTGCAGATTCTCATGCAGGCTACAAGGGAAATGTGGGAGAATCTCTTTCCCCGCAATGATAGGAAGAGGTCCTCCCACCTGACTAAGCAAGCCTGGCGGAGATTGCAGAGGAGATCAGCAGCCGTGGGGTCACCCACCGTAACTGGGTCCAGTGCAGGAAGAGGGTCAATGACCTGCTGGGTTCTGCCAAGGTGAGTGCTCCATTGCAGTTGCCTTCTAGAGGATTGCATGTGACTACGTGGGAGGTTGCATGACATAGGGAGGGTAGCAGCACTGCAGTGTTGGCTGAGTGGCTCGGGTTCTGTCTCTTCTTGACAGATGCATGGCTGCCTCTCGGTCACAGGCCATCTTGCTTCATAGTTCAACTCCCTCGACTGCCATGACAGTGAGTGTCAGCATGAGACATCAAATTCGTCAGTAGGGATTGAAGGGCTGAAAACAGCTGAACTGTCACGTTGATCTTTGTGCCATTCTCAACCATCTCCATCCTTCCTCTTGCAGGGCCCATAATAGGAGGGAGATGTCCCAGACAGACGGAGGACTCCCAGATGTACGTCCACCAACCTCCGCCAAGAAAGAGACCTTGGAGCTGGCGGGGACACAGCGTGGGCACTCAGTATTCATTGGGGAAATTAGCGTCCCTGCACAAGAGAGTGAGGATTGTCTTCCATTGGAATATGCATCAATGCTGGAGACCCACATATCGCTTGGTAGGTATCAGGAGAACTGCACGGCCTAACCCACATATGTCTATGTTCTCTCATGCAGGCAGCCATTCACAGGGGTCTGCACCACAGGGGGACAGCCATCCAGCTCTGAGGACTCAGAGGATGCGCCATCCCATGACTCTCTTGCACCCTCCACCAGTGCAATACTTTCACCTCGGTGGGTACCCCCTCAGCTGTAGAATCAGGGTCACAAGCTGGTGAGAAGAGCACCTCACATGCATCCGAGCAGCTGGCTGAGGCTTAGACAGCTGTAGCCTCTGACAGTCGGAGGACTGTGGGTGGCCAGGCCCATGCTGAGCCCTAGGCTGATGATGAGCCTCTGGTGTCAACAGCCTGGGGTATGGTGGAGTTGCAGAGAAGGATCAGGCAAATTCTGACGGAGATGCCGGAGGCAATGCGCAGCCATGAGCAGACAATGGAGGAGTCCCTCCAAGCCATGACAGCTGGCATATTTTAGGCCTATGAGTGCATGGCTTCCTCCATCGAGCGGTTGGCGACTCTCATGGAGAGCCAGATCGCACAGATCGGCGCAGACCTGCACACCTAAGCCTTGGCCATGAGCTCGATGCAGCAGTGGCAAAGCGAGAGAAGGAACAGGAGCCCAGATCATTCTGAAGCTCCTGGTCTTTCTCTGGTGAGCAGGGAGGCACAAATGAGCCCTGAAAGGCAGAAGGAGAGACTAACAGGTACATCTGGGGGCTCCCCTTAGGATGCTCAGAATGTGCAGTCAGCACCTCAGCCCCTCCGCCAGTGAGCCCAGCTCCAGCATCCACGATGCTTGAGGAGAGTACAGCACCAGTCAAGGACACCCCCAGGCAGCTGGGGCCTTCCAGACCTCAGGCAGCCAAAGGATGTCCACCAAAGCCATTGCAGGCCAAGGGGTAGCCTGATCAGCAGCCGGCCTCCATTCCAATTGTTGCCACAGGGATCACACCATGAACGGACACTCACAAGTGGATTAAAAAGACCACATAGCAGCACTTTGGGTTTCACGGGTGTAGAATATACATTTTGTGTCAAATAATTAAAATATCCTTTGTTCAAATCTGTAGGCTTCATTGTCTGAAAGCCGTGTGCCATTATGAGATGTAGACCTCACCCTTTTTTCTTCGAGCTATGCTAATGCGATCACAGCCCTCATTAATATGCCAATGTGATGAGAGCTTTGTCATTGACCTGTAATTATTTTTTCTCCTCGGATTCAAAACTGTGTGTGTGCCTTTAAGACTCTGTTAGAAACAGTGCACTTTTAAGGGAGAGCAAGTGTGCAGCAGCTGCATTTTTGTTACTATGGGCAACAGCAGGAGATAGAGGGGTTACATGGTGTAATGTGTACATTTGACTGTGTGTGGAGCTGGCAGGGACTGGTCTGAACCAGTTAGTTCTGAGAGACGTGCTAGCGAGGCGATCTGAAGAAAGGAACTATTTTATTCTCTCTCAAGAAAAATTCTCCAAAGCTACAAGTCAAGTTAATTCCCTGAGTAAAGAAGAAAAGCTTTTCTTTTTTCAAGCAATTATTTTTATTGCTGTGCGCATCGTTGAAAGAACTGTTTAATGCTGCTACAGCCGAAGTGTTTGAATGCCTATCAAGTGCAGAATATTTTCATCAGATCCGGATGAAGACTTCGAGTGAGCTTTGATTATCTGCACATTAGCAGACCTCATTCACCGGGAACGTAAAACGCAAAAAACTTACTTATTTATTTTATGCTTAAGAGACAGCTAATTTTTAAAACTCTACCTTTAAAACTGGACGACTGTTGTTTTTGAATGTATGTGCGTGAATGTGGGAGTTAAATTAAGAAGTTATTTGGTCTTTAGACATGAGTTTATCTTAATAGTGTTCAAGATGTATTTTTTTAATAAATAGTTAATTTGTTGTTGTCTGAAGATACCTGGTTTGGTATGTTTCATTCTGGGGATACTAGAGTGTTTAATTTGGCTGTTTTCTCCGATTTGGTGTGAAAGCTTAAAATATGCTGTGACCTGTGGAGTGACGGGACTGAATTAACAGTGCGTTGCTGCCACCACGGTCGTAACAGCCTTCATTAACACATGCTGTCCCATGAGCACTAACGCACATTGCATCCACTCGCAAGACAGGGACCAAAAATGGAAAGGAGGCAACAGGGTTCAGGCATTAAGGTGAGCCTTTATTTCACTCTCTATGAATGGACACCAGGATGGCTGCAAATCAGTCATTGTGCCATTGTCTCTTGCCTCCTCCATGCATAGCTCTACCCATCTGGCCTGCTGCCTCGGGACACGAGGATGTGCCAATTCTGTCAGCATAGTTGCTCATGGACCTCAGATCTCAACTTTGATGATGGTCCACCCTCTGTTCCAGCTGTTTGATCACATAGACCCATCGCACAGCAGTTTGCCTACCCCATACTGAGCCCCCACCTCCACCCCCCACAAAAGCACATTTTGCCCCCTTGCTGAGCCCCCACTACCTTGGATCCCCTTGTAGAGTCCCCGCTACCCCAGACCCCTTTGCAGAGCCCCCACTCTCCTGGATCCCTTTGCAGAGCCCCCGCAACTCTGGAACCCCTCGTACAGCTGGTAGCAACATGTTCCTACAATGGCCTCCAAACCCCCTCTTCCCCTCTGCAGCAGTGCTCAAGGTTGCCTACACATTGCGTCAATGTGCCCTCTCACCTTTATACTGCTAGGTTTCACTGGTCGTCAAAGCGAAGGTACATCAATGCTGCCCACTGTTCAGTCGTCAATCATTAAATTGCTTATAATGATATTTAAATACATCTAAATCAGTTTTTCAACAATTTAAGATAGGCTCCCATTGCATTGTGGCGAGAGTGCCGCCATTGTGCTTTCCACTACTGACAAAATCCGGAACCGACATCACGATGCCAGATTTCCGGGCGGATGGTTGCGTTGCGATTCTCCGGTACCCTGCCACCATTCCTACTCTCAATGGCTGCACATTATTCAGCTCTATGAGTGCAGACTACACTGTCTGTCATTCACTGATAAAGGATCTCCATCCAAAGCACCAACTCAGTCTGCTCACAATGTGGTCTCTTCTACACTGAGGAGACCAATCACAGTTTGAGTGATCACATTGCTGAACACCTCCCGTTCAGTCTGTAAGCATAACCTTGAACAACTGTTCACTTGCCACTTTAATTCTCTAGCTCATTCCCACTCTGAACTCTCTCTCTCTTTGACCTCCTACACAGTTCCAATGAAGATTAATGTAAGCTCCAGGAGCAGCAACTCATCTTCCTGCTAGGCCTCTGGCCTTAACATTGATTTTAAGAAATTTCAGCCCTTTGCCACAGCTCCCAATCTCTTTTTGGTAGCAGGTGCTGGAAATTTAGAATGGGTGCACCCACATTTCTGGAAATGGAAAAGTTGAGAGCTGATGCTTGGGGTGAGGATCCTCTTTCAGTGCATGGCTGTTGGTACCATCTGCACCCTGGTGTCACATCTCTTTCTCCATGACAGTCCTGGGCTATTGGGAGTCTACCAGATTTTCCATGCTTCCCTCCCCCTCTACTATTGTGCTGTACCTATTCACACATCCAAGGGTATCAGAGAAATCTTTTATTTCTCTCATTATTGCCTCCTTTTATTCTTGCCCCATTATGAAGTATGGCATTTAATTATCTCCTGTCCCTAATTGTCTCCGAATCACACACCATTTTTTTCTCCTCACCCATCTTTTCCCTGGCTCCATTCCTCTTATAAACTGTTCATCTGTAGCACTTCTCAGTCATGATGAGAGGTCATCAATCAGAAACATTAACCCAACCTTTCTCACTTCACAGATGCTGCCTGACCTGAGTGTTTCCAGAATTTTTTTGTTTATATTTCAGTCTTGAATGCCAACTGTGCAATCACAATGTGGTTTCATTGTTTGCAGAGACAACCTAGAACTCATACACATATTCCAGATTCAATACACAAGGCCGCAGATGTTTTTGTTGGATAAGTAGGTAGCTTTGTATCATCTGTACAACATTATGAGGTATGGATTGGATATGCTCAACGATCTGCTGTTTATGATGCACCAGCTATCTTATGTTCTATGCCAACCTAGTAGGTCCTCAAGATGTTTTTGAGAATTGATTCAAGTGCCCTATGTTAGATGCCACACATAACTAGAATCCCACCTAAAATTCTTTCGAAGTACCTGATTAAGATTCTGACAACCTCCTGTCAGTTGAAAAACATGTGTGTAGATCTTCACTATGTATGGAATATCAAGAAACGATACTTCTTTTCAAATCCTATCCTTATGGTTCATGATTTGTTTGTCAAATGATTCTGGCCATCTCTGAAAAGAATCATATCTCTATATGTCATCAAATTAAAAAGTAGATACCGAAAATCCAAAGAACTCAAAGAAAAAAAAAACAGTTGTGAACTGAACACATCAAAAGCTTGCAGCATAAAATAAAAATCATTAACCTAACCAGCAGTGTAGTACTTCTCTAACATCTGATCAACCAGATCATTACAGCCCATTCTTCCAGAGGTCAAATCCTCTTCTGTGAAAGACTCTCCTCCAATGTGCTTTACAATCCCTTGTCCAATCAATTATTCTACTTTCATATCCCAAGTAAGACCATCCAAATTTATACACCTCTCGACCCAAGAGTAGCCAAAGTCGATACACTCTGTTTTTCTTCGAAATTGACTGCAGCCGGGGCAACCTTATGCAGGGATGATCAAAGACAATCTTCTGGAGTTGTTCAATTAATTTCTCAACAGCTCCCACTCAACACAGCTGCATTCTGTCAATCACTGCCTTCTCTGCAATTCTACTGTTACTGTGGTCTGAAAAAGCCCTATATCATGTTACTTTAAAGTTCATCAGAAGCCTCATTTGCATGCTATTACGATGATCAGTATTGTAGAATTCCTACTTTCTTGCTGAGCTATATTTTTATCCCTGTATGAAGATGTTGTCATTAAGTATTGGTGGGAATTTGACTGATAATGATTTAATATTAGTGAAGAAAGCTTTCAGTTAGTCCATGTGGGGTAATTTTTGTTTATCAAACGTGACATAAAAAGAATTATTTTGTGTTCATTCTGACTGCTTACAACACAATTCCATTTTCAGCGGGAGAAAACAAAACATAAAACGGAAAAAAATAATGATAATTGCACAATGAGTGTATTTCAAAATCAGCTGACAATGAAGCAGGGAAAACTAATGCCTTGCAATGAATTTGGTAGCACTCTTGCCTCTGAGTTAGAAGACAAGTTCATACCTCATTTTAGGATTTCAATACATATTCTATGTTTACATATATTATTGGAAGTGCTGTTTTTTTTGAATGAGTGAGTAAGCAAGTCCTCATCTGCCTTTTCAAGTGGACATACAAGATATAATTCAAAGAATAGAGATGGGTCACTGACCTGAAATGTTAACTCTGCTTCTCTCTCCACAGATGCTGCCAGACCTGCTGAGTATTTCCAGCATTTCTTGTTTTTACTTCAGATTTCCAGCATCTGCAGTATTTTGCTTTTATCAAAGAATAGAGAGTTCTCCTAATGTCCAGGCCAACATTCTTCCCTCTGTCAAAAACAGTCAAACAAAGCTCAGATGGTTATTTATTGCTCGTGGAATCCTAACATGGACAAATTGGCTGCACTTGCTGACACAACGCTTCAAGATAATTAATTGAATGTGAAGTTGTTTGAGAATTTTTTGTTACATTAATACAATATCTTCCTATTCTTCCCACTATTCAAAGAAAAGCAGGGGAGTTCATCCCAATGTTCTGGCTAATATGTCTCCCTCAAACAACATCACTGAAACAGATTATCTGGCCATTATCACATAGCTATTTGTGAAATCTTGCTGTGCCAAAATTGGCTGCTACTTCCTTGGCTGTGAAGCACTTTGGGATGCTGAGGTTGTGAAAAGTACTATCTCAATGAAAGTTTTTTTTACTTCATCTTGTGTGATAAATATAAATGCAAGCAACATCCTGGGGGTTACCATTGACCAGAAACTGAACTGCAGTAGCCATATAAATACCGTGGCGAAAAGAACAGGTCAGAGGCTAGGAATCCTGCGGCGAGTAACTCACCTCCTGACTCCCCAAAGCCTGTCCACCATCTACAAGGCACAAGTCAGGAGTGTGATGGAATACTCTCCACTTGCCTGGATGGGTGTAGATCCAACAATAGTCAAAAAGCTCGACACCATCCAGGACAAAGCAGCTCGTTTGATTGGCACCCCATCCACAAACATTCACTCCCTCCACCACCAACGCACAGTGGCACCAGTTTGTACCATCTACTGCAGCAATGCACTAAGGCTCCTTAAACAGCACCTTCCAAACCCAAGATCTCTGCCACCTAGAAGGACAAGGGCAGCAGATGTATGGGAACATCACCACCTGCAAGTTCCCCTCCAAGCCACACACCATCCTGACTTGGAACTATATCGTCATTCCTTCACTGTTGCTGGGTCAAAATCCTGGAACTCCCTTCCTAACAGCACTGTGGGTGTACCTATCCCACACGGACTGCAGCGGTTCAAGAAGGGATCTCACCACCACCTTCTCAAGGGCAATTAGGGATGGGCAATAAATGCTGGCCCAGCCAGAGCCCACATCCCACGGATGAAAAAAAAGCATATTTAAAAACATGTCAGACTATTTTTAAAGAACTTTCCTGCAAGTGATATGATGAAAAACTAACAAGTGAACTTTGATACTGAAATATAAATGCAGCACTATGTATAGGACATTTAACAAACAACACATGATCATCATAATGTGCCAACCCAAGGACAGTGAAAATAAAGTGTGCACTTGTTTTATTAATGTAGGAATGTAAAAAGATAACCATATAGCAAGTGATCAGATTTACAAATTGACCTGTAGATTAATAGGTCGTCCTTCAAAACTCTTTGAGCAGGTCTAATTTAATGACATATAATTACTCTCACTTATACATAAAAAATATCATCTCACTAAACTGTTAGCCTCTTAGCAGGGGATTACTAGGGGAGCTGTATCACTTTGGTGTAATATATTGCATTCTGTAAGATAATTATACAAGCAATAAAATATAAGTGATTTCATGGGTTGTTACAATTCCTCAAGGTAATTTACATTTAAGGGAAACTAAATAAGTACATGAGGGAGAAAGGAAAAATCAAAATTTGCAGATGACACAAAATGTGGAAGTATTGTGAGCTGTGAGAAGGATAATGATAGACTTCAAAAGATCATAGATAGGCTGATCAGATGGGTGGACACATGAGAGATGAAATTTGATGCAGAGAAGTGTGAAGTGATACATTTTAGTAAGAAGAACAAGGAGAGGCAATATAAATAAAGGGTACCATTCTAAAAAGGTACAGAAACAGCGAGACCTCAGGTTATATATAAGTGATTGAAGCTGGCAGGTCAGGTTGAGAAAGTGGTTAAAAAGGCATGTGGGATCCTGGGCTGTATAAATGGTGGCATAGAGTACAAAAGCAATAAAGTTATGATGAACCTTCATAAAACACTGGTTCAACATCAACTGGAGTATTGTATCCAGTTCTGGGCACTGCACTTTAGGAAGTACAATTCTGTGAAGATTAGAGGTATGCCAGAAGATTGGGAAAATTTTAGAAGCCAGCAAAGCATGACTAAAACAAAATGAAAAAATTAGAATGAGTGTAAACTATCAAGAACTATAAAAACAGACAGTAAAACTTTTACAAATACATAAAAATGAATAGGGTAGCTAAAGTAATCATTGGTCCCTTAAAAGATGAGACTATGGAATTAATAATGGGAATCAAGGAAATGGCAGAGGCTTTGAACAAATATTTTGTATTTGTCATCATGGTAGACGTATCTCAAAAATAGTAGAAAATCATAGGGCAAAAGGGAGGGAGCAAGTTAAAAGAATCACGATCACTAGAGAAAAAGTACTAGGAAAACTAACGGAACTAAAAGTTGACCAGTCCCTTGGACCTGATGGCCTGCATCCTAGGGTCTTAAAAGAAGTGTCTGCAGTGATAGTGGATGCATTGGCTGTAATCTTCCAAAATTCCCTCGATTCTGGAAATGTCCCAGTGGATTGGAAAACTGCAAAAGTAATGCCTCTATTCAAGAAAGGAGAGAAACAGAGCAGGAAACTATAGACCAGTTAGTCCAACGCCTGTCATTGGGAAATTGCTGGAATCTATCATTAAGGAAATAGTAGCAGGGTATTTAGCAAATCTTAATACAATCAAGCAGAGTCAACACGATTTTATGAAAGGGAAATCATGTTTGACAAATTTATTAGAGTTCTTTGAGGATATAACGAGTAGCTGTATTATATTTGGATTTTCAAAAGGAATTTGATAAGGTGCCACATAAAAGGTTACTACACAAGATAAGAGCTCATGGTGTTGGGGGTAATATATTAGCGTGAGTAGAGGGTTGACATTCTTCCATCCATGAAAGATGATGCACAAGAGGCAAACAATCCATTTAGGTGGGGTGTCTTTTCATGTTGCACCTTTGCTGTTGGCTGTGAAGGCCAATCCTTGAGAGGTAGCTTCTGCCACAAGTGCTGCATGCGAAGGTGTCAAGTGATGCTGTGTGTTGTTTTTAAGGGTGGCGTCTGTTGCCAAGCTGCCATAGCAACCAGTCATCGTGACAGTGCACACCAATCCACAGGATGTGTCGCCATTTCCCTCTTTTGCCAGCTAGTGACTCCCTGGTCCGATATTTAGAGCTTTCATGTCACGCTTGCAAGCATCCTTGAAGTGGAACTTTGGGCACCCCACTGGTTGTCAGGCCCTGGCTAGCTTACCATACAGAAGGTCCTTGGGTATGCAACTCTCTTCCATCCTGCAGATGTGCCAAAGCACTGGGAGTTCTGCCTTTGAAAGGACTGCTGCATTTGTGATTTTGTCCTGCCAGATATACCCATAATGCGCCACAGGCAGCGAAGATGGAAATTATTGACCACTTTTTCCCAGTAGCTGCAAATGGCCCATGTTTCACAACCACACAGCAAGGTGCTGAGAACTATCAGCTTGATCCTAAGGGTCAGCTTGGTGTCATCCCATATGCGTTTCGCGAGTTAGCGAAAGGTAATAGCTGTTTTCCCTATAAATGTATTGAGCTCTGCATCAGGGGACAGATTGTCACCATGGATCCAAAGTAGCAGAATTTGCTAACCACTTTTTTTAAAAATCCAGAAGCCGCCGGAAAACCCTAAATCTGCCTGAAGTTCAGAATCTGTTGTTCCTGCTCCCAGCAACAGACAGCTGTGAAACTGACTTGCAATCTTTTAATAAAACTGACCAACTGCAAAGTTGCTCTGATGAGCAGTCATGCTGTCTGTAACTGTCAGTGGGGGTGGGGGTGATGCAGACAGAGGAGGGGGGGACAGGGAGAGAGAGGGGGGGGGACAGAGAGAGAGGGGGACAGAGAGAGAAAGGGGGTGCAGAGAGAGAGGGAACATAGAGAGGAGGGACACAGAGAGGGGAGGAAACAACACAGATGGGGGGGGAGGACACAGGGAGAGAGAGAGACAGCAACAGAGAGACAGAGGGACAGAGAGTGATCAAGATCACTTCTGACAGATGGACATTTATCTGGAATACTGCGCATCACTATAAGTGTGTGGGCAAACATTGACAACTTGTGCAAGCAAAGAAAAATGCCAGGTATCACACTAAATCAGTGTCCAACATAGTGACAAGAAAGTAAGTTGATAAATTAATCTTCTCATTTAAAGCTTCTTCACAAAAAAGCACATTTTTTATTGTTTTGATTAATAGTAAGATAAATTTTTAATGCCTTTATCTTTCCGAAATGGTCTCACCGGCCCTCTATGTAAGACAAAAATTGTAATGTGGCCCCCCCACCACCACGCGAAAAGGTTGGACAACCCTGATCTATATTAATGACTTGGATGAAGGGACATTGTAGCCAAATTTGCTGGTGATACAAAGATAGGTGGGAAGCAAGTTATGAGGAGGACACAGAGAGAATGCAAAGGGATATAGATAGGTTAAGTGACTGGGCAAAAAGTTGGCAGATGGAGAATAATGTAGGAAAATGTGTGGTTATCCACTTTTGTGGGAAGAATATAAAAGCAAAATATTATTTAAATAGAGAGAGGCTACTGAGTGCTGCAGTACAGAGGGATCTGGGTGTCCTCATACATGAATCACAAAAAATTAGCATGCAGGTACAGCAGGTAATTAGGAAGGCAAATGGAATGTTGGCCTTTATTGCAAGGGGGATGGAGTATAAAAATAGGGAGGTCTTGCTACAACTGCACAAGGCGTTGGTGAGACCACACCTTGAGTAGTGCATACAAGTTTGGGCTCCTTATTTAAGGAGGGATATATTGGAGGCATTTCAGAGAAGGTTCACTAAGTTGATTCCTGGGATGAAGGGGTTGTCTTATGAGGAAAGGTTGAGGAAGTTGGGCCTATAATCATTGGAGTTTAGAAGAATGAGTGGTGATATTATTAAAACATATAGAATTTTGAGGGGGCGTGACAGGGTAGATGCTGAGGGGATGTTTTGCCTTATGGGGAAATCCAGAACAATGGGGTACAGTTTCAAAATAAGGGTCTCCCATTTAAGATGGAATTCTCTTCCCCAGAGAGCAGTGGAGGCTGGGTCATTGACTATATTCAAGGCTGAGTTAGACAGATTTTTGATCTACATGGGAGTATCAAAGATTATGGGGGGGCAGCAGGAATGGAGTTAACGCCACAATCAGATCAACCATTTTCTTATTGATGGCAAAACAGGCTTGAGGGGCCAAATGGCCTACTCTTGCTCCTCTTTCTTATGTTCTTATAAGTATGTGAAGGCTTTAGAAAGGGTTCAGAAAAGATTTACGAGAATTGTTCCAGAGATGAGAGACTTCAGTTATGTGGATAGATTAGAGAAGCTGGTGTCGTTCTCCTTAGAGAAGAGAAGATTGCGAGGATATTTGAGACAGGTATTCAAAATCATAAGGGGTCTCAACAGACTAGGTTGAGAGAGAGACTGTTCAGTTTGGTGGAGCGGTCGAGAACCAGATGACAATGGTTTAAGGTGATTAACAAAATAACCAACGACAACATGAGGAAGACTTTTTTTATGCAGCGAGTGGTTAGGATCTGGAATGCACTGACAGAGTATGGTGGAGGCAGATTCAACTGTGGCTTTTAAAAGGTAATTGGATAAGCACCAGAAGAGAAAACGTTTGCAGGGCTATGTGGAAAGTGTAGAGGAGTAGGACGAGCTGAGTTGCTTTTGCAGAGAGCCAGCACAGACATGATTGGCTGAATGGCCTCCTTCGGTGCTGCAACTATTCTATGATTCTAGAAGGGTTTGCTGATTGGATGAGATGAAGTAAGGCAGGATGAGGCTCTTGTGCAGCATAAACATCAGCATAAACCAGGGGTCGAATGGGCTTTTTCTGTGTGTAAGACATTCCCCTGTCAAACAGATTACAGGCTTTCGACTTGTGGAACAAACAATTCAAGGCAAAGATTTCTGGAATAAGTTCTTTATTCCTTCAAAATCAGCAAGAGATTTCAAGTAAGCATCAAATAGTACTCTACATAGTAATCCCAGATTACACATAAACTGCAGCAGCTCCAAGTATTTTAACAACATCTTTTATACCCTTTTTCAGGGGTATATCTGGGTATTATATTGAGATGACTTTATTGTCCTGTAAAATTCTTTTTAATATAAAGTCTCCAATGGTGTGTCGAGTTCTTTGTTTAAACCATGGAACAAAAGCCCACCCTTAAGTTACCTTCCACCTTCCATGGCCTGCCATAGCCTTTGCACATACAGTATGCTCAGGACTGATTTCCTTATCTCTTTCTGTTCCATGGTTAATTCCTTGGCTCCCAAGAAACATCCCATCTCCAGTCTTCAAAATAACTTTCCGGGGCTTCAATAAGGCCTGTTAATGAGCTGTTCATAATGGCAATCCAGCCCAACCATTCTTATTTCTTATACACACTAATTAACTTTCGCATTTCAGTGAGATTGGTTCTAGTTCCTCTAATTCGTATGGTCTGGATATGTGCTTGTTTATCATCATAGTCCAATTGCTCGTCCTGCCCAGGGTCCTCCTTATCTGTCAAAGACAGCTTTCCGCATTTAGCTTCTTTATTTGACTTTTAAAAAGTCTTTTAGCCTTGCAAAGCATGCTGGTATATAGCATTTGGTTAATTTTTAAGTTTGGTCGAGTTACAGCAAACTGTACAGCAGTATCTGTACAGCTGCTGTAAACTCGATGTAATTCTATGTAATTGCATCAATTAGTTGAAAGCAAAGCCTATTTTCTCTTTCAATTTTCTGTCCTCCACTTCCAAAGGTGTTGACTTCTGCTGGGATATGGTTTCATAAACATCAAGAGTCATCCAAACACTGTCCATTTGGCGATTTCCTGTGTGTGAGCCTTGACAGCAAATGCTGATAGATTGATGAGGGTGTCGTAGCCTGAGCTGAATTCTACCCTCATCTAATATTGCCATATGCACAAAAGAATCATTATGTAACAGCCAAAAGTGGGACCTCTGGCTGATTTTAAAAATTCTTTTCATGGGATGTAGGTGTCACTGGCAATGCCAGCATTTGTTGCCCATCCCAAATTGCCCTTGAACTGAATGGCTTGCTTGGCCATTTCAGAGGGCAGTTAAGAGTCAACCACATTGCTGTGGGTCTGGAGTCACATGTAGGCCAAACCAGGTAAGGACAACAGATTTCCTTCCCTAAAGGACATTAGTGAACCAGATGGGTTTTTATGACAATCAATGATAGCTTCATGGCACCATACTGAGACTAGCTTACAATTCAAGATTTTTATTTATTAATATTAATTTATTAATTATTTGTTTCAATTCCACCAGCTGCCATGATGGGATTTGAACCTGTGTACCCAGGGCATTAGTCTGGGCCTCTGGATTACTAGTCCAGTGATCTCCTTCAACTGTAGCTCAGGAGCCCTGTTGTTAATTTTACTGTCCTAGCTTTTCTCAACATAACCCTTCTATTCCATATGACATAATACTTATTACCCTAGGTATTATTCCTACTAGGACATTGGGGAAAACTAATTCTGGCACAGCTCATTTTACTTTTCATTCTTAGGTCAAGTGTACTTCTGATGCAGTATTGTTTAAATACTATGTTATCCTCACATCTCAATCTCAGTGTTATTATAACTGCTCTCTGGCAGAAACATGTGACATTTAAATTCTTCCCACCTTGGATCCTGAGCTGATGAATTTAAGTGCAGTTTTCCGGGAAGATACGTTGCAACCAGACATCCAATGTGAAATGCAATAAAAGTACCAAAATGCAATGCATATATAATGCATAGTAGCTGCAATTAAGTCGAAACAGATTGATAGTTTTTGTTAAGTAAGTATATCAAGGGATGTGGAGCAAAGGTGGGAACATGGAGCCAAGGTGCAGATCGGTCATGATCTAATCAAATGACAGAACAAGCCCAAGGGAGTGAATGGATTACTCCTGTTCCTACTGTCCCCATGAAACCTTCATTCCTTGATCTGGAGAGAAAATTGCATTTTATGCTGCTATAAAGACCTATGTATACTACATCTGTAGATTTGCATTTATTGAGAGATGGTGCTCTTTGCCAGTGAATGTGTTAATGTAAAGAGTGCAATGTTTACATTTATGATTCATTGATTATTTTAAAGTAAACTCTATATAATGGGATTTATATTTAGCCCTAAGGTTAATTCCCTTCCCTTAATTGCAAATCATTGAGAAGGACGGTTGATATTTTGAGCCGGTAATTTAACTCTTTAATTGAGCACCGCTATTGTGATCTTACTTATTGCATCTCTTATCTACATTACATAGCTGCAGTCTTCCTGGTACCTTAATGCTCAGATCTTCAATGATATAACAACAAATATCTTCTTTAGTAGCTTATGAGTATATGTCACTTGACACATGAATTAATTCTAAACTTGGGTAAAAGTGAATTAGTGCTTCACAACATCAGCAGCTGGAATACATTTTTCTGGGAAAATCCTAAAAAAAAACTTACATTGCATTGTACCACAGCAAGTATATATAAGGTCCCATAAACAGCAATGTGATAATGATCAGATAATCTGTTTTGGTGGTGTTGGTTGAGGGATAAATATTGGCCATGACATAAAGGAGAACTCCCTGCTTTTCTTCAAAATAGTGCTGTGCGATCTTTCATGTCAACTTGAGAGGGAAGATGGCACCTCGGTTAACGTCACATTTGAAAAACGGCATCTCTGACAATTCAGCACACCTCAGTAATCAGTACTGTGCTGGAATGTCAGCCTAGATTTTGTGCTTAAAGGGCAGAATTTTCCAAGCACATTGGAACCAGATACGGGGGGCAAGAGGTGTAAGAAAGTCATGCAAATTGACATTGGGTAGGGATCCAATGTGATCTTGCCTTCTTCTGGCTCTCCCTGGGGGCAGCTTTGAAGGCAAATAGGGAACTCGTTTGGGTAAGAAGATAAGAAATAGGATCAGGAGTAGATGATATGGCCCCTCAAGCCTGCTTCACCATTCAGTATGATCATGGTTGATCTTTTGCCTTAACTTCACTTTCCTGCACGCTCCTCATATTCTTTAATTCCCTGAGAAACCAAAAATCTATCGATCCCAACCTTGAATATACTCAATGATGGAGCATCCACAACTCTCTGGGCTAGAGTATTTCAAAGATTCACAACACTCTGAATGAAGAATTTCTCCTCATCTCAGTCCTGAATAATTGACCCCCTTATCCTGAGACTGTGCTCCCATGTTCTAGATTCCTCAGCCAGGGGAAACAACCTCTCAGTATCTAACCTGTCAAGCCCTCTCAGAATCTTTTATGTTTCAATGAGGTCACTTTTCATTCTTGTACATTGTGCCTTTCATCATAGGATAACCCTTGCATCCCATGAACAAATCCAGAGAACTTCGCTGTACTGCCTCCAAGGCAAGTATATCCTTCTTTAGATGTGGAGACCAAAATTGTGCACAGTACTCCAGGTGTGGTATCACCAAAGCCCTATAAATTGTAACAAGACTTTCTTATTCTTGTACTCCAGTCCCCTTGCAGTAAAGGCCAGCATGCCATTTGCCTTCCGAATTGCTTGTTGTACCTGCAACCTAACTTTTTGTGTTCTTTGTACGAGTACACCTGTGTCTCTCTGAATACCTACATTTAAAAGTTTCACATTTTTTAAAAAACATTTTGCTTTTCTATTCTTATTACCAAATTGCATAACCTCACACTTCCCCACAAAATACTCCATCTGCCACCTTGTCACTTAACTGTCTATATTTCTTTGCAGTTTCTTTTCGTCGTCCTCACAGCTTATATTATTATCTAGCTTCTAGCTTTGTATCACCAGCAAACTTGGATACATTACTCTCTATCTCTTCACCTAAGTCATTAAGAAAGATTGTAAATAGCTGACGCCCTAGCATTGATCCATACAGCACAGCCTAGTTACAGCCTGCCAACTTGAAAATGCTTCATTTATCCCTATTCCCTTTTTCCTGTCCGTTAACCAATCCTCCATCCATGCTAATATATTACACCCCACTCCCTGAGCTTTTGTCTTGCGTATTAACTTTTCGTGTGGCACCTTAACGAATGCCTTTTGGAGATCCAAGTGTATTACATCTACTGGTTATCCTTTATCTGTGCGACTAGTTAAACCCTCAAAAAATTTTAATAAATTTATCAAACATGATTTCCCTTTCATTAAACAAAGTTGACTCTGTTTGATCATACTATGATTTTCGAAGTGCATCTTTACATTTCCTCAATAATAGATTCCAGTATTTTCCTGACGACTGATGTCAGACTAACTGTCCTGTAGTTCCCTGTTTTCCCACTCCCTCCTTTCTTGAATAGCGGTGTCACATTTGCTAACTTTCAATCTGCTGGGACCATTCGAGAATCTAGAGAATTTTGGAAAACCATAACCAGTGCATCACCATCTCTGTTGCTACCTCTTTTAGAACCCGAGGATGTAGGCCATCAGATATTGGGGATTTGTCCATTTTAAGTCCCTTAAATTTCTCTAATACTTTTTCTCTGCTGATATTAATTACATTAGATTCCTCAATTTTATTAGACCCTTGGTTACCCTCTATTTATGGTATATAATTTGTGTCTTCTACTGTGCAGACAGACAGAAAGGGCTAAATTTTTAGGAACCCCCCCCCCCTTTTATGGGAACAGAGGCAGGGGGCCCAGAAAATGCTGGTGCCAGGTGCGTGTCAATTTCAAGTCTCCAATTCCAGTTCCGGCAATGATGAACAGCGCGGGAGGAGGATGGGTCAGGAATCCCACACTCCGCTCCCTCCAATTGAGGCCAATTAAGACAATTTAGAAGCTTACTAGAGCTTGGAAGGGTTTGAACTTCTGATTTGCAAAGTGCCGGACACGCTACTCGTGCATTCCGAAACTGACCAATTAGTGGCAGGCGGGCACAGAGTGGGAAGCCAGGTACGGTTGCCCCAGGGCATTATCCCAGCCCCCGTTAGAGGGTCAGCAGCGCAAAGGGGGACTGGGCACTATTTAAGGGGCTCCCTGTGCAGCTGACAGAGAGAGTGGGCACTCAGCAACTGGACTTTGAATGGGTCGGCACCGCCCTAGCATCATAGAGGCAGAAAAGCAGGGGGCAAGGCTGCTAAGGACAATTGGGCAGCCACTTGCCTAGAAGGAAAGCTCCAGATGGCAAAGGGGGCACGACTGCCAGATTTTGGGTCCCGTAGCAATGAGGAAACACACCCTTCCCAGGAAGGACCGAACCCCAGGCATCAGGAGGGCACAGAAGTGGAAAGAAGGCCAGGAAGGTAATGGAGGTCAAACCCTCAACACAGGATCAACCACTGACAATGAATCTACCTGGAAATGACTAAGAACCAGTGTTGCAGGAGGCTGCGACTCTCCAGGCAGACGGTCACAGTCATCTGTGCCCTCGTTGCCGAAGACCTTGCACCTTGCAGCACTGGTCGCCATGCTGTTCCAGTGGCTTCAAAGTCACTGTGGTCTTGAACTTCTTCACTTCTGTCTGCTTCGAAGGATCAGTTGCGGATCTTCGAGGCATCTCAAAAATGGCTACACATCACTGCATCTCACTGGTCACAGATGCCCTTTTGTCACAGCTGAACAGCACATTCATTTAGCAAAAGACATAGCCTTGCAGGGTCAGAGGGCATTGGGTTTCACCTCCAGTGCTGGATTCCCCCAGGTGCAGGGCATCATTGATTTCACCCATGTCACCATCAAGGCACCCAGTGACCAGCCAGTGAGATCCATCAACAGGAAGGGCTTCCACTCCCTCAATGCTGAACTGGTCTGCGACCACAACAAGAGCTTCCTCCACTTGTGCGCTCATTTTCCTGGCAGCTGCCATGACCTCTTCATCTTCTGTCAGTCCAGGCTGCCTCAAATCTTCACTCTGACCCCCAAAGTGCATGGATGGATCCAAGGGGACAAGGGAAATCCCTTGAAGAGATGGCTACTGACCCCTTTATGGGAGGCCCAGCGAGAGGCACACAGGCGATACAACCAAGGAAGGATGTTCCTGATGGTGGGGGAGTCCAGAACCAGGGGTCATAGTCTAAGGATACGGGGTAAACCTTTCAGGACTGAGATGAGGAAAAGTTTCTTCATCCAGAGAGTGGTGAGCCTGTGGAATTCGCTACCACAGAAAACAGTTGGGGCCAAAACATTGTATGTTTTCAAGAAGGAGTTAAATATAGCTCTTGGGTCTAAAGGGATCAAAGGGTATGGGGCAAAAGCGGGAAGAGACTACTGAGTTGGATGATCAGCCATGATCATAAAGAATGGCGGACCAGGCTTGAAGGGCCGAATGGCCTACTCCTGCTCCTATTTTCTATGTTTCTAACCAATGTCACTTGCTCAGTAGACAACCATTGAGTAGGCCATTGGGCTTCTGAAGATGCAATTCTGGTGCCTGGATCAGTTGGGTGGAATCCTCCAATACTCTCTTGCAAGGATCTTGGTCATTGTGGTAGTCTGCTGTGCTCTCCATAATATTGCCCTCCAGAGAGGTGAGGACCTTGATATAGGTGAGGATGAGCAGGAGCAGGGGGAAAGAGAGGAGGAGGAATTAGAGATGGAGGGCTCTGATGCTGCACAGAGAGGTGTCCCTGCTGCATGACGAGGTGGCCTCCTTCTGTCACCCTTGGGGAAAAGGACCTACCTCCTCTCCCTCATACTTTTGTAATTGGCTTTGTTTAAGTTTAAGATTCTTATTTGGACTCGAGAATGTCACTCTCAAACATAATATAGAATTTAATTGCATTATGACCACTTTTTCCAAGAGGATCTTTTACTATGAAATCACTAGTTAACCCTGCCTCATTACACAATACCACATCTAAAAGAGCTTTATCGCTAGTTAGTTCCACAATGTATTGTTCTAGGAAGCTGTTGTGAATGCATTCTGCAAACTCATCTTCCAGACTATCATTGCCAATTTGATTTGTCCAGTCTACCGGAAGATTAAAATCCCCCACGATTATTACATTGTCTGTGATATGAGCGCCAATCATTTCTTGCTTAATGCTTTATCCAATGGTGTAACTATTGTCAGAAAGCTTATAAACTACTCTCAACAACCTTTTCTGACCCATGTTGTTCCTAACCTCCACACATACTGATTCTACTTCCTGATCTACTAAACCTAGATCCTTCGTTACTATTGTCCCTATACTTTACTATTCGGGCTACTCCTTTTCCTTTTCCATTTTGCTAGTCTTTTCAAAATGTTGTGAACTCTGGAATATTTATTTCCCAATCCTGGTCACCTTGCAACCATGTCTCTGTATTGGCATTTGTATCAAACCCATTTATCTCTACTTGTGTTGTTAGTTTCTTGGCCTTGTTATGAATGCTTCACACATTCAGATAAAGAGTGTTTAATTTTATTTTCGTTTTACCACTATTCTTGCATGCTGAGACACTATTACCATTAAACTCTCTGTTCCTTTCTGTCCCACTCTTCTTGTTTTTATCCAATTTGCTACATTGCTGTATTGCCTCAACTTTCCCCCGTACTAGTGCCAGTGTCCCATGAATCAAACCCCTTCTTTCCAAACCATTCTTTGAACTATGCATTTAATTCTCTAATCTACTTGACCCTATGCCAATTGATCCATGGTTCAAGCAACAATCCAGAGATTATTACCTTTGAAGTTCCGCATTTTAATTTGGTACTGAGCTCCTCAAACTCTCTCAGCAGAACCTCATTCCTAGTTCTACCAATGTCTTTGGTGCCACATGACAACTGGATCCTCCCTCTCTCATTCCAAGTTTGTCTCCAGCTACGAGGAGATGTTTTTAATCCTGGCATCAGCCAGGCAATATAACCTACTGAACCCCCAATTGTGGCTGCAAAGAATAGCATCTATCCCCTCGACTGTACTGTCTCCTATCATTTCTTTTCACTTCCCCCACTTGAATGGGGCTCCTGCACCATTTTAGTCTCCATATTTAAGGAAGGATAGAGGTGGTACTTTGAAGGTTCACTAGATTGGTCCCTGTGATGAAAAGGGCTGTCCTATGATGAGAGGCTGAGTAAATTGGGTCTACAGTCTCTGGAGTTTAGAAGAATGAGAGTTGATTTCATTGAAACATATAAGATTCTGAAGGGGCTTAACAGGGAAGACACTGAGACGTTGTTTCCACTGGCTGGGGAATCTAGAACAGGAGGGCACAGTCTCTGGATAAGGGGCTAATCATTCAGGACTGAGACGAGGAGAAAGTTCTTCACTCAAAGGGTTGAGAATCTTTGGAATTCTCCAGTTGAAGCCTAAGATCAGCCACGACCATATTGAATAGCGGAGCAGGCTTGACAGGCCACATGGTCTGCATCTGTTCCTATTTCTTACGTTCTTACATTCTTATGGTGCCACATTCGGGTTGCCCATCCACCCTGTAATCCTAGTTCTCATCAACACATGTAGCAAGTACTTCGTACCTGTTGGTCAATGTCAAGGGCTGAGACTCCTGCATCATTACATCCTGGATCTCCATACCTACCTGGCTCTGACCATTGTCCAACTCTAAAGTTCTAATTAATATAAGAGGTATGACTACCTCCTAGGACAAAGTGTCCAGGTAACTCTTCAT
This sequence comes from Heterodontus francisci, assembly GCF_036365525.1. Classification (NCBI taxonomy): domain Eukaryota; kingdom Metazoa; phylum Chordata; class Chondrichthyes; order Heterodontiformes; family Heterodontidae; genus Heterodontus; species Heterodontus francisci. The sequence goes on along the minus strand of NC_090377.1, from coordinate 94,718,708 downwards.
CTTCCTGCTGCTCCATAATGTCTGCAGCTCAGCCTTCAGCTTAATAAATCTGAGCTGAAGTTGCTCCAGCTGCAGACACTTACTGCAGTTATGGTTGTCTGGGATCTCAATGCTCCCTACAAGCTCCCACATGTTGCAGGTACGGCATAACATCTGCCCTGCCATGTCTGTCTTACACGATTTATTAATTTATTTGCTTAGTTAATTAGTTACTAATATAGTAAATTTAAGTATTAGCAAGTTACAGTTTGTTAGCTTAGAGACAAAGAAAAACCACTCACCAGCTTCTGGAGATAAAACAAAAGGAATAAAAAGGATCACCTCCTAAACCCTCTGCACAGAATTCCCAGTTGCACAAAATTCCTGACTTTAGCATTCTGTTTATGAAGCACTCATTTCCCTGATCACTCTGCGCTCCACACTCTCTGGCTCTGTCAAGTAAGTAATTAAGTAGTCGTTGAGGTTGCTAAGAAGCCAAATATGAGGCGCTTTTTGGAACCAGATTTTCAAAGCCCACTAAGTGTAGGTGCAGGGGTGAGGATGATTTGAAGATCGCATTCACGGAGGTCAGCACTGGGACCCACTGCCTCCGGAACATGATGCCATTTTTCAAAGGACAATGGCAGCGAAGGAACAGATCAGCCGCACGCTTCCATTTAATTGCCTGTTGAGTTCATTAAAGAGATCGTGAACAGGCTTGTCAGTATCAGTTCACAATTTTTGAAGACTGGGAATGGGGAAGATGCCATGATGGGAATACGACAGGGTTGTGAAGATGTGGACAGTGTGGAGGGCCATGAGGTCTATGGGATGGGCTGATAGAAATATTGCAGAGGCAGCAAATAAAGATCAGCTACTTCGGATGTGCCTCAGTGTAGCTACTGCTGCAGCTGGAATGGTTGAATTTCTCATTGGTAAGTTGCAGGAAACCGGAGAGGGATGTGAGCCCACTGGCATCACAGGGGCAACGGAGGATGACAGGGGAAGACCTGGTGAATGTACAAAGCCCAGCTGAGGGAGTTCAGTTCAGAACAGGCTAATCTGACATTGGTCAGAGCAGCCAGGATGAGTTGCGGCTGATGCAACCTCCTGGAGAGTAAGAGGCCAGAGCTGCACAGTGAGGGCTGCAAGGGGAAGAAGGCGCTACCCAAGACTTCGGGTGCACAGCCCAAGAGTCAGCTACCTGCAAATGGCAGAGCACCAGTGCTGTAGGAACCTGCATCTATCCAGGCAGATGGTCTCAGTCCTGTATGCTCCGATCCTCAATAACCTGCGGCCTCATGGCACCCTCCATACCTGTAGCTGTTAAGATCTTCATCGTCTTGAACTTCTATGCAACCAGGTCATTCCAGGAATCAGCTGTGGCATCTCTCAGTCGGCAGCTTATCAGACCATCAGGCAGGTAACGGATGCCATTTTCAGGCAGGCAGGGACTACACCCACATTAACATAGATAGGCCTGCATAGGCACAGACGGCATTGAGTTCAGCTTCCATCACTGAATTTCCCCAGGTGCAGGGCATTATCGCTTGCACCCATGTGGCCATCGAGGCACCCAGTGACCGGCCAGTGAGATCCATCAACAGGAAGGGCTTCCACTTCCTCAATGTTCAACTGGTCTGCAACCACAACAAAAGCTTCCTCCACGTGTGCGCTCGCTTTCCTGGCATCTGCCATGACTCCTTCATCCTCTGCTAGTCCAAGCTGCCTCAGATCTTCACTCCATCCTCCATAGCTGGCTCCAAGGGGTCAAGGGAAATCCTTTGAAGGGATGGCTAATGACTCCTCTATGGGAGCCCCAGAGACAAAACAACCAATGCCACCTGCTCAGCAGGCCAACCATTTAGCAGGCCATCAGGTTTCTGAGAATATGATTCTGGTGTCTGGATCGGTTGGGTGGTGCCCTCCAATCCTCTCCTGCAATGGTTTTGGTCATTGTGGTGGTCTGCTGTGCTCTCCATAACATGACCCCTCCAAAGAGGTGTGGACCTTGAGAACAGTGAAGCCCTGGAAGGAGACAGCTCTCTGGGGGAGGAGCAGGAGCTAAGAGAGGAGGAGGAAGTAGTGGTGGGGTGCAGAGGGGGATAACACTGATCAGAGGGGTGCTCCTGCTGCATGACAAGGTGGCCTCCACCAGATACCCTCCGGGAAGAGGACCTCCCTCCTCTTCCTCATGGCCTCAAGCATTAGATCCAGGTTGGCATTGATGAAGCGAGGGTTTGCCCTGCCCCTAATGCCAGGCCTCCAGCTCCCCTGTGGCATCTCACTTCCCTCAGGTGCTGTGGAAGGCAGACCTCAGTGATGGATGCTGTTGAAGTCTATATTTGTCCCACAATGATCTGACCCACTGTCATTTACAATCCCACTGGCTCTAAGGGAATACACGATAAACGAAAGGATATTGAGAGAGGTAGAAGAAGTGAGAGACCTTGAAGTGCATGTTCACAGGTCCCTGAAGGTGGCAAGACAGGTAAATAGAGTGGTGAAGAAGGCAGATGGAATACTTTCCTTTATTGGCTGAGGTATAGAATACAAAAGCAGGGATGTAATGCTGGAACTGTATAAAATACTGGTTAGGCCACAGCTAAAGTATTGCATACAGTTGCGGTCACCACATTACAGGAAGGACATAATTGCACTGGAGAGAGTACATAGAGTTATAGAGTCATAGGAGATTTACAAGAATGTTGCCAGGCCTCGAAAGTTGCAGCTATGAGGAAAGATTGGATAGGCTAGGATTGTTTTCCTTAGAACAGCGGAGGCTGAAAGATTACTTAATTGAGGTGTACAAAATTATGGGGGGGCCTAGATAGAGTAGACAGAAGGACCTTTTTCCCCTAGTGGAGAGGTCAATTACCAGGGGGCACAGATTTAAGGTGATTGGTAGAAGGATTAGAGGAGACATGAGGAAAATCGTTTTCACCCAGAGGGTGGTGGGTGTTTGGAATTCACTGCCCTGATCGGTGGTGGAGGCAGAAACCCTCAACTCATTTAAAAGGTACCTGGACATGCACCTGAATTGCTGTAACCTTCAAGGCTATGACCAGGTACTGGAAGGTGGGATTAGATTAGGCAGCTAGTTTTTTTATCTGGCGCAGACATGATGGGCTGAATGGCCTCCTTCTGTGCCGTAACCTTTCTATGGTACTAAGAGGACAGGAAACCTGTCTCCATACCAATTAAGGCTTTCCCACTTGAAAATTGCAATCTGAGTCAATTCCCATAGGAGGCATGTTTCAGACCCAAAATGAGAAACAGTTGCTGACTCCTCCCTCCATAATGAAAATCCAGACCCCGTCTCCCGACCTGTCTTCACTTCACTAGGGTCACCGAGGCGAGTACACAGCAGAAGAACTTCTTCAATGAAATTGACAAGCTGCAGAGGCTTTAATCAGTTACACTGAAGAGCTCCAGCCATGGCCATTGAGAGGCTGCTGTTCAAAGCACTTCTTCCCTCAGAGAGTGATATCACTGCTGGACAGGTGATTGCCAACTTCTTGGAAGGCACTTCACCTGTCTAGCAGTTAATTTACCTGTAGTGACACTTTCCTGCTGCCAGTCTTCAGCATGGCATGGGAGAAGTTTATGCAGCTCCACCTTCCACCTCTGCTGAGGGTCAAGAGCAGAGACCACACCACCGTTAACTGCTCCAGCAGCAGCAGCAGCAGGAGCAACACCGCCAGTAGCAACAGCTGCCTTCTCCTCAACCGCATGCCCCTCCAAAGGGCAGTTGGAATGGACACTCCAGCTGGAAGGAGATGAAACCCCCAATGCAGGGTCTACAGGCAGAGGATCAGCTCTCTTGACATGCCAGAGCACTGGTGCCTCAGGAGGCTCAGGCTCTCAAAGCAGATCACTGCTGACATCTGCAGCCTCCTGAAACAAGACCTCCTTCCCGGTCGACAGGTGGGCATCCATTGCCAATGGCCGACAAGGTGCCTGTCACTGAACGGCCCCCACATTGGCCCCAGGTCTCTGCTTCTTGACAAGTTGTGTGCTCTCTTCTCCTGCCCCTTATCCTGAGACTGTGCCCCATATTTTAGATTCCCTGACCAGCGGAAACAATCTCTCTGTGTCCACCCTATCAAGACCCTTCAGAATCTTGTATGTTTCAATAAGATCGACTCCCATTCTGCTAAACTCTGGAGAATACAGGCCCAATTTACTCAGCCTCTCATAATGGGACAATCCCCTCATCCCAAGGATTAATTTAGTGAACCTCTGCTGTACCTCCTCCAATGCAAGTGTATCCTTTCTTAAATGTGGAGAATGTTATATATTTGGTTCTTTATGCTGCCACCGCACAGAGTCTAACCAGAGGTTCTTAGACTGTCGTGTTTAAACATTAATCTTTATTGTATAGTAACTATATACACTCCACACTAACCTGTATCTCTCCTTCAAAATCCACGCTGTAACTGTTCTCGAGTCTCTCCCACATGATCTCTTACATCATCACAGTGGGCGGTAACCTTTACATTCTCTCAAGATTAACCCTTTGATACCCTTATACTACAGAGAGCAATACTGCACACAGTACTTCAGATGTGGTCTCACCAAAACCTTGTACAACTGTAGCAAGACTTCTTTGGAGTTGGCATGGCGCTGACATCTTCGATCTTATCTGGGTCTGGGCAATTTCCTGTGGTGGAATATATCTACCCAAAGAAGTTGATGTGCTCAATGTTGACCTGGCACTTCTTGCTATTAAACACATTGCCCTCATGACGAGCAGCCAGAATTAGCAAATGCAAGTTTCACTCATGCTCTGCCCTGGTCCGCCCCATCACCACAATATTGTCAGCCATACAGATACAGCCTGGGACATTTTCCATGGTTTTGTTCATGGATTGTTGAAAAATATCCTAGCAGCGGTATATTTAAATAGCAGGGACAGAGTGCACCCCCCACTCCCCCGATGACATGGAGGGGGCTGGCAATACCCAGCAGGCGCTGATGCCATTTTTAAAGGGCTTCGAGTCCGAACTTTCAATTTACTTATTTAAAGAAAATTGATTAAAAAAATTAAATAAATGTATCTTGCCCCTCTCCCACCCCTTGAATAACCATAGAATTACTTACTTTCCCTCTCCCCCAAAACACTTAGCTTGCCCAGCTGACTTTCCCCCTCCGCCCCCGAAAGTGCATAAACTTCACACTATAACCCTTTCCACTATCCCCTAAACCAATGATACTACTTTGACCCCGGTCCTCCCACTCCCGCACTGAGAAACGTACCTGCTGCACCCTTCCCACCAGTGTTCTGTGTCTGTTCCCCGGATGGGGATCCGAAAGTGTGGGAGTGCCGGCCACTGGCATGAAGATCACACCAGGACCAACGGCGGGAGCGTAACTGTAACTAATTAATTTATTTACATCAATTTAAATATTTAAATTGGGCTCCCGTTGCTGAGCGGCGGTGGAGGGGGGCCGCCATGAGGCCTGGCCGCCACCGACAATACCGGGCCAAGCCTTCCCAGCGTCGAGGTCCATGGCGGGTTCTCCCAGAGGCATTTTCCAGCCATCATTCAATGGTGCCCAACGTCAGGGGCCTGAAAAATTCAGCCCAGTATTTCCCGAAAGCCGTGTTTGCTGACAGCGCAACCACCAGGTGACGCAGTACTAGCACATGAGCAAATGCAGCCTCTTCCACTGAAACGTCACTATCTGCGACATTCAGGCTGCTGCCAGGATTAAAGATGGCGCTGCTAAATTTATCACAGACAAACAACTTCAACCCGAAAATCCCCTCAAAGGTTTCCATCGCCGCCTCCATCCCACCCCCAACAATCCCCCGCTCACTCCTGCCTTTGCTTCATTTGTATAATTTCTTGGTTGTCTCCTGCTCAACTGTTTTGATTTTCTTTTGACAAAGACGGAACTCTGGTATGATACTGCCATTGAAATTTGGAATGTAAAGCAACTTTCTATGGGATGGTAAAGCTAACATTTACATTGTGAGGTTTATGGATGAAATAAGTGAATTTCTGCCCCTCCCCCACCTCGGCCTCCATTCCACAATCTCCCAATCCACACATTCACACTGGCTACAGCCTCATTGTTTCCCCCATCCCTCGGCCGCTCGCTCCAGATCTCGCCACTGCTCCCCCCCTTCCCTTCCCCTCGTCCGAATGTTCCCCTCTTATCGCTTCCCACCCCACTCTCCCATCCCGCTCTCCAGCCGCTCGCTCCCCACTCTCACATTTGATCATTCCCCGCCGCGCAGCCCGAAGAAGCAAGGTGGGCCGCGAAGGTTGACGGGGCGACATAGGAGCAAGTGGCCAAGAGGAGGGAAAGTAGCACAGCCTAGAGCTAGTGGCTGGAGGGAGAGTGGGGGGAACTGAGGAGCGAATGGCCAGAGAGCGACTGGGGGTGGGGTGGGGGAAGCAGGGAATGAGCGGCTGGAAAGCGGTTGGGGGAGCGAAGTGAGGAGTGGGGAGCGAGCGGCCAGAGAGTGGGGTGGGGGGCAAAATGAGGAGTGGGGAGTGAGTGGCCGAACAGCGGGGTTGGAGAGGGGGAAGTGGGGAGCAAGCAGCCAGTGAGCAGGAGGAAGGGCCAGTGGTTAGGAGCGGGGTGGGGGAGAAAGCGTCGAGGCCTGGAGTGAGTGACAAAAGGGGGAGAGTGGCCAGTGGGGCGGGAGAGAATAGCTGAGTCGGGAGAAGCGAGTAGCGGTTGATATTTTTCCGTGCATGCACCAATTAGTCCTGGCAAGACGTAGGCTGCGCATGCACAGCACCTCACTGAGAGCAGGAGACTGTTTGTGCATGTGCTCAGCTTGGAGCACTGTGATGATGTTGGCGGACCGCTGTGTTGTCAGGAATCACTTTGTTTCCCAAATGGCATTTTAAAAGTTGAGTAGCTGGAACTTCTTGGCGAAGTGGAGAGAACTGCAGCTATGCTTCATGTCAAGCTTTGAAAAAGACTTAGCACGAGTAAACTTAGGATTCAGCTCCTCCAGGGCATCTCTTGTGGGCTGAATTCAGTTGTCGCAGGTCTAAGCAAATCCTGAGATTGCCATCTTTCCTCATGACAAAGGTAATGGAGCTGCACCAATCGCAATTCTCGTGCACGCGGTGGATGGCTCCGTTGCTCTCCATCTCATCCAGCTCCACTTTAAGCTTCTCTTGAATGTGCGCTCTGCATTTCCTTGGCGCATCAATAGTAGGAATCGCATCCACCCTCCCATGCAATGTGGCATCACCCTTGAAATCGCAGATTGCATCAAACCTCTCTGGGTAAAGTAGTTGAGGTCTCTAACTGACTAAATGCACTCCTTGTTGCAACCTTCGGTATCTTTCAGTCCGGTGCTGACCTCATATATTGCGACGATTAGTAAATCTTGGCATACTGAAAGTCCTGCGACAGCTGGTCCAGTTGTGCCTACAATTTAAACATTTGTGGTAGACATTGAGAGCTCCATAGCTGCACCACAAGGTTATCGTTTCAATGCACTTGGAGAACCATTGTAGGCAGTCAGCCTAGCCGTGGTGGGTTGCACCATAAATTCCCATTTCTTTAAGTACATGTCCTTTAGTCTACAGATAGGCAGAATATTTGCACTTACTCCGGTGTTGATCTCACTCTGAGCTTATGCTTGCTACTCTTTTGCGGACATATTATCCTGATCATGGCAAATGCCTCAGATTGCGAAATAGCATTGACATGTTGATCCAAATTAACTATGTGAAATGCTTGCTTGCTGTTTTTCATGAGTGCATTCTTCACCTGTGTCCTCCTGGCAATCTGTCTCTCTGCTGACCTGATGGACCTGCTTGGGCTTTTGTTGTGTGTTGGCATACCTATTGTTGCATTTGCCATCCTGTCTTGCAGACATTCTCTCTGCATGTGATCTGCCACCATTCCCGTGCGCAGTATCTGAGCTCAGCCTTCTGCACTGCCTTGCCCAGTGTCCTCACATGCCATAGGCTTTGCACTGGTCCTGGTACTCTGGACAATGTGAATTGGGTGAGTCAGGCCACATTTGCCACAAGGCTTAGCAGACTTATGAGCCTTGGTTATCATACCAATTGTTGTAGCTGCCCCCAATGCTTGTAACTGTTGGCACCCAGCCATGATGGCTTCAAATTTCCTTCCATTATTGAGTAGTGCATCTATGGTGTGCCCTTTCTTCTTTTCTGGCAGGTCTTTTTGAAAGCCTCTATTGGGGTAGACGCGATTACGAGCTCTATAAACCCATTCCAACAATTCAATATCTGTGAAGTTGCATTCTTGACTTTGTCTCAGCACCTTGGAACAAACTGGTCAATGGACTTATCTTGCCTTTTCCGGTTGGTCAGAAGCTCAAACCTATGTACTCAGAAATTTACCTTTACCTTGAGTTGCTCCTCCAGGGATGTCCATAATTTGCGAGGGTCCTTCTGATCCTCAGCTGACAATCCTGATGTATTGATCCATTGTCCAGTGTGATATTAATCTTGATAGCTTGTTTCACTGGTTCACTCACTTCTTGATCCAGGAAACACAATTCCAATCACTGGTGAAAGAGTTTAAATTCAGGCGCTATGTCCAATGCCTTCCAATCCATAACTGGATACCTAAAAACCTAATGATTCTGCTTTTTTTAAATAACTATAGACTGTTTAACAGTATTACATCCCTCTCAGCCGTTGCCTGGTTTAACCGTAACAGGGTTTAATTTTAAAAACACTGTTTTAGCTCCCCCTCAGTGAATCCTTGCACGCTGCTTTCCAATTGTAAGGCACAGAAATCAGTCAGACACGTTTTCTCAGATTTAAACAGGAAAGATGGAAGTTTATTAACCTTAAACTCTAATCCGGTTAACGACTACGAATACGCACGCGACCATGCTAGCATGCATACATGATAAACATAAACGCAGATTGAGACAGAAAAAGTAGGAAGAATAAAGAAGAAAAGTTTGAGGCAAATAGCTGGGTGCATTTATAGTCCTTTGAGTTCAATGTGGAGTCTTTGGTTGCTGGTAAATCTTGCTGTCCATTGGGGCCCAGTGCACGCTTTAACTTGTTTCGATGTCAGAGTCTTTTCTCTTTTGAGGTTTAAGCGACTTCAGTGGGTCTGGAGGTTTGCGAGAAAACGAGAGGGAGCCAGCCAGGAGAGAGGTCTCTTTTTCAGGTTCAGTTGCAAACTGCAGTCTGTCTTCAAACTGTCTTGTGAGCACAATTCAAAACTCCAAGTTGGCCAGCAGGTTAGTCATGTGACTAACCCCTTATTTGAGAGCAACTGTTCCTGCTGTTTGTGGATTTCAAAGCTCTTGGTGGGGGTGGGTGGTGTGGTGTAGTGCTGTCTCTTACACTGACAAGTTGTGGATCATCATTGCCCAGACCAATCTCTGTTAATTGAATTAGTGAGCATTCCCATTGTTTTTTCCTCAGCGACTGTCTCTTAGTATGCAAATGTCCTCCAGCCAAATGTCTGGTGATCTCTTTAAACAAGTCATTTCTTCACTCCAGCAACAGTTTAAAATTAATGTTCATAAAACAAAATTAATATGCCTCATTCTTGGCAGGTGGGGGTCGTCCTGACACCTCCACAATCCAGCGCAATGAAATATGATTTTTTTTTCAAGAACATTTCATTAAAAAAGGCTAGAGAGAAAATAAGTATAGGAAAACACACATGCATCTCTCTCTTTCATTCAGAAATCCTAACAGTTGTTACAACCTGTCTTTTCTTGGTAGCAGTGCTGCTTTAAATTGCCCTTTTTGGCATCCCAATAAACATATGGTTTTTGGGGAAGTTTTTCAGTTTGCACATTTCCATAGCTGCCTCGGGTGTCTTTGTTCTTGTTGAGGCCTTCAGGGGTCGGGTTAGATTTAATTAGCAGTGGGCGATTCAATTCTGAACTCTCTTTCAGTGCTTTGATGAGTCATGCAAGGGCTTTTCACCTCAGGGGATGGTTGGTTCCATTTGCGCCTGACTGTGGAGGGGGTGGGGGTGGAATTCCTTGCTAATCTTCCCTTTGTTCTCTGTGACACTCCTGCTTGAAGGTATTTGTCCAGATTCTACTGTACTCCCCTGCGGCACTTCGACTAGGTGAGGCAACACCCTCATGGTTTCGCTGCCCTCTCGAGGACTTTCTTTGTCTCTGCAGGTTCCTGTAAATGCTGTGAGAAACTCTGGCGGGGTGCTTCAAGTGTCTGCATTTATATGGGAGGAAGTGGGGTCTAACTTCTCACATATTTTGGGGTTGGCTGACCGGACAGTATGAGTTTCCATCCTGGATTCCTCCCGGACTTCCTTTAACCTGCCCTCTTAATCCCTTTTTCCCCCGTTGCTTTTTAACTTGTTGCCAGCCTTGTGCCTGCCTGTCCCCTTTTGTTCTCGGCAGGGGTCACTTACAGTTCACCAACCCTCTGCTGGAGGATCCTCCAAACACCGAGACAGGACATAGGGGTGCAGATTTCACTCTAGGTTGGGGTTTTCCCCCTCAACCTGGCACATGTGGCAACTCCTACAGTACTCCACCACATCTTTGTGGAGTTTTGGCCAGTCAAACTGCTGTCTTATGCGGGCTTTGGTTTTTCGTATACCGACATGTACAGCCACTGTAGTCTCGTGGGCCATTCTTAATATTTCTCCCTGGTATCTCTGCGGCACCACTAACTGGTGAACCACTGTCTACACCTTGCTCTCAGGTCTGTGAGGAGAACTCAATTTTCTCATCAGCACCTCATTCTTTAAATAGTAGCAATCAGGGACTCTCACTGCTTTAATTTCAGACTGGGTAGCCTGTGCTAACTCTCTCAATACTGGGTCAGCTTGCTGAGCCTCAGCAAGGGAAGGTACATTTAATTCATTCGCTGGGTCACCTAACTTTCCAAAGAAGGTCTCAGACAGACAGATTTCATGGTCATCTGCCTGCAGTGCCAATTCAGTCTCCCCTGGGGGAGCTGGTTTGATCATGGCTTGATTCACTGCACATTCAGGGAAACTGCAGGGAACTGTCTCCTGCCACTGTCCTGTCTCACTGACCGCCTGCAGTCTTTCTTTCACTACTAGGGAAGCTATCACCTTCGCCCCTGCCAGATCATTACCTAGAAGCAGATCAACCCCATCCACAGGCAAACTAGGGACAATCCCTACAGTCACCGATCCCGAAACTAGGTCGCACTCCAAGTGCACCCGGTGTACAGGTACAGGCATACATTGCCGTCCAATACTATTCACCACCATTCTAGTGTTCACTGCACTTGCAGCCATAAGCTTCCTGGGTCTCACTCTGACTGCAGTTAAAGCCACAGCTTATTCTGCTGTGCTTTCCATCAGGTTGCCTTCTCCTTCACTGAGCGGGTGTGCCCTGATTAACCCTACAGGTTTTCACCTTTAGTTTCTAGCAGTCAGCTTTGAAATGCCCTGCTTTATTACGATGGAAGCACATAGTTTTCCAGGTCTCACTCCTACTTACAGCACCTTCCTTTTTGGCTGGAGGAAGCCCCCCTGTGTCTCTTGCCTTTCTTTCCCTCCCAGGACTGCTTGGGCTTCTATCACCTTCCCATCCTTTGTCCTTTTTGGACTTGGGGGCGGGGGTGATTAGGAAAGTTCTTCTCCTGGGGAACAGACATAAATGAGAGCAAACTCATCAGCCAGCACTGTGGCTTGCCGGGCTCTATGAACATTCTGTTCCTCTACATGGGTCTTTATGGAGAGTGGGAGAGAGCTTTTAAATTCCTCTAGCAAAATTACTTCTCTGAGGTTTTCATAGCTGAGCTCAACTTTAAGAGCCCTCAGCCACTGGTCAAAAGCCAGCTGCTTATTCCTCTCAAACTTCAGGTAAGTTTGATCAGCTTGCTTCTTGAGGGTTCTAAACATTTGGTGATAGGCTTCCGGTACTAACTTGTATGCCCCGAGGATAGCATTTTTTGTCCGTTCATAATCTGATGAACTCTCATCTAGCAATATGGAATAAACCTCATGGGCTTTTCCTATTAACTTGCTTTGTATCAGCAGAGTCCAAGACTCAACTGGCCACTTTAACTGCCTTGCCAGTTTTTCAAAAGACACAAAAAACGCTTCCACGTCTCCATCATTCAATTTTGGGATCAGTTGGGTAAGTTTTAACAATTCTGAACCCAGCCCTGAATAACGCTCCTCCATATTGGCCAAGCTTTCACTGGGGTGACTCTGTCACCCCCTAGTTAACTCAAGCCGCTTCAGCACTCTGTCTTCGCATTCCTTCTGAAAGGTTCTCTCTTTTTCTCTCTCCTCTCTCTCTTTTTCTTCCATCTGGAAGGTTCTTTCTTTCTCTCTTTCCTGTCTCTTTCTTTCTCTATCCTCACATTCCTTCTGGAAGGCTCTTTCTTTCTCTCTCTCTGCTCTCTCCGTTTCTTTCTCCTGTCTCTCTCTCTCCCTCTTTCGCTTTTCCTGTCTTCTAATTCAAGTTTCCTCCATTCCAATTGTATCTTTGCTAGCAATATTCTGTCAGAGACTATTTCTAACCCTGTTTCAACTTCTTCAAATTCAAGGGAAAATGGTTGGCCACTAGTCTTAGGAGGTCAGACTTCCTGGCCTTGCCACATACAGTGATCCTACACTGCTCAACCATTTTCCTCAACTCCTCCATAGACAGTGCTTTTAACTTATCCCATGTTACTTCACGCTGGCTTGGGGATGTACTGGCTTCAGTCACAGATATGTTAGTATTCTAGCACAAACAACCACAAGAAAACCTGTATTGAAATCCTTTCTCTTTTTGATTGGGATCAGTTTGACATCCCACTTCCAATTTCTCGTTTGTCTGTGGGTCAAATCCAGGATGCAAGCCCCAAAATTTCTGTTACGGCCAGGTGAGAAAGGGGTCTAGGGGTTCCCTCAGCCTTTGCCTGGTTTAATCGTAATAGGGTTTAATTTTAAAAACACTGTGTTTTAGCTCCCTCTCAGTGAATCCTTGTGCACTGCTTTCCAATTGTAAGGCACAGAAATCAATCAAACAGGTTTTCTCAGATTTAAACAAGAAAGATGGAAGTTTATTAACCTTAAACTCTAATCCAGTTAACGACTATGAATACGCGACGCGACCATGCTAGCATGCATACGCAATAAATACACATGCAGATTGAGACAGAAAAAGTAGAAAGAATAAAGGGGAAAAGAATGAGGCAATAGCTGGGTGTATTTATAGTCCTTTGAGTTCAATGTGGCGTCTTTGGTTGCCGGTACGTCTTGCTGTTCGTTGGGGCCCAGTGCACACTTTAACTTGTTTCAATGTAGGAGTCTTTTCTCTCTTGATGTTTAAGCGACTTCAGTGGGTACGGAGATTTGTGAGAAAGCGAGAGAGAGCCAGGCAGGAGAGATGCTCTCTTGTTACAGGTTCTGCAGTCTGTCTTCAAACTGTCCTGTGAGCACAATTCAAAATTCCAAACTGGCCAGCAGATTAGTCATGTGACCAACCCCTTATTTGGGAACAACCGCTCCTGCGGTTTGTGGATTTCAAAGTTTTCGTTATGGTAGGTGGGGATTTTCATGACAACAGGGTTTTTTTTCATTCTTTTACAGGCTTTCTGCTTTACAGGTTTTCATCTCACAGGTACAGCTTTCTGTTTCCTTTTTTGGAGACAGGATCATTTTTGCAGGCCTGCCCCTTTTAACAGTAATACAACAGCTGCTTTCTTTGTTTACACAGTTTGCTCAAATTTTTATGAACTGTGAGAGCAGTTTTCTTCTCTCTACAGAGCTGCAGTTTGCCGTACTAGAAGCTATCACAGCCAGCTGTTTAGGAACATAGGAGCAGGAGTAGACCATTCAGCCTGTCGAGCCTGCTCTGTCATTCAATTAGATGATGGCTGATCATCTACCTCAATGCCACTTTCTCGCGTTATCCCCATATCCCTTGATGCCATTAGTATCTAGATATCTATCGATTTCTGTCTTGAACATGCTCAATGGTTGAGTTTCCACAGCCCTCTGTGTAGAGAATTCCAAGATTTACCACCCTCTGAGTGAAGAAATTCCCCCTTATCGCAGTCTTAAATGGCCTATCTATATTCTAAGACTATTTCCTTTGGTTCTAGACTCAACAGCCAGGGGAAACATCCTATCTACATCCAACCTGTCACGCCCTATAAGAATTTTGTAGGTTTCAATGAAATCACCTCTCATTCTTTGAAACTCTAAAAATACAGTCCCAGTTTCCTTAATCTCTCCTCTTAAAACAATCCCAGCATTCCAGTAAACTCCTTTGCAATCCCTCTATGGCAAATATATCCTTTCTTAGACAAGGAGACCAAAACTGCACACAATACTCCAGGCACGGTCTCACCAAGGCTCTATACAATTGCAGCAAGACTTCTTTATTCCTGTACTCAAAATCCCTTGTGATGAAGGCCAACATAACATTTGCCTTTCCAATTGCTTGCTGCACCTGCATGCTAGCATTTAGTGACTCATGTACAAGGACACCCAGGGCCTTTGGACATCAACACTTCCCAACTTCTCACCATTTAAGAAATACTCCGTCTTTCTGTTTTCTATACTTAAGTGGATAACTTCACACTTATTCACATTATATTCCATCTGCCATGTTCTTGCCCATTCACTTAGCCTGTGTAAGTCCCCTTGAAGCCTCCTTGCATCCTCCTCACAACTTACATTCTCACCTCGTTTTGTGTCATCAGCAAATTTGGAAATATTACATTTGGACCCCACATCCAAATTATTTATATAGATTGTGAACAGCTGTGGTCCAAAGTATTGATCCTTGTGGTACCCCATTAGTAACAGCTTGCCATCCTTAGAATAACCTGTTTAGTCCTACTCTCTGTTTTCTGTCTTTTAACCAGTTCTCAATCCATACCAGTATATTACCCCAATCCCATGTGCTCTAAGTTTGTTTACTTACCTCCTGTGTGGGACCTTATCAAAAGTCTTCTGAAAATCCAAATATGCCAAATCCACTGATTCTCCTTTATCTATGCTACAAGTAGCATCCTCAAAATACTCCAACTGGTTTGTCAAACATGCTTTTCCTTTCATAAATCCATGTTGACTCTGCCCAATTATATCATTATTTTCTAAGTGTCTAATTAACATATCCTTTACAATAGATTCTAACATTTCCCTATTACTGATGTCAAACTAATAGGTCTGTAGTTCCCTGTTTTCTCACTCTTTCAATTCTTCAATAGTGGGGTTATATTTGCTACTTTCCAGTCTGCAGGAACCTTTCCAGAATCTATAGAAGTTTGAAAGTTAACCACCAATGCATCCACTTTCTCTATCGGCACCTCCTTTAACACTCTGGGATGTAGCTCATCTGGTCCAGGGGATTTATCAACCTTCAATCCAGTTAATTTTTTGAGGACTACCTCTTTATTTATACTAATTTCTTTCAGTTCCTCATTTTCACAAGTCCCTTGGTCCTAGTATTTCTGGGAGATTTTCCGGATCTTCCTCCGTGAAGACAGACACAAAGTCATTGTTTAGTTTCTCTGCCATTTCCCTATTTTCCATTATAAATTCTCCTGTCTCCACCTGTAATGGACCCACATTTGGCCTTGCTAATCTTTTCCTTTTCACATACCCAAAGAAGATTTTACAGCCCGTCTTTATGGTTCTTTCTTGCTTGCATTCTTAATCTCTTTTCCCTTTCTTTATCAATTGCTTGGTCATCCTTTGCTGGATGCTAAATTGCTCCCAATCCTTGGGCTTACCACTTTTTATGGCAACCTCATAAGCCACTTCCTTTGATCTAATGCAATTTTTAACTTCTTTTGTTAGCCATAGTTGATTCATCTTTTCTGTTTGGCTTTTGTGTCTTAGAGGAATGTATATTTGTTGTAGACCATGTAATACTTCTTTAAATGCTAGCCATTGCTTGTCTACTGTTAAATCCACCTATAGCCAAATTGCCCCTTCGAGTGATAGTCATAGAGTCATACAGCACAGAAATAGGCCCTTCGGCACATCGTGTCTGTGCCAGCCATCAAGCACTTACCTATTCTAATCCCATTTTCCGGCACTTGGCCCATAGCCTTGTTTGCTATGGCATTTCAAGTGCTCATCTAAATACTTCTTAAATGTTGTGATGGTTCCTGCCTCTACCACCTCTTCAGGCAGTGTGCTCCAGATTTCAACGACCCTCTGGGTGAAATTTATTTTCCTCAAATCCCCTCTAAACCTCCTGCCCCTTACCTTAAATCTATGCCCCCTGGTTACTGACCCCTCCACTAAGGGAAATAGTTTCTTCCTATCTAATCTATCAATGCCCCTCATAATTTTGTATACCTCAATCATGTCCCCCCTCAGCCTTCCCTGCTCTAAGGAAAACAACCCTAACCTTTTTAGTCTCTCTTCATAACTGAAACTCTCCAGCCTGGGCAACATCCTGGTGAATCTCCTCTGCACCCTTCTACCTTCATAGTTTCCTTTGTTCAGGTTTAAGACCAAGTTTCAGAATGAAAAAAATCAATTTCAGACAATGCAAAAATATATCATATTATGGTCACTATTTCCCAATGGCTCCTTTACAGCAAAGTTATTAATTAGCCCTTTCCCATTACATAATACTAAATCTAAAATAGCCTGATCACTGGCTGGTTCTTCAACATACTGCTCCAGAAACCCATCTTGTACACACTTCAGGAATTCATCCTTGTTCCAACCAGGTGAGGAAGAGGTCTCAGGCTCCCCTTTTGCCCTTTTCTGTTTTGACCACAACAAGGTTTATTCTTTTAACACAGTGATTTAGCTTACCACCTCAGGGAGCACTTGCTCCTGCCCCTTGAATATAATTGCAAATGAACCAATCAGACAGGTTTTCTTGAGCTTAAATGAGAAAGATGTAAGTTTATTAACCTTATCACTCTAAACAGGTTAAAGTTATGAAAATACGCGATGCATCCACGCTCACATTCACATGAGAGGCACACACACACACAGATTAGATTAGATTAGATTAGATTAGAGATACAGCACTGAAACAGGCCCTTCGGCCCACCGAGTCTGTGCCGAACATCAACCACCCATTTATACTAATCCTACACTAATCCCATATTCCTACCAAACATCCCCACCTGTCCCTATATTTCCCTACCACCTACCTATACTAGTGACAATTTATAATGGCCAATTTACCTATCAACCTGCAAGTCTTTTGGCTTGTCGGAGGAAACCGGAGCACCCGGAGGAAACCCACGCAGACACAGGGAGAACTTGCAAACTCCACACAGGCAGTACCCGGAATCGAACCCAGGTCCCTGGAGCTGTGAGGCTGGAGTGCTAACCACTACGCCACTGTACCAAAGGTGGGAGGTTGGAGTAGAGTCTTTAATAAAAATGGAATTTAAAGACTGAAGTTTAGACCCAGAGTACTTAGTTGAAGTTGTAGTCCTGCAGTCCTCGCTGGGCCATGTGCACAATTTGGGCTTGCTTCTCTGGTTCCGTAATGCAGAAAAGGGGCTTTATCCATGACCCCTGTTGTTGGCTGTGCTGGGCTGTAGGTTTTCAGCTGAGGCTTCTCGGATCTTTGCTGAAGAGAGGGGGAGAGAGAGGTACTTTCTTGCTGGATCTCAGTTACTCACTTGTTCTGAGCCACAATTCACAAACTCCCAGAATTACACAAGCAGTCATGTAATGTGACCTCCTCCTTGTTTGAAACAGCATCTTCTGGAATGATCTTTGAAATTCAAGGCTGTTTAGACATATTTGATAGGGGGTAATAAAAGCAAAATACTGCAGGTGCTGGAAATCTGAATTAAAACCAAAAAGTGCTGGAAATACTCAGCAGGCCTGGCAACATCTGTGGAGAAAGAAGCAAAGTTAACATTTCAGGTTAGTGACCTTTCATCAGAACTGGCTGTGCTGGGCTCTAGGTTTGCAGCTGAGGCTTCTCTGGATTTTTGCCAGAGAGAGGGGGAGAGAGAGAGGTGCTTTCTTGCTGGATCTCAGTTACTCACTCCTTCTGAGGCACGATTCACAAACTCTGATGAAAGATCACTGACCTGAAATGTTAACTTTGCTTCTCACTCCACAGATGCTACCAGACCTGCTGAGTATTTCCAGCACTTTGGTTTTACTTGGTAGGGAAGTTTGGCTCTTTCACCGTCAATGGGTGTCAATGGCTTTTGATGATTAACATTGACAAAACCATTCTAGGCAATTTAATCAGAGAGCACCCCCATTGTTCTGGCTAGACTGGGTATTCACCTCTGTCTCCAGCCGGCCTTTGGCTTCTCATATGCAAATTGTGCGTGGCCATCTTAGCTGCTTTGTTCTGCTTTTTAAAAGTTATTTGTAATAATGTCCAGTAAAAGTCTCAGGCAAAGTTCTATACAATGAAATTAGTATTTCCATTTGGCATGTGGAGTTTCTGTCACATCCTCCACAGCATTATTCCTGATTAGGTTTACCCAGTCTATATGTAAATTGAAGTCACCCATGTATTACCCATGTTACATGCACCTCTAATTTCCTGATTTATATCATGACCAACACTATCACTGCAGTTTGGTGGCCTATAAACAATTCCCACCAATGTTTGCTACCCCTTGCTGTTTCTTAGCTCCAACCAAATTAATTCTACATCTTCATCCTTTGATCTAAGATCTTCTCACATGAATGTACTGATCTCATCCCCTATTAAGAGTGCTACCCCACCTCCTTTTCCTTTTTGCCTATCCTTCCTAAATTATGAATATCCTTGAATATTCAGTTCCCAGTTTTGGTCACCCTGTAACCACATCTCTGTCATGCAATTAAATAATACCATTTACCTCTATTTGTGCCTTCAAATCATCTACTTTGTTGTGACTGTTGCGTGCATTCAGATAGAGTGCCCTTAATGTTGTCTTTTTGACATTATTCTGCATTCTGATCCTATTTGATGCTTGCCTTTGCTTCATCTGTCTTCTAATTTCGCTTACTACTTTTCTACTTCCTGTTACCAGTTTTGCTTCCCTCTAATCATCCCTTCCTGCTACACACTCAGATTATCAATCACCTTGCTCTTTTGACTTCTCCTCAGTCTCTAAATTATCTACATATTTACTAACAACGCAGCGAATTAGAAGTGATCCACTGTCTTCAACTGAATTTTCAACCAAGAGAGAAATCTACAAACACCTCAGGCCTGCAACCAATGAGAACTTGACTTCCAAGAGAATTGAACAGGTTTACTGTGACCCCCAAAACCTACCCCTACTTACAACTACTTATCACTTTTCCGCTATATGTCCCTTCCTCTGTGTGTGTGTGTGTGTGCACACGAGCAAATATGTGAATGGATGTGGTTGCAACAATATCGGGTTAAGGTGTATTGATCAATACATAATTGATTTTCTGTTTTAAACCTGCAAGAAACCCTGTTGCTGTCTGTTTATTTGATAAATAAAACACAAAGGGGTTAAACCATAATAAGATAGAAAATAGAAACATAGAAAATAGGAGCAGGAGTAGGCCATTCAGCCCTTCAAGCCTGCTCTGCCATTCATTATGATCATGACTGATCAACCAACTCAGTAACCTGTTCCCGCTTTCGCCCCATTTCCTTTGATCCCTTTAAACCCAAGATCTATATCTAATTCCTTCTTGAAAACATACAATGTTTTGGTCTCAACTGCTTTCTGTGGTAGCGAATTCCATAGGTTCACCACTCTCTGGGTGAGGACATTTCTCCTCATCTCAGTCCTGAATGGTTTACCCTGTATCCTTAGACTATGACCCCTGGTTCTGGACTCCCCCACCATCGGGAACATCCTTCCTGCGTCTACCCTATCAAGTCCTGTTAAAATTTTATATTTACATTTATATTTATATTTACATTTGCTGCCTTCAAGTGGGAGTTGAACTGTGGGAACCACCCAAACCCCTCACCATGTGGCTGTAACAGACTGGGGCTCATCCAGGATCTGAACCACCAGATAAAAAAGAGATTTGGAGAACAGGAGGAAAATTGACATCTAAGATTGTGGAAAAGTAAACAAACAGGTTTTCTTGTATTCTTCTGCTTTTCTCTATGGTGTTAGAAACAGAAGAGATGGCCACATTTAATGCTAAGGAGTTTGTAGAACAGGGAGAAATATCCCATGATGGGTTAAATAAATTAAGTATTGAAGATTTAAAAATCTTGGCTACAGACGTGGGAATCACTATCAGACAAAAAGCAAAGAAACCTGAACTGATGAAAAGTCTAGCCAACCATTTTAAACTGACCCCTGAACCAAAAGAAGAAAGCATGGAATCTGAAACTGAAAGGACAGCTCTAGCTAGAATGAAGAAGGAATGGGAGGAGTTGCAGTTGAAAAAAAGAGGAGATGCAGTTGAGAAGAGAGGAGATGCAATTGCAGAAGGAAAGAGAGGAAGTAGCCAGATAATTTGAGCTAGAAAGGCTACAAGCACAAGGTGAGCATGCTGCCAGCCATGCAGACCTTATCCTCAATACAGAGCAAATCTTTGATGTACTGAGATATTCAAGACTTGTGCCAAAATTTATTGAGGAGGAGGTTGAGTCATATTTTATCTAATTTGAGAAAATAGCTAATAGGCTAAAATGGCCAAAAGAATTTTGGACTCTCCTCTTACAAGGTGAGTTCATGAGTAGGGCTTGTGAAGCTTTTTATCCGTTAACAGAAGAAAGTTCCTCTGACTATGAACAAACTAAAACTAC
Source organism: Heterodontus francisci (assembly GCF_036365525.1). Taxonomy (NCBI): domain Eukaryota; kingdom Metazoa; phylum Chordata; class Chondrichthyes; order Heterodontiformes; family Heterodontidae; genus Heterodontus; species Heterodontus francisci. The sequence goes on along the minus strand of NC_090377.1, from coordinate 94,698,109 downwards.
AATTCTAAATCCATATGAACTAGTACCTGAAAATATTGACAGAAATTCAGACACAGCAGGAAAAGACCCACCCAACATATACTGAATTTGAAAGAATCAAACATATGGCTTCTGATCACAGGATACAATCTAACAAGCTAGTAGCCTCATATGAAAATTTGAGAGAAGTAAAGTTGCTGGAAGAATTTAAAAATAGCCTTCCAGTTAATATAAGGACCCACATTGAAGAACAAAGAGTTACAAGAGTAAGAGGTGCAGCAAAAATGGCTGACGATTATGAGTTAATACACAAGTCCCTAACTTAGAATAAATTCAGGTCTGGTAACTCTTATAGGCTAGGGAGAGATAGCACGGATGCAGAGGAAGCAGAAATGGGCTTGAAAGAAAAGGTGAGTGGGAAAAGAAAACCAGATCAGTCTCCAACTTTTAAAAGAAGAAACCTGGGCAATAAACCAGTAGAGGCGGCCAACATGTTTCCAGGTGGCAAATCGGGGCATGTCCAAGCCAATTGTTGGTATTCTAAAAAACCAACAGGAGGCACTGAAGTCAAGCCCAAGTGGTAAGCATGTGTCTAATATCACTCAAGAACAGAATACATACCAGAATTTTTTATACAAAGGAAAAATTACTCCTTTTGCATTCCAGGCACCAGGTAAACAGATGACCATTCTCAGGGATATCAGATGTTTTCAAACCCTACTGGTAGCCAAATTTACAGAAATGCCACCCAAAAGCAGAACAAATACCACAGTATTGATAAAAGGACTTACTGGCAAATGCTTGAAGATTACCTTAGTTAAAGTTTATCTACTTTAAGTTGGTCATCAGTGTACTAACGGTCAGGATCATTCCAAGCTTACCCATGCAGGGGGTAGACCTATTGCTGAGCAATGACTTGGCAGAAAGAACAGTCTTGTAGCCAGAGGGTCCAGAACACTCCACAGAGACTGGAGAAACTGAGGGGAACAAAGAAAACACTGCACAGCTGTAGAAGGCTAGGGAAGTCCCAAGAATCCCACAGGGGGCAATAGAGCCAGTGGAATTTAAAAAGGCCAAGACAGAGCCAGTTGAATTTAAAAAAGCTAAGACAAAAGTAACAAAGATTGAAGGAAAAGCACCAGAGACATGGTTGGCCAAAATCTTCTTTAAAGATTAAAATAGGGACATGGAAAGTTCCCAAACAGGCAAACTGAATGTGAGGGAGATGCCTCACCTAGTTGAAGTGCCACAGGGTAGTGCAGAGGAAGCTGAACAACCACCTGTGAGTGGCAGTGCCCCAGAGAACATGGTGCAGATCAGGGAAGAACCTATCCCCGAAGTAAAAGGAAAAAAGGAAGGTAAACTATCCTAAAGTAAACAATATTTGTGGAAATCACAAGAAAACTAAAAGTGACGTCAGTGTGGATCTACCCACTGAAGAATCAAATGATCAGGTTCCAAATCCAAAGCCCAATCAAACCCAACAGTTTAGACTCAGAACTCAGCAAGAAGAAGGGTCAGGAGGAAATCCCACCCACCTTGCAGGGGCTAAAAATAAACAGTTTATCACCCATTATCACCCTAGAGATAAGAATTATCAATGTGCCAGAAACTGAATTCTTAAAGCATATATCGTGAAAGCAATAGTTAAGGGGTTGAAGCATTTACAGACAGGGAAAGTTGCAAGCAATCCAGAACAATGCAGTAATGGAAATTTGTATACTACAAGCTTCACCAACAACTGCATGCTTATTGAGATTAATGTTCCCAAAGTACTACAAATTGATGCTAGAGGAACTCCAACCCCATTTGACAACATGTAACCAAAAGAAATGCATCTTTTTAAAATGGTACCTCATCCATCAAAGGAAGGATGATGAAAAGAAAAACTCCAAACTTGAACAAGAAATGGCTGTTACAGGCAATGCCAGTTGTAGCAGTTATAAGATCGAGGTATGCATGAATGTATGCAGTGTTGTGACCTTATATCGTCTTTCTTTCTAAACAAACAATCATTAAAAAATGAATTGCGAGGAATTTTCACTTTTTTTCCCCGTTTTGGGGAGATGTCACACTTAAGAGAAGTGCAACAAAAAAAAGACTAAAACTGAAGAGTTATAAAAATTGTCTTTTCCTTTTCAAGAAAATGGATAATGCCGCAAAAGATGGCCGCATGTGGATTAGAATACTGCCATTCTGTCTGCTTAAAACAAAGAATAACTTCAAAGCTAAGGGGTGTCAATTGCACCCATCCTAAACCCATCCTGAAACATTCCTGAATTGCATGGGTTCTTCTGAAGCAAAGAAGGTGTGAAGTAGCCACATCCTGGGCCATTGTCAGTCACTACAGGGAAGAAAATACCTGTCCCCCAGAGGAGGCGAGACATAACAAGGCAGCCCTAGAGAGAGAGAGAAAGAGAGAGAGAGAGAGAGAAATAAGCATCACCAAACGGCTTTTCCAGCGAAGGGGCTGGGAGAAATCCAGCAAGCAGAAGGGATGTACCCTGCTGTAGAATTCTACAATTACATTTATACAGCAATGAATTAGAAGTGATCCATTGTCTTCAACTGAACTTTCAACCAAGAGAGAAACCTTCCAACACCTCAGGCCTGCAACTAATGGGAACTTGACTTCCGAGAGAATTCAACAGGTTTACTGTGACTCCCAAAAACCTACCCCCACTTACAACCACTTCCCCCTTTTCCTCTCTATCTGTTTCTTGTATGTATGTGTGTGTAGTGTGTGTATGTGTGTGTGCGCGCACGAGCGAATATGTGAGTGGATGCGGTTGCGACAATTTCGGGTTAAGACGTATTGATCAATAAATAATTGGTTTTCTGTTTTAAACCTATGGGAAATCCTGTCACTGTCTGTTTATTTGACAAATAAAACATATCGGGGTTGAACCCTAACATCAAAAAACACTTGCTGCAGCCAAGTGGGAGATGAACAGTGGGAACCACCCACACCCCTCACCACATGGCTGTAACAATATTCAGTTGCATTTGGATTCAGGGGCTTCACATTTCCAAAAATGGTGGGCTGAAAAGGGTTTGAAAATTACACCAACTGTGTAAGATGTTACAAAAGTACTTCCATTTTTTGTTAAATTTTGAGGACTTGTGTTTTATTTGGGAAAACTGAAAACGATTCCATGGATGTTTTTCACTGGGATCATTGAAAAGACTGAGAGGTCTTGTTTGCAAACAACATGTACTGGAAGTCATCTGTCTTCAGATGAATACCCAGGAGGGACTTTTTGTCTTGGGGGAGATGTTTACAGAGAAGTGATAGGTCAAGATTTATAGGGGTCAGGAGGCTTGACTCTTGAGATATTGTTTTGGTTTCGCTTTGGACAGTCAGTTGGAGTTTTAAAAAATCAACCTGAAAGACAAAATCCCAGCTCAGCCTGTTCCATCTCTTTCAAAAGTCTGTCAGTTTTTCCATCTCTTTGAGAAGCTCTTAGAAGCGAGTGTAAGAAATAGAGAAATAACACTACATTCATCCTGAAAGGCCTGCTTGAAACCTCTGTTGTGGCGTTTCTCCTGAGATGCTAGAAAAACCTGACTGATAAATCCTCACGCCGCCTGAACGAATTGGTCCAGTGAAAACCTCAGTGACAGCTGTCTACGTGTATTTGGGATGCCAAACCAAAAAGGAGACAACTGATATCTTTCCATAACTTCTCTTTTTTCTTCAAGAATTAGCAAGTATTTGGCCAAAGTATTCTTTTTTGTCTTTTTTTTGTAACTGAGTTAGTTCTAAAAAGAAATTCTCTATTTTTTCGGTTTACCGTGTGTGTGTATGTGTGTGTGCGCGTGTATGTGTGTGTGCGCGTGTGTGTGTGCGCGCGCGCGTGTGTATGTGTGTGTGTGTGTGTGTGTGCGCGTGTGTGTGTGTGTGTGTGTGTGTGTGTGTGTGTGTGTGTGTAAGGTAAAAAGGGAATTTACATATTTCAATCTGAATGTTAATGTTATGCTTCCTTACTGGTTAGTCTTGTTTTATAATAAACTGATAATTTTGTTGTTTATTAAAGAAACCTGGTCGGTGTATTTTATTCTGGGATAAAAATAGAGTCTATGATTGACCGTTTCGGTAACTGGGTAAACACTTAAAGATATGTTGTGTCCTGTGGAGTAGTGGAAGTAGAAAAAACAGTGCACTCCTCTCACCTCGGTCCTAACAAAGAACATAGCAATCTCAGCCAATGAGTGCCAGTCTATTTAACTCGCAGTGATTTAGTCATTTTAAGCTATCATTTTTGACAGTGTGCTAAATTTTGACTGTGTGTGTGCAAATACTTGAACTGATACCATGGGCTGAATTTTATGAGTGTGCCGCAAATCGCGGTGGCACCCATGTCTTGCCCAATTAATGTGTCCACATTGAATTGCCATTCAAACTTCTGGTAGGTTCAGTGCACAATACTAATGGGGTTGTTCCTAACTCATGCAACAGCATTGGCATTAGTCCCTTGCACACAAATGCCAGATGAGATTTAGTTAAGCCAGAATAAATAGACACTAAATGCTACCAGTTAGTAATGTCACATAGATGTGAAGTAATCCAAAGCTGAATAATAAAAACTAGTGCATTATTTTTAATACTCTATTAAAACCGATGAAATATTCCAACAGAGATCTTCACACAAATATGCTGCTTAATTAGTGCACTAATGGAATATCTATTCAGTTTCACTACAAATGTTATCATGTGTAAAGCCAGGAATAGCCAATGAAAAAAATATGAAAACAGAAGATGTGAAAAAGGTGGCTTAGTGCTATATTAATGCTCATGCGAATGTAATAGGAATCAGAATTACAGCATAAAGGCTTCAGTCATATTAATAGCACATAGTTGGGTTGTTTAAAATTCCAGCCAACAAACTGTGATGCTCCAGAGAAGCAAAAAGGAACTTAGTATTCCTCAAAGCAAAGGATCAACAGGTGGTGCTGGTGGGAGTTTCTGGATCGAGTGAGCTCAAATCAGTTGTATGACCTTTCTTTGCTTTGAATCATGCTCTCAGCTCCAAAATAGGAAACTAATCATAGTCAGTAATTGCCATATTCTTACATGTTGACTCACTCTATAAGATAGGTTCTCCATTTCTTTTACTCATTATATGGAAAATATTTTTAAGTTAAAAATGACAAATGTAATATGTAATATCACAGCAGGAAGAACATGATATCCTCTATCTTAGTACAGTACTCTATTCTGCTTTTATATCTCCCGCTCTTTATGTCTTAGGTTGTACTTTTTCATTGTGTGACAGGGATTTTATTTTCTCTCAACTTAATGGAGCAATTTAACCTTTATTGTTACTTGCCTCCTTGTTATTTTACCTCCTATTTTACAATACTTACTTTTTTTAATCTAACCGTTTCTTGTCCGCTCTTCCTTCTATCTCTCCCTACCGTCAATGACTTTGACAGCTTAAACACACAATTTAGACTTGTGATGTTGCCATTGGTTGTTGCTGCCCGTATGCCAAAGAATCAATTATCACTGCTTTGCTTTCCTAAGTAATGTTCTTTTGGACTTTCCATTTAAGGTGAGTGTCTGCAGATCTGTGGATGCTGATGGCAGTTTTTTGCAGACTTTTCCCATCTACTGCTTGAATGGGTTATGACAGTGCATATGTCAATGATTTAGACTTAAATGTAGGGGCATGATGAAGAAATTTGCAGATGATACCAAAATTGGCTGTGTGATTGATAATGAGGAAGAAAGCTGCGGACTGCAGGAAGATATCAATGGACTGGTCAGGTAGGTTGAAAAGTGGCAAATGGAATTCAATCTGGAGAAGTGTGAGGCAATGCGTTTGGGGAGGGCAACAAGGCAATGGGATATACAATAGGATTCTGAGAAATGTAGAGGAACAGAGGAAACTTGGAGTGCACGTCCACAGATCCCTGAATGTGGCTGGACAGGAAGTTAAGGTAGTTAAGAAGGCATACAGGATACTTTCCATTATTAGCCGAGACCTAGAGTAATTTGTCTGTGCTGGGATGAGGGAGCAGTACCACAGGACATGCATGATGCCAATATCATCACCCTCTATAAGAACAAGGGTGACCGCTGTGACTGCAACAACTACCGTGGAATCTCCCTGCTCAGCATAGTGGGGAAAATCTTCGCTCGAGTCGCTTTAAACAGGCTCCAGAAGCTGGCTGAGTGTGGCTACCCTGAGGCACAGTGTGGCTTTCGAGCAGAGAGATCCACCATTGACATGCTGTTCTCCCTTCACCAGCTACAGGAGAAATGCCGTGAACAACAGATGACCCCTAATATAAAAGCAAAATACTGCGGATGCTGGAAATCTGAAATAAAAACAAGAAATGCTGGAACCACTCAGCAGGTCTGGCAGCATCTGTGAAAAGAGAAGCAGAGTTAACGTTTCTCTGCTTCACAGATGCTGCCAGACCTGCTGAGTGGTTCCAGCATTTCTTGCTTTTATTTCTGATGCCCCTCTAAGTTGCTTTCATTAATCTCACCAAAGCTTTGACCTCGTCAGCAGACGTGGTCTCTTCAGACTACTAGCAAAGATCAGATGCCCACCAAAGCTACTAAGTATCATCACCTCATTTCGGAAGCAGAGACAGTGCGAGCGAGTGATCAGCTGGGAAGTCAGTTTCAGCTTCAAGTAGATTACCGTTTGTTTCGGTGGACCAGGGGACTGCTGGGTAAGTAAAAACTTATATATTTGGGCAGTGGCTGAACCTGAGACACTACACATGTAGTGTCTCCCACCCGCCCTCCTCCTCTAACCAAAAAAAAGGACTCTGGTGTGTTGATAAGGTAAGCTTTTTTATTTCTTCTGTATCGTGTGATTGGTTAAAAATTTACTTTCTTTTTTTGATTTATCTATTAATTGGTTATTTGAAAAAGACCATAGCAGAGAAGTATCAGAAAGTATTTAACTCATAAATTTATATAAAGTAATAAAGTAATTAACTAAGTAGAGATGTCTGGGCAGGTGATGTGCTGTATGATGTGGGAGCTGGCTGACCCCATTGTGAACGGCAGGGAACACATCTGCAGCAAGTGTTGGTTGCTGGAAGAACTCCGGCTCAGAGTTGATGATCTGGAATCTGAGCTTCAAACACTGCGGCACATCCGGGAGGGGGAGAGTGACCTGGACGTTTTGTTTCAAGAGGCAGTCACACCTGGTAGATTAAGTAATTCAAATTCAGTTAGTGATCAGGGACAACAGGGTGTGATTGCAAGTGAGGCAGGTAGGGGGATCCTGAGTTCAGGAGTGGAGGAGCCTCAGCCTTTGACCTTATCCAACAGGTACGAGATACTTGCTCCCTGTGTGGATGAGGAAAAGGGCTGCGGGGAGGATGAGCCAACTGACCATGGCACCATGGAGCAGAAGGCCGTTCAAGAGGGGGGAGCAAAAAGACAAGTGGTAGTTATAGGGGATTCTATAATTAGGGGGATAGATAGTGTCCTTTGCAAGCCGGATCGGGAGTCCCGCATGGTGTGTTGCCTGCCCGGTGCCAGGGTGCAGGACATCTCTGACCGGCTTGAAAGGATATTGGAGCGGGAGGGGGAGGATCCAGTTGTTGTGGTCCACGTTGGGACTAACAACATAGGCAAGGCTAGGATGGAGGACCTGTTTGGGGATTATAAAGCACTAGGAACGAAATTAAGGAACTGGTCCTTGAGGGTCATAATCTCCGGATTACTGCCCGAGCCACGTGCAAATTGGCTTAGGGATAAGACTATTAGGGAAGTAAACACGTGGCTAAGGGAGTGGAGTGGGAAAGAGGGGCTCCATTTCATGGGGCATTGGCATCAGTTTTGGAACCGGGGGGATCTGTACCGATGGGACGGTCTCCACCTGAACCGATCTGGAACCAGTGTTCCAGCGAAACGGATAAATAGGGTGGTCTCCAGGACGTTAAACTAGTGACTCGGGGGGAAGGGAAAGGGAAAACGACAGGGAGTATGATGATAAATAAAAAGGTAAGCAGCAGGCTAACATGTGTGCTGGAGGGTTTAAGTTCAAGGCAGACTATGAAAAAAGCAGAAAGGAAGGATAACTCAGGAGTTATTATTAGAGATGTTGAAAATCATGAGGGTAAGAAAGCTAGCATAAAGGCACTTTACCTGAATGCTCGTTACATTCGTAACAAGGTTGATGAGTTAATGGCACAAATCATCGCGAATAAATATGATTTGGTAGCCATTACGGAGACATGGTTACAGGTTGGTCACGACTGGGAGTTAAATATCCAGGGGTACCAGACTATTCGGAAGGACAGACAGGAAGGTAAGGGAGGTGGTGTAGCTCTGATACTCAAGGACGACATCAGGGCGGTGCTGAGAGATGATATAGGTTCTATGGAGAATGAGGTTGAATCCATTTGGGTGGAAATTAGAAACTCTAAGAAGAAAAAGTCATTGATAGGCGTAGTCGATAGGCCACCAAATAATAACATCACATTGGGGCGGGCAATAAACAAAGAAATAACTAATGCCTGTAAAAATGGTACGGCAATTATCATGGGGGATTTTAATCCACATGTAGATTGGTCGAACCAGCTCAGTCAGGGTAGCCTTGAGGAGGAATTCGTTGAGTGTATCCGTGATAGTTTTCTTGAACAGCATGTAATGGAACCGACGAGGGAGCAAGTTATCCTCGATCTAGTCCTGTGTAATGAGACAGGAATAATTAATGACCTCATAGTTAGGGATCCTCTTGGGAAGGAGTGATCACAGTATGGTTGAATTTAGAATACAGATGGAGAGTGTGAAGATAAAATCCAATACCAGGGTCCTGTGCTTGAACAAGGGGGACTACAATAGAATGAGGGAGGACTTGGCTAAAGTGGACTGGAAACAAAGATTTTACGGTGGGACAGTTGACGAGCAGTGGAGGACTTTCAAAGCAATTTTTCAAAGTGCTCAGCAAAAGTATATTCCAGTGAAAAGGAAGGACTGGAAGAAAAGGGGTAATCTGCCATGGGTGTCTAAGGAAATAAGGAAGGCTATCAAATTGAAAGAGAAGGCATACAAAGTGGCCAAAAGCAGCATGAAACTAGAAGATTGGGAAAACTTTAAAGGTCAACAGAAAGCTACAAAAAGAGCTATAAACAAAAGTAAGATAGAAAATGAGAAAAAACTAGCACTGAATATAAAGACAGATAGCAATAGTTTCTATAAATATATAAAACGAAAAAGAGTGGCTAAAGTAAACTTTGGTCCTTTAGAGGATGAGAAGGGGAATTTAGTTATGGGATATGATGAAATGGCCGAGGCATTGAACAGGTATTTTGTATCGGTCTTCACAGTGGAGGACATTAATAACATGCCAGTAATTGACAAAGAGACGAACGTAGGTGAGGACCTGGAAACAAACATTATTACGGAAGAGGTAGTGTTGGGCAAGCTAATGGAGCTAAGGATTGATAAGTCTCCTGGCCCTGATGGAATGCATCCCAGGGTACTAAAAGAGATAGCAGGAGAAATAGCAGGTGCACTGACGGTAATTTTCCAAAATTCGCTGGACTCTGGGGTAGACCCAGCTGATTGGAAAACAGCAGATGTGACGCCACTGTTTAAAAAGGGAGGTAGACAAAAGATGGGGAATTATAGACCGGTTAGCTTAACCTCTGTCGTGGGGAAGATGCTTGAGTCTATTATCAAGGAAGAAATAGCAGGGCATCTCGATAGAAATTGTCCCGTTGGGCAGACGCAGCATGGTTTCATGAAGGGCAGGTCATGCTTGACAAATCTTTTGGAATTCTATGATGACATTACGAGCAAGGTGGACAATGGGGACCCAGTGGATGTGGTGTACCTAGATTTCCAAAAGGCCTTCGACAAGGTGCCGCACAAGAGGCTGCTGCATAAGATAAGGATGCATGGCGTTAGGGGTAAAGTATTAGCATGGATAGAGGATTGGTTGACTAACAGGAAGCAGAGAGTGGGGATAAATGAGTGCTATTCTGGTTGGCAATCAGTCACTAGTGGTGCGCCTCAGGGATCGGTGTTGGGACCGCAATTATTTACAATTTATATAGATGATTTGGAGTTGGGGACCACGTGTAGGGTGTCAAAGTTTGCAGATGACACTAAGGTGAGTAGCAGAGCAAACTGTGCAAATGACTGTGAAACTTTGCAGAGGAACATAGATACATTGAGTGAGTGGGCAAAGGTCTGGCAGATGGAATACAATGTTAATAAATGTGAAGTCATTCATTTCGGTAGGAGTAACAGTAAAAAGGATTATTACTTGAATGGTAAAAAGTTGCAGCATGCTGCTATGCAGAGGGACCTAGGTGTCCTTGTACATGAATCGCAGAAGATTGGTCTGCAGGTACAGCAAGTAATTAGGAAGGCAAATGGAATTTTGTCCTTCATTGCTAAAGGGATTGAGTTTAAAAGCAGAGAGGTTATGTTGCAGCTGTATAAGGTACTGGTGAGGCCGCACCTGGAGTACTGTGTGCAGTTTTGGTCTCCTTACTTGAGAAAGGTTATACTGGCACTGGAGAGGGTGCAGAGGAGGTTCACTAGGTTGATTCTGGAGTTGAGGGGGTTGGCTTATGAGGAGAGACTGAGTAGATTGGGATTATATTCATTGGAGTTCAGAAGAATGAGGGGGGGATCTTATAGAAACATATAAAATCATGAAGGGAATAGATAAGATACAAGTAGAGAGGATGTTTCCACTGGCAGGTGAAGCTGGGACAAGAGGGTATAGCCTTAAGATTAGAGGGAGCAGATTTAGGACTGAATTAAGAAGGAACTTCTTCACCCAGAGGGTTGTTAATCTATGGAATTCCTTGCCCAGTGAAGTAGTTGACGCTTCTTCAGTAAACGTCTTTAAAGCTAAAGTAGATATCTTTTTGAACAATAAAGGAATTAAGGGATACAGTGGGAGCGCGGGTAAGTGGATCTGAGTCCACGAAAAGATCAGCCATGATCTTATTGAATGGCGGACCAGGCTCGAGGGGCCGGACGGCCTACTCCTGCTCCTAGTTCTTATGATCTTATGATCTTATGAAAGGCACAATTCAGCATAGCGGCGCCTCATCAGACCCCTTTCCTATCCTGAGTGGCGTGAAACAGGGCTGTATTGTTACTCCTACACTGTTTGGGATCTTCTTCTCCCTGCTGCTCTCACATGCGTTCAAGTCTTCAGAAGAAGGAATTTTCCTCCACACAAGATCAGGGGGCAGGTTGTTCAACCTTGCTCGTCTAAGAGTGAAGACCAAAGAACAGAAAGTCCTCATCAGAGAACTCCTCTTTGCTGACAATGCTGCATTAACATCCCACACTGAAGAGTGTCTGCAGAGTCTCATCGACAGGATTGCAGCTGCCTGCAACGAATTTGGCCTAACCATCAGCCTCAAGAAAACGAACATCATGGGACAGGACGTCAGAAATTCTCCATCCATCAATATCGGCAACCACGCTCTGGAAGTGGTTCAAGAGTTCACCTACCTAGGCTCAACTATCATCAGTAACCTGTCTCTCGATGCAGAAATCAACAAGCACATGGGAAAGGCGTCCGCTGCTATGTCCAGACTGGCCAAGAGAGTGTGGGAAAATGGGGCACTGACATGGAACACAAAAATCCAAGTGTATCAAGGCTATGTCCTCAGTACCTTGCTCTATGGCAGCGAGGCCTGGACAACGTATGTCAGCCAAGAGCGACGTCTCAATTCATTCCATCTTCACTGCCTCCAGAGAATCCTTGGCATTAGGTGGCAGGACCGTATCTCCAACACAGAAGTCCTCGAGGCGGCTAACATCCCCAGCATATACACCCTACTGAGCCAGCGGCGCTTGAGATGGCTTGGGCATGTGAGCCGCATGGAAGATGGCAGGATCCCCAAGGACACATTGTACAGCGAGCTCGTCACTGGTATCAGACCCACCAGCCGTCCATGTCTCCGCTTTAAAGACGTCTACAAACGCGGCATGAAGTCCTATGACATTGATCACAAGTTGTGGGAGATAGTTGCCAGTGATCGCCAGAGCTGGCGGACAGCCATAAAGGCGGGGCTAAAGAGTTGAAGAGACTTAGCAGTTGGCAGGAAAAAAGACAGAAACACAAGGGGAGAGCCAACTGTGTAACAGCCCCGACAACCAATTTTATCTGCAGCGCCTCTGGAAGAGTCTGTCACTCTAGAATTGGCCTTTATAGCCACTCCAGGCGCTGCTTCACAAACCACTGACCACCTCCAGGCACTTTCCCATTGTCTCTCGAGACAAGGAGGCCAAAGAAGAAGAAGAGAGTCTAAGAGCAGGGAGGTTATGCTAGATTGCATAAAACATTAGATGCACTGCAGTTGGAGTACTGCATAAAGTTCTGGTCACTTCATTACAGGAAGGATGTGATTGCATTAGAGAGGCTACAAAGTCGCTTTACAAGGATGTTGCCAGGAATGGAGAATTTTAGCTCTGAGGATATGCTGAGTTTGTTTTCTTTGGAACAAAAGAGGCTGAGGGGAGATTTAATTGAGGTGTATAAAATTATGAGAATAGATGGGAAGGACCAGTTTTCATTGGCAGAGAGATCAATAACCAGGAGCACAGACTTTAAATAATTAGAAGAAGGACTAGAGGGGAGCTTCGGAGTCATTTTTTCACTCAGAGGATGGTGAGGGTCTTGAATTCACTGTCTGAAAGGGTGGTAGAGGGAGAAACCCACATGGTATTTAAAAACACTTGGATATACACTTGAGGTGTTGCATCCTACAGGACTATGGACCAAGAGCTGGAAGGTGGGGTTAGATTGGATAGCACTTTTTCTGCCAGCAGACACGATGGGCCAAATCTTTCTATGTTTCTTTAATGGTTAAGACTATATATGTTAATTGCAAATGTACCCTGCAGAGGGTGCTTGTCATGGAGGCAATGCCATCATTAGAAAACTGCTATGATGTATATGCTTAGCAAGTTAGAAAATTGTGCGCTGAAAAGAAAATTAGACAGTGATGTTGAAATAGGAGTGGTTTCATTTAATTTAATTTAATTGAGAACCCAGGTCTATGCCTGTTATGGTTGTTTCAACAACAACTTGCATTTATATAGTGACTTTAAACTAGTAAAATGCTCCAAGGTGCTTCACAAAAGCAATAACAATCAAAAATTGACACCGAGTCACATAAAGAGATATTAGGACAGATGACCAAAAGCTTAGTCAAAGAGGTAGATTTGAAGAAGTAAAAGCAAAATACTGCAGTTGCTGGAAATCTGAAACAAAAACAGAAAGTGCTGAAAATACTCAGCAAGTCTGGCAGCAACTGTGGAGAGAGAAAAAGAGTTAATGTTTCAGGTCGATGACCTTTCATCAGAACTTAAGATCAGATTTTAAGAAGCATCCTAAAGCAGGAGAGAGGTAGAGAGGCAGAAATGTGTAAGGAGGGAATTCTAGAGCTTAGGGCGATAGCAGTTGAAGGCATGGTAGAGCGATTAGAATCAAGGTTGCATGAGAGGCCAGAATTGGAGGAGCGCTGACATCTCTGAGGGTTGTAAGACTGGCAGAGATTATAGAGATAGTTGTGAAGCCATGGATGGAATTGAAATCAAGGATGAGAACTTTAAAAACAGGAGTATTCTGACAAATAGACGAGATAGATGTTAACTTTCACCGCTTAGCAGTGAACTCTGTCATACACCCTGCACAATATTTTTTTTCCATCATGGTGATTCATAATGGCGAAAGTTGGAGTGATGGGGTAGTGGGGAGCAGATTTTCAATTGTTGATCCCCCACTTTTCACCTGAAAACAGGCAACTGGCAAAGGATTATCTGGTGGGTATCTGTGGACATCCATTAACCTGCCTGATTCAAGTTTTAGGCAGCCCTTTGGCTGTTTAAGTATGCAATTCAGAGTCCTACACTTGTTGTAGCAGGCCAATTCCAATTTTCATGGAGACATGGGAACAGCATGTGAGTGCAGGTTTTTCCAGGCACTGTAGCCTACCCAATGATTCTTAAAGGGATTGCTGGAGGTTGCTCAGAAATGTTTTTGCTTTCTTTGTGGGGCTCCTGACCTGATAGCCATTACAGAGACGTGGCTGCAAGGAAACAAAAGCTGGGATCCGAATATCTAAAGGTATGTGACATTCAGGAAAGGCAAGAAGCTGGAAAAAAGTGGTGGGTTAGCTCTGTTAATTTAAGAGGGCATTAGTGACAATATTGAAAATGCTGGTCCCTTTAATTAAACAGGACTCATTTCGGTGTGAATAGAGAGCAGGTGATGCTCTTTATAGTTTTGTATTTAAGGGCTGGGTTTTCTACTAGTTGGGGAGTTACCTCTGGACAGAGAGTTAGTCTGGAAGGAAAGAGTGGGAACTGATGTTTGGGCTGAACTAGGAATTGCCAATAAAACAGATGTGGATCAGAGACTGTCATTTGCTTCCTCACTTTGGTGACTGGACATCTGCCTGTTTAACATGGTAACAGGATTAACTTTGATCTCTTCTGGTGGGAATAGAAAGAAAATCAGTTTATTTCTCTAACCAAAGCAAGGGTCTTGGTGGCTTTTGGGGTGAAATGGTTGAATCATGCTGCAGGCTCTCAAACTGTGATTATCCACTGGTCTTTTCAGAATTGTCACCATATGAATGGAAGAATGAGGTGGAAATGTGGACTTGGGTCACTTCCCTAACCAAGAGGAAGCAAGGTATGGCCTTGGCTTTGTTTTTACCAGGAAAAAAACAAGATTAGAAATAATGTATTTTTGGAACTGAATGTTACTGACTTAGATATTGAAGAGGTGTTACTAATTCTAATAAATTTATGGGCAGATTTACAAAAAAATGATTTGTTGAAAGCCTTTGAGGCATAGTCAATTTTTGACAAATTTAAGATGGACAATCAGTCCATGAAAAAATGTCATGAAATTTTCTAGATGACATAACAGACTAAAAAAATTCAGTCCAGAAAATCCTGAGTCTGTGCTTTTGCTCAAGTTGTTAGGTTGTGCACTGATCTCATAGACTTTTGCTTTTGACAGGTCTTCAATTCCATGGTGAATATTCTAATCACTTTTTTTTTTGAGCAAATGACTGTTTTCCCCAAAATTTCTTTAAGGCTGCAATTATTTCCAGCTACCTTCATGTCACAAATTGGAAATTCTGCAGTGGTAGAGAATGGAGGACTCATGATTACTGGCTCTCAAAATTGATGGGGGCCTAGTCACGGGTGCTTGTACAGGGAGAGTGTTGCTGAAAAACCTTTTGAAGTGGATTGCACTTATGATAGATCTATGAATCAAAACAGAAGGTAAGGTTGGGATGATAAATGAAGGTGAATGAATCCCAGAGATGCATGGGGAGTGGCTAAAGTGTTTTTGGTGTGAGTCCAGCAAGGAATTGTCTGAGAACCAGGAAGTGAGTATTTGAAGTGACTCATGAGATGGATGGTTCTGCTAATGACTGATGATTAACATCGTGATTGTATCATATTGGTGACTGAAAACTTGAGTCTTGCTGTGAGCATTTTGGTTGCTGAGTATTCAATTGTGATATTAGATAGTGGCTGTACCTCAACTGTGGAGTTAATTGGCTGAACTGTTACTTGGAATCCCTTGACTAGGCAGGTAGAAGTAAAGTTCAAGAATATGAAAGTGCTACTTGCTTTAGGTTTTGAGATATGTAAACCTCAAGAGAGTGGTCCTCCTGTGTGAAATAGCAGGAATGTGCCATTTTGTCAGCACTGATGTGGTCCAGAGTGACATACTACTGTTAAGTAAATCATTTTTTTTAAAAAAAAGAGATTGGACATGAAGAATGATGAAGCATTTGTCTTTGGTAAAGTGGTAAATTTACAATTCACTGGATCAGGACATTATTTTATTCCATTGTGGAAAGTTTCTCTGAGAAGGTCAAGAAGTATTATTGATGTCTGGAGATGAGTCTGGCTAGTGAGGAGGATTATCTGGAAGTTGCAGAGACAATTTGCCCATCCTTCATTGCAGAAGTTAAAACTACTAAAGGATACCACAGGTGTAGACAAAAAATAACTCTCTGAACAAATCACATCTCAATGTGACCTATGTTAAATTTTGAAGATACTGCCACGCCCAGTTGAGTGTCCCATTAGCTCAGGAATTTAATGAAGTGGTGGCTATGGATCAGAGTGTGGGACAGAGATCATTGTATTTATCTGTTGCATTTTGTCAATTTATGGCAACTAGGTTCAGCATATCTACAGCAAGGACAAACTGACAGTGGATTAAGTTATGGAAAAGTGGGTTGGTACAGTTCTTGGAATGCTGGCAAAATTTCTGACAAGTGGAATTTGCAAATGATTTTAGGAACATGTGAGAACTTAAATATTGTAGTTATGAACACTGCTGCAGAAAGTCCATTCAGCAATGGATTGTGTGAAATCATGGGATAATTGATGACCTGTTACACAAAAATACTGGCGGATCAACCAAACTAAGATACAAACTAGAGGCCTGCTACCCAACCTGAACCCAAGGGGACCTGACTACTTGCGTTGGGTTCGGGTTGGGCCCCTCTTCAGGGTCGGGCCAGACACATGTTAAGTGCTCTGCTGGCAAGTATTGAAATTTTAAAAACTTACCTGAGCTGGAAGTCTGGGATGAAACTGAGTCTGTGCAGTGAGTGAGTGATGTCACTATGATGCCATCACTCATGCACTGCAGGTTTGGTGTCAGGAAGTTAAGTAAAGGGCTGGTCGGGTCGAATCGGCAGGTTCAAGTTGGGCCCAGGGCTAAATTGGAAGGACTTGGGCCTGGTCGGGCTCTAGTCCGCTGTGGTTCGTTCAGGTCGGGTTCCCTTTTTCCCGACCTGAGCAGGCCTCTACTACAAATGGCTCTGGCAGTACATGCAAAAAAAAAAAAGTTTTTACAAGTTGGGGGTGGGGGGGATATAGCCCATACCAATTGATATATGGCCATAATCCAAAATTGCCTCCCATACGATGTGACGATTCTCCGGCCCTGGAAGAAATGACTATTAGCTCTACTTTCTCTGCTCACCCAATTGTGCTACATGCTGGCAGGAGTGTTTATCCAAGCTGAAGCATCAGAACAAATTGAGCATTAAGACGACATCAAAAGATAGTCTGGGGAAGACTTTAGTTCTGGCAATCTTTATTGTAAGAGAAGGGCATAGGGAATGGAAAGATCTGGGGAAAGTTATCAGATGTGATGGGGAAAATTTTAGTAATACAACTTGGGAATCCAATCTTAAAAGCTGTGTTCATGGGGACTAGGGATGTGTTATGAATTTTCGATTATCAAGAACATGGGAGAAGGTGATCATGAGGCACCATCTACATTGCATACCCATGCATTCTGCAATCTCTTTTCAGAGGGGTGGGATCTGAGGAATCAAGAAATAGATACTGATACCCATACTGTTTAGGGAAAAACAAAGCAGCCATCTCATCCAGGGATCAGTTGCCCAAAGTAGATTCCTGGGTGGTGTACTGGCCAGCAGGGTCTGATAACTGGAGGGAGGCTACAATAGTTGAGCAGGGAAGTCTACAGGAAAATACAAAAATTGGTTAAATTCCCAGGAAGAAGGCCATGGATTGGCAAACAGGAGTTCAAGAATGGAGAACATGAAAGCGTAGCTAGAGTTTAGATAATGATTCAAGAGATGCATCTGGGAGGAGGAAAAGATCACATACAGTGGAAAGGACCTCTAGTAGACATTTTGACAGCAGTAGTCCAGAGAACTCAATGTGAGGCTGCAGCCTAGGGAGGTGACTGTTTAGCCTAGATAGTGGAGAACCTTCTCTGGATAAGATCAGAAGCTGAAATCCCTGTAATCGGGAAGTGCTTGTAGCTGCTAATAAGTCTGAAGATAGGGTGATAAGAGGCTAAACTGAGTTAGATAGTTGGTGAGAATCTGGGGTATATTCAGAGGTTGTGGATAGGGGCCAAGCTGCTCCATCTCACAGATGGATTTGTACAGAAAAAGTCCTACCAGATGGGACCGATAAGGCCAAGGCTTGGTTGGTGGCCAGAGGTTTTGAGGAGTGCTTGGGGGATAAAGATATTAGGGTAGACTCTCCCACAGTGGGAAAGGTAATTTTGAGGCTTGGCTATTTTAGCAACTTCTTGGAGGTGCAAGTCCATAAGCATCAAAGTGGCATGCCTTCAGTGTGACCTGCTTCAGAGGGAAGTGTTTCTCCAACCTCCAAAGGAAGCATCAGACCTAGAAGGGAAGCTCTGGAAGTTGAATAAATGTTTGTGTTGAATGATGTTTCCCACATGTGGTATTTTTCGGTGAGGGCAGTTCTGTTAGGGTGGTCACAACTGCAGGTGGACCCTGCAATGTTTTATTGGAACTATAATGGAAAACTTTTGGGTATCTTTATGATGAATGTGGATGATTTTTTGTAGTGTGGTACTACTGAGTTTGAGAAGAATGTTATTCATCAAATTATGGCAGAATTTAAAATTGGCAGTCAAGCCAGTGGGTTTGGAGATAAAACCAGGTGAGTCAGATGTAGTTTGACATCAACATTTTTACTTGGAAAATGTCTGTCCCATCACAATTAGTCGCACCAGATCAGGATAGAAAAATGCAGCTATACCTAAGGATGAAATGGAACAGTTGAGGAGTCTTGTAGGACAGCTCAATTGGTTGGCCTCACAGACTAGACTAGATGCAAGTTTAGATGTGCTAGAATGTCATCTTAGGATGAAACATCCTAAGGTTGAAGACATCCTGAGTGAGCAAAACCTTAAAACTATTGTGTATGCTGAAGTTCCCTACTTTGAGTGATCCCAAAAATATGAAATTAATTGTTTAGTGATGCCTTGCATGCAAACCTTAATAGATTTTCCAGTGCTGGAGGGTTTGTGATATTCCTTGTGGGAGAGAATGGGAAAAGTTGCCCATTGGCATGGGAGACTAAGAAAATAAGTGGTGAAGAGTTGATATGGCATTGTATTTGTCCAAGATCTTAGAAATCTTATACAAAAGAGACTGAAAAGACAATACAAATTGAATGTTACATAGATAATCAATCTCTGGAATAATATACATCCAACAAAAAGTGTAAATGAAGAAAGGCTGAGGATAGACATAGCCAGTTTGAAGCAAATGTTGGAAAGGAAGGACATCTGGAAACTGAAATGGATGGATTCTAGTCAACAACTTTCCCCTATCTCCATTTAAAAAAAAAACTCACTCATTCACTAAGAGGAATGCCTCTACTGAAACATTGACTGTATATAATCTCCATGACCACCTCCAGGCACGTATCCATTGTCTCTTGAGATAAGGAGGCCCAAAAAAAAAATAATCTGTACATTTTCTTTTTCTTAAAAGAAAGGGAATCTGACAATATTGAAAATGCTAGTCCCTTTAAATGGGACTCATTTCAGTGTTGATAGAGGAGGTGATGCTCATTATATTTTTGTATTTAAGGGCTGGGGTTTTTCTCCAGTTGGGGAGTTCTCTCTGGGCAGAGTTAGTTTAGAAGGAAAGAGTGGAAAATGATGTTTGGACTCAACTATGAATTGCCAATAAAACAGATGTGGATCAGAGACTGTCATTTGCTTCCTCATTTTGGTGCCTAGACATCTGCCTGTAACAATTAGTACTGTAGTGTGATGACCCTAGTTCTAAAGATCAAGGCTGGAATTTCATGCTGTCCCACAACCCCTCACCAAAGAGCAGGTTGGGGATTGTGGTGTAAAATGGAGTGGGAGGCTCAGGGGGCCTTCCCAACCTGCTCCCACCTCCTCCATCTTATGCAGGGCAGCAGTGGCAAAAACTGGCCTGCCTGGCCCAGGCCAATCAAGACCTTAAGTGGCCAGTTAATGGGCCTCCATCCACCACCAAGGGGATTTTGCCCTTGACAAAAGCAGGCAGCTTTCTGATGGCCTGTGTGGCTGACGGAGGGCCACCCCTGATACCCCCACCTCCCCAAATTGACCACCCTTTCCTTGCCAGGGCCTAATTGATCACACCCAGTGAGGCACCTTTTTCCTGGGGCCATCCTTCCTCTTGTTCTCAAAGCTGGGTTGCAGTCCGTGGTAGCCACTGCTCCCAATGGCGCTGCTGGGACTAAGAGCTGCCAGCCCACTGGCCAGCAGCTCCATTATGCAGGACCTCCTGCCTCAATGAGGTGGAAGTTCCACCTCAGACCAATTAAAGACCTGGGGACTGCAAAATGTGGTCCAGATCCCCAGGCCAGGTGGAGGTGGGTTTGGCACTGACTTCTCAGTTGGTGGATGGCTCCTGTCTGAGGGTAAAATTCCACCCAAGGGTGGCACTATGAAACAGCAAGGGGCAGAAAACATTGATTGGAGTTGTTTATAGGCCACCAAACAGCAGTGGTTATGTAAATCACAGTATAAATCAGGAAATTAGAGGTGCATGTAACAGGGATAATACAGTAATCATGAGGAATTTCAATCTACATAGGCTGGGTAAACTTTATTAGCCCTAATGTTGTGGAGGACGAATTCTTGGAATGTATGCAAGATGGTTTTCTAGAGTAGTACATTAAGGAACCAACTAGGGAATGGGCTATTTTAGATCTAGTATTGTGCAGTAATAAAGGATAATCTTGTCAAGAAGCTATTAGGAAAGAGTGACCACAATATGATAGAATTTTACATTGAACTACATTACTTTCAAACTTG
The DNA here is from genome assembly GCF_036365525.1 of Heterodontus francisci. Lineage (NCBI taxonomy): Eukaryota > Metazoa > Chordata > Chondrichthyes > Heterodontiformes > Heterodontidae > Heterodontus > Heterodontus francisci. The sequence continues at coordinate 94,677,521 of NC_090377.1, read as the reverse complement.
ATCAGAAATTAGGGTCTTCAATCTATGCAAAGGAAACTATATATGAAGATCTGAGGGGTAAGTTGGCCATGGTGGATTGGGAAATCTTGTTTAAAAGTTTGATGGTAGACAGGCAATAGCTAACATTTAACAAAATAATAGTTTACAACATAAATCCATTCCTTGAATGCACAAAAACCCAACAAGGCAAGTGTTTGAACTGTGGCAAACAAAAGAAATCAAGGATTGTATTAAAGCAAAGGAAGTCATATAAAGTTGTCAAAACAAATCTTAAACCTGTGGATTGGGAGCATTTTAGAAATCTGCAACTGAGGTCCAAGGAAAAAGACTCCGAAAAGGAAAATAGAATGAGAGTAAGCTTGTGATAAATATAAAAACAGACTGTCGAAGCTTCTATAGGTATGTAAAAAGGAAAAGATTAGCAAAGACAAATGTGGGTCCATTACAAGCAGAGTCAGGAGAATTTGTAATGGGGAATAGGGAAATGGCAGAGAATGTAAACAAATACTTTCTGTCTTCATGGAGGAAAATATTTAAAAACCTCCCAGAAATAATGGAGAATCAAGGGATGAGTGTAAATGAGGAACTGCAAGATATTAGTTTTTTTTTAAAGTACTGGAGAAATTACTGGGACTTGAAGTAAATAAATCCCCCTGGACCTGATCTACATTGAACAGTGTTAAAAGAGGTGGCTGTTAAGAGATAGTAGACATTGGCCATCTTTCAAAATTGTATAGACTCTGGAATAGTTCCTGCAGATTGGAAGGTGGCAAATGTAACCCCACTATTTATAGACCAGTGAGCCTGACGTTAGTGGTAGGGAAGCTGCTGGAGAAGATACTGAGGGATAGGATCTATTCCCACTTGGAAGAAAATGGGCTCATCAGTGATAGGCAACATGGTTTTGTGCAGGGAAGGTCATGTCTTACCAACTTAATAGAATTCTTTGAGGAAGTGACAAAGTTGATTGAGGGAAGGGCTGTCAATGTCATATACATGGACTTCAATAAGGCGTTTGATAAGGTTCCCCATGGCAGGCTGATGGAGAAAGTGAAGGTGCTTGGGGTCCAAGGTGTACTAGCGAGATGGATACAGAACTGGCTGGGCAACAGGAGACAGAGTAGCAGTAGAAGGGAGTTTCTCAAAATGGAGACATGTGACCAGTGGTGTTCCACAGGGATCCGTGCTGGGACCACTGTTTGTGATATACATTAATGATTTGGAGGAAAGTATAGGTGGACTGATTAGCAAGTTTGCAGACGACACTAAGATTGGTGGAGTAGCAGATAGTGAAGGGGACTGTCAGAGAATACAGCAGAATATAGATAGATTGGAGAGTTGGGCAGAGAAATGGCAGATGGAGTTCAATCAGGGCAAATGCGAGGTGATGCATTTTGGAAGATCCAATTCAAGAGTGAACTATACAGTAAATGGAAAAGTCCTGGGGAAAATTGATGTCCAGAGAGATTTGGGTGTTCAGGTCCACTGTTCCCTGAAGGTGGCAACGCAGGTCAATAGAGTGGTCAAGAAGGCATACGGCATGCTTTCCTTCATCGGACGGGGCATTGAGTACAAGAGTTGGCAAGTCATGTTACAGTTGTATAGGACTTTGGTTCGGCCACATTTGGAATACTGCGTACAGTTCTGGTCGCCACATTATCAAAAGGATGTGGATGCTTTGGAGAGGGTGCAGAGGAGGTTCACCAGGATGTTGCCTGGTATGGAGGGCGCTAGCTATGAGGAGAGGTTGAGTAGATTAGGATTATTTTCATTAGAAAGACGGAGGTTGAGGGGGGACCTGATTGAGGTGTACAAAATCATGAGAGGTATAGACAGGGTGGATAGCAAGAGGCTTTTTCCCAGAGTGGGGGTTTCAATTACTAGAGGACACGAGTTCAAAGTGAAAGGGGAAAGGTTTAGGGGGATATGTGTGGAAAGTTCTTTATGCAGAGGGTGGTGGGCACCTGGAACGCATTGCCAGCGGAGGTGGTAGATGCGGGCACAATGGAGTCTTTTAAGATGTATCTAGACAGATACATGAATGGGCAGGAAGAAAAGAGATACAGAACCTTAGAAAATAGGTAACATGTTTAGAGAGGATCTGGATCGGCGCAGGCTTGGAGGGCCGAAGGGCCTGTTCCTGTGCTGTAATTATCTTTGTTCTCTTTGTTTATTAAAACAGCAAGAGAAAACTACAAACTACAGACCTGTTAGCATAATATCAGTCATAGGGAAAATGCTAGAAGCTATAATAAAGGATGTGGTAATTGGGCACTTAATAAATAATGGTAGGATTGGGCTGAGTCAACATGGATTAATGAAAGGGAACTCCTGTTTAACAAACCTGTTGGTGTTTTTGAGGCTGTAACTAGCAGAATAGATGAGGGGGAACCAGAGGATGTGGTATATTTAGATTTTTCAAAGCTTTTGATAAGGTTCTAAACAAGATGTTAACAAAATTAGAGCACATAGGATTGGGGGAATATACTGGCATGGATTGAGAACTGGTTAGAACAGAAAACAGAAGCTGAATTTTACAGACCCCAATGTTGGTGTGGGCTGGAAAGTACCTCCAGGAGAAGGCTGCTACACACCCCTACATTGGAAGGGCCCAGCCCTATATTGGCAGCAGTGCACCTCCCCCACCCCCACCCTGCTGCTCAGCAATGGGACCACCATTAACATATTTCAATAAAAACACTTTAATTATATTTACTTTCCCATTGTCTGTCCCAGTGTGCTCTTCATGCTGCTGGCCTGCACTCCATACCTTTGGATCCCTGGCTGGGGAACTAAGGTGGAGCACTGGTGGGGAGGAGGTAAGTTTCTCAGTGCAGGAGTAGGAGGAGCAGGGTCAACATCATATCATTGGTGTAGGAAATGGTGTTGAGGGTTATAGTGCAAAGTTTTTTGGGGGTGGAAATGGCAGGGGTATAAATTTAAGCCCAGAGTGTAGAAATAAATGGGTACCTTTCAGATTGACAGACTGTGAGTAGTGGGGTACTGCAAGAATCAGTGCTTGTGAATAGCTGGGGCCCCAATCTCCAGGCTGACTTTTATAAGCCCCCCCACAATTTCAGGGGTCATGGTGTAGGGCCCTGGAAAATACTTCTGGGAGGCCTGCCATGGGCCTCAATGCCAAAAAGGTCCTGCCACATTTTACTGGAGGCAGCAAGGCCTCTGGCTGGCACCCCTTCACATAGTGGTGGAGCCTTCATTTAAATATTTTTAAATACATTCAAAAGCACTTGCCTAGTCCCAATGGCCATCTCACTCCTATATTCCAACCAGTGGCTGGAACTCCCTTGCCTTTCCCTCTGTTTGGAGATGCAAGGCTTGGCACTGGGGAGGGTGGATGAGTGAATTTTTCAGGGAGGGTGTGGAGTGACAAACTAATGTGATTGATTGTGGGGATGGTGGGAAGGGGTTGAGGATCAAAGGGAAGAGTTCGGGGGGGGGGGGGGGGGGGGGTGGTGAAGATTGGGCAAAGATGAATAAAAGCTTTTTCTGGAGGAGAGGACAGTTTATACATGGATCACTCATTGAGGGTTGTGGAAGATGGGTTTCAAAGATTTATTGAAATTTTATTATTTCCTGGAGACTGGGACCTTTTTTTAAAAAAGAAATTTAAATGTCAATGAAGGGTTGAAACCTTAATAAAAAAAAAAAAAAATGGCACCTGCATGGTAGTGCCAGATGCCATTGCTGGGGCCACAGTGGCTGCCCCCTCTACATCATTGGGGGTGGTTGTTCTGCCCCCCCTCCATTTAAATGAGCCACCGCACAAAATATCACGGCAGCTCCGTGGCGCACAAGTTGCTTGTGCGCTGTGCCTTCTTTTGATGCTCGCCACCGATCTTGGCAGTGAGCTTTCAAAATTGAGCTCTATCATTGATTTGGGTGTGGGGATTAAATGTAATTCAACATTTGCAGATGACCTGAAACTAGGTGGAAGTGTGAATTGCAAGGAAGATGCAGAAAAGCTTCAAGGGGATTTGGAGAGGCTAAGTGAGCGAGCAAAAGTTTGACAGATGGAATACAATGTGGAGAAATGTGAGCCCATCCACTTTGATGGAAAAACTGAATATTTCTTAAATGGTGAGAGGCTGGGAAGTGTTGAATTTTAAAGGGATTTGGCTGCCCTTGTTCATGAGTCACTGAAAGCTCACATGCAGGTACAGCAAGCAATTAAGAAGGCAAATGGTATTTTCATCTTCGTTACAAGAGGATTTGAGTGTAGGAGTAAAGATGTCTTACTGCAATTATATAAGAGCCTTGTTGAGACCGTACCTGGAGTATTGTGTACAGCTTTGGTCTCCTTACCTAAGGAAAGATATACTTGCCATTGAGGGAGTGCAACAAAGGTTCATCAAACTAATTCCTGGGATGGAGGGGTTGTCCAATGAGGAAAGGTTAAATAGGCTGGGCCTTTATTCTCCAGTTCAGAAGAATGAGAGGTGATCTCATTCAAACATATAAAATTCTTTTGGGGCTCCACAGGGTTGATGCAGGAAGGATGTTTCCCCTGGCTGGTGAATCCAGAACCAGGAGACAGTCTCAGAATAAGGGGAAGGCCATTTAGGATTGAGCTGAGGAAGAATTTCTTCACTCGGGGTGGTACATCGTTGGAATTCTCTACCCCAGAGGGCTGTGGAGGCTCAGTCATTGAGTATGTTCAAGACAGATTAATAGATTTCTACATATTTTTAAAAATTCAAGGGTTACAGGGATAGTGCAGGGAAATGGTGTTGAAGTAGAAGATCAGCCATGATCTCATTGAATGGTGAAGTGGGCTGAATGGACTACTTTCTTGTGTTCCTGCCCAGGATCCACAGGCCCTACCTGTCAGTCAGCTCTGTACATAGGCTGAAACTGGGGAGCTGCCATGGAGCACAAACTTTGGGCTGTAGCTCACCTGTAAAATTCAAATGAGGTGCCTTACCTGAATGATTTGGGCCTCCATTTACAGCTCTGCAAGCAAACCACCAATATAATGACATTTTGGGGCCTTTAGTATTGAAAACCTGCAACAATAGTTCAGATTTTCCTATCAATAAGGCTAATGGCAGTCACCCTTATTTATGCACAAGTGGGACTGCAACTTCAGGCGAAGGGTAGATGCATGGTTTAAACAAAGATATCCAAAAGTTATTGCTGAGTTGCACTGCTCTGCTATTAACTGAGAAAACAGCATCTCACTGACTCACCATTAAAATGTCTTGAATGGTGTGAAGTTTCTGTTTGTGCAGTAGATGCAAACTAAACTTGCCTCAAAGTTAAGTCTTGGACTTTTTTTAAGTCTGTGCTAAGTGTTAATTGCTAAACAACCTCTGCCACTGAAAATTAAATGTTCTAAGTGTTGGGTTTTATACCTCCTAGGTCTAAATTGTTGGAGATTTTTAAAATGTCACTTTTTTCTACTTTTCCTGTAACTTTTTTTTCTTAGTCCAATGCTTCTTTCCCTCTCTTTATCTCTTTTTTTTTTTCCTGATTTGACAATTCACTCTTCCTTCTCAGTCCTTTTTGCTGTTAATTATACAATCCTTCAATCTGATTCAAGCAGATACACCATTGCTTGCCCTGTTTCCCTCACTGTTATCAGCTTACACTTGCAGCAACTTGCCACACAAATTTAAAAACCTAAATGGGTAAAAGCAAGTCTAGCAAATGGCGGACACCATGAGATGACCTACTACAGTAAATTATGGCCCAATATATTTTGAAAGTAAAATCAAACTAGAAATTCTTTTATGCTTTAACTTCTCTACATTTTATAGATAACATTTTAGAACAAGGTTATTTGATGTGAATAGACAGTGACTTATTTACAGCCATTCCCATCAATTTGTTACAATTATGATTGGATTTTTTTCTGTGGAGGTAGCTGAAGAGATATGGAAGCACTGCTTGTGATCTTTGAAAAATTCCCTAGATTCTGGAACAGTCCCAGTGCATTGGAAGTAGCATCTATAACTTTTTACTGTTAAAGAAAGGAAGGATAGAGAACTGGTAACTACAGACCAGTTAACCTGACATCAGTTTCTGATAACAGCAGTTTTGAGTAGCAGTATCAAATGTAGGCAGGCAATGTGAGAATACCAAAATGAACAAATCCAGAATGACAACAGAATGAAGAAACAGTTGCAGGTTGTTCCACGCTCACATTCAACCACTGAGTATAGAAGTTTATAGTCAGATTTTTACAATAGTTTTTGCATATACAATAAATGCCATTTAAAACAAGAAACCTTCTTTGTCTTTGTTTTAAATAGATCATTTTCATGGCTTGTTGTGACACCATGAAATTTACAATTTTTAAATATATAAAATTGTGAAATTCAGAGTTCTTAAAATGCCATGACTGAATTTGGTAGGGCCCTGGCTATATATTACAAAATTTCCATCACTAAATGAGACACAATCTCTTCTACAGCAAAGGCATGGTGGGCCCTATCCTCAGACAGTAAAAGCTCAACAATTATTTCCATATGAAACAATTACAACTTGTCTAGATGGGGACCAGAAGATTGTTGTCAAGTCAATCTAAATGGTTAATCAGTCTATGCTGATAACATACCTTCTTGGAAAATAAGTAGCTCTCTACAAACTGCACATCTATGATGGACAGTCTAAGGTTGGCATTACAGATAAAATTGTGTATTCTATATCCCAGGGATTTTAAAAGTTGATTTCACCATTTTGAGATTTTGTTTGCAATAACAGGCCTGTCATGTGGTTATCATTGTTATAAATTCTCGAGGGAGAAAAAAATAACATTTATCTCCTGACAACTAACAAAACGATATAAAAACAGCAGCAGTCTCTGGCATGTGTTTGATTGGAAAGTGCCAAAGCAATGAATAGGGACCAAATGCAAATGTGTAAGAATATTGAAACTAGAGAGGGAGGATGGGTATGTATTTGTGCTGGTAGCAGCTATGGCAATGAAATATTTGCTAGATGCAACACTTGCACATGGTAGTTCAACTCAGTGCTAGAAATAAGTTGCTCAGCTAAGTAGGGGTTAAAAATCAAACAGAATTTAGACTAATTATTGACGTCTGGTTACTTTCATTACAACGTGTGTGGATGTTCGTTCAGTTGTGATACCACCCACCCTCATGATAAATAGCATGTATACAATAACCAATTATGCTCAGATATGAAAAGTGACCTCTTGGAGTAGTAATGCTGGAAGCTTCCAAGATCTTGAGCTTTGTTGGCACCTTCAGGGGAAAAAGGAAGAAGGAAAAAAACAAAAACAAATGGAAAAGCAGCCTTTGGTATCATTCTTCATAGCTAACTTTTTAACCTTGATCTACAACAGAACTTCATAATGAAAAAAGTTATGAATTCCCAATTATAATTTAAACTGAGGAACAATTTTAGTATCTGGAAATTTCTGCATGATAAACATTAAAGACTTATTCATGTTTTACATAAATCTGCCCAGGCATGCACTATGAAGAGGTCACTCCATAGTTGCCTCACAGCAACGGAAACAACACGGAAGGCAGCAGTTACAGGTTATAAGTCCAGCTCAATTGGCATAGAGATTGGGCACCACAGGTTGCCTGGGGGACTTCAATGCCAGGGTTGGGGCCAACAATGACTCATTGCCCACCTGCCTTGGGCACTATGACATTGGAAGGATGAATGAGAATTGACAGACTGCTTGAGTTGTGTACCTATCATAACTTCCATCACCAACTCGTTCTTTCTCTCTAAACCCTGTCACCAGGTTTCTTGGAGGCACCCAAGATCATGTTGGCACTAGCTGGACCTCATCACAAGGCAAGCCTCCTTAAACTCTTCAAATCACACACAGCTTCCACAGTGTGGACTGCAACACTGACCACTCCCTGGTGTGCAGCAAGGTTAGACTCAAACCAAAGAAGCTGCATTGCTCCAAGCAGAAGGGCCACCCATGCATCAACACTAGCAGAATTTATTATCCACAACTGTTACAAAAATTTCTAAATTCACTTGAAAAAGCCCTTGAAAACACTCCCACAGGGGATGCAGAGACCAAGTGGGCCCACATCAGATGCCATCTGAGTCAGCCATGACCACCTTTGGCAAACATGTGAAGTGGAATGCAGACTGGTTTCAATCTCATTTTGAAGAGCTGGAACCTGTTGTAGCTGCTAAGCGCATTGCATTGCTGAACTACAAAAAAGCCCCCAGTGAGTTGACATCCATAGCACTTCAAGCAGCCAGAAGTGCTGCACAAAGAACCACCTGGCACTGTGCAAATAACTACTGGCAACACCTAAGCAGTCATATTCAGCTGGCCTCAGATACCAGAAACATCAGAGGAATGTATGATGGCATTAAGAGCTTTTGGGCCAACCATCAAGATCACCACCCCCCCTCAAATCTAAATCAGGGACACAATCACTGACCAACACAAGCAAATGGCCCATTGGGTCGAACAGTACCTAGAACTACTCCAGGGAAAATGTCACGGAGACTGCCCTCAATGCACCCCAGTCTTTGCCAGTCATGGATGAGCTGGACATACAGCCAACAAAATCAGAACTCCGTGATGCCATTGATACTCTAGCCAGTGGAAAAGCCCCTGGGAAGGATGGCATTACCCCTTAAATAATCAAGAGCCTGCTATACTCTCAGCACTCTACAAACTGCTCTGCCTGTGCTGGGACAAGGGAGCAGTACCACAGGACATGTGCAATGCCAATATCATCACCACCCTCTAAGAACCAGCATGACTATGGTGACTGCAACAACTACTGTGGAATCTCCCTGCTCAGCACAGTGGGGAAAGTCTTCGCTCGAGTTGCTTTAAACAGGCTCCAGAAGCTGGCCAAGTGTGTCTACCCTGAGGCACTGGTTTTCGAACAGAGATTGACCATTGACCTGCTGTTCTCCCTTTGGCAGAGTTTCTCCTGTAGCTGACAACAACAGATGCCCCTCTACGTTGCTTTCATTGATCTCACCAAAGCCTTTGACCTTGTCAGCAGACGTGGTCTCTTCAGAATACTGGAAAAGATCGGATGTCCACCAAAGCTAAGTATCATATCATTCCATGACAATATGAAAGGCACAATTCATAGCGGTGCCTCATCAGACCCCTTTCCTATCCTGAGTGGAGTGAAACAGGGCTGTGTTCTTGTACCTACACTGATTTTCTTCTCCCTGCTGCTCTCATGCATTCAAGTCTTCAGAAGGAATTTTCCTCCACACAAGATCAGGTGGTGGGTTGTTCAACCTTGCCTGTAACAGCAAAGACCAAAGTACAGAAGGTCCTCATCAGGGAACTCCTCTTTGCTGACAATGCTGCATTAACATCTCATTGAAGACTGTCTGCAGAGACTCATCGACATGTTTGCAGCTGCCTGCAACAAATTTGGCCTAACCATCAGCCTCAAGAAAATGAACATCATGGGACAGGACGTCAGAAATGCTCCATCCATCAATATCGGCAACCACACTCTGGAAGTGGTTCAAGAGTTCACCTACCTAGGCTCAACTATCACCAGTAACCTGTCTCTCAATGCAGAAATCAACAAGCACATGGGAAAGGCTTCCACTGCGATGTCCAGACTGGCCAAGAGTATGGGGAAAATGGTGCACTGACACAGAACACAAGTCTGTATCAAGCCTGTCCTCAGTACCTTTCTCTAGGCAGAGAGGCCTGGACAACATATGTCAGCCAAGAGTGACTTCTCAATTCATTCCATCTTTGCCTCCAGATGCCACTTGGCATCAGGTGGCAGGACTGCATCTCCAACACAGTAGTCCCTGAGGCAGCCAACATCCCCAGCATATACACTACTGAGTCAGTGGCATTTGAGATGGCTTGGCTATGTGAGCTGCATGGAAGATGGCAGGATCCCCAAGGACATGTTGTACAGCAAGCTCACCACTGGAATCAGACCTACTGGCTGTCCATGTCTCCACTTTAAAGATGTACGCAAACATGACATGAAGTCCTGTGACATTGATCACAAGTCGTGGGAGTCAGTTGCCAGCAATTGCCAGAGCTGGCGGGTTGCATAAAGGCAGGGCTAAAGTGACTATTTGGAGACTTGGCAGGAAAAAAGCACAAGGGGAGAGCCAACTGTGTGTAACAGCCCCAACAACCAATTTTTTTCTGCAGCACCTGTGGAAGAGCCTGTCACTCTAGAATTGGTCTTTATAGCCACTCCAGGCACTGCTCCACAAACCACTGACCACCTCCAGACACTTACCCATTGTCTCCTGAGACAAGGAGGCCAAAGAAGAAAAAAAGACTTGCCTTGAAAGCTGAAAATAAAATTTAATCGATACCAAGTGATTGCTGAATTACTAAATACTCGGGCAGTTTGTTTCTGGAATGTTGAAGTGCAAACTGTTCTGGAATTCTAGACAAGTTAAGTGATTAGGTAACAAGATGTGTGGTTATTAACTTTGGTAGTAAAAACAGAAAAGCAGGATTTTTTTAAAAGACATGAAAATTTTAAATATTGATACTGAGATTGGGATGTTCTTGTACAAGGAACACAAAGTTAGCATGCAGGTACAACAAGCAATCAGGAAGACAAATGGCATGTTGGCTTTTTTTTTGCAAGGGCATTGAACTGCAAGAATAGGGAAGTTTTGTTACAATTGCCTAGGGCTTTGAGACTACACCTGGAGTTCTGTGCTGTTTTGGTCTCCATATCTAAGGAAGGAAATACTTGGAGGCAGTACAGCAAAGTATCAATAGGTTGGATCCTGGGATGAGAGCATCATCCTATGATGAGAGGCTGAGCCAATTAGGCCTGTACTCCCAAGTTTAGAAGAATGAAATCTCATTGAAACATAGATCCTGAAGGGACTTGACGTAATAAACCTGAGATCGATTTGCCAGACAGGGGAAACAAACACTGGACCTCAGAATAAGGGTTTGATTGTTTAGGACTGAGATGAGGAGGAATTTCTTCACTTGGGTTATTGTGAATCTGAAATTCTCTACCCCAGGGTGTTGTGGATGTTCCATCGCTGAGTATATTCAAGGCTAAATTGGACTTTTTTGGTCCCTGAGTCGAGGGATATGGGGAGTGGGTGGGAAAGTAGAGTTAAAGCAGAAGATCAGCCATGATTGTATTGAATGGTGAAGCAGGATTGAGGGGATGAATGGTCTACTCCTATTTATTTAATTATTTATGTACAGCAGTGGAACTCCTCCTAATTTAAAGTCTGTACATCCTTTATTGCTTCTCCCCTGCCACCTCCCTCCACCCCCCCCCCCCCCACCGAATTGCAAAACTGTGGCAGCTAAACTTTGAATCCCTAAACAAATCTCACCTAAAGATAAGAAATTCAAAGCCAACAATTCAAGGTTTATCAGCATCTAATTTCTCAATGTGTTTTTAACAAATTCGCTGTCTTGGTTGTCACACCTCAGGCTGAAATGAATCACACTTGAAATCACAGCTGTAACTTTAACAGATTTAACAAGTGTTTTATTAAAGACTCTGTAGAGTTCTTGCTTACTGCTCTCACTGGGCTACAAAGCTATTTGACCTTAGAACAAACCCCAGGTCAGGTGTTCTCCCTAAAGCGCAAAGCTACTTTCCATTTCCCTTCCATGTACCATATATTCTCAAATACTCACGCTCATACAATCATGACAGTGGCTGGTAATTTTAACTGGTACGTAATGGGTGGAAGCAGATTAGCCATTAATTGTACACCCTGCTCAATTTGCCTTTCCTTTGACTGTCAGGAAGACTATCACCTAGCCATAGGACTTAAGTTTCTTGCTACATTTCTCCAACCTCTAGTAGAGTTGAATCAATTGAGCTGATCTTGGTGTCAGATCATTCAAGAGCTACTGATATTGAAAAGCCTCTTTTATTTTCTCTTTACTGGAAGGAAACTGAAATATATTTGATCTTGGATATTATTGAATTTTTCATTTCATGTTAACAAGTCCAATGTAATAAAATTGTACAATTTTAACATTTTTCCTTCATGTGGACCCCGTATCCCTCTTGGATCACAATGGAAAATAATGATGCATGCCAACCACTTTTTTGAAGAAAACATGATTTAAAAATAACTATTCTGAAACAGATTGCAGTGCCTGTTTAATGATGTACAGCAGCAAATGTGTGTTGGATGATTTCTTTTGGGCCTCCTTATCTCGAGACAATGGATACGCGCCTGGAGGTGGTCAGTGGTTTGTGAAGCAGCGCCTGGAGTGGCTATAAAGGCCAATTCTGGAGTGACAGGCTCTTCCACAGGTGCTGCAGAGAAATTTGTTTGTCGGGGCTGTTGCACAGTTGGCTCTCCCCTTGCGCCTCTGTCTTTTTTCCTGCCTGTTGGATGATTATTATTCCAATTAGCCTGTGAAAATTGAATCAGGTGACTATATCTCATTGAATTATAACTGGTAAGAGGGTGTTGGCTTCCAGTGCATTATGCACAGTGCACTACACCTGGAAAGCTTTATTTGCTTCAAATGGTGAAATTTTGCATCATTCCACAGTATATCTGGGCCACGAGTTCACAGTTGCCACAAGTACCATCTTAAATCAGTGCAGCATGTGCTAATGGATAGGAATCAAGTTTTGGTCTGCAGCAAAGCTGTTCTATCAGCTGATTTCTGATGTACAAATCATGTGATTTGCATGCTGTTTGGGCCATGAAGCAATATAAAGAATAGCACACCGTATTTAGTGTTTCCTCAATTGGAATCAAATTAATGTTTAATAGAACAATTATAACCGTGGTACAAGGAAACTAACCTTTATTCTTTCTATAAAAGAATAGGGGCTGAATTTTATTCGAGCTCCACCCCTTTAAACTCAGCAGGGGGCCTGCATTCAGTGTCGGTTGCCGAGCCCCTGCGATATTACGCGTGGGTGCTCATTTAAATAGAGGGGATGGAGCAGCTGCCCTCTGACAGAGGGCAACTGCTGCGTCCCTCGCAATGGCATCTGGTGCCACTGTGCAGGCACTGGTCCCATTTTTAAACTGCTTTAAGCCCTTACAATTTAAATTTTTCAGGAAATTAGTGATTTCTAAAATATAAAATTAAGTGGCCCTTCCCCAACCCCCTCATCAGTCATTTCATTGACTGAAATGATTAACAATTGATTTTTTCAAATGTGAACTTCCTCGACCCCACAACCTTCAATCTTTTTTGTCCTTCAATCCCTTCCCACCATCCCCACATCCAATCAAAATTGCTCCTCCCACCCTGAAATTTTTATTACTTCCCTCCACCACACCCCTCCAACCCATCAGGTTCTCACCTCTGAACTCTGCATTGAGTTCTGAAGGTGCGCAAAGGCCAAATGGAGGCCACAAAATCAGCATGGGACAGCAGGCAATTAATTTGAATATATTTAATGGCAATCTACATATGGAGATGAAGGGCTTGCCACCAGGTGGTGGGGGGCTGGACTGAGGCTCTTCTCGCTCTTTTCCACCCCCCCTGACACTGGTAATATGTGGTGGGCTCGTCGCGGGTTGAGGCAGGCCTCTCCTTGCAGGATTTTACTGGCCCCCACGCTGCAACCCGCAGCATCGGGCGGCTGGTAAAATTCAGCCCAAGTTTTCACCAGACTGATATCCATCATCTTCGGAGATTTTGATTCACCAAACAGATGCACTTTGAGGAATTGAGTGGATTTGGAGTGACAAATTACACAATTACAGTGAAAGTGACTACCATACCATCTTCATCTATTCAACTTTTTGAAATGGCCATCAGAAATTCCCAATTCCTGAATATTTTCTTGCGTTCTGAAATTAGTTTTCCAGCATTTGAATAGCAATTATTGAAAAACAAATATGGATTCCTAGTAAACCTGTTTGGCGTCAACTGGAGTATCGTGTCCTGTTCTGGGTGCTGTACTTTAGGAAAGATGTCAAGACATTAAAGCACAGAAAAAATTCATGCAAACAGTTCCTGGGATGAGCAACTTCAGTTACAGACTGGAGAAGAGGGTTGAGGAGATTTGATAAAGGTATTCACTGGACAGAGTTGATAGGGGAAAACTGTTCCCATTGGCAGAAAGATCAAGAACAAAAGAGCACAGATTGAAGGTAATTGGCAAAGGAAGCAATGGTGACATGAGGAAAAACATTACCACTGAGCAAGTGGTTATCATCTGGTATGCACTGCCTCAGTGTGGTGGGTGGGTGCAGGTTCAATCAAGGCATTCAAGAGGGAATTGGATTATTATCTGAACAGGAAGAATGCGCAGGGGTACGGGGAGAAGGTGGGGAAGTGGCACTCAGTAAATTGCTGCTTTGGAAAGCCAGCGCAGACATAATGGGCCAAATGGCCTCCTTTGCTGTAATTTCCAGTCACACTGAGTACAGCATTCTGGTGATTCATTGTGTTGCCATTGATCTGCTACTGCTTATCCTTGTGTGTCAACTTTTTCTTGGTCAATCAGACATCTTGGTCACTAGTGCCAGACAGATGAGATTAACCCTAAAGACAATGCACAGGACAGGGGGTAATTTTAACTGTTCTGTCTGGATGAGGAAACGGGTGATTTATGCCTCATACATTATTCTTCTCCATTGACTTCATCAGCTTGAACCCCACAAGATCCTATTATGCTTTTTACTGCTGCTGGTGGCACCTAGAAATTTCAAAACAGTGTATCTCAAACTCCAACTGTGCAAAATTTGAAAATTCTGCTGAAGGATGAATGATACCAATCAAGGAAATTGATGAAACCAAATTAAATTATAAAATTTCCATAGCGCAAGTTTCCACAGCATGGGGCCCACATTAATTTTCAAATAAGTTTGAGCATCATTCATACTCAGCATGTATTACAGCACCACCACATGACTTTAAAGATGAATAGTTTACCACTTTGTGACAATGGGGCAATTAACCATTTACTTTATTTATAAAAAAAAAAAAAATCATCCAAAATAATGGAGACAACATTTCACTACATATGAATTAACTCATTACATTCCTGCATCCTTTTTTATGCATGTTATGCTTTACTCGAATATAAAGCCAAAATCTTCCTTCGGCAAAATTCCAATATTCCCATTATTTATCTAACTGACTGAAACAGCAAAGATATATTTCCTCTGCTGCTGGTACTTTTTCTGAGTTTAAAAATTACCTTGGTGTATAAAGAAGGCTGATTCAAATCATAACCTATTTTTCAAATTCAAGTAACCCTCTTATTTCTAACTGGTTCTCTTTTCTTTGGCCTCCTTATCTCGAGACAATGGATATGTGCCTGGAGGTGGTCAGTGGTTTGTGAAGCAGTGCCTGGAGTGGCTAAGAAGGCCAATTCTAGAGTGACAGGCTCTTCCACAGGTGCTGCAGAAAAATTTGTTTGTCGGGGCTGTTTTGCAGTTGGCTCTCCCCTTGCGCTTTTGTCTTTTTTCCTGCCAACTGCTAAGTCTCTTCGACTCGCCACACTTTAGCCCCACCTTTATGGCTGCCTGCCAGCTCTGGCAAACGCTGGCATCTGACTCCCATGACTTGTGATCAATGTCACAGGACTTCATGTCATGTTTGTAGACGTCTTTAAAGCAGAGACATGGACGGCCGGTGGGTCTGATACCAGTGGCGAGCTTGCTGTACAATGTGTCCTTGGGGATCCTGCCATCTTCCATGCAGCTCACATGGCCAAGCCATGTCGAGCGCTGCTGACTCAGTAGTGTGTGTAAGCTGGGGATGTTGGCCGCCTCAAGGACTTCTGTGTTGGAGATATGGTCCTGCCACCTGATGCCAAATATTCTCCGGAGGCAGCGAAGATGGAATGAATTGAGACGTCGCTCTTGGCTGACATACATTGTCCAGGCCTCGCTACCATAGAGCAAGGTACTGAGGACACAGGCCTGATACACTTGGACTTTTGTGTTCCGTGTCAGTGCGCCATTTTCCCACACTCTCTTGGCCAGTCTGGACATAGCAGTGGAAGCCTTACCCATGCGCTTGTTGATTTCTGCATCTAGAGACAGGTTACTGGTGATAGTTGAGCCTAGGTAGGTGAACTCTTGAACCACTTCCAGAACGTGGTCACCAATATTGATGGAGCATTTCTGACATCCTGCCCCATGATCGTTTTTCTTGAGGCTGATGGTTAGGCCAAATTCATTGCAGGCAGCTGCAAACCTGTCTATGCAACTCTGCAGGCAGTCTTCAGTGTGAGATGTTAAAGCAGCATCGTCAGCAAAGAGGAGTTCCCTGATGAGGACTTTCTGTACTTTGGACTTCGCTCTTGGACGGGCAAGGTTAAACAACCTGCCCCCTGATCTTGTGTGGAGGGAAAATCCCAAAAAGTGTGGGTGCGAGAACACAGCCCTGTTTCTCACCACTCAGGGTAGGAAAGGGGTCTGATTAGCCGCAATGTTGAATTGTGCCTTTCATATTGACATAGAATGAGGTGATAATACTTAGTAGCTTTGGTGGACGTCCAATTTTTTTCTAGCAGTCCGAAGAGACCACATCTGCTGACTAGGTCAAAGGCTGAGATCAATGAAAGCAATGTAGAGGGGCATCTGTTCACGGCATTTCTCCTGTATCTGACTAAGGGAGAACAGCATGTCAACGGTCGATCTCTGCACAAAAGCCACACTGTGCCTCAGGGTAGACGTGCTCGGCCAGCTTCTGGAGCCTGTTTAGAGCGACTGAAGCAAAGACAGTGGGTTGTAAATATCCACAGAACATAAATCAATTTAGATACAAAATGTGGAGATAAATGTGATATCAGGATTATGAAATACATATAAAATGGGTGAAGTTTGAGAAACTGTTAAATACAAATTGTGAACAGTAAACAGCAGAAACAGATACATGGCTGAGTATATTTTTTTCAAATTTAATTTAAGAATGTCAAATCATTTAGAGCTCATAGTTCTGATGAGAATGCAATAGGCTTAAACAGCTCCTTTTTTAATAAACGAACAAAACATGATTAGCTGAATCAAGGTTGTTCAATGGACCATATGTGGCCTCCAAGCTACAGCATTCTAACTGTTGAAGCCCAGGTAACAACTCAATTTGTTCTTTAAATTTCTTACCTTCTAATTTGTTCTTTGAATTTTATGGACCTTGAGTTTTGAAGTGAGCTACTCTTAGCACTGTCTTCATGTAGATGGATGAAGCCTAAATCAGATCTCCCCCCACCCCCCACCCCAACCCACCAGCTGAAGTTTAAAAATAGTATCACTTTACTGAGGTGCTGGGATTCAGTGCTGACCTGCACAAAAGTGATCATCTATTCGTGCTTGTTGCCATCCCCACTATCAGTGGTGGTTGAAAATCCAACTCTTATTTCACAAAATTGTTGTAAGATTGCCTTTTAAAAGTGATATTCCTTTTAAGAGCTTAGTATGCTAATGAGCTATGTACCAGGATCTAGTCATGTGACTCCAAACCAGAGTCACTCTGCAACTGTAACACTTGGAGTAAGGTTCTGTAAATAGTTTGCTCTGTACTGTATAATAATGCTCAGCTGTCATAAACCTGTTTGAGAACTTCAATCAACTGGCCTCCACTCATCTCATTTTATGTTGCATCAGACAACAAAGAACTCATAATGAAAATAAATTGGGTTATTTTTAGAGTCCATGTTATTTCAATTATCCCAAATCCAAACAGCAGTTTTGTTGGACTGTCGGGACTTGCCAAACACTTGTTTTCTTGGTATACAGCATTGGGCAGGAACCTCCAAGACCATATCTACAAAAAATAAAAATGTGATTATCCACTTCAAGTTCAGGATGTTTTTCTCGAGTGCTTGAAACAGCAACTCATAAATTTATCAATTCCAATTCTTCTAGAAACAAATGTTCTGTCTGATGGTTTTACATCAGATCTGAAGTGCTTGCAATTACTTTTGGAGGAAATGCTTATGCCCAATTTCTAGCAAAGGTTGCTTTGTAATTCTGTGAAGTTCTTTTATGTGAAAGAACGACACTTAATAATCCAGCACCATCAACACCTGTAATTCCAAAATCCATGATCCCCCTGTTTAAAAGAAAAGCAAAGCGGAGAATCTGGGTCTGCTTGAGTAAGAGGTGAATTTGTCAACTTGTGAATTCCTTCAGTCACCATAAGGAAATATTCACTCAAATTAAGAAATTTGAAATTTAATAATACCCAACATATGTTTACATTCAGCAATGCAAAAGCTATTGGTGAATTAAAGACATCTGTCAATAGAAAGGGTTAACTTCTTTGCATGTTAGAAGGCCCCAATAAAATACAGCCCATTTTCAGTTTCACACATGTAGGTCGCTTCATGTAATTTTAAAATGAACTTTGTGTAAAGAAAAAGAACCAAACTCCACTTCCCTTTTTTTCATCAACTTTGAGATTAAACTGCAATTTTTTTTGTTCAAGCATTTGATAGGTCTGTCCAAAATGCCATTGACAAAGAGAAAAAAAAAAATGATCAGTCACTTTTCTTTACCTTTTAAGCATGGTCAATCACAACTTCAAAGGATGCTGTCAATTTGCTAACAGCTATCACACTCCTGTATAACCAAGATTATTAATCTCCTCTCTCATTCCATTTAAGATTACCCAAACTTTTAAAAACAATATTTACACTCTCCAACACTCAAACTCCAAATGCTTGCATTCTATTCAACATTAACTCTTTATCTACTCCAAATCATTAAGCATTTAAGAAATTCAAGAATGTGTTTTTTTTTGTGCTGGTCTCACAGCTGGAATTCGAAACCTCCATATAATTTACAATAACCAAAATTTCACCAGTCAAGTCTAGTTTTCACAATTTTATAGGTTATTTTAGCTTAATAACTCCCATTTAATTCAAACAAACTTATTTTACCAGTTCTGTATTGTATTACATTTATCAAAATATCACATGCATACAAAAATCCAGTAAATTACATTTTTTTTTTCTTCAGGCAGTTTTCCAAATGACTAATTATATTCACAATTTTTTTTTTTCTAAAGATAAACATTAACCTTCACAGCTAAACAAAACCTTTAACATTCTTACACATTGAAAAGGAGGGTGGAGAGCAACAGTGGCAGTCACCATTACATCTGCTGCATAGCCCTTGGGCCAGTCTGCCACTGTTGTGGTGCCCACTAATGGACCACTTCAATATGAAGTGGGAGCACCCTTTTGTCCTGATAAAATGTCAAGTTATCCTTTAATGTAAAGTCTCCTCTTTGGCTGCCTGGATTGATTTAATTCAAGGTTCCTCACCCTGCACCCTGACGCAATCTAAAAGGATTGTCACTTTGAATTTTATTAATCTGTTACTGCAAAGCCATGGATGATTCCCAAACTTCTAAGGCAATCATGAACTTCTTGGCTAGCTGATCTGCCTTGCCATTCTCATTGCTCCAAGAGGCAATTTTACAATGGGCTTTGACCGCCCCTGAGGGCTTTTGCTTTCTCCCAGTCTCTGCCAGAATCCATTGGATAACCCTGCAGAAGGCAACACTTGGTCAGCCACAGAAGTAAATCCTATTTTATTCCACATTACTTGTTTGTTGAAACCTGAGGGGGTAGTAGGGAGTCAGTTACAAAAACAGGTCTCAAACTTGCATAACCAAATTAAGAAAACAGTGCTTTATAAATGTTTAAATTGATTTTAAACAAGACCACACATTTTTAATTTAAACTGCCTAAAGCAATAGCAGTTTTAACTGGAATCTTATTAAAACAATGACCTCCCTTGAAGTATTAATTAATTTACAACCAGACAACTTCCTCCAATTGCAACTTAAGAGCTGTAACTGAAAACAAACATCACCAGGCACATTTTTAAGAGACTGTCAAGGTTACATTTAATTATTAAAAAAAAAAGTTGTGCTGTTAACAGTTGCAGGAATAAACATCAGTCAAAATAAATCCACACCATTGCCTTTAACAAATGCAATTCTGTGTGCACAATCTTAAATTGAAATGAACATACTCAACAAACATATTCACACTTTCATGTACCCTAAAACTATTTGAATTCTTGTAATAGGTTACAACCTTTAAAATTCAGTCCATAAAATTTGGAACTTTATCAGTGCAGTGTTATGAAAACGGCAGCCTTTCAACATGAAAGTGCTGCCACTGAGCCCCCGCGATATTACGCACGGGGGCTCATTTTAAATAGAGGGGGCAGAGCAGGAGTCCCCCGTGACGTAGAGGCGGTGGCTACCGCATCCCCGGCAACAACGTCTGGTGTCACTGCATCGGAGCCATTTTTAAAGGGCTTCAAGCCCTCTACTTGCACTTAAGTTTTTAAATGCATTGCAATAAAATGTTATGCACATTTCCAATCCCCTCTACCATCACCTCAATGAATAATCTATGTATTTATCCTACCCCCCAAAAACATTGAATTTTCCACCACAAACTCTTCTTTCTCCACCCCCCAGCTTTCTTTTCTTTAACCTTCAACCCTTCCCACCATTCCCTCACCCAATCGCATTCATTTTTGCCACTTCACCCCCACCGCCCTGATAATTTTACTTTCCCCCCCCCCCCCCCACCAGTTTGTCACCTCAGAACTTGTATGGTGTTCTGAAGGTGCGCAAGTTGCCTTCGGCCATCAAATCAGTGTGGGGTGGCCACCGCCAGCAGGTATGCTTATCTGCATCTAATTTTTGTTAACTTAATATTTAGATGAAGGCCCCGCTGTCAAGTGGCGGAGGGGCCACACCGAGCCTCCCCCCCCTGCTGCCAGTAATATGCAGCGGGCCCTTCTCATCATCGGGGGTCAAGGTGGGCCTCTCCCTGCAGACTTTTACCAGACCCCTGTTGCAACCCATGGTGTTGAGGGGCTGGTAAAATTCAGCCCCATGTAGTATTCCCAAGTTGAGGCCAAAGAATACACACACACTTCAAATCAGTTCAAAACCCAAAGCAGGACTCAAAATATCTCAAACAATACACTTGTTTTCTCCATGTATGTATAAACATATAACACATGTAAACAGCATAAATACATTGATTTAAAATGCATCCAACATCAAAGACAAAACTACAGAGTTAATATGCTTTTAGCTCTGAAAAGAGAAGATCTGACACTGAAGGAAAACATCTAACCGATACATTTTTAAGAGACTTTCAAACAAAAGAAATGCTGAAGAAAGCAGCTTTTAACTTTTTCTTTTCCCTAACCCTTTTTGTTGCACCTCAAGTGTCCAACCCAAAGTTTTTTTTTGCAACTTTCACAGCATTTGTCTATGAAAGGATTGATGTTAACCACTCCTCCTCCTTCTGTTACGACCAGGGTGGGAGTAATGCACTGTTAATTCAGTCCCACGACTCCATAGGTCATAGCATATTAGTAAAGTTTCCCACCTACTGGAAAATAGCCAAATTAAACACACTATTTCTTCCCCAGAATAAAGCGCACCAAACCAGGTTTCTTTTAACAACAGAATTAACTAATTATGAATAAACTAAGTCTTAAACAATAATGTGATAACTCTATGGCCTGAATTTTATTTGCGTGACCTCTGCAGCGAGGCCACATTCAGTGGCCGCCACTGAGTCCCCTGCTCGGGTCTGCAAAAAAAAAAAACCCGATCCACCCAAGTCCTTTTTTTTTTCCTGTGCCTGACCCGACCCAACCATCAGTTAACTCACCTTTCGTTTTTCACTTTGTTGCTGATCTGCACGTGCTTAAAATAACTAACAAAACCACCAAGTCAAAATTGCATTAACAATGGAGCCACTTACCTGTGATGGAACATGTTTGACCCGGCCTGACCCAAGCCCAAAAGCCAGACCTGGATGTGCGACCCGACCCAAACCTGACACATGTCATTGGGTCCCGTCGGGTAGCAGGCTTTTACCCTGTGATACTACATGTGGGGGGCTCATTAGCATCACTGTGACCACCCCCCCCCCCAACCCCGAATATTACGTGGGGAGAGGTGGGACATACAGCGCAGAGAGGAACCTTTTGACAGCTGTGCAGCAGGTACTGGGGCCCTATTTAAAGCGCCTCAGCACCTGCTTCCTGACAGCTGCCGAATAAATACTTACCTCACTGTTGAAGAGTGGGACTGCTGTCAATCTGGCAGCAAAGTAGAAAGTGCTGGAGAAACTAAACAGGTCAGGCAGCATCTGTGGAGCGAGAAGCAGAGTTAACTTGTCCAAGGTCACAGACCTGAAAGTTAACTCTGCTTTTCTCTCCACAGATGCTGCCTGACCTGCTGAGTTTCCCCAGCACTTTACGCTTTGCCACATACTTACCCTGCTGTGTCCCAGTCTCCTGTGAAGTTGCGATCCTCTTCTCCCACTCAAGTGTTACATTGCTTCTTGTGGGCATGCTGCATCTGGGTGAATAACCTTAATTTCGCATATTCCAGGATGTGAGACTTAAATGTACCTTAAAAGGCAAATACACAACAGAAATAAAACTAATTGAAGAATGGGCTTCTAATCATCTGAAAAGCCGCAGACGAATATGCAGTTGGAATCTCTAATCATTTTTCTGCTAACTGTTGTGAAAGGACACGTAATGATTTTTGTAAAAATAACCCAGGAAAATATGTTAATATTCTAGCTGCATTGCCAAGTAAAAATATTACACCAATAACTACGATCAGCTGCTGAAGAAGCAATGTGTTCGTGAACATGTATCAATGTGTAATAGATGAAAAAACCATAACAGCACAGATTTCCTCACTAGTCCTGCATTGGTTTTCAAACAGGTGCATGACAAATCTTGCAGCCAGAAGCTAGAGCAGTTACACGGTGGAGTCACCTTCTGCATTTAAAGGACCACACCAAAAGCCGAGGATAGCAGAGGGGTACTCTAAGGTGGCCCCAAAGTTGAGCGAAGCCTCCCTGCTCAATCTCCTCCAGGCTGTGCAGGAAAGGCGGGAGGTTCTTTTCCCCTGCAATGGTAAGAGGCTCTCCCACCAGAAAAATGCAGCCTGGCTGGAGATGGCAGAGGAGGTGAGTAGGCGTGGGGCCATCCAGCATCAAAGGGTCCAATGCCAGGAAAGGATGAAAGAGCACTCCCTCAGCCAGCGGGGGCCCTCTAGGCCTTGTGTGCACAAGGTACAAGCGCCAAAGTCATCCCCAGCCAAAGAGCAATCAGATCAGCAGCCTTCCCCCAGTCAGGCTACTAGTGCAGAGGTTGCACTGAGAAGGGGCACTCGCAAGCGTTTACAGAGAACACACTGATACAAATGGGAATGCATGGGTGTCACAGCAATGTAAATACATCTTTCACTAAATGTTCCTCACCATGTGTGTCCTTTTCTCATGTGTGCCAGCGTGTAGCACCAATGTCACATCCCTTTGCACCGTTGGCCCTTCAGGAGAGCCAATGTATGCAATATCATTGCCATGCCACCAACACTCTAGCGTCTCCATGGATGCAGTGACATGGACATTGGCTCAGTCAGTTGCTGCCTCAAATGGTTTACGCAGAGGTGCTGCAGATGTGGACAATGCACAGCAGGTGAGTGAAGGTGATGTGTGGCTCGCAGAGCTCATGTCAGTTCCTATGGAGCAGACAGCCTTTGTTTGAAAAGCTACTGCTGTACATTCCTAGCTCACTGCTAGCCCTGCATGCAAAGCCTGGGTGCCATCTGCCCTCCATGCATCCTCGTAGTCTGACAAGGAATCCTGTTGACATCGCTCCTCATTATGCCAGGCCTGCCCCCGAATTGGGTGCATAGTTGTGCAGAGCACAGCGAGCAGCAAAGAAAGAAGCTGGCCTTTTTGGCCTGCAGTACAGGGCATCACCCTATCTATCCAGGCATTGGAAGCGCTTTTTCGTCACGCCGATCCCCTGCTCAATGCTGGCTCTTGTAACTCAGTGGATGGTGTTCTATCTCTCCTCTGCAGTAGTGGTAGGGTCTTTCACTGGTGTCAGGAGCCATGCCTGCAAAGAATAGCCCTTGTCTCTAAGACGCCATCCCTCCATCTGAGCCAGTTCAGTGAACAGTGGTGACAGCTGGGACTGGCGCAGTGCCCAGGTATCATGGCAGCTGCCTGAGAAGCGGTCACAGATTTGCATGTAGCATCTCCGGTGATCACAACAGCTGCACCTAGATTGAGAGGATTCCTTTCATGATAATATGCTAGCCTGGTGGGAGGCCTGATGGCCACATGGGTGCAGTCTATGAACCCTAAAACCTATAGTATTCTGGCAATGGTGCTGAAATCGATGGCCATCTGGGCCTGGCTGTGAAAGTCCGTCCTGAAGCGTACATACTCACTGGCTGTCAGGGCGTCGGTGACCTCCCTGATGCAGCGGTGCACTGCTGCCTGTGTGACCCCACAAAGGTCTCCAGTGGGCCCCTGAAATGCTGCAGAGGCATCAAGCTTAAGAGCCGCTGCCACTATGAGGACCGCAGGCATAGGACATCCACTGAAGCCCATGAGCTGCAGGACATCTTTGAGCAGGGCACAGATGTGTCAACACCCTCTCTACATGCACAATCATCTGACACTGGTGCTCTGACATCTGATGGCATGTCATGTGGAGCCTGTAGATGCCCAGCGACCGTAATGACGAGCTTCCCTTGGGGGCTGCTGATCACAACCAGGGGCCTCCACGTGGACCGCACCTGCCTGTTGATTTTGCCTCCAGCACAAACAGATCTTCAG
Source organism: Heterodontus francisci (assembly GCF_036365525.1). Lineage (NCBI taxonomy): Eukaryota > Metazoa > Chordata > Chondrichthyes > Heterodontiformes > Heterodontidae > Heterodontus > Heterodontus francisci. Next base: position 94,652,976 of record NC_090377.1, on the reverse strand, counting down.
GACAAGTGGATCCACAATGTAGGATGAGCCGCACCCATTTCCATGTGATAAATAAATCTGAAGCCTTCATTTATTTGAAGGTTCCTAACTGGACAGGGATTGGTGTTGACGGGTGCATCAGGTGTTAACATGGATCAACTATATGGTGTGACATGGCATTGCCCATCTTGACTGACACACAGATTGGCACAGCACGACCACATAAAAATCCTACCAGATACATCAATTGCCCCCATCATCCATATAACCTTAACGGTCCTACACTTTCTGGCACCCTTCTCACACACCGCATGACTAGAGTGCCATTGCTCCTTTTACAAACACAAACAAGTGCAGAGCATACACTTTACAGAGGGAGGGTACACAGTACCTCCCTTCATGCCTGCAGAGCTTTCCCTCCAGTCATCCCAGACCCCCCCTCCCTGCTCCCTTCCAGAATGCGGGCCTCTCCCCGCAGATTTTTACCGGCCCCCACACCGCGACTCGTGGCATCGAGGAGCTGGTAGAATTCAGCCCAATATGTCAAAAGGTTCTTTTCCGACTTATCTTTCCTAATCCTCATGCACACACATACATTCAAAAAAATGGTTAACTGGTTTTAAAAGGATGTTTTCAGATTATAACTGTTTCTTAGGAATAATAAAATAACTGGGTAGTAACAGTCTGGTGGGATATTTCGAGGTCGGTGAAGTGTCCCAGAGTCGAATAGCCAGATGCCACCCGAAGTCTCTCCAGGTGAGGTTATTGAACAGTCTGTGATGGATCGGCGTTCAAGGCAATTCGTCTGCAGCAGGTGTCACACAGATCTTCCAGCAAAGGGCGTAGCAACAAGTCTGCTTGTTTTGAAGTAGCAGTCTAGCAGCTGAAGATTTCTTGAGCTTACAGGATCTCCCAAAACATAAGAGACAACAGCAATCACTCCTGAGGCAGAGACTTTTCAGAGATTGGAGGCAATAGGAATTTGCTACCATTTAAAATGCAGGGCTTCCTCTCCGCAAAGGAGCCTTTCTCCACAGAGCAGCAACTCCTCGTTTCCTGGGTCTTTTCCTCTGCAGGGGTCTTTTTCTTTCTCTAGGCAGATCACAGCCACCACCTCAAATGTAGAATTCCTTTTTACAAGAGAGGCAGATCTTTATCAGTGAGAGTTCTTTTCTGTGGTCTGCAAACACAGGTCCCAGCCAGGTCACTGCAAAACTGAAACTAAAACCCACAATAAGTCATGCGATAGTCCTAAAACTTCCTGTCATTTCCCTGTTGAGCTGCTTGGAACAGGTGTCTTGCAGTTTCTCCCACTCAGTTCACAATTCCAAGTTTCAGCATTCAATGTTCAGAGAAAAATCCTTTTTTTCAGTCTTCTAAAGCACACAGAATTCTTAGCTTAAATAAAAAAAAAAAGCTCTTGTGACACTGTGCTTCATCTTTTAACATTTAATTCTCAATCTGCATATTGACATCAACCTCACACGAAGGGCGGAATCTTAACATATTTAAAAACAATTGTGGGTCAGTACCATTTCCGGGTTCTGACTGCGCACTTGCTCCCAGCCCACTGCCAGCATGATCTTATGCGAGGCGACCTCCTAACTGGCTTTGAAAGGATGGCAGCCCCATCAGTAAAGGTGGGCACTGCCGCTATATGAGGGGGAACACAAAGGCGCCTCAAGATGGAGGTTTCTACTTTTTTAAAAACAAGCTGTCGCCCGCTGATTCCTGCACCTCCAGTGGGGTGGGGGAGGGATGGGGGAAGTAAAGGAGACCTTGCAGGACCCCTGACCTGTCACCGGTAAGCCGCCTCCATTTGCTGGTGGGAAGATGCCGCTGGCATCCCAATCTGCTCCGAAGTGAGGCCCTTAAACATTTAGATTGGCTATCCACTGCTGCTGGATGTGTAGCCACTGCTTGTTTCACCCTGCCTCTGGAAAATCGGACAAAAGATAGGAATGCGTCAGCCTGCTGTCCTGATGCCCTCACATCCTACTTTCCTCTCAGTCCCACCTTCGAAGCCACTCGGCGGGACCAGTAAGATTCCACCTAAAGCCTGCCATCCCTTATTTTTTAAATTCAAAATTGTGAGTCTGTGTGAGGATATCTCTTGCTACATTAAATAATCCACCCTGTGAGTCGAACTGTGAACTCACCACAGTACCATCCCTGCACTATTGCACAGGTTTCTGATGACGCAAAAACCCATTAACAGGTAAGTACATCATCCGAAACACATTGACGTACACAGATACTGGGCTGAAATTTATAATCCCGCCGCTAAAATTGGCGGGGGACAAAAACAATCGGGGAGCCGCCACACTATTAAGCAGCTTATTTAAATGGCCAGGGCAGCCCCCCCACCCCCACAATAACGTGGAGGGGGACAGGCTGGCCGTCCCCACCAATGGCGTCAGCTGCCTCTGCGTGGGCGCTGGCGCCACTTTTAAAGGGCTTTGAGCCCTACCATTACATTTAAATATTTAAAGAAACAGTGAGTAAAAAGATAAATGCATTTATTTTGCCCCTGTCCCCCCCCCCACCCCCAACCAATAACCATAGAATTAGTTACTTGCTCTCTCCCCCCACAAAACACTTATCTTGCCCACCTGACCTCCCCACCCCACCCCCCCACCAACAAGTGCATAAACTTTAACCTAAAACCCTTCCCACCATCCTCTACCCCAATAATGTTTATATGACCTTGCTCCCCACCCCCACCCTGAGAAACTTACCCCCTCTTTTCCACACCCCCCCCCCTCCCCCCCCCCAAGCAACCAGTGTTCCGCCTCGTTTCCCCAAACGGGGTTCTGTAGGCACGGGTGTACCGGCCAGCAGCACAAAGATTGCACCAGGACAGATGGTGGGAGTGCAAGTGCAATTGATTCATTGATTTTAATTTATTTAAATGGTGTTCTCGCCGCTGAGTGGCAGGGGGGCTGCCACTGCCAGCAATATCAGGCCGGGCCTTCCCGGCAATGGGGTGCGTGGAAGCCCTCTCCCGAAGGCATTTTCTGGCCCCCCCCCCCCCCCCCCCACCACGACCCCTGACGTCAGGGGATCTGTTAAAATTCAGCTCACTTTGTACAAAACTGCGCTTCAAGTCCCCATGTTAGTGCATCAGAATGAGTAATTTATGAGATTATGGTACTCAAAGACTAGAGGTAGCCTTTTATAAAGTAGATACATTTTATTAGTTATGAAAGAAGCTACAATACGAGACGTAGAGTTAAAATATACAGATTATACTTATGGCTTAGTAAAACAAGACATACAACCTGTTAATGTCCACAAGGTTTTGGACTGATCAATATCGAATGACCTTGGGGGTAACATGAGCTTTTTCAGTCTTGCTTTGAGAATGTTCTGACTAAACCTGGCTTTATGTCTTCCTTAAATACATTAAATCACTCATTGTATAATGGGAACGTGAGCCTGCTTTTGTTCCTGTATGTTAATGGATTTCAATGTTTCCCCAAGCAAAGCCATCTGCTGACTCCAGCACATTGAAAATTAGGCAGACACCACGATTCCTGTGCTATGATCCCATGACTTAGATGATACATAACAGTAGACAAAATGTCTTCTGACAAAGGTGTACAAGGACACTTGCAAAAACTGTTGACTATCACAACTTTGAATCTAAAAGGTTAATTCTACTGAAAAGCCTGTGAAATTTAATTTTCTTACCACATGGCTCTCTTTTCAGGCTGGCAAAATAAATGCCACATCAATGACTCCTTCAAGCCTGTTCTTCAATTTCAGTAAATCTATGATGAAACATGGAACAGCTTAGGTGTAGTATAATTCATATTTGAGGTAAGTAAAAATGAGAGACGTCTCTTTAACTGTTAAATTTCTTGGCCAGGTGCTTAATACCACCAGTACCAGGAGTCGCTTGCATTTACCACATGAAAATCTGTCTCCCTTTGTTTTAGTTTCCCTCAGGTATACAACTACAAACCTCTATGGAGAATAGTTGGTGGTCTGTGAGTGGAGAGAGAAGGGGTTTTGAACTGAAACCTGAAGGGCCATTTTAATCCTACCTGCCGGCTTCAAAGCTGAATTGAATTTTCCTATAATTTGACCTCAATATATCTATGAAGCTACTGTGTTGGATTCCTAAGTGTCTGAACCACTTATAAAACAATTCATGATCTCAAGGAGCACCTTTGCGATCTAATCATTATTCAATGTCAATTATGAAACCTTCCAACTGCTGGATAGAGGGAAATTGCCATATCAATATTCTAAGGCAAATAACAGTACCCAGACCATTTTTCAGTAACCCTTGTAAATACCTACAAAGAAAACAAATAGAATTTCTTTTGTGGTATGCCTGAAGCAGCAAGTTGCAATCCATGTATTAAGTGATAAGGGAAGAGAAGCTAAATTATATCACCACTAGTTCCATTTGGATTCTGGGAGACTGGCGTCTATGTGCAGTTTTCCAGATTTACATGATTAATCAGGCTCTTGTAAACCATGTGGCAGAATTTTAGGCTCAGTTTTTAGTGAGTCTAAATTCTGCCACTGAGCTAAGAAACCTGGATGTAACAATATAAATACAGGGAGTTGGCTCATTGACACTGGAATCTGAGCAAAATGATCAGCAGTATAAAAATGGCTTACAGCTGACTCTTTGGCACATTGTACAAGTAGCAGTATAATTCTCACATCAAGTCCTGGCCCATCTTGGGACCCAAGTGGTGCAAGACCTTCTCCAGTATAAACTGGGTTAGCAACTGTTCAGGTCTGCTGGAGTCCTTGAAACCTTACTATGAGTTGTTTTAAATGTTCAGAGACTGTGGATCTCCCTTGCCATGTTCTCAAAACATTTAGATTCTAGCCATCTGAATGGCCTTTTTGGGTATACATGTCAGCGTACATGGGTGGAATAATACCAACCTGAACCAGGCACTGTAAATTAAGTCTCAGGCTGGTAGCTGCAGTACAAATGAACATTAAAGCACTGCCCCAGGACATTTGCAACATCAAATCTAAATCTCTGCACAAGAATTGACCACTCTGTTTTGTACCATTTACTTATTTCACCCAAAGCATATGTCTTTTAAGCCAATGCTCTTTCAGCTGCACCAAATTCAAGTGATTCCCTCCCATAAACCACGATAGAAATTTCTGTTAGAAAGTACTTAACAGGTTGTGATATGTGAGTTTATTATTGGGACTTCATAATAACTATTATACTAGAAGGGAATTTCCCCCCCCCCCCCCCTCAAAGGATGCTATAATTTCATTTTTCAAAACCTATGTGAACTGTTCTATGAGTTAGAGAATGTCAGAAAACAATTGTGTCCAATAGATACACTACTGAAGCAGAAAAGAATCTGATGAAATGTTGTTCCTGCATTACCTGAGCTTCTTTAAAACCTTAATGACATCTGATTAGGGAAGATTTCAGTTACCTTTCAAATTTGAAGTTTTCAATGCCCAATGCCTGTATTTTACAACGATGTGTTAAACCATGAAACAAAACTATATACAACCTGGTAAATCACAGTTGGAAATAAGTTTTTGGTTTAATGCTACAGTCTACGACATGGGATGCTAAATACTTCAAGTGCTCTGCCATAAACATCAGAAATTCTCCAGCTTCGACAATAGGGCACCTCACTGTGCCTCCAGCTGAACAAATCCCCAGAAATGACAACTTTTCTATTGAGTAAAAAGGTTATTGACTGGAAATTGAATTGAGGTGTAAAATGGGCGCCTAAATGTTCACTATGACAGGCGAAGTCTATGTGCTCATTCCAAGCTGAAAGTGTGCCACCCGCCATATTGTTAAATGCTCCTCCATAGGCATGTGTCCCGGATACCTGAAACAGGCATACTAACTACGAGGGACACCATAAAACAACACCTTGTACTTATATATTTAATGTAGAAAAGAAACCTGATGCAATTCACAGAAGTGCAATCAGATAACAATTGATACTGAGCCAAAAATGGAGATATTAGGAGGGGTGACTAAAACCTTTGTCAAAGACGTATATGTAAAAGAGAAAAGAAGGCATAGAGGTTTAGGAAGGGAATTCCAGAACTAGATGGCTGACTTCATGAAGACATAAAGATTAGTGGAATAAGCAGAAAGGTGGCAGATGCAATTTGATGTCAATAAATTTGAGATAATAGATTTTGCCACTCATGCTGGGATGCTGCAGTCCGCAGCTGTGCTTTCCAACCCAGAGCTGCTTAAGGTTATCCGCCAAGGCCATCTGCAGTCTCTGCCATTGAAAGTCAGCAACCTTCCAGCAACCATGCTGTAGGCACTGGGGTAATACTGCATTAAGAGCACCAGGCCAGGCAAATCCACATGGAAAACCAGAACTGAGGGAATGCACAAGGGTGAATAACTCTTGGCGATTAATTCACCTCCTGATTCCCCAGTGCCTGTCCACCATCTACAAGGCACAAGTCAGGAGTGTGATGGAATACTCTCCACTTGTCTGGATGGATGCAGCTCCAACACTAATGAAGCTCAACACCATCCAGGATAAAGCAGCCCACTTGATTGGCACCCCATTCATCACCTTTTAATATTCACTCCCTTTGCCACCGATGTGCAGTGGCAACAGTGTGTACCATATACAAGATGCACTGCAGCAATGCACCAAGCCACCTTCGACAGAACCTTCCAACCCCCCCCCCCCCCCAACTACTACCACCTAGAAGGACAAGTGCAGCAGATGCATGGGAACACATCTGCAAGTTCCCCTCCAAGTCACACACCATCCTGACTTGGAACTATATCGCTGTGCCTTCACTCTCGCTGGGTCAAAATCCTGGAACTCCCTTCCGAATAGCACTGTGGGTGTACCTACATGACGAGGACTGCAGCAGTTCGAGAAGGCAGCTCACCTCCACCTTCTCCAGGGCAATTAGGGATGGGCAATAAATGCTGACCTAGCCAGCAACGCCCACATCCATGAGCAAAGAATAAAAAAATGACTTCTGCATGAAATATTGTATGATTTAATTCATAAAATTTGGATTGGAATATTTATTTTCTGGTCGCTTTTAGTTTTGTATTGTGGCCACATTGTGAAGGCCAGTGACAGAGGGAAGGTAAGGTGTGGGAGTGTTGATGGATAGGGAGTTGGGCTGTGGTTATTGGCATCACACTCAGATGAGTTCTTCGTGGACAGCTTAGCCAGCAAGGGTTCTCTGGGTTGCCTCTTTCCTTCCTCTTCCTCCTCCTCCTTCCTACTCCTCCTACTTGTGCCACTGCTCCTTAGCTGCTTGCTCTATAGCTGGTGGCCAAGCCTGTGTTCCCTTATGATGGTAAGGTTATGCAGCAGACGCCAGGAATCTTGAGACCCACTCTGCTGAGTAATGCAGGGCTTCTCCAGAGCAGCCCAGGCACCAGGTATTGTCTCAGCATGCCAAAGGTCTGTTCTGTGACATTTCGTGTGACAGTATGGCTTCGATTATATGCATGCTGTGCACGTATGCGTAGATTGTGCACCAGAGTCATCAGCCATGTACTCAGTGGATAGCCCTCATTGTCCAGTAGCCACCCTTTGGTTTGCTGTGATCACTCAAATGCAGTTGGCACAGTGGGTTGCCATAGAATGAAGCCATCATGACTGCCACCAGGATAGAGGGCATTGATCAGCATGATTTGCTGTCTATGATCACACATCAGTTGGACATTGTGGGAGTGGAATCCCTTTCGATTGGAGTATAGGGCAGAGTTGGCATGCTTGCAGTCAATGCCAGCCTGTACCATGAGCCTGCGATCCTAGTGAAACTGTATGTTTGCTTGTCTGTGGCAAGAGAGAATGAAATGAACATAGCATTTGAATAGAGAGCCTATGTGATCTCCCTTATGCAATGCTGGAAGGCAAACTGTAAAATGTTGCAAATATCTCCAGCTCTACTCTAGAAGGAGTCAGACATATAAAAGTTCACGACCACAGTTACCTTCACAACCATTGGCAATGCAGTCCTTACCCTACTCTGATGTTGCAGTTTGGCAGCAGCAGGTGGCAGATTTCAGCAAAAATGTCCTTACTGAAGTGCAAATGTATCAGACATTATTCCTTGCTGAAGTTCACTTGGTCCAAATATGGCCTCCTGATGAAAGCCTTTCTCCTGAGCCTCTTCCTCCCTCTTCTAGCTGCTCGTCATGCTCTGTATAGCCTCTGTTCATTGTCCAAGTTATGCTAGATTCCCACAGGAATGTCTACTAGTCTGGGAGCAACAGACTTTTGCAGAAGCCTTGAAGTCAGCAAAAAGTACTTCACAACTGCAACACCACTCCCTGTAGACTTTGCATCTTCAACCAAGTATAGAAAGCCCCAAACACTTGTAGAATCTTAGCAAGAGTCAGAAGAAATCAACCAGCAAATAACCTGTAAGTAGTCATTAATCTCTTTAAATAGTTCTATTGTAAGGTCACAGACATGAAACATTAACACTGATTCTCTCTCCAAGTGTTTTTCTATTTTTATTTCTTTAAATATTGTTGGTGGGAGATCCTTCCTGCTACAGATAACTTCTCACAGCTGAACAAGCTCAGAGAAAATGTTAGCTGGAGCATTGAGCTCCAAATCAACATTGCACATTGAATAAAATCATAATCTGATGCCTGATCTGCATACTTCCAGATGTTAACCGTGAACATGCTAACGCACTCATCATTTAACGTGATTCTGGTCCACATGTGTGCTTGTGCAGTGCGGCACCATTTTGGAGATCTTAAAGTACTGGTAGCACCCAAAAAGCAGGTGCAACCAAGCCCAATTATTTGCCCAGGACATTTTCCACAAAGGACACAAAATAACGCTTGGGAATGGGGATGCTGCCTGATTTCCCTCCCTCCCACCCTGCTCATTTGCTGATGAGGAATTGTGGCCAATTATGCCACTCCTATTGCATGTTTAACAATAATAAAATATACAGTCAGGTCAGATGTTGCTTATCAGAAGAGTTTACAGATAACTGATTGCATTGTTATTCTAATATTGTACTAAATGAATGATATTAATTCAGCAGAGAACTTGATGCACAATACAAGAGACAATTATACATCTCGAAAGAGTAAGAGGCCCAGCTGAGTTATCAGTCAATTAGATAAGTGGCATACAGCTTCAACACGGAAATGTTTATCCAATGAATTTCCTCAACTACTCGCAAAAAAGTTTAGAAGCACACTGCAATTATTTCAGAGTCCAGAAAAAAATATGAAAAATGAAGAAAAGTGAGCTTCTACATCTTTACAAAGCTGGCAGTTTGGGCTAATCACAGGCTAAAACAATGTTTCCGTTTAAGACCCTAACTTGACCACCTGGAGGCTCTTTAGCCTTTTTACACTTGTGTCCAAATTTATGTTCTCTGGCAGTGCAATCAGTGTAAACTATCCACACAATCAATTGACTTTTAGTTACTGTCATTTAAACATTGTCAGAGTGATTCCCCCTGGACACTGACAGAGGTAAAGATCCTCCAGGTGGCCAAGATGGGGTCGTAAGCTGAAACACTGCTCTAGCCTATGGTTAGCACAAGACGTCATCTTGGAAAATGTGTTGAAGCTCACTAGGAATGGCTGTTCAGAGGATTGTTAAGTGATTGACAATTAAGTTGTCTGCTAGTGCTCATTAAAGAGGCTGAGTGGTATTTTGTTGGTGAGCGTTTCAATTGATGCTCTCTTCTAACAACACGAGCTGAACAGTAGTAAGCAAATTATTGCTGAGGATTACAAAGTGCTTATTAAAGGTATGCTTGGTTTTCACTGGTCACTTGCTGCTGGAGGTTTGGTGAGGACTTTTGAGACAAATAACGAGACTTTATGGGATGCATTGCGAGACTTCGCCAATACTCTTATCAACGTTTATTCTGAAAATTCTCTGAGAACTTCACCTAAAGAGGGTGAGTGCTGAGCTGCTGTGCCTTATTGGACACCTTATAAAATTCACCAGGAAAAAGGAGTGCTTGGTCATAAGCACCTTGCTTGGGGTCCCTGTTGGTCAGGTAAGTCTGGAGGAAGATTCGGACTAGGCAGAACAGCACCAGCTGCTGCAGGGGAGATGAACAGGAGGGCAGGGTCCCCCTTGTGCTACAAGACACTCCTCCTCTGGACCTCTAGCAGTGCTGCTTCCAAGAAACTGTGTACCTCATGTTATATTCCAGCAAACCAGCTGATGAAGGATAGAACTGGAGCCAATCTTTTTACACATTTATATATTTATTTAGAGTTTCACATTACAGGCATACACATCCGAACCCATCAACCACAGTTGTAGTTTGTGTCTATTTATAGGTGTTACGGCCAGGGAGAAAGGTGTCTAGGGGTCCTTTTCAACCTTCACCTGGTCTTACTGTAACAGAATTTAATTTTAAACACACCATGTCTTGAGCTCCCCCTTGGTGAATCCTTGTTCACCGCTGTCCAATTATAAGATAAAGAAATGAGCACAACAGGCTTTCTTAGGTTTAAAGAAGAAAGTGACATTTATTAAAACTTAAACTGTAATTTGGTTAACGCCTATAGATACATGCCGTGCCCCATGCTAACATGCATATGCGATATTCACATGCAAATAAAGACAGAAAAGAGCAGAAGAAAAATAAAGTGGAGAGGTTTGGCAATCTCTGAAGAGGGGTTTTTGATACTGTGCTTCGAGTTAGCTGTAGTCCTTGCATGTAGGTAGATCTTGCTTTTTGTTGGAGCCCAGTATTATTCTTAAACCTTGTTCACTGTTGGAAACTTTTCTCTCTCGGGGTTCATATGTCTTCAATGGGTCTTCAGTTCCATCAAAAAGAGATGAACAGACAGGAGAGAGATGTTCTCAGTCCAGGAGCTAGGAGCTTTCTGTCTTCAAACACTTTCTCCAATTTAAAACTCCCCTAGTTGGCCAGCAGGTGGTCACTTGACTGACTGGTTTGACCAGGTCTCTTCTGTGTATTGGGGAACAGGGACTAGTTCCTTTGTTCCAACACTGTCTGCTAATATGCAAAAAAAAATGTCTTTCCAGCCAGGGGCTTGGAAATCCCTTGTAATAGGCCTTCTTTTCTTCCCAGCAACAATTTTAAAATTTAATGTCCATGTGGCAAAATATATGTGCCTCATTCTTGTCAGGTGAGAGCCTGCATGACACCTCCACACCCAGGGGAATGAAATGCAATTTGGAAAAAAAACGCGCATTTCATTACAAGGTTTGAGAGAAATGTAAAATACAGAAAGAAAAAACATGCATTTATCTCATTAATTTCCATTCATTCATAACTCTTAAAGCTTATTAAAATTGTCTTTCCTGGGTGCCAGTTCTGCTTTAATTTCCTCTTTTTGGCATCCCAGTAACCATGTGGTTCTCTGGGAATGCTTTTCTTCAGTTTGCCCATTGCCATGACTACCTAGGGTCTTGGTTTCTGCTGAGGCAATTTTTTTTTCCCCAGGAGAATTAGTGGTGGGCAGGTCTATCCTGAACTCGCTTTTAATTCTTTGAGTCATGCAAAGGCTTTTGACTTCAGGTGCCATGTGGTTCTTTGAGGAAGCTTTTTTTCAGGAGAGATAGTAATGGGTGGATCTATCCTGAACTCTCTTTCAGTGCTTTGCTGAGTCATAGCAAGGCTTTTGACTTCAGGGGATGGGTGGTTCCCTTTTCCTCTGACTGTGGGGGAGGATTCATGTTGATCTCCCATTTGTTCTCTGGGACATTCCTGCCTGCAGGTATGTGTGCAGAATTGACTACACTTTCCTGTGGCACTTCAACTAAGTGAGGCATCACCCTCATGGTTTCTGTACCCCCTAACGGTCTCTCTTTGTCTCGGCAGGATCCTGTAAATGCTGTTAGCAACTTTGGTGGGATGTTTCCAGAGACTGCATTTACATAGGAGGATGTGGGGTCACATTTTCCATGGTTGGTGACCGGACAGTAGGGGTTTTCATCTGGGATTCCTCCCAGACTTCCTTTAACCTGCCCACTTGGTCACTTTTTCTCCTTCTCTTTCTAAACTTTTGCCAGCCGTGTGCCTGCCTGTCCCCTTTTATTCTTAGCGGGGGTCCCTTACAGTCCACCAGCCCTCTGCTGGTGGCTCCTCCTAACACTGGTACAGGACTTATGGGTGCAGGTTTCACTGTTGGTTGGGGTTTCCCCTCAACCTGGCACATGTGGCAACTCCTGCATTACTCCACCACATCTTTGGAGTTTTGGCCAGTCAAACTGTTGTCTTATGCGTGCTTTGGTCTTTCGTATACTAGCATGTACAGCTACTGTAGTCTCGTGGGCCCTTCTTAATATTTCTCTCCGGTACCCCTGTGGCCCAACTAACTGGTGAACTACTGTCCACTCCTTGCTCTCAGGTCTGTGAGGAGAACTCCATTTCCTCATCAGTATCTCATTCTTTAAATAGTAGCAGTCAGAGACTCCCTCTGCTTCACTTTCAGATTGGGCAGCCTGTGCTAACTCTTATAACACTGGGTTGGCTCGCAGAGCCTCAGCTAGGGAAAATCCACTTAATTCATTCCCTGGGTCTCCTAACTTTCCAAAGAAAGTCTCGGACAGGCAGACCGCAAGGTTATCTGCCTGCAGTGCCAATGCAGTCTCCTCTGGGGATGCTGGTTTGATCATGGCCTGATTCACTGCACATTCAGGGAAACTGCCTTCTGCCACTGCCCTGTCTCTCTGACCTCCTATGGTCTTTCTTTCACTACTTGGTGGGGGGGCTACCACCTTCACCTCTGCCAGATCATTACCTAGGAGCATGTCAACCCCATCCACAGGCAAACTAGGGACAATCCCTACAGTCAGCGGTCCTGAAACTAGGTCGCACTCCAGGTACACCCGGTGTATAGGTACAGATATACACTGCCCTCCAGTACCATTCACCACCATTCTGTTGTTCACTACACTCTCTGGGGTAAGGTCAGGCCTTTTTCCAGTAAAAGGGATCTAGTGGCCTCTGTGTCCCTGAGAATCACTATGGGCTTGTTGGCCCCACTCGAGGGGTATGGGGTTAATTTCCCTTCAAACACAAAACCCTGATAACCTTCAGGAATCCTATTAACTTTTCCTGTACTGGCCATAGTAAGCTTCCTGGGTTGCACTCTTACTGCAGTTAAAGCCACAGCTGGGTCTGTGCTTTGCATCAGGCTCCTGTCTTCACTGAGCAGATGTGCCCTGATTTAACCCTACCGGTTTTCCCTTTAGTTTTCAGCAGTCAGCTTTTAAATGCCCTGCCTTATTACAATGGAAGCACACAGGTCTCCAGGTTTCACTGTTGCTCACAGTACCTTCCTTTTTGGCTGGAGGAGGGCCCCCTGTGTCTCCTGCTTTCCTTTCTCTCCCAGGACTGCCTGGGCGGAGATCACCTTCCCACCCTTTGTCCTTTTCAGATTTGTAAGGGTATTATGGAAAGGTTCTCCCCTGGGAAATCGACTTATAAATTAAAGCAAACTCATCGGCCAGAACGGCTGCTTGCTGGGCTCTCTGAACCCGCTGCTCCTCCACATGGGTCTTTAGTGAGAGTGGGAGAGGGTTTTAAATTCCTCTAACAGGACTACTTCCATGAGATTCTCAAAGCTGAGCTGTATTTTAAGAGCCCTCAGCCACTGGTCAAAAGCCAGCTGCCTACTTTTTTCAAACTCCAAATAAGTTTGATTAGCTTGCTTTTTGAGGGTTCTAAACTTCTGGTGGTAGGCATTCGGGTACTAATTCATATGCCCGGAGGATAGCATTTTTTGGTCAGTTCATAACTTGATGAACTCTCATCTGGCAACAAGGAATAAACCTTATGGCCTTTTCCAGTTAGCTTGCTTTGCAGTAAAAGAGACCAGGTCTCAGCTGGCCATTTTAGCTGCCTTGCCAGTTTCTCAAAAGACACAAAAAACGCTTCCACATCTTCCTCATTTTGGGATTAGATGAGCAGTCTTAGCAATTTTGTACCCAGCCCTGAATTATGCTCCTCCATATTGGCCATGCTGTCACTGGGGTTACTCTGTCGCCCCCTAGTTAACTCAAGCTGTTTCAGCTCTCTTTCTTCAGTTTCTTTCTGGAATATTCTTTCTCTCTCTCCTCTCTCTCGTTCCTTCTTTTGTCTTTCTCTCTCTCTCTCTCTCTCTCTCTCTCTGTCTTGCCTTTCATTTTCGTCATGTTCCTTCTGGAAGGCTCTCTCTTTCTCCCTCTCTCTTTCCTCAAATTCAAGTTTCCTCTGATCCAATTGTATCTTTGCTAACACTACCCTGTCAGAGTATGCTTCTAAGCCTGTTTCTGCCTCTTCAGATTCAAGGGAAAAATGGTGAGCCACTAGCCTTAGGAATTCAGACTTCCTAGCCTTGCCACGTGCAGTGATCCCACACAGCTCAGCCATTTTTTTCAAATTTCCCATAGACAGTGCTTTTAACTTATCCCAAGTTACTTCAATAAAAGCAAGATACTGTGGATGCTGGAAATCTGAAATAAAAACAAGAAATGCTGGAAATATTCAGCAGGTCTGGCAGCATCTGTGGAGAGAGAAGAAGAGTTAGCATTTCAGGTCAGTGACCCTTCAGAACTGGCAAATATTAGAAATGTGAAAGGTTTTAAGCAAGTAAAGTGGGGGTGGGGCAAGAGATAACAAAGGAGAAGGTGTAGATAGGACAAGGTCACATAGAATAACCAAACAGAGTCATGGAGCAAAGGCAAACAATATGTTAATGGTGTGTTGAAAGACAAAGCATTAGTACAGATAGGTTGTTAACTGACTGAAAACTGAACAGCCGCAAGTACAAACATGAAAAAAAAGTGGGGAAGCAAACTGAACAAACTAAGATGAAATAAATAAAATAAACACAAAAAGAAAAAATAACTAAAAATAAAAGTAAAATGGGGGGCCTGTCATGCTCTGAAATTATTGAACTCCATGTTCAGTCCGGCAGGCTGTAGTGTGCCTAATTGGTAAATGAGATGCTGTTCTTTGAGCTTGCGTTGATGCTCACTGGAACGCTGCAGCATCCCAGGACAGAGATGTGAGCAGGGAGCAGTGTTGAAATGGCAAGCAACCAGAAGCTCGGGATCCTGCTTGCGGACTGAGCGGAGGTGTTCCACAAAGTGGTCACCCAGTCTGCGTTTGGTCTCCCCAATGCAGAGGAGACCACATTGTGAGCAGCGAATACAGTATACTACATTGAAAGAAGTACAAGTAAATCGCTACTTCACCTGAAAGGAGTGTTTGGTGCCTGGGATAATGAGAGAGGAGGTAAATGGGCAGGTATTACACCTCCTGCGATTGCAGGGGAAGGTGCCATGGGAAGGGGACGAGGAGGTGGGGGTAATGGAGGAGTGGACCAGGGTGTCGCGGAGGGAACGATCCCTTCGGAATGCTGACAGGCGAGGGGAAGATGCGTTTGGTAGTGGCATCATGCTGGAGGTGGTGGAAATGGTGGAGGATGATCCTTCGGATTTGGAGGCTGTTGGGGTGGAAAGTGAGGACGAAAGGAACTCTATCGCGGTTCTGGGAGGGAGGGGTAGAGGTGCGGGAAATGGGATGGTCATGGTTGAGGGCCCAGTCAACCATAGTGGGGGGGGAATCCTCGGTTGAGGAAAAAGGAAGACATATCAGAAGCACTGTCATGGAAGGTAGCATCATCAGAGCAGATGCGTCGGAGACGGAGAAATTGGGAGAATGGAATGAAGTCCTTACAGGATGGACTACAGAAGTGTAGTCAAGGTAGCTGTGGGAGTCAGTGGGTTTATAATAAATATTAGTAGACAGCCTATCCCCAGAGATGGAGACAGAGAAGTTGAGGAAGGGAAGGGAAGTGTCGGAGATGGACCATATAAAGGTGAGAGAAGGGTGGAAATTAGAAGCAAAGTCGATAAAGTTTTCCAGCTCGGGGCAGGAGCAGGAAACTGCACCGTTACAGTCATCAATGTAGCAGAAAAAGTGTTGGGGGAGGGGGCCTGAGTAGGACTGGAACAAGGAATATTCGACATATCCCACAAAAAGACGGGCATAACTACGACCCATGCGGGTACCTATAGCAACACCTTTTACTTGAAAGAAATGAGTGGAGTTGAAGGAGAGATTGTTCAATGTGAGAACAAGTTCAGCCAGGTGGAGGAGGGTGGTGGTGGATGGGGACTGGTTGGGCCTCTGTTCAAGAAAGAAGCGGACAGCCCTCAAACCGTCCTGGTGGGGGATGGAGGTGTAGAGAGATTGGACATCCAAAGTGAAGAGGAGGCGGTTAGGGCCAGGAAACTGGACATTTTCAAGATGACGTAGGGCGTCAGAAGAGTCACGGATGTAGGTGGGAAGAGACTGGACCAGCGGAGAAAAGATAGTCAAGATAGGAAGAAATAAGTTCAGTGGGGCAGGAGCAGGCTGACACACTGGGTCTGCCGGGAGAGTCCTGTTTGTGGATTTTGGGAAGGAGGTAGAAGTGGGTTGTCCGGGGTTGTGGGACTATGACACCCTAATTGTACGAATGTTTTGTCCTTCAACACACCATTAACATATTGTTTGCCTTTGCTCCATGACCTTCTGGTCGGTTATTCTCTGTGACCTTGTCCTATCTACACCTTCTTCTCCTTTGTTATCTCTTGCCCCATCCCTGCTTTACTTGCTTACAACCTTTCACATTTCTAATATTTGCCAGTTCTGAAGAAGGGTCACTGACCTGAAACGTTAACTCTGCTTCTCTCTCCACAGATGCTGCCAGACCTGCCGAGTATTTCCAGCATTTCTTGTTTTTATCCCAAGTTTCTTCACCCTGGCTTGGAGAGCTACTAGCTTCAGTTGCAGATATGTTAGTATTCAAGCACACACAACCACAAGAAAACTTGCGTTTTTTGATTGGGAACAATTTGGCTTCTCGCTTCCAATTTCTCTCGTTTGTCTGTGGGTAAAATTCCAAATTTCTGTTACAACCAGGTGAGAAAGGTGTCGAGGGCTCCCTTTCAGCCTTCACCTGGTCTTAGTGTAATAGGGTTTAATTTTAAACACACCGTGTTTTGAGCTCCCTCTTGGTGAATCCTTGTTCACTGCTTTCCAATTATAAGGCAAAAGACAAGCTTTCTTGAGATTAAACAATAAAAGTGAAATTTGTTAAAACTTAAACGTAAACTCTAATTCGATTAACGCCTATAGATACATGCCGTGCCCCATGCTAGCATGGATATGCGATACGCACATGCAAATAGAGACTGAAAAGAGCAGAAGAAAAGTAAAGTGGGGAGGTTTGAGGCAATCTCTGAAGAGGGGTTTCTGTTACTGTGCTTCGAGCTCACTGTAGTCCTTGCATGTAGGTAGATCTTGCTTTTCATTGGGGGCCAGTATTCTTAAACCTTGTTCACTGTAGGAGACTTTTCTCTCTTGGAGTTCATATGTCTTCAATGGATCCCGAAGCTGGTGAGAGAGATGAGAGCAGAGAGGAGAGAGATGTTCTCCATCCAGGAGCTAGGAGCTTTCTGTTTTCAAGCGCTGTTTCTTCAATTTAGAACTCCCCTAGTTGGCCAGCAGGTGGTCACATGACCGACTGCTTTCACCAGGTCTCATCTGTGTATTGGGGAGCAAGGACTAGTTCCTTTGTTCCAACACTGTCTGCTCCTAACTCTTTCCAGCCAAGGGCTTGGCAGCCCCTTGTAATAGGCCTTCCTTTCTTCCCAGCAACAATTTAAAAATATAATGTCCATGTGGTGAAATATATGTGCCTCGTTCTTGGCAGATGGGGGCCTGCATGGTAATGGGGCTCATGTGAATCCCCCAGTATATGTACGATTAAACGCAATATGGAATTAACAGATTCTCTTCTGTCTCTTTAAATAAAAATTTGAGTTATTATACACAACTGAAATTTCAAAACAATTTGAATCAATAATCTGCACATTCTTTACCAAGCATTACATTGTGAGATGCCCCTAATCTAGGACCCCTGACAATTTTGGCATACCTGCATCTTTTTTTGTAAAACAAGCAGACTATTGATGACTTGCATCCATCCATTTAATTTTATAGATTTCGTTTCTCTCCAGCATTTATTTCAAGCCAGCAAGGTCACGCCATAACCTCTTCTCATTCACAATTTTCATCGAGTGTACATTATCCCACAATGAATGATTATCTACATAATATTCAATGGGTGTACTATCTTCAGTATACCCCTTGCACAGAATCTCACTTAAAATATTTGACAAATTCACTGCCTCCACAAGAACCAGCGTTTCAGCAGCTAAAGTACTTTTAACAATCCTTTTATTTTTCTTAGCTTCCCAAGCTAAAGGACAACATTTTCCATTTTCACCCAGAAGAAATATTATGAAATTAGCTGCATTAGATTATCCATCAAGAAGATTAGCATGTGAAACATCACTTAAAAATGACTAGTTTCATGTTCTTGGGTCACCTAAGGATGGGAACATAAGTATGCATTTCTCCATAATTAATTTTTTAAATGTTTAATTTGCCCTTAAAATATTCTCTACGTTTGGGTGTTTTAATGTAGTACTTAACTCCAATGCATCAAAACTAGCATTTGGTCTAATCTGAGAGCCCAAACAGTTCAACTGACCAATCCAGCTTTGCAATTGCTCTTTCTCTTCTTTAGATATAACGTCATCTTTCTGATTAACTGGGATGAGAGTAACACTATCTAAATAGGATTGTTGATTTAAAGTTATTCCAGACCTATTCTTCGGAGTACCTGAACCAATATAGTTAAAATCCTCAAGACTGACACCAATTTTAAATTTTTCTCTAATCTTATTAATAACGCACTTATCAAATTCTGCAATAACACCCCATAAATCATCAATGTGCATCATGAAGATGTCTGAAAGTTTTTCTTTGTTACCAATAAAACATTATGGGATCTGCTTTTAATCAAATATAACCTATTTTCAGCAAAACAGATCTCACCGAAAAATATCACAAACTGGAAGCATCATTCAGGTCATAAATGCATTTGTTTAGTTTCCATAGTTTTCCTTCTACATTTGCTGCCTCTCTAGGTGGTTTCAGAAACATTTCTCTCCGAAAAGTATCGCCCTTCAGAAATGCGGCTTTTATTTTGATTGATCTACACTTCCATGAGTATGTGGCCAAAAGAACTAAAAAGATTTTCAATTTTACTTTTCCAGCTGTGGGAGAGTCTACTCTGACATCTGTATTACCCAGTCACCCTTCAAAACCTCTAGCAACTAGCCTTATAAATCCCATCTGCAAGGACTTTTTCAGTTTTCACACTTCTCACTAATCTCTTTTATTAGCCTCGTATATTCTTCATCAACCACACCTGCATCCTTTAGCAGGATTTGTAATCTTTGACAAATAAAATAAGAAAATTGTTTTATGTAACTTTAACCCAATTTATCTTTTTTTCTCTCTCATTCTTATCACTTGATGCTATTAATATTTGTCCAACACCCTGATGAGAAACATCAGGTTTTGTTAAGGGGATGCAATAATGCCCTGTTTGGATAAACTGCAGATCCACTGACTTCCAAAAATAATTGTCTAATCAGACTCCATGTCAAGTTTCATTTGTGCCTTTTCACAGACGGTTTAATCAAGAGTGTAGGTAGCTGACTAGAGACTACATCAATACTTATAAAATGGCTTGCTCCAGCTATTTTACATGGACAACTCTCTTTAGTGACCTTAATGTGTTATCATCATCAAAGTAAATAGTACTTCTATATTCTTTAACCTTGCATCGATCGTCACTACTTAGTGAATCAAGGTAGCATTTTAACCAGTCTACATATTGTTGAAGTGCAAGCACAATCTAGCACTGCACAGTTAACTGAGTCTGCAACTAACACATTCATCATGGGACTAAAACTCCTTTTGACTAGTATAATTAGTTTGGATTCATCATTGTCTTCTTTCTTTTCTTCTGAATGTTCTGCATCATGTGTCATTTTGAGGTCCCTGCCTCTCCACACTTGTCAGTTTATCGCATAATGATACTTTGAGTCACACCTGAAGCACCTGATAACTGTTCCTTGGGCATTCCTGGAATTTATTCACGTATTATTGATGTTCCACTTCTGTCTTCCTTTTGTAATAGCCAGATCTACTAAAGATGATTCTATCCTCATTCTGTCTGTCACAAATCCTTCCATTGTATTGACACCTGTGTCCAATATATGGTTATTTTGAAACCTGTCAATCATTGAGTATTCCATTCTTTAGGTCATCGCAGAGTGTCCCATTTGTTCCATGAAGGCTGAAGGAAATGACTGTTTACCCAGGACTTCTTTTCAATGCAGAAAACATCTGATCCAACAGGGTGTCCCTCTCTTTAAAAAAAAAACGAATACCAGTTAGAACCAGGAGCCAGTCCATACGAGACACCTTAGTACAATACAGCAATTTAGACTCTAGTACTGATCCAAGGATCTCCAAATTGAATTTCATTAATCTTTTATGCAATCTATTAAAGTTCATAATATCTTCCTTCCTGGAATGATTATCTGTTTTCAGAAATCTATCAAACTTTGACTACGCCTTGTAGGTATTTAATAGATCATCTTTCTTAAAAATTTAATCCAAGCGCTCTAATAGAAGGCCCAAACCTTCACCACTATCCAACTGATTGGAATCTAGCTCACAAAATACTTTACTTCTGATTTTACTTCTGGTAGGAAGGCACAATGGCAAGGCCATACCTTGTTTCCTCTATGATAGGGGTGTAACACGTGTCTACATATCCACTTTATTCTTGCACTGGTGATATGATTCAGACTCCATGAACATCAGAGGGTAATCATATCCGAATAATTTACACTTGTGTTCTGCCATTTTCCACAATGGATATTGGGATTGTAATATTATGTCTAAAGTTTTTTTTCTTATCTTTCAACCTTCATCTTTCAGCAACCATTCTCTGCTGATAGAAATGGAACCAATCTTTACACATTTTTATATTTGTTCACAAAGTGACTCATTACAAGCATACACCTCCTAACCCAACAACTCCAGTTTTAGTCTGTGTCTATTTATAGGGCTCAAGTGAGTCCCCAGTTAATGTCCACCACCTGTATTTAATTAAACACAACTAATATACAGTTAACATGCACCCTTTCACTCAGTCACTGAGCTATCCTAAAACCTGCCACTCTGGGCTCGATTTTGCAGCGAGCTTCAAAAATGGTGACCCGCCCGGGCTGCACACCAAAGAGCCACCACAATCTCAAGTGCAGCAGCTTATTAGCTTATTTAAATAGGCGGGGGCGGGCTATCAGTCCCCGGAAATGGTGTCAGCTGCCTATGCATAGGCGCTGGCGCCATTTTTAAAGAGCTGTCAGCCCTACCGACTTATTTAAATATTTAAAGACAAATTAAATTAAATAAATACAATTCTTTGGCCCTCTCACAACCCCCCTCTCCATAACAATTAATTTAATTATTTGACCTTCCCCACCCCCCCCAAAATGCTTACCTGTACCATCTGACCTCCCCCGCCCCCACCCCCCCACCCCAAACTGTGCAGCTTAAACTACAACCCTTCCCACCATCCCCTACATCCATGATGGTTATTTGACCCCAGTCACGCCTGCACTGAGAAACTTGCCTCCTCCCCCCCCTACCCACCAGTGTTGCGCCTCGATTCCCTGGACAGGGATCCGAAGGTGCAGGAGTGCTAGCCACTAGGCTGAAGATCACAGCAGGCCATCAAGATGAGATGCAAGCATATTTAAATGTATTAATTTCATTGATTTGAATATTGAAATTGTGGTCCCGTCGCTCAGTGGTGGGCAGGCCGCCATGATGCCTTGCCACCATCGGGTGGATTGGGCTGGGCCCTGCCGGCGTCGAGGTCTGTGGGGGGCCTCATCTGGGGCCATCTTCAGGCCCCCCTCCATGGATCCTAACATCGATGTCTCCTTAAAATACAGCCCTATATGTCAGCTGGAACATTTCACACTTTTAGTGGAAGTGGTTACTGCTCCATGAATATTATTTCTGATCAGTGCTTGAGTGCTCTTATTTAGTCAGTATCTCTTATTTAGTACATCCAGGCAAGTTCAAATCAAGGTAACAGCAATTAGCTCCCAAATGCTATGCTAAAACCAGACTTTCAAACAGGCCTTCCTTTCAGCACATCTTCCATTTAGCGTCTCTTTTCACCCTTTCATCAAAATAAACCCCTGTGGTTTCATTCTGCTGTAAGAATCTGTCATGCCACATTGATAATACTGCAACTTGAATTCATACACATTAGTGCTCTATTGGTTGACATCATTCTTAACTAAGTTGTGATATGCTTCTCTGTCATCTTGATGACCTAATATCTTCAAAATAACTTCAAAAACAGTCAAGATCGAATATAAGAAGTGCAGATACTCAAATAAATAAACTGAAGCTATAGTTTAGGCAAATGATTTCCTCCATTCTAGCTTCTTTATAAGAAGTATATATTACAATTGTATCAATTGAATCTTAAATTCCAAATTAAAATGATTTAAAACACGTATCATATTAAAGCTAATTGGATCTATTGTGTAGGCCAATTTAAAAGGAATTGATCCTTCATCACTCTTTATCATGCTTTGAGTTCTGAGGCAAGCAGAACCTATGCTACATGAGAGGTATAATACATTGTTGCTGCATAGAGTACCATTGGACTATCAAGACTGCCAATATCATAGCACAAAAGGAAAGATTAATTGGAAGTGTTTTAGGAGACCGGGAACTTAAAGGTGGTCATTACAGACAAACCCATTTCTACTCTTTCAGTAAAATAAAAGCAAAATACTGCGGATACTGGAAATCTGAAACAAAAACAAGAAATGCTGGAATCACTCAGCAGGTCTGGCAGCATCTGTGGAAAGAGAAGCAGAGTTAACGTTTCGGGTCAGTGACCCTTCTTCGGAACTGACAAATATTAGAAAAGTCACAGATTATAAACAAGTGAGGTGGGGGTTGGGCAAGAGATAACAAAGGAGAAGGTGCAGATTGGACCAGGCCACATAGCTGACCAAAGGCCTGGTCCAATCTGCACCTTCTCCTTTGTTATCTCTTGCCCAACCCCCACCTCACTTGTTTATAATCTGTGACTTTTCTAATATTTGTCAGTTCCGAAGAGGGGTCACTGACCCGAAACGTTAACTCTGCTTCTCTTTCCACAGATGCTGCCAGACCTGCTGAGTGAATCCAGCATTTCTTGTTTTTGTTTCTACTCTTTCAGTTTTCTGTTCAACAAAAGAACACACAGATAGGAGAGCATTCGTGCCTAACAGCGTGTACTTGTGATTGCCAATATCCTATTTGGTGAACCATTTATGAACAATCTTTTTATGCTTTGTATGACAAAAATAGAACGGTTTCTATTGTTATGCTTGGATAGCCAGTTAAAATAGATGCTTGATTATAATTCCTTGTCACAAAATGTCTGGCCCATTGCCAGTCAGTAGGATTACTTTAATTTGCTATTTAATTATGATGGTGTGAATCGTGAATTTATGTATGGCGTGCAACTAAATGGAGGCGTTGACTGTCACAGCTGAGCAAACTGACCAAGATCCCTAATGTAGCATTGTTAGTATTTATAAGTGAATATTTTGCAACATTGCATTTGACTTCAGAATAAATTAATGAGATGCTTTATTGCTGCAAGTCAAAATAGTATTGCCCTGTGATCTGCAATCCTGATTCCAAACTAACCTGAATCTATAAACTGGTGATATAAAGGGCATAATTCCTGAAGGATTGTACAGCAGAGTGAAAATGCCAAGTGGAAGGAGGAAACTTTATCTGTGGCAGTTGACCCAGAATCTTTGTCCAGTAGAATGAAGGTTTGCTTTAATTTTTTGAAAAAAAGGACAATGAACCCATTCCCTATAAGTTATTTCAAAAGCCTTTATATATACATATTGTAGAGAATGTAAGCCTTGTTACTTTCATTGTTATCCAGTTGGGAATAAATATCACATCTATTTCAGCATACATCAGCCTGGTCCTGTGTGTAGAAAATCCTGTTCCTAAATTGACTGAAGATGTGTTGGAAATCCCACATTAATTCCAACATGTCATTTATTGCAGTTGGGATAATTTTCAGACCTGGGTTATATTAGTCCTTGTGAGGGCAGAGTCTATACTGTTTGTTAGTGATAAGGTTTGGTCCTGGACACCCCTGCAGGACCATTGAAAGAGAAAACAGTGCGTTAGAAGCCCAAGACATAATGTTGGCTTAGGTTTCCTGTTATAATGTCAATGGTAACCCATTCATTTTAATGGGTTACCATTAATGTTATGACAGGAAACTATGTCTGTGGGCTGAATTTTATCAGCCCTTCGTGGGTCTCTCCTACATCACTGTTCATCGTGTGTGCGGCTGGCACATTTGAATGCAGATGAGCGGGGTCAGTCCCATTGGAGGAGGCCGGCAACAAGACGCTGATGGCGTCATCAGCGGAGACAAAAGCGGGTGCTGGTAGCATATTTAAAGCACTGCCAATCCTGTTTAAATTGCTGCTTCACCTAGTTAGTTTCCTGATGCTTTGCCTGTGTGCTGCTGTGTTGCTGACTGCAGTCCTTATGCTGCTGGCTGCTGACCCTTCCACCTCCCCACCGATTTCTTCCCCCCCCCCCAACCCCCACCCCCATGGCTAGAGTCAGTGTGCTGCTGACACCCCCACCCCTGGCTTGAGACCCTGTGCTGCTGTGCTGCTGACCCAGGCCTCATGAGGCCAGGAGCTGACCGGGAACCAAGAGGGACCATGTCAGGCAGAAGACACCAGGTGGTCGCACGGTGCAGCGATGCCTCCCTGCGGATTCTCCTCCAGGCTGTAGGGGAAAGGTGGAGCTTCTCTTCCCAGGGGATGGCAGGAAGAGACTCTCCTGCCTTACCAAGCAAGCCTGGACAGAGATCACAGAGGAGGCCAGCAACCATGTGGTCACCGTCCAAACCTGGGTCCAGTGCTGCGGAGGGTGAATGACTTCCTTTGCTTCACCAAGGTGAGTCCTCCATACCAATCTCATCTTTGGGGCTTGCATGTGGTCATGCGAGAAGAAGCCTGACATGGTCAGGGAGTTGCTGCAAAGGGAATGGCAAGGAGCTGAGGCAACAGCAGAAGACATCAGATGCATGGCTGCATCTCCAAGATAGCCGGCCTTCTGTCCTAGGTTGGCCCCCTGAATGTCCCTTGAGAGCAGACGTGAGGAGGAGGCATTCGGGAAACCCCATCAGGAGCCAAAGAGCTGCTGCCCGAACAAGTGCCCTGCTGGTCTCCATGGGAGTTCTAACAGTGTCCCTCTTTCTGCTTGCAGGAGAAAATGATCCACAACACCAGGGAAAGGACGAAGACTGGAGATGGGGTCCTGGACATCCGAGAGCTGACTCAGGCAGAGGAGTAGTACCTGGAACTAGCAGGCTCCCAGGTCGGCTGTTCCATAGCAAATGGACAGACTGGAATGTCCAACAAGAGAGTGAGGCGGGATTATGGTCATGTGACCACCATCGCCCTTTGAGAGAACCACATCAGGCTTGGTTGACATGGGCAGATCCATGCAGCAGAACCCCTAAATGTTTGTGTTTTCACATGCAGTTTATGAAACCTCAGAGGGAAGATCTTCTGTTGGTGCTGCTGGAATCCCATCATCCTCTGAGGATGAGGAGGAAGAATCCTCAGAGGGTGCACCCTCGCACCATTCCCCTGCGCCCTCCAGCAGTGCAGATACTCTCATGTCGGTGAGTATGTGCTCGGGCTTCGATGCAGGGTCACAGTCGGATGAGAGCACCACACACGCCCAAGCAGCTGATAGAGGCCGTGACTGGTGAGGTCACTGACAGTCAGAGGACTGTGGAGGCCAGGCCCAAGCTGAGCCCCAGGCTGATGAAGAGCCTCTGGTGTTGGCAGCACAGAACATGCTGGAGTTGCAGAGTGAGGTAAGGGAACATCTGGCAGAGATACCAGAGGCAATGCGCTGTCATGTGCGGACAATGGAGGAGTCCATTCATGCCATGAGTGCTGCCATGTCTCAGGCATGTGAGGACATAACTTCCTCCATTGAGAGGTTGGCGACTCCTGGAGAGCCAGATCCCAGAGATGCTCACAGAACTGCATGCCCACGCCTTGACCATGAGCTCAACACAGCAGTGGCAAGGCAGGAGAAGGACAAGGTGCCTGGAGTCTACTCCAGGTCTTCATCCTTCTATAATCAGCAGGAAAGTTCAAGTGAGCGTTGATAAGGAGGAAGAGAGGCTGACCTCCACACCTGGGGGCTTCCTCAGGACACTGAGTGTGGACAGTGGCTCCTCAGCCCCTCTGCCAGTAAGCCCAGCTTCAGTAGCTGCGATCACTGGGGAAGGTCCTCCGCCTGTACTGGAGCCCCTCAGCCAGCCATGGACTTCCAGGCCTCAGGCAGCCAGAGGATGCTTGCCAAAGTCATCCCAGGCCATGGGGCAGGGTATTCAGTAGCCTGTCTTCACCTCAGCTGCTAGTGCAGGGCGAGCACTTTGTAGAAGCTCACAGAAGCAAGTGAAGAAGAGCACCTAGATGCACTTGGGCTTTCATGCATGTGTATAACTTAGCCTTGTTATTGGGTATTCTGAAACTTAAATAATTGGAGGTCACTTTCATTACTGAGAATCTCTCACGCTATCCCTGCTGCCCTGTCAGATGCCACCTTTCCATGTGCTCCCTCAATGGGCTGCCAGTCCAGGGGCAGGCTGCGTATGGGCACATTCTCAGCTATGTGTGTGTGCCTGGTGAGCCTGGGCACAAGGCATGGGAGTGTGATAGGAAAGAGGCGACACGTGGAATACAGTGCCGTGAGTATTTATTGAGTTCACTTGGAACCGGCATCATGCTGGCAGAAACTGGGTATGCATGAGAATGTCTTGAGCCTCCCTTACATGCCTCAATGGCCCTCACCTCTGGTACAAAGGCTTCATCAACCCACGCTGCCTGCTCGGCATCCTCCTCCACATCATCCTCATCGGATGATGAGTCCATCAATCATGTCCTCTTGATGAAAGGCTCCCTTCTCTGCAGTTCTAGATTGTGCAGAGCACAGCAGACCACTACGATACGCGAGATCCTTGCTGGGGCATATTGTAGGGCTCCATTAGATCGATCCTGGCAGCGTAATCTCATCAGCAGCCCAATGGACTGTTTGATGGTCGCTCGGGTGAAGCTGTGGCAGATGTTGTACCTCTCCTCTGCTGCAGTGTGAAGCTTCCTTCGAGGCGTGAATAGCCATGTCGTCAATGGGTAGCCCTTGTCCCCAAGAATGCATCCCTGCAGGTGTGCAGGGGGGCCAGAAAAACCATGGCACATGTGACTGCTGAGGTATGTAGGTGTCATGGCTGTTTCCTGGGAAGTGGGCACACACCTGCAGGAAACACTTCCGGTGGTCGCAAACTAGTTGAACGTTGATGGAATGAAAGCCCTTCCCTGTTGATGAAGGTGGCTGGCTGCCCATGGGGAGCCTTGATGGCCACATGCATGCCATCAATGATAACTTGCACATGAAGGAATCCAGCAATGGCTCCGAATCCAATGGCCCTCTCTGTCTGATTGCCACGGTCGGTCTGGTAGCTCACATAGTCACTATCCCTCTTGAACAGGTCATTGGTCACCTCCTTGATGCAGTGGTGGGCTGTTGCCTGGGACACCCCACACATGTTCCAAGTGGATCCCTGGAAAGAGCTAGAGGCATCAAGGTTGAGTGCTGCATTGATCTTCAGGCCCACAGGCATTGGACACCCACCAATGTGTTGCAGCTCGTCTTCAGCATGACACATAAGTCATGACAGCTTCCCTGGAGAGCCACAGTCTTCACTGAGACTGCTGCTTGGACATTTGGAGGTAACTAAAGCAAGTTCGGTATGCTCTTTGCCATGGATAGGCCCTTCTTAGCGTGGCCGGTTGCTGTGGCTCACCTAGTCGATCTTCCCCAGCTTTTCCAGACTCTGTCTGGCCCAGCCTGTTTCTGTGCTGTATAACTCTATGACTCTATGACATATAACAATCCTCTATCCATTATTTTAACAGAGGTGTTAACTTGTTTGCTTTAAATTGGTTAATTCCTCTTTTAAAATAATGGAGAACATTATACTGAGTTGATGTCTGCCCCAAAAGTCCATTGTAAACACCCATCTGCAAAGAGACTGGAAAACCCAGTGTGGTACAGTGCATAAATAGAAAGCATCGATGAAGCAGTTCATTAGAGGAAGGGATTCTGTATAGTATTGCTATTTAATGCTAATGTGCAGAGCAAAGGCAGCCAAATTTCCTAAAGCTGCTCTAGGTGAAAAGGGATTGGGGGAGGAGGAGAACAGGAATCACCAACTTATCTTTGAGCTACTGTTCTGAGGTTTGTGGAGTGGTTTCTGATTGAATGCCTTAATATAATGCTTTAGTGTTTGTGTGCATCGGTGATTTGTAACCCAGAAGAAGGTAAACCCTAGTGAGCCCAAAAAACTACTGGGAAAGCTTTACTATTTAAGAAGGGTAAGAGAGATAAACCAGAAAATTATAGGCCTTTTAATCTAACATCAGTTGTGGGGAAGTTACTCGATTCTATTATTAGGGACAGAATGATGGTCCACTTGGACAAACATGAACAGTTCAGAGAGAGCCAGCATGGATTTGTAAAGGGTAAGTAATGCCTAATGAACCTAGTTGAATTTTTTGAGGAGGTAATTTATATGCTCGATAAGGGAGTGTCTATGGATGTTATTTATATGGACTTCCAGAAGGCATTCGATAAGTTTCCACATAAGAAACTGTTAATATAAATGAAAGCATATGGAATTGGAGATAACCTATTGACTTGTCTAGGGAAATGATTTGAAGGCAGGAAGGGGAAGGGAGTAGGAATGATGTCTATGTAGTCCAGTTGACAAGATGTAACTAGTGATGTCTTCCAAGGATTTGTACTGGGGTCTCAGTTGTTCACTATATTTATAAATGACTTGGATGAAGGAATACAGAGCTATATAGCCAGGTTTACTGACAACACCAAGTTAGTGGCACAGTAAAAAGTGTAGATGGGAGCAGAAAGTAACAAAGGAATATTGATAGATTAAATGGGGAGGCAAAACTGTGACAGATGAAGTTCAGGATGGGGATGTGTGAGATCATCCACTTTGTACCTAAGAAAATAGATCGGACTATTTTCTAAATGGAGAGAAGCTAGAACAGTGGAGCAGCAGAGATATTTCGGATCCAACTACAGAAATCACTAAAGGCTAGTGAACAGGTACAAAAAGTAATTAAAAGGGTTAATGGTATACTGGCCTTTATCTCATGGGAGATGGAATACACAGAAGTGGAAGTTATGTTAGTTTATATAAAGGTCTGGTGAGACCCCATTCAGAGTATTGTGTTCAGTTCTGGGCACTGCAGCTCAGGAAGGATGTATTGGTCATGGAGGAGTGGTGGTGCTTTCTGACCAGAATGATGCCAGGGTTAAAATGCTTTAGTTATGAGGAAAGATTGCATAGATTAGCCTTGTATTCCCTTGCATATATAGGATCGAGGAGTGATCTTATTGAGTTGTTTAAAATGAGTATGGAGTTGATAAGATAGATGGAAAGAAACAATTTCTTCTGGTGGGAGTGTCCGAAACAAGGCGGCATAACCTTAAATTTAGAGCTAGGGAGTTTTTAGTTGATGCCAAGAGGCATTTCTTCAGACAAAGGGTGGTGGAGATTTTGAACTTCCTTCTCCAAAAAGCTATTGAGATCAGGTCAATTAAAACTGTCAAAACTAAGATTGCTGGATTTTTGTTAGGTGAGGATATTAAGAGTTATAGAACCAAGACAGGGAGGTGGAGTTCTGATATGAATCAGCCATGATCTAATTGAATGGGGCTGAAAGATGTACTTCTGTTCCTGTGTTCCTATGAATTTGACTTATAACAATTATTTAAGGTGATTTTTCAGGTTCTTGCGGAATGCATATCAGATGATCGAGAGGCCTGCAAGTAATCAGAAAAGAATAGGTAGGATTTAGCTCGCATGAGTAATCGTGGACAGGTTGTGGCTTTATATGAGATTGCAGAGTGTTGAAAGTCTCAGGGGAACCCCACTTGTTTGCGTTCATCAATTTTTATAAAACTTTCAACTTAGTGCTTCATACAGCCTTCATGAAGAAGCTGAAAGCTATGTCTAAATCTTATCCAAGATGTGTACTCCAGCTCAAAGATCTGTGTAAGGGACTCACTGAACCTATTTATCTGAAAAGAAGAGTGGGACAAGGTTATCCATAATCAATCAACCTATTTAATGTTTTGAAAGATGCGTTGTGTGGGATCTGAGTGTCTTTGTTGCTAGCATGTCTGGGAGTATTGCAGCATTCCGTTTTGCAGATTACTGTGTGTCCTGGCAGACTAACCTAGAAATGTACTCATCAGTGGTCTAACAACATCAATAAACTGGCTGAAACACTATCAAAGGATTAAAAAACTGCTCAAAAATACACATCCCACTCTGCTGCTTACATTTTTATATTCCGTTAGTGTTATGATTCCATTAGGGACCATTAACTTTTAAAGAGAGAAAGTCGAATTCTCAGTTATTACAGATTTCAAGTTTTAGACAAAAAAACTTTACTGTACAAGCGTTAGACAAAACAAAACACAACTAACAACACTGCAATTTAGAAACACATATTTGAAATTTAAAATCTTAACAGAACATGAAGATGAATACTTTAAACTCTAAATCTCAGCATAGCATAGAAACATAGAAAATAGGAGCAGGAGTAGGCCATTCGGCCTTTCGAGCCTGCTCCGCCATTCATTATGATCATGGCTGATCATCCAACTCAGTAACCTGTTCTCGCTTTCTCCCCATATCCTTTGATCCCTTTCGCCCCAAGAGCTATATATAACTCCTTCTTGAAAACATACAATGTTTTGGCCTCAACTGCTTTTTTTTAGTTTTTAGTTTTAGAGATACAGCACTGAAACAGGCCCTTCGGCCCACCGAGTCTGTGCCGACCATCAACCACCCATTTATACTAATCCTACACTAATCCCATATCCCTACCACGTCCCCACCTGTCCCTATATTTCCCTACCACCTACCTATACAAGGGGCAATTTATAATGGCCAATTAACCTATCAACCTGCAAGTCTTTGGCATGTGGGAGGAAACCGGAGCACCCGGAGGAAACCCACGCAGACACAGGGAGAACTTGCAAACTCCACACAGGCAGTACCCAGAATTGAACCCGGGTCGCTGGAGCTGTGAGGCTGCGGTGCTAACCACTGCGCCACTGTGCCGCCCTGTGGTAGCGAGATCCACATGCTCACTACTCTCTGGGTGAAGTAATTTCTCCTCATCTCAGTCCTGAAAGATTAATCCCGTATCCTTAGACTATGACCCCTGGTTCTGGACTTCCCCACCATCGGGAACATCCTTCCTGCATCTACCCTGTCAAGTCCTGTTAGAATTTTATTGGTTTCTATGAGATCCCCCCTCACTCTTCTGAACTCCAGCGAATATAATCCTAACCCACTGAATCTCTCCTCATACGTCAGTCCCGCCATCCCAGGAATCAGTCTGGTAAACCTTCGCTGCACTCCATCTATAGCAAAAACATCCTTCCTCAGATAAGGAGACCAAAACTGCACACAATATTCCAGATGTGGCCTCACCAAGGCCCTGTATAATTGCAGCAAGCCATCCCTGCTCCTGTACTCGAATCCTCTCGCTATGAAGGCCAACATACCATTTGCCTTTTTTACCGCCTGTTGCATCTGCATGCTTACCTTCAGCGACTTGTGTATGAGAGCACCCCGGTCTCGTGGCATATTCCCCTCTCTCAGTTTGTAGCCGTTCAGATAATCTGCCTTCCTGTTTTTGCTACCAAAGTGGATAATCTCACATTTATCCACATTATACTGCATCTGCCATGCATTTGCTCACTCACTCAACTTGTCCAAATCACCCTGAAGCCTCTCTGCATCCTCTTCACAACTCACCCTCCCACCCAGTTTTGTGTCATCTGCAAATTTGGAGATATTACATTTAGTTCCCTCATCTAAATCATTTATACATATTGTAAATAGCTGGGATCCTAGCACCGATCCCTGCAGTACCCCACTAGTCACTGCCTGCCGTTTGGAAAAAGACTCGTTTATTCTGACTCTTTGTTTCCTGTCTGCCAACCAATTTTCTATCCATCGCAATACATTACCCTCGATCCCATGTGCTTTAATTTTACACGCTAATCTCTTATGTCGGACTTTGTCAAAAGCCTTCTGAAAGTCCAAATAAACCACATCCACTGGCTCTCCTCATCAACTCTACTAGTTACAGCCTCGAAGAATTCTAGTAGATTTGTCAAGCATGATTTCCCTTTCGTAAATCCATGCTGACTCTGTCCGATTCTACCACGGTTCTCCAAGTGCTCTGCTATAAAATCTTTTATAATGGACTCTAGAATTTTCCCCACTACCGCGTCAGACTGACTGGTCTATAATTTCCTGTTTTCTCTGTACCTCCCTTTTTAAATAGTGGGGTTACATTAGCTACCCTCCAATCTGTAGGAACTGTTCCAGAGTCTATAGAATCTTGGAAGATGACCACCTATGCATCCACTATTTCTAGGGCCACTTTCTTAAGTACTCTGGGAGGCATACCATCAGGCCCTGAGGATTTATCGGCCTTCAATCCCATCAATTTCCCCAACACCATTTCTCTACTAATACTGATTTCCTTCAGTTCCTCCCTCTCACGAAATCCTGTGTTCCCCAACATCATCTGGGATGATATTTGTGTCCTCCTTTGTGAAGACAGAACCAAAGTACGCATTTAGTTGGTCAGCCATTTCTTTGTTCCCCATAATAAATTCCCCTGTTTCTGACTGTAAGGGACCTACATTTGTCTTCACCAATCTTTTTTCTCTTCACATACCTATAGAAACTTTTACAGTCAGTTTTTATGTTCCCTGCAAGCTTACTCTCGTACTCTATTTCCCCCTTCTTAATCAATCCCATGGTCCTCCTTTGCTGGATTCTAAACTGCTCCTAATCCTCAGGTCTGTTGTTTTTTCTGCCGAATTTGTATGCCTCTTCCTTGGATCTAATGCTATCTCTAATTTCCCTTGTAAGCCATGGTTTAGCTACCTTTCCCGTTTTACTTTTGCGCCAGACAGGAATAAACAATTGTTTCAGTTCATCCATACGCTCTTTGAATGTTTGCCATTGCCTATCCACCGTCATCCCTTTAAGTAACGTTTCCCAATCCATCATAGCCAACTCGCGCCTCATACCTTCAAAGTTTCCTTTATTAAGATTCAGGACCCTAGTCACTCCCCATCTTGATGAAGAATTCTATCATATTATGGTCGTTCATCCCCAAGGGATCTCGCTAGATTGTCAATTATTCCTCTCTCATTACACAATACCCAGTCTAGGATGGCCAGTTCTCTAGTTGGTTCCTCAATGTATTGGTTCAGAAAACCATCCCGTATACACTCTATGAATTTCTCCTCTACGGTTTTGTGACTAATTTGATTTGCCCAATCTATATGCAGATTAAAGTCACCAATAATTACAGATGTTCCTTTATCGCATGCATCTCTAATTGCCTGTCTAATGCCATTCCCAACATCACCAGTACAGTTTGGGGGTCTATATACAACCTCCACTAACATTTTTTGCCCTTGGTGTATCTCAGCTCTACCCATAGAGATTCCACATCGTCAGAGCTAATATCCTTCCTCACTATTGCGTTAATTTCCTCTTTAACCAGCAATGCATCTCCACTGCCTTTTGCTTTTTGTCTGTCCTTCCTAAATACAGAATACCCCTGGATGTTCATTTCCCATCCCTGGTCACCCTGCAGCCATGTCTCTGTAATCCCAACTATATCATGCCCATTTACATCAATTTGCACAATTAATTCATCCACTTTATTGCGAATGCTCCGCATGTTAAGGCACAAAGCCTTAAGGCTTGTCTTTTTCGCATTACTTGTCCCCTTCCTACTTTTTTTCACTGTGGACCTGTTTGATTCTGGCCCTTGATTTCTCTGCCTATCACTTTTCTTATTCCCCTTACTGTCTTTTGTTCTTGTCTTTGATCCCCCCCCTCCTCTGACTCCTTGCAAAGGTTCCCATCCCCCTGCCATTTTAGCTTAAACCCTCCCCAATCACGCTAGCAAATACTCCCCCTCGGACATCAGTCCCGGTCCTGCCCAGGTGTAACCCGTCCAGTTTGTACTGGTCCCACATCCCCCAGAACCGGTCCCAAAGTCGCAGGAATATAAAACTCTCCCCCTCACATCATCCCTTCAGCCGCGTATTCATCTGATATATCTTGCTACTTCTACTCTTACGAGCACGTGGCACTGGTAGTAATCCTGAGATCACTACCTTTGAGGTCCTACTTTTCAACTTACTTCCTAACTCCCTACATTCTGCTCTTAGGTAAAAAAAAAGATGAGGTCCTATGTCGTTTGTACCAATGTGTACCAGGACCACTGGCTGTTCACCCTCCCCCTTCAGAATGTCCTATAACCGCTCTGAGACATCCTTGACCCTAGCACCTGGGAGGCAACATACCATCCTGGAGTCTTGTTTGTGGCCACAGAAATGCCTATCTATTCCCCTTACAATTGCATCCCCTATAACTATTGCATTCCCACACTTTTTATTCCTCCCCTGTGCAGCAGAGCCAACTGTGGTGCAACAAATTGGGGTGTTGCTGCTGCTGCTGCTTTCCCCTGAGAGGCCATTCTCCTCAACAGTATCCAAAGCAGGATATCTGTTTTGCAGGGGAATAGCCACAGGAGATTCCTACACTGCCTGCCTAGTCCTCTTGCTCTTGCCTGGTGATCACCCATTCCCTTCCTGCCTGTGGCATCTTAGCCTACGGTGTGACCACCTCTCTATATGTGCTATCCACGATACTCTCCGCCTCGCAGATGCTCCACAGTGGCCCCAGCCGCCGCTCCAGCTCTGAAACCCGGGCTTCCAGGAGCTGCAGCTGGAGACACTTCCTGTACACGTGCTGGTCCCGGGCACTGGAATTGTTCCCGGCTTCCCACATAGAGCATGAGGAGCACACCACGGCTTTGAGCTCTCCTGCCATGACTTAACCCTTTAAATTAAACCTTTTGGAAGATGCTTAATATCAAATAATATCAATTACTCTAGGGCCCTTCTTCCCTGGTCCTCGTTACTACAGAACTCCCTAAAAAACACTACTTACAATATATGAAACTAAACTGTAGACCTTTCTTACCTTAGTTACTAAGCCAGCTATTTAGAGCTATTCCCTAACAGCAGATACTCACCAGCCAATCACCTTGCAGCTTTCCAGTGATGTCACTGTTGATGTTTTTTCAAACAGTCCGGACTGTCTCTGTGTTTATCCTCCCAGGTCCGCTCCGCTCTTCCAGGTAAGTGCGGGCCTTGGGCCTCGATCCTCAGGCTGGATTTATCCTCTCCCTCTCCGATGCCTATTGCTCCCAGGTCCACTCCACTCCGCTCTTCCAGGTAAGTGGTAACACTCCTGCTTGGTTTACTTCCACCCCAAGAGTTCTCCTAAATGTTACAGGATTTTGGCAGTTTGTCACTTCACCTGGGACCAATGCAAAGTGTACCATGGCTTTTAGGAATTTATTGCGATTCCTTAGTTTCTCAGCTATCTTCAGAGGTATGAGATCACCTCCCGAATCTGGACTTCACTGAGCATAGGCCTATCTCAAAACAGAAAAACCCTGGTTCCCAATGGCCTCTTTACTCCTGGGTCCAACTGCTTTTCCAAAAGTCAACTGCCTCTCTGTCAGCAAGCACACAGATTAAACACCAATAGACACCCCTGCATCATCTATCTCCATAGCAATGTGGTACACTTAGGATCCTGTCCTGTGAAAAGGTGCCCCGAACACCCAAAACATCCACGAACGGCCCCCCCGGCCGCAACTTCAAAGCGCCCGCGGGAGATGGCTCGGAGAGCATCTGCAGCGCACTGTCGGCAATGCTGCATGCCTTTATTTAAACCACTGCAAAAAAAAAAACCCTTAGCAAATGTAATCACCTCTAAGTCTGCCAAATGATGCTTCACCTCCCGAAGGACGTGGATGAGCTTTCCGGACGTCGATGGTGGGCACTGAGGAAATGGCTTATTACCTGCACCAGATTCCACCCCCCCTCCCCCCCCCTTTACCCCCCTTCCACCCCCCCCCCACCCCCGTCCCCTTCCCTGCTCCACCCTCTCAGCTCACCCCCTCACAACCCCGTCCCAGCCCGCCCCCCCCTCGCACCATCTTCACCCCGCACCCCCTTCCCCTGCACCCCCCCCCACCCCCTCCCTCTACCCCTCCCCCTTGCATCCCCTCCTCCCACCGGCACCATCCTACACCTGTGTAGGGGCCCCAACAACCCCACTGCCTTGTGGGCGTCTCGGGAGAGACCAAGGCTAAGGGAGTAAACCCTAACAGAAAATCCGGAGCGGAACCCCGTAGGCGGTCATGTGTCACCTTTGGCATGTTTCCGGCAGTTCCTGCAGCCATACTGGTGCCAAACGTCGTGTCCTGCACTCCTTTGGACCCCACCAGAAAGGCCGAGAGGGGGGTTTTGACGACTGGGCAACTCTCAACCTCCATAAATTTGCCCAGGCATGCGCCATGGAGAGGTCACTCCATAGTTGCCTCACAGCGACTGAAACAACACGGAAGGCAGCAGTTACGGGTTATAAGTCCAGATAAATTGGCGTAGAAACTGGGCGCCACGGGTTGCCTTTGTCGGTGGGAGAGGTCATTGCACCTCACTGGACAGCTACCGCCCGCCTCAAACCGGGCAGCCCCCGGTCAATAAGGTTCTGTCCCGCCACAGTCTGCCTGCTTCAATGGGTGCTTGGAGCTCAGGGTCATTGCCCGAAAGGTGGACTGACACACCGCACCAAACAACATGAAAAAAGGAAAGAAGGTACCAGCCCTTCGCTTTGCAAGCTGGAACGTCAGAACTATGTGTCCTGGCCTGTCGGAAGACCTTACACAAATCAACGA
Source organism: Heterodontus francisci (assembly GCF_036365525.1). Taxonomy (NCBI): domain Eukaryota; kingdom Metazoa; phylum Chordata; class Chondrichthyes; order Heterodontiformes; family Heterodontidae; genus Heterodontus; species Heterodontus francisci. The sequence continues at coordinate 94,616,077 of NC_090377.1, read as the reverse complement.
TTCTCGGAAGACCGCCATCATTAACAACGAGCTCAGTAGACTCAATGTGGACATTGCAGCACTTCAGGAGACTCGCCTCCCCGCGAGTGGCTCTCTAGCAGAGCAAGACTACACCTTCTTCTGGCAGGGCAGGGATCCTGAAGAACCAAGACAGCATGGAGTGGGCTTCGCCATCAGAAACTCCTTGCTCAGCATGATAGAGCCTCCCTCAAATGGCTCGGAACGCATACTGTCCATCCGACTGCTCACCACCTCTGGTCCAGTACACCTACTCAGCATCTATGCTCCAACACTCTGTTCCGCACCTGAAGCTAAAGACCAGTTCTATGAACAACTCCATAACATCATTAGCAGCATCCCCAACACCGAACACCTATTCCTGCTGGGGGACTTTAATGCCAGGGTTGGGGCCGACCATGACTCATGGCCCTCCTGCCTTGGGCGCTATGGCGTTGGAAGGATGAATGAGAACGGGCAGAGACTGCTTGAGTTGTGTACCTATCATAACCTCTGCATCACCAACTCGTTCTTTCACACTAAACCCTGTCACCAGGTTTCATGGAGGCACCCAAGATCACGTCGTTGGCACCAGCTAGACCTCATTGTCACAAGGCGAGCCGCCTTAAACAGTGTTCAAATCACACGCAGCTTCCACAGTGCGGACTGCGACACCGACCACTCCCTGGTGTGCAGCAAGGTTAGACTCAGACCAAAGAAGTTGCATCATTCCAAGCAGAAGGGCCACCCGCGCATCAACACGAGCAGAATTTCTCACCCACAGCTGTTACAAAAATTTCTAAATTCACTTGTAACAGCCCTTCAAAACACTCCCACAGGGGATGCTGAGACCAAGTGGGCCCACATCAGAGACGCCATCTATGAGTCAGCTTTGACCACCTACGGCAAAAGTGCGAAGAGAAATGCAGACTGGTTTCAATCTCATAATGAAGAGCTGGAACCTGTCATAGCCGCTAAGCGCATTGCACTTTTGAACTACAAGAAAGCCCCCAGCGATTTAACATCCGCAGCACTTAAAGCAGCCAGAAGTACTGCACAAAGAACAGCTAGGCGTTGCGCAAACGACTACTGGCAACACCTATGCAGTCATATTCAGCTGGCCTCAGACACCGGAAACATCAGAGGAATGTATGATGGCATGAAGAGAGCTCTTGGGCCAACCATCAAGAAGATCACCCCCCTCAAATCTAAATCGGGGGACATAATCACTGACCAACGCAAACAGATGGACCGCTGGGTTGAGCACTACCTAGAACTGTACTCCAGGGAGAATGCTGTCACTGAGACTGCCCTCAATGCAGCCCAGCCTCTACCAGTCGTGGATGAGCTGGACATACAGCCAACCAAATCGGAACTCAGTGATGCCATTGATTCCCTAGCCAGCGGAAAAGCCCCTGGGAAGGACAGCATTACCCCTGAAATAATCAAGAGTGCCAAGCCTGCTATACTCTCAGCACTACATGAACTGCTATGCCTGTGCTGGGACGAGGGAGCAGTACCCCAGGACATGCGCGATGCCAACATCATCACCCTCTATAAAAACAAAGGTGACCGCGGTGACTGCAACAACTACCGTGGAATCTCCCTGCTCAGCATAGTGGGGAAAGTCTTTGCTCGAGTCGCTCTGAACAGGCTCCAGAAGCTGGCCGAGCGCGTCTACCCTGAGGCACAGTGTGGCTTTCGTGCAGAGAGATCGACTATTGACATGCTGTTCTCCCTTCGTCAGATACAGGAGAAATGCCGTGAACAACAGATGCCCCTCTACATTGCTTTCATTGATCTCACCAAAGCCTTTGACCTCGTCAGCAGACGTGGTCTCTTCAGACTACTAGAAAAGATCGGATGTCCACCAAAGCTACTAAGTATCATCACCTCATTCCATGACAATATGAAAGGCACAATTCAACATGGTGGCTCCTCATCAGAGCCCTTTCCTATCCTGAGTGGTGTGAAACAGGGCTGTGTTCTCGCACCCACACTTTTTGGGATTTTCTTCTCCCTGCTGCTTTCACATGCGTTCAAATCCTCTGAAGAAGGAATTTTCCTCCACACAAGATCAGGGGGCAGGTTGTTCAACCTTGCCCGTCTAAGAGCGAAGTCCAAAGTACGGAAAGTCCTCATCAGAGAACTCCTCTTTGCTGACGATGCTGCTTTAACATCTCACACTGAAGAATGCCTGCAGAGTCTCATCGACAGGTTTGCGTCTGCCTGCAATGAATTTGGCCTAACCATCAGCCTCAAGAAAACGAACATCATGGGGCAGGATGTCAGAAATGCTCCATCCATCAATATTGGCGACCACGCTCTGGAAGTGGTTCAAGAGTTCACCTACCTAGGCTCAACTATCACCAGTAACCTGTCTCTAGATGCAGAAATCAACAAGCGCATGGGTAAGGCTTCCACTGCTATGTTCAGACTGGCCAAGAGAGTGTGGGAAAATGGCGCACTGACACGGAACACAAAAGTCCGAGTGTATCAGGCCTGTGTCCTCAGTACCTTGCTCTACGGCAGCGAGGCCTGGACAACGTATGCCAGCCAAGAGCGACGTCTCAATTCATTCCATCTTCGCTGCCTTCGGAGAATACTTGGCATCAGGTGGCAGGACTATATCTCCAACACAGAAGTCCTTGAAGCGGCCAACATCCCCAGCTTATACACACTACTGAGTCAGCGGCGCTTGAGATGGCTTGGCCATGTGAGCCGCATGGAAGATGGCAGGATCCCCAAAGACACATTGTACAGCGAGCTCGCCACTGGTATCTGACCCACCGGCCGTCCATGTCTCCGTTATAAAGACGTCTGCAAACGCGACATGAAATCGTGTGACATTGATCACAAGTCGTGGGAGTCAGTTGCCAGCATTCGCCAGAGCTGGCGGGCAGCCATAAAGACAGGGCTAAATTGTGGCGAGTCGAAGAGACTTAGTAGTTGGCAGGAAAAAAGACAGAGGCGCAAGGGGAGAGCCAACTGTGCAACAGCCCCAACAAACAAATTTCTCTGCAGCACCTGTGGAAGAGCCTGTCACTCCAGAATTGGCCTTTATAGCCACTCCAGGCGCTGCTTCACAAACCACTGACCACCTCCAGGCGCGTATCCATTGTCTCTCGAGATAAGGAGGCCCAAAAGAAAGAAAAAAAAGACACTTAGGATGTTCTAGATAGCAATTTAAACAAATTATTTCTAACTTCAAATTTTCCCTTTGTTCTGGGAAATCATATGAATAATTTAAGCCCCTGATTAAGGCAGCTGCAGACACACTGTTTCCTTCAAGGAGTTCAGAGAGGTTCCCAATTGTTTAGGGTCTTCACACTTCCCATTATGATCTTACTAAATAAACATAAATTACCCTTTGATTTGTAACCACCCTAGGTTTGCTTGCCAGTTTCTCAAAGCAGGTGTTTTCATTTGTCTTGCCTTAAAAAAAAATACAATTCCCAAATTAAAAATTACTTTTAGAAAATTAATACCAGGTGATTGTAACATCAGATATACACTGGTGCACATGAATGAAGAAGATTCAACAGCCCAAGCACCCAACATGTTGCAAATAAACAAGCAATGCCAATGCAAGCCAAAAGTTATGATTAGTTCGTTATGAAAGCCAGGACGCTATTCTAAACCTACTCAAAACACTAATTCAGCCCCAGCTGGAGCATTGTGTTCAATTCTGGCACCACACTTTTGGAAGGCGATGAAGGCTTTGGAGGGGGTACAGAAGTGATTTACTAGGATGATTCTAGGGTGAAGGATTACAGTTACATGGATACACTGGGGAAGCTGGGGTTGTTCTCCCTAGAGCAGAAAAGGCTAAGAGGAGATTTGATAAAGTTGACTAAAATCATGAAGGGTTTGGATCGAGTAAATAAAGAGAAACTGTTTCTAATTGCTAAAGACTCAATAACCAGAGGGCAGGAATTTAAGATGATTGATGAAAGAACCTAGGATGGCATGAAGAAAACATTTATATGCACTGAGTAGTTAAGATTTGGAATGCACTGCCTGGCAGGGAAATAGATTCAATAGTAGCCTTCAAAAGGGAATTGGATAAATACTCAAACGAGAAAAAGTTGAAGGGTTAGGGGAATGAGTGAGAGGGTGACACTAACTGGATTGCTCTTCAAGAGAACCAGCAGAGACTCAATGGGCAGAAAGGCTTGCTTCTGTGCTGTACTAATCTATAATCTATGAAAAGTTTCCTGCAAGACACGAGCTGCCCATCCAAAAGAAGAGGGATCTTAGTGAGCTCATAACAATGGCTCAGAGGTCCTTCAATGTATCATCGCATACATGCACTTTCCCCATATCCTTGAATTTTTTTTTCTCCTTCAAATATTTATCCAATTGAAAGTTCCAGAGACATACGAATGATCAGAATAGTCAGGATTCCACTCAGAATGATATTATAGGATGGGAAGCTTATCCAGTGATCTACCCTCGTAATCAGTGATTTTAGCTGGTTAACTTCAACAGCTCTCCTGTACACATTTGAGGAGCCCCCTTTAATCAGTTTAGGCTCAGAGATTACATCCTTACCTCCACGTCAGACAGTCCTGGGATGAAGCCTTACTCCAGGACACCAGCACGTATTCTAGGCTGACACTTTAGTGCCGGCCCTCAGGTATGTAAACGCTCCTATGGATATTTGAAGAACAGGCAATTTCTCGGGTGTCCTGACCAACATTTATCTCTCAAACAAAATCAGCAAAATACAGATTGATTGGTTATTCAATTCATTGCTGTTTATGGTGCACTGACCAAATTACTGTTTGCATGTAAAAAAGTGACCACATTTCAAAAGTGTAATTCTTTGGCTGTAAAGGGTTTTGGGACCCCCTGAGGTCATGAAAGGCATTCATATAAATGAAAGCTTTTTCATTCTTTCAAGCTATATCAGTCCTTCGAACATGATGAAGGCAGATGCCTGTCACAAAGGGTCATTACGGAACAGAAGGAGGCTATTTAAGCCCATCAAGTCTGTGCCAGCTCTCTAGAGAGCAATCCAGTCAGTACTCAAGTCTCTGGTGTTGGCTGGCAGTGGGTCAGAAACCTGAAAGATAACTGACGGGGCTTTGCTGTGGCTTTTAAAAAATTTCAGCCACAGCATTAGCATCCCGCTTCCAGGTTTCCCAACCAATCAGAGTGAGCAGGCATGATCATGACCCACACTTGGCTGTTAAAGACTGACCATTTAAAGAGACCCCGGCAGGAATCAGAATGGATCCATTCTTCAATTGTCAGGGCAGAGACAGGAATTTCACTGGAGTTTCAATTTAAGAAGGATGTGGTTCTCACAGGTATTCCAGGAGATTATGCTGCTGGCTGTAAGGGCCTGCAGGGAAATATTATTTCCAACGGATGGGGGAAAGAGGCCAACATTTGCGGCAAACAAGCATAATTGGAAGTCACGGAGGAGGTGGACAGCAGGAGTGTGGTCTCGTGATCCTGAATACTGCTGAAAGAAGTTCATTTGACCTCATCACAGCAGGAAAGGTGAGTGGCATACCACATTCACATGCCAACTCCCTCATCTTATTGTCATCTCACACTGATGCCTCACAGACACCCTCCACAAACATTGTCATTCCATCCACTGCACACAATCCATTTTTCACACTCATAACTCTCTGCTTTCTTTCCTTGCAGGAGAAGACAGTGTACAAATCCAGGGAGAGGCGGAGAACTAGGACTGGCCCTCCAGTCATCTCCACCCCGACCACTGCAGAGATGGAGATCTTGGAGATCAGCAGAATGCAGAACCATTGGTGATCGAGAGAGGGGGGTATCCCAGGTACCTGATGGCCGCATTAAATATCACACAGCTACATTGCACATAAAAATTACTCCTGTAGACTTGATGTTGCCAGTAAATGAAATATGATCATCAGCGAAATGATGACTATGAACCTTTTCTCCTTGACAGTTCGAATTCATGTCTTTCATCTCCCACAGGTCCTGCAAGCATCACACAGGAACTGGTGCAGTAAGAGGACGAGGAGTCATCAGAGGTGGTTGTGCACTCTGAGGAAGCACCATCACATGATTCATGCGCATCCTCCAACAGCTCAGACGAACACACTTCAGTGAGGCCTCCAAGACAGGTAGTTGCATCATCACATGGTGAAGCATACATCACAAGTGAGCAGGAGCAGGTGTTAGAAACAGACACAGCAATGGAGAGTTCCTGTTGGAGGGTGCAGGACCCCCCCCCCCCTCCAAGTTCTACTCAGCTGCGCAAATGTTGACCCTCGGGGATCATCAATGAAAAGAATAATTATGGAGCTGTAGAAGGAAATGTGTGATATTCTGTCAGCATTTCCAGAGGAACTGCACACCATTGGAGAGAGATTGGAGAAGCCTATATCTAGCATGTGTGCCATGGTGTCTCAGGCCTTTGCACTGATGTCCACTTCCATGGAAAAACTGGCCACTTGCTTGGAGAATCAGATGTGGTAGGCAACCAAGGGCATGCCAGCACATTCAGTTTGCCACTTCAAAAAGAATGGAGAAAAACCTACCCATGGTGGCTCAATGCCTCGCTGAAGTGCAGCAAAGTGCTCTCCAGTTCTTGGCTAGCAGGGAAGTGCGGGTGGGCCTTGGGAGGAAAAATGAGCAAAGGGTACTTGGAAGTGGGAACTCTGCCACTCCTTCCATCTTCTGACCACCCCAGACAGAGGCCCATATGCTGCCTCCTGCCCTGATGATCGAGTCTGCCCCTGCACAGGTGCATGTGCGGCAGTCATTGGTGGGGCCATCACAGGCTCCTAAACCCAGGGGATGTCTGCCACAAGCATCTGATTTGTTAGAGCAGAGGATCAAGCAGCCTGTCTTTAGCTCTGCTGAAGTCACAGGGGTAGCACCACATAGAAGTAATAGGAAAAGGAAGAGGATTCCTGCTCCTAATTACCACTCTGTGACCACTGTTGCAGAGGATACTTGTGAATGTGGCAAGAAGTAATGACCAGCTTCAAATGTCCTGCTAGTCATAAATTAACTTAGGCTATGGAGAAAGGGTGGGACAGTGGAACTAATTAGCTAGCTCTTTCAAAGAGCCATCACAGGCATGATAGGCCAAATGGCCTCCTATGATGTATCATTCTATGATTCTAAGAATTTGTAGTCTTACTAGAGAAATTACTTGGGTGTTTAAAAGTCTGTTAATGTATCATTTCTATTACCAATGTTTATGCACCATAAACTTTCTTTCAAGTCTCATTGTCTGCACATTTCCATTGTTGCTTCTCACCTGCCCTGTGACCATCAATCTTGAGCTAAATGGTATGACATGAGTGGAAGATGAGCAGTGGGTGTCAGTGAGATGAAAGGATTATTAACTGTGGGAATGCTTTGTGTTAGGGATGGTGGGGGTGGTGTTGCCTGGTGGGTTCAGCATTGCTGTGCCTTATGGTTGCACAGCCTCTGGTTAGCTGAATTGTGCCTCTGAGTCCGTCTCCACTCCTCCTCTTCCTCCTCTTGTTGTTCCCCCTCCTCTTCCTCCAAGGATGCACAGCGGTCATCACCTTCCTTCTTCTGCAGCTCCAGTCCTCTCTGTGATGCTTTGTTGTGCAAGGCACAGTGGATCGCTACCATTCTGGAGACCCTTGCTGGTACATCTTGAAAAGAGTCCCAGATCTGTCCAGGCACCTGATTTGCGTCTTCAGCAATATAATGGTTTGCTCAATGACCACTCTTGTGCTCATGTAGCTTCTGTTGCACCTCTCCTGTGCATCAGTTGTAGGCTCCTCACAGATGTCAGTGGCCATGCCACTAAAGGGTAGCCCTGATCTCCAAGGAGACATCCAGTGACTTGCTTGGAGGTGCAAATATCTGTGGGAGACTTGACTGGTGCAGAATGAAGGCATCATGACAGTTTCCAGGATATCTTGCACAGATGTGCATGATAATCTTCTGGTGGTGAATATTGTTGGAGTGGACTTCCTTTTGATTCTCAAATACTCTTGGATGATCTGAGAGCACTTGATTGCCATATGCGTGCAGATTATGACTCCCTCTACCTGTGTGAATCCAGCCAGAGCAGCAAATCCAGGGCCCTCTCATTGTGACTGGTCTCATCAGTAGCAAAGTGGATATATTGACAGCCCTGGAAAACATGGCATCAGTTACCTTGGCGATGTACTTGTGGGCAGCTGATTGTGAAATCCTGCAGATGTTACCAGTTGATCCCTGGAAGGAGCTGGAGGCTCTGGTGACCTTGACGGCTACTGCCATTGTGTACCCACCTAGCCCACTGGGAAGGAGGTCTTATTCCAGGAGGCTGCAGATGTCAGCAAGGACCTGCCATGCAAGTCTGAACCTGCTGAGAAACTGTTGCTCTGTCACGTTCAGAAAGCTGATCCTCTGCCAGTATATCCTGTGCTGGGGTTATTGCCTGCTGAGAGCTGAAACTCTCTGTTCATCCCCCTCTGTCCTGTGGAGTGGCAGATGACTGAGGAGAAGGCAGCTACTGCTGGTGATGTTGGTATTGTTGCTTCTCTTGTTCCTCATCACAAGTCCAAGATAGAGCTGCATAAGCTGCTGAGGAGGCTGACCGTAGGGAAGATCAGATCAAAGTTTTTTTTAAAAAGGGCAAGGCAACAAAAATGATCTCCAAAGTGTTGAAAATCAGCTCTAAAGCAGTGAAAGGACACTCTCAGAATAAGTCTTGGAGGCAAAGGTCTTTCACTCAAGCAAAGAAGCAGTTGTTTGGTTCAGTATTTAATGGCTTTTCAGCCTGTCAATTTCACAGCGCCGTAAATTCCTGCTATGCTATCACTTTGCTGAGCCTGATAAATTTCAGATAGCTCGGCAAACCAGTGCACTGGCAGTTAAAGCCAGAATCCAAGGTCAAATCCTTAGTCTATTTGCTTTTTGCGTATTTAAATCGCGAACTTGCCATTTTCATAGGGCTTTCCCGTGTGCTTCAAAACCCACCCCAGTAAGATCAAAGCTGACACTCCAGTGCAGTACTGAAGGAGTGCTGCACTGTTGGAGGTGCCATTTTTCAGATGAGACATTAAACCGAGGCCCCATCAGTTTGCTAGGGTGGATGTAAATGATCCCATGGCTCTATTTCGAGTTATCCCCAGTGCCCTGGCCAATATTTATCCCTCAATCAACTTCACCAAAACAGATTATCTGGTCATTATCACATTGGTGTTTGTGTGAGCTTGCTGTATGCAAATTAGCTGCGGTGTTTCCTACATTACAACAGTAACGACACTTCAAAAAGTATTTCATTGGCTGTAAAGCGCTTTGTGATGTCTGGTGGTCGTGAACAGCATTATATAAATGTAAATTTTTCCTTTTTAAATGTGGAAGTTGGTGGGTTCCTGCTGTTTCTGGGCATGTTTTAGCAAACTAACAGACGAAATGCCCCCCTTAATTTTTATATCAGCCTCAGGATGCCTTCCTGTAGCTCCTATAGTGGTACTCCTGTAGCAATTATATAGTGGGGCTGATTATTTAGGGAGGGTTTGGGGGGAAGCAGTAGTTAAGTGGTTAATCACACCCCCTGTTCATATTTACATGAGGCTGATGGACTTCTGCCAAGCTTTAAAGGGGGCTAATTTTTTTTGGAGGTTAATTCAGTGCAGATTTTTTACAGTGGATTTGAAGTGGTAACTTCTAATAATCCATTTTACACTGCTGTCTGCTCCAATCCACCTCAAAAGGGATGGTAATTCAGAGGGAAATGTCACAGATGGAAAGTGTATCTATATATGCATGAATAATTTGTTAGTTTGTCATGTTCTTTTGTTTTGATGTCCACATTCATAGCTGTCCTCTCTGACCTTCATCATTATGCACGTATGTTACCTGCCCAGGCGACTATATGAAGTTTAAGGATTGCCCCACTTATTACTGTCAGATCTATTTTTAATGAATATTTTAGAGCACTTGTTCTGCAAAGCATATCACTGAAATTAGTTGTGCGTTTCTACATGTGAAGGTGAGTAGATCACAAAAGACTAAATATTTTCAAGGTGTTCTATTGACTCACTCCTATTTGAACTTTGGCACACTCAGTTTTTTATGCCACAATGGCCCAGAATTTGCTGGAGTGGGGCATCTCATGATGTACCCCATTTATTAGACTTATTTTCTCCTCCTTCAATTCGAAAATGTTCAACACGGCAAATTGCTGAAAGTGCGAGCTGATAATGGCACAGCAAAGGCAACAGGGCATCAGAGACTTGGTGAAGCATGGGACCAACAATCTATCTCCTTAATCAATGAGAAAGAAACAGAGTAATAAGAGTGAGGAACTTAAGGTAATTAATATCAGCAGAGAAAAAATAGTGGGACTAAAAGCTGATAAATCCCCAGGACCCGACAATCTACATCCAAGGTGTTATGTTTCGTATCCTGTGCATGAAGAAACTAGATTCAGTATTTCTGTGTGCGTAGACTTTATTCAGATGGCTGCCCGGATCTGTCTTTTGGAACCATGCCCCCTCAGGGTTGATTGACAGCATAGTGACCAGTCTTACAAACATATCACAAAGCAATGAATCACTGAGCAAGCAAACATATTTTCACCCTTATAGACTAAGGAGCTTATTTTGAATTAAACCTTCATAAGCATCAAATGGGTATATGTTGAGTCATTTCTTAGAGTCCATTTGTTCCTCTAAGTACACCAATAACCTTCGAGAAATGGAAGTCTTCTACAATGGTACCAAGTTCGACCAAGATGTGGTTGTGGTTTAGTATGATCATCTTGATGAGATAGATGATCAACATCACGATCACTAATCAGAAAAGGAAATGTATCCACATAGTCACAATCATCGAAATCTCCAGGTCTGTTCTCAATCAAGAGTCTCATGTTCCACTTGCTGTTGGCATCCAAGAGATAAGGGTTGGTACTGAGCATCCACTTGATCTGCTTAGGTCAGAATAGAGATGACGTGAGCTGTGGTTGCGATTTGGACGTTTGATGCAAACCCATTCTCAGACTGTGAATCGTAGTTTCATTGTGCGTGTTCGCTGATCGGAGTACGCTTTTACTTTATCTTGTCGCTTTGCGAGTTCTTCTGCTTTCGCTCTGACATTTACGTTGGGGTGGTGACGGTTGAAGAATGTTGCGACCAATCATAAGTCTGACCGGTGTCTTTCTGATCAGAGTGTGGGGTGGATCGATATGTGTGAAGGAAGGATATAAATGTTCAAACATCTTCCCCTCCAACATGCTATCTCTCAAACTGTCCTTGATCACCTTGTTGAAATGTATGACTCTACTATTCAACTGCGGGTTGTATCAGATGTTAGTGAATTCCGTAAGCTGCTAGGAACTTCGTGAACTGACTGGAAATAAACTGTGGTCCGTTGTCCATAGTGATAATTGCGGGAAAACCTCACTTTGCAAATACTTTGTCTAGAATGTCAATGGAATTTGTACGAGCAATTTCCAGACAGTTGCTAATTTCATTGTGAATAACAAGCTAAAAACGTTGTTTGCTAGGTGCTGCATGCACTTCTCTGAAAATTTCTACTTGGAGTTGTTGCCATGGTTTCGTTGGTCATGGGGTTGGTTGTAGAGGTGTGGAACACGATTTAGCAGAATTTTCACTGCGTGTCCAAGCAACGCAGTTTCTGATGAACTCTTCTATGCGGTGATTCATTGCTGGTCACTCAACTGTTTTATGGGATTATTGTTTCATCTCAACGACATCAGTAAGGAAGTCATAACAACGCAGTTAGAAAATCATAATATACTCAGACAAAGTCAATATGGTTTTATGAAAGGGAAATCATGTTCGACCAATTAATTTAAATTTCTTGTGGATGCAACTAGTAGGGCAGATAAAAAGGAAACCGTAGATGTAGTATACTTGGATTTCCAAAAAGCATTTGATAAGATGCCACTCAAACGGTTAACACTTAAGATAAGTTTAATGTAGTGGAAACCTCATCTCTAAGTAACCTGACCCTTAAGAGACTAGGCCACTGATGTAACTGATGATGTCACCATACACATATATAGATATGCAGGAGACACCATCTTGTGAGGATACACTGAGCACATAGCCTACAGACAGAGCACACACAGCAGCAAAGACAAGACCCGGATCTGAGTAATGTGTAGAGCTCATATACCGTAAATAATTAAGGTAATATAGTGTGTTGTGTTGAACCTGAATATCAAGCCTGTGTCTATGCTTAAGCAGACTCACTGACCTGCTTTAATAGCTCGACATAAAGAAAAACACGGCACAACACCGACTCCCACAGCTACCTCAACTACACTTCACACCCTGCCTCCTGTAAGGACTCCATTCCATTCTCCAAGTTTCTCCATCTCCGATGCATCTGCTCTGATGATGCTACCTTCCATGACAGTGCTTCTGATATGTCTTCCTCTTTCCTCAACCGAGGAGTCTTCCCCTCGCCCCCCTCCCCCCACTGTGGTTGACAGGGCCCTCAACCGTGTCTGGCCCATTTCCCGCACCTCTACCCTCACCCCTTCCCCTCCCTCCCAGAACCGCGACAGGGTTCCCCTTGTCTTCACTTTCCACCCCATCAGCCTCCATATCCAGAGGATCATCCACCATTTCCACCACCTCCAGCGCGATGCCACTACCAAACGCATCTTCCCCTCCCTTCCCCTGTCAGCCTTCCAAAGGGATCGTTCCCTCCGCGACACCCTGGTCCACCCCTCCATTACCCCCATCACCTCGTCTCCTTCCCCTGCAATTGCAGGAGGTGTAATACCTGCCCATTTACCTCCTCTCTCCTCACCATCCAAGGCCTCAAAAACTCCTTTCAGGTGAAGCAACAATTTACTTGTACTTCTTTCAATGTAGTATACTGTATTCGCTGCTCACAGTGTGGTCTCCTCTACATTGGGGACACCAAATGCAGACTGGGTGATCGCTTTGCGGAATATTTCCGCTCAGTCCGAAAGCATGACCCCGAGCTTCCGGTTGCTTGCCATTTCAACACCCCCCTGCTCTCATGCTCATTTCTATCATGGTATTGCTGCAGTGTTCCAGTGAACATCAACGCAAGCTCGTGGAACAGCATCTCATTTATCGATTAGACACGCTACAGCCTGCTGGACTGAACATTGAGTTCAATGATTTCAGAGCATGACGGGCCCCCCATTTTACTTTTATCTTTAGTTACTTTTTCTTTTTTCTTTTCTTTTTTGTGTTTATTTTATTTTAGTTTGTTCAGTTTGCTTCTACTGTGCCTACCCACATTTTTTTCATGTTTGTGTTTGTGGCTGTTCAGTTTTCAGTCCATTAACATATTATTTGCCTTTGCTCCATGACCTCCTTGTCAGTTATTCTGTGATCTTGTCCTATCTACACCTTCTCCTTAGTTATCTCTTGCCCCACCCCCGCTTTACTTGCTTAAAATCTTTCACATTTCTTATATCTGCCAGTTCTGAAGAAGGGTCACTGACCTGAAATGTTAACTCTGCTTCTCTCTCCACAGATGCTGCCAGACCTGCTGAGTATTTCCGGCACTTTCTGTTTTTATTTCAGATTTCCAGCATCCACAGTATTTTGCTTTTATATTACTACAATAAAGGGTCATGGAGTTGAGGGCAATATATTAGCATGGAGAGGAAGCAGAGAGTAGGGACAAATGGAGCATTTGCAAGCTGGCAGGCTGTAATTAGTGAAGTGCCGCACGGATCAGTGTTGGGGCCTCAGCTATTTACAATCTATATTAGTGACTTGGATGAAGAGACTGTGAGTAACATGTCTAAGTTTGCTGATGATACAAAGTTAGGTGGGAAGGTAAGCTGTGAGGAGGACACTAAGAGGGTTCAAAGAGATATATACAGGTTATGTGAGTGGGCAACAAGGTGACAGATGGAGCATAATGTGGGGAAGTGTGTGGTTATTCACTTTGGTAGTAAGAATACAAAAACAGAATATTTTTCAAAGGTGTTGAACTTTTAAATGTTAATGTTCATAGATACTTGGGTGTACTCGTACAGGAACAGAAAATTAGCTTGCAGGTACAGTAAGTAATTAGGAAGGCAAATGGCATGTTGACCTTTATTGCAAGGGGACTGGAATACAAGAATAAAGAAGTTTTGTTACAATAGCATTGGGTTTCATTGAGACCACACTTGGAGTACTGCGTGCAGTTTTGGTCTCCATATTTAAGGAAGGATGTACCTGCCTTGGAGGTGGTACAGTGAAGGTTCACTAGCTTGGTTCCTGGAATGAGAGGGTGGTCCTATGATAGGCTGAATAAATTGGGCTTATACTCTCTGGAGTTTAGAAGAATGAGAGGTGATTTCATTAAAATGTACAAGATTCTGAAGGGGCTTGACAGGGTAGACACTGAGAGGTTGTTTCCCCTTGCTGGGGAATCTAGAACACGGGGACACAGACTCAGGATTCGGGGTCGATCATTTAGGACTGAGATGAGGAGAAATTTCTTCACTCAAAGGTTGTGAATCTTTGGAATTCTCTACCCCAAAGGGTTGTGGATGCTCCATGATTGATTGAAATTGATAGATCTTTGGTTTCCCAGGTAATCAAGGGATATGGGTAGCAGGTGGGAAAGTGGAGTTGAGGCAGAAGATCAGCCGTGATCATATTGAATGTCAGAGCAGTCTAGAGGGGCTGAATGGTCTACTCTTGCTTCTATTTCTTGTTCTTAGAAACAACAGAGAAGGAGATAAGATGAATTTGAGTCAAATTGGATACTGAAACAAATGAAGTAAAGGAAAGACAAATTGGATTGAGAAAGAGGAAAAAAGACAGAGGAAAATTAAGATAAAAATAAAAAAATTAAATTTAAAAAAACTTCTTGGAACAATTCATCCCTGCAGGAATGAGACTGCATAGTTTCAATTGTTTTATTCGGGGCTGGAGAGGTGGAGTGGCATTACAGGAACATAAATATTGTCATTAAAAGGGTCCTTATTGTTTGTGTATACCTACAAGATCATGTTAGTCATGTAAGAGCGATGATGTAACACAGCACGTGATTCTGAGTGTTAAGCAATCTTGAAGATATACCTGTACAGTCAACACTTACATATGTAGCTGCTCTTGCAGTATTCAATAAAGAACCCATCTGGAGTGGTCAGTCTTTGTGTACAATCCTTCGTAACACAAAAGTTCAAGGAACACGCAATATGTCGGCAGCACGTACATTCGGCAACAGCACCACAACCTCCAAGCCTGTTCATTTGTGCTACTACAGTAGTCTTCACAGCAAGCCACAGTGCCACAACCCCCAAGCCTGTTCACCGGTGGAACTGCAACTACTTTTTTTTCATTGCAGAAGACAGCACCACATCATCCAAGTCTCTTCAGAAGTGGTACTGCAATACTTTCTGTATTTGCCTTCATAGCGTTTCTTCTGCAGATGAAATGACACAGTGTTATTGCAATCATGGCAACACTTTTTCCTACTATTAATTGGAAAGCATCTGACCTGCTTTCAGAATTTCTTCTTTTCAAGCTGAGAGTCAAGCTTTGTTTCAATGACCGAGCCATTGATGATCCACAGAAGCAAGTGGTAAAGATACACATAGCCATTGGCAATGAAGGACTACATCGTCTCAACACATCTGGTCTCAATGATGAAGAAAAGAAGGCCCCTGCAAAGATTTGGTACACTCCAGAATTCCAATTATGTCTAAAGCTCAATTTTCGAGTACAGCTTCTCGAATTCATGTCTTTCAGACAACTGCCTAACAAATCCATAGACCAGTTTGTCAGTTGTTGGCATAGCAAAGGCCGAGAATATGTTTTTACCGACTCCAAACTGGCATATAGCATCATTGAACTTATGCTTGCATCCACACTGATGGAACTTGCAAAAAGATTTTTTTATTATTCGTTTGTGGGATGTGGGCATTGCTGGCTGGGTCAGCATTTATTGCCCATTCCTAATTGCCTTTGAGAAGCTGGTGGTGAGCCGCCTTCTTGAATCGCTGCAGTCCATGGGGACAAACCCAAAGACTACATGGTTGACGCCTTTATTGAAGGCTGCCTGCAAATTCGAATCCATCATCTCAGGTCAACAATAAAATAAATCATACAACAAACAAAGTCTTCAATCTCTATCTATAACAAATACCATAGATGTATTGAATAGGGGTTCCAAATCCAAGACACCATGTACAAGGTGTGGGCTTTTACATTCGTCTAACGCCTGTCCAGCACTTAACTCCATATGCAAAGCATATACCAAGCACATTGATTCGATCACTCTGCCAGAAGCTTTTGCATTCGTATTTTCTGACCAGGAAAAGAGGGCACACATTTGCTCTTGGAAAAAGTGGACATGGGTATCAGTGCAAGCATTTTACCCCTATGGATCTTAAAAAGCATGTATCCGGGTAATTGACATGCCAAGATAACTCCAACCAACGGTCACGTAACTGCTTACAATGAATCACCGATCCCATGTCTCAGATCCATTAAGATTAAGTGCAGTTACAATGATTCTGATTGGAAACCACAATTTTTCCATGTTGTCCTGATGACTGGACTTGCTATTGCTGAGCTGAGAACATGCAGTGACCTTACCTTGATAACCATCCATGCCATCGGGTGATGCAAAGCACTTTCTCCTTCCAGTCCTCCGGTGATCAGAAGGAGCCTTGCAACAAAGGAGCACAATGCGAGCCATGTTTTCCCAGTTTTACCAATGGTTTTCCAATTCTGCCCATACTGTGGTCAGAAGATAGAAGCTCTTTTCAAATTCTGTGCATCTTATGGTTTCAAGATTCCTAAGGATGAAAACAAGGATGAGGCACAGCATATTACATCCAACATACAGTGCTTCCAGTGCGAACTGTGTCCAGTTCATGAAGTTAGAGATGTTCTCCGAGAACAACACAGCAACACGAAAGAAACGCATGACAATCATGCTGGGAGTGAATTTCCCAAATTAGATATTGGTCAGCAAGTTATCATCCAAAATCCTATCATTGGAACATGGAGTTCTGCAACAATCTCCAAAGTTCTGCCAGTACCAGATTCTTACAAAGTAACTGCACCTACTGGCGCTACACTGCATTATAACCAAGATCAAATCCGAGCTGTTGATAATTCCAAGTCCATGGATGACTTCATTGCAACTTGTACAAGATCAAAGACTACATTGCAAACAGAGTCTATACAATCTTGTTCCATGACATCCAATTCACAAACAGCTGTTCCAGTATCTGAGAACTGCTACCCTGTTTCGAAGTCTGGAAGAGTTGTCAAACCACCTTTTATGTTTTTGAAATTGATGCTCTTGCATATTCTTTTGTGTTATATCACAATACTTTTATGTGCATGTATATAGTTAACTTCTACTCACCTAAAAGAGATGTTCAAGTTTGTAAATACATTTCTCCTCTTTTCCTTTTTGGGGGAAGGGGGAAGTTGTGTGTGCACACCTTTTTAAGAGGTGTAGCTACAAGATCATGTTAGTCATGTTAGAGCTGTGATGTGACAAACCATGTGAATCTGAGTGTTAAGAAGTCTTGAAGATATACCTGTAAAGTCAACACCTACATGTGTAGCTCTTCTCTCAGTATTCAATCAAGAACCCACAATGTTGCGTTACTGATCCCATCTGGAGTCGTCAGTCTTTGTGCACAACCCATAGTAGCACAGAGGTTCAAGGGACAGACATTTACTTTGTTAAATACCAATTCTAACTTTTTGTGATGAGTTGAATTTATTTTAAGTGCAAATGCAGCAATGTCTTGAAACTCACAGGGAGGTTGTGGATGAGGCTAACAGTATAGCAGAGCAAATTGTCCAGTAAGTTGTGACAATTTACAACTCATGCAGTATCACTTCTTCACCACAAATTGCTGGTATTTTTAGCACACTAAAAGCACGATGCACATTAAATTCCTTGTTACTTTCCCAGAAAATTCTGGGCCAACATGCCTGGCACATGTCCATCTGAATAAAAACACATGAAACTCCTTTTACGTAACCTTTCATAAAAACAGACGACTGGCACCAGTAATTCTACTTGTCATAAATTAAATACAGAGAATAGAAAACTGATGCGTTTTCTTAGATTAATATTATGTTGTCGCACAAATAAGCATTCAAAACCTCCAAAGCTCTATGCTTCAGAAGATTAGATATTTGAATTGATGTGTATTTGAGAAATTGGAGTTGTCACAAAATTATTATCCTTAGCCAATCTTTTTCTTCAGCTTATGTTTCCTTTCAGAGAATGTATCTTTTCTCCTCACTTATTTCATATTCACTATAAACATTTCTCATAAAGTGATGTTTCTTTGAAACTTCAGGTTCCTTTTCATTTGGGTTTTTTTTTGTTAACCAAATCAATAAATGCTTGTTGAATTTACCTCAGCTATTTCATTACTACATAACTTTGCTGAAGGTACTGTCAGCTGTCAGATATCAGGCATCAATTAGCTATTTTCAAGCAATTTGCAATTAAAATAAATGATTTTTAATATTTTACATTCAACTTTTAGAACAGAAACTACATGAATATATTCCAATAACCAGGGAAACTTTCTAACATGATCTTCATCAATCATGAGAAATGAGCACTGTCACATCTGTTCACTTAAAATGGCTGATTTATATGCCAGAGCACGAACAAACTGAAATCAGTGGTTCCTGTGCATGACAGTAATGACAGTCTGTAGACTTTTAAAATTTATTTTTGCTGTTTCTTGTAGGTTCTTCTTTGATGCCTACCAACTCCATGCTCTTTCCTATTTCAGGTGACAACGTAGGCTGGTCTGCACAACACGTTTTGCAATTAGTCGACAGGAGATGGGCTTCTTTCTAACAGTAACCCTGCTGTTAATTCTTCTCCCGAGTGAGCACTACCTGCTGTACTACCCTGGTTTTTGCTCTCATCTCAGAGACAGTTTGATGCCAATAACAGTAAAAGTATTTCTCCATTGCTTTCATTTTGCTGCTTTTTTTCTCTTTGCTTACAGCAGAACATTATATGTCTACAGAAGAAAATATGTTCCTCTCCAGTACCTTACATGCTCTGTTATGTCAATTACCTTGTGCTCACTTTAAAGACCAAAATTACAACATTAGCTGGACGTGGCATTTTCATTTATGTATTATCTTTCAAGTTTCTCTCCTGTATTCTACAACAGTGGGAGATTCCGAGAACAATTTACAGTGACTGGGAGGGAAACTGAGCAACACCAGACTTTCAAACAAATGTCATAAATTTGTGATGAATCATCAGTAGGAAGACAATTTCAATATCTCCGCTTTTTTGGATAGGGCAGCTGGTATTGATCCACTGCAAAGGCCATGTTAATATCCATGAAATAAGTGAAGGAACAGTAGAAGTGGTGCCGCGTTGGTTGTTTGTAATATCAGAAAACACTCGGTCCATCAGAAGCATTTACAATCACAATAATATTTAAACTTTTGTTTTTGTTAGAGAATAAAGTATGTCTAATAATGGCAAAACTAAATACTAGAATGTGTTTTGTTTTGGTACAGTAGACCACACGGGAGGTGAAAATAGCCATCCATGCCTCTTGCTTTATTGAGTGCTATTTCTGAGAGGACATGCTGTAATATTCAGTCCTACATTATTCAGATCCAAAATGGGGATCTTTTTAGAGAACTGACTTGTTAAATGTTTATATTACCTTTCATAAATTTGTAACCATTTAGCTCTTGGAAAGCCAATTTTAAACAATATTTTTGTATATTTTGCAACCAAGAAGGAAGAGAAGGTAATATGGTGGTTTGGATAACACCATTCAGCCTATGCCACAAGTCTCACTGGAAGCTATTGTCATGCAGACCCCCACCTGCCAAGCATGAGGCATATTAATTTTATCATATGAACATTGATTTTAAACTGTTGCTGGAGGGAAGAAGGGCTTGTTAAAAAAATCATCAGACACTTGGCTGGAAAAACACTTGCATACTAACAGATAGTGCTTGGAGAGACAAAGGACTATTCCCTGGTCCATTTAACCCAAAATGGATTGTGATCACCAGACATTGAAGGTGAGGAAGTTCACATTCCAGGATGACTGCTAAGATGGCAGAATCCCCAAACAGAAGTGGTCAAACCAGCTAGTCACATGACTAACCTGCTGGGCAACCTAGTGTTTTTGAACTAGCCACAGGGCAGTTTGAGACTGAGGCTGAAACAAGCAAGTCTCTCACCTGGCTGTCTCTCTCTCTCACTTTCTCCCAAGCCACTGGACCTAAGGAAGACACGCAAACCTCAAGAGAGAAAAGGCTCCTACATCGGAACAAGTTGAAGCGTGAACTGAGCCCCAACGAATTGCAAGACTTACCGGCAACCAAAGACTCCATATTGAACTTAAAGGACTGTAACTACCAGATATTGCCTCAAACTCTTCCCCTTTATTCCTTCTACTTTTTCTGTCTCTAGCTGCTTGTGTGTTTATTGCGTATGCATGCTAGCGTGGTCGTGTCGCATATTCGTAGTCGCTAACCAGATTAGAGTTTAAGATTAATAAACTTCTACCTTTCTTGCTTAATTCTAAGGAAACCTGTTTGATTTCTTTGCCTTACAATTGAAGCAGTAAACAAGGATTCACTAAGGGGGAGCTAAAACACGGTGTTTTTAAAATTAAACATTGTTATGGTTAAACCAGGCAAAGGCTGAGCGGGAACCCCTAGATCCCTCTCACCTGGTCGTAACACTACCTGCTATTGACTCTTGAATAACAGCTATTGAAGAGCCTCTGGTTTATATAGATTATTGCTTCTGCTTGCCAGTAAAACATACTATTGCTGCTATAATAAGGCTGCTAGTTAATGACGGCAAGTTTTATTCCCCCGGAGTATGGATTACCTGATAAATGTCGAGTATGGATACCACCTCAGATTTTTATTTTGGCAAAGAAAGATGTAAGTTTGTATAAAAACCCATTTCATTCCATTACAGGTGTAAATGGTGTCATCATATTATCTTTTGTGTATGCTCTCCAGTGCTGTAATGTAAGAGATTTAATTTAAGCAGTGTCATTAATAGAATGTGACTGGGCTGCTCTTCACTGAAACAAACATCCTTTTTCCACTCACAATAGATATGTGTAATTCTAGTTGCTTACAATTCTGGAGTCAAAACTATAATTTTTGTTTACCAATTAACCTTATAATCCTCCATCCCTGCAAACCTCTGAGATGGCTGTGATCCTCCAATTCCGACCTGTTGCATGTCCCTACTTTTAATCACACCACCAATGACAGCTGCCAAGATCCTAAGTTCTGGAATTTCCTCCCAAACTTCTCCTTTCTAGTTTGCTTTCCTCTTGTAAGAAACTCTTTAAAACCTACTCTATGACCAAGGTTTTGGTCGCCTGTCCTAATAGCTCATCTGACTTGGTGTCAAATTTTGTTTGATTATGCTTCTGTGAAGCGTCTTTGGATTTTTTTATCATGTTAAACATTTTGCTACATTTTACTACCATGTCACCAAGGTTGAGACCTTCCATTCAACTGCCGCTGCCACATCCCTCTCTTCCATTATCCCACTGAGACAAACTTTCTTCAAAGATCCCCCCTTCCCTAACCCTGAACTTGCATCTTTCTCTAGTTGCGCTGTTTCTCCACATATGCCCTCTCTGAGCTCATCTTGTCCATGAGACCCACCTCCAGCTATTACCACTAAACTGCTGATCACCCAACTTCCCTTCCTGGTCCCCAGGTTAGCCGATATTGTTACCAGTTTCTTTCTACAGGTGTTGTCGTCCTCTCTTTTAAATCATCATTCACTCCTCAAAAAAAAACTATCTTTGCAAACTACCACCCTATCTCCAACCTCTGTTTCCTCTTGAAAGCCCTTGAATGTTTTTTTTTAATTCATTCATGGGATCTGGGCGTCGCTGGTCAGGCCAGCATTTATTGCCCATCCCTAATTGCCCTCGAGAAGGTGGTGGTGAGCTGCCTTCTTGAACCGCTGCAGTCTATGTGGGGTAGGTGCTGTTGGGAAGGGAGTTCCAGGATTTTGACCCAGCAACAGTGAAGGAACGGCGATATAGTTCCAAGTCAGGATGGTGTATGACTTGGAGGGGAGCTTGCAGGTGGTGGTGTTCTCATGCATTTGCTGCCCTTGTCCTTCTAGTTGGTAGTGGTCGTGGGTTTGGAAGGTTTTGTCTAAGGAACCTTGGTGTGTTGCTGCAGTGCATCTTGTCAATGGTACACACTGCTGCCACTGTTCGCAGTGCTGGAGGGAGTGAATGTTTGTGGATGGGATGCCAATCAAGTGGGCTGCTTTGTCCTGGATGGTGTTGAGCTTCTTGTTGCCTCCCAAATCCATGCCCCTCTGTCACAGAACCCTATCTTTGAATCCCTCCAATCAGGTTTCCAGCAGGACCACAGTACCAAAATGGCTCTTACCAAAGTCACAAATGACATCCTATGTGATTGTGGCAAAGGTAACCTATTCCTCCTCACCCTTTTCAACTGTCTGCAGACTTTGATATGGTTGACCACACCCTCCTCCTCCATCCTGTCATCCAGCCGGGTGGGATTGCTCTCACCTGGTTCCATTCCTGTCTATCTAATCATAGCCAGAGTATCACTTGCAATGGTTTCTCTTCCAGCTCCCGCACCATTACCTCTGGTGTTCCCCAAAGATCTATCCTTGTCTCCCTCTTATTTCTCATCTACATGCTGCCCCTCAGCTACATCATTTGAAAGCACAGCATTAGCTTTCACATGTATGCTGACAACCCCAACTTTACCTCACCACCACCTCTGCTAAATTATCAAACTGCTCATTGAGCATCCAGTACTGGAAGTGCAGAAATTTCCTCCAATTAATTATTCGAAAGAATGAAGCCATTGTTTTTGGTACGCGCTCCAAATTCCATTCCCTGGCTACCGACTCCACCCCTCTCCCTGGCAACAGTCTGAGACTAAACCAGTTTGTTCACAACCTTGGTGTCACATCTGACCCCAGGTTGAGCTTCCAACCACATTTTGCACCCTTACTAAGCCCGCCTATTTCCACCTCCATAACAGCACCCGACTTCAGCACTGTCTCAGCTCATCTGTTGCTGAAACCCTCAATGATGCCTTTGTAACTATTCCAAGCACTGCTGGCTGGTCTCTCACGTTCTACCCTGCATAAACTTGAGATCATCCAAACTCTGCTGCCTGTGTCTTAAGTTGCACCAATTCCCATTCAACTATCATTCAATGTAGAACTTAAATTATATGATTCTAAACTAATTATTAAGGAAAAAATGTTGTTATGATCAAAACATATCTCATTGCAGTCCTATAATTAAAAATGCAATTTTTATATTTGTGTCATGATCCTATTTTTTTTTTCTCGGGAAATATTGCGGTGCATCTTTTAGACAACAAAAGATCAGTACTGCTTTAAGGCAGCCAGCTTCAGAAGTTACCGAGTGAAGGTGCATCTTGGTTGCCTTAGATACAACCATTCAGAGACAGAGAGCAGGACATACAATGTTGCATTTCAATTTTTGAACCTGGCTTTGCAGAGACAGTTGAGACAAAGATAGTGATTGTGAATTATTGATCTGCTGTGGTCATCACTGGAAAGAAGAAGAGTTTGAAGCTTCAAATGCTGAACTGAATTACCGAATTCCTATTGTCCGATTCATCAGGCCTTGGAAGGCTTCAAGCAACCCTGGACTGTTCCATATTGGAAAATTCCACTTCGTCAGGATACGTAAATATACAAAGACTTTACTGTTATTTCTATTTTTTCGATATTGGTTTATCTTAGTAGCGTTTAAGATTGTTTTTGTTTTTCTAATAAACAGTTAATTTGCTGATATCTAAAGATACCTGGTTTGGGTTACCTCAGTCGGGGTTACTAGATTGTTCAATTTGGCTGTGGCTTTCTTTGATTTGGGAAAGCTTAAAGATATATGTGATGTGACCTGTGGAGTGACGGGACTGCATTGACAGTGCGTTGCTCCCACTACAATCAGAATCATATATTTTGATTGGGGGCTTTGTCTTGAGCAGTCTTGTGACAACATTTGCTATCTTTAAAACCTTTGTTTAGAATTACTAGTTTTAATATTCACAACTAACGTGTTCCTTTACACTGGCCTGGTGATTGACATGGTTATGTTAGACTGTCTGTGGTTTGATTGAAAAGCCTGCAAAGCAGCCAGAGACCTTCACTGGTTAAAATTTAATTGTCAAGGTAGTCTTGGGGGTTTTGTCAGATTTGATCTCTCAAATGTTCATTACAATAAGACATTAACAGGGTTCAGAACCATTCCCTCCACGCACTGACCACTGATCTAAAACACTGGGGTGGAAAAGACTGGTGGCAATATGACCAAGTGGAGGCGGAGAAATTATTCTAGATGTCATGGCATAGATGGACTCCTCCATCTTTTACACATGGGGCTTCACTGCTTTACTGATGACACCCGAGGCGTGCCATCTGCATGGAGCTGAGCATCGCTGGGCCATTCCTCACTCCTCCGAGGGGCAGTGGCCTCAGCTGTCAGTGCCTCCGTTACCTCCTGTGCATCTGTACAGTGCTGATCAGATTGTACCACTCGCTCTACACATGCAACAAAGCCTACCGATGTATGTATATATCTGAACTGGTGGAGGGTGCATCCTCTGAGGTTTCTCATGTTGCAGAAGTCTGGTCTGTTCTTCATCTGCTGCTGTACCTGGTGGAGAAACATGATTTAAGTGAAATAGCTGCTCCTTCAATGAAGTCCTGGTGCCTCCCCTTGGTCAGGAGCTTCCAGTGGTGTTAAAGGCCCACACAGGTGTCACAAGCCACACATGGTCTAGGGAATGGTGAACGCAACCATGGCTTTGCTCACTCTCTGTAGCTTCCAAACCTGCCTCACCCTCAGTGCCAGACTTCCCTGCCATGACCAATCCGATGTCCATGTCTCTTCTATCGGTGTCACCTTGGTGAAGAAAGGCACTCCAGCTCTGGTGCATTGACACTCCCTGCCACCCTGAGAAACTTCTACTGCGAGCACAGACATATGCAGTGTCAGTCCTGTATCATGGCTGATACATCAGTGTTGGTCACTCTGAGACTCTGTAAATGTGGAGCACTGTGCTGCTGGGATGGTATGGTGAGGCAGCCATTCAGCCATCTCAATGCAGCTTTCACCCATCACTGACCATGGGGTGTGGGTACATGCGAACTGGGAGCCTCAATGTGGGCATTAGAGCTTGGTCTTGCCCCATGCATGGATCTACCATCTGGCCTCCCATTTCATGGATGCCTTTAATTCATGCGGGGCTTCCAGATTGAAGCTCTATACACCACTCAGCTTTCCAGAGCACAACAGGTCATTTAATCTCTTCCTGCACTGGATCCAGGTTCTGATGATCACCCCTCGGCTGCTCACTATCTCTGCCACCTCCAGCCATGCCTTCTTGGTGAGACTTGCTGGCCTCCTCTTCCTGTCTGCTGGAAACAGGATATCTCTCCTTCTCTGTCTGCAAGAGTGTCGCTAAATCATGGAGTGAACCTTCCTCGTTCTGAAGCCATTCCTCCCCTGCCTGTGTTGATGTTGACCTCTTCTTTTTTGCCTGTGTCTTCAGCTTGCCTGACCACTGCACTTATGCCTTTAAAAATGGTGCTTCCATGCGAGCTGCTGGCACTATGATATGCCTGCCACTGTTAATTGGCTGGCTTCCCCGTCTGCCTGCCCTTAATTGGCTTTCCTGATAAAATTGGACAGGATGACCTGCCACCTACCCATGCTGCTGACCTGCATATCCCTCCAACGCCGGGCCATCTGCCTGATCAGTAACTTCCAGGCCCATGTGTCAGTTGTGGCTCAGTTGGTAGTGCTCTCACCTCTGAATTACAAGGTTTTTATTGAAGTCCCACTCCAGGACTTGAGCACATAAATCAAGGCTGACAGTCCCGTGCAATACTGAGGAATAGCTGCACTGTCAGAGATGCTGTCTGTTGGATCAGATGTTAAACTGAGGCCCTGTTTGCCCTCTCAGGTGAACAGGAAAATCCTGTGACACTATTTTGAAGAGAAGGGGTGTTATTCCTGGTGCCTTGGCCAATATTTATCTCTCAAACAGTATCATTAAAAGATTATCACATTGCTATATGTGGGATCTTGCTGTGTGCAAATTGGCTGCCATTTTCCCTACACTATAACAGTGACTACAATTCAAAAAAGTACTTCATTGGCTGTAAAGCACTTTAAGATGGCCGGTGGTCGTGAAAAGCGCTATATAAATGCATGTCTTTTTTTAAAGGTATAAGTATGCCTATTAATGAAAAAATTGTGCCGTGAAACCCTTTTATATGCTAGACACGAGAAACCTCCTCCACATATCTGAAAATGCATATAACAAATGAGACAGTATAACAAGGTTAAAAGTTGGACTAAAAATCTTAAATTGTTGAAAGAATATGAGTGTCTGATAATTGTAAGACGGTGAGATATGATTTAAAATGTTCTTTTGTTTCTACAAATTTAGATAAGTAATAGCACTATTCATTGCCAAAGCTATGCTCTCAGCCACATACAGTTCATTGAAACTATTTGATTTGCACGTAAAACAGACATTATCCAGAGATTACACACTAATCTAAACTTTTCCCCTTTGCATATACTTTGAATTTGCATAAAGACACTTGCATTACAACAAATTGGAATATAATTGAAATGAACGACTGATAACTGAGACATGCAGCAAAACTACATATTAGGATATTTGCATATATTCACATTATAGGTAAATGGGTTTGATTGCATTATAAAGAAGTTGTATTTAATTGGAAATTTATCCATAAACAAATGCCTAAAACTTTATTGAAGTAATCTACAAACTTATTGCATGAAATATGTTTTGCAAGTCAGCAAGGTTCTAATTTGTTTGTTAATGAAAAAACAAAATGTTCCCATGACCAAAGTCACATTGAAGCAACCAAAATTGTATTTTAATGTGGCTTTAATAATGTATAAATGTTAACATATTATTATTGTCATACTTATTGCAATTTTGATAGGGTCTCAGGATAAATTGTTAGGTCTTGAAATGATGTGTTAATATTAGCATTCAAACGCTTCATGCATTTGCATGAAATTCCTTTTGTGAGTTATTTTAACAGAGACGTTAACCTGCTTCTTTGTTTCCTAAGTTTTATAAGTATATTAAGGGCAAGAGGATAACCAGGGAAAGAGTAGGGCCCATTAGGGACCAAAGTGGCAATTTGTGTGTGGAGCCGGAGGACATAGGTGAGGTTTTAAATGATTACTTTTCATTTGTGTTCACTATGGGGAAGGACGATGTCGTTGTAGAGATCAGGGAGGGGTATTGTGATATACCTGAACAAATTAGCATTGAAAGAGAGGAGTTATTAGCTATTTTAGTGGCCTTAAAAGTGGTGAAATCCCAAGGCCCAGATGAGATGTATCCCAGGCTGTTATGTGAGGCAAGGGAGGAGATAGCAGGGGATTTGACACAAATTTTCAGATCCTCTCTGGCCAGAGGAGTGGTACCAGAGGACTGGAGGACAGCGAATGTGGTACCATTATTCAAGAAGGGTAGCAGGAATAAACCAAGTAATTACAGGCCGGTGAGTCTAACATCAGTGGTAGGGAAACTATTGGAAAAAATTCTGAGGGACAGGATTAATCTCCACTTGGAGAGGCAGGGATTAATCAGGAATAGTCAGCATGGCTTTGTCAGGGGGAGACCATGTCTAACAAACTTGATTGAATTTTTCGAGGAGCTGCCTAGATGTGTGGCTGAGGGTAAAGCTGTTGATGTATTCTACAGGGGCTTCAGTAATGTTTTTGATAAGGTCCCACATGGGAGATTGGTTAAGAAGGTAAGAGCTCATGGGATCCAGGGCAAATTGGATCCAAAATTGCCTTAGTGGCAGAAGGCAGAGGGTGATGGTCGAGGGTTGTTTTTGCGAGTGGAAGCCTGTGACCAGTGGTGTACCGTAGGGATTGGTGCTGGGACCCTTGCTGTTTATAGTGTATATTAATGATTTAGGCATGAATATAGGAGGTATGATCAGTAAGTTCGCAGATGACATGAAAATTGGTGGTGTCGTAAATAGTGAGGAGGAAAGTCTTAGATTACAGGACGATATATATGGGCTGGTAAGGTGGGCAGAACAGTGGCAAATGGAATTTAATCCTGAGAAGTGTGAGGTGATGCAGAGAAGGCTGAGGGGGGACCTGACTGAGGTATACAAAATTATGAGGGGCATTGATAGGATAGATAGGAAGAAACATTTTCCCTTACCAGAGGTGACAATAATCAGGAGGCATAGATTTACGGTAAGGGGCAGGAGGTTTAGAGGGGATTTGAGGAAAATATTTTTCACCCAGAGGGTGGTTGGAATCTGGAACACACTGCCAGAAGGGGTGGTAGAGGCAGGAACCCTCAACATTTAAGAAGTATTTAGATGAGCACATGAAACGCCATAGCATACAAGGCTACGGGCCAAGTGCTGGAAAATGGGATTAGTACAGTAGGTGTTTGATGGCTAGCATGGACACGATGGGCCGAAGGGCCTGTTTCTGTGCTGTACAATTCTGTAACTCTAATGACAACCCGTGCGAAAAAATTAATGTGCACGTTTAAAAAATGCCCAAATTTAATAAAAAAGCATCTAAATAGAACATTTCAACACTCAAAAACAATCACATAATGAGTCCTTTATGTTGTCTGATGCACTTAGATGAGATTCTTGGAGTCCAGTTGGCTGAAGATCTCAAACAGGTTTATTAACAGCTAAACTGTTATATACAGTACAGAGCAAACTATTTACAGAACCTTCGCCTGGATGTTACAGTTGCAGTGACTCTGACTTTGAGTCACATGACTACATCCTGGTACTTAGCTCATTAGCATACTGAGATCTGAAAGGGACAAAACATCCCTTTTCTTTCCAAAGATAAGTCTCGTATGGAACAAGTAAAAAACGCATAAAATTAGATAACATTAAAATTAGTTATATGGGATAGAGATTATAAAATTTACAGGTATAAGGATAGGGATTGTGAAATTTAGAAGTGCAGAGGCTTAAAAGTCCATATATCTTCTCGGTGGTTTGACAACTTTTGTTCAAGGAATCTGCATTTCATCTGTTGCTGTTTTTCTGAAGTTTCTCCCTCTCGGCATTCAGTTTCTGTATGCTCTGCCTTCAGCCTGTTAATACACTCTGTTGCTTTTCTCAGCATGAGAGACTTGGAAAGTTCCAGCACCTCATCTCAAAGAGCCAGCAGACAATGTTTCAACTTATTCCTCCTCTGCCGCTTCAGGCCATTGCGTGTCCTTTGCCTCTCCTCATACTTAGCACAACTATGCCTCGCCTTCACTTCTGCTCTCTAAAGAACTGCCAGCACCACAACCAGCCAGAATGAACAGGTACCTCCATGAGGCCAAACACTCTTCCCCTAACAGGCCCTCAACCTGAAGGCTTGGTACTCCAGGTTGAGGACCTGTTGGGGGAATAGTACTTGACCTCATGGAGGTACCTGTCCATTCTGGCTCGTTGTGGTGCTGGCAGTTCTCTAGAGAGAAGTGGTGAAGATGAGGCATAGTTGTGCTGTTGCTGGGCTTCCAGACTGCACTATTTGATGCTGGACAGAGTCTGTGAGCAGGGTCCGGTCCTTGGAGATTTCCCCTTGGCAATGCTCCCCGCCAGACGATAGACGATAGTACAGTTGCGCCAGACGCCGTTGCCGGGGCTAAGTGCCCACCCCCTCCACGTCATTGGGGGGGATGGTTTGCCCCGGCCATTTAAATGAGCTGCCGCGCTAAGTATTGTGGCGGCTCCACGGAGTAATTCAGCCCAAAATGTGTCAGGTTCACAATGTGGGATGCCTGTTCGTCTTCTGGCTGAGAATTGTTCCGCTCTGAATCTTGCCTCAGGTTTTTCATACCTGAAATTTTCTGGTTGTCGGCTCCTGGTTTATCTTTCTGCCTGTCTGGTGTTCCTCGTTCTCTTGTATCCTGGCTTTAACTGCTCTTCACTTCTTGGCCTGTTCTACTGCCATCTGCTGCTGTCTGCAGCTGGACCATGTCTATTCTCCATACTGTGCAGTTTGGTCTATTGCACCTCTGTTCACACTACTTGGACTCCAACAATTCCCATCGCACTTGCACACTCTTCACACCCTCCTCATCTGCAATTTCCAGCATCTTCCAATCCACTCCAATGCTCATTTACCTCTGCCTCTGCAGCCATAACATCCTCTGTGCTCTCCATCACCATTCTTTCCCTGGTTGGTGTTTCTTCTAGTACTAACATTGGGAGCTTGTTAAGTCCAAGGACTTGGTATGCTTTTCATTTCCCTTTTATATTGTGCAATCTAGAATTCACAATAAGTATTCTCACAAGCATGAGAATTTCTGAGCCATTGCTCAGCCGATCATAGGATCATAAGATCATAGGAAATAGGAGTAGGCCATTCGGCCGTCGAGCTTGCTCCGCCATTCAAACAGATCATGGCTGATCACCTACCTCTACGCCATTTTTCTCCACTATCCCCATATCTCTTGCTGTCATTAGTATCCAGATATTTATCAATTTCTGTCTTGAACATGCGCAATGATTGAGCTTCCACAACCCTCTGGGGTAGAGAATTTTGCAGATTCACCACCCTGTGAGTAAAGAAATTCATCCTCATCTCAGTCTTAAATGGCCTGCCTATTATTCTGAGCCTGTGTTCCCTTGTTCTAGACTCACTAGCCAGAGGAAACATCCTATCCACATCTACCCTGTCACACCCTGTAAGAATTGTGTAAGTTTCTATGAGATCACCTCTCATTCTTCAAAACTCTGAAGAATACAGGCCCAGTATATCTCTCCTCCTAAGACAATCCTGCCATCCCAAGCATTAGTCTGGTGAACCTCCATTGCACTCCATCTAAAGCAAGTATATCCTTCTGTTGTGGGGAAAATAACCACTCTTTCAAGTCCACGGGATTAAAGTAAATAAAGGTTTATTTGAGCACGGTGCAAGGGAGAAATGTCTAGTGAAACATCCAGAGGCTTCTCAGTGAAACAGAGTCTGTAGCATAAATTTATAGAATACAATAACCATTGCTTATTTCTTCACACTATCCCGACACATTCCAGGTTTGCAGCTTAATCAATAAACTGGATTGTATTGCCCCACTAACATTCTCCTGTTGTCTCCTTTCCCAGCCTTGAAGCTGGCATCTCTCACAGTTTATGGCCTCCTGTTCCATCAGTAGTCATACCCTTATCTCCTTGATTAATGAAGCAAGGAGAGCATGTTTACACAGATGTGGAGGCAGTTGGACTCCGGTTGTACTACTTACCCCGGGCTGTGGCCATGTATCCCATCATGCCCTGGCTCCCCATAACTACAGTGTTTTTCCATATTCCGTCTAAGACTGTTGACGTATCCTAATGTTAAATAATCTACTAATGTTGCCCTACTGGTCCCACTTCATTTCCTCAGACAAGGAGACCAAAATTGTATACAATACTCCAGGTGCAGTCTCACCAAGGCTTTATACTATTGAAGCAATACATCTTTACTCCTCCACTCAAATCCCCTTGCAATGAAGGCCAACATACAATTTGCCTTCCTAATTGCTTGCTGCACCTGCCTACTAGCTTTGTGACTCATTAACAAGGACACCCAAGTGCCTTTGGACATCAACACTTCCCAAATCATTTATATAGATTGTAAACAGCTGTGGCCTAAGCACTGATCCTTGCGGTACCCCACTAGAAACAGCCTGCCATCCTGAGAATGACCCATTTATTCCTACTCTCTGCTTTCTGTCTGTTAACCAATTCCCAATCCATTGCAGTGTATTACCCCCAATCCCATGTGCTGTAATTTTGTTTGCTAACCTCCTGTGTGGGATCTTATCAAAAACCTGAAAATCTAAAATACCACATCCACTGGTTCTTCTTTATCAATGCTATAAGTAACATCCTCAAAAACTCCAAGGTTTGTCAAACATGATGTCCCTTTCACAAATCCATGTTGACTCTGCCTAATCATATCATTATTTTCCAAGTGTGTAGTTATCTCATCCTTTATAATAGATTTATAATAGCATTTTCCCTATTACTGACATCAAATTAATAGGTCTGTTGTTCTCCGTTTGCTCTCTCCGTCCTTTCTTAAATAGGGTTACATCTGCTACTTTCCAGTCTGCAGGAACCCTTCTAGAATCTAGAGAATTTTGAAAGATAACCACCACGCATCCACTCTCTCTATAATCACCTCCTTCAATTTTCCGGGATGTAGCTCATCTGGTCCAGGGGATTTATCAACTTTCAATCCAATTAATTTTTCGAGCACTACCTCTTTATTAATATTAATTACTTTCAGTTCCTCGTTTTTACAAGTCCCTTGGTTCCTGAGTATTTTTGGGAGATTTTCTGTGTCTTTCTCCATGAAGACAGGCACAAAGTAATTGTTTAGTCTCGCTGCCATTTCATCATTCTCCACCACAAACTCTCCTGTCTCTGCCTGCAATGGGCCCACATTCATCCTTGCTAATCATTTCATTTTTGCACACCTAAAGAAGCTTTTACAGTTCACCTTTATGTTTCTAGTTAGCTTACATTCATAATCTCTCTTGCCTTTCTTTATAAGTTTCTTTGTTGGACTCTAAATTGCTCCCAATCCTTGGGTTTATCACTTTTTCTGGCAACCTTATAAGCCACTTCCTTTGACCTAATGCAACCTTTAACTTCTTTTATTAGCCACAGTTGATCCCAGTAAAGGAAACCTTTCTGTCACTGAATGGTAATTGGATGACCCAGGAGGTATTCAGGATGGATTCCATACATGGAGCAAGGACAGCATTCATATTCAATGACCTATTGCTGGAATTGCTGCTGAGTGCTGTCAGGAACAGGAAGGACATACTTTCCCCCAGAAATGGGGGTAAGAAACCCGCTGCTGTTACCCAGAAAGTGTGGCTGAGGTGGATGAGGAGGTGAGTAGCAGCAGAGTTGTACTCTGGTCATGGATGCAATTCAGGAAGTGATTTAATGACCTAACAAACCAGGGAACGTGAGTACATTTACTGATGCAGCTACATTCTGTGATTTAAGCCGTACCCACCCCCACCCCACCTTTCACTCTGGCTTGCCAAGCATACTCCATCACATCACTCCTCAGTTACTCAACTTCCAGAAGTACACAGCCTTCACTTTCTAAACACTTCAGCTTCTCCTATTTGTTCATCCACTCTTGTCAGTCACCCCAATCTTTATGCAAGGTGCTGCATCTGTCTGATAGTCACGCTCACTGAATGCACTGCATCCATCAGATGAAGACCTAACCTTCACTGACTCACACATCTGTTTTTTTTCCCCTTACAGAAGAGGACGCAAAATGCAATGGAGATGGAGAGGACTGGAGGTGGCCCACCACAAATAGTCAGCCTAACAGATGCAGAGGAGAAATTCCTAAAGACGAGTGGCACAAGTGCATTCCTGTCAATTGGAAAAGGAGAGTCTAGGAACGTGCAGATGTCTGGCAGCAGAATTACAAATATCCCTGACACACATGCTGACTTTATTTCGTCAATGACTGAACTGTAAGAAAATTGAACAAGATGATTGTCAAGATTGCTATTTTATCAGGACTAAATCACAACCTTCTTTTCTCTTCTAGAGCCTTCATGCATACAACAAGTGGCACAGGACATCCATGAGGAGGATTCCTCACATGACCTCATTCCTTCTGAGAGTGCACCGTCCCTGGACCTACAGCCCTGCACCAGTGCAGATACTCGCATTGCTGGGTCCACTTACTTACCTGGTGATTCATAACTCACAAGTGTGCACAAACAGATTCTGGTGACAGGGACAACTGTGAAGAGTCCGCAAGAGGGGGAGCAATCTGCTCCAAGCTCTGTCCAGCTGGACACAGAGGATGAACCACAGGGGCTATCATTGAAAAGGAGAATGCTAGAGGTGCGACAGCAACTTAGCCAGATACTGATAGATGTACCACACACACTCTCCACAACAACAAAGATGATAGAGGAGTCCAACTTAAACACTAATGGATTGGTGGCTCAGGGAAATATGAGAATGCCTGTCATGGAATGAGAGTCTGCCTCCATGGAGCTTCAAGCACGGTTACCAAAAGAGTCCATGCAGGCATTACCACGGCTATTCAGGCAATGTCTGCTACCTTAAACAGGATGACAGGTACCATATCTGCAGCCTTACTAAGTGTCACTAAATCGCCACCAAATTGGCCTGTAGCAGAACGGTAGAAGGATGTGGTGCTGGCCCAGGAGAAGGATGAAGGCACAAGGGACATGAGAGTGGGAACTCCACTCACAACACTCCCACTTATCGTCTTCCTCCCCCTCAGCCAGTACCTGAGAAGCTGTCTCGTCTCCTGATGGCTCAGTCTGCCCTTACACAGGCAGGGATAGGCACCAACATGTTGCACCATGGAAAGTTGACAAAATTATTGACTCAGCGACGGACATCGGGGCGATTAATCTGTATCTCAAGTATATATCCAATCTAAAGCCATCAAAACACAGTCCAATTCAAAACACATTTCTCCCTATTAATAAAGTAGCTAAGCATACAAATATCAACTGTATTAGTTAGCTGGCAAGCAAAATATTATGCAATGCCAATGCAAATTATTTTTGTAATTACTTTTACTGCTAGATTATTTTAAAACACAAGGTTAAAGGCTTGAAGCAGCGGTGCCCAACATTTTCGTGTGGGAGGCCACATTTCAATTTTTGTCTTATGTAGGTGGCCGGTGAGCCAATTTCAGAAAGATAAAGGCATTAAAAATTTATCTTGCTATTAATCAAAACAAAAATAAAGGTGCATTTTTGTGAAGAAGCTTTAAATGAGAAGTCTAATTTATTGACTTAGTTTCTGGTCACTCTGTTAGACACTGATTTTGTGAGCCACCTGGCTTTTTTTGCTTGCACAAGAGGTCAATGTTTCCCTGCACACTTGTAGCATTGCGAAGTATTCCGGATAGATGTCCATTGTCAGGAGTGATCTTGATTGCCCCCTCTTCCAGTTCTCTCCCTCTCTGTCTGTCTCTCCCTGTGTGTCGCTCTCTCCCTGTCCCTCTCTGTGTCCTCTTCTCTGTATTGTCCCTCCCTCTCTCTGTCATCCTCCCCTCACTCTCTGCCCCTTTCTTGCTCTACGCCCCTCTCTCTCCCTTCTCTCTCTCCCCTCTCTTTCTCTCTTCCTCTGTCTCTCTCTCCCCACTCTCTCTCTCTGCCCCTTCTCTCTCTCTCTGCTACCCTCTCTGTCACTGCTCTTTCTCTCTCTGATCCCCCCTCTGCTCCCCTCTCTCTCGCCCTTTTCTCTCTCTCTGTCCCTGTTGTATGATTACCTTAAGAATGATATCCCTTTAAGATCTCAGTATGCTAATGGGCTAAGTACCAGAATATTTGTCATGTGACTCAAAGCCAGAGTCACTCTGCAACTGTGACACCCAGACAAGGGTTCTGTAGATAGGTTGCTCTGTACTGTATATAATAGTTTAGCTGTTAATAAACCTATTTGAGATCTTCAGCATAACTGGACTCCATGCAACTCATTTACGTTGCATCAGACAACATAAAGAACTCATTATAGAGTGACAGTTGTGGTGAAAACACAAGATGTAAGCTTGAAGACCACAGGTAAGACAGATTTGAAAACAACTCTTCCTCCAGTCAAAAGAGAGAAAGTTCAAAAGTAATACCAGCCCAAAAGTGGGAAGAAGAAATAATCTACCTCCAGCTGTAGAAGACAGGGCACAGAACGACAGGCTACAAATTAATTTGTGCGAACAGCTGAGTCATTGTGCTGACAGTCGAGGAATCCATCATCTGTCCAAATTCTCCGAGATGCAGGAAACACTGCTGGAAAAACAAGGGGGAATGAAAATGGTGCATGACCGACATGCAGGAGTGGAACTACCTCAACTACATGTAGCACAAAAAGTCAGGGTCATGCGCCTCACAATGAGAACATGGTTACCTGCAGAGGTATCCAAAGTATGCAGTAATCATTGATCATATGAGATTACAACATCTGACAGAGCAGTATTGAGAAGGAACCGAAGCCAACTAAAAGAAGTGTGCAATTCTCCAACTGCGCACATCAGACTCGAAAGAACACACTCCAACGATGAGGGTGTGATGGGACAACAGGACAACAACTAACACATCGACAACATGTCTGCAAACCCAAAAACAGCCAAAGGTGAAATCCACATCCCGGAAGGTTATACCGTAACCAGATCTGGAAGAGTTGTCATACCACCGTGACGATATATGGACTCTTAAGCTTCTATAGCTGTAAATTTTATAATCTCTATCCCGTGTGACTAATTTTGATATCTAATTTTAATTGTAGCATACAAGACTTATCTTTGGAAAGAAAGGGGATGCTGCATGATTGCCTTAAGAGTGATGTCCCTTTAAGATCTCAGTATGCTAATGAGCTAAGTACCAGGATGTAGTCATGTGACTGGAAGCCAGCGTCACTGCAACTGTAACACTTAGAGTAAAGTTCTCAATAATTTTCTCTGTACTGTACATAATAGTTTAGCTGTTAACAAACCTGTTATAAATCTTCAGCATAACTGGACTCCACGCATCTCATTTATGTTGCATCAAACAACAAAGAACTCATTAAACCCCCTTCTCTCCCACCACTTTCTCTCCTTCCTTTCCTCCCTCTCTCCTTTCTCTCCCTCTCTCTCCCCTCTCTCTCTCTCACTCCCTCTAGCTGTCCTTCTTTCTCTCCCTTTCCCTCCCTCTCCCTCCCTCTCTCTCCCTCCCTCTGTCTCTCTCCCTCCCTCTCTCCATCTTCCTCTCTGTCCTTCTCTCCCTCTCTCTCTCCCTCCCTCCCTCTCTCTCTCTTCCTGTCTCTTCCTCCTCTTTCTCTCTCCCTCCCTCTCCAGCCCCTCTCTCTCCCTCCTCCTTCCTCCCTCCCCTCTCTCTCTCTCCTTGTCTCTGTCCCTTCTTTCTGATAATTGCAGCAAAAAATAGTGGCAGGTCTGAGGATTAGAAGTGTTTTAGAAACCAGAAAAGGGCCACCAAAAAGATGATAAAAAGGGAAACAATAATGAGAGTAAACTAGCCAGCAATATAGAAACAGATTGTAAGAGCTTTTATAAGTACATAAAAAAGAGAGTAGCTAAAATAGACATTGGTCCCTTCGAGACAGAGACAGGAGAAATTATCATGGGGAATGAGGAAATGGCAGAGATATTGAACAAATATTTTGTGTCTGTCTTCACAGTAGAAGACACAAGTTCCATACCAGAACTAGGCAGTAACCTAGGGGTTAAAAAGAGTGAGGAAATTATGAATATTGATATTAGTCAAGAAAAAGTATTGGAGAAACTCGAGGGACTAAAATCAGACAAGTCCCTGGGACCAGATGGCCTACATCCTAGGGTTCTAAAAGAGATAGCTACAGAGATAGTGGATGTGCTGGCCATGATTTTCCAGAATTCCTTAGATTTAGAAAAGATCCCATCAGATTGGAAGTTGGCAAATGTTACGCTGCTTTTCAAGAAAAGAGGTAGAGAGAAAATGGGGAACTACAGGCCAGTTAGCCTAACATCAGTCATTGGGAAGATGCTGGAAACTGTTATGAAGGAAGTCTTAACATTGCACTTGGAAAAGCACAGCATGCTTAGAAAAAGTCAGCATGGCTTTACTAAAGGGCGATCCTGTTTGACAAATTTATTTGAGTTTAACTAGTAGGGTAGATAAAGGGGAACCAGTAAATGTAGTATACCTGGATTTTCAAAAGGCATTTGATAAAGTGCCACATAAAAGAGTAATAGGCAAGATAAGAGCTCATGGTTTGGCGGGTGGTGGTAATATATTAGCATGGATAGAGGATTGGTTAACAGACAGTAAACAGACAGTGGGCATAATTGGGGCATTTTCAAGTTGGCAGGCAGTGAATCCTGGGGTGCCACAAGGATCAGGGCTGGGGCCTCAGCTATTTACACTCTGTACTAATGACTTGGCTTAAGAGACAGAGAGTAATGTATCTAAGTTTGCTGATGATACAAAGCTCGGTAGGAAGGTAAGCTGCGGGGAGGATGTAGAGAGGCTGCAAAGAGATATAGACAGGTTAAGTGACTGGGCAACAAATGGCAAATGGAGTATAATGCAGGGAAGTGTGAAGTTGTTCACTTTGGTCGGAAAAATAGAAAAGCAGAATATTTTTTTAAAAGTGTGAAACTGGTAAGTGTTGATGTTCAGAAAGACTTGCGGGTACTCGTACAAGGAACGCGCAAAGTTAACATACAGGTGCAGCAGGCTATTAGGAAGGCAAATGGTATGTTGGCCTTTATTGCAAGGGGACTGGAGTACAGGAATAAAGAAGTCTTACTAAAAGTGTGCAGGACTTTGATGAGACTGCACATGAAATACTGTGTGCAGTTTTGTCTCTATATTTAAGAATGGATATACTTATCTGGAGGCAGTGCAGCAAAGATTTACTAAATTGGTCCCTGGGATGAGAGGGTTGTCCTATGATGCAAGGCTGAATAAATTGGGCCTATATTCTCTGGAATTTAGATGAATTATATAATTAAGACATACAAGATTCTGAAAGGGCTTGATAGGGTAGAAGCTGAGAGATTGTTCCCACTGGTCAGGGAATTTAGAACACGGAGGTACAGTCTCAGGATAAGGGGTCAATCATTCA
Organism: Heterodontus francisci; assembly: GCF_036365525.1. Classification (NCBI taxonomy): domain Eukaryota; kingdom Metazoa; phylum Chordata; class Chondrichthyes; order Heterodontiformes; family Heterodontidae; genus Heterodontus; species Heterodontus francisci. Next base: position 94,577,452 of record NC_090377.1, on the reverse strand, counting down.
GGACTGAGACAAGGAGAAATTACTTCACTCAAAGGGTTGTGAATCTTTGGAATTCTCTACCCCAGGGGGTTGTGGAGGCTCCATCATGGAATACATTTAAGGCTGGGATAGATAGATTTTTGGTCTCGCAGGGAATCAAGGGATATGGGGAGCGGGCAGGAAAGTGGGATTGAAGCCCAAGATCAGCCATAATCATATTGAATGGTGCAGCAGACTCAATTGGCCATACGGTCTGCTTCTGCTCCAAGTTCTTGTGAGCGGGAACTCTCAACTTAGTGATTGGTCCGTTTTAAAAAATCACAGCTGTCAGTTTCACAGCTGACATGTGTTTAGAATGGGAACGGCGCTACCAATTCAGACAAATTCGGGCTTTTCGGCAGGTTTTTTGAAAAAATCGGGACCTGCTAGAAAACCCCAAACTGTGCACCTCCCTCCTGTGCACCTTCCTCCTGTGTACCTGTCTCATGTGTACCTCCCTCTTGTGGACCTGTCTCATGTGAACTCCTCCGGCGCACCTCGCTCCTGTGCACATGCTGATCCCACCACAGCACGTTCTCCACTGCCATGGAAGCTGATGGTCTTCCGCTTTTGATGTGCTCCAATCCTGACCTTGTTAGTTTGGAAGCCTCCAAAGTTTAGAAAAAACTAGATGGCACTGAGACCATTGTAATAAGTGATTTTTTTTCAGCTGGAGCAATCAAGTTTAAATATCCACCTGAACTGCAGCTCAATTTCGTTTTGCTGGCAGGATTCCTGAGCTCCAGGAAACCCATGCTGGAGAGATTATATTTAAAGGTAAATAAAATTCATGTAAAAAGACCTCATTAATGTCTCATATGGGCATTAACTGCTGTGATACCTACCCTCGCACCTGCACTCATTAAAGCCCTGACTTACAGGCATCCAAACCCATCTCCATTAAACCTAGAAGTGGACGTGTTGAAGCTGGGTTGCTTACGTGTTTGAAAATGAATTATTTTAACCACCCACTTGCCGCCAAACCACTCAGTCCCGGGCATTTAAATTTCCCCATTATCTCAGCTCTCACTATATCAGGTTCAACCTTCAATAAGTTTATCATGATTTAAATCTGGAGAAAATGATGTTGAACAAACAGCAAACAGCATATTGGTCAAAGTATCATCAAAATAAAATATAAAGATTTTTAAGAAATCCTTCACTTATTTTTTAGATTTGCTGTATAAAATAGAAATATCATGAAGTTTCCTTTTCAGTAGTATCCAAATATTTATTTCAATGATGAGGAGATTGTCAACTCACTTTGAAGATGCTTCCTGTTTCTTGAATGTAAATTTGTTTTCAAAAGTGATGGAATAAATGAGATTTTTTCCCCCAATTTTACAAATGACTATATTCACTGCAGTAACCGATTTCATGACTTTATAATTAATTTCTGGATCATTTGTCCGCACAATTGATTGTTTCATCGCTCCATCTATTTAAAATGACTGGCAAAGTATTGCTTTCAAATATTGTGCCTGTCTGATCTGGGATCATTTTTGTTTCACTCAAAGTCTTTGAATGAGTACCAGAACTGTGTAACATGAAAGAACGAAAAAACAATCTATTATACATGAAAGAAACTGCACTTCTCACTAATCTGTATTTCAAACAATAATTACCCTGAAGCTCTTGCAGATATCTTTAAAGTGGAACAGAGATGTTTTTGGTCCAGGATAGACGATGGGATCCTCCACCACAAGAATTTTACAGCAACGCTTTTATATTTTTCAGCAAGAGAAATCTCAATGCCATAGCAATCTCAAAGGAACATTTTGTTGAAAGAGTACTTGAAAAGGACTTATGCTTTAATTACTAACTACGTACGAACATACGAAATTAGGAGCAGAAGTAGGGCATTCAGCCCCTCGAGCTTTCTCTGCCATTCAATAAGATCATGGCTGATCTGTTTGTGTTTTGAATTCCACCCTCCATCTACCCCCAATAACCTTTGATTCCCTTGTCTAACAAGAATCTATCTACCTCTGCCTTAAAAATATTCAATGACCTCGCCTCCACCACCTTCTGAGGCAGAGAGTTCCAAAGCCACACAACCCTCTGAGAGAAAAAGTGTGGTGAAATTGTTAACACATAATATTTTTGAATGAACTTAAAATGCTGCTATTTATGGGAGCGAGGTTCCATTATAATGGCATTCAAGATATTTGGTAAATTTTCTTGGGCAAACACTGTTCAGGGGAACACACCAGAAATGTGTTGAATGTGGGAAAGAGAATTAGTGCTGGAATTTTCTGATGGCCCTTGTTAGCATAATGGGTAAGACTTAGGGCATGTGGACGTGCACAATTGAAGCAGACACCCCCTTCCTACTGTTTGACAGGAAATTTTTAGCAAAGGTCAGGTCTCAAAGGCCCAAGGGTGATTAGACGGGCAAGGAATAATAGGAAGCTAATCCAAAGGAGTGCTGCCGAAGCATTCTTTACTGTTCCTCAGGTTCTTGGAAGAAGACAAGTGACTGTTTTGACTGCTCCTAATGGCTTAAGTGTCTTTAAAATTAAAGTTGCTTAAGGTTTTATATAAAATGCTTTAAATGTAGTCTTGTCTGGAAATTTTCCCTTGTGTGTATGTGCTTTTGTTGTTTCTCATGTCTTCATGTTCCATCTCATCCTAATGTTTGTCTGTTTCTCTGGAAAGGTAGGCTGGCACAAAGTGGAAGGCAAAGGGCACCATATTTTGATGGACCAGGCACAGTTGGAGGACAGTGCTGTACCCCACTGTGGGGAGAAAAGTCTGACAAGCTACTGGACACAACGCATCTTATACGTCATGCCAAAAGGGTGCTAGTGAACGGGCAGCTTGTTTGACACTCAGCCCGGTTTTCTCCCTCAGTTCAAAACAGGCTGTCAGTTCATGAACACCCATTTGCAGCTCCAGCCCAATGTGTTGAAGTAATTTCCTAAGCAACTGAACTCTGGTAGTACTGATCCATGCACATGGCTAGAGTGCCAAAGAAGTTCATAGATCTCATCAGGAGCAAGATAGGGGACTGTTTGGCTATAATCGGCACTAAAGAAAAGATGATGGCTGTGACCACCTCAATCCATTCTGTCTGTCATAATCTCTATTGTTTTGCATGGGTTTTGAAAGTTTCACTCGTCTACAACTTTAATACTGCTAATTCCCACAGTATGAGCACTGCGGAAAACTTCCAATCTTGATTGACTATTTATTTTCAAGATACACTTCACTCTCTTTGTAACTGTCACTTCTCAACATGTAATAACCCTCATCCATCTTTCTTGTCTTATAGGAGAAGCCATCACTTGGCAATGAGAGAAGGGGAAACCCCAATAAGGGATCTCACTGCCCCCTCCTCCTTTTGAGAAACGGGCCATCTTTATACAAGAATACCAAATTTTGGAGCTGGTGGCAAAAGAAGAAAAGAAAAGGCTGGAACAAGCAAGTGGCTGATATCACAACACTCTTTCCTGAACATTGCAATATAACATCCTGTCAGAAGGGCTCACCTTCAACTATTCCAGGAGCAGTGGAATGATGTGAAATGCTTGCCTATGGTACATTAGTACAATCATTCTATGTTTACCATATGGTTACCACCGCTGAGTCCCCCACTATCAACATCCTGGGGTTTACCATTGACCAGAAACTGAATTGAACCAGCCACGTAAATGCTGTGGCTACAAGAGCAGGTCAGAGGCTGGGAATTCTGTGGCGAGTGACTCACCTTCCCACTCCCCAAAGCCTGTCCACCAACTACAAGGCATAAGTCAAGAGTGTGATGGAATATTCTCCACAAGCCTGGAAGGGTACAGCTCCAACAACACTCAAGAAGCTCGACACCATCCAGGACAAAGCAGCCCACTTGATTGGCACCCATCCAAAACCATTCACTCCCTCCTCCACCAACGCACAGTGGCAGAAATGTGTACCATCTACAAGACACACTGCAGCAACTCACCAAGGCTCCATCGACAGCACCTTCCAAACCTTCTACCACCTAGAAGGACAAGGGCAGCAGATGCATGGGAACACCACCACCTACAAGTTCCCCTCCAAGCCACATACCATCCTGACTTGGAACTATATCGCCGTTCCTTCAGTGTTGCTGGGACAAAATCCTGGAACTTCCTTTCTGATAGCATTGTTGGTGTACTTACATCCCAAGGACCACAGCAGTTCAAGAATGCAGCTCACCATCACCTTCTCAAGGGCAATTACGGATGGGCATTAAATGCTGGCCTAGCCAATGACGTCCACATCCCATGAACAAGGAAATAAAAAGTAACATTCGATGTGCCCTTTTGTAACAATGCCCTTCTTGTGTTTTTGCAAGCTTCCAGCGTTGGCCCAGCCTGACACTCATGTTAAGAGCAGTCCATGAGAAGTATTAGCCAAGATCAGTGGCAGCATGCTTAGCAGTTTATTATTACACTTGACCTGCGGAGATGGTGGTGTAGTTGTAATGTCACTGGACTAATAATCCAGAGACCCAGGCTAATACTCTGGGGAGACGACAGCTGCTGGAATTGAAATTAAATTAATTAATAAATTTAATTAATGAAAATCTGGAATTGAAAGCTAGCCATGAAACTACCATCAATTGTCAAAAAGCCCATCTGGTTCACTAATGTCCTTTAGGGAAGGAAATCTGCTGTCCTTACCTGGTTTGGTCTACATGTGACTCCAGACCCACAACAAATAGGTTGACTCTTAACTGCCCTCTGCAATGGCCTCGCAAGCCAATCAGTTATACAAAACTGCTACGCAACAGTTGAAAAGAAATAAAAGTGGATGGAACACCCAGCATTGACATAGGCACTGGAAATGACAATGGCAAACCCAGCACTGTCAACCCTGCAAAGTCCTCCTTACTAACATCTGTGGGCTTGTGCCCTAACTGGGAGAGCTGTCCCACTGACTGGTCGAGCAACAGCCTGACACAGTCATACTCATGGAAACATACCTTACATCCAATGTCCCAGACACCACCATCACCATTGCTGGGTATGTCTTGTCCCACTGGCAGGACAGATCCACCAGAGGTTTTGGCACAGTAGTACACAGTCGAGAGGAAGTTGCCCAGGGAGTCCTTTACATTGACTTCAGACCCCATGAAATCTCATGGCATCAGGCCAAACATGGGCAAGGAAACCACCTACCACCCTCCCTCAGTTGATGAATCAGTACTCCTTCATGTTGAACACCACTTGGAAGAAGCACCACAGGTGGCAAGGGCACAGAATGTACCCTGGGTGGGGGACTTCAGTGTCCAAGAGTGTCTCTGTAGCACCACTACTGACTGAGTGCTGAGCCCTGAAGGAAATAGCTGCCAGACTGGTCCTGCGGCAGGTGGTGAAGGAACCACAAGAGTGAAAAATCTACTAGATCTTGTCCTCACCAATCTAACTGTTGCAGATGCAACTGTCCATGACAGTATTGGTAGGAGTGACCACCATACAATCTTTGTGAAAACAAAGTCCCATCTTCATACTGAGGATACCCTCCATTGTGTTGTGTGGCACAACCATCGTGCTAAATAGGGTAGATTCAGAACAGATCTGACAGTTCAAAACTGGACATCCATGAGGCGCTGTGGACCATCAGCAGCAGAAGAATTGTATTCAGACACAATCTGTAACTTCATGAAATGAGAACAGAAAGTGCTGGAAATACTCAGCAGGTCTGGCAGCATCTGTGTAGAGAGAAACAGAGTTAACGTTTCAGGTGTGTGACCCTTCATTAGAACTGGCAAAAGTTAGAAATATAACAGTCTTTGAGCAAGTGAAAAGTGTGGGGTGGTGGGGAAGAAGAACAAAAGGAAGATCTCTGACAGGGCAGAGGGGGAAGAGATTAAATGACAGAGATGTCATAGAACAGAATGCAAATTGAGGGCTAAATAGTTGTAGTGAAAGACAAAGCATGAGTCCAGAGAGAGTGCTAATGGCAGAATAACGAACAGCTCTCTCCGAAAGCAAAAGCATGAAAAACAAGTTTAAGTTTTGCACATGTTTAAAAAATAAATAATAAAAATTAAAAAGATATATATATAAAAATTAAAATAATGATGATTAAAATAAAAATGATGGGGTTCATGGTCTGAAATTATTGAACTCATTATTGAGTCCAGAAGGCTGTACAGTGCGTAATTGGAAGATGAGGTGCTGTTCCTCGAGCTTGTGTTGAGTTTCAGTGGAACACTGCAACAGGCCGAGAACAGAAATGTGGGTGTGAGAACAAGGTGGTGAATAAAAATGGCAAACAACCAGAAGCTCGGGGTCATGATTGCAGACCGAGTGGAGGTGTTCTGCAAAGTGGTCACCCAATCTGCGTTTGGTCTCCCCAATGTAGAGGAGACTGCATTATGAGCAGTGAATACAGTATACTAAATTGAAAGAAGTACAAGTAAATCGCTGCTTCGATGTATCAACCTTGCCCGTCTTAGAGCGAAGACCAAAGTATGGAACGTCTTCATCAGGGAACTCCTCTTTGCTGCCGATGCTGCATTAACATCCCACACGGAAGAGTGTCTGCAGAGACTCATTGATAGGCTTGCGGCTGCCTGCAACGAATCTGGCCTAACCATCAGTTTCAAGAAAACGAACATCATGGCACAGGACGTCAGAAATGCTCCATCCATCAATATCGGCGACCACGCTCTGGAAGTGGTTCAAGAGTTCACCTACCTCGACTCAACCATTACCAGTAACCTGTCTCTCGGTGCAGAAATCAACAAGCTCATGGGAAAGGCGTCTGCTGCTATGTCCAGACTGGCCAAGAGGGTGTGGAAAAATGGCACACTGACACGGAGCACAAAAGTCTGAGTGTTTCAACCCTGTGTCCTCAGAACCTTGCTCTACGGAAGCGAGGCCTGGACAACGTATGTCAGCCAACAGCGACGTCTCAATGCATTCCATCTTCGCAGTCTCCGGAGAATCCTTGGCATCAGGTGGCAGGACCGTATCTCCAACGCAGAAGTCCTCGAGGCGGCCAACATCCCCAGCATGTACGCCCGACTGAGCCAGCGGCACTTGAGATGGCTTGGCCATGTGAGCCACATGGAAGATGGCAGGATCCCCAAGGATGTATTGTACAGCGAGCTCATCACTGGTAGCAGACCCACCAGCCTTCCATGTCTCCGCTTTAAAGACGTTTGCAAACGTGACATGAAGTCCTGCGACATTGATCACAAGTCGTGGGAGCCAGTTGCCAGTGATCGCCAGAGCTGGCAGACAGCTACAAAGGTGGGGCTGAAGAGAGGCGAGTCGAAGAGACTCAGCAGTTGGCAGGAAAAAAGACAGAAGTGCAAGGAGAGAGCCAACTGTGTAACAGTCCTGACAACCAACTTTACCTGCAGCGCCTGTGGAAGAGTCTGTCACTCTAGAATTGGCCTTTATAGCCACTCCAGGCGCTGCTCCACAAACCACTGACCACCTCTAGGCACTTACCCATTGTCTCTCGAGACAAGGAGGCCAAAAAGGAAAATGAAAAGGACAAGTAAATCGCTGCTTCACCTGGAAGGATTGTTTGGGGCCCTGGATGATGAGGAGAGAAGAGGTAAAAGGGCAGGTATTACACTTCCTGAGATTGCATGGGAAGGTGTCGTGGGAAGGGGATGAGGTGTTGGGAATAATGGAGGAGTGGACTAGGGTGTCACGGAGGGAACAATCCCTTTGGAATGCCAAAAGGGGAGGGGAAGATATGTTTGGTAGTGGCATCATGCTGGAGATGGCGGAAATGGCAGAGGATGATCCTTTGGATGTGGAGGCTGGTGGGGTGGAAAGTGAGGACAAGGGGAACCCTGTCGCGGTTCTGGGAAGGAGGGGAATGGGTGAGGGCAGAAGTGCGGGAAATGGGCCGGACACGGTTGAGGGCCCTGTCAACCACAGTGCAGGGAAATCCTCTGTTGAGGAAAAAGGAAGACATATCAGAAGCGCTGTTGTGGAAGGTTGCATCATCAGAACAGATGCATCAGAGATGGAAAAACTGGGAGAATGGAATGGAATCCTCACAGGAGGCAGGGTGTGAGGAAGTGTAGTTGAAGTATCTGTGGTAGTCAGTGGGCTTATAACAAATACTAGTGGACAGCCTATCTCTAGAGATGGAGACAGAGAAGTCAAAGAAGGGAAGGGAAATGTCAGAGATGGACCATGTGAAGGTGCGAGAAGGATGGAAATTGGAGGCAAAGTTGATGAAGTTTTCCAGTTCGGGTCGAGAGCAGGTAATGGCACTGATACAGTCATCAATGTACCGGAAAAAGAGTTGGGGGAGGGGGCCTGAGTAGGACTGTGACAATGAATGTTCAACATATCCCACAAACAGACAGGCATTACTGGGAGCTATGCGGGTACCCATAGTGACACCTTTTATTTGGAGGAAGTGAGTGGAGTTGAAGGAGAAATTGTTCAATGTAAGAACAAGTTCAGTCAGTGGGAGGAGGGTGGGGGTAGTTGAGGACTGGATGGGCCTCTGTTCAAGGAAGAAATGGAGAGCTCTCAGACCCTCCTGGTGGGGGATGGAGATGTAGAGAGATTGGACGTCCATAGTGAAGAGGAGGCGGTTGGGGCCAGGAAAGTGGAACTGTCAAAATGACGTAGAGCGTCAGAAGAGTCATGGATATAGGTGGGAAGAGATTGGACCAAGGGAGAAAAGATAGAGTCAATATATGAGGAAATAAGTTCAGTGGGGCAGGAACAGACTGAAATGATGGATCTACCAGGACAGTCCTGTTTGTGGATTTTAGGAGGGAGGTAGAAGCGGGCTGTCCTGGGTTGTGGAACAATGAGGTTGGAAACTGTAGAGGAAAGATCTCCAGAGGAGATGAGGTCAGTGACAGTCCTGGAGACAGTGGCTTGATGTTCGGTGGTGGCATCATGGTCCAGGGGAGGTAGGAAGAAGAGTTGGCACTCAGCAAGGTAGAGGTCAGTGCATCAGACAACACTATCACCACCCTTGTCAGTGATTTTGATCACAATGTCAGAGTTAGACCTGAGAGAACAGAGTGCAGCAAGTTCAGAGGGAGACAGGCTAGAGTGAGTGAGGGAAGTGGAGAAATTAAGACAGCTGATGTCATGCTGACTGTTCTTAATGAAAAGATGAAGAGCGAGTAAGAGGTCAGAAGGAGGGAGAATACTGGAGGTGCATGAATGGAGGACTCCTGGCCAAAGAAGTGAGCCCAGAGGCGAAAGCGACGGAAGAAAAGCTCAACATCATGCCGAGCACAAAATTCATTAAGGTGGGGGTGTAAGGGTATAAAACTGAGTCCTTTGCTAAGTACAGATCATTCAGCTAGAGAGAGAGGAAATTCAAAGGGTATTTGTGAATACATGGCAGGGGGTGAGAATAAGAGAAGGGATGGGGTCAGAGGGGAGGGAAGGGTAAGAAAGATCTGGAGGAGTGTTGGTACCCATGAGTTGCTGGAGTTTGCATTCCTTAATACCTGAAAGGAAGAGAAAAAGTTGTTGTTAATGCGTTAGATAAGGCAAAGGATGAAATGAAACTGTGGAGCGTGACTCCAAGCTTCCGATTCCTTGCCATTTTAATTCACCACCTTGCTTTAATGCCCATATTTCTGTCCTCAGCCTGCTGCAGTGTTCCAGTGAAGCTCAACACAAGTTCGAGGAACAGCACCTCATCTTCCAATTAGGCACTCTACAGCCTTCTGGACTCAATATTGAGTTCAATAATTTCAGACCAAAGCCCTATCATTTTTTATTTATTTATTATTTTAATTTTATATATATATATTTTTTATTATTTATATTGCTAGTCTTAAACTTGTTTTTCATGATTTGCTTTTGGACAGAACTGTTCATTATTCTGCCATTAGCACTCTCTCTGGACTTATGCTTTACTAACCTTGTTCCAAACATGGACAAAAGAGCTGAACTCAAGAGATGAGGTGTGAGTAATTACCTTGGATATCAAGGCAACATTTGACTGAATATGGCATCAAGGAGCCCTAGCCAAACTGGAGTCAATGGGACTCAGGGAGAGAACTCTCCACTTGTTGGAGTCATATCTAGCACAACGGAAGATGGTTGTGGTTGTTGGAGGCCAATCATCTCAGCTCCAGGACATCACTGCAGGAGTTTCTCAGGGTAGTGTCCTAAGCCCAACCCAATCTTCAGCTGCTTCAGAGCAGTAAAGTACATATTGTTGACTCCCAGGACCTTGAATTGAAAAGTTGAAAATCAATAACTGTAGCACTTAGCCAACGATTCACGCCAGGTACATTACAAATAGCTAATTAACAAAAAAAAGATTCAACATAATGGAATATTTTTTCCAACTGCAAATATGATATAAAAGATCTAATATGAAGAACTTTTGGAATCTTCGACACTGGGTGATTAAAAGCATAATTTATTATAAAATCAGAATCTTTATTTATGTCAGAGGGAGTGTTAATCTCCTTTGACTTTGCTCCTAACCAAACTGAGAAAAGTATCACCAACTGCACCAAGTTCAATTTCTGCCACTTCCCAAACAGCTGTCCTCATGGACTTCCAGAACAAGATTGCCTATTTAATGCAATTTGTCAGTAGTTTTGTGCTTTTATTGATATTCACTGGGCCAAGATGAGCCGACTGATTTCACCTAGGACTGTTACAGTCAGCAGGTAGAAGAATCTAGACTGGTGTTGGGTCTCGACAAGGATTTGAATCCAAGAACAACAAGATAGCATGGGAACTAATTTTGCTGCCATTCCTCCTTGGCTATCAGAATTTGAAAAAATATTTCATGACATTGGAGATATAATTTAAGCAGCTTTACTTTAGCACTCTGTCAATGAGCAACTATGCTAGTTGCAATACGGGATTAAAATGAACTGGTAAACTAATGAAAAAATATTATTACATCCGATATTTGACGATGAAAATATTAAAGCAATATATATTCTGGAATACTATAAGTAATTATGAAGAATGGCTATATGAACATGGGCGTGAATCAACATTTTGGAAAAAATCCTTTTCAATCAATACCTTTGGCGTTCCTCTTGGACCGTTCTAAGTCTTTCACATGATTCCGATATTGAAATGCACAGAACTTCATACAATTCACAAACTGTGGTCTAACCAATGTCTTGTACAAATATAACAAAAGTTCTTACCTCTATATTCAATGTCCTTCTATATAAAACCCAAATTCCATTGTGGCCTTTTCTACTGCATTCCCAGCTTTAAAGATCAATGTGTCTCCACCCTAAAATTTCTTTGTTACTTTATTTTCTTTCACTGTTTCTCACTTTGAGTGCCCTTTTTCTTTCTGCAATCTCCTCTGTTTTTATTCTTAAACCCACCTCCATATGTGCTAAGTTTTGATCCTCCCTAATTTATTCAATTAAATCTTAACCATTTTAATTACTACTTCACCTTTTGTTCAAGGTGATGAGTGGAGCACATTTAATCCTGAGGGAAAGATGCCAACAATATATCATCTGATACGCAATGCCAAAATTCTTTCAGAAATGCCTTGCATTGTTCTTTATAAGGTCATTCAATACATCATTAAGGAGATAATAAACAGAATGGCTAACTTTTAATAAAGATGAGGTTATTGTATGCCCTGTGTACCCTTATCTGAATTGTGCATCTGGAGTACATATCTGGATAAAATTTAAGATTCAGCTATACACTCCCATAGCTTTCAGCTTCTTCATGAGGGCAACATGAAGCATCAGCTTAAAAGGCTTCTGAAAGTCAGTGAAATGAATCTAAGTGGATTTCATAGGGGTAATATTCAGTTTGGGTGCTATGTGGATGCCCCAGAGAGGGATTAGGCACTTTGACTTTCTGTCTGAATGTGAATGGTTCTATGGGATACAGTAAGGGGTCGTGACAGGGCGGATGTGGAAAGGATGTTTCCCTTTGTGGGAAAATCTAGAATGAGGGTCGCTATTTAAAAATAAGGGATTGCCCATTTAAGACAGCGGAGAAATGTTTTCACCTTGAGGGTCGTGAGTTTTTTGTAATTCTCTTCCTCAAAATGCGGTGGAAGCAGAGTCTCTGAATATTTTTAAGGCAGAGGTAGATAGATTCTTGATAAGCAAGAGGGTGAAAGGTTATCAGGGATAGGTGGAAATATGGAGTAATCAGTGAAGCCATGAACTTATTGAATGGCGGAGTAGGCTCGAAGGACCGAGTGGCCTAATCCTGCTCCTAATTCGTATGTTCCTATGTTTGTATTATGTTTCTCCATTACCTTTCCTCCGTCTAGTGTATGTGTCTGTGTGTGTGCGTGTAAGTCTCTCTCCACTTCAATTAAACATGGGAATCAGCAAAGAGTGATGAAAAACAACTTCTTTTTGCAACTAATGTCATTGAATCAGCCACACTTTCAAAGAGAAAAATGAAACTAGCTCTTACCAACCTACACCTATTAAATAAATAGACATGAATTTTTATAGTGGGAATTAGCACCTAAACTTTAGGAAATATTATCCTAATTTGTATCCTCCTTCATGAAACATCTCTGCAATGTTGTTATCAAACTATTCTTGTTTATATTTAATGTTCAAATTGTTACAGCCTGGTGAGAAGTGGGTCTCAGGCTCCGCTCTTGCCCCTTCCTCTTATTTGACCGCAACAGGGTTTATTCCTTTTTAAACAGTGGTTGTACTTACCACCTCAGTGAGTGTTCTATCTGTAACCTTTACAGTGATCATGAAAGAACCAATCGGATAGGTTTTCTTGAGTTTAAACAAGAAAGAGGTAAGTTTATTATACTTACCACTTTAACCCGATTTAATAAATACTAATACGATCAGGTGAGAAAGGTGTCGAGGGGTCTTTCTCAGCCTTCACCTAATCTTATTGTAACAGGGGTTAATTTTAAACACACTGTGTTTTGAGCTCCCCCTTGGTGAATCCTTGTTCACCACTTTCCAATTAGAAGGTAAAGAAATTAGCATAAACAGGCTTTCTTAGGTTTAAAGAAGAAAAGTGAAATTTATTAAAACTTAAACTTGAACGCTAATTCGGTTAATACCTATGGATACACGCGACACCCCACGCTAGCATGCATATGCGATATGCACGTGCAAATAGGGACAGAAAAGAGCAGAAGAAAAATAAAGTAGAGAGGTTTGAGGCAATATCAGAAGTGTTTCTTGTTTACTGTGCTTCAAGCTCACTGTAGTCCTTTTGTAAGTAGTCTTGCTTTTCTTTGGGGCCCAGTATTCTTCTTAAACATTGTTCACTGTAGGACACTTTTCTCTCTTGGGGTTCATGTGACTTCAATGGGTCTTCAGTTTCATTAGAAAGAGATGGGAGCAGACAGGAGAGATGTTCTCAGTCCAGGAGCAAACAGCTTTCTGAGTTCAAATTCTCTGTGGCAAGTTCAAATTAAAAAAAAACTCCAGCAGTCAGTTAGTCATGTGAGTAAACTGGTCTGACTGCGTCTGTTTGTGTATTCGGCCATCTTAGCAGTTAACTAGGAATGCTAGCCTCTCCCCCTTCAATGTCTGACAATCAAAAGTGCATTGTGGATTAAATTGGAGCAGGGAGTGGCCCCTTTGTGCGTTCCAAGTACTATTTAAATGTCTTTCCAGTCAGGGGCTTGGCAATTCCTTGTGATAGGCCCTATATTCTTCCCAGCCACAATTTTAAGTTTTAATGTTCGTGTGGTGAAATAATGTGTGCCTCAGTCTTGGCAGGTGGGGGCCTGCATGTCACCTCCACACCGAGGGGAATGAAATGTGATTTGAAAAAAACCCAGCTTATTTTATTACAAGGTTTGAGACAAATATAAGATACAGAAAGAAAAACCATGCACTTCTCTCATTCATTTCCATTCATTGATCAATCTTACAATCTGAAACTAGGTCAGACTCCACGTGCGTCCAGTGTACAGGTACAGATATACACTGCCCTTCAATTACAATTGTCTTTTTTGGGTGCCTGTGCTGCTTTAATTTCCCTTTTTGTTTGGAGAGTTATTAGTCGGTGGGTCTGTCCTGAACTTTCTGAGTCATGTAAAGACTTTTGACTTCAGGGGATGGGTGGTTCCCTTTTCCTCTGACTGTGGGGAAGGAGTCTTTGTTACTCTGCCCTTAGTTCTCTGGGACACTCCTACCTGTAGGTATTTATGCAGACTTGACTGCACTCTCCCGTGACACTTCGACTAGGGGTCGCATCACCCTCATGTTTTCTGTCCTCCCTAGAGGTCGCTCTTTGTCTCTACAGGTTCCTGTAAATGCTGTTAGCAGCTCTGGTGGGGTGTTTCTAGAGTCTGCATTTACGTAGGATGGTGTGGGATCTAACCTTTCACATTTTCGCGCTTTGCTGACCGGATAGTAGGGGTTTTCATCTGGGATTCCTCCCGGACTTCCTTTAACCTGCCCTCTTGTTACCTTTTTCCCCTTCTCTTTCTAAACCTTTGCCAGCCGTGTGCCTGCCTGTTCCCTTTTGTTCTCTGCCGGGATCTCTTACAGTTCACCAGCCCCCTGCTGGAGGGTCCTCCTAACATCGGTACAGGACTTCGGGGTGCAGGTTTCACTGTAGGTTGGGTTTCCCCTCAACCAGGCACGCGTGGCAACTCTTGCAGTTAAGGCAGCTGTCAGCCGGATGTGTTTTGTTATTGGACCTTCATTTTTATCCATATAGTCCCTAAATGCAAGGTTCCTTGATCCACTCCACGACATCTGGAGTTTTGGCCAGTCAAACTACTGTCTTATGCAGGCTTTGGTCTTTCGTATACCAACACGTACTGCCACCGTAGTCTCGTGGGCTCTTCTTAATATTTCTCCCCGGAACCTCTATGGTACCACTAACTGGTGAACTACTGTCCACTCCTTGCCCTCAGGTCTGTGAGGAAAACTCCGTTTCCTCATCAATACCTCATTCTTTAAATAGTAGGAGTCAGGGACTCCCTCTGCTTCACTTTCAGACTGGGCAGCCTGTACTAACTCTTGCAATACTGGGTCGGCTTGCTGAGCCTCAGCTTGGGAAAATCCATTTAATTAATTTCCTGGGTCTCCTAACTTTCCAAAAAAAGTCTCGGACAGGCAGACCTCATGGTCATTTGCCTGCAGTGCAATGCAGTCTCCTCTGAGGGAGCTGGTTTGATCATGGCCTGATCCACTACGCATTTAGGGACACTGCAGGAGACTGTCTCCTGCCACTGCCCTGTCTCTCTCACATCCTGTGGTCTTTCTTTCACTACTGAGGGGCTAGCACCTTCACCCCTGCCAGATCATTACCTAGGAGGAGGTCAACCCCGTCCACAGGCAAACTAGGGACAATCCCTACAGTCACCGGTCCTGAAACTAGGTCAGACTCCACGTGCATCCAGTGTACAGGTACAGATATACACTGCCCTTCAATACCATTCACCACAATTTTGGTGTTCACTGTATTCTCCGGTGGAAAGGTCAGGCCTTTTCCCAGTAAAAGGGATCTGATGGTCCCTGTGCCCCTGAGAATTACTATGATCTTTCTTGCCCCACTCGAGGGTTATAGGGTTATTTTCCCTTCAAACACAAAACCCTGATAACCTTTGGGAATCCTATTAACTTTCCCTGCGCCGGCTGTAGTAAGCTTCCTGGGTTGCACTCTTACTGCAGTGAAAGCCGCCGCTAGCTCCGTGCTTTCCATCAGGGCCCCATCTGCACTGAGTGGTGTGTCCTGATTAACCCTACCGGTTTTCCCTTTAGTTTCCAGCAGTCAGCTTTTAAATGCTCTGCCTTATTACAGTGGAAGCACACAGGTCTCCGGGTCTCACTGTTGCTCACAGCACCTTCCTTTTTGGCTGGAGGAGGCCCCTGTGTCTCCTGCTTTCCTTTCTCTCCCAAGACTGCCTGGGCTTCTATCACCTTCCCACCCTTTGTCCATTCGGATTTGTGGGGGTGACTAGGAGAGGTTCTCCCCTGGGAAATGGACTTACAAATTAAAGCAAACTCATCGGCCAGAATGGCCACTTGCCGGGCTCCTTGAATCCGCTGCTCCTCTACATGTGTCTTTAGTGAGAGTGGAACAGAGATTTTAAATTCCTCCAAAAGAATTACTTCTCTGAATGTCTCATTGCTCAGCTGTATTTTAAGAGCCTTCAGCCACTGGTCAAAAGCCAGCTGCTTACTTCTTTCAAACGCCAGATAAGTTTGATTAGCTTGCTTTCTGAAGGTTCTAAACTTTTGGCGGTAGGCTTCAGGTACTAATTCATATGCCCTGAGGTTAGCATTTTTGGTCAGTTCAATAATTTGATGAACTCTCACCTGGCAACAAGGAATAAACCTCATGGGCTTTTCCAGTTAGATTGCTTTGCAATAAGACAGATCTGCCCTCTTAAACTGTTTAAATTCCCCTGGCTCTTTAAGTCAGTTCATTTTAGCCCTATCTAAAAGTTAACAGTTAGTTTAGTGTATGTTACCTGGGCCCACTGCCCTCCCCCAGCCACACCTGCTCTTTGTTTTCTCAATGAAATTGATCCGGATGAAACTGACGAGAACAGCTGCCGATACTTCAATCTCCGATCCTGCTGTCTTCACAGTCCAGAGTGTCTGCAGCCACGGCATGCGGTAAGTCCATTGAGGTGAAGAAGGAGCTGCGGGACCCGAGAGAAGTCCTGTGAAAAGGTGCCCCGAACACCCAAAACATCCACGAACGGCCCCCCCGGCCGCAACTTCAAAGCGCCCGCGGGAGATGGCTCGGAGAGCATCTGCAGCGCACTGTCGGCAATGCTGCATGCCTTTATTTAAACCACTGCAAAAAAAAACCCTTAGCAAATGTAATCACCTCTAAGTCTGCCAAATGATGCTTCACCTCCCGAAGGACGTGGATGAGCTTTCCGGACGTCGATGGTGGGCACTGAGGAAATGGCTTATTACCTGCACCAGATTCCACCCTCCCTCCCCCCCCCTTTACCCCCCTTCCACCCCCCCCAACCCCCGTCCCCTTCCCTGCTCCACCCTCTCAGCTCACCCCCTCACAACCCCGTCCCAGCCCGCCCCCCCCTCGCACCATCTTCACCCCGCACCCCCTTCCCCTGCACCCCCCCCACCCCCTCCCTCTACCCCTCCCCCTTGCATCCCCTCCTCCCACCGGCACCATCCTACACCTGTGTAGGGGCCCCAACAACCCCACTGCCTTGTGGGCGTCTCGGGAGAGACCAAGGCTAAGGGAGTAAACCCTAACAGAAAATCCGGAGCGGAACCCCGTAGGCGGTCATGTGTCACCTTTGGCATGTTTCCGGCAGTTCCTGCAGCCATACTGGTGCCAAACGTCGTGTCCTGCACTCCTTTGGACCCCACCAGAAAGGCCGAGAGGGGGGTTTTGACGACTGGGCAACTCTCAACCTCCATAAATTTGCCCAGGCATGCGCCATGGAGAGGTCACTCCATAGTTGCCTCACAGCGACTGAAACAACACGGAAGGCAGCAGTTACGGGTTATAAGTCCAGATAAATTGGCGTAGAAACTGGGCGCCACGGGTTGCCTTTGTCGGTGGGAGAGGTCATTGCACCTCACTGGACAGCTACCGCCCGCCTCAAACCGGGCAGCCCCCGGTCAATAAGGTTCTGTCCCGCCACAGTCTGCCTGCTTCAATGGGTGCTTGGAGCTCAGGGTCATTGCCCGAAAGGTGGACTGACACACCGCACCAAACAACATGAAAAAAGGAAAGAAGGTACCAGCCCTTCGCTTTGCAAGCTGGAACGTCAGAACTATGTGTCCTGGCCTGTCGGAAGACCTTACACAAATCAACGATTCTCGGAAGACCGCCATCATTAACAACGAGCTCAGTAGACTCAATGTGGACATTGCAGCACTTCAGGAGACTCGCCTCCCCGCGAGTGGCTCTCTAGCAGAGCAAGACTACACCTTCTTCTGGCAGGGCAGGGATCCTGAAGAACCAAGACAGCATGGAGTGGGCTTCGCCATCAGAAACTCCTTGCTCAGCATGATAGAGCCTCCCTCAAATGGCTCGGAACGCATACTGTCCATCCGACTGCTCACCACCTCTGGTCCAGTACACCTACTCAGCATCTATGCTCCAACACTCTGTTCCGCACCTGAAGCTAAAGACCAGTTCTATGAACAACTCCATAACATCATTAGCAGCATCCCCAACACCGAACACCTATTCCTGCTGGGGGACTTTAATGCCAGGGTTGGGGCCGACCATGACTCATGGCCCTCCTGCCTTGGGCGTTATGGCGTTGGAAGGATGAATGAGAACGGGCAGAGACTGCTTGAGTTGTGTACCTATCATAACCTCTGCATCACCAACTCGTTCTTTCACACTAAACCCTGTCACCAGGTTTCATGGAGGCACCCAAGATCACGTCGTTGGCACCAGCTAGACCTCATTGTCACAAGGCGAGCCGCCTTAAACAGTGTTCAAATCACACGCAGCTTCCACAGTGCGGACTGCGACACCGACCACTCCCTGGTGTGCAGCAAGGTTAGACTCAGACCAAAGAAGTTGCATCATTCCAAGCAGAAGGGCCACCCGCGCATCAACACGAGCAGAATTTCTCACCCACAGCTGTTACAAAAATTTCTAAATTCACTTGTAACAGCCCTTCAAAACACTCCCACAGGGGATGCTGAGACCAAGTGGGCCCACATCAGAGACGCCATCTATGAGTCAGCTTTGACCACCTACGGCAAAAGTGCGAAGAGAAATGCAGACTGGTTTCAATCTCATAATGAAGAGCTGGAACCTGTCATAGCCGCTAAGCGCATTGCACTTTTGAACTACAAGAAAGCCCCCAGCGATTTAACATCCGCAGCACTTAAAGCAGCCAGAAGTACTGCACAAAGAACAGCTAGGCGTTGCGCAAACGACTACTGGCAACACCTATGCAGTCATATTCAGCTGGCCTCAGACACCGGAAACATCAGAGGAATGTATGATGGCATGAAGAGAGCTCTTGGGCCAACCATCAAGAAGATCACCCCCCTCAAATCTAAATCGGGGGACATAATCACTGACCAACGCAAACAGATGGACCGCTGGGTTGAGCACTACCTAGAACTGTACTCCAGGGAGAATGGTGTCACTGAGACTGCCCTCAATGCAGCCCAGCCTCTACCAGTCATGGATGAGCTGGACATACAGCCAACCAAATCGGAACTCAGTGATGCCATTGATTCCCTAGCCAGCGGAAAAGCCCCTGGGAAGGACAGCATTACCCCTGAAATAATCAAGAGTGCCAAGCCTGCTATACTCTCAGCACTACATGAACTGCTATGCCTGTGCTGGGACGAGGGAGCAGTACCCCAGGACATGCGCGATGCCAACATCATCACCCTCTATAAAAACAAAGGTGACCGCGGTGACTGCAACAACTACCGTGGAATCTCCCTGCTCAGCATAGTGGGGAAAGTCTTTGCTCGAGTCGCTCTGAACAGGCTCCAGAAGCTGGCCGAGCGCGTCTACCCTGAGGCACAGTGTGGCTTTCGTGCAGAGAGATCGACTATTGACATGCTGTTCTCCCTTCGTCAGATACAGGAGAAATGCCGTGAACAACAGATGCCCCTCTACATTGCTTTCATTGATCTCACCAAAGCCTTTGACCTCGTCAGCAGACGTGGTCTCTTCAGACTACTAGAAAAGATCGGATGTCCACCAAAGCTACTAAGTATCATCACCTCATTCCATGACAATATGAAAGGCACAATTCAACATGGTGGCTCCTCATCAGAGCCCTTTCCTATCCTGAGTGGTGTGAAACAGGGCTGTGTTCTCGCACCCACACTTTTTGGGATTTTCTTCTCCCTGCTGCTTTCACATGCGTTCAAATCCTCTGAAGAAGGAATTTTCCTCCACACAAGATCAGGGGGCAGGTTGTTCAACCTTGCCCGTCTAAGAGCGAAGTCCAAAGTACGGAAAGTCCTCATCAGAGAACTCCTCTTTGCTGACGATGCTGCTTTAACATCTCACACTGAAGAATGCCTGCAGAGTCTCATCGACAGGTTTGCGTCTGCCTGCAATGAATTTGGCCTAACCATCAGCCTCAAGAAAACGAACATCATGGGGCAGGATGTCAGAAATGCTCCATCCATCAATATTGGCGACCACGCTCTGGAAGTGGTTCAAGAGTTCACCTACCTAGGCTCAACTATCACCAGTAACCTGTCTCTAGATGCAGAAATCAACAAGCGCATGGGTAAGGCTTCCACTGCTATGTTCAGACTGGCCAAGAGAGTGTGGGAAAATGGCGCACTGACACGGAACACAAAAGTCCGAGTGTATCAGGCCTGTGTCCTCAGTACCTTGCTCTACGGCAGCGAGGCCTGGACAACGTATGCCAGCCAAGAGCGACGTCTCAATTCATTCCATCTTCGCTGCCTTCGGAGAATACTTGGCATCAGGTGGCAGGACTATATCTCCAACACAGAAGTCCTTGAAGCGGCCAACATCCCCAGCTTATACACACTACTGAGTCAGCGGCGCTTGAGATGGCTTGGCCATGTGAGCCGCATGGAAGATGGCAGGATCCCCAAAGACACATTGTACAGTGAGCTCGCCACTGGTATCAGACCCACCGGCCGTCCATGTCTCCGTTATAAAGACGTCTGCAAACGCGACATGAAATCGTGTGACATTGATCACAAGTCGTGGGAGTCAGTTGCCAGCATTCGCCAGAGCTGGCGGGCAGCCATAAAGACAGGGCTAAATTGTGGCGAGTCGAAGAGACTTAGTAGTTGGCAGGAAAAAAGACAGAGGCGCAAGGGGAGAGCCAACTGTGCAACAGCCCCAACAAACAAATTTCTCTGCAGCACCTGTGGAAGAGCCTGTCACTCCAGAATTGGCCTTTATAGCCACTCCAGGCGCTGCCTCACAAACCACTGACCACCTCCAGGCGCGTATCCATTGTCTCTCGAGATAAGGAGGCCCAAAAGAAGACAGATCAGGTCTCAGCTGGCCATGTTAGCTGCCTAGCCAGTTTCTCAAAAGTCACAAAATATTCTTCCACATCTTCCTCATTGAAATTTGGAATTAGTTGGGTGAATTTTAGCGATTTGGTATCCAGCCCTGAATTATGCTCCTCCATATTGGCCATGCTTTCACTGGGGTTACTCTGTCACCCGCTAATTAACTTAAGATGCTTCAACTCTCTTTCTTACTATTCTTTCTGGAATATTCTTTCTCTCTCTCTCTCCTCTCTCTCTTGTTCCTTCTCCTATCTTTCTTTCTCTGTGTTCTCTTTCTCTCATTCCTTCTCCCATCTTTCTCTCTCCTGCCTTTCATTTTCTTCACATTCCTATTGGAAGGCTCTTTCTTTCTCCCTCTCCTGCCTCTCTTTCTCTCTCTCTGTTTCCCTGTCTTCTAGTTCAAGCTTCCTTTGTTCCAATTGTTTCTTTGTCAGAGGTGCCCTGTCTCGATCTACTTCAAACACTGCCTCTGCTTCTTCAGATTGAAGGGAATAATGGTAGGTCACTAGCCTTAGGAGTTCAGACGTCCTAGCTTTGATACAGTGATCCCACACTGCTCAGCCATTTTCCTCAACTCTTCCACAGACAGTGCTTTTAACTTATCCCAAGTTACTTCACCCTGGCTTGGAGAGCTACTCACCAGTTGCAGACGTGTTAGTATTCAATCACACACAAACACAAGAAAATTTATATTAATCTTGCTCTTTTTTGATTGGGAACAATTGGGCTTCCCACTTCCAATTTCTCTCATTTGTCTGTGGGTAGAATTCCGGACACTAGCACCCAAACTTCTGTTACGAACAGGTGAGAAAGTTGTTTAGGGGTATTTTACTGTCTTCACCTGGTCTTATTGCAACAGGGGTTAATTATTTTGGTTAACGCCTATGGATACGCATCACACCCCATGCTAGCATGCATGCGCGATACATACATGCAAATAGGAACAGAAAAGAGCAGAAGAAAATTAGAGAGATTTGAGGCAATATCAGAAGTGCTTCTTGTTTACTGTGCTTCGAGCTCACTGTAGTCCTTTTGTAAGTCGTCTTGCTTTTCGTTGGGGCCCAGAATTCTTCATAAAACTTGTTCACTGTAGGACACTTTTCTCTCTTAGGGTTTATGTGTCTTCAATGAGTCGTCAGTTCCATGAGAAAGAGATGGGAGCAGACAGGAGAGAGATGTTCTCAGTCCAGGAGCAAACAGCTTTCTGAGTTCAAATTCTCTGTGGAAAGTTCAAATTCAAAAAAACCTCCAGCAGTCAGTTAGTCATGTGACTAAACTGGTCAGACTATGTCTGTTTGCATATTCAGCCATCTTAGCAGTTAACCAGGAATGCTAACCTCTTCCCCTTCAATGTCTGGTAATCAAAAGTGCATTGTGTATTAAATTAGAGCAGGGAGTGGCCCCTTTGTGCGTTCCAAGTACTGTTTGTTACTATGCAAATGTCTTTCCAGTCAAGGGCTTGGCAATTCCTTGTGATAGGCCACCTTTTCTTCCCAGCCACAATTTTAAGTTTTAATGTTCATGTGGTGAAATCATATATGCCTCAGTCTTGGCAGGTGGGGACCTGCATGACAATATGCTACACATTCATGCACACATTCACACGAGAATCACACAAACAGATTACGGGGGGAAAATAGATTTGGTGGTTGGTCCAGAATAAATGGAACTTAAATACAGTCTGTAAAGTGGATGATCCAGTAGCCCTCGGCTATGAATGATGAAACAAACTAAAACAAATTAAATTAAAAAAGAAAAGAGAAAACAATAACTGAAAATAAAAAAAGGGGGGCCCGTCATGCTCTGAAGTTATTGAACTCAATGTTCAGTCCCGCAGGCAGTAGCATGTCTAATCAGTAAATGAGATGCTGTTCCTCGAGCTTGCGTTGATGTTCACTGGAACGCTGCAGAAAGCCCAGGACAGATTTGTCGGCATGAGGTCAGGGGTGTGTGTTGAAATGGCAAGCAACCGGAAGCTCGGGTTCATGCTTTCAGACTGAGCGGAGGTATTCCACAAAGTGGTCACTCAATCTGTGTTTGGTCTCCCTAATGTAGAGGAGATCACATTGTGAGCAGCAAATACAGTATACTACATTGAAAGAAGTACAAGTAAATTTCTGCTTCGCCTGAAAGGAGTGTTTGGGGCCTTGGATAATGAGGAGAGAGGAGGTAAAAGTGCAGGTATTACACCTCCTGTATTTGCATGGGAAGGTGCCATAGGAAGGCGATGAGGTGTTGGGAGTAATGGAGGAGTGGACCAGGGTGTCACGGAGAGAACGATCCCTTTGGAATGCTGACAAGGGAGGGAAAGATGCGTTTGGTAGTGGCATCATGCTTCAGGTGGCAGAAATGGTGAAGGATGATCCTTTGGATGTGGAGCTGGTGCGGTGGAAAGTGAGGACAAGGGGTCCCCTGCCGCAGTTCTGGGAGGCAGGGGAAGGGGTGAGGGTAGAGGTGTGGGAAATGGGCTGGACACGGTTGAGGGCCCTGTCAACCACAGTGTGGGGGGGAATCCTCAGTTGAGGACAAAGGAAGACATATCAGAAGCGCTCTCATGAAAGGTTGCATCATCAGAGCAGATGCATCGGAGACAGAGAAAGTGGGAGAATGGAATGGAGTCCTTACAGGAGGCAGGGTGTGAGCAAGTGTAGTAGAGGTAGCTATGGTAGTCAGTGGGCTTATAATGAATATTAGTAGACAGCCTATCCCCAAAAATAGAGACAGAGAAGTATTTTGGCTGGCTTGCTCTGCTCAGGGTTTTCCTGAAGGCAAAATCTTTAGTTGGTTCTCTTCCCCTGAGTGCTGGCTGTAGCAGTCTGTAGGCTTGGAGGATCCCCCAGTCACAGACAGTTTCCAAACTTGATGTTTTCTGGGGAGAGAGAAAGAAAGGGAAGTACGCAGCTTTCTGCTGCTGCACACTCTCTTACTGCTTGACTTCTGTCTGTGCAACAAAACTTCTAGTTTCTTCAGAGATGGACAGATGGTCCCATGGTTTTTGCAATCTCCTTTGTTTTTCATAAAGTTTTCCAGAAACTTCTAATGAAATTCAAAGTTCCACATGCTCCAGGATGCCAATTCACGCTTGGAGGGGGTTGGCTCTTTCAAAGTTATTGTGTGAGAATTGTCTTGATTGCCATGCTAATGAAGCCATTTTAGATCATTCAATCACTTGGAACAAGCCATTGTCCTGGCTGGGCTTCTTTGTTAGACTTTTTGTCTCCAGTTCAATCTCCTGGTATTTTAGATGTAAATTGCAGTGGCCGTCTACGCTGTTAGTTTTTTAAAAGTTACTGTAGGATTCTTTTCCATTAAAAGTCTAATGTAAGTTTCCAACCAATGAAATTAATATTTCCCATTTGGCATATAAGGTTTTCTTGACAAAATTTAGGACTTGACTTCCAGACTGCTGATCCCTACTTGAATAGTGGTACAGTCTTCAAGGATGCCCTCCTTGAGATTCTTCTATTTTTGTGATCTCTTTCAGGTACACATAATATTTTATTAAAAAGGTGAACTACCCCAACCATTCAGGAAGAATTATAAAATAAACACGCGATGAAAGTCAAATGCAAATTTTCACTTGTCAAATGGGTGGGAATGGTGAACATGCGACCAGGACTGCATCAGCATAAAAAAAAAATCAAATTGCAGGAAAGATCTTTCTCTGCTCAGTAAAACCAGAATAGGAAATGCATATGATGCACTAATTGAGTAAGGATAAGGAATACTGCTCTCCATTCCTTTTTCCAACCAGTTATACCCATTTTTGCACCTAATCATTCGGAAAATCAAGGCTATTCTTTTCTCCACCAAAAAAGGTGTTCTTCTGGACTCTTCTCTTATTGTTGACTATTTTCTCTGTCAGGCACTTGATTAGAATCTGTTATTTCCTATTTTGGTCTTTGCTCATTTTATTCGTTCATGGGTTACTGGCATTGCTGGCTAGGCCAGCATTTATTGCCCATCCCTAATTGCCCTTGAGAAGGTGATGGTGGGCTGCCTTCTTGAACTGCAGTCAATCTGGTGTAGGTACACCCACAGTGCTTTCAAGAAGGGAGTTCCAGGTTTTTGATCCAGTGATAATATAGGAATGGCGATATAGTTCCAAGTCAGAATGGTGTGTGACTTGGACGGGAACTTGCAATTGGTGGTGTTCCTATACATCTGCTGTCCCAGCTGGTGGTGGAGATCACAGGTTTGGAAGGTGTTGTTGAAGGAGGCTTGGTGAATTGCTGCAGTGCATCTTGTATATTGTACACATTGCTGCCACTGTGCATCGGTGGTGAAGGGATTGAATGTTGAAGGTGGTGGATGGGGTACCGATCAAGAGGACTGCTTTTTTCTGGATGGTGTTGAGCCTCTTGAGCATTGTTGGAGCTGTACTCATCCAGGCAAGTGGAGAGTATTCCATCACACTCCTGACTTGTGCCTCGTAGATGGTGGACAGGCTTTGGGGAGTCAGGAGGTCAGTTACTCACCACAGAATTTCCAGTCCTTGGCATGCTGTTGTAGCCACAGTATTTGTGTGGCTGGTCCAGTTCAATTTCTGGTCAATGGTAACCCCACGTTGTTGAAGGTGTGGAATTCAGCAAAGATAATGCTGTTAAATGCCAAGGGGAGATGGTTGGATTCTCTTTTATTGGACATAGTCATTGCCTGGCACTTGTGAGGCACGAATGTTGTTTGCTACTTATCAGCCCAAGCCTGAATGTTGTCCAGGTCTTGCTACATGTGGGCATGAACTGCTTTAGTATCTGAGGAGTCTCGAATGGTACTGGACATTGTGCAATCATCAGCGAGCATCCCCACTTCTGACCTTATGTTGGAGGAAGGTCATTGATGAAGCAGCTGAAGATGGTTGGGCCGAGGACACTACCCTAAGGAACTCCTGCAATGATGTCCTGGAGCTTAGATGTTTAGCCACCAACAAGCACAACCATTTTCCTTGGTCCGAGGTATGACTCCAACCAGTGGAGAGTATTCCCCCTGATTCCCATTGACTCTAGTTTTGTTAGGGCTCCTTGATACCATACTCGGTCAAATGCTGCCATGATGTCACTCTGACCTCACCTCTGCAAAATTCAGCTCTTTTGTCCATGTTTGGACCAAGGCTGTATCAAGGTCAGGAACTGAGTGGCCCAGACGGAACCCAAACTGAGCATCAGTGAGCAGCTTATGGCTGTATGAGTGCCGCTCAATAGCACAGTCAATGACACGTTCCATTACTTTGCTGATGATGGGATAGTAGTTGGCCGGATTGGATTTGTCCCGCTTTTTGTGGATAGGACATACCTGGACAATTTTCCACATTGTCAGGTAGATGCCAGTGTTGTAGCTGTAATGGAACAGCTTGGCTAGGGGTGCGGCTACTTCTGGCTCCCAAGTGTTCAGTACTACAACCGGAATGTTGTCAGGACCCATAGCCTTTGCAGTATCCAGTACATTCAGCTATTCCTTGATAGCACGTGGAATGAATTGGATTGGCTGAAGACTGGCATCTATGATGTTGAGGACCTCAGGAGGAGGCCGAGATGAATCATCCATTCAGCATTTCTGGCTGGAGATGGTTGCAAATGCTTCAGTCTTTCTTTTGCACTAATTTACTGGCCCTTCATTGAGGATGACGATATATGTGGAGCCTCCTCCTCCAGTTAGTTCCTTAATTATCCAATGCTATTCATGACTAGATGTAGCAGGACCGCAGAGCTTTGATCTGATCCATTGGCTGTGCGATCACTTAGCTTTGTCTATTGATGCCATCGAGAACTCTTAATGACCTCAATTGCATCCTTAAATATGCAGATTGGCTGCCTGCTTCCATTCGGCAGGCAGCCAATCCGCCTTCCTGGCCACTGCTGGGGAATTTCCTGGTAGCGGGAATGCATCGGGGAACAATCCCGACGTGGCTCCCTGCTATTTTCTGAGCTTCTCCACCTCCAAGTCCACCACCCCGGGCCACGTAAATTCTGCTTATTTTCTCTGAAAGTTTCCCCACCAACAACAGTAGGCTTGAAGTGATTTATGACTTTCATCCCTTCTTGGGGCTAAACCAAATCAGGAGTACATCCCTATGAATCTCCTTTAATTAAGTTCAAACCAGACAAACTCTTATAGACACTTATTTGGATCCAAAGAATTAAACTAGTTTTCCCTCAAAGAAACAAAACTAACAGAGAACATTACCATCTTTTAGATAGCCTATTTTTTAAATAATTCTGGCTAAGTCATAAATATCCCAGATATTATAAGGGTCCGGGAAAGAACAAAGAACAGTACAGCACAGGAACAGGCCATTCGGCCCTCCAAGCCTGCGCCGATCTTGATGCCTGTCTAAACCAAAACCTTCAGCACTTCCGGGGACCATATCCCTCTATTCCCACCCTATTCATGTATTTGTCAAGATGCCTCTTAAACGTCACTATCGTACCTGCTCCCACCACCTCCCCCGGAAGCAAGTTCCAGGCACTAAACCCTCTGTGCAAAGAACTTGCCTCGCACATCCCCTCTAAACTTTGCCCCTCGCACCTTAAACCTATGCCCCCTAGGAACTGATTCTTCCACCCTGGGAAAAAGCTTCTGTCTGTCCACTCTGCCCATGCCGCTCATAACTTTGTAAACCTCTATCGTGTCGCCCCTCCACCTCCGTCGTTCCAGTGAAAACAATCCGAGTTTATCCAACCTCTCCTCATAGCTAATGCACTCCAGACCAGGCAACATCCTGGTAAACCTCTTCTGTACCCTCACCAAAGCCTCCACTTCCTTCTGGTAGTGTGGCGACCAGAATTGCATGCAATATTCTAAGTGTGGCCTAACTAAAGTTCTGTACAGCTGCAGCATGACTTGCCAATTTTTATACTCTATGCCCCGACCAATGAAGGCAAGCATGCCGTATGCCTTCTTGACTCCCTTATCCACCTGCGTTGCCACTTTCAGTGACCTGTGGACCTGCACGCCCAGATCTCTCTGCCTGTCAATACTCCTAAGGGTTCTGCCATTTACTGTATACTTCCCACCTGTATTAAATCTTCCAAAATGCATTACCTCACATTTGTCCGGATTAAACTCCATCTGCCATTTCTCCGCCCAAGTCTCCAACCGATCTATATCCTGCTGTATCCTCTGACAATCCTCATCACTATCCGCAACTCCACCAACCTTTGTGTCGTCTGCAAACTTACTAATCAGACCAGCTACATTTTCCTCCAAATCACTTATATATACTACAAACAGCAAAGGTCCCAGCACTGATCCCTGCGGAACACCACTAGTCACAGCTCTTCATTCAGAAAAGCACCCTTCCACCACTACCCTCTGTCTTCTAAGACTGAGCCAGTTCTGAACCCATCTTGCCAGCTCACCTCTGATCCTGTGTGACTTCACCTTTTGTACCAGTCTGCCATGAGGGACCTTGTCAAAGGCTTTACTGAAGTCCATATAGACAACATCCACTGCCCTTCCTTCATCAATCATCTTCGTCACATCCTCAAAAAACTCAATCGTTAGTGAGACACGACCTCCCCTTCACAAAACCATGCTGCCTCTCGCTAATAAGTTCATTTGTTTCCAAATGGGAGTAAATCCTGTCCCGAAGAATCCTCTTTAATAATTTCCCTACCACTGACATAAGGCTCACCGGCCTATAATTTCCTGGATTATCCTTGCTACCCTTCTTAAACAAAGGAACAACATTGGCTATTCTCCAGTCCTCTGGCACCTCGCCTGTAGCCAATGAGGATACAAAGATTTCTGTCAAGGCCCCAGCAATTTCTTCCCTTGCCTCCCTCAGTATTCTGGGGTAGATCCCATCAGGTCCTGGGGACTTATCTACGTTAATGCTTTGCAAGATGCCCAACACCTCCTCCTTTTTGATAACGACATGATCCAGACTATCTACACTCCCTTCCCTAGACTCATCAGCCACCAAGTCCTTCTCTTTGGTGAATACTGATGCAAAGTACTCATTTAGTACCTCGCCCATTTCCTCTGGCTCCACACATAGATTCCCTCCTCTGTCCTTGAGTGGGCCAACCCTTTCCCTGGTTACTCTCTTGCTCTTTATATACCTATAAAAAGCCTTGGGATTCTCCTTAATCCTGTTTGCCAATGACTTTTCATGACCCCTTTTAGCCCTCCTGACTCCTTGCTTAAGTTTCTTCCTACTGTCTTTATATTTCTCAAGGGCTTCATCTGTTCCCAGCCTTCTAGCCCTTATGAATGCTTCCTTTTTCTTTTTGACTAGGCTCACAATATCCCTTGTTATCCAAGGTTCCCGAAACTTGCCAAACTTATCCTTCTTCCTCACAGGAACATGCCGGTCCTGGATTCTAATCAACTGACGTTTGAAAGACTCCCACATGTCAGATGTTGATTTACCCTCCAACAGCCACCCCCAATCTAAATTCTTCAGTTCCTGCCTAATATTGTTATAATTAGCCCTCCCCCAGTTTAACACCTTCACCCGAGGACTACTCTTATCCTTATCCGCAAGTAGCTTAAAACTTATGGAATTATGGTCACTGTTCCCGAAATGCTCCCCTATTGAAACTTTGACCACTCTCTTCAATATGTATCTCTCCACTTAAAGAGACACAGAGAGGGGGTTATAACAAAAACAAAATACTGCAGATGCTGGAAATCTGGAATAAAAACAAGAAATGTTGTAAATACTCAGCAGGTCTGGCAGCATCTGTGGAGAGAGAAGCAGAGTTAACGTTTCAGCTCAGTGACCCTTCTTCAGAACTCAGAGAGGGGGTTCTTGTAGTTGTATACAGAATGCTACATGAGACGATTTATTAACTTTTATATATTTATTAAAGATTTAACATGCAATACACTTTTAAGTGGATAAGTATACTACAATATCAAAGATTACTAAGAGATGCGAAACATAATCGTATTTCTAAAATAGAATCCAATGTTACAGCAAAATTCAAAGTAAACTGTTACCTTTAATTCCCCAAGTTAGCCTCCTGCTTAACAAGACAAAACACTCTCGGTTAATAGCAGAATTCTCTTGTTGTGCAGTTAGCCATTCTTACCATCGGTTGAGAAGCTTGATGAGGAATTTCAATACCTCTGATTTTTCAATTCAAAACTCTTACTTTTATACTGTTTCTAATCTATTAACTCGTCTTTTTATATTTAGAGATACAGCACTGAAACAGGCCCTTCGGCCCACCGAGTCTGTGCCGACCAACAACCACCCATTTGTACTAATCCTACATTAACCCCATATTCTTTACCACATCCCCACCATTCTCCTACCACCTACCTACACTGGGGGCAATTTACAATGGCCAATTTACCTATCAACCAGCAAGTCTTTGGCTGTGGGAGGAAACCGGAGCACCCGGCGGAAACCCACGCAGACACAGGGAGAATGTGCAAACTCCACACAGGCAGTACACAGAACTGAACCCGGGTCGCTGGAGCTGTGAGGCTGCGGTGCTCACCACTGCGCCACTGTGCCGCCCAAATGTAGGTGTTTGGAATGTAGGTGTTACCTATCTGTTCATGTTTTTTCTGCTTTTGTTATTCATATATGGTAATATCATTAGCTACTTATTCCCAATTAATTATCTGCTGAGAATTCCTTTCTCATGAAGTTGTGAGCTTTTATCTGGTCAAAATGTTTGTAGTGTTTTATAGTAACCCTAAGACTTAACTTTGTAAATGTGTTTGATACTTAAATGATTTTTAATTAAATTTGTGCAGTAACTGTTTTTTTCCTTTTTGGGTTAAATTGGGTTTATGTGACATCTGTTTTTGTCGGTAACATTCCATTTTGTGATTGATCATCTCTGATGGTACTTTGTAGCATCTCCTTAAGTCAGTCTATCTATATAATTAACATTATCAACTAATTAGGATTATTGTTATCAGTACGAACCATGTATAGCCTGTCTCATTTAACTTAAAAGGTGTTTCTGGCGCACATTCCATTGTAACAGGGATGTTCATGGATTTTTAACTCTGCCCTTAAAGGGAATTTCAGTGAGACTTGAAAACTGACCATTTATTCAATCTTTAATTCTAAAAGGTATAATGTATTAATTATATCTAAATTTTACCTAGTTAAGCCTATTATACCTATATTTCATCACCGCCCCCCCCCCCCCCCCCCCACTTGACTGGTCTGTAGTTGCCGGGTTTATTCCTCTCCCCTTTTTTGAACACAGAGTAAAATCTGTCATCCTCCAGTCCACTGGCGCCACTCCCACATTGAAAATGATTCAGAAGTTTGTGGCCAGAGCCTCCACAATTTGCACCCTTACTTCACACAGCAGTCTAGGATGCATGCTATCTAGCCCATGTGACTTTTCCACTTTGAGCACTGCCAACCTTTTTAGTATCGCTTCTTTATCTATTTTTATCTTATTCTCTTCCTCTACTACCTTATTTCTTATTGTGATATTGGCCGCATCCTGTTATTTCGTGATGACAGATGCAAAGTACCCTAGCCTCCACAAGAAGATTTCCTTTTGATCCCTAATCGACCCTTTGACTATCCTTTTACCATTTTTATGTTTATGAAAGACTAATAGATTATGCCAAGATTTGGGCTGGAACCTGGAATTGGAAAGTTATATTGATCATGGAATCCGTGCATCTTATATTGATATATCATCTCCCATTTCAGTTAATATTGGTGCAAATAGAGGATTTCTTAGCCACAACAGGATGTGCTGCAAATAGGTCCCCTTTTAATTACTGGTTAATCTACTCTCACTTTGTTTGCCCCTCTTAGCAATAGTCTTGGCAATAATTCCTACACCCTGTCTGCTGCAAAGTGTGCCACCACATTGTGTTTGCAGCAGAACTTATACATTCTGTTATGGCTAACAAACCCTCTAATTGCACCAATATTACTGAGCTGGGAGGTGCCACATCAATATATAAGATGCACAGTCTCCACGATCAGCATGATACTCTAATTCCAGGCGCCAGTCCAAATCTTGTCATAATCGATTAGTTTAAACACTAATGATAACACTTCACAATGACAAAATAACCATGCTTCTAGGTCATGCATATGGACTGCTTCATAATACAACTAAATCAGTATAGCTTTAATCCCATGCTCAAATAGACTCTGTTTTAAACAGAATCGCTCATTAAATCTGCTCCAGAAAGATACCTAATTAATATTAAGAAATCATTTCAACATTATCACACACAGGCCATTCAAAGTGTATTGAGCATCCTAACTACTGTTTTCAAAGTTTCCACCCTTTTCACAATAGCTGATTACTAGATAAATGTTAGGCTGCTCCAAGAACCATCAGTGGTCCTCAGTTTGATCACCCTACTTAAGTTAGGCTAAAAGCCCAGCATTACATTCCACTTCGTGAAAGCTGAACAAGAATAAATAAATCTACTTATTTCAATCAGTACACCTGAGTGAGCCTGGATTATGTCAAACTTAGTTCCTAGTGGATATGAGTCTATCTGTTCTCACTCATAATTCAGCACTGGAAAAACATCAGTCAATATGATCATCAGAATAGTTGTGTGATAAATGGATATGCTGGGGGTATGTCCTGGGGGAAGCTTGTTTGAGGTTAGGGCTTATTGCACATTGGGTGAAGATTTCTTTTCTACCCAACGTGTAACAAAATCATAAATCTGCTTACAAAGAAAATGCATGTATGGTTTGGTTATTATATCAATATATGTACATATTTGCATCATTATATATATATAAAACCAAATCATGTATGCATTCTCTATTTACATACATACGTATATATAAATATATATTATATGAAGAAACCTTTCCCAGTTGTTGGGCATTGGAGAAGCAGATTTATTTTGAATCTAAGCCATGCCATATCAGATATAATTAAGGTGACATTTGGTGTAAAAGTGGAAAATTTCTCAGCAGTAACATCTTTCCCTTTGATTAACACACACATGAGCAGGAAAATAAGCAACATAATTCACTAATGCCAAGTACTGTAAGTCTGCCAAAAAATCATTGCTTTTTCTGAATTATTTGTCAT
This sequence comes from Heterodontus francisci, assembly GCF_036365525.1. Taxonomy (NCBI): domain Eukaryota; kingdom Metazoa; phylum Chordata; class Chondrichthyes; order Heterodontiformes; family Heterodontidae; genus Heterodontus; species Heterodontus francisci. The sequence continues at coordinate 94,544,569 of NC_090377.1, read as the reverse complement.
GCAAATGAAACTTACTGAAGATTATAAACAAACAACAGAATATGTCTCTTATTATTTTTAATTGATTTTTTTCAGAAACAAGGCAGCTTGAAAATGACAGATTAGGTCAGAATGGACTTTAACAAATGAAAATAAAGCATTTTCAGCAAAAGAATCATAAGGGATAGAAGCTTTGAGGCTAAGTGTGAATTGAACAGTAACGTTTCCCCTGAGAGGAGATTTGGCAGTTAATGTGTATTTTCTTTGTCTTTGTCAGAATAAAATATGGAAGCATTTGTGCAAGCATCATTAAAATCCTGCTACATATTAACCTTGATTTTGCAAAGGTCCAGACTGCCAACAGAGCCCAGTACTCAACCAATGTGGGCTGAAAACTCAGAACCAGAAAGTCATGTGCCTGAGTTCTAGCGCATCCAGTTTTGCAAACCATTCATACGTCAGACATGCATGGAGTTCAACAACATCTAGAAATTAAGTCCTGATGGATCTCAGCTCCATATTTGTGCTGTGAGTGTGGTGCTGCCCAGAGAGATGTCCTTGTCCATAAAATGTGGGTGGAATACCGATCAAACTAGCAAAACTTGCTTGGTAAGCCATCTTAAAGGGAGAAGGTAAGATTTTTTTTTTACACATTACATCATCAAATCATTTTCCATTTTCAGCACTTGGCTCTATTGATTAGCTGGTTCTAATGGGTGTGCCTCCAGGGGTTATTGTACTTACAGGTAAGGTAGGATAGTGGTTCTATTAAAAGACTAGCAATCCAGAGGCCCAAACTAATAAATCAGACACAGGAGTTAAAATCTCACCATGGTAGTTGGGGAATTTAAATACAGTTAATTAAATAAATCTGGAACAAGAAGTTAAGGAAGGATTTTGTACTTAGATGGGGGCATGGGCGTGGGCAGTGGAAAGGCTACCTTTAATGGGAATTAAAGGCCTATTGTCAGAGGCCGACTAGAATTTTTCAGTTGGTTTCCAGGCCCCCTAGCTGCCTGAAGACGGCCTCCCAGTGGCAGACTAGGGGACCAGCACTGCAGGCAGGCTTTGAGGCCCTTCCTGCCTGCCTGGCCACAGCTACAGACACAGACCACCCTGTGCCTTCACAATGGTGGCCTGGCTGCTAAGGCCATATTTTAATTTAAAAGTTTAGTATGTTGGAGAAATGGTGCTTCAGAAGGAGGCTTCTTCCGAGCTGGAAGGCCTCTTATTGGCATGCTCACATTCATCTTGCTCTTGATAGCAGAACACTCCTTCCTCATTTGCAGCAAGGTATTTGGTGGCTGGATGACAGGTCTGATTCGCACAGAGATTCCATCTATACAGCTCGCACGTGTACTTTGATTAGAGAGTGGTACTCTTTCATTAGAGAAGGCCTACGCTCTCTTGCTTCAGCTCTTGCACCAGGACTCCAATTCTTTGCAGTCAAAGGCAGCAGTATTACCTACATGCCTCTATGGTGCATTTAGAATCATAGGGCTGAATCTTTAGGCCCCACCGAGTTTGGGAACAGAGGAGCACGATGCCCAAAAATTCTGAGGCCAACTGGTGTGCCGGTTTTCAGTCCCCATTCCTGATATTGGCCGTGAGGCGGACAGGCAATTAAACTCGTTAACAGCCTTGTTATGCAGGGATTAAGGAGGCTGACTGCGATTTTCCAGTTGGCTTCCAGTTTCTCGACATGATGGGAGGCAGTTTAACTACCTGGAGGCGGACTCCTAGCAGCAGGCCAGGGTGCCAGCGCTCCAGGCAGACTTCCAGGCCCTCCCTGCCTCCCTGGGTGGGGGTACAGCCAAAGGCAGCCTGTAGATGGGCTCTCACCCCACTCCTCCACCTCAACAGTGGTAGCCTTGCTGTTTTTTGTATTTTTTAATCAAAGTTTTCAAAAAGTGGCTGAGAGGGCACCTCCTTGTTGAGGTGCCTTCCCAGTTACTTACCTTTTACTGTAGCTGGGTGAGCCTCTGATTAGCCCTCCAGCTTTGAGAGCCCATCTACTGCCCTTACTTGGACAGGGAACCTGTCTACATTCCAATTAAGAGGACGCCCTGGTCAAAATTTCAACAAGTGACTGTTTCTCCTCAGGGGTGGGTTCAGGACATGGAAATAATCCCAGCTCCTGTTTCCCTTCCCCGAAGTGGAAATTCAGCCCATAGAATCATACAGCACAGAAGGAACCCATTTGGCCGTTGTGCCCATGCCAGCTATTTGAAAGAGCTCTCCAGTTTGTTCCACTCTCCTGTTCTTCCCAAAACACTGCATATCTTTCCCATTCAAGTATATATCCAATTTTATTTTGAATGTTATTGTAGAGTTTGCTTCCAGTATTCTTTCAGGCAGTGCATTCCAGATCATAACAACTCGCTGCATAGAAAAAAATTCTCATCACCCTCTGGTTCTTTTGCCAAATACCTTAAATCTGTACACTTTGGTTAACAACCTTTCTGCCACTGGAAACTTATTTACGCTATCAAAACCCTTCATGATTTTGATCATCTCTATCAAATCTCCCTTTAAAGTTTTCTTCTGTAAGGAGAACAATCCCAGTTTCCCTATTTTTTCCACATAACTGAAGTCTTTCATCCCAGGTACCATTCTACTAATCCTCCTCTGCACCATCTCTAAGTCCTTGACACCCTTTCTAAAGTGTAGTGTTCAAAATTGGTCACATTTCTAGCACCACCACAACTTTACCTCTTATGGGGACTTTAGCCCCTTAAGAACTGCTTCAGCAAACACCAGCCCAGTGTACTGCAGGCCAGGTTCTCTGGGCAAGCTTTTCTTGTGCCTGTAGCCTTGTTAAATGAAGCGGATCTTAGTAAACATTGATACAAAGTACTCATTAAGTATTCCAGCCTTGCCCAGTGCCTCTAAGCAGATATTATCCTTTTTGTCCCTAATATGCCGCACCTCATCTCTTACTACCCACTTACTATTTACATGCCGGTAGAAGATTTTTGGGTTCTCTTTTATGTTGACTGCCATTCTATTCTCATATTCGCTCCAGTCTTATTTTCCTCTTCACCTCCCATCTCAATTATTGTGTTTGGCCTTGTTCTCACTTGAATTTACCTGACATGCATCATACACCTACTTTTTCATTTCATCATAATCTCTGTCTCACTCGTCATCCAAGAAGACCTGTTTTTGGTTCCCCTACCTTTCACTGTTGTTGGAATGTTCCTAGCCTCTCTTCCTTAAACATACCCATTGTTCCATTATAGTTTTTCCTGTCAGTCTTTGGTTCCATTTTATCATGGCTAGATCCATTCTCATCACATTAAAATGAGCTCTTAAGCAATCTAGCTGTTCCTTGCTTTACTGCAATACGTGTCTAAACCTTATGATACGATGATCACTCTTACTCATGTGCTCCCCCACAGATACTTGGTCCACTTGACCCACCTCATTTCCCAGCACCAGATCCAGCAATGTCTCCTTTCTAGTTGGGCCGAGAACATACTGATCAAGGAAGTTCTCCTGACCACAATCCAGAAATTCCCCCCTTCCTTTCCCGTTACTCTAAAATTATCCCAATCGATATTTGGGTAATTAAAGTCCCCAATATCGCCACTCTATAGTTCTTGCACATCTCTATGATTTCCCTGCAGATTTTCTCCTATATCTCTCTTTTACTATTTGGAGACCTATGGAATACCCTCAATAGCATGATCCTACCCATTTTGCTCCTCAACTCTAATCAAATAGATTCTGTCCTTGACCAGTCAAGGGCATGCCCTCTTTCCAGCACTATAATGTCTTCCCTAGTCAATACTGCCACCCCATCTCCCTTTTTTCTTTCTCTATCTTTTCTGAACACTTTATCTTCTTGTATATTAAACGCCTAGTCCTCACCATTTTTAAGCCATGCTTCCATTATTGCCTCTACATCATATTCCCATACTGTTATTTGTGTTTATATTTTACCAACTTTGTTCACCACACTATATGTGTTTACATGCATGTGCTGTAATTCTGTCTTTGCATTCCTCGTAGTCCTTGTCAGTCTGTTCCTATCCAATATTGAACTACTTTCTTCTCTAGTACTGTCCAACACACTCACATTATGCACCTTATTCCTCTTTTATACTTCGATATGCTGGTGCCCATTCCCCTGCCAATTTAGTTTAAAACCTTCCCAACCACACTAGTGAACCTCCCCACAAGGACATTTGTCCAAGTCTTGTTGAGGTGCAACCCATTCCAATTGAATGTGTGCCTTCTACCCCAGAACTGGCCCAGTGCTCCAAGCATCTGAAACCCTCCCTCCTGCACCATGCTTCGAGCCACACATTAATCCTCCCTATCTTTATATTTCTACTCTCACTAGTGTGTGACACCGGAGGTAATCCAGAGATTACTACCTTCGAGGTCCTACTTTTTAACTTCCTCCCTAGCTCCTGAAAATCTGACTGTAGGACCTTAATACCTGCTGTTGCTATGTTGTTAGTACCGACGTGTACCACAACTTCTGGCTCACTTCCTTCCTCCTGCAGAATATCCTGCACCCTTCCCATGATGGCCTTTACCCTGGCACCAGGGAGGCAACACACCATGTGGGACACACGATGATGGTTACAGAAATGTCTGTCTGTCCCCCTGGCTATGGAATCGCCTATAACAACTGCATTTATACACTTTTCTGCTCCCTCCTGTACTGTCCCTTGCCTATTGGTGTCTGGTCTGGACTGCACTCCTTCAGGGTATTGTCACTTCCAGCAGTCTGCAATGCTGAGTACCTGTTTGAGAGTGGCACACACCCCAAAGACTCCTGCACCTCTTGCCTCTTCCTACTCTTCCGGATGGTCACCTACCTAGTATCTTGAACTCTTACTGCCTATGGGGTGTCACCTTCTGGAAAGCACAGGAAACTCTCCTGCTCCCTGATGCTCTGCAGTGACTCCAGCTGCAATTCAAGCTCAGAAATCCTGAGCTCAAGCTGAAGCTGCAGGAGACACTTTTGTTGGATTGCAAATTTGGATGAGAATGGCCCAAAATGGACATTCAATCTGCCAGTCTCCCCAGTAACATTTACATTTTAGGTCCATGTAAGGGTAATTTTGACAAGTTCCTAATTAAATCAAGGCAAGAGTTAAAATATGGTATTGTGAGACCCTCTACCTGGTCTAATCAGTTCTAGCCTTTACTCTGGGTATCAATGGCACACACCAACTTAGATACTGTTCCACTAGATGTGGTACACCTTTATTACACCACTAAGCAATAGTACATACTCACGATAATACCGGTTGCTTAGTAGTCCTGCGAGTGGGAGTCTGTCTCGATGGTCAATCCACCGACGAATCTTCTGTGCGTGACTTCCAGATGGCCGACCACACCACCCTAACCACTGCTGCAAAGATGTTCCTGTGGGCTCTTTCTTTATAGCTTTTTGTTTTGTTATGGCCCTGTTCCATATAAAGTAAAACCTGTTTTTAACTCCTTCAATTAGTCTGTAATTACCTCACTGACCTTTTGGAAAAACAAGGTAAATGGCTACAGGCTGGGCCTCATGTAGGGGTTTCAAGGCCCACTGCTTCATATAACAAAAGCTTCATTATTTCTAACACTGTTATCAATCTTTAGCCTGGTACAGACAGACATTTCTTTAGCTCTTAACGAGCAAGGGTTTGATCTCTTCCCGGATGCCAGCACTTTTGCAGTTTAATTAGTTTTGCAGACCTTGCTAATTCTGACAAGGCACTGTCATGATCAGAATTGACCATCCTGCCTTGCATTTTCAAGCCCACAATACAGTTCATTGAATGTCTTTGGTCTGGGTACACCGATGCTCCATGTTGCCACCATGAGACGGACTCCACACACTCAGGACTCCACCACAACCAGTTTACATTTATTAATTCAAAAGAAATAAAAGAACAGTTACATGGCTAGAAAGTGATGGTACATTAAAAGGTAAAGTAATACATTGGCTTACAGTATGTACAAGTTAGTTCCTTTTCTATGGAATGATTATTTTAAAGGAAACATTTGTACATTCTTCACATACTCACATTGTTTGTAAATCAGTTGTCTCATGAAACTGAGTGAGGTTCCCTGTTAGCTCAAGTGGCACAACTGTTGGCTATTGTGCAATTCAACCATATAGATCGGGAAGGTCCCCAGTTTGATTCCTATTCTGTGCTAAATTAGCTGTTTAGCAGGACAATTGGCCTCTGAAACCCATGGAGGGAAAAATTATCCAGGGTTGCTACTTTTCAGTGACCCCTGGTGGGAAGTGCATGTATTTAAATGTCAAGTCAGAGCAGGGCACACATTAACTTGCTTCCATTCTCCATGCAGGAGTAACTGGCATACAATTGGCGAGTGATTTCATGAACAGAAAGTCATTACTATGTTGCAAACTTTTACTCCAATGAAGGACATCATTGGCAGACGGAGGACACACACCGTTGGAGATGATCAGGATGGAGATTACACACAGATGGTTGTTTGGCCATTTCCCCTCCCTGTTCACTTTCCACTTAACTTTCCAGCCAACTCTCACACAGAGCATGACAACCTGTGGCTGCATTATGCTGCTACTCCTTTGCTACTGCTTACTCTTACTATTATGTGCTAATAACTGTCCAGCTGCCTTTTTTCCAGGTTCCACATGACTTGGACTCTGCAGCTGCACAGGTAGGGGGAAAACACCCATTCTGAAGATGCACTGTTAGTCACTCATACCATTCCAAGCACCAACACAGAAATTGGCAGTCTGCATTGTATAATGATTTAGAGGGATATGTACAGAGTGAAACCCAGAGCACAAGTATGCAAGAACAGGGTAAATGGAACAGTCCGCTCAGGAAACAGTTTTGTCAGAGGCCAATTTCAGGTACTAGCTCTGCTGAAGAGGACAGAAATATAAACTTTTAAAGGCTGGACCTTGAAAGAAAAAATGTTTTCTATGCACCAGAAATTGCTGAATATATTGAACTGCCTGCCAAGGGGATATTGCAATATGTCAGGGAGTGTGTAATAGTCCACCGCAAACCTGTCTCAGGAACTAGTGCATGGCATCAACGTTCTGCAGTCAACCAAGGAGTTTGTGGTGACCTCAATGGACAGGTGTAAATGGGGCGGTGACGAGAAGAAAACTATGCTTTTCAGTCTTAGAATGGCACTAACCCTAGTGTTACAGATGATATAAATAAAGTTGTTAACAAGCAAAGGGAGTATTCTATGGAATTCTTGATATTTTCCTAGTACGTAAAGAGTCAGTAAATTTTTGCAGTACTACATTACACTCCCATTAATCGCTGGCTGTGACAGTTTCTTAAATTGAGATGACTTAATGCAGGATAAACACAGCACCACATATAAAAACCGTAGGCAGAAACAATAAATCCCAATTCAGTTCTTCTGATATAGAAAGTGCCGACTATAACAGGACAACGCAGAAACAATAAACAAACAGAAAAATATATTATCCTCTTTAAAAAAATGATGGCATTTTTTCAAAGCTACAGCAGACTTAAGGCCTCAATAACTGTATAAACTAAAGCAAAATACTATAGATGCTGAAAATCTGAAGTAAAAGCAGAAAATTCTGGAAATACTCAAGCATGACTCTGAGCTTCCAGTTATTTGCCATTTTAATTCTCCACTGCGCTCCACTCGGACCTCTCTATACTCGGCCTCCTACAATGTTCCTCGGAAGCTTATGGAGCAGCAAATCATCTTTTGGTTAGGCCTTCTGGACTCAACATTGAGTTCAACAATTTCAGATCATTTTAATTGGTCCCATTTTTCCAGACAGCAGCCGATGGTAATGATTTTACTATTCCAATTTATTGCGCTTCTAGACACAATTTTAGTTTTTATTTTGTTCTATTACCATCCCCTTTTGCCTTGCACTATCATCCCTTTTGTCATCTAATCTCTCCTGCCTTCCACCCTATCACAGACCTTCCTTTTGGCACTTTCACTCCTCCCCCTTTTCCAGCCTCTCTACTTGCTTAAAACCTGTTACATCTCTAAACTTTTCCAATTCCAATGTAAATGTGACTTGTTGCATCTCATTGGAGAAAATAGAAAGCAGCATACCAACATCATCTGCACTGTACATGTTTGATCCACCCTTGACTGACTCCCCAGCTGCTTGAATTATACTTTTAGCACCTATTTTCTCTGTCAATTTCTTCTGGTTCCTCCTTCTTCTGAAAGCATGAATGCTAAGTATCGTTCTACAAGTGTTGAGAATCTTCAGGTTCCTTCCCGCATGACCATTATTCATCTGTAGGCTTTGGCTGAAGGTAGGCAATTTAGCCATGAGTGACATTGTAGACGAAACCATTCCAGTCCACAACAGAGAGCCACCACATGCACTTTTACAGATGGTTACTAGATAGTGCTCAGGAGTAGTACGCATGGCTGACTTTCCCTCCCTAACCCACAGACAGTTAGGTAGATTTCAAATATTGACCAGTCATCCATTTTTCTACATTAAAGGCACTATATAAATGCAAGATCTTTGTTGTAGTGTTGCTTTCTAGTTGAATATTGGCTACACCAAATTTCCTCATTATTTATACTAAATTGACCTTAGTGTTCTCCGTCAATCATTGACTGGAATTTTACGCCACCCCGACGAGCAGGATGGTGGCGGGGGGATGGCATAAAATGGAGCAGGGGGCACCGGGAGACCTTCCCGCCCTGCTCCCGCCTCCGCTGCCACTTTACGCAGGGCGGTGGGGGTGAAAAACCGCCCGCCCGCTCCAGGCCAATCAAGGCCCTTAAGTGGCCGCTTAAGGGCCATCGCCCGCCTCCATGCGGACCTTACATGTGGCAAGCGGGCATCCTGGAGCCGGGAAAAGCTGCCTAATGAAACCAGGTGGCTTCCGAGTGTTCCGGGTGGCCCTCATGGCCTCATGGTCGAGCACTATGTGCCCGATGGAAGGTCATCCCCCGCTATCCCAACTACCCCCAAGACCCAACACGCCCCCTTTCCCTCTAATCGACCACCCTTACCTCGCCGGGGTCCGACCGATTACCCCTGATGAGGCAACCAAAACTTACCTTCCTTCCTGGCTCCCAGGCAGCTTCTATTCATGCTGAGTTGCAGTCCCAGCAGTGGCCATTGCTTAAGGTGGCGCTGCTGGGACTAAGAGCTGCTGGCCCGCTGATTGGCCGGCAGCTCTATTAGGCTGGTCTTCCTGACTCAAGCGGGTGGAAGTCCAGCCTCACACCAATTGAAGCCCGGGGACCCGCAAAATATGGGTTGGATCCCCAGGCGAGGCAGATGTGGGTTCGCCACTGACTTTTCAGTCCGTGGCCGGCTCCTGTCCGCCAGGGTAGAATTCTGCCCATTATGTTAAATGTAAAAGTAGCTTTATCGCATCTATGTTTACAATAACAACTTGCATTTATATAGTGCCTTTAATGTAGTAAAATGCACCAAACCATTTCATAGAAGCGTTATCAAACAAAATTTGACACTGAGCCATATACAAAGATATAAGGGCAGATGACCAAAAGTTTGGTTAAAGAGGTAGGTTTTAAGGAACATCTTAAAGGAGGAGAGAGAGGTAAAGAGGTTTAGACAAGAAATCCCAGAACTTAGAGTCTCAACAGTTGAAGGTATGATCACCAATGGTGGAGTGGTTAAAATCAGGGGTGCACAAGAGGCCAGAATTGGAGCAGTGCTGATGTCTCAGAGGGTTGTGGGCTCAAGGAAGTTACAGTGATGCAGAGGAGTGAGGCCATGGAGGAATTTGAAAACAAGGATGAGAATTTTAAACTTGGTGCATTGCTGGACTGGAAACCAATGGAGGTCATGGAGTACAAGGGTGATGGGTGAACGGGACTTAGTGTAAGTTAGGATATGGGTTGCAGAGTTTTTAGACAATAATACATGACAGTTTTTGAAAAGCTTGTTGTATTTAGGACTCAGTGATACAGGCTGGTAGATTACCACCCTTTCATCCTTGGCAGCCCTGAAAGATGGAATTGAAATTCTTTCCTCTATGAAGCGCCCTTGGACATTCAGTTCAGTTCCAAGGGAATTTGAGTCAAATTTCTCCTTAGATTTGATAAGATAACACTGGATCATTGCTATTTAAGCCTACATTCTACATCTGTTAGATACATCTCAGACATCCATCAATGTGAGTTTAATGGATGAAAAAATGTATGGAATACTATTGATGACAATCTTAGCAAATAAATCAGGACAGATAAGCTGCAGGGGTAATGGGAACCGCAGTATCCTGGAAGCTGCTGCTCTGAGGTTGGAGTTTTGTGATTAAAATACCTCAGGTGCTGTGCATTGCATATAGCCCATACAGCTTCTGAGCCAGGAATATTTACTGTTGCCAGAATGGAAAAATGTTGTCCCTGAAGCTGTCATCATTCACCTTGCTGATCAAAAGTACTCACTTAAAATGAAAGAATGAAAGAAAGAGCAAAAGAACAAACAAAAGAATGAAAGAACAATCATGCATTTATAAAATGTCTTTCACGACCTCAAGAGGTCTCAAAGTGATTTACAGTCAATGGAATATTTTTGAAGCATAGTCACTGTTGTAATGTAGGAAAAGCGTCAGCCAATTTTGTGCACAGCAAGGTCCCACAAACAGCAATGAGATAATGACCAGGCAATCTACTTTAGTAACGTTGTTTAAAGGATAAATGTTGTCCAGGACACTAGGCAGAACTCGCCAGCTGGGCAGTACCAGGGAGTCTTTTGCATTGAAGGGGGGGAGCTGACTGGGCCTTAGTTTAACGTTTCATGTAAAGACAGCACCTCCGACAGTGCAGCACTCCCTCAGTACAGGAGAACATAATAGACTTATTAAACCCATTATAAAATGTATTTTAAGATATGCTATTCAATACATCTTTCAAACTAAACGTTTTGGGACAATATTCACTCCTTTAGTTGCCATGGTGTCTTATAGGAACAAGTAGGAACCTTTGGGAAAATATTCAATTGCCATAAGATTTTTGATAAGTCTAATGAAACACACTTCTCTAAGCTTTCAGTCTGATATTTCCATTTTAATGAGGTAGCATTTCAAACTGAATATATTGACTCCATGGAGCCAGTATTCAGAATAATGATAAAAACTACCTTTCTCCATCACATCCTATCAGTAAGTCACCACAATATTGTACTGAGACCAAGACTGCCACAAGGGGGCAATTTGGCCTTCGACAATCTATTTTTGAAAGCCTCATCAAACACAAATGTTATTTGTTGGCCCAAAAGAAGGTGGAGAGATCTATGAAATCTGTTACAGACTCAACATAGCTGTGAGTCTCAACAAAAGACAATAATTTCACTCATGCTTGCATGCCAACTAGATTGGAAGAAGTCAGTCGGTCAAAAACATGGGAGAGGGTAAAAAAAGCTTAGAAGCTAGATGATGGAAAGCTGCAGGGAAGCATACTGGCAGCGAGCTAGGTTCCCGCGGATTAGCTAACTTTACTTTGATTCATGCTCTTTCAGCAGGCTGTAACGAGGAGTTAGAGAAACCCCTAGAGGGATTATTATGGCAGTGTTTTCTATTATTCATGCTAAGCTAGATGATCTAACATGGTTCTTACAAAAACCATTTCAGAGCAACAGCAAAGGCACAGTTCACAATACTTTACTGGTATCTGCATTTTTTTTTTGCTGCAAGCATAATTTAAGAGTTTAAAGCCAATGCAATGTCTCAACAGTCTAATGCTATCAGTCTTTCTTTTGGGCCTCCTTATCTCGAGAGACAATGGATACGCGCCTGGAGGTGGTCAGTGGTTTGTGAAGCAGCGCCTGGAGTGGCTATAAAGGCCAATTCTGGAGTGACAGGCTCTTCCACAGGTGCTGCAGAGAAATTTGTTTGTTGGGGCTGTTGCACAGTTGGCTCTCCCCTTGCGCCTCTGTCTTTTTTCCTGCCAACTACTAAGTCTCTTCGACTCGCCACAATTTAGCCCTGTCTTTATGGCTGCCCGCCAGCTCTGGCGAATGCTGGCAACTGACTCCCACGACTTGTGATCAATGTCACACGATTTCATGTCGCGTTTGCAGACGTCTTTATAACGGAGACATGGACGGCCGGTGGGTCTGATACCAGTGGCGAGCTCGCTGTACAATGTGTCTTTGGGGATCCTGCCATCTTCCATGCGGCTCACATGGCCAAGCCATCTCAAGCGCCGCTGACTCAGTAGTGTGTATAGGCTGGGGGTGTTGGCCGCTTCAAGGACTTCTGTGTTGGAGATATAGTCCTGCCACCTGATGCCAAGTATTCTCCGAAGGCAGCGAAGATGGAATGAATTGAGACGTCGCTCTTGGCTGGCATACGTTGTCCAGGCCTCGCTGCCGTAGAGCAAGGTACTGAGGACACAGGCCTGATACACTCGGACTTTTGTGTTCCGTGTCAGTGCGCCATTTTCCCACACTCTCTTGGCCAGTCTGGACATAGCAGTGGAAGCCTTACCCATGCGCTTGTATCAATGCTATCAGTAAACTCTGCATAACTCATGCTTGATGTAAAATTTGGCGAAAAATGTTTCTGAACTGTTTTAAACAGGCATATGTAAAGGAAGCTCACATTACCTTAGAGTGTTTGACAATCTTTGATGGTTAATACAATTCCTTTAATTTTAAATGACTCGAATCCCAAAATATCTGAAAACTCAGTAATTGTTAATAAGTGGCAGCCACTGGATCCAAAATTAATTATATAGATAAGGATGACAGGCCTGTTATGAATCAACGGCCTGGATTTTCCTTTCAGTAGACTGCAATGGGTTATTGTCATCAGTAAATCCACCAACATGCCACTTTGTGGGCTTTATACTACCAGCAATAAGTCAGATTAATGTCTTTAATGTGCAATGAAACTGTGGTGGTGCTTACTTGCGAAGCACAGTCAGTTCCAGTAGTGAATAAACAGCAGGATGTCTGGTAGGTTTTACCTTTTAAAATATAATTGTTGTGGCTCTTCACCATAATGAAACTTGAACTCCAGGCTGGGGAATCTATCCTCACCAAGGACTGCAGTGTTCAAAATCTGATATGAAAAACAGAAAATGCTGGAAATATTTAGTGGGTCAGGCAGCATCTATGGAGAGAGAAAAGGAGTTAAAGTTTCAAGTCGATGACCTTTTATCAGAACTAAAACTGATCTAAATTTGATATCCTTCCTCCTATTGCTTAAACACCAAATAGATGGTAAGCTACAATCAGCTGAGAGATAAAACAATTAACACGTGGCATCTGCCAATGTGCGCATGAAGCTCAAGGACAAAGGGGTCAGAGACCAATAGTGGGATTTTCTAGTGTGTGGTAATGTGAGCTCCTGATAAAATTCAACCACACAGGCAGTAACAAGTTACTCGTGATGTAGGAAGAATAGTGCAATGAGGAATTGTATTAACTATCAAAGATTTAGTGTCCTAAAACCGATGACAAATCTTCAAGACAAACCACATGAACGATCATTTTAATAACCTAGAAGCTGCTGTCGCTGCACTTTTACTATTTAATTTTGGTTTTAAATGCTTTGGGAGTGTTAAAGCCTACTCATTAGTCCCTTGAAAGTGGCAGGACAAGTTGATAAGGCTGTAAAAAAAATGCATGATCCTTGACTTTATAAATGGAGGCAAGGACAACAAAAATAATATGTGTTATGCTAAACCTTTAGAAATCACTGGTTAGGCCTCAGCTGGAGTATTATGTCCAATTCTGGGTGCCATACTTGAGGAAGGATGGCAAGGCCCCTGAAAGGGTGCAGAATGATACCAGTGACGAAAGTCTTCAACTATATGAAGAGACTAAAGAAGCTGGGATTATTCTCCTTAGACCAGTTTAAGTTAAGGGGAGATTTAATAGGAGTGTGCAAAATGATGAGGGGCTGAATTTTGTAGGTAGGCTCAAGGTCCCACTGCCAGGACTGAAAGCTGGTGCTACTGCCGCTTGCAAGGTGAGCAACCTGGAAGAAGCATTCTTGAGCCAGCCGACCAAAGAACTGCTGGCAGGTGGTGGGGTGGGCAGGGGGTGGTGGTGGATCTCTGGGACAACCAGTCAGGGAACGGAGATGGGCAGTGAGGCAGCGGACGTGGCATCAGGTGATGCTGCCAGAGCTGCTGGCGCTGCTAGTGCCATATTTAAAGGGCTGCCAGCACTCTTTGAATGCCCCTGCTGCCTTTAGTTTCACTGGTGCCTTGAGTAGCCCTGCTGTCTTCAAATGAACCTGCTGCCTTGAAGACCCCTGCTTCTATCAATATCAATCCCACTGAAGGCGTCTGAAGGCATGGCAGAAGCAAGATCCTGGGTGACCCCATGGTTCAGTGATACCTCCATGCAGATTCTCAGTCAGGCTGCTCAGGAAAGGCGGGAAGTCCTCTTCTCCAGGGACAGCAGGAGGAGACTGGCCTGACTGACCAAGCAAGCCTGGACGCAGATCACAGAAGCGGTCAACAGTTGTGGGGTCATCCATAGAATCCTGGCAGCAGTGCTGCAAGAAGGTGAATGATCTTCTTCGTTCAAGCAAGGTGAATACTCCAGACTTCGCTTCCCTTAGGGGCTTACATGTGGCAACTTATGAGAGTAAGGTTGGTGGAGAGGGAACGGCCACCCAGTTGGTGACAATGGGGTCAAGCAGCAGCACATCATGTCAGAGGCATGACTGCACCCCGCAACGGGTGCTCATCTTTCAGTGTTGACTGTGGCAAGATTACTTCAGAGTGGTCGCATGCAGGAGGCGTTGTTTGCCCCCATCATGGACAGCTCGGCTGCCACCAGCTTTGGCATTCTGCTAATCTTTGTCGGATGACTAACAGTGTTCATATTTGTGCCTGCAGGAAAAGACAGCTCGTAAGATGAAGGAAATGGCTTGGAACGGCAGCAGCATCCCATTCCTGGTTAAACTAACACCAATGGAGGAAGTGGCTTTGGAATTGGCAGGGTAGCATGCCGGCTGCCCTATTGCAGATGGTAAGATCAGAGTGAATTCTCAAGAGAGTGAGTATGGTAAACTTTGGTGAGCATGAAGCATGGTGCTACAGCATCTTCCACTGGACTCATGGATCTCCATGTTAGCAGTAGTTAGAAGGACATATTGGGAAGTGGGGAACACTGTCATCTGTCTTTTCTCTTATGCAGGTTAGCAACAAGAGCAGAATACTGCTGTGACCGGCGGACAGCCGTCCAACGCTAGGGAAAGGGAGGTAGCCTTACAGTGTGCACCGTCATGTCATTCTCCCACACCCTTCACCTGCACAGATACTCTCACGTCGGTGGATATCTGCTCGCATTTCGATTCATGGTCACAACCTGGTGAGGAAACCACAAATGTGCTTGAGGAGTTGATGGAGGACGTGACAGCCGACAGTCACTGACACTTGGGGAAATGTGGGAGGGCCTGGCGATGCTGAGCCCCAGGCTGATGACATACCTCTGGAGTTGACAGTAGGGCAGCAGAAGCTGGAGGTACAGCATGAAGTGTGCGAAGATCTGGTGGAGATTCCAGAGAGTATGCGCACACTGGCTTGGACAGTGGAGCAGTCCATCCAGGCCATGAGTGTTGCCATTTCCCTCTCGTCTGCGTGCATGGCTTCCTCCATCGAGAGATTGACGACTCTCATGGAGATCCATGTTGTTACGTACGGCATTCTGCCAACATCTCCTTCCATTACTTATGGCCCTCTGACACTTAAGGAGTACCCTGGCTCAGCCAAAGGGCTGGTTGGGAGGGACCACACCACATGTGGTCCTCGCTTTTCATGCCAGAGACCAAGATTGATGCAGGCACCTGAATCATATCTTTAGAAGACCAAAGGCCTGCTCAATAGTCACTTGGGTTGAGCCATAGGATGTGTTGTACCCCTCCTCTTCATCCGTGATTGGATTCCTCATTGGAGTAAGTTGCCATCTCTTTGGTGGACAGCCCTTGTCTCCCAGAATTCACCTTTGATGGTGCTTGGGGGGCGTGAAAAACTTTGGACTTCCAGAGTATCGTGCACACACCTGAAGGATCCATCTGTGGAGGTCACAGACCAGTTGTACATTGAGCAAGTGGAATGTTTTCCTGTTGATGAAGGTTGCTGGTTAATCTTGGCAAGCCTTAATGGCCACATGTGTGCAGTCAGTGACATCCTGAACCGGGGGAAATCCAGTGATGGCCCTGAACCCAATGTTTCCCTCAGCTTGCCTGTCCAGATCGGTGCAGAGATGGATGTATTGGCTTGCACTCTTGAAGAGGGCATCAGTCACCATCTTGATGCATCGATGTGCCGCAGACTGGGAGATCCCACACATGTCTCCAGTAGGTCTCTGGAAAGAAGCAGAGGCCTAGAAGTTCAGCGCCACAGTGACCATTAGTGCCACTGACACTGGGTGGCCATCAACACCACTGGGGCTCAGCTCGTCTAGCATCATGGCACACAGATCTGTAATGGCCTCCCCGGAGAGGCGCAGTCTTTGGCGACATTCGAATACATGAGGGTAGCTGAGTCTCTGACAGTAGATCCTCACTGCAGGGTATCTTTTTCTGCACACAGCAGGCGGTTTGCATTCCCCTCTGCACCCTTCTCTTGCATCCCCGCCCTGAAGCTGGCACTCCTGTTGGCCCTGAGGTTGCTGCTGTGTGGCTGCCTGTGGACACCACTCTCTCCCTCTCTGCTGCTTCTCCTGCCTCCTGATTACACAATGCCCATGGTAGGTGGACACTTTTAGTTTCCAGGGCGTCTTACCCAGACACCTCCTCCACCCACCCCATCCTATCTCCTCTTCCTTCCTATTTAATGCCCACAATTGCCAATTCCCAGATGGTACTCTGGCAACATGCCTTCACAGTACTGGCACATTAGCCCCCAAATCTGACAGTGATATCCGATAACCAAGCTGCTCTACCCTCCCTTCCAAGGCATGCCGACTCACTAGATGGCTGCCAAGTGAAGCCAGCACTCACCTCCCACTTGCTTGCTGCCTCCATATACCTGCTGAGGTTCTGAGGGCACGTGGTTCCCATGCACTTTCTGGAAAATTTGAAAAACCCCATAAAATACATTTCAATAGCAATTTAATTGCCTTAATTACCTTTTTTTGCGGCATCAAGGCACACTGTCTGCCCACCATGCCATATGCCCCTTGGAAAATCCAAATCTGACATGAAGGCGTTGGACTTACATTTTGATTTCTTCTTTCGCAATATTTTGCTCCTCCCTACCACCTCCAAGCCCATCCCAAAGAGCCCAGAAAATTCAGCCCAGGGGTTTTTATAGGGTGAATAAGCAGAAAATGTTTCCACTGGCAGGAGGGTTGGTAACTAGAGGTCGCAGATTCAGAATAATTGGCAAAAGAATCAGAGGGGAGGTGAGAAGAATTTTTTTACACAGTGAATTGATATGATCTGGAATATACTGCCTAAAAGGGCTTTGGGAGCAGATTCAATAGTAACTTTCAAAAGGGAATTGGATATATACTGGGAAAGGATAAATTTGCAAAGCTATAGGGAGGGAGTAGAGGGGTACATCACATTGGATAGCACTTTCAAAGAGCCTGCACAGGCACGATGGGCCAAATGGCCACATCCTGTGCTGCATGATACTATGATATTTCTGTTTTTTGTAACAGGTGTAAGTTGTGCTTGCTAATAGCTGCTGTTACCTGCATTAAGGAAAAATTACAATACCTGCATTAGCAAAAGGGAAAATTAAGGCAGATGTTTACTTAGCCAAATTGTTGCAGAATGCAGGCATTCAGGACATGGAAAATCTCATCGGATGACTAGCTGTTGGGTCCTATTCCATGGATTTCCCTCCTTGAATCCTATCAGCCTCATCACCTCTTTCTCCTTTAAAAACTTCCTCAAAACTCAGCACTCTGACCAAATTTGTGACCGTTCCTTCTAATGCCTCCTTTTCTTCCTTGGCAGTCATTTTCCACATGCCTCAGTAAAGCATCTTGAGATCTTTTATTTTGCACAGGAGGCACCATATGTAAAAGGCACTGGGCTGAAGTTTGGCTGGGGAAGTGGGAAACAGGAGCAGGGTCTGTTTTTGTCTCAGAAATCCGCTTCTGGGGGAAAACTGATCAGAATTCAGATTGGTATGGAGATTGGTTTCCTGTCTACTTCGAGTGAGAGGGGGCAGGAATGGAAGTGGATCAGATTAAGTGTAAGACACATTTAGACTCCCCATGGCAGCCATCGCTGAGAGCGAGATGTGCGGATTTTGCCAAAGCCTGCCACTGCACCAGAGGGAAGTGAGATGTCACAGGGGAGCTGGAGGACTGGCACCTGGGGGAAGGGCAGATCCTCGCTTTATTGATACCAACCTGGATCTAATTCTGGAGGCTTTAAGGGAGAGGTCCTCTTGCAGAGAGTGGTAGGAGAAGGCCACCTTGCCTTGCCGCAGGGGAACCCTTCTGTTCAGCATCAACTCCCTCCGTTCCATCTTCCTCCTCTTCTCTCATCTCCTGCTCATGCTCTTCCCTCCATGAGCTGTCTCCTTCCAGTGCCTTATTCTCCTCAAGGTCAACACCTCACTGGAGAGCCATGTTATGGAGAATGCAGCAGACCACCATAATGACCAAGACCCTTGCAGGAGGGCATTGGAGGGCGCCACCTGACTGATCCAGGCACCAGAATCACATCTTCAGAAGCCAGATGGCCTGCTCAATGGTTGTCCTACTGAGCGGGTGATATTGATTGTATCGTCTCTGTGTCTCTGTCTGGGGTTCCCGTAGAGGGGTCAATAGCCATCTCTAAAAGGGATTCCCCCCGTCCCCTTAGATCCACCCATGCACTTTGGGTTGAAGTGATCTGAGGTAGAGGATGAAGGAGCCCTGGCAGCTGCCAGGAAAGTGAGCGCACACATGGAGGAAGCGCTTGTTACAGTCACAGACCTGTTAGACATTGAGGGAGTGGAAGCCCAAGTTTCATGCCCAAGTGCTGAGTGCCCACTCTTCTTGCCATCTGCACAGCACCAAGAGCACCTACTTACCAAGTGCTGAGTCCCTCTTTACCCCGCTGACCCCCTTAGGGGCCAGGGTGATGCCCTGGGGCAGCCTTGACTGGCTCCCTACTCTGTACCCACCTTCCCTCAGCTGTTCAGAAACTGACAGCTTCTGAAACCCTTGCATCCCTTTGAATATTCCTCCCCCCCCCCCCTTCAATAAGCTCTAAATGAGTTTTTGAACTATTTTCATTGATCTCAATTAGCAGGGAGCAGGATTCCTGCCCGTCCTCCCCCCACCCTGGTGAGTTTTGCCAGCACCAGAATCACACCCTGAAATTGACACGGTGCCCCATGATGTATTTTTGCACCCCCCCCCCCCCCACTGTTCCCACCTTTGGAGGGCCCTGAAAATTCAGCTTATTGTTGTTGCATGACACCATCTGCATTGCTTACACCTGCAATATCATGACTATTGTCTGATTTGCAGGACAAAATGGTATGTAATAGAACATAGTAACATTAGGAAGAGGATGTAGGCCATCAGTCCCTCAGGCCTGCTGTGCCATTTTATTAAATCATTGCTAAGCTGTACCTCAACTCCATTTTCCCACCTTTGCTCCATACCCCTTGATACCCTCACCTATCTCAGTCTTTAAAGAGAATTGGATAATTATCTGAAGAGAAAAAAATTTGCAAAGCTGCAGGGAAAAGCTGGCGGAGTGGGACTGGGTGAAGTTGCTCTTGCAGAGAACTGGCACAGACATGACGGGCCTGAATGGCCTCCTTCAGTGCTGCATCCATTCTATGATTCTAAAGCCCCAATTGTTCTAAGGAAGCAGCTGAGAACTGAGAAGATCTGAGACAGTACAAACCATTGACTCATATTATCGAAGACATCATAGACATCACAAAATATGAGAGCATCAAGAACTCGGAGACAGTGTACCTGGAGGTAACTTAAAACAGGTGGAAATTGGGCAGGAAGTGTGTGCAACTTCTTGCTCCTGATTCTAATGGATAGTAATGCACAAACACTCCAGAGTGAGTCACACAATCCACATGTTGTATGGTGATTTTATTGTAATTATATGTATCCAATAGAGGGAGGTTGATTTGGTAGGTAATACAAGGTGCCACGGTGGCAAAAGAATTATCTGTGTTGTCCTTTGTACTGATTATGATTTCCTATTGACTAAACATCTATCTATAAGGAACATGGGAGATTAGGTAGTGCAGAGTGTTTAATGCTGACATTTCAGAACTGGGACCTGAGTTTGGATATAGCCCAGACACAGTAGATGAAAGTCACTCTGTGGTAGATTTTGAATTTGTACAGTAATATAATCAGGTGGTAATGAATCAACAGTCTGTTTTATATATCTCTTAATTTTTATTTCCATTGACTTCAATTGATAACCGATTCGCTACCACCCATTTTACACTCTTGCACAAAGTGAAAATCTGCACTTCTGTGTGTTGACTGGCAGGGATCTCTGAAAAGTGCTTAGGCATTTTCAACCCAGTTTTAAGTGAGTATGGGATCACAGCACAAAGTTGTCTCTAATTTTGCATTAAATTAGATGGAGTAGGTTTTCTGCAGGCTTCTTCTGATCACCCACAAAATCTCCAGCAGAATATTGATGGAAAACCAGACAAATGGTATAACTGGTTGCTTATTGCAGTTTCTCAGTGGCTTTCGCTGATCTTCCATCAAAGCTATGATGAAAGATTGAGAGAAGTCCTGCAGAAATTCTAACCTGTAATTTCGGTTGGAAATCTTACTTGTGAAGAGTAGATCATGTCTAACTAATCTGGTTGAGTTTTTGAAGCGGTCACTGGCATGGTAGATATGGGGGTGTCTATGGGGGAGTCTCTTTGGATGTTGTCTACATGGACTTTCAGAAGCCATTTTATATGGTTCCATTCTTATGACACGACCACGCAAGACGAAGCCCCCAATATGATTCTGATTGCAGTGGGAGCAATGCACTGTCGATTCAGTTCTGCCGCTCCACAGGTCGCATCATACATATCTTTAAGCTTTCCCAAATCAAAGAAAGCAGCAGCTGAATTGAACAAATCTAGCAACCCTCGAATGAGGTGAACCAAACCAGGTATCTTTAGATATCAACCGATCAACTGTTTATTAAAAAAAACTAAAATCTTAAACACTACTAAGATAAACCAATATCTAAAGACCTTATAACTTACTTAAAGAATCGAACTCCCACATTTGCATACATATATACAAACTAATAGTATTTTTGTTGTTTAATTAGCTGCCCGAAAAATAGAAATAACAATAAAGTCTTCGCAGATTTACATTCCTGATGAAATGGAATCTTCAATGTAGAAACAGTCCAAGGTTTACTTGAAATCTTCACAGTTGTCTGATGGGGTAAAAAAACAAGTTCTTCAATGATAGGAAATTCAGCAGTCCAGTTCAGCAGTTGAAGTGTTACTCTTCCTTTTCTAGCAATGAACACAGCAGATCAACAATTGCTATTATTTTTTTTAAAGAATTAATCTGGCTTGACTTTTCAGAATTTTGACAGATAAATAAACAAACTAACTTCTCTTCCTTCAGTTTAAGTTTGTCTGAGAGCGCTCTTTTCAGGTGCTAGCATGCAGCTGTGTCTGTCTGTCTCTGAACAAAACAGATTTTTTGCCAGCCAATTTCAAAATCAAACAGCAACATTGTATGTCCTGTTCTCCCTATCTGGGCGACTAAGATTTTCAATCAGTAACTTATGAAGCCAGCTGCCTTAAAGAAGTATTGATCTTTTGCTGCCTTCAAGACGCACCGCAATATTTCCCGAGGAGAAAAAAAAGGATCATGACACTCCTAAGAGATTATCAAAAATGAAAGCACAAGGAATTGGTGGTAACTTTGTCACATGGACTAACAATTGGTTGGGGGTAGGAGTCAGAGAATAGAGATAAAGAGAACAGTCTATGATGTGGCAAGCGGTGTTCCGCAGAGATCTGTACTGGACCTAAACTTTTCACCATATATATTAATGAATTGAATGAAAGAATATAGAGTTGTATATCTAATTTTGTAGATGACACTGAAGCTAGAAAGCAAAGTAATTTGTGCAGATGGGAGCAGGAATTTACGCAGAGCATAGATAAGCTAAGTGAGTGGGCAAAACTATGGCAGATGAAGTTTAAAGCGGGTAAGTATGAGACCATCCACCTTAAATCCAAGAAGGAAATATTTTAGCATTTTCTTAACGGTCAGAGACTGGGAGCTGTGGTCATGCAAAGTGATTTAGAAGTCCATGCCTAAGAATTACTAAAAGATAGTACACAGGTACAAAAGGTAACAGGACAGGCTAACGAGACATTGGTCTTTATCTCAGGGGAGGTGGAAAACAAAAATGGGGAGTGGTGCTTCAATTCTACAGAACCTCAGTCAGACCCAGTCTGGAGCATTGCATTCACTTTTGGACACAAACCTCAGGAATGATATATTGATCTTGCAGCGAGTGCAGCACAGATTCACCAGAATGATACCGAGCCTTAAAAGGTTAAATTATGAGGTTAGGTTCCATAGACTAGGTTTGTATTCCCTCAAGTATAAAAGTTTTAGGTCTTTAAAATAATAAAGGGATTCTATGGGATAACTACAGGGAAACTACTTCCTTTGGTGTGAGCATCCAGATCAAGGGAGCACAATTTTGAAATCAGAGCTAGCTATTCAGGAGTGAAATCAGTAAGTATTTTTACACAAAAGATCGTAGAAATCTGGAGATCTATCCCCAAATAGGCTATGGATGCCAAATCAAATTAAATCTTCAAGACTGAAATTGATAGATTTTGTTAAGTATGGGTATCAAGGGTTATGGTCCAAAAGCAGGTAATTGGAGTTGAGGTACAAATCAGCCACGGTCTAATAGAATGGCAGAAGAGGCTCAAGCAACATCAGTTTTATGTTCCTCAAGCACATGTTATGGTTAGCATGGAAAATAGAAAGTATCACATTGTTTCAGTAGGGGGAGCTCTTACAATGTTGTGGCTGAGTTTATTGTTGGAACTGAGGTGAGGGAAATTTATTCTGTATTTAACTACACTATACCTGAACAAGGAGTGCTTGAAGCTGAAATGTGAAAGTGTTCTATTTTCTAGCATTAACATTCCTCATCTTGATTCACTACATCATAAACAGAAGAATTCAAGCAAATTGTGTTGTGACACAAAAGTAATTACAAAGCTGTGTAGACCAATACACGAGATTACAGAGGATATATGGCACAGAAACAGGCCATTTGGCCCAACCAGTCTATGCCAGTGTTTATGCTCAACCCGAGCCACCTCCCACCTTTCCTCATTATTTCTATCAGCGTAAACCTCTATTCTCTTCTCCTTCGTATCCTTACCTTGCTAACCTTACCCCCAATCCCCCCCCGTCCCGCACCCCCCCACCCAACCTCACCCTCTTAAATGCATCCATACTATCTGCTTCAGCCACTCCCTGTGGTAGTGGGTTCCACATTCTCACCACTCTCTGGGTAAAGAAGTTTCTTCTGAATTCCCTATTTGATTTCTTGGCGACTATTTTGTACTGATGCCCTCTAGTTTTGCTCTTCCCCACAAGTGGAAACATTCTCTCTATGTCTACTCTATCAAAACTTTTCATACATTTTAAAGACCTCTATTAGGTCACCCCTTAGCCTTCTCTTTTCAAGAGAAAGGAGACTCAGTCTGTTCATCCTTTCCTGATAGATATACTGCTATCATCCCTGTAAATCTGTTTTGTACCCTCTTCAGTGCCTCTATATCTTTTTCATAATATTACGACCGAAATTGTATGCTGTGGTCAGGTGTGATCTGACCAAGGTTCAATACAAGTTTAGCATAACCATTTTACTTTTCAATGCTATCCCTCTAGAAATAAGCCCTACTGCTTGGTTTGCCTTTTTTATGGCCTTGTTAACCTGTGTCGTTACTTTTAGTGATTTGTGCATTTGTACTCCCAGACCACCTCCAGGCGCGTATCCATTGTCTCTCGAGATAAGGAGGCCCAAAAGAAGAAGACTCCCAGATCCCTTTGCTCCTTGATCCCATTTAGATTCGTATTTTCTAAGTAATATGTAACCTCCTTATTCTTCTTGTCAAAATGTAATATCTCACATTTATCAGTGTTGAAATTCATTTGCCAATTATATGCCCATTCTGCATGATTTTTAATATCTTCTTATAATTAGAAATGTAACCCCTTTTATAGTAATATTGTTAGAAACCCTTTAAGAAGGTTATTACACAGGAGGGAGCAAATGACACATTTTATAGGGTTTCTCGGGTATTTTAAGCAAAGGCATCCTAAAAAAGTGCTATATTGGAAGCTGAGAACATAAGGATTGAGAAATTCCCACCTGAGCCATTACCAACTTCTTCCTCAGATGACTTGATATCTTACTTTTGTTGTCACTATTCCATTTATTTATTTATCTTTGGTAAGATATTGCTAAGTTCCTTCCTCACTCCCAAAATAGCTGAGCGAAATTGCCCCTTATCTCGCCTTACAACTCCATCACTCAAACCTTGAATTTCACAGACAACAGTTTCTTAGTGCTATCCTCACAAACTATTGTGTGAGATGCAGTGATTGCTCCAAAATTACACAGACTCTACAGCACAGAAACAGGTGATTCGGGTCAACTGGTCTATGTCGGCACTTATGCTTCACACAAGCCTCCTCTCACCGCTATTCATCTAACCCTGTTTTTATCGCTGTAGCATTCAATCCCGATTGAAACCAGATATTTATCCAGTTCTTTTTTTGAATGAGCTAATGCAGGAACAGAAGACCTTCACAACATCCTTTCAGTTGGCCATGAGCAGCCCACAGCAGCTGGCAGAGAAACAGCGGCAGTGCACCTCTGACATCACTGTAGGCCTGGCTGAAGGATTTATTTAATTGCAGAGTAACATGGAGCAAGTGGCATTTCCCAACCATCTGTAAAGGAGCTCAAAAACATGGGAGATACAAGTACAGAACAACTTTCTCTCACGACTTCTGTGAATGATACTTTGTTTTATTTGTTCACGGGATGTGAGCATTGCTGACAAGGCCAGCATGTGTTACCCATCCCTTGAGAAGGTGGTGATGAGCTGCCTTTTTGAACTGCTGCAGTCAATCCACAGTGCTGTTAGAGAGGTTTTTGACCCAGTGACAGTGAAGGAACGACGATATAGTTTCAAGTCAGGATGGTGTGTGGTTTGGAGGGAAACCTGCAAGTGGTGGCGTTCCCATGCATCTACTGCTCTTGTCCTTCAAGGTAGTAGAGGTCGTGGGTTTGTAAGGTGCTGTCAAAGGAGCCTTGGCGAGTTGCTGCAGTGCATCTGGTCATTGCTACACATTGCTTCTATAGTGCGCTGATGGTGGAGGGAGTGAATGTTGAAGGTGGTGGATGTGGTGCCAATCAAGCGGGCTGCTTTGTCCTGCATGGTGTTAAGCTTCCTGAGTGTTGTTGGAGCTACGCTGACCTAGGCAAGTGGAGAATATTCCATCACAATCCGAAGTTGTGTCTTGTCGATGGTGGACAGGCTTCGGGAAGTCAGGAGGTGAGTCACTCACCACAGAATTCCCAGCCTCTGACCTGCTCTTGTATCCACAGTATTTATATGGCTGGTCCAGTTCAGTTAAATTTCTGGTCAATGGTAACCCCCAGGATGTTGATGGTGGGGCATTCAGCGATGGTAATGCTGTTAACCATCAAGGGGAGATGGTTAGATTCTCTCTTGTTGGAGATGGTCAATGCCTGGTTTATGTGTGGCATGCATGTTACTTGCTACTTATCAGCCTAAGCCTGAATGTTGTCCAGGTCTTGCTGCATGCGGACACAGTCTGCCTCAGTATCTGAGGCATTGCGAATTATACTGAACACTGTGTAATCATCAGTGAACATCCCACTTCTGACCTTATGATTGAAGGAAGGTCATTGATGAAGCAGCTGAAGATGGTTGGGCCTAGGACACCCTGAGGAACTCCTGCAGTGATGGCCTGGGTCTGAGGTGACTAGCTTCCAACAACCAGCACCACTAATCAGCCTCGGGTAGGGATCTGTGGCTGCCAGGTTTCAGTGGAAGGTTTTGAAAGAGCACTGTTGGTGGGCTCAATCAACCCGGGGTCGACTGCTTCCATGTAGATTGCTGGTTAGCCAAATGAGGTACCACCACCAAGGGCATGACAGGAAAAGGGACAGATGGGGCAGCTTCCACTGGCATCCTCTCACCTCACATAGCTTGCTCAAACTATTGATGAAGTGTCAGACTGCAGACAGTCGCTGTTTTGTTGGATGTATCACCATGTGTCGCAAAGCCATCCCAGAGATGCAAGGCCAGCAGCGTTCCTACAGAGTTGTCTACAGTTGTTCGCTTTTAGGGGATTAAGACCTAGCCGTGGATTATGGAGTTCCCTCCTTAAACCTCTCAAGCTTTCTGCCTCTCTTTCCTCCTTCAAGACACTCCTGAAAACCTACCACCTTGACCAAGCTTTTGGCCAGCTGGCCTAATAGCTCAAATAAAAGCAAAATACTGCGAATGCTGGAAATCTGAGTTCCGAAGAAGGGTCGCTGACCCGAAACGTTAACTCTGCTTCTCTTTCCACAGATGCTGCCAGACCTGCTGAGTGATTCCAGCATTTCTTGTTTTTGTGGCCTAATAGCTCATTTGGCTTGGTGTCAAATTTTGTTTGATTACACACCTGTGAAACACGTTGTGATGTTTTACTACGTTAAAGATAATATATAAATGCAAGCTGTTGTTGCTATTGCCTTTAAGCTGTTTAGAACTTAGACATTGGGATCAATTTTGTTCAAATAGCCATTTTCTTCACACGAGTCAGCTTTGGGTGAGAAATTTGAGATTGTTTGCACCTGTTCTCGGGCACTTTAAGTACCTATAGAGCTGCAAAATGGCATCTGTGTCATGTGTACATACTTTTAGGGCAAATCGCCTGCACACCATATTGGTGAGGGGTAGTGTGCAGTGAACAGCCACCAGAAGTGTGCAAAGCAGGCAGATCATGACATTAATTAGAATATAACGCTGACTTGATGTCAGCAGTGCCATTTTGGAGTTCAACACTCCAGCTAACACCTTCTCTTAACCTTGCAAAGCTCAACACGCATTCAGCAGCAGAAATGTTCTTGCACCAGTGCTATTGAAAGGGATTGTCAACTACTTACAGGGAAGTAGCTGGTTGATTTTTTTCCTGGCTGATTCTTCAATTCTACTAGTGTTTGCTGCTTTCTATAGCTGTTTAAAGTTGCAATAGCTTACAGGGAGCAGTATGGCAGGTGCTGAAGAACATTTTGCTGACTTCAAGACTTTTGCACAAACCAGAAAATGCTGAAAACATTCAAGAGGTCAGGCAGCATCTGTGGAGAGTGAAACAGAGTTAACGATTCAGGTCGATAACCTTTTGTCTTTTTCCCTCTCTCCACACCATTTTCTGTTGTTATTTCAGATTTCCAACACCTGCAGTATTTTACAATTGCACTTCTGCACAAACCAGTTGCTTGCAGACATGAGTGCACAGGCAGTCATTCCCTTTGGAATACAGTATAACTTGCAGAATAAACAGAGGTCATGCAGAGCACGACAAGCTTCTGGAAGAGGGAGGAGGTGGAGGAGAAGGGAGAGAAGCACTTTCAACAGGAGATCATATCTGCCCAGGGTGTTCAGGGAGAAATTCTACTTTCTGAACCTTAGGTGGAACAATATGTGATATGCCTGTGTTTCAGTAAGGACATCCTCACTGAAATCTACCACCTGCTGCAGCCACAACTACAACCTCAGAGCAAGGCAGGGAAGGTATTGCCAGTGGCTGTGAAGGTGACCATAACCATGAAGTTTTATGTGTCTGGTTCCTTCCAGGCTGGAGCTGAAGACTATTTGCAATATCTCAAAATTTCCCATCCATTGGTGCATGTGGGAGGTCACTGAGGCTGTCTACTCAAGGAGAGCTAATTACATTTCATTCTCTTTTGCCAGAGAGAAGCAGCTGGACTGAGCATGCAGCTAGGATTTTAGGTTTCCCCATGGTGCAGGTGCCATTGAATGTACCCACAATGCTTTGCAGGCACTGCATGTCAAGTCTGCCCTATACTAGATAGAGAAGAGTTTTCCCTCCTTCAATATCCAGTGTGACCATAGGGAGTGAATCACACAGGTCAATGTCCAACATCCTGGCAGCAGTCATGATGCCTTTGTTCTACAGCATTCCACTGGGTCAGTTGCATTTGAGCCACCACAACAAAATAAAGGGTGGCCTCTGGGTGACAAAAGCTATCTGCTGGTCACATGCCTCATAACTCCAGTGTACAACCCACGTGCATGTGTGCAACATGCCTACAGTGAAAGTCATGCTGTCACATAAAATTTGATAGAGCAGACTATTGTAGTGCTAAAACAATGCTCTTGCTACCTGGACTGCTCTGGAGGAGCCCTGCAGTACTTGACAGAGTGGGTGCCAAGATTTGTGGTGGTGTGCTGCATGTTGCACAACCCCACCATCATGAGGAGATAGTCCTTACCACCAGCTATATCGTGATCAGCTGAGGAGCAGGAGCGTGAGGAAGAGAAGGAGGAGTAGGCATATGAGGAGGAGTAACAGGAGGAGGAAGAGGAAAGGAAGAGTTAACTTAGACAGCCCCTTTCTGGCTTCTGACCAGGCTATCCATGAAGAAATCATCAGAGTGCGACACCTGTAACCTCAATCCCAATTCACCATTTACCAACAGTCCCATACCTTACCTTCCCTCCGTCACTGATCACCACAGCATTGGAGTGGCCGCAATGGAAATATAAAATCCACCACAAAATAAATAATCAAAACCAAATTTATTGTTGAAATCATTTCATTTGCATGCAAAAATCAATAATCACCTTTGTGCATTCCCTTAGTGTCTGTCTTCTGTGTGCTTTTGCCTGTCCTTGGGCTCCTACGCATTGCTACCTGAGTGGCTGCAACATAGCTGGTGGTAGTCTGCTGATTTTCAGTGGAGGAGACTGCAGATGGCCTTGGAGAACAACATCGAGCAGCTCTCAGCCTAGAAGGCGAAGCTGGGGACTGCATTATCTCAACATGGGCAGCAGTCATGTGGGCTGGCTGGCTGACAGGCAATAGCAAGAGTACTGGCAGAGTGACAGGGATTGGAGGACAAATGCTGTCATTCTGTTGTGCAACGTGTATGGGTGATTTGGCTATCATGGTTGAAGTTGGCAGTGTGTGCAAGCTATGAGACGTAGACGTGCTAAGTGTGTGAGGGTGAGGTGAAGCAAATGAAAGACAGGTATGAGTCCTGATTGATAGAGATTATTAGTAGGTAAGTGTTGTGGGTGTGGTGAATTGAGTAGTGTGAGAGGCTAATCGTGCTGTTGGTAGGATAAGGCATTTGAAGATGTATTCGTGACCTTGACCACTCGTGTGAGGTCATTAAACTTTTTGCAGCACTGCATTCAGGTCCTCAGAATTTGACTCCTGGCATTGACTATCATGGTTATTTGCTCTCACTGCCTTCTGACCATGTGTCTGGAGGGCCACCAGGCCTCCTGCAGATACAAGACGCCAAGTGGCGTCCTTTCCACTTCCTCCATCAAGGACTACTGTGCAGTGTGCAAAAACATTGGTGCCCGCTTTCTTCCATGTTGTGCCATACATCCATTTTTCCCAGGTCAGAGTAACTTTCTACACAATTTCCAGCACCTGCTACATCCAAAATGCACATCTTCTTTAAGAGATGCAGGCTAGCTTTAAACAGTGCAGGCTAGCTTTAAGTGGTGCTAGCCACTCATGATATTGACCCTCTGCTGATGCAGCCAGCCAGTCAACAGTTCACTGTTAGTGCTGACTGAATGCTGCAATTATAAGGTGTCTGCTATTAGGTGAATTCTCCAGCAATCTCCCTACCTATTACATTATCTTCAAATAATGCAGATCCCATAGGGTGCTGCACAATAAAAACATCACAGGTGCTCTGTGGGAAAGAAACATGTAGAATAACATTTATGCAGTGATGTCCTGCATTCTTTGTCTATTTATTCAGGTATATACTGATGTCTGTAATGATACGAATTTAGTTGAATAGAGCCATTTCGTGTTCAAAGATGCGACTAATATAAAAAATAACAGCATGCACTCTGAGATAAGAGTTGATGTTTTGGAATAAGGCATGAGGCATGTTACAGACAGTTTTCTAAAGGGTTGTTAAATGAGACTACAAACCAATACATGGTGTCAAAAGCAGGATTGAAATGGAAGGTTTAAATTTTCCAGACAATTTGAGCCTAGAAGGAAATGTGATGGAAGTGTGGAGAAAATGGAAACCAGGCTTTGAATTGTATGCAACAGAAACTTGCCCAAGAAACAAAACAGACAAATTCAGATCAGGAATTTATGAGGAATAAGTGAAGTAGTGATATATTTATGCATGGAGAGCATAAATGGATACTGCATGTATTAATGGACACGGTTGATGAATATTTCACATTTCAGAAGAATATTATATATGAAAAATATGTCTTTAAAAGCAGGTGTCAAGCTCAAGGAGAAAAAATTCATCAATATGCGGTAGATTTGTGAAGAAAGCCAATTCTCTTGAGTACAGCTTTCTGCTGGGAACAGGGGGGTCATACAGTTACAGAAAGAACAGCACTCGAAGCCAATAAAACATAGCTAGAACATGTATGCAACACAAGCAGTGCAAATTATAGTATGACTAGGACAGAGATGTCACTTTATACAATCAAAAAAATATAAGATCATGGACTGAGTAATGCAATAAAATATGCTCAGCATATGGCCAAACATACAATAAATAAAACCATTTTGATAATCATGTAATGTCAAAGCAAAACTATCCTCATTAAACAAGGAACAAATCATAACCAAAGTTCACTGAGTGGAAGGACAGTCTGAATGTAAGAATGAATTTTGTTGAGGATGTGATTCAGACAGGAGATGTTGCTGAATGGACAGCCGACTTCAAGATGAACAACTCTTGTTGGTTTGAAGATAATCACAGAAGACTGAGTGATGCCATGTCATAATCAATTTAGAAGAAGCTGAGTGCAAAATTGAGCAAACCTTATAAAAAGCTTATGATATACTCTGACCATTACATCAAACTGAAAGGAAAATGTAAAATGATGTGTGAGCGTAAAGACAAATACCAAAATTGATTCTGGAAGGGACAATCAGGCCAAGGGTATGCCAGGTGGTTGTTCCATTATTGCCTGTTGTACACCAGCAGCGAAAGTTATAATTACCCCCAAAGTATGATGATGGTGTAAAGCTGCTTGCACAATTTAATGGTTGGAAGGTTCTACCCAGTGTAGATACATTGATATCTGGATAAGTTCAAGATATCAATGAATCCTTTTCTGCAATTATAATGTTGAAACAGCTATGCCTCTCTTTAGATGCAAAAAATGTGTGAGGAGCAGGTGGAGGCGCCCATTAGTCAGCCATAACATTGGAGAAAGACTGCTGAAATCCTTGAAAAAATGACTAAAATGTTGTTTCTTCAGCTCTTCCACCAAAGTTATGGCAGACAAGCAAAAGAACCCTAATAGAAATCCATGTCTGCAATGATTAAGTAAATGTTTTAAAATTCAGGGCATTTTAATAATTCTGCATTCACATTTCTAGTAAAGTAGTTTGCTTACACCTGCATTATTTCCCCCTCAGCATTCTGAAAAATTAGATTTGTCGTGTTAAAATCTTCTTTTCTCCAAATTAAAACAAATTCAGTTCTTTGAGTCTTTCTTCATAATTTAGAACGTTGTGAAGTCTGTCAATGTTCTTATATGCTCTTCTCTGAATTGTTTCCAATGCCAAGGTTGTCCTTTTGAAGATAAGATACCCAAAATGACACATAGACACCAATGTGGCCTCACCTATGATCTATATCAACGATCAAACTGTTGCAAAGTTGAGATTTTTCCTGCTTGGTTGATAAGAGCTTCATATTTAATGCATTGGATAAATTATAGAGGAAATAGATAATAAACTGGGAATACATGTTAGGAAGCAGAACGATATGGAAATAAAGATCATTCAGTAGTTGCATTATTCACAAGTGCTGTAGCTAGATGGAAATACATAATATGCATGAATCACATCTTAATCCATTTATTTTCTCTAATTCACCAGTGTTAATACATTCAATTGTATTTTTGTGGATTATATTCATTCCTTATAAAAAGAAAATCAAATGTAAATAATTACCTCGCCCTAATGCTCTGAAGAAGTTGATTTGCTGGTGATTTGCTTATTTGGTGGACCAGGGATATGGTGTAATCTGCTGCTGTTGCTACATCCTGTGCTCTTGCCTCATTTGATTTTCAGCTACCGTTCAGGACACTGTGGAGAGGGGAAAAGATCAACAATCAGTATAATTGAAGCTAAGGAAACTTAAATATATAGATCCAGATTAGCACAACTGACCTCAGAACATGATGAAGGCGCACTATTGAGCTAGGAATAACATGTATTTCATGCTTCATTGATGGCCAGCTCCAAGTTGTTAAATATATTTTCTGGCTAGTAGAGGGTGATTCAAATTGATAGGCAAAGGGAACAAAAGGCAGAGTACAGAGACTAATAACAGTATAACTGGTCTCAATGATGGCATGTGAGATTCATTAGCCCTCAATTGTAAACCATTGATATAAACACACCTTGGGCTGAATTTTCTGATCGAGCCGCCAGGAGCAGCGGCGGATGCACAAAATGGCGGCACTCCCGCTTGTCCTGTGATTGGATGCACTGCCGTGATTACACAGTGGGCGGTCATTTTGCATAATGAAGGTGGCTGTCCCTCCCAATCACACGGCGGGGTGGAAATGGAGACGACGATCATGGTGCCAGCTGATGTAGGAACAGGTGCTGGCACCATCTTTAAAAGTCTGTCAGCCCTGCATTCACTGTCCCCCTGCATTCTATAGAAGCTTACTGAAGCAACGCATCTGTGCTCTTCCAAAAAGTTAAAACTCAGCAAGCCGCCCCAATGATCATGTAAGAGGTCCAAGCAAGGTTGGCCCCATGGTTCGGTGATGCCTCCCTGCTTATTCTCCTCCAAGCTGCAAGGCAAAGGCGGAGGTCCTTTTCCCCAGTAATGGCAAGAAGAGGTCCTCCCGCCTGACCAAGCAAGCCTGGATGGAGATTGCAGAGCAGGTTAGTAGCTGTGGGGTCACCAGATAAAACTGATTCCAGCTTAGGAAGAGAGTCAATGACCTCCTGTGTTCAGCAGAGGTAAATGGCACGTTCCAAAATTGCTTGGTGTGATCTGGTTTTCACTACATGGTATGCCACATGCATGCCACTGCCATTCAAAGACAGGGAGGTCATAGTAGATTGATGGCAGATGACTGGCTGCATATGGATGGACTGCTCCATTGTCTGCTCAAGGCTACGCATAGCCTCTGGCATCTCTGCCAGATGTTGCCTTACCTCTCCCTGCAGCTCCAGCATGCCCTGTGCTGTCGACACCAGAGATACCAAACGATGGAGAAGTCCATCCATTCCATGACTGCTGCCATGTCCCAGGCATATGAGCATATGACTTCCTCCAACGAGAGGTTGCCGACCCTCTTGGAAAGCCACATACCACAGATGTACAATGACCTGCAAACCCTCGCCTTGGCCATGAGGTCCACTCTGCAGTTACAAGGGGAGAGAAGGACCAGGAGACTGGAGAACATTCCAGTTCCTAGTCCTTCTACGGGGAGCAGGGTGTTTCCAAGCAGCTTGAGAGGGAGGAGGAGAGGGTATGCTCCACATCTGGGGTGTCCCCTCAGGGTGATTCGAATATGCACAGCAGCTCCTCATCCCCTCTTTCAGTGCGCCAAGCTCTAGCAGCTGCAATACCTGAATGCATTGCACCTGCAAAGGAAGCCTTCAGGCAGCTGGAGTCCTCCAGGCCTCAGGCACCCGGGGGACGCCCACCAAAGTCATCCCAAGCCAAGGGGGTATCATGATCGGCAGCCTGCCTCCAGTCCAACTGTGTCGCAGGGGATGTACCATGCAGGAGCACACGTAAACGTATAAAAAAGACACCTTGACACACATGGATATTCACGGGTGCAATAGATATTGCATGTTTAATGTAATTAAAAGTTCATTGGTGCAAATCCTCAGCCTTCATTAATGAATAACCATATTCCACCATGGTGTGATTGTGACTCCTGCAATCCCCTCAAATGCCTTACTACATTGGCAAAGTGCCCACTGACATCATTAACATGCAAATGAGAGTGATTGTTCCATTACTTGAATGATGTCACCTGGGCACTGGCTGAATTGGATGTTGACATTCATGCTGGAGGGCAAGATAGTATGGAGGCAGAACATTTGACACTACATGCATGAGGGTGAGTTTTGGTCAGAAGTGTATTTATTGCAAGGCATGGATGTTGGAAATGCTCCATTATAATCTTCTGCCTTGCCTCGCTTGCCACTGCTCAAGATGTCACTCTGCTAGGATCTTCCATGGCTGCTTGGTCTTGTGTGCCCTCTTCATAGGAGGAAGATTCATACTTCCTCTTGCAAGGCCTCACCCCTCTGTAGTGCTTTGCTATGTAAAAAACAGCAGACTACAACGATGCTTCCAACTTTCTGTGGGACATACTCAAGGATTCCACCAGATCTATCGAGGCAGCAGACTCTTGGGGCCATACCAATGGCCTGCCCGATGATCACTCTTGTGGATCCGTGACAGGCATTGTAACACTCTTCGACATCACTGCTAGAGTCTCTTACAGGCGTCAGAAGCCATGTTCTCAATGGGTAGCCCTTATCCCAAAGAATCCACCCTTGAAGGCAAGCGGGTGGGGGTGGGTGGCAGTGCAAAGATTTGGCACCTGGGACTGCCGAAATATGAAGCAGTCATGGCAGCTACCCGGAGAGCCGGCATACACTTGTAGGAAGCACTTTCTGTGGTCGTATACTAATTGTACATTAATGGGGAATGAAAAGCTCTCTTGTTGATGAAGGCGGCTGGTTAGTCCGTGAAAGCTTTGATGGCCAGATGTGTACAGTTCATCACACCTTGTACCTGTGGGAATCCCGCAATGGCCCCAAATCCAATGGCCCTCTTGGCCTGACTCTCAGGGTCTGTTCTGTAGCACACATAAGGTTGGCGGCCCTCCTGAACAATGCATTGGTCACCTCCTTGATGAAGCGGTGCGCTGCAGATTGAGAGACCCCACACCTGTCCACAGTGGATCCCTGGAATGATCCAGAGGCATAAAGGTTTAGGGCCACAGCAATCTTCAGGGCCACAAGCATAGGGTGACCACCAAAACCCATTGGTCACAATTCGTCATTGAGCAGTCTGCAGAGATCTGTGATGGCCTCTCTGGACAGCCGCAGCCTTCTGTGGCAGTTCCGCTCAGACATCTGTAGGTATGTTAGGTGGGTTCTATATACTCTGCTGTATCTGTGCTCTTTGTTGCGTTCTCAGCTGCTGCTGCTCACATCTGGGAGGTTCCTCTTGTGCCACAGCTGCCTCTTGGGCCCACCTCCAGCAGATTTGCTTCAGCACAGCACAGAGGTCCAAGAAAACAGGGTGAATCATGTCCATTTCTATCCTCCTTGGACCTTCGTCTTCCTTCAAAGGTTAAGTTTATCTATCTGTGTTAAGAGATGCTGGAACCTTAGTTACAGGAAACCTACATTAGCTCCATGGCATGGATTGATGTTGGACACACAACATTTCCAAAAGTGCGAGCCGTCATGAGGAAATGAACAACATTTCACTGCCCTGCACTGCACTGGCCTTCTGAAATAAAACCACCTCTACACCTGCCCAGTTCTCCCAACACACCTTCCCTTCTGTATCTTCATAGACACACCACTCGCACAGTTCTCCCAACACCCTCCCCCACAGATAATGCAGTTACCAAGTGCTCCCAAACCCCACCCACCCTTCACAGATACCACTTGCAGAGTTCTCCCACATCCGCAGCTCACAAACACATCACTTGCCGAGTTCCTCCAACCCTTCCCTCACAGACAATGTAGTTGCCAAGTTCTTCCAACCAACCATTTCCCCTAGATAACAGTGGTAAAGTAAATTACCCTTTCAAGTCACTGAGGACTCTCGCCTCTTTTCCCTCTCCTTGCTTGACCGCAACAGGGTTTATTGATTTTTAAAAGTGAATGTACTTGCCAATTCAGTAAGTGTTTCAACTATTTACGTTGTTATGAAAGTGTTCCCATTTTTTTGTTAACTTTTTTGAGGACTTGGATTTTACTCTGGTCTTTGTGTTTTTTTTTAAAGAGGTCATTGGAAGGTCTTTTGGACTAGGTTTATAAACAACCCTTACTGGAAGCCACCTGTCTTCAGATAAGTACCCAGTGTGAGTTTTTTGACATGGGGAAGATGCTTACAGAGAAGTGACAGGTCAAGATTTATAGGGGTCAGGAGGCTTGACTCTTCAGATCTTGTTTTTGGTTTCACTGTGGACAGACAGTTGGGGTATGGACAGAGCTTTGAAAGGAGTTGAAAAATCAACCTGCCAAGGACAAATCCCCAGCTCAGCCTTTTCCACCTTTTTGAAAAACCTGCCAGCTTTTCTATCTCTTTGAGAAGCTCTTAGAAGAAAGTGTAATAAATAGAGAAATTGATGCTGCATTTCTCCTGAAAAGCCTGCCAGAAATGCCTGTTGCCACATTTCTCCTGGAAAGCCTACCAAACTGATCTTAACATCAGTTGAAAAGAACTGTTCTGGAGAGATCCAAGTGAAAGCCACCTATGCATATTTGGGATGCCAAACCAGAAAGGGACAACTGGCATCTTTCCATATCTTCTCTTTTTTTCTTCAAGAATTAGCAAGTATTTGGTCAAAGTATTCTTTTTTGTCTTTCTTATGTATCAGTGCTCGAAGGAGAGAATCTCTATTTTTCATTTAACTGGTATGTGTATGTGTGTGTTTGTGTCTGAGGAGCCAAGCTAAAAGGGAACTTTCATATTTCAATCTGTATTAATGCTTTGCTTCGTTATTAATAAACTGATCATATTGTTGCTTATTGACAAAAACTGGTTGGTGTATTTTATTCTGGGATAAAGAGTAATGTATATGATTGACTGCATCAGTAACTGGGTAAACATTTAAATATATGTTGTGACCCGTGGAGAAGTGGAACTAGAAAAGACAGTGCACTCCTCCCACCTTGGTCGTAAAAACATGCTGTGATCATAAACGAATCAATCGGACAGGTTTTCTTGAGTTTAACAAAGAAAGAGGTTAGCTTTATTGTACCTAAACCGATCTAGGTAAAGTAATAAACTATGCTCCAACTTTCACACACACATACACACGAGGTTCATACACACACACACAAATAGGTTGCAGAGTGGGAAAGGATCAATTGGTTGGATTAGAGTCCGGAGTAATAAAAAGGAGTATATAGTCTGTGAAGTTTGATGACTTAGTGGTCCTGAGGCTTCTGGCTTGTAGAGGTGGCCAGCAGATTTGGGTTTTCCTGGAAAGCAGAGATGTGGATGATTTCCTTCATGGGGTCTCTGTCTGCAGAAATGATAGACTTAGGTGTTCACAGCCAGCAGGCAGGGTTCAAAACTCGCCAAGTGGACTGGAAGAGAGAGAGAGGAACCCCACTTGGGTCTCTTCTGATCAGTGTTGGTTGCTTGTCTGCTGCAGAGCGAGAACAGTCAGGTTAAAGGACACAACTTTGTGAGTTTCTTTTATTGGGATTTCCAAAGTTATCTCTAATCTCTTACAGCCCTCCAACCTGCCAAGATCTCTGTGCTTCTTCAATTTTGGCTTCTTGCACATCCCTTATTTTAATCATTCCATTTTGGTGGTCTTGCCTTCAGCTGCCTGGATCCTAAGCTCTGTTACCTGATGGCTCAGTGTATTCCCTCTTGCAACTTAATTAGTTCATGTCTAGGAATTCCCCTTCTCTCAATCAGGGTCCCTTTGTCATGGGGTTACCCTTTGAATGGTCCAACTCTCCCAGTTTTAATGTCCCAAGATTGCCTTTAATGTCTTGTTAATGGAGACTGGCCAGGTAAGGCACTCCAAATTTCTCAAGTCATTATTCTGAAGGGGACTGGCCAGACATCCCAACTCCCTTTCAATGCAGTGGAATGCGAGGGATTCTGATGCAAATGTCAATGGCCATTTTAGCTGCTAGCAGCCACCTTTTGGTCTGTTCTGTTTTCCTTTTTTAAAATTTAATTCAGGTTTCCAACTGAAGGATTAAAAAGTCCTCATTTGGCATCACACGTGTATGTGACAGTTGGCTTTTGAGAAATAATACACATAGGAATACACACTGGATAGGTACACAGCACTGTAGATGGAAAAGATTCAACAAATGCACAATCAGAAAATATAAAACTAGGGTTTCACAATGAACCATGTGAAATAACGGACTGGATTCCAGGCTAAACTAACACCAAAGTGCCAATTATCCAACCATGTGGGTTAGTAGCAATGATGGCAACCAGTCTTTATGCTACTGTGAGTCTTTGTACCTTATCTCTTTACATGTTCTTCCCTTCTGTCAATTTGAATCAGTTTCTACTGATCAGAAACTATATTTAACAACTTGGCATTGGCCAGCACATTATGAGACTGAGAATCAAGTGAGTAAGCCCTAGGCTTGTTTCTTGCATGAAATGCAAAACGTCTCATTTAGTGCTCAGCCTGAGCATTTACTATGGATCTCAATCACATTCTTTGTGAGTTTCTTTTATTGGGATTTCCAAAGTTTTCTCTAATCTCTTACAGCCCTCCAACCTGCCGAGATCTCTGTGCTTCTTCAATTTTGGCTTCTTGCACTTCCCTTATTTTAATCGCTCCATTTTGGTGGTCTTGCCTTCAGCTGCCTGGATCCTAAGCTCTCGAGTTTTCTCCTTAAATCTCCCTGACTCGTTATCCCTCTCCCCTACTTTAAGCCTCTCCTTAAAGCCTCCATTTTGACAAAGCTTTTTGTTACCTGTCCTAAGAAATCCTTATGTGGCTCGGTGTCAAATGTTGTTTGTTAATGCTCCTGTTAAGCACCTTGGGATGTTTAAGGAAGCTATATAAATATAAGATGCTGTTGGTGTTGATTACCAAGTGGCACCACATCCTCTTTCAGCATGAATGACCATTTAAAATGGATACTGCATTGAAGACAGCTTCAGCAATTTTGGAGATTGTACGCATTTAGAGGCCTGTTATTATTAGCTGTATAACTTTGGCTTATTGCTAAATTCATTGCTTAGTGAGGTTTTTTGTATAATTTTGTTGCCTTTGTTGTGGATTTCAACAGTTGCCTATTTTTATATTTATTTGAGCTTATTGCCGCAGAAAATTAAATTGCTTCAACCACTATTCTGAGGATAAGCAAAAAATGCTCAATTGCCCTGCTTAGGGATGAAATTAAACATATCCAAGAGTTAAAAAAATAGATTCAACAATTAACATAACAGTGTAGCTTTAAAGAATGGAACACTTTCATTTTTAAAAATAATTAAAGGTTTGCATTTATATAGCACCTTTCAAGACATCAGAACATTCCAAAGTGCTTTACAGCCAATGAAGTATTTTTTTGAACTGTTACAATATAGACAACACGACAGCCAATTTGCACACAGTAAATTCCCACAAACAGTAACGTGACAATGACCAGGCAATCTATTTTAAGGTTCTGTTTGAGGAATAGGTGTTGGCCAGGACAACAGGGAGAACTCGCCTACTGTTTGAAATAGTTGCATGGAATCTTTTATGTCCACCTGAGAGGGCAGACAGCATCTCATCTAAAAGACAGCAGTTCAACACTTAACTGGAGCAGCAACTCAAATTTTGGACTGAAGTCCCTGAAGTGGGACTTGAACCCATTACTTTCAGACTTAGAGATAAGAGTACTATGACTCAGCTACATCTGACACCAAGGGCCAGCTCTCCATTGGACCCCTGTTGCTATTTAATAACAGGCAGCCTATTAATTGCCCACTGTCAGGGACGCTGTCCCTCTATGTGACAAGCTCCCGCCTCCAGAGCTGCTGTCCATTTGTATGGCTGGCAGCTGTGCCGTAGTGCCTGCAGCTCCAGGTGTGGTGGCCACTGCTGGTACTGCAGGTGGCCCTGCAGTAATGGAGAATGAAGAGACCCCGGGACGGGTAAGTAGCGTTGGGGTCATGGGGGCTATTCAGGCAGCGTGGCCTTCTGGTGGCCCTGGATTGCCCCGAAAGGACAGACAACCCCCAACCCTACCAGGAGACCGCCAGGTCTCACCTGGTGGCGTCTCCCCGTGGCGTTGGGCCCCTCCACCTTCAATAAAATGGGAGAGGAGGCAGGAAGACGCCCTTTAGTGGCCATTCATTGGTCACTTAAGGGCCTCAATTGGCCTTGAATGGGAAGGCTGTCTTTGGCCTTCCCCGCCCTGGACAAAATGGCAAGGGGCCTGGGCAATGTTGGGAACAGCATCCCTTGCCATTTTCTTTGCCTCAGTGCCCCCATTCACATCTCCAAGGGGAGAACTTGCCATGCCCCGAGCCAAGCTGTTCCAGTACAGCTACAACACCGGCATCTACCTGGCAACATGGAAAATTGTCCAGGTATGTCCTGTACAGAAAAAGCAGGACAAGTCCAATCCGGCCAATTGCCGCCCCAGCAGTCTACTCTCAATCATCAGAAAAGTGATGGAAGGTGTCGTCAGCAGTGCTAACAAGTGGCACTTACTTAGCAATAACCTGTTCAGTGATGCTCAATTTGGGTTCTGCCATGGCGACTCAGTTCCAGATCTCATTACAGCCTTGGTTCAAACATGGACGAAAGAGCTGAACTCAATAGGTGAGGAGAGAGAGACTGCCCTTGACAACAGGCAGCATTTGACCAAGTATGGCATCAATGAGCCCTCGCAAAACTGGAGTCAATGGGAATCAGGGGGTCAAACACTCCGCTGGTTGGAGTCATACCTAGCGCAAAGGAAGATGGTTGTGGTTGTTGGAGGTCAATCATGTCAGCTCCAGGTCATCACTGCAGGAGTTCCTCAAGGTAGTGTCCTAGGTCCAACCATCTTCAGCTGCTTCATCAATGACCTTCCTTCACTCATAAGGTCAGAAGTGAAGATGTTCGCTGATGATTGCACAATGTTCAGCACCAGTCACGACTCCTCAGATATTGAAGCAGTCCATGTAGAAATGCAGAAAGACCTGGACAATATCCAGGCTTAGGCTGATAAGTGGCAAGAAACATTCACGCCACACAAGTACCAGGCAATGGCCATCTCCAACAATAAAGAATCTAACCATCTCCCCTTGATGTTCAATGGTATTACGATCGCTGAATCCCCCACTATCAGCATCCTAGGGGTTACCATTGACCAGAAACTGAACTGGAGTAGCCATATAAATACCATGGCTACAAGAGCAGGTCAGAGGCTAGGAATCCTGCGGTGAATAACTCACTTCCTGACTCCCCAAAACCTGTCCACCATCTACTAGGCACAAGTCAGGATGGATGCCTGAATGGGTGCAGCTCCAACAACACTCAAGAAGCTCGTCGCCATCCAGGACAAAGCAGCCCGCTTGATTGGCAGCCCAACCACAAACGTTCACTCCCTCCACCACCAACGCACAGTGGCAGCAGTGTGTATCATCTACAAGATGCACTGCAGCAATGCATCAAGGCTCCTTAGACAGCACCTTCCAAATCTGCGACCTCTACCACCTAGAAGGACAAAGGCAGCAGATGCATGGAAACACCACCACCTGCAAGTTCCCCTCCAGCCACACACCATCCTGACTTGGAACTATATTGCCGTTCCTTCATTGTCGCTGGGTCAAAATCCTGGAATTCCCTTCCTAACAGCTCTGTTGGTGTACCTACCCAACACGGACTGCAGCGGTTCAAGAATGCAGCTGACCACCACCTTCTCGAGGGCAATAAATGCTGGCCTAGCCAACAACGCCCACATCCCATGAGCAAACAAAAAAAAATAAAATCCTGTCCCAAGACAGGAGACATTATATAGGTTGAGGAAGACTGAAAACGATAAGGAAAAATAAATAGTAGGTGGTTATTTGGATTTCCACCATATGGTGGTAATCCGGCAGAGCCCTTTATCGAAACCAATCATTGGAAATTAAAATTAGGCAGGTTCTGTAGTGGACAGTTAGGTTTACAATCAATGGTAGATGGTATTTCTGTTCACCCGGGAGTTTAACATATTCTCAAATGGCCTATTGAAGAGCAGGGTTCAATATTTTAACTTATTATCTAAAGAACAAACTCACAAAAGTCAAAAAGGGCTTGTTATTCATATTCATAGCCAATCAGATATTGATTGGATTTATTTCAAGACAGGTTGATTGTGTCCTAATGATCCACTTTATTTTACTTTTATTCATCCAAAATTAACATATTCTCAGGTGCAAGCGCAACATTTTAACAGATAGGAATTCACTTAACAATAAAACATCTTTTTCATGTTAAGTTCCAAATTCCGTAAAAATGACAGGATTCTCAACGTGTATCGAATATAATCATGCCAAGTGTGTTTTATGGACACAATTTTCTTTTCCCCTTTAGGACAATTAAATCATAAAGCAACATAGATCAAAGTGATTCTGTTTTTGTCATCTCATGCACAAAAATACAC
Organism: Heterodontus francisci; assembly: GCF_036365525.1. Lineage (NCBI taxonomy): Eukaryota > Metazoa > Chordata > Chondrichthyes > Heterodontiformes > Heterodontidae > Heterodontus > Heterodontus francisci. The sequence continues at coordinate 94,502,052 of NC_090377.1, read as the reverse complement.
AAAGTATTATATTCAAACTTGACAGTACACAGTTGCTCAGAAATTTAGACTTATCGAAAATACACATTTTATTATTTACTTTCTGAGCTTTGCAGACAATGTGCTTTGTCTCTCAGTCTTAAAACTTCATGAATTTGTTATATGTCTTTGAATTTTGTAAACATTGACATTTTTTACTTCTACAGACATTAATTTTAATTTTTTAATTTAACATCACATTTTAATATTTGTAACCTTATATATGAAAAACTAAAGCGTTCCTATTAAGAGTTTGCATTAATTTAATCTGCTGCATGATTTTTCAAGAAGGTTCATAAAGCATTTTGCATTCTACAGTCTGTCACAATAAGCCTCAAGTAATGTGTCTCCCACTGCATGAACATGGCACAATGCATAAACATCAAATATGGCAGGACCTAAACATTTCAAGCAGTATTTTAATAGTGCACAATAGCAAATGACTTTATTGCATTCTGTCTGGCTTGTTTTAATAAGGAAAATCTAAGTTAATTTTAATGAAGTGCTAAAGTGTACCATGACTTGCTTAAATCCATGCCAAATGCATATCTCTTGAGGCCATTAGTGCCACCAGATTTTGCTTTCATTGAGTTTTTCCCATTTTTAATCCAAGGTTTTGAAGCTCAGCCAAAGTATACTGAAATCAGGATTTTAACCTTTGTGTTGTAAGTTTTTGAGTCTGCCTTACATATTCTCTCTGGTATAGCCATAACGTTTTGAGCACTTTACATTCAGGTGATTATGTACAGACTGCCCAATATCTAATTATGCAGTAGTGTAAGCCAGGAAAATAACAGTAGAACTCTGTCATACCTTTTGCACATGCCCTCGCGTGCACTTTTCCAATCATTTTGCAGGCAGACTGAGAGAAACATTTGTTGAGACAAGGTCAGATGCAAATTGTTAAGCTGCTTTATTTCACAAGCAGCAAATGAACATAGAATTCCAGTAAAAGCAAATTCTACTTACTTAATTCAATTTTACTACTGTCCTCAAAAAATGGGGAAGCAGAAGTCTCCTTTGTGAACTCATCTGCTTGTTCTAGCATTAAATTGTTGTTTTGACTACTTCTAATTGCATGAACTGACCTCATGTGTTGTAGCTCCCAGTCCTACCGCAGACCCCAGGTCTCTTGTATAAATCCTGATTGCTCAAATGCCACTTTGTCCTTTATCTATGTTCCCAGTCTGGCGGAGATCAGTTTCACAGTTCTCCCCCTATTTAATGATTTGCCTATAAGCCTGCCAGTAAAAGCTGTTTAGCTCTTGCCCCCCTGTCCAGCTCCCCCTTGGGTGTGGTTTTAAGGAAAAAAGTCTCCTGTTCTCAAAATGAATAGTTGCCATCCTGGCTAATATGTGCGGATTAAGGTTGACACTATGGTTGAATGTATTCCTGGTTTGCTCACGTGACATTTGAAAAGATGATGTCTACAAATGCTATTGCATTTACCTTATAAAGTTTGAGCTCCTTGTGGTTGAGTATCTTGATTCCTGGTTTCAAGCCAACTGTTATTTGGCAAGAAGTTCTGAGAACTGGGGATCAGCCATGAGCAGGCAAAATAAATGCAGGGAAGAGGGGAAACCGAAGACAGGGATGAGTGGGGGGTTGGGGGGGGGGGGGGGTGGGGGGGGTGGCTGCTGGTACGGGGTTGTGGGATTCGCAACTGAGTGGTTATGTCTCTTGGTTGTCTTCTGGTTCCCATAAGTTAGACATAATCACATTTTAGGTTTAAAAACGCTCAAGCCCTTTGTTTATTTCATTTAGCCGCCATGCTGCATGGTATGGGAACTGCTTAGAGTGGTGTCATGTCACTTGTCAGATGACCCCAGTGCAGCAGGGAAATGTGTCACCCTGGAACAATAATATAACAACATATAACATCCCCCTTTCTTTAAAAAACACAATGCCTCTATATCAATATAACTGTTACAATCATTAACTTACTTTTCTAAGCTAAAGAAGATTAACAATTGACTTTTAGAAATAAACTAAACCCCTTTTAGAGTCTTACAGCATGTATTCTTTTCCAAAAATATTCACGATATCGCTTAGGTGGTAAGATATTGTGCCTCCATCTTGAGGACTTGGCCTTCTTTGCTCTCAGTGGTGAGTTAACATGCTGCACAGGCGATGTTGATCCTGGTGTTGTAGGAGTCGTGCTTGCTGTTGCTAATGTTGTGTCCTTGCTGGTGACATTGATCTTGTCTCGCTGAATAATGATGTTTCTGGTGTTTTTGATGGTCTTTTCTGTTTTTCCAGCTCAGGTGTAGGTTGAATATGGATTCTGTTCCTTCTCATTTGCTTACCGGTTTCAGTTTCAGTGATATATGACCTTGGAGTCTCAGCTTCACCAACAACTTTTGCTGGGCTCCAGGTTTTCATGATTGGATCCTGTACATGCACAGTTTGTCCTTTCGACAGCTCAGGTAGGGATTTAGCATACTTGTTGAAATGTTGCTCTCCTCTTACCTGTGCTTCAGTGAGTTGTTGTCTCACTTCCTCCTGGTCACTTGAAGGATTTATTTTGCTTGGCAAAGTAGTCTTATATTTTCTTCCATTCGCCAGCTCTGCAGGTGATTTCATGTCAGCCTTGAGAGGTGTGGATCAGAGTGACAATAAGGCCAGGTTTGCATCTTTCTTCTCTCAGCATTTTGCAAGTGTTCTTTTGACCCTCTGGACATGTCTTTCTATAAACCTGTGTCCCCGTGGGTAGTGTGGTGATGAGGTGATGGTGTTGAATCCATACTGTTCAGCAAATTTGTTAAATTCTCTGGAGGTGAATTGGATGCCATTGTCACATATTAATATTGCAGGAATCCCTTGCTCAGCAAACAGAACCCGTACTGCTGAGAGGATTGTTGTAGCTCTCAGGTCTTTCATCTTGCGGATAAAAGGGAACTTTGAGTAGTAGTCTGCAACTATGAAATACCATTCTTGACTGTGTGTGAATAAGTCGGCTCCTACAGTATGCCATGGCCTGGGTAGTAATTCAATAGCTAGCATCTCCACGTTCTGCTGTGTGTTTCGGTACTTCTGGCAATACATTGCATGGAGACATCGCGGGGGGAGTTTTATCTGGCAGTCGGGGAAACTGATGCCAGGATCCCTGCATTTCCCCTTTTCTGGAAGGCCTGGCGATTTTAGTACAAATCAGGCACTTAACTGGACAGCGGCAGGCCTTCCATGGGATTTACGACCGCGTTGCCAAAAGGCTTGGCTTTGCAGAGCTGCTGGCCAATCAGGGGCCAGCAGCTGCAGTGCCACTGGGGAACGGCTTAGAGTGGTGTTGTGTTTCACATCACATAACTACAATGTGGCAGTGAAATGTGTCACCCTGGAACACACTTACACATGACAATTGGTTCCTTGCTAATTAGTTCCTAGCAATTTACAGATAATTTAACAATACATAAGAGGAGGCTCTTTCATTCTGCCAGTACTACTAAAACTGCAACAATAACAATGGTTGAAGGTGATGTTGGTGTTGAAGGTGTATGATGGATTGGACTGGAGCAAAGTTGACCCTGTTATAAGATCACAAAAGCAAAATACGGCGGATGCTGAAAATCTTAAATAAAAACAGAAAATGCTGGAAATACTCAGCAGGTCAGGCAGCATCTCTAGAGAGAAACAGAGTTAATAGGCAGAATTTTATTGGCACAGCGGGGGCCCTGGCGATGGGCCTGAAAGCCGGGGCAACCCCACTGCAACCATTTGTGGGTCGCCTGACTACATTTTGCAGCTGTTTAGCAACTGATTAATTGCTGTTGGGGCTCCCGTTGCATTAAAGGACAGGAGCTGATGGTGAATCATAGGGCCGACAGCTCAGCAGCATCACCAGGAGTGGTGGCCACTCCTGGGACTGCGCCTGGAAGAGAGAACGCCATGGAAGCAGGTCACCCTCCCAACCAGGCAAGTGGGGTCTGGGGACATCAGGGCCAGTCAGGCAGGCCCCAGTGAGGGGGATGGGGACGTTGGTAAGGGTGGTGAGGTAGCTATGGTGCCAACCATTGCTGCTGGGGGCCCCTCATTGGGGCACAGATGCCCAAATAGGAGTTCTCTCCACATCTGAGCCTGCAGGGAGGCTGCCAGCGTTCACCAGGCAGTCTCCCCATGTACAGGAGGGCCCATCCACCACTGGTAAAATGCCAGCGGTGGTGGGAAGAGGCCGTTCGTTGGCCACTTAAGTGATTCAATTGTCTTCTGGGTGGGAGGTCCATCCTCCACCTTTTCCACTGTTGGTGAAATGGCAGGGCAACAGGAAAACAATGGGCACTCTGCTCCTACCCTTGCCATTTTATGGGCACCTGGCACCACCCACCCCCACCATGCTGTTTCCCAGCCTGTCCTCAGAGGGCTGGTAAAATCCAGATCAACATTTCAATTTGAATGACCTTTCATCACAACTGGGAATGGTTAGAAATGTAATAGGTTTTAAGCAAATGAAAGGGGGAAGGCAGTAAAAGAACAAAATGGTCGGTGATAGAGTAGGAGAGAATAAATGCGAAAAGAGTTGGTAGTGCAGGGCCAAAAGGAGTGGTAACGGGACAAGTACAAAGAACAAAGAAAATTACAGCACAGGAACAGGCCCTTCGGCTCTCCAAGCCTGCGCCGATCCAGATCCTCTATCTAAACCTGTCGCCTATTTTCTAAGGTTCTGTATCTCTTTGCTTCCTGCCCATTCATGTATCTGTCTAGATACATCTTAAAAGACGCTATCGTGCCCGCGTCTACCACCTCCGCTGGCAACGCGTTCCAGGCACCCACCACCCTCTGCGTAAAGAAATTTCCACGTATATCCCCCCTAAACTTTTCCCCTCTCACTTTGAACTCGTGACCCCTAGTAATTGAATCCCCCACTCTGGGAAAAAGCTTCTTGCTATCCACCCTGTCTACACCTCTCATGATTTTGTACACCTCAATCAGGTCCCCCCTCAACCTCCGTCTTTCTAATGAAAATAATCCTAATCTACTCAACCTCTCTTCATAGCTAGCGCCCTCCATACCAGGCAACATCCTGGTGAATCTCCTCTGCACCCTCTCCAAAGCATCTACATCCTTTTGGTAATGTGGCGACCAGAACTGCACGCAGTATTCCAAATGTGACCGAACCAAAGTCTTATACAACTGTAACATGACCTGCCAACTCTTGTACTCAATACCCCGTCCGATGAAGGAAAGCATGCCGTATGCCTTCTTGACCACTCTATTGACCTGCGTTGCCACCTTCAAGGAACAATGGACCTGAACACCCAAATCTCTCTGTACATCAATTTTCCCCAGGACTTTTCCATTTATTGTATAGTTCACTCTTGAATTGGATCTTCCAAAATGCATCACCTCGCATTTGCCCGGATTGAACTCCATCTGCCATTTCTCTACCCAACTCTCCAATCTATCTATATTCTGCTGTATTCTCTGACAGTCCCCTTCACTATCTGCTACTCCACCAATCTTAGTGTCGTCTGCAAACTTGCTAATCAGACCACCTATACTTTCCTCCAAATCATTTACGTATATCACAAACAACAGTGGTCCCAGCACGGATCCCTGTGGAACACCATGTCTCCATTTTGAGAAACTCCCTTCCACTGCTACTCTCTGTCTCCTGTTGCCCAGCCAGTTCTTTATCCATCTAGCTAGTACACCTTGGACCCCATGCGACTTCACTTTCTCCAGCAGCCTACCATGGGGAACCTTATCAAACGCCTTACTGAAGTCCATGTATATGACATCTACAGCCCTTCCCTCATCAATCAACTTTGTCACTTCCTCAAAGAATTCAATTAAGTTGGTAAGACATGACCTTCCCTGCACAAAACCATGTTGCCTATCACTGATAAGCCCATTTTCTTCCAAATGGGAATAGATCCTATCCCTCAGTATCTTCTCCAGCAGCTTCCCTACCACTGACGTCAGGCTCACCGGTCTATAACTACCTGGATTATCCCTGCTACCCTCTTAAACAAGGGGACAACATTAGCAATTCTCCAGTCCTCTGGGAACTCACCCGTGTTTAAGGATGTTGCAAAGATATCTGTTAAGGCCCCAGCTATTTCCTCTCTCGCTTCCCTCAGTAACCTGGGATAGATCCCATCCGGACCTGGGGACTTGTCCACCTTAATGCCTTTTAGAATACCCAACACTTCCTCCCTCCTTATGCCGACTTGACCTAGAGTAATCAAACATCTATCCCTAACCTCAACATCCGTCATGTCCCTCTCCTCGGTGAATACCGATGCAAAGTACTCATTTAGAATCTCACCCATTTTCTCTGACTCCACGCATAATTTTCCTCCTTTGTCCTTGAGTGGGCCAATCCTTTCTCTAGTTACCCTCTTGCTCCTTATATATGAATAAAAGGCTTTGGGATTTTCCTTAACCCTGTTTGCTAAAGATATTTCATGACCCCTTTTAGCCCTCTTAATTCCTCGTTTCAGATTGGTCCTACATTCCCTATATTCTTCCAAAGCTTCGTCTTTCTTCAGCCGCCTAGACCTTATGTATGCTTCCTTTTTCCTCTTAGCTAGTTTCACAATTTCACCTGTCATCCATGGTTCCCTAATCTTGCCATTTCTATCCCTGTGTCTAGAGGAGGTGTGAATGGCAGACGGATGAACAGCTGCCGTCCAAAAGCAAATGTCAAGACAGGAGAGAAACCTTTACATGTATATCAGCTCTGGAGCCTGGAATACCTCACCTTGGTGGAGTTCATTGTTCTCAGTCATGGAGATAACTTCAGCACTAAGTCGATTTGTCTGGACCAGGCAGGTAACAAATGAGAGGGATTAAAAGGTGCTAAGCACTGACCATCCAGCAGGGTGGCTTCAGGAGATGTGTTTATGATATTTCGATAAGGATCATCATAAAAGGGACCAGATCGAAGGGTTTGGTACTGCAGTCAAGGAGGAGGGTCAGGGACAGCCAACCTGGTTCATGGATCTACCAATTCTCACCGGAAGGACCAATCGCATGGAGGATTGTAAGTTATCAGCCAAATCCAAGGAGTATTTGGGGCTAAGAGTTTAAAGCAATTTTAAGTGTAACAACCAAATCCTGGGAGGGTTTGGGGTTTTGTATGGAGTGAGTTTGGGGCAGAAATGTGGGACTTTGCCTGTGTTTTTCAAAAAAGGTTTATCTTATAAGTCGTAGTGACTTGTGTATTTGGGTGGGAGCCGAGGTTAAATCGTGAAGGGATTTAAATCAGACTAACCAATCAAGGTGTTGTGTGGTGCCCTTTAAATTGGTTTGGAGGTTTTTGTATCAGGGTGTTATGAGGGTTTTAATAAATATGTTTGTGGTTCAGCCCAACCCTGTGTCTGTGCAATTTGTCCTTTATAAAATTCTAAAGTCAAGAACCATCAGTAAGGGGGAAAACGGGAGCGGGAACCTCTTACAACTGTTTAAAGAAAATTCAATTTTACTAATGACCTATGGGATGAATAAAAAGAAGTATGTAAGCTTAGCGCCAGTTAGACCCAGTGAAGTGACTGCTGCACTTAACTTCTCTGGTCGTCATACTTTTCAGAGCCCTGCTAGAGTTCAAGTGGTGAGTATAACATTGAAATACAGAAAGATGAAGCAGTATGCGTCTGCAGCAATTTACTCTTTATTTCTTCCTGGCTGTTTGCTCAAAACATTTTATTCACAATTTAAAAATGAACTTTATCATTGCAGAAACCCTGGGGGGAATTTTAACCCTCAAGAATAGAGGGGTTAGCAACAGAGGGAGTATGTTGAAATCTCAAAAAGGGAAAACCCAAGCCCAACCCACCTCCAAAGTGCCCACTTCCAGTTTCAATGGAGGCAGGTTTGGGTTATGCCAAGTAACCCGATCTCGAGGGGAAGGTCCATCATTAGAAAATGCTAATCAGGGCACATCCTTCAATTTTGACTGTGACTTGAATTTAATGCTTCCAACACATTGCAACACACTTACCAATGGTGCACTGTTTAAAAGGTAGGAGACATTTGTGTACATACGCACCGGGCCGTTTCTCTGCCTTTCCTGAGGGATGGTCCAGTGTTACTCATAGTAACCGCTGGTGCACAGTGGCAGCAGTGTGTACCATCTACAAGATGAGCTACGACAATTTGTCAACTCTCCTTCGACATCACCTTCCAAACTTGCAAGCTCTACCAACTAGAATACAAGGGCAGCAGGCACATGGCAACACCACTACCTGCAAGTTTCCTTCCAAGTCGCACCAAATCCTGACTCGGAAATATATCTCCGTTCCTTCATCACCAATGGGTCAAAATCCTGAAACTCCCGACTTAACAGCGCTGTGGATGTACCTACACTACAAGGGCTACAGCGGTTCAAGAAGGTAGCTCACCACCATTTTCTCAAGGGAAATTAGTGACGGGCAATAAATGCTGGACTTGCCAGCAATGCTCACATCCCATGAAGGAATAAAAAATGATGTCACTTTGAAAGGAAAAGAAATTACACACATGGATTAGAATGGAACTTGATACTTAAAGAAAGAAGTTAACTCTATAATTACTCCAATTTTTTTCCTGTTGTTTTACTATATCCCATAGTTAATTTTAATTCATTTTGAACTGAGATTCATACTATTGATGTTTTGAGGATGAATAATAACCACACAGATGCCTCAGCATAATTTGTTTTTAGGGAAATATGTACCAAACATAGCGACATAAATGTGTTGTGTGAAAGATTTATGTTTTGTCACAAATAAAATTCTTTCCTAACGTTTGCCAGTTCTGATGAAAGGTCACAGACCTGAAACATTAACTCTGCTTCTCTCTCCACTGATGCTGCCTGACCTGCTGAGTATTTCCAGTACTTGCTGTTTTTATTTCAGATTTCTAGCATCTGCTGTTTTTTGCTTTTATTTTGTGTTTGCTTTTATAGTTTTATTTTAGAAATGGAAGATGAATACTGTATTGATTTGTTGCGTTAGCTCCACATCATTAAAAATCATGCCAAGGGAATGGAATCCTAAGGCTGAATATTCAGGGACCCTCGAAAATGGGAACAGAGGTGGAGGGGCCCTGACAACACCGGTGCCGATCTGCTTGCCAATCCCAGCACCAGCAATAATGAGCAGTGTGAGAGAAGGGAGGGTCAGGAATCCTGCTCTCCTTTCAATTCAGGCCAATTAATATAGATTGAAAGCTTGTTAAGAACTTTTAAGGGCTTGCAGTTCTGATTTTGAAAGGGCCAGACTGGTTACCCGCGTCTTCAGAAACTGTGGTCATCTGAAGGCAGGCAGATAACGGGCCGGACCTTGTGCCCATGGCGGAGCACCCTATTCCAGGACAAAAAGATGGGACGGAATCCTGCCTTGGGCAGCTAGAGCAACCCCTCCTCACCATCCCCACCTCCCAAGCCGTAGCGATTAGGTGGCGATGGGCCAATTAACAGCTCGGCGTCAGGATCTCCATCGCTTTAAAGATGGGGATCTCGCCTTTAAGAGTTGCCAGCCAATCAGAGGACTGAAAGCTCAGCAGTATCGGCAGCGCCACTGGGAGTAGTGGCCACTGCCAGAACTGCAGAGTCCTTGGACACAGGCCCAGCACTGGAGACCCAGACCTCAGGTAAGTGAGGCAGGGCCACCGGAGTCTATCCGGAAGGAGAGGATGGGCGTTAAGTGCAGGGGGAGGGAGTTACAGGGAGTTGTAAGTTTTTCTGGCGGGGGTCCTCTATGGACCACAGATTGTCCATGGAGGAGGGGCCTCCCCCCAAACCCGCAGGTAGATCGCCTCATTTTACAAGGGGGCCTACCTGTGTGGCAGAGTCACCTCCCCCACCCCCTGCCACTGGTTAAATCCCAGAGGCAGCAGGAAGAGGCCCTTAGGTGGCCGTTAATAGGCCATTTAAGGTCCTCAATTGGCCTCTGTGTGGGAAGACCATTTTCGACCTATCCCATCCCCGACAGAATTGCATTATAATGGGAGGTGACAGGCCATCTGTCCCCTGACACCCTTCGCAATTCTATGCGCCCCCCTGCCTCCAAACCCATCTTGGGGGGTGGGCTATAAAATTCAGTCCGAAGAGTGGGGAGCCCGCCATGGCTGCCCCAGGCATCACCCAGCCCCATAAGAGGGTCAGCAGGACAAAGGGAGACTGGGCTTTTGGTAAGGGGGTGCTCTTGGCAAGGCGCAGGTAGCAGGGAGTGTGGGAACAGTACCCAGGCTTTGAACAGGGTCAGCACCCCCTGGCACCGAGGGGTAGAGGATCAGGAGGCAAAGACAATTGGGTGGCCACCTGCCCGGAAGGAAGGCTGCAGCTGGCAATGGGGGCATAACTGTCAGATTTTGCACCCAGTGATGTTGTGGGGCAACACCCTTCGTAGGGATGCTAGAGCTCCAGGTATCAGGAAGACATAGCAGAGGAAAGAAAGTCAGGAAGGCAACGGAGGCCAAACCCTTAACACAGGATCGACCACCGAAAACAGAGCTACCTGGAGATGACTGAGGATCAATGCGTCAGGAGAATGCAATTCTCCAGGCAGGTGGTCACAGACATTTGTGCCCTTGTCGCCAAGGGCCTTGCAGCACTGCTCACCATGCCCTACCAGTGGCTGTCAAAGTCACTGTGGCCTTAGACGTCTTCGCTTCTGACTCCTTCCAAGGATCAGCTGCAGATCTTAGTGGCATCTCAAAAATGGTTGCACACCATTGCATCTCTCTGGTCATTGTTGCCCTCTTTGCCAGAGCTGGACAGCACATTCATTTAATGACTGACACGGCTTTGCAGGAACAGAGGGCATTGGGTTTCACCTCCATCACTGCATTCCCTCAGGTACTGGTCTTCATCGATTGGATACATGTAGCTATCAAGGCACCCAGTGACCATCCAGTGAATTCCATCAACGGGAAGGTCTTCCGCTTCCTCAATGTTCAACTGGTCTGCGACCACAAAAAGTGCTTCCTCCACGTGCACACTCACTGTCCCTGCAGCTGCCATGACTCCTTTATTCTGCACCAGTCCAGACTGCCACAGCTCTTCACTCCAATCACCAAAGTGCATGGATGGATCCTAGGGGACAATGGAAATCGCTTGAAGAGATGTCTACTGACCCCTCTACAGGAGCCCCAGACAGAAGTACAGAGACAATACAACCAAAGCCACCTACTCAGCAAGTCAACCATTGAGCAGGCCATCAGGCTTCTGAAGATGCGATTCCGGTGCCTGGACCAGTCGGGTGGTGCCCTCCAATACCCTGCTGCAAGGGTCTTGGTCATTGTGATTATCTGCTGCGCTCTCCATCAGGGCCCTCCAGAGAGGTGTGGACCTTGAGGACAGTGAGGCCCTGGAAAGAGACAGCTCATCGGTGGGAGGAGCAGGAATGGGAGATAAGAGAGGAGGAGGGAGATGAGTCTGAACAGAGAGGTGCCCCACTGTACAATGAGGTGGCCTCCTCCTGTCAGCTCTGGGAAGAGGACCTCCCTCTCTTCCCTCATGGCCTCCAGCTTTAGATTCAGGTTGACATCGATGAAGCGAGGGTCTGACCTGCCCCTGGTGCTATGCCTCTGGCTCCCCTGTGACATCTCACTTCCCTCTGGTGCAATGGAAGATTTTGGCACAAAACACAGATCTTTCCCTCAGGTCAACCAGCAGCCTCAGTGATGGCTGCCATAGGGTGTCTAAATTAATCCCACACTTCATCTGATCCACCTCTTCTCTTCCGCCTCCACTGATTCTAAGTGGATAGGAAACCATCTCCATTCCAATTAAGGGCTCAACCCATGAAAATCTGAACTTTAATCAGTCTCCCGCTTGAGGCAGGTTTCTGACCCAAAAACAGACCCTGCTGCTGTTTCCCTCCTCCATGGCAAAAATTCAGCCCTGTGACTTTGCCACTGTCAGATAACAGAATTAAATATCTCTGATCCACTCCTCTTATAGGACCTAATTATGTTGACTTGATTTCAGCAATGAGTGAAAAATGATAAGCTTAATTATGCTGAGTGGTAACATTGTTATATTGCCAATAATATAATAATAATCACGCATGGAGCACAAGTCTGTTAATTTTCCAGACGGTGATTCCTCAGAGGATCTGATTCTTTCTGAGAGTGCACTGTTACAGAATGTACAGCCAGGCACCAGCACAAGGATTCGCACATTGATAGTCTAGTCACAGTTCATGAGCAGATACTGGCAGCAGTGACAACTATGGAGAGTCTGCATTGTGGGGCGCAATCCTATCCAAGCTCTGCTCAGCTGGACACAGACGCAGAATTCCAGAGGACAGCAATGAAAAGAAGAATTATCGAGGGACAGCAACAAACTTGCAATGTACTGGCAAACATGCCATGCACACGCTGCACAATTGCAAAGAGAATGATGGAGCCCTGTTCAAGCACTAATGGATGTACCCCACAGACAGGTGGACTAATGTGCAGCTGGACCATGAGAGGGATGATGGCGAAAGGGGATGTGGAAGTGGGGACTCAACTCAAAGCGCTCCACATCCCAACCATTGCCGCTCCCCCCCCCCCCACCCCACCCCCCGCAGTCAATACCTGACATGCTGCCTCCTGACACGATGGCCGAGTCTGCCCCTGCACCCTAGGTGCAGGCGAAGCCCTCCGGGGCTCCAAAATCCAGAGTTCATCAGCAAAGAGCATTTCAGTAGTCACAGTAGGGATCTGAACAGCTTGCCTCTACCTCTACTCAAGCTACAGGGGTTGCAGAATTTGAGTGCCTGCTCATTCCGGCTATTATCATTGCAGGGGAAGTAGACAGTTCTGGCAAACAAACCACCCATCAAAAACCTATGCCTTTATATGCAGTGGACTGGGAGCCCCTTGAGATGTCTCTGGTGGTGCCTTAGAAGGATCCAGAGACAAAGAAATTGAGGGCAGTAGTGATTTCACAGTGACTGGTATGCACAGCCACCAGGTCCAGCAGGGAGCAGGTCTTCTTCTAGGAGGCTACAAATATCTCTTGCCACTTGATGTGTCAATCAGAGCCTCCCAAAGCACTGCTCTTCCAAGAGGTCACGGAAGCTGACCCTCTATCTGTACACTGTTATGTGGGTAATGCCTCCTGTGATTTTGGCCACTCTTGTGCTCCCCTCTTTATTCACTTGCTTGTTGTCCAACTGCCTGATGTCTAGCTGCCTGTTGTCTTCCTTATCCGAGGTCCAATCTAAAGTTGCTATGGCACTGCCCATCCTGATATTCTCTCTGTGAACACCTAGAACATAGAACATAGAACATTACAGCGCAGTACAGGCCCTTCAGCCCTCGATGTTGCGCCGACCTGTGAAACCATCTGACCTACACTATTCCATTTTCATCCATATGTCTATCCAATGACCACTTAAATGCCCTTAAAGTTGGCGAGTCCACTACTGTTGCAGGCAGGGTGTTTCACGCCCCTACTACTCTCTGTGTAAAGAAACTACCTCTGACATCTGTCCTATATCTATCACCCCTCAACTTAAAGCTATGTCCCCTCGTGTTTGCCATCACCATCCGAGGAAAAAGGCTCTCACTATCCACCCTGTCCAGCCCTCTGATTATCTTATATGTCTCTATTAAGTCACCTCTTCTCCTCCTCTCTAACGAAAACAACCTCAAGTCCCTCAGCCTTTCCTCGTAAGACCTTCCCTCCATACCAGGCAACATCCTAGTAAATCTCCTCTGCACCTTTTCCAAAGCTTCCACATCCTTCCTATAATGCGGTGACCAGAACTGCACGCAATACTCCAGGTGCGACCGCACCAGAGTTCTGTACAGCTGCAGCATGACCTCGTGGCTCCTAAACTCGATCCCCCTACTAATAAAAGCTAACACACCATATGCCTTCTTAACAGCTCTATTAACCTGGGTGGCAACTTTCAGGGATTTATGTACCTGGACACCAAGATCTCTCTGCTCATCTACACTACCAAGAATCTTCCCATTAGCCCAGTATTCTGCAATCCTGTTACTCCTTCCGAAGTGAATCACCTCACACTTTTCCGCATTAAACTCCATTTGCCATCTCTCAGCCCAGCTCTGCAGCCTATCTATGTCCCTCTGTAACCGACAACATCCTTCGGCACTATCCACAACTCCACCGACCTTCGTGTCATCCGCAAATTTACTAACCCACCCTTCTACACCCTCATCCAGGTCATTTATAAAAATGACAAACAGCAGTGGCCCCAAAACAGATCCTTGCGGTACACCACTAGTAACTAAACTCCAGGATGAACATTTACCATCAACCACCACCCTCTGTCTTCTTTCAGCTAGCCAATTTCTGATCCAAAGCACTAATTCACCTTCAATCCCATACTTCTGTATTTTCTGCAATAGCCTATCGTGGGGAACTTTATCAAACGCCTTACTGAAATCCATATAGACCACATCCACGGCTTTACCCTCATCCACCTGTTTGGTCACCTTGTCAAAAAACTCAATAAGGTTTGTGAGGCACGACCTACCCTTCACAAAACCGTGCTGACTATCTCTAATGAACTTATTCTTTTCAAGATGATTATAAATCCTATCTCTTATAACCTTTTCCAACATTTTACCCACAACCGAAGTAAGGCTCACAGGTCCATAATTACCAGGGCTGTCTCTACTCCCCTTCTTGAACAAGGGGACAACATTTGCTATCCTCCAGTCTTCCGGCACTATTCCTGTCGACAATGACGACATAAAAATCAAGGACAAAGGCTCTGCAATCTCCTCCCTGGCTTCCCAGAGAATCCTAGGATAAATCCCATCTGGCCCAGGGGACTTATCTATTTTCACACTTTTCAAAATTGCTAACACCTCCTCCTTGTGAACCTCAATCCCATCTAGCCTAGTAGTCTGTATCTCAGTATTCTCCTCGACAACATTTTCTTTCTCCACTGTAAATACTGACGAAAAATATTCATTTAACACTTCCCCTATCTCCTCCGATTCCACACACAACTTCCCACTACTATCCTTGATTGGCCCTAACCTATCTCTAGTCATTCTTTTATTCCTGATATACCTATAGAAAGCCTTAGGGTTTTCTTTGATCCTATCCGCCAATGACTTCTCGTGTCCTCTCCTTGCTCTTCTTATCTCTCCCTTTAGATCCTTCCTGGCTAGCTTGTAACTCTCAAGCGCCCTAACTGAGCCTTCACGTCTCATCCTAACATAAGCCTTCTTCTTCCTCTTGACAAGCTCTTCAACTTCTTTAGTAAACCACGGCTCCCTCGCTCGACAACTTCCTCCCTGCCTGACAGGTACATACTTATCAAGGACACGCAGTAGCTGCTCCTTGAATAAGCTCCACATTTCGATTGTGCCCATCCCCTGCAGGTTCCTTCCCCATCCTACGCATCCTAAATCTTGCCTAATCGCATCATAATTTCCTTTCCCCCAGCTATAATTCTTGCCCTGCTGTATATGCCTGTCCCTGCCCATCGCTAAGGTAAACCTAACCGAATTGTGATCACTATCACCAAAGTGCTCACCAACTTCTAAATCTAACACCTGGCCGGGTTCATTACCCAGTACCAAATCCAATGTGGCATCGCCCCTGGTTGGCCTGTCTACATACTGTGTCAGAAAACCCTCCTGCACACACTGGACAAAAACAGACGCATCTAAAGTACTCGAACTATAGTATTTCCAGTCAATATTTGGAAAGTTAAAGTCCCCCATAACCACTACCCTGTTACTCTCGCTCCTGTCAAGAATCATCTTTGCTATCCTTTCCTCTACATCTCTGGAACTATTTGGAGGTCTATAGAAAACTCCCAACAGGGTGACCTCTCCTCTCCTGTTTCTAACCTCGGCCCAGACTACCTCAGTAGACGAGTCCTCAAACGTCCTTTCTGCCACTGTAATATTTTCCTTGATTAACAATGCCACACCCCCCCCCCCCCCTCTTTTACCCTCTTCTCTGTTCTTAGTGAAACATCTAAATCCCGGAACCCGCAACATCCATTCCTGTCCCTGCTCTACCCATGTCTCTGAAATGGCCACAACATCGAGATCCCAGGTACCAACCCATGCTGCAAGCTCACCCACCTTATTCCGGATGCTCCTGGCGTTGAAGTAGACACATTTTAAACCAAGCTCTTGCTTGCCAGTGCCCTCTTGTTTCCTTATAACCCTATCTCTGCCCTCACTACTCTCAACATCCTGCACACTGGAACTACAATTTAGGTTCCCATCCCCCTGCTGAATTAGTTTAAACCCCCCCGAAGAGCACTAGCAAATCTCCCCCCCAGGATATTGGTACCCCTCTGGTTCAGGTGAAGACCATCCTGTTTGTAGAGGTCCCACCTACCCCAGAAAGAGCCCCAATTATCCAGGAAACCAAAACCCTCCCTCCTACACCATCCCTGCAGCCACGTGTTCAACTCCTCTCTCTCCCTATTCCTCTCTTCGCTAGCACGTGGCACGGGCAACAACCCAGAGATAACAACTCTGTTTGTTCTCGCGCTAAGCTTCCACCCTAGCTCCCTGAATTTCTGCCTTAAATCCCCATCTGTCTTCCTACCTATGTCGTTGGTGCCTATGTGTACCACGACTTGGGGGTGCTCCCCCTCCCCCTTGAGGATCCCAAAAACACGATCCGAGACATCACGTACCTCTACTCTTTATCAATCTGCCACCACAAGAGCTCTCAGCAAACCCTTTACCAGAGGGAACTGAGAAAGCAGATGTCAGCAATGAGCTGTTATTCATATCAGGACACCTGCCTTTTAACCAACCCCATGAAGTCATTTCCGTTTACTGAATCCCAAGAAACCCATGCTAGAGACATTAAATTCAAATCACAGTCAAAGTTGGAAGGAAGTCCTTCATTAACATAATGACAGACCCACCTCTTACAATCAGGTTCTTTGGCTGCAACCAAAATTGCTTCTGTTAAAACCTGAAGTGGGTGTGTTGGAGGCAGGTTGGGGTCAGGTTTCCTTTTTTTTGATGTTTTAACCTACCCACCAGCCACAAACACATCCGTCTTTGAGGGCTTAAACTCCCTCTGTGATTTCTGATTTGAAAAGGCTCATTTTAAAATTGTGAATATAATTACTTGCAGCCTTAATGTAAAACCAGAAGCTGAGATGTAAGACATGTTGGCTGTAAAATAAATTTACATTAAACAGCTTAAGAGACCCAAAGTTTATCAGAAGCAATCAATGCATTGTCATGTTAATCTGTCACTCTGGCATGAACAATTGGTTGTAATCGAGTCCATTCCAATGTGTGTTTGGAATTGTGCATTAGAGAATAACAGAATTTGGTTTTGTAAATCTGTTATGATTCCTGCAGCTTCGTGGTTTAGGTCCTGTAGGACTCTTTCGAACATGCCTCCAGCTCGATAGGGTTACTCTGCCTCACACAGGATATAATTAGGTGGTCTTAGATTCTGAGATAATTTTATTGGTGTAAAGTGTTACAACGGATGTACCTTCTATAGACAGACCCGATTAGTAGACAAAGCTTAGTTCAGGAATTAGTAAGCTTTAGAATTAGCTTTGCCACTCAAATCAACGGTGGATTTCACACAAGAAAAATCATAATTCCATGTTGGGTGAAAAGGTGGGAAAATATTCCATTCTCTAACACTTAAAATCCTTACTTCAAGAGCATAACATTGATTAAATCAAAAATTATTGACAAACATTTCCTTTAAAATTATGCAGCACATATAGAAATGCAAAAAAATCTGAGAATGTGCAATGTAATTTTCCCTTTCCTGCCATACACTTTTGAATGGACAAAAGCAATGGCAAAAGCCACAGCAAAGAAAGTAGGCATGCATTATATATTAAAAATCACATGCATGCCTTTGCTGTCAACAAAACCTTCCTTTATGTTATCACACTTTTGGCACAGTTTTTGTGCCAATGCTTGGCATTGTTAAGTTCTTATGTCCACATTTATAACGATAACTGCCTATGTAAACTGGTCATGAAAGCTTGTCAGTGGTGGTATAGCACCTCAATTTTACATCTCCTGGGTGCTCAGCCTGTACTGCGGACAATCTCCTGTTCTTCAACAAGTTCCACTTCTCTGCATCCCAAATTACATAAGTTTTGCTATTTCACCATAAATCATAATATAAAATCAAAGTATTGTATAAAAATAAGTACACAGTGGGTTGAGTTTCTGCTTTTTTCTGCTGGAGACATCAACACAATCTGGGTGGAATTGATTGCGGAATTTTAAACATTAGTGAGTTACACCCCAAACCATTCACATTCATGTTTTCTACAATCCTTCACCCTGGTTCAAGATTCAATTTGGCTGAATCAGTCCCTGCCCACAAGACTGTCCCCCACAGCCCCCACTCCCCCCCGCCCCCCCCGCCCCCCACCCTCAAAAATCAACATCGCAAGATTCTGCCGATTGCACTGGTGTGGGAAGGCTCTTCAAATTGCTGTCATTTTCTTAAGTGCGCAAGCACGAGGAGGCATTTTAAATGATTTTCCTATCAAATAATATTTAACATATTAAGAAACTGACATTGAAACAATTAAATGGTTGAGTATAGTTTTTTTTAAAGTCATTTTCAGTGATTTTAAATCATATTACTCACAGGTAGAGGACTGGGCACTTATTGAAAGTGCTTATTTGTGGTGATAAATCCATTTTCAGCTGTATTAATTAAACTGCACCAGGTTACCACTCTAAAATATGTCAGGGAATACTTTTTAATAGAATGGAAAGAAATGAAGTAACAATTACATTTTATTATGATGCCCAATTGTGCTGGTTCATGGAAGATTTTACTTTGGTGACATTAGTGAAAGCTTGAACTATAACCTAACAAGCACACTTTCAATTGCATTTTAGGTACATTTTTGAGCCCAAAAAGGAAATTCTGCCCCAGAATATTGACTTTATAATGGAGATTAAATTATGTCTGCATACCTTTGTTGAATTATCCTTGCTTTCTAACCTTCCTTCACCTGAAGATTACAATTGGTCATGATTCTCCATACGCAATGCCATTACGGACTGGTTAGTAACTAAATATTTTCATTTATTTTTATCTTGTACTTTTTTTTGACTTAATTTTTTCACTTCATGATCTAGTTGCAGGGGGGAGGGTATCTGATGATCTGGTTGTAGTGGTCATGGTATGGAAGGGGGTGGGGTGCAGGAAAATCCATGACAGTGATTGTTCGGTTAATGGTGGCCTATGTGTCTATATTCTCTAATGGTTTTCTAGATACTCCTGGGATGGTAGTAATTGGGCACCTGATCCATCGTTGAATTGGGAACTTGGTGGTTTAGGGAAGCTGGTATTTTGGTCTGGGATATTGTCAGATTTGCTTTCTAATTTGCTAATTCTCAACAGTTTGGGGATGTGAATCTTTGAAGGCTTTGAGAAGAGTTAAAGGAAGAATATATGCTAATCCATAATAATGCCACCACCATCCTACATCACAGAGCACCTTTGTTTATGATCAGCTGCGTAAAAAGTTAGGCAAGTGGATTTTCTAAGATGTGCTAAAATTTAACTGTCAAATAAACTATTGTCATAAATGGGTCATAAATCACTCGATGGTGCATTATGCAATTCTTTGCTGTTTGATAAACTATAAGGATCCTGTTTACATAGATCTTCTGTGGATACAGAAATATTAGAACATTTGCATAATTTTGTGACAGATTACTTGAATTACATTATGTATTAGAAATGTGCTACATTGTCATCCATGTGGTAAATGTAAAAATAAGGAATGATTTCCTTTGTCTTCTGCATGAATCTGTCATGTAATTTAGAATTATTATACAGAGTTAAAGTACTTTCTCTCTTTTTTTATTCTGTTTATTTACATTGGTCAGTGAAATGTCAATTTAAGATTGAAAATTTGAAATTTTTGTTACAGAAGAAGTGGAGTTGCTTATCAAAGTATTCAGTCGTTTTCTTTGCTGTTGATTTTCAAGACTAAGGGAAAAAGTAATTTTATAGAATTTAGTTGGAAGTGCTGCAACCTTCTCGATCTCCAACAACAACAATAACAAGTTGTATTTATATAGCGCCATTAACATGCTAAAACATCCCAAGACACACTACAGGAGTGTAATTAAACAAAATTTAGCACCCAGCCACATCAGAATTTATCAGGACAGATGATCAAATAGTTGATTAATCAGGGAGTTTTTCATGGGCATCTTAAAGGAGGAAAGAGAGGCAGAGGTTTAGGGAGGAAATTCCAGTGTTTGGGCCTGGGCATCTGAAGCCACGGCTGGTAATGGTGAAGTGATTAAAATTGATGATGCTCCAAAGGGCAGAATCAGAGGAGTGCAGATATCTCGGAGGGTTATAGAGCCTGAGGAGATTGCAGAGGGAGCATCGATGCCATGGGAGCATTTGAAAACACAGATGTGAATTTTAAAATCGCGGCTTTGCTTAACCAGGTGCCAGTGTAGGTCAGTGAGCACAGGGGTGATGGATAAATAGGACATGGTACGAGTTGGGGCACAGGCAGCAGAGTTTTAGATGACCTCAAGTTTGCAGAGGGTGGAAGATGGAAGCCCAGCCAGGTGTGCATTGAAATAGTCACATCTAGTGGTAAAGTAGGCATGGATGAGGGTTTCAGCAGAAGATGAGCTAAGGCAGGGACAGAGTCGGGCGATATTATGGAGGTGGAAGCAGACAGTCTTAGTGATGGTGTGGATATGTGGTTAGACGCTTATCTCAGGGTCAATTACATCAGCAAAGTTGCAAATAGTTTGGTTCAGCCTCAGACAGTTGTCAGGGAGGGGGCGGAGTTGGTAGCTAGGAAAAGGGGTTTGTGGTGACGACTGAAGACAATGCTTTTGCACTTCCCAATATCTAATTGCAAGACATTTCTGCTCATCCAGTACTGGAGTCAGACAAATTGTGACAATTTAAAGACAGTGGGTGAGGACAGGGCAGTTTGAGAAAGGTGGTGGTGAGGTAGAGCTGGGTATCATCAGTGTACCTGTGGAAAATGATGCTGTGTTTTCAGGTGACGTCTTTGAGGGGCAGTATGTAGATGTGAAATTTTGAATGATTTGAATTGGGGTACTGAAGCATAGTGGTTATGCTACTGGACTAATAATCCAGTTGGCCTGGAATAGAGATTCAGAGACATGAGTTCAAATCCCACCTCGATAGCTGGGGAGTTTAAATTCAGTTAATTAAATAAATCTGCAATTAAAAAGCTACTCTCTGTAATGATGACTGTGAACTATTGGATTGTAGTAAAAACCCATCTCGTTCACTAATTTCCTTTAGGAAAGGAAATCTGCTGCCCTTACCCAGACTGGCTTATATGTGACTCTAGACCTACAGCAATGCCTTTGACTTTTAAATGCCTTTAGTAGGCAATTAGGGATGGGCAATATATGCTGGACTAGCCACATCCCATGAATGAATGAAAAAAAAACAAGTATTGTCTCCTCTGCCTGAGGGAACCTCTTGTCTTTTGTGACTTATTGGTGCTCTTGGAAAAGAAGTAGCACTGGCATGTTGTTAATTATATGTAGGAGGATATCCTCCAGGAGCTGAGGGAGTTTCCAGCCTCACTGCTGCATCAAGATGGGTTTTTACAACAGTGGTTCCATGGTTACCATCAGACTTGCTTTTAATTCCAGCTTTATGAATTAAATTTAAATTTCACCATCTGCTTTGCTGGGATTCAAACCCATGTCCCCAGAGCATTAGGCTAGGCATCAAGACTACTGGTCTAGTGACATTACCACTACGCCACTGCCTCCCCTCATCGATCGAAAGAAAATCACAAATAGAACTTAATATAGAATGCTTACACCTGGGTTTTGCTTTTACTTCAATTATTTCAGTGAAAAAATAGGGAATGCAAAGATATGTTTCGCTAATTTCAAAATAACCATGTGATACATTGATTGATAAATTACATTATATGTTACAGTTTGCATTTAAGCTGGTATGGTAATGATAATGGCGTCAGCTGTGGCTCAGTAGTAGCTCTATCACATCTGAGTTATAAGGTTGTGGGTTCAAATCCCACTCCAGAGACTTGAGTACAAAATCTAGGCTGACACTTCAGTGCACTACTGAGGGAGTACTATTACAGGTGGCATTCTTCTGATGAGACATTAAACTGAAGCTCTATCTGCCTTCTTGTGTGGATATAAAAGAACCCAGGGCACTATACAAAGAGCAGGGGAGTTCTCCTCCAGTGTTATGGCCAATATTTATCCATCAATCAAAATCGCTAAAAAACAGATTATCTGATCATTTTGACATTTGTGATACCTTGATGTGTGCAAAAGCTTTGGGAAATCACAAGGTCGTGAAAGGCACTTTATAAATGGAAGTTAGCTCTTTTCTTTCTTTTGCAGTGGCAATGTTACTGAAGATTTATATTTTATTTCCTATGTCATGTTCTAGCTTCTTGTGATAACACTTTTATTGCTTCAAGGTAATAAATATATTTGAAACCATTTATCATTGATCTTTCAGAGAGTAAAACTGTCTAGTAATATCACTGTCATATTTAGTGCTCAGTAACAGTATTGTAATGTGTTTCTGAAACATTCATAATGATTTTTGAGACCGCACTACATAAGTTCAAATCACACATTTTGCAAATAAATGCTGTGTGAAATGTTTGTCCAAATCTCTGTTGCTCATAACCTATCCCACACCAGGTCCCAGTTATCCATCCTATAGGTTGTTGCTGACCTATACTAGTTTCTCTTCCCTGGAGCCTCCCCGACCCCCACCACACCCCTATGCCTGCATTGGGACATGGGCTGCTTCAGTATCTGAGGAGCTACAAGTGGTGCTGAACATTGTGCAATCATCAACAGACATCCCCATTTCTGACCTTATGATGGAGGTTATTGCTAAGAAAGTGCTGCTTGATAGCACTGTTGACACCCCTTCCATCACTTTGCTGAAGATCGGGAGTAGACTGATAGGATGGTAATTGGCTGGGTTGGATTTGTCCTGCTTTTTGTACATAGGACATACCTGGGCAATTTTCTACATAGCCGGGTAGATGCCAGTGTTGCAGTTGTACTGGAACAGCTAGGCTAGTGGTGTGACTAGTTCTAGAGCCCAAGTCTTCAGTACTATTGTCGGAACGTTGTCAGGGCCCAAAGCCTTTGCAGTATCCATTGCCTTCAGTCGTTTCTTGATATCACGTGAATTGGCTGAAGCCCTAGGCTGGCACCTCATTTTTAAGTATGCCTGGTGCTGCTTCTGGTATGCCCTCCTGCACTCTTCATTGAACCAGGGTTGGTCTCCTGGTTTGATGGTAATGATAGAGTGGGGGTTATGCCAGGCCATGAAGTTAGCGATTGTGGTTGAATACAATTCTGCTACTGCTGATGGTTCACAGCGCCTCATGGATGCCCAGAATTGAGTCGCTAGAACCATTCAAGATTTATCCCATTTAGCACGGTGGTAGTGCCACACAATGCAATGGTGGGTACTGTGAGTGTGAAGATGGGACTTCGCCTCTACAAGGATTGTGCAGTGGCCACTCCTACCAATACTGTCATGGACAGATGCATCTGTGACAGGTAGATTGGTGAGGATGAGGTCAAGTAGGTTTTTCCCTCTTGTTGGTTCCCTCACCACCTGCCGTAGACCCAGTCTAACAGCTATGTCATTTAGGACTTGGCCAGCTCGGTCAATAGTGCAACCAAGTCACTCTTGGTAGTGGACATTGAAGTCCCCCACCCAGAGTACATTTTGTGCCCTTGCTACCCTCAGAGCTTCTTCCAATTGGCTTTCAACATGGAGAAACACTGATTAATCAGCCCAGGTGGGGTGGGTGGGGGGGGTGGGGGTGGAGTGGGAGAGTGACCACTCTCGAAGTGGATGCTTCCTAGAAAGAAACATGTATCTTGCAGAAAAGCAAGCCCATTGCTTTCACATCAAAATCTTTTTCTGCAGTACAGTCGAACAACTCAAACATTAGAGAAACATTAGCCTTGATGTTTGGAATTATACTTTTTTACACATACCTATTTGGGAAGAGATTTGTGGTAGAAACAGATCACAAAATGAATGAGATGATTTGGAAGAAGCCATTGACTAGTGCATTGCTGAAATTGCAATGCCTATTGGTAAAAATACAGGATTACGACTGCCAGTTGTGGCACAAACCTGGCAATCTGATGGTTAGGTCCAACATGTTAAGCAGGTTACCCAATCTGGTGAAGACTGCAGAAGTAAATGTCGATTTACAAATCAATTTGATAGAGGATGTACTCCAGGTGGATCTGATGAACTTCATGCAGCAGAAATGTCAACAATTACAGGTTGAGACAGCGAAGGATCCAACACTACAGCTTCTTTAGAACACAATCATAGAAGAATAGCCATACTCAATTCAGGATATCCACGAGCTTGTGAAACAGTTTTGGGCATACTGAGACAAACTTGGTATATCCAGGGAGTTATATTTAAAGGTAAATAAGTCATCATACTGGAAACATTGAGATGTGACATACCACAACAATTACACCATTCTCATATGGGCATTGATCGGACCAGAGACTAGCCAGAGAAGCAGTCTTATGGCCAGGCATCCACGACGACATTGAGGTCACAGTGAAGCAGTGCGAGGCATGCCAGGAAAACATGCCAAGTCAGCAAAAGGAACACTTGTTCCTGACAAGGTGCTTACTCATCCATGGGCCAAGATTACATCCGGTTTTATTTATTTAGAGATACAGTACTGAAACAGGCCCTTCAGCCCACCGAGTCTGTGCTGACCAACAACACCCATTTATATTAACCCTACAGTAATCCCATATTCCCTATCACCTCCCTACACGAGGGGCAATTTACAACGGCCAATTTACCTATCACCTGCAAGTCTTTGGATGTGGGAGGAAACCGGAGCGCCCGGCGAAAACCCACGCAGACACAGGGAGAACTTGCAAACTTCGCACAGGCAGTACCCAGAATCGAACCCGGGTCCCTGGAGCTGTGAGGCTGCGGTGCTAACCACGTCCATGGAAATGATTTCTTAGTTGTCCCTACTGCTTCTCTAACTAAACTATAATCCATCAATTGCACAATACATCAAGAACCACTGTTTTAGAAACACTAAGTGTAATTTTCAGCCTATTTGGAGAACCCAGGGATGTCATATCGAACAATGGACCTCAGTTCACGGGGAAGCCATTGAGGGACATGTGCGAAAAGTGAGGCATTGACCACACTATGTCATCTCTGCATTACCCAAGTTCCAATGGCATGGCTGAGAGAATGGTTCATTTGATGAAATCACTGATTCAGAAGTGTAGGAACACCAAGCAAGAGCTACACATTGCTTTGCTTCACCTCAGAGCCACTCCTCTGAGCACAACAATACCCTCACCGCCGGAACTATTATTTGGCAGGCCAGTACATACAAATCTACCTCACTTCCATCACTCAACCCTTCCAGAAGTGGGAGAGGCATATTTGGAAAAACAGGAGAATGAAATATGTGCATGACAGGACAGCACGTAAAAAACTGTCAGATCTCAGGATAGGATAGCAGGTAAGAGTTCAGCATCCCACAAAAGGTTCGTGGCAGCCAGCTGAGGGAGCACGGATCTGTCCACAGCCAAGGTCCTACGAGCTCAGTAAACCCAGTGGAGCGACTGTGAGAATAAACAGAGGGCAAATCAGAGAAGTTCCTCATTCTCAACATCCAAGTAACTCCATTGCATTTGGGACAATGTTCAAGACCACATTCTGTGCACCATCCAAGCTTACGACTACCAGAGATCACTGTGAGAAGATCTAATAACTGCAAGCCAACATTACAGTTATTAAGTTGGGGCATGTGAGCCGACTGCCACAAAGATTTAGAGACCTTTAACTCTATGAGCTTTCTAGCTCATTGTTCTATAACGTCTAGACACACATTTTTCTTGCATTGTTGAAGGGTCAGTTACGAGGGGACACAAGTTTAAGGTGAGGAGCAGGAGGTTTAAGGGGAATTTGAGGAAGAACTTTTTTACCCAGAGGGTGGTAACGGTCTGGAATGCACTGCCTGGGAGGGTGGTAGAGGCGGGTTGCCTCACATCCTTTAAAAAGTACCTGGATGAGCACTTGGCACGCCATAGCATTCAAGGCTATGGGCCAAGTGCTGGCAAATGGGATTAGGTAGACAGGTCAGGTGTCTTTAATGCATTGGTGCAGCTTCGATGGGCCGAAGGGCCTCTTCTGCACTGTATTATTCTGTGATTCTGTGAATGTAAATAGTTACATTTGATTAAAAGGCGGAGCTTTTTAGATCAAAAAAGGTGGATGTAGTAGTACACCTTTAAGTGGGTGTGGTTACATTTTGAGTACATCTTGCTAGAAAGGAATTGATGTAACATGTTATATGACGGAGTCTCATTCTCAGTCTGCTGCTGATCACCAGACAGACTAGACACATACAGATGTTCTCTTGCAATGTAATGCCATGCTACTGCCCTCAATAACGGAACCCACTATTTAAGTGCTAACTGACACCTGATGCATGGTTAGTGTCTTGATGTCTGAATTCTAAGTAGGGGGCAGCACAGTAGCGCAGTGGTTAGCACTGCAGCCTCAAAGCTCCAGTGACCTGGGTTCGGTTCTGGGTACTGCCTGTGTGGAGTTTGCAAGTTCTCCCTGTGACCACGTGGGTTTCTGCTGGGTACTCCGGTTTCCTCCCGCAGCCAAAGACTTGCAGGTTGATAGGTAAATTGGCCATTGTAAATTGCCCCTAGGGTGGGGATGTGGTAGGGAATATGGGATGAATGAAGGATCAGTATAAATGGGTCAACACAGATTTGGTGGGCCAAAGGGCCTGTTTCAGTGCTGTATCACTCTATGACTCTAAGCACAAGGAAAAGCAAATGCAACACAAATGTGCAATTTTGAGCTAAGCGAATTAAAAACAAATCAAAATAAAACTTCTTCAAAGGGGTTGTAAAAATGTGGAACACGTGGACATATTTATGAATGATGCTCTTGAAGTGCTGACATGTGCAGTGAGATAAAGGTGGTTAATGATTCCCTGTACTTTTAAAAATACAACTCCTGTTGTTGTTCACTGGGTAAGGAGATGAAAAAGCTAGTCTTGCTCAATAAGTGCACCAGTTGTTTTTTAGAGCTTAGTTGAAAATGCATATGATCCTAAGATGTAGGAGTGAGGAAGTCATCTTAACTGTCTGTGGAAATGACATCCAGCGGTTAGCTCATTGCAGATGATAGACTGCTCTGCAACTGTCTCTGCTGATCCAGATTCTGCAGAAGCAGTTCTTCTTGGTCCATGCTGATAGGTGTAGAACGACCATTAGACATGATAGGTGCATAAAAGCAGCCATGGGCAGCCTAGCTGTAGTGCAGCTTCCCTTCCTCAGGTGCCTTCTCAACATTTTTTGTCCTTGGGTGTGAAATGCCATGACAGTAGCCATATCATCATTTAAAGGGAACTGGCTAACTATTTGAAAGGGCTATAAAAGGACATTGGAGAAAGGGCAAGGAATTAAAGCAGACAGCTCCAGTTGATGAGTTAGCAGCAACACTAGCATAATGGGCAACCCGGCCTCCTTCTCGGCCCTATTTCCTATAATTCCAATGCACCAATCCCCAAAATGACCAATCAAAAAAACATTGGGTCTTAATGAACATGCTTGTTGACAAGTGATCATGTTGCTGCGACTTTTACAGCTCACTCTGGAATTGATGGACTTGGCAAAGAGTGGGGACTATGTTTGAAACACAGAAAACAAGGGACACATCTCAATTTCCTTTAGCATTGAATATGAATGTGGATTGTGGTTCTCACAAAAGAACAAATGATAGCAATGTATAATTAGGAGGGGACGATAGTGTAATGCACAATTTGAGCAGGGAACTGGCGGGTTTACTCAGATTCAATTTCCCATCCCTCTTTTTCCCAGTTACTATTGGCAGAACCATTTGCGCCAGCCAGGATATCCACCTGCAGTCAGATTAACATACTTAAAGTTTCAAGGAAAAGAATACAAGGTGGCAATTTACACAGGAAAGTCACTTCATGTTCTTTCCATAAATAAGCAAAATAACATCTTTAACAATCATCCAAATCTACACCCTGCAATTTTTTTGGGGAAAAATCCTAAAAATAATAAACAATCAAGAGAAGTCAAAAACAATCAAGGATTTTAAATAAATGTTTATTTTATAGTCCTATTTGTAGAAGGTTTTATATTGCTTCATGCTATTCGTTCTATTGGCACTCAGCTTTTGGCCTCATAGGGAAGTGATAAATTGCACATTTTAATTTCCATTGGCATTTTGATATTTCCCTCAGGTCAGTGTGTGACTGAATTGAATAATCTCCTCCACAAGTAATATTTTACATCAACTTTGACAGCTTATTCTTATTTCATTGTGACTGTGGTAAACTGAACATGATTTTCCTCAGATAAAGCTGCACGATTGGGCTCTGTTGTATGGGTAGTTATGGCACTGTGGGAGCCGGTACAGGAAAAAAATGGCAGGATGTCCGTTCCCGACCATTTCCGGCATGGCTCCGCTGATCGTCACATTGTGAAGGATGATAGTGCGGGCATCACACCCGTGCACCAAAAGTATGCAGAGTAGGTAGATTGTGACGGCAATCAGCCTGTAATGCAGATTTGATGCTCAATCCGCCATTTTGGACTTTGTTGCTCCTGTTAATAGCATATTTTAAACATGCAAAGTTGAATGCAGGATCTAACCCCACCAGCGCTATTTAAAGGCATCACTGTACAACTTGCAGATGAGGTCCTTGAATGTCCTTGAGACATTGAATGGACACCCCAGCGGAGAGCATCTATGGTCACCTAAATGAAACCCAGCCTGATAAAGATTTTTCTTAAAAAAAAGAGATTTCTCTGACAGAGAAAGAGAAAGCCAGCCAGCAAGGAAGCTGAGATATCTACTCCAACCATGAATAAGACCCTGCCTGTACATCTTTAAACCACCAGGGTAGAGATACCAAAAGTGACCTTGAAAACTCCTTATCTGAGAAATTTTAACAAGATTGTCCACTACCCTTGACTGAGTCCTCAACAAAGGAATCTGCAACACTTCAGTGAACCAAGACAAGGAGCATCAGGCCGGCAACATTGTTTAAAATTCCTCCCGGAAAACTAAGAAGGTTTCAAAGTGAGCTCTTTTTACAACAATCGGATTTAAATGCATGCTATCCTCTAATCTTTATCTTTCTTGTGTGTGTGCACGTTTGTGCCTGAGTGAGTAGGTGAGGTTGCGAATATTTTCAGGATTATTTAACAAATAGTTACCTTTCATTTTAAACCTACGAGAAAACCTATCGTTTGTCTGTTTATTTGACCCTTAAAACACTCAGGGACTAAAACACTATTTAAAAAAAAACTACCTGCGGTCGCTTGAGAGGTGAAAAGTAGAAGCCACCACACCATTTCCCATCTGTCTGTAACACTTTTCTACTTGCTGCTGCATAGTTAGTGGAAGGCATGAATCCTGATTGCTAGAGATTTTTGATAGGTCAGTGATGGGAAGTAATGCATTGAGCAGTGTGTGAGGTTGATGGAGGAGTCGGTGAGATATGGCATTTGAAGCTGCATTCACTGACTTTGACCACTCATGTGAGTTAATTGTACTTCTTGTAGCACTGCATCCAGGTCCTCAGAAACAAACTCCTGCACTGACCTCGGTCGCTTTCTGTTCCTACTGCCTGCACATTGTCTGCCTAGAGGGCTTCCTGACTTCCTTTCGATAGCTCACCTCTTGCCTCTTTTCAACCACCTGCACTAAGGCCTCCAGCACTGCATGAAAGAACTTAAGATCCCTCTCTCTGGCTGCTGCACCATTACTCAGGTTTCTTCCTGCTCCTAAAGAGTTTCCCAGCCAATTGAATGAACTGCTACAGCTAGAATGCACCTCGCCTTTAGGAAGTGCCGGCTGGCTTTAAGAAGTGCAAACTAACTTTAATTGGTGCTAGCTTCACACAAACGTACTCTTCCTGCTGAGAGTGCAGGCGCTCAGGAGCATGTTTAACGCTGGCTGTACACCACTCTCAAGGAAATCAGCATCTCACATCTGTTAAGAGGCCCAATAGAATTTTTGTCTCCAAGTGTTTATGTGCTTGAATTGGCATTTTCATTTTATCTTAATTTTTTTTATTCATCAAAGGGATTTGGGCGTCGCTGGCTACGACAGCATTTATTGCCCATCTCTAATTGCCCTTGAGAAGGTGGTGACTTGCCTTTTTGAACCACTGCAGTCCATGTGCTGTGAGGAAGCGAGTTCCAGGATTTTGACAGTGAAGGAACGGTGATATAGTTCCAAGTCAGGATGGTGTGTGACTCGGAGGGGAATTTGCAGGTGGTAGTGTTCCCATGCATCTGCTGCGCTTGTCCTTCTAGTTGGTAGAGGTCGGGGTTTTCAAAGGTGCTGCCTAAGGAGCCTTCATGCGTTACTGCAGTGCATCTTGCAGATGGTACACACTGCTGTCACTGTGCGTTGGTGGTGGGGGGAGTGAATGTTTGTGGATGGGGTGTCAATCAAGTGGGCTGCTCTGTCCTGGATGGTGTTGAGCTTCTTGAGTGTTGTTGGAGCTGCACCCATCCAGGCAATTGGAGAGTGTTTCATCATACTCCTAACTTGTGCCTTTTAGATGGTGGACAGGCTTTGGGCAGTCAGGAGGTCAGTGACTCGCCGCAGAATTCCTAGCCTCTGATCTGGTCAATGGTAACCCCCAGGATGTTGATATTGGGGGATTCAGCAATTGTAATGCCACTGAATGTCAAGGGGAGATGGTTAGATTCTCTCTTGTTTGAGATAGTCATTGCCCGGCACTTGTGTGGCACGAATATTACTTGCCACTTATCAGCCCAATACTGGATATTGTCCAGGTCTCTCTGCATTTCTATACGGACTGCTTCAGTATCAGAGGAGTTGTGAATGGTGCTGAACATTGTACAGTCAGCAGCGAACATCCCCACTTCAGACCTTATGATTGAAGGAAGGTGATGATGCAGCTGAAGATGGTTGGGCCTAGGACACTACCCTGAGGAACTCCTGCTCAGATGATTGACCTCCACCCACAATCATCTTCCTTTGTGCTAGGTAAGACTCCAACTAGCAGAGAGTTTTCCCCCTGATTCCCATTGACTCCAGTTTTGCTAGGGCTCCTTGATGCCATGTTTGGTCAAATGTGGGGCTTGATGTCAAGGGCAGTCACTCTCACCTCACCTCTTGAGCTCAGCTCTTTTGTCCATGTTTGAACCAAGGCTGTAATGAGGTCAGGAGCTGTGTGGCCCTGAGTGTCACTGAAAATGTTATTGCTAAGCAAGTGCTGCTGGATAGCACTGTTGACGACACCTCCCATCACTTTGCTGATGATTGAGAGTAGACTGATGGGGCTGTAATTGGTTGGGTTGTATTTGTCCTGCTTTTTGTGCACAGGACATAATGAGGCAATTTTATAAATTGCCAGGTAGATGCCAGTGTTGTAGCTGTACTGGAACAGCTTGGCTAGGGCCACGGCAAGTTCTGAAGCACAGGTCTTCAGCACTATTGCCGGAATGTTGTCAAGGCCTATAGCCTTTGCAGTATATAGTGCCCTGAGTCATTTCTTGATATCACATGGAGTGAATCAAATTGGCTGAAGTCTGGCATCTGTGATGCTGGGGGCTTCAGGAGGAGGCTGAGATAAATCATACACTCAGCACTTCTGGCTGAAGATTGTTGCAAATGCTTCAGCCTTATCTTTCGAACTGATGTGCTGGGCTCCCCCATCATTGAAAATGGGAATATTTGTGGAGTCACCTTCTCCACTTAGTTGTTTAATTGTCCACCACCATTCACGACTGGATGTGGCAGGACTGCAGAGCTTAGATCTGATCCGTTGGTTGTGGAATCGCTTAGCTCTGTCTATCGCATGCTGTTTACACTGTTTCGCATGCAACCAGTCCTGGGTTGTAGATCCACCAGGTTGACACCTCATTTTGAGTTATGCCTGGTGCTGCTCCTGGCATGCCCTCCTGCACTCTTCATTGAACCAGGGTTGGTCCCCCGGCTTGGTGTTAATGGTAGAGTGGGGGATTTGCCGGGCCATGAGGTTACACATTGTGGTTGAGTACAATTCTGCTGCTGCTGATGGCCCACAATGCCTCATGGATGCCCAATTTTGCATTGCTAGATCTGTTCAAAATCTATGCCATTCGGCATGGTGGTAGTGCCACACAACACGCTGGAGGGTATCCTCAATATGAAGATGGCACTTCGTCTCCACAAGGACTATGCGGTAGTCACTCCTACCAGTACTGTCATGGACAGATGCATCTGCGACAGGCAGATTGGTGAGGATGAGGTCAAGTATGCTTCTCCCTCACCACCTGCTGCAGACCCAGTCTAGCAGTTATGTCCTTTAGGACTTGGCCAGCTCGGTCAGTAATGGTACTCCCGAACCACTCGGTGATGGATATTGAATTCCCCCACCCAGAGTACATTCTGTGCCCTTGCCACCCTCAGTGCTTCCTCCAAGTGGTGTTCAATATGGAGGAGTACTGACTCATCAGGTGAGGGAGGAGGAGAGGCAGTAGATGATCATCAGCAGGAGGTTTCCTGTCATGTTTGACCTGACTCCGTGAGACTTCATGGGGTCTGGAGTCAAAGTTGAGGACTCCCAGGGCAACTCCCTCTCGGCTGTATACCACTGTGCCGCCACCTCTGCCCTGCTGGTGGGACAGGACATACCTGGGGATGGTGATTGCGGTGTCTGGGACATTGTAAGGTATGATTCAGTGAGTATGACTATGTCAGGCTGCTGCTTGACTAGGCTGTGGGACAGCTCTCCCAATTTTGGCACAAGCCCCCATATGTTAGTAAGGAGGACTATGCATCGTCGACAGGACTGGGTTTGCCATTGTCGTTTCCAGTGCCTAGGCCAATGCAGGGTGGTCCGTTCGATTTCATTCCTTATGACTTTGTAGCAGTTTGATACAACTGAGTGGCTTGCTAGGCCATTTCAGAGTCAACCACATTGCTGTGGGTCTAGAGTCACATGTAGGCCATACCAGGTAAGGACAGCAGATTTCCTTCCCTAAAGAACATTAGTGAACCAGATGGCTTTTTACAACAATTGTTTCATGGCCATCATTAGACTAGCTTTTAAATTCCAGATTTTTTTATTAATTGAATTCAAATTCCATCTTCTGCCATGGTGGGATTTGAACCCATGTCTCCAGAGCAATACCCTGGGTCTCTGGGTTACTCGTCCAGTGACAAGACCACTACACCACCACCACCCCCTGTCATGCTAAAGATTTGACAGATTCATATTATATCATTGTGAAAGTTTTTGCATTAACCTTGATTTTTTTTTAAATTAGACATCTCACTGTGATACTGGGATGGAGTTTCCTGGCCCTTTGGAGATGGGGTTGGAGGTGCAGTAGCCAGGAAAATAGGGAATGAGCCACGTCGGGATGGTTCTCTGAAGCATTCCCACCTCCAGGGGCTTTCCCAAGGCTGAACATGGAACTGGGTCTGCTCCCCACTCCACGGAGGCAGGCAGCCAATTAGTGCAATTATGGTCCCGTTTTGTGACCATGATGGTATTTCTCCAATGTCGGACTGGCCCCTCGCTCTATGCAGAGGTTGTCAGCTCAATCGAGGCGGCCTCCTGGCAGCAGGTGTCTTCAGAGGATCCATGCCCCAGTGAAGGGGCCGTGGGGATGAAAGGCCGTAGTCCCATCCATTCATAGTCATGTAGAGAGGTTTCTGTTCTTGCTTTGGACCTCTTTAATTGATCACTTTTATGCAGGGAGCTGAGGGCACCTCCACGTTGAGGTCTCTGCACTTATCTGTCTCCCTCGCCAGCACCCACCTCTCTGGGTGGAGCTACCAGCCTGGCATCACTGTGGGCCCTCTGATTGGGCGTGCAGCATCGGGAGTCTGCTCACTGTTCTTAAAAGGATGGCAAGCGCGGGGGTGGACAATTAAATGTATGCCTCCTGGAAGGTTATGCAGGCAGACACATTGACAACATGGACAGGCTCAGGACCCCGGTATGGACAAACATAGAAACATAAAAATGGACTATAAAAGCTTCTGCAGGTACGTAAAAAGGAAACGTTTGGCTAAGATAAATGTGGGTCCATTACAGGCAGAGTCAGGAAAATTTATAATGGGGAATAGAGAAATGGCAGAGAAGCTAAATGATTACTTTGTGTCTGTATTCACTGAGGAAGAAATCTCCCAGAATTAGAGATCCAAGGGACTAGGGAGAATGATGAATTGATGGAAAGTAGTGTTAGTAAGAAGGTAGTATTGGAGAAATTAATGGGGCTGAAGGACCTGACATTGTACATCCCAGAGTATTGAAAGAGGTAGCTATGGAGATAATGGATGCATTGTAGATCATCTTCCAAAATTCTATATAAATGGTTCCTGCAGATTGGAAAGTAGCAACTGTCACCCCACTATTTAAGAAGCGAGGGAGAGAGAAAACAGGGAACTGCAGACCTGTTAGCCTTTCATCAGTAAAAGGGAAAATGTTAGAATCTATTCTAAAGGATGTGATAAATGGACACTTGGATAATAATCTGATTGGGCATAGTCAACATGGATTAATGAATGGGAAATCATGTTTAACAAACTTGTTGGAGTTTTTTGAGGATTTAACTAGCAGAACTGATAAGGGGGAATCAGTGAATGTGGTATACTTGAATTTTCAGAAGGCTTTTGATAAAGATCCCCACAGGAGGTTGGTTAGCAAAATTGAAGCACATGGGATAGAATGTAATATATTGGCATGTATTAAGGATTGGTTAACAGGCAGAAAACAGAGAGTAGGAATAAACAGGTCATTCTCATGTTGGCAGGCTGTGACTATTGGGGTCCCGCAAGGATTAGTACTTGGGCCCCAGCTGTTCACAATATATATCAATGATTTGGATGTGGGGACCAACTATAATATTTCCAAGTTCGCAGATGACACAAAACTAGGTGGGAATGTGTGTTGTGAGGAAGATGCAAAGCGACTTCAAGGGGATTTGGACAGACTTAGTGAGTGGGCAAGAACGTGGCAGATGGAATAGGATGTGGTAAAATGTGAGGTTATCCATTTTGGTAGGAGGAACAAAGGTGCAGAGTATTTCTTAAATGGTAAGAGATTAGAAAGTGTAGATGTACAAAGGAACCTGGGTGTCCTCGTCAATAAGTTGCTGAAAGCTAACATTGCAGGTGCAGCAAGCAATTAGGAAGGCTAATGGTATGTTAGCCTTTATCATAAGAGGATTTGAGTACAGTAGTAGTGAAGTCTTGCTTCAATTCTTTCGAACCTTGGTTAGATCGCACCTGAAGTACTGTGTGCAGTTTTGGTCCCCTCACCTTTGGAAGGATATTATTGCCATAGAGGGAGTGCAATGAAGGTTCACCAGACTGATTCCTGGGATGGTGGAACTGTCCTATAATGAGAGATTGGGGAACTGGGACTGTATTCTCTGGAGTTTCGAAGAATGAGAGGTGATCTCATTGTAAACTACAAAATGCTTAAAGGGATAGACAGGGTAGATGCAGCTAAGATGTTTCCCCTGATTGGAGAGTCTAGAACCAGGGGACACAATTTCAAAATAAGGGGCAAGCCACTTAGGACAGAGATGAGGAGAAATCTCTTTGCTCAGAGGGTTGTGAATCTTTGGAATTCTCTACCCCAGGGGCTGTGGAAGCTCGTCATTGAGTATGTTTAAAGTAGAGATTGACAGATTTCTAAATACCAATGACATGAAGGGATATGGGAATAGTGTGGGAAAAAGGCATTGAAATGGACGATCAGCCATGATCATATTGAATGGCGGAGTAGGCTCGATGGGCTGAATGGCCTATTCCTGCTCCTATGTTCCTATGACCCGATGCATGCTGGAAAATCCCACCCATTGCCTCTCTGAATTGAATTTTTAAAAACTCTGATTCCTGATCTGTCACCATCTTCAAAAGACGTTTTCACATTCGGCGCAAATTGTGTGTGAATCACTCCTGTGTTTGTATCAGGTTTGGCAAACTGATCATTTTGACACCTCCAAAATCCATGCCTAGCTCTTGTGTTTAAATGGCTGTGAAGACAGTTGATGCTTTTGTGGCATGATATGTGCTTGATGACGCCACAACAAATTCACACGGGGCAGTTGGATAAATTTTTAGATGCGTTCAAAAAGATTTTTTTACTGCTATCCCCGGATTGGACAATTAATTGCTGACAGGTTTTTGATTGCATTACAACTTCTTCCTCCTTTGCTGACTAAATTCCTCTGCTGGCCTGCTCTACTCCGCCTTTTGGAAGCTGAACTGCAGAAGAGCACATTTACAATACAGTTTGTGATCTCAAGCGCTGGCTTCAAACCAGCTCGATCTGTGGGTTCCACTGCGAATCTGTCGATCCATTTGATCCTGACATCATTAATTTTTACACCACACATATAGCGTTGTGGTGAAATGGTAAATGCTTTGCTATGACACTAAAGATGGTGGGTGTAATTTTGACTTTGTGTGAAAGTGTAAGCTATGTGATACTGAATCGGCAACCTGCTTTGTGTCTCTTGAAGCTGGAGTTGTAAAATGGGCTGCCAATTCGTTATTACCCATTTTATGCCTTCACACAATGTCAAAATTACCCCTGGAATGTGAATGAAACTAAACAAGCCAATTATTTATTGACCCTGATATTTCCTGGGGTCTTCCACAAGATACCCGCTGTATCTGGTGCGCTTTTGTTGGAGCCTCTCGGAAAATAATAGAACTTATTTGCGCTGCATCCCAGTTGATTCTGAAATTTTCTAGATGAACAGGTGAAGAACCTTTGCCTTTCTTTTAGAAGGCCAATGATGCCAGGGACTGACCTCGGAGGGAGGGACAGTGTAACCTGAGAGTTCCCAGTGTCCTGGTTCACTCGGAGTCTAGTGTATTATTGGAGGTTGGTACAGCTCACCTGACTTGGCTACAGCCTCCAGCTGGGCTCAAATGGACCCACATTGAAAGTTCCAGGTAATACCAGAGGGGAGCAGCCAGGCCAACCCAGAAAAGATCATTTTTTAAAAATCGCCCCCTCCCCCCAGTTGTGCAGGTAACCTTGAGGAGGGGCAATAAGCACCCTCAAAATTACAGCTCCTGTGCTGTCCTATTTAATAGGACATGGTTCAATTACAGATGGTCTAGCCCATGCATCACATTCTGGAGCCTTTATAAGCTTTTTAACAGTATATCAGCTCATGGTGGTTCTAACAATAGCCTCGACCATTAAGCATTTCGCTGGTTCAATGATGGTTAAAAAGGAGGGTAGACTGATGAGCAATCAGAAAGATAGCTTGCCCCCTACCTGAGGAAGTACTGGTATTAGTCTTCTTTGGCCTCCTTATCTCGAGAGACTATGGGTAAGCGCCTGGAGGTGGTCAATGGTGTGTGGAGCAGCGCCTGGAGTGGCTATAAAGGCCAATTCTAGAGTGACAGGCTCTTCCACAGGTGCTGCAGAAAAATTTGTTTGTCGGGGCTGTTACATAGTTGGCTCTCCCCTTGCACTTTTGTCTTTTTTCCTGCCAACTGCTAAGTCTCTTCGACTCGCCACACTTTAACCCCGCCTTTATGGCTGCCCGCCAGCTCTGGCGAACGCTGGCAACTGACTCCCATGACTTGTGATCAATATCACAGGACTTCATGTTGCGTTTGCAGATGTCTTTAAAGCGGAGACATGGATGGTCGGTGGGTCTGATACCAGTGGCGAGCTCGCTGTACAAAAATTGTCTTTGGGTTCCTGCCATCTTCCATGCGGCTCACATGGCCAAGCCATCCCAAGCGCCGCTGACTCAGTAGTGTGTATAAGCTGGGGATGTTGGCCGCCTCGAGGACTTCTGTGTTGGAGATACGGTCCTGCCATCTGATGCCAAGTATTCTCCGGAGGCAGCGAAGATGGAATGAATTGAGATGTCGCTCTTGGCTGACATACGTTGTCCAGGCCTCACTGCCATAGAGCAAGGTACTGAGGACACAGGCTTGATACACTCGGACTTTTGTGTTCCGTGTCAGTGCGCCATTTTCCCACACTCTCTTGGCCAGTCTGGACATAGCAGTGCATGCATATTAAAGCCACAAAATGATTAATCACATGGGAACAATTTTCGCCTCACTTCTACCTTGTTTACCCCTGTAACAGGGGATGTAGCGAGACTGCACAAAGGATTGACCCACTGAGTTATTGCTGGAGGTCTTCCCATTAATTTTCAGGCAGATCTTAATTCAGGCGGCCAGAACTCACAGCTCCAGGGACCCGGGTTCGATTCCGGGTACTGCCTGTGTGGAGTTTGCAAGTTCTCCCTGTGTCTGCGTGGGTTTTCTCCGGGTGCTCCGGTTTCCTCCCACAAGCCAAAAGACTTGCAGGTTGATAGGTAAATTGGCCATTATAAATTGTCACTAGTATAGGTAGGTGGTAGGGAAATATAGGGACAGGTGGGGATGTTTGGTAGGAATATGGGATTAGTGTAGGATTAGTATAAATGGGTGGTTGATGTTCGGCACAGACTCGGTGGGCCGAAGGGCCTGTTTCAGTGCTGTATCTCTAATCTAATCTAATCTAATCTAATCTAACTCCCCCCAGAAATGTGGTGCGGTCAAATTAAATTCAAACGATGCAATGTAAGATCATTACCAGAATTAACTCACCTTATGGACCCGGAATTGTGACAGCTCACAACCCAATACAGGTACAAGTGTTCGTCTTTAATGATTGAGTAAATTTATGAAGTAATAATCATACAGACACTCAATGATAATACTTAGCGCGACAATAGGATACAGCTGGTTCAGTCGAACCCTGGACTGTAGAAGCCCGGTAACTGTGGTGCTGGTTCTTGAGGTTTTCTGTTGACTGAAGTTCTCTTTCTTCTTTCTTATCTTCGGGTTGTGTGCCGAGGGTCTCAAGGGTTTATCTTTTATACCCTTTTCGGGCCTATCCTTATCCCATGATTGATTAGTTCACCCTTGAGTAGGGTAAAACCTCATATTTATGCTAATTAGGTTACTGTAAACTCTTTCGTCCACTTGATCAGTTCATTATGGCCTTGATTAGTTTATTGTTGTCATGATGTCATAGTCAGCATTTAACTGTTACTTACAGAGATTATTACATTACAGGACCATAAAGCACATTCCAATCAGTCAGCAATTTGTACTAAGCACACAGTCTTGCTTTTCAACCTTTAGTAAATCATGGCTAACAATTTAAAAGATTATTAAAAAGAAGTTATTATAAAGGAATTAATTCATAAGATACTAATTCTTACAGCAGGCATGGTCCCAGTTTCATTTCTGTTTCTATTCACAGTGCTACCACCAGTTCCTCAACCTCCTACAAACTGTGGGCAGTACGTGTTGGGTGGTAATCATTTCAAGAGGTGTTCAAAGGTAATGCTGTCAGCTAAAATGCTGCAAAGTTTTGGGAAACATGTTGCTTGTATGACATTGTGGCTTTTTGCTACTCAGAAAATAAAAGCGTTTGTAGTGGCTTGTAGAATGTTCTGAACTCTTTCTACATGGTGACCCTTCTGGTAATTCCACTCTGGCATGAGCAGAAAGAGGAAGAACAGCAGGAAGAAGGAGGAAACACCACTGTGGATGCACAGACAGCAAATAGAAGGAGTTCTGCTTACAGGAGTCCTTACCTTTCCAACAGAGTGTATAAGCCCAGGACAACATACTTGTACAAGGGCAAAGTACTGCAGATGCTGGAAATCTGAAATAAAAGCAGAAAATGCTGGAAATACTCAGCAGGTCAGGCAGCATCTGTGGAGAGAGAAAGAGAGAAACACAGTTAACATTTCAGGTCGGCAATCCTTCATCAGAACTGGGAGTACTTAGAAATGTAGCCGTTTTTAATCAAGGCAGGGAAAGTGGGGAGTTGGGGAGGAAAGAATAAAAGGGAAGGTCTGTGATTGGGGTGGAAGGCACAAGGGATTAAATCACAAAAGGGATGATAAGGCATGACAAAAATGGAGATGGTAATGGGACAAGTAAAGAAACAAAAGATGTGTCCAGAGAATGTGTAAATGTGAAAAGAATCACCAGCAACAGCCGATGTCCATAAAAAGAGTGTAGAGGTTATGATCTGAAATTGTTGAAATCAGTATTGATTCCAGGATGTAGGAAAGTGCCTAGTGGAAAGATGAAGTGCTTTGCCTTGAGCTTACATTGAGTTTCATTGGAAGAGTGTGGGGGCCAAGGGCAGAGAGGTCAGAGTGGGAGTGGAGCAGAGAATTAAAATGACAAGCAACAGGAAGCTCAGGGTCATGCTTGCGGACTGAACTGCAAAGTTCAGTTAACATTAAACTGCAAAGACTTGTTCTGCAAAGTGGTTACCCAATCTGTGTTTGATCTCCCCAATGTAGAGGAGACCATATTATGAACAGGAACAACAGTATACTAAATTGAAAGAAGTAAATTGCTGTTGCACCTGGAAGGAGTGTTTGGGGTCTTGGACAGTGAGAAGGGTGTGCATGGAGGGGGTATTGGGGTGATTGAGGATTGGGCCAAAGTGTCACTGAAAGGGGATGGGAGGAAAAGATGTGTTTGGTGGTGACATCACTCTGGAGGTGGAGAAAATGGCAGAGGATGATCCATTGAATATGAAAGCTTTTAGGGTGGCAGCTAAGGACAAAGGGAACCATATAGTATTTCTGGTGGAGTGGAAAGGGTGAGCACAGAAGTCCAGGAAATGGTCAAGATTCCTGTCAACCACAGTAGGAGAGAAGGGAAGAGTTGGAGATGGACCATGTGAAAGTTTCAATTGGAAACAACAAAGTTGATGAAATTTTCCAGTTCAGGGCAAGAGCTGGAAACAGAATTGATACAGTCATCAATATACTGGAAAAATAAGTGAAGGAGGGAATTTGAGTAGGACTGGAACAAAGAATGTTCCACATATCTCATAGTGTGGCTGGTGTGGCTAGGACCCACATGTGTTCCTATAGCAACACCTTTTAGTTGGAGGAAGTGAGTGGAGTTAAAGGGAAATCATTCAATTTTTTAAAATTCATTCATGGGATGTGGGCGTCACTGGACAGGGCAGCATTTATTGCCCATCCCTAATTGCCCTTGAGAAGGTGGTAGTGAGCTGCCTTCTTGAACCGCTGCAGTCCATTTGGGGTAGGTATACCCACAGTGCTGTTAGGAAGGGAGTTCCAGGATTTTGATCCAGCGACAGTGAGGGAACGGCGATATAGTTCCAAGTCAGGATGGTGTGTGACTTGGAGGGGAACTTGCAGGTGGTGGTGTTCCCATGCATTTGCTGCCCTTGTCCTTCTAGTTGGTAGAGGTTGCGGGTTTGGAAGGTGCTGTCTAATGAGCCTTGGTGCATTGCTGCAGTGTATCTTGTAGATGGTACACACTGCTGCCACTGTGCGTCGGTGGTGGAGAGAGTGAATGTTTGTAGATGGGGTGCCAATCAAGCGGGCTGCTTTGTCTTGGATGGTGTCGAGCTTCTTGAGTGTTGTTGGAGCTGCACCCATCCAAGCAAGTGGAGAGCATTCCATCACACTTCTGATATGTAAGAAGTTCAATGTATTAAGTTCAGCCAGGTGGAGGAGAGTGGTGTTGATGGGACTGGTTGGGCCTCTATTCAAGAAATTAACAGAGGGCCCTAAGATGGGGGTAATGGAAGTGTAGAGACATTGGACATCCATGGTGAGAAAGAGGTGAGTAGGGCCAGAGAATTGGAAACTGCTAAAGTGGCGGAAGGTGTCGGAAGGTGCAGGTAGAAAGAGGCTGGACAGAGGGAGATAAAAGGAGTCGAGATGGGAAGAAATCAGTTCTGTGGGGCACAAACAGGCTGAAACAATGGGTCAACCAGGGCAGTCCTGTTTGTGGATCTTCTGAAGGATATAGAAGTGTGCTGTTCAGGGTTCAGAGACTATGAGGTTGCAGGCCATAGAGGAAAGATCTCCAGAGGAGATGCGTCAGTGACAGTATTGTAAATGATGGCTTGATGTTCGGTGATGGTTTATAGTTCTCTGAGGGACAATGCATAAAGAGCCTGTGCTTTTCTACGGAGCTGTAACAGAATTGTGCCACCATTATGCAATAACATCTAAAACCAACTATCAAAACAAGCACAGCATTGCCTGTTGCAGTAAAAGTTAACTTCTTTGCCTCTGGCCACATCCAGGCTACTACAGGGGAATAACGTCAGTGGGTCTGTAGTTCATGCCTGCATTACGAAGATGACTGATGCCATGTTTGCTACAACAGTTTCAAAACTTGCCCCCATAGTAATCCAGAAGTAGCAGGATAGGGCTCAAAACTTCACCCAAATGCAAGGGCTCATTGCATTCCCATCACTCCGCGGGCTCAATCAGACAACCCCAATGCCTCATGAATCACTCTCCACTGCCATATATGCTATTTCTCCAGGGCTTCCACCTATCTTCTGCCAAAGTAATGATGAGTGATCAGGAGAGCCTTGCACAGAATTCCTGGTGTTGTTCTTGAATCCCCATGTGCAACACCATGTGAGATGGATTAGTATATATACATCTATCTTGCATCTACTCTGCGACCATCAGATTTTAGATGCCAAATCTCAAAATGTCAAGAGTATAAAAAAAGAGAAAATCAGTTATTCCACCAAGTAGTGGGAAAGATATACAAGAGCAAATTTGCAGGGATATGACAGATGTTATATTCCAGAAAGCAGCTGGTGAGGATAGAACTGGAGCCAATATTTACACACTTTTATATTTCTTTATCAAGTTACAAACTACAAGCCGACATCTCCTAACCCCATAACCACAGTTTCAGTCTTTGTCTATTTCTAGAGATTCAAGTGAATACCCACTACCTGCATATAATTAAAGACAAGTGTCAGGCAAACCCCCCACCTGCCAGGATTGAGGCACACATGATTTTGTCACATGAACATTAAAACTTAAAATTGCAAGCCCGTGACCGGAAATACATTTCCATGGTAACTGATAGTGTTAGAACAAGGGACAAAGGGCCATGCCCTGACTCTTTCAACCAACAATGAACTTTTGATTACCAGACGTTGAAGGTTGTGGGAGCGAGCATTCCAGAGACTGCTAAGGTACAATCCATAAACCTCACAGGAGAGACTGTTCTATATATGGAGCTAGTCACATGACTAACCAGCTGGGAAACCTGGGAGTTTTTTGAATTTGAACTCTCAACAAAGGAATTGGAATGGAGACAAAGCGGTGTGCTCATGGAGTAAAGATCTCTGCTGGAACTGAAACAAGAATTACAGCCTCTCCTGACTGCCTGCTTCCATCTCCTTCCGAAGGAACTGAATCTTGTGAAAACACGTGAAACTCAAAGAGAGAAAGGTTTCCTATGTGAACAAGGTTTT
Organism: Heterodontus francisci; assembly: GCF_036365525.1. NCBI lineage: Eukaryota > Metazoa > Chordata > Chondrichthyes > Heterodontiformes > Heterodontidae > Heterodontus > Heterodontus francisci. The sequence continues at coordinate 94,458,751 of NC_090377.1, read as the reverse complement.
AAGAAGACTACTCGGCCCCAACAAAAAGCAAGACTACTTACAAAAGGAATGCAATGAGCTCAAAGCGCCATAACAAGATATTGCCTCAAACTGTTCCACCTTATCTTTTATTCTTCTCTTTTCTGTCCCTATTTGCATGTGTGTATCGTGTGTGCATGCTAGTGTGGGTGTGTCATATATCCGTAGGCATGAACTGTATTAGAGTTTAAGTTTAAAGTTTTAATAAAATTTCATCTCTCCTCTTTAAACCAAAGAAAGCCTGTTTGTGCTCATTTCTTTGCCTGATAATTGGAAAGTGGTGAACAAGGATTCACCAAGGGGGAGCTCAGAACACAGTGTGTTTAAAATTAAACCCTGTTAGAATAAGACCAGGTGAAGATAGTAACAGACCCCCTAGACTCCTTCGCTTCTGGTCGTAACAACAAGTAAGGTACAATTAACACAGTGAGGTACAAAAACTATAGAGCAGTGATAATGGGAGATTTTAATTGTCTTAATTAGGACCTGAAAAGTGAATATAGGGAGTTAGGTTGGAAGCTAAAAGGCAGGACAAGCAGAATAGTAATCTCAGGATTGATACCGGTGCCACGTGCTAGTGAGGCTAGAAACAGAGAGCGAGTGCAGCTGAACACGTGGCTACAGAGCTGGTGTAGGAGGGAGGGCTTCAGATATGTGGATCATTGGGGAAGGTGGGACCTGTACAAGAAGGACAGGTTGCATCTGAACTGGAAGGGCACCAATATCCTGGGGGGGAGGTTTGCTAGAGCTCTTCGGGAGGGTTTAAACTAGTTTGGCAGGGGGATGGGAACCGGAGCTATGGATCAGTGGATGGGGTAGCTGTTGAACAGGCAGATACAGAGTGCAGAGAGTCTGTGAGGAAGGTTAGACAGTTGACAGGGCAAAGTTGCAGCCAGTATGATGGGTTGAAGTGTGTCTATTTTAACGCAAGAAGTGTCAGGAATAAGGGTGATGAACTTAGAGCATGGATCAGTACTTGGAGCTACGATGTTGTGGCCATTACGGAGACTTGGATATCACAGGGGCAGGAATGGATGTTGGATGTTCCGGGGTTTAGATGTTTCAAAAGGAATAGGGAGGGAGGTAAAAGAGGTGGGGGAGTGGCATTGCTAATCAGAGATAGTATCACAGCTGCAGAAAGGGAGGTCGTCGAGGAGGGTTTGTCTACTGAGTCAGTATGGGTGGAAGTCAGAAACAGGAAAGGAGCAGTCACTTTAATGGGAGTTTTCTATAGACCCCCCAATAGCAACAGAGACACGGAGGAACAGATTGGGAGGCAGATTTTGGAAAGGTGCAGAAGTAACAGGGTTGTTGTCATGGGTGACTTCAACTTCCCTAATATTGATTGGAACCTCCTTAGTGCAAATAGTTTGGATGGAGCAGATTTTGTCAGGTGTGTCCAGGAAGGTTTCCTGACTCAATATGTAATAGGCCGACTAGAGGGGAGGCTATGTTGGATTTGGTGCTTGGCAACGAACCAGGCCAGGTGGCAGATCTCTCGGTGGGAGAGCATTTCGTTGATAGTGACCACAACTCTCTGACCTTTACTATAGTCATGGAGAGGGATAGGAGCAGACGGGATGGGAAAATATTTAAATGGGGGAGGGGGAATTACAATGCTATTAGGCAGGAATTGGGGAGCTTAAATTGGGAACAGATGTTCTCAGGGAAATGCACGACAGAAATGTGGAGGTTGTTTCGGGAGCACTTGCTGCGACTGCTGGATAGGTTTGTCCCAATGAGGCAAGGAAGGGATGGTAGGGTGAAGGAACCTTGGATGACAAGAGATGTGGAACAGTTGGTCAAGAAGAAGAAGGAAGCTTACTTAAGGTTGAGGAAGCAAGGATCAGACAGGGCTCTAGAGGGTTACAAGGTAGCCAGGAAGGAACTGAAGAATGGACTTAGGAGAGCTAGAAGGGGACATGAAAAGTAAGGGTCACTGACCTGAAATGTTAACTCTGCTTCTCTTTTCACAGATGCTGCCAGACCTGCTGAGTGGTTCCAGCATTTCTTGTTTTCATTTCATGAAAAAGTCTTGGCGGGTAGGATTAAGGAAAATCCCAAGGCGTTCTACACTTATGTGAGGAACAAGAGTATGGCCAGAGTGAGGGTAGGGCCGATCAGGGATAGTGGAGGGAACTTGTGCCTGGAGTCGGAGGAGGTAGGGGAGGTCCTAAATGAATACTTTGCTTCAGTATTCACTAGTGAGAGGGACCTTATCGTTTGTGAGGACAGCGTGAAACAGGCTGATATGCTCGAACAGGTTGATGTTAAGAAGGAGGATGTGCTGGAAATTTTGAAAGACATGAGGATAGATAAGTCCCTGGGGCCAGACGGGATATATCCAAGGTTATTACAGGAAGTGAGGGAAGAGATTGCCGCGCCTTTGGCGATGATCTTTGCATCCTCACTGTCCACTGGAGTAGTACCAGATGATTGGAGAGTGGCAAATGTTATTGCCTTGTTCAAGAAAGGGAATAGGGATAACCCTGGGAATTACAGACCAGTCAGTCTTACGTCGGTGGTGGGCAAATTATTGGAGAGGATTCTGAGAGACAGGATTTATGATTATTTGGAAAAGCATAGTTTGATTAGAGATAGTCAGCATGGCTTTGTGAGGGGCAGGTCATGCCTCACAAGCCTTATTGAATTCTTTGAGGATGTGACAAAACACATTGATGAAGGAAGAGCAGTGGATGTGGTGTATATGGATTTTAGCAAGGCGTTTGATAAGGTTCCCCATGGTAGGCTCATTCAGAAAGTAAGGAGGCATGGGATACAGGGAAATTTGGCTGACTGGATACAGAATTGGCTGGCCCATAGAAGACAGAGGGTGGTAGTAGATGGAAAGTATTCAGCATGGAGCTCGGTGACCAGTGGTGTTCCACAAGGATCTGTTCTGGGACCTCTGCTCTTTGTGATTTTTATAAATGACTTGGATGAGGAAGTGGAAGGCTGGGTTAGTAAGTTTGCCGATGACACAAAGGTTGCTGGAGTAGTGGATAGTGTGGAGGGCTGTTGTAGGTTGCAACGGGACATTGACAGGATGCAGAGCTGGGCTGAGAAGTGGCAGATGGAGTTCAACATGGAAAAGTGTGAAGTGATTCATTTTGGAAGGTCGAATTTGAATGCAGAATACAAGCTTAAAGACAGGATTCTTGGCAGTGTGGAGGAACAGAGGGATCTTGGGGTCCACGTCCATAGATCCCTCAAAGTTGCCACCCAAGTTGATAGGGTTGTTAAGAAGGTGTATGGTGTGTTGGCTTTCATTAACAGGGGGATTGAGTTTAAGAGCCGCGAGGTTATGCTGCAGCTCTATAAAGCCCTGGTTCGACCACACTTGGAATATTGTGTTCAGTTCTGGTCGCCTCATTATAGGAAGGATGTGGAAGCTTTAGAGAGGGTGCAGAGGAGCTTTACCAGGATGCTGCCTGGACTGGAGGGCATGTCTTATGAAGAAAGGTTGAGGGAGCTAGGGCTGTTCTCATTGGAGCGAAGAGGATGAGAGGTGACTTGATAGAGGGGTACAAGATGATGAGAGGCATAGATAGAGTGGATAGCCAGAGACTTTTTCCCAGGGCGGAAAGGGCTATCACCAGGGGGCATAATTTTAAGGTGATTGGAGGAAGGTTTAGGGGAGATGTCAGAGGAAGGTTCTTTACACAGAGAGTGGTGGGTGCGTGGAATGCACTGCCAGCAGTGGTAGTAGAAGCAGATACATTAGGGACATTTAAGCAACTCTTGGATAGGTACATGGATGATAGCAGAATGAAGGGTATGTAGGTAGTTTGATCTTAGAGTAGGTTAAAGGGTCGGCACAACATCGTGGGCCGAAGGGCCTGTACTGTGCTGTACTGTTCTATGTTCTATGTTCTAATACAGACTGGGCTAGTAATAGTCTGAAGGGCAGAGAGGGAGTGGAGTTTTTGAAATGAGTTCAGGAGAATTTTCCTGAGCAATATTTTTACGACCCAATGAAGAAGGAGGCAATGCTGGATATGGTTCTGGGGAATGAGGGGGGGGGGGTCAAGGGAATCAAATTTCATACAAACATACGAACTAGGAGGAGGAGTAGGCTATTCAGCCCCTTGAGCCAGTTCCTGCCTACCCCAAATTCCCTTTGTCTCCTTTGTTTGTCAAGAATCTGTCTGCCTCTGCCTTAAAAACATTTAATGACCCTGCCTCCACTGCTCTCCGGGAAAGAGAGTTCCACACTCTCATGACCCTCTGATAGAAAAAATTTTCTCATCTCTGTCTTAAATGAGAGACCCCTTATTTTTTAAACTGTGCCCCCTAGTTTTAGTCTCTCCCACAAGGGGAAACATTCTTTCAACGTCCACCCTGTCAAGTCTCCTCAGGAACTTATATGTTTCAATAAGATCACCTCTCATCCTTCTAAACTCCAGTGAATACAGACCCAACCTGTACAACCTTTCCTCATAAGATAACCCTCTCATCCCAGGAATCAATCGAATGAACCATTCAATGCAATTGAACTGCTTCCAATGCAATTATATCCTTTCTTAAGTAAGGAGACCAAAATTGTGTACACAATACTCTAGATGTGGTCTCACCATTGGATTATACAGCTGTAGCAAAACATCTTTACTTTTATATTCCATTCCCCTTGCAATAAATGACAACATTGTATTTGCCTTCTTAATCACTTGCTGTATCTGCATAATAACTTTTTTGTATTTTGTGTATTAGGACAACCAGATCACTCTGCATTTCAGAGTTCTGCAATCTCTCTCTCTCCATTTAAATAATATGTTGCTTTTCTATTTTTCTGGCCAAAGTGGATAAGTTCACACATTCCCACATTGTACTCCATCTGCCACTCTTTGCCCAGTGGGGGAACATTTAGGGAACAATGATTATAGTCTCATAAGGTTTAGTTTAGCTATGGAAAAGGACTAGAAGCAATCTAGAGTAAAAATATTTACTTGGTGGAGGGCCATTTCAATGGGTTGAGAACGGATCTGTCCCAGGTAAATTGGAATTGAAGATTGGCAGGAAAAACTGTCACAGAGCAATGGATTGCCTTAAAGAGGAGACAGTTTGAGTACCATTGAGGTACATTCCCATGAGAGGAAAAGATAGGGAAAGCAAAGCCAGAGCTCCCTGGATGACAATAGAGTTAGAGAGTAAGATGAAGCAGATGAGGCCCATATTACAGATGTCAGGTTAATAATACGTGTGAAAACTAGGCTGAATATAGAATGTTCAGAGAGGAAGTGAAAAAGAAAATATGAGAGGTAAAGAGAGAGTATGAGAAGAGAATGGCAGTTAACATAAAATGGAATCTAAAAGTTTTCTATAGCATATAAACAGTAAAAGGCTAGTAAAAAGAGGGGTGGGCCTATTCGGGGCCAAAAGGGAGAACTACGTATGGAAGCAGAAGGCATGGCTGAGGTGTTAAATGAGGACTGGAGAATTGCAAATGTTACACCCTTGTTCAAAAACAGATGTAAGGATAAACCCAGCAACTACAGGCCAGTCAGTTAACCTCAGTGTGGGATAGCTTTTAGAAGCGATAATCCAGGATAAAATTAACAGTTATTTGGACAAGTTTGGAGTAATTAAGGAAAGCCAACATGGATTTGTCAAAGGCAAATTGTGTTTAACTAAATTGATTGAGTATATGTTCACAGACAAGTGAACATGATACACGACCAGCCTTACAAGTCAACCTATTCTCGACTCAACAACGGCAAATATTATTGCACCTCCACTTCTATGCTAAGTCAACCCAGAGGGTGATGACAACCTATGATGTCTGTTGTCCACAGAAGACTGCCTTCACAAGCCCCCTTTTCTATCATCTGGCATAAAGTCATGGATGAGCCAAAATTTATTCCAATGTAATAGCAGGAAGACAAAAGCCATTACTTTCAGCCCCAGTCAAAAACATCTGCTCCTTTGCCACTGATCCATTTCACTGCTCAGTTGCGTGCTCAGACTGAACTAAACTCCGCAATGCCTCGGCATCCTATTTGACTCAGAATTAAGATTGAAACACTATGTTCTATGCATCACCAAGATAGCTTACATTTAACATTGCAATATCACCCACCTCTAACTTTCCTCACCTCACTGTCAACAAGTTTTTGTTCATGCTTTTGCTGCCTCTTTTCCTCAATGCTCTCCCAGTCAGTCTCCTGATCTCCACCCTTCATATAATTTGTTCAAACTCGACTGCTGACATCCTGTCACACAATGGGCTAGATTTTAATCACAGAGAGATACAGCACTGAAAAAGGCCCTTCGGCCCACTGATTCTGTGCCGACCAACAGCCACCCATTTATACTAATCCTACGTTAATCCCATATTCCCTACCACATCCCCACCATTCTCCTACCACCTACCTATACTAGGGGCAATTTACAATGGCCAATTTACCTATCAACCTGCAAGTCTTTGGCTGTGGGAGGAAACCGGAGCACCCGGCAGAAACCCACGCGGTCACAGGGAGAACTTGCAAACTCCGCACAGGCAGTACCCAGAACCAAACCCAGATCGCTGGAGCTGTGAGGCTGCTATGCTAACCACTGCGCCACTGTGCCGCCCAGCCTGGTTGTCAGCCTGGTGCCCATCCTGGTTGTCAGTTTGTTCCCAGCCTGGTGTCAGGTTCCGTGGCAGGGGTGGATGGGTGGGGAGGGGTTGTGGGAAGGGCCAGAGAATTGGAGCGGTAGCGGCCGCCATGGAACCCAACGTTGGAATTGATGGACCCGATCTTCCCGGGGGCGGGGTACGCCCATGTCTGCAATTCCATCCCAGAGGCCAATTGAGGCCCTTAAGTGGCCTATTGACAGCCAATTAAGGGCATCTTCCCACCACCACTAGGATCTTACGAAGTGCTCTCCCTGTGGGCTTGGGGATATCCCTTCTGCGTGGGCAATTCGTGACCCACGGAGGACCACCCCCACCCAGAAACAACTCTACCCTCCAGGACCCCCCCTCCTCCTGGGCCTAACGCTCAAGCCCTACCCACCCTTGCCAGGGTCTTCTGGACCAGCCCCGGCGATCCTGCCTCACCTACCTCGGGTCCAGGATTCCCACGCCGGGCCTGGATTCGAGGCCTCTGCAGTACCGGCAGTGGCCACTGCTCCCGGTGGCACTGCTGATACAGGGTCAGCAGCTCTTGGGGATGGGACCCATGTCCTTATTAAGTGTTTAAAGGGATGGGGATCCCACCTCCTTCAACTTTGACAGCCAAAGACAAGAGGATTGCTCCGGGGGCCTGAAAATGTGCAGGAGGCATGGTACCCTCCCGAATATCTGGCCCAGCACTGGGACCCCGCCTCCTGTACAAAATCCAGCCCAATAGGTCTGTTTCACTGGCTTAGAATGGCTCTGTTTACCCCATGACGTTATCTTTAACATCCTTGCCCTCATTTACAAATCTCTTCATGGTCTTACTGCACTCCTGTCTCTGTGACTGGTAGATCAACTGTCACAATGACATGCTTTAAGTAAGGATGAAGTACTTTATAGTGTAATATACAGAATGGACTTTATTCATATATAACATAGGTGATCAATCTATACCATCACAGAAGTAGCTTTTCGTTTCTGTGTCTTTCAAGCTTTCCAACTAACTCTGGAAAACCATCCTCCTTTATACACCTCAGTTTGTCTACTTCAAAGGTACATTTCATAGATAAGAACTCATGATTTATCTGTTCTTGAATCCTTTCAAGAACAGTTTATTTACAGAAACAGACTTTGTTGTTTACTTCAACAATACTTTCTGCAACCAAGACTTCCTGACCTATCTGTGCTTGGATCCCTTGAGAACTAGATTTTTTGATAACTTATCATCCCAAACATCCCCTCTATGCCATAGTTAATTAATCCTTCTGCCTATGATTATTACACTAGCGACTAAAAATATACATTAATCACTCATGTTCGATGTTGTCCTAGTCACTTATTTCCTTGCACGAGCATTTTTTATAGATAATAATCAGACATTTGGAGCTGAACATAATGCATCCTTTCTTCCATGGCACCCCACAATTATTCTGTTTATCTTAGAAAGCCTGTTGCTCCCTGATAAAAGGCAGTTTAATTATTAACCTTAACTCTCCAAGATGGCCAACACTGGCCTCCTCCAGCCTGAGACCCTTCCTGTGCTATCCACTTCTCTGACTCTACCCCCGGGCCACTGACCTTTGAAAGCAGGGTTTTCAGCCGTGTTGACCCCTCTCTCTGGAACACTCTCCCTGAATCTCTATGCTTCACTATTTTTCACACCGCCTTTTAAGAACCTTGTGAAAATCCGTCTCCTCAGCAAAGCCTTTGCTCACTGCTCTTAATTCCCCAAGTCTTTTTGTTTTCTCCTGTGAAGCATTTTGGGATGTTTTATCTATATCGAAGGCTTACTCTGATCCAGATTCAAAAGTTAACAGGCAGCTGCTAATCTGAAAGCTTTCTTCAGCTCAAGTGCAGCTCAACTCAGTAGCACGAGGCTTATGAGTCTGATATTCCATTTCATATTAGAGATATTTGTTTAATTTAATAATTAAATCAAATTTGTTGAATTTTTCTGTGTAGAAGATAGCCAACTTCAGTAGATGAGGATTTATGCTGTCAGTGGTTAAAAAGGTGCTTTGTTGATCATGTTTACATGTGATATTATTTGAGCGTTTTGAATGCAAAATGCCAAATATGAGGAAACAATCAAACATTAATACCTTTAAGCTAATTTACTGGAAATAGATTGGAATTGTAAATGTTATTCAATGGACCTAGGGTATTGAATCTAGTGTTACACATGTGGTAATAGCTTATTAACCAGCATAGCTGTGACACCAAAACCAGATGTCTGTCAGGAACACAAGAGTGACATGACACTGTCAGACCATTATAGTTAAAAAGTAAAATATTTCAATCCACTGACTAGTATTAGGACTGAATTAATAGCAGTAGATATGTTGCACCAGTAATGGGCCTTGTTCTCAAATACAGGGTCTATTAATTATGAGTTCACAGTAAAAGTTACAAATTTAATTAGTTGCTCTAATGAAAATGAAAAATATCAGTGTTATTTTCCACATTCATAATACTTTTTTGCAGCATTCTATACTGGAGCCATCGACTGGTATACTGCTAAATTAGAAATGTGAATGTTGGTCACAATCTAAGACATACTTAGCTCGTGCGAAGGGTTCTGATTTTGAAGAGCTTCTGGAGGAGGCCTTAAAATAAAATTATTTGATTTCTTCAGTGATTTACTCCATCATCAAAGCTGATATAATCATATTTGATCAGCCCTGTGGAAAATGAGATGTGGGAATTGTTCCATAAGTATGCTTGGTGAAATAACTCATCTCATTAAATTGCAGTTATGTTGATTAGCTCATTTGTATAGTTGGTGGAAAGGAGACTTGATGGTGGAGTGGGTTAGCAAGCAGTTTGTGTTTCACTCCGACTTAGACTGGTGGAATGAAAGCCTTCTCTCTGCTGCTTTAAGTGTTGCAAGAGCTGGAATTCACAATAGTGCAGCAGAATGCACTGTTTTGGGACTGTGCTATAGGCACATTGTGGGGGGCTGGGGAAAGGAACATTACTTTGAATTTAGCTATGTTGTGTCTGATATAGAAGTGTTCGGAGCTGAGTGCCAGCCAAAGTGGAAAATATGTTCAATTTCTTGCAAAGATACTATTTATTCAAAATGCTTGATGCTTTCCTCACCTGATCTTTATACATATGCCCTTCTAGTCATACTTCACCTAAATAGTAATTAGGAGCAGTAACCCAGGTCACTTCTTTTACTCCCTAGCATGAAAATACTAGACACTGTTGCACACTCTAAGCCATCTTGCCTGAGATCAGAAGAAACAGTTAAAGATGCCAAACTGCACGACATCTTCAGCAAACCTGCAGACGGAGCGCAGCGCAGATACACATGGTTAAGATCAGACGGGTCTGCCCGTTCCAGGATTGACTTCCTGTTTGTGTCCCGTCACGGTCGGATCCACCGACGTCAAGCCAGTGTTCTTCTCTGACCACTGCCTCTTACTGGCCGACTGTCACTTACAGTACGACCAGCGGGTTGGCAGAGGGACGTGGAAGCTCAATGCTACACTGCTGACCCCAGAGAACGTTGAGGAGCTCAAAAGGGATTACAAAGGTTGGAGGACCGTGAAACCCCTCTTTGAGTCTCCAGTTCACTGGTGGGAAGTGATTAAGGAGAACATCAAGAGGTTCTTCATCCACAAAGGTGTTCAGAGGGCGAGAGAGAGACAGAGGGAAATGTCCCGACTCCAGAAAAGTATGCAAAATCTGCTCCGGTTGCAGTCAATGGGGGTCGAGGTCAAGGAGGACCTCCAAGAGGTGAAGAGCCAGCAGGCCTCGCTCTTTGCCAAGGAGGCCTCCAAGATCATCTTCCGGTCCAGAGTCCGCTCCATCGAGCAGGATGAGACGTGCTCGCGTTACTTCTTTCAAAAGGTACACAGAGAGAGCTCTGTTATCAGCAGCCTGAAGGAAGAAGATGGCTTGGTAACATCTTCGCAGTCCGACATACTAGGGATCAGCAAATCCTTTTATGCTGGGCTGTATGACTCGAAGCCCACAGACAGCAGAGCCTCCCAGTCCTTCCTGTCATCTATCTCAGAGATCTTAGATGACAGCAGGAGGGAGAGACTGGACAAGCCTCTAACTCTGGACGAGCTGACAAAGGCCGTCGAGTCCTTCGAGACGAGTAAAACTCCCGGAAGCGACGGCTTACCGGTCGAGCTGTATTCGGCCCTGTGGGACTGGGTCAGCCCTGACCTGCTGGAAGTATACGAGTGTATGATCCTGGCCGGCAGCATGTCAGAATCCATGAGGAAAGGCATCATCACCATCATCTACAAGCGGAAGGGGGAGAGGGCAGAAATCAGAAATTGGCGGCCCATCTCACTGCTTAATGTTGACTACAAGATTCTGTCCAAAGTCATAGCCAGTCGAGTCAAGTCTGCTCTGAAGTTGGTGATCCACCCTGACAGACCTGTACTGTACCCGGCAGGAAGATCTCTGATAGTCTCGCGCTACTCAGGGATACGATCGCCTATGTACTGGACAGGAGGGTGGACACCTGCCTCATCAGCCTGGACCAGGAGAAGGCTTTTGACAGGATATCGCACACCTACATGATGGACGTGCTTTCCAAAATGGGGTTTGGGGAGGGAATCTGCAATTGGATCCAACTGCTCTACACAAACATCAGTAGCGCAGTCTCAATCAATGGGTGGGAATCGGAAAGTTTCCCGATCAAATCTGGAGTCAGACAGGGCTGTCCTCTCTCCCCGCTCTTGTTTGTTTGCTGTATTGAACCCTTTGTTGAGTCTATTAGGAAGGATGCGAGCATAAGAGGGGTGACAATCCCAGGCAGTGGAGGCACTCAGGTTAAAACTTCCCTGTACATGGATGACGTTGCTGTCTTCTGCTCGGATCCGCTGTCCGTGCGTAGACTGATGAGCATCTGCGACCAGTTCGAACTGGCCTCGGGAGCCAAAGTTAACCACGGCAAGAGCGAGGCCATGTTCTTTGGGAACTGGGCTGACCGATCCTTTGTCCCCTTCACCGTCAGGTCAGATTACCTGAAGGTGCTGGGGATATGGTTCGGAAGGGCCGGGGCGTGCACCAAAACCTGGGAGGAGCGAGTAGCCAAGGTACAACAAAAGTTGAGCATGTGGGGGCAGCGATCTTCATTGCGGGTAAGAACCTGGTCATCAGGTGCGAGGCGCTCAAGTTGTTGCTGTACGTGGTGCAGGTCTGGCCCATACCCCACTCCTGCGCTGTGGCGGTCACCCAAGCCATTTTCCGCTTCATCTGGGGATCTAAAATGGATCGGATCCGGAGGGACACGATGTTCAAACCTCTGGATAAGGGCGGGAAAAATGTACCCAACGTGGCCCTCATCCTGATGACCACCTTCGTGTGCGGCTGCATCAAGCTGTGTGTAGACCTCCAGTACGCAAACTCCAAGTGTCACTACGTGCTGAGGTTCTATCTGTCCCTGGTGTTGCGAAGGATGGGCCTGGTCACATTGCCGCGGAACGCTCCATGCAGTTGGGCCGTGCCATACCACCTATCCTTCGTGGAGCAGTTTCTGCGGGAAAACACCTTTGACCACCGGTCCATCAGGCAGTGGTCTGCACGGAATGTCCTCAAGGCCCTACGGGAAAAGGAGATGGTGGATCCTGTCGGATGGTTCCCCGAGCAGACTGCCAAAGTCATTTGGTGGAATGCCTCATCACCAGAACTTTCAAACAAGCACCAAGACGTAGCTTGGCTGGTGGTGAGAAGGACCCTCCCCGTCAGATCGTTCATGCACACCCGAAGTCTCGCCCCCTCCGCACAATGCCCCCGTGGTGGCTGTGGTGGGGAAGAGACGGTTGCCCACCTCCTCCTGGAATGTGTCTTCGCAAAGCAGGTGTGGAAAGAGATGCAGTGGTTTTTGTCGAGGTTCATCCCAAGCAGCTCTGTAACACAGGAGTCTGTACTCTACGGGCTGTTCCCAGGGACGCACACCGAGACAAACATCAACTGCTGCTGGAGGACTATCAATTCGGTGAAAGACGCCCTTTGGCCTGCCCGAAACTTGCTGGTCTTCCAGCGCAAAGAGTTGTCCACCACCGAATGTTGCAGACTGGCACATTCCAAGGTCCAGGACTACGTGCTGAGGGACGCACAAAAGCTTGGAGCAGCCGCAGCAAAGGCTCAATGGGGAAAGACCACAGTGTAAGGTCCCCCCACCAAGCTGAACTGAGGGGCTGGATCCATGGGAAACTGTATCGGGAAAATTTTGTGTGCTGTAAATGTAAAAATGTATATGGCATGACAATGAAATGGAAGGGTTGTGAGGCAACTCATGATTGTATAGAAGGAAATTATCACCTTTGCATTGTTTGTATTTTTTGACTTGATGCTGTTTTAAACTGTTTGGGAATGCAATTTTTTCAGATTTTTATGAATAAAGTATATTTTGGAAATAAAAAAAAAATCTTGCCTGAGATCAGTCAACTTATCACAAACCAGATGTCAAACCTAGTACTTTTAAGGTCTGTTAGCTTCATATATAGAATTACATTGAATTTACAGCACAGAAACTGCCCATTCGGCCAACTGGTATTTATATTACACATGAGCCTCTGCCCACCCCTCTACACCTAATTTTATCACCATAACCTTCTATTCCTTTCTCCTTTATGTGCTTATGCAGCTTCCCCTTAAATGCATCTATGCTATTCACCTTAACTGCTCCTTGTGGTAGCAGATTCCCCATTCTAACCACTCTTTGGATAAAGAAATTACTACACCATACAGTGCACTTACCCACTGAGCCCTTGCAGGCAGCTATAAGCTCTCTTTCTGCACTAAACCATCTGAAGAGCTCAAATCCTCATCTTTTTCAAGTAAACAGGATTTGCATAAGTATTTGTTGAAGAATGGAATTGGACGAATGAATTAATGTAGGCACAGATTATCAATTATTTCGCAAAACACCATTTATGTCTCCACTCCTCTAAATCTGTGAACACAGTTTTAGATTGATAGCCTGAATGTTTTCCTCAACTAATTTGAAGCACGAGGGAAAACGTGGTGTCGTTTGTTTTTAGTAGTTTTACTTGTGATTTGTCACTGTCCCCAGAGCTTTCAATTTGAGAGAGCTCATGACAACACAAGTTGTATATTTTTTTTTTAGAGATACATTACTGAAACAGGCCCTTCGGCCCACCGAGTCTGTGCTGACCAACAACCACCCATTTATACTAACCCTACACTAACCCCATATTCTCTACCACATCCCCACCATTCTCCTACCACCTACCTACACTAGGGGCAATTTACAATGGCCAATTTACCTATCAACCTGCAAGTCTTTTGGAGGTTGCATTGGAAAGAGAAAACCTGATCAGCCAATGGCCTTTTCTCCTCCCATATTTTCTTGTATTCTAGTGTAATAGATGAAATATTTAAAACAAATTTCCCTTTTAGGCAAAGTACAAAAGTAACAGAAGATCTACAAGCTGCATGATTTAATATGGGCAGCGTATAATTCATCTGTGTCTTCCCGAAAGCTACCCACTAATCACACTGGTGATGAAGCATAGCTTTACCTGCAGCTGTATTGATTATAATTATACTGCTTTTATCAAATCATGAGTACTTTTATGTTCTGAGCTTTATTACACTGTTACTTCATGTCTGCATGCATCAAAACTCTTGCAAAAGAATATGTTGCTGAATGAGTGCTTGACTAATTAACTGAGAAAGCTAGAATAGATCTTTATCAGTTCTGAGATCTTAAAAACAAAAAGGAAAAATAGGTTAGAATGAAAATGCATTTGCACAGAACTGCATACATTTTTAAAGCATGAGCTCTCGAGAAGGACAATAGAGATTGAGGGAGGAATTTTAACCCTTAAAGTAAGGTGGGTTGAGTGCAGGTGGTAAAGTAAGAAGCTCAAACCTGACCCCACCCTGCCTCCGAAGCAGCCACTTCTGGGTTTAACGGAGGCTTGATGAGCTGCGTACCAGTAACCGGTTCACTGGAGGCGGATCTATCATTATCACAGGAACTCAATCATTATCAGAGGATTTTATTATCACAGGATTTGATTCTCACAGGGATTTGATTATTATCACAGAGAGTGAATTATTATTATCACATGCTAATGAGGCGGATTTCAACAGCGATTTGAATTTAACGCCTCCAGCAAGGGTTTCATCTGGCTCGGAAACTCATCAGTAAAACGGAGGCAAGATTGAGCAGCACTTCATGGGATGTTTAACGTCATCACCCGATATGAATGAAGCTGAGTGCTAACAGTTGCTTTTCATTCCCTTTGAACATAGGAAAACGTTTGGCAGAGATTTCTTGTGATCATAGACATATTTCAGAAGTTTGCAGGGTTTCAAACAGACATTAGAATGCCATGGATGTTTTCTACAGGACATAGGACAAGGAAAACAATCACCATCCACAGCAGCAGTGTTGTGCCATGATGGGCAATGTTCGCTCTAAGCTGCGAAATCTTGCACTGCAAAAAACAATTAAGAGGGTACGTTGGCGGTGGGATCTGCAGGTACACAACAAAGGGGGCACAACAGGAAGGTGCATAAAAGATGCACAACACAGATCTGGAAACGCAGGGTGAGAAGTGGGAGCACTTTGAGTGTTGTTCCAGATTCCATATCCCATTTCGCCATCATCTGTCTCCTGATCCAAGGCCATATCACTCTGCTGGAAAACAATTTGGTGTAGATTAGTGACATATTGTAAGGCAACAGATGAGGTATCTGTAATCCTGTTTAAGGCAGCAAACATCTCCCTCATGGTCATGAGCATGGCCTACACAGACCCATTTGAGACCCATGTTTAAAATTCTATGCAGGCAGACTCTATGTCCATGGCAGATATTCTCACAATTACCTGTTCCACCAATCCTCTACCATCAGAGTTGGACTCCTCCATCCTCTCCACTATTATGAAGTGTGTGTGGCAGATCTGTCAGTATTTTGCTAAGTTGCTGGCGCATCTCCAGCATTCTCCTTCTTATTGATGGCTCCCATTGTTCAGCATCTGTGTCCAGCTCAGCAGAGCTTGGGGAGAATTGTGTCCCCTACTGGTGTGGACTCTCTACAACTGTCCCAGTTTCTGCTTATGTGCACTTGTGGGTTGTGAATCACCAGGTAAGAACCCAAATAATTGTCTATCTGGATACACTGAAGGGCGAGTATTAGCTCTGGTGCATGGCTGTGGGTCATGTGAACCTTGAGAAGGATTGAGGTCCTGTGAGGGATTGCTGTCAAGCATGTCCATAGACTCTTGCTGTACGTGTAAAAGCCCTGGAAGTCAAAAGAAAGGGATTTGAATTAGTCCTGGCAAAGTAACACTCTTGGCAATCACCAATACTCAGATTTTTCATCATTCAGTCATTGATGGAATAAAGTCATAATGTGTGTCCAAGAGATTTTTTATTCTGCCATTAGGCATCAGCAAGATCCCAATCTACCCATTTCCAGTAGAGAGAGATGCAGATGTGGCACTTACCTTCATGACCTTCCCCTCGACATTTGTTAGCTAGACTATTTGTGGCAGCTCATCTGCAGTCCATTCCCTCGGCTTGCATTTTGTGTTCTCTTCTACAAGGGATGGAAGAATAGACCTGTGAGTGTGTGAGGATCACAATCACCTGATGGATGCAGCACATTCAGTGAGGGTGACTATGAGATAGGTGCATCACATTGCATAAGTCTTGGGGCAAGCGGTATCAGTGGAAAAGTAAATGGAGAGTGCATAGAAAGTGAAGGATGGATGAGGAGTGTTGTGATGGAGTACACTTTGCAAGACAGAGTGTGTGTGGGAGGGCTTGTATATCACAGGAACCATCACAGGTGAATCAGGAAATGTACTTACTTTTCCTGACCTGGTTAGGCTATTAAACTGCTTCTTGCATTGCATCCAAGACCAGGGAACAAAGGTCCTTCTGTTCACCTCCTCAGTCACCTCCATTCGGGCCGCGTCTATATCAAGTGGGATATAAAACGGTTGGCTGATTTGATCCTGTCAATTTCCTTCCAGGCAGTTTAGGTTAGAATTACCCTGTGTGAGAACCATGAATTCAGAATAATCAACACCTTCATCATCAGACAATTAAAATTATTGATAAGAACATCAAACTGAATTAGGGTGGCCTACTCCTGCTAATTCGTATGTTCGTATGTTCCATTATATTTTTATTCGTACCAGGTCGGGCGATTTATGTTCGGATGTTTTTAAAATTGAGAAACTCAATGTGAAGTATTTAGATCCATAGTGTAGAACATCACTAAGCCTGAAAAGAGTAAAGGAGAAGAAGTAAATCAGAAAGTAATAATTTGGTTGGCCAAGCTTGGATTTTGAAAGGCATTGTAGAAGGAAAGAATTAATTATGGAGGCAAGACATTACATAGTCTTGAGATCCTGCTCGAGTAGAAGACTCTAGGAAGAACTTTTTAGTACAGTGCAGGAAGGATGAACAGAGTGGGATAATGTAGAATGACACAGCTGCAGTTTAGGAGGAAAGTGAGAGGAACTTCAGAGGACCATAGTGGCAATAATAAAACAAAGACAAATAGTTTCAGGTGGGAAAAGAGAGAAAAGTTGGGAGTAGAGATGATATGGAAAAAAAGCGCATTAATCGAGTATTGTTTACTTCCGTAGAATGTCCCAAAGTGTTTGAAAGAAATTAATTATTTTTGAAGTAGATTTGATATTCAAGGAAAATCTTGTAACCTTAGTATTGTTTTGTAGCAAAATTATGCAGCTAATTTGTGCACAGAATTTCCCACAGATAGCAAATATGATCAATAATCAGTTAATCTATTTTGATGATGTTGTTTGAGGGAATGAATGTTAACCTGGGCACAAGGAAAACTGTCTGCTGTGCCATGGAATCTTTTGCATCCACCTGAACAGGTGTCTTTGTTCAGCATCTCAGTTGTAAGACAGCACCTCCAACAAAGCCACACTCTCACAGTACCGCACTGCAGTGTTAGTCTAGATTTTGTGCACAAGCGCTGTATTGGGGCTTGGAACCATGCCTTCGACACAAGGGCAAAAGCACAGTGGCGGCACAGTGGCGCAGTGGTTAGCACTGCAGCCTCACAGCTCCAGGGACCCGGGTTCGATTCTGGGTACTGCCTGTGTGGAGTTTGCAAGTTCTCCCTGTGTCTGCGTGGGTTTTCTCCGGCTGCTCCGGTTTCCTCCCACAAGCCAAAAGACTTGCAGGTTGATAGGTAAATTGGCCATTATAAATTGTCACTAGTATAGGTAGGTGGTAGGGAAATATAGGGACAGGTGGGGATGTTTGGTAGGAATATGGGATTAGTGTAGGATTAGTATAAATGGGTGGTTGATGGTCGGCACAGACTCGGTGGGCCGAAGGGCCTGTTTCAGTGCTGTATCTCTAATCTAATCTAATCTAATATCAACTGAGCCAAACTGACATTTGAGAGAGGATTTGCCTATTGGAAGACAAGACTTTTCTTGTTTGCTGTCCTAAAATGCACAAAGCTGTTTGGGTTTGGGTTTTATAGAGAGTTAATAGATATTGAGGGAAAACAAAGAGTTTGGCACAAATGAGATCACTTTAGTAACAGAGAAGATGTATGATTTTGTTTAAGCAATATCATAAATGTTGAACGTATATCATAATCCAAAGTGAGCTCTGTGGAGCTGAGGGTCGTGGGAGGATGTAGGTGGAGGTAGGGATGGTAGGGAGTGTAATATGAACTCCTCTTACTACTGATTGGCACATTCAATAATGTGAACTATAGGGGCGGAAATTCATATCCCTATGGAAGCTGATCACCCTCCTTGGCTGGGGATTGGGGGGCAGGCTGCTCCACGAGTTGTTTCTGGTGGAGCTTGTGAGGCACACCTTCTTGAAAAGGCTGTTAGTGTGGGCATCCCTGAGTGCACCAAAAGCGAATGAACCAGTGCTACTCTGACATCAACAGTGCAATCAATTGATGTGATACCCATTGCCCTAATTTAGACCATGCAGGACCATTGGATAAATTCTATATCACTCACTAAAGATAAGACGTTCTGCTGCAAGAGAGGCCCAGCACTCGCATTATTTAAAGAATCAGGCATCCAACTTGCAGGTAAGGTGAATTTGAAGAACTTCTGCTATTGTAAATTGCCTGCAAATACTGTGGAATGTTATTGGCGGTGTTGTGGTGAGTTCCTGAATTTGATAGGGAGTGGTGCTGCATTCTCACACAGGATTTGGTGACCTGTCCACAAACAGGCTCCAACAGGTATGGGGGCTGCAGTTGCGGTGTCTCTGGATTTGCAATATGACAAGGAGATGGAGCAGAGCCTGTGGAGAGGGAAAGCTCTGCACAGTGCCTCAGCCAAATTGCAATCGGACTTCTCCATTGCTCTTTGACAGTGACAGGAGGCTCCTGACTTACCTTCAGGAGCGGAGAGCAGTCAGACTTCTTCCAGCGCGCCAGAGGTTTGAGAAAAACGCCAACAGTGACGTCACAGGAAAGCTGCAAGGTGATTGATTGGTGAGTCACTGCTGTTAGGGAATAGCTCTAACTAGCTGGCTTAGTAACTAAGGTAAGAAAGGTCTACAGTGTTTTTTCATATATAGTAAGTAGTGTTTTTTAGGGAGTTCTGTAGTAGCGAGGACGAGGGAAGAAGGGTCCTAGACTAATTGAAATAATTTGATATTAAGATCTTCCAAAAGGTTTAATTTAAAGGGTTGAGTAATGGCAGGAGATCTCAAAACCGTGGTGTGCTCGTTTGCTCTATGTGGGAAGCCAGGAACAATTCCAGTGGCCGGGACCAGCACGTGTGCAGGAAATGTCTCCAGCTGCAGCTCCTGGAAGCCCGGGTTTCAGAGCTGGAACAGCAGCTGGAGACACTGTGGAGCATTCACGAGGTGGAGAGTATGGTGGATAGCATGTATAGAGAGGTGGTCACACTGCAGGCTCAGACTCCCCAGGCAGGAAGAGAATGGGTGACCACCAGGCAGAGCAAGAGGACTAGGCAGGCAGTGTAGGAATCTCCTGTGGCTATTCCCCTGCAAAACAGATATACTGCTTTGGATACTGTTGCGGGGAATGGCCTCTCAGGGGAAAGCAGCAGCAGCAACAGCCCAATTCGTTGCACCACTGTTGGCTCTGCTGAAAGGAGTAAAAAGTCTGGGAATACAATAGTTGTAGGGATTCAATTGTAAGGGGTATAGATAGGCGTTTCTGTGGCTGCAAAAGAGACTCCAGGATGGTATGTTGCCTCCCTGGTGCTAAGGTCAAGGATGCCTCAGAGCCGTTACAGGATATTCTGAAGGGGGAGGGTGAACTACCAGTGGTCGTGGTACACATTGGTACAAATGACTTAGGTAAAAAAAAAAGGATGAGGTCCTAAAAGCAGAATATAAGGAGTTAGGAAGTAAATTGAAAAGTAGGACCTCAAAGGTAGTGATCTCAGGATTACTACCAGTGCCACATGCTAGTTAGAGTAGAAATAGCAGGATATATCAGATGAATACGTGGCTGAAGAGATGGTGTGAGGGGGAGGGATTCTGATACCTGGGACATTGGGACCGGTTCTGGGGGAGCTGGGACCAGTACAAACTGGACAGGTGACACCTGGGCAGGACCGGGACTGATGTCCTAGGGGGAGTATTTGCTAGAGTGGTTGGGGAGGGTTTAAACTAAAATGGCAGGGGGAATGGGAACCTTTGCAAGGAGTCAGAGGAGGGGGTTCAAAGACAAGAACAAAAGATAGTAAGGGGAATAAGAAAGGTGATAGGCAGAGAAATCAAGGGCCAGAATCAAACAGGGCCACAGTGAAAAATAGTGGGAAGGGGCCAAGTAATGTTAAAAAAGACAAGCCTTAAGACTTTATGCCTTAATGCGCGGAGCATTCACAATAAAGTGGATGAATTAATCGCGCAAATAGATGTAAATGGGTATGATAAGGTCAGGATAACAGAGACATGGCTGCAGGGTGACCAGGGATGGGAAATGAACATCCAGGGGTATTCAGTACTTAGGAAGGACAGACAAAAAACAAAAGGTGGTGGAGTTGCATTGCTGGTTAAAGAGGAAATTAATGCAATAGTGAGGAAAGATATTAGCTCTGACGATGTGGAATCTGTATGGGTAGAGCTGAGAAACACTAAGGGGCAGAAAACGTTAGTGGGGGCTGTAGATAGACCCCAAAACTATAGTGGTGATGTTGCGAATGGCATTAAACAGGAAATTAGAGATGCATGCGAAAAACAATAGACCTGAGGATTGGGAGCAGTTTAGAATTCAGCAAAGTAGGACCAAGGGATTGATTAAGAAGGGGAAAATAGAGTACGAGAGCAAGCTTGCGGGGAACATAAAAACTGACTGTAAAAGTTTCTCTAGGTATGTGAAGAGAAAAAGATTGGTGAAGACAAATGTAGGTCCCTTACAGTCAGAAACAGGGGAATGCATTATGGAGAACAAAGAAATGGCTGACCAACTAAATGCACACTTTGGTTCTGTCTTCACAAAGGAGGACACAAATATCATACCAGAAATGTTGGGGAACACAGGGTTTAGTGAGAGAGAGGAACTGAAGGAAATCATTATGAGTAGAGAAATGGTGTTGGGGAAATTGATGGGATTGAAGGCTGATAAATCCCCAGGGCCTAATGGTCTGCATCCCAGAGTACTTAAGGAAGTGGACCTAGAAATAGTGGATGCATTGGTGGTCATCTTCCAAGATTCTATAGACTCTGGAACAGTTCCTACAGATTGGAGGGTAGCTAATGTAACCCCACTATTTAAAAAGAAAGGTAGAGAGAAAGCAGGGAATATAGACCAATCAGCCTGACGTTGGTAGTGGGGAAAATTCTAGAGTCCATTATCAAAGATTTTATAGCAGAGCATATGGAGAACAGTGGTAGAATCGGACAGAGTCAGCATGGATTTATGAAAGGGAAATCATACTTGACAAATTTACTAGAGTTCTTCGAGGCTGTAACTAGTAAAGTTGATGAGGGGGAGCCAGTGGATGTGGTTTGTTTGGACTTTCAGAAGGCTTTCGGCAAAGTCCCACATAAGAGATTAGCGTGTAAAATTAAAGCGCATGGGATTGTGGGTGGTGCATTGCAATGGATAGAAATTTGGTTGGCAGACAGGAAACAAAGAGTAGGGATAAATGGATCCTTTTCCAAATGGCAGGCAGTGACTAGTGGGGTGCCGCAGGGACTGGTGCTAGGGCCCCAGCTATTCACAATATATATTAATGATTTAGATGAGGGAACTAAATGTAATATCTCCACATTTGCAGATGACACAAAACTGGGTGGGAGGGTGAGTTGTGGGGAGGATGCAGAGAGGCTTCAGGGTGATTTGGACAAGTTGAGTGAGTGGGCTAATGCATGACAGATGCAGTATAATGTGGATAAATGTGAGGTTTTCCACATTGGTAGCAAAAACAGGAAGGCAGAGTATTATCTGAACGGCTATAAACTGAGAGAGGGGAATATGCAAAGAGACCTGGGTGTTCTCGTACACCAGTCGCTGACGGTAAGCATGCAGGTCCAACAGGCGATAAAAAAAGCCAATGGTATGTTGGCCTTCATAGCGAGAGGATTCGAGTACAGGAGCCGGGATGTCTTGCTGCAATTGTACAGGGCCTTGGTAAGGCTGCACCTGGAATATTGTGTGCAGTTTTGGTCTACTTATCTGAGGAAGGATGTTCTTTCCATAGAGGGAGTACAGCGAAGGTTTACCAGACTGATTCCTGGGATGGTGGGACTGATGTATAAGGAGAGATTGAGTCAGTTAGGATTATATTTGCTGGAGTTCAGAAGAGTGAGGGGGGATCTCATAGAAACCTATAAAATTCTAACAGGACTTGATAGGGTCAATGCAGGAAGGATGTTCCCGATGGTGGGGGAGTCCAGAACCAGGGGTCATAGTCTAAGGATACGGGATAAACCGTTCAGGACTGAGATGAGGAGAAATGTCTTCACCCAGAGAGTGGTGAATCTGTGGAATTTGTTACCACAGAAAGCAGTTGAGGCCAAAACATTGTATGTTTTCAAGAAGGAGTTAGATATATCTCTTGGGTTTAAAGGGATCAAAGGCTATGGGGCGAAAGCGGGAACAGGTTACTAAGTTGAATGATCAGCCATGATCATAATGAATGGCAGAGCAGGCTCGAAGGGCCGAATGGCCTACTCCTGCTCCTATTTTCTATGTTTCTGTGTAAGGCAGGTCAGCCAATGGACCTAGCATCTCAATGTGCATGCCCATCAGTGTGCTCCTGCATGCCACCTCATCAAAGTCCTCTTCTGAGCCCCTATATCAGAACTTGTCTGCAACCTCATCCTCTGCTCAGCCGGTAAATTAAACATCCTTTACCCGGCCTGGCTGCAGTCCACTCATGCCTGGTGACTCAGCCCGTGCCGATCCCAAGTTTGTTCTAGCCTCCAGTATCTGAGCTGGTGGCTGCATGTGTCAGATCAGGTGGCAGGTGTGTCTTCATCAGTGCTGTACTGTTGCTCTCTCCCCTTCTTCTGGGTGTGCTGTGACTTCTTGGATGTCTGAAAGCTGAAAATCAAAAAGGGAAGAGTGTGGGGAGAGAAGGGGGGAGGGGGTGAAAATAGGTCGCATCATCTGCAGCTTGCTCATCGTACCAAATAATACAGTCATTCTCAATATACTCAGCGATGATGGATGCCATGAACTCTGTTGCAGTCAGCCTCGTGATGCGCAGAGCCATCTCCATTTTAGGGCTGAGGAGATGCAGATGTCCTTTCCCCCAATCAGTTCTGCTATGCTCCCTTCTATCGTATTTCACCTTGCCGTGCAAGAGAGGGGAGGAATGTCAATGAGTGCGTTGAACTGTGTTGAGTGATGCGTCTGCCATAGATGAATAACTGGAGGGATGTGGAGGCAGCGAGAGATGTGTGGAAGACTGGCAGCATTGGTAGGTGTGTGAGGGTGAGGTGGAGTGTCTGGATGCCAGGCCAAAGTCCTGAGTGCCGGGTCTGTTGCTGGGTGAGTGATGGGTGTTTGGTATATTGAGTAGTGTGAGAGGCTGGTGTTGTGATTGGTCAGAGATGCCATGCAAAGAAGCATTCACTAACCTTGACCACCCACATGGCATCATTAGACTTCTTGTGGCACTAGTCTCAGGTCCTCGTGTCTAGATGTCAGGAATTGATCTCCTTAGCCATCTGGTCCCAATCCCTTCTGAGGGTGGTCCTTGATGGCCTCCTGTAGCACCATGGCATCTCTCCTCCTGTCCATCACTACCACTATGGCTTCCATTGCTGCATCAATTACCCTGGAGCCTTCTCTCTGCCCTGGTGTTCTATTTTCCTTGTTTAGAATTGCAGCAATAGTATTTAGCAGCGGCCTTCTGTAATTTAGTGCAGCTTCCCTTTAAAGGGACAGAATGCCTTTAAGAACAGAAGGCTGGCTGCACCACGTGCTATCAGTACCATGCTGCTAGGCTCCCTGCTGAACAGAGAGGCAGCCAGCAGTGCAGGAGTTTCTTTGCCCAATGCTATTATCAGATTAGTGAGGTGGCAGCACCAAATTTACATGCTGCCTACCTCCACCAGAACTGACTTGGGCAGGTCATGAATCATAACTCCTGCACTGAAAAAAAAACTATTTTCATTACTTTCTACTTCCTTGTAGATTCAACATATGTAGATTTACAATAATCATCTGTGGGCATATAATAGTGCATAATATTACATTATATTTCAACAAGATCAACTATGCTAGTTGGAACGTATGAATGAGTGCAAGAAAAGTTCATCTACAATTTGCATGCTTGTAGACTCTCCCTAATGTAGTTAATCCCTAGAAAGAGATTAAAAACTATAGGAAAAGCTTATGAAATGGGTAACTTTGTGAAATTTTTGACTGTTTGACGGTATTTGAGTATTTACTATGTGTGACGAAAACCACACCGACCAAAATGAGACATATATAGAACATTATTTTTGACCTGTTACTGAACTTGAAATAACTTGTTTAAAAAGACCACAACAGTGGCTGAAAACATGGCTGCACATCTGCATTCTAAAAGACAGTTGCCTGAAGAAGACAATGGGAGTGCCTCCCTGATTCAATTAGCCAGATGGATTTTGCTCAAGAGACATTGAATGCATGAGAGCCAGCAATCCACCCACCCCCCTCACTCTCCACGGAGAGTGTCTGCTAAGCTTGAAGGAATTCACAAAATCTTGCAGGTGAGGCTGTTCTAAATAAGGAGCTAGTTACATGACTAACCTGCTGGCAACCTGGGGGTTGTTTAAATTGTGCCACACAGAAAGGAACCGACTGCAATTTGAAGCCAAAAGAGAAGGAAGGTCTCTCCCTATCTCTTTCTCTCTCTCAAGAAAAGTTCCAGGGACCCACGGAAGTAACTTAAGCCTCAAGACAGAAGACCAGCAAAACAAGTTTGAAAGTGTGCACTGGGCCCCATCGAGAACTGTGAGACTTAACTTCAATCAAAGACTTTACATCCAATCCAAAACGAGTAACTGAATTCCAGCTATTACTTCAAACCTTTCCCTTTCTTTCTCCTCCTCTGTCTCTATTTGCATGTATGTTTATCATGTATGCATGCTGGTGTGGTCGCATCGTGTATTTTTAGTAGTTTTAACTGAATTAGAGTTTTAAGGTTAATAAACTTACACCTTTCTTGTTTAAATCTGAGAAAACCTGTATGGTTGATTCCTTTGCCATTACAATTAGAGAACAGTGAACAAGAACTCACTGAGAGGGAAGCTAAAAACACTGTGTTTTAAAAGTTAAACCCTGTTATGGCCAAACCAGGAAGAGGCTGAGAGGGGAGCCCGAGGCCCCTGCCTCACCTGGTCGTAACATATGGAACATCAATCTAAGATTATAATTGCAACAATGTTGTAATGACATATATTAATGATTTCCTTAAACACAAACTGAAGCTTAATCTAAGAAACTAAATACACTTTTAGTAATAATTTATGATGTTTCTCACTGCTTGAGGCTGTGTAAATAGGATACTCAAACAAATTGAAAATGTGAGATTGTTCATCAAAAGTCTATAAATATCAGATCCTATTGAATACTCTGTGGGCTGGAAATAAAGTTTAACATTTGCTTAAGACCCACTATTCTGAATTCTGCTACAGAGAAACTTAAGGGTGGGGAGAGGAAAAAGGAAGATTACGAGGGGAATACAGCACAGATGAGGGAGGGAAGAGGAGGTGGGAAAAGGGAATGGAGGAGAAGGCAGGGAGAAAAGGTTTGATGGGGAGGGGAGAGGGAAGTGGAGAGGGAGGGAGAGTGGAGATGAAGAGCAGAAGATTAGGATGAAGTGATGGGGATGGAAGAGAAGTAGGGAATGGAGCTGTAAAGTAGGAGGACAGGGCAAATAGGAGAGTTATCTCAGGTTGGAGAGTTTTAAGTTAAAGTGTTTACCAGGGCACTAGTGATGATCATTTGGATTGAACCCTGAAATATGTTTATTTTATCTTTGACTTTTCTTCTTTTTCACTCTATTTCCTCTCATCCTACGCTTTTTTTCATTCTTCGCCATGTCTTTTTTTTCTCTTTTCCCCTTGATCACATGAAATTAGTAGTAAAGCAGTTCAGATTTTTATCTGAGTGGGGAGGAATGAAATCTTCCCTGCTGTAATGATCTATAATTCGGCTGGGAGTGAAGGCAATGGTCCCTCGGTACTGGGACCCTAAATTCTGCGGAGAGAGCTGGAACAAAGTGTTATGATGTTGCAAGGCTTCTGTTGCCTCCTGGATGTGAGGAAAAGTTTCTCTTTGCCATTTCGAGATTTCTTAACCATGAGGAAGTGTGGGTTCTAGCTTCTAATATGGCTGGTTCAACAGGAGAAGCTCAGAAATCACTTGGCTGGCAAGCGACTGGATTCTGGGACTGGAAAGGGTTTCATATAGAGGGTTTTGTTTGAACAAAGGAAATAGGAGTGGCAGTAGGCCATTCGGCCCCTCGAGCCTGCTTCACCATTCAACTAGATCATGGCTGATCTTCTACCTCAACACCATTTTCCTGCACTATCCCCAGATCCCTTGATATCTTTCATATCCAGAAATTTATCAATCTCTGTCTTGAATATTCTCAATGACTGAGCCTTCACAGTCCTCTGGGGTAGAGAATTCCAAAGATTCACCACCCTCTGAGTGACGAAATTCCTCCTCATCTCAGTCCTAAATGGCCTACCCTTATTCTGAGACTATATCCCCTGGTTCTAGATGCCCCAGCCAGGGGGCATCTACCCTATCAAGCCCTGTAAGAATTTTGTATACTTCAATGAGATCACCTCTCATTCTTCTAATATATGCCAATTTCCTCAATCTCTCCTTATAAGACAATCCCATCATCCCAGGGATCAGTCTGGTGAACCTTTGTTGCATTCCCTATGTTCTTTAGGTTAGGAGACCAAAACTCAGCACAATACTCCAGGTGTGGTCTCAACACACCTCTATACAATTGCAGCAAGGCTTCTTTACTCCTGTACTCAAATCCTCTTGGAATAAAGGTCAACCTACCATTTGTCTTCCCAATTGCTTGCTGCACCTGCATGTTAACTTTCAGTGACTTATGAACAAGGACACCCAAGTCCCTTTGGATAGCAACACTTCCTAATCTCTTACCATTTAAGAAATACTCTGAATTTCTGTTTTTCCTACCAAAGTGGATAACTTTATATTTTTCCACATTATATTCCATCTTCCACATTCTTACCCACTCACTTAGCCTGTCTAAATCTCCTTGAAGCCTCTTTGCACCCTCCTCATAACTCAAATTCCCAACTAGTTTTGTGTCATCAGCAAACTTGGAAAAATTACATTTGGTTCCCATATCCAAATCATTGTAATAGATTGTGAATAGCTTGGGCCCAAGCACTGATCCTTGCAGTACCTGACTAGTCACAGCTTGCCAACTTGAGAATGACCCATCTTTTCCAACTCTCTGTTTTCTGTCTGTTAACCAATTCTCAATCCATGCCAGTATAGTACCCCCAATCCCAAGTGCTCTAATTTTGCTTACTAACTTCCTGTGTGGGACCTTATTGAAAGCCTTCTGAAAATCCAAATACACCACATCCATTGGTTCCCCATATCTATTAGTTACATCCTCAAAAATATCCAACAGGTTTGTCAAATATGATTTCCCTTTGTCACAAAAGGTTTTATTTTTGTACTAAAATCTTGGAATTCTATGTGTTTCAAACAAAAAGGATTTTGCTCAGTGAAGGACCTGCAAAAATAATTGGTATTCCAGCAATGTTTTGAAAGGAAGTTCAGAACAAAGAATTGAACTTTATGGGTGTTTTGAAAGGAAGTTAAACGTGTAAAAGGACAGGAAGGTCAGCAGTTTCAAGGAAATCACAGGGGTTTGATCTTTCTTCAGAGCAGCTTGAGTGACAAGGGGTAGACACTGTTCTGGACATGTGACCATGCTCAGGAAGGTGCTTTTTCACTTTGGAGCCTTTAAAAGCCGGTGAATTGACAAAGAGCAGGTATTTTGAAATCGTTGCTTGACCTGCCTGGAGCCAGAGAGAAAAGACCCAGAAAATGTAGCCTCTCTCTGTAAAGGAGACTCGCATATCTTGAAAAAGAATTCTGCATTTGAAAGGTAGCAGGTTCCTGTTGACCCCAGTCTCTGAAGAATTTCTGCATCCAGTGCGATTCCTGTTGCCTCCTGTGTTCTAAGAAAATCCTATGTGCATGAGGGTTAAGGGAATAAGGGTTTTTTTCATGTATAGATTTATTTCATTAGTAGTTAAGATCTATGATTTCTTTTCTAATAAATAATTAATGTTGTTGTTGTTTAAAGAAACCTGGTTTGGTGTGCTTTATTCTGGGGGAAAAGTACAGTGTTTAATTTGGCTAGACTTCGGTAGGTGGGAAACTATATTTGATATGCTATGGCCTGTGGAGTAGTGGGACTGAATTAACAGTGCATTACTCCCGCCTTGCTCGTAACACCTTTCATAAATCCATGTTGACTCTGCCCAATCCTACCATTATTTTTAAGTGTTCAGTTATCACATCCTTTATAATAGATTCCAGCATTTTCCCTACTGCTGATGCCGGGCCAACAGGTCTGTAGTTCCTCGTTTTCCCTCTCCCTCCTTTCTTAAATAGCGGGGTTACATTTGCTGCCTTCCAATCTGTAGGAACCGTTCCAGAATCTATAGAATTTTGGAAGATAACCGCCAACACATCCACTATCTCTACAGCCACCTCTTTCAACACTCTGGGATTTAGTTTAGAGATACTTAGTTTAGAGATACAGCACTGAAACAGGCCCTTCGGCCCACCGAGTCTGTGCCGGCCATCAACCACCCATTTTATACTAATCCTACACTAATCCCATATTCCTACCAAACATCCCCACCTGTCCCTATATTTCCCTACCACCTACCTATACTAGGGGCAATTTATAATGGCCAATTTACCTACCAACCTGCAAGTCTTTTGGCTTGTGGGAGGAAACCGGAGCACCCGGAGAAAACCCACGCAGACACAGGGAGAACTTGCAAACTCCACACAGGCAGGACCCAGAATTGAATCCGGGTCGCTGGAGCTGTGAGGCTGCAGTGCTAACCAGTGCGCCGCTGTGCCACCCTGATGTTGATCATCAGGTCATTTATCAAATTTCAGTCCCATTAATTTCTCCAGCACTACTTTTTACTAATACTAATTTCTTTCCATTCCTCATGCTCACTAGTCCTTTGGTTCTCTAGTATTCTTGGGAGGTTTTTTGTATCTTCCTACATGAAGACAGAAGCAAAGCATTTGTTTACTTTCTCTGCCATTTCCTTATTCCCCATTATAAATTCTCCTGTGTCTGCCTGTAGTGGGCTCACATTTGTCTTTGCTAATCTTTTCCTTTTTCCATTCACAATATAAGCTTTTACAGTCTGTTTTTATGTTTCTTACTAGTTTATTTTCATATTCTATTTTCCCTTCCTTTATCAGTTTTTTTAGCCCTCCTCTGCTGAATTCTAAAATGTTCCCAATCCTCAGGCCTATTACTTTTTTTGGCAACTTTATAAGCCTTTTCCTTTGATCGAATACAATCTTTAACTTCTCTTGTTATCCATGGTTGGATCACATTTCCTGCTGTTTTTTTTGCCTCAGAGGAATGTAAATTTGTTGTAAAGTATATATTAATTCTTTCAATGCTAACCATTGCCTATCTACTGCCATACCTTTTAATTTAGTTTCCAATCTACCACAGCCAATTTGCCCCTCATACCTTTGTAGTTTCCTTTGTTTAGATTTAAGACCCAAGTTTCAGATTGAACTACATCACTTTCAAATTCTATCATATTATGGTCACTATTTCCTTTACAACGAGATTATTAATTAGCCCTTTCTTGTTGCACAATACTAGATCTAAAATAGCCTGTTCTCTAGCTGGTTCCTCAGCATAATTTTTGAGAAAACTATCTCGTATAAATTTCAGGAATTCTTCCTTCACAGCATTAGTGCTAATTAGGTTTACCCAGTCTATGGCTGGGATTATATCCTAGGCGGACAGGAGCCATCCACTGACTGAAAAGTCGGTGGCGAACATGCTTCTGCCTGGCCTGGGGATCCGACCCATACTTTGCTGGTTCTTGGGCTTTAATTATTCTGAGGCGGAACTTCCACCCACTTGAGGTAGGAAGTCCTGCCTAATAGACCTGCCGGCCAATCAGCGGGCTGGCAGTTCTCTGTCCCAACAGCACCACCGGGAACAGTAGCCATTGCTGGGACTGTACCTAGCATCACAAAGCAGTTGTCGGGGAACCCCGGTACGCAGGTAAGCTTTTATTGCCTTGTCGGGGTGTTCGGTTGGGCCCCTTCGAGGCTAGGGTGGTCGAATGGGGGGAAATGGGGGCGTGTTGGGCGTTTGGGGTGGTTGGGGCACGGGGACGGCCCTCCATTGGGCACAGGGTGCCTGATCATGAGCCTGCTTTTGCCAGGCGGCTTTTCTCGGGTCTAGGAATCCTACTTGTCACACGCAAAATCCACGTGGAGATGGGCAAAGGCCCTTAAGTGGGCATTAACTGGCCACTTAAGGGCCTTGATTGGCCTGGGGCAGGCGGGCCATTTTTCGCCGCCACCGCCCTGCGTAAAGTGGCATCAGAGGCAGGACCGGGTCAGGAAGGGCCCCCGGAGCCTCCTGCTCCATTTTACACCACCCCCCGCCACCATCCCGCTCTTTGGAGGGGGATGTAAAATTCAGCCCTATATGGAGGTTGAAGTCCCCTATGATTACTATATTACCCTTGCTACACGCACCTCTAATTTCCTGATTGATACCATGCTCTATATTACTATTACTCTTTGGTGGCCTATAAACAACTCCTACCAATGTTTGCTGCACCTTGCTGTTTCTTAGCTCCACCCAAACTCATTCTATATCTTGATCTTCCAATCTAAGATCCTCTCTCACTAATGTACTGACCTCATCTTTTATTAACAGCACTATCCCTATCCTTCCTAAATGTTGTATACCCTTGGACATTCAGTTCCCAGCCTTGGTCACCCTGTAGCCATGACTCCATAATGGCAATTTGATTATACCTGTTTACTTCTATTTGTGCCGTCATTTCATTTCATTCACTTGTTGTGAATGCTGTGTGTGTTCAGATAGTGTGCCTTTAATTCTGTCTTTTTTCTTATTTTCACAACTTCCAGCCTTATCTGCTGGTGAACTCTTAAGTATGTATGCTCTGTCCCTTCCTGCCACACTCAGATTATCAATTCCCTTATTGTTACCTTACTCTCTTGCCTTGTCTTCTCTCTTTAATTTATGACATCTTCCATCACAGGTATTTTTTTATGATCGGGGGAGATCATAGTGCTGGGATGTGCTTACTGGAGTTGGGACTGAAGGTTCACAGTTCTAAAAAAAAGCTCACCACGGTGCTCAGGTGAATTCTTGGCACTAGTTTTAGTTGCAGAATAGCATTCCAATGAGGGATTTTCCAATATTCCAGGAGGATTTACCAATTAGCAACTAAATTAAATTTGAAATGTACTGGTACAATCACTCCTGCAGTGTGTGTTGCCTAGACTAGAGGAATGTGTGACACACAAGACGTGGCACCATTAATATTGAAAACTTCTATCATGGTGCCGCCTACATATGTTACTGATACTACAGATAGTTTAATAGGTTTACTATAGAGACAAAGTGACCATGATAAGTTACAATGAAACACATGCTCCATAAACTGAACTTAAGTATATTGAAAAATACTATTAGTTATGCTGACAGATTGTTTTTAATTCTTCATTGTTTTGATAGATTGGAGCTGAAGCTATTATGGGTATCTGACGTTTTCTCAGGCACATACTCCTCCTTGTCAGTCGGTCGTAAACTAATCTTCAATTCTACTTTCACTGTGCCTGTGAATATAATGAAACCATGACATGTCCAAGGTAATGTCACAGCACCTTTCTCTCAGCTTCTCTGTTTCTTTTCAATTGTTTTGTTCAAGAAAACATTTATCAATATTCCACTCTCCATTCTGTATTCACTGTGCCTACCTATATGGTGATATCTGCGCCATTACAAATAATGATACAGAATATCCCAATTCCAACGATTGGATAATGAGCAATGGGGTATAGCTCATTATTTCACAGCAGAAAGACAAAAATAAGGCACCTTCAATTTATAATAAGAACAGATTAAACTTTATGGGCAACTTTGGGCAATTGTGAATGAATAATATTGTTTGTTACACTTGCAATGTAATTTTCGCAATTGGGAATTGAGAAGGTAGGGAAGGAGGTTTTTCAAGTCTACCAACTTGCAAAGATGCTTGTGTCTCACAAATAAATCGTGAGTTGGCCTTGTACAGTATTTTGTCTGATGTCAATTTTCAGCAAAGTTGCAGCGGGGGTTTGCAAAGTTTTATGTTTTAGGACAGAACTATGCAAGTTCCCCTCTTGTAAAAACCCATGTGATCTCAAAGTTTATAATCATCTTCTAATAGCAACACTGATGATAATGGCTGACATAAAAAAGTACATTTTGGGAGAAAATTATTTTAAAATATTTAATATTTTGCACAGGTGCACAGATAAATAAGCCATACTACACCCCAACAACTGGTATCGAACAGCATATCTAATACGTGATTCCTCAATTAGAAAGCACTTACTGAACAATCCCAAGTGTGCTAAGAATTACACTAACAACCAATTTAAGTCAGGCTTGCAATGTAGCTCATTTATGCTTGCTAGAAGCTACATATATTGTTATGACTGAGGTGGGAGGGGTGCACTGTCTTTTCTAGTTCCACTTCTCCACAGGTCACAAAATATATTTAAATGTATACCCCAGATACCGATGTGATCAATCATATACTCTACTCTTTATCCTAGAATAAAATATGTCAACCAGGTTTCTTTAATAAACATCAAAATAATCAGTTTATTATCAAACAACACTTATCCAATAATGAAGCAAAGTATTAACACACAGATTGAAATATGAAAATTCCCTTTTTAAATTCCCCACACACTCATACACACACATTAAAAAAAATACAGAAATTCTCTCTGCAGAGGTCTGTTACAAAAAAAGACAAAAAAAGAATACTTTGGCCAAATACTTGCTAATTCTAGAAGAAAAAAGAGAAGATATGGAAGGAAGTCAGTTGTTCCTTTTGATCTGGCATCTGGGTATACGGAGATGAGTCACTGGGATCTTTTCTAAAGCAGTTCTTTTCAGGTGGCATTGATTGTTAATCTGACAGGTCTTTCCAGCTTCTCAGGAGAGATGCAGCACCAGGGATTATATCTCTCCCACACTGGATCTTTGCAGGGTTTCTTCAAAGAGGTAGAGAAAGAGCTGAGCTAGGTGGTTTACTTTTCCTTGGCAGGCAAAACACCAACTCTCTTCAAAATAGTTCACACCCCAACAGAACTGAAAACAATTTCTTCCCTAAATGGAAAGTCAACCTCCTGACCTCCATAAACCTTTACATATGGCTTCTCTGTAAACATCTTCCCCAGGTCACCAAGGTTTCTGTTTTTTATTGCGTTTAAAGCACATGATTTCCAGCACAGCTTGTTTTCAAACAACATATCAAGTGTCCTTTCTGCGAACTTGGTAAAAAAAACACATCCATGGAATCTTTTCAGTTTTAACACAAGTCCTCAAAAAAATTAAAAATGGAAGCACTTCCGTAACAATATTCATATATAGGGACTTGCCCTCTGCAGGCAAAATGAACATGTCTAGGATTTGTGCTCTTTTTGAATTAAACAAAAGTGTGGGGGAACAATACTTCCCTAGTGCATTCTGCATGGCAACGCCTTGACCACTCAGAGTTGACTTGCCAACTAATCAGCACCCTTTCTCATGCAGTATAAATCGTTACTTCCTTTGAAATGTGGCATTCTTTCCTGATCAGTGCAAGATGAAAAGCTTCAACAGCATGTCTCTTTTTTTAACAATACTCAAGTTCTGTACTACCAAGCAATTATTTAAAATAATATACTTGTGCCAATTCTAACAGTGGTGTGTTATCATGGAAAATGCAACAAAGATAGGAGTACTCTTTCCTTTGATATTTATATCAAAGAAAAAAGTAACGATGAGCCATTTAAATGAATTTTGTGGTGCATAAAATGAGAAATGAGAGATGTCATTGCAGGAGAATGAGAAATGTTCTAGCTTTATGCACTGACTAACAGCATCAAAGTGGTGGTCTAAATAGATTGTAAGTGCTAAGAACGTAAGAAAGTTAATCTTGAATATGCTGTGGAAAGCAACTCTTAAGACATAGTGCACTCCAAGTGACAGTGAAAAATGTCAAACTTGATCTCTAGAATAAAATGTTAATTATCTTATTTCCCACTGGAGAAAAGCTAAGGAGTAGGGCGATAACCATAAATAATCTGCTAAACAGGATCCATAGATTGATCAGAAGTCTGCATTGTTAACTTGGATTAAGGTGCCAATTAAAATTCTATTGCCTGTGACTTTGTAATGTCTGAACTGTACTCCTATGCCTTCCACATTTTGAGAAAGGTAGCAGGGGAAGGAAACTATCATATTCGCTATCCAGATAAGCAACTGACACCAAAGCTTCACGGGAGAAACTTCAGCTTGTAAATGTAAATATCAAACACAAATGTTCCAGTTGTAGTATGATCTTTGGAACTAACTAGTCCCTTTCTCTCATCATGATCACTGCCTAAAAAAGTATTATCAGAATTTCAGCTTATCTAATATGTCTGTGCCAAGTGTCAGCTGTGCTGAGTTGTACCACTCTTGCCTCTGTGGTTGTGGGTTCAAGGCTGATATTCAAGTGCAGTACTGAGGGAGTGCTGTACTGTTAGAAGTACCGTCTTTCAGCTGAGATATTAAACTGACCCCCTGTCTCTTCCCTCAGGTGGATGTAAAAGATATCATGGTATTATTTGAAGAAGAGGAAAGGAATTCTCCTGGTATCTTGGACAACATTTATCCCTCAACAAGCACTATTGAAACAGTTTAATTGGTCATTTATCTGACTACTGTTTGTGGGAACTTGCTGTGCACAAATTGGTTGATACATTTCCCTACATTACAACAATGACTATACTCCAGAAGTGCCTGCAAAGTACTTTGGGATGTCCTAAGGTGGTGAAAGTCATTTTTTGAGTCATAGAGTCATTTGCGTCACAGAAGGAGGCCATTTTCCCCATCGAGTCCATGTCGGCTCTCTGCGGAGCAATCCAGTGAGTCTCACTCCCCTGCTCAATCCCCTTCGCCCTGCAAGTTTATTTCCTTTAAGTGCCCATCCAATTTCCTTTTGAAATTATTGATCATCTTCACTTCCACCACCCTCATGGGCGGTGAGTTCCAGGTCGTTACTGCTCACTGTGTGAAAAATTTCTTCCTCACATTCCCCCTGCATCTCTTACCCAAAACCTTTAATCTGTGCCCCCTAGTCCTTACACCATGAATTAATGGGAAAAGTTTTTCCTTGTCTAACTTATCTAAGTTTGTCATAATCTTATCTATCTCTATCAAATCTCCCCTCAATCTCCATTACTCCAAGGAGAACAACGCCAGCTTTTCGAACCTAACCTTGTAACTAAAATCCTCCATCCCTGCAACCTTTCTGATAAATGTCCTCTGCATCCACTCAAGGACCCTCACATCTTTCCTAAGGTGTGGTGACCTGAACTGGACACAATACTCTAGTTGGGGCCTAACCAGAGCTTCATAAAAGTTCAGCATAACTTCCCTGCTTTTTTACTCAATGCCTCAATTTATGAAACCCAAGATCCCATATACTTTGCTAACCACTCTCTCAATTTGTTCTGCCACCTTCAAAGATTTATGCACATGCACCCCGAGGTCCCTCTGTTTGTGCAACTCGTCAGAACTGTGCTATTAATTCTATATTGCCTCTCCCTATCCCTTTTGCCAAAATGCATCACCACAGACTTGTCAGTATTAAATTCCATCTGCCACTTGTCTGCCCATTCTGCTAGTTTATCCATGTCCTGTTGCATGCGATTTGTAGCATCCTCACTGTTTGCCATACCTCCAAGTTCAGTATCTTTGGCATGAATGCAATTTCTTTCTTTCTTTAGGTTATTGTACGATTAGTGCTGAATTATGATAGGGGCTTGCTGGATCCAAAGTTGAAACTGTCCAAACAGATTTTATTTAGAACCCTTATAGTTATCAGAGTAGATTCTTTTATTCCACCTTTCTTTTTGGTGAAAATGTTTAACTGAGTAGTCTGCTTGTTCAGGTGCTTTTTATTTGTTGCTCACAATGTGATCTCGTCTACATTTGAGAAATCAAATGCAAATTGGGTGACCACCTTGCAGGGCACCTCCATTCAGTCCACAAGCCTGACCCTGCTCATCTGGTCACTTGTCATTTTACTTCTTCATCCCATTCCCAGTCTGACCTCTCTGTCCATGATAATCTATGCTGTTCCAATGAAGTTCAACATAAGTTCTAGTAACAATCTTATCTTTCAATTCGGCACTTCACAACCTTCCAGCTTCAACATTAAATTCAATGAATTTAAATCATAATCATCACTTCCATTTTCTCAGATAACAGGTGCTGGTAATGCTTCTTCTTTCACCATTCACACCTCCTGTGAACCCATCTTTGTTTCATTACCACTCTCTTTTGCCATACACCATCATCCTTTTTGTCATTGAATTATTCCTGCCCTCTATGCTATTACTTTTTGTTTTTTTCTCCCTGCCTTCCCCTTTCCTTGCCTCTGAACTGGCTGATAAACTGTGAAATCACTAACTTCTTCCAGTTCTGATGGAAGGTGATCAACCTGAAGTGCTAACTCTGTTTCTATTTCCACAGATGCTGCCTGATCTGCTGACTATTTCCAGAATTTACTGTTTTTATTACAGCAGAAGATGAAATGGTGCTGTTCAAAGAAGAGCAGGATGTTCTCTGGTCTCCTGACCAATGTCCTCAGCCAATGCCATCAAACAAACCAGGTTAACTTGTCATTAATTGTTATGTGCCGGGAGGAACGAGTAAAGCAAGACAGATACCAAGATGGCCAGATCATATGTTTAATGACATCATCACATACTGGGCATGCTCATAATATAGGAATACATTATACTACTTCTCACTTTAGAAGAAAAAAAATATTTACAGGTACACTACTAAACAACTTCAAAAACAAACCTTTGAGAATATGCACACTTGACAAAATAACAACTGACTCTTTTTCTTTAAACGATACCTATAAATCAAGTTTAACAACTGGTTTACAAAGTCGTGCTGATCTTCTCACAGGTTTTGGTGTAAAGTTAGGTTTTGGACTGTCTGGTTTCAGTTCAGGTTTCTTTTTCTGAAGCTGGTACTTCAGACATCAAGGTCTGAACTGGTTTACACTCTAGCAAAATCCTGCTATGAACTAGGTCATGCTCAAGTTTTGGTTCCTCCCTCGCTGGTATCATGTGATCTACATGGACATTTTGAAATGGTCAGGTTGACCATGACCATGGTTGTAAAGGAACTTTTGGCGGTTTATTCCTGCAGTCTTGAGAAATGGCACATTTGCTAACTAATGATTCAGGATCACTGTGGCCAATAAATAGAACTTCCAGCTATGGATTTCATGCTAACTATACCTGTGTGTTCAACATGAAGCTCTGCCAGAATATTGTCTCTTAATGAACAAGGTACCACCACTCTGTGACCCCACTTAATGCAGCCATGTTCACTTGACAACTCTTTGCTATGATTGTGGAATGGTTTCAGTTCCTCATCTGTACACAGTCAAACTCTGTCCAACCATTCAAAGTCTGTTCATAGACTTTTCAAAACTAGGTCTTTCTGGGTTTCAGCTGCAATTTCAGTTGCAGTGATTGGAAAGTTCTCATCCACAACTATTGTGAAGATTGCACTTTCACAGTCTACTGTTGAGTCTTCATGCAGCAAACACAACAATGCATCAGCTATAGCATTCTCCTTTGAACTACAATATTCATGTTACAGTTGTACTGTGAGAGAAGTACAGCCCATTGCTGCACCCTTGACACTGCCTCTCCCAATTCATATGATTGTATGGCTGGGTCATTGAATATACTCAAGGCTGAGTTAGATAGATTCTTGATAGATAAGGAAGTCAAGTGTTATAGGAGGCCGACAGGTAAGTGGAAGTGGAGCTGAGGCTACATTCACATCAACCATGATCTTATCAAATGATGGAGCAGGCTCGAGGGGCCGAATGGCCTACTCCTGCTCCTAATTCGTATGTCCGTATGTTAGGAACTATATGAGTGAAAGTTCTTTCCAAATTCTTTCTGATAATCGTGCCTAGATTGAAACCCAATGCTGAAGGAGCAGAAGGATATCGTTCAAAGTTCGCATTTAGTGATTCTCTCCCATGATTCTTTTTCATTTTATGCCAGAATTAGTGATCAATTTATGAGTTATTGATTCTGTGTGCCTAGGCAACATTTTAATAAAATATCTAAATGTCCTGCATGAGCAAGAATTTCTTCCAATTCAGCAAGAGAAAAGCCATTCTTTACAATTATCTAGCTTTGCACTTTAAATCTCATATCTAACCCGCCACTTGTTTACTGAGACTGGTGTGCAACTTCTGTTTGACCCCATATCCTTGCTGTCACCAAAATTGTCTGCTATCTCTACAACATCACGAGCCTCCATCCTTATCTCATCTTTACTGCTGCTGAAATCTTATCTCACCCCAACAGCTGCTGAAATCGTTATTCACACCATGGTCATCTCAGTCTCAATTATTGAAATGCTTTTCTTACAACTCTCTTGAGTTCTGCCCTTCACAAAATAAAATTTATCCAAAACTCTGCTATTTGCATCCTATTCTGCACCATGTCCCATGGTTAATTCCTTTAAGTATTATTGTCAAAATTTTGGTCATCAGCTACAATCTCTCCATGGCATCATCATTCCCTACCTCCTTCAGACCAATGGTCCAGCATGCCCACTCACTATCTGACTCTGGCTTCCTTTACATCCCTTCACCTACAGGTTACCTTCCGCAATACAGCCTTGCACCAACTCAACTCCATACCATAGAAAGCTCCCTCTCTGCCTTGCTACCATTCTTCCCTTCCTCAAAAGCTTCATTGAAAACTGTGTCTGATCTTGCATTTCATCACCACCCCAAACCATTCTTTCACCACGTGTCCATGCTTAGTTAGTTTTGACTCTTTAAAGTGCTTTGGAACATTAAAGGTGTGATAGAATGCAAGTTTGCTTCTGTTATTATATTACCATATCTTGCCCTGACTATTGTCTCTTCAACTAACCATGGTCAACAAAGTGGGATAAATGGTCTACTTCCACTCCATTGTCAGAATCACTATGTGGCTGGTCATCAGATAAAGACTCCAAATTGAAACTTCCTTTTCCCCCATCACCTGGTAAGTATCTGACCTCTATTCAGTGTTTCTCCATAACTGTGGAGTGATTGAGATTGGGAACTCAATCATGTGAAGGACCAAGCCTATATCTTGCCAACCCTTGAACTTGCCTTATCTAACCCAAGCAGTACCAATAGTCAATTTGCTTCATAATTTTACACAGATAGGCAGGGCTGGATTTTAAGAACCTGCCACCAATCTTGGCAGTGTGTGCAGAAAATAGCGGCCCACATTTGCGGGCTGCACGCCAAAGAGCCGCCACAATCTCCCACACGACGGCTCATTTTAATAGCCGGGGCGTACGCCACCCCCCCCCCCC
Source organism: Heterodontus francisci (assembly GCF_036365525.1). Lineage (NCBI taxonomy): Eukaryota > Metazoa > Chordata > Chondrichthyes > Heterodontiformes > Heterodontidae > Heterodontus > Heterodontus francisci. The sequence goes on along the minus strand of NC_090377.1, from coordinate 94,418,975 downwards.
CCAATCAGGCGCAGGGGGAGACTTCTCCGTCCCTGGCAATGGTATCAGTTGCCTGTGCGCAGCCACTGGCGCCATTTTAAAGGGCAGCCAGCCCTGCCAGCCAATTTGAATTTTTAAAGCAGTATCCCCCCCAAATTTATCCAATAAATTTCTAATGCCCCTTTCCCACCCACCAACAACAATGTCATTAACTATTCTCCCTCCACACCAAGACTATTTACCTTTTAAATCTGACCTTCCCCCCGCCAAACTGCACAAAGTTTAAAGTTCACTCCTTCCCACCATTCCCTAGACTCATTAAGTTTATTTGACCCTGTCTCCCCCCTCCCCACCACACTGAAAATCTTAACTCCTCCACCCTCGCCACCAGTGGCACACCACCTTTCCCTGGACGGGGAATTGAAAGCGTAGGAGTGCTGGCCGCCAGGCCTGGAAGATTTCAGGTACGTTTATTTAAATTTATTCATGTTATTCATTTGAATATTCAAATACTGTTCCCGTCACCCAGCGGCGGGGTGGTGGGGGGTGGGGTGGGGTCACCACGGAGCCTCACCGCTGCCGGGAGGATTGGGCCAGACCCTCCCAGTATCGGCCTCCATGGTGGGCTGCTGCCGGACCCATATTCCAGTTCCCCCCCCCCACCCCCCGCCATGGAGCACGCATGGTGGGCTTGGTAAAATTCAGCCCACAGTATCACAATGGGATGGATTTTGAAATTGTTGCCTGAGGATAAATCTGGTTTTGTGGATTGGTCCCAAGTTATAGAAAGAGTCTGATTTTGGAGTAGGTACTGGAAATATTCTGCATTAAAAGCATTCTGATATGGTTCACTATTATTTCCTGCTGGTTCATATGTTACCATGCCTTTTTCCTAGAGACTCAATAGTACCCATCTCTGTTATTCCATGTAATGAAGCCAAAATAATTAAATAATCAGAAAATAATTAAAAACAAAACGTGTAACTGTTTATATTGGTGAAAATGTAAAATTAACTTTTGTAGTTGATAGCATTACATAAAATTGAGCTTCTTTCAAATATGATTGGAGCTAGATTGCAATAGTGCGTTGGAGACGCCAACTATTGTGGTACAGCCAAGCAGATTGAAACTATATATTAATTTGTCCCCAGGGAATTATCTTTATTCTTGCATTTTGGAGCTGCTATCCATCCTCTTTCTTTAAACATTACTAAAGCACTATTCTTAATTTTGTATATTTGCTATGTTATTCCACTTAATGCGTTATACTGCAATATTTCCAGATCTTGTTTTATTGTTATTTTATTGTGCAGCATTTGTGAAGAATATTTTAATGGCACCCAAGGGCGCTGTCAGGAAAAATAGAGATCAGGGATCTTTTACAACATCAGAGAATTTGAGGTAACAGCTTAAGACTGACAAATAAAGCCGATATGGGAAATGGGGGGTAATTTATTGTTCAATAGGGTAGTTTTAGGACCAAATATGAAATAATGGAACATCTTCAAGTGTGAAATGTAGCTTCTTTGATTTAAAGAAATATTCTGTCATCTCTTTTATGGTATTGTTGATTTTTATATTACAGATCATTTACTGAACCATAACACATTTATGAGGTGAGTGTGATGTATTGAAGATGAAGGATCTGGAGATTTCTCCATGGAGAGATGTTCATTTTTATTTCACAAGTTGAAAATGATTCAATGAGATAAAGAGAGGCTAGGGCAGCAGGTCAACAGCTATTTCACCAAAAAATTCCCACACGAAAATGATGTTCAAACAAGATTCTGATTATGCCAATCATAATTGACCGTCTTTAAAGGGACTTCACACCAAAGTTTACTGGTAATATAATAATCGAACCATGTGTCTTGTTTGGAAATTTTGATCAATTAACAAAGAAGGTCATTTTAACCGAAGCTGCCTGGCAGGAAATGGATGGGTTTGGTTCTGTCGCTCGATTTACACCCTGCCCCAATTTTAATCTCCATCAAAGCTGTTATCATTTATCAAAAATTAAATAAGATTATTTTTCAAACTTACACTTACAGATTTCCCCAAAGACATTTGAGTTGAGAATAGTTGCTGATTAGGTATTAAATAATGAAATTTTGTTTAATGCAGTGCACCCCTAAATAATTAATATTTATAACTTGGCTTAATTGCCTTCCAACATAAATTGAAACTATTACGTGTTCTGTAACATGATCTTAAAATGTGCTCCTGTTCATCACAAACAAGTTCTACAAACTCCAACCAGTTAATAATGATCGACCTGGGTAGGAATTTAAGTACCTTTGGGGCTGCTGCAAAACAACAAGCATTAAAGCTGAAGCAATTCCCACAAAAGAAATGGAACTGCTGGACTTTGCTAAATGTTTATTTTCCCACTCCTAGAATAAATCCTTTGAGTAAATTTATTTTTAAAAAGAACTTGAATTTCTATGGTGCCTATCACGACCTCAGCAAGACCCATAGCATTTAACAGCCAATTAAGTCCTTTTTGAAGTGCGGTCACTGTTGTAATGGAGGAAACACGGCAGCCAATTCATGCACAGCAGGATCCCACCAATAGCACTAAAATAAATGATAAAATCTTGGAGGTGAAATTGAATGGTGCAGGAGAACAGGCGTGGGAATTGTGGCATGCGATTAAACCATGCTTGTTGATAATGATGCAGGCAGCATGTAACATTTGTGCTGCTTGCCCATTAAAATGATTGCAGTGTGCAGCTAGTGCTACTTGTGCTGCTGATTGGCTGCAAGCATGCGATATGGGCCCAATATCAGGAGTCAATGATGCTACCTAAAGGTAGTGAGCACATTTTTAAAAGGGAGGTGCATTGTGGCTGCAACCACCATTGGAATCATTTGCGAACTGAAATAGCTGAAGATGGAAAGAATGGCCAACAAGGGTCTCAGATGCTACACAGGAGACCTTTGCGCATGAAGTAGAGAGGAGGAGGGACATTCTGTATCCTGCATGTTCAGCCATTGGGAGGAGGTTGCAGACAAGGTCAATGCAAGGAGCATGGCACCTAGGACATAGAAGCAGTGCCAAAAGATGTTAAATGATCTACCAAGAGTTGTCAAAGTAAGAACAATTTCTAGATGGTATCTCGGAACAGCTGCACCATTCTTAGCTTCATTAACTGCTGAATTCACAGCACTCCCTTGACTCCACAAAGCTGCAATCTGCTACAAGTCTGAGAATACTACTTCTGAGCCAAGTTGGTACTCACTAGAGGCTAGTTGGTCCATTGAGCCTGTACTGACTCTCTGAAAGAGCTATCCACTTGGTTGCGTTGCCTTCACCCTTTCCTATACACATTTACATGTTTCTTACAGAAACATTTACCTATTTCCTTTTTCGAAATGATTGTAGATTCTATTTCCATCATTGTCTCTGGTAAGGCATTGCATTGTTCTTCCAAAAAATTGTTCTACTAACCTTTATCTTCCTTCTTAATTTTAAACTCTTTAGTGACCAAGAGAAATGTTTTTCCTCTTTACATGATCAGAACCACTCATAATTTTGAAGATCCTTATCCATTCTCTTCTTAATGGTCCCCGGTTTCTCCAGTCTCTTGAAACTAAAGACTGTTATCCCTGTTATTGGCTTAGTGGAGCTAATCAGTAGCATTGAACATTTTAGATTTCTTTTTTAGATTTAGGCCACAGTCACAAAACAATTATTTATTGCCCACCCCTTGAAGCCTTGTTATAACTTATTGTGATAACTATCTAAAAGCTACCTTGTTCATCTATGTTAAAGTGTGCAATTAAATTATTACTAATGAAAAGTCTCATTTACTGAGAATTATTGTAAGAAGCGTAAAAGATATTGATAGTATACTATGTATATTTATACATATTACAGCAACTTTATGAATACAGAATTTGCAATCATTATAGCAATGGTCCATCCTCAGAAACTATGTAAGTCAATAAGCATGAGGAAATGAAACTAATCCTAAGTGATTCCAATTCACTTGAACTCTTTCTGCCGAATTAGTTTGGCCTGTAGTGAAATTCTGACAAAAGAGGCACAGTAATCTCATCTAATTGAACTACGATTACTGACAAGTCAAGTTAAATGTAAATCTAGATAAGACCTTTGGCTGAGATTCAAATAATGATTTTTATGATGCTGCACTGGCTGGAGGTAAAATGACTCTGGACGCATGCAATAAATCTTAGTATCTGTGGTTAGAATATTCCAGCAGAATTAAAAATATATGTCTACCACAAATTATATTATAAATTGACCAAAAACAATTAGATAAAACAAAATGACAAAAAGTGCACAGCAAGTGGTATTAGAACCAAAGCAAATGTTGACGCACATAAATTACAAGATTGTAGAAGGAAGGTGACTGGTGTTTGAGCAACACAAAAGGAAACATAGGACATTTAAGGTTTCAGAACAATACACGATGCAATCCTATTGGTACTTTAAACTTCCGGACATTTGTGAAACTTACAGGCTATGAGATGCGATTGGAACATGTTGGAGGGAGTCAGGCAAGGGGAGGTCCCAAGAGATTTTAAGTCCACCCACAACATTGCTAAATTACAAGGGGTTTTAGTATATTAAATAAGGAGAAACAATTTCCACTGGCAGGAAGGTCAATAACTAAAAGACACAGAAAGCTATTAAAGAAACATGACTTAAGGAGGGACAGGAATGGCAGCTCAACATTCCAGGTTGCAGGGTTTTCAGACACAATAGGGAGAGGGATAAAAAAGGAGGGAGGTGGCAATTTTGGTCAAAGAAACAATTACAGCTGTGAGGAGGGATGATGTGTTGGAAGGTTCATCAAATGAATGGATCAAGCCAAGGAACAGAAAAGGGGCAATCACACTGTTGGAAATGTACTATAGACCCCTAAACAGTCAGAGGGAGATAGAAGAGCAGATATGTAGGCAAATCTCTGAGAAGCGCAAAAACAATAGGGCAGTAATAGTAGGGGATTTTAACTACCCCAATATTAACTGGGATAGTTTTAGTGTGAAAGGAATTGAGGGAGCAGAATTCTTGAGGTGCATTCAGGAGAACTATGTTGGCCAGTATGCAGAAAATCCAACAAGAGAGGGCACAGTTTTAGACTTAGTTTTAGGAAATGAAGATGGGCAGGTGGAAGGAGTAACAGTGGGAGAGCATTTTGGTGGTAGTTATCATAATTCAGTCAATTTTAACATAATATGAAAAAGGACAAGGATAGAACAGGAGTTAGAGTTCTCAATTGGGCATGACCAATTTTACTAAACTGAGGAGTGATTTAGCGAAAGTGGACTGGATACAGCTGCTTGAAGGGAAATCAGTGTCAGAGCAGTGGGAGGCATTCAAAGGGGAGATTCAAGGGGTTCAGAGTAAACATGTTTCCACAAAGAAAAAGGTTGAGACGGACAAATCTAGAGCCGAATGGATGACAAGGAGCTTACAGGGTAAGATAAGGCAGAAAAGGAAAGCTTATGTCTGACACCGGGAACTCAATACCACAGAAAGCTGAGGAGAATAGAAAGTGGAGGGGTGAAATCAAAAAGGAAATTAGGAAAGCTAAGAGAGGCCATGAAGGAATATTGGCAAGCAAAATCAAGGTGAACCCAAAGATATTTTATCAATACATTAACAGTAAGATGATAACTAAGGGGAGAGTAGGGCCCATAAAAGACCAAAATGGTAACCTGTGTGTCGGGGTGGAAGATGTTGGTATTATTCCGAATGAATATTTTGCGTCTGTCTTCACAATGCAAATATTATAGTTAAGGAAGAGGGATGTGAAGTATTGGATGTGATAAACATAGGGAGAGAGGAAGTATTAACAGGATTAGCATCCTTGAAAGTTGATAAATCACCAGAGCCAGATGAAATGTACCCCAGGCCGTTAAAAGAAGCAAGAGAGGCAATAACGGAAGGTCTGACCATCATTTTCCAGTCCTCACTGGATTCAGGTGTAGTGCCGGAGGATTGGAAGACTGCTAACATTGTATCTTTGTTTAAAAAGGGAGCAAGGGATAGACCGAATAATTACAGGCCAGTCAGTCTAACCTCAGTAGTGAGCAAATTATTGGAATCAATTTTGAGAGACAGGATAAATTGTCACTTAGAAGGGCCCAGATTAATCGAGGATAGTTAGCGTGGATTTGTTAAGAGAAGATCTCATCTGACCAATTGATCGAATTTTTTGAAGTAATAAGGAAAATTGATGAGTTAGTGCAGTTGATGTGGTCTACATGGATCTTAATAAAGCTTTTGACAAAGTCCCACATGGCAGACTGATTAAAAAAAAAGCCCATGGGATCCAGGAAAACGTAGCAAGGTGGATACAAAATTGGCTCAGTGGCAGGAATCAAAGGGTAATTGTTGACAGGTGTTTTTCCGACTGGAGGGCTGTTTCCAGTGGCATTCCGCAGGGTTCAGTACTGGGTCCCCTGCTTTCTGTGGTATATATTAACGATTTGGACATAAATGTAGCGGGCATGATCAAGAGGTTTGCAGACGACACAAAGATTGGCCATGTGGTAGATAGTGAGGAGGATAGCTGTAGGCTGCAGGAAGATATTGATAGACTGGTCAGGTGGGCAGAAAAGTGGCAAATGGAATTCAGCCCAGAGAAGTGTGAGGTGATGTGTTTGGAGAGGTCAAACAAGGCAAAGGAATACACTTTTAATGGGAGAATACTGAGAGGTGTAGAGGAAGTTAGGGACCTTGGAGTGAATGTCCACAGATCCCTGAATGTAGCATGACAGGTCGATAAGGTGGTTAAGAAGGCGTATGTAATTCTTTCCTTTATTAGATGAGGTATAGAATATAAGAGCAGGGAGATTATGCTGGAACTGTTTTAATCATTGGTTAGGCCACAACTTGTGTGCTGTGTGCAGTTCTGGTCACCTCATTACAGAAAAGATGTAATTGCACTATGGGGGTACAGAGGAGATTTGCAAGATTGTTGCCAGGACTGTAAAAATGCAGCTATGAAGAAAGATTGGATAGGCTGGGGTTGTTCTCCTTGGAACAGAGAAGGTTGAGGGGAGATCTGATTGAAATATACAAACTTGTCAGGAGCCTGGATGGAGTGGATGTGAAGGGCCTATTTACTTTAGCAGAGAGGTCAATGACTAGAGGGCATAGATTTAAAGTGATTGGTAGATAGATTAAAGAGGAGATAAGGAAACTTATTCACCCAGAGGATGGTGGGAGTCTGGAACTCTCTGCCTGAAAGGATAGTAGAGGCAGAAACCCTCAACTCATTTAATAGGTATCTGGTTATGCATCTCAAGTGCCGTAACCTGCAGGACTATGGACCAAATGCTGGAAGATGGGATTAGACTAGGTGACTCATTTATCTGCCAGCGCAGACACGATGGGCCAAGTGGCCTCTTTCTGTGCCATAAACTTTCTATAATTCTATGATTTAAAATTTTTGGCAAAAGAACCAGAGGAGAAACAAAGAGAACATTTTTTTATGCAGCAAGTTGCTCTGATTTGGAATGCATCTAGAATAGTGGTGGAAGCAGATTCAATACTAACTTTCAAAAGGGAATTGGATAAATACCTAAAAGGGAAAATTTGCTGGATTATGAGGAAAGAGCGAGTGAATGGGACTAACTGAATAACTCTTACAATGAGTTGGCACATGCACAATGAGCAGAATGACTTCCTTCTGTGCTATATCATTTTGTGATTCTTGAAGTTCTTGAAAGTTATCAGCTGATCAGAGAGGGCCAGCATGAATTTGTAAAAGCTAGGTCATGCCTGAAGAACCTGATTGTTTTGTTTTGAAGAGGTAACTAAAGTAGTGGACAGGAAAATGTCTATGGATGTTATTTATATGGACTTACAAAAAGCATTTGATAAAGTCTCTTATAAGAGACTGTTAGCTAATGTTGAAGCTCATTGAAGGCAAATTATTGACTTGGTTAGGAAATTGGCCAAGTGGTAGGAGACAAAGTGGGGATAATGGATAGGTACACTAATTGGCAGGATATGGCTAATGGTGTCATGCAAAGATCTGTCTTGGGGCCTCAACTATTCACCATATTTATCAATCACTTAGATGATGGAATATAAAGCCACATATCCAAATTTGCTGATGACATAAAGAACTACAGCATTGTATGTAGTGTAATTAAAAGCATAAAATTACAGAGATAAAAACAAAATATTAAATAAACAAGCACAAGCTACACACTAAAGAGTCACCATGAATGAATAAAGACACAAGGAAATAATGAGGGTAAGGAAAGAAATATATGCTAAATACATGGACAGCACGAGAGAGTAAGACAAGGGAGAATATAAAGAGATTAGAAAAAAAAGTTAAAAAAAAACAACTGGGGAGAGCAAAGAGAAACTATGAAATTAAATTATCAAGGAGCATAAAAAATTATTTTACAGGCAACTAACTAAAATAAAGGAAAATCACAATGGAAGTGTACCACTTATTGATGAACTGGATAATATCACAGGCAATGATAGAGAAATGGCAGAAATATTAAATAATTACTCTTCTTCGGTATTTACCAGGGAAACAGGACAGGTGGACATAACATCGGATGAGAGATTAGAAATGCGATAAATTAAATAGAGGTGAAATATTAAATAAACTACTCAAACTTAAAGGGGATAAACTGCTGGGCGGGACAGATTACATCTGCACATTTTAAAAGAATCTAGGGAAGAGATAACAGAGGCATTACTAAACATTTATAATAATTCATTGGAAAAAGGTGTAGTGTCGGAAGGCTGGTGGACAGCTAACATTAACCTATATTTAAGAAGGGAGATAGAACACACCCAGGGAACTATAGACCAGTTAGCTTAACATTGGTGGTAGGAAAAATAATGGAATCCCAACTAAAGGAGTGAATAGTAGAACATTTAAAAAACAAAAATGTAATAATGAATAGTCAGCATGAATTTCAAAAGGGAAAATATTGCTTGACCAACCTTGATTAATTTTTTGAAGAAGCAATGGATAGAGTAGACAAGGGCAATGTAGTAGATATAATTAATCTAGATTTTCAAAAAGACTTGGTACAACATAATAGACTCCTGAAGAAGGTCAGAGAATGTGGAGTCAGGGGACAAGTAGCAGAATGGATTGTTAGCTGGCTTCAAGACAGAAAGCAGAGAGTAGGGGTAAAGGGTAATTATTCAGAGAGGCAGAAGGTGGAAAGTGGTGTTTCACAAGGATCAGTGCTGGGACTACTGTTGTTCACACTTTATATGAAAAATTTAGACTTCGGAATCAAAAACACAATTTCTAAATTTGCAGATTACACTAACTTGTGTGGATATTCAATACTGAGGAGGACTGGAACAAATTATAAGAAGATATTAACAAACTTGCAGAATGAGCATATATTCGCAATTGAATTTCAACACTGATAAATGTGAGATATTACATTTTGGCAAGGAAAAATAAGGAGGTTGCATATTACATAGAAAATAAGAATCGAAATGGGGTCAAGGAGCAAAGGGATCTGGGAGTATAAATACATAAATCATTAAAAGCCGTGACACAGGTTAATAAGGGCATAAAAAAGCAAACCAAGGATTTATTTCAAGAAGGGTAGAAATGAAAAGTTAAGTTATGCCAAACGTATATCGAACCTTGGTTAAACCACACCTGGAGTACAACATACAATTCTGGTCACAATATTAGAAAAAAGATATAGAGGCACAGGAGAGGGTGCAAAAAAGAATGATACCAGAGATGCGACCTGATACCTTTCAGGAGAGGATGAGCAGGCTGGGTCATTTTTCATTTGAAAGGAGAAGGCTGAGTAGTGACCTAATAGAGGTCTTTAAAATTATGAAAGATTCTGATCGAGTAGGCACAGGTAGAATGCTTTCACTTGTAGTGAAGAGCAAAACTAAAAGATAGTCACCAAAAAAAATCACATAGGGAATTCAGAAGAAACTTCTTTACGCAGAGAATGGTGAGAATGTGGAACTCACTACTACAGGGAGTCATTGAAGTGGACAGTATAGATGCATTTAAGGGGAAGCTATATAAGTATATTAGGAAGAAGGGAATAGAGGATTATGCTAATAACATATATGAGGAAAGGCCGAGGCACAAGTGGAGCATAAACATCAGCATGGACTGGTTGGGCTGAATGGCCTGTTTCTGTGGTGTATATCCTATGTAATCCTATGGTAATGATTGTTTCTAAGATTCTCACTGCCATCCTGTGCATGATGCAGATGAGGACTACTTTATGATGGGACATCATCTGCAGGTGCAAAGATATCACATTCACTCTGTGTCCAGTTAGCACTACTCCAGGACTGGTGTGTACAGACCCTACTTCTGCCAGGCCATGTCAGAGAAGAACTCTCTTCAGTGCTTCTTCTGCACTGCAAATGCAGCGACTAAGCTGTGCCATCTACTGCAGCCTGATTTACACCAGTCGGCAACAAAGACTAGGATTGCCTTTAAAATCACCACAAAATTAAGCTTCTATGCAACAGGATCCTTCCAGGAAATCACAGGGACATCTGTCAGGTAAGTTAGGCTGAAGTTCATTCCTGCATAAAGCAAGTGACTAAGGTCAGATTTGTTAGAGGAAATACCTTCATCACTTTCCCTATGTAAATGACACCAATGAGGGAAAGGATAGGAAATTTACCAGCTGGCAGGTTTCTTTGGTATCCGGGATGCTATATGTGGAGACAATGATGTTATCGGGGCTCCTCATGTCAACAACAATGCATTTGTCAACAGAAAGAAAGATCATTCCATTAATATGCAGGTGCCCTCAAACTATTAAATGTCAGCTTGCATGTTAATGGGCATTATCCAAGGAACATCCACAATGCTTTCTTTCTGCATAAGCCCACTGTGCCACGTTGTTTATGAAGGTGTTGTTAGAATGAGTGAATGGCTTTTGGAAAAATAAGGTTACCCATTGTACCCGTGATTCCTCATCCCCACAGCAATGAGACAGATATAATTCAACCCCATGCCACTGCCCGGGTCTCTCAAATATCCCAACAGTCAGTGTTTTAAATTGAAAGCAGTTCACTCCAGATACCATCCTGTCAGTGTTACACAAGACAAATCAGTTTTTTTTAACTGGGATTAGGGTTGTCAGTATCAATCAATACATTTGATTGGAGGTTGGACCTGATAGCTTTTAGAACCAATCAAAATCATTTGTAAAATGGAACTAAACACTGTCAGGACTAATGGTGTGAGGTCAGGACTGGAGGCTTTTAGAACCAAACAAATTGATTGAAATGTAGGTATAGAAGCTTTTAGAACCAATCAGACCTTGTTTCCTTTGATTGATGGTTGCACAGAAACTTCAGGCAGAAAAATTACATTAAGTTCTTTGTTTCTGAGAATCACAGTTACAAGTTTATTGTTCACAAATAAGCTATAAATAACATATGAGCTGTTAAATTAAGCTTTTAAAACATTTTATTTTTCTTCCAAAAAAAACTTTCTAGGGCATGTCCAACTGTTGTTTTATGTGACCCTGTTTTAGAACTCAATGTCTGTATCAATGAAACCCAAGAACCTATATGCTTTGTTAACTACTCTCTCAATATGTCGTGCCACCTTAAAGATATATGCACATGCACCCCCAGGTCCCTCTGTCCCTACACACTCTTTAGAACTGAGCCATTAAGTATATATTGCCTTTCCCTATCCCTTCTGCCAAAATGCATCACCTCACACTTCTCTGTATTAAGTTCCATCTGCCACCTCTCTGCCCATTCTGCTAGCCTATCTATGTCCTGTTGCAGTCAATGCGTATCATCCTCGCTGTTTGCCACACCCCCCAGTTTGGTATCATTAGCAAATTTTGAAATTTTACTCTGTATTCCAATATCCAAGTCATTTATATGTATCAAAAAAAAACATTGGTCCTAGCAATGACCCTTGGGAAACATCACTGTCTACCATCCTTCTGTCTGAAAAACAACCATTTACTATTACTTTCCATAAGCCAATTTTTTTATCCAAGCTGACACTGACTCTTCTATTTCATGAGCCTCAATGTTGTTAACCAGACTTTTATGTGCTATTTTGTTGAAAGCTTTCTCAAAATCCATATAGACAACATCCACTCCATTCCCTTCACCAACCTTCTCTGTTACTTCATCAAAAATTCAATTAGGTTAGTCAAACATGATTTGCCTTTAACAAATCCATGCTGGCTATGCATAATTCAATTAAACTTCTCCAACTGCCTGTAATTTTTTCCCTGATTATTGTTTCTAAAACCTTACCCTTTATTGATGTTAAACTGACTAGCCTGGTGTTACTAAGACTGTCTTTACATCCTTTCTTGACAAGGGTGTCACATTTGCCAATCCTCTGGCACCTCCACCATATATAGGGAAGATTGGAAGATTATGGCAATCCCTTCCACTATCTCCACACCCACTTCTCTTAGCAACCTGGGAAGCAAGCCATTTGGACCAGGTGACTTATCCACTCTAAGCATATCCAGCCTTTCCAGTACATCCTGCCTATCAGTTTTCACCCCATCCATTACCTCTACCATCACCGCTTCCAGCAATATTTTGTCAGTATCCTCTTCCTTAGTAATACCAATACAAAGTACTCATTAAATATTCTAGCCTTGCCCTGTGCCTCTAAGTGTACATCACCTTCTTTGGCCCCAATAGGCCCCACCTCACTTCTTACTACCTGCTTACTACATATATGCTGGTAGAAGATTTTTGGGTTCTCTTTTGAAATTCTATTCTCATATTCTCTCCTCCCCAGTCTTATTTTCCCCTTCACTTCCCCTCTCAACTTATTGTGTTTGGCCTGGTTCTCGCTTAAATAATTCACCTGAAATGCATCATATACCCTCTTTTTGGTATTATCATATTCTGTATCTCCCTCATCATCCAAGGTTCTCTGCCTTTCCCTCTTATTGGAACGTACCTAGCCTGTACATGAAAAATCTTTTCCTTAAAGATCCCCCATTGTTCTATTACAGTTTTTCCTGTTAAACTTTGGTTCTCTTTTAGCTTGGCTAGATACCCTCTCGGCCCATTGAAGTTAGCCCTCTTCCAATTGAGAAGTCCTACTTTAGATTTTTCCTTGCCCTTCTCCATTACTAATCTAAACCTTATGTTATGATGATCACTCTTGCCCAAGTGTTCTCCCACAGACACTTGGTCCACTTCAGGGTTACAGGACCCCACTACCACACTTTTTTCCCAATGACTATGCACAGCTTGGCCTACATGAAGAACACACCACTAAAAGAACATTAGAGAAAGACATACAGCATCTACTGACCCTCCCAAGGCCAAGACTTCAAAAAGAGATAATCTACTCTTGTGGCAGCACTACGTTGGAGTAGAACTTGCAAGTGCTAAGCGAAAGGTGTTATGGGGGCCAAATTTAAATATACCACACAGCTTGTATTGAATGCAAGAATGCAATGGAAAGGGACGTATTTTCTTTTCATTTTGTATTTCTAAAAGCCCAGGGGAGCACCAAATAAGTGTGGGATAACTTACATGGATGAAGAAGCAGAATGCCTGTGCTTAACCTGGCACTTCTGCAGATACCTGAAACCCTTTTTTTGGCATTTGCTGCTGAAAGATTATCTGGTCATTGTCTCATTGCTATTTGTGTCCTACAGTGCAACAGTGACCACATTCAAAAGTACTTTATTGGTTGTAAAGCACTTTAGGACATACTGAGGTTGTGGAAGGCATAGATAAATGCAAGGTTTTCTTATCTTTTTAGATCTGCTGGACATGGGAATCTGTGTTTATCTGAGCCATCACCTCCTTCCAGGCAATGAGCTGCTGACTTTATAGGAAGGTGACCCCATCTGCCCCAAAAAGTCACCATTCTTCACTGTACCTCTTCCAGCAGAATCTCCAGGACCTTGTCACTGAAATTTTCCCTGTATTTTAGGAACCACTTGCGGCTATTGCTCTGATGTGCCACCATGGATAATATAATCGGTGCAGCTACTGCATAGTCATTTGCACACAATCAAAATGTTAACTTTTTCATTGGTCCTGATTTTAAGAACTAACATATGAACATAAATTCTAGATGACATTGTTCTAATGTCTTTGTTGAACAAAACTGGTTGATTCAGGCCCTTTTATTTGCCAGTGATAACGTACTGGCCCATGGCATGGGTGCATGGATCCTTTAAGATGTCATGCTATTTTGTTTGTACCTGCTGTTCCTTACACAACGAGTTATATGTTTTTACCTAGTATAAGTCGAGGTGAGCTGCTTCTCTATAAGCAGTGAGAGGTAATTAATTGGATGACCAGCCAAGTGTAAGATGGGCAAAGATCCTGGAAAAGCTGTTTGCTTGTCTTCTGAATTAGACACAAGGGGCTGGATTTTGCCAAATGAGATGAAGTCCTGTGCCGGGGTCATATGTAGGTCGCACGGCCAGATGGACGGGTGGCAGGACTTCCTCAACAATCTTTCCATCTGTATCCAATTAATGTGCGATAGGCAGTGGAGCCGACCAATAATGGATGGCGGGCCGGTGGAAGTTCCGGAAGGTCAATGGAAGGCATCATATTTAAAGGCCAATCTGCAGCCTTCGTACAGGCTGCACACATAGAGAGCATGGAAGGGGTTCAGAACGAGAGACGCTGTGCAGAAATGGCTGGAGTAAGAGGAAGGGTGTGTTGGCTTTTATTTTCACATGATTTCTGCTGCCAGGATGCCGGCATTGACCTGCATGATTTGCTGCCTATGGTCACACACCAGCTGGATGTTAAGGGAATTCATTTGGTTGCAGTACGTCTCAGAGTTGGCACGTGGTGCCTGCAAAGTGATGTGTATGCAGTCAATTACACCCTGCATCATGGAGAAGCCTTCACTCCGAACAAAACTGTGTGTTTACTTCACCTTGTCTTTGGCAAGCCAGAATAAAATGTAATTAGCTTCTCTTTGAATAGAGAGTCTCAGTGACTTCCCTTATGCAATAGATGTTGGCAAAATGCGACATGTTGCTAATATCGCCAGCTCCAGCTGGAAGGAGCCTGCACATAAAGGTTGATGGTCACGGTCACCTTCACAGCCACTGGCAATGCGGTCCTTGCCCTGCTCTGAGGTTGTAGTTGTGACTGCAACTGTTGGAAGATTTCAGTGAGGAGATCTTTCATGAACCGTAGATGTCTCACACACCACTCTTTGCTGAGGTTCAGGTAGGAGAGTCCTTCTCCCCACTACCCTACCCACCCCTGCTCCTTTTAGCAGCTCTGTGTGCCCTCTGCTCATTCTCCAAGGCACATTGTATTTGAAGGCGAAGACAGACAAGTGCCTCCATGTCTCCATGTTTGGTTTGTGCAGAAGCGTTGAAGTCAGGATCAAGTCTTTCAGCATCTGCCACACCACTCCCTGTAGATTACTGTAACTTTAAAGAACTCTTGAAAGCACTAAACACTTGTAAAATTTGAGCAACAGCCAGTTGAAATCATTCCTTTAAACCTTTCCTTTGGTGAGGGTGGTCCTTCATGCTGCTGAAGTGTGTTCAGCTGTGCTTTATTGAGAAATGGCATTAGCTGGAGCATTGAGCTCCAAAATGGTGACGCTGGTGTCAAAACAACATTACATGCTGATTAATATCATAATCTGCCTACTGTGCATACTCCCAGCAGATGCGCCCTGTATGCACCATAATGCCCTCACCAGTATGGCATCCAGTGCAACTTGCACCAGAAGCGTGTGCATGCCACAGACACTATTCTAGACCTGTAAGGCCACTCATAGCGCCCAAAAAAGCATCCGAGTTTTGTGTCAATAATATTTCATGAATGGGTCAATTTTGATTGGGTAAACGTGAGACACACAAAATTATCACTCATTTTAAACTTACCTATATTTTAATGAAAATTAGTTAGCTCATTTGAAACATCCTGACAAATTCAAATTCCATATTATACTGGTAGCATTTATTCTAATTTCTTGGCCCTTATTGCCTTATTGGTCTTAAGTTTACCATTATTGATTACAGGCACAGGAGAAGCCCCTCAAGCCTGCACCATCAAGTAATCAGGTCACGGCTAATCTGCCGTTCAAATCCATTTACCTAATTTAGTTCCAAATCCCTTGATACTGTTAGCTAACAAAAATAAATAATTAATGAAGTTTCCAAAAGATTTTCATTACTAGACTCATATTTTCTGATGAATTGTTGTTGTATTCAGGAACAGAAAGAGAAATTTCAAGTTTTCCATGATGATAATAGTCTGTAATGTGCATATTCACAGAGGTGAATGATCATTGCAAAATAATTGTTCCCAATATTCTTTATTGTATAAAAATTGGAGGAATTCAAACTGTGGGAATCCAAACTGATATTGAAATTGAACAAAAATACAACAAGGAACTGTTTTATTCTACTCACGTGGAGTGACAAACGGGTGAATACCCTTGTTCTTCAGTGGTGTCACTTCCTTGAATTTATTCAGCTCTGTGTGCTGAGAGTACATTCCTGCTCCACAGTTGTCAAAATTATGCCAATCAAAGCTCTAACAGCAGTGTGGTTTAATCATTTGTCATAAGGTTACTTTAAATTTCTGACTTTGTGATACACTGGCAATGCAACCATGATAATATACAATGTACAACAAAATTGGCAGGTCGGGGAACAACTCAAGCAGGGTTGTCACCATTAGAAAACAGATGCTATAATTCCAATCAATTGCCATTAGCCTCTCCTATATATTTCGAAATTGACCATATTTTGGCAGCTCTATCTAAACACAAATATTGTGAACGAACAAAGGGAAAACCAAGGCCTTCTCGAGTCTATGGACTTGGATTTATTTTATAAAGTCAAAAAATGCTTTATATTTTTATTTCCTATGCAGTTGAATCTGAGCAATTCTTTGAGCTCATTGAATTTCATCTTGTGTTCATTATCAAGAAAGCAGAATGCCTGCATAACTGTACACATTTTGCTGTACCCAGGAAAAATAAAATATTCAATTAGTGTACTAATTCAGGAAGGGAAGAGGCTGATCCATGGGGCTCCCTCAAATATAATAGGACATCACCTGAAAACATTTTGTCGAAATAGCTGTAAACACAGTATTTATAGATCATATTCTAGTTTTCATGGGCTGTTTTGTCTGAAGTAGGACTCAAATCTTTCACCTTCTGATTCGGAGGTGGGAAACACTAAACCAAAGGCTCATTTCCCATAGATGTGTAGAGGCTTTTTCCCTGGATGTAAGCTTACATGATGTTTGCCAGTAATGTGAAGACCATGTTACAGACAGGTGGTAAGGGGGTGTGAGTGGTACCCACTGTTCACCTCCCAACTGACTGCAATCGTGATTTTTTAAAAATGGTGAGTTAGCTCCTGAGTATTTTACTTGCCAAATAAACAGACAGTGACAGGTTTTCTTGTAGGTTTAAAGCATAAGATTAACTATTTATTGAACAATAGTCATTCCCCGAAATGTTCAAAACTCTACTCACGCATGCTATCGTTCTCATATGCACTCTCAAGAGAAGATAGATAGAAGGTAAAGGGTAAGAGTTTGAGGTGTGGTAGGTGCTCATGGTTTGTGGTAAACTTGTTGAATCTTCTAGGTAGGACAGTCTCTTTTAAAGCTGCAGGCCTGGGTGTTTATGGTCTTGAACTTATTGAAGCATTGTAGATTACTGATGGTTAACATTTCAGACTGGAGGTGGTGGTCACTTACAGTTCATTGCTGCACCAAGTTGAAATGTAGAATTAGCAGCAGGGATTCTTCTTCTTGTTTAGGCTGGATCTTTCCACAGCCCCTAGCTGGACTGCCGCCTGTGATGTTGCTGTGGTCTCTCTCTCTCTCTTCAGAGGGTTACCTTTTAAGATCAAACATCCATCAAATTAGAGTCTCTGTTAGTCGACACATGGCCTTCTCCCCTGGTGTGACCACACAATGGACCAGGAAGTAGAATTCATGGCTATCTATTAATGTCTGGATGAGTATCATTCTGTTATGATGTGTTTTCTTCACACCTTCTCTGTCTCCGAAGAAATCCATTAAATACAAGAATATGTCTAAATTGTTCCAGGATGGGTGTAGTCGAAATCTCTTAGTCTGGAATGAATCCTTTTGAGATAGCGAGGTAATTTTTGAATACACAGGCCAGGACATCTGACCTTTGGTGGCCATTTTGCTGCACATTATCCACTTTTTTTAAAGGAAAAGTCAATGTCAAAGGTTCCACATTGAATAAAGTTTGTATCTTAAAAATAGGAAAATGATATGTCTTTCCTGGGCATGACAGCCAATAATAACAAAAGTGTTAGTTTTGAGCCTGGTGGCTATAATTTGTGTATGAAGAAAATAATTCACATTCAATCTATAATCCATTAGAATGCTTATAAATTACTTTAATGTGATGGATTTGCTTCTACAGCTAAAACCATTCAATGTTTTCCATTGATGGTTGCGTTCAACATGAACAATGACAAACATCTTTGCTATTCTTTAACCTTTGCTAATACCCTGCATTCCTAATTAAATAATGGTAGGACTATAGCAGAAATATATTGATCTGTCTGTTGTGTTTTACTTTAGAGCAGGTTCTATCTCAAGCCTCACATAGACAATTCTTGAGGTAAGGTAGTTTCCGTTGTGTTCCTCACAGTTTAATCTTCAGAGCATCTTCTCCTAGCTGAACTCCAACCAAGGCTAAAGAGCCCCACCTACCTTTTACAATGGTGAGGTTGGGGGGGGTGGGGGCGGTGGTGGTTGTGGAATGGGAGCACCCATTAGACTCAAGTACTCCTGCTAGACACAAATTTAGTATTTGGAGCTAGTCCTCCAGTTTCAGCTCCTTTGGTCTCTCTGGATTGGGGCCCACACACATTCTTATGGCTTGTGCCATAATATCACTCTAGGATAAGACGAGGAGGTAGGCCCAAAGAGCTACTTCTGTCAGTACAGGGACTGAACCCACATTATTGATATTATTTAGCACGGTACTCTAGTCATCTAGCCAACTGAGCTAATCTATGATACAATAACCTCAGCTCATTGAAGTATGATTACTGACAAGTCATGCTAAATGTGAATCTAGATAAAACCTTTAGCTGAGATTCAAACAATGAAAGTTTATTACACTGTAAGTGAAAGAGAGTCACAGGATATGAAATAAATCTTAATAGTTGTGGATAAAATATAGCTTTTGGCTCCAAAACATAAAAAGATGTATACATATAAGCCTAAAAATCATGGCAGTGCAAAACATTAACTGTGTGATGCTGACCAGCAATTCTGGAGTTTGTGTTAATCCCATTCACTGAATGCTTGTCTTAATTGCTGTCAGGCAATTGAGCTGGCCATATGCTCCAGCACACTGTGTGTGCATTGGACTTATTCTACTCGCAATTTGGTTGATTATTGATTGTTCGCTAGCTACTAACTCCATCCCTCTCCCTGAAAACTGTCTGAGGTTAAACCAGACTGTTCACAACCCTGGTGTCATATTTAACCCCGAGATGAGCTTCCGACCACATATTCACACCAAGACTGCCTATTTCCCCCTCTCAACCTCACCCCTGTCTCAGCTCATCTGCTGCTGAAACCCTCATACATGCCTTTGTTAACTCTAGACTTGACTATTCCAATGCACTTCTGGCTAGTTTCCCACATTTTACCCTTCATAAACTTGGGTTCATCCAAAATTATGCTGCTCGTGCCTTAACTCACACGAAGTCCCGTTCTCCTATCACCCCTGTGCTTGCTGACCTACGTTGGCTCCAGGTCAAGCAATGCCTTGATTTTAAAGTTCTCATCCTTGTTTTCAAATCCCTCATGGCCTCACCCCTCCCTATCTCTGTAATCTCCTCCAGCCCCACAACCCTCCAAGATATCTGCACTCATCTAATTCTGGCCTCTCGAGTATCCCCAATTTGAATCACTCCACCATTGCTGGCCTTGCCTTCAGTTGCCTAAGACTGAAACTCTGGAATTCCCTCCCTATACCTGACTGCCTCTCTCCCTCACTTTGTTCCTTTAAGACACTCCTTAAAACTTACCTCTTAGACCAAGCTTTTGGTCTTTTGACTTAATATCTTCTTTGTGGCTCAGCATCATATTTTGTTTTATAATGCTCCTGTGAAGTACCTTGGAGATGTTTTGTTGCATTAAAGGCACTATATAAATATCAGTTGTTGATGTTGTTATGCGCTGAGTCCACAAAATTACTGTTCATGCATTGGCTGGGCACTGCGTTGGACTTCAGGCAGGTTCTCAAATGTCAGGAACCAGCAGAGAATTGGAGCATTATGAATCAGTCTTTGCAGTCAGTAAATTCATAGCTATAGTCATCACTTCCAGCATCATCCCGCACCGCCATCCCCCCCCCCACCCCCCCCCCCCCCCCCCCACCACCACCCCACCAACACTCCCTCCACCCCCGTCACTTGATTTAGTGAAGAGGAATGCAGAGAAGTGAAGAAGATCTGCCAGAAATGTCAGATAACACCAGTGGTGTATAGCCTGTGCCCATTAGAAGGCAGCTTATCATATCTACAGACCATGGTGTGGCTCACTGAAGTATTCCTGCCTCTGAACCTGAAGGTTGTGCATTCAAGACCCACTCCAGAGACTTGAGACCAAATCAAGATGCTGCACTGTTGGAGGTGCTACTTTTCAGATGAGGCATTAAATCAAGATGCTGTCTGCCCTTTCAAGTGTAAATAAAAGATCCCATAGCACTATTTCAAAGAAGAGCTCGGGAGTTATCCTCAGTGTCCTGGCCCATATTTATCCCTCAACTAGCATCACTAAAATTAATTAATCTGTTCATTATCACATTGCTGTTTGTGGGACCTTGCCGTTTGTAATAGCTGCCACATTTGCTAGATTACAACAGTGACTACACTTCAAAAGTACTTTATTGGCTGTAAAGTGCTTTGGGGAATCCTGAGGTCATGAAAGGAGCTATATAAATATACGTTCTTTAGGGACGCCTACTCATAAATGATGAAGCAGTGCTTTCTCTGGAAGTAAGAGGGAAATTTTAACCTGATAGGGTGACTGGGTTTGTGTGCAGGAGGCAGGTTGAAACAGCTGAAATTGCTGGTGTGTTGAGCAGCTGGCAGGAACCTGCTGACTTCTGCCTTGACCTTGAGCGCAATCTGCAGTACGTGGGAAGCTCTCATGGGATTGGTGGGTCGGGTATATAAATCCGTAAAATGTTAATTATCTGCTTCTTTAACCCCGATTTCTGAATTTCACTCTGTGTGCATGGGTTTATTCGCCAAGAAAAGCAAGGTAAGAGGGCAGCAGGAATTGAGGGGGTTGAGCAATTGACATGCAAGAAATGCTTTAAATACTGAGATCTGATACCTGCTTCCTTGCTTAAATGAAAGGCTTTTGCTCACAGGACTTGTTCTGAGAGTGTGCTTTCGCTGCTTTGGAGGTGATTTCCAAAACTTTGGAGGTCACTTCTACTTGGAGGTTACTGTCTTTGATCTGCACTTCCCATTTTCAGATCAGTATAGGACACACTTCTGCCTTGAAGCTCAGATGCGAAACAAGATGAGAAGCAGCAGCACCAACAGCAGCAGCATCAACAGCTGCCTTCTCCTCAACCACCTGCCATTCCACAGGATAGAAGGGATGAGTACAGAGCTCTAGTTCACAGGAGACCATGTGCCCAAGAAAGAGTTTACAGGCAGACAATAAGCTGGACATGACTGAACACGAGTGCCTCAGGAGGCTCAGCGTTTCCCATCAGGTGGTGACTGGCATTAGAGCCTTCTGGAAGACCTCCTGCCAGGTGGGCACGCATTGCCAATGGTGGTCAAGGCCACCACGGCCCTGAATTGCTTTGCCTCTGGCTCCTTCTGGGCAGATATTTGTAGAATCTCGCTGTCTGCTGCCCACAACTACATCTCACAGGTGATCAGTGCTATGTTTGCCAGATTAGGCACTTCTCAACTGATGTGGTCAGCCAGAATGACGGTTTCTCAGCTTTGCCATTCTGGCTGGCTTCCTACAAAACCAGGAAGTCATTAGCTGCACACATGTGGCAATCAGGGTGCCCCCAGATCACCCTGGTGTCTACATCATGCGAAAGGTTCAGCTTGTCTGCAGCCACCAAAAGATCATCATATATGTCTGTGCAATATTCCCAGAGAGTTACCATGATGCTTTCATTCTGCTCCAGTCAAGCCTTCCTGAGATATTCACACCTTGAAGCAGAGTTAGTGGATGTTCCTTGGAGACACTGGTTCCCTCTGCAGATGTGGCTGATGATAACCTGTGACGAGTCCGAACAATGACACCCAGAAAAGGTACAACAGCAGCCACAATATAGTTGAATGTGTCATGCCACCTACGTTTTTTGACTGGATTAGGCCACTGAACATCTTGTGCCACTGTATACTAAGGCATAGCATCAGTCCTGCTGCTGACCTCCTCGACCACTTGTTTGTTTTCAGAGGTAGGCTCCTTCCTCCCATCCACAGCAGCATGTCCAGAGATGTATCCTTGAAGCATTGTGGGTGCCTTGACACATTGTGCCTCCATTTCTGCAGCTTCAGGCTCTATCTGAAGATCTCTACCATACATTAACTCTGATCCACAGATGGTCCCTTTAAATACTTCAGCTAAAATACACTGCTGTGGGTCACGCCCGCTCGCTACAATGGTCAGGAAACCTGAAAGTCAGATACAAATGCAGCAACTATTAAAAAGCCACTGACAAATGGGGAGCTGATTAGCAGTGAGTCAGTTGCAGAATGATTTACCTTAAGCAAACCTGCAGATAAAGGCAAATGTAATTGTAACTCTGCCCGTGTCAATCAAGGTCAAAACGGCTGTCAATTTTTATGACTTCAGCTCCTTCCAGGCCAGTAGAAGGAAAGTTGCCAAATGAGTGACACTTTATTCAACAAAGCCAAATTTTTAAATCTTCTATCCCACTTACCAGCAGCGACAGCATAAGAGGCGCTACCCTATTTTAACAGATTGCTGCATTTCCGGAAGTACAGGAAGTGATTAATGTCACCTGTGTGGCTGTCCAGCTTCCAATGCACAATGCAGAATAGTTTATATCAACAGAAATGGCTTCCATCCTTTCAAAGTGAAGCTGTTCAGTGACAACCAGTACCTTCCAGGCAGCAGGCATGATGATTGAATTTTGTGCCAATCATCTGTGTCAAGATGGAAGGATGGCCCTGTGAAGACCAATACCATCTTCAGCCTTAACTGATGATATCCTCATGGCAACCATGGAACAAAATCCAGCACAGATATCACGAGGCCCATGCAATGACCAGGATCATTACTGAACATACATTTTAATGCTCTACTTCAGACAGTTGAACAGATCAGGGAACACTTTACAGGACAGAGCATCCTTGAGCCAAAAACATCACCTTCATCTGTTGCAGGCTCCACAACTTTGCTTTACAACAAAGTTTTACCATGGAGATGGTGGACAACCAACAGCCAAGACCAGAGCAGAATGTAAGCACTGATCATGAGAATCTAACTCCAGAAGCACCAGTTCCTTGCAATTTTAAGTGTTTAAGTCCCTTTGAGAAGACCAAGTTCTGTATTACTTGGACTGAGAGCGTACATTGAATGGGCGAGGATAAAGCCAACGGACTCTCCTTAGCTCAGATTGTGCACCATCCTTCACCGGTTATTTATTTCCCCTCCCACTATAAACCTAAATTGTTTTACTGCAGTTTATTTTCAGTTATGACCACTGGAAAACTGCTCAAAAGAGTCAGTGAGGAACAAATGGAAATATGTCCATAAAAGGGCTAATGAAGCTAATGTCATTGATTGGCTGAGGATGGATGATGTCATGGTGATGTGGATACCACATGGAGTTGAAGGTATACCTTAAGGTGGAAGGGCAGAACAGGAGCAAAGAACAAAAAGGCAGACAGTTTCAAGACATGATTGCTTGTTCCTGAAAGGATAGCGGTAACATCCATCTTTTGCACTTAATGTCTTGTTACTGTGTGTAATTAATTGTACTTGACATTAAAACTACTGATGCCATTGTAATGGTTGTCTTGTCGAACTGATCTACACCACTGACTTGCTTGCTTGCTATCGCACTGGCGTATACTCAGACACAGTGCTGTAATTCCCAGTACATTGCCACATCCAAATAATGTGAAAGGATCTCAGGAAGCCAGCATAGCAGCATATAAACAAAAGCAAAATACTGCACATGTTGGAAATCTGAATATACTTGTAATACTCAGCAGGTCAGGCAGCATCTGTGGAGCGAAAAGCAGAGTTAACGTTTCAGGCTGATGACTTCTCATCTGCTTCTACACCAATGTATGAGAGCATTTAATGCCAGTGGTCAACTGTGCTCAATCAGCTGTAAACCAACTATCTCCTGGCTCCCAGCATTGCCCCTCTCCCCACCCCCACCTCCACACACACTCATTTGGCACCAGCATGTTGTGGTTGATGTTCTATGAAACCAAGATGGGTCACCTCAGGCACATCCATATAACTTTGCCAAGGTCAATAGACCCAGCTCCTGGGGTAAAGGCAAGCACTGCAGAATGTTAATAGAGCTGCTTCAATTGTATCCAATTCCTCCGACGAACCTCCTCTTCCAATTTTTTGCGAATAAGTGAAATACCTGGAGGAATTCCCATCTCTAGATATTTGCTTGTTACAACTAAAATTGCATCTGGCAGCAATTCTATGGAGAGAAAATGCATGATAAAGGTACAAAAGCAAAAGGGGCTGAATAAAAGTTACAGGTAATACTAATGGGAAGGTTTTAGTAAAAGCAATCCAAAAATCACTCAGAAACAAACCTCAGGCCTAACATGAAAGACCTTAGCATGACCTTAGCATTCCGACTCTCAAAAGTTGGAATATGCCTTCTCTTCACCATCTATTTGTTATCGACATGCAAAGTGGTGAATGCATTTACATAGGAAACCAAGCTAACAGCTAATAATACCAATTTGTATTTAATCCAGAGTTTTATCAAAGCTTTTATGCACTTTATGTGAGAGTTCTCTGTGCCAATTTATTTTCACTACCAGGAAAAATGAATTATGCAAGACATTGTATTACGTCTATTTGTCTGTTTCTCTGAACCCCACTTGCCCAAATGGGGCCTATGCTACTGGTTCATCTGAACAGAAGATCTACTCTTTGACAGTTATACAAGTAAGTTAATTAAAATAAATCCAAACCAAAGCCACAGGCAGCTCCTTCCACATGGCTCATGTTGCTGCATGTGATTGCTTCTTCCCTGGTATTCCAATAATATCTCTTACCTGGGACAGCAGTACTTCCATATCAGTATCAGAGAAGTTAGATGCTCACCATTTTCCCCCTGTCACAGCAGCCATTTCACTTCCTGTTCCAAGAACCTGCTCAGCTACAACATTGGACTACATAAGCAACAATGCCGTACTTTGCAGCTGACACAAAGATAGGTCGTGTTGTGAAGAGGACATAAGGAGGTTGCAGACGGATATAGATAGGTTGAGTGAGTGGGCAAAAATCTGGCAGATGGAGTATAATGTGGAAAAATGTGGAGTTGTTCAGTTTGGCAGGAAGAATAAAAAAGCAGAGTATTCCTTATATGGGGAACGACTGACTAATTCCAAGGTGCTGAGGGATCTAGGTGTTCTAGTGCATGAGTAACAAAAGGTAAGTATACAGGTACAACAAGTAATAATGAATGCTAATGGAATGCTATCCTTTATTATGAGAGGAATTGAAAACAAAAGTAAAGATGTTATGCTTCAGTTATACAGGGCATTGGTGAGACCACATCTGGAATACTGTGTGCAGTTTTGGTCTCCTTATTTAAGGAAAGATGTGAATGCATTGGAGGCAGTACAGAGGAGGTTTACCAGATTGATACCTGGAATGAGCGGGTTGTCTTATGAGAAAAGGTTGGACAGACTGGGCTTGTTTTCACTGGAGTTTAGAAGAGTGAGGGGAGACTTGATTGAAGTATATAAGATCCTGAACAGTCTTGACAAGGTGGATGTGGAGGGGATGTTTCCTCTTGTGTGAATGAATCCAGAACTAGGGGGGCACTGTTTTAAAATTAGGGGTCACCCTTTTAGGACAGAGACGAGGATAAATTTTTTTCTCTCAGAGGGTTGTGCAACTTTGGGATTTCTGCCTCATAAGGTGGTGGAGGTGGGGGTCACTGAATATTTTAAAGTCAGAGGTAGTTAAATTCTTGTTAGGCAAGGGAATCAAAGATTATTGGGGATAGATGGGAGTGTGGAATTCGAGGCAGAAACAGATCAGCCATGATCTTATTAAATGGGGGAACAGGCTCGAAGGGCTGAATGGCCTACTTCTACTCTTAATTGGTATGGTCGTATGGTCGCATGGACTACATGCACGTGAAAGAGTGGAAGCAGCATGCTATAAACAGAGCTAAGCGATGCGATAACCAGCAGATCAGATCAAAGCTCTGCAGTCCTGCCACATCCAGCCATAAATAGTGTTGGACAATTAAACAATGAACAGGAGGAGGAGGCTCCATGAACTTCTCTATCCTCAGTGATGGGGGAACCCAGCATGTCAGTGCACAAGACAAGATTGAAGCCTTTGCAACCATCTTCATCTAGAAGTGCCAAATTTTTAATCCATCTTGACTTCCTCCTGATATTTACAGCAGATTTGCTCCACATCATATCAAGAAATGGCTGAACACACTGATACAGCAAAGCTATGGGCCCTGACAACATCCTGGCTGTAGTTCTGAAGACATTTGGTCTAAAACTAGCCACACACAGCCAACTTGTTCCAATACACTGGCATCTACCTGACATAATGGAAAATTGCCCAGGTATGTCCTGTCTACAAAAAGCAGGACAAATCAAATCTGTCCAATTAACACCCTATCAGTCTACTCTTAATCATCATCAAAGTAATGGAAAGGGTTATTGCCAATGTTATCAAGTGAGACTTATCAATAATCTGTTCACTGATGCTGAGTTTGGGTTCTGCCTGGACCACTTGCCTCCAGACCTCATTAAAGTCTTGGTTCAAGCATGGACAAAAGAGCTGAATTCCAGAGATGAGGTGAAAGGACTGCCCTTGACATCAAGGCAGCATTTGACTGAGTGTGGCATCAAGGAGCCCTAGTAAAATTGAAGTCAATTGGAATCAGGGGGAAACTCTCCACTGGCTGGAGTCATACCTAGCACAAAGGAAGGTCGTTGTGGTTGTCAGAGGCCAAACATCAAAGCCCCAGGCCATTGCTGCAGGAGTTCCTCAAGGCAGTGTCCTAGGCCAAGCCACCTTCAACTGCTTCATTAACGATGTTCTCTCCAACACAAGTCCAGGAGTGGGGATGCTTGCTGATTATGTAGTGTTCAGTTCTATTCCCAACTCCTCAGATAATTAAACTGTCTGTGTCTATTTGCAGTAAGACTTGGACAACATTCAGACTTGAGCTAATAATACTGTGGGTGCAAATGCAGGTCAAAGGCTCGCTAATCTGTGGTGAGTAACTCACCTCTTGTCTACCTATCTGCAAAGCTTAAGTCAGGAGTGTAATGGGATACTCCCCACTTGCCAGGATGAGTGCAGCTCCAATAACACTCAACAAGCTTGACACCATCCAGGACAAAGCAGCCTGCTTAATTGGCATCCCATCCTCCATCTTAAATATTCACTCCCTCCACTCTGGCAGACGGTGTCTGCACTGTGTGCCATCTATAAGATGCACTGCAGTGACTTGCCAATGTTCCGTCAATAGTACTTTCTAAGCATGCAGCCTCTGTCACCTACAAGAACAAGGACAACACCTGAGATAGTCATCTATGATACCACGCCATCAGGACGGTAGTGGGCAAGGCCAAGGTTATTCGAGAGGCGACAAGATCGAATCGGTAAAAGAATGATTGCATTGCTCGCTATCGACTGGACCTCATTACTTCTGTTTCTGCATCCTGGAGGACAGAAGGACCTAAAGAAGATATTGATTTTGTTGAACTGTGGGACTGTTCAGCGCCACCTTTCTGATAAGACTATTCTGATGATCTACAAGGGCTATCTTTGATGCTTCTGCTAATTACTGTGTAACTTTTAAGATATATATATATATATATCTTAAAAGTTACACAGTTACTTAAAAGTTACTCATGGTCTATATATATATATATATATATATATATATATATAGACCATGAGTTACCTGTTAGTTCATGTTAATTTATGTTGGTTTTTATAAAAGTGAAATCTTGTCTGTTTGGTTTTTGACACCCTAAATTGGGATCAGTCGGTGGCTTTGATTCTTTTGGTTTGTTGGTGGTCTCCACGGGGATCATAACAGCAGACAAAGGTATTTAAGGCTCTGTGACAATAGAATTTGCATAATACGTAATCCATTTACTACCTGCCGTATTCACAGTTAATTCAACCCAAGGCAGAAATTTGCTCGCTTCAAATATCGATTCTCATTTCCCTTTTTTTATTGAAATATCAAAGTAAAGTTGAGATGTTATTTTTTCTTGGGCTTTTATAGGGAAGGAAAAGTAACACCAAGTATTTGAGAGTTGATTAAGGCCAGAATTTATTGAATGCTGCATACAGGGATTTGCTGTCAAATTTGCAACAGTCAGCTGTTATTACACTGGGCGGAATCTTCCTGGCCTGCGGAGGTCGGTTTGAGGGCAGGACCTGGAGCAAATTCTGAGAGTCTTGCTTTAGGTTGGATCCCCAACATGTTCCCGCTTCTGAGTGATCTTGCTGAAGGCAGGGTTAAACCGGCACCGGCTACCCGTCTGCGGGGTGTGGGGGTAGCCAATTAGGACTACTTGAGGAACTAATTGGGGCCAAGATGCCGCTGCCACAGCCGTTGGGATCTGCCCAATGTTGGACAGTCCCTACATTGAGGTCAAAGGTACCTGGAGGCAGCATCCTGGCGGCAGACCAGGGGCTATCGATGCCTCCTCTAAATCCCACCAACCCAGAGCTGCAGGGACATGAGGGACAAAGCCACAGGCACAGCCAATCCTGTGAAGGGGTTTTCCCTCCAGATTGATGGCCTGCCAGCTGTGGTCATTATTCATTTTAAAGTTTCCATACACTTCAAAGAGTGCCGCCATCTTGAGGCGCCCTCGCTGTCTCCTACATGTTTCAGCAGTGCCCATCTCTCCCAGTGGGGTTGCCGGCCATCAACATCGCCAAGCCCTCTGATTGGGCCTCCCAACTCGGGAACCAACCTGCTCTCTTTAATTGGGCGATACATGCAATGACAGCCTCTTAACTGGGAAGATTGTGCAGGATGGCGAAACGCAGACATCATCAGGGTCAGGACCTGGAAATTGTCCCAACATTCGAGAATCATCTTTGGACCAGAAGATTCCGCCCACTGTTTTCAGGTTTTATTCTAAATATTTACTTGGGTTCAACATCTTTGATCACTCTGATAGGCAATTTCTTGCTCCTTATGGCCTAGAACCTTTACCTCCTGAAATATGGGTAATATATAATGATCTCACGGATCAAATAGAAAACCATCATTACTTCCTTGGGCTTAGTACAATGCATTCCTGAAAGGTGTGGCTGACTCCTCTTGCTTGCTCTAGTAACATCATGAAACTTTTCCCAGCGCTGAATTGCTATGTATTGGGTGGCTGTATTAACACTGCCTTACTGGCCAACTTCTGTCACTGCTGTTATGCTGCTCTCCTTTAGCATCCTGCATCACTCTGAACCAAATAGTGTTTCCTTCCCATTGAGTAATATCATCAATAGAACTTGAATAACATAACCTGTCAATCCTGAAGCACTCTGCCTACCTGTAGATCCCATCGACATTCATTCAACAGAAACACCTTTAGATCTTCTGTCAAACTAATGTCAATGTCCTGTTCCCTTTAAACTGCTGCAGACTTGTTGGGCTAGACTTTAACTTTCCAACCCATTGGCAGCAGGTGGGCAACCCAGAAGTTTCACGTATGAGCATCTGGCTTCCAGGTTCCCAACCAATGTGAGCAAGCAGGTGTGATGGTGCCCCACATCAGTCTACTTCAATTCAACTATTTAAAGGGATGCTGCTAATTGTAATTCATACTAAAATAAAAGCAAAATACTGTGGATGCTGGAATTCTGAAATAAAAACAAAATGTGCTGGAAATACACAGCAGGTCTGGCAGTCTCTGTGGAGCACAGACCTGAAACATTAACTCTGTTTCTCTCTCCACAGATGTCTGTCATTCCCCACATGCCCTTTAAGCAGCCCGCAGGAGCTGATGCAGAAGGAGGACAAAGATTCATCAGCAGATTACTCACTCTGAGGGAGCACCATCCATCAACTGAGATACACACACCTCGATGGGACCAGAAAGGCAGGTAGTTGTGTGGTCACATGGTGTTTCACACTTCGCAGGTGAAAAGGAGCAGGGGGTTGAGACAGGTACAGCAGTGGAGAGTTTCTACTGGAGGTTGCAGGCCTCTCCAAGTCCTGCTGCTGAGATGCTGGACGTCAGGGGCTGTCAAGGGGGATAATTCTGGAGCAGCAACATAAAATATGTGACATTCTGTCAGCCTCTCTACTCTCAGTGGGCATGATCGGAGAGAGATTGGTGGAGTTCATTGTCAGGCAACCCCACCTGCCAAGAATGAGGCACACATTATTTCGCCACATGGACATTAAAACTTAAAATTGCAAGCCCTGACCGGAAAGACATTTCCATGGTAACAGACAATGTTGAAACAATAGGAATCCAGCAGTTGCTTCTCCAATACACAGAAGTGGTCAGACCAGTTATTAGTCACATGGCTAACTGGCTGTGGCAGAGAAATTTGAACCTCCACCAAAGGATGTGAAGAGACCGTTCCATATAAGGAACTAGTCACATGACTAACCTGAGGGGAAACCTGTGAGTCTTTTTTTTGAATTTGAACTCCCATCAAAGGTATTTGAACTGAAACAAAGCCATCTGCTCATGGAGTAAACACCTCCCCTGGAACTGAAGCAAGAATTACAGCCTCTCCTGTCTGCCAGCCATCATCTCTTCCCATGGAACTGAATCTTGTGAAAACACGTGAAACTCAAAGAGAGAAGGGTTTGCCACGTGAACAAAGTTTTAAGAAGATTACTTGGCCCCAACGAATCACAAGACCATATCTTCAAGCAAGGACGACAGTGAACTCGAGAAACAGTAACAAGATATTGCCTCACACTGTTCCACTTATCTTTTCTTCTGCTCTCTTCTATTCCTATCTGCATGTTTATATCGCATGTGCATGCTAGCATGAATGCATCGTATATCCGTAGGCGTAAACCATATTAGAGTTTAAGTTTACGGTTTTAATAAATTTCCTCTTTATGCTTTAAACCAAAGAAAGCTTGTGTGTGCTCAGTTCTTTGCCTTATAATTGGAAACTGTAACAAGGATTCGCAAAAAGGGGAGTTCAAAGCTCAGTGTGTTTAAAATTAAACCCTGTTACAATAAGACCAGGTAAAGACAGCCAAAGACCCCTCGATACATTGCTAACCTGGTCATAACAGAAATTGGGTGCTAGCATCCGGATTGTTACCCACAGACAAATGAGTGGAGATTGGAAGTGGGAAGCCAAATTGTTCCCAATCAAAAAGAGCAAATCAATACAGGTTTTCTTGTGGTTGTGTGTGATTGAATACTAACATGTCTGCAACTGAAGCGAGTAGCTCCTCAAGCCAAAGTGAAGTAACTTGGGATGTTAAAAACACTGTCTATGGAAGAGTTGAGAAAAATGGCTGAGCAGTGTGGGATCACTGTACGTGGAAAGGCTAGGAAGTCTGAACTCCTATGGCCCACCATTTTCCCCTTGAATCTGATAAGTAGATACAGGTTTAGAAGCAGAATCTGACGGGACAGTGTTAGCAAAGATACAATTGGAACAGAGGAAACCTGAATTAGAGGAAAGAGAAAAAGAGAAAAAGAGAGAGAGAGGCAGGAGAGGGAGAAAGAAAGAGCCTTCCAGCAGGAATGGGAAGAGAAAGAGAGAGCCTTCCAAATGGAATGTGAAGGAAAACAAAGACAGGAGAAGGAACGAGAGAGAGAGGAGAGCGAGAGAGAGAAAGAAAAGTCCAGAAAGAATGCAAAGCGAGTTACAGCAGGTTTGAGTTAGCTAGGGGGTGACAGAGTAACCCTAGTGAAAGCATGGCTAATATGGAGGAACAGAATTCAAGCTTGGGTACAAGATTGCTAAAACTCACCCAATTGATTCCAAACTTCAATGAGGAAGATGTGGAAGCATTTTTCGTGTCTTTCAAGAAACTGGCAAGGCAGCTAAAATGGCCACCTGAGACCTGGTCTCTTTTACTGCAAAGCGAGCTGGCTGGAAAAGCCCATGAGGTCTATTCCTCGCTGCCAGATGAGAGTTCATTAAACTATGAACTGACCAAAAATGCTATCCTCGGGCATATGAATTAGTACCCGAAGCCTATTGCCAGAAGTTTAGAACCCTCAAAAAGCAAGCCAATCAAACCTATCTGGAGTTTGAAAGAAGTAAGCAGCTGGCTTTTGAACAGTGGCTGAGGGCGTTAAACATACAGCTCAGCTATGAGCCTCTCAGAGAAATAATCCTGTTAGAGGAATTTAAAAACTCTCTCCCATTCTCAATAAAACTCATGACAAGAAGCAGCGGGTTCAAAGAGCCCAGCAAACGGGCGTTCTGGTCAATGAGTTTGCTTTAATTTATAAGTCAGTTTCCCGAGGGAGAACCTTTCCTTATCACCCCACAAATCCGAAAAGGACAAAGGGTGGGAAGGTGATATCCGCCAGGTAGTCCTGGGGGAGGAAGGAAAGCAGGAGACATAGGGGTCCCTCCTCCAGCCAAAAAGGAAGGTGTTGTGAGCAAGAGTGAGACCCGGAGACCTGTGTGCTTCCACTTTAACAGAGAAGGGCATTTAAAAGCTGACTGCTGGAAACTAAAGGGAAAACCTTTAGGGTTAACCAGGACACACCCGCTCAGTGAAGACAAGGGCCTGATGGAAAACACGGAACAGGCTGTGGCTTTGACTGCAGTAAGAGTGCAACCCAGGAAGCTTACCATGGCCAGTGCAGGAAAAATTAATAGGATTCCTCAAGGTTATCAGGGGGTTTTGTATCTGAAGGGAAAGTAACCCCCTATCCCTCGAGTGAGGCAAGCAAGTCCATAGGAATTCTCAGGGACACAGGGGTCACCAGATCCCTTTTACTGGGTAAAGGCCTGACCTTCCCCCCCAGAGAGTGAAATGAACATCAAAATGGTGGTGAATGGCATTGGAGGGCAGTGTATGTCTGTACCTGCACACTGGATGCACCTGGAGTGCAACCTAGTTTCGGAACCAGTGACTGCAGGGATTGTCCCTAGTTTGCCTGTGGACGGTGTTGACCTGCTCCTAGATAATGATCTGGCAGGGGTGAAGGTGGTCGCCCCCCCTAGTAGTGAAAGAAAGACGACAGGAGGTCAGAGAGACAGGGCAGTGGCAGGAGACGGTTTCCTGCAGTTTCTCTGAATGTGTTGTGGGTCAGGCCTGATCAAACCAGCTCCCCCAGAGGAGACTGCATTGGCACTGTAGGCAAATGACCATGAGGTCTGCCTTTCCGAGGCTTTCTTTAGAAAGTTAGGAGACCCAGGCAATGAATTAAATGGATTTTCCCTAGCTGAGGCTCAGCGAGCCGACCCAGTATTGCGAGAGTTGGCACAGGCTGCCCAATCTGAAAGTGAAGCAGAGGGAGTCTCTGACTGCTACTATTTAAAGAATGAGATACAGATGAGGAAATGGAGTTCTCCTCACAGAGCTGAGGGCAAAGAGTGGACAGTAGTTCGCCAGTTAGTGGTGCCACAGAGGTAGCGGGGAGAAATATTAGGAAGGGCCCACGGGACAACAGTAGCTGTACATGGTGGTATATGAAAGACCAAAGACTGCATAAGACAGCAGTTTGACTGGCCAAAACGCCACAAAGGTGTGGTGGAGTACTTTAGGAGTTGCCACATGTGCCAGGTTGAGGGGA
Organism: Heterodontus francisci; assembly: GCF_036365525.1. NCBI lineage: Eukaryota > Metazoa > Chordata > Chondrichthyes > Heterodontiformes > Heterodontidae > Heterodontus > Heterodontus francisci. The sequence continues at coordinate 94,385,057 of NC_090377.1, read as the reverse complement.
AACCCCAACCTGCAGTGAAATCTGCACACCTAAGTCCTGTACTGGTGTTAGGAGGACCCTCCAGCAGAGGACTGGTGAACTGTAAGGGACTCCGCAGAGATCAGAAGGAGACAGGCAAGCACATGGCTGGCAAAAGTTTAGAAAGAGAAGGGGAAAAGGTGACCCAGAGGGCAGGTTAAAGGAAGTCCGGGAAGAATCCTGGATGAAAACCTCTACCGCCCGGTCAATCAACCCCAAAAAATTTGAAAAGTTAGACTCCATATCCTCCTATGTAAATGCAGACTCTAAAAGCACCCTACCAGAGTTGCTAACAGCATTTACAGGAACTTGCAGAGACAAAGAGAGACCTCTCGGGGACCGTGAAACCATGAGGGTGATGCCTCACCTAGTCGCAGTGTCACTGGAGAAGGCAGTTAACTCCGCACAAATACCTGCAGGTAGGAGTTTCCCAGGGAACAAAGGGAAGAGTAACAGAGACTCCTTCCCCACAGTCAGAGGAAAAGGGAACCACCCATCACCTGGTCATAACACCATCTTTAACATGAATGCTATTATGTATGAGGCCCTTGTGCTGAGGTCTACGTCCATGGCCGCCTGCATGAAGCATCAGACACAGAAGTCCACCTCACCAATGGCTTGCACACTCAAAGTGCCACCTTAAACAGAATTGATGAAAACCTAGCCTTGGTCCTTTCAGTGTCTCACTGAAGTGCAGCAAAGTGCTTCAGCTCTTTGCGAGCAGGGAAGTGCGGGTGAGTCATGAGAGGGAGGATGGAGAAAGGGGACTAGAAAATGGGGCCTGTTCTGAGTTGCTTCCACCTATGAACCCTTGGTTCCTCCCCCCCACCCTCTTGCCCTGTTCAGAACCCCACATGCTGCCTCCTGCCCCAATGGCTGGGCCTGCCCCTGCACAGGTGCAGGTGCAATAGTTGCTGGTGCAGCCCTTCTGGGCTCCAAAACCAAGAGGACATCGGCCAAGAGCATCTGAGCAGTCAGAGGAATGATATGAGCAGCCTGCCTCTAGCTCTGCTGAGGTCATAGGGCTAGTACCACATAGTACTCGAAAAAGGAAGAGTAAGGAATTGTAGTTGCACAAGGGGATGTATGTACGTGTTTAACACAGTTCATTTGTTAATTTCCTCTTTAATTTTTCTGTACAATTAAAATTATTCATTTTCTCCATTTTTCCATCTTGTCTATTTTTGCCTGTTGCCTCACAAATGGCCTTGTGCCTTATGCAGAATGGTATGACAAGAGTTAAAGATGTGAAAGGGATGAATTGTTGATTGTGGATCTACTTTGGGCTGGAGGTTGGGTTCAGAATTTAGCAGTGTAATGAGTGCACTGCCACAGGCTAAGTGAATTGAGCCTGGTCAGGCCATCCTAGGCAGCTTTGTGTATATTTGTGGGTTTCTTCACTACATCAAGCTCCTCCCCCTACTGTTCCTCCTGGTGCTCTTCCTCCTGATGCTCCTCCCCCTCCTCAAGGGGCAGAGCCTTCCTCTTTCTGGAGCTTCATTTGTCATTACTGTGATATATTGTGCAATGTGCAGCAAACCAGTATCATTCATGATACCCGAACTGGTGCTTACCGAAAAGCACCCGCAGATCCGTCGAAGCACCTAAAGCGCATCTTCAGCATCCTGATTGTTTGCTCTATCACAGCTCAGGTGGCAAGTCCTCTTCTAATGTACCCTTCCTATGTGTCGTTGTCTGGGCCCCTCACAGGTGTCATCAGCCATGTCTTCAGATGGTAGCTCTTGTCTCCAAGAGGCCATCTGCTAACTCTGCTCTGAGTTGTGAATATCTCAGGAAGGCTTGAATGGCACAGGATAAAAGCATCACAGTAGCTTCCTGGGAATCTTGTACATGCATGCATATCTTTTTATGGTTGTGGATGAGCTGAACATTAATAAGTGGAATCACTTTCTATCCACAAAGATTCCAGGGCGATCTGCGAGCACCCTGATTGCCACTTGTGTGCAGCTGTTGACTCCCTGAGCCTCTGGGAAGCCAGCCAGTATGTCAAAGCTGAGTGCTGTTGTGGGATGACCTTAAAGGGCAGACCATCTTAAAGACTGCAAGTGAACATCATCAGGGGAAGTGATATTGAATCACTCATGACCAGTTAGTTGTGGGTGGAGAAAGGCATAGGAAGATGTGTTCAAGACTAGATCATGCAGTTGCTATTGTGTATATATGTTGCAGTCCTGTTATAATAAAACCCCATGTTTATTTTGAATATTACTCAATATTACAATATTATTTTAAATAATGCATCTCAGTCCCAAGACATCACTGCAGAGGTTCCTCAGGGTTGTGTACGAGGCCCAACTATCTTCAGCTACTTCGTAAATGACCTTCCTTCCATCATAAGTGGGGATGTTCACAGATGATCGAACAATGTTCAGCACCATTCTTGACTCCTCAGATACTGAAGCAGCCCATGTACAGATGCAGCAAGATCTGGAAAATATGCACGCTTGGGTTGATAAGTGACAAGTAACATTCACACCATACAAGTGCCAGGCAATGACCATCTCAAACAAGAGAGAATCAAACCATGTCCGCTTGATATTCAATGGCATTGCCATCGTTGTATCCCCCACTATCAACATCCTGGAGGTTACCATTGACTAGAAACTGAACTGGACCAACCACATAAATACTGTAGTTGCAACAGCAGGTCAGCAGCTAGGAATTCTGCGGCGAGTAACTCACCTCCTGCCTCCCCAATGCCTGTCCACTATCTACAAGGCACAAATCAGGAGTGTGATGGAATACTGTCCACTTGTCTGGATGAGTGCAGCTCCAACAACACTCAAGAAGCTCTACACCATCCAGGACAAAGCAGCCCTTGATTGGCATCCCATCCACTGCCTTCAACATTCACACCCTTCACCACTGATGCACAGTGGCAGCAGTGTATACCATCTGCAAGAAGCACTGCAGCAACTGAACAAGGCTCCTTTGACAGCACCTTCCAAACCTGCGATCTATACCACCTAGAAGGACAAGGGCAGCAGATGCATGGGAAGACCACCACCTGCAAGTTCCCCTCCAAGCCACCATCCCCCTCCATCCTGACTTTGAACTATATCGCTGCTCCTTCACTGTTGCTGGGTCAAAATCCTGGTACACCCTTCCTAACAGCTCTGTGGGTGTTCCTACACCCCAAGAACTGCAGCATTTCAAGAAAGCAGCTCACCAGCACCTTCTCAAGGGCAATTAGGGATGGGCAATAAATGCTGGCCGAGTCAGCGATGCCCATATCCCATGAACGAATAAAAAAAATCTTTCAGCCTGTGACCCTTAACAACAGATCACATACCAAAGGACAAGTGATATTAATTGTTGGCAGCATGGGTATCTATTTTTTCTGAAGACCACTGGATATCACATCATGGCAACCTTTGATTAAAGTTGCACTTGGCCGCGAAGGTTTGAAAAAGCTCAAACCCTCAGTGTTGTCAGACAAGGATCTGAAGGACCCTGGTAAGATCTGGACATTCCTGGAGCAGCAACTGAAGGTACAGCTAAATTTCAGCATATATAGGCTTGAGTTTATGATCTACTGGCAAAGGCAAGATGAGTCCATTGACCAGTTTGTTGCAATGTGCCAAGACAAAGGTCAATATTGTGACTTAATTGGTACCAAATTGTCAGAATGAGTTGTAGAACTGGTTATTGTGTCTACCACACTAGAGGCCTTTCAAAAAGGCCTGCTAGAAAAGAAAAAAAAGGCACTTCTCAATGATGGAAGGAAATTTGAAGCCATCATGGCTGGACACCAACAGTTACAGGTGTTAGGGGCTATGGTTACCAAAGCGCAGAAGTCTGCTAAGCCTTGTGGCAAATGTGACCTGACTCACCCAATTCACAGTTGTCCGATGTACCAAGACCTGTACAAAGCTTGTGGCATGCCAGGACATTGGCCGAGCTTAAATACTGCACACAAGAATGGTGGCAGATCTCAGGCAGAGGCAACATCTGCAAGAAGTGAAGATAAGTACAAGAAGAAGTATGCCAACACACAACAAAAGCCCAAGCAGGTACATCAGGTCAGCAGAGAGACAGATTGCCAGAAGGACACTGATGAAAAATGCACTCGTGTGAACAGCAAGCAAACATTCCATATGGTCAATCTGAATCAGCATGTCAATACTATTATGCAGTCTGAGGGATTCACCATAATCGGAATTATATGTCCACAGAGGAGTGGCAAGCACAAGCTCAGAGCAAAAATCGACACCGGAGCAAGTGCAAACATTCTGTCCATTCGTACAATGAAGGACATGTACTCCAAGAACTGTGAATCTATGGTGCAACCCACCACAGCTAGGCTGATGGCCTACAATGTTCTCCAATCAAGTGCACTGGAATGATAACCTTACAGTGCAGCTATGGGAACTCCGAATGGCTACCATAAGTGTTCTACATTGTAGACACAACTGGACCAGCCAGGTCTAACAATTGTCACCATACATGAAGCTTGTAATGCACCAAAAATGGAAGAACATGTTCAGGTCAAGTGTATCGGGTCAGTCCATGTAAAGGATGACCCAAAGCCTGGAAGTACTGGCATGAAGAGACATTACGACCAGGAGACTCTCCTCAGACCTCAATTCATTGCGGCAAGTATCCGGAGGCCAGAGGGATTGCCGGTAATTAGTTATGTTGCCAGTCATCATTTTTCCGAGCTTTCTAAATGAGGGAAGAGATTCACGACTACCAGATCCGGGCGAATAAGCAATCCTCCTCTATGATTTAGAGACAGTTAAGTTTGCTTATCTGTAAATAATGTTTTGCTCAATCATGTGCAGCTCATCTGAATTACAACATTATTGTTTCTTGTACATATATTTTTATCTTGGAAAAAAGGGCAATGTTGTGAAACTTTAAGGGCGAACCACCTTAAGGACAGCAAGTGAGCATCATCAGAGGAAGTGATGGTGAGCCACACGTGACCAGTTAGTTGTGGATGGAGCTTGACATAGTAAGACATGTTCAAGTCTAGCTCATGCAGCTACTATTGTATATTAATGTTCCAGTTCTGATATCATAAAACCCCACATTTATTTTGAATATTACTTGTAGTCCTGTGGCTCTTAACAACAGATCGCACACTCCAAAGGACAAATAATATTAAAAGTGCACACTCATTCTAACTGACCACATCAGTTGTGTAGTGCCCATAGGTGCCTGTCCTGGCAAAAATGGCATCGAGCATCTGTGAGATGCATTATTGGGCAGCAGATCGTGAGATTTTTCAAATATCACCCATAGATCCCTGAATGGAGCTAGAGGAGAAGAAATTAAGGGCTGTGGTGACTTTGACTGCCACTGGCAATGCATGCCCACCTGGTCCACTTGACAGGAGGTCTTCTTCCAGGAGGGTGAAATCCTAAGCCTCCTGAGGCACTGGCGCTCAGTCATTGCCAGGAATCTTATCCTCTGTCTGTAAACCCTGTGCTAGCAGCTATTGGCTTCTTAATGCACTGGCATTTTCAGCCTTTTTAGCCACCCACCTATTCGCAAACCCATTCACTTTTTGTAGTTAATATTCCCCCATTGGTTCTTCCCCCCTCATAATAGTGAGGTCCCAAACAGAAGCATTCATAATGCTGGGAGCTCACCATCGTAATATTACAATTATGTTGATGCCAGAATCTATTGCAGGATCAGCTCACTTCTTGCCAGGCCAGCATGAATCACATTCCAGGGCCAGGATTTCATCCGGGCGACAGGGGTCTCGACCACCGGCAAAAACACTGGCAAGAGCCCCTGCCGTCTCCTCTGGGAAGACCTGCTGGATCGTGCCAATTAAGCACTTAAGTAGACAGCATTGGGCATTCCTTGGGATCAAAGACCCCAAAGGCGGAAGTCCAGCCTGCTGAGAGCTGCCGGCCAATCAGAGGCCAGCAGCTCTTTAACTAAGTAGCGCCACTGCAGAGGCGGTAGCTGCTGTTGGTAGAGCACTCAACTGAGGCACTGGACCCAGGCCATCGGTAAGTCTTAGTGGGAGGGGTTTCGTGGAGTGGGGTTCATGGGGGAGGTGAGTATGGGGGGTATCAGCAGCAAGGGCAGTGGGTGTGGTTCTCAGCAGGCCCCCCTCTTCCCGATGCCGGGTCCTTCATTCCCGGCACTAAGTGCCTTTTAATGATTCATTTTCGGGATTAAATGTCAGATTCAGCTTTCAACAATTGAATAATTTAACAAGTTGTGAATAATTTTTAAAACATTTTTTTCACCATTTGCATAAATTGTAGTAAAATCAAACTAATACTCGTTGACATTGTCGTGTTTCCGAATATTCAATTTTAACCATTTTTTTCTTCTGCATGTATTTACATCTAATTAACCTATGTTTTAGTTGCAAAGCTAAATACATGGAGATCATTGGCTGGTTGGTGTTAAGGTTATGAAATTGACCTGAAATTGATAGGTTGATTGTTGAAACAGAAATAGAGCTTTTGGACAATGAATGGGTCAACCAGTTACCCAATCAGACAAGTTACATATACCACCATGCTAAAAGAAAGGGGGCCAACAGAGGCAACCAAATCTGCAATCATTAATATGTAATTGGAAACTTACATTGAGAGGTTACAGTATTTGAAACAACATTGATCTATTTATTCCATTGGACACACATGTTTAACAGAACAGAATGGAATGAAATATAAAGAGTTTAAAACATGTAGACAGGTAAAAATTACAATTTTCTACTGGTTATTTACCAGTCTTATCATTCATTAAGATCAGTATTTGTAATGACATGGCAATGATTAACATCAATTTTGGAAATTTAGTTATATTTCTTGGGACCATGCATATGCAATAAAGCTATAGTTAGAAAAGTTGATGAGATCACTATTTCTCCCTGTTTATGAGGTGTAATCATGATTTCCAGTCCCCAGTCAATCATTAGGTGTCCTTGAATCCAGCTGTACATCGCTAGTTGTAATTGGCCAGATAATCTGATTATACTGAGATTTTTTTCTACCATTAAAACCTGGTGAGTGATCTATGGCTGTTCACTATTCTAATCCTCATACTGCCATTTCCTCAGGATGTTGACATCAATACTCATGTGCTGATTATCAATGAGAGAGGAAGGAAACAATCTGCTCACTTATTGTTCCAATGGAACGCCTTTAATATTATAAACATACATGGATAATGCAAGGAAATTTGTGGAAACACTGATGTCTGTTTTTTTATTTTGCCAATGTTATGTTTTCTGTACATTATTTTTTCCAACACATTTTGCACTTAGCAAGGTGAGGGATGTCATCATTGGTGATTTGAGCAGGGATAAGCAGCAATATGTTGCACCACGGACATTTGATAAAATTATTGACTCAGCCACAGACATGGGGACAATTAATCTGTATTAAAGGCCTGCTCAGGTCTGCAAAAAAAAAACCCGACCCGAGCCCGACAGGACCACATCCAACCCGAGCCCGACCCGGCCCGAGTCCTTCCATTTTTTCCTGCGCCCGACCCGACCCGACCATCAGTTAACCTACCTTTTGTTTTTCACTTTGTTGCTGATCTGCACAAACTTAAAATAACTGTAACAAAACCACCTTTCTAATCCAAAAATTAAATTGACATTGGAGCCACTTACCTGTGATAGAGTGTATCCGACCTGGCTCAACCCGAGCCCGAATGCCGGACCCGGAAGTGCAACCCGACCTGACCCGAACACAACACATGTTGTTGGGTCCTGTTGGGTTCAGGTCGGGTAGCTGGCCTTTACTCTGCATATAAAGTGTATAGCCAACCTAAAGCCCTCAAAACATAGTTTGATTTAAAACACATTTCTCCCTATTTAGTGAGATAACTGGCATTGCATTTGCTTTTCAGAGTTCAGAAACTGCTGTTCCCTCTCTCAGCACCATGGACACTGATGTCTGTGTATGGACATGTTGCCAACCCCAGGATTGGAGTATTTTCCACCAATGCTTCCACCAATGTGCTTTAAACCCAACATTAGAATAAGTTGTGTAAACACTCATGCCAATTGTCATTTTCACTGTAACTTTTTTTCTTTAAAACTTCAGATACATTCGTAAGCAGAAGTAATACATGTTTCATTTATTTCTATCTATACCAAAACAATGAAATTATACCTGCAGTGTAGCTTTGAATATCCGAGGATATGTAAAAATAGTTGAATACATAACTCATTTTGTGAGTGAGCAAGAACTCCTATATCCTGAGTGAATTACAAAATGAAATAAGGAAGTGTTCCTAAATACTAAAGCTTTCTGAACTTTCCATTATTACTCGTTGCATATTTTATTTGTATCACTAATTTTTATTTTAACGTGAAAGTATTAATTATATTGAGCAGGAGGTACACTTTGCACTGGAAGTTATCACAAAATGTCTTCCACCTCTTTGAAGTATTTGGCCTCTAGATAAAATGATTAAAAATTAAAACCATAACTAAAATTAGAAATTACTAAAAGTTCATGGTAACATTAGAAGCAAATATATAAAATTCTGTCATTTTGCTGTCTCGTTTAAGTTGTGTTCTATTTTAAAGAGTAAGAGCAATTGTCGAAATAATATCATTCATTTTAGTGTTGGTATTTTACAGGGCTGCTGCAGGGAATATGTTTTCAGCCGATGTTTTTAACACTGAAATAAAATATTGAATCAACTCCAATTCCCAGTTGTTAAAATAATTTTTGTCTGAGATTTTTATAACCCACAATTGCACCACACAACATCAGATGTGGAGACAAGAGAAGCTGGGTTTGTTCTCTTTAGAGCAGAAAAGGTTAAAGGTAGATTTAATAGATATGTTCAGAATTATGAAGGGTTTTGAGGAGGTAAATAAGGAGAAACTGTTTCCTCTGGCAGAAGCGTTAGTTTCCAGAGGACACAGATTTAAGGTAATTGGTAAAAAAAAAACAAAGGGATGATAAGGAGAACTTTCTTAAATAACGAGTTGTTGTAATCTGGAATGTAGTGCCTAAAAGGGTGGTGGAAGTACTGACTTTCAAAAGTGAATTGGATATATACTTAAAAAGGAAAAATCTGCAGGGCTATGTGGAAATAGTAGGGGCAAAGAACTCATGGTCTTCCAAGTGACAATTAATTTTGTCCTGGATTATGGTCTCCAGGAGTTTCCCCACCATTGACGTCACATGTATTGCTTTGGGATAATGTTCTTCAGGGGGCTCATGTTCCCCCTCATCCTCTTCCTGGAGGCTGCCTTGCTGAAAGCTCTTTTAACAGCATGCATAATTCATTTTGTGCAGCGTCCAACATACTGCAATTATACTACCTACTCTGGTAAATATTGCAAGACACCATCAGAGCTATACAGACATTGCGAATTGTGTTTTCGGAGGTAACAATCTGCTCTATTATCTTCCTGCCTCATAAATGTGTGTAGTTTTAGGCCCTTACTTCGGTGTCTGGGGATTCTGCAGAGATGTCATCAGTAATGTTTGGAGAAGGTAACCAATGTCTTCCAGCAACTGTCCTTGCAATCTACTCTCCCTTCAATTCCCTTAGGACATGTGAATTGTGAACATTTGCTAGAAAACAAGCATTAACTTGCATACCTTTTCTTTACTGGCAGTTACATTTCATCTGAATGTGACCTTCCCTGTTAATACAGGGAGGGATCAGTAACTCTTCCTGTCTGCAGGTGCATGAGTGGTTTTATGAGTCTGATCAATGGTGACTCACACTCAAGGAATGCCAGATAAAAATTTCTTAAGGTTTTAGAATATTTCTGTTGTCAGGCCATTAGGATAAGAGACCCTAAATTTCAATTCTCTATTCAAATGATTCTAAATGTATGGAATGATTAATTAAGTAGCTAGTCAAATCAAAGATCTCAAGGGAGCTCAAAATGTAGTTGGATGCTCGGCTGAGTGAACTGAAATACCAGTCAATGGCCTTTTCTTGTCCTTGCCTTTTTACTTATGCACTTATATTTCTACGACTGATAAAATTGGATCTACTTTTCTAGATGGTGCTGCATGCCACTTTTGAACAGGTAGGAGAGGGCTGTTACCTCAGCAATGCAACATGAAACAGTGTACTAGCCCATCTGAGTGATGTCTCCTGTTGGCACCTGGAAGCATCCAATGATGTAGGCGTTACCACAGAAGTTAAATACAATGGTTACTTTGACTTTCATTGAGACTGGCATTTGGATGATACTCGATAAATGCAGGTCTGGTTCCTGCTGAGATGCAACTTCCTTACCTAATGTCCTTCATTGAGGTCTACTTTAGTGACATGATAGCACCACCCACTGCATTGGGAGGAGTTAAGTCCTGTCAGCTTACCTCATAAGGCCTTGAATATCCTGAGGACACCTATGCTGTGCAGTTCACAAAAGACACTCCTTTACCCAATATCTCAAGCTTGGCTCATCACAAGAACTCTAACAGATCAATACTAAATCACCTACTTTAACTGGACGAAGTTTATGCAATGTGGGAATAATCCTGACTAAATTTATACTTTCCACATTAATTGTCGCTGAACAAACAATTAGCAATAACGAGAGGTTTGTGTGTGAATGTGTATTTGAAATATTTACTCCCAAGAGTGTGTTTTGGAGTTTGGATAAAAGTTGACACCTGCTCAATTGATAGCAATGTACAAAATTACTACCCTTAGTGCTTAATTACTGTGTTCATTAGCTCTAACACAGAGACCAAATTAAACCCCAGGAGAGCTGTTGTTGAACGCAGTGTGTGACCTTCTCACAGGATACAAACATCAGGTTATAATAAATAGCTGTTACTTATCATAATTGTGCTGGATCCCATTCTATTTCTAATCTTTATCAATGGTCCTTGTGGAAGTTATCAGATATAATGTCCCTTTCACTGGTCACCTTTTGAATAATATGAGACAAATAACTAACAAACAGTGCTGAAACAGAAGAACACCACTCCTCAAGATGGTTTTGGACTTATCATGATTGTCAGGTTGCATAGAAAACCCATTGCTTGATGTAGGATTCACTGCAGTCCATGACCTTGAGGACCACTTGGAGACCATGTCAAAATCCATCTACTGTACCATTAGAGAGATAGTTTCTGACTATCAGTTCTCTGCAATGTAATATGGAGCAGCAGTACAAGAGTTAACAGTACTTTAACCCAACTTCCATACAGATGCTGCAGCTGCACTTCAGCATTATGTAGCAGCCTAAAAATTCTCCATTGGTTCTCTTCTCTCATCTCCATTCCTTTAGGCCATGTTTCTTTTATGGTGTAGAATGTAGATTGTGTCTTGGAGTAGGCCATCTTGAATTAAGCTTCCACTTGAAGTGTATGAAAGTGATAATTGGGTTTGAGCTCTTTTCTTGTTGCAGGGAATAGTATACTGCATTAAGTATTATCATATGGTAGCATTATTTGATTGGGAGATTATCCTCCTGAGAAACATTTGCTTTGAATAGTCATTAGATAAATAGTAGAAAACTATTACAAGTAGAATAGTGAACAAATGCAAGGAATTTTCATTCTGGCACAACGATGCAGCAGATGTTTCTTCTCTCAAAAGAACTGGAGGTAAGTTAGAGAGAATTGTTTAGTAAATTATAGAAGCCCATTTGTTCCCAGGCATGACAAGCATTCCAATGTACAGATGTAAAGCAACGCTGAATGCTTTCTCTCTCCACTCGTAATTGCCAATGCTTAACAACATGGAAGGTGTAATCAAATCAAGGTTATAATATGTTTGAGGTGCTGTAACTTTTACCAGTAACTTTGTGTTCCATTTATGCTAAAGCTGCTCACACACCATTTATTTGCAGCCCTGTAAATTTCTTGCAGTTTGCAGTTTTACAAGTATTATAATTTTCATTGCGAATTCCCATTTGGACTATGCTGCTGAGGTATAATAATATGTCAGGTTTCTCACAACTAGTGCATTAAATATTGAAATTTTAAAAGCTAGAAATTTACCAAATCTGATCATTTCAAGCACAATTCGTTGCTGTAACAAAGAACTGAGAGCTACATGTTTTCCCAAGACAAAATGTAAGGAAACAATGAAACATGACGTGCCCCTTAAAAGAACAATTGACCTTCACAGTCGTTCCATTTGCACAAAAAAAAGTAACCTGTAATATCAGCTTCCTAACTTCAGTAAGAGTGCTGCCACTCATAGTTTTTACACAGTGAATGTACATCGTGTGGCCAAAATACCTAACAAGGCAGGACATCTAGCTGTCACTGAGCTCGGACATTGGTCCCATCCCAAATCCTAGGGGCAGGGTCATTCTCATAGTTGAAGTAGATGGTGTGCACTTGTAGAGGTGCAGCAGAGGTGCCCTCCCCAATGTGTCACTCTGCCATGGGGGCCTCATGATCTGGAAAGAGCCAAACATTTAAAGTTACAGAATTTTTCAAAGGCTGTAAAAGTAAATCACACCTCAGAGTGGATCACATACCTTTTTTATCGTGCAGTATTTGGACCTTCCTTACATCCAGTATGGGACCTACACCAACTTTCAGCTGGTGATGTTTCTCCTGAGCCTATCAAGTTGCATATTGGGCTGCCCTACACTCCCCCAGTGCTCACTGTAGCATGTGATAAAGGCTATATTTGCAAGGTAAACATGTTCATCACTTTCCATGTGGAAACAAAGCATCAGTTTAACAAAACTCAGAATGTTTTCCAATAATACAGGATACAGTAGATGGCATCCATATTCTGTACAGACCATTGAACCTCCTGACAGGCAAGGTGCCCATGCAGTAACACATCCTGATATTCTGATGAAAGGCCATCGACCTGAAACATTAACTCTGTTTTTTTTTCTCTCTCCACAGATGCTGCCAGAGTATTTCCAGCATTTTCAGTTTTTATTTCAGTGCACATCCATCCTGCTGACTGCCAGATAGGGAGGGAGGGCAGGTGCTGCACCATTCACTGACTTGTTCCACAGACTTGGCTTCATTTTATTTAATTTTGTGTGTCAATTCTTCCCCAGTCTCGCCCTGCTACCTATGCCACCCACCCCCCCAATCTTAGTAAAGGCTAACAAATATTTAAGATCCATGTTGAAGTATATAAAGGTAGAAATTATATTTACTTCATATACCTTTAAGCATGCACCTCCCTTTTTAATGTGATCTGCTGGTCATATTTTGTACATCTCCCATTAACCTACTGGCACAAGGTTAAAGCCTTCAATGAGCTGACACCACAAATTGGGCAGTTACTTTAGTACATAGCAAGCTAGCTTGGCTCCAACAGCTACCGATTCTTGGCATAGATTTGCTGGAAACCTGGATACCAGGAAACCTTCTTTTAGAAGTCTGTCAATACCCTGCAGTAATTACCCACTAGGAGGTGTGCAAGTGTGGCTTATCCTTCCATTTTCCCTTTCTGTGGGAAGGCAACATGACTCAGGTCATTGATTTCCCCTGACAGCTGGCAGGGATGGAGAAATATAATGGGGTAAAGTTTCCACTCTGGGTGCAGTTGGCAATTCCAGTGCAAACTGCGCCCATTTTAAAAAGTCCCCTTTCAGAGTTTCTGCTCACTCCATTTCCCTGTCACTGAATGCAAAATCTGCCACGAGCCAATGCAATCGAGCAATATTTTAAAATACTTTATTTTAAATTGCTGGCCCTACCATCATCAATCACTCCCTTCAGGGAAAGAGAAACAAATTAAAGGAATATGAACTTTTTATTTAGGCATTTGGACTTGATTTGAACTATTCTCCCAAACATTAATGACCTTTAAATTGATTCATGCCGATCCATGGCACAAGAAGGGGTAGGCCTGAGGAACACCAGCTAGTAGGTCTTGGGCTTTGTTCAAATCAGACTAGTGAGCTGTGGACAGATGCGGAGCAGCCCTAGGCAGCTCACTGGTGAAACTGCATTGGTTAGCAGGTTGCTGCATCATCAGAAGTGGCCATCAGCTAAGTTCTAAGGGGTGTGGAGTGATGGGGAGGGGGAGAAGCGATTGAGAGAGGGACAGAGCAATCAGGAGAGGGAGGAAGTGGGAGACTGGGAAAGAGAAAAAGGAAGATCAGAAGGGAGGGGGTTCTCAGGAACCAGCAATGGTCTTCAGGGCTGCTGTTGCTCCCAGCAACACATTCTGGTAAGTAACTTTTGGCAAACTTACATTTTTGGTGACAGCCCTTAATGGGACCACTAGTTAGTCCAGATGCAGAGCATGTTTTCTTCAATGCAGCCAGCCTGGAACCAACTGTGTTCAGACCAGATCAATTTTGTGACTAAGGCCTCAAACAGACATCAGGCCCCTTACTTGCAAATGCGAATGACATAATGTCTATTTCAGGGACACGTTCTGGATGCCTCTTATTCTCCTTTGCCAATATAGTGGGCTGTGCACTTCCGGTGCATGCATGCCCCCTGCCATATTGGACATTTAGCTACAGCACCAACAGATTTCTAGGCCATTATCTTTGCCCTGGACCTGTGCAATTTTTGGAAAACATTGTGATTCTCCTCAATGTTTTCTGTGCATTACCGGTGTGTAAAAGACACCGGAAGTTTCCTGAGCCAGGAAAATTAGGACAAAATTATTTTTGCTTGTTGTGTGATTTTAAAATGCTTCCACTCAAATTTTGGTGCCTTCTTGTTGATTTACACGGATTTTATGCCAATGTCTATGCCAGTGTTATGCAAATATTCAGACCCAGGAACCCCATATGCAACCCATTTGCAGGCCACTGGAGGGCGCAACCCTTTTTGTAAAGGACCAACAGCGGTGTAATCCACTTCAGGGAAATTCTCCCCCTCTCCTATTGAATCTAGGATAGAAATATCAGAGGTAAAACATCATTGGCCCAAAATTCAGGTCTGGCTAAGTACAAAGACTGGTGGCCAGAATTAGTGTGAAATCTAATTCTGCTGGAATTTTGCCCCATTTCTTATATGAGCATACGAATTAGGAGCAGGAGTAGGCCACTCGGCCTTTCGAGCCTGCTCCGCCATTCAATATGTTCATGGCTGAACTGATTACTCCACATTTCCACCTACTCCCGATAATCTTCCACCTCCTTGCTTATCAAGAATCTATCTACATCTGCCTTAAAATATTCAAAGACTCTGCTTCCTTTTGAGGAAGAACATTCCTAAGACTCATGACCCTCTGAGAGAAAAGATTTCTCCTCATCTCTGTCTTAAATGGGCAACCCCTTATTTTTAAACAGTGATCTCTAGTTCTAGATTCTCCCACAAGGGGAAACACCTTTCCATATCCACCCTATCAAGACCCCTCAAGATCTTATATGTTCCAATTAAGTCGCCTCTTACTCTTCTAAATTCCGCTGGTTCAAGCCTACCCTGTCCAATCTTTCCTCCTAAGACAGCCCACCCACTCCAGGTATTAGTCTAGTAAACAATCTCTGTACTGTCTCCAACGCATTTACATCCTTCCTTAAATAAGGAGACCAGTACTGTACACAGTACTCCAGATATGGTCTCACCAATGCCCTGTATAGCTAAAGCATAAACTCCCTACTTTTGTATTCAATTCCCCTCACGATAAATTATAACATTCTATTAGCTTTCCTAATTACGTGCTGTACCTGCAAGCTAACCTTTTGTGATTCATGCACTAGGAGACCCAGATCCCTCTGCATCTTGGAGCTCTCCAATCTCTCACCATTTAGATAATATGTTTATTTTTTATTCTTCCTGCTAAAGTGGACGATTTCACACTTTCCAACATTATACACCATTTGCCAGGTCTTTGTCCACTCATTTAACCTATTTATATCCCTTTGTAGCTCCCCTATGTTCTCTTCACAACTTACTTTCCGACCTATCTTTGTGTCATCAGCAAATTTAGCAACCATACCTTCGGTCCCTGCATCTAAGTCATTCATATAAATTGTAAAAAGTTGAGGCCCCAGCACAGATCCCTGTGCCACACCACTTGTTACATCTTACCAACCAGAAAATGACCCATTTATGCCTACTCTCTGTTTCCTGTTAGCTAGACAATCTTCTATCCATGCCGATATGTTACAACCCACACTTTGAGTTTTTATTTTCTGCAACAACCTTTGATGTGGCACCTTATCAAATGTCTTCTGGAAATCTAAGTACAATACATCCACCGGTTCCCCTTTATCTACAGCACATGTAACTCCCTCAAAGTACTCCAATAAATTGGTTAAACATGATTTCCCTTTCACAAAACCATGTTGACTCTGCCTGATTACCTTGAATTTTTCTAAGTGCCCTGCTATATCGTCTTTAATAATAGCTTCTAACATTTTCCCTAAGACGGATGTTAAGCTAACTGGCCTGTATTTTCCTGCTTTCTGTCTCCCTTTTTGAATAAAGGAATTACATTTGCTAATTTCCAATCTAACGGAACCTTCCCCGAGTCTAGGGAAATTTGGAAAATTAAAACTAATGCATCAACTATCTCACTAGCCACCTCTTTTAACACCCTAGGATGAAGTCCATCAGGAACCGGGGACATGTCAGCCCGCAGCTCCAACTTCTTGGCAGCAGTTATTTTCAAATGGGAGGGACAGAGGGTGATTCCTCCATCTTTGTCCCTCCATGTCAAGGCGTTCTGTGTAGGAAAGCTTCCAAGCTACTGTGGGAATTCCACTTCGAGTCACCATGGAATTCTCGCCAATTGGGAGTTAGTGTGAGACCTTAGCATAGGTTCAAACACTTTAACAGGAAAAGATATCGCTGAAATGCCTTTGCAGGCAACAGTGGTCCACCCTATTCATGGAAATGACCCCATCCCCACTATCAGGGATGGAGTCCAAGGCTTTGTGTTTGGGGGCTCTATTCCTGTGCGCATGTGCTGGTGTAGTGGGCCTCTCTGGAGCTTTCAGCTTCATACTTTTCCTGCATCAAACTTCAGGAGGTTGCCATTTGTGTCACAAATAAAATGTTTTACAATTTGATCCTCAAGCCCTGCCTAACATTTCCTAGTAATACATAACTGATAGAAAAGGCAGAACTGGGCAGCCTACATCAATATATGGTAGGCAGAAAAATTAGAAAAACCTGGGAGAACGTTCAAAGTAATTAAATTAAAATCATTAGGACTTAGTCTCTCCTTCAATCAGCCATTAATAACCATTACAGACTCAGAACATAATGGTACAATTTCCTAAGGGTTTCTCTTGATCTCCCGCTGCAAGTTCGTCGGAAACCCCAGAGAAATGCTGAAATGGCATTTTCACCACTTCTCCAGAACTTGCACCTATCCCGTGCCAGAAGCTCGGGAGAACCCCAATGGAAATTCTACGCAATTGTTTGTTGTTAATGGATATGATTAAACCTATGTCTCATTCTCACATCAATGTTTATATTTAAATCTTCCCAAGGGGGTGCATTGACTGCCAGCTACTTAATTACGTTTGCTTCCTCTACAACTGAGCAACTTCTGCAGGAAAACTCTGCTTAAAGTAAATGGTTCAAATTGGGTCATCTCATTTCGCTCAGGAAGCCTGTAGCCTGCTTCAAAATATACACAAGCAACTAGTTCATGCAACATCTGGAAATGTTTTCTTTCATTTGTTACAGCCAGATGAGGAGGGGTCACAAGGCTCCCCTTTTATCCTTCCTCTTATTTGACCGCAACAGGATTTATTCCTTTTTAAACAGTGGATGTGCTTGCCACTTCAATGAATGTTTTACCTTTTACCTTTGTTGTAATCATAAAAGAACCAATCGGATAGGTTTTCTTGTGTTTAAATAAGAAAGAGGTGAGTTTATTATACATAACAATCTAAACCCGATATAAATAAAATAAAATTACGCTACATATTCAAGCACACACTCGCACGGGAATCACACACACACAGATTGCAGAGTCCTGAGGAGTGGATTTGTGGTTGGATTAAAGTCCAGAACAAATAAAAATTGATACACAATCTGTGGGGTTGGATGATTCTGTTGACTTCTGACTGAGGTTGCGTTCTTGAAGTCTTTGGCTGGGAAATGTGCAGTTTGTGGCTGGCCCACGTGGTTCAGTATTTTCTTGTAGGCAGAATTGTAGGTGGCTTTCTTCCCCTGGTGTCCTTGGCTTGGATCCAGCAACCAGCAGCTAAGCTTCGCACAGAGTTTTCTTGAGAGAGAGAGAGAGAGAGAGAGGGAGAGCTCTGGGCTTCTGCACAGAATGAGTCACTTGCTTAACTGTCTTTGTCCAAGGGAAATTCCCAGCTTTCACAGAGATGGACAGTCACATGACTGCCTCAGTGCATTCTCTAGAACCTTCTAATGCGATTCAAGGTTAGGAGTTTCCATCTCCTCAGGCCTCAGGATGCCAATATTTACACTTGGAGGGGTTTGCTTTTTCAAAGTCAATGGGCTGAATTTTACTGACCCCCGATGTCAGGGGGGAGGGGCGGGGGGATGCGGTGGGGAGCTGGAAAACGCCTCCGGGAGAGGCCCACCACGAGCCGCCATTGTTTTCATTCGCTGCTGATTTCAACGTCGGGAAGGGCCAGTCTGATATTGCCGGCGGCGGAGAAGCCTCATGGCGGCCTCCCCACCACTCGGCGATGGGAGCTCCATTGAAATATTTAAATAAGTTAAAATGAACTCATTAATTACCATTATGCTCCCACTGTCTGTCCCGGTGCGATATTCATGCTCGGGGGACCGAGACGGAATACTGTTGGGGAGGGGGGAGCAGGAAAGTATTTCAGAGCATGAGGTGGGGGGAGTGGGGTCAAAGTCATATGATTGGTCTAGGGGATGGTGGGAAGAGTTATAGTGTAAAGTTTATGCACTTTGGGGAGCAGGGGGAAGGTCAGCTGGACAGGGTAAGTGTTTTGTGGGGGAGAGGGCAAGTAATTAATTCTATGGTTATTGGGGGGGGTTGGAGAGGGGCAAGATAAATTTATTTAATTTTTTAAAATCAATATATCTTTAAATATTTAAATTGAATGGCAGGGCTCGAAGCCCTTTTGAAAAATGGCGTCAGCACCTGCGCACAGGCAGCTGACGCCATTGCTGGGGACGGACAGCCCATCCCCTCCACATAATCGGTGGAGTGGGGGGGTGTGCCCCGGCTATTTAAATGAGCTGCTGTGCTTAATATCGCAGCGGCTCCGTGACGTGTGGCCCATACGGGCGGGCCGCCATTGTTTTTGTCCGCTGCCGATTTCCGCGGTGGAAGTATACATTTCAGCCCAATGTGTCAGGATGCCCTTGAATACTGTGCTAATGAAAGCAATCTTAGATAATTCAGCCAATAGAGCAAGCCATTGTTTTGGGTCCACGTTCATCAGACCTCTATCTTCTGTTGGAGGCCTTGGAATGTGTAAGGTGTTCAAACACAAATTGCAATGGCCATCTTGACTTCCAGCTTTTTTAAAAAGTTAACTGTAGGATTTTTTCCCATTAAACGTTTAATGTAAGTTTCCAACCTATGAATTAAAATTCCGCATTTGGCATATTGTGTTTTCTTAAGACTAATGATAAAATTGTAGAGTTTGAGAGGTGTATGGATGAATTATTAAATTAGATTATTATAACCTTATTACAGATGCGGATTATGAAATGGTACTAAAGTCCTCAGAGTGTGAACCATTGTGCACCAAGTTCATGCTTTTTATTATTGTAACACTCCAGTGGCAAGCAAAATATACCCTTTATCCAACTGAGTAAATACACATAGAAGGAATTGTTGTCTGAGAAAAGGTTCCCTTTAAACAAACATTTCTATTAATACTGTGCCTAATAACTCACATGCAATGCTGTGAAAATGTCAGTTCCCGAGTATCACAGTTTAGAATACAAACTGCTTCATATTGGAAAACCCGATTTGCTTCTAGGTGGAATAGAGTCCATTCATTATTGTCATGTTCCACTATTCCACAAATACATTAGTAATACACCCAGGCATGTTACACTGTTGAAGTTTCTAACATCCACAAGGGGTCTGTACAGGGGCAGTGCATAGGAATGTTTATGAGGGTTAGTTTTATTTTGGTAATTTGTTTTTTCCTAGGGACTAGGATATATTTAAATTACCATTCTGTCTTGTTGGATGTCTGGTAGTCGAAGCCTGCTTCTAATGTCCTACACAAATGTTCTATTTGTATACTGTTAGTTAATGTAGTGTAATGCATGCTTTGTTGATCCGTGCACACACTGGGGGAAAGTAAAGCTACACTGCCCTATAGATGCTGCAAAATTATGTGTTTCTGATGTCTTCTTCAAGTGTTCTTGGCACCATCTGTTGATAGGTATTTGAGGTTTTGTAGAGGAGGCTGAGCTCAGGGAGTCAAGAGTTTGTGATAAGAATATAAGAACATTAGAAAAAGGAGCAGGAGTAGGCCAGACAGCCCTTCGAGCCTGCTGCACCATTAAATAAGATCATGGTTGATCTTCTACCTCAGTACCACTTTCCCGCACTATACCGATAGCCCTTGATTCCCTTAGTATACAAAAATCTTCAGGGTAGAGAATTCCAAGGGTTCACAATTCCCTGAGTAAAGAAATATGCCCTCCTCTCAGTCCTAAATTGGCCAACAGCTTATTCTGAGACTGTGATCCCGGCTGAAATTTTACACCGCCCCAGTGGGTCGGATGGTGGCGTGGGGGTGGCGTAAAATTGAGTGGCAGGCTCCGGGAAGCCTACCCGCCTCCGAACAAGTTTACGGAGGTCCGGCGGATGGGTGGGTGAGGGGGTGGGAAACGGCCCGCCCACCCAAGGCCAATCAAGACCCTTAAGTGGCCACTTAACAGCCACTTAAGGGCCCTCGCCCGCCTCCACAGGTATTTTACCCGTGGCAAGCGGGTATACTGGGGACGTGAAAGGCCGCCCAGCGATAGCTGCCGGCCTTTCCACGCCCCGGTGGGGTGGGGGGGGGGTGCGTGGCAGTTGGGCACGGGGTGCCCGATTGAGGGCAGCCCCCGCCTCCCAACCCACCCCCGGGATTCAAGACACCCCTCCCCCCAAACGACCACCCTAGCCTCACCAGGGCACAACCGATCCCCCTGGTGAGGCAACCCAAACTTACCCACTCTCTCGAGTCCATGGCGCTGGCTGGGCTGCAGTCCCAGCAGTAGCCACCACTCCCAGTGGCGCTGCTGAGATTAAGAGCTGGCGGCCCGCTGATTGACTGGCAGCTCACCGAGGCGGGACCTCCTCCCTCAAGTGGGTGGAAGTCCCGCCTCGGGCCAATTAAAGCCTGGGGATCCGTAAAATACGGGACGGATCCCCAGGCTGGGTGGAAGCGGGTTCGTCACTGACATTTACGTTGGAGTCCGGCTCCCGTCCACCCACTGTAAAATTCCAGCCCCCGTGTTTAAGTCTCCCCAGTCAGGGAAAACATGCTCCCAGGATCTACTCTGTTAAACCCCATAAGAATTTTATAATTTTCAATGAGATCACCTCTCATTCTTCCAAACTCCAGATGCCTAGTCTACTCAATTTCTCCTCTTAGGACAATTCCCTCACCACAGGAATCAGTCTGGTAAACATTCCCTCTAAGGCAAGTATATCCTTCCTTAGGTAAAGAGACCAAAACTGTACACAATACTTCAGATGTGGTCTCACCAATGTACAAATACAGTGAGTCTTCTTTACTCTTAAATGCCAATCCATTTGTAATAAAGTCTAACATGCCATTTGCTTTTCAAATTCTGTGATTTGTGTACAGGAACACCCATGTCCCTCTGAATACTCACATTTCCCAGTCTCTCACCATTTAAAAAATATTCTGCTTTTCTATATTTCCAACCAAAGTAGATAACTTCACACTTCTCCACATTATATTCCATCTGCATGTTTTTGCCCAATCATTTAGCCTGTCTACATCCTGTTTTAGCCTCTGTGCATCCTCCTCAAAGTTTACTTTCGCACCTAACTTTGTATTATCAGAAAACTTGGACGCATTACACTCAGTCCCTTCATTTATGTCATTAATATAGATTGTAAATAGCTGAGCTGCCAGCACTAATCCTTCCGGTATCCCAACGATCACAGCCTGCCAACCCGAAAATGAACCATTTATTCCTACTCTGTTTTGTGTCCTTTAACCAATCCTCAATCAACGCAAATATATTCTCTCCAATCCTATGAGCCCTACTCTTGTGTAATAATCTCTTGTGCATCATTTATTCCACTTCCTTACAATTGTGCATGTAATTCATGTACCCATACTGCAAGATGCCAAGTTAGAGCCCCCGCACCCACCCTGTACTTCCTCCACTTTAACAAGAAAGCATTGTGAAGGGTTAGATGTGGAAGGATTGCTTGAAGAGGGTGCTGATTGTGCATGTCTTCTGTGCAGTACTGAGGGAGTCCTGCACGGTTGGAGGTGCCAACTTTCAGATAAGGCATTAAAACCAAAGCCCTGCCTGGCTTTTCAGGTGGACATAAAAGATTCCATGCACTATTTTGAAGAAAAGCAGGGCAGTTAACCCAGGTGTTCTGTCGTATAATTATCCCTAAACCAAAATCACTAAAAAATATTATCAGGTCATTATCACGCTACTATTTGTGAGATCTTGCTGTGCATAAATTGGCTGCCGCATTTCCTACATTACAATTATGACTACACTTCAAAAGTGCCTTATTGTCTGTAAAGCACTTTGGGATATCGTGAGGTCATGAAAAGCCGTGGAAAATGTTATGGTCCACCACAGTTTCAGACCTGCCCCACAAAAAGCAAAACCTCCACCCATCCCTTACAAGGCAAACGTCATTGGGGCAAAGTGGCCAGGTACAGGGACTACTTTCAACAGTATTCCTACTCCAGTCACTCAGTCAGGACCTGCTGTGTCTCTGGAGGCCAGTATGCCTAGTGAGGTGGGGTGTAGCGGCCTACACATGGACAAGTGACCTGCACCACTAAAGGAACCAAACCATCATTTAAAAAATGTTTCCAGATTGGCCTCCTGACATAATGGACAACCAGGAACATGGATTATGGCTGGGGGGTGGTGTGGGGGAATATTTGGGTAACATCATGCCAGTGGTTGATGGGTGCCATAGTTCTTGGCTGCATGGGGAGGTGGGCACCAGAGATCTACCTGTAGTGGCACTTCTTCCACCCACCATAAACTCCAGCTCATCCAAAACTCTGGTGCCCATATGCTAACTTGCACCAAGTTTCCACCCTACCATGTCCAAATCGTATAGTGCTCTAGTATAATTTGAGTGCCTCATTAGGCTGTATTCTCAGTGTGATTCATATCCACTTCACTCAGCCTTCCAGTACTTTAACATCCTTAATCCTAGATTATATAACCAAACTAGATTTTGTGGGAGATAAAATTATTACATTGATAAATATAAGTGAACATTGGATTATTGCTAACCAAGCATTTAATGTTGAGTAGGACAAGGCCATGAATCCCGCCAACAATATGTTCAATATAATGGGAAAACTCAAGGAGGCGGAGTAAAGCTGCAATGGCAGGATTTAAAGACTTGCTTCAATTTAAAGAGATAGTTTCTTTGATGGTCTGACTCTCTTTTTTTGCTGCCTGATTAGTCTGCCTTCCTGTACAGCCTCCGACTGCTCCTCATCCTTTTCCGTCAACATCTGTCATAGGGAAAATGTGAGTATCTATTCTTAGGGATGTGGTAATAGAGCACTTAAAGAATCAGAATATGATTAGGCAGAGCCAACACGTATTTATGAAAGGGACAAATGATGATAAATCTGCTAGAGTTTTTTGAGATTGTAACCAGCAGGGTAGATAAGGGGGAACCAGTGGATGTAGTGTATTTGGATTTTTGGAAAGCATTCAGAAAGGTGCCACACAGGTTATTACACAAAGTTAGAGCTCATGGGATTGGAGCTAATATACTAGCATGGATTGAGGATTAGTTAACAGATAGAAAACAGAGAGTGGGAATGACAATTTATAATCAGGCCGGCAGGCTATAACTTTAAGGGTGCCGCAAAGATCAGTATTTGGGCCTCAGATATTTTGAAATCTATATCAATGACTTAGATGATTGGATCGAGTGCAATGTGTCCAAGTTTGCTGACCATACAAAGTTAGCTGGGAAAGTAGGCTGTGAGGAGGACGCAAAGAGGCTGCAAAGGATAGTTTTTTTTATTCATTCATGGGATGTGGGCATCGCTGGTTAGGTGACTTGAGAAGGTGGTGGTGAGCTGCCTTCTTGAACCGCTGCAATCCATGTGGGGTAGGTACACCCACAGTGCTGTTAGGAAGGGAGTTCCAGGACTTTGACCCAGCGACAGTGTAGGAACGGCAATATATTTCCAAGTCAGGATGGTGTGTGACTTGGAGGGGAACTTGCAGGTGGTGGTGTTCCCATGCATTTGCTGCCCTTGTCCTTCTAGTTGGTAGAGGTCGCGGGTTTGGAAGGTGCTGTCTGAGGAGCCTTGGTGCATTGCTGCAGTGCATCTTGTAGATGGCACACACTGCTGCCACTGTGCGTCAGTGGTGGAGGGAGTGAATGTTTGTGTATGGGGTGCCAATCAAGCGGGCTGCTTTGTCCTGGATGGTGTCGAGCTTCTTGAGTGTTGTTGGAGCTGGTTGGTGAGTGGGGAAAAACATGGTAGATGTAATACCATGTGGAAAATGTGAAGTTGTGAATAATGAGGAAGGCAAATGATATACCAGTCTTATTACTAAAGGATCGGAATATAAGAGTAAAAGAGTCTATTGCAATAGTATGGGGCCTTGGGGAGAATACATTGGAGTACTGTGTGCAGTTTTGGCCTTCTTGCCCAAGGAAGGATATAGTTGCCTTAGAAGGAGTGCAACAAAAGTTCACTAGACTAATTCTTGGGATCAGGGGTTATCCTATGAGTAGTGATTGAGCAGATTAGGCCTGTATTCCCTAGAGTTTAGTCGAATGAGAGGTGATCTCATTGAAACATACTAAATTCTTAAAGGGCTTGACAGATTAGATTTGGGAGGATGTTTTCCCTGGCTGTGGCATCAAGAACAAGGGATCACAGTTTCAAAATAAGGTTCCGTTATTTAGAACTGAGATAAGGGGAAATTTTTTCACTCAAAGGTTGTGTATCTTTGGAATTCTCTACCCCAGAGGGCTGTGGATGCTCAGTCATTGAGTATATTCAAGACAGAGATCAATAGATTTTTGGATACTAAGAGTATTAAGGGATATGGGGATAGTGTAGGAACTTGGAGTTGAGACCGAAGATCAGCCATGAGCATATTGAAGAGCAGAGCAGGCTTAAAGGGCTGTATGACCTACTCCTGCTCCTATTTCTTATGTGCTTCTTAAGCTACTGAGATATCTGTGTTCCTGTAATTCTGGCCTCTTGAGCATCTGCAATTTTAATCACTCCACCATTGGCAGCTGTGCTTTCAGCTGCCAAGGCCCTAAACTCTGGAATCCCTCCCTAAAGCTCTCCACCTTTCTACCTCTCTCTCCTCTTTCAAGACACTCCTTAAAAGTTACTTCTTTGACCAAGCTTTTGCTCATCTGTCCTTATCTCTCCATCTATGGCTCTGTGTTAAATTTTACTTGATAACACTCTTGTGAAATGCCTTGGGATGTTTCACTACATTAAAGGTAGTATATAAATGCAAGTTTTTTGCTTCCCTGTCTTGTACTAATTGGATGCCTTTCCACTCATTTCAGAGCTGGCTGATGCCATGTTTGTGCTCTGAGACATTTCAGCTCCAGTGAAATTCTCTATTACCATATCACCCATTCATTGGTCTCTCTTGCTGATAATACAAATTGACTGCCAGTTTGTACTGAACTGTGAGCAAGTTTGGTGTTATGGATTAATGCTCATTAGCCCTGATTCCAGGTGCAGCCCAACCAAATTACTGTTGTGTGGGATGACTTATGTTGGCAGATAGAGCAAATAAGGGAACGGAGTGTGACATATCCAAATTTTTTGACAGTACAAGCTACATGGGAAAGTAAGTTGTGAGGAGGACTCAAAGAGTCTGCTAAGGGAAAAAGATAAGTTACGTGTATGGGCTAGAAGGCGGTGGATGGAGTCTCTTGTGGGAAATGTAAATAGGAGGATTTTTTAATTGCTGAGAAACTATTGCATGTTGGTGTTCAGCAGGATGCAGCTGTTCTTGTACATAATAACAGAAAGTTAACGTGAAGGTACAGCAAACAATTAGGAAGGCAAATGGTATATGTACTATACTAGTTAATATTAAATGAGGATAGTAGACTTTAGGTCAAAGTAACAGGAGTTTATTTACAGGGGTCTTATTTCTAAGGCACCTACATTAACACTGAGCAACACAAGGTTCAGACTCGTGACATCACATCCTGCGATGATGCTTCCAGTATATATACATACTCTACCCAGCAACAGCTTATATACATTATTCTACAGTATGTTGGCCTTTATTGCAAGGGGGCTGGAGTACAAAAGTAAGGAAGTCTTGCTACAATTGTACAAGGCTTTAATGAGATCACACTTGCAGTACTGTGTACAGTTTTGGTTGCCGTACCTAAGGAAGTCTTTGCTCGAGTCGCTCTAAACAGGCTCCAGAAGCTGGCCGAGCGCGTCTACCCTGAGGCACAGTGTGGCTTTCGTGCAGAGAGATCGACTATTGACATGCTGTTCTCCCTTCGTCAGATACAGGAGAAATGCCGTGAACAACAGATGCCCCTCTACATTGCTTTCATTGATCTCACCAAAGCCTTTGACCTCGTCAGCAGACGTGGTCTCTTCAGACTACTAGAAAAGATCGGATGTCCACCAAAGCTACTAAGTATCATCACCTCATTCCATGACAATATGAAAGGCACAATTCAACATGGTGGCTCCTCATCAGAGCCCTTTCCTATCCTGAGTGGTGTGAAACAGGGCTGTGTTCTCGCACCCACACTTTTTGGGATTTTCTTCTCCCTGCTGCTTTCACATGCGTTCAAATCCTCTGAAGAAGGAATTTTCCTCCACACAAGATCAGGGGGCAGGTTGTTCAACCTTGCCCGTCTAAGAGCGAAGTCCAAAGTACGGAAAGTCCTCATCAGAGAACTCCTCTTTGCTGACGATGCTGCTTTAACATCTCACACTGAAGAATGCCTGCAGAGTCTCATCGACAGGTTTGCGTCTGCCTGCAATGAATTTGGCCTAACCATCAGCCTCAAGAAAACGAACATCATGGGGCAGGATGTCAGAAATGCTCCATCCATCAATATTGGCGACCACGCTCTGGAAGTGGTTCAAGAGTTCACCTACCTAGGCTCAACTATCACCAGTAACCTGTCTCTAGATGCAGAAATCAACAAGCGCATGGGTAAGGCTTCCACTGCTATGTCCAGACTGGCCAAGAGAGTGTGGGAAAATGGCGCACTGACACGGAACACAAAAGTCCGAGTGTATCAGGCCTGTGTCCTCAGTACCTTGCTCTACGGCAGCGAGGCCTGGACAACGTATGCCAGCCAAGAGCGACGTCTCAATTCATTCCATCTTCGCTGCCTTCGGAGAATACTTGGCATCAGGTGGCAGGACTATATCTCCAACACAGAAGTCCTTGAAGCGGCCAACACCCCCAGCTTATACACACTACTGAGTCAGCGGCGCTTGAGATGGCTTGGCCATGTGAGCCGCATGGAAGATGGCAGGATCCCCAAAGACACATTGTACAGCGAGCTCGCCACTGGTATCAGACCCACCGGCCGTCCATGTCTCCGTTATAAAGACGTCTGCAAACGTGACATGAAATCGTGTGACATTGATCACAAGTCGTGGGAGTCAGTTGCCAGCATTCGCCAGAGCTGGCGGGCAGCCATAAAGACAGGGCTAAATTGTGGCGAGTCGAAGAGACTTAGTAGTTGGCAGGAAAAAAGACAGAGGCGCAAGGGGAGAGCCAACTGTGCAACAGCCCCAACAAACAAATTTCTCTGCAGCACCTGTGGAAGAGCCTGTCACTCCAGAATTGGCCTTTATAGCCACTCCAGGCGCTGCTTCACAAACCACTGACCACCTCCAGGCGCGTATCCATTGTCTCTCGAGATAAGGAGGCCCAAAGAAAACCTAAGGAAGGATATACTTGCCTTAGAGGCGATGCAACAATGGTTCACTATATTGATTCCTGTGTTGAGAAGGTTGTTCTATGAGGAGAGATTGAATAGGATGGGCCTATACTCTCTGGAATTTAGAAGAATGAGACGTGCTCTTGTTAAAAGTACAGAATTTTGAGAGGGTTTGACAGGGTAAATGTTGAGAGGCTGTTTTCCCTGGCTGGACAGTCTAGAACTAGGGGGCACAGTCTCAGGTCGAAGGGTCAACTCTTTAGGACTGGGATGAGAAGAAATTTCTTCACTCAGAGGGTTGAAAACCTTTGGAATTTTCTACCCCAGAGAGCTGTGGATGCTCAGTCGTTGAGTATATTCAACACTGAAACTGATAGTTTTTTGGACTCTAAAGGAATCAATGGATATCAGGATTGGGCAGCAAAGTAGAGTTGAGATCGAAGATCCGCCTTGACCTTATTGAATGATGCCGCAGGCTTGAGGGGCTGTATGGCCTACTCCTGCTCATATTTCTAATACTCTTTTGTTCTTATAAGACTCTTGCCCCATCAATCTAGGGGAGATGATGGTGTAGGGGTAATGTAACTGAACTAGCAATCCAGAGGCCCAGGTTAATGTCCTGGGGACATGGGTTCAAATTCTACCATGGCAGCTAAGTGGAATTTAAATTCAATTGATTAATTAAAAACTAGTCTCAGTAATGGTGCCATGAAACTATCATCAATGGTCATTAAAAACCCATCTAGTTCACTAATGTCCTTCAAGGAAGGAAATCTACTGTCCTCACCTGGTCTGGTCTACATGTGACTCCAGACCTACAACAATGTGGTTGACTCTTAACTGGTCTCTGAAATGGCTTAGAAAGCCACTCAGTTGCCAAATGCAGCTAGGGATGGGTGACAAATGTTGGCCTTGCCAGCATTGCCCACATCCCATGAAAGAATAAAAAAAATCTAGGTTAGATTCAAACCCAGACACCAAAGGACAAAAGACAACATGGGGCTGGATTTTATGAGCCTGCTGCCGATCTCAGCGCCAAAGAGCCACCGCGAACCTAAGTGCGGCGGTTCATTTAAGTAGCCGGGGCGGCCTGCACCACCCCCCCTCCTACCCCCACCAATCACGTGGAGGGGGCGGGCCGTCACTGGCAATGGAATCAGCTGCCTGTGTGCAGTTGCCGGCGCCATTTTTAAAGGGCAGCCATCCCTGCCAGCACATTTAATTTTTTTAAAGAAAGATACACCCAAAAGTAACTAAATAAATTTCTCATGCCCCTTTCCCACCCCCCCAATAACAATTACAGTAAGTATTTACCCTCCCCACAAAACACTTACCTTTTACATCTGACCTTCCCCCCAAAACTGTATAAAGTTTAAAGTTCAACCCTTCCCACCATCCCCAACCATTACATGTGTTTTACCCCACCACCCCCCCGCACTGATAAACTTACCTCCTCCCCGTCCCCACCAGTGTCACACTTCGTTTTCCCCCGACGGGGATCTGAAGATCGCGGGAACTCCGGCCGCCATGCCAAAGATCGCAGCAGGCCATCAAGATCTCAGGTAAGTGTATTTAAATGTAATAATTTTATGGATTTGAATATGTTAATTGTGGTCCCGTCGCCCAACGGTGGGGGGGCCACCACGCAGCCTCGCTACTACTGGGAGGATCAGGCCGGGTCCTGCCGTCCTCGAGGTCCGTGGTGGTCCTCATCTGGAGCCATCTTCAGGGCCCCCCCACCACAGCTCACGATGTCAAGGGCTTCTGTGCCCTCACGTCCCCTGAACAGCATTGCCCAGGAATTTTGGGATCTGCTCTGCTGCCCGCAATGAAGGATATGACCCTGTGCTGAATTATGGAAACAGGATCATTTAAATAGTCAGGCCAACAGCTGTATGGGTGGAGCAGAGCAGTCCACACCAAATGACACTAGAAAATCAAAACACCACCATACAATTTCAATGATGGATTTTAGCCAGAATTCTTTCTTTCATGTCTCTGTTTCCTTCTTCTCTACTACTTCTCTAAGAGTCTCCCGAGTGGCCTCATTGAAGATGATGGACGCACACTCTTCTTGATGTGGGCACCCTTGAGATGCTCCTAGCTGGATTCTTCTGTGTGCTCAAGCCTGTGTAGGCCCAGCCAGAGCCTTCTGTCTGAGTAGTTTGGACCAACTGATGTGCTGGCACCACGGCAGACATTGGTTGGTAGCATAGCAAAGGACAAGACGGACTGACATCTGAGGGAGGGAAACACATGCCACTCCCATTCTGTCACTGTCACTATTGTGGGACTGGGGCTCACCGCTTGCATTAACATTTTAATGGTGAGTCAAGATTACTTTTGAAAAGCCTATTACAAAACTCAGCTGAGCCAGTGGAGAGCATAATGTGGAGAAAATATAGGGTTGTTGGGGATCTCCACCAGTCACCCACATGCTCACCATTCTCCCTACCCCTGCCAACTGACCCCCAGCTCCAGAGAAGTCCAAGGATGGAGAGTGAGTGAGCAGACATCTTCTGGCTGCTCCCTACGGCCTTAATTTAGGCTGATCCAAATCCCACCCCATCACCATACTTCCTCTGCCTCGGAATCAGAGGGCCAACAATTTAAACCTGTGCACTGTGTAAGAAGCTTTTTAACTGAATAATTATACACAATGTAGAATAATAATCTGAAAAGTGCTTCAATATATTATATAGCATTTTAAAATATAAAATTAACTGTAGGTGAGCTATGTTAGACAATGAAAGGTTACGTTTTTTTCATGTGGCTCAGAAAAACAGTGCAGTCTCCTTATCTGCTACTTGCTGAAGAAATCACAAGGGAGATAGGAAAGAGGAATCAATTTAAATGACCATTCCTCGAGCTCCAATGAAGCAGAGGCAGGAAGCGTAAGCCAACTGAGAATTCAAAACAATCGGAAAACTAAATATAGAAATTGAAAACAAGGTGTTCAGTTAAACTCAGCTAAAATCTTCTTCGTTTATGTCAATGATTTTTGAGCCACTATGGCCTATAAATAATCATTCTGGTAAGAAGTAACTGAGGTGACAGCCAAGACAGAAAATTAACTACAAAACACAGAAAATGCTGGAAATGCTCAGCAGGTCAGGCAGCATCTGTGGAGAGAGAAACAGAGTTAACCTTTCTTCAGAAGTGGGTAAAGTTAGAAATGTAATAGGTCTCAAGCAAGTGAAATGGGGGAAGGTGGAAAAAGAACAAAAGTGAAGGTCTGTGATAGGGTGTAAGACAGGAAAGATTAAATGAGAAAAGAGTTGATGATGCAGAGCCAAAGAGAGCAGTAATTGGGACAGGTAAAGAAATAAAAGATGTGTCTAGAGGAGGTGTGAATGGCAGAATATGTATTATAAGGGCTTGAAAGGGTTAATGTTTGAGACAGTGGGCTGCATTTTACAAGCTCTCCGCTGATCTCTTTACACTGCGGAGCTGCCATGATATGAAATGCGGTGGCTCATTTACATGGCCGGGTAGACCACCCCACCCCCACTCCACCCCCCGATGATGTGCAGGGGACGGGCGTTCCGCCCCGGCAATGACATCCAGTGCCACTGCGTAGGCGCTGATGCTATTTTTAAAGGGCTTCCAGCTCTTACATTTAATTTAAATTTTTAAAGTTACAGGAGTTTTCAAAATTAAAGTTATTCCGACCCTCTCCCACTGTTACCATCAAATTTATTACTTGCCCTCTCCCTCCCCAAAAAATGTACCTTGTGCTCCCGACGGTCCCCCCCCAAAGTTAATAAACTATGAACTTTACCCCTTCCCACCACTTCCTAGACCAATCGAAAACATTTAACCCCACTTCCCCCACCCCACCCTGAAAACGTACCTGCACCTCTGCCCAACCAGTGTTCCACCTCAGTTCTCCAAATGGAGATCAGAGACACGGGAGTTCCGGCAACCGACCGCAATATCACAGCGGGACAGCCGTCGGGAGCAGGTAAGTCATTAATTCATTAATTTACATCATTGACATATTTAAATGCTGTTCCCGTCGCCGAGCAGCAGAGGGGCTGCCACGAGGCCTCACCACCACCGGCAATATTGGGCCGGGCCTTCCCAGCGTCGAGGCCCATGGCAGGCCTTTGTTGGAGGCATTTTCTGGGGACCCCACCACAACCCCCGACAAGGGGGGCTGGGGGGGTCGGTAAAATTCAGCCCAGGGTGAGGAATACCTTCCACCTTGATGATGTAAGAGATCACATGTGAGAGATACATGAAGAAGAAGCAGCATAGCTTCAGAAAAGTCATACAGACTAATGTAAAGGTGTATATAGTTAATATGTAATAAATGAGTTATTGTTAAAATTACTGAAGACTCAGTAATCTCTCCTAGCTAAATTGACCAAATATACAAAACGGTGGCAGACTAACCAAACATAGAACAGAATGATGAACAGCTCCTGTCTGAAAACAAAAGGAAGAGAAAAATGAGAGTAAGACCAAAACATGCAAAGAAATAGAAAACAAAATGGGGGCATTGATCATGGTCTGAAATTGTTGAACTCAATGTTGAGGCTGGAAGGCTGTAAAGCGCCGAATCAAAAGATGGCGTGATGTTCCTCGAGCTTATGTTCAGCTTCATTGCAACAACGCAGGAGGCCAAGGACAGAGAAAAACCCTGTGACAAGTCAGTGCCAGACTCTTCCGTACCCCTTGACATTGCACACAGGTTTTCTTGCAGGTCTGCTAATCCACCAAGCATTTCATTGTGCGTACCCATCAACCTTCCTCTGTAGGCCGCCCCATTGAAGTGCTCAACTGAGTCCTCTGCAGCTGAACCCCTGTGCCATCTTGCCGTCTGGTGAGCTGACACCTGTGCTATCGTTGCCCCTGCCCTGGCTGCAACACACTCATGCCCAGTTTCTCACCACATGCAGATCCCACTTGTACGCTTTCCTCTAAGATACCCACACTGTCAGTATCTGAGCTGGTGGCTGTGAGTCTGAAATCAAGTGATCATGATGTATCTGCATAATCACTCTCTTCTTGGTGTGCCTTCACTGCCTGGCCAGGTTGTACCTCTGGGGTATCTGAAAGAGAAATGCACAAGGGTAAGGTTGGGGTGCGAGGAGAGGGAGAAGAGGCACACCATCTGCAGCTTGTAAATCAGAAGAGGTTGTGGGATGATGGGAAAATGAGATGTGAGAACGGGGATTAGTATGAGAATACTGTCATCTCCTATCATTTCAGCCCCACTGCTGGCCATGGCTGCAGCCATAGCTGCTCCAATAATGGCCAGCACCATATCCTTCATGGGGGTTAGGACATGGTAAATGTGGCTGTCACCCTCTGGTTCGCTCTTACTGCCTCCACTTGTGCACAATGTGGTACTACAAGAGAGTGGACGCGTGTCAGTGAGTGTGGTACAATGTGTTTAGGTGATGTGGTTGTCATGGTTGAATAACAATCAATGTGTGAAAACTGTGAGATATGGGTGTGAGACTTGGAGCAGTGCTAAGTGTGTGAGGATGAAGTGAAGCTATGTCAGGTTTGAGTCCTGATTGATAAAGATTGTTGGTAGGTGAGTAACGTGGGTGTGGTGCGTTGAGCAGTGTCTGAGCCTAGTGGTGCAGTCAGTAGGACATGGCATTTGAAGATAAATTCACTGACATTGAGCATTCGTGTGAAGTCAATGAACTTCTTGCGGCACTGCATCCAGGTCGTCAGGGATTGATCCCTGGCATTAACCTCCATGGTTACCTGCTCCAACTGCCTTTAGACTGTGAGTCTGGAGGGCCTCCTGCCCCCTTGCGGATACCTCCTCCACCAAGGCCTCCAGTGCAGCGTCCAAAAACCTTGGAACCTGCTCTGTCCCATGCTGTGCCATTCTTCAATGTTTCCCAGGACTGATTCACTTCCTGCATGACTCCCAGCATCTGCTCCAGCCACCATGCTTCTCCCTTTAAGAGGTGTAGACTAACTGCAAGCAGTGCAAGCTAGCTTTAAGTAGCGTTAGGAAGTTACTATTTTGAACCCCTGCTGACGTGTGCAGTCAATGAACAGAGCAGTTAGCACTGGCTGTGTGCAGAATTCATTATAATGAACAGGCAGCATGAAGTTGGAATACTGCCTGCACTTCAATCAATTGACATAGGTTAATTGCTCATCACAATCCCCACACCCATTTTTGGGGTCTATCGAATTTAATCCCCACTATATTTTACTCAGTTCCATAAACTGGAGTATTTCAATAAATGTGTGAACTTCGACGTGTGCTCTTGTCATAGTACTTCACTCAGATTGGTTTAGCGACCCAGGTGTGTGCTGGCAGAGAAAATCATGACATGATGGTTCATAGCATGGTCAACATGTAGCTTAATATCACTTAGGCACTGCCTCCTGCTTTACCTTGTCTTCTCTTCTTTCAACCTACACTACCTTTGCCCTTCACCTAAGTTTCTCAATAAAAATAAATGTGTTGCTTTGTTGGACTCTGTTGTGTAGATGCTCATTCATTTCTGCACAGTTGACCTTTTGCTGCCTCTCAGCATGCTCAGTATTAAAACTGGGCCTCTAATATCCAATAAAATGGACTCAGCCATGGTCCTGCCCTTAATTTTAGCCTAGCAAGAATTTTAATATTAACCCCAATGTTGTCACTCGGTTTATTTAGTAAAGTGATACCAGTTGGGATTTATGCTGCAAAGGAAAGATAGAATAGCATTTAAACCAATATTCATTAATGTTGCAGAAATCTAACTTATCACCTGATATTGCTCCTGGCTCGTGACAGACTTGACAACCAGCCTATTTTCAAAATATTCTAGCCAGCCATATCCCATGTTTGAAAACATAGATTTTTGACTATTAAATAGAGACGATCCTCCTTGATGGGAAATGTGAAGGAGCTCTTTGGATTGGGGTGCCTCTAGGATGACATGCATTAAAAGAAAGTTTGGAATTAAGCTCACTCTTTGTGGTAGAATCATATGATCATACGAATTAGGAGCGGGAGTAGGCCATTCAGCCCGTTGAGCCTGCTCTGCAATTGATAAGAGCATGGTTGATCTGATTGTGGCCTCAACTCTACTTTCCTGTCTACCCTTGATAATCTTTAACTCCCCGGTCAATCAAGAATCTATCTCAGCTTTAAAAATATTCAATGACCCTGCCTCCACTGTTCTCTGGGAAAAAGAATTCCACAGACTAACAACTCTCTGAGAGAAAAAATTTCTCCTTGTCTCTTAAATGGGAGACCCCTTATTTTTAAACTTTGGTCCCCTGGTTCTAGTCTTTCCCATAAGGGGAAACATCCTTTCAGCATCCACCCTGTCAAATCCCCTCAGGATCTTATATGTTTCAATGAGATCACCTCTCATTCTTCTAAACTTTAATGGATACAGGCCCAACCTGTCCAACCTTTCCTCAAGAGATAACTCCTTCATCCCAGGAATCAGTCGAGTAAACCTTTCTGAACAGCTTCTAATGCAATTATATCCTCTCTTAATTAAGGAGATCAATTCTGTATGCAGTACTCCAGATGTGGTCTCACCAACGCCCTGTACAACTGTAGCAAAAGTTCCCTACTTTGAAATTCCATTCCCCTTGCAATAAATGAGAACATTCCATTTGCCTTTCTAGTCACTTGTTGTACCTGCATAGTAATTTTTTGTGATTCATGTGCCAGGATACCCAGATCCCTCTGTACCACAGAGTTCTGCAATCTCTCTCCATTTAAATGATATATTGCTTTTCTATTCTTCCTGCCAAATTTTCCCACAATATACTCTATCTGTCAAATTTTTGCCCACTCACTTAACCTAGCTACATCACTTTGCAGAGTCTTTAGCTGGGATTTGTGAAAGGGAAATCATATTTGACCAATTTATTGAAGTTCTTTGAAGGAGTAACATGCGCTGTGGATAAAGGGGAGCCCATTGATGTACACTTGGATTTCCAGAAGGTATTTAACAAGGTGCCACATAAAATGCTATTGTGCAAAGTAGGAGTTCATGGTGTAGTGGATAACATATTAGCATGGATGGAAGATTGGCTGGTTGGCAGAAAACAGAGGGTATGCGTAAATGGGTCCTTTTCTGATTGGCAGGATGGGACGAGTGGAGTCCCGTAGGGTTCTGTGTTGGGGTCTCAACATTTTACAATTTATATCAATGACTTGGATGAGGGGAGCGATGGCATGGGAGCTAAATTTGCAGATGACACAAAGATAGGTAGGAAAGTATGCTGTGAAGAGATATAAGGAGGTTGCAGACCGATATAGATAGGTTGAGCGAGAGGGCAAAAATCTGACAGATGGAATATAACGTGGGAAAATGTGAAGGTGTTCACTTTGGCAAGAAGAATAAAAAAGCAGAGTATTACTTAAACGGAGAACAACTGCAGAATTCGAGGTGCAGAGGGATCTAGGTGTTCTAGTGCATGAGTCAGAAAAAGTTAGTATGCAGGTACAGCAGGTAATAAAGAAGGCTAATGGAATGCTATCCTTTATTACAAGAGGAATTGAAAATAAAAGTAAGGATGTTATGCTTCAGTAATACAGGGCATTGGTGAGACCACATTTCGAATACTGTGTGCAGTTTTGGTCTCCTTATTTAAGGAAGGATGTAAATGCATTGGAGGCGATTCAGAGGTGTTTTACGAGATTGATACCTGGAATGAGCGAGTTGTCTTATGAGGAAAGGTTGGACAGACTAGGCTTGTTTCCACTGGAGTTTAGAAGAGTGAGAGGAGACTTGAATGAAGTTTATAAGATCCCGAACGGTCTTGACTGAGCAGATGTGGAGAGGATGTTACCTCTTGTGGGTGAGTCCAGAACTTGGGGGCACTGTTTTAAAATTAGGGGTTGCCCTTTTAGGACAGAGATTAGGAGAATTTTTTTCTCTCAGAGGGTTGTGTGGCTGTGGAACTCTCTGCCTCAGAAGGTGGTGGGGGCAGGTTCATTGGATATTTTTAAGGTGGAGGTACATAGATTCTTGTTGGGCAGCTGAATCAAAGATTTTAGGGGTGTAGATGGGATGTGGAATTCGAGACACAAACAGATCAGCCATGCTCTTATTGAATGGTGGAGCAGGCTTGAGGAGCCGAATGGCCTAATTCTGCTCCTAATTCATATGTTCGTATGACTTTATGAGTCCCACGGCATTCCCAACAGTGGAAGCGGAAGTTGGCATGACTTACGCATCCTCCAGTTTTCCCTTTACCCACGCGATTTAATACGTAAATTAAAAGAGCAGAGACGAGCACTGGGGACACATGGTATTTTGCGGCAGGGACAGTCTTTCATTGGTGGAGCTTGCTGTCACTGGGCCAAGCATCATGATCGCCACAGCTAGAAAGCATTCTGTGCTTGCAGCCTCATGGTTCAGAAGCCTTCCTGTCATGTAAGTCTCCACATAGGAGCCTGAAATGAAGTTTGAAATCAATTCAAAAGCTTTTGCCTCCCTTAATTTTTGTAATCCAGCACCAACTTCACATCATTTAATTTTCTCTTCAGCGACACAAAAGAAAATGTCAGCCAGCAGGCTGTGTCCCCCCCCCCCCCATGGTTCAGTGATGCCTCCCTGCAGGTTCTCTTCCAGGCCGTCAGGGAAAGGTGGGAGGTCCTCTTTCCTATAGATGGAGTGCGAAGACTCTCCCGCCTGACCAAGGTGGCCTGGATGGAGGTAGCAGAGGAGGTCTCGAACCATGGGGTCACTCATAGAACGTGGGTACAATGTCGCAAACACATCAATGACTTGCTTAGATCGGCGAGAGTAAGTGGTCTTGGCGAAGCTGCTCCATTGTTTTTCTCCCTGGCTCCATCTCTTTAAGACAAAGGGCAAACAAGGCATGCATTGAAATGCGTGAGCAGCCTTGGTGCCATACACTAAATGATTTTGTGCAATGTTGCCGATTAGCATTGTTGATGTGCTTGTATGTGTTTTGCGAAAGCCAGTCCTGAATGAGTGATGTCGATGCATGGTTACAATTGTAATGCATTGCAAAAATATTTCATTCAATCTGCACTGTCTCCTGCAGGACAAACACACCCACAACCAGTGCAAGTGAGCCAAGACAGGTGGAAGTGACCTCCCACCTTTCCCTGACGGCCATTAGAGTGTTGGCACCAATTAAATCCACCCTGCACGCCACCAAATTCATTCTTGCACAGTCCATAAAATTTCACCCTTTATGTCCTCTTCACGACTTACTCTCCTACCTATCTTTGGGTTATCAGCAAATTTAGCAACCATACATTTGGCGCCTTCATCCAAGTCATTTATATAGATTGTAAATAATTGATGTCCCAGCACTGATCCCTGTGGCACTCCACTGGCTACAGTTTGCCAACCTGAAAATGCCCAAATTTTCCCAATCCTCTGTTTCCTATTAGTTAGCCGATCCTCTATCCATGCTAACATGTTACCCCTTGCACCATGAGCTCTAATTGTGTGTAGTAACCTTTTATGTGGCACCTTATCGAATGCCTTTTGGAAATCCAAATACACTACATTTAGTGGTTCCCCTTTATCCACATTGCTTGTTACTTCTTCACAAGACCATGTTGACTCTGCCTGATCGCATTAAAAGTTTCTAAGTGCCTTGCTATAACCTCCTCAATAATAAATTCTAGCATTTTCCAAATGTATCTACTTTCTGAGCAGCTACTTCTTTTAAAACCCTAGGATGCAGGCTATCAGGTCCTGGGGACTTTTCAGCCTTTAGTTCTAATAGTTTTCACAGTACCCTTTCCCGGTGATTGTAATTGTTTTAAGTTCCTCCCTTTCACCTCTTGATTTGCAAGTAGTGGTAGTAGGGGACAGTATAATGAGGAGGATTGACAATGTTATATGCTGCTAAGGGCGAGAGTCTAGAAGGCTGTGTTGCCTGCCCGGTGCCAGGGTTCGGGACATATGCTAAGGCTAGAGAGGAACTTACAATAGGAGGGGGAGGATCCAGTCACCATGGTCCATGTAGATACCAACAACATAGTCAGGACAAGAAAAGAGATTCTGCATGAGGAGCAAGGCACCAAATTAGAAAGCAGAACATCAAATGTAATAATCTCTGAATTATTATCTGAGCCACGGGCAAATTGGAGTAGGGAAAATAAGATTAGAGAAATGAATGCGTGGCTCAAAGACTGTTAGAAGTGGGTTCTGGTTTGTGGGGCACTGGCACGAGTACTGGAAAAATTCGGGGCTGTGTCGTTGGGACAGTCTACACCTGAACTGTGCTGGGACCGGTGTTCTAGCATGTTGCATAACTAGGGAAGTAGAGAGGGTTTTAAACTAAATAGTGGGGGCAAGGGATCAAATTTAGGAACATGTGGTAAATCAAAGAGTAGAGACAAAGCAAGACAGAAAGGTATTAATATGGGAAAAGATAAAGAGACCATGACAGGAAGGGACAGTATTTACAAATCTAAGAATAAATCAGCAGACAAGGCTAGAGGTTACAAAAATAATAAAGGGCAAAACTAAGGGCTCTGTATCTGAATACACGTAGCATTCAAAACAAAACAGATGAACTGGTAGCGCAAATAAAAATAAATAAGTACGATCTGACAGCCATTACAGAGACATGGCTTCAGGATGGCATAGATTGGGGCCTGAATATTGAAGGATAAATGACATGTAGGAAGGACAGGAAGTTAGGAAAAGGTGGAGGGGTAGCTCTGTTAATTAATGATGATATTAGCACAATAGAGAGGGCTGATGTGAGATGGCCAAGTGAGCCGCATGGAAGATGGCAGGATCCCCAAAGACACATTGTACAGCGAGCTCGCCACTGGTATCAGACCCACCGGCCGTCCATGTCTCCGCTTTAAAGACGTCTGCAAACACGACATGAAGTCCTGTGACATTGATCACAAGTCGTGGGAGTCAGTTGCCAGCATTCGCCAGAGCTGGCGGGCAGCCATAAAAGTGGGGCTAAAGTGTGGCGAGTCGAAGAGACTTAGCAGTTGGCAGGAAAAAAGACAGAGGCGCAAGGGGAGAGCCAACTGTGTAACAGCCCCAACAAACAAATTTTTCTGCAGCACCTGTGGAAGAGCCTGTCACTCTAGAATTGGCCTTGAGAGCCACTCCAGGTGCTGCTCCACACACCACTGACCACCTCCAGGCGCTTACCCATTGTCTCTCGAGATAAGGAGGCCAAAGATGAGGAGATGAGATGAGAGAGGGCTGATCTAAGTTCAGGAAATGAGGCTGTAGAAGTGGCTTGGGGCAAGATGAGAAATGATAACGGTGTTACGACCAGGTGAGGAAGGGGTCTCAGGCTCTCCTCTTGCCCCTTCTCTGGTTTGGCCGTAACAGGGTTTATCTTTTTAAACACAGCGATTTTAGTTTACCACTTCAGCGAGCCCTTGCTCACTGTTCCTCGAATATAATTACAGATGACCCAATCAGACAGATTTTCTTGAGTTTATACAAGAAGCATGTAAGTTTAATCGCCTTATCACTCTAAACCAGTTAATGTTACTAAAATACATGACGCATCCATGCTCACATGCATACGACAGGCACGCGTACGCACAAATAGATACAGATGGGAAAAAAGAGTTGGGAGGTTGAAGTAAAGTTGGTAATAAATGGAATGCAAATATTCGGTTGTAATGTCCTTAACTGAAGTCTTGGAGTACTCGCTGGGGCCCCATGCACAATTTCAGGCTTGCTTCTCTGGTTCCAGAAGGCCAAAGGGAGATTTAAACTGTTTGTTCAGTGGTCATCTGTAAAGTTCTGTAGTCTTGAGATTTTGAAGCTGCCACCTTGGCTTTCCTGGGACTTTGCTGGGGAGAGAGACAGAAAGAGAAAGGGACTTTTCCAGTCCAGTTGCAGTCTCTTTGCTTTCTCTGAGGCACAATTCAAAAACCTCAGTGTTATCAGAACGTATGTCATGTGACTATCTCTGTCTTTGGAGCAGCAACTTCTAGAGGGGTCTCTGAACTTCAGAGTCTATCAGACATACTCGGCGGCAGGGTGGGGTGGTGGTGGTTGGCTCTTTCAAAGTCAAAGGGTATTGATCACCACTATAGCCAAGACCAATCTCGCTAACTGAATCAGGGAGCAGCGACCATTGTTCCAGCTAGACTGGGTAATTTCCTTCTGTCTCTCAGCCAGCCCTTCTCTTCTCAGAATCCAAATGTGCAACCATTTTTTCGGCTGTTCAGTTCTGCTTTTTCAAAAAGTCATTTATAGTGTCCAGCAAAAAGTTTCAAGCAGTGTTCCTTATGACAAAATTAAAGCTCCATTTGAGATGTGTGATTTCTGTCACAAAGGCAAGAAGTCATTGTGGGAGTGGTGTACAGCCCCCCAACAGTAATCATACTGTAGGATGGGGTCCTTGTCAAAAAGGTATGGCGATAATCATGGGGGATTTTAATCTACATACAAATTGGAAAAATCAGATGGGCAAAGGTAGCCTAGATGAGGAAGTCATAGAATGCTTTCAGGATAGTTTCTTACAACAGTTTCTTACAACATTCTGGAACCAATCAGAGAACAGACTATACTAGACCTGGTATTGTGCAACAAGATAAGGATAAATTAATGACCTCATGGTGAAAGTTCTCCTTGGCAGCAGCGATCATGATATGATTGAATTTTACATTCAGTTTGAGAGATAGAAGAGTGGGTCTAAGACTGGTATTTTAAACTTAAATAAGGGTAATTATCAGGGCATGAAAGTAGAGTGAGCAAAAGTGAACTGACTAAGTAGTTTAAAGGATAGGTCAATAGAGATGCAGTGGCAGCCATTTAAAGGGATATTTCAGAATACATAGAATAGATACATTCCAATGAGAAAGAAAAATTCCAAGGGGAGGACCCACCATCCGTGGTTAACTAAAAAAGTCAAAGATACTATCAAACTTAGATGAAAAGCAAATAATTGCGCAAAGATGGGTGGCAGGTCAGAAGATTGGACAGAACATAAAAAGCAGCAAACAACGACTAAAAGGTTAATAAGGAGGAAAAAATTAGATTACGAGAGAAAGCTGATGAGAAATATGAAGACATAGTAAGAGTTTCGATAGATATTTAAAAAAGAAGAATTAACAAACTGAGTGGTTGTCCGATAGAAATCTAAGGTATTAAGAAGGGAAAATAAGGAGATGGCAGATAAATTGAACAGGTATTTTGCACCGGTCTTCACCATAGGAGATAAAGGTGACATCCCAAAAATAGCTGTAAATCAGGAAATGG
This sequence comes from Heterodontus francisci, assembly GCF_036365525.1. Classification (NCBI taxonomy): domain Eukaryota; kingdom Metazoa; phylum Chordata; class Chondrichthyes; order Heterodontiformes; family Heterodontidae; genus Heterodontus; species Heterodontus francisci. Next base: position 94,342,947 of record NC_090377.1, on the reverse strand, counting down.
AAGGGAGGGAGGAACATAAGAAACTTACAATCACCAGGGTAGTGGTACTGAGCAAATTGTTGGAGCTGCGGGCTGACAAATCTCCAAGTCCTGATGGACTTCATCGTAGGGTGTTAAAAGAAGTGTCTAGTGTGATAGTTGATGCGCTGGTTTTAATTTTCCAAAAATCCCTAGATTCGGGGAAGGTTCCGTTAGATTGGAAAATAGTGAATGTAACTCCTTTATTCAAAAAAGGAGGGAGACAGAAAGCAGGAAACTACAGGCCAGTTAGCTTAACATCTGTTTTAGGGAAAATGTTATAGCAGGGCAGTTAGAAAAATTCAAGGTAATCAGGCAGAGTCAACATGGCTTTGGGAAAGGAAAATCATGTTTAATCAATTTATTGGAGTACTTTGAGGGAGTTACATGTGCTGTGGATAAAGGAGAATCGGTGGATGCATTGTACTTAGATTTCCAAAAGGCATTTGATAAGGTGCCACATCAAAGATTATTATGGAAAATAAAAGCTCATGGTGTAGGGGGTAACATTTTGGCATGGATAGAAGATTGTCTAGCTAACAGGAAACAGAGAGCAGGCATAAATGGGTAATTTTCTGGTTGGCAACATGTAACGAGTGGTGTTCCACAGGGATCAGTGCTGGAGTCTCAACTTTTTACAATTTATATAAATGACTAGGATGAAGGGACTGAAGGTATGGTTGCTAAATTTGCAGATGAAACAAAGTTAGGTAGGAAAGTAAGCTGCGAAGAGGACATAAGGAGGGCACAAAGGGATATAGATGTTAAATGAGTGGGCAGAGATCTGGCAAATGGAGTATAATGTGGGAAAATGTGAAATTGTCCATTTTGGCAGGAAGAATAAAAAAGCATATTATCTAAATGGAGATAGTTTGCAAAGCTCTGAGATGCAGAGGAATCTGGGTGTCCTAGTGCATGAATTGCAAAAGGTTAGAGTTTAGAGTTTAGAGATACAGCACTGAAACAGGCCCTTCGGCCCACCGTGTCTGTGCCGACCATCAACCACCCATTTATACTAATCCTACACTAATCCCATATTCCTACCACATCCCCACCTATCCCTATATTTCCCTACCACCTACCTATACTAGGGGCAATTTCTAATGGCCAATTTACCTATCAACCTGCAAGTCTTTTGGCGTGTGGGAGGAAACCGGAGCACCCGGAGGAAACCCACGCAGACATAGGGAGAACTTGCAAACTCCACACAGTGTGCAGGTACAGCAAGTAAATAGGAAAGCTAATAGAATGTTATAATTTATTGCGAGGGTAATTGAATTCAAAAGTAGGGAGGATCTGTGGAGAGAGAAGCAGAGTTAACTTTTCAGGTCAGTGACCTTTCATCAGACCTGATGAAAGGTCACTGACCTGAAACGTTAACTCTGCTACTCTCTCCACAGCTGCTGCCAGACTTGCTGAGTTTTTCTAGCACTTTCTGTTTTTATTTTAGATTTCCAGCTTCTGCTGTATTTTGCTTTTATTACAAAAGTAGGTAGCTTATCCTTCAGTTATACAGGGCGTTGGTGATCCCACATCTGGAGTTCTGTGTACAGTATCAGTCTCCTTATTTAACGAAGGATGTAAGTGTGTTGGAAGCAGTTCAGAGAAGGTTTACTAGACTAATAACTGGAATGGGTGGGTTGTCTTATGAGGAAAGGTTGGACAGGCTAGGCTTGTATCCACTGGAGTTTAGAAGAGTAAGAGGCGATTTGATTAAAACATACAAGATCCTGAGGGGTCTTGACTGAGTGGATGTGAAAAGGATGTTTCCTCTTGTGGGAGAATCTAGAACTAGGGAATCACTGTTTAAAAATAAGGGGTCACCGATTTAAGATAGAGATGAGGAGAAATCTTTTCTCTCGAAGGGTTGTGAGTCTTTGGAACTCTTCCTCAAAAGGTGGTGGAAGCAGAGTCTTTGAATATTTTTAAGGCAGAGGTAGACAGATTCTTAATAAGCAAGGAGTGGAAGGTTATTGGGGTGGGCAGGAATGTGGAGTTGAGGTTACAATCAGATCTGCCATGATCTTATTGAATGGCAGGAGCAGGCTCGAGAGGTTGAGTGGTCTACTCCTGCTCCTAATTCATATGTTTATATGTTCGTATGTTAATATTTCTGGGATGTCATTTGTGTCGTCTCCAGTGAAGAAATACACAAAATATTTGTTCAACCCTTCCACCATTTCTTATTTCCTATTACTAATTCCCCAGACTCACTCTCTAGAGGACTAACACTCACTTTAGTTATTCTTTTCCTTTTTAAATATTTGCAGAAACTCTTATCCGTTTTTATATTTCTAGCTAGCTTCCTCTCATACTCTAATTTCTCCCTCCTAATTATTTTTTTCCTCATTTTTTGCTGGTTTTTAAATCTTTTCTGATTTTCTGACCTATGCATTCAACTCCCTAATGTTATTTACCCCACGTCAATTCACTAGTTGCTCAGGTAATAATACAGAGATTATTTCCTTTGTGGTTCTACTTTTCAATTTAGCCCCTAACTGCTCATACACGCTAAACAGAACCTCTTTCTTAGTCGCAGCTATGTCATTGGTACCTACGTGGACCAGGCCAACTGGATCCTCCCCCTCCCACTTCAAATTCCTCTCCAGCCCTGAGCAGATGTCCCGAACACTGGCACTGGGCAGACAACACTCTGTAGCTTTCGGCTACAGAGAACTGTGTCTATCCCCCTGACTATACTGTCCCCTACTACCACTACATTCCTATTTACTCCCCCTGCTTGAATGGCTTCCTGTACCACGGTGCCATGGTCAGTTTGCTCATCCACCCTGCAGCCCTCGCTCTCATCCATACAAGCTGAAAGAACCTCAAACCTGTTGGACAATTGCAAGTGCTGAGGCTCCTCCACTTCTGTTTTTATGATCCCCATACCTTCCTCACTTGCAGTCACATCCTCCTGTCCCTGACCACTGACCAAATACGAAGACCCTATCCTATGAGGTGTGACTGCCTTGTGGAACAATGTGTCTAGGTAGCTTTTCCTCTCCCTGATGCATCGCAGTGTCTGTAGCTTGGCCTCCAGCTCATCAACTCTGAGCCAAAGCTCCTCAAGCCGTAGACACTTACTGCAACCGTGATTGCCATGGACTGCACTGGTGTCCAGCAGCTCCCACATACTGCAGCTGCAACACATCATCTGACTGCCATCCTTATTGCATTTTAATTAATTAATTTATTTTATTTTACTTTAATTTATGCCTCTCCTCACCACCACTTACTGCACTAATTTAAACATTAGTAATACAATAAACCTTACCACTTAAAAATAAAATAAAACAGTAGACTCACCAGCTTCTTACTTCCCTTCTGCTTGTATCTCTTAATTAATTATAATTATATATTAATATATATTATGTAATAACTTAATAGTTTTTACATTTTTCAAATTTCCAGCTATTTACACATGAACCCTACTACTAACCTAGCTATTTACAGACACTTTCTAAAAGCAGTTACTCACGAACCAATCATCTTATAGCTTTCCTGTGATGTCACTGTTTGATTTTTTTTTTTCTTCAAACTCAGTCAGTGCACGTCAACTCCCAACTCTAGGTCCAGTTCACTCTGCTCCCTTAAGGTAAATGAAGTGAAGACCCTGAGCCTCGCTCTCTATCCTCTCCCGATTCTAGGTGCTCCCTCATAGGTCCGGTTCTCTCTGCTCCCAAAAGGTAAGTGAAGTGAAGGCCCCGAGCCTCACTCTCTATTTATCCTCTCCCGATTCTAGGTGCTCCCTCGCAGGTCCAGTTCTGTCCATTCCCTGAAACTAAGTGATCAGTAATCGGATATCTGAAGTGACCAGACTCACAGTTGTCATTGACACCATAAACTGGTTCACAAATGAAACCTGGAGGAGTAGACCTATCACTGAGGGCTGAGATTCTTTGCCAACAGCGGATAACCCTGGAAGCAATTAGACAAGCATCAGGAAGCAGGTCCGTTTAGCTGCACAGTTCTGGCTGTTACCCTGTGTACATTTGGCCTCTGAGCCTATATATAAGCTTTCTGAGCAAACAGGATATGTTTCTATGGGGATCAGATGTGCACTCCCTATTGGGCAAAATGGAAACCCTATAGATGTATTTAAATATCTCAGTAGGTTGAATTGTAAATGATTAAAGATGATAATGAGTTTCTGTGCGTGTCAGGCACTTGGCTAGCTAAAAGAAAATAATAGATTCTATCATTGTAATGTGTGTGGAGGAAGAAATCATAGTGGTAATGTTACTGGACTAGTAATCCACAGGCCTGGGCTAACACTCTAGAGACGTAAGTTCAAATCCCACCAGGGTAACAGGAGGGATTTATAATTAATAATGCTGGAATTAAAAAGCTATTCACATTAATCATGAAACTACTGGATTGTTTGGGGCAGCACAGTGGCGCAGTGGTTAGCACCGCAGCCTCACAGCTCCAGCGACCTGGGTACTGCCTGTGTGGAGTTTGCAAGTTCTCCCTGTGACTGCGTGGGTTTTCTCCGGGTGCTCCGGTTTCCTCCCACAGCCAAAAGACTTGCAGGTTGGTAGGTAAATTGGCCGTTATAAATTGCCCCTAGTATAGGTAGGTGGTAGGGAAATATAGGGACAGTTGGGGATGTAGTAGGAATATGGGATTAGTGTAGGATTAGTATAAATGGGTGGTTGATGGTCAGCACAGACTCGGTGGGCCGAAGGGCCTGTTTCAGTGGTGTATCTCTAAACTAATAAATCAAGTATTCACAATTCAAGGACAAGGGGCAGAAACTGGGCAGACAAGCATTTAAATAGTGCCTGGGACACTTGACTGCTGATTTCCTGCTCCCTTCCTGCAGTCTTCCATTTTAACTGCTCTTCCGAGAAGGCTGCAAGGACACCTGCCAGAATCCAACAGGGTCCTTCTTTAAATATGCAAATTAATCACCAATGTGTTATTGGGGCCTGATAGCTTTGTGACCCAGTGAACTGAGCAGGGAAGCCAGGCTGGCTTTCCCACCAGGTGAAGCTAGCAGGAAGAAAGGTTGGGCGCAGATGTAAGGAGGACCAATGAGATATTAGTTTTTAAACTTTTTTCTCCTTTCCTTGTAGGGTCAGATTCCCCACCAGGCCCCACCAGGACAGTTTAGGTCTCCTCTCCACTATGTTCCCTCCCACCAATCCCTAGCATGACATTTGCTGAAACCCCCTCTCTGCAACTTAACTGAGTTCTGAGGACTGTTCCTTTGGTCCCAGCAGCAGCCTCCTACTACCTGACATTTCAGTCCAACCTGCCAGCCAGCAAGCCATTTCAGGCAAGCAATTGACAGGAGACGTGGAGATGAGGCCCAGTGTTAAAATTGCCTAGGCCTCACAGCTGCTAACAATGGGGATTTGCTATTCGCTTTGACCCCCACCCAACTGATTTCAAATTGGGGTTAGAATTTTCATGTGCATACCTTCTATACTTAACTGAAATCTTAGCGATAGCATTGCTTTAAGGATGTGATTGCACAGGAGAGGGTGCAGGGGAGATTCACCAGGATGTTGCCTGGGCTGGAGCATTTCAGCTATGAAGAGAGACTCGATAGGCTGGGATTGTTTTCCTTGGAGTGGAGAAGGCTATGGGGGGACCTGATTGAGGTATACAAAATTATGAGGGGCATTGATAGGATAGATAGGAAGAAACTTTTTCCTTTAGCGGAGGTGTCAATAACCAGGGGGCATAGATTTAAGATAAGGGGCCGGAGATTTAGAAGCGATTTGAGGAAAAGTTTTTTCACCCAGAGGGTGGTTGGAATCTGGAACACACTACCTGAAGGGTGGTAGAGGCAGGAACCCTCACAACATTTAAGTAGTATTTAGATGAGCATTTGAAACACCAAAGCATACAAGGCTACGGGCCAAGTGCTGGAAAAAGGGATTAGAGTAGATAGGTGCTTGATGGCCGGCACAGACACGATGGGCCAAAGGGCCTGTTTCTGTGCTGTATAACTCTATGACTCTATCCGTGAAGAGCTGAAGCACATCTAAACTCAGATATGGCATAATTTAAGAACTTCCTTCTATTTCACAGAATTTGTCAGTCATCGATTGAAATTGAACAAATTTTGCCTGGCATAGAGAGCATCTCCAATGCAGGAACAGGTATTGGGAATAGCACATAATGAACTGTCTGATAATTTGTTTCTTTTTAAAGAGGATGGGTTAAAAATTCAATAAGGTCCATTAACGGCCGCAGAGATCGTGATGCATGGTTAACTTGCGCCCATTGAAAGCAATGGAGGCAACATGTGATCTTGGTGCTGCCTGTCCATTACCATGATAGTGATGTGCAGCTGAATGCTAAACACATTGCTGAGTGACTGCATGCTCAGCAGGGACCCACATTCATGTGAGATTAGTACTAATTAAAGCCAGTCTGCACCTCCTAAAGGAGAGGTTCATTCTGGCTGCAGCAGCTCATTCAACTGAGTGGGAAATACTTTAGGGGCAGGAGGAAACTGGAGTGATGGAGTAGCAGGTCAGAGAGGGTTCCTAGGTTCTACTGTGCAGCACTGGAGGCCTTAGGGTAGGTGGTTCAAAAGAGGAGAGAGGGGATCTATCTGCAGGGATCCAGGTGGCTCTCTAAACAGACATTGCAAAGGCAGTGGAAGCAGATAGCTGTGGAGGTCAATGCCAGGAGTCTGGCCCCGAGGACCTGGATACAGTGCTGGACAAGGTTCAATGACCTCACACGACTGGTCAAGATAGGTGAGTGCATCTTCAAATGCCATATCCTACCAGCTGCACCACCAACCTCACGCACCGTTCAATGCACCACAGCCCCATCACTCACCCATCAACAATCATTAGAAATCAGGACTCCTGTCTACCATTCATATGCTCCACCTCACCGTCCACATTTATCAATACTGCAAACCTCACACCCACATCTCACAGCTTCCACATACTTCAAACTATTCAGCTATGGCAGGCGTATCAACCAAACACATTGCAATGCATACACTGACCTTTTTCCCTCTATCTTGCAGAACACAGTGGCCCATAGCAGGAGGCAGCAGTAACGAACAGGTGGGGGGCAGGCACGGTTGCATGTCCTCACCCTCTTGGAGGAGACGGCATTCAGCATTATTGGAGCGGCCTCCACTGAGGCTATGGCAAGTGGAGTCGCAGAAGCTATCCCGGATGACGGTATGTTTCTGCCTTATACACCTTCTAAAGCCCCACTTACCCCTCAGCCAGCAAGCTGGTATGATGTACAAGCTGCAGGTGGTGTAATCATGGACCTCTTGCTTTCTCCACACATCCCCCCTCCACTTCTCTCATCCCAAACCTCACCTTGTTCAAGTATGCTTTCAGATACCCAAGAACTGCTGCTTGACCAGCCAATAGTGCCTGAAGCTGAAGCCCAAGGGGAAGGCAGACCTCTGAGGATATCCAATCAATTAACAAATCTGGAATAAAAAGCTAGTCACAATAATGGTAATCATGAAACAGGAGCCCTTGGAGCAGGCTTTCAGCTACCCCTTCAAGAATATCCTGACGCAGATCCACACAGCCTACATCCGGGCTCACCAGCTGGACCTGCTGTCCCCGTGAGTGTATTAGTCCCCATCCATGTAGTGGAGCCTGGTCTCCAATCGTCACGGCCAGCTCTGCCATTGGACAAAGACCTTGCTTTGCTCGGACCATGTTGTAGTCGGTATGCAATGGCCATCCCACGTTAAGCAAACTCACACACAAGCATCTTCCACCCCCTCAAAATGATGTTCGAGACCTGGAATATCAGGATTGGACTCTTTGGTCACCTAAGGACCCACAACCCTGGAGTGGAACAAAGTTATCCTCATTCCCGAGGGACTGTCTAAGAAGAAGAATCATGAAACTACCTGATTGTGGTAAAAACCCATCTGGTTCACTGTTCTCAATTCTGGACTTTGCAGTATGGTTATGTTTTAAAAACTGTGATCTTTCATACAATGTAAAATGGATTCAGAGGAGACATGTGACTTCACACCAAGTCTGCCCAGAGAAAAGTCAGGGATCTTGGTTACCATGACAACAAAGAACCCAGATCAAAGACCTTTTTGAAAGCAAAGTACAAAGTTGTAACACCTGAAGCAATGGGTTCTGTTCTCCAAGCCTCTCAGATCATAAACAGGGACCAGGGGCTTTAAAAATGCAAACTCGAGTTGCAATCTTTAACACCCGGAAACAAAGGTAGGCCTGGTGGTTTTGCTATGGTCAGACCAATGGACTCTGAATATTGTAAAAGGCAATCAACAATTGACTTTTCATTCTGGATAAATTCAACAGGCTGTCCTAGGTTTGACAGGCTGAAAGGAAGACACAAAGACCAGCAGCGGCAATCTCAAAAGAGAGAGAGAGAGAGAGAAACAACTGCTCTCAGATCACCAATACAGCAAAAGGCTGCTAAGACTGAACCTGATTCAAAAGTTGAAGTTTGTGGATAAGTAAAGATCAATGGGGCCACCAGAGATTGCTTTATTAATGGAAGGCCAGTTGAATGTGCTCAGGAGAAGTGAGTGAAGAGGACATTGACTTTGAGAAGGACATTGGGAGATCCAATCCATTGCAACTGAGAGGAGATGTGGTGTGGGGTTTACAAGTGTTTTAATAATTTCATGGGAATTTCCTATCTCTGCAATTTAGTGCATTAGCTACCTAGTAAGTACTGTGTAGGTAATGTTCATTTTGAGTTTAGCTGTTAAAGTAAAAGTCTTAGAACATGAAATCTTGTGGTGCAATTCTTTAATTGGTCTGGGGAGTTCATATCTCTTGTTTTAAAGTTAATGGTCTCTCCTGAGGTTGCAACATTCACTAATATCCTTTATGAAGGAAATCTGCTGTGCTTACCTGGTCTGGCCTACATGTGACTCCTGACCCACAGCAATGTGTTTGACTCTTAATTGCCCTCTGAAGTGGCCTAGCAAGCCACACAGTTGTACCAAACAGCTACAGAAAAGTTGAAAAAGAATAAAACCGGACAGACCACCCAGCATCCATCTAGGCCCCAAAAATAACAAAGGCACAGCCTGCCCATTTGACCCTGCAAAGTCCTCCTTACTAACATCTGGGGACTTGTGACAAAATTAGCAGAACTGTCCCACAGTCTAGTCAAGCAACAGCCTGACATAGTCATACTTAGCGAATCATACCTTACAGCCTATGTCCCAGACTCATCCAGCACCATCCCTGAGTTTGTCCTTTCCCACTGATGGGACAGACCCATCAGAGGTGGTGGCACAATGGTATACAGGCAGGAGGGAGTGGCCCTGGGAGTCTTCAATATTGACTCTGGACCCCATGAAGTCTCGTAACATCAGGTCAAACATGGGCAAGGAAACCTCCTGCTTATTATCACCTACCACCCTCCCTCAGCTGATGAATCAGTGCTCCCCCATGTTGAACACCACTTGGAAGAGGGTAGCAAAGGCACAGAATGTAATCTGGGTGGGGGACTTCAATGTCCATCACCAAGTGTGGCTCGGTAGCACCACTACTGACAGAGCTGGCCGAGTCCTAAAGGACATAGCTGCTCGATTGGGTCTGTGGAAGGTGGTGAGGGAACCAACAAGAGGAAAAAACCTACTTGACCTGTGACGAGTCCATGACCTCATCCTCACCAAACTACCTGCCGATGCATCTGTCCATGACAGTATTTGTAGGAGTAACCTTTCCATTTGGACAGTCCTTTTGGAGACAAAGTCCTGTCTTCACACTGAGGGATACCCCATCATGTCATGTGGCACTACCACCGTGCTAAATGGGATAGGTTTCGAACAGATCTAGCAGCTCAAAACTAGGCATCCATGAGGTGCTGTGGACCATCAGCAGCAGAAGAATTATATTCAACCACAGTCTGTAACCTCATGGCCTGGCATACCCCCCAATCTACCATTACCATCAAGCCTGGGGACCAACCCTGGTTCAATGAGGAGTGCTAGGAGCAGCACCAGGCTACAACACAAGACTACATGCATACTAAAGAGCGGAAACAACATACAATAGACAGAGCTAAGCGATCCCACAACCAATGGATAAGATTAAAGGTTTGCAGTCCTGCCACATCCAGTCATGAATTGTGGTGGACAATAAACAACTAACAGGAGGAGGAGGCTCTAAAAACATCTCCATCCCCAATAATGAGGGAGCCCAGCACATCAGTGCAAAAGACAAGCCTGAAGCATTTGCAACTACATTTAGCCAGAAGTGCTGAGTGGATGATTCATCTCAGCCTCCTCCTGAGGTCCCAGAATCACAGATGTCACTCTTCAGCCAACACAGGCATCTACCTGACAATGTAGAAAACTGCTCGGGGATATTATGTCTACAAATAGCAGGACAAATCCAATCCGGTCGATTACTACCCCATCAGTCTACTCTCAAGCAACAGCAAAGTGATGAACAGGTCATTGACAGTGCTATCAAGCAGCAGTTACAAACCGATAACCCACTCCCCAATGGTTAGTTTGGGTTTCGCCAGGGCCACTCGGCTCCTGACCTCATTACAGCCATGGACAAAAGAACTGAACTCCACAGGTGATGTGGGAGTGAGTGCCTTTGATATCAAGGCAGCATTTGACCAAGTTTGGCATCAATGAGCGCTAGCCAATTTGAAGTCAATGGGAATCAGGGAGAAAACTCTTCACTGCTTGGAATCGTATCTAGCACAAAGGAAGATGGTTGTGCTTGTTAGAATTCAATCATCTCAGTCCCAGGACGTCGCTGCAGGAGTTACCCAGGCAATGTCCTAGGCCCAACCATCTTCAGCTGCTTCATCAATGACCTTCCCTCCATCATAAAGTCAGAAGTGGGGATGTTCGCTGATGCTTGCACAGTGTTCAGTACCATTCACCACTCCTCAGATACTGAAGCAGTTCTTGACTACATTCACCAAGTCCTGGACAATATTCAGACTTGGGCTGATTAGTTTCAAGTGCGACACACAAGTGCCAGGCAATGACCATCTCCAACAAGAGTGAATCTAATCTCCCCTTGACATTCAATGGCATTACCATCGCTGAATCCCCCACCATCAACATCCTGGGGTTACCATTGACCAGAAACTGAACTGGACCAGCCATATAAATACTATGGCTACAAGAGCAGGTCAGAGGCTGGGAATTCTGCGGTGAGTAACTCAGCTCCTGACTCACCAAAGCCTGTCCACCATCTACAAGACACAAGTCAGGAGTGCGATGGAATACTCTCCACTTGCGTGGATGAATGCAGCTCCAACAACACTTAGGAAGCTCGACACCATCCAGGACAAAGCAGCCTACTTGATCGGCACCCCAACTACCACCTTAAACATTCACTCCCTCCACCACCAATGCACAGTGGCAGCAGTGTGTACCATCTACAAGATGCACTGCAGCAACTCACCATGCCTCCTTCAATAGCACCTTCCAAACCTGCGATCTCTAGCACCTGGAAGGACAAGGGAAGCGGACTCATGGGAACACCACCAGCTGCATGTTCCTCTCCAAGTCACATACCATCCTGTCGCTGGGTCAAAATGGTGGCACTCCCTCCCGAACAGCACTGTGGGTGTACCTGCACCACATGGACTGCAGAGGTTCAAGAAGGCAGCTCACCACCACCACCTTCTTGAGGGCAATTAGGGATGAGCAATAAATGCTAGCCTAGTCAGCAATGCCCACATTCCGTGAAAGAATACAAAAAAGCGGTCCAGAAATCTGTGCTCCAGCAGATTACTAGGATTGCTGAGGTGCTGCCCTGTGGGTGTGGCAGTGGCTTCTTGGAAGATGAATCTGCTGTTGTCTCTCAGGATGACAGCATTCACCTTCCCACCCCTGCCTCTCTGCCAGTGCCCATGCTGTTGCCTGTGAGCAAGCCAGCCCAGACTGCTGCCATCCATGCTGAATTGGTGCAGCCTGCTTGAGGGCATCCTGCAAGGACATCTGCAGTCTCCCCCAGAGAAATTCATCAGCCTTCCACCATCCATGCTGCATCCATAGGAGTAACACCGCATAGGAGCACTAGGCCAGGTGAAGGAAATGCACAAGGGTGATTAGTTGAGTTTTGTATGGATTATGGAGTATTGAATGTGTTGGGTAAAGCTGGCATGGAATGGTTGTTTCTCGGTGTCTTTTATTTCAGGACTGTGGCTGAGTGGATGCTGTGATGGTCTGTAACTGAAGAATGGTAAGTTGGGGAAGTGTGGAGCAACAGGGATCTGGGGATTCATTCAAGGGAACGGAGCCTGATGAAATGTTTATGGACAGCCCGCTTGGACTGCGGATGTGCTGGTTGACAGCTCCCCTCCACCTTCTCTGTTTGAGGTGGTCACAGCAGCCCTGGTGGCAAGGGCTGCAGCCTCTTCATAGCCAGGTTGTGGAGGCCGCAGTAGAGCACCAAGAATTGGGAGACACTCTCGACCGAGTACTGGAGGACTCCCGCTGAGCTGTCCAGGCAACAGAATGGTTGTTTCAGGTGCTGATGATCTGCTGTATGATGCTTCTTGTTGCAGCATGGCTGTCATTGTATACATGTTGGTTACATGTGATGGAATTGTGGAGGGGTGTCATTAGACATGTGTACAGAGGACAGCACTTGTCACCAAGCAGCCACCCTCTGATTTTACATGGTGGCTCAAAGATGGCTGGAAATGTGCACTGGCACAGGATGAAAGCATCATGACTGCTGCCAGGATAGTGGGCATTCACCAAAATGATGGTTTGCGCATGGTTGCATACCAACTGCATGTTGATTGAGTAAGTGGTATCCTTTTTGGTTTTGGTACATCTCACCTTTGAGATACGGCACCCGCAAGGCCACCTGCATGCAGTCAAAGTCTCCTACACCATTTGGAAGCCCGCTGTCCTGGCAAAGCCACATGACCATTCCTCTTGCTTCTCTCTGCTGAGAGAGAATATAATGAAGTCCCTTTTCCTGACATAGAGAGCCTCTGTGACGTCCCAGATGCAGCGATGAATGACAAACTGCGATATGTAGGTGATGTTGCTGGCTCCAGCCTACAAGGATCTGTAGGCATAGAAATTGAGGGCTAAGGTGACTTTGACAGCCACTGACAGTGTCGTCCTTGCCCTGCTCTGAGGCTGCAGCTCTGGTTTGAGAAGATGGCACAGTTATGTGACCACCTCCTTCATGAAGTGCAGCTGCCACAGTCAGGGACCCTGGCTGAGGTGGATGTAGGATAACTCTTCTCTGAAGACATTAGGTGGGTAAAACTTCCTGCTGAGTGCCTTCATCCTCCTCCTTCTGAGTGGCTTTCTTTCTCAGCTGCCTCTGCTCCATCTCCTTGTGATACTACTGTCTAAGAGGAACTGCAACTATAGCTCCCATGACTGGGAGCAGGTGGTATACTCAGTGGCCTTTGTAAACTACACAACTCCTTCCAGAGGTCCAGCACCACTTTCTTCTGACTGAAAGAACTTCTGCCAACTCCTCCAACACAGTATTTCTACTATCTCTGCAGCAGCAAGTAGATATTCAAAAGCATCTCAGATGCAAGATGGATGGTGATGCCTTTAATAGCACTGGTGAGGAGGGTCCCTCTTGCAGCTGAGTAGCTGAGTGCATGCTCAACTGTGTGTGCTTAAGAGAGGACATTAACAGAAGCAGTGAGGTCAAAAATGGCAGGTCAGGCATCAAATCAGCATTGCATGCTGACTGACATCATCATCTTCCCACTCTGCATTTTTCTGGCACACACACGGGACACCCGCGCTATCACCCTTCATGACATGGCAATTGGGCTGGGCCACACTAGGGTGGTCTGGAGCAGGCCACCCACCATTTTCTCCCTGAACCAGTTCCCGTAATGCCGGAAATACTGGTGCTACAGAGCCCAAGTTTGCAGCTGATAACTTCTTATAGAAGCATTCTTATTTAGCAAGATCCTCCGTGAAACAATGCATAACCTTCCATTTAGTTGTCAGGCTGTCAGATGGATGAGCAGGAGTGATATGTGCTGAGGATATGCACATAGAGTTCTGCGGCTTCATAACATTATTGTTATTGAGATCAGACTGTTTCGGACTGAGCCAGTGTCTTCCTCAGTGAAGCGTGACCATAACTGTCAGAAACTGAAATAGCAAACAGATCAGACCTGTCACACTGAAAAAGGAAAGACTTGTAATAAATATCAACACTGTACTATCTAATAATGATGAATAACTATCAAAAGGGGACCAAAAATATTTTTGGAATGGATTCAAACTGAAGTACAAGTGATGAAATCCCATTATAATGAGCCGTGCGTTCAGTTTCCTCAAAGGGAAATGTTTCAACATTCTCACCTGGACTTATATGTTTTGTCAATGAAATGTGTGTAAATCTGTAGAGAATATAGAGCTGTTCATTTTCAGATTTCTTCAGTTACAGCTTGCTTTGAATAAATAATGATGCAGCCCTGATATGGTATTTATTGTGGGGCAGATGCTGTTCTAGGCTCTGAGTGGAGCTACAGAATTGCTGTTGATTTATTTTGAAGACAGCTTCTTTCTCTCAGCAATCCAGAGGAAATAACATTCAGGCTGATTTGGTCTTCCAATAAAAATGTTCAACTTAGTCAACAGTTGTAAAAAGAGAAGAGGCATAAATTTCATCTCTGTAGAGCCTAGCGCCATGTTGCTAGGGCACACTGCACCACCAGCCACTTTCAGCACTGCCTGTGCAACGTGCGTTCTTGAAAAGGACATCCGCACGGGTATTCCCTGTGTGTGCCAGAAGGCTGTGAGGGTGTCTTAATACAACGCCAGGATACCTAATTTGAACTACGCAGGTCCAGACAACAAACTTGCATATCACTCTGCAAGCACAAACCACTGGGATGCAAGAGGAGCCCTGCACTCACGTTATTTAAAGGGCCAAGCACCTTGCAGGTAAGGTACTTTTTAAGAACTTCTGCCACTGGAAAGTGTCAGAAAGTACTCTGGATTATTTTTGTAGGGTTGTGATGAATTCCTACATTTGTCAGAAAATATTACTGTATCCTCACAGAAAAAGCAGAGGAGTAGGTAACCTGCCTACACAAAAGCTGCAACAGTTATGGAAATAGCAGTGGCAGTGCTTCTGGGTCTGCAGGCTGACAGGGAAGTGCAGCAGAGGCTGTGGAGAGGGCAAGCTCCACGCCATGCCCTCTGCTAACTTGGAGCCAGACTCCTCCATGCTCCTTGACAGTGACAGAAGGATGTCTGGCAGGCCAATCAATGCACCCAGCATTTCGGTGTGCATGCCCTTCAGTGTTCGCTTGTATGTTGTCCCAGAGAGGTCCTCATCTGAGCCCTCTGCAGCAGAATTTGTCTGCGATCTCACCCTCCAGTGAGCTGGCAGACAAACCGTCCTTTATCCTTGGCCTGCTATGGCCCACTCGTGCCTGATGACTCACCACAAGCAGATCCCAACTCTATACTTGTCTCCAGGGTATGTGCAGTGTCAATATATGAACTGGTGTCTGTGAGTGTCAAGTGACAGGGGCCTCTTCATCGGTGTTGTGTTGTTTCCCTCTCTCTCTACGTCCTGGGCTGCTGTGGTTGGGAAGACAGCAGTTCTTGGCTCTCTGAAAGCAGCAATTCAGAAGAAGAATGTTGTTGTGAGTGAAGAGGGATGGGGTGGAAAGCAAGAAGTCCATGGTCACCCGCAGCTTGTTCATCATGCCAGATCACAGGATGAGGGTGTGCTGGGAGTTGAGAAGGGGCATAAAGCGGGAACATACCATTATCCTCAATGTTTCCAGTGATGTCAGATGACACAGGCTCTGTCGCAACCAACCCCACTGTGCTAAGAGCCATCTTTTCCATATGGCTCAAACGAGGCAGACATCCTTGACTCTGCTCTGCTCCCTCTATTGTATGTCATTTTGTCTCACAAGAGAGAGGGCAGAATATCAATGATTGTGCAGCACTATGTTTGAACACAAGAACACAAGAAATAGGAGCAGAAGTAGACCATATGGCCCATCGATCCTGCTCCGCCATTCAATACGATCATGGCTGATCTTGGGCTTCAATTCCACTTTCCTGCCCCCTCCCCATATTCCTTGATTCCCTGCAGGACCAAAAATCTATCTTTCCCAGCCGTAAATGTATTCCATGATGGAGCCGCCACAACCCTCTGGGGTAGAGAATTCCAGAGATACACAACCCTTTGAGTGAAGTAATTTCTCCTCATCTCAGTTCTGAATGATTGGCCCCTTATCCTGAGACTGTGCCCCCGCGTTCTAGATTCCCTGACCAGTGGGAACAATCTCTCAGCTTCTATCCTATCAGGCCCTTTCAGAATCTTGTATGTCTCAATTATATCGCCTCTTATTCTTCTAAACTCCAGAGAATATAGGCCCAATTTACTCAGTGATGATCATTCCATAGCTGAATAGCTGGAGGTATTCGGAGGCAGTGAGTGGTGGGTGTGTGGCTGTCAGTATTGGAATGTGTGTGAGGGTGAGGTGGAGTATCAGGATGTTAAACCTAAGTCCAGAGTGTCAGGGAGTGCTGCTTAGATGAGTGATTGGGGGTTATGGTACATTGAGCAGTGTGAGAAGTTAGTGGTGTGGTGGGTAGGAGATGTCATGTGAAGATGCATTCAGTGACCTTGACCACCCATGTGAGGTCATTATTCTTCTTGTGGCCAAGTCCTCAGGTCGAAACTTCAGGAGGTGACCTCCCAGGCCACCTGCTCCCCTCTCTTCTGAGGGCCTCCTGGCCTCTGCAAAACCATGGCATCGCTCCTCCTACCCATCTCCTACACTTTTGCCTCCAGGGCCGCATCCATCATCCAGGAACACTGTCTTTGTCCTGGTGTTCCACTTTCCATGTATTAAATTCAAGCAACATTATTCAGTGCAGCTTCCCTTTAAGAGGGACAGACTGCCTTTAACAAGAGCAGACTGGCTGCATCATGTGCTCTCAGCACAACACTGTTTGGCGCCATAATGAGCACAGAGGCAGCTGGCAGTGAAGAACCTGCTCATCTCCACGCTACAATCATGGTAATGAGGTGGAAGCATCAAAATTTGCATGCTGCCTAATTTCAGCAAAACTGGCATGAGCAGGCCGCAAATCACAGCCCTCGCACCCAAAGAACAGGGCAGAGAATTCTTTTGCCCATGGTGAACTAATCTGATATTTGACAGAAAACCAATGCACGCCAGTCACAAGCTGGTGTATTGGGAATCAAATATAAAAGGCGTGAGGATAAGAAATTTCAGATTAAATAAAGTTGTTGTGATGTTGATGTACAATTGTAATTATTGGTCACAGATTGAGTTGGGTTTTGCCCATGATTTCACACACCGTGATCTCCTTCACTGTTGCTGGATCAAAATCCTGGAACTTTCTCCCGAGAAGGGGCGTAAATTTCATCTCTGTAGAACCTTGCACCATTTTGCTAGGGCACACTGCACCACCACTCGGGTGTACCCGTACCAGATGGACTGCAGCGGTTCAAGAAGGCAGTTCACCACCATCTTCTCAAGGGCAATTAGAGATGGGCAACAAATGCTGGCCTAGCCAGCAATGCCCAAATCCCATGAAACAAATAAAAACAAAGTTGGGTTGTGCATGTTTGAATGGAAGCATGGAATTTCCCCTCATGAATTGTGACAATACTGCAAGAGAAGACACCCCATTCTGTGCCGATTGCTTGACTATAGAGGTGCCCTGGCAGAGGCTATGGGGAAGAAGTTGCCTGCCTGCCTGCCTGCCTTTCCTTTTCTGGATGGGATTGTGTGATGTGGAGGGACATTAAAAATGTTCAGTCAACTAACAGGAAAAAATCCTTTAAAATAGTGAATGAACCATTAACAAACAGTTCCACTTCACTTTGTTGAAATAACGTTTCAGGTTGATGACCTTTCATCAAAACACATATCCTGAAATGTTAACTCTGTGCTCCTCTCCACTGAAGCTGCCTGATCCGCTGAGTATTTCCAGCATTTTCTGTTTTTGTTTCAAATTTCCAGCATTCGCAGTATTTTTCTTTTCTATTAGCCATTTGTTAGAATTCACTTCCATAGCTACACAGTACGAAACATATTTGCATTGTTGAAGCTACACAAGGAGAGTTTCCTCTCTAATGCTCATGGTACATAGCTATGGAGAGACTATAACAGGGAATTCCACAGCCACAGCTTGTGATTTTGCAGCCATTAAACTAAGCGGATGGAAAATTGTTGGCTGCCGGTGCGTGATTTCCTGGTGTGCACTTGGGGCCAATACGGTTCCGCCCCAGAAGCACTGACATGAAGAATCTCTCCTTATGTTCCCTCTGATCCCCTGACTGCTCTGTAGTTAAATGTGCCTTGTGCTGTGGTACTGAGTCCCATGTCGATCAGGAAGTTACAAGGTTTGAAACTTGCTCTATGCTAAGTTAGCTGATCACAGGTGAGCTCCTGGTGGGCTCAGCATTTCCAGGGCAGGGAGAGGAAAAAGATTATAGCCAAGATTCCCATTCCTGGTTTCTATCTAGTGACCACTGCTGGAAAATGCGCATAATGTGGACATTAAATGGGGACAGGATCAGGCTCAGTTCTGATGGTCCCCCTAATCAAATGGCCCTGCTGAAGCCCTGCATTCAGGTTGGGTGAGGAAATGGACAATGGCTGATGCTCATGGAACGGCACTTGAATTTAGGAGAGAAAATAGTGGAGAAAGATAAACTGTTTATCAGTAAAGCCAGTTTTGATTGGGGAGGAATCAAAAAAGTTAGCAGTGGTCTCCTATTCCTTCCTTTCCAGTGCTGTAATATCCTTAGGTACAGCTGTGATCACAAGACGTTATAAACACTTCACTTGTAATCAAAGGAAGAAATGATTAGGGCTGTTAAGAATAAAATCATGAATAATTTCCCATAGCCCAATCCACACTAACTAGTGCTTTGCAGTGTGAATCATCTTACTAATACCCAGCTGATTCCTGTTCTTTGTATATAATGATGAGATATTATTGAGTGTTCTTGCTAGAGTTGCAGATAGTTACTTAAGACCCAGCACTACATTTTCTTCCACATAAATTATCTTCAGGGCCCTGTTAGAACCAAATCTACAGAGCTAAATAAAGCTACTCTGCATAAAGATATCAGGCAAGTGCATTCCTGGGTACGTTTTGTATACGCTGTGAATAGATCCCATGTCATAAATCTAATACTTTAGGTCTCACATAAAGTATCAGGAATGAGAGAACTGTTCCGATGGCCTAGCACATAAATATACTGCCGGGTGTGGAGCAGAATCATACAGGTATTGTATGAGTTAGTGGGTTTCAAGCAGGGTGACAATCAATCTGCTACCATTGGACTCAGTATCCATCAGGTAGAGAGGAGAAAAATCACCCATGGTTCTCATTCCCATTCAGCTATCCAGTGACGTTGTGAAAAGTATAAGAAACGTGGACGTCAGACGATGCCTGGTTGACAAGTAGTCAATATGTAGCCTTCAACTAACATCAATTAAAAAAAAGATTATCTGATTATCACATTGCTGTGGGAGCTTGTCGTGCACATATTGGTTGCTATGTTTTCTACATTACAGCAGCAACTACATTTCAGAAGAACTTTATTGCTTGTAAAGTGCTTTGGGATGTCCAGAGGTCATGAAAGGCACTATATAAATGTCAGACTTGTTTTTTGGTTGTAACACCCTTCCAGAGTTGACCTGCTAGAGAGCTCCTGATACCTGCGGATTCATGTTCCACTATGACTCAACAGCTTCATAATAAGAGGGGGAAATCTGAGACAAGAATCAAGAAAAAAGCCAATGATTGTTTTCTTCCTGCATCTTCAATTAAAAATGAAAAGATAGAAGTGCAAAAGTACAAGGACAAAATTGCAATCTCCAATCCAAAAGGCAGCTCTCTGTGAATTTAAAGCAGTCATCCTGTGGAGATGAAATATTGAATGCTAACTGTTCAAGTTGTCAAGTCTCACCTGAGCCCCTTAGTTAGATTACTGCCCTATAACTAATTATTAGATAGCCATTTATTTGTTTGGGAGCAATCAAAAATGATTGGTTTGGTAGCAGAAGATAATTTGATCAAATACACGGTCTAGGAACGGATTCATCCAGGATAGTCAGCATGGATTTGTGAAGGGAAGGTCGTGTCTGACTAACTTGATTGAATTTTTTGAGGAAGTAATAAGGAGGATTGATGAGGGTAGTGCAGTTGATGTGGTCTACATGGATTTTAGCAAGGCTTTCGACAAGGTCCCACACGGCAAACTGGTCACAAAAATAAAAGCCCATGGAATTCAGGGGAATGTAGCAAGCCAGATACAAATTTAGTAACAGGGAACAAAGGGTAGTTGCCAACAGATGTTTTTGTGACTGGAAGGCTGTTTCCATTGGGGTTCCACAGGACTCAGTACTAGATCCCCCGGTTTTTGTGGTATATATTAATGATTCGGATGTAGGTATAGGGGAATGATCAAGAAGCTTGCAGACGACACAAAAATTGGACGCATGATTGATAGCAAGGAGGATAGTTATAGACTGCAGGAAGATATCAATGGATTGGTCAGGTGGGCAGAAAAGTTGCAAATGGAGTTTAACACTCCAGTTTCCTCCCACAGCCAAAGACTTGCAGGTTGATAGGTAAATTGGCCATTGTAAATTGCCCCTAGTGTAGGTAGGTGGTAGGAGAATGGTAGGGAATATGGGGTTAATGTAGGATTAGTATAAATGGGTGGTTGTTGGTCGGCACAGACTCGGTGGGCCGAAGGGCCTGTTTCAGTGCTGTATCTCTAAATAATAAAATAAATAATAAATAATAATAATAAGTGTGAAGTGATGCATTTGGGGAGGTCAAACCAGGCAAAGGAATACACAATATATGGGAGGATACTGAGAGCTGTAGAGAAAGTGAGAGACCTTGGAGTGTATGTTCATATGTCCCTGAAGGTAGCAGGACAGGTCGACAAGGTGATTAAGAAGGCATATAGAATCCTTTCCTTTATTAATTGAGGCATAGGATATAACAGTAGGGAGGTTATGCTGGAGCTATATAAAACAATAGTTAGGCTACAACTTGAATAATGTGTGCAGTTCTGGTCACCTCATTACAGAAAGCATGCAATTGAACTAGAGAGGGCACAAAGGAGATTTACAAGGATGTTGCCAGGACTGAAAAATTGCAGCTATGAGGAAAGGTTGGATAGGCTGGGGTTGTTCTCCTTGGAACAGAGGAGGCTGAGGGGAGATCTGATTGAGATGTACAAAATTGTGAGGTGCCTGGATAGAGTGGATGGGAAGGGCCTATTTACCTTAGCAGAGAGGTCAATGATGAGGGGACATAGATTTAAAGTTATTGGTAGAAGGATTAGAGGGGAGATGAGGAAAAAACTTTTCCCCTTGAGGATGTGGGGGTCTGGAACTCACTGCCTGAAAGGGTAGTAGAGGCAGAGACCCTCAACTCATTTAATAGGTATATGGATATGCACCTCAAATGCTGTAATCTGCAGGGCTATGGACCAAAATGCTGGAAAGTGGGATTAGCCTGGGTGGCTTTTTTTTTTTGGCTGGCACAGACACGATGGGCCAAGTGGCCTCTTTCTGTGCCGTAAACTTTCTATGATTCTAGGAAATCCCTATGCTATCAGATGAACATTCAAAGACCAACAATCGTGTTATTTACAAAGATGCAAAATTACCTCCTTTCTTTAAATGAGTATTTAAAATTCATCATGATTCTTCAGTCCCAGTAGTGAAGGAGCAAAGAATAGTGTCATTGATTTCAAATAATGACATAAATGTTCTTTCATTAAAATGTTTGCCAGGAAAAGAAAATGATACCTTGTAAGACATGTACGGTACATAGGAAAGATAGTTTCTGCTTTAGTTAAAAGTCTGAAAGTTTCAAATTGTGCAGTGTGCGACATCAATTATGTTACAGTACTATAACTCAACATAAGGTGCATGTAAATTATGTCTGCTGTATGGGAGGGTATCATTAAAAATGCAGTAAGAGGCCTTTTTTTAGTTGGCATGCTTAGCCTTGTGCCGTTGTATAAATCAGGGTGGTGTTGTATTGACAGGGATGAAACTGTGCCAGCAATATATCTGAAAGCAGATGCATGAAAAATTAAGCTTTGCAGTTGAAGCTGCTGGAGTGGAACAGTTTTCTACATTTTCTATGTTAGTCCACTTGTTGACTATGAATAGGCAGCTCTTCCTGCAACATCACCTTCAGAACCAGTAAAATTACCTTCCAGCAACAAAGATTTGTCAATTTGAAATGTATCATTTAACTTTCTATTGTTGAAGGCATTTAAGAGTTGATATGCCATTACTACATTCAGATGGTACAAGTGTAACTAGTGTGGGGAATGGGCATGGAAAATTGGAAAGCAAGTTTTCAGGCTACGGAACTCACCTGATGGGAGACTAATGGGATAGTATCGGCCTCCCACTTTACACCCCAATTGCAGTCCCTCTCAGTAAACAGCAGTGAGATTGTTATGTGTTGCTGCGATGGGCTCTGCTCAGCTGCAGAACAGTGGTCATGGTGATGTGGAAGTTAGGAGCAAAGGTAGGCCAGACATGGCAATGAAAGAAGAAAAGAAAGACTTGCATTTATATAGTGGCTTTCATGACCGCAGGGCATTCAATAGCGCTTTACAGCCAGTGAAGTACTTTTGATGTTTGGTCACTGTTGTAATGTTGGAAATGGATGATTGCAACACATCCACCTCACTCCGAATTCCCCTCCCCCCTCCCCCAGATATAAATTCATGAATGCCACAAAGTAGATATGGCTGGGCTGTCCCAATAACAGTATAGGTCCAACAGCTTGAAACAGGCCAAGTTCAGGTTGGGGGTGTTGTATTATCTCTTTCTAAACTAATACAAACAAAGGTTTGAACGCAGAGCTTTAATGGAGACATCTTATTGTTTCAGCTTACACGTGCTCACTGACTGTACAAGAGAACTCAATCACATGATATTGCATCACTTCCTGTGATGACATACATATGAGTATAAACATACATTTAAATGATTATATTTAACATACTTACAAATACACTATCAAAAGATCACCCTTCCCTTAAATGACAATAATAACACTATTTACACAAAACATTCAACTATAACAAGAACATTTGGAACATTTCCCTTCAAGGTATTGTCTATGTTTGGAACCGTACTGGTGGTCAGCTGATTCAACCAGACCTTGTGACAAGGACATGTGGGTGTTTTCTTGATCCGTCCATCTTCAACTCCTGAAGATTGTGTTTGGGAGAATTGTCCTCAGTTATTGGTGTCTTGCTTGTTGTTTCTTCATCTTCAAAACATATGTGGGTACGCATAGGCGATGCTGGTTGGTTGCCTTGTCCATGGTTAGCAGAGAATCCCCTGAGGAGCAATCGATTCCTTCACAGTACCACATCATTTGGTATTGTCACCTCATACAAACATGGTTTGTTGCACCTTGCACATCTCTGCCAGGATCCATGTTGGGGCAGCACAGTGGCGCAGTGGTTAGCACCGCAGCCTCACAGCTCCAGCGACCCGGGTTCAATTCTGGGTACTGCCTGTGTGGAGTTTGCAAGTTCTCCCTGTGTCTGCGTGGGTTTCCTCCGGGTGCTCCGGTTTCCTCCCACATGCCAAAGACTTGCAGGTTGATAGGTAAATTGGCCAGTAGCAATTGCCCCTAGTATAGGTAGGTGGTAAGGAAATATAGGGACAGGTGGGGATGTGGTAGGAATATGGAATTAGTGTAGGATTAGTATAAATGGGTGGTTGATGGTCGGCACAGACTCGGTGGGCCGAAGGGCCTGTTTCAGTGCTGTATCTCTAAACTAAACTAAACTGTTCCTGTGGGTGAAGGACCCTCACCTTCTGGCCAACATATAGTGGCGGTAATTCTGCATCCGCATGCATGTCTTGTGCCTCTTTCATCTGATCTTGTTTCTGCTGTAACCGGTCTGTGATCAAGGATGACTTGGTAAGATGATAGCTTGGTAGTGCGGTTCTCACTGGTCGACCAAACAGAATCTCGGCAGGTGATTGCAATCTGGAGTCTAATGGCGTTGCGCGAAGATGCAATAATACAACTTGGATATCTTGCCCGGTTTCTGAACACTTTTTGATCAACAATTTGACTGTCCTGACCATACATTCAGCTATCCAATTTGAACGAGGATATCTGGGTGATAACGTGACATGGTTGATGGACCATTTTCACACATCTCCTGGAATGGTTTTCCAGTGTATTTTAGGCCGTTGTCGGATGCCAGTTCTACTGGATCACTAAAAAGACTAAAGATGGCACTAACAATGTTGGCCATTGCAGCATTTGATCTGCTATGAAGCTTCTGCTCAATGGGAAATTTGGAGTGATAGTCACTAGCGATAGTCTTCCCTGTCCACAGAGCACAAATCTGTTGCTTTCTTGATCCATGGTGATGATGGTATGCCATGCGGTTGGAGAGGCTCTATTTTTTGACTAGCCTGGTGTTCCTGACTCGCATCACAAGATCTCACCATCTGGTCAATGTCCTTGCTGATGCTGGGCCAGAACACTGACTCAAGGGTGAGTCATCTCATGTGTCTTTGGTGGAACTGTTCAAGTATGTCAGACTG
Organism: Heterodontus francisci; assembly: GCF_036365525.1. NCBI lineage: Eukaryota > Metazoa > Chordata > Chondrichthyes > Heterodontiformes > Heterodontidae > Heterodontus > Heterodontus francisci. The sequence goes on along the minus strand of NC_090377.1, from coordinate 94,318,374 downwards.
AAGTGTTCCTGGTATGAGTACTTGATGTATTTTGAACAGTTCTCTACTGGATATTCTGATTTTGTCTCTGTATGGCCAAAATGTTCTCAGATCTGTAGGGATCTCCTGAATGGTCTCAACCCTCTATAACGAGCTGCCACAGAGCTCGGAGTTTGGAGTCTTGAGAAGTCTCGCTCTGAAGTTCCTCTCTCTTATTTTGATCAAAGCACATGAGATCTACGTTGTAGACATCCTCGAAACTTGCACAGACTTCATTCACCTGGAAGTCAAATGACATTTCACGCACATTCCCAGGGTTGGGCAGTCTACTTAGAGTGTCTGATAGGATCATCTGACTATTGGATTTTTATCTGACATCACAGTTGTAGCCCGGAACCTTGATGAGTAACCTCTGAAGTTGAGGCGCTCGTCAGTGCTTTTCCCCAGATCATCTCCAGCAGCTTATGATCTGTCTCGACCATGAACTCTTTTCTGAATAAGTATGTGTGGAACCTGGTGATCCTGAGACAAGAGTGAGAGTTTCCCGTTCGATATTGGAGTAATTTGTTTGTGCTGGTGACCGACTTTTCGAACCAAATGCAACATGCTTGCCATCTTGAAGACATTCACCAAGACCTTTCTACAATGTGTCCACTTCTAATGCTGTTGTCTTCTGAGGGTCATAGTATTGAAGACATGACTCAGCTGATGGTGCTTGTTTCAAAGCACTGTATGCATGTCAGTGATCGTTCTGCCATAGGAATTGTGAGTCTTTCTTCAGCCATTCTGTTAGTGGAGATGCCTTCTTCAAGAAGCTCAGTATGTATGCAGCAAGGAAGTTGAATAGACCTAGACACCTTTGTAGGTCGTCCTTGTCCTGTGGTGTCGACATTGACTGGATGTCTTCGATCTTCCCAGGATCCAGGCGGATACCTGAACTTGAGTAAATGACACCAAAAAAATTTATGTGATTAGCCTTAATGGAGCACTTTTTGCTGTTGAAAACCAAATCTTCGTGTCTGGTGGTCTCCATTAATAAGTGTAGGGTTCTGTCATGCTCTTCTTCTGTACATCCTACTATGGCGATGTCGTCCGCAAGACACGCAACCCAGGACTTGCTCCATTATCCAGTCCTTAAGCTCTTGAAATATATCCTGGCTGACCGACAGCCCAAATGGTAAATGGAGGAAACATTACCAGCCAAAAGGTGTTCTGAACGTTGTTATCTCTTGCAACTCACGTGACAAGTGTAGGGACCAATATCCGATTTTTGTGTCTAATTTGGAAAATTGTTTCACTTCAGCAAATGTTAGGTTTAACTCTTCTAGCATTGGTATCTTATGAGGACCTCTCTTTAAGGCTTTTTTGTAGCTTCCTTGGGTATAAACATAGTCAAAATGAACCATCCTTCTTGATTGTGGTAGTGATAGAACTGCACTAGTCCATCTGATGCTGGACTCATTGAATGGTGCCTTGTTTTCCCTTCCATCCAGTTCCATTTACAACTTTTCTCAAATGTGCATGCTGCATTTTTGCAGCGGGTTGATTGCCGGAGTTGCACCTTCTTTAATGTGTAGGACTGCGTCCCCGTGGAAATTCCCAACCATGTCAAACTGGTCTGGGTACAATCTCTGGAGATCTTATATTGATGCAATGCATGTGCACCTGTTTTGACCGCTTTGGTCTTCTGACTGGGTCAGCTCATGGATGGCGACTGGCAACCGTGCTACTGTTGGTCCTGACACAAGTCCTGACATATGCAGAATATCTGAGTAGAACATGTTTCCTCGTTGTAGCTGCATTCCAGGTCTAAGGAACCTAGGCATTTTATTGTCAAGTCATTGTATGCTGTAAGCTTCAGGCTTCTGGGTTGGACCACAGATTTCCATGCCTCGTGGTACATGTCCTTGAGATTGCAGAAACGTAGAGTGTTGGAACTTGCACCTGTGTCAATCTTCACTTTCAGTTAATGCCATCCAGCCCTATTGGGGCAGTTGATCTGGAGTATTGCAAAAGCTTCCGTTTTGTTAATGGAATGGGCCTGTTCCATTATGGTGATAGTGTGAAATAGCTGTTCACCTGTAGTGTCTTCACCTTGATCTACCTCATCCATTTTATCAGGCGATCCCCCATTTTGTGAATGTGTCTATGCTTTTGGCGATGTCTGGAAGTGTCTCGCATCCCTTCGCCTCTTGGTGTCCTACATCTTCAGTTTGAACGCTGTCCTCTCTGGCATCTCCCCACATTCCTGCTGCTGGACCTTCTGCAAAGCTTGGCCCAAAGCCCTCTAAGCCCGCATGCCTTGCATGTGTCTGTGTATGCCAGGCATCTATGCAGTTGATGGGAGAGCCCATAGTTACTGCATACCTTGTTCTGCTTGGGTACGTTAGATAGTAAACCAACAGGCGTTTCAGACCTTAAGGCTTGCAAACACTGTCTCCCCACGATAATTGTCTTGTATCTGCATCCATACTGTGGTATGCTGTCCACACTGTGTCCCTTCAGCTTTTCCAAGAGATCTTTCTGGATTGCCTCAATAGCAATGGAGGCGATAACCAACTCCATAATTCGTTCCAAAAGCTCAGTTTCAGAGAAGTTGCATTCCTTTGCTTTCTCTCTGCATCTTAACAAAGTCGTCCAAGTTTTCTGTCTCTACCACATGAGTTCCAGGTGGCGTACTTTGAAATTAACTTTAATCCTAAACTGACTTTCTAATGTTGCCCAAAGTTTTGATGGATCCTTCTGGTCAGCATCAGAGAAACCAGAAGTATTGATTCTGCATAGACCTTTGTTTTCAATGGCGATCCTAATTTTTATAGCCTACTTCTCTGCATCCACAACTTCGTGGTCTAGGAAGCATAGTTTGATCCTCAGTTTAAACAGTTTGAATTCACCTGGGACATCAGGTTCTTTCCAGTCCATTTCTGGAAATCTGGCTGCCATTGCCTAAGCCTTCTACTGTTTTCGCCCCCTGAGGAGCAAGGAGCTGAGTAGGAGCCACATCCTGAGCTGTGTTGCTGCCGTGCAGGCTTGTGAGCTTGCAGGTGGGAGGGGCCCTGGCGTCGGGGTGGGCTAATGGCACACAAGTGTGGTGACAGCGGGAAGGGATCTGCACCAAAACAATACGTTGCACTGATCTCTGCAGCTGAAACATAGGAACATAGGAACAGGAGGAGGCCATTCAGCCCATCGAGCCTGCCCCGCCATTCAATATGAACATGGCTGATCATCCACTTCAATGCCTTTTTCCCACATTATCCCCATATCCCCTTATGTCATTTGTATTTAGAAATCTGGCAATCTCTGCTTAAAACATACTCAGTGACTGAGCTTCCACAGCCCTCTGGGGTAGAGAATGCCAAAGATTCACAACCTTCTGAGTAAAGAAATTTCTCCTCATCTCTGTCCTAAGTGGCTTCCCCCTTATTTTGAAATTCTGTCCCCTGGTTCTAGACTCCCCAACCAGGGGTAACATCTTAGCTGCATCTACCCTGTCTATCCCTTTAAGTATTTTGTAAGTTTCAATGACATCACCTCTCATTCTTCAAAACTCTAAAGAATACAGGCCCAGTTTCCCCAATCTCTCTTCATAGGACAGTCCCGCCATCCTGGGAACAAGTCTGGTGAATCTTTGTTGCACTCCCTCTATGGCAATAATATCCTCCCTAAGGTAAGGGGACCAGAACTGCACACAGTACTCCAGGTGCGGTCTAACCAATTTTCTATACAATTGAAGCAAGATTTCACTACTCCTGTACTCAAATCCTCTTGTGGTAAAGGCTAACATACCATTAGCTTTCCTAATTGCTTGCTGCATCTGCATGTTAGCTTTCAGTAATTTATTGACAAGGACACCCAGGTCCCTTTGTCCATCTACATTTTCTAATCTCTTCTTTTTTTTTTTCTTTTGGGCCTCCTTATCTCGAGAGACAATGGATACGCGCCTGGAGGTGGTCAAATGGTCTCTTACCATTTAAGAAATACTCTACACAACTGTTCCTCCTACCAAATTGGATAACCTGACATTTTTCCACATTATATTCCATCTGTCACGTTCTTGCCCACTCACTAAGTCTGTCCAAATCCCCTTGAAGCCACTTTGCATCTTCCTCACAACACACAATTCCACCTCGTTTTGTGTCATCCGCAAACTTGGAAATATTACATTTGGTCCCCACATCCAAATCATTGATATATATTGTGAAAAGCTGGGGCCCAAGTACTGATCCCTGCGTTACCCCACTAGTCACAGCCTGCCAATGCGAGAATGACCCGTTTATTCCTACTCTCTGCTTTCTGCCTGTTAACCAATCATTAATCCATGCCAGTGTATTACCTCTTTTCCCATGTGCTTTAATTTTGCTGATCAATTTCCTATGGGGGGACTTTATCAAAAGCCTTCTGAAAATCCATGAATACCACATCCACCAACTCCCCTTTATCAATTCTGTTAGTAACATCCTCAAAAAACTCCAACAGGTTCATCAAACATGATTTGCCATTCATAAATCCATGTTGACTATGCCCAATCAGATCACTATTATCCAAGTAATAAAAGGAAAATACTGCGGATGCTGGAAATCTGAAATAAGAACAGGAAATGCTGGAAATACTCAGCAGGTCTGGCAGCATCTGTGGAGAGAGAAGCAGAGTTAACGTTTCAGGTCAGTGACCCTTCATCAGAACTGGCAAATATTAGAAATGTAAAAGGTTTTAAGCAAGTAAAGCAGGGGTGGGGCAAGAGATAACAACAGAGAAGGTGTTGATAGGACAAGGTCACAGAAAATAACTGACCAGAAGGTCATGGAGCCAAGGCAAACGGTATGTTAATAGTGTGGAGAAAGACAAAGCATTAGTACAGAGAGGGTGTTAATTGACAGAAAAATGAACAGCTCTGGCCCCAAGCAGAAACATGAAAAAAACAATGGATAGGCACAGTAGAAACAAACTAAACAAACTAAAATAAAATAAACAAAGAAAAAATAAAAAATAAAAATAAAAACCTTCCACGACAGCGCTTCTGATATGTCTTCCTTTTTCCTCAACCGAGGATTCCCCGCCCCCCCACTGCGGTTGACAAGGCCCTCAACCGTGTCTGGCCCATTTCCTGCACCTCTGCCCTCACCCCTTCCCTTCCCTCCCAGAACCGCGACAGGCTTCCTCTTGTCCTCACTTTCCACCCCACCAGCCTCCACATCCAAAGGATCATCCTCCGCCATTTCAGCCATCTCCAGCATGATGCCACTAGCAAACACATCTTCCCCTCCCTTCCCCTGCCAGCATTCCGAAGGGATCGTTCCCTCCGCGACCACGACACCCTAGTCCACTCCTCCATCACCCCTATCACCTCGTCCCCTTCCACTGCAATCACAGGAGATGTAATACCTGCCCATTTACCTCCTCTCTCCTCACTATCCAAGGCCCCAAACACTCCTTTCAGGTGAGGCAGCAATTTACTTGTACTTCTTTCAATTTAGTATACTGCTTTCGCTGCTCACAGTGTGGTCCCCTCTACATTGGAGAGACCAAACGCAGATTGGGTGACCACTTTGTGGAACACCTCCACTCAGTCTGAAAGCATGACCCCGAGCTTCTGGTTGCTGGCCATTTCAACACGCACTCCTGCTCTCATGCCCACATCTCTGTCCTGGGATTGCTGCAGTGTTCCAGTGAACATCAACGCAAGCTAGAGGAACAGCACCTCATTTACCGATTAGGCACGCGACAGCCTGCTGGACTGAACATCGAGTTCAATAATTTCAGAACATGATGGGCCCCCCTTTTTATTTTTATTTTTAGTTATTTTTTCTTTTTAATTTGTTTATTTCATTTTAGTTTGTTTAGTTTGTTTCTACTGTGCCTACCCACTGTTTTTATCATGTTTCTGCTTGGGGCCAGGGCTGTTCATTTTTCTGTCAATTAACACCCTCTCTGTAATAACGCTTTGTCTTTCACCATACCATTAACATACCATTTGCCTTGGCTCCATTACCTTATGGTCAGTTATTCTGTGACCTTGTCCTATCTACACCTTCTCCTTTGTTATCTGTTGCCCCATCCCTGCTTTACTTGCTTAAAACCTTTTACATTTCTAATATTTGCCAGTTCTGATGATGGTTCACTGACCTGAAATGTTAACTCTGCTTCTCGCTCCACAGATGCTGCCAGACCTGCTGAGTATTTCCAGCATTTCTTGTTTTTATTTCACTGTTATCCAAGTGTCCATTTATCACATGCTTTTGAATAGATTCTAGCATTTTCCCAATGACTGAATAGTGGGGTGACATTTGCAACCTTCCAATCTGCAGAAATTGCTCCAGGATTTATAGAATTTTGGCAGATGATCACCAATGCATCCACTATCTCCATAGCTACCTCTTTCAATACTCTTGGATGTAGAATATCAGGTCCTGGGGACTTATCAACCTTCAGCCCCATTAATGTCTCCAATGCAAGCTTCTTACTAATAATAATTTCCTTCAATTCCTCATTCCACCAATTGCTTGGATCTCTAATTCTGGAAACTACCAATAATATTACTTGCCGGCTCGGGGCAAAACCAGGAGTGTGCCCAAATTGCCTTTGATTTCTACTCACATCATTGCTCTCCCAGTGTGAGAGCTGTGATCCAGTCACACTGCTTCAGGTAAGGCTTCTGGTTTGAATTGTCATTTTCAGCTACTGATCAATGCTGTTGACTCTCTTCTGCTGCCACCATATTGTATTATCACTTTCTAAACTAATACAAACGAAGCTGAAGGGCAGGCACAAAGGTTTGAATGCAAAGCTTTGATGGAGACTTGTTGCTTCAGCTTACACCTGCTAACTGACTGTACAAGAGAACTGAATCACATGATATTGCATCATTTCCTGTGATAACATACATATTAGCATAAACATATATTTAAATAATTCTTCTCTTCTTTAGTAATTACAAAAGCTCCAGCCATGGGGATCGCATGAGAAGAAGCACCATATTAGGTCATTGAGCACAATACAAACTCATAGGAAGGGATAACACAGTGCTGGTCAGGAATAGGTGTAGATCCACTTGATATTTTAAACAATAAATTCATTTTGGCACTGTGTTTGTATTTGCGAGGCAGGGATAGGAAATGCACAAAGAGTATTTTCTTTTAGAGATACAGCACTGAAACAGGCCCTTCAGCCCACCGAGTCTGTGCCACCCATCAACCACCCATTTGTACTAACCCTATACTAATTCCATATACCACATCCCCACCTGTCCCTATATTTCCCTACCACCTACCTATACTAGGGGCAATTTATAATGGCCAATTTACCTATCAACCTGCAAGTCTTTGGCATGTGGGAGGAAACCGGAGCACCCGGAGGAAACCCACGCAGACACAGGGAGAACTTGCAAACTCCACACAGGCAGTACCCAGAATTGAACCCGGGTCGCTGGAGCTGTGAGGCTGCGGTGCTAACCACTGCGCCACTGTGCCGCCCTACTAGGTACTGGGTATAAATATTCGTTTCCAAGGAGCCTAGGGTATGATCTGTTCCCAAGCGCAAAGAGAGGAAAGAGAGAGAGAAACCCAGCACACCAGTCTCAACCCCCTTTCCATTGTCCAGGGATTTTTTGGTGATCCCCTGAAGGGCTACAGAATGCTTGTACCTGCAGCTGGCATGAGCAAAAGGGTAGCTTAGTGTGACAGAGGTAGGAAGGTCCTAATGAATCTTCTTGCTATATTTTCCTTCATGTTCAACAAGCAGGTACCCATTTGAAGCATTGGTGCAACTGATAGTCCGGCTGGGAGTTAAATGTTTTCCTTCCACAAGAGCAGCAAGAACTTTTTGGGGGCCAAGCCCTTCTGGCTGCTGTCCAAAAACAGCATTTGAATTATTCTCAAGCTGACATTTTTTACTATAGGCCTCTGACCTGCCCAAGTGCAAGGGTGGGTTGAGATTGGAGCGTATGGTGTTTGTGGGAGAGAAGTAAGGTGGACTTGTAAATGTTAGGGATTCTCATTCATTGCAGGGGACAGAGAAAATGAGAGGGATGGGTTCTTGAAGTGTTCACAATAAATGCCTTGAGTTGATATCTGACTTGTTTAAGAGTGGCAAATGTCTCTGTCAGCTGCTAAAAGGACATTGCAGTGTCACTTCCACTGCTTCTTTTGCTTTCTCAGTCTTATCCTCTGGCTGTACAGTGAAATCTCATCCTCTAATTCTTCAGAAACTTACCTAAGAAGAATATTTTTAACAGGTAGAATTCTTCCTCGCTTACCTATAAATCTAAAAAAGAAGCTCCGCAATTATTGAGCCTTTTAATTTGTGCATATTTAAGTGCCATAACACCCATTATCACATTGTCTGCAGTGAAACAATCCTGCCAATAGTCACTGTACAATATTACTTACAATGCTATTGTAATACTGCAGCAAATAATGAGTGAAGTAAGGTCGTATTCTCATAGATGTTGGCTTTGGCCATATGCTTACTGTATATTCTTTATAGTCCTGTATAGTCCTTCCTTTAAATGGTTGGTCACATGTCTTCAGTACAAGACATGTTTGATGGGAAACAGTTAAATACCCAGTTTATTCCAGTGGTAAGGCATCAGTTCTGCAACCCCCAAACCCTCCCTCCATTACGTTATGCTGAGGAGTGTTCCCTTGGTTCCCCGCTCATGTCTGGCTCAAGTCCCAATTCCACCCGCCGGCCGTAATATCACTCCAGCTGGCTTTAAAAAATATCAGTGAGGGCCAGCTGTTAAAAGATGGCCAGTTAAATCTGGCCAGTTAAAATTGGCCAGGCTTCACTTCATGACTTCCGGGTGTGCCCTTCAGACACCAATCCCGCAACAAGTTAAAATTGACCCTTGCATATCGAAACAGTTCGGAAACACTCTAGGCGAGATAAATGGGTAATTAATAAGACTAATTGCCTTATTACTTCCAGTGTTTTCATACTGCATTAAATGACATTAATGCAGCACGAAATTTGATACACAGTACGGACAGTGTAATTATGCACACAGGACATGCTGAGAAGTCCAGCTGGTTTAGCTAACTGCTCAGTTCAGATAAGTGCCATTCAGATAAATGGTTTACAACTGCAATTAAAACTTATTTTAAAAATATAACCTTGCAAAGGACATCAGGATTATTGGCTTTTCATATAATTCCTACATTCATTCATAATTGTTATTTGGTGACATTTCCCCTTCAGCTTAACACTTATTTTTTAACATCCAGTGTAGTAATCCCTGATGTATGCACAAGTGAGCTCATTTTTCATAGCATTTATTTGATAGTATGGAAGACACTACAGTCTGGGCTGACCTGAGTTAACTGCTATTTTGCAGTTATATAATGGAAGGATTTTTAAATGAACATCTGCTATTAGTCAGCATTGATTTTCATTCCAAATGGACTATTAATTTAGAGAAGGTAGAAGTTACTGATGGAGATAATTCTGACAATGTTTTCAAAGCATTTTATTATAAAGAAATATTATAAAGAACATTTAATCAAGATAAAACTTTAAATTTATGATGTCAATGCAGAAGAGGTGAATGCAGTTTTAATGCAATGGGAGATAACCATCAGGATGTCTGGCTTCCAGATACAATACTGGCGAAGAAAAGACTAGCAGCTTTCTAATTGCATTGCTTGAAGTGGGGTTTGACTGCATTACATAAGAAAATAGGAACTGGAGTAGACCATTCAGCCACTCGAACCTAATTTCCATTCAATTAAATCATGGTTGATCTTAATTCCATTTATCTGCCTTGGTTCCATATACCCTTAGGTATGGGTTACTGAAGTCAGTGGGAATCAAGGGGAAATCTCTCCACTGGTTGGACTCATACCCAACACAAAGGAAAATGGTTGTGGTTATAGGAGGTCAATCAGCTCAGCTCCAGGACATCACTGCAGGAGTTCCTCAGGGTAGCGTCCTAGACCCAACCATCTTCAGCTACTTCATCAATGACCTTCCATCCATCATGAGGTCAAATATGGGGGATGTTTGCTGATGATTGCATCATGTTCAGTGCCTTCACAGTACCTCCTCAGATACTGAAGCGGCCCATGTCCATATGCATCAAGACCTGAACAACATTCAGGCTTGGACTGATAAGTGGCAAGTAATATTCATGCCACACAAGTGCCAGGCAATGACAGTCTCCAATAAGAGATAATCTAAGCATCTCCCCTTGACATTCAATGGCATTGCCATCACTGAATTCCCCACTATCAACATCCTGGGGTTACCATTGACTAGAAACTGAACTGGAGCAGCTACATAAACACTGTGGCTACCACAGCAGGTCAGAGACTGGGAATTCTGCAGTGAGTAACGCACTCCTTGGCTCCTCAAAGCCTGTCCACTATCTACAAGGCACAAGTCAGAGGTCTGATGGAATACTCTCCACTTGCCTGGATGAGTGTGGCTCCAACAACACTCAGGAAGCTCAACACCATCCAGAACAAAGCAGCCCGCTTGATTGGCATCCCATCCACCACCTTAAATATTCGCTCTCTCTACCACCGATACACAGTGGAAGCAGTGTGTACCATATACAAGATGCACTGCAGCAACTCACCATCTGCACCTTTCAAACCCGCAACCTATCTTCCACCTAGAAGGACAAGGACGGCAGATGCACAGGAACACCACAACCTGCAAGTTCCCCTCCAAGTCACACACCATCCTGACTTGGGAATATATTGCCATTCCTTCACTGTTGCTCGATCAAAATCCTGGAACTCCCTCCCTAACAGCACTGTGGGTGTACCCACACCAGATGGACTCTGGCAGTTCAAGAAGGCAGCTTACCATCACCTTTTTAAGGGTAATTAGAGATGGGCAACAAATGCTGGCCTAGCCAGCGACGCCCACATCCCAGGAATGAACATAAATGGAATCCTGGCACCATATTAACCCAGGATGCCCACAGCATCACAACACCTACATCCAGGTTCGAAGGCCAAAGAGACCTTTTGAGGTAAGTTTAAAACTTTCCACTGGGGAGCCAGGAACATAAGTTCTCCTCTGAGCTCCACAAGGAAAGTATAGGTCTTCCCTGCCCTGGACACCCACCACCACCACCCACCCCACCCCGCCAGCCCTCCCCCAACCCCCTTCATAGAATCAAAAAATGGTTACAGCACAGAAGGATGCCATTCATCCTGTCGAGCATGTGCCAGCTCTCTGCAAGAGGAATTTAACTAGTCCCACTACCCTGACCTTTCCCCTAGCCCTGCAAATCTTTCCCTTCATGTACTTATTTAATTCCGTTTTGAAAGCCTTGATTGAATCTGCTTCCACCACTCTTTCAGGCAGTACATTTCAAATCATAACCACTCACTGTGCAAAAAATGTTTTCTTCGTCATCTTTGGCTCTTCTGTCGATCATCTTAAATCTGTGTAATATCCTTTGATAGCCCCAGAGCTCCTATGCCACATGATCCTGCAGTTACCTTCAGCCCAGCAGACAGCCTCTGAGTCACTTACATTCTTCCATTTCCAACCGCCTTTCCCCCTATTTTGGATGTGACATTGGCCTGTGGCATGTTAATGAGGCCCGGCCATTAAATCCGGCAGCCAGTAGCTATGACGCTTTCCTGCCCAGCAGTTAAAATTCTCATCTGAATCTCGCTTACCAATCACTCCTCTCCTTGATGGCCTGCAATGGCTCCTATTCCACCAATATCTGGGATTGAAAATTCCCATTCTTGTATTTAACTCCCTCCATGGTCTCACCCATCCGTATCTCTGTAACCTCCTCCAGCCCTACAACAAACTTGCCATTGTTATAACTCCAGTGTCTTGTAATCTCCCCCTTCTTTTGCTTTATCATTGGTAGCTGTGAATAGGCCCACGCTCTAGAATTTCCCCATTAAACCTCTCCACCTCCCTATCTGTCAAGATCTTCGATAAAATCTACTTCTTTGGTCAAGCTTCTGGTCACCTCATATATTCTTACCTTTGGTATTGGCTATTTTCCTTCCACCACCTTGGGGTGTTTTTTATCCACTGAAGGCACTACATAAATGCATATTGCTCCCCGTCTTGTGTATTGTGAAACCCGTTGTGCTGTGTATTACGAAACCCCCTGTGCTATGTGTTGTGAAACCCCCTGTGCTGTGTATTGTGAAACCCTCTGTTCTGTGTATTGTGAAACCCCCGTGCTGTGTATTGTGAAACCCCCTGTGCTGTGTATTATGAAACCCCCTGTGCTATGTGTTGTGAATCCTCTGTGCTGTGTCATGTGTATATTCTAAAGTTGTTCACTGTGTATCTCCTGAACTGCGCATTGTGCACTGCCTGAGCTGTGTGTTGGCTGATCTCTTCATTGGATACCTCCTTATCTGCTTATTGTATACATGCTGTGTACAGGGGTACATAGTATAGTGATTATGTTACTGGACTAATAAGCCAGAGGCCTGGACTAATAATCTGGAGTTGTGATGCCTCCTGAGATGTACAAATAAACCTCCTGGGATGTACATTATTTGCCTCCTGGGACGTGCTCTGTATCTTCTGGAGTTACCTAATGGAGTTCTGAATTTGGTATCTTTTTGAGCAGTTCCCTATGTACATTTTGGATTTTACATTGTGCACTTCTGTGCGTTGTCTGCTGTATACCTCCACAGTTGCACTTTGTGTAGCTGCTAAGTTATGAAACATGCCCAGTAATCCTGGAATTAGTAATGGCCCTTGCTGAATCTCTGCAGTTTGTAGCCTCCTGAAATACATACACACTTACATACATACAAACATACAAATTAGGAGCATGAGTAGGCCACTCAGCTCCTCAAGTCTGCTCCGCCATTTAATACGTTCATGGCTGAACTGGTTACTCCACATTTCCACCTACCCCCGATAACCTTCCACCCCCTTGCTATCAAGAATCTATCTACCTCTGCCTTAAAAATATTCAAAGACTCTCCTTCCACTGCCTTTTGAGAAAAAGAATTCCAAAGACTCATGACCCTTTGAGAGAAAACATTTCTCCTCATCTCTGTCTTAAATGGGCAACCCCTTATTTTTAAACAATGACCCCTGGTTCTAGATTCTCCCACCAAGGGAAACATCCTTTCCACATTCACCCTGTCAAGACTGCTCAGGATCTTATATGTTTCAATCAAGTCACCTCTTTCTCTTCTAAATTCCAGCGGATACAAGCCTAGCATGCCCAATATTTCCTCATAAGACAACCCGCCCATTCCAGGTATTAGTCTGGTAAACCTTCTCTGAACTGCTTCCAATGCATTTACATCCTTCCTTACATAAGGAGACCAATATAATCTCCTGCAGCAACTAGAGATGTCCGTTTGGTACCTCATGGAGCTGTGCAGTGGGTACCTCATAGAGCTGTGTAGTGAGTACCTCATGGAACTGTGAAAAGGATACTTCATGGAGCTGTATATTGGGTCCCTGATGGAACTGTGCAGTGGGTACCAAATTTAACAAAGCAGTGGATATTGGCTACAGAAACCAAGAAAGATAGAGGATAACTTAAATAACAACCTTGGACTGTGACATGAAGATTGAGCGAGGATTCTGTGATGGAGAAGTATCTGGCCAAGATCAAATGGATGCAATAACAGAATACTATATGATGATGAATGTCATGATGGTGACTTAGGGGGCTATCTAAGTAATCCACCTAATTTGAACTATATATTAAAATTTATTGTTCAATATAATTTTATTTAAATTCTTATCAGTAACCACACTACCAGGAAGGATTGTTTGTGTAATAACAAACCATTCTTCTTATTGGACATGACATTGGATTCATAACATATTGATTTCTGTAAATATGTTATTTTAAAGCACAGTTTCATTCGAATTATAATTATAGACAAACTACAATACTGTAAGAGTTGGTTTCCATTTGGTCTTAACTGAGCAAAGTCACTGTTGCCAGAATCTGCAGCCAGCTTGCCCAGGTTTTTAAAGATGAACAATCCTATTAGGCTTTGTTACTCAGGCTGCTGATCACCGATGTCCAAAAGGTTATTTATTAATTTGCTCACGTACAATTGCAATTACTATTTAAAAATATACAGAAGGAGCACCTGGACAGAAAATCCAATTTACTAGAAGTCATGCAAGACAAAAACTGATCAAAACACTTTCTGTGACTGTTGCCTCTTGTCATTGTTCATTCTGAACTGATTCTTGGCAGTTTTATGGAACGTGCTATAGAGCCACAAAATCAGACATTCTACAACAATTAATGATTGTATCTTGAGTACTACATGTCTCAAGTCAGTCCTTATCTGTTTGAATCACAGGAAGAGTACACAAGTAACAGATCGTGGTTATGAAATAGTACTTCTGGAATAACTGTTTGTTCCAAAAAGGAATTCAGAATCCTTCTTTATTCATTATATATAACAGGGGCAAAAAAAAAAAAATTGCTAATAAGCAGTTTGTAGTGTACAGCCAGACTGCTGTCATGACAGCCATTTATTCTCTGATCTCTGGCCTCCAGTTTTTTTTAATCAGATTTATGTTTTGTTTTCTATTTTTATCAATACTACTGCAGGCCGTGCTCCTCTGAGGCTCCAAATATACCATCATTCATCCTCTTATTCGTCCCAATATCCTCAATGTTGCAGTCAAGATTCAATGCATCATCTCGCACAATCTTTCCCAGAATGTCAAAGCTATAAAACTACTTGCCTCCTCTGCCTGAGCTTCTGTCCACAAACTATAGGCTTTTCAAAGCCAAACTTGGTATAATCTGACCACTCCTTTTTGATTTGCTTGGCTTCTTTTGTATGCTTTTGAACCATGGCAATATTATCCATTGTGCCCATTCAAGCAGATTGCTCAGTTATAAAACTGTAGTGACCCTTTACCCACGTAGCAAATTAACCAGCAGACTATGTGACGGAACTGTTGAGAGAATGCAATAGACTTTTTATTGGCCGCCCCTTATGCAAACTGTCCAATTTTCAATTCCATTGATTTTCAATAAAAATGAAAATCTGGCAGTTTTCATATTGAGCAGTCGAACAGCAGCATTAATTATACACCCTATTGGCAAGATGAAAACCTGCCTCAATATCACCTGCATCAGTCCTGAATAACTTTATTAACAATGAAAAGAGTTTATTTCAAATGAATACAAAAAACAACTTTTTAATCATGGAAGAAGTAGTTGTGGTGGGAGTTGGGTTTGAAAATGCGTGCCTGCTGTGAGATAATTGGAGACTGACATTTCTCTTCATGATGTATTTGGGATTTTGTACTACAGTGCATCAAAGTGGTTTAAAGTCTTATGATTGAAATTGCATTTTAACAGAATAAATTTGAACAAGGAATTAGAATTACTGAAATCTTTTGGAATTAAATGAAAATGTCTAAATGGTTTACTGATGCATGAGAACAGATTGGGCAGCAATGTGACAAATAGTATATGACAGAAGTAGAAAATGGGGAAAATGTCAAAAGGCAGATCTAACTCGGCTGATTTACTGTAACTGAAACATAAAGGAAGACACAAAAGGTTAGAATGAATCAGCTAGGCTATTGGAGACCAATTAATAGCCAACAAGAAGTTAAAGCTATTCATAAATTATGGTTCCAAAGTTAGCAAGTCATTAACAAAATTTATTTAGAAAACGTCCACAGCACTTTATTAATTCAATGCATTCTGAACTACAATGGATGACATTTTTTGCCACATAAAAAACTATGGACATGACTGAGATTCCAGGGTAGCATTATGTCCTCACCATTTGGGCAGTAATCTCGTGGGGTGGATTACATCCCCTGCATAGAACCTGCCTAGTGATATACCCTGCAAGATTGCAGCCGAGGCTCTGATGAATCCAATAGATAAACTGGAAGTAGATACAGTTTTCATTTAAGAACACAAGAAAGCTTGGAATGAGGAAGTCAAGCCTGTTCCTTCTAATCAATGGTAGACTTCCTTCCCCCTCTCCTAGATTTTCTCTTCCTAACTCCTATGTAAATTAAACAAATCTCTTCAAATCACATTTACAAGAGGTACTGATTCAGTTCATAGGAATCAATTAACCCAGAGTTAACTACTTTGCGGTAATCCATTCCACATATCTACCATCCTGTACTGCAGGGAAGCATTTCTACTAATCTCTAAACTTGCTAGAGACTTGTGAATTTAATCTTTGTTTCTTCAAGTTCAGTGTTCACTATCTAAACTGAATATCTTCTACCTTATGTATACTGTCCCATATCTCTGAAAATACCTATTAGCTCACCTCTTCGTGTTTTCTTCATAGCATTTGCAGTGTGCAACAGACAATTTGCACTCAGCAAGGTCCCGCAAACAACAATGTGACAATAACCAGATAATCTGTTTTAGTGATAATTGGTTGAGGGATAAACATTGGGTAGACACCGGGGAGAACACCCCTGCACTCCTTTGAAATAGTGCCATGGGATCTTTTACGTCGACCTCAGAGGTCAGATGGGGCCTCAGTTTAATGTGTGTCCCTGTCTAGAAACATTTGCCACTGTACCTGCTTCCTGTTCTTTTGGTGGGTTCTTAAGCATTTGTAGTGCCGTTTTCAAGTTCTCTGATGTGTTTTGGAACATTTACAATCATTCATATACTGAAAGCAAAGCACACAATAAGCTCCCACAATGTGGGTGCCTGCAGCAAAGGACACTCAAGCCCTCTCCAAGCACCATTACGTTCTTCTGCATATACAAATGGTTTGCTCAGTTCTTCACCTTTTACTTGTGTATCTTTCATTGTCATGTTCATCTGCAGCAGTGCTTGTCCTACGAAGTGGTGTCATGAACCCTCGTCATCCAGCCACTATCCTGACCTTTGTACTTGCTGTTGGAATGAAGCTGAAACACTGGACTTACAAAGTATTAAAAAATCATAACAGCAAGAAGCTGCATCCACTATTGCAAATAAACTGCCGATTTAGGGAATGGAAACCTTTGTGTTTCAGTTAAATATGGGGGCTTCCATTTGGAGCAGATAATGTCACATGGGTTAAATCAATCACCTGTACAACCCTGGGGAATCCAGAATCCTGACCAATGTTATATTCTTCTCAATCATCTGTTTTGGAGCATTGTCCTGTTGCATAAATAGAGCTACCCTGACAAAGAGGACGTTGGTGAATTGCTTAAAAGAGGCGTGCACAGCAAATTGGCTGATCTGTTGAAAGATCCCTGTGGCTCCTTGGTTCAAGCCTGGGAAACCCCTCGAACTGTATCGTTAATATTCTCAATTGCTGTAAATGTAAAACTGTAATTGACATGACAATTGTGAAACGGAAGGGTTGGGAAGAAACTCATGACAGTATTGAAGGAAACTGATCTCCCTTGCAATGTTTGTATTTTTTGGTGCTGTTTGGAAACTGTTTGGCAATGTAATTTTTACAGATTTTTATGAATAAAGTATATTTTGGAAATAAAAAAAAAGCCTGTGCCATAAATGCTGAGAACTACGGTCACTTTCTCTGCCACAGTCAGAGCCGTGCGTACTGTGGGCCTTGGCTGCAGATTTGGCTGCAGTGACGAACAGAGTTCTTCCAAAGCTTTATTACTGAAGCGCAGCCTCCAGAGGCACAGCTCCTGCAAACAGTCTTAGAAACTGTTCCTGGCTTCCATACATTCTGTTAAGTGAAAAAGCAGTTGGAAGCAAATCTATTATTGAAAAGCAAGAGTTGTAACCAAATATTTTGCAATGCAAAACATCAGGACCAAACAACTACAAGACGTAATGTACCCATAAAAATACAAATAAAACTAGCTATGAAGGATAAAAAAATACATATTTGCAAATCAATACTGCAAAGTGCTGTACACATTTAAGAAGCTAAATCCTAAAGATCATGTCTTTCAGACTGTCATTTGTTAGCTTCATATGGCTAGTTAGTGCTATGTGAGAGGAGACCTCTCCCAAATTGTTAGATTCCACATGCAGCCAATTAGCCAGCATTTGTATGGTATTTACAAATATAATGAGACCCATGCAAGGCAACAAAAAAAACTGAACAATGTTTTCTTCACTAAAGTGACGTTCTGTGAATTGGGTGCACAGACCTTGAAAGACTCACCTTTTAATATATACAATAGGACCTTGTGTACTGAAAATAAACTGGAATGAATAGGGTGGGAATACATTAGCTCTCATCTGTTCTTGCCAAGGGAAGTCAAGGTGACACTCACACTTAAAATCTCCTCAATGTTATCTTACTTCTGAAGGTTTGAAGAACTAAAATGCGTATGGTGGGAGGTGGGTGGGGGGGCTGAAGCAGTGCAAATTTTTAAAATAACTTCACCAGGCTTCCAGGCCTGATAGAATGGCTGGTTGAGTGGAGCTGGCTGTTATGCTGCTGTCAGCTGGACAGAGCTAGGAGGGGTGATGTTTTGTTTTTGTTTGCACTGTACATGATGTGCACTTGACCTTGAGCATATGCATATATTAGACACAGTGTATAATGTGCAGTGGGAAGAACAAAGAAGTAGTGGTGAACTGAGTGACCAAATGCAGCAAACAAAATAAAATGATACAGTGACAAATCAAACTTTTATGATGTATTTCAGTCCCTGATAGTTTAAGCAGAATATTTACCCAGAGGTTTCAATACTTTAAAATAGGATTACCAAGAACTCGGAACAAAATACTTTTGTTCACGTGGGCACAAATTAGACGTGGGCAAATATCAGGACTCTTTCATTCATGCATTTAAGGGAAAGCTAGTTAAGTACATGAGGGTGAAAGGAATAGAAGCATCTGTTGAAAGGGTGGGATAATATAAGGTGGGAGGAGCCTTGTGTGGAGCATAACCACCTGCAAAGACTGGTTGGGCCGAATGGCCTGTTTCAGCACTATTCTTTTCTTTTGGGCCTCCTTATCTCGAGAGACAATGGATACGCGCCTGGAGGTGGTCAGTGGTTTGTGAAGCAGCGCCTGGAGTGGCTATAAAGGCCAATTCTGGAGTGACAGGCTCTTCCACAGGTGCTGCAGAGAAATTTGTTTGTCGGGGCTGTTGCACAGTTGGCTCTCCCCTTGCGCCTCTGTCTTTTTTCCTGCCAACTACTAAGTCTCTTCGACTCGCCACAATTTAGCCCTGTCTTTATGGCTGCCCGCCAGCTCTGGCGAATGCTGGCAACTGACTCCCACGACTTGTGATCAATGTTACACGATTTCATGTCGCGTTTGCAGACGTCTTTATAGCGGAGACATGGACGGCCGGTGGGTCTGATACCAGTGGCGAGCTCGCTGTACAATGTGTCTTTGGGGATCCTGCCATCTTCCATGCGGCTCACATGGCCAAGCCATCTCAAGCGCCGCTGACTCAGTAGTGTGTATAAGCTGGGGGTGTTGGCCGCTTCAAGGACTACTGTGTTGGAGATACGGTCCTGCCACCTGATGCCAAGTATTCTCCGGAGGCAGCGAAGATGGAATGAATTGAGACGTCGCTCTTGGCTGGCATACGTTGTCCAGGCCTCGCTGCCGTAGAGCAAGGTACTGAGGACTATAAATGTTACGTAATACTATGATTGTAATTAATCTGGAAATTTCTGTCTCTTGTGTTAAGTGGGTGTGAATGACAAAGTAGTGATAAGATTTTGGAAAATATTTGCTTCTTGGTAACCTTTGCTGTTACTGTTTTTTTCCATTGTGTAGAAATCGTGTAAACTCCTGTCTATACAATGAGCATCCACAGCATGACAAAATCCATTTATATATCTTTAGCAACCATTTAAATCACTGTATTTGCAAATGGGGGAGCAGAGCAGGAGCAGGATAGTGTTGTGAAATGGAGCCTTATCAAACATCAAATGGCTCACTTTGATAACAAGGCTGGAACTGCTCAAACAGGAAGTGTGGGAAAGGAGGACTATCCTTTATGGGATAGCAGGGCACCCTTCTCAAAAGGGACTGTTTATGCAAGCCTCATAGAAGGTAACAAGTAGGGTCAAAGACTGTCTGCACAACCTACAGCATATGGATGCAGGTCAGGGGGAAAAAAATGGTAAGAAGAAAACCACAGATCAGATTACCATGCCATATACCTGCCCCAATTACACATGTCACAAAGTGTTCCCTCATAACTGTTAACTCAGTGGTCGCTGCCCCATCCTGTGCTATCTTGCCAGGAGACAGCCCATTAAATAGTTCCTATGCATGGTTATACTAGAGGATGGGACAATTATAAGCTACAACCTATAACAAACTGTTGTTACACTTAAAATTATAGACAGACGTGCTGCAGGAAATCCTTATAAGATAAGCTAGCTACATATTGATTCAGTATCAAGGAGAGCATGTTGATATATGTTACTTACTATATGTGCTATCTGAATTGCAACATCTCCCAAAATTCTCGACTTGCAGAACAAGATGGAAGATAAGAGAACGATACAGACTAGAACTGAATCATGTCTCAGGCATTATAAACCCTCATCTCATTTGGGGATGCTACCCTGAGTGACAGTGGCACACAAGTATCAAGGGCACTGAGGAGGGTGAAGCCAAAATCCTCTGCCAAGCTGAGAGGTAGTGCAACCCTGCTTCTGTTATATGTTACTTTACTCACTGGTGCATAGGAATACAGTCAACCACATAAACATCACACATTTGTATATGCTGCAATTCAAGAAATGTTTGAAGGTTATTCTGAAGTTTCCATTATAATGTGCTCCTCTTCTGTTTCAGTAGGCCTGGAAGAGCATAATGGCAGCAATGTAAGACAGCCTTGCATCACGCTCACCAACTTTAGCAAGCACCAGTACAGCCACACACACCCACTATCTACATGTTGTAGATAGTGAGCTTGGGGAGGTATCACTGCATGAGTTAAGGTGCATGGATGGTGAAGGACAAGTTGTGGTGGCAGATGAGAAGCAGGCATCTGCTGACTGAAGGGCCAGAGAAATTCCTTCTTCAGACACAGAGCCTAGTGTTTCGGACCAGTCAGAATCCGTTTCTAAAACAGATTACTATTTGAGCAGGATATTTTATATAAATCACTGGAATATTGAAAAAATTTCCTCCATGGTGTCACTTGCTGTAACTTTGTAGCCATTGATGAATGGCTGCCTGCACTAATGAATGCATTATTAGGAAGAGCAAAGAGAGTAGCCTTAGTCTCTGATGAACTATCCTTCAAGTCCCTCTTTGCCTTCAAATTGCACATTGATGTTGGTACGGCCCCTTTCCCTAACTGGGCAGCTGTGCCATGCTTTTGTTATTGTCTCAATAGAAACCAATTTAAGGTTTTTGCTCTATTAAACAAAGCATCACTCACCAAGTTAAGAACCTTTGAACTGCCAATTGGCTGCTCCTGCTGATGTTCCCTGCATTACCCTGGAAACAAAAGGATAACAACAATTTGCATTTATGTAGCACCTTTAACATGGTAAAATATTCCAAGGGGGCAGTAATGGGGTCAAAGAAACGTAATGGGTGTAGGGAATGGTGGGAAGGGATGAACTTTAAACTTTGTGCAGTTTGGGGGAAGATCAGATGTAAAAGGTAAGTGTTTTGGGGGGAAAGGGCAAATAATTATTGAAATTGCTATTGGGGGTTGGAAAGGGCGTTATGAATTTATTTATTTAATTTTGGGGTGTTACTTCTTGAAAAATTAAATGCGCCGGCAGGGCTGGCTGCCCTTTAAATAGGGCGCCAGTTCCTGCGCACAGGCAGCTGATGCCATTGCCAGCAATGGACAGCCCGCCCTCTCCACATGATTTGGGGGTGGGGGGGCGCGGGCCGCCCCGGCTATTTAAATGAGCTGCCGCGCAGGAGATTGTGGCGGCTCTTTGGCGTGCGACCCGCACAGGCAGGCTGCCATTTTTTGAGCTCACCACTGAGATCAGCGGCAGGATCTTAAAATCCAGCCCTTACAGTGGGAGTTCCAAAGCTTAGGGCCTAGTCAGCTAAAAGCACAGCTGTCAATGGAGGTATGAGGAAAATCAGGAATGCGCAAGAGGCCAGAATAGGAGGTGCAGAGAGAGCTCAGAGGGTTGTAGGACTGGAGATTGGAAGAGGTGACGCCATGGAGGGATTTGAAAACAAGGGGAGGGTGGGGACACTGATAATGCAACACAATGGAACAATTCACAGGGACACTCAGGAAATTACCACATGGCCAGTATACCTGATTGCATGCCAAATAGCCTTACCATACTCTCTGAATACTAAAGCAGAGGGCCTGCTGAAACGTCCTGAAGTCAATATGTTCCAACCTTCAGCAACTCTCTTCCTCAGTATCTCTGCCTCACCAACACTCTCTGTGCCTTCAAAAGCCTCCTTAAGACAGTCCTGATCTTTTCCAACCTCTTCCCTTTCTCCCTCATTTTACTATCCACTGCCCTGTAAAGCACTCAGAAATGCAAACACAATGCAATGAAAGCTATATAAATGTAAGTTATTATTATGCTGAGTTCCTGCTATGTTGCGATGCAATGACAAAAACTCAGCACAATCTTTCAATTTAGTGTAGAACATTGATTTAATCTATTATATGGGATGTCAATACAGTCAGCATCTGTTGGCACCGTGCTGCCTCTTTCTGATTTTTCCCTCCTCTCTCTGAGTCTTTGCAGTATAATTTGCAGCTGTTGGTCTATAATATTGCATTTGCTCACATGTTTATGCCAAATCTATACAATTTTTCTGAGGTGCTTCACTGGCTCCTGATTGCAGTTCCCCAGTTATTCAGTGCTTCTCTCTTTCCATTGGCTGGCTCATTGAGTGAATGACATAGTCCACATTTGTAGCTCGCAGAATGAAAACAGGAATTGTGAGCAAACCAGTAGTGAGTAAAGTCTCCCAAAAACTTTCCATGACCCATAGTTAACCCTAAACAGCACTCCAATAGCAATTTCTAAGCTAAGAGTAGTGCACAGACATTAATCCTTGCCTGACATCAATGAGTTCCTCTTTTGAGTATAGTAGATTATAACACTTATGTAATGCACAATTTCACTTTGCTGGAAGTGTTGCTCAAGCTGATGATAACAGTCTTATTGGATATAGCATAGGACCTATTGATATTAAAAATGTTATCTCATGAATCCCTTTGAATGTTGTTCCAGCTTTAAATCAATTGCAGCTTATTTTCAATTTCTTTGATTTTATCTATTTAAGTAGAAGTTCACTCTTTCTGCATTTCTTCATGGCCTTAGCTTTGGGAGCTGTGGAAGGAGAATACGCCAAAGATTCTTCTTCGGTTTTACGGGCTGACCATTTTTAAAATTCATTTTTGTAGGATGTGGACGTCACTGGCTAGGCCAGCATTTACTGCCCATCCCTAATTTCCCTTGAACTGAGCAGCTTGCCAGACCATTTCAGAGAGCATTTTAAGAGTCAATTGCATTGCTGTGGGTCTGGAGTCATATGTAGGCCAGACCAGGTGAGGACAGCAGATTTCCCTCCCTAAAGGACATTAGTGAACCAGATAAGTACAATTTTCTTCCTATCAGAAATCAATGTCACCATTCCATTATTATGGTTCCATTTCTCATCTGAACAATTCCTATAGTTCTCCCTAAGTTAATCAGTGCACCCTCCCTGCACTGTAGGCAATTTGGGATTTCTTACTGTAGTTAACTATTTTGGAGCTGGCATGTGATTTAACTTTTTGATTTGATTCTTGGTCACAGCTGAATGGAAAACTCTTGTTCAGCTTCAAAATAATGCATGGGTTCTTCCAGAAACCTCTTTTTCTATCTGTTGACTTGCAGAATCTCTGTCATATACTTATCTGTTTCCATATATTTTCATTCTCATTTCTCCCTATGAATTTAGCACATGGTCAGCATGGGGAGGTATACATAAGTTAACCATCTATCTTCTAACTATCTTCTCACCTTTATTATTTGTTAATTTCCCATTGCTACTGTGGGATAACATGCTGCCCTTTAATTGGGGGTGGGGGGATAGTATTTCCTATTGCATATAGCACAGAGTTGCCCATAGCTACAACTGGTTCACAATCCCTGACCCTAAGATTATTTGTGATGCTTCATCCTAACTGAAAGCTGGTGAAGTTTGTTAGGTAAGGTCAAACATGTGCAGTCCCAGGCTTGACTCTCATTTGAGCTCATATTCCGCCCATTGTACACTGTTGAAATTATGTTTCTGTGTGTATTCCAAATAGTCCTGAGCATCCTATAGTCCTTACCTTAGCGTGGTCCTTTGATTATAATTCAGAAAAGATCATCTCTGCCCTATAGATTTCAGGGTGATCTAACAAAGCTCGATCTTAATAGTCATTGTGTTTATCAATGATGTTTTCCTTTTGGAGATTGATTGAATGTAGGGACGTTCCTCTTTGGTTCCATTGTTTATTGATATTTTAAGGATTCTTAATGGTGTTTTAGTTTGCTGGTTATGGTGCATTAAAACCATGATGAATAAGTTTGATGAGCTGTCAATTTGCCATGGGGTTTATTTTGATACATGGTGAAGTCAAGTGTGAACATAGCTTTGAAGTATTAAAATCTGGATAGAGCCACGCATTTCAGTTCATTACTGCAAATGGAATATATGTATTTGTATTTGTTTTTAATAACTTTTTAAATATTATTTTCAGTTGTTGATTTTCCAGTTGTAGATTTGATATAGATTGTTAATGAAAGGTTTTGAAATTGAATGTAGTGATCAGTAGCTTTACAATGCTACTCATCTTCCCTCATCTTTACCTGTAATTAAATATATCTAGCAATAACAAAATAATTTCCCCTTTAAACAGCAAGAGCCTTTATTAATATAATCTGTAGATTGCATATTTGTCCCAGAGCATCACAATTGCCTATTACTGGATTTGATCAATGCAATTTCAATGATTTTTTTACTTTTTTTTTTAGTTTTCCTTTTACTGTTGCCCTGTACGGAGTATGATTAAACTATTTACTGGTAGTGAACAAGTAAAAATCTCTTTCCAAATCTTGTGATTCAGATGACAGCAATAAACCACTTATGCTTCACTCTCATGACTCCTGACCCCATGATTATATTACAGCTTAATGCTTACTCCCTTTCATCTAGAATTTATGGAGTCCAGGGTTTTTCAATTGCAATCGATTTTTAAGAGACACTTACAAGGTATTTAACACCAATATAATATCAATCCAGAAATATAATTCTACGTAACTATAAAGTGCTTTATTGTGTTGTTGAAACATTTCAAAACATATTTTTCTTGGAGTGTAGAGACAGTTGTATAAATAACAATGTGTGTGCCTGAAGAGTTGTCATTAATCCTGTGCTCTAAGAATTTACCATAGGACTGAATTTTATCAGCCTGTCGCAGGCCCGGGCAGTGGCACTGGCTGAGGATAGCATTACCACACGTTGCATGTATGGCCGGCTGACCGCAATCACGTGGCAGTGGGCCCATTTGAATGCAGGAGGGACGGGACGGGATGGGAGACGAAATGCCAATAACGTCATCTGCTGCGACAAAGGCAGGTGAAGGCGCCATATTTATGGCTGTTCCATAGCAGGTGAACAGACAGGAGTGTCCAACAAGAGAGGGAGGAGTGATTGTGCTCATGTGCCCACCATTGCCCTTCTAGAGAACCACATCAGGCATGGTTGACATGGGCAGATCCATGCAGCAGAACCCCTAAATGTTTGTGTTTTCTCATGCAGGTCATGGAACCTCAGAGGGATGATCTTCTGCTGGTGCTGCTGGAATCCTGTTGTCCTCTGAGGATGAGGAGGAAGAATCCTCAGAGGGTGCACCCTCACACCATTCCCCTGCACCCTCCACCAGCGCAGATATTCTCAAGTTGGTGACTTGCACTCGGGCTTAGATGCAGGGTCACAAGCAGATAAGCGCACCACACACGTCCAAGCAGCTGACAGAGGTTGTGACTGGCGAGGCCATTGACAGTCAGAGGACTGTGGAGGCTAGGCCCATGTTGACCCTGGGCTGATGAAGAGCCTCTGGCAACACAGAATATGCTGGAGTTGCAGAGAGAGGTAAGGGAAAATTTGGCAGAGCTGCCAGAGGCCATGCGCAGTCATGTGTGGACGATGGAGGAGCCCATTCATGCCATGTGTGCTGCCATGTTTCAGGCATATGAGCACATGGCTTCCTTCATTGAGAGGTTGGCAACCCTCCTGGAGAGCAAGATCCCAGAGATGCTCACAGACCTGCATGCCCTCACCTTGGCCATGAGTTTAATGCAGCAGTGGTAAGGCGAGAGAAGGATGAGGTGCCTGGTGTCCTCTCTAGGTCTTCATCCTTCTATGGTCAGCAGAGAGGTTCAAGTGAGCCTTGAAAGGGAAGAGGAGAGGCTGACCTGCATATCTGGGGGATCCCTTCAAGGCGCTCCGAGTGTGAACAGTAGCTCCTCAGCCCCTCCCCCAGTGAGCCCAGCTCCATTGGCTGCGACAAATGAAGAGGCTCCTGCACCTGTACAGCAACCCCTCAGCCAGCTGGGGCCCTCCAGGCCTCAGGCAGCAAGAAGACACTTGTCAAAGTCATCCCAGACCATGGGCAGAGCGTTCAGCACTGCCTTCATCTGAACTGCCAGTGCAGGGGGAGCACTTCTCAAGTTGGTGTAGAAGCTCATGGAAGCGTGAAGAACAGCACCTGGATGCACTTGGGGTTTCATGGATGTGTGCAACTTGGTCTTGTTATTGAGGATTGTGAATGTTTCAATAAATGGAAGACTATTTCATTGCTGAAAATCTCTCATGCTTTCCCTGCTGTCCTGTCAGATGGCACCTTCACACCTGCTCCCTCAATGGGCTAGCAGTGCCCATACAGGCAGGCTGCGTATGGCCACCTTCTCAGCTTTGTACATGTACCTGGTGAGCCTGGGTGCAAGGCACGGGAGTGTGATAAGGAAGAGGCAATGTGTGGAATACATTGAGGTGAGTATTTATTGAGTTCCTTGGAAACGGCATCATGCTGGCAGAAACTGGAGAATGACCCAAGCCTCCCTTGCGTGTCTCTCAATGGCCCTCGCCTACAGTACAAGGGCTTCATCATTCCATGCTGTCTGTTCGGCATCCTCCTCCACATCATCCTCATCGGATGAGCAGTGCGATCAATCATGTCCTCTTGATGCAAGGTTTCCCCTCCTCTGCAGTGTTAAATTGTGCAGAACACAGCGGACCACCATGATACGTGAGAGCCTCGCCGGGGCATATTGCAGAGCTCCACTGGATCGATCCAGGCACTGGAGTTTCACCTTCAGCAGCCCAACGGCCTGCTCAATGGTCACGTTGGTGGACCCATGGCAGATGTTGTACCTCTCCTTTGCTGCAGTGTGAGGGTTCCTCACAGACATGAGTGGCTGTGTCTTCAATGGGTAGCCCTTGTCCCCAAGAACCCACCCTTGAAGAAGAGTGGAGGGACCGGAAAAACTTGTGGCATCTGGGACTGTCAAAGTATGTAGGCGTTGTGGCTGTTTCCTGCACACACCTGCAGGAAACACTTTCACTGGTCGCAGACCAGTTGTACACTGATGGTATTGAAGCCTTTCCTGCCTGTTGATGAAGGCCACTAGCTGCTCCATGGGAACCTTGATGGCCACTTGTGTGCAATCAATGATAACTTGCATCTGGGGAAATCCAGTGATGGTACTGAAGCCGATGGCCCTCTCCGTCTGACTCAGGGTTAGTCAGGTACTGCACATAGCTGCTGGTGCCCTTGAACAGGTCATTGGTCACCTCTTTGATGCAGCGGTGGGCTGCTGCCTGAGAAAGCCCAAATGTCCTCAGTGGACCCCTGGAAAGAGCCGGAGGCATAAAGATTGAGTGCCATGATGATCTTCAGGCCCACAGGCATTGGGTGTCCAACACAAAGCACATGGGTCACAGCTCATTCTGCAGCATGATGCATAAGTCAGTGAGGGCCTCCCGGGAGAGCCTCAATCTTCACTGACACTGCCGCTCGGACATTTGGAGGTAACTGAGGCGAGTCTGCTACACTCTCTGCCATGGATAGGCCCTTCTTGGCATAGCCAGCCTCTGTGGCTTCACTAGCTTTCCCAGACACCACCTGGCCCTGCCTCGTTCTGAGCCTCTGCTACACAATGGGGGGATCTACAAAGACTGGGTGTATGAGAGCCATGCCAGCTGGTCCTCCCCCTCCTGTGTATTGTCGCTAGAGAGAGGACCTTGCCTTTGGAACCTTCCCTTTGCCACTCCCATCTGAACATGGGCCTCAGCGCCCATCCTTGCAGAGAGCCCATCACACAAGATGAAGCCCAAACTTGCCATGAGGGTTGCAACCCCTCTGTGCCCACTTTTGCCTCAAGGGCTGCATTATCAGGCAATGACCGATGCACCCCGCTTTTCCCCTTCCTGCATTCATCCAACATTCCCAAGGGCTGCCTTCGTGTGGCAGCACCGAGGCCTCACCTCAGTGCCACCATATTTAAATGAGAGGGGATTTGAAGGATTTGATCCCATGTGCTGTTCACTAAATTGGACCCCCCACCCCCCAACCATAAAATCCGAGTCAGGCCATTGCAAATACATGGTAAATACTGTTCAGCAATTGTAATTGCAGTCCCATCATATTGTAGCGATAACGCTGCCTTGGTCCTTTCCTACCACTGACAAAATCCAGAATTGACATCACGACATTGGGTTTCCAGGCGAGCACGTTCCCTCCTAATTTTTCCGTCCCTCATGCCTCCAATCCCACTCCTGCTGGCTGAGTAAAATTCAGCCCATAATGTACAATGTCATCAATCAATCCAGTATAAAGCTCACACCCCATCCCCATGACATGAAAATGCATGATGCAATGACTTGTAGTCTAGTCTTTAGAGTACTGAAAGTAACACTGCATTAGTTCTGTCCTTCCAACTCTGGGACCTGTGTGTGATTCCAAGCAAAACTGATAGGGTAAAAACTTGCCCTTCTGCCAATTATAAGGGTCTTATGTAAAAACAATTTGGACAGATTCAAACTATTCCCTGATTGGGATGCATCCATAGCACAAGAGTGCCTATAGCTTGGTACAACTTGACACTAAAATGACAAAAGGCCTTAAAAATAGATGGTGGAAAGAATAGACAATTTACAGTGATGAATACAGTTCTGGGGCTGGGGTGAAGGTGTGCTGTTTGCACAGAAGGTGTGACTCTGACCTTTGCTATAACTTAGCTGGGAGAGGCTGATGCTGACAGTAGTCTCATGAGAGTGGAAAATGTTCCATTTGCCACTGCGCAACTGAACTGATAATGAAATTTATTGCCACCTTATTGAAAGTAAAAATTAATTACAAAATATTCTTCAAAGGATGTCATGAAAGAAATAAAAATCAGGGCTGTGTTCATGCTTATTTGTTAATTTTTATAATTTAAGAAAATACATGAGCCATTTTGAAATGGAAAATCTCCTGATCATAGCTCTCCAGTCCTGGGTCCAGCTTAAAATACTAGTTTAAGTAAACATTCAACTATTGCATTGTACTGAGCATAGAACTGAGCCTTACACCCAAAGAAAGTTCCAGTTTTCACCCCAAGTTTCTGTAAAGTTAGCTGGTCTCTACTGGAGCAAAGGTCAACATGCTATAATTCAAGAGAAAAATCAACAAGGACTCCTACTGGAAAACATGCCTGCGTATAAATGGGCTAAGGGCAGTATTATAGGATCATAGGATCATAGGAAATAGGAGCAGGAATAGACCATTCGGCCCATTGAGCCTGCTCCGCCATTCAGACAGATCATGGCTGATCGTCTAACTCTATGCCATTTTTTCCCACTATCCCCATATCCCTTGATGTCATTAGTATCCAGAAATCTATTGATTTCTTTCTTGAACATGCTCAGTGATTGAGCAGCCCTCTGAGGTAAAGAATTTCACAGATTCACCACCCTCTGAGTCCAGAAATTCTTCCTCATCTCAGTCTTAAATGACCTGCCACATTAGGTTGAACAGTGACGCTCTCATATTTCAGCATCCTGATAAACCTCAGTATTTAGGCTCACTTGGAAGAATTACTAACTTAGACAAACGACTGGAGGGTGGCCCACACCCATGGAGCTACATCCCACAGTGAGTCAAGGCCATCAGGAGGGTTTGGGCAGATAGGAAAATTGGAGGCGAACAGGTGGCGGGGAATGGGTTCAAGATTTTCAAAGTTGTCAATATTAGTATTAATATATTAGAAGGGCAACACGTTGTTTGAGCTATAAACATGTGCACGTTTAAAATGAGATTAAAAAGGCATTCCTAAATACATGAAGGAATATGTTAACTATTGATACAATTGAAGCCTGCCAACTTGCTGTCTATTTGTGACTTGGGTGTAGACTATAGTAATTAGGTGAACAGCAAATGCATGCATGACATTCGGGCCTATCCTTGCATAAATATAGCATACAGCAGGCTCCCTGTTTCAGTTTATACAGAATAAAGATGACATTTGGGAAAGAGGATGAGGAAATATGAGCAGATGCCAGGTGGATGTGATGTGGCGTGTAATGATATCATTAGGCACATCATATCTAAAGCAATATGAGGAAAGATCAACTGGGCAGCAGGTACTGTTACCATTAAAAGTAGGAGATAGTCAAAGTCAGGGTTGCCAGACTGCTCCCGAATAAAGCAATATGAAAGAGAAGAAGCCAGTAATAAGCAGCCCATGTGGCTGGTACTCACTTATTAAAACTCTGATAGCTTCCGCTGAGTAGCGAACACTGAAATCCTCCCTGTAGGTCGAGAACAGAGTTTGTCCTTCACGCTTTAAAATGTATTTCTAATTATCATAAGGCAAAGTCAGCTGCTGCCACTTCTACCTATACAGTCACAGTCATTTACAGAAATATAATTGTATTCCCACAGTAACTGGTCACTGCTGCTGTCGGTGCCGTGAGGTCTCAGTTCAGTTTGTTTACTGATGAGTTCTACGTATTCTGGAATGGCCACATAACGTGTAACGGTAGTTCAATGAAAACAATTTATGATGCCTATGACCCACATAATAAAGTTTGCTTATTTTCTTTTGTTTTTTTTTCTGTCCTATTTCTCATTAGCTGTAAGGTATCAGTGTCACTCTCAGGATCAAACATTCCAAGGTCAGGTATAGCAGTCAGATGCAGATTAAAACTCCCTTGGTGCTGAATCTATGGGCTGGATTTTAACTGGGAGCAGGTTTTGAGCTTGTGGGGGCAGGCGGAGTGTGTAGCGTGGGACGGGTGGGTAAAGGACAAGGGTAAAACCCATGCCTGATTGCATCAATTTGGACCCTGGGCTATATTTGAACTCCTGGGCCTCATTTACAGCCCACCAGGCAGCTGCCCACCTGAAATGGGCGTAAAAAGGCAGCTGGTTGGCTGGATGCAAATGAACTTAGGGTGATGTGGTACAATCCAAAGTCTACAAGGCACTCCTTTTCATCCGGTCTTGTGGGTGGGAAGGATAAGCAATGCCCAGAGCACTGGGGTGACTGTGGTGTAGTGGTAATGTCACTGAAATAATAATCTAGAGGCCCAGGCTAATGCCTTGGGGACATGGGTTCAAATCTCACCATGGCAGCTGGTGGAATTTAAGTGCAATTAATAAATTTTAAAAAATATGGATTTGAAAACCAGTCTCAGTAATAGTGCCATGAAACTATTGTCGATTGTTGTAAAAACCCATCTGGTTCACTAATATCCTTTAGGGAAGGAAAGCTACTGTCCTTACCTGGTCTGACCTACATGTGTCTCCAGACCCACAGCAATGTGGCTGACTCTTAACTGCCCTTTGAAATGGCCTTCTTAGCCACTCAGTTGTCAAGGACAATTAGGATGGGCAACAAATACTAGCCTTACCAGTGACGTCCACATCCCTTGAAAGAATAATAAATTAAAAAGCAGACCTCCATACTTGCCAAGAGGAGCAGTCAGCCTGACCCCATTATATTCATTTCAAATTTACTTTTTAGAGCCTCTGCTTCCTGCCCAACAGGTCTCACTGAGCAGGGATGATGCATTTGCTGTACATTACAACAGTGCAGTAAACACTGAGGGAAAGGCAGCAGCCAAACTAAGCACAGCTAGGTGACACAAACAGCAGCAAGATCATCTATTTTCCTGATACTCGATGAGGGATATTGTTAGCTGGGACATCAGGAGAAACTCTCTGCATTTGTTTTAAATAGCGCCATAGAAGTTTTTGGCCTACTTGAGACAACAGATGTTTTAATATGTCACGTGAAAGAGAGGAGCTGCAACAGTGCAAGCGTCGCTCAATACTATACTGAAGTGTCGGTCTGGAATCTGTGCTCAAGGGCAGGAGTTTTAGGTCCTGCCGGGGGTGGGAACGGAGGCGGCCAGTCGCTGAAAATTGTGCAAAATACTGCAGATGCTGATGAAAGGTCATAGACCTGAAAAGTTAACTCTGTTTCTCGCTCCACAGATGCTGCCTGACCTACTGAGTATTTCCAGCACTTGCTGTTTTTATTGCTGAGAATAGTGCTGCCGGCCAGGCCGGCCTGTCAGTTTCCTGTCGCTATTCCTGCCGCTGTCGAGTTCCATCAGGTCGGTGGGGGAAGGCCGTTAGAAGGTCCCACTCGGTGACACCTGTTGGGCAAGAAGCAGAGCCCCTAAAAATAAAACTAATTAAGTTAGTTAAGGAGCTCATTGAGAGCTCATGGAGGGCAAGTTTGGAATTTTAGTAAGGGAGCTAGATCTTCTTCACCACGCTTCAACTGCTGACAGTCTCAGTAACCCTGATCCATGGCTGCTTGGTTTGGGAGGGTGACATGGTCCTGCCACCCTCCGGAAAGAGGACCTCCCTCCTCTCCCTCACTGCCTTAAAGAGGACCTCCGGGTCAGCGGCAGAAAAGTACACGGCAGCCATGCCCTGGTGCAAATTAATAGGTGCCTATTAATAGCAAAATTTCTCTTCCTCCATCGAATTGATAAATGCTTCCTTCTTGAATTTCCTATTTTAAAACTCTATTTGTGAATAAAAACATAGGTTTACTATATTATGTGAGATTGAATACTGATGTAAAAAGGTATTGTGCTGTTTTATGCTGATGTCTCAATAACAGTGGGCAAAATCAAACATTCAAAAACTGGTGTGTGATGCAGTTGTCTCTAGCTCTTTGGCTCCTATATTTAAATATGAACTAATGTTACGACCAGGTGAGAAAGGTGTCTAGGGATCTCTTTTAACCTTCACATGGTCTTATTGCAACAGGATTTAATTTTTAAACAAGTGTTTTGAGATCCCCCTTGGTGAATCCTTGTTCGCCACTTTCCAATTATAAGGCAAAGGAATGAGCATAAACAGGCCTTCTTAGCTTTAAAGAAGAAGAGTGAAATTTATTAAAACTTAAACTCTAATTCGGTTAACGCCTATGGATACATGCCGCGTCCCATGCTAACATGCATATGCGATATGCACATGCAAATAGAGACAGAAAAGAGCAGGAGAAAAATAAAGTGGAGAGGTTTGAGGCAATATCAGAAGAGTTTCTTGTTCCAATACTTCGAGCTCACTGTAGTCCTTTTGTAGGTAGTTCTTGCTTGTAAGTAATTCTTGCTTTTCATTTGGACCCAGTATCCTTCTTAAACTTTGTTCACTGTAGGAGACTTTTCTCTCTTGGGGTTCATGTGTCTTCAATGGGTTCTGAAGCTGGTGAGAACAAAATGAGAGCAGACAGGAGAGAGGTCTTTTCAGTCCAGGAGCAAACAGCTTTCTGAGTTCAAATTCTCTGGCAAGTTCAAATTCAAAAAACTCCAACAGTCAGTTAGTCATGTGACTAAACTGGTCTGGCCACGTCTGTTTGTGTATTCGGCCATTTTAGCAGTTAATATGGAATTCTAGCCTCTCCATCTTCAACGTCTGGTAATCAAAAGTCCATTGTGGATTAAATTGGAGCAGGGAGTGGCCCCTTTGTCCTTTCCAAGCATTGTCTGTTACTATGCAAATTTCTTTCCAGTCAGGGGCCTGGCAACCCTTTGTAATAGGCCTTCTTTTCTTCCCAGCAACAATTTTAAAATATAATGTCCATGTGGCAAAATATCTGTGCCCCATTCTTGGTAGATGAGGGCCTGCATGACAATTAATATGATTGCTAAAAATAAGTATGGTAAAATCACACATGTTTCCATTCGTTTCTTTGGTTGTGTCATATGTACAGTGGACACAATCAAATACAATATTCCATCTTATTGCAAAGAGGATTTATGATAAGTTTTGAATTATTGAACACAAGTGCCTGCTCTGTCACTGTCTTCCTGTTGCATTATCTGATGAGGTCAAAGTTCAGTGTGCTATTAAAATTATTTTTTCTCGATAGAATTTATTATGTACTAATAAGGATTAATGGAATTTAGCCCAAACACTTGACTTGTCCACAATAAATGTACCTTTTAGAGTTATTTGCTTTTTTGGGCCAATGATTGGATTTTTTAAAGATGGGGAAAGATGAAAGGTTATATAGATCCTTAACTGGTAACTATAAGGAATATTTTTCAATGTAGAGTCAGAACTTTACTCACAGGGAAATAAAATTTGAATTAGATAGCTCCTCTAGTCACAATTTCTGTTTAAATTCTTATATTGAACTGATTGTGTGACTCAGCTTCCAAAATGTAGTAAGGTGTTCAAAAGCCTTTTATAAACAAAAAAACAAGGTAGGTTAACATCAGACTATAAATAGGAATTGGATTGTGACACTGGAATCTATTGAATGCAAATCACACTTCTCCCCAAGTAAAACTCTGGCAATGAAATCTGTTGCTTGGATAACAAGGATCCTTGGGGATTCAGAGTTTGTCTCTCTAAGGATATAACCTGACTCCATTTTCATTACAAGTTCACATGGAACCACCCAACAGGAAGTCAAACATAATTTACGATTCTCCTCCACCCTCAACTGTCAGCAGACGATGCCCAGTCACTGAACTCCTTGATCCTAGCCTCAGAAAACAATAATTGATCTCAGTCTACAAAGCACCAGGGCCTTGTGGGTTCCTTTCTGAATTCTATAATGTCCCACACTCGCCACTCTAACACCACATATTCAGGGATGCCACAATTGCACCGATACATTTGAAAGGAAACACTTTCATTTACATAGCACCTTTCACATCCTTACAACATCCTAAAATGCTTGTTAAGTAATAAATTACTCTTGGCATGCAGTGAATGCAGATGCCAATTTTCACACTCAAAGGTGCCACAAACAGTAAATTGTATGTTGTTTTGGTGGTGCTGGTTAAAGGATGTCATCATTCCTATAACCCTGAACAGTGAAATGGGATAACAGTTCAAAGTTTCATCCAAATAATGTAGCACTTACTCAATCACTGTCAGCAACAAGATGTACCCCCAACCATGGTGAAAACCTTCTCCTCCCAAAACAAACATATGGATTAGGCACCAGTCTGCCAGTCAGACCGCTTTGATATACTTACTCCTCCTGAAGTGGGGCAATATCAAATGGTCTGGAGTCCCCTTTCCAGAAGCTGTCTACAATAGGTCTCCTCTCAAAATCTGCAACATAGTCCCATAGAGGAAGAGAATGGTTGATGCAAATAAAAGCACACATCCACATTGACTTCAATACAAAGGAAAATCGTCAGGGATGTATAATGGGCAGCTGATGTGATGTTGTACTATCACCCAATTAGAATTGCCATACAATCTAAAGAATGTGACGAACCGATTGAGGAATCTAGAATAATGACATATAGATATAAGATTCAGTGGAAGAGATGTAAGGCAGGGAGCAGAAGGAACTTTTTATACAGCTGGTTGCAAAGCTGTGGAATACAAGACCAGTGTTAATGATTGAAGCAGAGACCATGGTGGGGTGGAGGGAGTGGGGTGGGGGGGGGGGGTGGGGGGGGTGGTATTTTTAACCACATAAACTGGTGGGTTTGGGTCATGTGGCAGGGTTAAGTGTTAAAAATCAGAATCCCGACTCTGACCTTTCCACTTCTAGTTAAACTAAGGCAGGACAGGATGGGACTAGCTCAACCCATTCCAAGGAGCTGAGTTGGTATTTTAATATTATATTAAGGCTGCGGGCTTCATGGTTATGCACAATTTTGAATTTAACAATGGACGGCTCGGTTTTCCACCTCAGGAAATCTTGCAGCTACGACCAGGCGGAGACTCCCTACCAAGACCTCCTACCACATGGCCCAGACCTCCGACCAGTCCCTTCCCACCACAGGACCTCAGGATCAGCATCCCTCCCTGGATCCCTGGGACAGGCACCCACCACCCCCCCCCACCACACCCCCACCCCACCAATCCTGGGATTACCACCCCACTACCCCAGGTGAGGACTGTCAGATCCAGGAGGTAAAGTGCCTTACCACTCAACAGCTGGATCCAGCATGTTGGATGTAACACCCCATGATCGAATAGCCCTCCCGACCCTTCTGATCTCCCCCGACCTTCTCCACGAGGCTTCTGCTAATACACCCTTAACTCCCCTGCTCATCACCACATGCCTCCAATCCCTCTCCCCAGGCTTCAGATTCCCCTCTAGACCTTTGATTCCCCCTTCTCAGGCTTTAGAATCTCTCAGGCCTCTTCCCCAGGCTTCAGATCCCCTTCCCTGGCCTTGATCCCCCTCTCCAGACCTTTGATTTCAACCCCACAGGTCTGTGACCTGCTCCTTCCCCCCACCCCAGGTCTCTAATTCACCTCCCTAGGCTTCATATACCCCCTTCTAGACCTTCAATTCCCCTCTCCAGGCCTTTCCCCCCCCCCTCCCCCCACTCCCAGGAGTATGACTTCCACCCCTCGGCCTCCAATTCTCCCTTCCAAGGCTCTAGCTTCACTCCCAGGCTTTCAGCCTCTCCCAGATCTCCAATCCGCCTCCCCAGGTTTCAGATGTCCCCCAGACCTTCAATTCCCCTCCTTAGTCCCTTAATTTATCACCCACCCCCGCACCAGATGACTATGACTGCTCCCTCACTTCCCCAGGCCTGTGACCTAGCACCCCCCTGCCCCACCCAACCTCACCCACTGAAGCCTCTGATCTACACCCACCAAAACCTCTGATGTCTCCACACACTGAGGCCTCAGATCCCTCCCCTCAGACCTCCCCTGCCTTGCAACCCAAGATCAGAAGTCCATTCCTTGGGACTCTGGCTGGACACCTCCCCACCACTGATCTAACACCTCCCCAGGGAACAGACATACCTTGACCTGCATCTGCCTGCAGAGTGCTCCCCATCTGGCTGGAAGTCAAGCCTGTCAATCAGGCTGACATCTGATAATGTCACATGAACTCTGTGGAGTCTCCACAGCATGTGGGAGAAACCCAATTTCCATGTTCCCCATGCTCTACTGACCCCATCCCTCTCCCCACCCCCCACAACTCTCAGTGGATCAGGTAAGTTCAAATCCAGCCCTATGTCAACATTTAAGAATACTTTAGATAAGGTGAGTGCGTGGGACTAGGAGAACTGCTCAGGTGGATAAACACCAACATGGACTGTGAGGCCAAATAGCCTATTTCCGTGTTTTAATTGCTATGTGATTCTATAATTCAATGAAATCTAAATTGGCTGATTCAGCATTATTAAAAAGTTGCAATGGATCAATTAAATGTCTTTAAAAGAGTCAAGGAGATTTGCATTAGGCTTCGAAAGGTGAGTTCAGGCAAGTTACCAGATAGCAGGTTAATGTTATCCCATCCCATGAGAAGTACCCAGAACATTAACAAACTTGTTTGATATCTCCTTCAGAATGTGACATAGAGTTATAAGGGTAAGCAAGAGATCAAACTGCCAGTCGAAAGGAGTAAAGTACTGAAAGATGAAGCCTTTAAGTCCGATAGCTTAGAACTCTAATATAGTAAATTCTTGTCCATTATTTATATTAGCCTATTTAATAATACTGTGGTGTAACTCATCCACATCCCACCCCTCACTCTGTTGACCCTTAATTTTTCTCATAGCATTATTCCCCATCTTTTTGGGCAGCTTTATCTTTGGGGGACTCTGACATGACCAAAAATCACTTTCTATTCTTTTTTATTTACATTTTCATGTTGTACTACTTGTCGGAGAAATCTATTGGTCTTTGAGAGTATTATCTTGAGACACTGTTATATTGTGTTGACAGATATCATCCAATAGCTCTTTGAGACTTATAAGTGGCAGAGAATTCCCCCAACTTCTTGCAAGTTTTTAATAAGCTGGCTGATTCAGAAAAAAAACAAATTCCATCCTTCCCTCAGTCCAATTCCCATCACCTATGGTAATTAAAAAGAGCAGAAAAAATTATCTTGTCAACTGTTCTGAACTTTTAGATGCATCTGCAGATCGCTAAGATTCCCTCTGTAGTGGATCAATCCTAACTCAAGTCCCAACTACTTGATATTTACATCTTCCATTATCGACTGTCAGTGCTGATTGATCAGGAGTTACGCCACAATGAATAAAGCATACTACAGACTCTGGTGAAAGGTTTCGTGAAAGTACATGAAGAATTCTTATGTGATGTTCATATGTCACTGAATTTTCAACACTTCCCCTTCAGTAATGGATTGCCTTTCTGTCCCTTAGAGGGTTTAAAAAAATTCATTTATGTTTTTAGCACTTTAAGTGGAGCCATTTGTGCTGACGTGTACATTCACTTCTGATATTTTTGGTTATTAGTACCATGGGGACTGGTGCTAGGTTTCCAGTGTGTCATCACAGGGGCCCCTGATTAAGAGAAACAAGCAATAGGATTATAACTTCAAAATTGGCTGTAAATTGCTTTAGGATGTCCTGAGGTTGTGAAAAGCGATATATAAATGCAAATCTGTTTTTTCTTTATAAAGCCCAATCTTTGAGATCATGGGCAAACCTGTAGATCCTTTGGAAGGATCTACAGAGGTCTGTGATAAGTGTGCTTTTTGTCTTTGTGAAGCTAACAATAAAACTGCACAGGAGCACTGATCTGCTTGGAGTTGACTGGGTTGAGTTTGTGTCAAGAACACAAAGGGGTGATGAGTGTGCTGGTCATTCTGACACAGCCTATATCCAGGCACAAAGACTCCTTTGACAAGAACAATGTGGAAAGACAGGCACGGTG
This sequence comes from Heterodontus francisci, assembly GCF_036365525.1. NCBI lineage: Eukaryota > Metazoa > Chordata > Chondrichthyes > Heterodontiformes > Heterodontidae > Heterodontus > Heterodontus francisci. The sequence continues at coordinate 94,279,423 of NC_090377.1, read as the reverse complement.
ACTACAAAACCATGAAAGTATCATTTCCTACACATATCCATGTCAATTTACTCCTGACTATAAGTTAAATTTTCCAGTAGAAAGATCTATGGAATCGTGTAAATGAATTGACCTACCTAACAGCCAAATAATGAACCATATGGCCACAAGAAACAAGTGTGGCTAATTTGTACACTGTCGATGAGCAAGAAAAATGACTTCAAATTCAAACTTACTGAAAAGCCATGTTTCAGGGTGAAAAATTCCTGATCAAACAGTTTCTAATTTGTAAAATGGACATGTGAGACTCCTCAACAAATTGCCTACCTCCACTGGATGTTAGAATGCTCTGGCTTAGACTGCTCAAAAAATTAAGCAAGGATAAGAAAGATTCTTACCTGCTTGCCATTTCATTTTTTTCTGTGAGGTTTTGAAGTATTCCTTTGCTACCACACAGGCCTGGAAAAGTATTTCCCAGAAGGTGGTCACATAGTTTAGTATTGAGGTTTTCTGTCTTCAATCTAAGAACTTTTCCTTGATCAATTTTAGGGGGCCTCTCAACTCATGTCCGAAAATCAATTCAAAGGGGGTAAAGCCTGTGGATTCATCGGGGGAATCCCTGGTAGTTGATAGCAAGAAAATTACTCCTTTGTCCTAGTCATAGGGGTATTCACTGCAATATACTCGGAGCATAGTTTTTAGGGTCTGATGGTACTATTCCAGAGCCCATTGTGATTGGGGTTGATGTGCTGAGGATTTCAGCTGGTCAATCCTGGAATGTTCAGGACATGAAATTGGTTCCCTGATCAGACTGTATTTCTCTGGGGAGTCAATATCTGCTGAAGAGCTGGGTTAACCCCTCAACTATGGCTTTGGTAGTAATTCTCCTCAAGGGTATGGCTTCTAGGAACCTGGTGGCCATATCCATGATAGTTACAGGTACTGATGACCTGTCTTGGTTTTGGTTAGGGGTCCCACGCAATCGATTACAACTCTACTGAAAGCAAGAATGGGGATCAGTGGTGCAGGTTTAATGGTAGGTTGTGGTTTCCCAATAATCTGGTAGGTATGGCAAGTCTGGTAGAACTTAACCACATCCTTGTGGAGTTTCAGCCAGTAAAAGTGTTGGCTAATTTGGGCTTGGGTCTTTCGGATACGCACATACCCAGCCATAGGGATTTCATGGGCAATTCGCAGAATCTCTCTGTGATATTTAGGGGGACCACAAATTGTTGAACTACTGTCCACTCCCACTCTGCAGATCGCTGTGAGGTCTCCATTTCCTCATTAGGATTTAATTTTTGTAATACTCAGTCACCTTCTCTGTGTCAGTTTCAGAATAAGCTGTGTGTGCTATCTTTTTTAAAAACAGGGTCTGCTTTCTGGGCTTCAATTATGGAGGGTCTGTCATATACTTCCCCTAAATCTCTCAAAAGGTTTCAGCCAGCCAGACCTCCGAGTCATCGGGCTGATTTTCTGCTTCAGCTCTCTCTGGGGGAGCTTTCTTGGCCATGGCCCTTGTTATTGCACAGGGAGGAAAGATTCCAGGGACTTCCTCTTGCTCTGCCTTCTTGGCCTCATTTGGCTGGTCTAATATCACTGGGGCTGTGATCACATTACCTCCAGCCAAATCATGCCGAGTAGCAAATCTATGCCAGCCACAGGTACACTAGGGACAATTCCTACAGTAATTGGCCCAGAAACCATGTTGCACTGCAAGTGGACCTGATACAGAGATACAGAAATGTATCCTCCTTCAATTCCTTTTACCTGAACCTTCGCTTTTAGCGAGCACTCTGGTGGGAAGGATAGTCCTTTACCCAGCATCAGGGATTGAATGGCCCCTTGAAGCAGGACAATGGGTTTACTTGCCTCACTAGAGGGGTATGGAGACAACGTTCCTTTTAAAACAAAATTCCGATAGCCTTCAGCAATTTTCTTTGCTTCTCCTGCACCTACGGCAGTTATATTTGTGGAGCTCTTTCCCACGGCTAGGGCCACAGTCGGATCACAGTCAGGCACCCTTTTCTTTGTTACCCTTGTACACCCCTACAAGATGGGCTCTCCCTTTAACTTCCAGAAGTCAGCTTTGATATGCCCTGTTTTGCTGGTATGGAAACACACAGATCTGTGATAAATATTCCTGCCCTTTGTATTTTCTTTCCTTACTGGTGGAGGGCTTCTTGTGTGCTCACCTTTTGTTTCTCTGCCACTAACACTCCATCTTTTATCACTTTCCCACTTTCTGCCCTTTCTGAACCTCTGGGAATTATCATGAAAGGATTTTCTCTGAGTAAAAGATTTATGCGTGAGATCAAAGTCATCTGCCATGGCGGCAGCTTCTCTCTCCCTGTGAATTCTTTGTTCTTCTATATGAGTTCTTATACTACTTGTGATGCTATCTTTTAGCAACATCACTTCTCTCAAATTTTCATATGAGGGTTCTAGCTTGAGAGACCGTATCCAGTGATCAAAGGCCATATGTTTGGTTCTTTCGAATTTAATGCAAGTCAGTGTGGGTTTTTTCCGGGTGTACCGGTTAATCTCTGTCTATATGCTCCTGGTATCAGCTCATATGCATTTAGAATTGCAGTTTTAGTTTGTTCATAATCGGAGGAACTTTTTTATGGTAATAGGGAAAAAGCTTCATGAGCCCTACCCACGAACCTGCCTTGTATGAGGAGAGACCAGAATTCTTTCGGCCATTTTAACCTGGCAGCTATTTTCTCAAATGAGATCAAATATGATTCAACTTCCTCCTCATTAAATTTTAGCACGAGTCTTGAGTGTCTCAGCACATCAAAGTTTTGGTCTGAATTGGGGATAATGTTCGAGTGACTAGCAACATTTTCATTTTGGGTTTGCAGTCTCTGTAACTCAAACATTCTTGCTGCTTCCTCTCTGCATCTCTCTTTCCTTTTTTTCTGAAACTCTCTTTCCTCTTTTTTCTTTTGAAGCTGCGATTGCATTTCTTTCCTTTTCATCTGCAACTGCATCTCTTGCCTTTTCAACTGAATTCCAGCTCAAGCTATTGTTTCAGACTCTGATTCCATGTTGTCTTCATGTTCAGAGATAAGTTTAAAATGGTTGGCTAGACTTTTCACCAGTTCAGGTTTCTTTGTGTTTTGTCTGAAAGTGATTCCCATCTCTGTAGCTAAGCTTTTAAAATCTTCAACACTTAATTTGTTTAACTTATCATGGGATCTATCTCCCTGCTCTACAAACTTCTTAGCATTAAATGGGCCATCTCTTTTGTTTTTAGCACTATAGAGAAAAAACAGAAGAATACAAGAAAACCTGTTTGTTTATTTTTCCACAATTTTTAGGAGGTCAATTTTCCTCCCGTTTTCCAAATCTCTCATTTGTCTGGTGGTTCAGATCTTGGCTTCGAGCCCCCAGTTTGTTACAGTCATGTGGTGTGACGTGGGGGATTCCCACTGTTCAACTCCCCACCTGACTGCAGCAAGTGTATTTGTATGAAAAGTTTAGCCCCTTCTGTGTTTTATTTTTCAAAATAAAACAGGTTTTCTTGTAGATTTTTAAAAACAGAAAGTCAACTGTTCATTGATCAATGCACCTTATCCTGAAATTGTCACTACTGCATTCGCTCACACATTCGCTTGCATGCACGCACACACACACACACACACACAAGAAGAAACAGATAGAGAAGGAAAAGAGGTAGGTGGGTTTTAGTGGGGGGAGAAGGGTTATGATAAACCTATTGAATTCTCTTGAGACTTGAGTTATAGAAGGTTGCAGGCCTGTGGTGATTGTAGATTTCTCTCTTGATTGAAGGTTCTGTTGAAGATAGTGGGTCACTTCTAGCTCTCTCTCTCTCTCTCTGCTGTATGATGTAGATATCATATTTTCTCCAGCAGGGCATGTGCTTTCTGGCTTTCTGAAATGCCAGCTTTTACAAGCTGTCATACCTTCTGGGTCAGTCTCTCTCTCTCTCTCTCTGGCCGCCTTTTTTAAAGGTAAAATGGTCATATTTCAACTCCTGTTCGGAGAAACTCTGATTTCTTACCCATGGTGATCACACAACGGCCCAGGATGTGGCTACTTCACACCTCCTTTGTTTGAGAAGAAGTCATTCAATTCTGGAATGTTTCTATGATAGATGTGAGATAGGTTTCATTTTCACCTTTTGACTTTGAAGATTTGACCGTTGTCTTTGTCAGACTATTCGAATATACAAAGGGCTAATCACCTTCTCTTCGACACCCATTTTGGACCATTGTTCACTTTAAAAAAATAAATAAATGTTCGTTTTTTAAAGTCAAAGTGTTTTTCATAACTCTTCAGAGTTACTCTGTGATGTTGTATCATCGCAGCTCCGATGTGCATGACAGGTGTTACCTCTGCGCTAGCAGTTGGACTGGAGGCAGGCTGCTGATCAGGATGCCCCTTGGCCTGGGATGACTTCAGCTGTCATCCTTTGGCTGCCTGAGGCCAGGATGGCCCTGGCTGCCTGAAGGCTTCCTGCACTGGTGCAGGATTATCCTCAGGTGTCGCGACTGCTGGAGCTAGACTCACTGGCGGAGGGGCTGATGAGCCCGTGTCCACACTCAGATTGCCCTGAGGAGAGAGCCCAGATATGGAGAGCAGCCTCCCCTCCTCCCTCTCAAGGCTCGTTGGAACCTCCCTGCTCTCCGGAGAAGGACTAGAAGCGGGAACATTCTCCAGCCACTGCTGGCTTGGAGTCATGGCCAAGGCAAGGGTTTGCAGGTCATTGCGCATCTGTAGAATGTGGCTCTCCATGAGGGTCGGCAACCTTTTGGTGAATGAAGCCACGCACTCATATGCCTGGGACATGGCATGGATGGACTCTTCCATCGACTGCTCATGGCTGCGCATGGCCTTTTGCATCTCCACCAGATGTTAGAGTCATAGAGTCGTACAGCATAGAAACAGGCCCTTCGGCCCACCGCATCTATGCCGACCATAATGCCAATCTGTACTAATCCCACCTGCCTGCATTAATTCCATATCCCTCTATGCCTTGCTCATCAAGTACTTGTCCAGATGCCTCTTAAATGTTCCTGACTCCACCACCTCCTCTGGCAGCTCATTCCAGAGACCCACTATTCTTTGTGTGAAAAACTAACCCCTTTGATCCCCTTTAAACCTCCTCCCTCTCACCTTAAATCTATGCCCTCTGGTTTCAGTCACCCCTACCATGGGAAACCGATTCTGGCTATCTATCTATGCCTCTCATAATTTTATATACCTCTATCATGTCCCCTCTCAGCCTCCTTTGCTCCAGGGAAAACAGACCCAGCCTATCCAATCTCTCTTTATAACTCAAGCCCTCCAAACCAGGCAACATCCTTGTGAATCTTTTCTGCACCCTCTCTAGCTTAATCACATCTTTCCTGTAGTGCCGCGACCAGAACTGCACACAGTACTCCAAATGCAGCCTAACCAACGTTATGTACAACTGTAACATGACGTTCCAACTCTTGTACTCAGTGCCTCGGCCAATGAAGGCAAGCATGCCATACAGCTTCACCACCCTGTCTACCTGTTGTGCCACTTTCAGGGAACTATGTACTTGCACCCCAAGGTCTCTCTGCTCAACAACACTCCCCAGAGCCTTGCCATTCACTGTATATGTCCTGCCCTGGTTTAACTTCCCAAAATGCATCACTTCGCACTTGTCTGCGTTAAATTCCATTTGCCAATCCCTTGCCCACTTTCCCAGTTGATCTGTATCCTGTTGTAACCTGAGACAACCTTCTTCACTGTCCACTATACCACCAATTTTGGTGTCATCTGCAAACTTACTAATCATGCCCCCTACATTCACATCCAAGTCATTAATATATATGACAAACAACAGAGGGCCCAGCACCGATCCCTGCGGCACACCACTGGTCACCGGCCTCCAATCTGAAAAACAACCCTCCACTACCACCCTCTGCCTCCTATCACCAAGCCAATTTTGTATCCAATTGGCTAGCTCACCCTGGATCCCATGTGTTCAAACCTTCTGGACCAGCCTACCATGCGGGACCTTGTCAAAGGCCTTGCTAAAGTCCATGTAGACAACGTCCATTGCCCTGCCCTCGTCAATCCTCTTGTCACCTCCTCAAAAAACTCAATCAAATTCGTGAGACATGATTTCCCACGCACAAAGCCATGCTGACTATCCCTAATCAGACCTTGCCTTTCCAAATGCATATAAATCCTGTCTCTCAGAATCCCTTCCAATAACTTTCCCACCACTGATGTAAGGCTCACCGGCCTGTAGTTCCCTGGCTTATCCCTGTTGCCCTTCTTAAATAAAGGGACAACATTAGCTATCCTCCAGTCTTCCGGTAGCTCACCCGTGGCTAACGATGATACCAAAATCTCTGCCAGGGCCCCAGCAATCTCCCCCCTTGCTTCCCATAGCATCCTAGGATACACCTGGTCAGGCCCTGGGGATTTATCCACCTTAATGCACCTCAAAACCTCCAACACCTCCTCCTTTGTAATGTTGATATGCTCCAGGATATCGCTGTTCCCTCCCTTGAACTCACTAGCTTCCATGACCTTCTCTACGGTAAATATAGATGAGAAATATTCATTTAAGACCTCGCCCATTTCCTGTGGCTCCACACATAGATTACCACACTGATCCTTAAGGGGACCTACTCTCTCCCTAACTACCCTTTTACTCTTAATATACTTATAGAATCTTTTAGGATTCGCCTTTATCTTATCTGCCAGGGAAATCTCATGGCCGCTTTTTGCCCTCCAAATTTCCTTAAGTGTACTCTTACATCCTCTATACTCCTCGAGGGACTCGCTTGATCGCAGCTGCCTATACCTGACATATGCCTCCTTCTTTGTCCTGACCAGACCCTCAATATCCCTAGTCAACCAAGGTTCCCTAAATTTGCCAGCCTTGCCCTTCCATCTAACAGGAACATGCCGGCCCTGAACTCTTCCTACCTCACTTTTAAAAGCCTCCCACTTGCCAGACGTCCCTTTACCTGTAAACAGCCTCTCCCATTCAACTTTTGAGAGTTCCTGTCTGATGCCATCGAAATTAGCCTTCCCCCAATTTAGGACTTCAACCTGAGGACCAGTCCTATCCTTGTCCATAACTATCTTGAAGCTAATAGAGTTATGGTCACTGGTCCCAAAGTGCTCCCCCACTGACACATCAACCAACTGCCCAGCCTCATTTCCTAAGAGGAGGTCGAGTGTACCTCCTTCTCTAGTAGGGCCATCCACATACTGCTTCAGAAAACTATCCTGGACACACTTAACAAATTCTTCCCCATCTGATCCCTTAGCACTAAGGCAGTCCCAGTCAATATTAGGGAAGTTAAAATCACCTACTATTACAACCCTATAATTCCTACACCTATGTGATTTCCCTACATATATGCTCCTCCACTTCCCTCTGACGATTGGGGGGCCTATAGTATAATCCCATCAAAGTGATCACCCCTTTATTATTTCTAAGTTCTACCCATATGGCCTCCCTGGACATTCCCCCCAGGATATCCTCTCTAAGTACTGCCATGATGTCCTCCCTAATCAATAGTGCAACTCCCCCTCTTCTCTTACCTCCACCTCTGTCATGTCGGAAGCATCGGTACCCCAGTGCCGCCAGTCCTGCCCATCCCTCAACCACGTTTTCGTAATAGCTATAATATCACAATCCCATGTACTGATCCATGCTCTGAGTTCATCTGCCTTACCTGTAAGGCTTCTTGCATTAAAGTAAATGCAGTTTAGCCTACCAGACCTTCCACGCTCCCTGTCCTGCCCCTGCCCGGCCTGCCAACTGGACTTGCTTGCTTTAACCTTTACATTTGCCTCAACTAACTCATCTGAGAGACTACTACTTTGTGTCCTACCCCACTACAAGACTAGTTTAAACCCTCCTGAATAGTACTAGCAAACCTCCCCGCAAGGATATTGGTCCCCTTTCAGTTCAGATGCAACCCGTTCCTCTTGTACAGGTCACCTCTGCACCAGAATAGATCCCATTGATCCAATGTTGCCTTACCTCTCCCTGCAACTCCAGCATGCCCTGTGCTGTCGACACCAGAGGCTCATTATCAGCCTGGGGCTCAGCATGGGCCTCGACACCCACATGTCCTCCGACTGTCAGAGGCCTCGACTTTCTCAGCCTAAGCCAGCTGCTTGTGTGCGTGTGTGGTGCCCTCACCAGCTTGGGACCCCAAAACTAATGCTGATCGGATACCCACTGAGGTGAGAGTATTTGTGCTGGTGGAAGGTGCAGAAAAATCATGGGATGGTGAATCCTGTAAGTGTTGCTCGCCTTCAGAGGTTGTTGTTATTTCCTCATTGTCTCTAAGCATTTGCGAGCGCCACCCTGCAAGATACAATGTAAAGAACAGACATTTAAGGTATGATACACATGTCGCAATGATGAGAGCACAGCGTCTCTCTATGAAATGTAATTTTTTTTCATCCTGTGTTTGTCAATAATCCCTCTCTTCAACTGGGACCCCAAGCTTGACGTCCAATATGGCACATGCTCCTTGGCTCCCGGCTAACCCCAGCGCCTCTTCTTCAGCCTGAGATAGAGGCCGTAGGTCAGGCACTTCGCCACAGGTCCTGGCTGCCTCCCTGCTGTTGTGGGCGCACTTCTCCTGAAAGATGCAGTTATTGTTAAGTTCCAAACATCTCTACATCATGTCAATACTAACATGGGCCCCTCGTCTGCACCTGGAGGATGTCGCTGCTCTGAGACTGACTCTATCTGTCATGGGGCTCAATTGGGCTAAGATAGAAATGAGGGAGACTGGTCTCACTTATGCAGTCATCTGCTATCATTACGCTATGACCTTCCAATTATTGGAATGGCTGTGTCAACCATGTGTCTTTATGCCTGTGTGCAAGCAGATCGCAGCAAGCTATGTGGAACCATGCAACATACCTTAGCTGAGCATCAGAGGTTATTGGCCTTCTTCCTGCACTGCACCCAGTTACAACAGGTGACCCCCATGGCTACTAACCTCATCTGCAATCTCTGTCCCGTCTTGCTTGGTCAGGCGGGAGGACCTCTTCTTGCCATCACTGGGAAGAGGATCTGCTGCCTTTCCCTTGCAGCCTGGAGGAGAATCAGCAGGGAGGCAACACTGAACCCTTTCTCTGACATTTGGTCAGAATGATGCCTGGGAGGAGACTTGCTGAGTTGTAAAATTATGGCAAACCATTGAAATGCTGCTGCAATAATCTGCTATTCGATGCAAGGAAAGTTAATGCAGGGCTGTCAGTCTTTTAAAGATGGTGCCAGCACCTGATCCAACATCAGGTGACACTGTTAACGGCGTTGCCAATGCTTAGGGGAGGGTGGGGGGAGGGGAACGGTCACTGTCATTATGCTAAATGGCCGCCCACCATGTAATTGTAGAGGCGCAGCTGCAAACATAACAGGCGGGACCACCGCCATATTGTGCACCCATCACTGTAATAAAATCCAGCCCTCTTTGCATGTAAATTGACTCCAGCAACCAGGCAGGTGGAATGATCAGGCTCCTGGACTTCTTGGTGCCAATGCGACTTTGTATCGCCACAACTAGATGTGTTTCTTTGGGGTGAGTTGGGCCTACTTGATAATTTGCATCCCTGCATCTAACTCAGGAAAGAATCATCAAAATTCAGCCATAGATAGGGGTCTGGCCTTGGTTACAGGAACTAGCAGCATGATTTAATAGATTGTAAAGCACATTTTGGAGACATTATCTACGCCTGAGAAGGACTGTAAAACTTGTATGTTTTTTCAGGCTTGCTCACTCATAAGATCAGCTGCAGAATTCATTACATTCTGATTTATTCAGTTCTGCATGAGCTCAAGTGTAATTAAAGAAAGAAATTCAAGGGTGATACTTTGAAGCAGTCACTTAAAAAATCATCAGCATTTCTTAATTCATAATTTTGAAAGCAGGTTTTTTTATTAACTCCCTAAAGCTTGAATGTTTTTATTGTCAATGAAAGGTGTTTTTGTGAATGTACTGAACTTGTTCTTCAATGAGTAGAAACTGGACAGGAAATAGGTTACAGGTGATTAGCAACTGCATAAACTAAACTAATCTTCTAAAACTCACTGAGCGGAGACTCAACAGGCAGCTACACGTAGAGCCCTGGAGAAAGGCTTGCTAACAATGCCCATCATACAAGCAGTGCAGTAGCCAATTCAAAGAAAGCTAGGCCTCCACGCCTCTTTTATATATAGCACAGTGAAAGGCACAAAGGATAAGCCCAAGATTTTATGAGTGATCTGATTGTATGACCACAAGAGGGAATTTGCTGCAATAAAACAAATGATGGAACTGCTGTGTCTGCCAAAGTAAAAATTATTGTTGTGGTAATAATGCATAGGGATAAAATTTTGCCACATTTCAAAATCACAAGGGAGACAGAAAATATTTTAATGACCTTAAAAGAGTGTAATATTTTAAGGGGGGCTTATAATTAAGGGCTATGAAGAACGAGCTAGAGCAGAAATGTGACACTGGGAAAAACTGCTGCCGTCAGGAAAGTGCTATTGCTTTTCGACCTTGTGAGTGAGTACAGATGATTTGCCATGTCCCATGACTCTGACATTATAAATTATAACATGTCGTTCACTATATAAAATATCAACCAAGTGAAATCAAGGACAAATGGATGTCAGCTTCATATTTTATAAGAAACGAGGACAAACATAGGATTTGATGATTACTATTCACTTTTGTACGCATTTCAAAAAACTTTGTTGAGTCTAAATAAGAAAGAAAAAGCCTTCACCCAAATTGCTGACATCCAATGTATTACTAGTTATTGTTGCTATGTGGACAAACTTGGCAGCAAATTTGCACACAACATCCCAAATAACATCATTAGTTACTTGGCACAATCACTTTATTACCTCCATAAGAACAAAAGGAATAGGTGATATGGCCCTTTGAGCCTTCTCCGCAGTTCAATAAGATCATGGCTGAACTTTTACATTAACTCTACTTTCCCACCCTAATTCCATAACCCTTGATTCCCTTAGTGCCCAAATATCTGTCCATCTCACTGACTGAGCATTCATAGCCCTCTAGGGTAGCGAATTTCAAAAGATTCACACTCCTCTGAATGAAGAAATTTGTTCTCATCTCAGTCCTAAATGACTGATTCCTTACCCTGAGGCTATGACCTCTAGACTCTCCAGCCCAGAGAAACAGTCTCTCAGCATCTACCTTGTCAAGCCCTCCAAGATTTTTTTTACGTTTCAATGATGTGTTGTAGTACACCTTTAAGTGGATGTGGTTACATTTTCAGTACACCTTGCTACTGAGGAAATGATGTAACATGTCATGTGACTGAGTCTCATCCTCAGTATGCTGCTGATCATCACCAGACTGAAGACTGCTATGCAGCGAGTTCCGTAAGTTTTAAAAATGGGCCAGTGCATCGCGAGGTATAGATCGGGCAGTGCTCAACTAGGGAAGGCGAGCTACGGCGACACAGGCAGCCAGATTGATCGTGAGCAAGGGAAATCAGAATCGGCGTTGAAATCAGGCCGAGCAGGGCCACGAATGTTAACGGCAAAAATAAAGGTAAAAGTCTGGAAAACTTTGCGTCTCCATTACAGGCTGTGCAAACATCCTAGTGTGCTCCTGCCACAACCGAACTTTGTGGGCGGAGTTAAGAAAAAGTGCGCGAACATGACTGCAGCGCCACCCATCTTAACTAGTGCTTCAGCAATAGGACAAGCTGTGGCAAGCAGAGGAACTGCAGCGTGTACAGTCACTGCAGCATTCAGGCCCGGAGCAGCAAAACGACAGGGACATCATTTTAAAAACACAGAAAGAGGCAAAATAGTCCTGAAAAACCGGAAAAATAACTGCAAAATTTCCGAGCATCAATTGGAAAGCGGCCGATTTATTATTGAAGATCAGGCTGTTCAAACAAAGAATAGAGCTGTGGTCCGTTGACCTGGGAGTCCCTGAGCCAGATAAGCAGGCTATCAAAATCCGTAATGCAATTGGAAACAAAGGCCTACACCGATTCAGTATGTCTGGATCTCACAGAAAAGGACAAAAGGGATCGGAAGAAAATCTGAACAACTCTGGAAGACCACTTAAGAGTCTATATTAATTTTTGTATCCATAGACTAGAGTTTATAGCGTTTCATCAGCAACCCCACGAGTCCATTGACCACTTTATTAGTAGGTGCAGGGAAAATGGTGTCTACTGCGACTTTCCAGACGCTGAGCTAGCAGAAAGAATCACTGAGCTGGTAATTACATCCACACTGATCAATGCAATTCAGAAAGACCTGCTAGATAAACCCAAAGGTTGCAGCATTGACCAACTGCTTAAGGACGGACGCAAATATGAAGCCATCATCGCGGGCTGACAGAGTCTACAAGGTCCATGCACAACCTCAGCAGTGAACACACTGACGAGAGTATTCAAGCCAGGGAAGTTGTGTAAGAGATGTGGACTTCGACACGCACCAAATAGTTGCCTAGCATTCTTTGATTTGTGCAAAACGTGTGGCATAAAGCGTCACTGACAGAAACAACGCAGAAGAGTAAAGGCTGAAGGAGCTGTGAGGAGTCGCGTAAAGGTTTCAGCGGACCACAAGCAGACAGTACCTTCAGGCAGCAATAAAGACCGGAGCAGATTCAGCAGGAAAAGCATACATGAGGTCGAGGACAAAGTGGACAGTGGCAATGAAGAGCAAGCTGATGCGACATGAGGTGAGCATACTTTCCGTACTGTCCGTACCACAGAACACATCAATGTCATTGCACCATCTGAGATTTTTGCTGCAATCCAGATCATCTGCCCATGAAATGTTGGCAAGCATTTGCTATTGGCCAAAATAGATACAGGGGCGAGTGCAAACAATATCCCTTGGTGGATTCTACAAGAAATATACTCCAACAAATGGAAGGTCATGGCGAAACCAACTGCTGTAAAATTGTCTGTGTACAATGGATCAGTCATTCCTTGCTTAGGATCCATTGTGATAGAGTGTAAATATAACCACTCATCCTGGATGTCGCAAACGTTCTACATCATAGAAACAAAAGGTCCAGTGACTGCAGGTCTACCACTGTGCCGGGATCTAACTTTGGTGACAATACATGGGATCATCCAGGTGCCGAAAGGCAAACCAGTATCAGAAGATACGCCCATCACTTCAGTCAGCAGTCGAACAGCACAGTACCCAGGTTGCTTTGATCGAATTGGCAACTTCAAGAGAGCCACAACTTATATCTAAGAGTGGATGCCGTACCATTAATTGACCCACCACGCAAATGCAGCATCCACATTCAGTCCAAGTTGAAAGTCAAACTGATGCAAATGTAATGGGTTTGCTTTTCTGCAAGATACATGTTCCTAATCCTTTCTGGGATGCGTCCACCTCAAAAATGGTCACCTCTCTGGGGACATAGAACTGTAACAACGATGCTTCCGATATCAACTTCTTCAGTTCCTGGAAAAGATGTTGGTGGTCTTCGTGCCAAAGAAAAGACATATCCTTCTTCAATAATTCCCATAGAGACAACGCTTTCTGTGCAAAATCTGGGATATACGGAGATAATAAAAATTTCTGGTTCTCCCTTACCTACCCTGCTATTTAGACCCTCAAAAAACTCAAATAATTTTGTCAAACAGTATTTCCCTTTCATAAAACCATGTTGACTCGACTTAAGCATACTCTGATTTTCCAAGTACCTTGCTACCAGGTCCTTAATAACAGATTCTAGAATTTTCCCCACCCCTGATGTCAGGCTAATTGGTCAAGAGCTCCCTGTTTTCTCTCCCCTCCTTTCTGGAATGGCGGTATTGCATCTGCCACCATCAAATCCACAAGGGCAATTCTAGAAGATCAAAACAATGTATGCATTATCTCTGCAGCCATCTCTGTTAAATCCCGAGGATGTGGACCATCAGATCCAGGGAATTTGTCAAAGTTTTGTCCCATTAATTTCTCCAGTACTTTTTCTTTACTAATATTAATAACTTTAAGTTTCTCATTCTCATTAGACACTTCGGGCCAGATTTTATTCGTGGCCCTCCCTCCTGTTATTATCTCACAGCGGGCAGTCATTTAACTGCCCACTATGAGGGATGCTGTCCCTTTAAGAGATGAGATCCCTCCAGAGCCAATCGGAAGGCCAGCAGTTCTGCATTGCCAAATAATGGAGGAAACCCCGGGAGAGGCGAGTGGCTACGGGGTCACCTGGGCCATGCAGACAGGCCCCGGTGATGGGGTGGGGGGTGGTAGTTGGTGAGGGTTGTGGGTTGTGGGGATGGTATTCCCGGGGCAGGGGGAGGCCAACGCCATGGGGCGGGTGGTGGTCTCTGGGGGTCCTGCATTAGCCCCAGAGGGACCCCCGGCCCTGCTAGGAGGCTGCCAGGCTTCACCTGATGGTGTCTCCACACAGTGGTGGACCCCCCCCCACTTTCAATCAAATTGAACTGGAGGCAGGAAGAGGCCCTTAACTGGCCATTAGTTGGCCACTTAAGGGCCTCAATTGGCTTGGGGCAGGTAAGCCGTCCTTGGCCTTCCCCGTGCTGGTCAAAATGGCAGGGGGCCCAGGCAATGTAGGGAACAGTGTCACCTGCCATTTTGTATATCACCTCACCTCCGTGCCCATTTCCCCACAATTTTCTGTATATTCTTTGTGTCTTTTACTGTGAAGACAGGTACAAAATACTTAGGAACATAGAAACCTAGAAAATAGGAGCAGGAGTAGGCCATTCGGCCCTTCGAGCCTGCTCCGCCATTCATTATGATCATGGCTGATCATCCAACTCAGTAACCTGTTCCCGCTTTCGCCCCATACCCTTTGATCCCTTTAGACCCAAGAGCTATATCTAACTCCTTCTTGAAAACATACAATGTTTTGGCCTCGACTGCTTTCTGTGGTAGCGAATTCCACAGGTTCACCACTCTCTGGGTGAAGACATTTCTCCTCATCTCAGTCCTGAAAGGTTTACCCCGTATCCTTAGACTATGACCCCTGGTTCTGGACTCCCCCACCATCGGGAATATCCTTCCTGCATCTACCCTGTCAAGTCCTGTTAGAATTTTATATGTTTCTGTGAGATCCCCCCTCATTCTTATGAACTCCAGCCGACTCAATCTCTCCTCATACGTCAGTCCCGTCAACCCAGGAACCAGTCTGGTAAACCTTCGCTGCACTCCCTCTATAGCAGGAACATCCTTCCTCAGATAAGGAGACCAAAACTGCACACAATATTCCAGGTATGGCCTCACCAAGGCCCTGTATAATTGCAGCAAGACATCCCTGCTCCTGGACTCGAATCCTCTCGCTATGAAGGCCAACATACCATTTGCCTTTTTTACCGCTTGTTGCACCTGCATGCTTACCTTCAGCAATTGGTGTACAAGAACACCCAGGTCTCGCTGCATATTCCCCTTTCTCAGTTTATAGCTGTTCGGATAATAATCTGCCTTCCTGTTTTTGCTACCAAAGTGGATAACCTCACATTTATCCACATTTTACTGCATCTGCCATGCATGAGCCCACTCACTCAACTTGTCCAAATCACCCTGAAGCCTCTCTGCATCCTCCTCAAAACTCACCCTCCCAACCAGTTTTGTGTCATCTGCAAATTTGGAGATATTACATTTAGTTCCCTCATTTAAATCATTAATGTATATTGTGAATAGCTGGGGTCCTAGCACCGATCCCTGCGGTACCCCACTAGTCACTGCCTGCCATTCGAAAAAAGACCCATTTATCCCTACTCTTCGTTTCCTGTCTGCCAACCAATTTTCTATCCATCGCAATACACTACCCCCAATCCCATGCGCTTTAATTTTACATGCTAATCTCTTATGTGGGACTTTGTCGAAAGTCTTCTGAAAGTCCAAATAAACCACATCCACTGGCTCCCCCTCATCAACTCTACTAGTTACATCCTCGAAGAATTCTAGAAGATTTGTCAGGCATGATTTCCCTTTCGTAAATCCATGCTGACTCTGCCTGATTCTACCACTGTTCTCTCAGTGCTCTGCTATAAAATCTTTGAAAATGGACTCTAGAATTTTCCCCACTACTGACGTCAGGCTGACTGGTTTATAATTCCCTGCTTTCTCTCTACCTCCCTTTTTAAATACTTGTTAATGTCTTTGCCATTTCCTTGTTCCACATTATTTAGGGCTGAATTTCATTATCCTGCCATTGGAGCAGCGGCAGATGCGCACAATGGTGGCAGGCCTGCCTGTGACGACAGCAGCCATGCCACCACAATCACGCAGCCATTTTGCATAAGGACGGCGGCCATTCCCCCTAAATTATGTGATGGAGGCAGCAATGGTGAAGCCCTTCATGGTGTCACCTGATGTTGGAGCAGGTGCAGGTGCCATCTCTGTGTTCATTGAACATCAGCTTGCTGAGGCTACACTACTGTGCTCTGCAAAAAGTTTTTTATCTGCAAGCAGCCCACACCACCCCCCACCCCCCAGGCAGCCTTCTAACAATGGGAGATGGATGAGCAAGGGTGGTCCCAGGCTTCAGCGATGCCTTCCCACTGATTCTCCTGCAGGCTGCAAGGGAAAGGCAGGAGGACTTTTCCCCAGCAATGGCAAGAAGAGGTCCTCCCACCTGACCAAGCAAGTCTAGATAGAGATCGCAGAGGTAGTCAGTAGTCATGGGGTCACCCGTCATAACTTGGTCCAGTGCAGGAAGAGGGTCAATGACCTCCTACGCTCAGCCAAGGTAAGTCGCATGGTTCCACATAGCTTGTTGTGAACTGCTTGCCCACAAGCATAATGCCACATGGTTACCGGAGTCATTCTAATGACAGGGAGGTCATAGCAGAATGATGGAAGATGACTGACAGCATACGTGAGACCAGTCTCCCTCGTTTCTAACTCAGCCCAATTGAGACCCATGACAGGTTGAGTGTGAGAGTATGACACATCCCCCAGTTGTTGATGAGGCGTCCATGTTAGTATTGCCGTGAAGTCAAGACGTTTGGAACTTGACAGTATCTGCATCCTTGATCTTTCGGGAAAGCGGGTCCACAACAGCAGGGAGGAGGCGCTTGAGTTAGCTGGGAGCCAAGGAGCACGTCTGACATTGAGCTCGAGGCCCCAGCTGAAGAGAAAGATTATTGACAAACAGAGAATGAATCAAAATTAAACTTTATTCAGATATGCAATGCTGTCATCATTGGGACATGTGCACCCTAAACCCTAAATGTCTGTTGTTTACGTTGTATCTTGCAGGACGACGCTTGCAAATGTATCAAGAAATTGATTGAATGACGACAACCTTTGAGGACGAGGAGCACTTAGAGGATGCATCTTCCCATGACTGTCCTGCACCTTCCACCAGCACAGATACTCTCACATTGGTGGGTATCCACTCCACTTTAGATTCATGGTCACAAGCTGGTGAGAGCACCACACACACTCCCGAGCAGCAAGCTGTTGCTGAGAAATTTGAGGCCTCTGACAGTCGAAGGACTGTGGGTGTCCAGGCCCATGCTGAGCCCAGGCTAATGATGAGCCCCAGGCTAATGATGAGCCTCTGGTGTCGACAGCACAGGACATGCTGGAGTTGCAGGAAGAAGGAAGGCAACAACTGGCAAAGATTCCAGAGGCCATGCGTAGCGTTGAGCAGACGATTGAGGACTCCATCCATGGCATGACTGCTGCCATGTCCCAGGCATATGAGTGCATGGCTTCATCCATCGAGAAGTTGGTGACCCTCTTGGAAAGCCACATTCCACAGATGCACAATGACCTGCAAACCCTTGCCTTGGCCATGAGATCCACTCTGCAGTAGCTGGGCAAAGGAAGGACCAGGAGTCTGGCGAGTTTTCCTGCTTCTAGTTCTACTCCGGTGAGCACGGAGGTTCCAACGAGTCTTCAGAGGAAGGAGAGGATGCGCTCCACATCTGGGGTCTCCACTCAGGGCAATTAGAGTGTGGACACTGACTCCTTAGTCCCTCTGCCAGTGACTCTAGCTCTAGCAGCCACAACACCGGAGGGCAGTCCTGCACCAGTGCAGGAAGCCTTCAGCCAGCTGGCACCATCCTGGCCTCAGGCAGCCAGAGGATGACCGTCGAAGTCATCCCAGGCCAAGGGGCATCCTGATCAGCAACCTGCCTCAAGTCCAGCTGCTATCACAGCGGTCACACTGTGCAGGAGCACCCACAAATGTATTAAAAAGACACCTATACGTACATGGGTATTCACGGGTGAGACATTTATGTCATGTTTACTTTAATTAAATGTTCTTTAGTGCCAATCATCAGTCTTCATTGTTTGAAAACCACATTCCACCATAGCGTGATTGTGATTCCTGCAATCCTATCAGAAGCCTTATAGCATGGCCAGTGTGATCACTGACATCATTAACATGCCAATGAGCATGATGTTTCATTGCATGAATGTTGTAACACGGGCATTACTCAATTTATTGCTGCCATTCATGCTGGAGAGACAGAGGGCTGCATTTTACATGTTCACTGCTGAGATCGGCGGCAGATGTAAACCATGGTGGTCTGCCCGCACGGACTGCACGTCGCAGAGCCACCGCGATATCAAACATGGCGGTTCATTTAAATGGCCGGGGTGGACTGCACCCCCCCCACCCCCCGATGACGTGGAGGGGGTGGGCGGTCCATCGGCGGCAATGGCGTCAGGCGCCACTGTGCTCGCGCCCAAGGGCTTCGAGCCCTACATTGCAGTTTAAAAGGATGTTGTTTCTCAAAAATTAAATAACTTGATCCTGACCCTCTCCCCACCCCCCACCAATAACTATAGAATTAAGTACCGACCCTCTTGCCCCGCAAAACACTTACCTGGTGCCCCTGACCTTCGCCCCCCCCAAAGTTCATAAACCTTAAACTTTACCCCTTCCCACGATCCTCGACCAATTAAATTACTCTTACGCCGCTCCCCCCTCTCTCACAGAGAAACTTACCTGCTCCCCCCTCCCTACTAGTGTTCTGCCTCAGATTTCCAGATTGAGATCCGAAGGCGCGGGAGTACCGACGGATGGCGGGAGTAAGTAATTAATTCATTTATCTACATTTTTTAAATATGCAGATTTTGCTCCCGTCGCCAAGCAGCAGGGGGGCCACCACGAGGCCTCGCCGCTGCCGGCAATATTGGACTAGGCCGTAGTGGGCCTCTCCTGGAGGTATTTCATGCCCCTGTCACGCACCACGACCCCCGATGTCGTGGGGGCTGTAAAACCCAGCCCAGAGAGTACAGAGGCAGAGGACTTGAGACTACATGCATGATGGTGAGATTTTGTAGCAAGCATATTTATCGAAATTCATGGATTTTGAAAATGTGACATTGTAAGGCTCTGCCTTGCATGCTGCTCACTGTGTCTGGCCTCCATCACTGTGCTCTTATCTTTCATGCCTGCTTTGCCTTGTGTGCCCTCTGTGTCCTCTTCATCGGAGGATGTCTCATGCTCTCGCATGTCTTCATCTTGCAAGGCCTCCCCCCTCTGTAGTGCTATGTTATGTAGAATGCAGCAGACCACAACAATGCACGCAACCCTCTCTGGGGCATGCTGAACGGCTCCACCAGATCTATTGAGGCAGCAGAACTGCATCTTCAGTAGCCCAGGGCGGCACAGTGGTGCAGTGGTTAGCACCGCAGCCTCACAGCTCCAGGGACCCGGGTTCGATTCCGGGTACTGCCTGTGTGGAGTTTGCAAGTTCTCCCTGTGTCTGCGTGGGTTTTCTCCGGGTGCTCCGGTTTCCTCCCACAAGCCAAAAGACTTGCAGGTTGATAGGTAAATTGGCCATTATAAATTGTCACTAGTATAGGTAGGTGGTAGGGAAATATAGGGACAGGTGGGGATGTTTGGTAGGAATATGGGATTAGTGTAGGATTAGTATAAATGGGTGGTTGATGTTCGGCACAGACTCGGTGGGCCGAAGGGCCTGTTTCAGTGCTGTATCTCTAATCTAAAAAAAAAAATCTAATCCAATGGCCTACTCGATGGTCGCCCGGGTGGAGCTGTGGCATGTCTTGTAACGCTCTTCAGTATCATTGCTTGGGTTCCTTACTGGTGTCAGAATTCAATGGGTAGCCCTTATCCCCAAGAATCCAGCCTGAAGGCGAATGGGGGGGTGGGGAGTGGAAATCTGAGGCACCTGGGACTGAGGAAGTATTTATGAGTCATGGCAGCTTCCCGGCAAGCGTGCACACACTTGTAGGAAGCACTTTCTGTGGTCGCATACCAGTTGCACATTAATTGAATGAAACCCCTTCCTGTTTATGAAGGCGGCTGGTTAGTCCGTGGAAGCCTTGAAGCCCACATGCATGCAGTTGACCACACTTTGGACCTGTGGGAATCTCGCAATGGCTCCAAATCCAATGGCCCTCACAGCCTGACTCTCAAGGTCTGTCCTGTAGTGCACATAGTTGCCGGCCCTTTTGAACAGAGCATTGGTTACCTCCTTAATGAAGTGGTGCACTGCAGATTGAGAGACCCCATGCATGTCCCGGGTGGATCCCTGGAATGATCCAGAGGCACAAAAGGTTAGGGCCACAGTAATTATGAGTGCCACAGGTAAAGGGTGCCCATTAAAAACCATTGGTCGCAATTCGTCAATAAGCAGCATGCAGAGGTGTGTGATGGCCTCGCTGGACAGCCATAGTCATCTCTGGCAGTTTTGCAGAGACATCTGCAGGTATGTCAGCAGTCCTTTCTACTTGCTGGTGTATCTATGCTCTCTTTGCCTTGATAGCTGCTGCTGCTTGTGAAAGGATGGAGAATGAGAGGACACAGATATGAATTAATTAGTAAAAGATGAAAAAGTGACATGAGCAAAAACTTTTTCACACAGCGATTGGTTAAGGTCTGGAATGCACTGCCTGAGAGTATGGTGGAGGCAGGTTCAACTGAAGTATTCAAAAGGGAATTAAACAGTTACCTGAAAAGGAAGAATGTACAGGGTTACCGGGAGAAGGCAGGGGAGTGGTGATAGGTGACATGCTCATTAGCAGAGCTGGTGCCGACACGAAGGGCCGAATGGCCTCCTTCTGCGCTGCAACAATTCTGTGATTCTGCATCTGGGAGCTTCCTCTTGAGCCGTAGCTACCTCTTGGGCCTGCTTCCGGTGGAGTCGCCTCAGCACAGCAAGGGTAACCAGGACAACAGGGTGAATCATACTCATCTTCATCCTCCTTCGACCTTCGGCTTCCTTCATAAGGTAAAGTTCACCTATCTGGGCAAAGAATTGTTTTAATTTTGGTTCTGCAGGATGCCTGCATTAGTTTTATGGTATGATTAATGTTGGTCTCACAATTTGTCAAAACGTTTGAGCCATCATGACCATAAGAGTCCTGTACTGGCCCCCCAACAAAAACCACCTATACACTTGCACAGTTCCCTCCCCTCACACCCAATCCACTTGCAGAACTCCCTCCCCCCAACCCCTCACACACAATCCATTTGCAGAGTCCCCCACCCCGCAACACACACACACAACCCATTTGCAGATTGAGTTTAGCGGCAATGTCTGCTGCAAAATCCACTTCCTTTAGATAACACCGATAAAGTTATCTACCCTTTCAAAACAATGAGGACTCTCGCCTCGGTGGTTAATTGTGAAGAATGAACCTTATCAATTTGATTGCCATGTTTTATAAGTACTGTCTTATCATCTTGACCTATTAACCTGCCATTCCTTTTAACACTCTCTTATAATATACCAAATCTCCCGAGTTAAATTCTGTCTCGGATGGTATTATACGATGCTTCAGTGCTCTCCAAATTTTCTCCGAGACCTCAGCCTTGATGAAAGCCTGTCTCCCTTGTAAGTGAAACATTCAAATGTGTAGAAAATGGAAATAATTTTAGTACCTTTTAGAGCAGGAGGACTATGTCACAGCATAGAAGGCAACTTAGGATTTCACCCACAGTCTAATTGATAGGGACTATACCCTCCAACTATCTGAAGTGAAATCCCTGCCCATGCCAGGGCAGTTATCAACTTGCAGTCTGGTTCATCAGCTAAAATTCTATGCAGCATTTCATCAATCACCACATGGTTCCTTTCACAGAGTGACCATGAAATTTATGTTTTTACACCTCTCCAAGCTCATCATTGGCAAATTCCCCTCCATTATCAGTCAGAAACTTTGCTGGTGTCCTAAGTCCAGTCCTTGTTCATTTCTCCATGATTTTGTCGATAATTGCCCTTTTGTCCTTACTAAGTTTATTGTAGAAAGACTAAATCTGATTGTCAGATCTACAAAACGTAGAATGAAAATATTTGTCCTTACCCCATACCTTTAGATCCATGGCAACTACCTTGTTAAAGTCATGTGCCAATCGAAGGCTTACAATATAAAGTGGAGGCATCCTCCAATACAGTTTATAGATTTCATACTTCTCTCTAATCTCTTCTATTAGCCTCAACTACATCAACTACACCTGTGTCTTTTAGCAGGCTTTTTAACCTTTGACAAGTAGGGTGAGCAAATTGTCTATGTATCCTTAAGACCATTTGCTTTATTCCCTCTCTGATTCTTATCACCTGACACCATTAATACTTGTCTAATACTCTGATGCAAAACATCATGTTTTTGTTAAGGGGATGTAATAATGTCCTGACAGGTAAACTGCAGATCCAGATTTTCTAAAAATAATTGTCTTATCATGCTCTATGTCAAGCTTCATTTGTTACATTTTCATAGAAGGTTTACTCAACAGTATAGGTATCTCACCAGACACTACATATGTACTTATAAATGGCTTACTCCAGCTATTTTATGGAATTACAACTTTCTTTAGTGACCTCACCAATTTTAAAGCAAGTAGTACTGATATATCAGAACAGTCACAGACCTGAAAGGTTAACTCTGCTTCTCTCTCCACAGATGCTGCCTGATCTGCTGAGTATTTCCAGCACTTTCTGATTTTATTTTATATTAAATATCGCATATAGCTTTAAGATTAAAAAACTCTTCTGTTATTCCACCATGCTAATGAATTGCTGCAGTTACAGTAAACAGAGATCATACTGGTACACCCTGCTTATCTCAGAAGTCTGTCAATTAGTTTCACATATAATGGCCTGGATTTTGCCATCAGTAGTAAAGTGACAGTGCTAATCATTGACCTTGGAGAAAGCTGCCCACAAAGATCTAGCGATCTCTGTAGTGTGAATTTCACTTTTCCCAATGTTATTTTGATGGCAGTGTCAGCTCAAGGGGATCTCCAGCATCCAGCAACAGTGGAGCCATAAGCAGGCAAAGCAGCCAATTACAATGAAGAATTCACACTGACAGAAAACCAGGAAGTAAAATTCACTTCACTTTGTAATCTTTTTACAGAGATCGAAATAAAGATTAGGACATAGATGCAGGATTAGGGTAAAAGCTGAACTATCATAAACTTAAAAAATCATTTTAAAATCTATGGATTTTTTTTATCATAATGGAGAAATTTGACATTCCACAAATATAAAATTAGTATTTCAGGATCAGAGAGGTTGTTCAGCTGTAAAAAAACCCAGTTACACCTCAACAAGGCATAACTTTTTCAGCAATGTTTACAATGAGACTGATGGTGGGAAAGTGAAAGTTCACATCAAATGAAGTGATTTCTAAAGATTTCCATCTGCAAGGATTTCAACACTGAACCATGTGGAGGAGCAGGGAATCAGCAACAGCAACTTCGGGGTTTCCTCGTTTAACTGCGCATGTGTGGACGCCTGAAGTTGCTGTCAGTTTCACAGTTGTAATGATAGAGAACACTGGCAGCATCAACACCATTACGACTGCAAAATCTGGGCCATAAAATAAGTTTGAAATTAAATAATTGTTGTTAGGTTGATAAGTGCAGTAGCTACTTGTGCATGATAATGTACCAAAAATGACTGAGATAAATGAACAGTTCATCTATTTTTTGTTGTGTTGGTTGTGGGATGAATGGGACACTGCGAAAACTCATCACTCACTTCTCTTTAAGTAGTACAATGGAATCTGAGGCATCAGAACCACTTGAGCAGGTCACTGCTTTAATGGCTCATTAGAAAGACAGCACTTCTGATGGTGTAGCCCTTCCATCACTATTACCATCAGGGCATCACCCTAAATCATGTTCCCAAATTGTTTGCATTTTGCAGAATACAAATGAGAAGTTTGTGACTAATCATTACCCGAAGACCACAGCAGATCTCCATCAAATATGTCTTCTAACCACCAAAAATGTGGAAACTGACCTTATCTTTATCAGGCCTGTCACTTAAGTAGTGGTTTAATTTCTGTTACGGTCACTCGATGCTAATCCATGCTCAATTCTATATGGGAGTTTTCAGTAATTACACCAAAGTCACCATATGGGTATCGGAGAAGTAACAATGTCACAGACAGAGTAACTTGGCAATAAGAAAAAGAACAGTTTTCAGAATCTAATCAAAGCTAAGCTAATTGTTGTTAACCGTTGTAAATAGTTAGATTTTACAAAGACAAAATTGGCATGTTCATTTCAAAAATAAAAATTCCTTGCCCAAAATGCTAAAATTATCTTGCAGAATTAATTTCTTGCCTGGAGAAAGTGGACAAAAAAATCAGAATGGATACAGTTTTCAGTTCTGTCGGGAATCTCAGTCATGTTGTGAGCTGCATCCAGTATGTTTTCTGTATCTAAATATCTCAGGCATTTAAATATGATCACATGAGAGTTTAAGAGGCCCATTTGCTCCTGAGCCAGAGCATGATGCACCTGTTTTACTTTGATGCCTGCTGGGTTTGCAACAGCTGGGCCAAGGTTTCAGCCTGGATTTCAGCCAGGAGATGTTCTGTGTGTCTCTAACCCTTTGTTGACAATCTTCAGTCAGGCCCAGTTGTTGAGATCATTCTGATTGTGGGTTAAAATATTCTTCCTGTAGTGCCCTCTGTCTCTGTATTTATGTGCCACTGAAACTGCTCATTATGTTTGGCCGCATTATATCTTCTGCCACCACGAGTTAATTTTGCAGGGATGCTGACAGTAGTGCAGATGGTATTAAACAGAGTTCATAAAATTAGTATTTCCTGCATAGAATGAGAGCATTCAGCCTACGGTGCCTATGCTGGTATTAGTTCTTGATCTTGAGCTGGTTACTCTGATTCCATTTCCCTGTATTTTTGGCATTCTTCATTTACAATTATTTATTCAAATACCCTTTCAAATGCTGGCTTAGTTCTTTGCTTACTTTAGTTTGATTATATACAGGTAATACTGACTCTAAGGCTGTCGTTAACATTACAATTTTGTCTATTCGCTGCTGGGGGCAATTTGCAATGTTACTTGCACAACTGCAGTTCCATTAACTGCTAGGCTTTTTGTTGTATGCCTCCAATACTGCCACATCCCTTCCTCCAACTGTGTCATGGTGGTTCATGCACCTTGTCCTGAAGTGCCAACCGGACTCACAGGCAACCGCACTAGCCAGATTACCAAACCAAAGCATTCAGCACAATCTCTTGGTTGGCTTTCTAAGTATCTATTACTTGTTACCTTTGCTGCTGTTGCTTAAAATAATACAATCTTGTAGCTTGCGATTTTTCTTTACACAAAGTGAACAGAAACCAGCCTCCAAGTGAATGAGCATTTGCTCTACAATGTCAATAATTGGTAGGCAAAGGAAATAGCTTCCAAATGTTAAACAGCTTCACTGGGACCCCTTTCTATGCTTGTGGAGACATAAGCCTAGCTTCTCCTCAGTGATGCAAGTGCAACAAGATGTGTTGCTGTGCAAGGTACTGCCTACTGAAACTCATTGGTCACTCACCTGCCATTACCTGGTTTAGGCCATTGTTTAGTTCCACATGAACCTCTTCCCATTCTACTTCAACTCAGCCTATCAACATATTCTATTCCTTTCTTCCACATGTACTTATTTAGCTTGCCCATAAACACATTTCTGCTATTTACTTCAACTACTCATGTGGTAGCAAATTCCACATTCCAGCCACTCTCTGAGCCATACTCTCTGAGTCAGGTCAGCTCTCCCAATGTAGGAAATGCTCTCATTTGAAGTGCCTTTATTTAATGGCAGGAAATAGTGTGCCCAATACCAACTACTCTTTTCTGACCTTCTGAGGTTCTACTACAGATGGAAGGGGTGGGGTAGGGTGGAACATTGAAACATAAAAGTCATGCTCGATAATGCCATTGGCACCATGGTGCTATTTTAACTAAAACTTGTGGTGGTTGCTGTGTGGGGAAGCCCACCCAGTGACAAACCTGCCAGACAAACCTAGTGGGAGCCAGGACAGCAGCCAGAAGAGGCTAAGGTAAGTTTTTTTTTAAATTTTCAGGAGGATTACTTAGGAGCTAGGAAGAGCAGGGCTGCTCCCTCGAAGACCAGCAGGAATTATTAAGCTTCCCTTTCCCCTATCCTCTGTCTCACTCCCCACACTGGTATCTGCACTCTCTTCAGCACTTACCTTGTGCCAGGGACCATTAGCCTGGCAGCATGTGGCTCTTGCACTAATTCATGCACTTGCGCCCCCAGCCATGATGTCATCCCCACTGGCTTCAGGTGGGAAACAGATGTTATGTATTAAACCAAGCCCTTAATTTTGGCCATGCTCACCTCCATTCTCTATTTCCCTTGCCGTCCAATGTGTTTAAATTGACCCTGTATCTTCCATCTTGAGAATAGCAGCTATTATATGTTACACAGTGGGACTTTGAAAATAACCATCACACCATCACCACAGGACTAACAGCTACTACAGGTATTCATAATGAGCTTTTGATAAAACCTACTTCCCACATACCAAATTTAATATATAATGCCAAGATTATAGATACATATATTAATTATGGACATAATTATGTTCTCCAGTAATTCTTTAAAATTAGAATTTCAGAATAAAGAATTGACTTGGAACTTGCATCTTTCTCCATGAAGAATACATTCCCAACAGACCTGATATAACACGAAATGATATTGCACCCTGTTATAGGGCAAACCACAGACAGAGTAACATTGTGTTAAGGTAACCCCATTATTCACCAAGCTGATTATCGCAATGAAAAAAGCTAAGTATTGTGAGAAATAAGAGCCAACAGGTTTTCTTTGCCCGTGACCCATTCACTGCCTCCAACCTTCACCACACCATGGGTTTAATGGAAGAAATTTACTGCCAACTTCAGCACTTGCATCTTTCTAGAAGGAACATAAGAGGATAGAAACAGGAGTAGGCCATTCAGCCCCTCGTGCCTGCTTCCCCCATTCAATTAGAACATGATTGATCTGTACCTGAACTTTATTTACTTGTCTTTGTTCCATATTCTTTAATATTATTGGCTACAAAAATCTATCAATTTCAGTTTTCAAGTTTTCAATTGACCTGGCCTCAATAGCTTATTAGGAGAGAATGCACCAGATTTCTGTTACAATTTTTGTGAAGAAGCTCTTCCTGACTTCAAGCTTGAACAGCTTTAATTTTAAGCTTCTGCCCCCTTGTTCTGGACACCCTCACCAGAGGAAACAGTATTTCTCTTTATCTATGCTATCAAATCCTTTACTCATCTTAAACATCTCAATTAGATCACTCCTTAATCTTCTATATTCAAGGGAGTACAGGCCTAGTTTATGCAAATTGTTCTCATAATTTAACTTTTTTAAGCCAGTATTATTCTGGTGGATCTGTGTGGCTCCCTTCCAAGGCTATTTTTTTTCTTTCTGAGGTGCGGTGTCCAGAATTGAATGCAATATTCCAGATGGGGGTCTTCGCGGAGCTTTATGCAACTTCCATCCTTTTGTATTCCAGCCCCTTTGAGATAAAGGCTAACATTCCATTAGTCTTTTAAATTATTTTTGTACCATCCGCTAGCTTTTAGTAATTTCTGTGCTCTTCCCAGCTTCTGAATTTTCTTGGGTCCAAAATGGATGACCTCAGGTTTATTCATTCAATAAATGAGAAACAAAAGAATAAAGCTGGAGAGGAGCAGATACACAAAGAACACAAAGGCAAAGCAAAGAAGTAGAGCAAAAGCAGAGGGACCGGGATAGAAAATGGCAGAATTGACAACAATAAATCATTACAAGGATGACTGGAACAGAGCTGAGAAATATTAGACACACACAGGAATAGAATGGAGTCTGGTGGAAAGCTGGTTGGCATAGATTCAGGACTCCAGTATCGTTTGTTACCTTTCGCGTTCCCTTTCGGATCCATTAAACCACATAAACAACACTTTTCTCCCAGCCGTACACTATCATCTTTTGCACTTTCAGTACTGTGATCAAAATTGGATTGATTTTCCCATTAAAGCTGAGATTGTATCTTCTTGTTAATTATGTAGTTAAATTGTCATTCGAATGATCATTCTGGCTTTCTTTTAAAATTTCCTATAATCTCAAGAAAAGTGGCTTATCTAAAAATACCTCACAGTGTTCAGGTTTTTCAATGGAAAAGCACAAATCTCCTTCCTTTTTACTCATTACTCAGTTTTACTCTGTGTAGCTAATGAACACATTTATATTTTTAACATTTAAAATGGATGTCAGGCCTCTGGCATTAACATTCCTGCATTTGACTAGATCATTATTTTACACTTCCTATTTAAAATGCTGCATGACCTTACCTGGACATATCTGTTTTAAAAATCTTATTACTAGTGAATTCTTTATCTGGTCCAATGATTTGACATTTTTGCATGGATGAACAGTGGAGCTTTAGCCTTTTTAACCTTCCTAGCCTAAAGCATAAATCATTTATAACATTTTCTACTCTTTCAGTCCTTTCTGGGTTATTGCACCTTATCTTTTTTTTATTCCATTCTCATTTTAACTATAATTTAACTGCTGTTCTGCTTCTCAGTTACTATAAAGCTTAAAAATGTACTATTCTATGGTGAATATGGGACAATGCATGTAAAATAGGTTTCCATAATTAAAAACTTAATGCTCCCCTCAGAAATTCTGATAACTGGTCTTTTTAGTGCTTTTGACTGCCTCCAGTTTGTGCAGTTTGCACAGTCTGTCAAGTTTGGATGAATCAATGTACATTCAATAGTCTACAGCCGGGGTTTTATGCCCCCCCTAAGTGAGCGGGCTAATGGGAGGTGGTGTAAAATGGAGTTTGAGGTGGGGGGGTGGGGGCCTTCCCGACCCCCTCCTGCCCCCGTTGCCAATTTACAAGGGGCACAGCAATGAGAAATGGCCCACCTGCCCCAGGCCAATCAAAGCCCTTAAGTGACCAATTAACTTGCATTTAAGGGCCTCCGCCCACCGCCATGTGGATTTTACTCTCAGCAGCCAAGCAGCTGAGGCCTCAAAAAGCACACCTGATGAAAGCAGGCAAACTTCTTGCAGGCTGCAAGGCAGGGGGTGGTGGGGGGGTGTGCCCTCCTGATCGGCCACCCTGTTCCCCACAGTGGGCCGCACTCAAAGCCCCAACCACCCCCAAAGCACAACACTCCTTCTGCCCCCTAACTGACCCCCTTGCCTCGTCGGGGCCCGGCTGATTTTTTAGGGCCTCGCCGGGGACACACCTTTTTTCTGGGGGCATCCTTCATCTTCTTCCGATGGCTGGGTGCAGTCCCAGCAGTGGCCATCACTCCTGGTGGCGCTGTTGGGACTAAGATGTTAGGTGGGACATCCTGCCTTAAGGAGGTTGAAGTCCCGCCCAAGACCAATTAAAAGCCCAGGGAGCGGAAAATCCCAGTCTGGCTCCCTGGGCTCGGCGGAGGTGGGATTGCCACCGACTTTTCGGTCGGTGGACAGGGCCCTCTGCCCAACGGAAAATTCTAGCCTATATTTCAGTAAAATATTATAACATTTTACAGCTGAGTACAAAGACACAGAAAAACACACAAAATTACAAGTGCATTGATAAAACAAATAGTATTCATTACTTATCCTCTTCCCCCATCCCTGAGCTTGGTGTCTTCACTTTGATGGCACACTTTCCTGGGACTGCAACGCTAAATTAGAACATTTTCAGTCACACCAGCCGAACTGCAAAAAAGCTGGACTGCAAAAATCCTAGCACATAATCATAGCTGATTGATTCACTCATAAATTTGTAGTCAAAGGTGGAACCAAGACGAAAGCTCTAGAGCATTCATACTCCAGAAGCTGATTAACATCAAAAGATAAAGGCAGCTATCAAAATGAATGATTTTCAAGCTAATTACAAAGTGATTTTAGAACAGAAACTTCTGTGGTGAATTTTCCTAGGCAAGAGGAAGCGGGTTTGCATTCGTGTGGGGAGTTAATTCCACTGGAATTGACATCAGGTCAGGATGCCGACATCATTCCGCCTTCTTCCAGGTTTCTGTGGGCTGGATTGAAGCGGGGAACCCCCCTTGGATCTGTCTGGTAAGTTATTAAGCTGGTTAAGAAGGCAATTAGGAACTATTTTAACCTTCACCTCCGGATTTCCCAGCCCGGGGACCTGTTTTTTGATCTGTCAGCAACTCGCCAGGGTCACTGAGGTGAGTGTACAGAGGAAAGAGTTGCTTCAGTAGAACTGACAAGCTAGGAAGGCTTTGGTCAGCTAAACTGAAGAGCTCCAACCATGGGCATTGAGAGGCTGCTGTTCAAAGCACTTCTTCTCTCAGAGGTGCTGTCACTGCTTGACAGGTGATTGCCAACTTCTTGGAAGGCACTTCAGCTGTCTAGCACTTCACTCACCTTCAGCTGCACTACCCTGCTGCCAGCCTTCACCACAGCAATGGAACAGCTTATGCAGTTCCATCTTCCACCTCTGATGAGGGTGAAGCACAGAGGTCACACCACCGCCAACCGCTGTAGCAGCAACAGGAGCAACACCTGCAGCAAAACCAGTAGACTTCTCCTCAGCTGCATGTTCCTCCACAGGGCAGAAGGGATGGACACCAAGATCTATCTGGAAGGAGGACAGAGGAAGGAGTGGAGCTGCAAAATGTCTTGTCCTGAGGAGTTCTGTTTAGGAGAATGCTGGGAAAGTCAGAGTGTGGAGCTTGGCACCTGAAAGTGTTATGCCATTCACCTGTCATGCCCTTCTGAGGTCCTGGATCCTCTTGTACTGCCTCCAGGCTGGAGGGACCACACTCCTGCTGGTCACTTCCATCCATGCCTGCCTGGTTGGAGGGGTTGTCCTCTTTCCTGTCCTTGGGAGATCTCACCTCACTGCAGCCCCTCAGATCCTGCAACAGGGCCTCCAGGGTAAGAATGAGAGATCCAGGGAGTAGGGACACCATTCCTGTGTTGCTGCATCCTAAAAATCCAAGTGCTAGTGAGCTATTGTAAACCATACCAGGGTCCCTTTGCTTAGAAATCCTTATTTAGACACAGAATGGACAGGCAAACGCACCCATCCTCCCTCACTGGGTGGGCAATCTGGAGGCAGGAAGCTAAAGCTGTGGCTCTGTGTTAAAGAGCCACGGCTAAGCCTGCCCATTAGTCTGTCAATCAGGTTCCTGAACTGCAAATGGTCCTGTTCTTGGAGCAGGGATTACATCCAGAAGATTCCACCCTTTGTCCTTGATGCTCCTGAACAGAATGGGCAAAGTTAAATGGTGTTCTCCATCTCACCTTTTCCACAAAATGTTGCGGACATAAACCCCACTCCAAGACTTCAACATAAAATCTATACTGGCACTTTAGTGCCATTCAGAGGGAATATTGCACTGTCAGATGTGCTTTCTTTCCAGTGAGATGGTAAATGGAGACCCCATCAATCTGTGAAGGTGGGCATAAGAATATCCCATGTCAAAGAATAGCAAGGAGGTCTCCTTGTGTTCTCGCCAACATGCTTCCCTTGACCAATACTACAAACCAAATCCATTAACTGGTGCTTCATCTAACTTGCTATTAGTGGGACATTATTGTGCGCAAATTGGCTGCCATGTCCATCCGCATAATAGCAGTGCCCACACTTGAAAAATAATTCATTGGTTGTGAAAAACTTTGAAAGCCCAAAGCCATAATAAGATATTTTATAAATGCAAATTAGTTCTTTCTTGCTTTACGTAACTCTGCTAATAAATACTTAAAATCTCTCAGCCTCGAGGAAAGAAAGATTTGTCTTCAGCTTAATCAGCTGTCTTTTGCATTCAGAATTAAGAGATTTTATCTTCTCACTTCCAACACTGTTTTGTAATGCCACCTGATTGAAGATTTTTTGCTGTGTATTTCCATTTTCTGCATTTTATCAGAATATCAAATGCTAACAGTTCCTTCCTAATATCAGAGAAGGGCAAATTCAAAATAGGCCAATGGTGGATTTTTTAAGTGCATTTGACATGCCAATTCTTGAAACTCCAAAGAAATGAACCCTTCACAGTCCGGTCCTCTTTTTAACTTGCCAAGGTCTGTATTAAATGCTGATGGAATTTTGTTAGGGGTGACCAGTTAGTTGTGGTTAGATCAGCAGTGGAGATGTGGCACTAATTGCACAGCCACAAACGTCTGTCAAGCACTCTCATCTTAAAAAACTTCAATCCAATTGAAGTTTTATCAAAGTATGTCCAAGATCGCTACATTCATTTCGAACCATTTTACAGGTATAGGCATTCTCAAAACCAGCAGGTACAGTGAGCTGAGTATAAAATATAAATTCCTCCCCCACCCTCCAACCTAAACCAATAACTTCAGTTTTAAACCACAGGATAGTAAATAATCCCTGAACGTGTGGAGATCACATTTCCTTTGATGTTTTTAGTGAAACACATTACAAAACTCTTACGTAATTGAGATAGCATTTTATTTTAACAAAATGTTAGATTGAGTTCTTAGCTTTTACTAATTTAAATATAACATCAGCATTTACAATCATAAACGATGCTTTTACCCTCTTGGTTTATATTCTTACTCCCATATGCTCAATGTATATTGATAAAATAATAGTTTATGTCCTTCTAAGTGTCCCAAAAGTAATTAAACTTTATAAATTGCCTAAGGATAGCAATTAATAATCTACTAATCCAAGATGCACTGAGTAACCTTCAAACACATTTTACAAACTTTGCTTATCTGGCCATTAGGCAGCTGCGTTAATATTCTCAAGTGGCAAACTTTGGAACCATCATGTATTTGGGACAAAGGGGAGGATTTTTCGGGAGAGGCTGAAGTCCTACCGCTGGTGTGAATGGGCGAGCCGACTCCACTCCGGCAGCGGTCGAGAACCTGGGGTGGCATTTTACTGGCAGCGGCCAATGAACAGGCAGCCATCCAATTGAGGACAGTGTCCTGCCCCCAAGAGTTGCCAGCCCAATCAGAGGGCTACAAATGGTGGCCAGTGCTCAGGCTGCAGCTCCAAGATGAGGGCAGGCAGGCCCCGGCGATTGATGTGGAAGGGGGTTGTTATGGCGGCGGCACCTTGGGCGCGGGGACAGCCTTTGCCCTTGGGGTTCCCTCCGTGGGCCATGGAACACCCATTACGGAGGGGTCCCCACGGGAACCCATTGGGAGGCCACCAGGGTTTACCGGGCAGTCTCCCCACGCAGCAGCGGGCCCTCCCATTAAGTGACTCAACTGGCTGGCCAGTGGGCGGCCATGCTGCTAAGGTTCCCGCTGCTAGTAATATGTTATGGCAGTGGGATGATGTCAGGCTCCCTTCCTGATAATTTCCCTCCCCCTATAACCAGTCCTCCCACCTCCCAAACCATCTCCAAAGGGCCAGGAAAATTCAGCCCAAAGTTTTCTCTTACTGGAGAAATGTTCTTAATAGACACATCACAATATTGTGCATTTCTTAATCAGAATTACAAAATACAAACAAAAAACACTCGGGGTCAATTTTAACCCAGTTCCACAGGGTAAAGGCCTGTTCAGATCTGCAAATGAAACCCAATCGAGCCCAACCCAGCATGAGTCCTTTCATTTTTTCCCGCGCCTGACCCGACCCAACCACCGGAATGTTCAGTTAACCTAGCTTCTGTTTTTCACTTTTTAAGCTTGTACAAATAAGCAACAAAAACTGTAATGGACTTGATAAGTTGCTTAAAAAGTACATTAAAATTGGAGCCATGTACAAGAGGTGGTGATAGAGCCTGAATGCCGGACCCAGAAGAATGACCCGACCCGAGCCCGACACATGTCGTCAGGTCCCGCCGGGTTCGGGTCGGGTAGCTATGCTCTACTACAGGGGCAAAAAGGCTGTAAAAGTGTTAAAATGGTGGTTCAGTACTTTCCACCCTGTTTGCATGTACATGCAGTCTGTCACCAGTTTGTATCTGATAAGGACTCAGGTCATCCAGGCATCCACCTGCATCAGGTGGCATCATTACTTAAATACAAGTCCTATAATGCAGATAGGACAGGACACCTGGTGCAATTTTAACAGGAAATAGCAGGACAGCTGTCGAGTGCACAACCGGACAAGAAAGTAGTGGGTAGAGGAAGGAGGCGGGCAACTTGGAGTGACATTTAAAGGGAATTCAGATGAGATATTTTGGACCACTCTATCTAGTCGGAAGCCAACTTAATTTAATCTGACTCAGGGGCCTAAGTACTACCACTGAGTCATGGTTGACAAGGTGGAGGGTGTGAGGTGTTGGTATCCTTCAAATGGGGTCAATAGGGCAAATCCAGCCCAGCCAATTACCTCTCTATCAGCCTGCTCCCAATCATCAGCAGAGAGATAGATGGAGTCATCCACCGTGCTATCAATTAACACTTACTCAGTAATAAGCTGCTCACCACCAGGACCATGTGTATCCAGACCTCATTAGAGTCTTGGCCCAAACATAAACACAAGACCTGAATGAGGTGAAGTGAAAGTGTCTTTGACCTCAAAATAACATATACAGAATGCAATAGCCCTTCAATTGTGTCATTTTAGCAGCTATATTTTACTTCTAAGTTGATGAAAGGATTACAGTCCTCTTTAAAAAAGATTTCTTTATAACCTACTAACAAAATGGCAGATGCACATAATTTTTAAGGGGCTGATTTCATACAATCCAATTTCATTAGCTAGGCCAATTAAAATGGCTAATCATGCTGCATCTGTAATAATGGTCATCTAACACTTCTGAATAGCTAAAGAGCCATTTAACAACTATTAATTAAAAACAGTTGTTATCTTTTTGTGGAGTGTACAAAATTTGGAAGTACTGTTAACCAAACAAAGACACAGCTTTAGGGCTGTGTGGAAGTTTGGCTTGATGGGAAAGGGGAAAGTGGGAAGCGGGAAGCAACAGAGGTAACTAAACAGATGGTCTTATTCTTAATGACAAAGAAGTTCATGAGCTTCTCATACTTGTTAGAAGCAAGGGTGGAAGGGTCTGGAGAGTGGGGATTAGTGAGATGGTTGGTAGGACAGAAAAGAAGCCAGGGGTTCTCTTTGCTCTCCAGAATGATCCTGTAGTCATGAGTGGTTTTGGCAGAGGAGAGTGAGGCCCAATAGCATTTGATATGGTCCATCCAGATCTGACAATGGATGGTTAAACCAGTTGTACACTAGATATGCTCAAGTCTGCACCCCTATGACTTGAGAGAGTGAAGAATCAGGGACTGGGGGATGGCAAATTAAGGAAAATGACTGGAACGGGAGACAGTAAATGTTTTACAAGGGCATCAAAGATGGTGGTGGAGTGGTTGAGCCAATCAAATCAACAGCTGCACGTATATCATGGTTTTACTTGGGGGACAGATTTTGCAATGGGCACCTACATGGCCAATGACAACTGAAACAGGAAGATAGGTGCAGATTGCAGCAGAGCAAGAGGGGCTGGTACATGTCCTGCCTTGCTGTCTCTCTATTATAGTGTGTCTTTCACTTTGATATGGGTTCCCTTGTGGGGCAGACTTTTAAACTGGGATCCCTGAACCCTGTATAAGTACATTTCTATGTTTATTGATGCTAGTCCATTATTCCTGTATAATAAAGTGATGTTTCTTGCTACAAGTACTGATTTCTTTCAGATAGCTATACTGTTCTCCGGAGTGTATACTGGCAGGGGTTCTCCACATGAAAACATTTGAAAACCACAAATAGTTCAGAACTTGGGTATCCTGTGCATCCTCCATTATCATTGCTCCACCATTGGTGGCCATGTTTCATCTATCAAGGCCCTAAACTCTGGAATTCCCTACATAAACCTCTCCACCTCTTGACCTGTCTCTCCTTTAAGACACTTTTTAAAACCAATTCTTTGACCAAGCTTTGGTCACCTGTCCTAATATCTCCTTGCAGGGCGAGGTATCAAATTTTGTTTGATAACGTGTTGTTTCCATTCCCTACTCTAGCCTTGTGTGTGAAAGGAGAAACCATAAATTGGTCAGGTAAACTCATTTTTCAAAATAAAAGAAAATAAAACTGCTTTAACAGAATACACAAATCAATTAAATATGTCCTGTGCTGGAATGGTTTATATTACAATGTAATTGAGGGTGGCTGCAAGAATGAATGAAAGCTAGCAAATGCCAGCTTTACTTTATCTGTGTTGCTCTAATAAAATTAAATCACAGGAAATGTTAGGCAGCAAAAAAGCTGGTGGTGCTGGAACATGAACAATTAAACTTTAAACAGTGTACTCTTAAGTTAGAACTTTGAACCAAAATTCCTGAGTGAATAATTCATACTGAACCAAATAAACTGTATGATTATCAGAAAAGGAATCGGAGATAGTGTCTAAGAGCTGCTGACATCCAGAAAGGACTGAGCCACTACGTTTCATCTCAATCAGGTGGAAAAATCTTTCATTGCAGTTCAATAGTCTCCTGGCTGGTTTCAAAATTGAGTGCACTCTAAAGGTTTAAATCCCAACACCAAGTGCTCACTAAACACCTCGAGCTCTGCTTTAGACTTGAACATGCCATGAAATTTATAACACCCTTCTAGCTTGCTTATCTTTCCAATATCTCTGCAGCTATGGTGATGCATTGAAATCTTCCCAGGGGTTAAGCTTGCTAATATTGGAACTCACACCACCCCCAACCCCAACCACAACTGTTTACTTCGATACAAGTTGCATTTGCATTCCTTTTTAATTTTTTTTTGCCAATTTCCCCTCAATTCATTTTAAAACAGGAGCAATCTTCGAAGAACCACTAAAGATGGCTGATAGAGCTTTCTGTTGGCATTGCATTGTTTTTACATGAATACTGTTTCACTGAACAGAGGAAAAAAATGGCCTGAAATCACAATGAGGAGGCTTTCCTAATTAATCCTGAATGCCACAGAACTCTTTTTTAAAAAAATCATGTAATTACTAAATTGAAAATATCTCAGCAATTTATTACTCAAACTTACACCGTAGGACGAGTTACCGTCTATATTTAAGTCTGCACGAGAAATTGATTCCAGGAAAAGCTCAAAGTAGTAATGAACACCACTAGCGCTGTGAAGTTTGATACTTAGCCCACCCTGCCCCATGCCAGTTTCATGTGATGAACCTCATATACATTGATGCAATACCTCGTTCCTTTGCCATTTCATTGTGTAAGGAAATAGAAACAGAAATCATTTGCACGGATACAGCATACTGTGGCAGCGAGTAACTCACCTTCGGACTCCCCAAAGCCTGTCCACAATCTGCAAGGCACAATTCTGGAGTGTGATGGAATACTCTCCACTTGCCTGTGTGTACCATCTACAAGATGCATTGCAGCAACTCTCCTGGATGAGTGCAGCTCCAACAACACTCAGGAAGCTCAACACCGTCCAGGACAAAACATTCACTCCCTCCACCACTGGCGCACAGTGGCAGCTGTGTTTACCATCTACAAGATTCACTGCAACAACTCATCAAGACTCCATTAACAACACTTTCCAAACCAGTGACCTCTACTACCTAGAAGAACAAGGGAAGCAGACGAATGGGAACACCACCACTTGCAAGATCCCCTCCAAGCCACCCACCATCCTGACTTGGAAATATATCACCGTTCTTCACTGTTGCTGAGTCAAAATCCTGGAACTCCCCTCCTAACAGCACTGTGGATGTACCTACATGGACAGCAGCAACTTAAGAAAGTGGCCCACCTTCTTAA
This sequence comes from Heterodontus francisci, assembly GCF_036365525.1. Taxonomy (NCBI): domain Eukaryota; kingdom Metazoa; phylum Chordata; class Chondrichthyes; order Heterodontiformes; family Heterodontidae; genus Heterodontus; species Heterodontus francisci. Next base: position 94,241,542 of record NC_090377.1, on the reverse strand, counting down.
GGGTGATTATGGATGGGCAATAAATGCTAGCCTTGCAAGTAATACCCATATCTTAACAGTGAATAAAAAGCATCCCAACACTGCTTTAATTGACTCTTGTTGACTATGCAAACTACAAGAATGTTAATTAAGATTATTTTTTCAGCTGGAACTACACTGTAGTGTTATAGTGTTTTGAAATTGCAATTGTATTGTGCATTGTGTACACTAGAGGCTGCTGTAGAACATACATACTAGAAAAGTGAAAATGAAACTAAGACAGGAGAATAAATGGAGAAGTCTTAATGTTCAGTACTATGCTACAGTCGCTGGCTTTGCCTCAGACCTTATACTAAACATGGCTAAACCTCACTCACATCTCGAGGACGTCACAATGGTGCCATGGTAAACAGAAAAAAGATGATAAAACCAGAAACATTGCTTTCAGGTATGAAAATTTTGGAAGCTTTTATCTATTTTCACAGACAGCATTTTAACTTAAAGATTGTGTTAGACGCACACAGGAAGCTTGCACAATGTATATTCACATACTGATCTCTCCAAAATAACCATCCAATCCAAAAATATATATGTAATCTCGGATCACTGCAGAGAAGTTTCCTTTGAAAGGAGTGCAATCCTGGATCCATTATCACTGCATTGCTGATTAATATGGCGTTGTCTATACCAACCTACCACCTCTCGATGTACATTTAGAGCCATCATCCATATCCCCACGTTGGCAAAAGTGGCTACAGCGTTTCAAAAGTGTCATGGTAAGTTTCAGAATCACAGACAGCATAAGAAAAAAGGCCTTGCTTCTACACTATATGGTGAAAAATTAGAAGATATCTTTCAAACACTTATGCCTGAGCAGAATGACTACAACTCAGCAGAAAATGCACTGATGACCAATTCATGCCCAGGAAAAACACTATATATAAAGCTATTGTCTTCTAACTCACTAAGCAAGAAACAAATGAGACAATTGACCAATATTGCACACGATTGAGACAACTAGCAACCAAATGTGACTTTGGTGATATTGAACATGTTGAACAGGAAATTAATACACAAATAATCGAAGGATGTCTCTCCAGTCAACTACGTCGAAAAGCACTTGAGAAAGATAGAAAGCTGTCACAGCTGCTGGAGTTAGCAAGATCACTATTAGAGTCCAGAGCTACTGAAGTTGAGGCTGGTAGTAGTAACGACCATACTCACAGTTCAACTCCTGTGAACACTGTTCATCGGTCACATGCCAGGAAACCACCTGCAAAGCAACAACAGACGTCTCACAAACAGTTGCAACTTGTGCAAAGAATGCTTCCTCTGTGGTTGTGCTTACCCACACTAGCCACAGTGTCCCGCTGCTGGTAAACAGTGTAAAGCCTGTGGAAAACCCAACCACTTTGCTCATGTTTGTTGCTCATCAGCAAAATCAACCAAGACCAATTCCAACAGAAGGGTGCCACATATGCGTACCACAGCAAATAGGTGAGAGAATGTAGCTACTGTCGAGGCAAATTACCCTGAACATACTTTTGTCCTCTCTCTCAGGCACAGCAAACAGCCACTTGTGGCTGTGACCATTGGTTGCTTGGACATAGGTGCTCTCATAGACACAGCAGCATCTGTCAATGTCATGGGAGACAAAACACTCAACAAACTTCAGGATTGCCACATTCGCTGCAAACCAGGGAATAGGAAAATTTTCCCTGACAACAGTGACAAACCGCTGAAAATCCTTGGAACTTTTGAAACGCCAGTCTCATTCAAAGACACTAGAATGAAAGCTGTATTCTACAGCATATCAGGAAAATGTGACACACTTATCAGTTTCCACACAGCAACAGATCTGCACGTGATTGCAGTCGCATATGTGCTTCCTTCGCATAACAAAAACATTCTGGAACTGTATGCTGATTGTTTCACTGGTATCGGAAAACTGAAAGGTGTTACATACAAGCTGCATGTACATCCTAATGTGCCCCCAGTTGCATATCAACAGCAATGGATACTATTTCATGTCAGGAAACAGACAGGGAAGGAACTTCAACACCTACTCGAGCTTGACATTATAGAGAAAGTTGGGGATGAGCCTACCCCTTGGGGTAGAAACGCAAGAGTGAGAACCAGATTAGCATCTGCGTTGATATGCGATCACCAAACCAAGCCATGTAACGAGAAAGACACTTGACACTGACAATCGATGATATCATAGAGAAAGTAAATGGCGTTAAACACTTTGCTGAACTTGACCTCAATGCAGGATACCATCAAATCGAGCTTGCAGAAGAATCGAGATATCCTACTGTATTCTATACTCACATTGGAGTTTTCCAATACAAGAGGCTCAATTTTGGAGTCAGCTCAGTAGCTGAGGTATTTCAGCACTTGATTCAATCTGCACTTCAAGGACTTGAAGCCATGCTGAACATCAGCGATGAAATTCTCATCTTTGGTTGCACTGAAAGTGAACTCAAGACATGCCTACACACGCGCCTACAACATCTCAGAGAATCTAACCTCACCTTGAACAAAGACAAGTGTTTGTTCATAGAAAGCAGAATTGAATTCTTTGGTCATGTGTTCAGTGGTGAAGGAGCATCTCCAGATCCACGGAAAGTTGAAGCCATTGCAAACACTGCGGATATTACAAATGTGCAGGAAGTCCAGAGTCTACCAGGACTCGTCATGTACTGTAGTCACTTCATTCCTGATCTCGCTATGCTATCTGTCCTCCTACGCGATCTGACAAAAGAAACCACTAATTGGGAATGGACTAAATCACACAAACAGGCGGTAGGTACACCAGATCAAACAAAGCTTGTCAGCAAGTTGCACAAATGTCTATTTTCACCCTGAGAAAACCACCCAGCTAGTCATGGATACAAGGCCAGTTTGGCTTAGGTGCAATTCTCGTACAGAAAGACAAGACAGGTAACCGATCAATTGTTGCGTTGGTAAGCAGATTGTTAACACCTGTACAGCAATGTTATTTACAAACAGAGAGAGAAGCACTCTCAGTCACATGGGGTATCTTACACTTTCATCGCTACTTATATGGAAGCAAATTTATAGTAATAACTGATCATAGGCCAGTAGTGAGCTTGTTCAACAATCCACATAGCAAACTACCCACTCAAATAGAATGTTGGATACTCAAACTACAAGAGTCCGAGTTCCATGTTGAGTATCTGCCAGGGAAGCTCAACCCAGCAGACTATCTTTCCTGACATCCATTGACAACAATCAGTGCTACAAGTCGTGATAAAAAGTTTGCCAAACAACATCTTAACTATAGAGTCATAGAGAGATACAGCACTGAAACAGGCCCTTTGTCTCACTGAGTCTGTGCTGACCATTAACCACCCAGTTTTACTAATCCTACATTAATCCCATATTCCCTACCACATCCCCACAATTCTCCTACCACCTACCTACACTAGGGGCAATTTACAATGGCCAATTTACCTATCAACCTGCAAGCCTTTGGCTGTGGGAGGAAACTGGAGTACCCAGCGGAAACCCATGCGGTCACAGGGAGATCTTGCAAACTCCACACAGGCAGTACCCAGAACTGAACCTGGGTCACTGGAGCTGTGAGGCTACAGTGCTAACCACTGTGCCGCCTCTGTATGCATAAATGCTGCAATGAAGTGGCTAAAATTAGTCAATATCAAAGCAGCAACAAAACAAGATGAGGCTGTGCAACTATGTATGAAGGCTATAAAATTACAAAACTGGAAAGACATGATTGAGAAATCATCAACAAATGAAATTGCTCACACACTACAAGGTCTTCACAATGCTTCACATGAGCTAACTGTTACAAATACATCTGTATTATGCAACAACGTATTGTCATTCCACATTCATCAAGGGAATTTGTTGTCGATATAGCACTTGAAGGACTCCAAGGAATTGTCAAAATCAAACAACTCCTTAGGGAAAAGGTACGGTTCCCAGGAATTAACCACATGGTAGAGCACAAAATCAATCAGTGTTCGCCATGTCAAGCAACCACAATGTCAAACCTTCATGATCTTCTCAAGATGTCTGAACTACCTCCAGGACCATGGATTGAAGTCAGCGTTGATTTAGCAGATGTGCCCACAGGTGAACACTTACTTGTTGTCCCTGATGATTACAGCAGATTCCCAATTGTGGAATTAGTTAGGTCAACTTCAATGAAAGCAGTCATTCCAAAGCTTGACCAGATCTTTGCTTTGTTTGGAATCCCTCAAATGGTAAGAAGTAACAATGGACCCCCATTCAACAGCGATGAGTTCAGTAAATTCGCAAACTACCTAGGGTTCACTCATTGGAAAATCACACCCCATTGGCCAAAAGCTAATGGCGAAGTCAAGAGATTTATGCAAACTTTGAAAAAAGGTGATACGTACAGCTATAGCTGAGAACAAGTCATAGAAGCAAGAACTATATCACTTTCTTCATAATTACAGAGGGACACCTCATTCCACTACTGGAAAATCTCCAGCTGCACTGACCTTTGCACATTCAACGCACACACATCTACCTGAGCTACCCTGCGGTGCTAATGATCAACACGTATGTGAATGTGATTGAGAACAGAAGGATTGAATGAAAGAAAATGCAGAGTGAAACATGAAATTCAGAGCTACATCACTTAAGCCAGGAGATAAAGTACTGGTTAAACATGATGGTCATACTGGAAAGCAAACAACCCCTTATGACATCCAATCATTTGTTGTGACCAACACAAAAGGATCGATGATCACTGCGAAGCACGGTTCACAAATCTTCACAAGAAGCACTCATTCTTCAAAGCATTGAAAATACCATTTGTCATCGACACCTCAGATGAAGAACATGAGTCAAATGAGACTACATCTGATGTCAGATGAGTTCCTACTCATGAGAGATAACACTTGTGAGAGAAAATGCCCACCATGCTTAGGTGACTATGTTACATAATGAACTATTTGGGGGGAATTTTATACTCTCCTCCACAGTGGGTTTGGAGGCGGAGAGGGCATAAAATCAGGTGGGATGGTGGCGGGGGGGTTTACCGCCACCATCCCGCCTCTGCCAAAATTTAGCCCAGGCCAGGAAGGCCTGTGAACAGCCTTCCCACATACCCCTCCCACACCCCCACCAATTGAGGCCTTTAACTGGGCAATTAACCCCAATTAAGGGCCTCTTTCCACAGCAGCCGCAATTAGGTTGGATAACACGGGATATTGTGAGCCGAGTCAAAAAGAAAAAGGAAGCATTTGTAAGGGCTGGAAGGCTAGGAACAGATGAAACACTTGAGGAATATAAAGACAGTAGGAAGGAACTTAAGCAAGGAGTTAGGAGGGCTAAAAGGGGTCATGAAAAGTCATTGGCAAACAGGATTAAGGAAAATCCCAAGGCTTTTTATACATATATAAAGAGCAAGAGGGTAACCAGGGAAAGGATTGGCACACTCAAGGACAGAGATGGGAATCTATGTGTGGAGCCAGAGGAAATGGGCGAGTTGCTAAATGAGTACTTTGCATCAGTATTCACCAAAGAGAAGGACTTGGTGGATGATGAGCCTAGGGAAGGGAGTGCAGATACTCTCAGTCATCTCATTATCAAAAAGGAGGAGGTGTTGGGTGTCTTGCAAAGCATTAAGGTGGATAAGTCCCCAGGGCCTGATGGGATCTACCCTAGAATACAAGGGAAGAAATTGCTGGGGCCTTGACAGAAATCTTTGCATCCTCATTGGCTACAGGTGAGGTCCCAGAGGACTGGAGAATAGCCAATGTTGTGCCTTTGTTTAAGAAGGGTGGCAAGGATAATCCAGGAAATTATAGGCTGGTGAGCCTTACGTCAGTGATAGGGAAACTATTAGAGAGGATTATTCGGGACAAGATTTACTCCCATTTGGAAACAAACAAACTTATTAGCGAGAGACAGCATGGTTTTGTGAAGGGGAGGTCATGTCTTACTAATTTGATTGAGTTTTTTGAGGAAGTGACGAAGATGATTGATGAAGGAAGGGCAGTGGATGTTATCGAAATGGACTTTAGTAAAGCCTTTGACAAGGTCCCGCATGGTAGACTGGTACAAAAGGTGAAGTCCCACGGGATCAGAGGTGAGCTGGCAAGATGGATACAGAATTGGCTCGGTCATAGAAGATAGAGGGTATCAGTGGATGGGTGTTTTTCTGAATGGAGGAATGTGACTAGTGGTGTTCCGCAGGGATCAGTGCTGGGACCTTTGCTGTTTGTAGTATATATAAATGATTTGGAGGAAAATGTAGCTGGTCTGATTAGTAAGTTTGCGGATGACAAAAAGGTTGGTGGAGTTGCGGATAATGATGAGGATTGTCAGAGGATACAGCAGGATATAGATCGGTTGGAGACTTGGGCGGAGAAATGGCAGATGGAGTTTAATCCAGACAAATGTGAGGTAATGCATTTTGGAAGGTCTAATGCAGGTGGGAGGTACACAGTAAATGGCAGAACCCTTAGGAGTATTGACAGGCAGAGAGATCTGGGCGTACAGGTCGACAGGTCACTGAAAGTGGCAACGCAGGTGGATAAGGTAGTCAAGAAGGCATACGGCATGCTTGCCTTCATCGGTCGGGGCATAGAGTATAAAAATTGGCAAGTCATGTTGCAGTGGTACAGAACCTTAGTTAGGCCACACTTAGAATATTGCGTGCAATTCTGGTCGCCACACTACCAGAAGGACGTGGAGGCTTTGGACAGGGTACAGAGGAGGTTTACCAGGATGTTGCCTGGTCTGGAGGGCATGAGCTATGAGGAGAGGTTGGAAAAACTCGGATTGTTTTCACTGGAACGACGGAGGTGGAGAGGTGACATGATAGAGGTTTACAAAGTTATGAGCGGCATGGACAGAGTGGATAGTCAGAAGCTTTTTCCCAGGGTGGAAGAGTCAGTTACTAGGGGACATAGGTTTAAGGTGCGAGGGGTAAAGTTTAGAGGGGATGTGCGAGGCAAGTATTTTACACAGAGGGTGGTGAGTGCCTGGAACTTGCTGCCAGGGGAGGTGGTGGAAGCAGATACGATAGCGACGTTTAAGAGACATCTTAATACATGAATTGGAAGGGAATAGAGGGATATGGGCACCGGAAGTGCAGAAGGTGTTAGTTTCGGCAGGCATCAAGATCGGCCCAAGCTTGGAGGGCCGAATGGCCTGTTGCTGTGCAGTACTGTTCTTTGTTCTTTGTTTGTTTGTTCTAGGTGAGCGATGGGAGGAAAAACTGTGCTTCCCAGTTCCGGGGGGTGTCCCTTGCTAAAAGGCAGTTAGTGCCTGAACGAGGGACCCATCATCGGGAAGGAGGGAGCTGCTGAAACCCACCCCCTGCCCTTCTTAGCGACCCCAACGCCCCCGCGACCTCCACCATGCAAGACCCCTCCCGCCCTGATCTACCTGTGGCCTGGGTCTAGTGACACTCCTCTGCCTCCCGTGGTGCTCCACCAGCAGCAGCCACTGCCTCCCCAGTGGTGCTGCAGCTGCAGGCCTCTGGAACAGGCCACCACCCAAACCAGTGGCAAGAGGAGGCTACCATCTGAGACAGACTACGGGATCTCCTCCTCATCGAGTCATCGAGTTATACAGCACAGAAATGGCTCATATGATGAGCAAGGGCCGGAATGACGGCAACTGCAAAAGAAACGGCAGAACTCAAAGGAGCTGGAAGATAAAGCCCCTGCAGCTCTGGGGCACTGGAAGTTGTGATGGGCCCAGTGTGTCCCAAACCCAAAGCGCCGAACCTAGCGATATGCCCAGTGTACCTCAGCTCTGGGACACCGAAAGCAAAGAAGCGTCTGGCGCACTCTAGCTTCGGGAAGCCGGGAGCAGTGATATCTTCGAGGAGGAACAAAAAGACACCAACAGCAGAGGACAACCCAAGCCTTGCTACCTACAAGACCCTCCCGAAGTCACCCCAGCGGAACAAACCCCCCATGAGAAACCAGGAGAGGTTTTTGAGCGCAACAAATGTAAAACAGCTTGCGTACACTAGGGTATCCTAGGGCTTGTACGAGCCAGGACAACTGGTGTGGGAAGCAACAATTAACTTAAAAATGGGTATAAAGATTGCTTCGATTAACGTGCATAGCATTAAATTCACTACGCGATGTGTTTCAACCTTGGACTACCTCGACAAGGTCAAAGCTGACCTGCTGTTTCTGCAGGAGTGCGGAATACCACACCTTAACACCTACAAGCAATGGTTACGATGGTGGTCCCTTTCTCCGGCCTGGGTATTCTGCTGCGGGGAGGTAACTTCACCATCTCTGAAGTTAAGGAGGTGGTGGGTGGTCGCCTCCTTGTAGCAGATGTACAACAATGCTCCGCCCCGGTTGATCAACGTGCATGCTCCGGTTCAATGCAGCGAGCGGCTGACCGTCTTCCAGCGGCTCCCACTGCTGCTGGCAATGTCCAGGCCGGTCATTCTAGGCGGTGACTTCAACTGCATCATTGACACAGCTGGACGATCCGGCAGTGACGACAGCAAATTGTACGCTACGTCCAGATTCCTAATGGAAACAGTAAAAGATGCCAAACTGCACAATGTCTTCAGCAAACCTGCAGTTGGAGTGCAGCGCAGATACACATGGTCAAGATCGGACGGGTCTGCCCATTCCAGGATTGACTTCTTGTTTGTGTCCTGTGCTGTCACGGCCAGATCCACCGACGTCAAACTGGTGTTCTTCTCCGACCACTGCCTCTTACTGACCGACTGTCACTTACAGGATGATTAGCGGGTTGGCAGGGGGACATGGAAGCTCAATGCTACAATGCTAACCCCAGAGAATGTTTAGGAACTCAAAAGTATTTACAAATGTTGGAGAACCGTGAAACCATTCTTTCAGTCTCCAGTTCACTGGTGGGAGGTGATTAAGGAGAATATCAAGAGGTTCTTTATCTTCAAAGGTGTTCAGAGGGCGAGAGAGAAACAGTGGGAAATGTCCTGACTCCAGAAAAGTATGCAAAATCTGCTCCGGCTGCAGTCGATGGGGGTCGAGGTCAAGGAGGATCTCCAAGAGGTGAAGAGCCAGCAGGCCTCGCTCTTTGCCACGGAGGCCTCCAAGATCATCTTCCGGTCCAGAGACCGCTCCGTTGAGCAGGGTGAGACGTGCTGGCATTACTTCTTCCAAAAGGTACAGAGAGAGAGCTCTGTTATCAGCAGCCTGAAGGAAGAGGATGGATCGGTGACGTCTTCACAGTCCAACATACTAAGGATCAGCAAATCCTTTTATGCCGGGCTGTACGATGTCAAGCCTACGGACAGCACGGCTTCCCAGTCCTTCCTGTCATCTATCACCCAGGTCTTAGATGACAGCATGAGGGAGATACTGGACAAACCACTAACTCTGGATGAGCTGACAAATACCATCAGATCCTTCAAGACGAGTAAAACTCCCGGAAGCGATGGCTTACCGGTTGAGTTGTATTCAGCCCTGTGGGATTGGATCAGCTCAGACCTGCAGGAAGTATACGAGAGTGTGCTTCTGGCTGGCAGCATGTAGGAATCCATGAGGAAAAGCATCATCACCCTCATCTACAAGCGGAAGGGGGATAGGGCGGAAATCGGAAATTGGCGGCCTATCTCACTGCTTAATGTTGACTACAAGATTCTGTCCAAAGTCATCGCCAGTTGGGTCAAGTCTGCTTTGGAGTTGGTGATTTACCCTGACCAGATCTGCACTGTACCTGGCAGGAAGATCTCTGATAGTCTCGCGCTACTCAGGGATACGATCGCCAATGTACAGGACAGGAGGGTGGACACCTGCCTCATCAGCTTGGACCAGGAGAAGGCTTTTGACAGGATATCGCACACCTACATGATGGACCTGCTCTCCAAAATGGGGTTTGGGGAGGGAATCTGCAATTGGATCAAACTGCTCTACACAAACATTAGTAGCGCAGTCTCAACAAATGGGCGGGAATCAGAAAGTTTCCTGATCCAATCTGGAGTCAAACAGGGCTGTCCTCTCTCCCCTGTTTTGTTTGTTTGCTGTATCGAACCTTTTGCTGAGTCCATTAGGAAGAATGCAGGCATAAGAGGGGTGACAACCCCAGGCAGCGGAGGCACTCAGTTTAAAACCTCCCTGTACATGGATGATGTCGCCGTCTTCTGCTCGGCTCCGTTGTCCGTTCGCAGACTGATGAGCATCTGCGACCAGTTCAAACTGGCCTCGGGAGCCAAAGTCAACCACAGCAAGAGTGAGGCCATGTTCTTTGGGAACTGGGCCGACCAATCCTTTGTCCCCTTCACCGTCAGGTCAGACTACCTGAAGGTGCTGGGGATATGGTTCGGAAGGGCTGGGGCGTGCGCCAAAACCTGGAAGGAGTGAGTAGCCAGGGTACGCCATAAACTGAGCATGTGGGAGCAGCGATCTCTCTACATTATGGGTAAGAACCTGGTCACCAGGTGCGAGGTGCTCACGTTGTTGCTGTACGTGATGCTGGCGCCTACCCAACTCCTGCACCGTGGCAGTCACCCGAACCATTTTCCACTTTATCTGGAGATCCAAAATGGACCAGGTCTGGAGGGACACGATGTTCAAACCTCTGGATAAGGGTGGGACAAAGGTACCCAACCGTCAAAGTCATTTGGCGGAATGCCTCATCACCAGAACTTTCAAACAAGCACCAAGACGTAGCTTGGCTGGTGGTGAGAAGGGCCCTCCCCATCAGATCCTTCATGCACACCCGAAGTCTCGCCCCCTCCGCACAATGCCCCCGTGGTGTCTGTGGTGGGGAAGAGACGGTTGCCCACCTCCTCCTGGAATGTGTCTTCGCAAAGCAGGTGTGGAAAGAGATGCAGTGGTTTTTGTCGAGGTTCATCCCAAGCAGCTCTGTAACACAGGAGTCTGTGCTCTACGGGCTGTTCCCAGGGACGCACACTGAGACAAACATCAACTGCTGCTGAAGGACTATCAATTCGGTGAAAGACGCCCTTTGGCCTGCCCGAAACTTGCTGGTCTTCCAGCGCAAAGAGTTGTCCACCACCGAATGTTGCAGACTGGCACATTCCAAGGTCCAGGACTGCGTGCTGAGGGACGCACTAAAACTTGGGGAAGCTGCTGCAAAGGCTCAATGGGGAAAGACCACCGTGTAAGGTCCTCCCACCAAAGTGAACTGAGGGGCTGGACCCATGAGAAACCTCTCGGGCTGTATACTCCAAATATGGTTTTGCTGTAAAATGTACATGGCAGGTAAAATGGAATGGGAGGGTTGTGAGGCAACTCACTCCTGTATTGAAGAAAACTGATTTCCTGTTCAGTTTTTGGAATGTCAACTTGGTGCTGTTTTGAACTGTTTTGTAATGTACTTTTTAATTTGATTTTTATGAATAAAGTATATTTTGGACAAAATAAGCTGCAGGCCTCTGATTGGCCGGCAGCTTTCCAAGGGCGGGACTTATGGTGACGGGGTCCTTGATCATGTGGAAGGCCTGTTGCTGTCCACTTAAGTGCCTGATTGGCACTATATACAGTGTGCCTTCCGGAAAAGAGGCAACACAGGGATATCAGCGTTGGTTTCTCCGGATACCAAGACCCCCCACTGTCAGGATGAAATTCTCCACCCTGCCCCCACCCCCACTCTGTCTCTCATTTACTAAGAAGGGGAGGGATGTAGTGTTGTAGTGTTTTGAAATTGCAATTGCATTGTACATGGTGTACTCCAAAGGCTGCTGTTGAACCCACATGGTTGCAAAGTTTTTTTTCCAAAGTGAAATTGAAACTAAGACAGGAGAATAAATGCAGAAGCTCTGTGTTCAGTACTATGCTGCAATCTCTGTCTTTGCCTCATACCTTATACTAAATGTGGCTAAACATCACTCAAGTCCCGATGGCATCACATACACTGCAGCAGTGCTATAAATGGAATGGTTTCCTGCCACAATAAGATCGCTTCAATTTCCTTGCCCATGGTTTCTTCATTCACGGATTATCTGGTCAGCCTTGCTGTGGGAGATAATTATCTTGCATGCTTTGCTAGCTATGACTTATCTTCTATTTAATGCTCTTTTGGATTTGGTGGAATTACAAAGGTTTATATTTTCCCCAGTTTATCCTAGGTTATCAAATGGGAGTTGACCTAAAATCTAAAATACATCCAGGAGCTCCTATGGATTGCAATATATTTTGTTCAGGAAATTCCTTACCTAAAAGGTAATCTTTGTTTCTCTCATGTCAGTTGTCGGCACGTGATATACAATACCCTGTGCGAGTTATTCTGATTAGTCCTACCAGATTCTGTCAGATACTGGAGATTCCTCACATGCCAGAGTGGGTGCGTGGAATGCGCTGCCAATGGTGGTAGTAGACATCTGGTATCACTTTTCTCCTTGTCAAGCAAAGATTCAAGAGGACACTTGTAGATTGAATAACAGCTGAGTAAAGCATTTGGCTAATTCTTATTCACTCATTTCATGTATCCCACTTACGTGGGCTGGGAACTGTGAGAATACTTTTCGTGCTTTCACAGTTGCTATCTTAAATGGCTAATGCCTTTACCCAATGGTTTACACTGGCTTGCTTCAGGTTTCCACATACCTCGTATTTTATATAGAACATGAGCTAGTTGATTTTCTTCTAGGGCTGTTGTACCATATGATCTGCCTATGAAATTTTTGAAGTATTATTCCAGGTAAAAGGAATGCAGTGTTGGCCTGTACCATCTAGATTTATCTGGGAAAAGAAACTGTTACAAAAGGCATTTTGAGGAGAGTTCATGTACTCAAAACTCTAAGCAGCAACCTTTCAATCATGATCATACAGGTGTCAGCCATGACTCAGTTTTTACCCCTGAGCCAGAGGATTGTGGGTTCAAGCCCCACTTGAGCAAAAAATCAAGGCTGACACTGCAGTGCAGTATGGAGGAGATCCAGCACTATCAGAGATGCTGTCTTTCAGATGAGTCATTAACCTGAGTTTCCCTCTTCTGTCTCAGGTGGGTGTAAAAGATCCCGTGGCACCATTTTGAATCTTAATCACCCTGTGGTGCCCTGGTCAATATTTATCCCTCAATAGATGGTCTTGTCATTTGTGGTACTTTGCTGCACGCAAATTGAGGTTGTGAAAGGTACTATATAAATTCAAGTTCTCTGTTCGTCTTTCTATGGCTTTCAATCCAGGGAGTGGTCTGATCTGGGAGTGGGGTTGGGGTGGGATCTGATCCTGGGGTGAAGGGTAGGTTGGAGCCTTATGGGGTGGTGGAGGTCGGAGGCCTCAAGGTGTGGAATCGGAGACCATGGTGTGGGGGAGGTCAGAGGCCTTAGGATGAGATCGGAAGTCTGGGGCAGAGGCAGGCTATCGGAGGCCTCGGGGAGGGGTTGGTAGCCAGGGAGAGGGATCCGAGGCCTCGGGGTGGGGAAAGGCAGGGGCATGTCTGACCTCCTGGATCTGACGACAATCCACATCTCCCTGTAGTTAACAGATTTTCCAACCATTTGGAAACTCAGCCATCCAGAGTTAAATTCAAAATGGCGCATAAAAATAAGACCGGTAGCATCATTGTTAAATTGCCAACCCACCTCCTGGGAGCAACTCGGCTGCCGGCCCCCGGTCCTGCTTCTGTTAAAACCAAAAGTGTGCAGGTTGAGGGCAGGATTCAGATTTTTAACACTTTAATCTCCCACCCGACCCTCCCAGTTTTTTGGGGCTAAAATCCACTCAACCCTGGCCATCTGAGAGGCTAAAACTCATAGTCACACAGAGTATTTCTCAAATGGAAAGCTATGAGCTCAGAGACCAGTTAGTCTGGCAGTGATAGAGTGCGGGACCCGAGAGAAGTCCTGTGAAAAGGTGCCCCGAACACCCAAAACATCCACGAACGGCCCCCCCGGCCGCAACTTCAAAGCGCCCGCGGGAGATGGCTCGGAGAGCATCTGCAGCGCACTGTCGGCAATGCTGCATGCCTTTATTTAAACCACTGCAAAAAAAAAAACCCTTAGCAAATGTAATCACCTCTAAGTCTGCCAAATGATGCTTCACCTCCCGAAGGATGTGGATGAGCTTTCCGGACGTCGATGGTGGGCACTGAGGAAATGGCTTATTACCTGCACCAGATTCCACCCCCCCTCCCCCCCACTTTACCCCCCTTCCACCCCCCCCCCACCCCCGTCCCCTTCCCTGCTCCACCCTCTCAGCTCACCCCCTCACAACCCCGTCCCAGCCCGCCCCCCCCTCGCACCATCTTCACCCCGCACCCCCTTCCCCTGCACCCCCCCCCCCACCCCCTCCCTCTACCCCTCCCCCTTGCATCCCCTCCTCGCACCGGCACCATCCTACACCTGTGTAGGGGCCCCAACAACCCCACTGCCTTGTGGGCGTCTCGGGAGAGACCAAGGCTAAGGGAGTAAACCCTAACAGAAAATCCGGAGCGGAACCCCGTAGGCGGTCATGTGTCACCTTTGGCATGTTTCCGGCAGTTCCTGCAGCCATACTGGTGCCAAACGTCGTGTCCTGCACTCCTTTGGACCCCACCAGAAAGGCCGAGAGGGGGGTTTTGACGACTGGGCAACTCTCAACCTCCATAAATTTGCCCAGGCATGCGCCATGGAGAGGTCACTCCATAGTTGCCTCACAGCGACTGAAACAACACGGAAGGCAGCAGTTACGGGTTATAAGTCCAGATAAATTGGCGTAGAAACTGGGCGCCACGGGTTGCCTTTGTCGGTGGGAGAGGTCATTGCACCTCACTGGACAGCTACCGCCCGCCTCAAATCGGGCAGCCCCCGGTGAGCAGTCGGATGGACAGTATGCGTTCCGAGCCATTTGAGGGAGGCTCTATCATGCTGAGCAAGGAGTTTCTGATGGCGAAGCCCACTCCATGCTGTCTTGGTTCTTCAGGATCCCTGCCCTGAAGAACCAAGACAGCATGGAGTGGGCTTCGCCATCAGAAACTCCTTGCTCAGCATGATAGAGCCTCCCTCAAATGGCTCGGAACGCATACTGTCCATCCGACAGCTCACCACCTCTGGTCCAGTACACCTACTCAGCATCTATGCTCCAACACTCTGTTCCGCACCTGAAGCTAAAGACCAGTTCTATGAACAACTCCATAACATCATTAGCAGCATCCCCAACACCGAACACCTATTCCTGCTGGGGGACTTTAATGCCAGGGTTGGGGCCGACCATGACTCATGGCCCTCCTGCCTTGGGCGCTATGGCGTTGGAAGGATGAATGAGAACGGGCAGAGACTGCTTGAGTTGTGTACCTTTCATAACCTCTGCATCACCAACTCGTTCTTTCACACTAAACCCTGTCACCAGGTTTCATGGAGGCACCCAAGATCACGTCGTTGGCACCAGCTAGACCTCATTGTCACAAGGCGAGCCGCCTTAAACAGTGTTCAAATCACACGCAGCTTCCACAGTGCGGACTGCGACACCGACCACTCCCTGGTGTGCAGCAAGGTTAGACTCAGACCAAAGAAGTTGCATCATTCCAAGCAGAAGGGCCACCCGCGCATCAACACGAGCAGAATTTCTCACCCACAGCTGTTACAAAAATTTCTAAATTCACTTGTAACAGCCCTTCAAAACACTCCCACAGGGGATGCTGAGACCAAGTGGGCCCACATCAGAGACGCCATCTATGAGTCAGCTTTGACCACCTACGGCAAAAGTGCGAAGAGAAATGCAGACTGGTTTCAATCTCATAATGAAGAGCTGGAACCTGTCATAGCCGCTAAGCGCATTGCACTTTTGAACTACAAGAAAGCCCCCAGCGATTTAACATCCGCAGCACTTAAAGCAGCCAGAAGTACTGCACAAAGAACAGCTAGGCGTTGCGCAAACGACTACTGGCAACACCTATGCAGTCATATTCAGCTGGCCTCAGACACCGGAAACATCAGAGGAATGTATGATGGCATGAAGAGAGCTCTTGGGCCAACCATCAAGAAGATCACCCCCCTCAAATCTAAATCGGGGGACATAATCACTGACCAACGCAAACAGATGGACCGCTGGGTTGAGCACTACCTAGAACTGTACTCCAGGGAGAATGCTGTCACTGAGACTGCCCTCAATGCAGCCCAGCCTCTACCAGTCATGGATGAGCTGGACATACAGCCAACCAAATCGGAACTCAGTGATGCCATTGATTCCCTAGCCAGCGGAAAAGCCCCTGGGAAGGACAGCATTACCCCTGAAATAATCAAGAGTGCCAAGCCTGCTATACTCTCAGCATTACATGAACTGCTATGCCTGTGCTGGGACGAGGGAGCAGTACCCCAGGACATGCGCGATGCCAACATCATCACCCTCTATAAAAACAAAGGTGACCGCGGTGACTGCAACAACTACAGTGGAATCTCCCTGCTCAGCATAGTGGGGAAAGTCTTTGCTCGAGTCGCTCTGAACAGGCTCCAGAAGCTGGCCGAGCGCGTCTACCCTGAGGCACAGTGTGGCTTTCGTGCAGAGAGATCGACTATTGACATGCTGTTCTCCCTTCGTCAGATACAGGAGAAATGCCGTGAACAACAGATGCCCCTCTACATTGCTTTCATTGATCTCACCAAAGCCTTTGACCTCGTCAGCAGACGTGGTCTCTTCAGACTACTAGAAAAGATCGGATGTCCACCAAAGCTACTAAGTATCATCACCTCATTCCATGACAATATGAAAGGCACAATTCAACATGGTGGCTCCTCATCAGAGCCCTTTCCTATCCTGAGTGGTGTGAAACAGGGCTGTGTTCTCGCACCCACACTTTTTGGGATTTTCTTCTCCCTGCTGCTTTCACATGCGTTCAAATCCTCTGAAGAAGGAATTTTCCTCCACACAAGATCAGGGGGCAGGTTGTTCAACCTTGCCCGTCTAAGAGCGAAGTCCAAAGTACGGAAAGTCCTCATCAGAGAACTCCTCTTTGCTGACGATGCTGCTTTAACATCTCACACTGAAGAATGCCTGCAGAGTCTCATCGACAGGTTTGCGTCTGCCTGCAATGAATTTGGCCTAACCATCAGCCTCAAGAAAACGAACATCATGGGGCAGGATGTCAGAAATGCTCCATCCATCAATATTGGCGACCACGCTCTGGAAGTGGTTCAAGAGTTCACCTACCTAGGCTCAACTATCACCAGTAACCTGTCTCTAGATGCAGAAATCAACAAGCGCATGGGTAAGGCTTCCACTGCTATGTTCAGACTGGCCAAGAGAGTGTGGGAAAATGGCGCACTGACACGGAACACAAAAGTCCGAGTGTATCAGGCCTGTGTCCTCAGTACCTTGCTCTACGGCAGCGAGGCCTGGACAACGTATGCCAGCCAAGAGCGACGTCTCAATTCATTCCATCTTCGCTGCCTTCGGAGAATACTTGGCATCAGGTGGCAGGACTATATCTCCAACACAGAAGTCCTTGAAGCGGCCAACATCCCCAGCTTATACACACTACTGAGTCAGCGGCGCTTGAGATGGCTTGGCCATGTGAGCCGCATGGAAGATGGCAGGATCCCCAAAGACACATTGTACAGTGAGCTCGCCACTGGTATCAGACCCACCGGCCGTCCATGTCTCCGTTATAAAGACGTCTGCAAACGCGACATGAAATCATGTGACATTGATCACAAGTCGTGGGAGTCAGTTGCCAGCATTCGCCAGAGCTGGCGGGCAGCCATAAAGACAGGGCTAAATTGTGGCGAGTCGAAGAGACTTAGTAGTTGGCAGGAAAAAAGACAGAGGCGCAAGGGGAGAGCCAACTGTGCAACAGCCCCAACAAACAAATTTCTCTGCAGCACCTGTGGAAGAGCCTGTCACTCCAGAATTGGCCTTTATAGCCACTCCAGGCGCTGCTTCACAAACCACTGACCACCTCCAGGCGCGTATCCATTGTCTCTCGAGATAAGGAGGCCCAAAAGGATAGAGTAAATTATTAGGCAAACACAATAGGGATTCTAGGGTGCTAACTGAGTTAAATAACTCCAAATTCTACATTATATTGCAACACCATATGACACTGTCAAAGATTGGGTAAGGATATAATATTGGTAAGGGAGGTACAGTCTTTTGTTTCATGATAACTTCAAAGGGGTTTGAATTGTATTTCTGTGGGACGTCTGTATACCTGCGGGATTCTCTGAGGTACAGGGGTTTGCTCTGGATAGCTGACAAGTGACCGATGCTGGAAAATACGTGAGTCTGAATATTATGATGAGGACAGAATTTGGATGAACTACAATGCCCCAAATGGCAGGATAGCCTTCTGACCCACCTTCACCTAGGCTCCCAGATGTGGCACAAGCAGTTGATGAAGTATCAGAAGGCTGCTGAAGCTATACCCATAGGATGAGTTACTGCTTTCAGGTGAGATGGGCAGACAAGTCAAAAAAAAGTATAATGTTTACAGCACAGAAAGAGGCCTATCAGCCCACCTGGGCCACATTGATAATTATGCTTCTGATGAGCCTCCTCCCATCCCTCTTCATCTAGCCCGATCAAAATAATCTTCTATTCCTTTCTCCCTTCTATGTTTATCTATCTTCCCCTTAAATGCATTTATGTCAGTTGCCTCAACCACTCCTTGTTGTAGTGAGTTCCACTCTCCGGGTAAAGAAATTTCTCCTGAAGTTCCTATTCGATTTATTGGTGACTACCATATACTTATGGCCCTTAGTTTTGGTCTCCCTGACAAGTGCAAACATTTTTTCTACATCTACTCTATCAAACCTTTTCATACCCTTAAATAGCTCTGTCAGGTCACCCCTCAGCCTTTTCCTTTCTAAAGAAAAGAGCTCCAGCCTGTTCAATCTTTCAATTATAATGTTATTTTTATTGGCAGCATATGGCCGTGTCCGTGCAAAATCTTGAATTGTAGTCTTTATTTCTTTTTTTAACTTTGTATCCATGTAGTATGACCTCCATTCAATTTTGGAATGTAGATATTGCAGGCAAATCTGATCTTTCAAACTAATTTATTCAACCAGGTTTCAGCTGAGAATCAAATAATATAAAAGAGACTGAAATGTTTTAAGATGTAAGAACCATTATTATTTTACATAGAATCACCCAACTTTGAACAATTATATTGTGCGATTGATGGAGAATAGATTCTTCAATAACAAATGTGAATTTCAATGTTGCTTGGAATCTGCATAAAAGCCTGTTATACATTCTATCTGTCTCTGCTAAGTCCTTCAGAAATTATATGATAATTTTGGTCAGCTGCCTTGTTCATTCTATACCTCTCACAATGGTTCCTCTCCCTGCGCAAAAACAATTCCAACCAGAAAATCTAACTGTCAGAAACTGAAAAGTTGATTGCTATTCGGTCTATGTTTGGCTAACACAAGGATCTATTAAAAGGAACGTGCTGACATGAGCAGGAATAATGAGACGGGAATGGGTCAGGTACTTCGGGTCTCCTAGTGCAAACCCTGAACAAGTCTGAGGAATTGGTGTTATGTTATGCTGTGCAATAACTTCATGCTTCAGCTACAAAGCCCTGGTTAGCCCACACCTGGAGTACTGTGAGCAGTTCTGGGCACCACACCTTAGGGAGGATATATTGATCTTGGAGGGACTCCCAAGTGCTCAGCTACGAGAGGGAAGATTAAACAAATTAGGGTTGTATCCCTTAGAATTTAGAAAGTTAAGGGGTGATTTGATCGAAGTTTTCAAGATTTAAGGAAACAGATAGGGTAGATAGAAACTATTTCCATTGGTTGGGGATTATAGGCCCAGGGGAGTATAGTCAAAACTTAGAACCAGACCTTTCAGAAGTGAAATTAGGAAACACTTCTTCATGCAAATGGTGGTAGAAGATTGGAACTGTCTTCCACAAATGACAACTGATGCATGATCAATTGTTAATTTTCAAACTGAGATTGATAGATTTTGATAACCAAAGTATTAAGGGATTCTGGAGCAAAGGCTGTATATGGTTGTAGATCAGCCATGATCTCATTGAATAGTGGAACAGGCTGAAAGGGTTAATTGACCTTCCCTTGTTCCAATGTTCCTAGCTGTAAAACAGCAGCAAGTTATATGTATATAGCGTCTTTACTGTAGTAAAATGTACCAAGGTGTTGCACAGAAGCGATAATCAAGCAAAATTTGACACTGAGACAAATAAGGATATATTTGGACAGATAACCAAAGGCTTGCTCAAAGAAGTGGGCTTTTAGGTGCGTCTTAAAGGATGAGAGAGAAATAGAGAGGCAGAGAAGTTTAGGGAGGGAATTCCAGGGCTTAGAGCCTATCCAGCTGTAGGCATAGCCGCCAAAGCTGGAATAATTAAAATCAGGGATGTTCATGAGTCCAGAATTGCAGGGGTGCAGAGGAGGGTTGTGAGGCTGGAGGAGTTTACAGAGAAAGGGAGGGGAGAGGCCATGGAGGGATTTGAAAACAAGGATGAAATCTTTAAAATTGAGGCGTTGTTGGACCAGGAGCTAATATAAGTCAGCAAGCACAGGGGTGATGGGTAAAAACAGGATTTGATGAGAGTTACGATATACACAATAGAATAGACAAGCTCAAGTTTATGTAGAGTGGAAGATGGGAGGCCAGCCAAGAAAGCATTGCAAAAGACAAGTCTAGAGGTAGCAAAGGCATGGATGAGGATTTCAGCAGCAGATGAACTGAGGCGGGGGTAAAATTTGGAAAGTGGAAGAAGGCGGTCTTGGTGATGGGGTGGATATACAGTAGAAAGCTCATCTCAGGGTCAAATATGACACCAAGGTTGTGAACAGTCTGGTTCAGCCTCCGAGGTTGTCTGGGAGAGAAATAGAAATAGTGGCCAGGGAATGAAGTTTGTAGCAGAAACAGAAGAAAATGGCTTTGGTCTTCCCAAGATTTAGTTGGAGGCAATGTTCCCTCGAATTTCATTTGGAGTGTGCGTGCAATTTGTTTACATGCACGGCCCCTTTAAATTTTTTGAGTGGCTGTGCTGGTGTGGTAACTTAAAGGGGTTGACTTGTGCACAGCCTGCGCAGAGACTTTCAGTTTGGTGGCCGCGCAGCTTAGAAGCAACATTGGTTGGATGATGTCTGGATGCTGCACAAGCAATGGAAGAGACACTGGATGTGTCAAGAGAGCTTATGGTGAGATAGAGTTGGGTGACCTGTTGAACTTGATGTTTTTTCAGATAACGTTGCTGAGGGGCAGCAGGTAGTTGAGCAATAGGAGGGGGTCAAGGATATGAGGGGCCCGAGAGGTAATGGTACAGAAGTGAGAAGCAAAGTGATTGCAGGTGATCCTTTTGCTCGACTGGATAGGTAATATTGGAACCAGGTGAGTGCTGGCCCACCCAGCTGGATGATCAAGGAGAGGTGGTGAAGGGGAATGGTGTGGTCAACTCTGTCAAAGACTGCAGACAGGTCAAGAAGGATGAGGAGGGATTGTTTACCTTTGCCACAGTCACATAAGATGTCACTTGTGACTTTGGTAAGAGTTATTTCGATACTGTGGCAATAGTGGACACTTGTTTGGAGGGATTCAAACATGGAATTGTGGGAAAGACTGGCATAGATTTGAGAGGTGACAACATATTCAGGGACTTTGGCGAGGAAGGGGAGGTTAGAGATGGGGTGGTAGTTTACAAGGATGAAGGGTCAAGGGTGGGTTTTTTTGAGGAAAGGTGTGTTGCTGGCAGATTAAACAGAGAGGGGCAACACCTGAAGAGAGAGAACCATTAACATTATCGGTAACATGGGGATGTCACGGGGTGAACAGCAGTTTAGTGGGAATAGGATTGCGAGAGCAGGAGGTGGGTCTTATGGACAAGTTGAGCTTGGAGAGAGCATGAGGGGAGACAGGTGAGAAACTAAAGAAAGATGAACCTTTGAGGAAGTTTGGGCTGGGGTGGGAGGGAAATAGCAGAAGCAGCTGATTGGATGGTTTCAAGCTTAATGACAAAGAAGTCCATGAGTTTCTCATACTTGTTGATGGAGGTGAAGATGGAAGAAGCAAGGAAGAGGGGTTTAAGACAGCAGTATTGAAAAGAATCCTGGGATTATCTTTGCATTTGAGGATTATCCTGGAATAGTGAGCAGTTTTGGTAGTAGAGAGCAGGACGCAATGGTACTTTATGCAGATGCAGTCCAGTCAGATCTGGATCAGTTGCTCACGGTAAATGTTCAAGCTGCATGCATTGGACTTAAGGGAGTGGAGATGAGGGCTGTACAAGTGGGTATGGCCAGGGTGAGAAAGAATAATGGCTTTAATGAGGACAAGGGCATCAAGGGTGGAAGTGAAGGTATGATTGAGCAGATCAGTAGCTGCAGAAATGTCATGGTGAATGGAGGGCCAAAGGCTAGAAAATTGAGAATTTGAAAGTGCAGTTTTAAGTGACTCAGAACAGTTTTTTCCAAGGGTCGATACAGAAGTGGGGTTGGGAGATGGAAGGGGATGTGGGTGGAAAACAATACAAGGAAGCGATCAGTGATGGCCTTATCTGTGGTTGATGCAATGGGAGTAGAGAAGCTATCAGAGATGTCAAGTTCCAGGGGGTAGCTGAGAATATAGGTTGGGGAGTTGAAAATGGAGGGGGATAAAGGGAAGATAGGAGGGCAGTGAACTCAGAGGAGAGACAGCATGATGAGGTGAGATTGAGATTAGCCACCAGTAAGCATGCTGGGCAGGAAGGCTGACAAAAGAGTAGGATGGAGCAGTTGTAGTTGTTGCTTGTAAGGAGGCAGCAATGAATCCCTTGATGGAGCCTTCAGAGGTTACCAAGTGAGGCACTGAGGGAAGCTGTCGTTTAATCTAAGAGGGAAGCAAGCCTAGGACAACAGCAGGCATATAGGAAGGTCAAGGAGTGCTGAAAGGCAGCAATACTCAGCAATGGATGTCAGGAACATTGCTGTCATCATCTAGTTTTGGAATAGATTAACAACATTCCTTCAGTCCATCACTGAAGGAAATGAAAATGCTGGCAGCCAGAAAGGAATGGGGGCAGATGTTTAGTAGCATCACTGGCTGATCTGATCAAAACAATCAATTAACAGTGGGAGAAAAAAATGTGTATGATCTAAGTGGCTGTTGGCAGTCATTATTAACTTAGTGAAAATTTTGGGGCTGGAGTTTCATTATGGAAGGGGGAAATAGGAACCAGTCTGCAGGTCATGTTTTGGGTCAGAAACCCGCCTCCTGTGGGAAACTGATACAGATTGCAATTTTCAAATGGGTAAGCCCTTAATTGCTATGGACACGGGTTTGCTGTCCTCTGCATTCCACAGGATCAGAGGGCAGCGAGATGTCATAAGAGAGCTGGAGACCTGGCACTAGTTGCAGAGCAGACCCTCACTTCATCAATGCCTACCTTGTATCTAATGCTGGAGGCTGTGAGGGAAAGAAAGGAGGGCCTCTTCTCTGCGAGTGGCAGGAGGAGGCTACCTTGCGTGCAGCAGGGACACCTCACTATTCAGTGTTATCCCCCTCCATCCCACTGCCTCTTCCTCCTCTCTTACCTCTTGCTCCTCCCCCGATGAGCTGTCTCCTTCCAGGGCCTCACTGTCCTCAAGTTCCACACCTCTCTGGAGGGCCATGCTTTGGGGAGTACAGCAGACTACCACAATGACCAAGACCCTTGAAGGTAGGTATAGGAGGGTGCCATCTGACCAATCCAGGCATCAGAATCGCATCTTCAGAAGTCTGATAGCTTGATCAATGGTTGGCCTGCTGAGCAAGTGGCATTGTTTGTATCAGCTCTGTGCCTCTGTGTGGGGCTCCCTTAGAGAGGTCAGTAGTCATCTCTTCACTGGATTTCCCTTGTCCCCTTGGAGCCAACCATGCACTTTGGGGGATGGAGTGAAGAACCGAGGCAGCCTGGACAGGAGGCGGATGAAGGAGTCTTGGCAGCTCCAGGAAAGTGAACGCATACGTGGAGGAAGCTCTTGTTGTGATTTCAGACAAGTTGGACTTTAAGGGAGTGGAAGGCCTTCCTGTTAATGGATTTCGCGGGCCGGTCGCTGGGTGCCTTGATGGTACAAGCGATGATGCCCTGCATCTGGGGGAATCCAGTGATGGAGGTGAAACCCAATGCCCTCTGTGCCTGCGCAGGCCCATCTGTGTGCAGTCCCCCTGCCCTCCTGAAAATGGCATCCGTGACCTGCCTGATGGCGCGATGAGCTGCCGACTGCAAGATGCCATCTAGGTTCACAGCTGATGCCTGGAACAACCCGATTGCATAGAAGTTTAGGGCAATGGAGACTGACGGCCGCAGGAAAGGAACTGCTGTGGGGGCCATGAGGCCTCAGGTCATTGTGGATCAGAGCACACAGGACCGAGACCATCTTCCTGGATAGACACTCCTACAGCACTGGCACTCTGTCATTTGCAAGTAGCTGACTCTAGGGCTCTGCACCTAATGTCTTGGGTAGCACCTTCCTCCCTAGCACCCCACACACCCCCCATCCAGGAGGTTGCATATGCCGCAGCTCATCCTGGCTGCTCTGTCCAGTGTCAGCCTATTCCAATCTGAACTCCCTCAACTGGGCTTTGTGCATTCACCAGGCCTTTCCCTGCCAACCCCAGCTGCCCAAGTGATGCCAGCAACTTCACGTCCCCCTCCGGTTTCCTGCCACTCACCACTGATAAAAGTAAGTCTTACCGTTGCAGCAATGGCCACTCTGACACTTTTGAAGCAGCTGAGCTTTAATGGGGGGCTTCTGCAGTCTTTTAATCAGCCCTTCCCATAGCCCTCATGGCCACTCCACAGTGTTCACATCTTGAACACTCTGTCGTGTTGCCCCCATAGCATCCTCCACATTCCCAGCCCTTCAAAATTAAAACCTGCTGCTGACCAGCCTGTTAATGAGCTCTTCAATGAGCTCAACAGGCAATTAATTGAAGTCCGGCACCCAACCCATTCCTTCGCTGCCAGCGTCCCTTGAAAAATGGGGTTGCATTTCGGAGGTGGCGGGTCCCAGTGCCAACCTTTGTGAATGCGATCTTCAAATCGTGCTCGCCTCCGCGCACACAATCAACAGGCTTTAAAAATCCGGGCCCTGGTATTTTGGCCGGACTTTTCCCAGCTTTCGGGAGGCAGGAATTTCAAAACTGATAGTGGGTGAATCTTAAAGGAGCTGCCTATCCAAAAAAGGAATTTAAAATCATCATTCTATTAATGGCTATAAGTCCACTATTAAACTGTTATTGGAGTAGTAGCTGTCAAAGTAACTAATGTTCTCTCTCCAGCACTGTACCCACTCAATCATGCAATATAACATACTGACGCACAGCATGCTTCATGCACCAGAGTGATGAAGAAAATGTATGATTATATCACAGAACTTGTGCCAGCCCAGACATGTAGAAGTGTTTTTAATGAAGGCCATCCACACAGTGCTGCTTTCCCTTCCATTTTGGAGGTATGTTTCGTTCGTCTTTACTTACTAATATCTTTTTTATTGCGTGAATGCGATGGCCTGCATAGCACATTCTCCGTCAAGCATTTTAAAATCTGCTTACAGTCTATTAAACTCATGAGTTGCCTTTTTTGTGAAAATAGTTGGCATACTTGAAGCATTAACATCCACTTCTTGTTTTCCCCATTCTTTCACTGGGGTCAGACCTGTTAAATAGCTTCTCCAACCTGACTGTTCCAGTTCAGATGAAGGATCAGACTTGAAATTTAGCCTACCTCTACCCCAGATGCTGACTGACCTGCTGTCCTTCTCAAACATTTTCTGTTTTTATTTCATATCACCCTTAGAAGATTCCAAGGAGATTTACCAGATTGGTACCAGGGATGAGGGAATTCAGTTATTTAGAAGGACTAGAGAAGCTGGGATTGTTCTCTGTAGAGCAGAAAAGACTAATGAGAGATTTAATAGAGGCGCTCAGAATTATAAGGGTTTTGATAGAGTATATGGGCAGAAACTGTTTCCACCGGCAATAGGCTCAGTATCCAAAAGACACAGATTTAAGATAATTGGCAAAAGAGCCAGGGGGAAGATGAGGAGACATGTTTTTACTTAGCGAGCTGTTATGATCTGTACTGCCTGAAAGGGTAATGGAAACAGATTCAATCATAACTTACAAAAGAGAATTGAATACATACTTGAAAAAGGAAAAAACTGCAGGGCTATGAGGAAAGAGAAGGGCAGTGAGAATGGTTTGTAGCTCTTTCAGAGAACAATGGGGAAAATGGCCTTCTTTTGTGTTGCATGATTTATGTAACTGCCAAAATTAACCGTACTTTTAAAAAGTAACAGAAATGCTGTTCAAAGCTAAAAATGCCTCAATGGCCCTGAAAGTGGAGTTTTTCCCCTTTTTATCTCTGCCAATTTCCTCCACTCTCCTGCTCTCGAGGAGACGCTGGCTCTTTCACTTGGATTCAGCTTGTGAAACATCAATATCTCTCACAAATGGCCATTATTCATGTGCGAGCCCAGTCAGTGAATGCTGGCAGGCTGTTCCTCCACAGGAACATTGTAGCTGAGCACAACTGTCTGCACTTGACATCTATACAAGCGCACTTTCAGCAGGGGTTATTGGATAGTAATCAGAACCTGTAATCCTGGCCAATACTCCATCTCCCTAGCGCAGAGGTGCTTAGACCAATCATAGCTCCTGCATCATCATACTGGATTACATCAGCTAACTGAACTACATGAGGATCAAACCTAGCACCTTGGTGTATGTTTCAGCGACTTACTGAATATAACTGTGATAGAAGAAAGACTTAGGTTAGAAATGTGTGATTGTCACAGAATGGAAAATCTTTTTTAGGCTGTTAGGAGATGAAGACTACATCATCAGATTCTGATCAGTCAATTCTATCACATTATTATGTTCTGTATAAAATATTAACTACATGTAAAGTTGACTAATATGATAAGGACGTCAGCATTACTTTACACAACATTTTTCAACAGAAAGAATATTCATTGTTGACTTGTTCTAGAAAACTTCAAAAGAAAGATATAGTTCAATACACGATTCTTTAAGATCTTCCTCAGTGATTACAATTTGAAATCATATATTCATAAAATCTTTCATTCAGTCTTATAAAGCTGACTTGGGTAAATCCTAAATTACAGCAGAGTCTTCTTAAGATTCAATATTGTGTATGAAAAGGAAGAAAGTGACTCAGAAGACACATGAGAATAGGAGGGCTGGACTGTTTTGGGGATCAAACATGCCACAAAGTCAGGTTAAGGACATCCAAAGAAGCATTTCCAAAGCATGCAAAGAACACATCAGCTACAGGTGTAAAGGAACATTTCCTCAGCCTTCAAACTCTGGCTCCATAGCACCGCTGGAGGTGGTGCTATGGGAATGAATTTCTCACCCTTGATCAGGTATTTAAGGGATATTACTGGTATAAATAACATGACAGATCTAGAAATAGCCATTGTGCTAAATTAGTTATATTCATCCTGACAAATGAAAACTGCATACAAATTCCAGAATGAAAGAACTTTTGCACACGTTAGATTATACTGCTGAAGCACTGATTGAATATGTGATGCCACTTGTATATTTCCATGTCAAGGACGACAGCAAAGGGACTACACTGACAACCTGAGGGAATGCGCATGTGCACAAACACTAACATTTTTTGAAACTGCTCACATTTTATTTCTGTTTATTCTTTCCTTCTCCAGTCCCAACTGTGCCTTTACCGGTTACATGCTGTGTCTCAACTGGTTATAATCTGAAGCAAAATGTTACCTCCAGGCAGTAACATGGTGCTGGAAGAAGGGGGAAGATTTACATGACAAATACAAAGTGAACCCATCCTGGAGAGGCATCCAGGATAGTCATCCTCTTTTAATATGCTGATAGGTCTGGTTGCTTACATTTATTTGCTAAAACCTGCCACTGGAACAAAAGCAGTGAAATTGTTTTTTGATGGGATCGCAAAACGGGCAAGAGCGAATTGGTAGCCCACTTAGCACCCTGCTCAATTTTATTTCGCCTCAAATCCCTTAGCAATATAGTGGGCTTTCAAAAATATATTTATCCTACTTATTTAAAGTTATGCAACATAAAATACAGAAATCTCTTTAATTTGCTGCAAAATAAAATAAACAGGACCATTAAGTTTCTCATCCAGTTTTGAAATGCTGTTTTAAATATACGGGAATTCAACATGCATAGTTCATTATTACTTTCATTGCTACAAAATGTCTAATGCAATTATAATTCATGGTGAATTTATATCGAGGCAGGTCATGTGTGTTAACTCTAATCCTTTCATTAAAAAAATGATTTGCATACCAACAGAGGAACCTCAGTGCAGATAAATTATTCTGTAGTGAGGAAGTTCTTATCCGTGCACCTTTCAAACTCCATTTCCATTAGTGAATGCAGTTTGAAGTTCTCAGAAGATGTCCAGCTCAATTTGTTTTCAATGTTCTGGGTTCAAATGACTGATTCACAATAAAAGACTCCACAGTAGAAGATAATACAAAGAAACTTGAACCATTACCACTTTTAACTAAAGTTATTGGCCATAACATGGAGGAAATATATTCATTGCACATTTTTTAGTCTTGAAAAAACAGGTAAAGAGAAAGGTCAAAATGAGTCTCTATTTCTTAGCAATTAAAATCTCCCCTGGCGCATGTATTGACGCAAGATTACATTATATATGTCTTCTCTCAGAAATGTCACAGGAATTGCTTTGAATAAAATAATCGTTAAAAAATTAGAAAAGGTAACTTTGTTAGTTGGGCAATAAAAGAATAAAATTACTAATGTGATAATTCTGCAGCTTGAAATATATTCAATAGATAAATAAGCAGTGAAATTCAATGACTGTCCCGCCACAAGTGCAAAGTTGCAGAACTTCCACTTGCAGTCTGCCTCCACCATGCCAGAAACCTGCGATGGGGTCCTTTACATATTAGGGGCGTGTGTCCAGTCAGTACTAGCACTACTGGGTGCCCATCCCAGGGAACTGATATGATAGCAGTGCGGCTGCTCGATGTTCAATCAGGGACGTGTCCAGAGGCCAGTCAGGGTCAAGATCTTGAGGCCTTACAATCTTCATTGCTGCCGTTTACTCACAGGGAGATCCCCAGGTTCAAATGCCAGTTGATCTATCTTGTTTGAATATGGCATAGTGTGGCCTGCATATGGTTCAGTGTGGCAACGCACACCCACTTTCAGCAGGCGTATGTGCTGTTGGCCATTGTTGATTGTTGTAAAAACCCATCTGGTTCACTAATGTCCTTTAGGGAAGGAAATCTGCTGTCCTTACCTGGTCTGGCCTACATGTGACTCCAGATCCACAGCAATGTGGGTGACTCTGAAAATGCCCTCTGAAATTGCCGAGCAAGCCACTCAGTTCAAGGGCAATTAGGGATGAGCAATAAATGCTGGCCTAGCCTTCAATCATAAGGGGGGATGTTCGCAGATGATTGCACAATGTTCAGCACCATTTGTGACTCCTCAGATACTGAAGCAGTCCATGCAGAAATGCAGCAAGACCCGGACAATATCCAGGCTTGGGCTGATTAGTGGCAAGTAACATTCACGCCACACAAGTGCCAGGCAATGACCATCTCCAACAAGAGAGAATCTAACCATCCCCCCTTGACATTCAACAGCATTACCATCACTGAATCCCCCACTATCAACATCCTAGGGGCTACCATTGACCAGAAACTGAACTGGAGTAGCCATATAAATATCGTGGCTACAAGAGCAGGTCAGAGGCTAGGAATCCTGAGGCAAGTACCTCACCTCCTGACTCCCCAAAGCCTGTCCACCATCTACAAGGCACAAGTCAGGAATGTATGTCAGAAATATGAGGATGACTAGGGGGACCGTAGGTCCGGTCAAGGACAATAGCGGGAGACTGTGTGTTGAGCCGGAAGAGATAAGTGAGGTTTTGAATGAGTACTTCTCTTCGGTATTTACGAATGAGAAGGGGTGTATTACTGAAGAGGACGGTGGGAAGCAGACTGGTAAGCTCGAGGAAGTGCTCGTTAGGAGGGAAGATGTGTTGGGGTTTTTGAATAACTTGAAGATAGACAAGTCTCCCGGGCCTGACGGGGTATATCCAAGGATGTTATGGGAAGCAAGGGATGAAATTGCAGAGCCGCTGGCAATGATCTTTTCATCTTCTCTGCTGACGGGGGTGGTACCAGGTGATTGGAGGGTGGCAAATGTTGTGCCCCTGTTCAAGAAAGGGAATAGGAACAACCCTGGGAATTACAGGCCAGTTAGTCTTACTTCAGTGGTAGGCAAGTTGATGGAAAAGGTGCTGAGGGATAGGATTTCTGAGCATCTGGAAAGACACTGCTTGATTCGGGACAGTCAGCACGGTTTTGTGAGGGGTAGGTCTTGCCTCACAAGCCTGATTGAATTCTTTGAGCAGGTGACCAAGCAAGTGGATGAGGGTAAACCAGTGGATGTGGTGTACATGGATTTTAGTAAGGCATTTGATAAGGTCCCCCATGGTAGACTTATGGAGAAAGTCAGGAGGCATGGGATAGTGGGGAATGTGGCCAGTTGGATTAAGAATTGGCTAACTGATAGAAGGCAGAGAGTGGTCTTAGATGGTAAATACTCAGCCTGGAGCCCAGTTACCAGTGGCGTGCCGCAGGGATCAGTTCTGGGTCCTCTCCTGTTTGTGATTTTTATTAACGACTTGGATGAGGAAGTCGAAGGGTGGGTCAGTAAATTTGCAGATGATACAAAGGTTGGTGGAGTTGTGGATACCGAGGAGGGCTATTGTCGTCTGCAAAGGGACTTGGATAGGTTGCAGTGCTGGGCTGAAAAGTGGCAGATGGAGTTTAACCCTGAAAAGTGTGAGGTCGTCCATTTTGGAAGGACAAACATGAATGCAAAATACTGGGTTAACGGTAGGGTTCTTGGGCATGTGGAGGAGCAGAGAGACCTTGGGGTCTATGTGCATAGATCATTGAAAGTTGCAACTCAAGTGGATAGGGCTGTGAAGAAGGCATATGGGGTGTTAGCGTTCATTAGCAGAGGGATTGAATTTAAGAGCCGTGAGGTGATGATGCAGCTGTACAGGACCTTGGTAAGGCCTCATTTGGAGTACTGTGTGCAGTTCTGGTCGCCTCATTTTAGGAAGGATGTGGAAGCCTTGGAGAGGGTGCAGAGGAGATTTACCAGGATGTTGCCTGGAATGGAGAATAAGTCTTACGAGGAAAGGCTGAACATTCTAGGCCTCTTCTCATTAGAAAGGAGAAGGATGAGGGGTGACATGATAGAGGTTTATAAGATGATCAGGGGAATAGATAGGGTAGACAGTCAGAAACTTTTTCCCCGGGTGGAGCAAAGCGTTACAAGGGGTCATAAATTTAAGGTGAAGGGTGGGAGATATAAGGGGGATGTCAGGGGAAGGTTCTTTACCCAGAGAGTGGTCGAGGCATGGAATGCCTTGCCCGGGGAAGTTGTTGAGTCAGAAACTTTAGGGACTTTCAAAAGGCTTTTGGATAGGTATATGGATAAAGGAGAATGATGGGGTATAGATTAAATTGTCCTTGACAGAGGACAAAGGATCGGCACAACATCGTGGGCCGAAGGGCCTGTTCTGTGCTGTATGTTCTATGTTCTATGTTCTATGTTCAGGAGTGTGATGGAATACTCTCCACTTGCCTGGATGGGTGCAGCTCCAACAACAGTCAAGAAGCTCAACACCATCCAGGACAAAGCAGCCCGCTTGATTGGCACCCCATCTACAAACATTCACTCCCTCCACCACCGACGCACAGTGGTAGCAGTGTGTACCATCTACAAGATGCACTGCAGCAATGCACCAAGGCTCCTTAGACAGCACCTTCCAAACCCGCGACCTCTACCAACTAGAAGGAGAAGGGCAGCAAATGCATGGGAACACCACCACCTGCAAGTTCCCCGACAAGTCACACACCATCCTGACTTGGAACTATATCGCCATTCCTTCACTGTCACTGGGTCAAAATCCTGGAACTCCCTTCCTAACAGCACTGTGGGTGTACCTACCCCAAATGGACTGCAGCAGTTCAAGAAGGCTGATCACCACCACCTTCTCAAGGGCAAATAGGGATGGGTAATAAATGCTGGCCTGGCCAGTGACGCCCACATCCCTTGAATGAATAAAAAAAAACAGAGACGCCCACATCTCACAAAATGAATAAAAAATATAAGGCGACATAATTGGTTGTACTGCTGGGGGAGCCTGGAATCCCACCAACCATGTCCCAGAAGTTGGTAACAGAAGTTGCTGACATTTGTCAAAAATTAGGGTAGGTTTCCTGAATATAACAATACTGCAGTCAGACAGCTAGAGTTTGGAAACACTGGGGAGTCATCTCATCTGATCTGATATCACTGTGAAAGGGGAAGGTGGGATTGGGCAGAAATGGAGAAGATAATTCTGCAATAGGCACTCTCGGGATTGAATGTAAATTTTGACTCACTGGCACATTTGCAGTTATTTGGCAGCAGCAAGGGGATAGGCAGGCTATGGGCCTGAGAGAACGAGTTGGGGATTGGGGGTTGGGGGTGGGGGAAGGGTGGTGCAAGGGTGATGTGGGTACTCCCATGTGTGACTGCATTACTTTGTAATCACTGAATTTAGTGTTTGAGATTGGTTCCTGTATATGTATCTCTGTCTTTATCTGTCTCTTTTTCTCAGTCAGCTATAAGAAAATGTAGATAGTACTAAATATCAGCAAAATGCAGATGGTAATTAGAGATTTCAAAATTCATCCTGTTTAATTGTATTTGAAAAGTCAGGCGAAATAAGAAAAATCTCTCTCTCTGTCTCTGTCAATGTCGCAGGTGATAAGCAGATGAGATAATTAGAGGTCAAATTTTGCTTCAAATTAAGTTTTCCTTTGAAAAATGAACTCAATTAGAATGACAAAATATATGGTCTCTCTGTGTGCCTAATGAACTTCCTGGAGTTTATAGGACACAAAGCATAAGCTACAACAGGTGTCCATCAGTTTTACCCACTTCTCATTCACATTCACACACACACAATATCAATTCTACCTGACTAAAGATGTTACCCTTAATTTTAGCCTAAGCCACCTGACGAAAATAGCATGGGTCCAGCTCAAGCTCAATTTGCATTGCATTGAAATCAATAGGTCATAAAATCAGACAGGGTGTAAATTGGGCATCCAACCCAAAGCCTGTGGAGTAGCTTAGGTTCAATTTGGGGATTTAAAATATGTCCTCTAGCTTTTCTTCAATTAATGATGGTAAGCTTGGAATTACAGGTTGAGTCAACTCAGGCTTTTTAATAAGGAATTGCACCAAGTCACTGGTTTTTGTGACTGAAAATACAGCAAAAGGGCTGCGTGCTCGAAACGGGAAAATTCTACTCGAGCAGCATTTACATATGTTGTGGGCACCTACATATAAAAGGGGTGTGAAAACAATTGAATTGTTCATAAGGGATATTGCCAGGGTAGAACATATATATCTTAATAATATATAGACAGATTGGCATGCATGTACAATAGAATCTCACACTCTCATTATCCACCATTCCAATTATCTATCACACTTTTCCCAGTTTGAAGCCTTGAGGCAATGTTGCATTGTACACCTGCTTTTGTTACTTTATTTCATTTTTTGGGTGAATAAAACCAATTATATATTTTTTTGTCCTGTTGCCCATGCTCTCATTCCTGTGCCTGGGATATTGCTGCAACTTATGGTTAGTACCAATATTTGGGAACTTGATTATCTGCTAATTTTCCATTACGGAGGATGGTAAGTAGATATTTTTTTGTGGACTGACCCATATGGTCAACTGACACACTGATCTCTCACCACTGTGAACTTGATTTCGTATACAGACAGATGGGATAGAATTCAACAGTTCTTGGCTGCCTTAAGATCCCGAAGTTCCTAAAGGGTATCGATCTGTATCCCAAAACTGCTTCTTCTTTGCACTCACATTAGTAATTTCATGCAGAGAAATGAAAATCTCACACTAGTTTAGGAAGCGGTGCCCTCAGTTTGGGGTTGAAGCATATTATAAATTTGCAGTTGCCTCCATTGTATCTGAACAATGTGTGCTTGACACTGATGCTGGGTGCCTGAAATACGTAAAGGCCCATTCTTTCATGCTAAAATCGTCAATAATTTTTTTAAATAGAAACAAGGACACGTTGAAGTTCCCTTAACAAAGGGTCAAAGCTATTTTAATGATTAAGAGGCGATTCAAAAGGCCCATACTCCCAACAGGAAGCCGAGATCAGAGATAGAGCTACAACATTATGACTCCATTCAGAATCACTCCTATATTTCCTTTCCTCAATATAAACGCTGGGCTGAGACTTGCTGAGAAGGGCATCTCACGGTATGCGCTGTTGGGAATGTGAATTGATAACAACATGGGGAGGGCAGGGGGCATCTGGGATCAAGGGTGTATCTCCGTAAACAATGATACTTAAGGATTGAGAAAGAAACAGAGGAATGACAGAGAAGGAAATATTAGGATGAATTAGAGTCAAATCAGCTGCAGTAAAATAGAGCAAAAGAAAGACTGGATGAAGAGAAAGAAAAAAAAGCAGAAAGGAAACAGAAATTTTAAAAAACTATGACATTTTTAAAATCACTACTTGAAGGCATAAGACTCCATTGTTTCCCTTCCAGGCCAGAAAGGTTGACTGAGTTATTAACAATTATCACACCATTTAAAAGATACTTATGCTATTAACTTGCTGCAGAGAGTTTAATGGGCAATTAAGGTGCAGATTCAGTAAAGTCTTCAAAATAACGGGGAGGTTAGGGGCGAAGTGCCATTTGTGAGAAGCAAACAGTGGAGTGGCGTAATTTGAACAGCAAGTTCTGGACATTCACAACTCATGGTGTATTTTTTAATCCTCTGAACTTGCTGGCTGATTTGCTCATTAATAATGGTGTACAGAGAAAATCTCAAAAAGTGTGGGTGCGAGAACACAGCCCTGTTTCACGCCACTGAGGATAGGAAAGGGGTCTGATGAGGAGCCACCATGTTGAATTGTGCCTTTCATATTGTCATGGAATGAGGTGATGATCCTTAGTAGCTTTGGTGGGCATCCGATCTTTTCTAGTAGTCTGAAGAGACCACGTCTGCTGACGAGGTCAAAGGCTTTGGTGAGATCAATGAAAGCAACGTAGAGGGGCATCTGTTGTTCGTGGCATTTCTCCTGTAGCTGGCGAAGGGAGAACAGCACATCAATGGTGGATCTCTCTGCTCGAAAGCCATACTGTGCCTCAGGGTAGACGCGCTCAGCCAGCTTCTGGAGCCTGTTCAGAGTGACTCGAGCAAAGACTTTCCCCACTATGCTGAGCAGGGAGATTCCACGGTAGTTGTTGCAGTCACCGCAGTCACCTTTGTTTTTATAGAGGGTGATGATATTGGCATCGCGCATGTCCTGGGGTACTGCTCCCTCATCCCAGCACAGGCATAGCAGTTCATGTAGTGCTGAGAGTACAGCAGGCTTGGCACTCTTGATTATTTCAGGGGTAATGCTGTCCTTCCCAGGGGCTTTTCCGCTGGCTAGAGAATCAATGGCATCACTGAGTTCTGATTTGGTTGGCTGAATGTCCAGCTCATCCATGACTGGTAGAGGCTGGACTGCATTGAGGGCACAATTGAAGGCACAATTCAACATGGTGGCTCCTCATCAGAGCCCTTTCCTATCCTGAGTGGCGTGAAACAGGGCTGTGTTCTCGCACCCACACTTTTTGGGATTTTCTTCTCCCTGCTGCTTTCACATGCGTTCAATTCCTCTGAAGAAGGAATTTTCCTCCACACAAGATCAGGGGGCAGGTTGTTCAACCTTGCCCATCTAAGAGCGAAGTCCAAAGTACGGGAAGTCCTCATCAGGGAACTCCTCTTTGCTGACGATGCTGCTTTAACATCTCACACTGAAGAGTGCCTGCAGAGTCTCATCGACAGGTTTGCGGCTGCCTGCAATGAATTTGGCCTAACCATCAGCCTCAAGAAAACGAACATCGTGGGGCAGGATGTCAGAAATGCTCCATCCATCAATATTGGCGACCACGCTCTGGAAGTGGTTCAAGAGTTCACCTACCTAGGCTCAACTATCACCAGTAACCTGTCTCTAGATGCAAAAATCAACAAATGCATGGGTAAGGCTTCCACTGCTTTGTCCAGACTGGCCAAGAGAGTGTGGGAAAATGGCGCACTGACACGGAACACAAAAGTCCGAGGGTATCAGGCCTGTGTCCTCAGTACCTTGCTCTATGGCAGCGAGGCCTGGACAACATATGTCAGCCAAGAGCGACGTCTCAATTCATTCCATCTTTGCTGCCTCCGGAGAATACTTGGCATCAGGTGGCAGGACCGTATCTCCAACACAGAAGTCCTCGAGGCGGCCAACATTTCCAGCTTGTACACACTACTGAGTCACCGGCGCTTGAGATGGCTTGGCCATGTGAGCCGCATGGAAGATGGCAGGATCCCCAAAGACACATTGTACAGCGAGCTCGCCACTGGTATCAGACCCGCCGGCCGTCCATGTCTCCACTTTAAAGACGTCTGCAAACGCGACATGAAATCCTGTGACATTGATCACAAGTCGTGGGAGTCAGTTGCCAGCGTTCGCCAGAGCTGGCGGGCAGCCATAAAAACAGGGCTAAAATGTGGCGAGTCGAAGAGACTTAGTAGTTGGCAGGAAAAAGGACAGAGGCGCAAGGGGAGAGCCAACTGTGCAACAGCCCCAACAAACAAATTTCTCTGCAGCACCTGTGGAAGAGTCTGTCACTCTAGAATTGGCCTTTATAGCCACTCCAGGCGCTGCTTCACAAACCACTGACCACCACCAGGCCCGTATCCATTGTCTCTCGAGATAAGGAGGCCCAAAAGAAAAGAATGGTGTACATCATTAAAACAGTGTTACTTTTCTGGCAAGATCTGGCCTACAGACAAATTTTAGCAAAGAGTATTTTTGAAGGCAGTCATATCAAGAGGGTTTTAAAGTTGTTTTAAACGGACCCCAGAAGCTGGCTGAGCGTGTCTACCCTGAGGCACAGTGCGGTTTTCGAGCAGAGAGATCCACCATTGACATGCTGTTCTTCCTTCGCCAGCTATAGGAGAAATGCCGTGAACAATGGATGCCCCTCTACGTTGCCTTCACAGATCTCACCAAAGCCATTAACTTCGTCAGCAGATGTGATCTCTTCAGACTACTAGCAAAGATCGGATGTCCACCAAAGCTACTAAGTATCATCACCTCATTTCGTGACAATATGAAAGGCATTATTCAGCATAGCGATGCCTCATCAGACCCCTTTCCTATCCTGAGTGGTGTGAAACAGGGCTGTGGTCTCACACCTACACTGTTTGGGATCTTCTTCTCACTGCTGCTCTCACATGTGTTTAAGTCCTCAGAAGAAGAAATTTTCCTCCACACAAGATCAGATGGCAGGTTGTTCAACCTTGCCCATCTTAGAGCGAAAACCAAAGTATGGAAAGTCCTCATCAGGGAACTCCTCTTTGCTGACGATGCTGCTTTAACATCTCACACTGAAGAGTGCCTGCAGAGTCTCATCGACAAGATTGCGGCTGCCTGCAACGAATTTGGCCTTACCATCAGCCTCAAGAAAATGAACATCATGGGACAGGACGTCAGAAATGCTCCATCCATCAATATTTGTGACCATGCTCTGGAAGTAGTTCAAGAGTTCACCTACCTAGGCTCAACTATCACCAGTAACCTGTCTCTCGATGCAGAAATCAACAAGCGCATGGGAAAGGCTTCCACTGCTCTGTCCAGGCTGGCCAAGAGAGTGTGGGAAAATGGTGCACTGACACGGAACACAAAAGTCCGAGTGTTTCAAGCCTGTGTCCTCAGTACCTTGCTCTACAGCAGCGAGGCCTGGACAATGTATGTCAGCCAAGAGCGACGTCTCAATGCATTCCATCTTCGCTGTCTCTGGAGAACCCTTGGCATCAGATGGCAGGACTATATCTCCAATGCAAAAGTCCTCGAGTTGGCCAACATCCCCAGCATATACGCCCTACTGAGCCAGCGGTGCTTGAGATGGCTTGGCCATGTGAGCCGCATGGAAGATGGCAGGATCCCCAAGGACGCATTGTACAGCGAGCTCGTCACTGATATCAGACCCACCGGCCGTCCATGTCTCCATTTTAAAGATGACTGCAAATGCGACATGAGGTCCTGCGACATTGACCACAAGTCGTAGGAGTCAGTTGCCAGCGATCGCCAGAGCTGGCGGACAGCTATAAAGGCAGAACTAAAGAGAGGCAAGTCGAAGAGACTTAGCAGTTGGCAGCAAAAGAGACAGAAGCGTAAGGAGAGAGCAAACTCTGTAACAGCCCTAACAACAAATTTTATCTGCAGCGCCTGTGGAAGAGTCTGTCACTCTAGAATTGGCCTTTATAGCCACTCCAGGCGCTGCTCCACAAACCACTGACCACCTCGAGCTGTTTATCCATCATCTCTCGAGACAAGGAGGCCAAAGACTAGAAACTAAGACCAAGACCTCAGTTATAATTTTCTTCAGAAACGTCTCTATTGGCATTATCTCCCAGACAAATAGAATTGTTTTCTAGTCTTACAAAGATCTGGTCACAAAAGCCTGAAGTATTGCAATACCAATACCTTTCTTTATTGATGAAAATACTCAACTCGGCAAAGAAGAGAAAAAAAAGAGGAAATATTGGAAAGTTGTATCCAACAGCAGGTGCAACAATCTGTCCATAGTGATGGATGATGGACTGCACCATTACAAAAATAAAATGCAGAGCATCAAGTGGGAATCAAAACTCAGAACCAACATTTAAACATCCAGATATAATGGTAGATTTTCAGCCCCATTAATATGCTTAATTGAATCATAATGGAATAGAAATATGGGTGAAAATTAGTTATCCTTAATCTTTACCTACGAATTATTTAACACACATTTCCAGTTGGGTTTACACCAGGTGAGGGAAGCTTCAATGAGAATTAGGTGGAATCTTCATTAAAATATGATAATACTAATAATGACAACCACATTGTCTCATAAATCAGGAGACAAACTCTTAAAAATCAAGAGATTTGGTATAAAAATCATGGGATGCTATTTCAAACACAAAGCGATATAGATTGACAGCTGGTTTATAAACCTTATTAGTGGCTTATTTAAACACAAACAGGTTATATGAAGTTATACTTAGTCCCATAGTTTTTTATGGCTATAAAAGCAGACCCAGGGCTGAATTTAGTGAGCCCGTCGTGGGTCCTGGTGATGGACCTGGAAATGTGCACCGTTCCCGTTAGTCACATGGATGGCTGGCCCACTGCGATCACACGGCAGGGGCCGGATGTGAGACACTGAATACAGCATCGGAAGACTCCGGAGCAGGTGCTGATGCTATATTTAAAGCCCTGTCAGCCCTGCTTGCAATGCTGTCTTGGACTGATTTACTACTTGCTGATCAATACTGAGACCAGTATTGGAGTGACCTTGGACCCCCAAACCTTCCGGAAAGGATGCCGCAGGATGGCAGAGGCAAGTCATGGGGTGGCCCCATGATTCAGCAATGCCTCCCTCGAGATTCTCCTCCAGGCTGCAAGGGAATGGCAGGAGGTCCTCTTCCCCAACGATGACAAGACGAAGTCCTCCCGCCTGATCAAGCCAGCCTGGGTGGAGATCACAGAGGAGCCATGGGATCACCACCTCGGACTTGGGTACAGTGCCACAAGGGTCAACAATCTCCTTTGTTTTGCCAAGGTGACTGCTCCATAACTCTTTCTTTTTTAGTGATGGCAAGTGGCTAAGCAGGAGGAAGCGAGACATGGGGAGGGAGGCACTACAACGGCACTGGCAGAGGGGGTTAGGCATCACCTCATGCTGACAGATGCATGGCTGCATCTCAGCCACAGGCCACCTTCTTTCACAGCTCACCCCAGTTAACTCCCCTGAGAGTGCACGGGAGCATGAGCTATATAGGATACCCAAGTAGGGGACGAGGGGCTGACACTAGCAGAACTGTCATGTTGATCTCTCTGTGAAATATGACTATCTTCCTCTTTCCACTTGCAGGACAAGAGGGCCCATAACAGGAGGGCGGCAGCCCGGACTGGCAGAGGCATCCCAGATCTTTGACCTCTCACCACAGCAGAGGAGGAGGCACTAAAATTAACGGGGACCCAGGGCAGCCGCTACATATCAGATGGAGAGACTTGAGTCTCCGCGCAAGAGAGTAAGGATTGCCTTCCATTGACACACAGTTCATTTCAAGAGACCCACATCATGTATGGTTGGCATGAAGAGATCTGCACAGCCCAACCCACATGTTTGTTTTCTCTTATGTAGGTCAGCATCCAGCAGAAGGGGGACACAATGCCACCTCTGAGGAGAATCCGGAGTCAGAGGATGCACTGTCCCATGACTCTCCTGCACCTTCCACTAGCACAGATACTTTCACCTTGATGGTCTTCTACTTGGCTGTAGAGTCATGGTCAAAAACTGGTGAGAGCACTACACACGCACCTGAGCAGCTAACTGAGGCTGAGACAGCCAAGGCCACTGACAGTCGGAGCACTGTGGGGGGCCAGGCCCCATGCTGAGCCCCAGGCTGATGATGAGCCTCTGGTGTGACAGCACAGGGCATGCTGGAGTTGCAGAGAGGGATGAGGCAACTCCTGGCAGAGCTGCCAAAGGCAATGCGGGGCCATGTTTGGACGATGGAGGAGTCTATCCATACCATGAGTGCTGCCATGTCTCATGTGAGCGCATGGCTTCCTCCACCGAGACGTTGGTGACCCTCATGAAGAGCCAGATCCACAAATGTGCACAGACCTGCATACCATTGCCTTGGCCATGAGCTCAACGCTGCAGTTGCAAGGCGAGAGAAGGATGAAGTACCTGGAGTCTTCTCCAGCTCCTCTTCCTTCTCTGGTCAGCAGGGAGGTTCAAGTGAGCTTTGCAATGGCGAAGGAGGGGCTGAACTCCAAGGCTGGAGGCTCCCCTCAGGATGCTCTGACTGTGGGCACCAGCTTCTCAGGCCGTCCACCAGTGAGACCAGCTCAGAAGCTGCAACACCTGGGGAGAGTCCTGCACCTATGGAGGAAACGCTCAGGCAGCCGGGGCCCTCCAGGCCACAGACAGCCAGAGGACAGCCGCCAAAGTCATCACCAGCTAACGGGCAGCATGATCAGCAGTATGCTTCCAGTCCAGCTTCGGGTTCTGGGGTTGCACCTCATAGAAGCATTCGTAAATGCATAAAGAAAACCACCCAGGGCCGCTTGGGATCTCGTAGATGTTTGAAATTTGACATTTGCTTCATCATATAAAATTCTACTGTTCTTGCAATTTAACCTCCATTGTATAAAAGTGATTATTCTATCATGCATTAATTGTGAGCTGCTGACTTCATCGTTCCCCCTTCGTGGATGCCAATGTAGGCACAGCCCTTATTTGAATAGGGTCTCCCATGGGCCATAGCGCCTGCTTCTGCTGGGTGACACCACGGAGGAAAAACCTATCCTTGTAACTAAAATCCCCCATCTCTGGAACCATTCTGCTAAATCACCTCTGCACCTTCGCATATTGCTGGGCTCCACCGGTCGATCTAGGCAATGGAATCTCACCTTCAGCAGCTCAATTGCCGGCTCGATGGTCGCTCGGGTGGAACCATGGCAAGTGTTGTACCTCTCTTCTGCTGCAGTGTGAGATTACCTCACAGGCGTCAGAAGCCAAGTCTTCAAAGGAAAGCCTTTGTCCCTGAGAATCCATCCCTGAAGGTGAGCAGGGAACCTGAAAAGCTGTGGCACCTGGGACTGTTGAAGTATGTAGGCATCGTGGCTGCTTTCAGGAAGCAGGCACACACCGGCAGAAAACACTTTCGGTGGTCGCAGACCAGTTGAATGTTGATTGAATGGAAGCCCTTCCTGTTGATGAAGGTGGCTGACTGGTTGATGGGAGCCTTGATGGCCACGTGCGTGCAATCTATCACACCTTGCATCTGGGGAATCCAGCGATGGGCCCGAATCTGATGTCTCTCTTGGCCTGACTGTCAGATTTGGTCCAGTAGTGCAAATAGTCGCCGGCCCTCTTGAGCGGGGCATTGGTCACCTCTTTGATGCAGTGGTGGGCTACTGCCTGGGAGACCCCCACAAAAGTCCTGGTGGATCCTTGGAATGATCCAGATGCATAAAATTTCAGTGCCACTGTGATCTTCAGGGCCATGGGCATAGGGTGACCCCCCAATTCCCAGAGGCCGCAACTCATCCTGCATCAGGGCACATAAATCGGTGACGGCCTCCCTGGACAGCAGAAGTTTTCACTGACAAAGCTGCTTGGACATTTGGAGTAGCTGATTCCAGTCCGGTATATTCTCTGATGCAGATGGACCCTTCTTGGCATGGCCAGCTCTGATTGTGGAGCTTTATGGGCAGGTGCAGCTGCCTCCTGGCCCTCCCTCTGTTGGAGGTGCCTCATTACATCATGGGAATCCAAAAAGACAGTGTATGAGTGCCAGGCTAGGTGACCAGTGGGCGAGCAGTGCTGTTGTTGTGGAGACGACCCTGCCTTGGCAGCTGTCCTTTTGCTACTTCTCCTGGGAGCCTCCCTGATGGCCCTCAGTGCCCACCCTCGCTGATAGCCGACCCCCTCATCGAGCAGTATGGGTACCAAAACTTCTCACCCAACAGTTTGGACACCCAATACAGCAATCCAACCAAGCACCCCCCTTGCAGACTACCTGAGAGCCTGCTCACCTGGCACTCCTACCCGAGACCCTTTTAACCCAGTACTCCCACCCGAGACCCTATTCACCCGGTACTCCCACTCGAGTCCCTGTTCACCTGGCACTCCTACCTGAGACCCTGCTCATCCAGCATTCCAACCCGAGACCCTTTTAACCCGGTACTCCCACCCGAGATCCTATTCACCCGGTACTCCCACCCGCGACCCTATTCACCCAGTACTCCCACCCGAGTCCCTGCTCACCAAGCATTCCTACCCGAGACCCTTTTAACCCGGTACTCCCACCCGAGACCCTATTCACCTGGCACTCCCATCCAAGACCCTATTCACCCGGTACTCCTACCTGAGACCCTGCTCTCCCGGCACTCCCACCCATATAACCCACCCATAGAAAAATTAAAGCATAGAAGGAGGCCATTCAGCCCATCATGTCCATGCTGGCTGAAAAACTAGCCGCCCAAACTAATTCCACCTTCCAGCACCTGGACAATAGCCTTGCCGGTTACAGCACTGCAGGTGCATGTCCTTTTAAAAGAATTGAGGGTTTCTGTCTCCACCTGGCAGTGAATTCCAGACACCCACCACCCTCTGGGTGAAAAAGTTTCTCCCCATGTCCCCTCTAATCCTTCTACCAATCACCTTAAATCGGTGCCCCCGGTAATCGACCTCTGCTAGGGGAAACAGGTCCTTCCTGTCTACTCTATCTACACCCCTCATAATTTTGTACACCTCAGCCTCCTCTGTTATAAGGAAAACAACCCTAGCCTGTCCAATCTTTCCTCATAGTTGCAACTTTCAAGCCCTGGCAACATTCTTGTAAATCTCCCCTGTACTCTCTCCAGAGCAACTATATCCTTCCTGTAATGTGGCAACCAGAACTGTATGCAATACTCCAGTTGTGGCCAAACCATTGTTTTATGCAGTTCCAGCATTACATCCTGTTAGCTGATAGATAGGGCTGAATTTTTGGGTCTCGCCAAGGGTTCAAACAGAAGTGGGCAGAGTTGAAAATACCG
This sequence comes from Heterodontus francisci, assembly GCF_036365525.1. Taxonomy (NCBI): domain Eukaryota; kingdom Metazoa; phylum Chordata; class Chondrichthyes; order Heterodontiformes; family Heterodontidae; genus Heterodontus; species Heterodontus francisci. The sequence continues at coordinate 94,197,942 of NC_090377.1, read as the reverse complement.
GTGACAGCCAGTGTGCTGGCTTCCCGATGCCATTCCTGGCACAGCCATTTTTACCAGGGCAAGTGGAGGGCGACCTCTCCATGATTAAGGCCAATAAAGCTTGTTGAAGTGCTCATTAAGAGCTTGTTAACGGTGGATGCTGTGATCTTCGCAGGGGCGCACAGGCTACATGTGCTGTTTGGGGCAAACCGGTTAAATGAAGATGGGTACATGGTGAGGAGTCAGTCATGACTTCCCCATGAAATTAGCTGGGTCCCATAAAAGGTTGTCTGGTGCAAAGGAGGACTTGCCCATTGGGAGACTGGTGACATCAGATGTGCACTGGTTACGGGGAGCTTGGGCATTAAGTGCTCAAGTAATGCAGGGGATTGTCACCCTCCTGGCATTGCAGGGGCATAAGAGCAGTGGGAGAAGGCAACCAAACACAATAGGGAGGCCACCTGAGCACAAGCAAGGCAGCAGCTGGCAATGGGGGCACGACTCTCAGATGTTGGGCCCAGTAGCGATGAGGAGCAATACCCTCCGCAGGAGTGCTGGGCATCAGGAGGACAAGGGAGAGGAACGAGGGGCAGGAAGGACACAGAGACCATACTCTTAGCATAGGATCTACCAGCAAAGACGCTGCTACCTGGAGATGACTGAGAGCCAGTGCTGCAGGAGACTGTGACTCTCCAGGCAGATGCTCACAGTCATCTGTGGCCTCATCGCCAAAGACCTTGCACCTCACTGCATTGCTTGCCACGCCTTGCCAGTAGCTGTAAAAGTCACTGTGGCTTGAACTTCTTCGCTTTTGGCGCCTTCCAAGGATCAGCTGTGGACCTCGGTAGTATCTCACAAACGGCTGCACACCTCCGCATCTTGCAGGTCAATGATGCTTTCTTCGCCAGAGTTGGATAGTGCATTCAGTTCATGGTAGATATGACCTCACAGGCACAGAGGGAAGTGGGTTTGTCTCCATCGCTGGATTCCCCAGTTGCGGGGCAACACTGATTGCACCATGTGACCATCAAGGCACCCAGTAATCGGCCAGTGAGATCCTGGCTTCCACTCCCTCAACATTGTACTGGTCTGAAACCACAACAAGAGCTTCCTCGATGTGTGCGCTCGCTTTCCTGGCAGCTGCCACCACTCCTTCATCCTCTGCCAGTCCAGGCTGCCTTAGCTCTTGACTCCAAACCCCCAAATCTGTGGATGGGTCCCAGAGGACAATGGAAATCCCTTGAAGAGATGACTACTCACTCTTCTATGGGAACCCCAGACACAGGCACAGAGGCGATACAACCAAAGTTATCTGCTCACCAGGACACATTGAGTAGGCCATTGGGCTTCTCAAGATGCCATTCTGGTGCCTGGACCAGTTCAGTAGCACCCTTCTGTTGCACATGCAAGGGTCTCGCTCATTATGGTGGTCTCCTGTGCTCTCCATGACCTAGCCCTCTAGAAAGGTGTGGACCTTAAGGAAGGTGAGGCCTTGGAAGGAGAGAACTCATTGGAGGACGAGGAGGCAGAGGACATGGAAGAGGAGGCGGGCAGGTGGTGGCTGAACATTGAGGTGGCCGGGCATGGCCTGGCACTCTAAGGTTTCATCAGAATATCATGAATGTCAGGGATCTTCTGATTCAGGAAAGTTTCAACTGAGCCCCTCTGACCCAGGATTTAAGGGCATGGTATGGAACTCACTCTGACACTTCCTTTGAGGACACAGCCTGGAACATGTAAACATGGACCACAAATGAAGCACACACATCGGCTTGGAGATTTTGCCATCACCATTGAGGCACCCTTCATCTCCCTCACCACCTCTTCTGGTCTCGCCATCAATAATAGTAGTCTCACATGTGTGGCTTCAAGTGCCATTATTTACGTGGTGTTCAGAAAGGTAAACCGTGCGCAGTTGCTCGAAGAATTCACCCCAGTGACCTGCTCAGTGCTTCTCGCGACACAATGGCCTCTGCACTCAGCCACCTCTACGCAGTGCTCTCCTTGTGGCCTTGGAGGAGGTGGAGGCAGCTGCTCACTTGTCTTGACTTGCAGCTGTGTTGCACCTGCCGCTTTTTCTCATCATGGGGATGCCCATGAGGGCATCTCCAGAGGCTGCTGCAACTGCATCATTGCTGAGTTCTTTGAGTTATGTGTTGTGGATAAAGGGGAACCAGTGGATGTATTGTACTTAGATTTCCAGAAGGCATTTGATAAGGTGCCACATCAAAGGTTATTGCAGAAAATAAAAGCTCATGGTGTAGGGGGTAACATATTGGCATGGATAGAAGTTTGGCTAGCTAACAGGAAACAGAGTAGGCATAAATGGGTCATTTTCTGGTTGGCAAGATGTAACGAGTGGTGTGCCACAGGGATCTTTGCTGGGGCCTCAACTTTTTACAATTTATGTAAATAACTTAGATGAAGGAACCAAAGGTATGGTTGCTAAATTTGCTGATGACACACAGATAGGTAGAAAAGTAACTTGCAAAGAGGATGTAAGGAGGCTACAAATGGATATAGATAAGTTAGGTGAGTGGGCAAAGACCTGGCAAATGGAATATAATCTGGGAAAGTGTGAAATTGTCCACTTTTTCAGGAAGAATAAAAAAGACGCACATTATCTAAATGGTGAGAGATTGCAGAGCTCTGAGATGCAGAGGGATCTGGGTGTCCTAGTGTATGAATTGCAAAAGGTTAGTATGCAGGTACAGCACGTAATTAGGAAAGCTAATAGAATGTTATTATTTATCGCGAGGGGAATTGAATACAGAAGTAGGGTTATGCTTCAGCTATACAGGGCATTGGTGAGACCACATCTGGAGTACTGTGTACAGTATTGGTCTCCTTATTTAGGGAAGGATGTAAATGCATTGGAAGCACTTCAGAGATGGTTTACTAGACTAATACCTGGAATGGGAAGGCTGTCTTACGAGGAAAGATTGGACAGCCTCGGCTTGTATCTGCTGGAGTTTAGAAGAGTAAGAGATGACTTGATTGAAACATATAAGATGCTGAGGGTCTTGACAGGGTGGACATGGAAAGGATGTTTCCCCTTGTGGGAGAATCTAGAACTAGGGACCACTGTTTAAAAATAAGGGGTTGCCCATTTAAGACAGAGATGAGGAGAAATAATTTCTCTCAGAGGGTCGTGAGTCTTAGAAATTTCTTCCTCAAAAGGCGATGGAAGCAGAGTCTTTGAATATTTTTAAGGCAGAGGTAGATAGATTCTTGATAAGCAAGGGGGTGGAAGGTTATCGGGGGTAGGTGGAAATGTGGAGTAATCAGTTCAGCCATTAACTTATTGAATGGCAGAGCAGGCTCGAAGGGTCAAATGACCTACTCCTGCTCCTAATTCGTATGTCCGTATGCTCGTATGCTGAGGCAGCTTCCATCACTTGGCCCTGCTGCACAGATGCTCCCACTGTCAGAGGAGCCAAGGAGGCCAAAGATTATGTTGGCACCCTGTGAGTGGTGGCGCCCTGATCTTCCTTGGTGACATCCTCAGTCCTTGGCTGGTGCTCTGGTTGGCTGGAGAAGAGCACCCACTGGTGTGCAACTATCATCCTGTCCAAACATTGCTGTACCACCAGCCTCACTGACCGGCCCAGGCTACATAGTGTTGCATGCATCCTGTTTACATCAGAGCGCAGTTCCTGCATGCAGTCCAAATGCTGCCACGTATGGCTTTCCACGAGGTTGCCCACTCTCTCTATGAGGAGCTCAGGTGCTCATAGTCCTGAGCCATGGTGGCGCACATGAGCTGGATGGACTCCATCATTCTCTGCCCAAGACTCTGCACTGCCTCATGGAATTCAGACATGTGGCAGCACATCTGTTGCTACTGGCTAAATAGAGCCTCCTTTCCTGTGACTCCCAGCTGAGCAGGCTGTCCTCCCTCCTCCGAGGGGAACTGCCCACACCTGCCTCTGCCTCTGGCACCTCCTCCTGCACACTAATGCCTTGCTGCTCACTGAGGTGAGTGTATATGCGCCGGTGGATGGTGCACTTGTGAGGTGTGACGTTGCTTCTTCATCTCCTTACTGGTAATCTTGACCCAGTGATGGAGAGGGAGAAAGTCTCCTTGCGTGGACGTCTGCACTTGTGGGAGACACAAGAAGAGATCATGAAAGCTAGCCTTGGACAGTAGAAGCCTCTGCAGTGCTGAGGTTACCCAGTGCAATTCAGTGTGGGGCATGCTGTTGGATATCCCCTTATTGAGTGCACTGCCCTCTGTAATCACCATCTCCACCATGAATGCCCATCTCACCATGGCCGACTTCCTCATGGTGTGCGATCCTGACCATTTCCATTGCCTTCTCCTCCAGGGTGTGATGATGTTAGATATAGGGGACACCCCCACCCATTTCGGCCCTCTCTAGGGCAGTATGTGTATCTGCTGGAAGGTGAATACCCAGAGGCCTATCCTGAAGATTGGGGGTAGCACTCACCTTGCCAGAGCGTATCAGGTCATTGAACCTTTTCCTACACTGGATCCAAGTTCTTCTCACCACAACTCCGTCCCTGACTGTGGCAGCGATATCGAGCCAGGCCTGCTTGGTCTGCGAGGGTAGCCACCTCTCTCTCACAGCCTCCAGAATGACCTCCAGGTTCACATCTGACAATTGAGGGTCTGCTCTGCCCTGGGTTCCAGGCCTCTGGCTCTGCTCAGACATTGCGAAGTTGAAGTGTTCTTACATCTCTCCATTTGCATTAGCAGTACTCAAACAGCAGTCACAGTAATAGTTGCCATGTTCAGTTTAAAATCGGACCTGCAATTGAGTTGTCTCACCACAGTTCCCACTCGCTTGGCAGTTAATTGGCCACCAAACCTGGTCACCATATCAATTAAGGGTCGCTTCCTGAAACTCAGGCCCATTTCTGTTTCCCCCAGGAGTGGGTTTGGAACCCAGAAGGATTCCTGATTTCCATTTTCTGCCCTCACAGTGCAAGTCCAGCCCATAGACTCAGATGTTCATGGTCCCATAATTCTATTGCTGGGATACAGGAGTAGATTTTACAATGTAAACACAGGAAGCCAAGAACTAGAAGTCACTCTCCTAACAAGAGAACTGCAAAAACTAAATATAAAAACACGTTTAGTTGTAAATAGAGACCGGATGACAGCATCAAGGTTCAGGATATCACTCCAACTCATATCAAGAAACAGCTGAAGGCACTGGATACTGCAAAGGCTATGGGCCCTGACAACATTCCGGCAATAGTACTGAAGACTTGTGCTCCAGAGCTAGTTGCGCCCCTAGCCAAGCTGTTTCAGTACAGCTGCAACACTGGCATTTACCGGCAATGTGGAAAATTGCCCAAGTATGTCCTGTACACAAAAAGCAGGACAAATCCAGACCTGGCCAATTACCGCCCTATCACTTTACTCTCAACAATCAGCAAAGTGATGGAAGGGTTCGTCGACAGTGCTATCAACTGGTACTTGCTCAGCAATAGCCTGCTCACTGACACTCAGTTTGGGTTCCGTCAGGGCCACTCAGCTCCTGACCTCATTACAGCCTTTGTACAAACATGGACAAAAGAGCTGAACTCAAGAGGTGAGGTGAGAGTGATTGCCCTTGATATGAAGTCAGCATTTGACTGAGTATGGCATCAAGGAGTCCTAGCAAAACTGGAGTCAATGGAAATCAGGGGGAAAACTCTCCACTGGTTGGAGTCATACCTAGCACAAAGGAAGATGGTTGTGATTATTGGAGGTCAATCATCTCAGTCCCAGCACATCACTGCAGGAGTTCCTCAGGGTAGTGTCCTAGGCCCAAACATCTTCAGCTGCTTCATCAATGACCTTCCCTCAGAGGTGGGGATGCTCACTGATGATTGCACAATGTTCAGCACCATTCAGGACTCCTCAGATAACGAAGCAGCCTGTGTCCAGATGCAGTAAGACCTGGACAACTTCCAGGTTTGGGCTGATATGTTGCAAGTTCCATAGACACCACACAAGTGCCAGGCAATGACCATTTCGAACAAGAGAAAGTCCAACCATCTCCCCTTGACATTCAATGGCATTACCCATTGTTGAAACCCCCACAATCAACATCCTAGGGGTTACCATTGACCTGAAACTGAAGTGGAGTAGCCATATAAATACCATGAATACAAGAGCAGGTCAGAGACTGGGAAATCTGCGGTGAGTAACTCACCTCCTGTCTCCCCAAAGCCTGTCCATCATCTACAAGGCACAAGTCAGGAGTGTGATGGAATAATCTCCACTTGCCTAGATGAGTGCAGCTCCAACAACACTCAAGAAGCTTGATACCATCCAGGACAAAGCAGCCTGCTTGATTGGCACCCCATCCACCACTGCCAATATTCACTCCCTCCACCTCCAATGCACAGTGGCAGCAGTGTGTACCATATACAAGATGCACTGCAGCAGCAACTCACCAAGGCCTCTTCAACAGCACTTTCCAAACCCACGACCTCTACCACCTAGAACAGGGTTGTCCAACATACAGCCCATGGGCCAGGATCCAACCCGCCAAAGGTTTCCATCCGGCCTGCGGGTGTAAACTGTACCCAAGACCGTTCCTCATCCTCAACAGGGTCTGTGACTGAAGATGAGACATTCCGCATTGTCTGACTGGCTTTTTAAAAAAATCGCAAGTCAGTTTCACAGTTGACAGTTCCTAACATCGGGAACAGCAGTTTCTGAACTTCGGACAGATTTGGGGTTTTGTAAAAGCCTGTGGAAAACCCCAAGTCTGTCCAAAGTTCAGAAACTGCTGTTCCTGATGCCAGAATATGTCAGCTGTGAAACTAACATGAAATTTTAAAAGAACTGATCGGCCATCCACTGAGCATTTCCGCTCTCGGCACTGTCAGGGAGAGAGGGAGAGAGAGAAAGAGGGACAGGGAAAGAGGGAGAGAGAGGGGGGGGGGAACAAAGAGAGGGAAAGGGGGACTGAGAGAGAGGGAGAGAGGTTGGGGGACAGAGAGAGGGAAAGGGGGACAGGGAGAGAGGGGGGGACAGAGAGAGGGAAAGGGGGACAGGGAGAGAGGGAGAGAGGGGGGGACAGAGAGAGGGAAAGGGGGACAGGGAGAGAGGGAGGGGGGGACAGAGAGAGGGAAAGGGGGACAGGGAAAGAGAGAGAGCTAGGGAGGCAGACAGAGAGGGAAAGGGGGCAAAGAGAGAGAGGCAGACAGAGAGGGAAAGGGGGACAGAGAGAAGGAAAGGGGCAAAGAGAGAGAGGGGCAGAGAGAGAGGGGGGCAGAGAGAGACAGAAGGGGGACAGAGAAGTGGGGAGCAGACAGAGAGAGAGGGGGAAAGGGGGACAGAAAAAGAGGGGGGCAGACAGAGAGAGAGGGGGAAAGGGGGACAGAGAGAGAAGGCAGAGAGAAAGAGGGGGACAGAGAGAGAGAGGGGGAAGGGACAGAGAATGAGAGGGGGATGGGGGTGGGGGGGAACAGAGAGAGAGGGAGCGAGAGTGATCAAGATCACTCCTGACAGAATGACATCTATCCAGAATATTCAGCATTTCTACAAGAAGTGTGCGGGCAAACATTGACTACTGAAGCAAGTAGCAAAATGCCCGCTGTCTCACTAAATCAGTGTCCAACATAGTGATGAAAACGTAAGTCAATAAATTAATTTTCTCATTTAAAGCTGCTTCACAAAAATGCACATCTGTTGTTGTTTAGATAAGATGAATTTTTAATGCCTTTATCTTTCCGAAACTCTCTACCGGCCCCCCCACCCCCATGTAAGATAAACATTGTAATGTGGCCCCCCACGCGAAAAGGTTGCATAACCCTGACTGAAGAGAACAAGGGCAGCAGATGCATGGGAGCACCATCACCTGCAAGTTCCCCTCCAAACCACACACTATCCTGACTTGGAATTATATCGCTGATCCTTCACTGTTGCTCGGTCAAAATCCTGGAACACCCTTCCTAACAGCACTGTTGATATACCTACACCCTAAGGACTGCAGCGGTTCAAGAAGGCAGCTCACCAACACCTTCTCAAGAGCAATTAGGGATGGGCAATATATGCTGGTCTAGCCAACGACACCCACATCCCATGAATGAATAAAAAAAAGGATAAACTTGGTCTCCAGTGCTGTTGAGTCTCCAAACTATGGGTCAGTTATATGAAAATGCTGTCAATGTGCTCCATCCTCATTAAAGTAAACCATTCTAGTAACAGTAAGACATATAAACAGATAGTAATAAAAGCAAAATACTGCGGATGCTGGAAATCTGAAATAAAAACAAGAAATGCTGGAATCACTCAGCAGGTCTGGCAGCATCTGTGGAAAGAGAAGCAGAGTTAACGTTTCGGGTCAGTGACCCTTCTTCGGAACTGACAAATATTAGAAAAGTCACAGATTATAAACAAGTGAGGTGGGGGTGGGGCAAGAGATAACAAAGGAGAAGGTGCAGATTGGACCAGGCCACATAGCTAACCAAAAGGTCACGGAGAAAAGGCAAACAATATGTTAATGGTGTGTTGAAAGACAAAACATTAGTACAGATTAGGTGTGAATACACTGAATATTGAGCAGCAGCAAGTGCAAACCTGAAGAAAAACAACCTGAAAAAAACGGTGGGTAAGCAAACTGAACAAACTAAGATGAAATGAAATAAATGCAAAAAAAGATTGTAAAAAATGTTAAAAGGAATGTAAAAAAAGGAAGAAAAAATAACTAAAAATGAAAATAAAATGGGGGGCTGTCATGCTCTGAAATTATTGAACTCAATGTTCAGTCCGGCAGGCTGTAGTGTGCCTAATCGGTAGATGAGATGCTGTTCCTCGAGCTTGCGTTGATGTTCACTGGAACACTGCAGCAATCCCAGGACAGTAATGTGAGCATGAGAGCAGGGGGGAGTGTTGAAATGGCAAGCAACCGGAAGCTCAGATAGAATTTGCCTGCTGCTGGAATCTGCTTATCAGGCTTAGCTTGCTGTCTGATACACTGTAAAATGAGATTATTCCAGCATCAAAATCCACAAACAGTCCCACTTTAGAGGATATTGAAACAGATTTAATATTACCAGTGTGCTGGGCTAAAGTTGAGCAAGAGCATGATAAGTAACTCCACAAATTATTGTTACTCCCTGGGAACACACTTCATGACTTACAGCAAACTCTCTTTAGCCCTACCCTTTCGCTTTATGCTGAATAACACACACCAATTGCCCATTTGTTATGCGCTCCTGCCATCGCCACCTCCCAACAGGAGCGACCACTATTTACTCGCTCAGAGTAGAGCACTTGGCCCCAGCAGTCAAATCTCTTCTGATTGGTGGGATAGCTATAACATGTTCCTCAACTTCTCAATTTAAAGTGGTACTCCACAAGTTAAATAATTATTCATATTCGTGTGAGTAGAAAACCGAGGAAATCGCAAGGTTTAAGAGCCGTCTCACAAGATCGCAATAGGCTTAATTTTACAGACAAATCGCGTTTCTCGCAATAAAATCACAAGGGTTGGCATGTCTGTAACACAGTAGATATGGCGTCACTATTGTCCAGCTTTTATGTCTGAAATACACTGCTTTCCAACTTTTCCACACATAAATTGGGGATCAACAGTTTCCTGGGCTGTGTCTTTGAGGACAAAGTTATGAAAGGATAGCCTGCAGTGTTAACATCAGTTTTCCAATTGGGATTTTCAACTTTTTTTCACTACCACAATTTTTTGGCCACTTCAGTAGCTGATGAGGGTTTGTAACAGCCATTTTCAGCCATCCATGTATTTGTTTGTCAGCTAGCAATTCCCTTTAAAGGCATGCTTGAGTATGAAATTCAAACTCGACCTGGGCTCAACCTGACTACATCCAACCCGAACCCGACCCGGGCCCGAGTCCCTTGATTTTTTCTCGCGCCCGACCCGACCCGACCTGACTCGACTACCATAATAAAGTTAATTATATAAAACATATCTTGTCCAAATGTTGTGATCCTCCGTTCCGGCAGCAGGCTATTCCTGCAGAATCGTGCAATTCCCTCCCTGTCCAAGGCAGGACTGTGTCCAACCCGACCCGACCTGAGCCGAATGCTGGACCCGGAAGAGAGACCCAACCTGACCTGAACCCGACACATGTCGTTGGGTCTGGTCGGGTTTGGGTCAGGTCGCCATGCTTTAACTCCTTTTGAGAATCCCACTATTTGGAGAAAGAAGAGGAGGAGGAGCCAAAGGAACTAAACAGGAGAGCTGTGCCCATCTGGTGTCACCCTCCAAAATGCTTTCTCTTGTGAAAAGAAAAGATTAAACGTTGAAATTGCCAGGGTACCCTAAGGGATTCCCATCATGTGTCAGCATGCAGCCCAAGGCGATTGTGATTAAATGAGCGCACATTGTGCATTTACAGTAAATGGAAGGATGCGAGGGAAGGAACACTTATAGGAGAAGGTTACTGCTGCATAGTTGGGCAAAAGGCATTCATGGATAGCTTCAAAGTACTAAAAGACTGTGTGAGGAAGAGGTAACATCTAGATGTCATGCATAAATAGTCTATGATAAAGTTGTTTCATACTTTGCAGGGTCATTACATTCTATAAGGCACTGTATTCAGGTCCACTGAATGGTGCAGTGGGCATTAGCACTTCTATCCATTTCCTGCTCAGTATTCTGAGCTGGGAACTCACTAACAAGAAGTCAGGAAGAGGTCCTCCCTTCTCTGCTCAATTGCTCCCAGAAGCTCTCTGTTGCACCATTTGAAAATCAATGCCACCTGTGGCTTGCAACAACTTAATGAAGCTACCTTTATAACTTGCTGTATCTTGGTGATTGTCTTTTGCTGTCAGAAACAGCAATGCTTCTTTAAACCACTGTAAGGCCTCAATTGATGTCAGGAGCTTTCCTACAAAATATAAATTAGGCTGATTCCAGAAATAGAGGTGCAAATGATGCACTGCCCGACTGCTGCAAGAACATAGCTCCCCTGCCGAAAACTGGGCCATGGCGATTCTTTAGCTTCAACTTAACCAGACATACGTTACTAATAACCAGACTTGAATTCTGAGTCACTTGGCGATATTTGTGTTTTGAAAGTAGTGGCAGTGCAAAAGATTTTTTTTTTTAATATTTAAAAAGTTAATAAAGCATAGAGGATCCTGGGCTTTATAAATAGTCTCATGGAGTACAAAAGCAAGTAAGTTATGATAAACCTGTATAAAACACTGGTTTGGCCTCAACTGGAGTATTGTGTCCAGTTCTGGGCACCACACTTTAGGAAAGATGTGAAGGCATTAGAGAGACTGTAGAAAAGATTTACGAGAATGGTTCCAGGGATCAGGAATTTCAGTTGCTTGGATAGATTAAAGAAGCTGTGGCTGTTCTCCTTGGAGAAGAGGAGATTTTATAGAGGGTCTGGGCAGAGTACAGAGAGAAACTGTTCCCATTGGTGGAATGATCGAGAACCAAAGGACATTGATATAAAGTGATTGGCAACAGAAGCAACAGCGACATGAGGAAAAACTTTTTTATGCAGTGAGTGGTTAGGATCTGGAATGCACTGCTTGAGAGTGTGGTGGAAGCAGATTCATGGCTTTCAAAAGGGAATTGGATAATTATCTGAAGAGAAAAAAAATTGTAAGTCTACAGGGAAAAGGTGGGGGACTGGGACTCGGTGAGTTGCTGTTGCAGAGAGCCAGCACAGACATAATGGGTCGAATGGCCTTCTTCTATGCTGTAACCATTCTATGATTCTATGATCGTACAATCTGTTTGGTGGCTGGCAGAAAATAGGAATATAAAAAACAAGGGAACAGTGGCCAAGCTCCCACCAGGTGAAAGGAAGTGCATCAATCCAGAGGAAACAACATTCTATTGAATGGGAAAGGTGGAACTCTACCATTTCGACTGGGAAAGAGATGAGGAAAAGTCTTGAAGTGCAACACTGAGAAATCCCAGCTCACGAGGGAAGAGATGATCCCCACCAGCAAGCTAGTTCTAGATGGAATTTAAGATTTTTGTCTGGAATAGATAATAATGCTGATGGATCCTGGGTCCTTTCAGAAGCAGAGTGGAGCACCATTTTTTCTTCCTTCAGTTGCTGGATTGAATGAAACAGTGAGAATGGAGAACTTATGGAATGTTTGTACTGATCACTTCTACCATTGTTTTGAAAATTGAATGTTATACACTTGGAGCTGCCTATGAGTTTGTGTTTTCGTCATTTACTGTTTCTTGTGTTGTAGCTTGGTGCTCAGCCTTTAATGAGTCGCAATATATTTTAAAAACAAAAACAGATGAGAAGGAAAATCTAGAAACCTGGGTCCAGAAGTCAGTACGCCAACAGAAATTGAGTTAAAAACAAGAAATGCTGGAACTACTCAGCAGGTCTGGCAGCATCTGTGGAAAGAGAAGCAGAGTTAACGTTTCAGGTCAGTGACCTTTCATCAGAAAGGTTGCGAAAGGTTACTCACCTGAAACGTTAACTCTGCTTCTCTCTCCACAGTTGCTGCCAGACCTGCTGAGTATTTCCAGCATTACTTGTTTTTATTTCAGATTTCCAGCATCTGCAGTATTTTGCTTTTATAACAGAAATTGAGTATTAGGTTGGATGTGGAATCACAGAGGGTGAAATTCCGTGGAGCTTTTCCCAATCGTTTACTGTAATTTCTTCGGAAGAGTGATAGAAACCCCATAAAAACAGCAGACATGCTGTTTATGCTATTTTTACAAGGTTTTTATGGCTTTGCTGTCATGGTTACAGTGATTGAATGGGAGAACCCCGTGAAAATTCAACCTGTAGATTCTTACAACATGACAGACTGTTGTTTGGCCCGATTTGATCCCATTCCCTTCCTGTACCTTTCTAAATGCTTTTTAAATCCACTTCTCTTTGAAGAGCTATTATGAATTTTGCTTCCTTTATTCCATGTTCTGACAATCCTCTAAGTATAAAAAAAATCTCTTAACCTCTCCCTTTTGTCTTTTAGTGATAATCTTAAATGTATGGATAGTTACTAACTCACTTACCAGTGGCACTAATATATCTTGAATTAGTTTCTCAAAGCCTTGCAGAATTGTGAACATCTTGAATATTAGTCCCACCTTCACTTCCTTTCCTCTAAGGAAAAGAGTCTCTAATCGCACCACATAACTAAAGCCTCTCATCCCTGAGGAAATCTTACTGAATCTCTTCATCCTCTCTGTGAACTTGATAATGTTACTTAGCCAAAAGTGGGACACAAATGATGGCAACGCTATTTCAAGAATGTAGGAAAGTCTGCGAGTAAAGTGAAGGAAAATAGCCAAAAATAAAGTGGAGCGGTCATCTGCTGTGCTAATGAACAAGAGGTACTGTTGTCAAAGTTGTCAAAAAAAGAAAACTTTGAGAGACTGAATAAAAACAGAGCAATTTGTTTTCTATTAAGCAGCACACTGCCATCTAAACAGCCAACTGCTGCAATGATTCAAAATGCTGAAGCATGTTAAATAACCTAGTTTGTTAAGATGGTGTTTGTCAAAGCAGTGGGATCAGACACTGCTGCTGGTGAGGTTCTGAATCCTGATTTTAATTGCTCCACCATTGGTGGCTGTGCCATCAGCTGCCCAGGCCCTAAGCTCTGGAAATCCCTCCATAAACCTCACCACCTCTCTACCTCACTTCCCTCCTTTAAGACTCTCCTTAAAACCTATCTCTGATTAAGGTTTTGATCATCTGGCCTACTATCACATATGTGGCACTTTGTCAAATTTTGTTTGACAGCACTCCTGTAAAAGGCGCTATATAAATGCAAATTGTTATTGATGTTACAGGTATTATTTCTAGAGCATTCATGTGCTCCGTTTGCAATGTTGTTCCTCTGTAAAAACCATCCTCCCCACCCCCCCACACACCTGAATAAGGTGGTAATCAAGTGAGTAAATGCTATGACTCAGAGTGCTACTTTCTTACAACTGATGATCAATCCAAGCACAGCAAATGTGGGTCCTCATCATTGGCAGCCTTGCTGTTAACTCAACTCTCTAGTTCTTCCACTGTTCCACATACCGAGGCTGTTGCATTCCGCCTCCATGTGTGTGCACATTTCCTCCGGTAACAGGGCAGGCAGACTGGGGGCCTAGCTACCCAGACAACGTGATTTCATGCAATCTATTGCTGAAACAAGACACCTCATATGGAAATGTGATCTGGATATATGCGTTGTCATGAAGGTGCTTCAATTATTTATACTTTTTTGAAGACTTGTGTTTAAAGGACTGTGGAAAATACCTGAGAAGATGCATGAACTTGCTTTTTTTAAAAGGGTCACTGGAAGGACATTTGGGACTTTGTTTAAAAAAAGACTTACTGGAAGTCACATGTCTTAAGCTAAGTAAACAGCCAGAGCCTTATGAACTATGGAACTGTTTGGCCTTAGAGAAGTCACATGTCTGGATTTATGGCTGTTAAGAGTTTTAGTTTTGTTTTTGGATGGATTTTGGAGGTCAATTGATGGATAGCCTGCTAACAGAGAAGCCACCCAACTCATCCTTTTCCACCTGTTTTCAAAATCTTCTGAGAATCCAGTGTGTGAACTGGAACCCACTGATGCAGTAATTCTCTCGAAAAGCCTACAAGACTACTCCTCGCTGTCTCCTGAACAAAACTGCTCCAGAAAGATCCCAGTGACAACTGCATGTATCCAATGACTGAAAGGACCACCTGGAACATTCCATATCTTATCCTTTTTCTTCAAGAATTGACAATAACTTGGCCAAAGTGTTTCTTTTAAAAGTTGATCTCTGCAGGGCCAGTTTCTTTCATTTTTCTTTATTTTTTTCATGAACCACTGTGTATGTGTGCAGATGTGTTCAGATATTTTAGAAGGGTAGATATTTATACTTGCATATTTCAAACTGTGTGTTATTAAGCTTTGCATCTTTATTGAATAAGTCTTGTTTTATAATAAATAAACAATTTAAATAAACAAAAGGGCTAAAACGGGTCATGAAAAGTCATTGGCAAACAGGATTAAGGATAATCCCAAGGCTTTTTATACGTATATAAAGAGCAAGAGGGTAACTAGGGAAAGGGTTGGCCCACTCAAGGACAGAGAAGGGAATCTATGTGTGGAGCCAGAGGAAATGGGCAAGGTACTAAATGAGTACTTTGCATCAGTATTCACCAAAGAGAGGGACTTGGTGGATGATGAGTCTAGGGAAGGGAGTGTAGATAGTCTCAGTCATCTCATTATCAAAAAGGAGGAGGTGTTGGGTGTCTTGCAAAGCATTAAGGTAGATAAGTCCCCAGGGCCTGATGGGATCTACCCCAGAATATTAAGGGAGGCAAGGGAAGAAATTGCTGGGGCCTTGACAGAAATCTTTGCATCCTCATTGGCTACAGGTGAGGTCCCAGAGGACTGGAGAATAGCCAATGTTGTTCCTTTGTTTAGGAAGGGTAGCAAGGATAATCCAGGAAATTATAGGCCGGTGAGCCTTACGTCAGTGGTAGGGAAATTATTAGAGAGGATTCTTCGGGACAGGATTTACTCCCATCTGGAAACAAATGAACTTATTAGCGAGAGGCAGCATGGTTTTGTAAAGGGGAGGTCGTGTCTCACTAATTTGATAGAGTTTTTTGACGAAGTGACAAAGATGATTGATGAAGGAAGGTCAGTGGATGTTATCTATATGGACTTCAGTAAAGCCTTTGACAAGGTCCCTCATGGCAGACTGGTACAAAAGGTGAAGTCACACGGGATCAGAGGTGAGCTGGCAAGATGGATACAGAACTGGCTCGGTCATAGAAGACAGAGGGTAGCAGTGGAAGGGTGCTTTTCTGAATGGAGGGATGTGACTAGTGGTGTCCCGCAGGGATCAGTGCTGGGACCTTTTCTCTTTGTAGTATATATAAATGATTTGGAGGAAAATGTAGCTGGTCTGATTAGTAAGTTTGCAGACGACACAAAGGTTGGTGGAGTTGCGGATAGTGATGAGGATTGTCAGAGGATACAGCAGGATATAGATCGGTTGGAGACTTGGGCGGAGAAATGGCAGATGGAGTTTAATCCAGACAAATGTGAGGTAATGCATTTTGGAAGGTCTAATGCAGGTGGGAAGTATACAGTAAACGGCAGAACCCTTAGGAGTATTGACAGGCAGAGAGATCTGGGCGTACAGGTCCACAGGTCACTGAAAGTGGCAACGCAGGTGGATAAGGTAGTCAAGAAGGCATACGGCATGCTTGCCTTCATCAGTCGGGGCATAGAGTGTAAAAATTGGCAAGTCATGCTGCAGCTGTACAGAACCTTAGTTAGGCCACACTTAGAATATTGCGTGCAATTCTGGTCGCCACACTACCAGAAGGATGTGGAGGCTTTGGAGAGGGTACAGAAGACGTTTACCAGGATGTTGCCTGGTCTGGAGGGCATTAGCTATGAGGAGAGGTTGGATAAACCCGGATTGTTTTCACTGGAACGACGGAGGTGGAGGGGCAACATGATAAAGGTTTACAAAGTTATGAGCGGCATGGACAGAGTGGATAGTCAGAAGCTTTTTCTCAGGGTGGAAGAGTCAGTTACTAAGGGGCATAGGTTTAAGGTGAGAGGGGCAAGGTTTAGAGGGGATGTGCGAGGCAAGTTCTTTACACAGAGGGTGGTGAGTGCCTGGAACTTGCTGCCGGGGGAGGTGGTGGAAGCAGGTACGATAGCGACGTTTAAGAGGCATCTTGGCAAATACATGAATAGGATGGGAATAGAGGGATACGGTCCAGAAGTGCAGAAGGTTTTAGTTTAGGCAGGCACCAAGATCGGCGCAGGTTTGGAGGGCCGAATGGCCTGTTCCTGTGCTGTACTGTTCTTTGTTCTTTGTTGTTTATTAAAGAAACCTGGTTGGCGTATTTTTATTCTGAAATTAATATAGATAAATGTATATAATTGGCTGTATCGGGGTAAAACATTTAAATATATGTTGTGATCAGTGAAGTAGTGGAACTAGAGAAAGACAGTGCATTCCTCCAACCTTGGTCATAACAAAGTCCACCCCCACCACCACCCCAACCACCCCACCCCCCACCGCCTTTGCACATACCACCACCCTCTACTCTCACTAACACTTGGTTGCAATACAATGATAGAATCTTGTTCTCAAACTTCATATCCTCTAGATCTGCACCTCTCTTGGACATTTATTGTACAAAACAAAAACAAAACTAGTTTTAAAAATTATAGCATGGTAAACTAATTAAAAGCTTGCAATATGTGATGAAAAGACAACTAATCCAAAGCTACAAAACATGCAGGGAATCTCGCACACTTGCTGTTTAATCCAATGGTAAAATGGACACATTAATTACCCTTGCTCCCAAATGAAAATGTGTACAAAAATGGGGAGAGTTTGAAGGTTGGCTTAGAGAACTCACATCCATAACAGAAACGCAGTCAATAGCATAGCAGAAGTAAATCTATTATTGAACTGGTGAAAAGCAGCTAAAGCTGTAGTAGGCAATTTGGCATCACTTATTCAAGAAAGATGTGAAGCGCAGCTTCAAGAAGACAAGTGATGTCAATCACCTTCCTGCACAAAGGGAAAATGGGCTTGAAGTACTTTAATAGCCTTTCTATTATTTATTTATTTTTAACTGCACAAACTAGGTTTCTGCATGGAAAATGAAAGTGAATTCAATAAAAAAAATGAAATCAAGTTCCATTAAGAAAGCTGAAAGATGTGAAACGTATTACTCAAACGCTTTGGATTCCCAGCAGCACCTGATTTTAGAGCTGACAGGACAACTGTAATGTTTCAAAAGCTGGAAACAAAATTTAAAGGGAAGCTGCAAGAATGCTTGGGGAGCAGAATGGGAAAAACAAAAGACAAGGAAGGAAGTGGACAACAATACCTTTGGCCTTCTGAGTGTACTGAATGAAGGGTGCTACCGAAATCTAAAATTAAAATCTACAGCAAATGGGTTCAATATTTTAAAATGTATGTCGAAGTTTCTGAGCCAATTTTTTTTTTTACATATTCATTCTCAGGTTATGGGAAACACAAGCATGGTCAGCATTTATTGCCCATCCCTTGGTGCCCTTGAGATGGTCATCCTTCCCTTGAACACCTGCTCTCCCTCTGGTGAAGGTACTCTCACAGTGGTGTCGGGTAGGGAGTTCCAGGAATTTGTAAAGGAATGGCAATAAATGTCCAAGTCCAGATAGTGTGTGACTCAGAGGGGGTCTTGGAAGTGGTGGTGTTTCCGTGTGCCTGCTGCCCTTGCCTTTCTAGATGGTGGAAGTTGATGGTTTTGTAGGGGATGTTGAAGTAGCTGTCAAAATTCAATAAATTTGAGTTTGAGTTAATTAAAAGACCTTAGGAGGCTGCAGTTTATGGATATTGTTATCGATATTTTCTGGGTAATTCATTCAGAAAAAAGGGAGAATAGGGGAATAGTTATCCCAATGCTGTTTGCTTTCCTTGTGTCCAGAGTTATATGGTATTCTTCAGAAACTCAAACCATGTGGAGCAGCCAGCTGGAGAGGCCTCACATCCTAGGCTGTAGTCAGCTCAGTAGTAGTCTGAGTTATAACACCACTTTTACGCTGACGCTACCTAAAATATTAATGCAAAAGGTTCAGGATTTAGCATTTATACTGAAATTATTTTATTTGGGATTCCAGGAAGACACTGCTAACTCTAGTTCCCTATTCCTGGCAGCAGATAGACCCAATAAAAACAGTATGAAAGTGGCTTCAGACACAGACTTAGTCTGTTCGGATGCAGAATCAATCTTTTTTTTTTGGTGCACATTCAAACAGAAAAAAAGCTTATTTTCATTGGAGTCCTACAAATCTGGTGAAATTCACGAAGAAAAAAAAGCAAAAATCTACCACTGTTATTATTGTAGAGTTCACGCGGGCATCAATAGTAATTGTTACAGTGGTTTACAGGAACAGCTACTCTATTCACCAGTGAGACACTACAGTAAGCTCCAATGTTATATGAATGTGTGAAATATAATTTGCTGACAACTCAACCATAGTTGGATACCCTTGACATGTTTGTTCCCAACATGCTGAGAAACAATGGATCCACACTGTAGAAATTATTCTCAGTATATCCCTTACTTGTTTTTATTTAATTATAAACGCTGTGGTATAATTTATCAAATCAGAAGCGATGCCACTTTGACTCTTCTCCAATTGTAAACGAATATCCTTTGAAAGGCAACTTTGCACCCTGCAAAAATTTAACTGAGGTGTTTTGGTGAGGACAACAACAATAATTTACAGTACCTTTACCATAAGAAAAGATCACAAGATGCTTTTCAAAAATGTATTCAGACAAAACTGGAAATTGCGTATTACATGGTACATTTCTACCTTGAAAAAACAGTACAAAATCCTTCTATCTGTGGATTAGATGGTAACGCACAAACATCTAGAGAAGACCTTTAATGGCACAGGTCTTAGGCACAGTGGGAATACTCTCATGAATGTTCATACTGTTACGGCCAGGTGAGAAAGGTATCTAAGGGTACCTTTCAGCCCTCACCTGGTCTTACTGTAACAGGGTTTAATTTTTAAACACACGATGTTTTGAGCTCCCCCTTGGTGAATCCTTGTTCACCACGTTCCAATTATAAGGCAAAGAAATGAGCACAAACAGGCTTTCTTAGGTTTAAAGAAGAAAAGTGAAATTTATTAAAACTTAAACAAACTCTAATTCGGTTAACGCCTATGGGTACATGACTTGCCCACGCGAGCATGCATATGCGATACATACATGAAGATAGGACAGAAAAGAGCAGAAGAAAAATAAAGTGGAGAGGTTTGAGGCAATATCTGAAGAGTTTCTTATGACTGTGCTTCGAGCTCACTGTAGAGTCCTTTTGTAGGTAATTCTTGCTTTTCGTTGGGACCCATATTCTTCTTAAACCTTGGTCACTGTAGGAGACTTTTCTCTCTTTGGGTTCATGTGTCTTCAATGGATTCCAAAGATGGTGAGAGAGAGATGGGAGCAGACAGGAGAGAGATGTTCTCAATCCAGGAGCTCAACGCTTTCTGACTTCAAGCACTGTTTTCTCCAATTTAAAACTCTCAGTTCAAAACTCTGCAACAGCCAGTTAGTCATGTGACTAAAAGCTGGTCTGACCATGTCTGGTCTGTGTATTGGAAACAGGGGCTGGTTCCTTTGTTCCAACACTGTCTGCTGGTATGCAAAAATGTCTTTCCGGAGAGGGGCCTGTCAATTCCTTGTAATAGGCCCTCTTTTCCTCCCAACAACAATTTGAAGTTTAATGTCCATGTGGCGAAATTAATGTGCCTCATTCTTGCCAGGTGGGTGCCTATATGACACCTCCACACCCAGGGGAATGAAATGTGATTTGAAAAAAAAGGCCCATTTCATGACATGGGTTGAGAGAAATATATATATAAGATACAGAAAACCATGCATTTCTCCCATTCATTTCCATTCATTCAAAAATCCTAAAACTTATTCAAATTATCTTTTCTGGGTGCCAATGCTGCTTTAATTTCCCCTTTTTGGCATCCCAGTAACCATGTGGTTCTTTGGGGAAGCTTTTCTTTAGTTGGCCCATTGCCATGACTGCCTAGGGTCTTGGTTCCTGTTGTGGTCATTTTTTTCCCAGGACAGTGGGTCTATCCTGAACTCTCTTTTAGTGTTTTGCTGAGTCATGCAAAGGCTTTTGATTTCAGGGGATGGGTGGTTTTCTTTTTCTCTGACTTTGCGGGAGGATTCTTTGTTAATATCCCCTTTG
Organism: Heterodontus francisci; assembly: GCF_036365525.1. Taxonomy (NCBI): domain Eukaryota; kingdom Metazoa; phylum Chordata; class Chondrichthyes; order Heterodontiformes; family Heterodontidae; genus Heterodontus; species Heterodontus francisci. Next base: position 94,177,287 of record NC_090377.1, on the reverse strand, counting down.
TTCTCTGGGAAACCCCTGCCTGTAGGTATTTGTGCAGACTTGACGGCACTGTCCTGTGGCACTTCGACTAGGTGAGGCATCACCCTCATGGTTTCTGTACCCCCTAAAGGTCTTTCTTTGTCTCTGCAGGTTCCTGTAAATGCTGTTAGCAGCTCTGGTGGGGTGCTTCTAGTGTCTGCGTTCACGTAGGAGGATGTGGGGTCTAACTATTCACATTTTTCAGGGTTGGTTGACCGGACAGTAGGGGTTTTCATCCGGGATTCCTCCCGGACTTCCTTTAACCTGCCCTCTTGGTCATTTTTTCCCCTTCTCTTTCTAAACTTTTGCCAGCCATGCGCATGCCTGTCCCCTTTTGTTCTCAGTGGGGGTCCCTTACAATTCACCAGTCATCTGCTGGAGGGTCCTCTTAACATGGGTACAGGACTTAGGGGTGCAGGTTTCACTGCAGATTGAGGTTTCCCCTCAACCTGGCACATGTGACAACTCCTGCATACTCCATTACATCTTTGTGGTATTTTGGCCAGTCAAACATGCTGTCTCATGCGGGCTTTGGTCTTTCGTATACTGACATGTACAGCCACTGTAGTCTCGTGGGCCCTTCTTAATATTTCTCCCCAGTACCTCTGTGGCACCACTAACTGGTGAACTACTGTCCACTCCTTGCTGTCAGGTATGTGAGGAGAACTCCATTTCCTCATCAGTACCTCATTCTTTAAATAGTAGTAATCAGGGACTCCCTCTGCTTCACTTTCAGACTGGGCAGCCTGTGCTAACTCTTACAATACTGGGTCGGTTTGCTGAGCCTCAGCTTGGGAAAATCCATTTAATTCATTCGCTGGGTCTCCTAGCTTTCCAACGAAAGTCTCAGAAAGGCAGACCTCATGGCCTGCAATACCAATTCAGTCTCCTCTGGGGGTGCTGGTTTGATCATGGCCTGATCCACTACACATTCAGGGAAACTGCAGGGAACCGTCTCCTGCCACTGCCCTGTCTCTCTGACCTCCTGCGGTCTTTCTTTCTCTACTGGGGGGGCTACCACCTTCACCCCCGCCAGATCATTACCTAGGAGCAGGTCAACCCTGTCCACAGGCAAACTAGGGACAATCCCTACAGTCACCGGTCCCAAAACTAGGTCGCACTCCAGGTGCACCCGGTGTACACATTGCCCTTCAATACTATTCACCACCATTCTGGTGTTCACTGCACTCTCTGGGGGAAAGCTCAGGCCTTTTTCCAGTAAAAGGTATCTAGTGGTCCCTGTGTCCCTGAGAATTACTATGGGCTTGTTGACCCCACTCGAGGGGTATGGGGGTTACTTTCCCTTCAAACACAAAATCCTGATAGACTTCAGGAATCCTATTAACCTTTCCTGCACTGGCCGTGGTAAACTTCCTGTGTTGCACTCTTACTGCAGTTAAAGCCACAGCTTGCTCTGCTGTTCTTTCCGTCAGGGTCCCGTCTTCACTGAGCGTGTGTGCCCTGATTAACCCTAAAGGTTTTCCCTTTAGTTTCCAGCAGTCAGATTTTAAATGCCCTGCTTTATTACAATGGAAGCACACAGGTCTCCGGGTCTCACTCTTGCTCACAGCACCCTCCTTTTTGGCTGGAGGAGGGCCCCCTGTGTCTCCTGCTTTCCTTTCTCTCCCAGGACTGCCTGAGCGGAGATCACCTTCCCAACCTTTGTCCTTTTCAGATTTGTGGGGGGATTAGGGAGGGTTCTCCCCTGGGAAACCGACTTATAAATTAAAGCAAACTCATCGGCTAGACAGCTGCGTGCCGGGCTCTCTGAACCTGCTGCTCCTCTACATGGGTCTTTAGTGAGAGTGGGAGAGAGTTTTTAAATTCCTCTAACAGAACTACTTCCCTGAGATTCTCATCGCTGAGCTGTAAAAGTAAGCCAGCTGCTTAGTTCTTTCAAACTCCAAATAAATTTGATTAGCTTGCTTTTTGAGGGTTCTAAACCTTTGGCAATCGGCGTTGGGTACTAATTCATATGCCCGGAGGATAGCATTTTTGGTCAGTTCATAACTTGATGAACTCTCATCTGGCAACAGCAAATAAGCCTTTGAGAAACTGGCAAGGCAGCTAAAATGGCCAGCTGAGACCTGGTCTATTTTACTGCTTTTCCAGTTAGCTTGCTTTGCAGTAAAAGAGACCAGGTCTCAGCTGGCCATTTTAGCTGCCTTGCCAGTTTCTCAAAGGACACAAAAAAGGCGTCCACATCTTCCTCATTGAACTTTGGAATGAATTGAGCGAGTTTTAGCAATTCTGTACCCAGCCCTGAATTATGCTCCTCCATATTTGCCACACTTTCACTGGGGTTACTCAGTCTCCCCCTCGTTAACTCAAGCTGCTTCAACTCTCTTTCTTCGCATTCTTTCTGGAATATTCTTTCTCTCGCTCTCTCCTGCCTCTCTCTTTCTTTCTCCTGTCTTTCAGTTTCTTCACGTTCCTTCTGGAAGGCTCTCTCTTTCTCCTTCTCTCTTTGCTCAAATTCATTTTCCTCTGTTCCAATTGTATCTTTGCTAAGAATAGCCTGTCGGATTCTGCTTCTAACCCTGTTTCTGCGTCTTTAAATTCAAGGGACGAATGGTTGGCAACTAGCCTTAGGAGTTCAGATTTCCTAGCCTTGCCACGTACAGTGATCGCACACTGCTCAGTCATTTTCCTCAACTCCTCCATAGACAGTGTTTTTAACATATCCAAGTTACTTCACCCTGGCTTGGAGAGCTACTTGTTTCAGTTGCAGACATGTCAGTATTCAATCACACACAACCACAAGAAAACCTGTATTAATCTTGCTCTTTTTTTGATTGGGAACACTTCCCACTTCCAATTTCTCTTGTTTATCTGTGGGTAAAATTCTGGACGCTAGCACCCATATTTCTGTTACGACCAGGTGAGAAAGGTGCTTAGGGGTCCGTTTCAGCCCTCACCTGGTCTTACTGTAACAGGGTTTAATTTTTAAACACACTATGTTTTGAGCTCCCCCTTGGTGAATCCTTGTTCACTGCTTTCCAATTATAAGGCAAAGAAATGAGCACAAACAGGCTTTCTTAGGTTTAAAGAAGAAAAGTAAAATTTATAAAACTTAAACTTAAACTCTAATTCGGTTAATGTCTATGGATACACGACGTGCCCACGCGAGCATGCATACGTGATACACACATGAAGATAGGGACAGAAAAGAGTGGTTGATGGTCGGCACAGACTTGGTGGGCCGAAGGGCCTGTTTCAGTGCTGTATCTCTAAACTAAAACTAAACTAAAAATAAAGTGGAGAGGTCTGAGGCAATATCTGAAGAGTTCCTTGTGACTGTGCTTCGAGTTCACTGTAGAGTCCTTTTGTAGGTAGTTCTTGCTTGTAGGTAATTCTTGCTTTTCATTGGGACCCATATTCTTCTTAAACCTTGGTCACTGTAGGAGACTTTTCTCTCTTTGGGTTCATTTGTCTTCAATGGGCTCCAAAGATGGTGAGAGAGAGATGGGAGCAGACAGGAGAGAGATGTTCTCAATCCAGGAGCTCAAAGCTTTTTGACTTCAAGCACTGTTTTCTCCAATTTAAAACTTTCAGTTCAAAACTCTGCAACAGCCAGTTAGTCATGTGACTAAACTGGTCTGATCATGTCCAGTCTGTTTATTGGGAGCAGGGACTGGCTCCTTTGTTCCAACACTGTCTGCTAGTATGAAAAAATGTCTTTCCAGAGAGGGGCCTGTCAATTCTTTGTATTAGCCCTCTTTTCTTCCCAGCAACAATTTGAAGTTTAATGTCCTTGTGGTGAAATTAATGTGCCTCATTCTTGTCAGGTGCAGGCCTGACAATACTGACTTCATTTTTATCCACAGGTCTGCTCCTATATAAATCAATAGGCATGCTGAAGGATTGCCCACTAGCAAGGGCATAATTGGAGGTGCCACCCATTGGGCTGAATTTTACCAGCCCCTGGCTGGCAGGGTTGGAGGCAGGGAGTGGCCAGTAAAAATAGTGGGGAGCCACGTTGGGATGGTTCCCCATCATTGTCCCATTTCCCAGGATGTGGGCTGGGAGGCTTATCGGCTGCCCGCTCCACGGAGATGGGCAGCCAAACTGCTTAATTAAGGGCCCAATAAAGGCCATTTTACATGGCTGCTGTCATTTTGATGATGGCGAGGTGGCCACTGCCACTTGAGGAGGTCATCAGATTCATGGCAACCTGGGGAGCCATCAGAGCCGAGGTTTCATAGCCCAAACAGGGGCCCTCAGGCATGAAAGGCAGCCCTCCCCAGTCCCAATGATTCCCCCTGGAGGTGTTTCCCTTCCATCCCAGGGAGCTACTGCCCTCAGCCCCCTAAATATTAATTTTTACTTTTTTAATTTTTACGGCCCTCTAATTGGGTCAGAAGCATCAGGAGTCCGCCCAATGTCCCGAATTGGGTGGCAGGCCCGCAGGCCGCGAATTAGGAGGCTGCAGTGATAAGATCACCACGTCGGTCCCACTGCTGGAAAGTGTGGGCTTGGGACCCGCTTTTCGGCCGACATCAGGGTCTTGAAGCCTGCAGTAAAATTCAGGCCATTTGATAGACTGGCTATTCATGGCAGTTATTGTCTCAGCTGATTGATGAATTACTCTTAATGTAACCTCAGCAGTTTATTACCTCTGACTCTGGTCACTGCTATAGTTAACGCTCAGCATCCTGATTTACTGATTTACAGTGAGATACCAAATTGCCTGCGTAACACTTTGCTGCTCATTTTGTTAAATAACTGTACATTTATTTGCTGTTCAACTGCTAGGTAATTCTGATTACAATTTGCAATCATATACCCAACTTTATCTTTAATTTGTAATAAATAATTAGTTTTAAGTGCATAGGAACATAGGAATAGTAAAAGACCTTTTAGCCCTTCGAGCCTGTCCCGCCATTCAATTAGATCATTGCTGATTTGTTTCTCAGCTCCATTTACCTGCCTTGGTCCCATATCTCTTCATCTCTTCCCTAATAAAAAATTATCAGTCTCAATTTTTAAATTTTCAATGGACAGCCCTTTCTTTAACAGCCCTTTGCGCGAGAGAGTTCCAGATTTCCACTATACTATGTGTGATGACATGGTTCCTGATATCACCTCTGAATGACCTAGCTCTAATTTTAAGCCTATGTGCCGCCCCCCCCCCCCCCCTCCACCCCTTTGTTCTGGACTCCCACAGTGGAGAAAATAGTAATAGCATGAATTGTGTTGTGGATTCTTCCTTGATTATTGGCAAAAAAGAGCTAATTTGCTCACTCAACAGCTTGAGGGTACTCTGATTGCGGGTTAGTAAATTGAATTGTAATGCAAGACAGTTTGGTGAGCAGATTCAGGCATCATTCATTCCTACACCTACGCTCAGAGGTAAAACCCAAGAAAATTGCTTAGTTAGTATTTAAAGAAGTGAGTTAAGGATTCATCTTGTCCCTTGGCATATATTCGTTAGAATAGCAAAGCCCAGCTTTCTTACATTAGATCGTAAGCTGTGTTTAAGTGTTTTACTGCGAAATCGAAAGGGGCACTTTTTACCTCCTGATCTGCTGGGAGAAGGGTGGAGAAGGGGGTCCGGTAGCTCATGGGAAACCTGGAAGTCCGAGTTTCCCTGCATGCTGTGGAGCTTTAACTCTGCTGCATGTGATGTTTGGCCCTGACAGCTTCCTTACCTGGAAGTCAACCCCATTGACTGGCTTGGCTTCCTGTCAGCAGGGAGCACCCCAGAGGAGGCCTCAAGATCATGGAAGTTCGATCCCTGGGGCGGGGTTTCCGATTACTGACCCTTGAGGTTGGGGGGGTGGGTGGTGTGGGTGGAGTTGGTAGTCCACTCCATGGCCAGTGGGTGTTGGGGGGCGGGTGGTGTCTGATCCCTGACTTGAGGTGAGGGTCAGATCTCAACCCTGGTGCGCCCAATCTCAGGAGAGATCCAATTCCGGGAGGAGTCTGAACCTCAACTTAGGGAGGGATCCAATCCCAGACTCTGCTGGGGGGGGTCCGATCCCAAGGGGTTTTGAATCTCGATCCAGGTGTCTGGTCTCAGGAAGATCTGATCCCCAACTCCGGGGCTGTCTGAATCGCAACCCAAGAGGTCCAATCCCAGAGGTTTCCAATCCCACGGAGTCCAATCGTAGAGAGAATCCAAACCTCAACCTAGGGATTCCAAACCCTGGGGTCTGATTCCCGACGCTGAGGAGGGCCTGGCACCAGCGAGTGTCCAAAACCTGACCCAAGGGATTGAATCCCAGGTGGATTCTGAAACCCACGGTCATTAGCTCACTGACCCCGAAGTGCAGAGGTACAATCCCTGACCCTGAGGGGTGTATGATCTGGCGGGGGAAGGCTTCTGCTGGAGGGGGTCGGGAAGGAAGCATTCCTGCTCCTCCTGGCCCACAAGCAGTGCTGTAAAGGCACTTGGAATTTGTCTCCATTTAATCGCCCACCCACTTAATCATGTTGGAATTCCCCTCAAGACTGCTGAAGCAGCTGTTCAGCATTACCAGGTAGATGTGTCTGCTGTGCTATTTAAAACAATCCCTATATTATTCACTGGAATAGTGAAAAAAAGCATACTTTTAAAGAATCCCTTTCAAAATTGTGGATCCTTAATGCTCATTTAATTGGGTGAGCTTAGTAAAGGGTGGAAATGAGAACTGAAAAGAAGAAGCTCATGGGTTGCCTCATTATATCCCAATTGGAAGGAAATTTGGCTGCCTAATGAAGCTCTCCAATATTTTGCGCACCAGGGGACAACAGCTCAAGAATCCTGTACGCAGTGGGAAAGCGGACAGGGAGATGGCACATGCAGTTTCCCAGCAAGACTTTTTATCCCATTAGCTGTCTGTCTAAAATGTATTTAGAGCAGTATGACTGGGCACACTGGTGTCATGTTTCTGTTACAAATGCAAAACAATTTCAAAATACTGTTGCTTCATAGCTGAGAGGTAAAACTGACAGCATGTTCCAATCATCACAGTTCCCTGAGCAAACAGCAATAAAACTCAACGATGAAACTATCGAGCCCAAGTTGACTTAATAAGAGACAGAGTTTTTAAAATAAAGAAAGCCAATGTGATTCATAATCAACCTAAACATTAATTTCAAGAAGACAGAGCAACTAATGCCTTCGGAAGAAAGAAAATCTTGCATTTAGATAGTGCCTTTCAGGACGGTCCAAAATGCTTTACAACATATGAATCTTTATGTTCTAGTACAATCACTGTTATAATGTACCTGCACATTAACAGCAGAATAACACATTCTGCACCAGATGGTATAATACTTCCTTCCTTATAGAACAGCACCTTTTTCAATGCTGTGAGCAGCTCCATCTAAGCAGCAGAACAATAAATTACCAATCACATGATATAATATTTCTGTTTTTATATATAGGGTATGTCTTACCATGAGCAATGCCATGGGAGGATCACAAGTCACTGCAAATAATGGGAGCTGATGAAATGTCTGTAACCATCAAAAATGCTGAAGTTCTTTCTTTTCTTGTTACAAGAGTTTTGTTTTTTTATTGTAAGTGTAGAATTCTGTGTGTTTTTAGAAACTGAGAAAAAGGATTTTTTTTCCTGTGAACATTGAATGCTGAAACTTGGTGTTTGAACTGAGTGAAACAGACTGCAAGGCACCTGTTTCCAAACAACTCAGCAGAGGGAAATGACAAGTCACATGACTTGATTGTTAGCATTTCAGTTTCACTTTTGCATTGTGAAAGACCAGTGAGCTGGACAAGCAGCATGCAGTGAAATTTGGCTGGGACTTGCTTGCAGACCAGAGAAATGACCTCTCTCTTTAAAGGAAGACTTGCATCTCTTGGAAAGAAATCCTACATTTTGAGGTATGGCTGTTGTCTGCCTGGAGAGAGGAAAAGACCCCTGGAGAGAGGAAAAGACCCAGGAAAAGAGCAGTTGCTACTCTCTGTGGAGGAAGATTGCTTTGCAGAGAGGAAGCCCCTGCATTTGAAAGGTAGCAGATTTCTATTGCACCCAGTCTCTGGAGAATCCCTGCCTCATGAGTGATTCCTCTTGTGTTTTAGGAGATCCTAAAATCTCAAGAAAGCTTCTATTGCTAGACTGCTACTTCAAAATCCAAGCAGGCCTGTTGTTACACCCTTTGCTGAAAGACCTGTACGATGCGTGCTGCAGACGAATTGCCTTGAACACCTATCCATTACAGACTGTTCAACAACCTCGCCTGGAGAGACATCGAGTGGCATCCGACTATTCGACTCCTGGACAGCTCACCTTATAGCAACGTCCTACCAGAACATGATAAACTCAATTATTTTATTTTTTTACTTTTTATTCCTAAGAAACAGATGTACACCAAAACATAATTTTCCCTGGTTAACCATTTTTTTAAATGTATGTGTGTGTGCATGAGGGTTAGGAAGAATAAGTTTGAAAGAATCCTTTCACATATAGAGTTATCTCATTATTGTTTAAGACTAGTTAATTAATAAATGGTTCATTTTGTTGTTGTTTAAAGAAACCTGGTATGGTGTACTTTATTCTGGGGGATAAATTGAATGTTTAATTTGGCTGTTCTCCAGTAGGTGGGGAGCTTTACTAATATGCTGTGATTTGGGGAGTAGTGGAACTGAATTAACAGTGCATTACTCCCGCCTTGGTTGTAACATTTTACAAACAGTCTACTAGCAGACTAATATTTCTTAAATATGGACTTAGTTAAATATCTGTAAATGTCAAGATGGACAAGTACCAGTACAAAATCAAGGAATTGAGTACTGCAGTGAAACATTCGGGGCAGAATGTTATCCGGCCAGTAGGAGAGAGAGTGAAGGTGTGGGGAGCCAACATTTTGAAGTGGACATGCTCGTCGTTCCGTATTTTATTAGCTGTGGGAAAGCTCCAAGGCGGGACTGCAATTTGATTTGGTGAACAGCTAGTTAGAATGTATTTGCATTGAATTTGAAGCCAATTTTATGGGGTTGGGGTGGAATCAAATTTAGTCGACAGTACAGGGGGATCATGTACCTTCACATCCCTGGCCATTTTAAGGTGGCGGCTTTGAGGCCACAGGAATGCAGCCATGGTGAGCAGTGGATTGGGGAAGAGGGAGGAGCGGAGGCCATTGTCAGCCTGCGATGCAGGGCTCTCTGCAAGGTGGGCACATTCACAAGTGCAAGGGTTGGTGCAGTCATGGGTGCTGGGCTCTCTGCTAAGGTGGGTGCAGTCTCATGTGCTGGGCTCTCTGTAAGGTGGACGCTGTCGGGTTCAAAGGCTCTCTCAGGTGTAAGGGTGGGCGTACTCTCAGATGCTGGAATCTGTACAAGGGTGGGCACAATCTCAATTGCAAGGGTGGGCACAGCCTCGGGTGTTAGAATGTGCACACTCTTGGGTGTTGGGATCTCGGCAAGGGTGAACACTAAGGGGCATTAGCACATTTTAAGAAGGGAGTAGCAATGGGAAGGTCCCAAGGCAAGATCCTCTTTCTCAGGACAGCGCACAGGAGGGGTCAAAATCAGCTGGCATGGGTCTCATTCACCCAATCTTTGTGGACCCCGTGCCACGTAGCAGCAACTCAGAGGGAGGGAGGGCTAGGATCGGGCTGGGCATACCCATGAAGCTCAAATAGGAGAGTGGAAGCAGGCAGTCGTGCCAAGAAAGGCCTATCCATGCCAGAGTGTTTACTAGACCCACCTCAACTACCTGCCAAGCAGCAGTGTCAGTGAACACTGCGACTCTCCAGGGACGTACCAATTGACTTAGGCACCATGCTGCAGGACGAGATGAGACCCATGGACTTCGGTGGACACCCACTGCTCATGGCCCTGAAGATCACTGTGGCACTCAACTTCTACACGTCTGGCTCTTTCCAGGGATCCACTGGGGACATGCATGTGGCCTCCCAGGCAGTAGCCCACCGCTGCATCAAGGAGGTGACCAATGCCCTGTTCAAGAGGGCCGGCAACTATGTGACGTCAAGTGGAGAGGGCCATCGGCTTCAGTGCCATCGCTGGATTCCCCAGGGGCAAGGTGTGATCGATTGCATGCATGTGGCCATCAAGACTCCCAAGGAGCAGCGAGCAGCCTTTATCAACAGGAATTGCTTCCATTCCATCAACATGCAACTGGTCTGCAACCACTGGAAACATTTCCTGCAGGTGTGTACCTGTTGTGACCGCAATTGAGACCTTTAACTTTAAAACAAGAGATATGATTTCCTCAGAACAATTTAAAGAATTTGACGGCAAGATATACATTTTAAGACTTTTACTATAACAACTAAACTAAAAATCAACATTAACTAAACAATATTTAGTAAGTAGCTAATACACTAAATTACAGAGAAAGATATTTCCCACTAAATAATTAAAACACTTGAAAATTCGACACCACATTTATATGTTTCACAGCATTCTTATTTTGCAGTTAAAAGTCCCAAACTCCTCCCAGTTGCAATAGGTTGGATCTCCCAGTGCCCTTCTCAAAAACTAATGTCCTCTTTGCTCACTTCTTCAGAGCATATTCCGGTGGCCCTCCGTTGATAAGTCAATCTCTGTTGATCTTTTTTCCTCAGCCTTCGAACCAGGTTCAAATCTTAGCAGCCTTTTGACTGTATCAGCGTACTGAGAGTAGTTGTTTTCTCTCTCTCTCTACTGAGGTTGTGCAGCTCCTTTGTGTCTTCCTTTATTCCTTACAGCCTTTCAGACTTAGGAAAGCCTGTCGAATTTATCCAGAATCAAAACTCAATAGACATTTGCCTTTTACCATATACAGAGTCCATAAGTATGGTCAAATCAAAATCACCTGGGCCTTCATTTATTTCCAAGTGTTAGCAATTGCAGCTTGAATTTGCAATTTCAGAGACCCTGGCTCCTTGTTTATGATCTGAGAGTCTGGGAGAGTGAAACCATTGTCCATCAGGTGTTAACTTGCACTCTGCTTTCAAAAGTATCTTTGATCTGGGTTCCTTGTTTGCATGGTAACCAAGATCCCTGGCTTGTCTCTGGGCAGACTTAGTATGAGGTCACACATCTCATCCAACTCTATTTTACAGTGCATTAAAAATCAAAGTTTTTAAAAATGTAATCTGACTACAAAATCCAGCGTTCACAACAATGCCCGCTTCCTGGGAAGCAGCCACAATGCCTACATACTTCGACAATTCCAGGTGCCACAGCTTCTCTGGCTGCCCACTCACCTTCAGGGAAGGATTCTCGGGGACAAGGGCTACCGATTAGAGAGATGACTACTCAGGCCTGTGAGGAACCCTCGCACTGCAGCAGAGGAGAGTAGTAACATCTGTCATGGGTCCATCCGAGTGACCATTGAATTGGAGCAACCAATGACAAGGCCATAATTAATACACCCGTGAAACCCCATATCTATCTAGCTGCTCTTCTTAATACACTTTCATGTGCTTCTACGTGGTGCAACCCATGTATTGGCAGCTGATGCGGAGGCAGACTGCTGATCTGGCTGTCCTTTGGCCTGAGATGACATTGGTGGGCGTCCTCTGGCTGCCTGAAGCATGGAGGGCCCTGGCAGTCTGAAGGGTTCCTGCACAGGTTCAGGAGCCTCCTCAGGCATCCCGGCTACTAGGGCTGGGCTCATTGGCGAAGGGACTGAGGAGCCGATGTGGAGGTCGGCCTTTTCTCCTCCATTTCAAGGTTCACTTTCACCTCCCTGTTAACTTGAGATGCCACTGCTGCATTAAACTCATGACCAAGGTGATGGTGTGCAGGTCTACATGCATCAATGGGATCTGGCTCTCCAGGAGGTTCTCGATGGAGGAAGCCATGTGTTCACACGCCTAAGACATGACAGCACTCAAGACACAGATGGACTCCTTCATTGTCCGCTCATGGCCGCACATTGCCTTGGCACCTCTGCCTCTCTTGCCTCTCTCTGTAATTCCAGTATTCCCTGTGCTTCCCACACTAGTGGCTCATAATCAGCCTGGGGCTCAGTAAAGGCCTGACCATGCACCGTCCTATGACTGTCAGTGGCCTCACCTACTGGAATTCTCTACCTCAGAGAGTTGTGGAGGCTAGGTCACTAATTGTATTTAAGGAGGAGATAGATAGATTTTTGAAATCTCGGGGAGTTGAGGGTTATACAGAGCCAGCCCGAAAAAGGAGTTGAGGCCTGGGACAGATCAACCATAATCTTATTGAACGGCAGGGCAGGCTCGAGGGGCTGAATGGCCTACTCCTCTCCTACTTCTTGTTTGTTCTTGTATCACAGCCTCCACCAGCTGCTTGGTTGCGTGTGTGGTGCTCTCACCAGCTTGTGACCCTGAATCTAAGCCCGAGCGCATACCCACTGATGTGAAAGTATCTGTGCTGGTGGAGGGTGCAGAGGAATGATGTGATTGTGCATCCCCTGACTGTTTCTCCTCCTTCTCCTCCTCCTCAGAGGTCGACGTCAGGCTCGCAGTCCCAGTGGCTGTGCTTGCCCCAAAGTGTGTAACCTGCACTGGGCAACACAAACATTTTGGGGTTAGGTTGTTCAGATCTCCTCATGCCAACCATGGGTGATGTGGATGTCCTAAAGTGTGGTATAAGACAGATGAACACATTGTCTGCTCACACTCTTATGCAGACACTCCAGACTCATGATTGCTCGGCTATCCTGGACCCCCACTTGCTCCACGGCCTCCTGCTCTGCCAAAGTCAGAGAACGTGCATCAGGGATCCCACTGCCAGTCCTCCCTGTCTCCCTGGTGTTATGGATCTGTTTCTCCTGCAAGTGGAAATAGGGACACAGTTAGATTCTGCATGAAAAGCATTAGGACACTTATGCTAGTGGCAACCTCTCGTCTCCTGATGTGTTCTCCAATTGCCTTCTCCTCACGTCCGCTTCCAGGGGACGTAATGGGGGTGAGCTCTGAAAGAAGGTGGCCTGTCACCACCGAGCTGCAGTCTTGCATCTGACAAGATGTGCTGATGCCCTCTTGCCCTTGTGGTCACTCCCTCCCCATGCAGCGCTCCCTCCTGTGTAGCCACTTGAAAGCCCCAAAGAGGAAGTGAGTATGGAGGACTCACCTTGGCAACTCACCTCATTCAACAAAGCACATTGGCATGACAAGGAGGAACAGCAGCAGTAGAGGGAGGTTCAGGTGTTACCTCTGCAGCAGCAGTGGTAGGGACAGGTCCAGGACTTACAGCAGCAGCAGCATTCCAGAGTCACTGTATCAGTGAAAGACAGCAGTACAAGCAAGGCTGGCAGTGCTTTAAAGTTGGTACCAGGAGCTGTGTTTTTGTCAGCTGATGCCATCATCAACACCTTGTAGCCCACCCCCATCCTGAAATTGGACAGGCCCCACGCCTTGGTTATGTTAATTGGACAGCCACTGCATGATCACGGTCGGCCAGCTGCACGCGTGACATGCGGTGACAGCACTCGCTTCCTGTGCTGCTTCCAGGACCCACATCGGGCAGACAAAATACAGCCTTCGGGGTGCAATTGGTCTTTGGTGGTAATGGAGACAGGTGATGGTGAATCATCAGTCCATCTGATGTCAATAGAAGAGGAACTCTAGCATTGCATAAAATGGATTGCCAATTTGTTATCACTCATTTCGTGCTATTACCAATGGCCGATTTCGCCTCCTTTGTATTCTCCCCCCTAAGACCAGCTTTTTGTTCGATCTAATGCTTCTTGTTTTAGTCATGAGTTGTAACTGCTGATGGTAACACTATTTAATGCAGCATGGTTCTATTGGACATGCAATGCTGAATGTTCTCGCCTCCTTCAAAACTTGGAGCCTACAATGAGTTTGGAGATTCTCATTGCAGTTAGTAATAAATAAGATTTCATAGTCAAAACTGCCTATATTTCAGCACCAATTGACAATCTCACAAGTACAGGAAGACGATCATGATTCATTCACACTAACAGAGACACTGAATTCATATGGCTTTTGTTTTGGTGGTTTAATATGACTTTATTGATACAGAAATAGAAGCTTCTCAATTCTTGTATCCACGACGCGGTCTTCGACCTCTGGCTCCCTCAAATTTACGACCCTTGGAGGAGATGAAGGGTTTGGTGTGGCTGTGTGGAGTCCCAGGATTGAACCCAAAATGTCTGTAAACTTGCCAACCTTTGCGAGGTCCTGAAAGCAGCACTGTACCATGCCCCTTGGGAGCAGCCAGGACTAACTGGTCAAATGTCATGATCTGGCCTCTGGCCTTCAGTATGCAATGTCGAACCCCGTCGGTGACCCGTAGTGTACAGACCTTAAGCTTGGGGACATCCCAGATACGAACGGCATCTGTTATCGATCCCACGACCGCTGCAGTTTTGCTCTCACGAAGAGGCATCTCCATTTTGCATATCAGACGAGCCAGGGACAAGGGCGGGCGGTTGGTCCTGTTCATGAACAGTTGTTTCAGCACCACTTTGTTGAAGGGAGCATTGGATCTCCGGGCTAGGAACCGGTACAACTTGACCAGCAGCCACAAGTAGATGTCCTGGCTCTTGGGCTCCATCCTGTGCACTTTGAGATCCTTGCTGTGCCGGATGTCCACTATCCAAGATGGTGGAATAGCTTTGTCTCAGCTCTTTTGTAACATGAAGAGCTGATACAATGAGGGAGAAAATGGATAGCCCCAGCTTTCCCAAAACAGGAAGTGCCAAGGCCTGATCCAAATTGGATCTTGGACCTCATTTCAATTAACCTGGAAAATCAGACATCAATTTCAGAGTGCTGCAGTGCCAGCAGCAGCCATCAGGTAGGTCTGTTTCAGGCAAGGGCCTTGGACCCCTATAATGAAACCATCACAGGTATGGTGGGAGGCACACCTCTGGTGCAGAAGTTTGATTCGGGCAATGGTGAGGGATGCACCTAATTGGAGGGCTTTGACATGGGAGTATGGGAAAAATAGACACAGATTTGGGAAATAGCAACACATTCAATGACTGGAGAGGACGGGGAAGTTTGAAATAAGGTGGTAGTTTGCAAGGATGGAGATGCTGAGAGTGAATTTTTCGAGGAGATAGGATAATGACAGCAGTTTTGAAAGGGAAAGGGAAGTGCTTGAGGAGAGGCAACAAGTTACACTGTCACCAAGCATGGGGAGGCCAGAACAGGAGTTGGGTGGTCAGCAGTTTAGTGGGAACGAGGTTGAGAGTCTCATGGACAATATGGGCTCAGAGGGATTGAATAGAGTTAGGAGAGAAACTGGATATAGAAGAGCATTCAGGGCTAGGGAACGGAGGCACTTGGGGAAGATTTAACTTGATGGCCAAGGAGAAAGGGGGAATACAGCTGAGACAACAAACGGATGGCCATAATCCTTGTAACGAAGAGGTTCAGGAACTCCTTGCAATCTTTTTTTGGTGTGAGGGCGGAGGGGGCAGGGATTTAAGAAAACCCGGGTTCGATTCTGGGTACTGCCTGTGCGGAGTTTGAAAGTTCTCCCTGTGTCTGCGTGGGTTTCCACCGGGTGCTCCGGTTTCCTCCCACAGCCAAAGACTTGCAGGTTGATAGGTAAATTGGCCATTCTAAATTGCCCCTCGTGTAGGTAGTTGGTAGGAGAATGGTGAGGATGTGATAGAGAATATGAGGTTAATATAGGATTAGTATAAATGGGTGGTTGTTGATCAGCACAGACTCGGTGGGCCGAAGGGCCTGTTTCAGTGCTGTATCTATAAATAAATAAATTCATTAATTGTTGAAAAAATTGAATTTACATGCCTTCAGACTCAAATTCTTTTCACAAATTAAAGTGCAGGCCAACATTCCCTGTAATTATTTTTTGCAGTGCGCAGGTGATTTCTCTATTTTTTTTCGCAGCTGTGCACATGCAGTAATTTAAAGGGGCCAACTTGTGTGAAGCCTACGTGGGGTCTTTCGGGTTCCTGTGCAGCTGTGCAGCTTAGAGGGAACATTGGTGCTGTCCCTTATCCAGCCATTTTGGAAGCCTATGGCGTTTTAGATCAGTCAACACCAATGCCAGATTTAAGCAAGACATCCAGACAATCCTCCATGACTATCTTCAACTGCAGCAATCTAATTTGCAGAAAGTGTGTCAGTGTGCTCCACAAGAGACATGGATTCAATTTTTAGCACATATGGAGCACTTGCTGCTCAGAATGGTTCACATCTTGTATAAATACAGTGCTTTCTAAGTGAAAAACCATTCTCCATGTGAGAGCCATTGAAAGCTACATCCCTAATACTAGGTGAATAGTAAAAAAGGACTCCAGCTAGTAAATACAAGTACATTTTATTAGAGCAACACAATACAGCAAATTTTGTTCAGTAAAGTGTACTTTACGGATGGTATATTTCTTTTGAAAAATCACGCATGTAGTTTATTTATGAAAGAAAAAAATTTAATATAAATGAGGAAAGTTAGAAAAATATTTTCACAGAGAGGGTCATTAGAACAATATTTGTCAGTTCCGAAGAAGGGTCACTGACCCGAAACGTTAACTCTGCTTCTCTTTCCACAGATGCTGCCAGACCTGCTGAGTGAATCCAGCATTTCTTGTTTTTGTTTCAGATTTCCAGCATCCGCAGTATTTTGCTTTTATTTTAGTGTTTAATTCACTGCCACTTCTCTTCCAGGAATGCCTACCTTGAAGAAGTTCTGCTCTTCTCTCCGATGGGATTTTCGTTTGTCTCTTTTACCTTGTTCACCTTCATTGCTTTCTATTTCCCTCCTGGTGTTTGATAAGGTATCTACCAAAACTCGTTTTCACAGCCACATCTCCTTCCTCAGTGACTGTCTCCGGTTCCGACTGATTCCACGTGGATTCCAACTGCAGTTTCACCCATCATGCTTTGAAACCACCCAGGATCACAGGTATCTCCGAGAAATACAACGTTCCTCGGACTGCTACTCTCGCCGCATCCTGAGATCTACACTCAGTGCTATGCGCCGCCATATGCACACACTGGACCTCTCTCTCCAGCAGCACCGTCTCACCTTATCTCAAATCTGTTCTACTCCGCAGTTTCATCTCATCTTACGTCTCATCCGACGCATTAACAAAAAACTTTTTTTCTTCCTTTCAGGTGTTAAGGAACGCAAGCTCCAGCAGCTGATGGGGACTAATGCCCCTCCAGATCCTCCTTCCGCTTCACTTCCCTCTGACCCCACCCCTTCTGATCTGACCCCTTGCCGTGTATTCACTATACCCTCTGACCTCCCCCTCTCTGATGCTGAGCGTTCTGTACTCAGCAAAGGACTCAGTTTTATCCCCTTACGCCCCCACCTCAATGAATTTCGCGCTCGGCATGACGTTGAGCTCTTCTTCCGTCGCCTCCGCCTCCGGGCTCACTTCTTTGACCAGGAGTCCTCCCCCCGACCAGCAGACCCATTCACCCGCCTCCAGCATTCTCCCTCTACCTGGACCCCTCACCCTGGCCTCTTACCCGCTCTTGATCTCTTCATTGAAAACTGTCGGCGAGACATTGGTCGTCTCAATTTCTCTGCCCCCCTCACTCACTCGAACCTGTCCCCCTCTGAACTTGAGGCACTCCGTTCTCTCAGGTCTAACCCCGACATGGTCATCAAACCTGCAGACAAGGGTGGTGCTGTTGTTGTATGGCGTACCGACCTCTACCTTGCAGAAGCTCAACGCCAACTCACAGACACCTCTTCCTACCTCCCTCTGGACCATGACCCCACCACCGAACATCAAGCCACCGTCCAAAGGACTGTCACTGACCTCATCTCCTCTGGAGATCTTCCCTCCACAGCTTCCAACCTCATAGTCCCGCAACCCCGGACAGCCCGCTTCTATCTCCTTCCCAAAATCCACAAACGGGACTGTCCCGGCAGACCCATTGTGTCAGCCTGCTCCTGCCCAACTGAACTTATTTCTTCCTATCTAGACTCTATCTTTTCTCCGCTGGTCCAGTCTCTTCCCACCTACATCCGTGACTCTTCTGACGCCCTACGTCATTTTGACAATTTCCAGTTTCCTGGTCCCAACCGCCTCCTCTTCACTATGGACGTCCAATCGCTCTGCACCTCCATCCCCCACCAGGATGGTTTGAGGGCTCTCCGCTTCTTCCTGGAACAGAGGCCCAACCAGTCCCCATCCACCAACACCCTCCTCCGCCTGGCTGAACTTGTTCTCACATTGAACAACTTCTCCTTCAAATCCACTCACTTCCTTCAAGTAAAAGGTGTCGCTATGGGTACCCGCATGGGTCCTAGTTATGCCTGTCTTTTTGTGGGATATGTCGAGCATTCTTTGTTCCAGTCCTACTCAGGCCCCCTCCCCCAACTCTTTTTCCGGTACATTGATGACTGTATCGGTGCCGTTTCCTGCTCCCGCCCCGAACTCGAAAACTTTATCAACTTTGCTTCCAATTTACACCCTTCTCTCACCTTTACATGGTCCATCTCTGACACTTCCCTTCCCTTCCTCGACTTCTCTGTCTCCATCTCTGGGGATAGGTTGTCTACCAATATCCATTATAAGCCCACTGACTCCCACAGCTACCTCGACTACACTTCTTCACACCCTACCTCCTGTAAGGACTCCATTCCATTCTCCCAGTTTCTCCGTCTCCGACGCATCTGCTCTGATGATGCTACCTTCCATGACGGTGCTTCTGATATGACCTCCTTTTTCCTCAACCGAGGATTTCCCCCCACTGTGGTTGACAGGGCCCTCAACCGTGTCCGACCCATTCCCCGCACCTCTACCCTCACCCCTTCCCCTCCCTCCCAGAACCGTGACAGGGTTCCCCTTGTCCTCACTTTTCATCCCACCAGCCTCCATATCCAAAGGATCATCCTCCGCCATTTTCGCCACCTCCAGCATGATGCCACTACCAGTCGCATCTTCCCCTCCCTTCCCCTGTCAGCATTCCGAAGGGATCATTCCCTCCGCGACACCCTGGTCCACTCCTCCATTACCCCCACCACCTCGTCCCCGTCCCAGGGCACCTTCCCTTGCAATCGCAGGAGGTGTAATACCTGCCCATTTACCTCCTCTCTCCTCACTATCCCAGGCCCCAAACACTCCTTTCAGGTGAAGCAGCGATTTACTTGTACTTCTTTCAATGTAGTATACTGTATTCGCTGCTCACAGTGTGGTCTCCTCTACATTGGGGAGACCAAGCGCAGACTGGGTGACCGCTTTGCGGAACATCTCCGCTCAGTCCGCAAGCAGGACCCTGAGCTTCCGGTTGCTTGCCATTTCAACACTCCCCCCTGCTCTCATGCTCACATCTCTGTCCTGGGATTGCTGCAGTGTTCCAGTGAACATCAACGCAAGCTCGAGGAACAGCATCTCATCTACCGATTAGGCACACTACAGCCTGCCGGACTGAACATTGAGTTCAATAATTTCAGAGCATGACAGCCCCCCACTTTACTTTCATTTTTCGTCATTTTTAGTTATTTTTTCTTCCTTTTTTTTTGCATTCCTTTTTACATTTATTGCATTTATTTCATTTCATCTTAGTTTGTTCAGTTTGCTTACCCACTGTTTTTTTCAGGTTGTTTTTCTTCAGGTTTGCACTTGCTGATGTTCTATATTCAGTATATTCACACCTAATCTGTACTAATGCTTTGTCTTTCAAAACACCATTAACATATTGTTTGCCTTTGCTCCGTGACCTTTTGGTCAGCTATGTGGCCTGGTCCAATCTGCACCTTCTCCTTTGTTATCTCTTGCCCAACCCCCACCTCACTTGTTTATAATCTGTAACTTTTCTAATATTTGTCAGTTCCGAAGAAGGGTCACTGACCCGAAACGTTAACTCTGCTTCTCTTTCCACAGATGCTGCCAGACCTGCTGAGTGAATCCAGCATTTCTTGTTTTTGTTTCAGATTTCCAGCATCCGCAGTATTTTGCTTTTATCATTAGAACAATTATTGCCTCGATAGGCACTTGTGGTAAACCAGAGACTATCGCTGGATTTTATTCCAGTGATGGGGGTCCCAGCGGCGGGCTGGAAGTCAGGGGGAGACACTGCCTCAGCCCTCCGCCAGACCCCTTTTGCAGCCAATTAACTGCCTGCTGTTGGGGACGTCGTTCCTTTAAGGGATGAGCTCCTGTCTCCAGAGCTGCCGGTCAATCAGAAGGCTGGCAGCTCTGCAGTACTGGCAGCACCACTGGGAGTGGTGGCCACTACCGGTACTGCAGGAGGCTGAAGATTGGAGTCGACCCCGGAAGAGGTGAGTGGGCTTCGGGTCGCCACGGCCATTTAGGTAGTCCCTGGCGACAGAGTGGAGGGGGGGTGGAGGTGGTTGGTGAGGGTGGTGGGGGGGGGTGCAGACATCATCACCAGGGCTCTTCTGGGGGCCCTGAACTGCTCTCAAAGGAGGAAACCCCCCCCCCCACCCACCACGATCCAGCTAGGAGGCCACCAGGCCTCACCTGGAAGCGTCTCCACCCAGCGGCAGGCCCCTCCGCCTTCTATTTAATGGAACCAACGGATCAGATCTAAGCTCTGCAATCCTGCCACATCCAGTCATGAATGGTGGTGGACAATTAAACAACTAAGTGGAGAAGGTGACTCCACATATATCCCCATCCTCAATGATGGGGGAGGCCAGCACATCAGTGCAAAAGATAAGACCGAAGCATTTGCAACAATGTTCAGCCAGAAGAGCCGAGTGGATGATCCATCTTAGCCTCCTCCTAAAGTCCCTAGCATCACAGATGCCAGTCTTCAGCCAATTCGATTCACTCCGCATGATATCAAGAAACTACTGAAGATACCTCAAAGGGTATGGGCCCTGACAACATTCTGAAGATAGTACTGAAGACCTGCGCTCCAGAACTTGCCGCGCCCCTAGCCAAGTTGTTCCAGTACAGCGACAACACTGGCATCTACCTGGCAATGTGGAAAATTGCCCAGACATGTCCTGTACACAAAAAGGACAAATCCAACCCGGACAATTACCACCCCATCAGTCAACTCTCGACCATCAGTAAAGTGATGCAAGGTGTCATTGATAGTGCTATCAAGCGACACTTGCTTAGCAATAACCTGCTCAGTGATGCTCAGTTTGGGTTCCACCAGGGCCACTTAGCTCTTGACCACATTACAGCCTTGGTTCAAACATGGACAAAAAAGCATAACTCCAGTGGTGAGGTGAGAGTGACTGCCCTTGACATCAAGGCAGCATTTGACCGAGTATGGCATCAAGGAGCCCTAACAAATTGAAGTCAATGGGAATCAGGGGGAAATCTCTCTGCTGGTTAGAGTCATACCTAGCACAAAGGAAGATGGTTGTGGTTGTTGGAGGTCGATCATCTGAGCTCCAGGACATCACTGCAGGAGTTCCTCAGGATAGTGTCCTAGACCCAACCATCTTCAGCTGCTTCATCAATGACCTTCCTTCAATCATAATGTCAGAAGTGAGGATGTTTGCTGATGATTGCACAATGTTCAGCACCATTTGCGACTCCTCAGATACTGAAGCAGTCTGTGTAGAAATGCTGCAAGACCTGGACAATATCCAGGCTTGGGCTGATAAGTTGCAAGTAACATTCGTGCCACACAAGTGCCAGGCAATGACCATCTCCAACAAGAGAGAATCTAACCATCTCCCCTTGCCATGCAACAGCATTACAATCACTGAATCCCCCACTATCAACATCCTGGTGGTTACCATTGACCAGAAACTGAACTGGAGTAGCATTATAAATACCAGAGCTACAAAAGCAGATCAGCGGCTGGGCATCCTGCAGCAAGTAACTCAGCTCCTGACTCCCCAAAGTCTGTCCACCATCTACAAGGCACAAGTCAGGAGTGTGATGGAATACTCTCCACTTGCCTGGATGGGTGCAGCGCCAACAACAGTCAAGAAGCTCGACACCATTCAGGACAAAGCAGCCCGCTCGATTTGCACACCATCCACAAATGCACCACTGACGCACAGTGGCAGCAGTGTGTACCATTTACAAGATGCACTGCAGCAATTCACCCAGGCTACTCAGGCTGCACCTTGCAAACTTGTGACCTCTACCAACTAGAAAGACAAGGGCAGCAGATGCATGGGAACACCACCACCTGCGAGTTCCCCTCCAAGTCACACACCAACCTGACTGGGAACTATATCACCATTCCTTCACTGTTGCTGGGTTAAAATCCTGGAACTCTCTTCCTAACAGCACTGAATGTATCTACCCCACATGGACTGCATCGGTTCAAGAAGGTAGCTCACCACCACCTTCTCAAGGGCAGTTAGGGATGGACAATAAATGTTGGCCTGGCCAGCGATGGCCACATCCCATGAAACAAATAAATTTTTAAAAAATGAGCAATAAAGTACAAGATCTGTGTAATATGTACAATAACAGAAGCATTGAAAGATTTACGGCACAGAAGGAGGTCACTTGGCCCATTGTACATTTGCCGGCCGACAAAGTACTATCCAGTCTAATCGCACCTTCCAGCTCTTGGTCCACAACCCTGTAGGTTAAGGCACCTCAAGTGCATATCCAAGTGCTTTTTAAATGTGTTGAGGCTTTCTGAATCTACCACCCTTTCAGGCATTGAGTTCCAGACCCCCACCACCCTCTGGTGGAAAAAGTAGTCCTCAACTCCCCTCTAATCTTTCTACCAATTACTTAAAATCTATGCCCTTGTTATTGACCTCTCTATTCATTGAAATAGGCCTTTCTTATCCACTTTAGCTAGACCCCTCATAATTTTATAGACCTCAATTAAATCTCCCCTTAGCCTGCTCCGAAGAAAACCTCAACCAATCCAATCTTTCCTCATAGCTAAAATTTTCCATTCCTGGAAGCATCCTTGTAAATCTCTTCTGTACCCTCTTGAGTGTGATCATATCCTTCCCATAATGCGGTGACCAGAAACTAACAGACTATCTACACCCTAATTTCCCTTGTTGACTTGGGGTCACTTCTGACCCTCACATCAGTTGCAACTTCTAAGTGCCACCAGAGGGCCAGGTGGCCAGCAGATGAGTTGCCCCACTTGTTGTACTGTAGGCTCATGATCATAGGGCTGAGGTGGTCCTTGGCTCATGTCAGCTGGTTCTAGACGGTGAGCCATTTCTGGCTACATCTCTGGAGGGAACATTTGAGCAGCCTTATCTCACCTGCCATCATTGCAGGCATTTTTCACTGGCGGAGACTGCTGGACTCCGGGCATGTGCTGCAGATATGAGAAACGGCACTATCAGACACAAGGGCCGGAATTTTACGGCCCCCCACGGGAGCGGGCTGGTGGCGGGGGGGTGGGCCCGTAAAATTGAGAGGGAGGCAGCGGGTCCCATTCCCGATGGCTTCCCACTCCCACTGCAATTTTACATGGGGCGGCAGTGGCGAGAAACGACCCGCCCGCCCCAGGCCAATCAAGGCCCTTCAGTGGCCCCAGTACACTGCTCCCACTGCTGCTGGGATTTTACCCCTGGCAGTCAGGCAACAAAGGGCGCCAGTACAGCACCAGGTAAAACCTGGTGGCCCTCTTACGGGCTGGTGGGGGATGGGGGGGGCCCTCCTGGTTAAGCACCCTGTACCCTACGGACAGCCCCCCTCAATGGCTCAACTGCCACCACTGGATAACACTCCATTCCACCCCTCCTAAACGACCCTCCCTTGCCTTGCCAGGGCCAAAAACATGCCTTCTTTCCGGGGCCATCATCCCGCTTGCTGCTGTTGGCTGGGTGCAATCCCAGCAGTGGCCACCGCTCCCGGTGACGCTCTGGGACTAAGAGCTGCCAGTCTGCTGATTGGCCAGCAACTCTATTAGGCAGGACTTCCTGCCTCAAGGAGGTTGAAGTCCTGCCCAAGGCCAATTAAGGGTTTGGGGAGCAAGAAATCCTGGCGTAGCTCCCCAGGCCCAGTGGAGGTGGGCTCGTCCCTGACGCTTTGGCTGGTGGGTGGGGCCTCTTGCCCAATGTAAACTTCCGGTCAAGGACTTCAACCTCGGCCATTCAACTGGACCCTGGAGTAGCAGTCCCACTGATCTATTGGATAGCTGGTCTAATGGCGGTTATCAGATATGTCTTCCCTGAGACATGGTACTGCCCACTGACTGGAAGCCCCAATCGATCCAATCTGTCCCTGGTTGTGCATGCCAACTTTGCACCCACTGTGGAAACAAGTTAAGCTTCTCCTGCATGCAATCCTGTGAAAAAATCCTGTTAGTGACAACAAATATTATCAAATCACAAAGCACTTGCAATAATGGTCCTTTAACACTTGTCAAACAGCTAATGACTTATGTTGCCAGTATAAATCTCCCTAACTTCATTAATTCAGTTGAGAAGAAATAGCCTTGCAAAATATTAAGATTTGTCCTTTTTCAAGACAGAGTAAAAGCAGAGCACTCTAACCCAAGCAAAATCAACCTTGCATTAAAATGAAAATCCGAGTGTACTCGTATTTAGCATGGCATGTAGATTTGGAGTAGGAAATAGCTGAATACCAGCAGATTTCTATTTATCTTGAAGGCACTGCACGGGCGCAGTCCCCAGTGAGGGTCATCACTATTTCCACTGGTCAGTGAATTGGACCTAAATTTAAGATCATCACCAAATGAATACAAGGAGTAGTTAAGAAAAGTATTTTTGCAAGAGCATTATTTGACACCAGAAATGCCAGTTGTGAAAGCATGATCCATAAAAGCTTTTAAAATGGAGTGGATATATATTTGATAAAGATGCATTTAGAATGCTATCAAAAAGGTATAGGGGAATGGAACTAAGTGGAAGTATTTTCCAGCAGCTGGCATCTGCACAATGTGGTGTAAAGTGTTATTGTTCCTCCCCAAGAATGGTTTGAAGTATAGACCAGATAAAGATGCGAATTATTGATGCTTGTTCCAGCTTTTAAACAGTAGCCTGAACAAATCATCTTTATATATTAGATTTCCTTCTAATTTTTGCTTTTTATGTAGCTTACCTTTTAAAATTACTAATAAAATAAGATCTGTATTTATATAGTGCCTGTCACAACCTTAAGATGCTTCAAAGTGCTTTGCAATCAATGAAGTACTTTTGAAGCATTGTCACTCTTATAATGTAGGAAATGCAGCAGCCAAATTGTTCACAGCAAGCCCCCACAAACAGCAAGAATCAGATGATGTGAATTAGATGTTGGCAGAGTGATAAACATTGACCAGACACTGGAAGAAATATAAAACTTATAAATATAATAATTCATATACAACAGCCTTGTACATTTTACATGTTCAGTGTTGGTAACTTTATTATACTATGAAACAATTGCAAGTTAAATGACTAACTCCTAAACATGATACAGGAGCCTAGAAATCTCACAAAGTCTCTGGAATGGGTGGAAGTGCATTGGGCTAAGACGTTTTACTGACCAGGCTGTGCCATTGACCCTGTCCTAAATCCTAAGAACGGGGTCATTTGAATGCACAGGATGAGCACCACCCACCCCCATCCCTGCACCCCACCCCACCCCACAAGAGAGCTGTCCAGCTGTCCACTGATGAAATGTAAATCAAAACAAGACCAAGCTTCCTCAAAACAGAACACCCAAGGTCAAAACAGGTCGAAGAAGATTTTTGAAGTATGAGAAAGTCACAGTCTATCTTATGGTAATTTCCTCCAACCCCACTCCCATACTTATAATTTTTTCTCAGATTGATTACTGTTCCCTTCTTGAGTCTTTGGGCCTTCCCTGGGTCCAGTGTGGGAGGGACCCATGCCTAGTAAAAAGACAGAGGTTCTGCTGCTTAGGGGCGAGTTGTTGGAATTCCCAGAGGCTGGGAACACCTGCACAAACAAACTCAAAGTTTCCAGTTGACCAAACTTGGTGAGGGGTTGGAGGGCCTAAGAAAAGCCCACACACACAAGGAGCTGGATTTTGTGCTGGAGGCGGGACTCCTGGCACCATGCCAAAAAGGCAGGGTAACCCCCTCTCTGCCTTTTCATGTCCCCCCCCCCCGCCCCACCCAGCCCCCGGAGCGATCCTCCGCTCTTTTTAAATCAAAGTTTCATGAGTTGGTATCCCCGTCCCTTTAAAGAAGGGGATCCCGCTTCCAAGAGCCGCCAGCCAATCAGAGGGCCGGCAGCTCAGCAGTATTAGCAGCGCCATGGGGATTGGTGGCCACTGCTGGTACTGCAGAGACCTCGGACCCAGGCCCAGTGCTGGAACCCCGGACCAGAGGTAGGTGATCCGGGATCACCAGAGCCGGGCCGGAAGGCCCCTGGGAGGGGGGAGTGTCGGGGTGGTTGTGCAGTCTAGCGGGAGTGGATTTCCAGGAGGTAAAGTGGTTCCTGGTGGGGGTCCTCCATGGGCAACAAATTAACAAATTTCCGACAAGGAGGGCGCCTCGTGTTACATGGTGCCCTCCTCCCCGTGTGGAGGTGCACCCCCCCCCACCCCCCAATAAGATCCCTGTGGCAGCAGGAAGAGGCCTTTAATTGGTCCTTAATAAGCCACAAGGGCCTCAGTTGGCCTCTGGATGAGAAGGCCGTCGTCGACCTACCCCGACCCTGGGAAGATCACTTGGCAATGGGTCCACCACCCCTCCCCTGCCACACGTCACGATACCTCACGCCCTCCGACCCTGCCTTAGTGGCCACATAAAATCCCAGCCTAGGAGTGCAATTTAGTCAGGAAGGTGGAAAGGACAATCCATTTTTGAAGAAGAATCATAGAATTATCATAGGTTCACTCCAAATTGCAACCCCACCCCCAACACCACCCTCGTCAGAATTGCATCACAGTTTTGCTCTTTCTATGACTAGAAGTTTTGCCCTAATAGTATTTAGGAAAATTTTCATTTGTGTTGCCTTTACTTTTTTCTGCAGTAAACCTGCAGCAAGTGTGTGTACAAGACCAGAATGGAGACGAGATATTAAAGTATTCACCATTTAAAATTTACAGGAATTTTGTATTTGGAAGAACTTAGGCAAAAAGAATGGTGCTTGGGTAAAATCGCAGTAATTTGTAGAATAGCATTTTGGCTCATTTGGTGCATTTTTGTCTCTGAGTCGGAAAGTTATAGCTATGGGGAGTGGACTAATTGGAAAGCTCTTCCAAAGAACTGACTCAGGTATGATGGACTGGCCTCCTTCAGTGGTGGAGATTTTATGATCCCTACTTCAAGACTTGATCATATAGTTTAGGTTGGCATTTTGGTGCATTGTTGTGGGAGTGCTAAAATGTTAGACATGTTTTGCACTTTGGATGAGAGGCTCTGCCTGCCAGTTCAGGTGGATCTTAAAGATCCCATGGCATTGTTTGAATAAGAGCAAAGAGGCCTCATAATGTCTTGGGCAACATTGCTCCCTCAACTAATAGCACTAAAAACAGATTAACTAACTGTTTATCTAATTGCTGCAAGATTTTCTTATGTGCCAAATGGCTACTGTAATCCATTGTATATGCAGTACTTTCTGATGTTTCTAAAAGATATAAGGTGCTTTATAAAATATTTTTTTTGCATCCTCTGCATACTTCTGTGTTTTTAAAACACCAGTTGATCTGAGAACTGTACTTATAATACTTTGTAGCACCTGTAAGGTCAAGCGATGCAAAAAAACTTGCTGTACACATCAAAATATTGCAAAGTACACAGACATTCATAACACTCATGACTGCATAGTTATGCGGGTGCTTTGAAGCCTCACTCTGCATTATATTGTCATCTATCAGAACTGTATTCTTGAAGTGCTGTATATGTTTTATTGTGAATGGTTAATGAAACTTTGATGAATTCTGGAGTAGATCAACAAATCGTTTTTTGAAGTACATTCCATTGTGTGCTTTGCCAACCAGAACGTGTACTTCCTTCCTACTCAGTGTGAGATAGGATCAGTCAACACCCACATTGTACAGTCTTCACATATATAGAGCAAGTACTTTATTCCTTACAGGATTATGGTTAAAATAATTACTTACTCTTCAAACTATTGTACCACAATAACTGGACATATACCTGTCACTGTACAATAAAATAGCCAGGGATGTACCTGTTATGGTAAATATAACATAAAATAGCTGGACACAAGTCAGATTAAGTGAACAGATACTTATCAGAGGACACACACTATAAAATAACTGGCATATACCTATCACAGTAAATAGAAAGAAAGAACAAACGTACATTTATGCAGTGACTTTGACATCTTGGAAACATCTCCAAGCACTTTACATCCAATAAATTACTTCTGAAGTAATGCTTTGTAGGCAAATCTGGCAACCATTTTGCTCAGAGCAAAGCCCCACAAACAGCAATGAGACAAATGACCAGTTAATCTGGGATTAGTTGAGCTATGAACATTGGGTGCCAGGGATAGACCAAATAATTATAGGCCGGTCAGTCTAACCTCGGTGGTGGGCAAATTATTAGAATCAATTCTGAGAGATAGGATAAACTGCCACTTAGGCACAGGTTAATCAGGGATAGTCAGCATGGATTTGTTAAGGGAAGGTCGTGTCTTACTTATTAATTGAACTTTTTGAGGAAGAAACAAGGACGATTGATGAGGGTAGTGCAGTGGATGTAGTCTACATGGATTCTAGTAAGGCATTTAACAAGGCCCCACATGGCAGACTGGTCAGAAAAATAAAATCCCATGGGATACAGGGGAATGTGGCAAGTTGGATCCAAAATTAACTCAGTGAGAGGAAACGAAAGGTAATGGTCAACAAATGTTTTTGTGAATGGAGGTGGTTTCCTGTGGCGTTCCACAGGGCTCAGTGTTGGGTCCCTTGCTGTTTGTGGTATATATTAATGATTTGGACTTAAATGTGGGAGGCATGATTGGGAAATTTGCAGATGACACAAAAATTGGCTGTGTAGTTCATAGTGAAGAGGATAGTTATAGACTCCAGAATGATATCAATGGGCAGAGAAGTGGCAAATGAAATTCAATCCAGAGAAGTGTGAGGTAATGCATTTGGGGAGGGCAAACAAAGGGGAGGGAATACACAATAAATGGGAGGATTTTGAGAGAGGTAGAAGAAGTTAGAGACCTTGGAGTGCATGTCCACACGTCCCTGAAGGTGGCAGGACAGGTAGATAGAGTGGTGAAGAAGGCATATGGAATGCTTTCCTTTATTGGCCGAGGTATAGAATACAAAAGCAGGGATGTAATGCTGGAACTGTATAAAATGCTGGTTAGGCCATAGCTGGAGTATTGCGTACAGTTCTGGTCACCACATTGCAGGAAGGACATAATTGCTCTGGAGAGAGTACAGAGGAGATTTACAAGAATGTTGTCAGGGCTTGAAAGTTGCAGCAGTGAGGCAACATTGGATAGGCTCGGATTGTTTTCCTTAGAACAGAGGAAGCTGAGGGGTGACTTAATTGAGGTGTACAAAATTATGAGGGGCCTAGATAGAGTAGACAGGAAGGACCTGTCTCCCCTAGCAGAGAGGTCAATTACCATGAGGCACATATTGGTAGAAGGATTAGAGGGGACATGAGGAAAAACATTTTCACCCAAAGGATGGTGGATGTCTGGAATTCACAGCCTGGATCAGTGATGGAGGCAGAACTCAATTCATTTAAAAAGTACCTGGACCTGCACCTGAAGTGCTGTAACCTGCAACATTACGGACCAGGTGCTGAAAGGTGGGATTAGATTGGGCGGCTAGTTTCTTCAGCTGGTGCAGACACGATGGGCTGAATGGCCTCTTTCTGTGCTGTAACTTTTCTATAGTTCTACTGGGACGCATTCCCCTGCTCTTCTTTAAACACTGTCATGAGATCTTTTATGATATAAAATAATTGGACATGTAAGGGTAAATCTTGATTTTGTACAATAGTATTAAATGGGTGATAATGGGTAGAATCTTCTGCACTTAGTCCTGCTGGATCAGTGGGAGCATTTTGTGGGTCAGGAACCCAATTCACTAATGGGCAGTATTACGACCAGGTGAGAAAGATGTCTAGGGGTCTTTTACTATATTCACCTGGTCTTATTGTAACATGGTTTAATTTTAAACACACTGTGTTTTGAGCTCCCCCTTTGTTAATCCTTGTTCACAGCTTTCCAATTATAAGGCAAAGAAATGAGCACACCAGGTTTCCTTTAGGTTTAAAGAAGAAAAGTGAAATTTATTAAACCATAAACTTGAACTCTAATACGGTTAATGCCTACGGATATATGACGCACCCATGCTAGCATGCACACGTGATGCACACATGCAAATAGGGACAGAAAACAGCAGAAGAAAAATAAATGGAGAGGTTTGAGAAAAATAAATGGAGAACTGGAAAGGGTGTTTCTTGCTACTGTTTCTGTGTTTCCAGCTCACCGTAGAGTCCTTGATTGTAGACCGCTCTTACTTTTTGTTGGGGCCCAGTATTCTTCTTAAACTTTGTTCACTGTAGGAGACTTTTCTCTCTTGGTGTTCATATGTCTTCAATGGTTTCCAAAGCTGGTGAGAGTGAGATGAGAGCAGACAGGAGAGAGGTGTTCTCAGTCAAATTCCCTGTTGGAAGTTCAAATTAAAAAAACTCCCAACAGTCAGTCATGTGACTAAACTGGCTTGGCCATGTCTGTTTGTGTATTCAGCCATCTTAATAGTTAACCTGGAATGCTTCAACGTCTGGTAATCAAAAGTCCATTGTGCATTAAATTGGAGCAGGGAATAGCACCTTTGTCCTTTGAAGTACTTGTCTGTTGATATGCTAATGTCTCTCTCCAGCCAACGTCTCCAATTGTGTTTTAAAGCAAGTTCTTTCTTCACCATCAGCAGTTTAAAATCAATGTTCCTGTGGCAAAATTAATTTTCATCATTCTTGGCAGGTGGGGGACTTCCTGACAGCAGGCTTTGCCGAGGCTATTTCCCAGAGCCATGGCATTTACATCCTGCCTCTCGGTTCCCGAATGAATCAGGGAAGGGTGAGAGGTGGGATGATGTGTCCTTTCTGTCAAAGGAAAGATTTCTAAGTAAAGGGACCCCGATATGGGTTACAAGGGCTCATGATCATTTGGAATTTTAAGACTACAGAATGGAGGGGAGACCTGGGAAGGCTGCAGTCTCTCACTCTTACCTGGAAGTCTTGCTGCAGGATCTGAGGGGCTGCAGTGAGGTGAGCTGTCCCAAGGATGGGAGGAAGAGAACAACCTCTCCAACCAGGCAGGCGTGAATGGAAGTGGCCGAGGAAGTCAGCAGCAGGAGAGTGGTTCCTCCAGCCTGGAGACAGTGCACTAAGAGATTCCAGGACCTCAGGAGACCATGACAGGTGAGTGGCTTAGCACTTTCAAGTTCCACAGTCTGACTTGCCCCAGAATTCTCCTGCACAGCACTCCTCAGCTCTACATACCTTACAACTGCACTCATTCCTCTCCCTGTAGGCACCTCATATGCACACTTGAAAGCAATACTCACATTCACCTTCCACAAATATTATCCTTCCTTCCTCTCCACACAGGCCACTATGAACACTCACACCTCTCTGCTTTTTCATCTTGCAGAAGAGAGCACACAATTTGACGACAGCAGCGAATAGAGTATACTAAATTGAAAAGAAGTACGTTAAACCATTGCTTCATCTGGAAGGAGTGATTGGGGCCTTGGATGGTGAGGAGAGAGGAGGTAAAAGGGCACCAAAAATGTGTTTGCTTTGATCTTCCCCTCCCCTCCCCTTTTCCCTCCGTGACACTGGTCTACTCCTCTGTTACCTCCAACACCTTGTCCCCTTCCCATGGCACATTCCCATGCAAACACAGGAGGTGTAATACCTGCCCTTCTGTACTTCTTTCAATTTATTCACTGCTCACAATGTGGTTACCTGCCCACATTGGGGAGACCAAACGCAAATTGGATGACCACTTTGCAGAACACCTCCGTTCAGTCCACAAGCATGACCACGAGCTTCTGGTTGCTTGCCATTTTAATTCACCACCCTGCTTTCACACCCACATTTCTGTCCTCAGCCTGCTGCAGTGTTCCAGTGAAGCTCAATGCAAGCTCGAGGAACAGCACCTCAATTTCCAATTTGGCAATATACAGCCTTCTCGTCTCAATATTGAGTTCAACAATTTCAGACCAGGAACCCCATTATTTATTTATTTTTATTATTTTTATTTTGTAACTTTTTTGTGATGTTCTTGCCTTAAACTTGTTTTTCATGCTGCTTTCGAAGAAAGATGTTTATTATTCTGCCAATAGCACTCTCTCTGGAGAAATGCTGTCTTTTACTATAACTATTTAGTACTCCATTTGCCTGTTATTCCATGACATCTCTGTTATTTAGTCTCTCCTGCCCTCCATCCTATCACAGACTTTTCTTTTTGCTCTTCTTCTCACAACCCCCTTTCACCTTCTCAAAGAGTGTTACATTTCTAACCTTTGCCAGTTCTGATGAAAGGTCACAGACCTGAAATGTTAACTGTTTCTCTCTCCACAGATGCTGCCAGGCTGATCTATGACACGGCCTTTTTCAATCTCCTGCGAAATTGAAATTTCCAATCGTAATTATTACAATAAATAAAATGTAAAATGGCTGGAGCTATCTTGACATTAACTGGACATATCTCTGGAATGGGCGGGCTGTCTTATGAGGAAAGATTGGACAGGCTAAGCTCGTATCCGCTGGAATTTAGAAGAGTAAGAGGTGACCTGATTGAAACATATAAGATCCTAAGGGGTCTTGACAGGGTGGATGTGGAAAGGATGTTTCCCCTTGTGGGAGTATTTAGAACTAGGGATCACTGTTTAAAAATAAGGGGCTGCCCACTTAAGACAGAGATGAGGAGAATTTTTTCTCTCAGAGGGTCATGAGTCTTTGGAATTCTCTTCCTCAAAAGCGATGGAAGCAGAGTCTTTGAATATTTTTAAGGCAGAGGTAGATAGATTCTTGATAAGCAAGGGGGTGGAAGGTTATCAAGGGTAGGTGGAAATGTGGAGTAATCAGTTCAGCCAGGAACTTATTGAATGGTGGAGCAGGCTCGAAAGGCCGAGTGGCCTACTCCTGCTCCTAATTGTATGTTCGTCTGTCATAATATGTACAATGTATGTTGTTATGATGGTACTTTTATATTTTTTGTTAGGTTTTTTTGGGGACTCATGTATTTTAGAATTATGGACATCGTTTTATTTCGGAAAGCTGAAAAGGATTCCATGGATGTTTATTCTCTGGGGTAATTGAAGGGACACTGAGAGGTCTTGTTTGAAAATAACATTTGCTGTAAGTCACCTGCCTTCAGATAAATAACCAGCATGGGGCTTTTTTTTTACCTGGGGAAGATGTTTACAGAGAAGTGACAGGTCAAGATTTATAGGGGTCAGGAGGCTTGACTCTTGAGATGTTGTTTTTAGTTTTGCTTTGGACAGTGAGTGGGGGTGTGGAATGTTTTAAAAGGAGTTTTTAAAAATGTAGGCAAGAGAGCAGTCACCCCAGCTCAGCCTTTTCCATCTCTTTGAAAAGCCTGCCAGCTTTTCTATCTCTTTGAGAAGCTCTTTGAATTGAGTGTAAGAAATAAATAAATTGATGCTGTATTCCTCCTGTAAAGCCTGCCAGCCACCCCTGATGCTGCATTTCACCCAGAAAACCTGCCAAACTGATCTTCAACATCGCCTGAAAAGAACTGTCCTAGAAATATCCCAGTGACAGCCATCTACGCGTATTTGGGATGCCAAACCAAAAAAGGACAGCTGACATCTTTCCATATCTTCTTGTTTTTTTCTTTAAGAATTAGCAAGTATTTGGCCAAAGTATTCTTTTTGTCTTTTTTTTTGTAACAGAGCTCTAAAAAGAAAATATCTTTTTTTTAGGTTAACCGGTGTGTGTGTGTCTGTGATGGGCTAAGATATATTTCACTCTGTGTGTTAATACTTCGCTTCATTACTGGTTAAGACTTGTTTTATAATAAACTGATAATTTTGTTGTTCATTGAAGAAACCTGGTTGGTGTATTTTATTCTGGGATAAAGAGTAGAATCTATGGTTGACTGTATCGGTAACTGGGTAAACATTTAAATATATGTTGTGACCTGTGGAGAAGTGGAACTAGAAAAGACAGTGCACTCCTCCCACCTCAGCCATAGCAATATTAACTGAAGTACTATTTTCCTTATGGAGCAGATATTTCATTTGAATCATGGGAGCATTTCATCTGAGTCAAGTATTAGCATTATCTTTTGCTCGGCTTTTATGCTGATAACAAGGGTCCTGCACCCAGTGGCTATTGAGAGTTTGGAGTTACGCACTGCAACCAAGGCTACTGACACCAATTTAGAACCTTTGTATGGCAGCAGAGCAAAAGGGCTGAGGCCTTCACCAGATGAGAGTTTGGGGCCAGAAAAGAGTGAGAGGTTCCCACAACTAGGCCCTCTCACTCCAACATTGATTGCAATGGACTGACCACCACAGTGTGGACTACCTTTGTCCTGTTGTTCACTCGGGCCGACGCAAGCAAGTCGGCCAGGTTCCCAGTTGCTGCTTAAAATTAGTGGCTATGGTGATCCAGAACATTGTGGTATCTCCCATGGAAAAAACAGAGAACATTCCCCAAGAGATCCATATCCTTCTCTGCATTTAGTATGAGGGATTTAAAGGCCCTCCCATTGCCTCTGGTGGCAGGCATTGTGGGCCAAATTCACCGGCAAACAGTTAGAATAAATATGGGACTGCATGCCAATTGGCATGGGAGATCTGAAGCAAAAGATGTGGGAATATTAATCTGTTAAAGTGGAAGAAGGGGTTTTAGGGTTGTACATGTAACCAATTGTGATGAGAGGAGTTAGGTAGCCATAGTGCAAGGTCCTGAGTTAGATTCCCTCTTAATCAGACTGCATTGTGAAAGGTTAGTTCCACAAATGTTGCTTTAAGAGGGTGAAGAATGTATTTGTTCCCAGGGTGGGCAAGGAGGACAAGGGAGACTGGTGATGTGTTACCATGTCTGCCTGATAAGGTTCTTGATAATTTTGCAGCACTTTTTGGCAGATCTGGGCTGAGAGAGTTATTACCATGCCTGTGTCATTTCCTACCAGGTACCACAAGCAACCCTCCTGCTCACCCTGCTGGCATAGACACCAAGTAGTCTGTGCCCCAATAATTCAATTTCTTCACAGACGATTGGACACCTGCCCTTGTGCCAGGCCCTGCTGCCTTTTTTTTGGCTTCTTGCTCCTGCAGTTTCTGCCACAGAAATCTTTCAAAAGTATGATAGAGAATGCTGTTGAGAGATGCAATGAAGTTAGAGGAATGTCAAGTGAATGAGCCAAGCACTGCTCCCTCTTTTGTTTACCCTTAGTGTGATGCTGAAGTTTGCAGGCTGAACTGTCTTTTTCAAAGCTTCACTCTAATTTGCACTCCAGCAGATCACACTTGTTTTCCACGGGATTTCCACCAATCATTATTTCAATGTGTATGCCAATGAGCTGACCCGGGAAAACCTGTGTACATACCTCTCCTGACCTCCAGAGGGCACCAACCATTTTCCTTTGGCGTTACAGCGGCGCTGCTTACTGTGTGGAAATTCACTCCTGAGTTGTTCAAAATACTCTCATATCAACACTGCCCTTTTAAAATAAAATGAATGAATTTTGAAGCTGGTTTCATGAAAAAGCAAGGTCATTCTAGGAGTAGGCACTGGAATTGCACAATATTGGAACAAAGCTGATAAGAAACATATGGCAGAACCCATTTCCTATAGCAGCTAACATTGTAAACGAGTGTTAACATAACAATAATAAATAATTGTATTTTTCAATCTCCAAGGGCAGCACAATGGCAGAAGTGGAGGGGGAGGGGTTGAAATGTGCATGGGGGTATGGATATAGTCAGAAAACCAGAGAAGTGTACATATATGTGGCACATTAAATATTGTATTGTACAATAGCAGAAGGTCCAGCCCAAAACTCAGCACCATTCCCTGCTATTTGTATAATTAGATCTCTTAACAAAAGGATTTGGAAAATCCAGCATTCTTGACAATATAAGGTTGGAATGGCATTCATGGTTATTTTATACAATTAAAGCATGTTTTCATTATAATTGTAGAGAACTGAATTCTAACGGTTTGTGTGACAATTCTCAAAGTATAGATATATGTGGGTATATGAGTTTTAAGTATTCATCCTACTTCTTTTGCATCATGCTGCATCAGATCAACAATAACAACATACTTTTATATAGCATTTGTAAAGTAGCAAAAATGGCCCAAGGCATTTGAGTGACATGCCACACATTGCATTTACCCCTCAGGCGTTCAGATTCACCACCCGTATTGCTTTAGTTTCGTTTTATCCTGTCACATTTTAGCTGTATTAATAAATTATCACATTTTTATTTTTTAGTTGTTACATATGTAGGCACTTATACCATTTACCTGTTCATATTTACAGTATGTAGATGGTGTATTTAATTTGTCATCGTTGTATTCCATCAGATTTAATTATCTAAAATCTGCCTTAATCAACTATGGCTGAACTATCGAATTGGTGCTGTGTATCACTGTCGTGCCTCATTGCTAAGATATGCCAGTTCAAGCTTGTTCTATCCCTTGATGTTTAATATAATGCTTTCTATTTTAAAGATCTCACTCAGTTGTACCATGACACTTCTCAGCCCTGCCTTCTGATGGTTTAAAGAGAAATGAACATAGGTACATTAATAATTAATATTGCAGCTTCTTTGCATTGGCCAAATGAGACAAAGATTTGGTTATG
The DNA here is from genome assembly GCF_036365525.1 of Heterodontus francisci. NCBI lineage: Eukaryota > Metazoa > Chordata > Chondrichthyes > Heterodontiformes > Heterodontidae > Heterodontus > Heterodontus francisci. The sequence goes on along the minus strand of NC_090377.1, from coordinate 94,140,749 downwards.
TGGTAATAATCTTCTCATTGTTGAAATACGTTGATATTCATTCCATTTCAATTATCATTCTTGAATTAAAAACTAAGATTTAAATAATGAATCACATTGAACACTGAAATATCGGGGACCGTATTTTCCTTTGTTCAATAAATTTAGTGAAAAAATTATGTGTGAGTAAATTAGGATGTCATTTTAATTGAAAGCACTAATGAGCTATTCAGCTGTGCTTAATGCAGCTCGAAGGATTCCTACCCTTCCCAAAAATGAGATACCATTAGCAAAAAATAGAGAGAAAAAGCTGATTTTGTTCAGGCCCATTATAATGAAGCCGTGTGGCACAAGGTAGTTTCACAGTTAAATCGAAACTTGAGAATTTAACTCCAGGTCAGACCAGCACTTAGTGATCCCAATTTCCCTCCCCCTTCCCTCGATGCCTGAGTATATGTCAGGCAGTTCACTTTCGTTTTAGCTTTCGCTATTTTAAACATGTTAGACGAGTGCCAGGAAGGTTTATCGCATGGGAATTAGCACTTGCTTCAAAACCGGGGAGGGAGGTTGTGGCCTGTAGCAACACACATTCCAAGCTCCATTTTGACCTTCTGGTTGCTGTTAGAAACAGCAGCCTAACAGCATCACTGCACCACAACCCCACTACACCCAAGAGTAAAGGAAAACACTTTTATCAGTTGAGAGGAAGCTACTGGCTGTCCCTTTATAGATTCTCCCATTAGAAGGGGCAGCCTCATAACCTCTAATGCTCAGTTTCCATGGGTCGTGTTTAACATAGGCAGTCGCCTGGTGAAATCCTCAGATCACAACATGAAAGGCTTTATAGCTGTGACAAAAATAAATTATTTTTCCCTAAAGGGCATGAAGAGTTAATGTAGCATGAGACTGTAGTCACAAGTACACCAGTTCAATAGAGGTTCCTGATTCCTTTCCTTGAAGGACATTAGTGAACCAGTTTTGCTTTTGAAATAATTCAGTGGCTTGAAAATCATTTTTAGTGCAGTCTATAAATGACCAGCTTTAGTGAATTCAGTGTTGTGATATGGTTAGATTTAAACTCATAACCTCTGGATTGCTGGTGCAGCACCATAACCATTGCATTATCATTGCCTACTGACATTTCCCTCCAACGCAATGAAAGAAGCACAAACTGCAAGTTTGAGTAAAAGTGTCCGGAATTTTACCAGCCCTCTGGAGACGGGCTGGGAGGTGGGAGGCTTGGTAAAATGGTGGTAGAAGGCATCGGGAGGGAAGCAGACGTCTTTCCGCCACCATGGGATATTTCGAAAGGCAGGATCGTCGGTGGCTCAGCTGTCCACTGACTGGAGGCAGGCAGCCAATTAAATTAATTAACAGGCCTATTAACCACTTCTTTATGCCCCATCTGCCATTTTATCACTGTCAAAACAGCCCCCCGTCGTGTGGGGAGTCACCAGATACATTAAGGTGGCCTCCCAGTGATTTCCTGGGCGATCTCCCTTTCTGGAAGGAATGACTACCCCCACGGCTCCAACGCCACTGCTGGAGAGTTCACCCCTCTGATCACCGGTGCCTGCCTCAATGGGATGGCTGTCCCGGCCGTGGCCTTTTAATTGGTTACCGCAGGTAAAATTCCATCTGCAGTCCTGTTGTTCACCCATGTGGGCTTGGGACCTGCGTTTGGTCCTAGTGGCAGGACACACAGCTTATCAGTAAAATTCTGGCCAGTGATTCATTCCATTTAGTTTTGTAGTGGTAGTTATGTAACTGTTAAACGGGGAAATTTTACCAGGCCCTTGGAGGCAGGTTTGGAAGTGGGGGAGAGAGCAAAATTGGAGAAAACTGCATTGTGCCGGTTCCCTGAAATGTTACATGTTCCCACTTCCTCATGCTTTTCCCGGAGACGGCCTCTGTGCAGGGATGGCAACCCATCCGGCAGCGGCAGGAAGCCAATTAAGCTTGTTACATGGGCAATTAGCAGCAAATTTCCATGGGCCATGCAATTTTTATAGCGTCACACAGGCCCCACACTGTGTCAGAACCTCGGCTACTCAGAGGAGGCAGCTGCACAGTGGGAGGCCGGAGCAGCATGATGCAATTTGACCATTTAACTGTGCTAGTGATAAGCCAGAGGGCATCTGCAGTCAGAGGCTGTCATTGCAAGAGCAGCTCCAGGAGACTGTTCTCACAGACAGTGCTCAGGGTGCACAAATGTCTGCCACTTCCCTCAGCCTTTCCTCACAACCATTAGCTCCGTCCTCCTTTGAAGCTTTCACCTCAGCACATTGACACTCCAGCTGCGGCGAACGCTGCCAGCATACTGATGGCCCTCCCTCCTTCTCAACCCACCTGCTGTCCCTAAATGGAGGGTAAACCATCGGCGGCCTGCTAATTGATTGCCGTCTGGATAATTGATCAGGAATTTGGTCCTGACGGCCAAAAATTCTATGCCTGGAAAATTCAGCTGAATGTGTTTTGTTGCATAGTACATTTCAAACCTTTGCTTTTATTATTTTTTGGTACGTTTGCTTCGTATTGGAGCCGGCTCCATTGTTGCTGGTTCTGGTTGGGTGCGGTCCCAGCAGTGGCCATCGCTCCTGGTGGTGCTGTTGGGACTGAAGAGCTGCTGGCCCTATGATTGGCTGGCAGCTCTTGAAGGCAGGACCTTCTGCCTCAGAGGGGCAAAGCTCCAACTGAAGTCAATTAAGGGCCTGAGCCACGCAACATAGCAGCGTGGCTTTCAGGCCTGGCAGAGGCTGGTTCGCCGCAGGCGTTCCAGCTGGTGGGCGGGGCCACAGGCTCACCATTAAATTCCAGCCATGATGACCGGTGAACAGTGGGCATCATGCATGAATTCCTGGTACATCCTGAAGGTTGCCTATATTGTCCATACAAGTTCTGAAAAAAAAGAAAAAAATACCAGCTAAGGATAATGAGGATAATTTTCTTAATTAACCGGCAAAAAGTTATCAGCCATGCTATCAAAATGATGTCTGTGAGCACAATTGCAAATGAGCAAGTAAACTCTACTTAATGGGCTGAACAAATGTGTGTGAGAGATAAAAACAATTCTGGATAAAAGCCCAGATACTGAAGTGAAAATTGTTCACCAGTGAAAAAGTTGGCATGAATACAAAGTATTCTATTATTAGCCACAGGAAGAATTTCACTTTACCCCTCCATTTCTCCCTTTTCTTCATTCAGGTATCAGAAGGAGAAGCTGAAAAAACATCAGCCGAGACTGGAGGGGTGGTGGGGGCAAATCTACTGGAATGCAACTGGGAAAAAATTTAAATCAGCCTAAATCAACTGCAGAACAATCCAATTATACACCGGCACACCTTATCTGGTATCGAAACCACAATCAAATTAAAGTAAGCAGGTTTATTAAAGGAAAGGCAATATTTCTGTAGATATTAAGAAGAAAATTTATTAAGTTCAATATGAACTTGGATAAAAGTAGAAAAGGAGAATAAAACCCTAATAATTCCAGCAGCTTGCAGAACCTTGCCAAGTTTACATCAATACGTTTCAATTTGGAGAAATCCAGATTTCTATGTAAGTTGACAAATAAGCGTTTAAGCTACAGTGAGTTATTCCAAAGAAATATATCAGAGCAAGAAAATTATATAGATGTATTCCTTTTAAATAATGGCAAATCTGGAAATATAAGGTTATTTTAGTCAAGGACAAACTGCTAAGAATTTAATGACCCATTCACCCTACCAATCATATACTGACAAGGGAGTGGTGCAGAGGCCATTGTGAAGTATATGTGGCTCGAGAAACTCACTGCACCTGATGATACTTAACAGGAAATGAGATACAAGCTTTACAATGATGTTACACCTTCAGGTGATATTGAACGATTATTGTCATCTTTCCATAGACTTCCACAAGGACATTGATACCAATGTGGGTTTGCATCATGACATGCAGATGCCATTAAACATGTTGCTCCCGCTGCATTACCTCCGGCCTCTGATCATCACTTTGCTCCCGCTGCATTATCTCCGACCTCTGCTCCTCACTTGGCTCCCGCTGCATTACCTCCGACCTCTGATCATCACTTTGCTCCAGCTGCATTATCTCCGGCCTCTGATCATCACTTTGCTCCCGCTGCATTATCTCCGGCCTCTGCTCCTCACTTTGCTCCTGCTGCATTATCTCCGGCCTCTGATCATCACTTTGCTCCCGCTGCATTATCTCCGACCTCTGCTCCTCACTTGGCTCCCGCTGCATTACCTCCGGCCTCTGATCATCACTTTGCTCCCGCTGCATTATCTCCGACCTCTGCTCCTCACTTGGCTCCCGCTGCAATACCTCCGACCTCTGATCATCACTTTGCTCCAGCTGCATTATCTCCGGCCTCTGATCATCACTTTGCTCCCGCTGCATTATCTCCAGCCTCTGATCATCACTTTGCTCCTGCTGCATTATCTCCGGCCTCTGCTCCTCACTTTGCTCCCGCTGCATTACCTCCGGCCTCTGATCATCACTTTGCTCCAGCTGCATTGTCTCCGACCTCTGCTCCTCACTTTGCTCCCGCTGCATTATCTCCGACCTCTGCTCCTCACTTTGCTACCGCTGCATTACCTCCGGCCTCTGATCATCACTTTGCTCCAGCTGCATTGTCTCCGACCTCTGCTCCTCACTTTGCTCCCGCTGCATTATCTCCGACCTCTGCTCCTCACTTTGCTCCCGCTGCATTATCTCCGACCTCGGCTCTTCAATTTGCTCCCGCTGCATTACCTCCGACCTCTGATAATCACTTTGCTCCCGCTGCATTACCTCCGGCCTCTGATCATCACTTTGCTCCCTCTGCATTATCTCCGGCCTCCGCTCCCCACTTTGCTCCCGCTGCATTATCTCCGACCTCGGCTCCTCACTTTGCTCCCGCTGCATTACCTCCGGCCTCTGATCATCACTTTGCTCCCTCTGCATTATCTCCGGCCTCCGCTCCCCACATTGCTCCCGCTGCATTATCTCCGACCTCGGCTCCTCACTTTGCTCCCACTGCATTATCTCCAGCCTCTGATCATCACTTTGCTCCCGCTGCATTATCTCCGACCTCTGCTCCTCACTTTGCTACCGCTGCATTATCTCCGACCTCTGCTCCTCACTTTGCTCCCGCTGCATTGTCTCCGGCCTCTGATCATCACTTTGCTCCCGCTGCATTGTCTCCGACCTCTGATCATCACTTTGCTCCCGCTGCATTATCTCCGACCTCTGATCCTCACTTTGCTCCCGCTGCATTATCTCCGACCTCTGATCCTCACTTTGCTCCCGCTGCATTGTCTCCGACCTCTGCTCCTCACTTTGCTCCCGCTGCATTATCTCCGACCTCTGCTCCTCACTTTGCTCCCGCTGCATTACCTCCGATCTCTGATCATCACTTTGCTCCCGCTGCATTATCTCCGGCCTCCGCTCCCCACTTTGGTCCCGCTGCATTACCTCCGATCTCCGCTCCTCACTTTGCTCCCGCTGCATTACCTCTGATCTCCGCTCCTCACTTTGCTCCCGCTGCATTTTCTCCGACCTCTGCTCTTCACTTTGCTCCCGCTGCATTATCTCCGAACTCTGCTCCTCACTTTGCTCCCGCTGCATTATCTCCGGCCTCTGATCATCACTTTGCTCCCGCTGCATTATCTGCGACCTCTGCTCCTCACTTTGCTCCCGCTGCATTATCTCCGACCTCTGCTCCTCACTTTGCTCCCGCTGCATTATCTCCGACCTCTGCTCCTCACTTTGCTCCCGCTGCATTATCTCCGACCTCTGCTCCTCACTTTGCTCCCGCTGCATTATCTCCGACCTCTGCTCCTCACTTTACTCCCGCTGCATTATCTCCGACCTCTGCTCCTCACTTTGCTCCCGCTGCATTATCTCCGACCTCTGCTCCTCACTTTGCTCCCGCTGCATTCCCTCTGGCCTCTGCTCCTCACTTTGCTCCCGCTGCATTACCTCCGATCTCTGATCATCACTTTGCTCCCGCTGCATTATCTCCGGCCTCTGCTCCCCACTTTGCTCCCGCTGCATTACCTCCGATCTCCGCTCCTCACTTTGCTCCCGCTGCATTACCTCTGATCTCCGCTCCTCACTTTGCTCCCGCTGCATTTTCTCCGACCTCTGCTCCTCACTTTGCTCCCGCTGCATTATCTCCGAACTCTGCTCCTCACTTTGCTCCCGCTGCATTATCTCCGGCCTCTGATCATCACTTTGCTCCCGCTGCATTATCTCCGACCTCTGCTCCTCACTTTGCTCCCGCTGCATTATCTCCGACCTCTGCTCCTCACTTTGCTCCCGCTGCATTATCTCCGACCTCTGCTCCTCACTTTGCTCCCGCTGCATTATCTCCGACCTCTGCTCCTCACTTTGCTCCCGCTGCATTATCTCCGACCTCTGCTCCTCACTTTGCTCCCGCTGCATTATCTCCGGCCTCCGTTCCCCACTTTGCTCCCGCTGCATTATCTCCGACCACTGATCATCACTTTCCTCCCATTGCATTATCTCCGGCCTCTGATCATCACTTTGCTCCCGCTGCATTATCTCCGACCTCTGATCATCACTTTGCTCCCGCTGGATTGTCTCCGACCTCTGCTCCTCACTTTGCTCCCGCTGCATTATCTCCGACCTCGGCTCCTCACTTTGCTCCCGCTGCATTATCTCCGGCCTCTGATCATCACTTTGCTCCCGCTGCATTATCTCCGACCTCTGCTCCTCACTTTGCTCCCGCTGCATTGTCTCCGACCTCTGCTCCTCACTTTGCTCCCGCTGCATGACCTCCGACCTCTGCTCCTCACTTTGCTCCCGCTGCATTACCTCCGGCCTCCTTTCCCCACTTTGCTCCCGCTGCATTATCTCCGGCCTCTGATCATCACTTTGCTCCCGCTGCATTATCTCCGACCTCTGCTCCTCACTTTGCTCCCGCTGCATTATCTCCTACCTCTGCTCCTCACTTTGCTCCCGCTGCATTATGTCCGACCTCTGCTCCTCACTTTGCTCCCGCTGCATTGTCTCCGACCCCTGCTCCTCACTTTGCTCCCGCTGCATTACCTCCGACCTCTGATCATCACTTTGCTCCTGCTGCATTATCTCCGGTCTCCGCTACCCACTTTGCTCCCGCTGCATTACCTCCGGCCTCTGATCATCACTTTGCTCCCACTGCATTATCTCCGACACCTGCTCCTCACTTTGCTCCCGCTGCATTACCTCCGACCTCTGATCATCACTTTGCTCCTGCTGCATTATCTCCGGTCTCCGCTACCCACTTTGCTCCCGCTGCATTACCTCCGACCTTTGATCATCACTTTGCTCCCGCTGCATTATCTCCGGCCTCTGCTCCTCACTTTACTCCCGCTGCATTACCTCCGACCTTTGATCATCACTTTGCTCCCGCTGCATTACCTCCATCCTCTGCTCCTCACTTTACTCCCGCTGCATTATCTCCGGCCTCTGCTCCTCACTTTGCTCCCGCTGCATTACCTGCGGCCTCCGCTCCTCTCTTTGCTTCCGCTGCATTACCTCCGGCCTCTGATCATCAATTTGCTCCCGCTGCGTTACCTGCGGCCTCCGCTCCTCTCTTTGCTCCCGCTGCATTATCTCCGGCCTCTGATCCTCACTTTGCTCCTGCTGCATTATCTCCGACCTCTGCTCCTCACTTTGCTCCCGCTGCATTATCTCCGCCCTCTGCTCCTCACTTTGCTCCCGCTGCATTACCTCCAACCTCTGCTCCTCACCTTGCTCCCGCTGCATTACCTCCGACCTCTGATCAACACTTTGCTCCCGCTGCATTATTTCCGACCTCTGCTCCTCACTTTGCTCCCACTGCATTATCTCCGGCCTCTGCTCCTCACTTTGCTCCCGCTGCATTATCTCTGGCCTCTGCTCCTCCCCTTGCTCCCGCTGCATTACCTCTGGCCTCCGCTCCTCTCGATGCTTCCGATGCATTATCTCCGGCCTCGGATCATCACTTTGCTCCCGCTGCATTATTTCCGGCCTCCGATCATCACTTTGCTCCCGCTGCATTATTTCCGGCCTCCGATCATCACTTTGCTCCCGCTGCATTATCTCCGGCCTCTGCTCCTCACTTTGCTCCCGCTGCATTATCTCCGACCTCTGATCATCACTTTGCTCCCGCTGCATTATTTCCGGCCTCCGATCATCACTTTGCTCCCGCTGCATTATCTCCGGCCTCTGCTCCTCACTTTGCTCCCGCTGCATTATCTCCGGCCTCTGCTCCTCACTTTGCTCCCGCTGCATTATCTCCTGCCTCTGCTCCTCACTTTGCTCCTGCTGCATTATCTCCGACCTCTGATCATCACTTTGCTCCCGCTGCATTATTTCCGGCCTCCGATCATCACTTTGCTCCCGCTGCATTATCTCCGGCCTCTGCTCCTCACTTTGCTCCCGCTGCATTATCTCCGACCTCTGATCATCACTTTGCTCCCGCTGCATTATTTCCGGCCTCCGATCATCACTTTGCTCCCGCTGCATTATCTCCGGCCTCTGCTCCTCACTTTGCTCCCGCTGCATTATCTCCGGCCTCTGCTCCTCACTTTGCTCCCGCTGCATTACCTCTGGCCTCCGTTCCCCATTTGCTCCCGCTGCATTATCTCCGACCTCTGATCATCACTTTGCTCCCGCTGCATTATCTCCGACCTCTGATCATCACTTTGCTCCAGCTGCATTATTTCCGACCTCTGATCCTCAGTTTGCTCCCGCTGCATTATCTCCGGCCTTGATCATCACTTTGCTCCCGCTGCATTATCTCCAGCCTCTGATCATCACTTTGCTCCCGCTGCATTATCTCCGGCCTTGATCATCACTTTGCTCCTGCTGCATTATCTCCGGCCTCCGCTCCCCACTTTGTTCCCGCTGCATTATCTCCGGCCTCTGCCTCTCACTTTGCTCCCGCTGCATTACCTCTGACCTCTGCTCCTCACTTTGCTCCCGCTGCATTACCTCCGGCCTCCGCTCCTCACTTTGCTCCCGCTGCATTATCTCCGACCTCTGCTCCTCACCTTGCTCCCGCTGCATTATCTCCGAATTCTGATCATCACTTTGCTCCCGCTGCATTAACTCCGACCTCTGCTCCTCACTTTGCTCCCGCTGCATTATCTCCGACCTCTGCTCCTCACCTTGCTCCCGCTGCATTACCTCCGACCTCTGCTCCTCACTTTGCTCCCGCTGCATTATCTCCGACCTCTGCTCCTCACTTTGCTCCCGCTGCATTACCTCCGGCCTCCGCTCCTCACTTTGCTCCCGCTGCATTATCTCCGACCTCTGCTCCTCACCTTGCTCCCGCTGCATTATCTCCGGCCTCCGCTCCCCACTTTGCTTCCGCTGCATTATCTCCGACCTCGGCTCCTCACTTTGCTCCCGCTGCATTACCTCCGGCCACTGATCATCACTTTGCTCCCTCTGCATTATCTCCGGCCTCCGCTCCCCACATTGCTCCCGCTGCATTATCTCCGACCTCGGCTCCTCACTTTGCTCCCACTGCATTATCTCCAGCCTCTGATCATCACTTTGCTCCCGCTGCATTATCTCCGACCTCTGCTCCTCACTTTGCTACCGCTGCATTATCTCCGACCTCTGCTCCTCACTTTGCTCCCGCTGCATTGTCTCCGGCCTCTGATCATCACTTTGCTCCCGCTGCATTGTCTCCGACCTCTGATCATCACTTTGCTCCCGCTGCATTATCTCCAACCTCTGATCCTCACTTTGCTCCCGCTGCATTATCTCCGACCTCTGATCCTCACTTTGCTCCCGCTGCATTGTCTCCGACCTCTGCTCCTCACTTTGCTCCCGCTGCATTATCTCCGACCTCTGCTCCTCACTTTGCTCCCGCTGCATTACCTCCGATCTCTGATCATCACTTTGCTCCCGCTGCATTATCTCCAGCCTCCGCTCCCCACTTTGCTCCCGCTGCATTACCTCCGATCTCCGCTCCTCACTTTGCTCCCGCTGCATTACCTCTGATCTCCGCTCCTCACTTTGCTCCCGCTGCATTTTCTCCGACCTCTGCTCCTCACTTTGCTCCCGCTGCATTATCTCCGAACTCTGCTCCTCACTTTGCTCCCGCTGCATTATCTCCGAACTCTGCTCCTCACTTTACTCCCGCTGCATTATCTCCGGCCTCTGATCATCACTTTGCTCCCGCTGCATTATCTCCGACCTCTGCTCCTCACTTTGCTCCCGCTGCATTATCTCCGACCTCTGCTCCTCACTTTGCTCCCGCTGCATTATCTCCGACCTCTGCTCCTCAATATGCTCCCGCTGCATTATCTCCGACCTCTGCTCCTCACTTTGCTCCCGCTGCATTATCTCCGACCTCTGCTCCTCACTTTGCTCCCGCTGCATTATCTCCGACCTCTGCTCCTCACTTTGCTCCCGCTGCATTATCTCCGACCTCTGCTCCTCACTTTGCTCCAGCTGCATTCCCTCCGGCCTCTGCTCCTCACTTTGCTCCCGCTGCATTACCTCTGATCTCTGATCATCACTTTGCTCCCGCTGCATTATCTCCGGCCTCTGCTCCCCACTTTGCTCCCGCTGCATTACCTCCGATCTCCGCTCCTCACTTTGCTCCCGCTGCATTACCTCTGATCTCCGCTCCTCACTTTGCTCCCGCTGCATTTTCTCCGACCTCTGCTCCTCACTTTGCTCCCGCTGCATTATCTCCGAACTCTGCTCCTCACTTTGCTCCCGCTGCATTATCTCCGGCCTCTGATCATCACTTTGCTCCCGCTGCATTATCTCCGACCTCTGATCCTCACTTTGCTCCCGCTGCATTATCTCCGACCTCTGCTCCTCACTTTGCTCCCGCTGCATTATCTCCGACCTCTGCTCCTCACTTTGCTCCCGCTGCATTATCTCCGACCTCTGCTCCTCACTTTGCTCCCGCTGCATTATCTCCGACCTCTGATCATCACTTTGCTCCCGCTGCATTATCTCCGGCCTCCGTTCCCCACTTTGCTCCCGCTGCATTATCTCCGACCGCTGATCATTACTTTCCTCCCATTGCATTATCTCCGGCCTCTGATCATCACTTTGCTCCCGCTGCATTATCTCCGACCTCTGATCATCACTTTGCTCCCGCTGGATTGTCTCCGACCTCTGCTCCTCACTTTGCTCCCGCTGCATTATCTCCGACCTCTACTCCTCACTTTGCTCCCGCTGCATTATCTCCGACTTCTGCTCCTCACTTGGCTCCCGCTGCATTATCTCCGACCTCTGCTCCTCACTTTGCTCCCGCTGCATTATCTCCGACCTCTGCTCCTCACTTTGCTCCCGCTGCATTATCTCCGACCTCTGCTCCTCACTTTGCTCCCGCTGCATTATCTCCGGCTTCTGCTCCTCACTTGGCTCCCGCTGCATTATCTCCGACCTCTGCTCCTCACTTTGCTCCCGCTGCATTATCTCCGACCTCTGCTCCTCACTTTGCTCCCGCTGCATTATCTCCGACCTCTGCTCCTCACTTTGCTCCCGCTGCATTATCTCCGACCTCTGCTCCTCACTTTGCTCCCGCTGCATTATCTCCGACCTCTGCTCCTCACTTTGCTCCCGCTGCATTATCTCCGGCCTCCGTTCCCCACTTTGCTCCCGCTGCATTATCTCCGACCACTGATCATCACTTTCCTCCCATTGCATTATCTCCGGCCTCTGATCATCACTTTGCTCCCGCTGCATTATCTCCGACCTCTGATCATCACTTTGCTCCCGCTGGATTGTCTCCGACCTCTGCTCCTCACTTTGCTCCCGCTGCATTATCTCCGACCTCGGCTCCTCACTTTGCTCCCGCTGCATTATCTCCTGCCTCTGATCATCACTTTGCTCCCGCTGCATTATCTCCGACCTCTGCTCCTCACTTTGCTCCCGCTGCATTGTCTCCGAACTCTGCTCCTCACTTTGCTCCCGCTGCATTACCTCCGACCTCTGCTCCTCACTTTGCTCCCGCTGCATTACCTCCGGCCTCTGATCATCACTTTGCTCCCACTGCATTGTCTCCGACCTCTGCTCCTCACCTTGCTCCCGCTGCATTATCTCCGACCTCTGGTCATCACTTTGCTCCCGCTGCATTACCTCCGACCTCTGATCATCACTTTGCTCCTGCTGCATTATCTCCGGCCTCCGCTCCTCACTTTGCTCCTGCTGCATTATCTCCGGCCTCCGCTCCCCACTTTGCTCCCGCTGCATTACCTCCGACCTCTGCTCCTCACTTTGCTCCCGCTGCATTACCTCCGGCCTCCTTTCCCCACTTTGCTCCCGCTGCATTATCTCCGGCCTCTGATCATCACTTTGCTCCCACTGCATTATCTCCGGCCTCTGCTCCTCACTTTGCTCCCGCTGCATTATCTCCTACCTCTGCTCCTCACTTTGCTCCCGCTGCATTATCTCCGACCTCTGCTCCTCACTTTGCTCCCGCTGCATTGTCTCCGACCCCTACTCCTCACTTTGCACCCGCTGCATTATCTCCGGCCTCTGCTCCTCACTTTGCTCCCGCTGCATTACCTCCGACCTCTGATCATCACTTTGCTCCTGCTGCATTATCTCCGGTCTCCGCTACCCACTTTGCTCCCGCTGCATTACCTCCGGCCTCTGATCATCACTTTGCTCCCACTGCATTATCTCCGACACCTGCTCCTCACTTTGCTCCCGCTGCATTACCTCCGACCTCTGATCATCACTTTGCTCCCACTGCATTGTCTCCGACCTCTGCTCCTCACCTTGCTCCCGCTGCATTATCTCCGACCCCTACTCCTCACTTTGCTCCTGCTGCATTATCTCCGGCCTCCGCTCCCCACTTTGCTCCCGCTGCATTACCTCCGACCTCTGCTCCTCACTTTGCTCCCGCTGCATTACCTCCGGCCTCCTTTCCCCACTTTGCTCCCGCTGCATTATCTCCGGCCTCTGATCATCACTTTGCTCCCACTGCATTATCTCCGGCCTCTGCTCCTCACTTTGCTCCCGCTGCATTATCTCCTACCTCTGCTCCTCACTTTGCTCCCGCTGCATTATCTCCGACCTCTGCTCCTCACTTTGCTCCCGCTGCATTGTCTCCGACCCCTACTCCTCACTTTGCACCCGCTGCATTATCTCCGGCCTCTGCTCCTCACTTTGCTCCCGCTGCATTACCTCCGACCTCTGATCATCACTTTGCTCCTGCTGCATTATCTCCGGTCTCCGCTACCCACTTTGCTCCCGCTGCATTACCTCCGGCCTCTGATCATCACTTTGCTCCCACTGCATTATCTCCGACACCTGCTCCTCACTTTGCTCCCGCTGCATTACCTCCGACCTCTGATCATCACTTTGCTCCTGCTGCATTATCTCCGGTCTCCGCTACCCACTTTGCTCCCGCTGCATTACCTCCGACCTTTGATCATCACTTTGCTCACGCTGCATTATCTCCGGCCTCTGCTCCTCACTTTACTCCCGCTGCATTACCTCCGACCTTTGATCATCACTTTGCTCCCGCTGCATTACCTCCATCCTCTGCTCCTCACTTTGCTCCCGCTGCATTACCTCCATCCTCTGCTCCTCACTTTACTCCCGCTGCATTATCTCCGGCCTCTGCTCCTCACTTTGCTCCCGCTGCATTACCTGCGGCCTCCGCTCCTCTCTTTGCTTCCGCTGCATTACCTCCGGCCTCTGATCATCAATTTGCTCCCGCTGCATTACCTGCGGCCTCCGCTCCTCTCTTTGCTCCCGCTGCATTATCTCCGGCCTCTGATCCTCACTTTGCTCCTGCTGCATTATCTCCGACCTCTGATCATCACTTTGCTCCCGCTGCATTGTCTCCGACCTCTGCTCCTCACTTTGCTCCCGCTGCATTATCTCCGCCCTCTGCTCCTCACTTTGCTCCCGCTGCATTACCTCCGACCTCTGCTCCTCACCTTGCTCCCGCTGCATTACCTCTGACCTCTGATCATCACTTTGCTCCCGCTGCATTATTTCCGACCTCTGCTCCTCACTTTGCTCCCACTGCATTATCTCCGGCCTCTGCTCCTCACTTTGCTCCCGCTGCATTACCTCCGGCCTCTGATCATCACTTTGCTCCCGCTGCATTATCTCTGGCCTCTGCTCCTCCCCTTGCTCCCGCTGCATTACCTCTGGCCTCCGCTCCTCTCTATGCTTCCGATGCATTATCTCCGGCCTCGGATCATCACTTTGCTCCCGCTGCATTATTTCCGGCCTCCGATCATCACTTTGCTCTCGCTGCATTATCTCCGACCTCTGCTCCTCACTTTGCTCCCGCTGCATTATCTCCGACCTCTGATCATCACTTTGCTCCAGCTGCATTATTTCCGACCTCTGATCCTCAGTTTGCTCCCGCTGCATTATCTCCGGCCTTGATCATCACTTTGCTCCCGCTGCATTATCTCCGGCCTCTGATCATCACTTTGCTCCCGCTGCATTATCTCCGGCCTTGATCATCACTTTGCTCCTGCTGCATTATCTCCGGCCTCCGCTCCCCACTTTGTTCCCGCTGCATTATCTCCGGCCTCTGCCTCTCACTTTGCTCCCGCTGCATGACCTCCGACCTCTGCTCCTCACTTTGCTCCCGCTGCATTACCTCCGGCCTCCGCTCCTCACCTTGCTCCCGCTGAATTATCTCCGAATTCTGATCATCACTTTGCTCCCGCTGCATTAACTCCGACCTCTGCTCCTCACTTTGCTCCCGCTGCATTATCTCCGACCTCTGCTCCTCACCTTGCTCCCGCTGCATTACCTCCGACCTCTGCTCCTCACTTTGCTCCCGCTGCATTATCTCCGACCTCTGCTCCTCACCTTGCTCCCGCTGCATTACCTCCGGCCTCCGCTCCTCACTTTGCTCCCGCTGCATTATCTCCGACCTCTGCTCCTCACCTTGCTCCCGCTGCATTATCTCCGACCTCTGCTCCTCACCTTGCTCCCGCTGCATTACCTCCGGCCTCCGTTCCCCACTTTGCTCCCGCTGCATTATCTCCGGCCTTTGATCATCACTTTGCTCCCGCTGCATTACCTCCGGCCTCCGTTCCCCACTTTGCTCCCGCTGCATTATCTCCGGCCTCTGATCCTCACTTTGCTCCCGCTGCATTATCTCCGACCTCTGCTCCTCACTTTGCTCCCGCTGCGTTATCTCCGACCTCTGCTCCTCACTTTGCTCCCGCTGCATTGTCTCCGACCTCTGCTCCTCACTTTGCTCCCGCTGCTTTATTTCCGACCTCTGATCATCACTTTGCTCCCGGTGCATTATCTCCGAACTCTGATCAGCACTTTGCTCCCGCTGCATGCCCTCCGGCCTCTGATCATCACTTTGCTCCCGTTGCATTACCTCCGGCCTCTGCTCCTCACTTTGCTCCCGCTGCATTCCCTCCGGCCTCTGATCATCACTTTGCTCCCGCTGCATGCCCTCCGGCTTCTGCTCCTCACGTTGCTCCCGCTGCATTCTCTCCAACCTCTGCTCCTCACTTTGCTCCCGCTGCATTATCTCCGACCTCTGCTCCTCACGTTGCTCCCGCTGCATTCTCTCCGACCTCTGCTCCTCACTTTGCTCCCGCTGTATTCCCTCCGGCCTCTGATCATCACTTTGCTCCCGCTGCATGCCCTCCGGCTTCTGCTCCTCACTTTGCTCCCGCTGCATTATCTCCGACCTCTGCTCCTCACGTTGCTCCCGCTGCATTATCTCCGACCTCTGCTCCTCACGTTGCTCCCGCTGCATTCTCTCCGACCTCTGCTCCTCACTTTGCTCCCGCTGCTTTATTTCCGACCTCTGCTCCTCACTTTGCTCCCGCTGCATTATCTCCGACCTCTGCTCCTCACTTTGCTCCCGCTGCATTATCTCCGACCTCTGCTCCTCACTTTGCTCCCGCTGCATTCTCTCCGACCTCTGCTCCTCACTTTGCTCCCGCTGCATTATCTCTGGCCGCTGATCATCACTTTTCTCCCGCAAGGCTAGTTGCTAGGGGCTGGAGGTAATGCAGCGGGAGCAAAGTGAAGAGCAGAGGCCGGTGATAATGCAGCAGGAGCAAAGTGAGGAGCAGAGGCTGAAGCAAGGCTAGTTGCTAGGGGTTTTGAAGAGTGACTGGGTGATGCAGTTGTTCGAGTGGACTATCCCATAGCTGGAAAAGTAATGTTGAAATTGTTTTTCAAAAGCAAAATACTGTGAATGCTGGAAATGTGAAATAAAAACAGGAAATGCTGAAAATAGTCAAAAGGTTAGGCGGCATCTGTGGAGAGAAAAACAGAATTAGCATTTCAGTTCAACGACCTTTCATCAGAACTGCTGAGTATTTCCAGCATTTTCTCTTTTGAAAATAATTTTAGCTCTTTTGGTCACATATTCATCGATGCTCCGATGAATCGATGTAAAAGCTGCATTTCTGCAGGTGACACTTTTCAGCAAGAAGAATTTCAGAAACCACCCAGAGAGGCGGCAGATACAGAAGAAAAACTATGGAAACAAAACAAGTGTGGCTCTAGCCTGAATAATGCTTCCAGGGTGTGGTATTTTTCAGTGAGATCCATTTTTCTGAAAATAGGTTGCGTTCAACGAGAAACAGATTCCGCAATGCTTCATTGGTATCATAAAGGAAAACTTTCAGGCATCTTTCTGACGCATGCTGATTATTTCTTATGGGGTGGTACTGTGGAATTTGAGAAATGTGGTATTGAGATTGGAGTAGAATTTAAAATTGGGAATCAGGCTTATGGGGCTTTTAAATATATTGGTTTAGCTATTAAGCAGAGGAGGTCTGGAATAATTTTAAATCAACAATCCTATTTAAAGAGTGTTGCTCCCATCCCAGTTAATTGTACTAGGTCCTCACAGAAAGATGATGTTATATCTAAAGAAGAGACAGAGCAAATGCAAAGCTTGATTGGTCAGTTGAACTTGTTGGGCACTCAGCCTCGACCAGATACTAGTTTTAATGCATTGAAGTAAGTACTATGATAAAACACGCTAAAGTCGGGAATGTTTAAAGGGCAAATAAAAACATTGAAAAAAATTAAATCAGGATAATTGCATACTTAAGTTCCCATCCTTAGATGATCCAAAGAACATGAAACTAATAATTTTTAGTGATGTTTCATGTGCTAATCTTCCTGATGGGTATTCTCTAGTCCAGCTGGTTTCATAATATTGCTTATGGGTGAAAATGAGAAATGTTGCCCTTTAGCTTGGGAAACTAAGAAAATATAAAGGGTGTTACAAGTTATTTGGCTGCTGGAAAACTTGCTCTTATGAAGCCAGTTGATATGGGATTCTATTTCCCAAAAGTTTTAAATTGGAATCTGTACAATGGGTACGCTAAAGATTGGATATCCATTGAATGTTATGTCGATAAGCATTCATTCTGGAACAATGTACACTCTAGGAAAAGTGTGAGTGAGAAAAAGCTATGGATGGAACTTGCTCGCTTGAAACAAATGCTGGAGTTAAAGGAAATCTGTTAAATTAAATGGGTAGATGCAAGTCATCAACTGTCTGATTATTTTACAAAATGAAATGCATGCACAAAGAAATTGGTCAGAGTTCTAGAGGAGGGGCTTTGTATAGAATATGGAGATTTTTGATGTAATTTGTTTTGAAATTTTGCTTGTCCACATTGGCTGGAATTTTACACCACCCCGATGAGCGGGATAGGGGGGGAGGGTGGCGTATAATGAAGAGGGAGGCACCAGGAGAACTTCCTGACTTGCTCCCACCTCCGCCGTCACTTTACACAGGGCGGCGGCGGCGGAAAATGGCCCACATGCCCCAGGCCAATCAAAGCCCTTAAGTGGCCAATTAACAGCCACTTAAGGACCTTCACCCGCCACCATGCAGATTTTACACATGGCAAGCAGGCGTCCTGGAGTCGGGAGAAACCACCGAACGAAACCAGGCGGCTCTTGAACTTTCCAGGGGAGTGCCCACATTTTCGGGCACCTTGTGCCCGATGGAGGGCGCCCCCCACTACCCCAACCACCTTCAACACCCACGCGCACCCCCCCCCTTTCCCCCCCAATTCACCACCCTTGTCTTGCCGGGGCCCGACTGATTACTGCCGGCGAGGCAACCAAAACTTACCTGCCTTTTCGGCTCCCAGGCATCTTCTCTTCATGCTGGGTTACAGTCCCGGTAGTGGCCACCGCTCTATTAGGTGGGACTTCCTACCTCAAGCGGGTTGACGTCCCACCTCACACCAATTGAAGCCCGGGGACCCTCAATATATGGGTCGGATCCCCAGGCAAGGCGGAAACAGATTTGCCACCGACTGAAAAGTCGGTGGCCAGCTACCGTCCACCTACCGTAAAATTCCAGCCATAAAGTTTAGCTTATATTTAAAAAGAGAGAAGGAATCTTTTAATTATATATTAATTGTGTTTAATTGTATGCAGGTGGTGAGTATTAATTGGGGATTCACTTGTGCCCCTATATATAGATACAGAGTAAAACTGTGGGTGTTGGATTAGGAGGTATATGCTTGTAACGTGTTACTCTGTAAATGAATGCTTAAAGAAGTGTGTACAGATTGGTTCCAGTTCTATCCATCACCAACTGGCTTTCTGGAATATAACACTTACCACTCTCTGGATAAAGAAGTTTCACCTGAATTCTTTATTGGATTTATTTGTGACTTTTACAGTTATGATATCCTAATTTTGGAGTCCCGAATAAGTGCAAATATCTTTTCTACATCTACCCTATTGAACTCCTTCATAATCTTAAAGACCTCTGTCAAGTCACCCCTCAGCCTTTTCTTTTCTAGAAAAAAAGAGCTCTAGCCTTCAGTCTTCCCTAATAGTTATAACATCTCAATTCTGGGAATATCTTTGTAAATCATTTTTGCACTTTCTCCAGTGCCTCTATATCCTGTTTATAAAATTTAACCAGAACTGTGCACAGAACTCTAAGTATAATTATGAAGATGTGATGTTTGCATTTAGATTCGGTGTACCCTTAAACATAGCATCTGAAATCTCTCTGAAGTCTGTGGTCATTGTTGTCTTGATATCAAAGTCACAAATGACATCCAATATGACCGTGACAAAGGTAAACGATTTCTCTTCATCCTTCTCGACCTGTCTGCTGCATTTGACACGGTTGATCACACCATTCTCCTTCAACTGCTCTCCACTGTCATCCAGCTGCATGGGACTACACTCACCTGATTACACTCTTATCTATCTAATCACAGCCAGAGTATCACTTACAATGGCTTCTCTTCCTGCTCCCGCAAAATTGGTATTCGCCAAAGATCTATCCTTAGTTCTCTCCTATTTCTCATTTACATGCTAACCCTTGATGACATCATCTGAAAACAGAGCATTAATTTTTACATGGATGCCTAGCTGTACCTCACCACCACTGCTCTCGATTCCTCCGCTGTCATTAAATTATCAGACTGCTTGTCCAACATCCAGTACTTGATAAGCAGAAATTTCCTCCAATTAAACACTGGGAAGACAAAAGTCTTCAGTCCCATGACAAATTTCATTCCCTAGTTTTCAACTCCAATTCCTCTTCCTGGCAACTGCCTGAGGCTGAACCAGACTATTCACAATCTTGGTGTCGTATGTGACCACATATCTGTGCTTTCACTAAGACCAGCTGTTTCCACCTCTGTAACATTGCTAGACTCTGCCCTTGCCTCAGCTCATCTGCTGCTGAAACCCCCATCCATGCCTTTGTTACCTCTAGAGTTGACTATTCCAATGCACTTTGGTCGGCTTCCCACTCTCTACCATCCGTAAACTTGAGTTCATCCAAAATTCTGCGACCCATGTCATTCCTTGGATGAAGTCCTGTTCACCCAACACTCCCGTATTTGCTAGCCTACATTGGCTCTGGATAAAGCAATGCCTCGATTTTGAAATTCTCATCCTTGATTTCAAATCCCCCCATGGCCTGGCCCTGCCTATCTCTGTAATCTCCTCCAGCCCCACAACACTCAGAGATATTTGTGTTCATCTAATTCTGGACACTTGAGCATCTCCAATTTGAATTGTTCCACCTTTTGTGGCTATCCCTTAGGCTGTCTAGGCCCAAAGCTCTGGAATTTCCTCCCTAGATCTCTCTGCCTCTCTACTTCTCTTTCCTCCTTTAAGTTTCTCCTCAAAACTATCTCTCTGACCAAGCTTTTGGCTATCTGCCCTAATATTGCCTTCTCTGGCTTGGTGTCAAATTTCGCTTTATAATCCTCCTGTGAAGCGTGTTGGAGCGTTTTATTACACCAAAGGTGCTATATAAATACAAGTTGTTGTTGTTGATATGGCTTCCCAAGGCAGCAAAGCCATAGGGAAATTATTAACTCTCCTAAGGATCTTTTGTATGGACAGATAGAGATTCCTCGATCTGCCAGTCACTCCATGTAATGCTGCTCGTTTTGAATATATCTTTATTAAAGGGACAGCAATTCTATTATGACAGTAGGTTTGCATGAACTCCAAAACAATACAGTACCTATCTATAACTTCTGTTGTAATGTAGACATGTACAACCATCTGTGTGCATGGCTAAGTCAAAGGCAAATACAAGAAACAATGTTCATTTGTCTTTGCCATTCTAAATAACTAGCAGTCAGATATTTCAATAACTGATTGTTCTCTTTATTTTTCTCAATATGCCCATTCAGTATCCTACTTAGAGCCACCCAGCTATCAAATTTTGTCTCTGCAAAACTCTCCAGAGAGTTGATAAGATAATGTTAATTCAGAAAGCAACTGCACCAAGCAGAACTAGTCTTGAAGTTTAGGACACACAGGCAATATCAACTTTTAGGATTCATAGATTCTCTTGAAGACCTAGTAGATAAATGTCCTACATGTTATAATACTAGGAAGAAAGAATTTGCATTTAGATAGTACGTTTCATGTCCTCAGGACATCGCAACATGCTTCACAGCCAATGAATTACTTTTGAAGTGCAGTCACTTCTGTAGACGAATACAACAGCCACTTTGCACACAGCCAGTTTCCACAGCAGTAAATAAGATAAATAGCCAGTTAAACTGCTTTGGTGGACATATCGACGTAGGCCAGGACACCTTGTACTCATCTTTGAATAGCTCTGTGGGATCCTTTAAGCCCACTGAAATAGTTTAATGTTGCATCTGAAAGATGGCAGCTGTGACAAAACAGCACTCCCTCAGCATCGCACTGAAGTGTCAGCCTAGATTTTCAGCTTAAATCCTGGGCTAGAGCTTGAACCCGCAAGCACTTGACTCAGAGGTAAGCGTGCTTCCAACTGAGCCAAGCAGACACTCAGCTAAGTCAGACAGGTCAGGACATCTTGTTTGATCCTGGTTAGGATGTAAGTGTGTTACAAATGGCTGCAGAAATGCTAAAAATGGCAAAAGTCACCCCAGCTCACTATCCAGCAGCCAGTACGAGAAACTGTGCAAGGGGACATCAAATGCGAATAGGTTCATACTCAGCTATGAGGTCATAGCACTGAATCATTCACAGTCCAATGGTTCTGGATGTGTAAGAGGATGATCTGAGGCAACATGAATGGGATATGTATTTACACCTTATGCTGTGATACAGATGAAGGCACTTAAAACCTAGATATGTAACAGCAGATCTTTCTCAGGATGTGTAATATATTGCAATTTTTACTTATTTGTCCCAGACCCCTCCATTGCCTTCACTGGGTACGTACTATTGTACCGCAGGACAGACCCACTGGAGGTGGTATACAGTTGGGAGGGAGTGTCTCAGTATTGACTCTGGACCCATGAAGTCTCAGGGCATCAGGTCAAACATGGGCAAGGAAACCACCTGATGAATCAAAACTTATTTTTATTTTTTCCTGGAATGTGGACATCTCTGGTAAGGCCAGCATTTATTGCCCATCCTGATTGCCCTTGAGAAGGTGGTAATGAGCTGCCACCTTGAACCGCTGCAGTCCATGTGGTGTAGGTGCACCCACAGTTCTGCTATGAAGGGCGTTCCAGAATTTTGTCCCAGTGACAGTGAAGGAGCAACGATGCAGTTCCAAGTCCAAGCTACACTTATCCAGGCAAGTGGAGAACATTCCATCACACTCCTGATTTGTGCCCTGTAGTTAGTGGACAGACACTGGGGGGTAAGGAAGTGAGTTACTCACCGCAGAATTCCCAATCTCTGACCTGCTCGTGTAGCCACAGTATTTATATGGCTGGTCCAGTTCAGTTTCTGGCCAATGGTAATCCCCAGGATATTGATGGTGGGGGATTCAGCAATGGTAGGGCAGTTCAATGACAAGGGGAGATGGTTAGATTCTGTTTGAGATGGTCATTGCCTGGTGTTTGAGATGGTCATTGCCTGGCACTTGTGTGGTGCTAATGTTACTTGCCATTTATCAGCCCAAGCCTGAATGTTGTCCAGGTCTTGTTGCATGTGGACACGGACTGATTCAGTATCTAAGGAATCATGAATAGTACTGAACACTGAAATCATCAGCAAAAATCCCTACTTCTGGCCTTATGGTGGAGGGAAGGTCAGTAATGAAGCAGTTGAAGATGTTTTGGCCTAGGACATTACCCTGAGGAACCCCTGCAGCAATATCCTGTGGCTTAGATGTTTGGTTTCCAACAACCACAACCATCTCCCTTTGTGCTTGGTATGACTCCAGCCAGGGGACAGGTTTCGCCTTGATTCCCATTGACTTCAATTTTGCTAGGGTTTCTTGATGCCGCACTCGGTCAAATGCTGCCTTGATGTCAAGGGTAGTCATTCAGACCTCACTTCTTGAATTCAGCTCTTTTGTCCATGTTTGGACCAAGGCTGTGATGAGGTCTGGAGCTGAGTGGCCCTGGCAGAACCCAAACCGAGCATTGGTGTGCAGGTTATTGCTAGGTAAGTGCCACTTGATAGCACTACTTATGATCGAGAATACACTGATGGGGCTGGATTGGATTTATCCTGCTTTTTGTGGACAGGACATACCTGGTCAATTTTCCACATTGCCAGGTAGATGCTAGTGTTGTAGCTGTACTGGAACAGCTTGGCTAGGGGAGCAGCTAGTTCTGGAGCACAAGGGCCCTTAGCCTTTGCTGTATCCAGTGCGTTTAGCCATTTCTTTATCATGCAGAGTGAACTGAATTGGCTGAAGACTGGTATCTGTGATTCTGTGGACCTCAGGAGAAGGTCGAGATGTATCATCCATTTGCTACATTCTGGCTGAAGATGGTTGCAAATGCCTTGTCTTTTTCACTGACATGCAGGGATCTCTCATCATTGATGATGGGAATGTTTGTGGAGCCCCCTCCTCTGGTTGCTTGTTTAGTTATCCACCACCATTCATGACTGCATATGACAGGACTGTAGACCTTTGATCTGATCCATTGGTTCTGGGATCTCTTAGCTCTGTCTATCACGTGCTGCTTCTATAGTTTAGTATGCATGTAGTCTTGTGTTGTAGCTTCACCAGTTTGCCATCTCATTTTTAGGTATGCCTGGTGCTGCTCCTGGCTTGCTCTCCTGCACTCCTCTGCAACAGGGTTGATCCCATAGCTCGATGGTAATGCTAGAGTGGGAGATATGCCGGGCCATGAGGTAACAGATTGTGGTTGAATACAATTCTGCTGCTGCTGATGGTCCACACCACCTCATGGATGCCCGGTTTTGCACTTCTAGATCTGCTCTGAATCTATCCCATTTAGCACAGTCTTAGTGCCACTCAACACGATGGAGGGTATCCTCAGTGGGACTTTGTCTTCACAAGGACTTTGCAGTGGTCATTCCTATCAATACTGTCATGGATAGATGCATCTGTGACAGATAGATTGGTGAGGGCGAGGTCAAGCAGTTCTTTTTCTCTTCTTGGTTCCCTCACCACCTTCTGCAGGCCCCATCTGGCAGCTGTCCTTCAGGACTCAGCCAGCTCAGTCGCTAGTGGTCCCCCACCCAGAGTACATTCTGGGTCCTTGATACCCTCAGTACTGCCTCCAAGTGGTGTTCATAATGGAGAAGCACTGATTCATCATCTGAGGTAGGGCAGTAGGTGATAATTAGCAGGAGGTTTCATTGCCCATGTTTGACCTGATGCCATGAGATTTCCTAGGATCCAGAGTCAACATTGAGGGCAACTCCCTCCCAATTAAATACCACTGTGCTGCCACGTCTGATTGGTATGTCCTGTTCCACTGGGGATGGTGATGGAGGAGTCTGGGGCATTGGCTGTAAGGAATGATTCAGTGAGTATGACAATGTCAGACTGTTGCTTGACTCATCTGTGGGATCAACTCTCCCAATTTTGGCACAAGTCCGCAGATGTTAGTGAGGAGCACTTTGCAGGGTCGTCTGGATAGAGTGTGCAGTTGTCATTTCCACTGCCTAGGTCATCCATCTGGTTTTATTCTTTTTTGACTTTTCTGTAGCGATTTGGTACAACTGATTGGCTTCTTAAGCCATTTCAGAGGCAAGTTAGGAGTCAACCACATATTTCTGTGGGTCTGGGGTCACATGCCAGGCAGATTGAGTAGGACGGCAGATTTCCTTCCCTAAAGAACATTTGTGAACCGGATGGATTTTTACAAAAATTCAGTAGTTTCATGGTCACCATTACTGAGACTAGCTTTTAATTCCAAATGTATTAGTTAATTGAATTTAAATTCCACCAGTGCCATGGTGGGATTTTGGACTCATATCCCCAGAGCATTAGTGTGGGCCTCTGGTTAACTAGTCCAGCAACTTTACCACTACACCACTGTCCCCTCAGCATGAGATACCAATCTGGTGAAGCTACAACACAGTACGACATGCGTGGTAATCAGCAGACACACCAAGTTATTGATAAAGCCAAGTGATCCTACAATCAATGGATCAGATTAAAGCATTGCAGTCCTGCCACACTCAGTTGTGAACATTGGTGGACAATTGGGAACAGCAGGTTCCATGAACATCCCCATCCTCAATGATGACAGAGCCCAGCAAGTGAGTGCAGCGACAAAGCTGAAGCTTTTGCAACTTTCCTGGATGGATGATCCATTTTGTTTTTTTCCCGATGCCAGTTTTCAACCAATTCAATTCACTCAGCAAAAGCTATGGGCCCCAACAACATCCCAGCTGCAGTGCTGAATAATTGATCTCCAGAACTAGGCACGCCTCTGGCCAAGTTGTTCCAATAAAGCTATAACACTGGCATCTACCCAACAGAGGGGAAAATTTCCCCACTATGTCCTGTCCATAAAAAGCATGACAAATACAATCCAACCAATTACCATCCCATCAGCGAAATCAGTCTTATGAAGGTGCTTCTATATTTTTCAAGTATTTTTTGAGGACTCATATTTAAATTGTGGAAATGGATTCATTGGAAGGCTGAAGATTTTAAAAATACTGGACTTTGTTTTGTTGTTGACAGTTCACTGGAAGGACACTGAGATGTTGTTTGAAAACAACCTTTGTTGGAAATCATGTGCTTTGGGCTCAATAAACAACAGAAACCTTGGTGACCTGGGGAAGATGTTTGCAGAGAGGCCACATGTCAGGATTTATGGAGGTCAGCAGGTTCACTTTCTGTTTGTGGTTTCGCTTCTGAGATATTGTTTTGGTTCAGTTGGGGTGTAAACTGTTTTGAAGACAGTTGGTGTTTTGCCTGCCAAGGAAAAAGAAACCCCAGTTCATTTTGCTGCACCTCTCCAAAGACCCTGAGAAGGCCAGTGTGTCAGCTCCTCTTTCCTCCTGTCTTTGGGAAAACCCTGCAATTCAAATGTGTATTGGCTGAAGCCCTTGATGCCACATCTCCTAGAAAGTCTACCACATGATTTCATGACATCTCCAGAATGAATTGCTTCTGAAAAGATCCCAGTGACCCATCTCCATACACCTGGATGCCAGACCAAAAGGAACAATTTACTTCCTTCCATGTCTTCTCTTTTTCCTTCAAGAATTAGCAAGTATTTGCCCAAATAATTTTTTTTTGTCTTTTTTTCGTAACAGACTTCTGCAGAGAGAATTTCTGTGTTTTCTCAGTGTGTGTGTGAATATGTGTTTGTGAGGTATTTAAAAAGGGAACGTTCAGATTTAAATCTGTGTATTAATGCTTTGCTTCATTATGGATAACTTTTGTTTGATAATAAACTGATAATTTTGTTGTTTATTAAAGAAACCTGGTTGGTATATTTTATTCTGGGATAAAGAGTAGAGTATATGATTGACCGTATCGGTAACTGGGTAAATATTTAAATATACTTTTGTGACCTGTGGAGAAGTGGAACTAGAAAAGACAGTGCACCACTCCTGCCTTGGTCATAACAACAGTCATCAGCAAAGTGACGGAAAGTGTTATTCACAGTGCTATCAAGCCCTTTACTCATCAATAACTGCTCACTGACGCCCAATTTTGGTTCCGCCAGGGCCACTCGGTTCCAAACCTCATTACAGCTTTGCTACAGAAATGGACAAGAAAGCTGAATTCCAGAGACGAGGTGTGAGTGACTGCCCTTGACATTAAGGCAGCATTTGACCCAGTGTGGCATTAAGGAGCCCTAATAAAATTAAAATCAATGGGGATCAGTGGAAAAATCTCCACTGGCTAGTGTCATAATTAGTACAAAGGAAGATGGTTGCGATTGTTGGAGGCCAATCAGTTCAGCTCGCAGGATGTCACTGCAGGAGTTCCTCAGGGTAGTGTCCTAGGCCCAACCATCTTCAGCAGCTTCATCAATGACATTCCCTCCATCATAAGGTCAAAAGAGGTGATGCTCACTGATGATGCACAGTGTTCAACTTCATTCACAATTCCTCAGTTACTGAATCAGCCATGCCTACATGCAGCAAGGCCTGCACAACCTCCAGGTTTGAACTGATTAGTGGCAAGCAACATTCATGCCATACAAGTGCCAGGCAATGGCTGTATCTAACAAGAGAGAGTTTAACCACCTCCCCTTGATATTTATTACTGTCATAAAAAAACCACTATTAATATCCTGGGGGTCACCATTGACCAGAAACTTAACTGGATCAACCACATAAATACAGTGGCTACAAGAGCAGGTCAAAGGTTGAGAATTCTGCACCGAGCAACTCACCTCCTGACTCTTCAAAGCCTGTCCAACTTCTACAGGGCACAAATCAGGAGTGTGATGGAATATTCTCTATTTGCCTGGGTGAGTCCAGCTCCAACAACACTCAGGAAGCTCGACACCATCCAGGACCATGCAGCCTGCTTGATTGGCACCCCATCTACAACCTTAAACATTCAATCCCTCCACCACTGACACACATCTACAAGATGCACTGCAGCAACTCGCCAAGGGTCCTTCGAAAGTGTAGTGTTTGATTGATCTGGGTTTGATTATATTAGTCTGTCCACTGATCAGTGTTCACTGTGCTTGATTGCTTAAGCTGAAGAGTTTGAAACTGAAACTAAAAAGACGCAGAGCTACAATGTCCTACTAAACAGAAATTGTGCTGAGATCTTGTAAGAGTACAGATATTTTAAAGTGCTGTAAATAAACCAGTTGGTGATTTAATACAAGTGTGATATTTGCATTGTTCTAAGATAAATCAGATATATCTAATATATCCAGCAACCCAGCATAAACATAGAGTCATAGAGTCGTACAGCATAGAAACAGGCCCTTCGGCCCACCGCATCCATGCCGACCATAATGCCTATCTATACTAATCCCACCTGCCTGCATAAGACAGAACCCTCAATTTCTACCACCTAGAAGAACAAGAGCAGCAGGCCGATGGAAACACAACCATCTGCAAGTTTCCCTCCAAGTTATACACCATCCTGACTTGGAACTATATCACATTTTCTGCATTGTCACTGGGTGAAATGTCTGGAACTCCCTACCTGACAGCACTGTAGGATTACCTTCACCACACAGGCTGCAGTGGTTTAGGAAGGAGGTTCACGACTACCTTCTAAAGGACAATTAGGGATGGGAAACAAATGCTGGTCTTTCTTAATTTCTTTTTCATAGCAAAATCTTAACATAACTTAAACAAAACTCCTTCTAGGACAACTAAGCAAAAATCACAATATATTATACCTCCTAAGGCAGAACTCCTCTTTCAAGTCAAAGGTAGAGTTGATCGGTTTACTTGGGTGAAACAGTAAAAATGGGTTTTACTTCAACACATAAGGTATAATGCACCTCTCATTCATGCTGTCTCAGATGCTTCTCTTCCACCTCCAAAACTTGTAAATATAAAGGGATATTCAATGGAATTGCTATTGTCACAGCTATGGTACTGCTGAATTACATTGTAACTGCCAGTGGCAGGCATTGGCCATTACATATGGGCAACAAAAGGCATCAGTGCATTCCTGGTGTTGCTTACACATTATAGGGCAAGTAACCTATTACGTCTTAATTGAGAACTGTATCTGCAATAGGCATGCACTTTCTACTTCCTGCCTGACTACATGATGGCACTTTCATCACGTCAGCCAGCCAATAGGTCTAAGGACTGTGTACCCAATCTCATGAACCCTGCTTGCCCAATTGGCACTGCAGTCAGTGGTGTTAGACATTGAGGAATCAACTCAAATGTGTTCATGTTTTTGTAATCCTGCATCGTATTTTTACTCTGTTGTAAAGGGGACAGATGTTCATGTTGCCGTTCAGAGCATTACTGCAGGGTGCTTATTAAAGAACAACCCTTACCCTGCAGCTTTGCATTGATTCCACACAAGTAGCTCATTATTAAGGATACTATTTATTTCCAAGTATGACAACTGCCTTTTGGAACAATCGTAATTCTGAGATTATAACAAATGAGCTTTTTGGCTGAGTTGGCATTTAGGTTAACATTCCGAGTCGAGTGCAAGCTTTATCTGCGGTGCATTGTTGGCTTCTACAGCACAAATAATAGACTAAATACAGTGGAAGAAAGTCAGGCTGATCTGACTCAATTACTCACTTCTCAGCACAAGTGGTAACACTTATTTTGCAATATGAAATTGCTTCAAGTGTTATCTCTTGGACCATGCAAGCACTGCCCTGAAAAGCTGGTATAAAGAAAGCCCTGATGGATTACTGCAGGTGGTGGAGGTGCCTGTAATTCTGTTTTGATGATGTTAATCTAGCAAAACCGGCACTGGCCACTGTTGCCATGGGAACAGTGTGTTTTTTAAAGCATGAAAACAGCCAGATAAAACTGGCTGGATGCTACAGACTGGCAGGTCAGAATGAGAAGGAAGTCAGCATGAAGAGATAAGAAGGGAATATGAAAGCATGTGAAAGCATATGCATGTTATATTAATGAGAAATTTCAATCAGCCACATACAAATTGCCCATGTAGGTTAGAGACCAAAATGGTAAATAAATTGACTATTACTTAATGGCCCAGTGTTGGAAGTTGTCAAGGAAGTTACAAAGGTTATCTCACATCTCAACTTGGTCATGGTTGGTGACAAATTTTGCATAATGAATGCAAGGCACAGTGCCCTGCATGATATCGATCACAAAACAGCAAAATCTGGGAGTTTACATTTGCAATTTTGAATACCAAGTATGCACTTCTTAAAAAATGGTCAACTTCAAGGGAATAAGGAAAAAGCTGAAACTAATTGATGGGGAAGGGGATTGTTTAATTACACTTTAGTTATGGCCAACAACACAATAACAACAACTGTGGACAAATGAAATACTAATAAAGGCATACTGCAGGATTTTCCTCTGATCTGTTGGGTGCCTCACAAACATGGTGATGGGTTTCCATGTGTACAAGTCTCCAAGCCAAGCTACTGAGAAATCTACAACAATAAAGTTCCTGTTTGCCCAAGGTGAAGTGCACCCTCTCCCATTTGCAACACGTTGATTTACCTAAATCCAGAGAGCTGGTCCACAGGTTAGCCGTCAAGGTTTAGGTACCAGTCCGGAACACTGATAACAGCTTGTTACTTATTCAACTAGGACAACCCTTTCCCATGATGCCATTGACTTGTAGGGTTATCTGAAGCCGAGCGAGAAGAATTTAAGCTCCACGTGACAGGTCGAATCCAATTCTGTTGCTGAACAAGACTGGTTGATCAATCTTGTGCAATAAATGCATACATAGGGTAAGAAGGTGCAGATTAAACAAACAGGATCCTAAATGCATCAACAAGAGAATTAAAGGTGAAGTAAGAATGAAGCAGTTCAAGGTGAAGGATAGAAGCACATGCCAGGAGCAGTACTAGGCATACCTTAGAATTAGACACCAGTCTATTGAAGCTGAACCAGCTGCTTGCTGATGCTCAGTTTGAGTTCTGCCAGAACCAGTCAGCTCATTGCAGCCTCGATCCAGATATCGATGTAAGTGCTGAAATACAAGGGCCTCTCACTGTTTCTAATATACATTAAAGACTTGGTTTCAGAAAGTCAATGCAAATATAATTAAATTTGCACTCATCAGGTGGTCAGAAAAGTGAAATATAAAATTCAATATGGATAAGTAAAAAATATTGCACATTGGAAGAAGAAAAATGAGCAACATATATTCTTTAGGAATGGTGTCAACCTAGCTTAAGGCAAAGAAGTTGAAAGCGATCCAGGGGTGTTTGTAGACTCATTACTTTACAAGCTGAGTCACTGCAGAATAATAATCAACAAAACAATACAATGCTGGAAGGATGTGACTGAATGAGCACCTGATCAAAATAAGGGATTAAACATTGTAGTTTTTGAAATTAATTCTTAGGTTGTGGGCATCGTTGGCAAGACAGGCATTTATCGCCTATCCCTAGTTGCCCTGAGTAGCAGTTTTTGATAGAACAGAGTGACTTACTTGGCCACTTCAGAAAGCACTTAAGAGTAAATCATGGTAGTGTTGGAGTGCAGTCACATATAGGCCAGCCTGGGTAAGGATGGCAGATTTCCTTTTCTAATATAGTACAATGGTGGTCACTTTTTGACTGATACTAGCCACTTTTTTCCACAATTATTTTAACTGATTTCAAATTCTCAAAATGCCTAGGTGGAAATTGTATTCAGTGATTATTAGTCTAGGCTTCTGGATTACTATTTCAGTAACTTAACCACTATGGTACCATACTCAGGCCTCAAGGCAAATCTGGGGACCTGTGCAAGTTTAACCATGACAGTAAGATGAAAAGGCACAGTTTCAATCTAGTGAAGGTAAATTGAAAATTGATAACAGTTCTTCAATCAAAGAGTAAATATCACTTGAATTGAACTTCTGCATCAGGTAGTGAAGGCAAAGATCTTGAAATCTTTTAAGAGTCAGTGCAGAAAATTTTAGGCTCCATTAGATTACGGTCAGGTAGTGAACATTAAAATCTACCACCTTCCCCATTGGTATACCAAGACTGCACTGTACTTTCTACAGAATTCAGCAACTGGCCAAGGTTCCTTCAGCAGTATCTCTCAAGCGTGTGACCTCTAACAACTCAAAGGGCAGAAATGCATGAGAACACCATCACCTCCAAATTCCCCTGCAAGTCACACACCATCCTGACGTGGAAATATATTGCCATTCCCTCATTGTTGTAGGGTCAAAATCCTGGACCTTCCAAATCTAACAGCACCTTCACCACACAGACTGCAGTGGTTCAAGAAGGTCCACCACCATCTTCTCAGGGGCAACCAGGGCTAGGCATTAAATGCTGGCCTTCCCAGTGTTGTATATGATAGAGGGACTTTACTTTTATTTTAGATTGTTGAGCTAAAATGTGCTTATTGACTGTCTCTGTCTGTAATTACCTTCTGGTCTTCTGAATATATTTACTGATGTTGTATGTGCTAACATTCACTTTAAAGGACAGGATAAATAATTGTGCAAATGTGTAGAAGCTGAGGCTAAGTTTAAAGGTTTGATTCTAAGTTTGTTATGTTTCCTGGTGCAATGCACAAAGCTAGTATTTTGCTCAAATCTACTTTTTTATAGATTTGGAATTATTTTCAGTTAGTTACATTGCTCATGCATATTGAGTAAGCATATCAGTTATATGATCAATAACAGACAAAGGGGACATGTGGTAGCTAGCTTTAGATCCTGAAAAAAGCTGAGAAATATTAAATATAAAAATTATATTCATAACGGAGCCCCATAACCAGTAAACCACCACAGGAGCCACTTGACATGTCAGAAAGTTGTGGGTTTAAGTCCCACTCTAGAGACTTGAGTACATAATCTAGGCTGACACTCCAGTGAAGTGCTGAAGGAATGTTACACTGTTGGAAGTGCCATCTTTCATATGAAACAATGAACTGAGGCCCCAGCTGCCCTGTCAGGTGGAAGTAAAAGATCTCGTGGCACTATCCAGAGAAGTAAGGGGTATTCTCCCCAAAGTCCTGGCCAATATTTTTCCCTCAGATTAAACTAAACCTCAGTAAATCAAATTATTTAGTCATTATCCATATTGCTGTTTGTGAGACCTTACTTAGTTAAAAATGATTGCCATGTTTCCTTTGTTGCAACAGGGACTACTCTTAAAAGTGTGAGATCTTAAAGAAATCCTAATACCTTTTTTCATTTGTTCATAGAATAAGGGCATCACTGGCTAGGCCAACATTTATAGCCCATCCTTAATTGCCCATTAGAGGGTAGTGGTGAACCTCCTGAACCGCTGCAATCGTGTGGTGAAGGTTCTCCTGCAGTGCTGCTGTAGGTAGGGAACTCCAGGACTATGACCCAGTGACGAAGGAACAATGAAATATTTCCAAGTTAGGATGGTGTGACCAGGAGGGGAACTCAGAAGTGGGGGTGCTCCCATTTGCCTGCTACCCTTGTCCTTAGGTGGGAGAGGTTTCAGGTTTGGGAGATGATGTTGAATATCTTGTAGATGGTACTCACTGCAGCCCCGGTGCACTGGTGGTGGAGGGAGTGAACATTAAAGGTGGTTGATAGGGTGCCAATCAAGTGGGTTGTTTTGTCTTGGATGCTGTCGAGCTTCTCAAGTGTTTTTGGAGCTGAATGCATCAAAGTAGGTACTCCTGTACTCCTGACTTGTGCCTTGTAGATGTTGGAAAGGTTTTGCGGAATCAGGAGGTGAGCCACTTGCCACAGAATACCCAGTCTCTGACCTGCTTTTGTAGCCACAGTAATTATGTGGCTGGTCCAGTTATGTTGATGGTGGCAGATTTACTGATGCTAATGCTGTTAAATTTCAAAAGGAGGTGGCTAAACTCTCTCTTGTTGGAAATAATCATTGCCTGGCACTTGTGTAGCGTGAATGTTACTTGCCACTTATCAGTCCAAGCCAGGTTTTGCTACACGTGGGCACAGACTGCTTCATTATATCAGGAGTTGAGAATGGAACTGAACACTCTGCAAACATTAGCAAATATCCCCCCTTCTGACGTTATGTTGGAGGGAAGGTCATTGATGAAGCAGCTGAAGCTGGGGCCTAGGACACAGCCGTGGGGAACTCCTGCAGTGATGTCCTGGGACTGAGAAGATTGGTTTCCAACAATCACCACCATCTTTCTTTATGATTCTAGCCAGTGGAGAATATTCTCCCTGATTTCCACTGACTTCAACTTTACTAGGGTTCCTTGATGTCACACTTGGTCAAATGATGCTTTGATGTCAAGAGCGGTCACTCTCACCTCACCTCTGGAATTCAGTTCTTTTGTCCATGTTTGGACCAAGCCTGTAATGAGGTCTGTAGCCAAATGTCCAGGTGGCTTTTCTGGTCAATCTATCACACTTCCAAAGCTGGGTGTAATCAAGTTTCATAATCACTATGACTGCTTACAAAGCTTGCTGCACAGTTAACAATTTCAACCAGTAGCCATTGTTATATGTTTGGTTCTGTATGCTGCCACCTTATTGAGTCTAGACAGAGAGGCTGTTAGACTGTAGTATTTAAACATTAATATTTATTTCATAACAACTATATACACTCCACACTAACCTGCGTGGCTCCTTCAAAAGCCACACTGTATCTGTTCTCAAGTCTCGCCCACATGATCTCTTACATCATCATGGTGGGCAGTATTCATCACACTCTCTTAATCCTTTCAAATCCTTATACTACAGCATCTGCCATTCTTTTTTATATTCATTCATGGGATGTGGGTGTTGCTGGCTAGGCCAACATTTATTGCGCATCCCTAATTCCCCTTGAGAAGGTGGTGGTGAGCTGCCTTCTTGAACCGCTGCAGTCCATTTGGGGTAGGTACACCCACAGTGCTGTTAGGAAGGGCGTTCCAGGATTTTGACCTAGCGACAGTGAAGGAACAGCGATATAGTTCCAAGTCAGGATAGTGTATGACTTGTAGGGGAACTTGCAGGTGGTGGTGTTCCCATGCATTTTCTGCCCCTGTCCTTCTAGTTGGTAGAGGTCGTGGGTTTGGAAGGTGCTGTCTAAGGAGCCTTGGTGCATTGCTGCAGTGCATCTTGTAGATGGTACATACTGTTGCCACTGTGCATCGGTGGTGGAGGGAGTGAATGTTTGTGTATGGGGTGACAATTAAGTGGACTGCTTTGTCCTGGATGGTGTTGAGCTTCTTGAGTGTTGTTGGAGCTGTACCCATCCAAGCAAATGGAGAGTATTCCATCACACTCCTGACTGTGCCTTGTAGATGGTGGACAGAACTTGGAGAGTCAGGAGGTAAGTTACTCGCCACAGGATTCCTAGCCTCTGACCTGCTCTTATAGCCATGGCATTTATATGGCTGCTCCAGTTCAGTTTCTGGTCAATGGTAAACCCTAGGATGTTGATAGTGGGGGATTCAGCGATCGTAATGCCATTAAATGTCAATGGGAGATGGTTAGATTCTCTCTTGTTGGAGATGGTCATTGCCTGGCACTTGTGTGGCGCGAATATTACTTGCCATTTATCAGCCCTAGCCTGGATATTGTTCAGGTCTTGCTGCATTTCTGCACAGACTGCTTCAGTATCTGAGGAGTCACGAATAGAGCTGGACATTGTGCAACCATCAGCGAACATCCTCACTTCTGACCTTATGATTGCAGGAAGGTCATTGATGAAGCAGCTGAAGATGGTTGGGCCTAGGACACTACCTTGAGGAATTCTTGCAGTGATGTCCTGGAGTTGAGATGACTGACCTCCAACAACCACAACCATCTTCCTTTGTGCTAGGTATGACTCCAACCAGCGGAGAGTTTTCCCCTTGATTCCCATTGACTTCAGCTTTGCTAGGGCTCTATGACGCCATACACGGTCAAATGCAGCCTTGATGTCAAGGGCAGTCACTCTCACCTCACCTCTTGAGTGCTGCTCTTTTGTCCATGTTTGAACCAAGGTTGTAATGAAGTCCGGAGCTGAGTGGCCCTGGTGGAACCCAAACTGAGCATCACTGAGCAGGGTATTGCTAAGCAAGTGCCAATGTGCCTTCAGCCTTGATAACTACCTACTTTGTGTCTACTGGAAATCATTGCTAATTATGCAGTGTGCACTAAATTTGTATCTCTAGCTCTGTAGAAAAGCCTGTTTGATTAAAGGGCTCAGCTGCTCACTGTGACATGTATAAAGATTGTGTCGTCCAGACCTACTCCTGTCTTTTAACTTGTTTGCTGGAATCTCAAGGGAATTCGTCAGATGAAAAGGAGACCATTTTCAGATGTTTTAGTATCCCTGTAAAGCACAAAAATTAAAGGACATCTTTCATTGGTAGCGAGGTTTGTATTAAAAAAAAATGATCAAAATATCATGCAGATTTGTACTGAATTCTGTGCTTGTACTTTTCCAAATGTAAATAGACGCGCTTTCCTTTCTTCTGTTAACTTTGTGGCCACCAACCATTCCTATTGTATCAGAGTTTTATCTTCTTTTTGTGCAATCAGCCGAAGGAGGACATTACAGCAGGGTGAGTTACTGCATGACACAGTTCCAATTTCCAAGCGCCCTGCAGTAAATTGATTGCGCTCCGGCTGCCGCTTTTCCACCTTGTCACATTCACTAGGGCTTCATATGTCACACAGTCAATGATAGGCTGCTTCAGCAACTCAGCCGTATAAAGGATTCAATAACTTTAAGTAGCACAAATCTCCAGACATAATACTTGTATGGGACAGTATACCGGTTTGTTAATTTTATACTGAGAATTGGTAACTCTGCTTTTCCCTTTCAACTTATGTACTGGCAAGATTTTCTTCTTCCCCCTCTGTTGGATGCAACTTCAGTACTAAGTTTGACAAAGGATGTGGGTGTACAATAAGCCAAATTTTATCATTTGCTATAGGCACTGTGTAAATGGCACCAGTACAGCTACAGTGTTAAAACTTGCACATGCTTCAAAAGGAAGCCAAATAAAACAAGGCTATGGCCTGAAAAATACTGTTTTTAGAGAGAAAAAATCCCATCAGGCCTCATGAGTTTCCTCTGCAGTTTGGCTTGCTGCCTTAAATAAAACAGAGATGTCAATCAAGGAGAATGCAATTTTAGCAGAACTAATGAATCTGAAAGAGATAGTGCATATATTATGCCAAATAGAGCAGATGAAGTACAGATATGGGCATCAGTGTGTAAACCAAGCTGACTTAATACCCTCTGAGATCAGAAAGCTGAATGTGAAATAACTGGAGCTTCCTCCTTTCCATTTTTGCTGACTGACTGCCTCTTCATTCTTGTTTGCATGCATTGCATACAAATTTCTAAAATATTATTATAAAGACATGTAATTCTATTAATTACATAAAAGATTTGTGAAGAGTACTAAAACACAATCATCACTTGATTACGTTAATAGCAGTGCCTATTATGTTTGTTGACATAGTTGAGCCTGCAAATTACTTGTATAATGTTTATTATGCACCCTTGCAACAATTCAGGCAACTGTCATTGGAAAATGAAGACTGAGCTCGTAACTGGGAAGATCAAATTAGCACTGATTTAAACCTATTCTCTAGAACATAGCTGTCACCTGCAAGCCTCCACTCAGATAATGATAAACAGATTTGTGAATTAAAGGTCACCACTTGCGGATTTACGTGGCAACATCCAACCTTAACTGGCATGCAGTATAACTGTTCCTCCTCAGCACAGTCAGTTTAATTTATTTCCTGCATTCCTGAACCTGCCACCAATAAAGCTTTATTTACGTGAGGCTGAAATAATTTAAACATGCAGGTCCTTTTGATCCAAGCTTTCTTTGCCCATGTAAAAGATACTCTCTAATATTTCTCAATGTCAGCGCAGACTCTCAGTCGCGATCTGTTTGCTTTTTTTAAAAACTAACCCACAAGCTGGTTGATGGGAAGAGCTGGATATGTGATTGGCCTGTAATCAGAATGGAAAAATATAATGGATTATTGGATAGAAAAGCCAAGGAAGCGAATGACAAAATGACACTTTGCAATGAGCTGAAGATCCAGTATTTTTAAATCACTGTCACATAGAATAGCCTCACACTGCCTTTGTTCAAAGCATCAATAATCAAGGATTCCTCAGGGGACAGAGGGAGCCAGAGTTGATTTGGTAAGAAAAGAAACCTTGTGAGAAGCTGTCACTGTTTTACATCTGGGCTACTGGTGGAAGGCTGCTTTTTTTATTTACCACATTGGAACAGAATGCTACAGTGAGAATATATCCCATGGGCCTCAAAATTATGAGGGGCATTGATAGGTTAGATAGGAAGAAACCTTTTCCCTTAGCGGAGGGGTCAATAACCAGGGAGCATAGATTTAAGGTAAGGGGCAGGAGGTTTAGAGGGGATTTGAGGAAAATTTTTCACTCAGAGGGTGGCTGGAATCTGGAACGCACTGCATGAAGAGGTGGGAGAGGCAGGAACCCTCACAACATTTAAGAAGTATTTAGATGAGCACTTGAAATGCCATAGCATACAAGGCTATGGGCCAAGTGTTGGAAAATGGGATTAGAATAATTAGGTGCTTGATGGCCGGCACAAACACTATGGGTCGAAGGGCCTGTTTCTGTGCATTATAACGCTATGACTTTATTTGTAGCCACGCAAAAACTTTAAAGGGTCCTCGCACTTAAACAAATCACCCACGCACTCAAAAAAAATTAGAGGGCATGTTGCAAAGAGGTAGGTTTTAAACAGCATCTTAAAGGAGGAAAGAGAGGTAAAGAGGCAGAGAGATTTAGGGAAGGAATTCCACAGCTTAGGGCTTCAACAGCTGAAGCACGGCCTCCAATGGTGGAGCAATTAAAACTGAGGATGTGCAAGAGAGAAGAATTGGAGGAGTGCAGATATCTCAGAGGATTGTTATGCTGGAGCACGTTATAGAGATAAGGAGGGGCAAGGTCACAGAAGAATTTAAAAACAAGGATAAGGATTTTCAAATTGGGGTGTTATTTAACCGGGAGCCAATGTACATCAATGAGCAGGGATGACGAGCGAAGGGAGCTTAGTTTTTTTATTCATTCATGGGATGTAGTGTTGCTGGAAATTCCAGCATTTATTGCCAATTCCTAATTGCCCTTGAAAAAATAGTGGTGAGCCGCCTTCGTGAACCGCTGCCATCCCTGGGTGTAGGTACCCCCACAGGGCTGTTAGGAAGGGAGTTACAGGTTTCTGACCCGGCAACAGTGAAGGAACGGCGATATATTTCCAAGTCATGATTATGGGTGGCTTGGAGGGGAACTTGCAGGTAGTGGGTTCCCAAGCTTATGCTGCCCTTGTCCTAGACGACAGAGGTCACAAGTTTGGAAGGTTCTGTCGAAGGAGGCTTGCCAAGTTGCTGCAGTACGTCTTCTGGATGGTACACACTGCTGCCACTGTACACTGATGGTGGAGGGAGTGAATATTTAAGATGCTGATCAAGTGGGCTGCTTTGTCCTGGATGTTGTCGAGCTCCTTCAGTGTTGTTGGAGCTGCACCCATCCAGGCAAATGGAGAGTATTCCATCACACTCCTGACTTGTGCCTTGTAGATGGTGGATAAGATTTGGGGAGCCAGCAGGGACTCGCTCGCCACAGAATTTCCAGCCTCTGACCTGTTCTTGTAGCCACAGTATTTATATGGCTGGTTCAGTTAAGATTCTGGTCAATGGTAACCCCCCAGGATGTTGATGGTGGGGGTTTCAGAGATGGTAATGCTATTGAATGTCAAGGGGAAATGGTTAGATTCTCTCTTGTTGCAGATGGGCATTGCCTGGCACTTGTGTGGTGCAAATGCTACTTGCCATTTATCAGCCCAAGCCTGAATGTTGTCCAGGTCTTGCTGCATTTGGGCAAGGATGTGAATGGTGCTGAACACAGTGCAATCATAGGCGAACATTCCCACTTCTGACCTTATAATGGAGGGCAGGTTATTGATGAAGCAGCAGAAGATGGTTGGGTCTAGGACAATACCCTAAGGAACTCCTGCAGCAATGTCCTGGGGCTGAGATGTCTGACCTCCAACAACCACAACCATCTTCCTTTGTGCCAGATATGACTCCAACCAATGGAGAGTTTTCCCCCTTGATTCCTATTGACTTCACTTTTGCTTGGGCTCCTTGATACCACACTCAGTCAAATGCTGCCTTGATGTCAAGGCAGTCATTTTCACTGCACCTCTAGAATTCAACTGTTTTGTCCATGTTTGGACCAACGTGGTAATGGGGTCTGGAGCCAGGTTACCCTGGCGGAACCCAAACTGAACCTTGGTGACAAAGGGGAGCCAGTGGACGTGGATTTTCAGAAAACTTTTGATAAAGTCTCCCACAGGAGGTTGGTTAGCAAAATTAAAGCACATGGGATAGGAGGTAATATATTGGCATGGATTAAGGATTGGTTAATAGGCAGAAACCAGAGAGTAGGAATAAACAGGTCATTCTTGCTTTGGCAGTCTGTGACTAGTGGGGTACACAAGGATCAGTACTTGGGGCCCCAACTGTTCACAATATATATCAATGATTTGGACGTGGGGACCAAATGTAATATTTTCAAGTTTGCAGATGACACAAAACTAGGTGGAAATATGTGTTGTGAGGAAGATGCAAAGTGGCTTCAAGGGGATTTGGACAGACTTAGTGAGTGGGCAAGAACGTGGCAGATGGAATATAATGTGGAAAAATATCAGGTTATCCACTTTGTTAGGAAGAACAGATGTACAGAGCATTTCTTAAATGGTAAGAGATTAGAAAGTGTAGATGGACAAAGGGACCTGGGTGTCCTCGTTAATAAGTCACTGAAAGTTAACATGCAGGTGCAGCAAGCAATTAGGAAGGCTAATGATATGTTAGCCTTTATCGCAAGAGGATTTGAGTACAGGAGTAGCAAAGTTGTGCTTCAATTGCATAGAACCTTGGTCAGACCGCACTTGGAGTACTGTTTTGGTCCCCTTAGCTTAGGAAGGATATTATTGCCATAGAGGGAGTGCAATGAAGATTTGCCAGACTTTGTTTCAGGGTGGCAGGACTGTCCTATGAAGAGAGATTGGGGAAACTGGGCTTGCATTCTCTAGAGTTTCGAAGAATGAGAGGTGATCTCATTGAAACCTACAAAATACTTAAAGGGATAGACAGGGTAGATGCAGGTTAGATGTTTCCCCTATTTGGGGAGTCTAGAACCAGGGGACACAATTTCAAAATAAGGGGGAAGCCACTTAGGACTGAGATGAGGAGAAATTTCTTGACTCAGAGGGTTGTGAATCTTTGGAATTCTCTACCCCAGAGGGCTGTGGAAATTCAGTCATTGAGTATATTTGAAGCAGAGATTGACAGAATACTAAATACTAATGATATAAAGGGATATGGGGATAATGTGGGAAAAAGGCATTGAAGTGGATGATCATCCATGATCGTATTGAATGGCAGAGCAGGCTCCATGGGCTGAATGGCCTACTCCTGCTTCTATGTTCCTCTGGGGGAGCACTGATTCATCAGCTGAGGAAGTGTGGTAGGTGGTAATCAGCAGGAAGTTTCCTCGCCCATGTTTGACCTGATGTCAAGAGACTTCATGGGGTCCAGAATCAATGTTGAGAATTCCCAGGGCCACTCCCTTCCAACTGTATATCACTAGGTCATCAACTCTGGTGGGTATGTGCTATTCCACTGGCAGGGATGGTGATGGATGAGTCTGGGACATTGTCTGTAAGGTATGATTCCATGAGTATGGCTATGTCAGGCTGTTGCTTGACTAGGCTGTGGGACAGCTCTTGCAATTTTGGCACAAGTCCCCAGATGTTTGTAAGGAGGACTTTGCAGGGTCAACCGGGCTGGGTTTGCCATTGTTGTTTCCGGTGCCTATGTAGATGTTGGGTGTTCAGACTAGTTTTATACCTTTTTGATTTTTCTGTAGCAGTTTGATACAACTCAGTGGGCAGTTAAGAGTCAACCACATTGCTGTGGGTCTGGAGTCACATGTAGGCCAGACCAGGTAAGGACGGCAAATTTCCTTCCTGTTATAAGAGGTTTCATTTTTTAAACAAAGTAATTCATGACAACGCTACTTCATCGGACACGTCATCAGGATGCGCCGCGGTGCGCACATGCGCAGACTGTCTCATGCCCCCTGCGCATGCGCTGCGGTCCGAATGACCTGATCCGCATAGCGCATGCGCAGATGACACTGTACGCGCATGCGCACACAGTCTCCTCATCTCTGCGCATGCGATGCGGTCCGACCTGCGAGGATCGTTGTGCGCATGCGCAGATGACGTCATCGCGTGATCTCGTCTTCCTCGCCGATGCGCCAGTTTGGCCTGTGCGCATGCGTCAAAGCTTCGGCGCGACTTTTTGAAAGTGGAAGGAGGGGAGGT
The DNA here is from genome assembly GCF_036365525.1 of Heterodontus francisci. NCBI lineage: Eukaryota > Metazoa > Chordata > Chondrichthyes > Heterodontiformes > Heterodontidae > Heterodontus > Heterodontus francisci. The sequence goes on along the minus strand of NC_090377.1, from coordinate 94,099,235 downwards.
TTCGTCGGGCATTTTCTCGCATTTTATCTGAATTATTTATTCGTTTTGGAGACTTGCTTCATTTTTATTTGACACAGGAGATTGTTCCAAGGTAAGTTGCTCTGCCTTTGTGAGTTGCTCTGAAAACATTTCCATTGTCTGGGCCACCGCCTGTTCTCCAGTCCCTGTTGTGAGTTGTTCTGAAAACATTTCCATTGTCTGGGCCACCGCATGTTCTCCAGCCCCTGTTGTGAGTTGCTCTGAAAACATTTCCATTGTCTGGGCCACTGCATGTTCTCCAGTCCCTGTTGTGAGTTGCTCTGAAAACATTTCCATTGTCTGAGCCACCGCATGTAGCAGGATGAAGGCACAGTGACTGTGATTTCTGGCGCCAAACAGTACACACTGCAGATACATGATGGCCAGGCTACCTGCAGCTGCATCTTCTCCATTCAGCCTTTGTTGCACTGCAAACATGCTGTTGTTGTGCAGAGGCATCTGGGTCTGCCTCTGGACAGGCTCGCCCCCAATTGTCGCTGGCGTGCATCTCAGACACCAACGACGACAGGCATGGCTGCTGCCATTGTGATTACAGAGGAACAGCCAAGGCCCCTCAGCCACAATGAAAAATACCGCTTGCTTTCAGATCAATTGTACCAGCTACAACAGGCCGTTCTGCAGAGTGGAACGGCAGCATTCATGAGGAGATTGGACTGGCTGCGGCAACAGACTCTCTGCTGGCAGCAAGGACTGGCTGATGAGATGGAGCCATTTACTATGCCCAACAATTGCCCGGAAGCACCTTCGGATGGAGGTGGCCACGTGCTGGACATCAGTCACGTGTCACAAACCCTGGATCCTGAGCGTCTCACCCCCTGGCCTAATGATCTGATGGACCATACATATGCCTGCCTGTTCAAATCTCCACTTCCCCTACCTGCGGTACCCTCTTCTTGCTGCTCAGTTACACAATCACCTGCTCCTACACCCATCAGGGCAGTGCACATGGACACACAGTTACCTGCTCCTACACCCATCAGGGCAGTGCTCATGGGCACACAGTTACCTGCTCCTACACCCATCAGGGCAGTGCACTTGGACACACAGTTACCTGCTCCTACACCCATCAGGGCAGTGCTCATGGGCACACAGCCACCTGTTTCCCCATCCGACGTTGAAACAACCATGCAGAGCCTTGTGAGACTCCGCAATTGCCAGTTGCTGCCTGTCAAGCAGAGAGGGCGTCCAAAGGGGTCAAGCACTTGGGGAACATTCAGCAAGAAGAGACTGAGCACTAAAAGAAACAAGCATGCCGTGTCCAGTGGTAGCAGAAATGTGAATGCTCTTGCTGTGAACACAACTGGTGATAGTAGTAGGCAGGATTAAATGGGAATGGATGGAAAGACGCACGAGTAACATAACCACTGGCAGGGAACTGCTGGGCTAAATTGCCAGCTTTATGTTCATAGCCCAAAAGAAATGTGTTTCTTTTCCAGCACCCTCACATCATTCATGTTTTCCCTGAGAGCAGCATTGAACCATCACGAGATAGGGGCAGTAACATCATCCTGCCTCCTGCAGCTGAGGTGGGTACTAAGTGATTCATTGGCGGTGTTATCAGGACATGCCTTTACCGCAGAACACAAAGCATGCTCAACAGTAATTTCATTGGAGGGAGGGAAGCTCTGACACTGATGTTCTTTCCTTATTTTCTTTCATGTAAAACGTGCCCTTGAGAAAACAATCCTTGAGACTTAAGGACGGCATTCAAGCAAAGGAGGCAGTGCGGGAGAGGACGCAAGGATGTGCTGATTCCTGCATCTGAGGTGGATAATAAGTGCTTCATTGGCGACGTTATCAATTGGTGCCTTCACTGCAGAACTTAAAAAGGTGCGCACAACAGTAATTTCAGTGGATGGAGGGAGGCAAGCTCTGACTCTGATTTGCTTTATTTCTTTTCATGTAAAACATGCCGTCGAGAAAACAATCCTTGAGACTTAAGGTCAGCATTCAAGCAACGAAGGCAACTAGATCATGCTGCGGAGCTCATCACGATGTGGAAAGGAACATTGCATTTTTGGATGAATTGGGAATGCACATTGGGATGCGCTTGGGGAACATTCACCAAGAATAAACTGAGCTCAGACTCTTGTGACTTTGCCTTCTTCACATGGACAATACAGTAGTGGAATAGAGAGCCAAGCGTTTATTCACCACAAGGCTCTCCAGGAACAATCTCTTTAGCTGTGCATAGCAGAGACTCGGCCTGTCTGTCTAACGGGAATGCTGGACACAACACTCATGTATCCATGCACAGCAGTTCCTCGGATACTTAATGAACTTAATAAAACTTTTCAATAATTAAACCCAGAATTGTTGAGGTTTTGTTTTGCATGCTATTTCCCCGACTTTGCAACTGCACTTCAGATATTCAACTATGGTGGGGGGGTAGAGGGAGGGGTGGGTGAAGAGGGGGAGGGGTGGGGAGAGCGGGGAGGGGTGGGGAGAGGGAGCATGCAAAATGCAGGGACCAAACTGTTGCAATGCCTGAAGTACTGTGGAGAAGTAGAGAAAGCAACTGGGTAGGGGAGAAAGCAACTGGATTGGGCATCCGCAGCTGGAGGGAACGACTGAATGGAGAGGGCCGGAAGCGAGAGGCCGTAGAGAGCCGCGGGGAGCGAGCGTGCGAAGACCTTGGTGTCACCGGGTCCAGGGACTGGCCAGTAAGTCTTTTGCTGTTGTGTTTACGGCGCATGCACAGAAAAAGGCGCTCCTCTTCCGTTCCGCTGCTCCCCCCCCACTCTCTCCCCTTCCTCCCTCTCCCCCAGCTCTCTCCCTCCCCCCTTCCTTACCCCTCCCTCTCCCTCTTTCTCTCTCCCTCCCCACTTCCTTACCCCTCCCTCTCCCTCTTTCTCCCCCTTCCTTACCCCTCTTTCTCCCCCTCTCCCTCTTTCTCTCCCTTCCCTCTTTCTCCCCCCTCCCTCTTTCTCCTCCCTCTCCCTTCCCCCCCCCCTCACCCCCCGGCACCGCTACCGCTGCTCTCCCCGGCCCCCGCGCTGCTCAACCCCGGCCCCCGCGCTGCTGTCCCCGGCCCCCGCGCTGATCTCCCCGGCCCCCGCGCTGATCTCCCCGGCCCCCGCGCTGCTCTCCCCGGCCCGCGCGCTGATCTCCGCGGCCCCCGCGCTGATCTCCCCGGCCCCCGCGCTGCTTTCCCCGGCCCGCGCGCTGATCTCCGCGGCCCCCGCGCTGATCTCCCCGGCCCCCGCGCTGCTTTCCCCGGCCCCCGCGCTGATCTCCCCGGCCCCCGCGCTGCTCTCCCCGGCCCGCGCGCTGATCTCCGCGGCCCCCGCGCTGATCTCCCCAGCCCCCGCGCTGCTTTCCCCGGCCCCCGCGCTGCTCTCCCCGGCCCCCGCGCTGATCTCCCCGGCCCCCACGCTGATCTCCCCCCCCCCCGCGCTGATCTCCCCCCCCCCCCCCGCGCTGATCTCCCAGCCCCCCGCGCTGCTTTCCCCGGCCCGCTCCACTCTCTCACTCCGGCCATTGAATTCTGCCACGTGTTTGTCAGGTTTCATCTCTGTGATTCTTTGAGCAGCGCCATCTTTAGTCCTGGCAGCTGCGACAGTCGCAAACTGTGACGTTTTCGTGGCACATGCTGTATTTGCGCATGTGCCAAAACAGCGCCACCTACCGATCGCGTTGTCAACAATTGCGGTCAATTAAAATGTGTTTAAGGGCTCATATTTAAATTGTGGAAATGGATTCATTTGGAAGCCTGAAGAAATGCTGGACTTTTTTTTCACTGGGGTTATGGAAAGGACATTTGACTGAAAACAATTACTGGAAGGATCAAGGAGTACTAAAAATAACCTCTACTGGAGAGCACCTGTCTTAAGATAAGTAAACAACAGGAACCTTGGACTAAGGGAAGATGTTTACAGAGAAGCCACATGTCAAGGTGTATGGAGTTTAAGAGGATGACTTTCTGTTTGGTGTTGGGATTGCTTTCAGTTCAATTTGGGTGTGAACTGTTTTGAAGACAGTTGGTGTTTTGCCTGCCAGGGAAAAAGACATCCCCAGCTCATCTTTCCTACATCTCTCATAGAGACCCTGAGAAGTTTGATAGGTAAATTGGCTATTGTAAATTGCCCCTACTGTAGGTGGGTGGTAGGAGAATGGTGGGGATGTGGTAGGGAATATGGGATTAATGTAGGATTAGTATAAATGGGTGGTTGTTGGTCGGCACAGACTCAGTGGGCCGAAGGGCCCTAAAGAAGTAAATAAATAAATAAAGTCCAGTTTGTCAGCTCCTCTTTCCTCCTGTCTTTGAAACCCCTGATGCCACATTTCTCCTGGAAAAACCTGCCAGATTAATTCTCGATGCTGCCTGAAAAGAACTGCTCCAGAAAATATCCCAGTGACCTGTCACCGTATACCCAGATGCCAGACCAAAAGGGGCAACTTCCATATCTTCTCTTTTTTCTTCAAGAATTAGGAAGTATTTGGCCAAAGTATTCATTTTTTATCATCTTCTTGTAACAGACCTCTGCAGAGAGAATTTCTGTATTTTTTTCAGTGTGTGTGTGAGTTTGTGTGTGGGGGATTTTAAAAGGGAATGTTCATATTTCAATCTGTGTGTTAATACTTTGCTTCATTACTGGATAAGTCTTGTTTTATAATAAACTGATAATTTTGTTGTTTATTAAAGAAAACTGGTTGGTGTATTTTATTCCGGGATAAAGAGTAGAGTATATGATTGGCTGTATCGGTAACTGGGTAAACATTTGAATATATGTTGTGACCTGTGGAGAAGTGGAACTAGAGAAAGACAGTGCAGTCCTGTCACCTCACTTGTAACATTGCTTAAAATACATTTATAAACCAAAATGGCTTTTACAACAGTCCAGTAGTTTCACAGTCACCATACTGAGACCAGCCTTTTTATTCCTGATTTATTAATTAATTGAATTTAAATTCCACCAGCTGTGTGGTGCGATTTGAACTCGTGCTCCTGGAGCAATAGTCTGGACCTCTGGCTAACTAGTCCAGCAACATTACCACTATGCTATTGTTCTCTTCGTGTGAGTTAAGATATGGGCAACAGAGTTTTGGAATAACTTAGGTTTACAGAGGGAGGAAGATGGGAAGCCATCTAGGAGTGCAGTGGAATAGTCAAGCCTAGAGCTAGGAAAAGCAAGGATGACGGTTTCAGCAGCAGATACGTTGAGACGGGGCAAAGTCAGACGATGTTACAGAGGTGGAATTAGGCGGTATTTGTGGCACAAATATGTCATTGGAAGCTCATCATGGGTAAAATATGGTGAAATATGCAACAGGCAGGATCGGGGTCCTGCTAAGTTAGAATTTTACAATTTTTATGATATCCTTGTGGCACAGCAGGAGCAAGAGTGCCCCCCCCAGGCCCCACCAGGATTTATGAACCTCCTCTGCCCCAGGCTTCCCTCCCTGCCCCTGACCATGATCACTTCCACCTCCCCCGCCCCATCTCTTACCTTATGTCAAGAAACCGTTCCCTCCGTTCACTGGCGGCATCTCCTGCCGCATGAAATCCCATACTCACCCGTTGGCCAGCTTGCTCCTCCTCCTACATGGTACTGAGGCTTGGCAGTTAAAATGGCTTGGGCCTCAACAGTGTCAATGGATGTTTCCCACCCTCCCAACCTTGGCCCCCACATGACACACTCACACCCTGACTCGAAAAACAAATAACAAGGAAAATCTAGCAGTAGCAGCTGAGGTCATGCTGGGGAATTTTAACCCCCCAAAACAGGTGTGTTTGGATCTAATGAGGTAAGAACATTTTAAAAGTCTCAAACTTGACCACGACCTGCCTCTGCCCAACCACTTCCTGTCTTAATGAAAGCAGGGTTGGTCATATAATTCAATTAATGATGCTGCATGCCTCAGGTTTAACCTGTCTTCCAAGTTTAACCCTGGTTGGCCGGGTTTCCCAGGAATCAGAAACCAAACAGCTAACAGGAGATGAAGACTGCTTCGTGGAAGTGTTAAGTGCTTCCTCCTAGGCCACCAGGCTTATCTGCTTCCCTGCCTGGGAACTCTTCCACCCCCACCCCTAGCATCAGACACCACGCAATCAGCATCAGCACCCTTCCTGGGATCAGACACTCCCCCAGGATTGGGGATCAGCAATCCCCCTCCCCCCACCTCCACGATTGGTGATTGGAGCCCCCACCCCCCCCCCGGCCTGGAATCAGTGGCCAAACCCTCCCTCCAAGATCAAAGCATCCCTACAAACACCATCACTCTCCCTACCTGTTCCTGGGCTATGGCCTCCTCTGGGGCGTTTCTTCCCAACAGGGAGCCAAGTTTATTAATCAGGCTGGCTTCCGGACAGGGAAACTGTCAGGAGAAAACACACACACTGTGCAGTCAAAACTGCACAGCACGCATCCTGACCAAAACCTCTCCCCATCCCACTCACATAGCCCACCCCAGTAAATATTGAGGCCATGGTATCCTAATAGCACAATATTGTTGGATCATAGATTTCGTACACCACAGTGTTTTGAAAGACCTAGCCAATTAATCTCACTCCCCTGCTCTTTCCCCATAACTCTGCAAATTTTTCCTTTTCAAATATTTATAAAATGTCCTATTAAGAGTTGAATCTACTTCCACCACTTTTTCAGGCAGTGAATTGCAGTTCACAACAACTTGCTGTTTTAAAAAAAAAATTCTGCTTGTTTTCCCTTTGGATTTTTTTTTTGCCAATTATCTTAAATCCACGTCTTTTGGTTACTGACCCTCCTGTCAGTGAAAACAGTTTCTCACTATGCATTATATCAAAATCCTCATAATTTTGAACACCTCTATTAATTATCCCTTTAATTTTCTTTGTTCTAAGGAAGACAACCCCAGTTGCTTTCAGGAATCTCTCTATATATGTGTGTGTGTCTTGTGAGTGTCCTGTCATGGAGTGATGAGACACTTTATGAAATATATTTAAATTTATTTTCCTCATACTACCTACCTCCCTGTACATATCAGGGCCTTTGTCTTTAAGAAAAATATAAGGTTAGTCGAGAATGTGAAATTAGAAGATTTTAGATTATAATCAGCAGTATCAAAACCGTGGAAAACATCAAAGGTGATTTTTTTAATAGTTTTATATTTGACAATGTTGTTACTAATCCTAGATTCAAATCAAACATGGGATGAGTGACAGATCACTGAGTTATCTGTAATCGAGTCTTGACAATAAATGTCCTTTTTGTTAGTGACATCACTCTAGCTGACTGGAGAGGTAGTGACCTAAGAATGATATTTAGACCTGGCTACAGCATGTGCTACGCCAAACTGCTGGGCCTCCTGCAGCTAATCCATAAGGCATTAAAAATTCAGATGCAAACAGAGAACACGTCAAATGACTATTTTGATCAATCTTGCCAAATTGATTTAGGACATCATGCACAGAGTGAATTTTCCTTATTATCACTCTGCAGTATGTGGCAGCATGGACTAGTCAGCCTAATTAGTACTGGCCAAACTATGCCTGAAATCACTCTAGTGACAGTGTGACATGGGTGGTCTGACAGATCACACCTCCTCGTGTTACAAAGTGTCTATTAATAACTTTAAGAACATTAATTTGCAAAGCTTATCTGTCATACTAAACTTAACCGATGAGTGGCTTTGATACGCACAAAAATGACACCAAAAAAAATTGTGAAACATGAAAGCTCATAGGATTATCAAACCGGAGCAAAGAACACTTGTGGCTGTTTCATAAATTCACTTCACCGGGAACATTTATACATTTTTAAAAAGCAGGCTGGTTTTTGAATCCTAATGACTGCATTTTAAAAACAATGAGATAAAAGCAAAATACTGCAGATGCTGGAAATCTGAAATAAAACCAAAAAGTGCTGGAAATACTCAGCAGGTCTGGCAGCATCTGTGGAGAGAGAAGCAAAGTTAGTGTTTCAGGTCACTGACCTTTCATCAGAACTCATTTCTCATTATTTATAGCACTTTTTGGATTCAATAAAAACAACGAGGTTTATTTCCCCTTGCGTGCTATGGTTACTATTTTTCTTTCCCTTTGCAAACAGAGAAAATACATATCCCCAATGGTTGTTCAGAAACTCAGCAACCATCTGATGGAAAACCAGCATCTAGAAAAGCCACAGTATAGTATCTGGACAGAAAGCCACATGGGGGAGGAAAGAATTGCTATGTCTGAGGAATAGCATCTTTCCCTATTTGGGTTGGAGATCAGTTGAATTTAGTTTGCTTAGGCAGGGAACATCTCAATGTTTCATTGCAGATGGACTAGAACGTGTCGGGGTTGGAGGTGGTGGATACTGAATTGAATTCTACAGGGGAAGGAAGTGGCTGCATGATTGAAGATTCTCACAGGTCAAAAGACCTTGAGAGCATTCATTATAGAGACACATTTCCAGTCCAGATTTACTTTTGTTTATTTTCCCCAAACACATTATATTTGCAATGTTTAATCGAAGAGATATAGTGCTTTTTTGCTGTAATTTAAACATTTAAAATATTTATGAATGATAGAATTATTTATAGATCTCTAGATGAAGATATGGACTTGCATTGTTTCATGTGAAACCAATTTATTGAGTTACAAGCCAGTAATTATCAACTCATTAGATATTAAAAGTTCATAAAATTGAAATTATTTTTTGAGGCTGGTTGCTTATGAGTAGCATAATACATATTAATCTAACACAGCACAGAAGTAATTGGAATTCTTTAATGTAATAGAAAATGCTAAAATTATGTAAAAGCTTTACCTGTTTGAAGAGAAAAAGAAGACAAGATTAATGTTTCCGGTAGAGACTCTAACCTGAACATTAGAGTTAGACTATTCAGGGGTGATGTCAGGAAGCACTTCACACAAATGATAGTTAAAATCTGGAACACTGTCCCTCAAACATCTGTTGACTCTAGGTCAATTGAAAAATTCAAATCTTGAGATTGATAGATTTTTTTTGTTAGGCAAGAGCATTAAGAGTTATGGAAGCAAGCATGTAAATGGAGTCAAGATGCAGATCAGCTATAATTTAATTGAATGGCAGAACAGGCTCAAGAGCCAGAATAGCCTACTCCTGTTCCTATATTCCTAGCAGAACCCTGTCTCTACATCAACTGCAGATGGGCCCAGGTGTACATTTGTAGAATTTTATATGCTTATTTTCATTTCTAGCATTCCTTTCTTTTTAACATTTTGCATTCTTTGGCTTATAGAAATGTGCCCTGCTTTACAGGTCGTGCAACAAACTAATATTTATTCTTCCAGTTTTGATTTTAAGAATGCTCTCACAGCTTTCCCTATATTTGTCATGCATTACAATGAATGTGTCTAATGGATCAGAGAGAATTCTTCATGCGCTACAGTTACGTGAAACACGACAGAAAAACATCCTTCCTGACCCCCAGTGATTTGCCATGTTACTCATCGTGCTCTTGTAGATTTGACAAAGTGTCCTTGTTTCGTAGTGATGGGGGTAGCAAGCACAGATGGAGCCTGTCAGTAAACCTTGTTAATCTAACAAGGCATACTGTTAGATGAACACTGCACCTGATACCATCACTTCTCCAGTCAACAGTGCTGACACCTCTTTCTACAGCCTCAGGTTTTCCAGGGTGTGGCCTTATATTGTTAGCTATGACCTAAACTGTTGGAATATTAAGTAACCAATCCGCTTACTGATAAAATTACATCTCTTTCTGGGGGCAACTGTAAAAAAAAATATTATTTTAAAAGGTTTCAGACAGCTTGTCTACAAGGAAACCAGATCAAATATTGTGTTTGGATACAATGGCCTGTATTTGAAGTAACCTGACCTGCCAGGAGCAGGGAGATTGATAAAACACAAGAACCCAGAAGTCGGAGATCCCCTGTACACTGTGTGCATTAACTCCATAGTGTGCGTGTGACATCACTGAATGGTTTCTCACTCAGAAATCAACCTGATTGATAGGCTTGGCTTTTAGTCGGTGGAGAGCAGTTCAGTGGAGGTGTCTGGACAAGGTAGGCCCGCACTGTTGTGAGGGGGTAGTGTTTGAAGAGTGGGGTCCAGCCGGGGAGGGGGGAGGCCAGTGGCCTCAGGAGGGATGTTGTTGGAACTGGAAGCCTTGGGAGGAGATCAGAGGCTTGGGGGAGGGGAAATTGGAGGTCTGGAGAGGAGGTTGGAGGCCTCGTAGCAAAGTTTGGTGTGAGATTGGAAGGATCGGAAGCAGAGTTGCTCACAGGTACACTGGATCCAGCAGGTAAGTGAAAAGGCACTTACCTCCTGGATCTGGAAGTCCTCACTTGGATTTAGCTGCTGGCTTCCCCGAAGCTCGGGAAGACTAGCTGTCCACATTACATTTCAAATGTTGAATAAAAATGAGGCTTGTAGCTTCATTATAATACCTAAAGGGCCAACCTTTCTTGGAGCAGGTTAGTCCTGCACCCACTGTCCTGCCTCTGTTCAAACCTGAATTGGGCAGGTTAGAGACATGGGTCTTGGGTCAAGATTCTGTTTTTTAACACTTTAACCTCCCACCCGATCCAAACCTGCCCATGTTTTTGAGGTTAAATTCCCACCGCTGTGTCTTAAACAGCCATTCTCCAGCCCGCTCAGTTTTGTAAAAGCATGTTCCTGATATTTACTAATTTTTTTTGTCTTATGCTTATTAATGAAAGTTCCTTTTACATTAATAGTCTGAAAACATACTTCAATGGCTTTAATAATATACAAAGTATATATGTTGCATAAAAATATTTTTTGCTATGAAGGACATTGTGGCCTAGAAATTTGATGGTGCCATGCCCATTTTTCACATGCAAAGTAGTCAGCTCGGCATTCAATCTAGCGAGAGGAGAACATGCATTCATTACACACTGGAAGTTTGCCACCCTTCACGATGGTAATGATAGGAAAAGAGGCATTCAGGATCTGTGGCAGACTCAGGTGTCAGGAACTTTGCATATACAGATAGAGGTTGAACACCTGTTATTTTAAAGATATGTATTTGTTCATGGGATGCGGGCATCACTGGCAAGGCCAGGAACAATTGCTCATCCCTAATTGCCCTTTAGAAGGTAGTGATGAACTACTTTTTGGAACTGCTGCAGTCCATGTGGTGCAGGTTGCTGTGAGGTCGGGAGTACCAGGACTTTGACCCAGCAGCAATGAAGGAACAGCGATATATTTCCAAGTCAGGGTAGTGTGTAGCTTGGAGGGGAACTTGGATGTTGTAGTGTTCCCATGCACCTGCTGTCTTTGATTTCTAGGTGGTACAGGTTGCAGGTTTGGGAGGGGCTGTCAGAGAAGCCTTGACGAGTTTCACGCCCATTTTGAAGCTCTTTGAAGCCCCTTTTGTAAAACAGCCAAGCTGGCTCTATTCAGGAAAATATTCGACTGAATTTTACCGGCCCCCTGATGTCGGGGGTCGTGGCAGGGGAGCCCGGAAAATGCCTCTGGGAGAGGCCCTCCAGGGGCCTTGCGCCCAGAAGGCCCTGCCCCACATTACCTGCAGCGGCGAGGCTTCGTGGTGGCCCCCCCGTCGGTTGGCGATGGGACATCCATTTAAATATGTTAACACGTGTAAATGAATGAAGAATTACTTAACTTATTGCACCGGCCATCCTGCTCCAATATTACGGTCGGTGGCTGGCACTTCCGCGCTGTCTGATCTCCGACCAGTGAAGTATGGCAGAACCCTGGTAGGTGGGGGGGTGGGAGGTAAGTTTATGAGTATGGGAGCGGGCAAGTGGGGTCAATCCTACGTGATTGGTCTAGGAGGTGATGGGAAAGGGTAAAGTTAAACGTTTTTGACCTTTTGGGGGGGACGAAAGGTCAGGTACACAAGGTGCATATTTTGCAGGGGAGAGGGCAAGGGATGAAATGTAAGTTTATTGGGGAGGTGGGAGAGGGGCTGAGAACATTTCTTTATTTTTTTGTAATAAGTTTTAAATACATGTCTTAAAAAACTTAAAATAAATGTAAGGGCTGGAAGCTGCACAGTGCCGCTGGATGCTGTTGCCAGGGACAGATTGTCCACCCCCTCCACATTATTGTGAGGGGCGGGTGGAGGTGGGGGAGGCGGTCCACTCCGGCCATTTAAATGAGCTGCCGCATTTAATATCGTGGCAGTTCCGTGGAGCAAATCCTGTGCGCACGCACCGCCATCTTTGGAGCTCGCCACCAAGATCGGCGGTGAGCTGGTAAAATTTAGCCCATTGTCTACATGCAACATAAAACATATCTGCACGTGGAACTGAGAGGAGCAGGTTTGCTGGTCTCTGCTTGGCCCTCTCCCGATCTCCTCTCCCTTCTCTCCTCCCCATTGCCCTCTCCCTCTCTTCCAATTGCTTTGCCCCTCTCTCTTGAATGTCCTCCTCAATCCTCAAACTGCATGTGTTGCAGTGGTATGAAATTCAAATGCATTTGACCAGTGAGCTGCCTGCAGAACTCTAACAAATGTCTGCATCTCATCAGTTTCATGCAAATGGGGCCCAGTATCAGCTGGGCTTCAGTCCTACCCATTCCGGCACAGGGCTTGTTCTCTGCACCCAGTTTGCACAGGTAGGCTGACACAAACCAATTTCTAGGCCTGTGACTTTAGACTTGCTGGAACAAGTGACAGCTCATTTTAACCTTCTTAGTGTAAGGCTGTTAAAATAACTGAAACAATGACTGTAGACTGAAAATTCCAGCACCTACTCACAAGCAGCCTCTAACACCTCCTCATGGCATTTTAAAATTCTGTATTAGAACCTGCTTGATTTGGCTTTGTGTCACTGTAAAAACATTCACTTCCCTCACAGAGATTTCTAACAATATTATTTCATTCTCACAAGGCCTACGCACTGAGAAAGATGAGTAAAGCAGTACTTTTGACATTCCACATAATGGAATTGGATTCCATGTCGAAGTGCCTAGAGGTCAGAGATTAGTACTGATATTAATTTCTACAGTTTTATGTCTGTGTTAATGCCATTAGAAGCAGATCATATTGTTTTTTGGTATATGGTTATTGCTGGCTTCTCATAGCAAACTCTTACTGTGTCGTTTAATTGCTTAGCTTTGACAGGATTGAATGCTGGGGCCACATCAGGGCACCAATTAAAGAATTGTGAAGGGCAAATCTATGCCAACTGCCTAGTAAAGTATACCGGTGAATGAATGTTTCCAATTAATGACAACAAGCAGCATCACCTTAAAATAGCACTGAACATATAACTGTTTTTGTAGCATTATTAAATTGACTGGTAAAATGTGAAATATTCACTGCTCTGATATTTTGGACAAAACTTTGCAGACATTAATTTAGCAAAGACACAAGAAGTGGACTGGATGTTTCAATAATGGGTTGGTAGGTTGTCAGTTGTGAGAACCATTTTCCACATGGTGAATTCCCATTTCAATGTCCTGCCCTAGTTAGGTGCAGAGCAGAGACCAAGAGCTTCTACACAAAAAGGGAGGAGTCACTCTTGTATAGGCTTAGGAAGGCCTCTGTATAAAATTCCAGCCAAATGAAAATTTCAATGTCAGCAGTGGTGGGAAGGGATTTGGAGATTGCTGTTTTGTTTATACTGGTTAGAGGAAGCATGCACTGTATGTTTTCAAGATTGGTGTCTGTGCTCAAGCTCCAGGTAAACCAGGTTAGGGAAAGAGGCGAAATAGATTGTTTGTCCCATGTACAAACACCCCTGGCCTTAACTACACCCCATGCATTCTCGTGCACCTCCTAAATGCTGGATATAGAATGGGGCCATCATAGAATTACACAGAAATTACAACAAAGAAACAGGCTGTTTTGCTAAACTAGCTGGATGTTGGCATCCTGCCACGGGTCCTGGCAGCGGCTCCAGAAATGGGTGCTGTTGCCACATGTCACTTGGACATTCGTGATCATGTGGCGGTTGGAAACATAACATATTGGAGGTGCGGGACCCATCCTATTGCTGGGGTGGGGGGTGGGCTCCGAAGCACTGATGGTGGTGTCTGATGACTGCAACACAGGTACTGGCACCATTTTTAAAGTGCTGCCAGCCCTGCTTGTCCTGCTACCTTTCAGTAAGGCAGTGAACTGGAGTGCTGCTGTACCTCTCTGCTGTTGTTTATAAATCCTGACACCCCCTGCACCACTATTGCTGCTGTTACTGTAGCTGGAACTCCTCAACCCCTACCCTGCCGCACCATTGCTGCTGACCGTCTAGAGGGAGCGGGAGTGAACTGGACCCATGTCAGAGTCAAGACACCGGGTGGCCTTACAGTTTAGCGACGCCTCCCTGATCACTCTCTTCCAGGTTGCAAGGGAAAGAGGGGATGCCCTCTTCCAAAGGATGGCAAGAAGAGATCCAGCCTGGACACAGATAGCAGAGGAGGTCAGCAGCTGTGGGATCACCTCCCCCCAGAACTGGGTCCAGTGTCGCAAGAGGGTCAATGACCTCCTTCGCTCCACCAAGGTGAGTCCTCCATACCCATCTCCTCTTTGGGGCTTGCATGTGGCTACATGGAAGGGAGCGTAATTTGGGGAGGGAGTGACGACAAAGGCAGTGCTGAGGGGGTGAGGCATCACCACATCCTGGCAAATGCATGGCTGCATCTCAGCGGCAGGCCGCCTTCTTTCAGAGCTCACCCCCGTTAGGTCCCCTGAGAGCGAGGTGGGGAGGAGTCATTTAGGAGACTCCATCAGGGGATGAGGGGCTGCCACTGACATGTGTTCTGTTGCTCTTCCTGCAAAGTCTAACTGTGTCCCTCGTTATGCTTGCAGCAGAAATGGGCCCATAACACCAGGGAGACATGAAAGCCTAGTGGATGGATCGTCCATGTGCGTCCTCTGGTGTCAGCTGAGGAGGAGGTTCTGGAGCTATTGGGGACCCGGGGCAGTCATGCAATCGCAGACATGAGACTGGAGTGTCCACACAAGGGAGTGAGGAGACATTGTGTTCATGTAGGAGTATAGGATCATAGGAAATAGGAACAGGAGTAGGCCATTTGGCCCATCGAGCCTGCTCCGCCATTCAAATAATCATGGCTGATCATCTACCTCTATGCCATTTTCCCCCACTATCCCCATATCCCTTGATGTTGTTAGTATTCAGATATCTATCGATGTCTGTCTTGAACATGCTCAATGATTGAGCTTCCACAGCCTTCTGGAGTAGAAAATTACACAGACTCACCACCCTCTGAGAAATTCCTCCTCATCTCAGTCTTAAATGGCCTGTCCCTTATTCTAAGACTGTGTCCCCTTGTTCTAGACTCACCAGCCAGAGGAAGCATCCTATCCACATCCACCCTGTAAGAATTTTGTAAGTTTCAGTGAGATCACCTGTTATACTTTGAAACTCCAGTGAATACAGGCCCAGTTTCTGCAATCTCTCCTTATAAGACAATCCTGCCATCCCAGGGATTAGTCTGGTGAACCTCCATTGCACTCCCTCTGTAGCAAGTATATCATTCCTTAGATAAGGAGACCAAAACTGTACACAATACTCCAGGTGCGGTCTCACCAAGGCTTTATACAATTGAATCAATACATCTTTACCCCTGTACTCAAATCCCCTTGCAATGAAGGCCAACATACCATTTGCCTTCTTAATTGCTTGCTGCAACTGCATACTAGCTGTCCTTCACCACACTCCTGGAGATCCACACCACACATGGTTGGGACGAGGAGATCTGAGCAACCTAACCCATAAATGTTTGTGTTCTCTGATGCAGATCAGGGCACATCGGAGGCAAGTGCGGTCGCAGGGACAAGGAGCCTGCCGTCGACCTTGGAGGAGGAGCAGTCAGAGGATGCAGTGTGATATCATTCCTCTGCACCCTCCACCAGCACAGATACATACACGTTTGTGGGTATGCGCTCAAGCTTAGATTCAGTGTCACAAGCTGGTGAGAGCACCACACATGTGCCCGAGCAGCTGACAAAGGCTGTGGCAGCTGAGGCCACTGCCAGTCGGAGGACCATGGGTGGTCAGGCCCATACTGAGCCCCAGACTGATGACAAGCCTCTGGTGTCAACAGAATAGGGCATGCTGGAGTTGCAAAGAGGGATAAGGCAACATCTGGTGGAAATGCCAGGGGCCATGCGCATTCATGCACAGACAATGGAGGAGTACATCCATGCCATGAGTGCTGCTATAACTCGGGTGTGTCAGCCAGATCCACAAATACCCTCACCTTGGCCATGAGCTCAATGCAGCAGTGGCAAGGCGAGAGAAGGATGAGGTGTCTGGAGTCTTCTCCCGCTCCTTGTCCTTCTCGGGTCAGCAGGGACGTACAAGTGAGTCTTGAAATGGAGGAGAAGAGGCTGATCTCCACAGCTGGCGGTTCCCCTCAGGATGCTGAGTGTGGACAGTGGCTCCTCAACCCCTCCTCCACCAGTGAGCCCAGCTCCAGTAGCCATGACGACTCTGCAGGAACCCCTTAGCTAGCTGGGGCCCTCCAGGCCTCAAGCAGCCAGAGGATGCCCACCAAAGTCATCTCAAGCCAAGGGGCAGCCTGATGAGCAGCCTGTCTCCACCTTACCTGCCAGCGCTGGGGTCACACTGCATAGAAGCACACAAAATTGTAAAAAGAGCACCTAGACGCATTTGGGGCTACACAGGTGTATTAATTGTGGACTTTGTATTGTTTTCTGCAATTGATGTCATAAATAGAGTTCACATTCATTGTTGTAAAATGATCATGTCTAAATTGTGAAATGCAACCTTCACTCTTGCTCCCTCAACGGGCTGCCAGTGTCAGCACAAGTGTCTCAGATGTGTCAGAGCACATGGTGAAGCTGGGCGCTAGGCACTGAATCAAGATAGAAAGAAGGCGACAGGCAGAATACAGTGAGGTGAGTCGTTATTGAGTTAGCTTTGAGAGGCCATCATGGTGGCAGGAAACGGGTACGTATGAAATTGTTTCTTGCCTCCCTTGTGCCTCTATCAATGGCCCTGGCCTTCAGTGCAAGAGGATAAACATCCAGTGGTGCATGCTCAGTAACCTCCTCCACATCTTCCTCATCAGATTGCCATGTAGGCTCCCGCCTGCTAAGCATGAGGCATATTAATTTCGCCACATGGACATTAAATTTCAAACTGTTGTTGAAGTGAAGAAAGGAGTTGCTTTAAAAACTTGCCAGATCTTGGCTGGAAAGACATTTGCATATTAACAGACAGTGTTTGGAAGGACAAAGCAGCCATTCCCTGACACATTCAACCCACAATGGACTTTGAAATCACCAGACATTGAAGGTGGCGGAGCTTGCATTCTAGATTGACTGCTAAGATAGCCGAATACACAAATGGATATGGCCAAACCCAGCTAGTCACATGATTAACCTGCTTGGCAGCTGAGTTTTTTGAATTTGTACAAACAGTTTGAGCAGAAAGCAGAATGTTCCTGGACTAAGAAGATCTCTCTCGTCTGCCTGCTCCCATCTCTTTCTCACAAACCTATAAAGCCACTGAAGGCACATGAACCCCAAGAGAGAAAAGTCTCCTACAGTGAACAAGGTTTAAGAAGAATACTGGGCCCCAACAAAAAGCAAGGTCTACCTACAATCAAGGACACTACAGTGAGCTTGAAGAACCGTAACACAAAAAACCTCTTCAGATACTGCTTCAGACTTTTCCACTTTATTTCTTCTGTTTTCTTTCTGTCTCTATCTGCATGTGCGTATCACGTGTGCATGCTAGCGTGGGCATGTCGTGTATCCGTAGGTGTTAAACGAATTGGAGTTTAAGTTTAATAAAATTTCACTTTTCTTCTTTAAACCTGAGAAAACCTGTTGAGCTGGTTTCTTTGCCTTATAATTGTAAAGTGGTGTAAAAAGATTCACTAAGGGGGAGCTGAAAACACGGCATGTTTCAAATTAAACCCTATTACGGTAAGACCAGGTGAAGGCTGGGAGGGACTCCTAGACACCTTTCTCACCTGGTCGTAACAATATGGAACTACATTATCGCAGTCTATTTCTGCATAATGTTTGAGCCCATTACGCTTCCTCCCCAGGTAATGCTACAGAGAACTAACTCTAAATTGTGCCAGTTTAAGGCATCATTTCAGTTCTGACTGAAGTACAGAAATAATAGTTTGTGAACTTGAATGTGATAATGCAGAAGGAATATTTTTATTATATATGTTGTTTTGAAAACTCTATTCATAATTAAGAACATGGCTTCCTTATAGGGTTCAAATATAAACATATGAACAATTAATAACCAGCATTAAAAATGAGACAAAATCAAAATAATGCAGATGCTGGAAATCTGAAACAAAAACAGAAAAGGATGGAAATACTCAGCAGATCAGGCAGCACCTAAAGTCATCAACCTGAAGCTTTAACTCTGTCTCTCTCTCTCTCCACAGATGTTGCCTGACCTGATGGATACTTCCAGCATTTTCTGTTTTTATTAAAAATGAGACATTTATTCATTAAATTTGGTTGAAGAGAAATGTTGATTGAGTGTGTGATTTTAGTCTTTTATATTAGGCTGATTTAATTATATGGAAATTGCTAATACTGCACATAGCCACCAAGGGAACAAAATGTGAACTTTGTTGCTGGGACCAGTTGGTTGCCTTCACACTTGTACATTACAGATATGCAGGAAAAGACAAGTGATAGATATAGACAGAAAACAGTTAACTGCCTCATGCCAGTCCAATGAAAAGCGTGTCATATTGTAAAATAATTTGCAAGTATGGTAAAACACACATAAAATCTACTAACAAAAATTCAAACCTTACTGTTAAGCCTTTGAAGAACAAATATGAAAAAAGGCTGAGATGGGGATCTATATAGTTTGAAAGCAAAGGAAAAATAAAAATATAGGCTTTGCAGACTTGTACTATGCAGTTAGGTCCCAGCTACCTCTGTGATTTATATGTTCATCTGTGAAGTATCCCTGGCACCAGCCTCTGGGTAAAGTCAGAGTATCCGAACTTTCAAATCAAGCAATTTGATCTGCCCATGGGACTGGGCTGTACACAGACAAACACACATTTACTTTACAGTCCAAGCACTGGCAATCTGGCACATTTGGTAGAGTGAATAATTTGCAAAATAAAGTAGGCTGCAAACAGCAAATAATAAATGCATTTAAATTGTAAATTAATGAATTGAGCTCAGTTAAAATGATATTTGTTGCTAATATGTGTTTTAGTTTTCTTACTTTGCTGTGACTTTGTACTGGTATAGTAGTTTCAAATTTCAAGCCAGTTCCATAGAGGGGTTCCTACAGTGGGATAACGTTTTGATGGAATTTCATGCGTTATTATTTTCTCAGACCAGATTTGAATCATTAAAAATAAAGTAACTGACTTGAGTTGCAGCACACATTAAAGAAGCAGAACAAAGGGCGTCTCAGGTAATTATAAAGATGTATCTGGTTCCTTGTTACTTTTGACAAAGCTGTTTTCATGATTAATGGCATGTACTTGTTTATAAACCCTTTTGCACAGCAACAGCTAGGAGCATTTATCATACTGCCTGAGCTTCATTATTAGATAAATATCACACAGACACAACCCCAACCTGAGGGCCACTGACCTCTACACATTAACCTACTGCTCATAATTAACTTTATATAATTCCCACATTGACCAAAAAATACTTCTGAATGCATCTACTGATTATTGATAATTTCATAAAAAGCATCAAAGCTCCCATTGGTTTGGATAAGGAACTTCTCCTTTCGTCAGTTTCTTTCTCCATGCGGTCTATTTTAAAACAACCCTCCTCCTTTTCCTATATGGCCAAAATGTTTCTGGTGATTTGTAATTCTTGAGTGGCTACCTCATATTTCAATCAACACATGAAAGGAGCTTGTAAATTTCTTTTTTTTTCTTTCTTTTGGGCCTCCTTATCTCGAGAGACAATGGATACGCGCCTGGAGGTGGTCAGTGGTTTGTGAAGCAGCGCCTGGAGTGGCTATAAAGGCCAATTCTGGAGTGACAGGCTCTTCCACAGGTGCTGCAGAGAAATTTGTTTGTTGGGGCTGTTGCACAGTTGGCTCTCCCCTTGCGCCTCTGTCTTTTTTCCTGCCAACTACTAAGTCTCTTCGACTCGCCACAATTTAGCCCTGTCTTTATGGCTGCCCGCCAGCTCTGGCGAATGCTGGCAACTGACTCCCACGACTTGTGATCAATGTCACACGATTTCATGTCGCGTTTGCAGACGTCTTTATAACGGAGACATGGACGGCCGGTGAGTCTGATACCAGTGGCGAGCTCGCTGTACAATGTGTCTTTGGGGATCCTGCCATCTTCCATGCGGCTCACATGGCCAAGCCATCTCAAGCGCCGCTGACTCAGTAGTGTGTATAAGCTGGGGGTGTTGGCCGTTTCAAGGACTTCTGTGTTGGAGATATAGTCCTGCCACCTGATGCCAAGTATCCTCCGAAGGCAGCGAAGATGGAATGAATTGAGACGTCGCTCTTGGCTGGCATACGTTGTCCAGGCCTCGCTGCCGTAGAGCAAGGTACTGAGGACACAGGCCTGATACACTCGGACTTTTGTGTTCCGTGTCAGTGCGCCATTTTCCCACACTCTCTTGGCCAGTCTGGACATAGCAGTGGAAGCCTTACCCATGCGCTTGTTGATTTCTGCATCTAGAGACAGGTTGCTGGTGATAGTTGAGCCTAGGTAGGTGAACTCTTGAACCACTTCCAGAGCGTGGTCGCCAATATTGATGGATGGAGCATTTCTGACATCCTGCCCCATGATGTTCGTTTTCTTGAGGCTGATGGTTAGGCCAAATTCATTGCAGGCAGATGCAAACCTGTCGATGAGACTCTGCAGGCATTCTTCAGTGTGAGATGTTAAAGCAGCATCGTCAGCAAAGAGGAGTTCTCTGATGAGGACTTTCCGTACTTTGGACTTCGCTCTTAGACGGGCAAGGTTGAACAACCTGCCCCCTGATCTTGTGTGGAGGAAAATTCCTTCTTCAGAGGATTTGAACGCATGTGAAAGCAGCAGGGAGAAGAAAATCCCAAAAAGTGTGGGTGCGAGAACACAGCCCTGTTTCACACCACTCAGGATAGGAAAGGGCTCTGATGAGGAGCCACCATGTTGAATTGTGCCTTTCATATTGTCATGGAATGAGGTGATGATACTTAGTAGCTTTGGTGGACATCCGATCTTTTCTAGTAGTCTGAAGAGACCACGTCTGCTGACGAGGTCAAAGGCTTTGGTGAGATCAATGAAAGCAATGTAGAGGGGCATCTGTTGTTCACGGCATTTCTCCTGTATCT
Organism: Heterodontus francisci; assembly: GCF_036365525.1. NCBI lineage: Eukaryota > Metazoa > Chordata > Chondrichthyes > Heterodontiformes > Heterodontidae > Heterodontus > Heterodontus francisci. The sequence goes on along the minus strand of NC_090377.1, from coordinate 94,078,006 downwards.
GACGAAGGGAGAACAGCATGTCAATAGTCGATCTCTCTGCACGAAAGCCACACTGTGCCTCAGGGTAGACGCGCTCGGCCAGCTTCTGGAGCCTGTTCAGAGCGACTCGAGCAAAGACTTTCCCCACTATGCTGAGCAGGGAGATTCCACGGTAGTTGTTGCAGTCACCGCGGTCACCTTTGTTTTTATAGAGGGTGATGATGTTGGCATCGCGCATGTCCTGGGGTACTGCTCCCTCGTCCCAGCACAGGCATAGCAGTTCATGTAGTGCTGAGAGTATAGCAGGCTTGGCACTCTTGATTATTTCAGGGGTAATGCTGTCCTTCCCAGGGGCTTTTCCGCTGGCTAGGGAATCAATGGCATCACTGAGTTCCGATTTGGTTGGCTGTATGTCCAGCTCATCCATGACTGGTAGAGGCTGGGCTGCATTGAGGGCAGTCTCAGTGACAGCATTCTCCCTGGAGTACAGTTCTAGGTAGTGCTCAACCCAGCGGTCCATCTGTTTGCGTTGGTCAGTGATTATGTCCCCCGATTTAGATTTGAGGGGGGTGATCTTCTTGATGGTTGGCCCAAGAGCTCTCTTCATGCCATCATACATTCCTCTGATGTTTCCGGTGTCTGAGGCCAGCTGAATATGACTGCATAGGTGTTGCCAGTAGTCGTTTGCGCAACGCCTAGCTGTTCTTTGTGCAGTACTTCTGGCTGCTTTAAGTGCTGCGGATGTTAAATCGCTGGGGGCTTTCTTGTAGTTCAAAAGTGCAATGCGCTTAGCGGCTATGACAGGTTCCAGCTCTTCATTATGAGATTGAAACCAGTCTGCATTTCTCTTCGCACTTTTGCCGTAGGTGGTCAAAGCTGACTCATAGATGGCGTCTCTGATGTGGGCCCACTTGGTCTCAGCATCCCCTGTGGGAGTGTTTTGAAGGGCTGTTACAAGTGAATTTAGAAATTTTTGTAACAGCTGTGGGTGAGAAATTCTGCTCGTGTTGATGCGCGGGCGGCCCTTCTGCTTGGAATGATGCAACTTCTTTGGTCTGAGTCTAACCTTGCTGCACACCAGGGAGTGGTCGGTGTCGCAGTCCGCACTGTGGAAGCTGCGTGTGATTTGAACACTGTTTAAGGCGGCTCGCCTTGTGACAATGAGGTCTAGCTGGTGCCAACGACGTGATCTTGGGTGCCTCCATGAAACCTGGTGACAGGGTTTAGTGTGAAAGAACGAGTTGGTGATGCAGAGGTTATGATAGGTACACAACTCAAGCAGTCTCTGCCCGTTCTCATTCATCCTTCCAACGCCATAGCGCCCAAGGCAGGAGGGCCATGAGTCAGTTTCTTTCTCCATGCGGTCTATTTTAAAACAACCCTCCTCCTTTTCCTATATGGCCAAAATGTTTCTGGTGATTTGTAATTCTTGAGTGGCTACCTCATATTTCAATCAACACATGAAAGGAGCTTGTAAATAACGTGATGATAACACATGAGGTGCAATTAGAGGATAAGTCAAATGTTTCATTATTTGCAATAGTGTTAAAGCTAAAATTGAGATTTACTTCTAAAACTAAAGAAAAGTCTGGGTCCAACTTCCCCCAAACCCCCTTGAAAAATAGAGTTATAAAAAAGAATCCTTTCATCCTTTCCTCAACTGCACCTGTTTCACTTCACTGCAGACGGAGGTGGTAGAGGCTACAGATAACATAGTATTCCAATCATCCTCCATCACAGAATCTGACAATACTACATTCCTGAGCAAGTCTCTTTTGTTTGCTGTGCAAGTACGTTACTTTGGTCAATAAAAATGTTAGAGTACTGGAACAATATTGGAGATTTAGCCTTTATATTTAAGATGTTAAGGTGCTAACTGTCAGGAAGTCCTTTAGTTTGATTTGAATAAGGAAATGTTCTATTTTGAAATAACTGAAAACCTCACAATTTTGTTATCACCTCATCAATGGTTTGACATTATTGTCAATAATAATTTGTCTTGTTTGGGAGTCCCTTCACTTCCCAACTATCAAAGCTGGGGCCATTTGCTCAAGTAGAATAACTTGGGTTGTAGCCAATCTAAGGAATGGTATCTGTATATTAAAAGATTTATGTGTACCTTTTAGACACTTGGAGATTTCAATTCATTGGGATACTCTCCAAGGCCAAAGTAGATGCTTGCTTATCTATCAGGGAGATGTCTAATAGGTAGGGGCCAGGTCAACATCTTCTTTACACTAAGGTCCATTCATCCATGTTGTTGCATGGTGAAGCTTTATCGCCCATTGGAGAAGCTGAGCTTTTCAGTTCATTGTAAAGTGTCTTTTATAATCCAAAATAAATTAAGAAGGATTTATGTCCAGGCCTTGGAACCTTCAGAAGGGATAGCTGTTATAATCGCCTTAATAAATGAAGAGGTCAGTCTGGACTAGATGTTTTTATCTGAGTGCATTCAATCCACAGGTTTAGCATGAATGTCGGCACTTTTAGATTCACAATGATACTAAAGTTTTGGAGCAGTAAATTGGATTCAAAGACTGATCTTTTCAGATCAAACCCTGATGCCAAATTCAGGCGGTACAGAGGAAATTGTGTGAGATAAGGCTCCCCACACGCAACACCTCTCTCAACAGATGCACAGAACAAAGGATTGGAAGTTAAGACTGGTGCACCTAATTCACTGAGCTCCCCTTTTGCTGATGTGTACCTGTCTGCTTCATTCTCTGTTTCCACCAAATGAGGCTTTCAAGTGGAACATTATAAAACTTACCCTTTAAACTGCAGCTTTATCGCAAAGTGAAGTAGCTCACACCAACCCTATGATTATAGTATAAATGCACCAAACTTCCAGAGCTTAATGGACTTATTAACTCCTAATTGCCTTCTCTCCTGCTCAGATAGGCACTTCAGTTGTGCTGTAAAAATATAGCTATGATTCTAAAATAAGTCCAAGGTTTTCTGCTGGGTTAGGATCATCACAGGTGGCCCATGTCCACTCTCCAAGTCTTTCCAGGAATGACTTGCTCGTGGTATTCATAGAATCATAGAATAGTACAGCACAGATAGAGACCATCCAGTCCATCAAGACTGAAGAGCAATCCGGTTAGTCCCACTCCCCTGTTTTTTCCCCATATCTTTGCAGATCCTTTCTCCTTCAAATGTTTATCCAATTCTCTTTTGAAGACTTCTATTGAATCTGTATCCATCAGCCTATCAGGCAGTACATTCCAAATCCTACCCACTCATTATGTAAAAAAGTTTTTCCTTATGTTCTTTTGCTATTAATGTTCATTGTGCTTATCGAGAGTAGGATTCAGAGGTGGCGAAGTATATTTGAGCTCGATACAAAGTTTTTGGGTGAGAATCCCTGCTGGGAAAGGAAACATAGCTATTGAAAAGAAACTGAAATATCAACAAAAAAATCTCTGCAAATGACTGCAGTTTCTGTCCAAGATTCTTCCAGCTATTACTCAAATGCCAGTCTTTTACTAGCCCTGATTATGATTAGCCACTCATTCTTCTCATTCCTTTTCAGCCAGTCCAAATATTTGCCAAGATTTTAATGGATAAATAATTCAGAAGTACATCTGTTTTTTTCCATATTTGAAGCAAACCCACAGCAATGTAACACTGCGTCTGGTGTCAAATAACTCATCAGGCATAATTACAATTCCGCATAGCTAATCTATGAGAAGACTAGTTTGATATTCTGTTACAACTCCTACACTGGCTCTGAAATGTACCCTTTAGTGTGACTGCATGGTAAGAATGTTAAATCTAAACTTAATGTGGGGAATACTTCACCGAATCTCTCAGTGGAAGCAAGTTGTGCCAGTATCAAATACTTGATTTGCCACCTGCCGTTCTTATTCTGCTCTATGTTTAATACAGAACCACAAAACGCACCTTCTATTTATGCTAAGGTGTTCCAAGGGTTCCAATTAGTTGAACAGACAGAGTGATATAAACAAACAGCAGTTCAATGGAGTGCACATCACTTGAAACGTAACGTGCAGTGGTTCATGTGAATGACTAACAGTACAACTGCATGTCAAAGGTCACATGTCTGAGGGTAAACAGTTTTTGTATTTTATCCAGTAAGTTCAAGTTACTATTTATCAAACCATCAAACCAGTGTCAATTATTTTAGAATATGAAGACAAGGGAAAGGTTTTCACTGGCTCCTTGACAGTTGTCAGTTTTCTGAGTTATACTGAAGCAGTGCCCTAAATATTCCATAAGTCACTGGCATGGCATCATGGATTAATGAGGCTCAATGTCTTAAAAGTTAGTTTTGCAAACTGAGACCTACCACTACAGTTAGAAACCAAGTGAGTGCCAGGACTATTATACTGTACATCCTTTGTCACAGCAAAGTGATTTCCATTTTGCAACCAGCCAAGATGAAATGCATAACTGCAAACCAACTGGCATTAATCAGTATGTGCATAGAGTGGGAGCCCACCCAGGGTTGAATGTTTCCTATCACTTTTGATAATCAAGGCAGTGAGGAATTAAAGTTTTAAAAATTGTTTTTATTGCTTTTACAGGTGTTAGCCTTGACTCAGTGGTAACTCTCTCAGCTCTGAGTCAGATGGTTGTGGTTCAAGTCCCACTTGTCACAGTCAAGTGAGGAGGGGTCGAAGGGCTTGCCTCTTTTCTCTCTCCTTGTTTGAGCACAACAGATTTAATTCTTTCTTAAAGTTAATGCATTGGCCAATTCAGTAGGTGTTTGATTACTTACTTGCTATGATCATAACAAGAAACAATCGGACAGGTTTTCTTGAGTTTATCAAAGAAAGGAGTTACCTTTATTGTACCTAAACCGAACAAATAAACAACGCGCCAACTTTCACTCACACACACACTCTGGAGGTTTACACACACACAAATAGGTTACAGAGTGGGAAAAGGTAGATTGGTTGAGTTAGAGTTCATAAAAAATGGGTATACAGTTTGTGGAGTTTGGTGATTCAGCTGGCTTCTAGCTGAATTCAGTGGTCCTGAGGCTTTTAATTTGAAGAGGTAGATAACTGGTTTGGTTAGGCTCTTGGAGACAGCGATGCAGATGATTTCCTCCAATGGGGTTTTTGATTGTAGCCGAAGTATGCAAAGGCGGTCAGTCAACAGGCAGGATTTGAAAGATTTCAAGCTGGAATGGAGAGAGATAGAGACCCCCAATTGGGTCTGCTTATGTCAGAGTTCAGTTGCTTCACCTCTACTGCAGAGAAATCACCAGCTTAAAACCACAGATGGGGAGGGTCTTGTCACATGACAGTCACTCATTGATTCAAAACATAGCAGCTGGCAGTATTTCTCTCTTGCTAAAAAGAAAAAGAACAAGCAGTTCCCTTAAACTTCCTGGGTCTTGGTTCTTGCTGGAAATACAGCCATTTCATCTCCCTCCTCATGGTCCTTGCAGTTTAGGATGCAGTGTTGCAAATTAGGTGATCATCGTAAGCTGCAAGCAAAATCATCCTTTTAGCTGGTCTTTTAAAAACATCTCTTTTAAAAAAGTAAGTTCAGATTTCCAGTCAGTGGGTTAAAGAAAATTATCATTCAACAAAGCAGATTGGCGTAACACACTCCAGAGACTTGATAATCGAGGCTGACACTTCAATGCAGTACTCAGAAAGTGCTGCATTGTGGGAAATGCTGTCTTTTGTATGAGATATTAAACCAAGGCCCCGTCTGTCTTCTCAAGTGGATGTAAAAGATCCCATGACACTATTTGGAAAAGAGCAGGGGATTTCTCAACCAACATCACTAAAACAAATATCTGGTCATTTATTTCATTGCTGTTTGTTGGATCTTGCTGTGTGCAAACTTGTTGCTGTGATTTCTACATTACAACAGTAACTGAACTTCAAAAGTACTTCACTGGCTGTAAAAAAAACTTTGGGATATCCTGAGGTTGTGAAAGGTGCTATGGAAATTCAAGTTCATTCTTTCTAAATTATCAATGTCAGAAAACCAAGATCTTTTCCAGCTCTAGATATTTCACCGGCATTGGTCAGAAAAGCTCTGCATGCGCCTCTAGATAGGCCTGTATAGAGTTCTGTCTAGATATAACTCAGTACTATTTGCTCCCACCACTCTAAAACCAGGTATGTGTAAAAATGGTCTATGCAGTAAAACTGAATTATGAGTCACTACTTGTTCTATGTTACAGACTGAGGCTGAATGAATATTGTTGCCTGCAATAGTTGTTTACAGTCCATGGAAGGAGATCAGAAGACAATACGGTAGCATTAGGGTTACTTTTTTAGCAGTGTCGACATCAGTCGTCATATTTAAATGCAAGTATTGTCTGAGCTGATACTTTTAAGTCTTGACCTTTAAATGACTAAACTCATTCAGAATAAGAATTTAGAATTAAATGCATGACTTTATCACAATTGACCTTCAACAAAGACTTTGTGGACAATAACAAACAATTAGCAAGCAATTTGTTTTGTTTTGTTTGTTAATTCCTCTCACCCATTCTGAAATGGAAGCAAGACTGAGTCCTGGTAATAACAGTAATAACCATTTTCTGCTGACTTTGCTGCCTTGTCTATTCATTTGTCATTAAAATTAATACCAGGAAGAGAATATGGCAGTCTAATTGCTGTGAAAATGAGCTCCAGAAGGTGGAGCGTTTCACACTGCAGTTATTTAGCTTTAGCTTTCATCTTTCACAAAACTTTGAGGTATGTGAGGATGTTATTGCTAAATCTAATCATCTTTCCTAAAGCAATTGGAGCCTCAGTTGTGGTTTGAGGTCAAAAATGAGCAACTAGCAAGATTGTCAATTCCTCTAACTGCACCCACCTGTGCAAGTCAAACAACCTGTTGAGGTCTGCCCTCTTAACCTGTCACCCTATTCAACTTTAAGTTTGTTGCTTTTATTAATGATCAGACCATCTACATTGTTTATCCAACCAACGACAAATTTGCATTGGATACATGATGTTGATTTCAGGAAAATGTGTGGTGTTGCCATATAAGAGATGTCAACTTTTGACTTGCATTGCTGTCACTAACCTGGACAGTGCCTGAAGACAGGGTCACAGAGGACCAAGGACCAGGGACAGACAGATTTCCCACAAGTGTGCTGGAATTTGGGAAGGAATCTGTATCTTCCAGGTTTGCATCCCGTGTAGGATCTGTGCCAAATTACAGTTGAGTGAGGGCATGAGTGAACCTGTCGTCTGCCCCGTTATGCTCAGAGATGCTGTTTCTGGGTTCTCTGGGTGAGTTCCCAGGCTACCCCAGAAAGTCTGCCCATAACACTCTCTTCAGGCTCTCAATGGAGCTGAGAACTGGTATGAGTTCTGCAGTGGACCTAGTAAAGGCTCGAAAACTGCACTAGAGAAAAGTAATTGATCCCAAAGGGTAAGCCGAAGGCTATCAATCACCTTTTAAAAAATTGCCACTTGCTCCCTTAGAAGCATTCATAAAAATGCTTTGTTTTTTTGTTTGCTTTTCTTGGGACTCAACCTTTGCAAATGAAGCAGCATGGCAGACAGGTCAGGTAGCTATGAAGCATGCATACAGACACAGACGGCCTGCTCTCATTATATTAATGACCCCATTGCCACGTGAATCTGGGGTGCGCCTAATTACTTATGCAGAGTCGACTTGGAGCAGTATCCCTGCTCCTGCCTGGTTTATTGCCAGTGAAAGGGGTGGAAAATGCTGTGCTGCTGTACTCCATGAAAAACTGCTGGTGATTAAATGGGCAAGTGACTTGATACAATTATTAACACAGAGACGACCAAGGAACACTCCAGAATGTCAGAAGAAAGAGCAATCTCTGTGGTGGCAAGAGGTCTCAGATTCGCAGATATCCCTGTGGATGTCCTACTGGTGGAGATAAGGGCAAAGAGGAATGTCTTCTGAGAACAGAGGATAGAGAGAAACAGACGAGGTTAGGGTGAAGGGAGGTGGCTCAGGCAGTGTGTGCCACTCTTGCCACCTCATACATGGCCAAGGTAGGTGAAGACACAAAGAGCCAGGCACATCCTAAAGCAATATCATGACTCGCCTTCAGACACCCCAAGTTCTCACATGGAAAATCATGTCATGAATGTGATAGTTAAAGTACATTAGGCATCTGCTGCCCCATTCAAATAATCCTTTTCCACCAGACCACAGTGCCTTCTCCTAGTCTCTGTGATGAAGGGTCTGAGGTGCAAATGAGAGCTGATTGCATCGGAACGCATTCTCACTTTGGAATGGCTGCGACAACTGGGTGAAAATCAATGCTGTGCTGATTACGTTTTTGCCATGTATTTTCCTTGTAAAGGGAAAGGTAGGCCACAATCAGCAGCAAAGAACAGCTACAGAGGAAGGAATAATGGCAATGCAATCTCTAACTATGCCCGAAGGGAAAGTTCTTTAGCTCTTCAGAGACATTCAGGAGAGATTGTGGGTGTTGAAAATGTAGGAGGCAAGCAGTCAACAAGAGGTTGATAATGTCAGGGATTGTGTGCAGCACAGTGAGTACTTACAGGGTAAAGATGTTCAACACTAATGTACAGCTCCTTTCTTTTCTCAGTTACATTTTCAGAGACAAAATTTTGACTCTTCCCTTTCCTAAAGATTTTCCCTTTTTAAGCCTTTAGCAAGAAACTGATGACCGTATTGAACAGCAGTGTGACTCCTATTCACTCAAATAGCAGCGTATATATGGTCACCTGAGGGAGGTGGGGAATTTTGGTCCCAAACCAGAAGGAATATCATAGGGTTACACACAGAGCACAAATGAGCAGGATGAGCTGGGAGTGGAAGATGAGGAACCAAGTGTGCCAGGCCGAAGGGTGCAGCAATGACTGTCCTCAGCTGAGAGCCTAGGACATAATATTCAAAAGAAAAATGTTACAGGAGTAGGCAGTGGAGATAGTTTCCACGAACAAGGTGCAGATGGTGGAGATATGTTGAAAGAATCCATTACCAGCACCTGGAAAGAAGTTTGTGAGGCAATGCAGACTACCCTAGAGCATGACACAGTCCAGGCAAGATTGATGATAACAAGGTCCAAGAAGGAAGGTGTGAGGAGAGTTGTGGCAGCTCTGACTGTTTCCATTAATTCCATGCAAGCGTGCTATAAGATGCCAGCACAAGAGGGACGTACCCGCTAGAACCAGGCATCACAAGCACAAGAGAGATCCAGATGGGAATGGACATCAGCATAACTGAGATGAGCATCATTGCAGTCCTCAGAAGCTCCAGAGGGAAAGTCCCAGCACCCAAGATCAGAGAGGAAGAGGTCAGGCACTTGTGTAAGCAGGATTTTAGACACAAGAGGTAGTTTGCGATAAGAAAGAGAAATGGGACTGCTTGTATGAATTATGGTCAGCAGTGGTCAATTGCAAGGGGTTAATCACTGAGCATTAGTTTCTGGTGATATATTGCAATATCTAGTGGTAGCAGTTGGTAATAATTTACTGCCTTATCTTTCTGCTGGTAGGGAGGTGTTATATGCCACTTCCTCTGTCTCATGGGTAAATTCTTAACGGTCTGGAGATTGAGGGCTTGGGATTTCTTCCTTCTCATCATTTGCTGTTGGAAGAACCAATCCTTTCCAAATTGCAAAATTATGCTGCATGCCATTATAATGCTGGACACCCTCACACCTTCCCTACACCTATTGAGGCATTCCAAGTGCTTTGTTTAACCTATTATCTGCAGTTAATCTTAGATGTCAGAGTGGGGTCATCTACCACGGTTGCAAGGGGTATCTGTGGTCTCCTGGCAACCATCGAGCCCTATTTTTCTGGCTGAAGACACCAGGTATAGTGAATTGGCATTGAAAAAAAGCATCATGGAAGCTTATGAGGTGGCATGCATTTATATGGAGAATTACATATCATCACATATAAGCTACACATTAAGAGTATGGTAACCCATCCTTTGATGTAATTGAAGGGATGATCAAACAGACACTTTAATGTCACACAGGTCCTATTTGGAGGAATCCTGCCACTTGACAATAGTTGAGTGCTCGCCCTCTCTGCTTTGCTGGACCAATGGGAAGGATGTATGCTGAGATGTCCACCTGAACATGGTATCTGTGCTCTTTTTAATGTAGCAGTGCATTACTGATTGACTAATGTGTCTGAGATCACCCAAGGTTGCCCAGCATAAAGCAGTACATAAAAATTAAGAGCTGTTGTTATTTTAACATTCATCGACAAGGTTCTGTTCCTGGTAGAAATTTGAAATTTGCAGTCAGCAGCTGATATAAATGCCATATGTCCTTCTCCAATATGGCCCCTAAATCCAGACATGAGCTTTTACATATGTATACTCATTGGCATCTGTGCCTGCAGAGGCAGGTAGGGCATTAGAGCTTCAATCATCTCCTCCTGGTATCATTTTCCTCAAAAGAGAGGAACAAAGGAATTTTTAAGGGAAAGCCACAACTTCCCACAAAATTTGCAGAAATATTGAAGTGCTATAAGGTCTTGACAGGCTCAGTAATTCTCAGTCTATTTCAGTCATGGAAAGTCCTGCAGGTTCCAAGCATTGCCTCAGCAATAGTCTCAATTGTGCTCTCCCATCTCTGGGGCACAACTGCTCCTGACAATGCCACTTTCATAGTGTCAGTTTTTGTGGAGGGAGAGGGGCAAGTCAGCAAGAAAGTACTGGGGAGAACAAGGCCACACAGACTCATCGGCATTTATGTGAGGTGAGGAAAGCTCAGAGTGGGTGGCGACATCCTTGGTCAGATGGGGTAACAATTTTGTGTGGCTTTTTTTTGTGGTGGGGTCTTGGCGGAAGGTATCCCTTTTCCTTCTTTCTCCAACTCCATACCACCTGATATCGGTCTGTATTTGAGAGGAAAGTCAAGGCCATAAAATCATTTGTCAACTTTTCTTTTAAGTGACAAGTGCAGTCAATCAACAGATGCATAACCTCCAAACATTCAGCTCCTTTCAACTATTTTTTTTTGCGGAGGTGGGGTGCGGGGTGGGAGGAATATTAATATTCTCCTTGTTTAAGTTTTAAAATAGTTAATTAAAAAGACCCTCAAGTACCAGAGGCACTTTTTTGAGCCACTCTTCTGCTCACAAGATCAAATCCACAGTCTACAGCTGTCTCTAGCTGAAATGCAGCCATAGAATTGTTTGCTAATGGTTAAGCAGCAAATAATGAGGGAAGATTTTATGATTAGATCAGGAATTGAGTATAGTATTTAAACTGTGATTGTTTATGCAGATGAAATAATGAGGATGTGGTCTGGTACATTATTCTGCAATGTTTTCAGTGGAATCATGCTTGGATCAGATGTATGTGTATTACAGCAGTTTAGGAGGCAAGAGGGCCGACTTTCCTCTGGTGTTAGTATTACTACAATTTCTTAAACCAGTTCAAATTGCATTGTAACACAAACATGCTATGTGATGGCATTCTCCATGAAAGTGCATTAAAACATTTTCATAGGAGTCTGCAACAATGCCTCGCTGGACTTTGTACAGAATGAGCCTGAAAGGATTGAATGAAGGCTGTTCCCAAAATGTAAGCACTCAATATTTCCATAAATAACCATAGTTTAAAATGCATTATTCCACAAAATGCTTATGTTTCTGTGTTTGAGTATGACTTCCTCTGGCTTGTTTCCTACTGTTTTGTCTATGTAGTTCAACAGCATATTAGTAGTGCTGTTTGTTGGTGTTCAGTGATTGGACATGTTGAGCATCAAGTTGACTAAAACTTTTAGGTTTCTTTCAACTTGATTCTTAATTATTTCAGCACCATTTATCAGTACATTTGTGGCCCATATTTCCTTCCTCAGCAATACTTTGCACTTCTCTACATTCAATTTATTCAGCTATATTTCTACCTGTGAGCTGCCTTTCTGAATTCACTACCTTTTCTAGTTTGGTATCATGTCCAAATTTGACTAATTTGAATTTGGTTTCTGAGTACTGAGTGTTTTTTAGCACATTGCACTGCTCAGGCACCATTATTGCATGGAATGTAAATTTCCTTGATCTTTTTAATAGCGCACATCTTACACCCATCATAGACGCCTCAGGGCACATTTGCATAGCTGCACTGTTCAAGTGCACTGAGGTTTTTTGGGTTTACACTGTTCTTGCAATCAGTGAAACAATACACCAAAAAAACCCAGCACGCAGGCAAGTGTAAGTGCGAGCTGAAGGGGGCACCAATTTCAGTTATTGTTTACAGACTACTGAAGAACTTTTTAAACTCCTTCCTACATATTTTTAATCACTGACACCTTCATAGTGGTGTTATTTCTTGGGGGTGGAATAGAGGCAAGTCAGCAAGAAAATACCAGCGAGAACAAAGCCTGGCAATTGATTTGACTGTGTTGTTTCTTTTTCCAGGAAACATATTGGGAGCCACAACTAATCTCCTACCCCCAAACCCATACTCAGATGGATTTCAGACAAGGGATGGCTTTCTCCATGGACAAACTATTTGATACCATCATGATGGAGGAGGAATTGCAGCAGTTGTGTGTGAGGCCAGCAGGCCGCTACAATTCTTAGGTGAGGACAGAAGCCCACCAGGTACAAACAATCCAACATGTGTACAGGTCATACCCTCATGCAAGCAGCTCTCTGCCTTTTAAAGGATTGCATTAGGCAAATTTTCCAACTTCATTAGAGATTTACAGTCTCGCTCCTCTTCCAGAACTGCTCTGTCCTACCAGCCAAAGTGACAACAACATCAACTTTCAACTATCCTGAGAGATATGCAACTGTGAAGATGTTAGAGTGAAGGAAGGTGTTCTGGGGTTGTGGAAGGCAGTTGTTGTGTTTTAGGGGAGTTGTAGGCTGCCTTACTCAGAGTGTAGTGTGAAGGCTTAATAGTGTGAGTGTTGCTTTAAGAGGGTGAAGAGCTCTCTTTCTTAAAATATTTATTTTTAGATGATGATGACTAATGACAGCAGTTCTAAAGTTGTAGATGCGGGGTGGAGAGTAATGTAAGATTATTTTGATCCTCAATATGGGAGGTAGACCTTTGACTAGACGAAGACATGCCCACACTGATCAGCAGTATTCTGTGAAAAGTAACACTGAACATTTTATAAAAAGGAGCAGAGCATTTGCCATATGTTTACTGTGGAGTACCATGTGCTAAATGTCATGGCATTGTGTTAACACCTCCAGAAGAAAGAGTAAATGCTTATACACAGTCAGCAGCCAAGGTAGATTTGTCATGGCAATAAACTTAGTGCCTGTATTCTGCTTCTGTGAAAATCCAAACCAATAATCTAGCATAGTTGGGGCTGGATTCTCTTCTTTCCAGCAAGGTAGTTATGGGGTGCAAATTCCATCTAGCTCCCCACCCCCAACCCTTCTGTAACACCTAGCCCTAGGTCGGGGCCATTTAATATGCAGGGCAGGCTTCTGCAGGAATCCCACCACCAGAAGGGAGCTGCTGCTACAAGAGAGAAAAGTTCTGGCAGGGCTGTAGTAGGACCTTCACTGCAGCACCAGCAGAGGTGGATGAAGGAGCAGGTGAAGCCCGAGGACACAGTATACAGTAAATGGAAAAGTCCTGGGGAAAATTGATGTCCAGAGAGATTTGGGTGTTCAGGTCCACTGTTCCCTAAAGGTGGCAACGCAGGTAAATAGAGTGGTCAAGAAGGCATACGGCATGCTTTCCTTCATCGGACGGGGCATTGAGTACAAGAGTTGGCAGGTCATGTTACAGTTGTATAGGACTTTGGTTCGGCCACATTTGGAATACTGCGTACAGTTCTGGTCGCCACATTATCAAAAGGATGTGGATGCTTTGGAGAGGGTGCAGAGGAGGTTCACCAGGATGTTGCCTGGTATGGAGGGCGCTAGCTATGAAGAGAGGTTGAGTAGATTAGGATTATTTTCATTAGAAAGACGGAGGTTGAGGGGGGACCTGATTGAGGTGTACAAAATCATGAGAGGTATAGACAGGGTGGATAGCAAGAAGCTTTTTCCCAGAGTGGGGGTTTCAATTACTAGAGGACACGAGTTCAAAGTGAAAGGGGAAAAGTTTAGGGGGGATATGCGTGGAAAGTTCTTTACGCAGAGGGTGGTGGGCACCTGGAACGCATTGCCAGCGGAGGTGGTAGATGCGGGCACGATGGAGTCTTTTAAGATGTATCTAGACAGATACATGAATGGGCAGGAAGAAAAGAGATACAGAAGCTTAGAAAATAGGCGACATGTTTAGAGAGAGGCTCTGGATCGGCGCAGGCTTGGAGGGCCGAAGGGCCTGTTCCTGTGCTGTAATTATCTTTGTTCTTTGTTCTTTGACACATTCGGCTATAGGCATTGGCTGAGACTGAGGAGAACAAAGATAAGTGTCTTCAGCTGAATTGGAAAAATAGACAGCCAATGGTAGGCTCTTTCCCACCATCTTGTCACTTCAAGCCCTTTCTGTCAACACCACAGGAACTGGCACCAGGCTATTCCTAGCAGACCTGGGGAGCAGCAACCATGGGGAGCAGATGTAACAGGAGAGATGCTAGGAAATCCACAAGGATCCCAATCCCTACCTCCCCGCTAGCATATACATGCAGCAAGTGAAGAAAGGGTGGCCAAAGGCATTCCTGGTAGTGGAAGGGGATGGGAATTAAGCTCAGGGCAAGGAGGGGATGTGTCAGTGAGGCACTGCTCAAATGATACTTCAGAGACAAATAAGCAGAAAAAAGGTCCCTGATTTTCTAGCCAGTGCTGTGGTGAAAATACTATTTGCTTAAGTGGAAATGATATTAGAGTCATGAACAAGCATAAAAAACATATACTGGAACACTTTCCCTCCCTCAAGAACTTGATTTCAAGGGGAAACACAAAGGCTGCAGGGAGCCTGGTAGTCACAATGAACCCAGCACAGCCATTCAGATTGACAGGGCCTTATTTAAATAAAACTGCAGGGTCCTGCCCGCCACCTGGCCAGACTCCCTAGCTGACCTGTCTGAGCATCTGGTGGCAGTCAGTAGGGTCAGGGAGGGGGAAAGCCTATAGAAAGACCATGGGGGGAATGAGGCTGTCTGCAAGGATCGGAAGTTGGGGATTGAGGGGGGTAAGGATAGCTGTGGCCACTCTCCGGGATGGGGAAGTAGCCTTGCAAAAGAGAGGCCAAAGTCTCCCTCCTCACAGGGAAACCAAAAATAAAACTTTGAAATTTATCTTCTGGCCCAGGATCTAGCTCCTGCTAAGATTTGTGTGACTGGAAACCTTCATGTCACCCTCCCGTCCCTCTCAGGCCTAACATACGAACATATGAACATGCGCATTAGGAGCAGAAGTAGGCCAATCAGCCCTTGAACCTGCTCCGCCAATCAATAAGATCATGGTTGATCTGATTGGAACCTCAACTCCACATTCCCGCCTACCCCCAATAACCTTTCATCCCTTTGCTTATCAAGAATCTTTCTACCTCTGTCTTAAAAATATTCAAAGACTCTGCTTCCGCCCCATTTTGAGGAACAGAGTTCCAAAGACTCACGACCGTCTGAGAGAAAATATTTCTCCTCATCTCTGTCTTAAATGGGGCAACCCCTTATTTTTAAACAGTGACCCCTTAGTTCTAGATTCTCCCACAAGAGGAAACATCCTTTCCACAGCCACCCTGTCATGACCCCTCAGAATCTTATGTTTCAATCAAGTCGCCTCTTACTCTTCTAAACAAGCCTAGCCCGTCCAATCTTTCCTCATAAGACAACCTGCCCATTCCAGGTATTAGTCTAGTAAACCTTCTCTGAACTGCTTCCAATGCCTCTGATTGAAATTGCAAATCGGGTCATGGTGACAGGATTGGGCCTGATCTGTGTATTTAAAGTAGGACCCCACTTCCTTTCTTTGAGTGTCCTTCTCGCCTGCTCAAAAGCGCAGGTTACTATCAGGACACAGTGGTAAGGAAGCTGGACTGGAGTGAATAAGTGACTCGTCTTTATGTTAATTGCCCCCCTCACTCTGTTCCTGCAGGCAGGGGTAGTGAATATCAGAGCCCGTGCCTCAGCAGAGGAGGTCTAGTGTTGCTTAGCAAGGCACAACAGTTGCCTCCTGCTTATCAGTTTCCCATCGACAAAGCAATGAAGATGCTGTTGGAGATAGAACCACATAAAATCCACTCTTATCTCTTCAGAAAATGTTTCTTTTAATAAAAGCCTGCATCTGGATTCCTGTCTCTAGCTAGGTATGAGCACACATCAAATCAATATTAAGAAGTATACACTTGTAAATTTAAAAAGAGATTTACCCTTTTCCACATTCAACTGTGCATAATGTCTCAAAGCAAGCCTGGAGTGGATTAAAATCTGATCATTGCTGTGACAGGTTATAACCAAGGTGAATTCCTGACTAAAGAATTGTTGAAGCTAGGGCTGTAACAGATCTTTGCTTCAGGCAGCAATTCTTACTTTTAAATAAAAATTGGTATTAGTATTAATGTGTTGTTATTTATAGTTTTTTTATCTTATACTAATACAGTGGGAAGAGAAATGAAATCCCTGGATTGCTATCTGACTCACAGTAAAATAAAGTATTTGCTATGATTGATGGTACAAAAATAAAATATTAAATTAAAGGGAAAGAATGAGGAACAGCTTTTTTACGTAGGAAGCTGGTTTCTATAGTTTGAGGGTGGAGAAGATATTCTCCAATAAGTTTGTTCCTTTGAGACATTCCACATTTTGCACCTTTTTTGACGGCCCTCAGACACTGCCACTGGTCAATAACCTGAACCTGAGGCACATGGTTGACTCTTAGGCCAGAGATTTTTTAATTCGTTCATGGGATGTGAGCATCGCTGGCTCGGCCAGCATTTATTGCCCATCCCTAATTGCCCGTGCAAAGGTGGTGGTGAGCTGCCTTCTTGAACCACTGCAGTCCATTTGGGGAAGGTACACACACAGTGCTGTTAGGAAGGGAGTTCCAGGATTTTGACCCAGCGGCAGTGAAGGAACGGCGATATAGTTCCAAGTCAGGATGGTGTGTGACTCGGAGGGGAACTTGCAGGTGGTGGTGTTCCCATGCATTTGCTGCCCTTGTCCTTCTAGTTGGTAGAGGTCGTGGGTTTGGAAGGTGCTGTCTAAGGAGCCTTGGTGCTTTACTGCAGTGCCTCTTGTAGATGGTACACACTGCTGCCACTGTGTGGGCATATGGTAATTATTGGGTAATAATATTTTTGAGTTGTGTGTAAACATGTCAAAAAGATTTTTCATTAGCTGAATGTGTCTCAGGAATGGTTTTTAGCACAAGGTGTTCTGCTAATCAAGCAATACATTTTCTGCTGTTTCTGATTGTATTTCAATTTATTCCTCCATCCAACTTAGTGACATAGATTTTCTAATTGTAATTCTAAGGTAGGCCTTTGACACAGTGCTAAAATATATTATACTAGCTGTTGTATCATCAGCAACCATTCTGACTTCTCCATAAACATGATCAGGGTACACTTTACATGTGGCATTGAAATAGTAAGTATCATTATAAATAAATCTCGTGAGGTGTAACTTGAACCAACATTCCACTAGAAATCACATACATGTTGGATAACAATGGACTCACAGAAGGAAGGATTTGAGTGAGGACACGCAGGCAGTTTTGCTGCTCTTCCAAACTTGAAGACCTGTGTGCTTTGACTGTACTTTCAGAAGAAGGCAATGGGCAGAATTTGTACTGATCTGACCCTCGGGTTGGGTGGGGGGAAATCAGAGCCTGAACGGGGTGGGGGTGTTGAGGTCAGAGGCCACATGGGCCATTATGGGGGGGGAGGGGGGGTGTGGAAATGGGGTCCCAACCACAGATGCTTTTCAAGTAGGCAACTGGATTCAGGAGGTAAGTGTAAAGGCACTTACCTCTGGAATCCACTAAGTCCTCAACTTAAGGAAGCTGCCGAGTTTCCCAACGTTCGGGAAACCCAGTCAACAGCAGTTAAATTTCAAAAGTAGAATGGCAATGAGGCACGCAGCCTCATCATTATATTTAATGTTGCACCCTCCTCCTTGGAGTAGATTAGTCACCCCGCCACCTTCTAAGTTAAAGCTAGTAATGGACGGCTGGAGGCAGGTTTGGGTCGGGAAACAGATTTCTGAGAGATTAACTCCCCACTCAACCCAAATCTGCACATTCTTTTAAGTTAAAATTCAGCCCAATGGCTAACCACCAGAAGAGAATCTAGATTGAAAATAACTTTGTAGGCTTAGGCAGTGCCCTCGAGCATTTTAGTCCCCAGCCTGTTGAAGGAATGTGGAAGGAAAGCTTGATAGCGTGATGCAAGCACACAGCAAATATTCTGCTTTGATTAGTTCCATTAGCCCCAATTTAACTTGAGGCATAAAGCAAACGTGGAGCTAGGAGGTGAGTGACAAGCTTGCTCCCATTCACCGGTGTTGGGAACAGGCCGTGTAAAACTCCTGGGCCTCATCACCATAGTGGAGGCCTGATTCCTACTTGAACCTGGCAAGAATAACGTGAGGCCTATCGGTATGTGTGTGAAAGCCAAGCATTGGAGGAGGTTACTATCGCAGGCCTGTGGAAATGATCGCCGACAGACAGGTGAGTGATTTGGAGTGCGAGGCTGGTGGGGTGGGGGGATGGTGGGGGTGCTGGACATGGCTGCAATTGGGAGACGGGGAAAGCCCGTGGAAGGAAAAGTCAAAGGTTTCCTTATGGAAAACTTAAACAAAACTAACTTACCTATTCTGGCCCTGCTTCTCTGTGGCACTCAGTGTTCTTGGCATGGCTGGTACCAGGAACATGACACAAAATAAAAATTGTGTTCGGGTATGAATGGCATCATAAGCTGAACTTCGCAATGCATGAAGGTTTGAACATTGCAAAATTCCATAGCTATCTGGGTGAATCCTCTGCAGTAAAGGGTCAAAGGCCAGTCACATTGGGGACAAAATTTGTTAGCCCATTAAAACGGGCACAGGAATCACAATGAGCAATTTACCTGCGCCTGTTGATTGCAACGCAGGCAGTGTGGCAACTTCATGCTGCCTGTTTATTATGATCATTTCTGCGTGGAGCCAGTGCTAACTGTGCTGTTTATCGGTTGCACACATCAGTAGGGGGCCAAAAATCATAACTTAAGAGCACCAGTTAAAGCTAGCTTGAACTTCTTAAAGGGGAGGTGCATTATGGCTGGAGCAAATGCTAGGAATTCTGCAGGAAGTGAATCTGACCTGGAAGCAGTGAAATATGGCACAATATGGGATAGAGCAGGCTCCAAGTTTTTTTGACACTGCACTGGAGGCCTTGGTGGAGGAAGTGGAAAGTCGGAGAGAATACCTGGATCTGCAGGATGCCTTCCAAACACCTGCTCGGAAGGCTGTGGGAGCAGATAGCCATGGAGGTAAATCCCAAGAGTCAGGCCCTGAGGGCCTGATGCAGTGCCACAGGAAGTTCAATCAAGTGGTCAAGGTCAGTGAATGCATCTCCAAATGCCACATCCCATCAACTGCACCACTGCTCAATTCACTGCACTCTCATCATTCACCTACAAACAATCTCAATCAATCTGGACTTTTACCAAACATTCATAGCTTCACTGCACCCTCACACACTTAGCACTGCTGCAATCCTCATACCCACATCTCACAGCTTGCGTACACTACCAGCTGTTCAACTATGACAGGCCCATCATCCAAACACGTTGTGGTACACTCACTGACACACTTCCTTCTCTCTTGCAGGAGAATGTGAGGGCCTTAACTGGAAGGGAACAGACACTGCTGCATGACCTAACTTCCATGGGGTAGATGGTGCCCATCATCATTGGAGCAGCCATGACTGAGGCTGTGGCCAGTGGTGGGCCTGAAACCATCGAAGATGATGGTATACCCTCGTACCTATTCCCCCTTGTCACATCCCACTTCCTCCCCATCCCATAATCTCTTCTGATTTACAAGCTGCAGATGGTGTAAGCATGCACCTCTTGGTTTCCCCACCCCACCACCCCCCCCGCCCCCACTTCCCTGATCACAACCCCACCTTTGTGTCTCTCTCCTTTCAGATCCCCATGAACTGCAACCTGGACAGGCAGTGGTGGAACAGCAAGAGGACTGTAATGATGAAGATGCACAGTCACCCAATTTCACACTTGCCGACACCAGCCTAGATATTGACACTGTGCGTAATTTGAAGGATAGCATCTGATGAGAAAGTGGGCACGAGTGGCCTGCAGCCAAGGCATGGGGAAAGGATAGTGCATGTGACAGTTCGCCAGAGGGTGAGGTTGCACATGAGTTCTATTGCAGAGGACTCAGAGGAGGACTTTGATGGGGCAGCGCACAGAAAAGGGCTAATGGACATGCATAATTAAATGCTTGGTGCATTGGCAGGCATGCTAGAAAGCCTGTGTTCAATGTCAGGGAGCATGGAGAAGATCAACTCCAACTTGGCACAGAGCTTTGCATGGAGCTTGGAGGCCATCCTTTCCAGCATGGAATTGGTGGCCAACTCCATTTGCATATTTATGGACACAACCATGATACAGCATCTGATGGCCAATGTTGCAGCTACCATTGCAGCACAAGCAGAAGCCACCTAATATCTGAGTGCTGTAAAGGAAGCTCATACTGAAGTCATTCAAGCTCAGACTGCTGCCAGCATGACTGTGGATTACAGTGTTCAAAGAGGCTTGTAGGATTTCACAGCACTCCAGCAATCTGTCATCCAAAAGATTACTAGGATGGCTGAGGTGCCTCCCCGAGGGAGTGGCAGTGGTTCCTTGCAGCACAAACCTGCTGTCCTCCCACCCCTGTCACTCTGCCAGTGCCCTTACTGTTGTCTTTTAGCCAGCCAAGACAGGTGTTGCCTATATTGACGTGGTACAGTCTACATCCGGGCCTTCTGGACCAGGGTTACTCGAAGCCATCCTCTAAAGCTATTTGCAGTCTCCTGCACTGAAGAGAGCGACTTCTACCAGCCATGCTGCAGCCACCAGGCCAGGCAAAAGCACACAAAAAAGATACACTAAGGGAATGCACAAGAATGATCAGTTTATGTTTGTATGCAATATGGCATGATTTCATTGATAAATTTGGTTTGGATTTGTTATTTTTGTTGTCTTTTATCTTTGCATTGTGGCCAAGCATACATTGGGGTGATCAGTAACAGTGAGAAGGTGTGGGTCTGTTGGTGAGTGGGGAATTGGGGTTGTGTTTACTGGTATCTCACTCAAAATTATGTCTTCATGGACATCTCAGGCAGGAAGGGACTGGCCTACTTTGCCTCATCCTCATGCTCTGGTTGTTCAGCTGATTGCTGCACAATTGGTGGCAAGGGCTGACTTCTCTGATCATGATCTGCTGCTGCACAACCTCATGAATCGTGACACCCACAGTACCGCAGGGCTCTTCCAGAGTGGTCAAGGCAACAGAAGCATTGTTTCAGCAAGCCAATGGTCTGCTGTATCACATTTTGTGTGGCACCATTGCTCTCATTGTATGCATGCTGTGCACCCAAATCATAAGCTGTTTTCAGCGGATAGTCCTTGTTGCCCATTAGCCACCCTTTGGTTTGCCTTGGTGGCTCAAATGCAGATGGCACAGCAGACAGGCGCAGAATGACGGCATCATTACTACTGTCAGGTTATAGGCAGTGGCCTGCGTTATTCGCTGCATTGGTTGCACACCAGGGAGTGGAATCCATTTTAGTTCCAGTACAGGGCAGAATTGACATGCAGTACCCCCAAAGCAATGTGTGTGCAGTCAGTAGCACCCTGCTCCATGGGAAAACTGCAGTCTTAACGATGCTCTCTGCCTGTTGGGCTCTAGCAAGAGAGACTGAAATCTAATTATCTCTCTTTGAATAGAGCACCTCAGTGGCCTCCCTTCTGCAACAGTGGATGGCAAGCTGCGAGATGTTGCAAAATGGACGCTTTAAAGTTCATAGCCACGGTCACATTGAGAGCTACTGACAATACGGCCCTTGCTCTGATTTGATGTTACAGTTGTGGCTGCAGCAGTTGACAGATTTCAGTGAGGACATCCTTATTGAAGTGCAGATGTCTCATACATTGTTCCTCGATGGGGTTCAGATAAGAGAATTGCTCCCTGAATGCCCTGAGTGGGTATGGCTTCTTGCAGCAAGCTCCTCTCGCCCTTCTCCTCCTCCCTCTTCTAGCACTTGTCCTACTCTGCGTGGCCTCTGCTCATTCTCCCAGTCATGTTGTATTACAAAGGGAATGTCTACTAGTGCACTCATGCCTGGGAGCAATTGGTTTTTGGAGAAGCCTTGAAATCAGCAAAAAGTCCACACCACACATGCTGCGTCACTCCCTGCTGAAATCTTGCAACTTGAAACAATTACAGAAAGCACCAAAACACTTGTCGAATTGTATCAACAGAAGAAATCAACTAACCTATAAGTAGTTGATAATCCCTTTAAATAGCACTGGTGTGAGGTCCCTGCTGCTGCTTAATGCGTGCTCAACTGTAAGAGAGAATAATGGCATAACTCACTTAACTGTGCTAGTAAACAAGCACAACACTGTAGATGCACCATTACAATGGACATGTCTCCAGGAAATTCTGGGCCAATATTACTCGAACGTCATTTTCTTTGCTCTTCCTCAAATGGTGAATAAGTAAATTCCATACTTTTTAATTAGTATTGTTATTCCTTATCTTTAAACTTAATATCCTCTATTCTTCAATGGGTATCTCTGTGTACTTAACTTACATGAAGAAATCATTGTTCAATAAAAATATACAACAAAACTGTATATCCTTCTACAGGAGGTTCATCCTGTTGTTGATACGGTAGTATCCTTTTGGTCACTATATTTGATATTTCAGTAACCTTGGGGAAATTTACATTTGTTTAATAGCAATGTGATTGCAAAACAAAGGAGTTAGTGAGGAATTATCATGTAATGCCACTGACATGCTCAGAATATCAACCAGAGATATTTGATAGGAAACTGTAATTTGAGATTTGGCAACGCAGAGTGAATCTACCTCATAACATTAACAACAGAAGGAAAGTAATGAGTCAGTTCATACGCCTTAAACCTTCAAGTCCATCAAACCGAATCGTTTCCTTTGAAGCTTTACATCAGGATAAAGGGATAATCTGGTTTTGCATCCTAAAGCTATGAGGACTTGGTCTTACACATCACAGGTAATGCACTGATAGAAGTGTCTTTTAAGATACTGTCAGTAATGCAGATCTAATCCTCACCTCGAAGCTCTGGGTGCTTGGCCTCTACTTCCTCGGAATTTTAGTAGTTTGATAGAATATAGTAGAAAGACTTGTTACACCATTTCTTGCTACATACACTGGTTTCCCTTTCCAGCTCCACTTTGCAGTGCTGTGATAGTCCGTCTTTTCGTGCTCTGGTGTGATTTTCCAGCTCTCTTTGTACTGCTATGATTGTCTATGTAGTGGTGTGATTTTCTATCTCTTTCTGTAGCCTTGTGATTGTCTGTCTCTTTCTGTTGTGTGATTTCTATCTCTTTTTGCAGTGCTGTGATTGTCCATCTCTTTCTGTAGCTTGTGATTGCCTTTTTTTACTGTATTGATGTAATTGTTCACCTTTTTCTGCAGTGGTGTGATTGCTCCCTTTTTCTATCGTGACATGACGGTGCACCTTTTCCTCTAGCATGCTGATGTTGCTCAGTTAAGCCGTCCTGTCAGACATAATGGGATACACCTTGGCATTCTGTGATATTGTGAAACGGGTGATAGTGAGTCTATTAAAGTCGATGGAAATAAAAATTGGGAGAGATGTAAAATGGACTGCTGACTTGGTATCACCCGTTTCACAGTATCACACAATGTCAAAATCTACCGCAGTGAATGAAGGTTATTCTATTGTAAGAGTACAAACTGCATTGTCTCAAAATTAATGCGACCGACCCATGAAAGTACATCATTTGATGGCTGTTATATCTGGTATTCCTGCTAATCAACATTCTAAATGGCTTCTGTGCCTCTGGGAGTTAACCTTTTGTTCGCTGAACATGAATTGATATCATCAACATAAAATAAATTAAACCAAAAATCCCTTCTAGGCCAAATGGATAAAAATCTCAAAATGTTACACTGCACATACACAGGATGTACAATAGTAGTTGAAAATCTTCTCCAATTGTTGAGGTAAAAGCATCCGATCAAATCCCAGGATTTTGAACTGGGCTGAGGCCTTGAAGTGAAAGCTTTAATAAAGATAATAAAAGACATAAAAGTTGGTTCAGTGGTTATATTTAATCAGACTATTATGAAATATATAATTTGGATATTTTTATATTGCTTAAAGTTTTATTTTAGCTGTTACAAATTCCAGTTACTGAGAAAAAATGGCTTTCAAATGGCATTTGAATGATTCAATTGGTTCATTAATAAAGTGTAATGCAAAATATTTAAATGCAGTTTTCCCATTGTAGATGCTTGTTTTTGGATTCCCATTATAAATATTTCCAGTGTATTGATGTAAACAGAATAATAATGGATAGGCTGTATGCATCATGTATATTTTCAATGATTTATACGGATATAGAAAGAAAGAAATTACATTTATTTAACATCTTTCATTACCACAGGGCTTTACAAAGTGCTCTACACCCAATAAAGTGCTTTTTAAGTGTAATCGCTGTTGACTGATGAATGCGACCTCTTCCTACAGCATGGTGAGCGAAATGTATGAAGAAAGTGTGCTGCTAAGATGTCAGTACTTTGCTGTGCATGTCTGAGTCACAGGTTAGTTTTGTAGCTAAGTTTAAAATATGCCATTTGTTTGTTATGTTTCATAGCCCAAATATGAAGAAACTAGACTCATGGGACTGGATTTTCTTCTCTCGCTGCCAGGAGACGCGGTGGGCAAACGAAGTGGGCCACACGCCACACATGCCTCTGCGATCTTCCTCATGGCAGCCCAGGATAATGAGTTGGTCGGGCCCCCTTCTCCCCCAATCTCGTGGAGGGGGCGGGCTCTCTGATGCCGGCAATGGCGTTAGCTGCCTATGCGCAGGCATTGGCACCATTTTTAAAGGGCAGCCAGTCCTGTCGGGTCATTTAAATTTTTAAAGGGCTACCCCCACCACATGTACCGCTGATAAATCTATCACCCCTTCCCCTCCAAAACAATTAAATTTAACATTTACCCTCTCCCCCACCAAAACACTTACCTTCAACACTTGACCTCCCCCTCCCCCGCCCCCACCCCAAACCAATCAAAGTGCAGAGGTTTCCCCTTCTGACCCTCCCCTATGCTAGTAATTTGCACTTGAGCCTGTTTCACCCCTCCCCTAAACTGCACTAAAAATCCTAAGTTCCCCTTTCCCTACCACAGTGGCCCCTGGACGGGAAAGTGAAGGCGCGTGAGTGCCAGCCGCTGCTTGGAAGATCGCGGCCTGAAGTTAAGATCGCTGTTGATTTTATTTAAACATATTAATTTCATTAATTTAAATATGTTAATCCGGGTCCTGTTGCCCAGCAGCAGGGGGGCTATCACAGAGCCTCGCCACCGCCAGGAAGGTCGGGCCCAGCACTCCCAGTGTCGGGCTCTGTGGCGGGCCGCTGTCGGAACGATCTTCTGGCCCCCACCCCCAACCATGGAGACTGATGTTGGGAGCTCAGTAACATCCTGGCCACGTATCTGTGTGCATAGTCTTTATTCAAATGGTTGCCCAGATCTGTCTTAGTTTCACTTCTGGAACTATGCCCCCTCAGAATTGAGTGACAGCATAGTGAACCGTGTTACAAACACAGCACAGAGCAATAAATCACTGAGCAATCAAACGCAACATATTTTCCCCCTTGTAGGCTAAGGAGGTTATTTTGAATTAAATCTTCATAAGCATCCAGCAGGGATACTTTGAGTCAGTTTTTAGAGTCTGTTTGTTCCTCTAAGTACACAAATAATCTTTGAGATATGGATGTTGCCTATAATGGTGCCGAGATCGACAAAGAGATAGTTGTGATTCTGCGCAATTATATTGATGAGGGAGATGATCAACATCACGATTGCTAATCACCAAAGAAATAGATCCTCATAGTCACAATCATCGAAATCACAAGACCTGCTCATAGAAACATAGAAACATAGAAAATAGGAGCAGGAGTAGGCCATTCAGCCCTTCGAGCCTGCACCACCATTCAATATGATCATGGCTGATCGTCCAAACTCAGTACCCTGTTTCCGCTTTCTCCCCATATCCCTTGATTCCTTTAGCCTTAAGAACTATATCTAACTCTTTCTTGAATATATTTAATGATTTGGCCTTAAATGCTTTCTGTGGTAGAGAATTCCACAGGTTCACCACTCTCTGGGTGAAGAAATCCCTCCTCATCTCAGTCCTAAATGGCTTACCCCTTATCCTTAGATTGTGACCCCTTGTCCTGGACTACCCCACCATCGGGAACATCCTTCCTGCATCTAGACTGTCCAGTCCTGTTAGAATTTTGCAGGTTTCTATGAGATCCTCACTCATTCTTCTAAACTTGAGCGAATACAAGCCTAATCGACCCAATCTTTCTTCATACGCCAGTCCTGCCATCCCAGGAATCAGTCTGGTGAACCTTCGCTGCACTCCCTCCATAGCAAGAACATCCTTCCTCAGATAAGGAGACCAAAACAGTGCACAATACTCCAGATGTGGTCTCACCAAGGCCCTGTATAATTGCAGCAAGACATCCTTGCTCCTGTACTCGAATCCTCTCGCTATGAAGGCCAACATACCATTTGCCTTCTTAACTGCCTGCTGCACCTGCATGCTTACTTTCAGCAACTGATGCACAAGGACACTCAGGTCTCGCTGCATCTCCCCCTTTCCCAATCTATCGCCGTTCAGATAATCTTCCTTTCTGTTTTTGCCGTCAAAGTGGATAACCTCACATTTATCCACATTATACTGCATCAGCCAAATATTTGCCCACTCACTCAACCTGTCCAAATCACACTGGAGCTTCTCTGCATCCTCCTCACAGCTCACACTCCCACCCAGCTTTGTGTCATCTGCAAACTAGGATACATTACATTTAATTCCCGCATCTATATCATTAATATATATTGTGAATAGCTGGGGTCCTAGCACTGATCCCGGCGGTACTGCCTTAGTCACTGCCTGCCACTCGGAATAAGACCCGTTTATTCCTACTCTTTGTTTCCTGTCTGCCAACCAGTTCTCTATCCATGTCAGTATCTTACCCCCAATCCCATGTCCTTTAATTTTACACACTAATCTCTTGTGTGGGACCTTATCGAAAACCTTCTGAAAGCCCAAATACACGACATCCATTGGCTGTTCCTTATCTATTCTATTAGTTACATCCTCAAAAAATTCCAGTAGATTTGTCAAGCATGATTTCCCTTTTGTAAAACCATGTTGACTTTGTCCGATCATGTCATTGTTTTCTGAGTGCTCTGCTATTACATCTTTTATAATGGACTCTAGCATTTTCCCCACAACTGATGTCAGGCTAACCGGTCTATAATTCCCTGTTTTCTCTCTGCCTCCTTTTTTAAATCGTGGGGTTACATTAGCTACCCTCCAATCCATTGGAACTGTTCCAGAGTCTATAGAATTTTGAAAAATGACCAGCAATGCATCTACTATTTCAAGGGCCACTTCCTTAAGTACTCTGAGATGTAGATTATCAGGCCCTGGGGATTTATCAGCCTTCAATCCCATCAATTTCTCTAACACCATTTCCCTACTAATACTGATTTCATATAGTTCCTCCTTCTCACTAGACCCTATGTTCCCCAACATTTCTGGGAGGTAATTTGTGTCCTCCCTTGTGAAGACAGAACCAAATTATTTAATTGGTCTGCCATGTCTTTGTTCCCCATTATAAATACCCCCATTTCTGACTGTAAGGAACCCACATTTGTCTTCACTAATCTTTTTCTCTTCACATATCTATAGAAGCTTTTACAGTCAGTTTTTATGTTCTCTGCAAGCTTACTCTCATACTCTATTTTCCTCTTCTTAATCAATCCCTTTGACCTCCTTTGCTGAATTCTAAACTGCTCCCAATCCTCAGGTTTGCTGCTTGTTCTGGCCATTTTATATTTCTCCTCCCTGGATCTAATACTATCCCTATTTTCTTTTGTAAGCCATGGTTGAGCCACCCTTCCTGTTTTATTTTTGCACCAGACAGGAATGAACAATTGTTGTAATTCATCCATGCTCTCTTTAAATGCTAGCCATTGCCTATCCACTGTCAACCCTTTAAGTAACATTCCCCAATCTATCATAGCCAACTCGCGCCTCATACCTTCATAGTTGCCTTTATTTAGATTCAGGACCCTAGTCTCGGAATCAACTCTCTCACACTCCATCTTAATGAAGAATTCTATCATGTTATGGTCACTCTTCCCCAAGGGACCCTGCACAACAAGATTTTTAACTAATCCTTTCTCATTGCACAATACCCAGTCCAGGATGGCCTATTCTCTAGTTGGTTCCTCAACGCATTGGTCCAAAAAACCATCATGTACGCATTCCAGGAATTCCTCCTCTACAATATTATTGCTAATTTGGTTTGCCCAATCTATATGTAGATTAACGTCACCCATAATTACAGTTGCACCCTTATTACATGCATCTCTAATTTCTTGTTTAATGCCATCCTCTAAATCACCACTGCTGTTTGGGGGTCTATATAAAACCCCCACCAATGTTATCTGCCCCTTGGTGTTTCTTAGCTCCACCCATACAGATTCCACATCAGGATTCTCTGAGCTAATATCCTTCCTCATTATTGTATTGATTTCCTCTTTTACTAACAATGCTACTCCACCTCCTTTCCTTTTTTGTCTGTCATTCCTAAATATTGAATACCCCTGGATGTTCAGTGCCCATCCTTGGTCACCTTTCAGCCATGTCTCCATAATCGCAACTATATCATAGCCATTTACATCTATTTGCACAATTAATTTGCCTACCTTATTTTGAATACTCCGTGCATTGAGACACAATGCCTTTAGGTTTGTCTTTTTGACATTCTTAGTCATCTTAGCATTATTTTGCACTCTGGCCCTATTTGTTTCTTGCCCTTGATTTCTATGCCTTCCACATTTGCCTTTTTGTTTCCTGTCTTTCATTTCTATCCTTGCTTCCTCCTGCTCAGTCTCCCCGCTCAGGTTCCCATCCCCCTGCCATTCTAGTTTAAATCCTCCCCAACAGCACTAGCAAACGCCTCTGCGAGGACATGGGTTCCGGCCCTGCCTGGGTGTAATCCGTTCTGCTTGTACAGGTCCCATCTTCCCCAGAACCGGTCCCGGTGTCCAAGAATTTAAACCCCTCCCTCCTGCACCATTTCTCCAGCCACGCATTCATCTGGTCTATTCTCCTGTTCCTATACTCACTAGCACGTGGCACAGGAAGAATTCTGAGATTACTACCTTTGAGGTCCTGCCTTTTTAATTTAGCTCCTAACTCCTTAAATTCATTTTGCAGGACCTCATCCCTTTTTCTACCTATGTCGTTGGTACCAACATGTACCACAACCACTGGCTGTTCACCCTCCCCCTTCAGAATGTCCTGCAGCTGCTCCGAGACATCCTTGATCCTAGCATCAGGGAGGCAACATACCATCCTGGAGTCTCGTTTGCGGCCACAGAAACACCTGCCTGTTCGCTTAAAATTGAATCTGCTATCACTATGGCTCTCCCAGTCTTTTTCCACCCTGCTGTGCAGCAGAGCCATCTGTGGTGCCACGAACTTGGCTATCGTTGCTTTCCCCTGGGAGGCCATCCCTCCCAACAGTATCCAAAGCGGTATATCTGTTTGAGAGGGGGATGGCCACAGGGGACTCCTGCACTACCTGCCTGCACCTACTACTCTGTCTGGTGGTCACCCATCTCTTTTCTGCCTGTGCAGCCATTACCTGAGGTGTGACCACCTCGCTAAACGTGCTATCCACGATGTTCTCAGCATGGCGGATGCTCCACAGTGAATCCACCCGCAGCTCCAGCTCCATAATGCAGGTAGCCAGTAGCTGCAGATGGATACACTTGCTGCACACATGGTCGTCAGGGTCACTGGAAGCATCCCTGATTTCCCTCATAGCACAGGAGGAGCATATCACAGGTGCATGCTCTCCTGCCATGACTTATCTTTAGATTAATTAGTTACTCCCTTTAAAAAATACTAATTACACCAGGGCCTTGTTCTACTCCAAACACTACCCACTACAATCTAAAGTTCTTAATAAATTACACTAATTTAAAAAAAACTCTTCAGTAGTACTCACCTTATCACTTATACGGTACGTTTTGAGATTTCTTTTCAAAGAAAGAAAACAACATTCCCCTTTTTTTTAAGCGATCTAAATGCTCTAACAGCTGTTACTTACCCAACCAATCACCTTGCAGTTTTCCTGTGATGTCACTACGTTTTTTTCCCCCTCTATCGAATCTCAGCGCATGCCGGCACAGAGAGAGAGACAGAGTCTGCTGCTGCTCCGGTCTCCAGGTAAGTGAGGGCCTCGAGCCCCGCGGTCTCTTCTTCAGGTCCTGCTCCGGATCAGCCTTCTCCCAGGTCCGCCAGCCGCTGCTCCGGGCTCCAGGTAAGTGTCTCACATTCCACTTGGATTGTCATCTAAGACATAAATGTTAGTACAGAGCATCTGCTTGATCTGCTTGGGTCGCAATAGAGACGGCGTGAGCTTTTGATTGCGATTTGGACGTTTGATGCAAATCCAATCTCTGACTGTGAATCGTGGTTTCCTTGTCTGCGTTCACTTATTGGAGTACACTTTTACTTGGTGTTATCGTTTCACGATTTCTTCTGCTTTCACTCTGACATTCGCGTTGGATGTCAGTGATGGTTGAAGAATTGTCAGCAGCGTGCGAATGTTGCAACCAATCATAAGTTCTGCCAGTGTCTTTCTGGTCAGAGAGTGTGGGGTGGATCGATATGTGTGAAGTAGGATATAAATGGATTGTTCAAAGGTTTCCCCTCTGACATGCTAACTCTCAAACTGTCCTTGCCCACCCTGTTGAAACGTTCGCACCACTGTTCAATTGCGGGTTGTATCACGATGTCAGATGGTGGTGAATTCTGTAGTTTGCTAGGAACTCCGTGAACTGACTGGAAACAAACTGTGGTCTGTTGTCCATAGTGATAGTCTCCAGCAAACCCCACTTTGTAAACAACTTGTCTAGAATGTCAATGACCGAAGTGGTGGTTATGGAATTTGTTGTAGTGATTTCTGGGCACTTGCTACGTAGATCATGAACAACAAGCAAAAAACGTTGATTGCTAGATGCTGCATGCACTTCTCTGAAAGTATCTACTTGGAGTTGCTGCCATGATGTTGTTGGCCATGGAGTCGGTTGTAGAGGTGCGGGATACAGTTGTTTCTGGTGAACTCTTCTATGCAGCGATCTATGATTGGCCACCCGACTACTTCACAGGATCATTGTTTCAACTTCACAACACCCGGATATCATTCATGGGCAAGATGTAACACCTGCTGCTGTAACACTTTCGGGATAACTGCTCAAGTTCCGTGTGCAATACAGTTGTCATCAAACAATGCAAGCTCATTGCGTACTCTGTAGTACGGGACCAATTCTTCCTCTATTTCACGAGGCCAGTCAGTTTTTAGGTACTGGCTTACTTTCTGCAGTACGCTGTCTGCCGCCAACACTGCCTTCAACTCCTCTCGTGTCACAAGATTCACGGTCACATGCAAAATCACTGCAACTATGTAGTGTTCGATGTCACATGTCACTTCATTATTGCTAACGCTGTCTGCGATAGTAATGCGGTTAAGCATGTCAGCTATTCGGTTGCGTGAACCTGCGAGATACTCGACTTTAAAGTTGTACTGATGAAGACGATCAGACTGTCGATAGATGCATAGAGGTTGATGACCAGATCCTGGTGTGGCTAACAATGTAGTTAGTGCTTGGTGATCGATGTGGAGGATGAACTTCCTATCATAGGAATGTTCACAAGTGTATATGTTGTCTAATGCTTCCTGCTCTCCAGTGGAGCATTTGTGTTCAGTTTCCGCCAATGGGCATGATGTGTACGCAATCGGTCGTTCGCTTCCTGCAATGTACTGTGACAGTACAGCTCCTATTGCATTTCCTCAAGCATCTCTTATGACGTACATTTCTGCATATAGGTTGAAATTCGCGAGGACTGCTGGAGGTGCTATCTTCGCCTTTAACATGTCAAATGCTGTTTGCTGTGTAATTGCCCATTGGGTATCTTTGTGCAGTAGCTTTCAAAGAGACTCCACAATCTCTGTGTACTAGGGCACAAATTTGTGATAAAATTTGATAGTGCCAAGGAATTATGCCAACTCTTCCGCGTTAGGCGGGGTCGGAAGCAAATGAATGACTTTAATATTGTCGTACACAGGCATTACTCCAGCCACTGTCACTTTGTACCCAAGAAGGTTGACTGTCCTCTCGACGTCTGACAAGACTGAAGAGACGATGTGCTGGAATGTGCAAGGTGCTGAACTTAGTCCATAAGGTATTCTGCAGTATTGAAACACGCCATTGTGTGTAACAAAGGCTGTAAGATGCTGGCTTTGCTCTGCTAGTGATATGTGAAGACAGCCCTGGTGCATGTTGAGCTTTGTGAAGACTATGGAGTCATGAAATGAAACGAATAGTTCTTGGATCATAGGGAATGGTTATTTGTCCAGAATAATTGCTTTGTAGACCAACTTAAGGTCAATGCATAGTCCAGGTTTTCCATTTTTGCATCACACAATGACTGTCTTTGATATCCATGGGGATGAGTTGATTCACTCAATAATACCATCTGCTTCCAGTCATTTCAGCTCTTGTGACACTTCAGCACAGATTGTGAACAGCAACCATCTCAAATTTTGTGAAACAGGCAGAATTAATGTGTCGATGCGAGGAGCATGACAGTACCCCTAAATCTCCCCAAATCCAATGAATAATGAAGGATACTGATGTGCACAGTCTATATCATTGATCACATTAATGTGTGCTCTGGTGGGGTCAGCAAGTTTGGAACTAAGCTATCAAACAGGTCTACCCCCATAAGGCTCATGTTTTGGCCACATAGAACGTGAACTTGTCTAGGTTGACATTTTTGCAGCGCACTGAAACTGTGATCATTCTGAAAACCGGGATAATCGAGTCATCGTAAGTTTGATGACTGTCTGTTGCAGGAGTGAAAAAGTTGCGAAAAGTCATGGCGGTAGAGATCTTCGCTCAATATGGATACTTTCGCACCCGCATCAATGAAGAGTAAAAAAAAAATGCCCTTGATTGTAACTGTGCAATCCTTGAAGTGACCCTTGTACTGGGACCGGGTGCTTTACTATCCATGATAGTATATGCATACCATATTTCACTCTCAGGAATATGTTCCTCCACCTGTCAAACTGACAAAGTCGTCTTCTTCGACCTGCATACCTTTGTGAAATGATTCATCTTAGAGCATGAGTTGCACTTTTTCCCTCGTACTGGACATGGCATTTTGAATCCATGGATTCCCCCACAATTTGAGCATGCTTTTGAGGGTGCTTGACCGTGAAGGGAAAGTGTTGATGAACCTGCTGAGGTCTCTTTGTCTGTAACCCTTTTACTTGAGCTGAATGTCTGTGACCCTGAGCCTGAGGGTGCATTTTTGTGTAATATCTTTGAATCTAACATGGCAGATTCCATTTGGACGGACAAGGTCCTGGCCTTTTCCAAGGCCAAACCATCATCCTCGATGAGTAGACTTTCCCTAATTTGTGGGATTGAAATTTTTTCAATTAGTTGGTCATGAATTAGTTCATTAGTTAGTGCGCCAAATTTGCATGTCGAAGCCAGTTGACACAACACTGCCACAGATTGTTTTATAGGCTCACCATTTCCCTGGCATCTCTGATGGAATATGGATCTGTCAATAATCACACTTTTCTTTAGGCCAAAGTATTTCTTGAGAGCACTTGCCGCCTTATCGAATATAGACATATCCTTTAGCTGCTCCAATATACGCTGGCCCTCCGCACTGAGGCAATGCATGAGTATCACCTTCTTGTGGATCACTGCTACATCATTATAATCACACCTATAGTGAGCAAGTAGGTCTCATACCCAGAAATCCATTTGTCCCACAGAATGGGAGGATCTCCTGGCAATGACAGGAAAGGTGCTGGGGCCAGTAAATTTAAATTACTCGGCATCTTTGTTGCCAGATGTTATGTTTCGTACCCCAACAATGAAGAAACTAGTCTCATCGGCCAGAATTTTAGGGCCCCCAAATGAGCGGGCTGGTGGTGGGGGAGCGGGTGGGAAGTAAAATTGATGGCAGGCAGGGGGGTCCGGGGAGGGGAGGAACGGTCATTCCCAACCCCCTCCCGCTCCCCCCACCCAACAATTTTATGAGGGGCGGCGGCAACGAGAAATGGCCCGCCTGCCCCAGGCCAATCAAGGTCCTTAACTGGTCAATTAACTGGCACTTAAGGGCCTACTCCCACCACCACGGGTATTTTACCCTCAGCGACCAGACGGCAAAAGCCTCAAGAACCCCTCCTGTGAAAAGCAGGCAGCCTTCTTGCGGGCTGGGGGGCGTGGGTGTCCTTCCTGATCGGGCACCCCATGCCCCAGGAGGACTGCTGCCGAAGCCCCAGCTGCCCCCAATGCACAACACTCTCCCCGACCCCCTAATCGATTCCCCTTGCCTCAATGGGGCCCAGCCGATTGTCCCCGACGAGGGCCTAAAAACTTACTTGTCTTCTGGGCCGTCCTTCACCTTGCTTGCAATGGCTGGGCATAGCCCCAGCAGTGCTCACCACTCCTGGTGGAGCCGCTGGGACTAAGAGCTGCTGGCCGGCAGCTCCATTAGGCGGGACTTCTTGTCTCAAGGAGATGGAAGTCCGGCCCAAGACCAATCAAGGGCCTGGGAAGTGGAAAATCCTGGCCTGGCTCCCCAGGCCTGGCGGAGGTGGGCTCGCCACTGACTTTTTGGCCAGTGGGTGGGGCCTCCCACCCAATGAAAAATTCCAGCCATGATTTCTGTGTGTATAGGCTTTATTCAGATGGCTCCCCGGATCTGTCTTGGTTTTATTTTTGGAACCATGCCCCCTCAGATTTGACTGACATCATAGTGAGCTGTCTTACAAACACAGTACAGAGCAATCAATCACTGAGCAATCAAACACAACACCATTCATCCTCTAATATATCATACCATGCATTATGACAAGCTTTTCATTGAGTATTATGAAAATAAAGGACCTCTGAAAATGGGTTGGCATATGTGGGCTCAGCCTACATTTCCACTGAGACAATCACTTCCATTGACAATCCCCGTTGAAAAAAACCTTTAAAATTTCAGTGGTAGCTGAATTTGATTTGATCAGTCATGCCATATTTGGAAATGCTGACGATGGAAACAAAATGCTTACTGCAGAAGCACGTTGATACTTGTGGCTTTTAACTGACTTCCATGCATCTTTAGCATATTTATGAAAATTTACTTCTGTGTTCTTCAAATCATGGCTCTTTTAATTGACCTCATTCTCTGTCCAGGGATTGTGGACATTCAGTTCTCCCTATTCCTGATCTCCTTCCATGCTCATTGACCATGTGTCTTTATAGTTATAACCCCTGCTCAGCCAAATACAGCTAAATCTCTTTCCACAAAGTTCATCTCGATCTGGATGAGCCTCAATAACCTTTCTACTGCAGACAGTAGATACTAAAGTGCAGATTATATGGGATAAAACAATAGGTGATGTTTCTTGTGGTACCGGATTGTAGAAAACCAGAAGGTCAATACAAAGGTCTACCTGAATGGTGACATTTCAGTCAAAGGACATCAGACCTCTGATAAAGTATTAGAAGTAGCACAGGATAATAAGGATGGCCAGAATATATGATGTTGGTATAAAAGATTAAGCACAGTGTGTGCATAAAAAGTAAATGAGCTGTCTTCATCTTACTATGTACTCTGTTCCGTATTATACGTCCTTGAAAAAGAGCATAAACAGCCATAAAAATCCAAAAAGATCCACTGGTATTTTGATTTGCTCATGACAAAACAAATCTAATAAAGCTGAGTAAAACGCTGCAGATAACTTGGTGTGCACTTGAAGAACTCTAATTCTTAACAGAAACAACAATATTAAAACATTTAAAACATTTATATTGGACCTGGGCAGTACGATCTTGGTTATGCATGTAAATACTGTAAGCACCTCTGAAGCCAAGGAATAACTATGTTGCCGTGTCCAAATAGGTTTCCTTCACCACATTATAAACAAGAATGGTGGGAGCAGGTAGGGATTTTACAGACTGATTAAAAACAAGTTTATTATTTTAATTTAAGTCTTTCAAAAGGTCAGTAAAGCTTAGTACCAGGAAATTCCATTGCTAAAAATCCATTGCCTGTCAAACACTTTTACAGCTGGTGCCCATTATTTTAGCTCTACCTGAATCCAGCGAATACATTTGCTGATTGCAGTACAATACAACATGAATCTTCTTAATATAACAAAGACTTTTAGGAGGGTAACAAGCTAATCTTTCTGACTGCCAATATTGTACTGATCAATCACAAAATGTTGTGCATATTATGTCCTTATGAGAAACCTTCTGATTGGGGCAGAGTATTGTTAATATTTTGTATCAACATGAAACATTCTTTTCCATTTCAGGAAACATGTTGTAAGCCAAAACAAACAGGATAAGCAATGTAGTTCCAAAACAAAGCTTCAACACAGTCATGGTATTCCAGCTGTTTTTCTTGGGAAGCTCTTATCTCACTGATCCTAATTTTCCTTACATTGTTCATCTGAAAACAAGTTTTATGCAATGGGAAACTGCTACAGTAAACAAAGTCTGCTGTCAGATTCTCGGAAACATCCTCCTCACCCATTCGTGTTCAGCTGTGGCAATCAATTATAGAAAATTGTTGCTTCTGCTTCATCTTATCCAGTTGCCCGAGCACGTTGCAAAGTGTTCACTGTTTCCATTCATTCCTTGGCTGTAGATGATGTCATTTGCATAAGGATGTAAAACAGTTGTAAAGGTTTACTGGCTTTGGGTTCAAACTGCTTGAAATCATCCTGGAAAATCAGAGTTTCGCCTAATTTGTTCTCTTCAGGTTTGGGTGTGCCTGTCCTTTTAAGAAAGATTAAACCACTAATGGACCTGTGGCTGAAGCCACTGTGGCAAAACATGATGTATTTATTTTTGTAGTTTGTGTTTACTGTGCAGTTCAGTGCTGTGTGAGTGTCTTTTCCTGACTAACCTGTGGACTTGTATTCAATTCCTGGTGAGTTCATGTGGAAAGTGATCATGTTTCTGAATCCGATGTATAATAGTTTTGGCAGGAGCAATTTGAATCTCTGGTCAGCTAGTGATGGCCTGCACAGAAAGCTATTTTAATTGGGAATCAAATTAAAAAGGCTCTCTCTAAATGAAAAAGCACTCAGTAATATTTTTATATCTGCTCACAAACACACAGAGGAACAATTACCATGCAAGTTCTTCCTTTGGGTCGCTGTGACTTTGGAAGAGCCATCGAAACTCTGGAAAAATGGTGCCAGTGCTTATCCTGTATTTCCAGGGTTTCTGTGCCTCTTCCACCAAAGCTACTATAGCAGACTGGGAGAACCCCCAAATTACATTGACATAACACCACAACAAATCACGTATCACCAGGGGCCATAACAACCACCCTCACCACACACACAAAACATTGTAGAAGAAGCAATTCACCAGCTTCAATAGGAAAGCTGGGGGCTGTCGTGATTCTTTTCGTCTTTGCCAGTCCAATGCACTTACTGTATCTCAACAGAGAGGCAGGATATCTGATGCTGGGTAGCAAGGAACATCTGGTATTCCCATGGCTTGTCAGGTCTCTTCCTAGGCCCTCTTGCAGAGGAACTCTACTGTGAAGCACACATGAAAATAACGATAAGGACTAAGCAAGTCATTGGAAAAAGTATAGATTTTCACAAACCTACTGAAAGCATGGTGACTCCAACATAAAAATAGAAAATGCTGAAAATATTCAGCATCTGGGGAGAGAGAACTGGAAAAAATTAAGAAATGTAACAGGTTTTAAGCAAGTACGGGGGCATGGAAAGGAGGGAGGGGAGGAAAGAACGGAAGGGAAGGTCTGTGATAGGGTAGATGGCAGGAGAGCTTAAATGACAAAAGGGATGGTGGCACAAGGAAATGAGGATGGTAATAGGACAAGTAAAGAAGAAAAAGATTGGTCTAGAGGAGCTGTAAATGGCAATCCAAGATTCATTACAAACAGTTGCTGTCTGAATAAATGGGGGGCAGAGGTTATGATCTGTAATTGTTGAACTCAGTGTTGAGTCCAGAAGGTTGTAAAGTGCCTATGTGAAAGATGAGATGTTGTTCCTTATGCTTCCCTTGAGCTTCATTAAAACAGTGTAGGAGGCCGAGGGCAGAGAGGTCAGACACAGAGCAGGGTGGAGAATTAAAATGACAGTCAAATGAAAATTCAGGGTCATGCTTGCAGACTGAATGGAGATGTTCTACAAAGCCATCACCCAATCTGCATTTGGTCTCGCCGATGTAAAGAAGACTGCATTATAAGCAGCAAATGCATTATATTATATTGAAAAAAGTATAGGTAAATCACTGTCTCACCTGGAAGGAATGTTTGGGACCTTGGATGGTGAGAAAGGCGGAGGTAAAAGGGCAGGTTTTGCATTTCCTGCACTTGCACAGGGTGGTGCTGTGGGAAGGGGAGGGTGTGTTGGGGCTGATTGAAGAGTGGATCAGGGTGTCATAGAGGGAATGGTTCCTTCAGAATGCTGAAAGGGGAAGATCTGTTTGGGGGCAGCATCACGCTGGAGCTGGCAGAAATAGCGGAGGATGCTCCATTGATTATGGAAGCTTGTGGGGTGGAAGGTGAGGACAAAGGGGATCCTAATGGATGATGTGCTGGGCTAAAGTAAAAGTAATTTGGACAAATTTGGACAAGGAATCGTCTTGATAAATATTCCTCTGTAATTTTGTGAATGTGTACAGCGGAGTATCCAGGAAGACAACAGGGGTGGATAGTATCAATACGTTGAAGAGGGATTTGGATAATTTTCTAACAAAAGAAGCAACTGAGGGACGTAAAGATGGAGTTTGGGAATTTTTTTTAGCTTTAAGACCGGCCAGATGAATCTAAAAATGGTCTTTCTTAGATATGTACCTTTCTATATACCTGTCCCTCATTTGAAAATAGCTTACAACCATGACAACCCTGCAAGACCAGAGGCTGGATTTTAATCCCACAGGGAGGAGGATTTGGAGACGGGCATGCCAGTAAATTCACATTGCCAAGCTGCCTGCTGGTTTCCTGACACGGTCCCTCCTCCCAGCAATTTTGGTGAAGGCATCTTATCTGGCCGGCAAACTGGCCAAAAGTAGCAGGTCATCAATTGAGACAGTTAACAAGCCACTTGAGAGCTCGTTGCAGGGTTGTATGAATTTTCGAGGCACTGCATGGGAAACACGCTCTTCAGCAGCACATCCAAACAGATGAGGCAGCTGCACAATGGGCAGCCAGTCAGAGAAGTGGGAGCATTCCTGATGCTGCATAAATAGTGGAACGAGTAGAGAGGAGTTCATGTATTGACAGACAGCGGCCACTGTGTAAGTAGAGCTTGCAAAGTGTTTCAGGTTGAGGCACTTTGGGGCAATGGGGTGGGGGTGGGAGCGCGGAGAGCACCTACAGGGGTCAGTGGGTACAGCAGGGGGGTGGGGGGGTCCAGGCAGCAGTTCCCATGCAGCTGGTGGCAAGTGAGGCCATTCCTGGACATGGGGCTCAGCTACTCTGAGTTGGTGACGAGTAGCGATGAGGAGCAGCAGCGACAACAGCGAATGCAGCCCCTTGGTGCAGAGGGACATAGAGGTGATGCCCAAGGGGCAGGGAGGGCACAGAAGCGCAATGCTCACCATACCGCCAAAGACTTAGAACAGCCGTGCCACTGGAGGCTGTGAACAAGACATGGTTCCAGCTACATGTCCTGATATCATTGGAGGAGGACTGAGTGGAGATGTAACAAATAAATCTTGCCAACTAAAATGTCCAGCTTTCTTCTTAATGATGCAGACTGTTTGCAGGTGGATATTTAATATATATACCAGTTAACAGCAGTAGTTGAGAATACTGAGAAATTGGATTCTGGTAGATACACTGCCAAACCAGCTCAGAGCAAAATACAGCGCTAACCTTTTGCCTATGTATCAGCAATATGCAGTCTCCTTTTGTAAAATTTTTCTTGTGGCATATTTTTGCTGGAATACTAAATATTGCATGCCCTTTCAAAATTATTTACATTATTCCAAAAGCACCCTCTTATTCCCCAATGATTTCAGTAGTTTGCCCTAGGTAACAATGATAAGAAGAAAATATTATCTTCTATTTCATCATGTCGATAACATCCTGAGAGCCAGTGGGAAAGTCATGAATTTGGTATTCATTTATGGGGTAAAAGTTTACAGTAATATGGAACTTTAGAAACTTTGCAAATCACAAGATAGTTTCAATTGCAGAAGACCCCTCTGCCCATTTGATCTCAATCTTCCAGAAAACTAATGCTATTGTCTTTCCATTAAAGAAAATATGCTTTTTTTTTAAATGAGTCCCTCTTCCTTTATGGAAACTTGCTGAGTAATCCTGAGTAATTTTTACTTTTGGTCCAGGCAGAAAATTGGCATGGAATGGAAAATCGGGCACTGTGTATCATGTTTGGCCAATTCTCACCTATCAGTTTTCTATCTGAACAGAAAGTGAAAATTACCCCCGCTGTTTCTTAAATGAGTCGAGTCTCCCAGCCTCAACCACTCTCGCTGGCATTCCACTCCAGCTGCAAAGAAATACTTCCTGATGTCTTTCTTAAATTTGCCTTTCGCAGCTCTGAATATGTGGCCTCTTCCCCTGCCACCCTTCTGTATCAGAAAATATTGTGTCGGGCTTACTTGCACTATCTTGTTAAGTAGCTTATATAACTCGAGAAGATCCCTTCTGAGACCATTGTTTTCATGGCTGAAGAGCTCCGGCTTATCAAGTTGCTGCTCATAGCTCACGGCTCTGACACTACTGATCAGCCTTATTCCTCTATACTGCCTGTAGAGGTTTGATTGCTCCCTAATCAGGGGGACTAGAACTGGACTCAATACTCAAATTGTGCTCTGACCAGGGCACTTCAAAACGTACTTCAAAGATACCACAGATTCCGAATTCCACCAAAGAAATTTTAGCCCGCAGGTTACATTTACGTCATGAAATTTGCAGAATTGGACCCTTAGCATGGTCTGTTTTGGAAATGAAAACTGTTATTGATACCCTTGGTTGGAAATTTTGAGTTTGTGCAAATCTGTGTTAGAGGATGAATATTACTCGTTTAACTTAATGAACTGGAATAGTAAGCAAAGAATTAGTGGCCAGAATTTTACGCCCCCCCCAAACAAGCAGGGGGGTGGGGGGGTGGGTGGTGGTGGGATGGCGAGGCCTTCTTGCGGGCTGTTGGGGGACCCTCCTGATTGGGCACCCTGTGCTCCTTGGGAGGGCCACCCCAAATCCCCAACTGCCCCCAATACACAACACTCCCCCCACCCCCCCGCCCCCCCCCCCAATCGACCCCCCTTGCCTCGTCGGGGCCTGACCGATTGTCTCCGGTTAGGCCCTAAAAACCTAACATTTTTCCGGGGCTGTTCTTCATCTTCTTACGATGTCTGGGCGGCGCTCCTGGCGGCACTGCTCGGACTAAGAGCTGCCGGCCCGCTGACTGGCTGGCAGCTCTATTAGGCGGGACTTCCTGCCTCAAGGAGGTGAAAGTTCCACCCAAGACCAAGTAAAGGCCTCAGGAGTGAAAAATCCCAGTCTGGCTCCCCAGGTTCGGCAAAGACGGGCTCACCACCGATTTTTCGGC
This sequence comes from Heterodontus francisci, assembly GCF_036365525.1. NCBI lineage: Eukaryota > Metazoa > Chordata > Chondrichthyes > Heterodontiformes > Heterodontidae > Heterodontus > Heterodontus francisci. Next base: position 94,036,220 of record NC_090377.1, on the reverse strand, counting down.
CAGTGGACGGAGCGTCCCGCCCAACAGAAAATTCTGCCAGTAATTTGTTTTTTTTCCCTCAGTCTTTAAAAATATTCCCTCAAAGCCCAGAGCCATTAGCACAGGTGGACTTAAAAGAAAAGAAAAGAAAATCCCTGCTTTTCTATAGCACCATGTATCCAGGAGGAGTGGTAGATTGTCTCCAGAACAGAACTAACAGAATTTGATTCTGTGGAAAATCCTAGGCAAAGGGATTGGAACCCCACCCCTCAGATGGGGCATTGGAAATGGCCGTGGCAGAACCGAAACTGAGCATCAGTGAGCAGGTTTTTGCTGAGGAAGTGCCACTTGATAGCACTGTTGACAACACTTTCCATCACTTTGCTGTTGATTGAGTGTAGACTGATAGCTTGGTAACTGGCCAGATTGGAATTGTCCTGCTTTTTGTGGACAGGGCATAGCTGGTCAATTTTCTACATTGTTGGGTAGATGCTAGTGTTGCAGCTGTACTGGAACAGCTTGGCTAAGGGGGCAGCTAATTCAGGAGCAGAAACCTTCAGTACTACAACTGGGATGTTGTCAGGGACTATAAACCTTTGCTATATCCAGTGTCTTCAGCCATTTCTTGATATTACGATGGAGTGAACCAAATTGTCTTAAGACTGGCATCTATAATGGTGGGGACCCCAGGAGGAGGCCGAGATGGATCATCCACTTGGCACATCTGGCTGAAGATGGTTGCAAATGCTTCAGCGTTGTCTTTTGTAGTCACATACTGGGCACCCCCATCATTGAGAATGGGTTGTTTTTGGAGCTGTTTAATTGTCCACCATCATTCACGTCTGGAAGTGGCAAGACTGCAGAGCTTTGATCTGATCTGTTGGTTGTGAGATCACTTGGCTTTGTCTATTGCATGTTGCTTCCACTGTTCAGCATGCCTGTAGTCCTGTGTTGTGGATTCACCTGGCTGGCACCTAATTTTTAAGTGTACTTGGTGCTGCTCCTGGCATGTTCTCCTACACTCCTCATTGAACCACGGTTGAACACCTGGCTTGGTGGCAATGGTAGGGTGAGGGATATGCCGGGCCATGAGTTTACAGATTGTGGTTGAACACAATTTTGCTGCTGCTGATGGCCCACAGCGCCTCATGGATGCCCAGTTTTGAGTTGCTAGATCAGTTTGAAATCTATCCCATTTAGCACTGTGGTAGTGCCACACAATATGATGGTGGATACCCTCAGTGTGAAGATGGGACTTCGTCTCTACATTGACTGTGCGGTGGTCACTTCTACCAATACTGTCATGAACAGATGCATCTGTGACAGTTAGATTGGTGACCACTGTGTAAGGTCCCCCCACCAAAGTGAACTGAGGGGCTGGATCCATGGAAAACCCCCTGGGCTGTATCCAGAAAATATGGGTTTGCCGCAAAATGTACATGGCATGTAAAATGAAATGGAAGGGTTGTGAGGCAATTCACTCCTGTATTGAAGGAAACTGATCTCCTTTGCACTCTTTGTATTGTCAACTTGGTGCAGTTTTGAATTGTTTTGTAATGTATTTTTTACAGATTTTTATGAATAAAATATATTTTGGGAAAAAAAAGATTAATGAGGACGAGGTCAAGTAGGTTTTTCCCTCTTGCTGGTTCTCTCACCACCTGACGCAGACCCAGTCTGGCAGCTATGTCCTTTAGGACTCGGCCAGCTCGGTCAGTAGTGGTGCTACCAAGCCACTCTTAGTGATGGACATTGAAGTCCCTCACCCAGAGTACATTCTGTGCCCCTGCTACATTCAGTGCCTTTTCCATCTGGTGTTCAACATGGAGAAGCACTGATTCATCAACTGCGGGATGGCAGTAGGTGATAATCAGCAGGAGGTTTCCTTGCCCATGTTTGACCTGATGCCATGAGATTTCATGGGGTCTGGAATCAATATTCAGGACTCCCAGGGCCACTCCCTCCCGACTGTATACCACAGTGCTGCCACCTCTGGTGGGTTTGTCCTGCCGGTGGGACAGGATATACCCAGGAATGGTGATGGATGAGTCTGGGACATTGATTGCAAGGTATGATTTGGTGAGTATGATTATGTCAGGCTGTTGCTTGACTAGTCTATGGGACAGCACTCTGAATTTTGGCACAATTCCCCAGATGTTAGTGAGGAAGACTTTGCAGGGTCGACTGGGCAGAATGTGCCTAGGCCGAAGCTGGGTTTCTCTCCGGTTTTATTCTTATTTGACTTTTCTGTAGTGGTTTGGTAGAACTGATTTGCTTGCTTGGCCATTTCAGAGGGCAGTTATGAATGGAGACTGTGTGTTTTATGTGGAATATATTGAATGGAAAAGGACATTTGGCTTTAAACATGCTGCATTCCATTTGAGCAATGTTTAAAATCTTGTGATTCATTGCATATTTTGGCTAGTATGTATACTTGAATTGTATAAGTGGTTCATTTTATCAAAAGATTACTTTGTAACGTGACTCCTTAGTTCATTCATTACACATCGTGAACCCGGTGACACTACAGCCCGAATCCAATCTGCTCAGCTGCTCTGAAAGCCTTTATATCGCAGTTACCCAGATTCAGCCACATTTTTATAAAGTACCTATTAATATTCAGAGTTTATGCAAATTATGTGTCTGCGCTGCTTTCTGTTGAATTATTTTGGCTTGTACTTATTTGCATCAGCCAATCATTTCAAAGTTGGTTTACCTTATAAATATGCATTTGTTGTTACAAAAATTGGAACTAAAATGCTCCACTCACTAAAAGGTACACATAGAATCATGTGACCCGCTGTTGAAGTGTTCTACTTGAGACTGTGAACTTGAAGATGCAAACTGCTTCCTATTATATGATAATCTGTACAATTCGGTTCTTACCAGTCATAGGGAAAAGAACCACTATACAACATTTGTAGCTTGATTCCATGCACAATTTTACAATTAAAAATCTTTGAACAAGGCCCATTAGAAATGAAAGTTTTGACAAATTATATATTTGAATTCCAACACAAGAATTGTATTAATGGACCATTGCAGCTTTAAAATATTTGAGAAAGACATGATTCAGTGTCTCCTGAGCACACAATAGTAAATAAAGACACCATCTGGTGGTTTCTGAGAACCAGGATCTGCAACAGGACTTGTATTAAATTATTTCTTTAGTAGAGCTTTTTCTAGTAAAATGTGCAATTTTCATGAATTGTTGCTGCACACATGTAACCTGCACCGGATGTTAATATGGCTGGAATACAAAAGGGTACATATAGATTTTTTAAAATCCTATTCAGTATTCCCTACCAAAATTATAAATATGGAATTATAACTTTTCCCCACATACTTGAAGAACAATGTGAACTCAAAAATGTTCTTTGTGTTCATTTCTCAAATGATTCCCTTTTATGTCCTGGATATTAATTTAATATGTTTCCTCCCATTCTTGTGTCTCTCTGTCCCACAAGGTATTACCTGGTAAGGGATGAGCAGTGATAGGGGCTGTGGTGTTGCAGACAATAAGATCTTGAACCTCTGCCACTGCTACACTGGAGTTGGATGGTAAGTGCAAGAGTAGCCTAAGGGGAACTGATGTGCTGGTGGATTTCTGGGGGAAATCTGTAGCCTCTGCTCACTGAATCTCCTTCTGGGATGTTTAAGATTTATATTGACATCTGTGAGGAATCACAAGTGTAAAAGCTGTCTCCTCAAACCTATCCTCTAATCTCAAATCATTTTCAGTCTCATTCCATAAAATAAGGCTTGCTGACTTTCTGCGAGGGAAAGTAGTACTGCTTCATGAAAGCTGAAAAAGTCTTTCAATGCTGTGCTCTGAATATATTAAATGATTAAGTTCAATAGTTATTAGCATACCTTTGGTCAATTCCACCACTATTACAAGAATGCAGATTACACAGCATTGAAAACAATGACTGCAAGCGGAACACTTTTTAAGAGAGCATAGAGATGAAGTAATAGTCTCCACCTCTGAGCTGTGGTTCCTGTAGCAAGGATCGTCTCTTAATAAGCAAATTAATCAATTTAGTCCTTCTCCTACTTGACAATGGATAAGACATTTAGGGATGGGCACAGATTGTCCCTATTTTAGTACATTATAACCACATTATTTAATAATATGACCATAAAATATGAGAATGTATCTGATCACTTCAGATTGACACAGCAATTGCTTCAGTATGCAGAACATTAAAGAGACATGAAAGAACTGTAAAGAATTTTGAAATATTGCTTAATTGAACTTCTCAAATGTCAAATAGGGCCCACTATGTTAAAATTCACATTGATTACATCATTTCTGTCTCATGTAAAAAATGCAAAGTGAACTGAAATTTAGCTGCATCACTTATGTTTCCGAAAATTAAGAATCAAAATCTTTCTTCGACTGTAAGTGGCTCTTGACTGTTGAGTTTTGAAAATGAGTTCCTTTACGAACATACGAATTAGGAACAGAAGTAGGCCATTCGGCCCCTCGAGCCTGCTCCGCCATTCAATAAGATCATGGCTGATCTGTTTGTGTTTCGAATTCTACACTCCCAACTACTCCCAATTACTCTTGATTCTCTTGCCTAACAAGAATGTATCTACCTCTGCCTTAAAAACATTACCTTGCCTCCACCACCTTCTGAGGCAGAGAGTTCCAAAGTCACACAACGCTCTGAGCGAAAAAAAAATCTCCTCATCTCTGTCCTAAAGGGGAAACCCCTAATTATAAAACAGTGCCCCCTAGTTCTGGATTCACCCACAAGAGGAAACATCCTTTCCACGTCCACCTTGTCAAGACCGTTCAGGATCTTATAAACGTCAACCATGTCTCCCCTCACTCTTCTAACTTCCAGTGAAAACAAACCCAGTTTGTCCAACCTTTCCTCATAAGACAACCCGCTTATTCCAGGTATCAATCAAGTAAACTTCCTCTGAACTGCCTCCAATGCATTTACATCCTTCCTTAAATAAGGAAATCAAAACTGCACACTGTATTCGAGATGTGGTCTCACCAATACCCTGTATAACTGAAGCATAACATTCTTACTTTTATTTTCAATTTCTCTTGTAATAAAGGATCGTATTCCATTAGCCTTCTTTATTACTTGCTGTACCTGCATGCTAACTTTTTGTGACTCATGCACTAGAACAACTAGATCCCTCTGCATCACAGAATTCTGCAGTCTTTCTCTGTTTAAGTAATACTCTGCTTTTTTATTCATCCTGCCAAAGTTAACAATTTCACATTTTCCCACATTATACTCGATCTGCCAGATTTTTGCTCACTCACTCAACCTAGCTATGTCAGTCCGCAACCTCCTTATGTCCTCTTCACAACATACGTTCCTACCTGTCTTTGTGTTATCAACAAATTTAGCTACCATGCCATTGCTCCCCTCGTCTAAGTCATTGATATAATGTCAGTCTGCAACCTCCTTATGTCCTCTTTACAACATACTTTCCTACCTGTCTTTGTGTTATCAACAAATTTAGCTACCATGCCATTGCTCCCCTCGTCTAAGTCATTGATATAATGTCAGTCTGCAACCTCCTTATGTCCTCTTCACAACATACTTTCCTACCTGTCTTTGTGTCATTTGAAAATTTAGCTACCATGCCATTGCTCCCCTCATCTAAGTCATTGATATAAATTGTAAAACATTGAGACCCCTGCACAGACCGCTGTGGGACTCCCCTCATCACATCCTGCCAATCAGAGAAGGACCCATTTATGCATACTCTCTGTTTTCTGCCAGCCAGCCAATCTTCTATCCATGCTAATATGTTACCCCCTACACCATGAGCTCCTACTTTGTGCAATAACCTTTTATGTGGCACCTTGTCAAATGCCTTCTGGAAATCCAAGTACAGTATGCCAACAGGCTCCCCTTTATCCACAGCACATTTCACTCCTTCAAAGAACTCCAACAAATTGGTTAAACATGATTTCCCTTTCACAAAACCATGCTGACTATTCCCAATTACCTTGAGTTTTTCTATGTGCCCAGCTACAACCTTCTTAATGATCGATTCTAACACCTTCCCCACAACAGAATTCAAGCTAACTGGTCTATAGTCACCTATTTTCTGCCACCCACCCTTCTTGAAGAGAGGTGTTATATTTGCTACTTTCCAGTCTGATGGAACCTTTCCAGAATCTAGTGAATTTTGAAAAATTAACACCAACGCATCTGCTACCTCATTAGCCACCTCTTTTAAGACACTAGGATGAAATCCATCAGGACCCGGGGACTTGTCAGCCCATCAGTTTGCTCAATACCACTTCCCTGTTGATACTAATTTCACCAAGTTCCTCTCTTCCTTCCACCTCCTGATTTACAGCTATTACTGGAATGCTTTTTGTATCCTTTATAGTGAAGACAGAAGCAAAATATTTGTCCATAGTATCCACCATTTCCTTATTATCTACTATTAACTCCCCATTGTCACTCTCACTCTACTAGACTAATACCTGGAATGGGCGGGCTGTCTTGTGAGGAAAGATTGGACAGCCTAGGCTTGTATCTGCTGGAATTTAGAAGAGTAAGAGGCGACTTGATTGAAACATATAAGATCCTGAGGGATCTTGACAGGGTGGATGTGGAAAGGATGTTTCCCCTTGTGGAAGAATCTAGAACTAGGGGGGTCACTGTTTAAAAATAAGGGGTCGCCCATTTAAGACAGAGATGAGGAGAAATTTTTTCTCTTAGAGGGTCGTGAGTCTTTGGAATTCTCTTCCTCAAAAGGCAGTGGAAGCAGAGTCTTTGAATATTTTTAAGGCAGAGGTAGCTAGATTCTTCATAAGCAAGGGAGTGGAAGGTTATCGGGGGTAGGTGGAAATGTGGAGTAATCAGTTCAGCCATGAACTTATTGAATGGCAGAGCAGGCTCGAAGGGCCGAGTGGCCTCCTCCTGCTCATAATTCGTATGTTCGTATGACCAACTCTTAGTTTACTTACTCTTTTCCTTTTTAAATACCTGTAGAAATTCTTGCTATCTGTTTATACATTTCTAGCTAGCTTCCTCTCATATTCTAATTTCTTTCTCCTGATTAACCTTTTAGTCATTTTCTGCCATTCTTTATATTCTGACCAATCATCTGAACTGCCATTCATCTTTGTGCAATTATATGCTTTTTCCTTAAGTTTGATGCTTTTCTTAACTTCTTTACTTAATCACGGATGGTGGGTCCTCCCCTTAGAATTTTTCGTTATAGTAGGAATATACTTATTCTGAGTACTCTGAAATATCCCCTGAACTGTCTGCCACTGCTTCTCTATTGATCTATTTCCTAGCCTAGTAACTCAATTCACTTCAGCTAGCTCAGCTTTCATGCCCAAATAGTTGCCCTTATTCAAGTTTAAAATACTAATCTTAGCCTCACTCTTCTCTCTTTCAAACTGGATGTAAAATTCAATCATATTGTGGTGGCTGCTACCTAGAGGTGTCTTTACTCTGAGGTCATTAATTAATCCTGTCACATTACACAATACCAAGTCTAATGTAACCTGCTCTCTGGTTGGTTCCAGAACATGCTGCTCTAAGAAACTATCTCGAAAGCATTCTATGAACTCCTCATCCAGGCCGCTATTGCCAATCTTTGGTTCCCAGAAGCAGTGAACTTGATCAAGAGGTTGAGTTTCTAGTTGTTTTGTGTGGAATCTGAGTTGCCACATGTTATAGTACACCGTATCATGTACGAGTACACTGAGTTGTGGTGATCTGGAATGCACGTCCTGGAAATAGATTCAATTATAACTTTCAGAAGGGAGTTGGATAAACACTTGAAAAGGGAAAGTTTGCAAGGCTATGAGGAAAGAGCAGGGAAGTGAGACTAATTGGGTAGCACTTTCAAAGAGTTGGCACTGACACTGTAATGTATTCCTCTGTTATGAGCATGCCCAGTGAATGATAACATCATTAAACATGTGATCTGGCCATCTTGGTGTCTGTCTTTCTTTCCTAGTTCCTCCCAATATGTAACAGATTTTGGAGACAAAATGGGTTTAAAGTGCAATTTCTTTGCAGCAAACGGTAATAGAGACCGTGATGCACACAATAGCTCCCAGTGACCTACCTGCTATGATGGTGAAGATTTTCGACTCGATTGTGTTGAGCCTCATTGTTTTTGAAAACGTTTGGCTGCACGCAGTTAATTGGATTCTGCAGGGTCCTAGTGCCCATCTTATTCAACTACTGACCACATTGGCTTTGGTGAGATTGTTCTGATTAGGCTGACTTAGCTTCTGTATCACAGTCACAGACAGCCACAGTAAAGTGTTTACTGGGTCACTGTTACATTTGAACAAAATGGCTACGCCCATGGGATGCATTGGAAGACTACATATGATAAAGTTCGAGAATCATTCAGTTCATTCATTGAAAGAATGGACATGTTCTTCAGAGCTAATAATATATTAGAACTCAAAGGTGAAAGTGAAGAGGCTCAGATTCGGAATAAGGCAATTCTTGAGCACAAGAAAGCAATTTTTCTCACAGAGAATGGCCCGGAGGTGTATGGCACGCTTACAAACCTTCTGGCTCCCAACAAGGCAAAAGATGTGCCATTCAAAGTAATCATCACCAAGTTGAAGGTCCATTTTAATCCTAAGCCACTAGAGATAGAGGAAAGCTACAAAATTGGAACCAGAAACCAGAGCAGACGTGAAACAGTTGCCGAGTTCATTGTGGCAGTGAAGAATTTATCATTACATTGCAACTTCGGTAAATCCTTAAGACTGTGCATTATGAGACAGATTCATATGTAGATTGGTGGATGAAAGAATCCAGTCACAGTTCTTAAACACAAAATCTTACATTTGAGCTAGAGTGTAAGATTGTTACTACCATGGAGAATGCTCAGGAATTTCGTCCTATGTAAGTACAGCTTTTTTCCACTGTCAGAAGGTTTCTGCCAAGGCTAAAGTGGGGACACCTGATCAGAAGAGTGCTATTGATAAAAGTTTAGTGACTTATTATCATTCGAAAGGCAACCAGATGGCACAGACATGTCAATACAGAAATGCCAAATGCTTTAATTGCCAAATGTTAGGCCATATTGCTACTGCTTGCCAAGCGAATGCCAAAGCAGGAAAGAGAACTCTTTCTGGTAGTAATGGAAAGCAGCAGCATAACAAGGATGGAGTTCACAATCTTGAAGTGAATCCAGAGTGCTTAAGTGAAGAGGAGCTCGGGTTGTACAGCATTTATGCCACTGGCAATCACTCAAATAACAGAGACTTTTGTACAATAGTGTTAGTAAATCAATAGTACATCAACGTGCGCATCAATACGATTGCAGATTGCTCCAATACGAGTAGAGACACATATGAGAGAAAATTCAGTGACATACCTCTGACTGAGAGTACCTACTCTGCTGAGGTGTTAGAAACGTGTGGACAAATGGTGTGCAATATCCAATATGAAGGCAAGTCCCTCAAGTTCCCCATTGTTGTAGTGAGATATATCAATAACCCAACATTAATGGGCAAAGATTGCTTCATAAGCTGAAGCTAGACTGGAAGCATGCTTTCCAAGTTAAGATGACTGAGAAGCTTGATCAGCTCTTGAATAGTTACGTGAACATTTATGAGAATAGCTATGAACATATAATCAATGTGAAAGCGCACATCCAAATTAGGCCTGATGCAGAACCAGAATATTGCAAGGTTGGGCCAGTTCCTTACGCTCTCAAAAGGCAGATTGATGAGGAACTAAAGAAGCCAGAGAGGAATGGTGTGCTCGTGAAAAACTGACCACAGTGATTGGGCAAACCCAATTGTAGTAGTGCCCAAGTCAGACAAAAGTATGGGACTATTCAGGGACTACAAAGTTACAATCAACCAGGCAGTGGATGAAGAGTAGTATCCATTTCCAACCTCTCAAGATTTGTATGTAGAGTTAGTGGGATCCAAGCTATTCATGAAGTTGGATTTATCCCATTCTTACGCACAGCTCAATGTGGATCAAGAGAGTCAGCAGTATCGCACGATAAACACTCACATGGGGTTATACCCCTGCACGAAACTGCCCTATGGTGTCATGTTTTCTCCAAACATCTTCCAATCTACAAGGGATAACATTTTGCAAGGAATGCCATATTGCTTGTGTAATCAGGATGATGTGTTGATCGCAACCACAACAGAGGAAGAGAATCTTCAAATGTTGGATGAAGTGTTAAAAAGGCTCAATGATCACAATATGAAGTTGAAAACGAGTAAGTGTGCTTTTGTGCAATCTGAGATAGTTTACCTTGGAATCCCGTCCTGCTGAGTATTTCCAGCATTTTCTGTTTTTGTTTCACATTTTCAGCACTCACAGTATTTTGTTTTGTATTAGTCAGAAAGACATAGTTTTAAAAAGAGTTTAAGAACAGACTTTGAATGGTTGGACAGAATGTGAACCAGTTCAGACTTCAGTGTCCGAAATACCAGTTTCAGAAAAGAAAAAAGATAGCCACTGGAGAGAAATAGACTTGCAGGGCGATGGGGATCAAGCCAGGGAGTGAAACAGACTGCATTTTTATTATTCGTTGATGGGATGTAGGTGTCATTGGCTGGGCCAGCATTTATTGTCTATCCCTAATTGCCTTTGAGAAGCTGGTGGTGAACTGCCTTCTTGAACCACTTCAGTCCATATGGGGTAGGTACATAGCTCCATGGAGAGCTGGCATGGACTCGATGGGCCGAATGGCCTCCTTCTGTGCCTTAAATGACTCTATGACTCTATCTGCTGTAAGTCCTGAACTTGAAACCAGACAGACCAAAATTTGACTCTACACTGAAACCTGTGAGAAGATCAGGAAGACTTTGCAAACCAGTTGTTAAACTTTATTTATAGACATTGTTTAAAGAAAAAGAGTCAGTTGTTATTTTGCCAAGTGTGCATATTCTTGGATTTGTTTGTTTTTGAAGTTGCGTAGCTAGTCTACCTGTAAATAGTTTACTAATATTTTTTACAGTGGGAAGCAATGTAATATATTCCTATGTTATGTGCATGTCCAGTACGTGATGACATCATTAAACATGTGATCTGGTCGTCTTGGTGTTTGTCTTGCTTTACTAGTTCCTCCCAATATATAATAGGCAGATTGAGACAAAAGGCCTCCTTCTGTGCTGTATAATTCTATGATTCTATTGACACAAAGAACAGACAAGTACAAGGAAATGCTGAGGTTTTCTCAGCATTCCTTGTTACCCACTGTCTACAAACTTTAGGAAACAATATAGAACAACTGACAGGAAACCAATAATTAGCCTGTTAACAGGCACTCCATGTAAGAAAATGAACTCCTCACCAATCTAGGCATGTTGATCAGAAACCTCAGAGCCAAGGTTGAAAAAATGACCAAGGTTGAACTCATCTTGATTGTTGAAGAAGTCATAATAACCAAATAAAAACATCTGGCTTCTGCGACTCCTTTATAATTACTGTGAGGAATTATGTTGTAGCCTTTTTTTTGCAATTCTGAATAAGCTATTACACTGAATTTTAAAGCTCCACAGATAAGCCTCTTTATACATACATTCAACTTGTTAAATAAGAAATTATTGGAGCAACACAAACTGGTTACTCCATGGAATCTAAGGGACCAGTTCCTTTAAAAGGAATAGTATACAATTCAGAAGCAGAAAAATCGGCGTAATTTTTAACCCCCCCAAAACAGATGAGGTTGGGGTCGGATGGGATGTAAAAGTTTTACACATCTCAAATCTGACCACTACCCATTTTGAACCCGCAGCCCACTTGTGATTTTAATGGAAACGCGATGGGAAGGTGGGGTGCAACCAACCTGCTCCCAGGAGTTGGGTTGGTTATTGAAATATTATAATGAGGCTACATGCCCCAGATTTCATCTGCCTTTCAGGGTTACCGTTGGGCTTCCTGGGCTATGGAAAAACCCGGCAGCTAAAGGGAGGCGAGGACTGCTGCTTGGAAGAGGTAAGAGCTTTCCCAGCACTGTTTGTGGGCCAGGTGGAGTGCTTCCATTTGGCCTGTTAAACTAACCTCTTTCCCACCCAATAATCAGACTCCTTCCCAGCGATCAAATCCCACGTGATCACCAACCTTCCTGCGATCACCAACACCCCAGCGATCACTGACCTCACCCCATGATCACTGACCTCCCCAAATGACTGACCCCCAAATGACCAAACACCCATAACCAAACCCTCCCGCGATCACCGACCCCTGCGATCGCTAAGCATTCCGCAATCACCAACACCCCAGCGATCACTGACCTTACCCCACGATCACTGACCTCCCCAAATGACTGACCCCCAAATGACCAAACACCCATAACCAAACCCTCCCGCGATCACCGACCCCTGCGATCGCTGAACATTCCGCAATCACCAACACCCCAGCGATCACTGACCTCACCCCACGATCACTGACCTCCCCAAATGACTGACCCCCAAATGACCAAACACCCATAACCAAACCCTCCCGCGATCACTGACCCGTGCGATCGCTGAACATTCCGCATTCACCAACCCTTTCTTATCACTGAACACCCCCCCATGATCCCTGACCCTGCCACGCTTTCTGACTCCGCCATGAGTACCGAACCCCCACCCCCGTGATCGCTGACCATTCTGCAATCACCAACCCCCGCAATCACCAACCCTTCACAATCACTGACCCCACCACAATTACCAACCCTGCCACGATCACCAACAACCCCATTGATCACCAAACCGCCCCACGATCACCGACTCCCCCAAGTACCAACCCCCCCAATTACCTATCCCCAAATCACTGACCCCCCACGATCACTGACCCCCCCATCACTGCCCCATTCTCCTTCTAACCCCTCCTCATGATGACCCCCCCCACTAACCCTCAGAAAGATGGTGTACCCACACCACCCTCACCCCCTCCCACCTCTCCTTGTGATCTCTACACTTACCAGCCTGTTCCTGGACTGCGGCCTCTTCTGCAGCTTTCCCTGCCCGATAGGGAGCCAAGCCTGTAATTTGGGGGGGCTTCCAAGTGGGGAACATACTAAAAAAAAACACAGTGTGGAGTTAAAATTCTGGGGATCCCGATAAGAGCTCCTCCATCCTTGGAAATCCTTACCCAGTAATTATGGGGGCAAATGTTTCACACTTAATTTCTTTGAAAAACATGATAGCATACTAATTTCTGATGCAACTACTTCACATTTAACTGTTTAATGTGCATTTTGAGAGTGTAACAAACAGAACACAAGCATCTTTTGTATGTTTATTTTCCCTCGTCCATCAATCTATTCAAAAATGTTTGGCCCTGGTTTATGCTGTGGACCACTTTTCGGTGGATGAGTTTTGGTATCGGTTTTGCTGGCTTGTTGATCAGTAACAATGTTATTTTGTTTGTCTCTAAACAGTGAAGCAGAGACCCAAATTACACATTCCTTCCGTCCACTTTTTCCCTCCAGGCACTGGATATTTCTTAGAGGCCAGAGTCACATCTGGAGTGCCTCGCAAGTGGATTGCAGTCTTGTCACAATTGCGACTGTCTTCTGGCTCAAGTTCTTTTTGGGTCAGAGGTCAAGTCTGCACTCACAGCTAAATGAATCCATCACTCTTCTCTCCTCGCAGCACTAACTCATTAACTTTTCCTCACCATTTCCATTACAACTCTGATTAACCTAATTTATGACACTCTTGGATTCTTCTTATTGTTCTTAACTTTTTGGAGATAGAGCCAATATCAGTTTTAAAATTTCAAAATCATTTAGGCATGGAAGCTGGCTGCAACATTGGAAAGATGAGCAGCTGGCTCTTGTGTCTCAGAAAACACTCTTCACACAGTGCAGGTTGTGTTCCGCAGCTCAAGCAACAGTTCAAATTGCGACCTCAATGACCTTCCATCGGAATTGTGAATGCACATTACAGCTTCTTTTCCTTTATCAAATCAAAAAGACTAAATTTAAGCCTTTTGGATTAAGACCGGGAAGCTGTGCTGTTGATAAAATACCATGTTAGCGATACGCAAAAATTCTGCCTGGGATTTGTTTTGGTTTCGCTTTTTTAAGAGCCAAGGAATCACACAGCTAATCAGGTAAACAATATAGGAGAGGCCTTATGTTTGCTAGACAATGAGACCAATGAAAGGCAAGGGTGAACTGCAGCATGAGAAAGATAGAATCACCATCTTCTGAATTGCAACTGCCAGATGCCACTATGCAAATTGATAGATAAAATTGGTGGAGGAATTGTTTTATTTAGTTCTGGGATTTGCATACTTTGGAGATGCACGCAAGCAATTCATATTGAAATGAATATTAAGCGACTGGGACATGTAAAATGCTTCGATATAAATGAATACCTCTAAATTGCAACCAATTGGGTTAAATTTGTTTTGCATTTTGCAATGTTAGTGTATTATGTATTTTTTGGGCATTGAAAGCGGGTGCAGTAGGAGGACATTATACAAACTCTTTCAACTTCCAGGATTCTGAATTCTTGTATGGTTTTACAAGAGACATTGTAGTCTATTGTCACATTATATTGTAAAACCACTTTTTTGCTATGTGTTCGGGAGTTTACTTACAGGTACATATTTTGCTGGAGTCATACAATTACACAGCTCAATGCTTGTAAAAGGATGTTACTTTGTTAGGTTTGTTGTCATGACTGTGCATGAACTTTGTAACTTGCAGTGGGAAAATCAGGATGTTTCAACTTGATAAAGCCCATTTGACCTCCAAAAAAATGAGGGCTTGTACATTAGAAGTCAGGCTCTGATCTCACATATCCATTTGGTGCATAGAATGTACCTCGCACCATTTCGAATTCAGAATCCAGAGTGCTTGTCTGAAACCGCAGGCACTTATTTACGCATGCTAATTAGGGTACCTGTGCTTCTTTAAGAATCAAAATGCTCTTTTCAACAGCTTGAACATCCTATTTGCCAATTCTAAACAGTCACACAAAGCATCAGCTGCTCTCAGGCAAACCACAGGTTAATTTATTTGGATTGCTCGTGTGCTGCTTTAAGCTTTTTGCAACCTTTGACTGCTGGAACCGATAGTAATTGTTAATTAAAGTAATTTGGTGACTAAGTATAGGGGTTTTGACCAAGGGCTTATGGCAAACTACTGATTGTTTTCAATGGGTTTACTGCGTACATTGCCACTGTCATGGCTTTGCCAACTTATCCACTGACATCCCTGTTGGAACCACGTTTTGGGGCAAATGAATGAAGTATGCAGCTGGTGGTAGTTATTCTGGAAACTTGGGATAACATTGTATTCTAAGGCTACCCAAAATCAGTCCAGGCATATGATTCAAGATGACAGCAGTATATTTGATAATATTTACAGGTGAAACATGAACTTCATTAAGCCTGTGCTCCTCTTCTGCCCATATTTGATGCATGGATGGGATCTTTGCATTCTTCAGATCCTCCAAATATGAATGGCAGGGATTAATGAAGTCACTGTGAGAGCTTCCTTGGAAGCAGACGTTGGGCTGTATGATACTATGCTGCCATATCTGTTTTCAGAGTTTATAAATGCTTTTTGGGTTATGCAGCACATCATTCTGCTGCTATTGGTTGTGGTGAAAGTAATGATGTTGATAGCCCTGTTGAATAATGCAGTTATAATCCTCTTGCTAGTACTGTATATACTAGTGGGGGAAGTCCAGAATTTAAAAATGAGGAACTTTGATAGTTGGCAGTGCCAAAAGAATGTTACTTATTATGCAAGGGTCCTACTGCATAGATGGCACAGTTCTGTCAAATCATACTTGCTAAATTTCAGCTGGGCCTGGTGGGAGAGAGCTTCTGGGTGGCAAAGTGGTAGGGCTTGACAGTATCCCACATGGTGCTACCTGATATCTCGAGCAGTTCTTCCATGCTTTTCTGGTCCTTTTCTCATAGGTCTAACATTAGTGGAGTGATGAATGCAGTCCCCATAGCGTACAGACAGTAGGAAGTGAAAGGAAAGTTTTAACCAACTCACCCTCAGATAAACAATGCAGCTTTCTCACAATTGCTTTTTCAAGTGTCATGCTAGGCCCCCACCTGCCAAAAATGAGGCACATTAATTTTGGCATGAACATTGATTTTACACTGTTACTGGAGCGAGGGGAGGATTTGTTGAACAGATCAGCCGTGGCTGGAAGGGACGTTTGCATATTGGCAGACAGTGTTTGGAAGGACAAAGCAGCCGTTCCCTGACATTCAACCCACAATGGACTTTTGATCACCAGACGTTGAAATAGGGGGTGCTCACATACCAGGTTGACTGCTAAGATGGCCGAATCACAAACGGACATGGTCAAACCAGCTAGTCATATGACTAACCTGCTGGGCAACCTGAGTTTTGTTGAATTTGGACAAACAGTTTGGTCAGAGAATCTGTTTGTTCCTGGAATGAGAAGATCTCTCCTGTTGGCTCCCATCTCTTTCTCACAAGCCTCTGAATCCACTGAAGACACATGAACCCCAAGAGAGAAAAGTCTCCTACAGCGAACGAGGTTTAAGAAGAAAATTGGGGCCCAACGAAAAGCAAGATCTACCTACAATCAAGGACTCTACAGTGACCTCGAAGAACCGTAACACAAAAAACCTCCTCAGAAATTGCCTCAAACCTTTCCACCTTATTTCTTCTGTTTTCTTTCTGTTTTCTTTCTGTCTCTATCTGCATGTGTGTATCACGTGTGCATGCTAGTGTGGGCATGTCATATATCCGTATGTGTTAACCGAATTAGAGTTTAGGTTTAAGTTTAATAAATTTCAACTTTTCTTCTTTAACCTAAGAAAGCCTGTTTGTGCTGGTTTCTTTGCCTTATAATTGGAAAGTGGTGAACAAGGATTCACCAAGGGAGAGCTAAAAAACATGGTGCTTTAAAAATTAAACCCTGTTACAGTAAGACCAGATGAAGGCTGAAAGGGAACCCTAGACCTCTTTCTCGTAACACAAGTAATGTCTGCTTCATTTTGAATGATGGATGCATCACATTCATGATACATTAAGTGTGTTTCCCTCTTAAATATCCCACATGCTGCCTTAATTGCCCTAACTCACAAATTGAGTCCATTAGCACTTGCACTTCCAATTTTCCGCTCAGCAATTTTGTCAAAAAAGGTGATAGACAAGCATTTAAAAACATAAGAACATAAGGAATAGAAGCAGGAGTATGCTAATTGGCCCCTTGAGCCTGCTCCACCATTCAATAAAATCACAGCTAATCTTCGACATCAACTCCACCTTCCCACCCTTTCCCCATGTCCCTTGATTCCCTTAGTGTCCAAGAATCTAGCGATTTCAAGCTTGAATAAACTCAGTGACTGAGCATCCACAGATCCCTTGGATAGACAAAATTCTAAAGATTCACAACCCTCTGACTGAAGAAATTTCTCCTCAACCCAGTTGTAAGTGGCCAATCCTTTGGTCCTGAAACCGTGACCCCCTAGTTCTAGACTCTCTAGCCAGGACTAACAGCCTCTCAGCATCTGCCCTGTCAAGCCTTCTAAGAAGTGTACACGTTTCAATGAGACCATCTCTCATTCTTCTAAACTACAGAGAGTATTGACACATTCAACTCAATTTCTCCTCACCAGGAATCAATCTAGTGAACATTGGTTGCAACCTCTCTAAGGCAAATACATCCTACCTTAGATAAGGAGACAAAGCTCTTTGTGTCCCCCTCACAGCTTACTTTCCAACCTAGCTTTGTATCATCAGCAAACTTGGATATAGTATACTTAGTTCCTCATCTAAGTCATTAATATAGATTGTAAATAGCGGAGGCTGAAGCATTGATCCTTTTGGCACTCCTCTAGTTGCACCTTGCCATCCCAAAAGTTACCCGTCTTTTCCAACTCTCTGTTTTCTGTGCTTTAACCAATCCTCAATCTGCTGTACTGCCAAAATTGTTGATCACTATCACACAGTTGTTGCTTGATAGCAGCGCACAATTTCTTGGTTCTCAGGAGATAATTTTGAGCTTAGCCATATCTTGCAATAATACAACCAGACAGATGGCCCAGCATCAACCTAGGTACAAGAAACAACAAAGGCACACTCTGACCCAAAGGAGAAGGCTCCATGTACATTCCCATTCTCAATGATGGGGGAGCGCAGCACATGAATGTTGGCACACTCACAAAAGAAATAGTTATGAACTAAAGTGCACTGGAGCCATTATGAACTATAAAAATGAACTGGTGAGTTAAACTCCAAAAAATTGACATATTTTGCTATAGACAAGACACCTCCTGTACTCTAAATATACATCATGACTGTTGGAGACTATACTCGTCATCACATCTGGATTAGTTCTGGGGAAGACACATTAAAATGCTAAACAGGCCATTCGATGCTAAATGGCTCCTACCTTCAGGAATTGGGCTGACAAAGACCTTTGTGGACAATGCGACCCCATATGCAAAGCCAAGATAATAGGTGGGAAATAACACCACTTTATCAAGATAAGCCACATTCCAACCCTGTTGTATAACAATGGCCCCACATTCAAAGACATTGAATGGATACACCAGGGGAGAGCATCTATGGTCACCTGATCGAAACCTAGCCTGATAAGGGTTTTTCTTAACAAAAGAGATTTCCCAGAGAGAGAGAGAGAAAAAAAGTCAGCCAGCAAGTAAGCTGAGACATCTACTCCAGCCAAGACCCTGCCTGTAACAACTTTAAATCACTGAGGCAGAAGCTCCAAAGGTGACCTTGAAAACACCCCATCTGAGAAATTTTAACAAGATTGTCAACTGACTTTGAGTCAGAAACAAAGGAATCTGTAACACTTCAGTGAACCAAGACAAGGAACATCAGGTCTGCAACATTGTTAAAGAGTCCTACTGGAAAACCTAGAAAATTTCAAAGTGAACTCTTTTTACAACAATCAGACTTAAGTGCATGCTATCCTCTAATCTCTATCTTCTCTTATGTATGTGCCTGTGTGGGTGGGTGAGGTTGCGAACATTTTTGGGCATTGTTTTAACAAGTAGTTTTCATGTTTCCTATGAGAAAACGTGTTATTTGTCTGTTTATTTGACCCTGAAAACACGCAGGGAATAAAACATTATTTTTTAAAAACCTATCAGCGGTCAGTTGAAAAGTGGAAGTCACCCAGACCATTTCCCAAATGTCTGTAAGAGTGTAAAAGACAAGGATGAAGCATTCCCAACCATCTTCAGCCAGAAGTGCCTCCTTCTGAGGCTCCCAGCATCATATAAGCCAGTCTTAAACTAATTTGACTCACTCCACGTGATATCACGAAATGGCACAGGATACAGCAAAGGCTATGGGCCCTGACAACATCCCAGCTGTTGTACTGAAGACTTGTGCTCCAGAACTAGCCACATCCTTAGCCAAGCTAGTTCAGCAACACTACAACACTGGCATCTATCTGGCAAAATGGGAAATTGCCCAGTTATGCCCTGTCCACAAAAAGCAGGACAAATCCAACTAAAGCAATGACTGCCCCATCAATCTACTGTCAATCATCAGCAAAGTGATGGAAGTTGTCATTGATAGTGCTATTAAACAGCACTTATTCAGCAGTAACCTGCTTCTAGATGCCTAATTTGGGTTCCAGTAGGGACTCTCGGCTCCAGACCTCATTAGAGCCTTGGTCCAAACGTGGACAAAAGAGCTGAAACCCAGAGGTGAGGTGAGAATGACTGCCCTTGACATCAAGGCAGCATTTGACCAAGTGTGGCATCATGGAACCCTAGCAAAATTGAAGTCAATGGGAATCGGAGAAAACTCTCCACTGGTTGGAGATATATCTAGCACAAAGGAAGATGGTTGTGATTGTTGAAGGTTAACCATTTCAGCCCCAGCACATCACTGTGGGAGTTCCTCAGGGTAGGGTCCTGGGCCCAACCATCTTTAGCTGCTTCATCACTGATCTTTCCTCCACAATAAGGCCAGAAGTGGAATGTTTGCTGATGATTGTACAGTGTTTAGTACCAGTCAAGACTCCGCAAATACTGAGGCAGTCCATGCTAGCATGCAGCAAGACCCAGACAACATTCAGGCTTGGGCTGATAAATGTCAAGTGACATTCATGCCGCAAAAGTGCCAGGCAATGCCCATCATCAACAAGAGAGAATACAACTATTTCCCCTTGACCTCCAATGGCATTACCATCACTGAGTCCCCCACCATCAACATCCTGTGGGTTGCTATTGACCAGAAACTTAACTGCACCAGCCACATGAATACTGTGGCTACAAGAGCAGTTCAGAGGCTGGGAATTCTGTATTGAGAACTCACCTCCTGTCTCCTCAAAGCTTATCCACCATCTACAAGGCACAAGTCAGGAGTGTGATGCAATATTCTGCACTTACCCAGATGAGTGCACCTCCAGCAACAGTCAGGATGCTCGACACCATCCAAAACAAACCAACCTGCTTGATCAGCACTCCAACCACCACCTTAAAGATTTACTTCCTCCACCACCAGCAGACAGTGGTAGCCGTATGTACCATCTACAAGATGCACTGCAGTAACTTGCCATGCTCCTTCAACAGCACCTTCCAAACCCATGACCTCTACCACCTAGAAGAACAAGGGCAGTAGACACGTTCGAATACCACTACCTGAATATCCCCTCCAAGTCACACACCAGTTGTATGAAAATTAGTGCAGTGCGCCAATTCACAGAATTATTACAACACAGAAGCAGGTTATTCGGCCCATCGCATCTGCGCTGGCTCTCCAAAGGAGCAATTTACCTAGTGCCGTTAGCCCCCCTTCTTCCTGTAGCCCTGTACATTCTTCCTTTTCAGATAATAATCCAATTTCCTCTTGAATGCCTCGATTGAACCTGGCTGCACCACACTCTCTGGCAGTGCATTTGAGATCCTAACCACTCACTGCATGAAAAAGTTTTTCCTCGTGTTACCATTGTTTCTTTTGCCAATTACCTTAAATCTGTACCCTCGTGTTCTCAATCCTACCACCAATGGGAACTGTTTTCCTTATCTACCCTGTCCAGATGCCTCATGATTTTGAACACCTCTATCAAATCTCCTCTCAACCTTCTCTTCAAGGAAAACAGTCCAAACTTTTCCAATCTATCCACATAACTGAAGTTCCTCATCCCTGGAACCATTCTCATGAATCTTTTCTGCACTCTCTCTAATACCTTTACATTTTTCCTAAAGTGTGGCACCCAGAATTGGACGCAATACTTCAGTTGAGGCCGAACCAGTGTTTTATACAAGTTTAACATAACTTCCTTGCTTTTGGTACTCTATGCTCAGCTTACAGCTGAGAAGTCAATTTCAGCGTAAGTTTAAAAGTGAATTCCCTTTTGTTTTCGGAGGACCAGGGGACTGCTGGGTAAGGAAAAAGGTATATATTTGTGTGGTGGCTGTACCCGAGACACTACACGTGTAGTGTCTCCCACCCACCCTCCTCCTCTAACCATAAAAAAAGTACTCTGGTGTGTTGATAAGGTAAGCTTTTTATTTAGGAAGTTCTGTCCGTTGGATTGCTAACCTAACAAGTTTTGACTTTTTGTTTTTCAGTAGATTTGTTGGGAATTTGGAATAGTGGGAATGGAGGTTAAGGCAGTTGCATGTTCCTCCTGCAGAATGTGGGAGGTAAGGGTCGCCAAGAGTGTCCCTGCTGACTGCATCTGTGGGAAGTGCACCCAACTCCAGCTCCTCGAGAACCGCGTTAGGGAACTGGAGCTGGAGCTGGATGAACTTCGGATCATTCGGGAGGCTGAGGAGGTTATTGAGAGGAGTTATGGGGAGGTAGTCACACCTCAGGTAAAAGAAGTAGGTAGATGGGTTACCGTCAGGGGAAGGAGAGGGAACCAGCAGGCAGTGCAGGGATCCCCTGTGGCCGTTTCCCTCAACAACAGGTATACCGTTTTGGAAACTGTTGCGGGGGACGACTTACCAGGGGTAAGCAATGGGGTACAGATATCTGGCACAGAGTCTGTCCCTGTTGCTCAGAAGGGAAGGGGGAAGAGGAGCAGAACATTAGTCATTGGGGACTCCATAGTTAGGGGAACAGATAGGAGGTTCTGTGGGAACGAGAGAGACTCACGGTTGGTATGTTGCCTCCCAGGTGCCAGGGTTCGTGATGTCTCGGATCGTGTTTTTGGGATCCTTAATGGGGAGGGGGAGCAGCCCCAAGTCGTGGTCCACATAGGCACCAACGACATAGGTAGGAAGAGAGATGGGGATTTAAGACAGAAATTTAGGGAGCTAGGGTGGAAGCTTAGAGCGAGAACAAACAGAGTTGTTATCTCTGGGTTGTTGCCCGTGCCACGTGATAGCGAAGCGAGGAATAGGGAGAGAGAGGAGTTGAACACGTGGCTGCAGGGATGGTGCAGGAGGGAGGGTTTTGGTTTCCTGGATAATTGGGGCTCTTTCTGGGGTAGGTGGGACCTCTACAAACAGGATGGTCTTCACCTGAACCAGAGGGGTACCAATATCCTGGGGGGGAGGTTTGCTAGTGCTCTTCGGGGGGGTTTAAACTAATTCAGCAGGGGAATGGGAACCTAAATTGTGGTGCCAGTGTACAGGATGTTGAGAGTAGTGAGGTCAGGGATATGGTTACAAGGACGCAAGAGGGCACTGGCAAGCAAGAACCTGGTTTAAAGTGTGTCTATTTCAACGCCAGGAGCATCCGGAATAAGGTGGGTGAGCTTGCAGCATGGGTTGGTACCTGGGATCTCGATGTAGTGGCCATTTCGGAGACATGGGTAGAGCAGGGGCAGGAATGGATGTTGCAGATTCCGGGATTTAGATGTTTCAGTAAGAACAGAGAAGATGGTAAAAGAGGGGGGGGTGTGGCATTGTTAATCAAGGAGAGTATTACAGCGACAGAAAGGACGTTTGAGGACTCGGCTACTGAGGTAGTATGGGCTGAGGTTAGAAACAGGAGAGGTGAGGTTACCCTGTTGGGAGTCTTTTATAGACCTCCGAATAGTTCCAGAGATGTAGAGGAAAGGATAGCGAAGATGATTCTCGACAGGGGTGAGAGTAACAGGGTAGTTGTTATGGGGGACTTTAACTTTCCAAATATCGACTGGAAGTACTATAGTTCGAGTACTTTAGATGGGTCAGTTTTTGCCCAGTGTGTGCAGGAGGGTTTTCTGACACAGTATGTAGACAGGCCAACCAGGGGCGATGCCACATTGGATTTGGTACTGGGAAATGAACCCGGCCAGGTGTTAGATTTAGATGTAGGTGAGCACTTTGGTGATAGTGATCACAATTCGGTTAGGTTTACCTTAGCGATGGGCAGGGACAGGTATATACTGCAGGGCAAGAATTATAACTGGGGGAAAGGAAATTATGATGCGATTAGGCAAGATTTAGGATGCGTAGGATGGGGAAGGAAACTGCAGGGGATGGGAACAATCGAAATGTGGAGCTTATTCAAGGAGCAGCTACTGCGTGTCCTTGATAAGTATGTACCTGTGAGGCAGGGAGGAAGTTGTCGTGCGAGGGAGCCGTGGTTTACTAAAGAAGTTGAAGCGCTTGTCAAGAGGAAGAAGAAGGCTTTTGTTAGGATGAGACGTGAAGGCTCAGTTAGGGCGCTTGAGAGCTACAAGCTAGCCAGGAAGGATCTAAAGGGAGAGCTAAGAAGAGCAAGGAGAGGACACGAGAAGTCATTGGTGGATCGGATCAGGGAAAACCCTAAGGCTTTCTATAGGTATATCAGGAATAAAAGAATGACTAGAGTTAGATTAGGGCCAATCAAGGATAGTAGTGGGAAGTTGTGTGTGGAATCAGAGGAGATAGGGGAAGTGTTAAATGAATATTTTGCGTCAGTATTTACAATAGAGAAAGAAAATGTTGTTGAGAATACTGAGATTCAGGCTACGAGGCTAGATGGGATTGAGGTTCACAAGGAGGAGGTGTTAGCAATTTTGGAAAGTGTGAAAATAGATAAGTCCCCTGGGCCAGATGGGATTTATCCTAGGATTCTCTGGGAAGCTAGGGAGGAGATTGCAGAGCCTTTGTCCTTGATCTTTATGTCGTCATTGTCGACAGGAATAGTGCCGGAAGACTGGAGGATTGCAAATGTTGTCCCCTTGTTCAAGAAGGGGAGTAGAGACAGCCCTGGTAATTATAGACCTGTGAGCCTTACTTCGGTTGTGGGTAAAATGTTGGAAAAGTTTATAAGAGACAGGATTTATAATCATCTTGAAAAGAATAAGTACATTAGAGATAGTCAGCACGGTTTTGTGACGGGTAGGTCGTGCCTCACAAACCTTATTGAGTTTTTCGAGAAGGTGACCAAACAGGTGGATGAGGGTAAAGCAGTGGATGTGGTGTATATGGATTTCAGTAAGGCGTTTGATAAGGTTCCCCACGGTAGGCTATTGCAGAAAATACGCAAGTATGTGGTTGAAGGTGATTTAGAGCTTTGGATCAGAAATTGGCTAGCTGAAAGAAGACAGAGGGTGGTGGTTGATGGCAAATGTTCATCCTGGAGTTTAGTTACTAGTGGTGTACCGCAAGGATCTGTTTTGGGGCCACTGCTGTTTGTCATTTTTATAAATGACCTGGAAGAGGGTGTAGAAGGGTGGGTTAGTAAATTTGCAGATGACACTAAGGTCGGTGGAGTTGTGGATAGTGCCGAAGGATGTTGTCGGGTACAGAGAGACATAGATAGGCTGCAGAGCTGGGCTGAGAGATGGCAAATGGAGTTTAATGCGGAAAAGTGTGAGGTGATTCACTTTGGAAGGAGTAACAGGAATGCAGAGTACTGGGCTAATGGGAGGATTCTTGGTACTGTAGATGAACAGAGAGATCTTGGTGTCCAGGTGCATAAATCCCTGAAGGTTGCTAACCAGGTTAATAGGGCTGTTAAGAAGGCATATGGTGTGTTAGCTTTTATTAGTAGGGGGGTCGAGTTTCGGAGCCACGATGTCATGCTGCAGCTGTACAAAACTCTGGTGAGACCGCACCTGGAGTATTGCGTGCAGTTCTGGTCACCGCATTATAGGAAGGATGTGGAAGCTATGGAAAGGGTGCAGAGGAGATTTACTAGGATGTTGCCTGGTATGGAGGGAAGGTCTTACGAGGAAAGGCTGAGGGACTTGAGGTTGTTTTCGTTGGAGAGAAGGAGGAGGAGAGGTGACTTAATAGAGACATATAAGATAATCAGAGGGTTAGATAGGGTGGATAGTGAGCGTCTTTTTCCTCGGATGGTGATGGCAAACACGAGGGGACATAGCTTCAAGTTGAGGGGTGATAGATATCGGACAGATGTGAGAGGTAGTTTCTTTACTCAGAGAGTAGTAAGGGCGTGGAACGCCCTGCCTGCAGCAGTAGTAGATTCGCCAACTTTAAGGGCATTTAAGTGGACATTGGATAGACACATGGATGAAAATGGAATAGTGTAGGTCAGATGGTTTCACAGGGCGGCGCAACATCGAGGGCCGAAGGGCCTGTACTGCGCTGTAATGTTCTAAATTCTAAATTCTAAATTCTAATGAAGCCTAGGATGCTGTATGCTTTATTAAACACGCTCTCAATCTCTTCAGCCACCTTCAATGACTTATGCATATATACACCCAGGTCCCTCTGCTCCTACACCACTGTTAGAATTGTACTCTTTGTTTTGTATTGCCTTTCCACATTCTTCCTACCAAAATAAATCACTTCACACTTCTCTGCATTAAATTTCATCTTTCACTTGTCTGCCCATTCCACCAACCTGTCTTTTTCCTGTTGATGTTCTGCACTATCCTCCTCACAGTCCACAATGCCACTCAGTTGTATCTAACTGCTACGAGTTCAATAAAACAGAATGAAACCTGACAGACCACCCGGCATACCTCAAAATGAGGTGTCATCCTGGTGAAGCTACAACACAAGACTAAGCAGCGTAAGCAGCATTCGATAGTCCCCAGCATCACAGATGCCAGACTTCAGCCAATTCTATTCACTCCACGTGATATCAAGAAACGACTGAAGGCACTGGATACTGCAAAGGCCATGGGCCCTGACAATATTCCAGCAATAGTACTGAAGACCTGCGCTCCAGAACTTGCCGTGCCCCTAGCCAAGCTGTTCCAGTACAGCTACAACACTGGCATCTACACGGCAATGTGGAAAATTGCCCAGGTATGTCCTGTACACAAAAAGCTAGACAAGTCCAACCCAGCTAATTACTGCCCCATCAGTTTACTCTCAATCATTAGTAAAGTGATGGAAGGTGTCATCGACAGTCCTAGCAAGCGGCACTTGCTTAGCAATAACCTGCTCAGTGACGTTTAGTTTGGGTTCCGCCAGGGCCACTCAGCTCCTGTCCTCATTAAAAGCCTTGGTTCAAACATGGACAAAGAGCTGAACTCAAGAAGTGAGGTGAGAGTGACTGCCCTTGACATCAAGGCAGCATTTGACCGAGTATGGCATCAAGGAACCCAAGCAAAACTGAATTCAATGGGAATCAGGGGGAAAAACTCTCAGTTGGTTGGAGTCATACCTCGTGCAAAGGAAGATGATTATGGTTGTTGGAGGTCAATCATCTCAGCTCCAGGACATCACTGCAGGAGTTCCTCAAGGTAGTGTCTTAGGCCCAACCATCTTCAGCTGCTTCATCAATGACCTTCCTTCAATCATCAGGTCAGAAGTGGGAATATTTGTTGATTGCACAATGTTCAGCACCATTTGCGACTCATCAGATAATGAAGCAGTCTGTGTAGAAATGCAGCAAGACCTTGACAATATCCAGGCTTGGGCTGATAAGTGGCAAGTAACATACGCGGCACACAAGTGCCAGGCAATGACCATCTCCGACAAGAGAGAATCTAACCATCCCCCACTTGACATTCAATGGCATTACAATCGCTGAATCCCCCATTATCAACATCATAGGGGTTACCATTGACCAGAAACTGAACTGGAGTAGCCATAAAAATACCGTGGCTACAAGAGCCTGTCAGAGGCTAGGAATCCTGCGGCGAGTAACTCACCTCCTGACTCCCCAAAGCCTGTCTACCATATACAAGGCACAAGTCAGGAGTGTGATGGAATACTCTCCACTTGCCTGGATGGGTGCGGTTCCAACAACACTCAAGAAGCTCAACACCATCCAGGACAAAGCAGCCCGCTTGATTGTCACCCCATTCACAAACATTCACTCCCTCCACCACCGACGCACAGTGGCAGCAGTGTGTACCATCTACAAGATGCACTGCAGCAATGCACCAAGGCTTCTTAGACAGCACCTTCCAAACCCACGACCTCTATCAACTAGAAGGACAGGGGCAGGAAATGCATGGGAACATCACCACCTGCAAGTTCCCCTCCAAGCCACACACCATCCTGACTTGGAACTATATCACTGTTCCTTCCCTGTCGCTGGGTCTAAATCCTGGAACTCCCTTCCTAACAGCACTGTGGGTGTACCTACCTTACATGGACTGCAGAGGTTCAAGAAGGCAGCTCACCACCACCTTCTCGAGGGCAGTTTGGTTTGGCTAATAAATGCTGGCCTGGCCAGCAATGCCCACATCCTATGAATGAATAAAGAAAACAATGCTTCCAAGTTTCCTATCATCTGCAAATTTTGAAATTGTGTCCTGTACACCAAGGTCTAGGTCATTATTATATATCAGGAAGAGCAAGGGTCCTAACACTGACCCCAGCCAGATAATTGCTGTCATGACCACATCTTTACTTCCTGCATCAATGTGCTTTGGATGTAATGAATGGAATTCTTATCATAACATTACACAAATCTGTTGTCATTTGAACTAGTTAGAAACCCATTGAAAATAATTAGGACCTACATTTCATCTTTCTGAGAACACCTCAGTCTACCAGACATTTTCCAAGAAGAGATGAAAGAAACAAAAATCTTGTATAAATTATACAAAATAGCAGACAGTCAGGATGAACTTCATATGTGTATAGGATCCCTCATTGCCTTTGGTCTGTTAATTGCATGTGTGGCTGCACCACTTGCGGAGGTAAAGTTCCAGAACGTGTTCGGGACTGTATACCTTTCTCTAATTCGTCTAGCTGTTCAATATTCCATACCTAAAATAATCTATTGTGCAATTTAATGGTGACATTGGACTAGAAGGTGAACCTGTGAAATGGATCACTTCTAACATTTTAGCAATGCAGTGCATTCCAGTTGTGTTCATTCAGTTCTTGTTGACTCACTGTGGTTTAAATGAAGCAATTACATACCACTGGTGGAGCAGTTTATTGACCAAAACAGTATTTTGAAGAAACTTATAGGTATCCAAGGGAAAAAATAATGTAAGTAGGAATTCAACCTGAAAATTACTTTGATTCCCACTGGGTAATTCAAGCACCGCTAGAAAATAATATCTATATAGTATTTAGATTATTAGATAAGTTGCCAGCAGTGGCAGTTGTATGATATTATATTCCATAAATGTATAATACACTTGTTTTAAGAAATATTACCAGTTCATAAATACCCTGGAGAAAGCCATTATACACCTGTTCCTTACATTTGAAAGGACCATCTGTCTTCCCTTTTCAAAACAGGAACAAACGATGGTTTTCTTTCAGTGGGGTTAGCTTTAGAAGCACAGGATTCTTTTATTGTTCTTATAGTCTGAATGTGAAATGCACAAGGCAATCACACTTACATAATATTCTCTTTTGAATCCCCCAGTTCTTCTGCAAAGTTAAATGACAGGAAACATTAATCAAAAAATGTGCAAGTAATTCACAAAAAGGTTGCAATCTACTCTACACTATTATCAAGACAATAAAAGGATATAGGGCCAGAATTTATTGTCAAAATAGCAGTGAGGTTAATAGCACCTACTATTATTTATGTATAAATCACACAACAAATTCAGGCGAGGACAGATGCATGGTTAATCACAAAGTTCTGAAGATTACTGTCGAGATGCTCTGCCCCACCATTAGTTGCATGAAAACGGCATCTTGATACTGCCTCAACACTGAACAATGTGAAGTTCCTTTCCTTGTGCAATGGAAACAAACTAAACTCACCACAGAAAGCTAGCGGCTGTGCATTTCAATCTAAGTCTTAGTTACTGCCAAACAACCTCTCTGGCACTGAAAATTAACTTTTACAAATGTAGAATCTCATTTCTTCAGCTTTTAATTGCTGTTGGAGATGTTAAAAATGTTTTCTTCTACTTTTCCTTTCTGTTTCTTTTATCTCTCTCTTAATTCAACTTTTCTTTTTCTGTCTTTATTTGACATTGAATTAACTATTCTAATTCAGACTGGGTGCTGCTCATTAACAATTCTTCAATCTGATTGGTTAAGGAGATGCACAATTGCTTGTCCTGTTCACACAGGTCCCAGGTGCCCTGAAGAGGGAGCCTGCCATTTCATTCTCTTGTTTACAGCAAAAGCTCATGGAAATTAAATGGTCAAGGGCAAGTCTAATGAATGAAATGTGCATTTGTTCACCAGCTGCAGTAAATTCTGGCCCATCAAAGTGAAGTATCACTAAGGGTATGCTGGGAGGTTTGTCACTTTGATGATTAGTGAATACAGTAGGCTGGAAACAAGGGACTATATTAGATTTTCCACTTGGTCATATGAAACATGCAAAGCATACAAAAAGGGCAGTGAGAGACCAATTGGTTCATCCAGCCTGTCCTCATCAATCATGGTGCCGCCACATGCACCATCAACATCCCCCAATTGTACAATCTCCAGGCGGAGGCAAATAATAGAAAGAACCTTAGGCCAATTGAGAGAAAATCTCTGGGGAATTTCTCTCCAATCCCAAAGCCAATCAAGCAAGACTGTAAGAACTGATATCAATAATTGCAGCTATCCACATTATATAACTGGGCATGTCCTCGACTTTCTGCAACTCATCCTTCTCATTTCAGAAGGACTGCAGTGAGTCAATTCTAAAGCAAAATTTCAATAATCTACTCTGGAGATTGATGTCTCCCTCTGAAAAGAAATACTTCCTGGCATCTAAATTAACTCTATGTTTTCATATTTTATATAGTAGGGTACCAGATCTCCCATCGCTATCAAGCTCAAATAATCTATCGACTAAATGATTATTACAAAATCTGAATCATATCACTGCAATGTCTAGATTTCTCTAAAGAAAAAAACCTTGGTTTCCAGAGCCCATCCTAACGCCCTAATGGACTAATGCCCCTCACCTGGAGCATTTCTCGGGCCTGGGTATCCCCCGCAATGTAACGGTGCCAAAAGTGGCTTCAGTATTCCAAATGCAGATATGCTGAACTCTCCTAGTTATATACCCTTCCTCTCCATTGTAATTCCTGGATCGAGCCATGTAGAATTTCAAGATTTGGCTTCTATTCAAATACAAGAGATGTCCCAATTCATTTCTTCACAATTCAATTCAATTTCACAACAACCTGTGTTGGGATTTGAACTCTTGCATTCTGGATCATCAGGTTTCCAGATTATCAGTAACATCAATACTTGATATGCCAATACATTCTCATTTTCTTTAGGACTTACTGTCAGCTATACCTCCTGATTGCTAATTCTGTTTTATCAGTGTGCTCACACCACATAGTCCTTTAGCATACTCTTCCTTAACGGTCCATGTTTCACACCTATAGACGATACATTGATATAAAGACCTCAATCTATTGAAGCTTTAACAATTACCTGATACTGGCATACTTCCAAACTGACTGATTCATGAAAGCCTATTTACACAAAGCAGAATTATTTTAGCTTGTGGTTCGTTGCTTTCATTGTTAAGAATAAACATGTGAGCATTTTGGAGCCAGTATGTGGGTTATGTTATCATTGAATCTTAAATTGATATCCACTGTTGTTGAAAATGAATGTGGACTAAATTTCTTAACAGCGAGATGACCCTCTACTCAATATAGACATCCAGAATATGAAGATATCAGTTCCATTATCAGGTGCTGTTATCAGAGTTGACCTTTGATAATGGAACTGACACACAGTTACGAGAAGGAGTTGGCACATGACGAATGGCAATCATCAAGAGAATCTAAATATAAGTCTCTGCCTGCAGCAAGTTTACAATGCACCTTCAAGTATCCGTAAACAGAAAATCCCATCTCACTACTTAATAGTTTGCAACTTGGACTATGGAATCAAACACATCCACTAGAAAACAATATCTAAATACATTGTGACAGGCTGCTGTTTTTATTTGGCAGTCGAGGATACGATTACTTATTACAAGAATGATTCATTCATAATAAATAGCAATTACATAAATTAAGTAAATGCGCTATTACATGTAGGCCGCCAGATGTTACCGTATAACATTAATCAAGGCCAGAGTAATCTCTTAGACTAGTTTTAATTACCTAAGGGGATCAGAGAAATCATCTTCCATTTCTTTTTCCGTAAATGGCCTGGGTATTTAACTAATTTTTTGCTTCTCCCAAGAGATCATCCAGATTTTGGGTGAGGTGGGGAGGGTATATATGGTGATGCTCAAGACACACATTTGTGTGGGATAGGCTGGATAAACTAGAGGGTCTTTTCCTTTCTGTCTATTTTAAAAATGCACATTTTAAAAAAAAATTGATTACCACGAGATCTTTAACATGAAGGCACTGAGAAATAGAATGGGATGGTGCATAAGTCATGGCTTATATTACTGAGACAAAAATGAAATTTGGCTAGGCCTGTCATCTGTTTATTTTTGACAAACTGCCAAATAGCAATAACAGCTAAACTGAATTTTTTTAAAAGGCTGTATTTGCTCCAAATTACTATACATCTATTCATGTGACAACAGCCTGAAAGAGAGTTATTGTTCAGTTCTGCCACCAAAGCAGTAGGACTACAGCATAATGTACATAAAATGCAACAACTTCCTGGCAGATAATACACATTGGATCTTCCAAGGTCCATTCTCATCACTATTCACAGCAGGTTCCAGGCTCCTATTGTGCTTGGCAATGAAACCCTTTCTTCTTTGGCCTCCTTGTCTCGAGAGACAATGGGTAAGCACCTAGAGGTGGTCAGTGGTTTGTGGAGCAGTGCCTGGAGTGGCTATAAAGGCCAATTCTAGAGTAACAGACTCTTCCACAGGCACTGCAGATAAAATTGGTTCGGGGCTGTTACACAGTTGGCTCTCCCCTTGCACTTCTGTCTTTTTTCCTGCCAACGGCTAAGTTTCTTCGACTCACCACTCTTTAGCCCCACCTTTATGGCTGTCCTCCAGGTCTGGCAATCACTGGCAACTGACTCCCACGACTTGTGGTCAATGTCACAGGATTTCATGTCGCGTTTGCAGACGTCTTTAAAGCGGAGACATGGACGGCCGGTGGATCTGATACCAGTGACGAGCTCGCTGTACAATGCATCCTTGGGGATCCTGCCATCTTCCATGCGGCTCACGTAGCCAAGCCATCTCAAGTGCCGCTGACTCAGTAGGGTGTATATTCTGGGGATGTTGGCCGCCTCGAGGACTTCCGCATTGAAGATACGGCCCTGCCACCTAATGCCAAGGATTCTCCGGAGGCAGCGAAGATGGAATGAGGTGAGACGTCTTGGCTGACATACATTGTCCAGGCCTCACTGCCGTTGAGCAAGGTACTGAGGACACAGGCTTGAAACACTTGGACTTTTGTGTTCCGTGTCAGTGCGCCATTTTCCCACACTCTCTTGGCCAGTCTGAACATAGCAGTGGATGCCTTTCCCATGCGCTTGTTGATTTCTGCATGGAGAGACAGGTTACTGGTGATAGTTGAGCCTAGGTAGGTGAACTCTTGAACCACTTCCAGAGCATGACCGCCGATATTGATGGATGGAGCATTTCTGACGTCCTGTCCCATGATGTTCATTTTCTTGAAGCTGATGCTGAGGCCAAATTCATTGCAGGCAGCCGCAATCCTGTCGCTGAGTCTCTGCAGACACTCTTCTGTGTGGGATGTTAATGCAGCATCGTCAGCAAAGAGGAGTTCCCTGATGAGGACTTTCCATACTTTGGTCTTCACTTTAAAACGGACAAAGTTGAACAACCTGCCATCTGATCTTGTGTGGAGGAAAATTCCTTCTTCTGAAGACTTGAAGGCATGTGAGAGCAGCAGGGAGAAGAAAATCCCAAACAGTGTGGGTGCGAGAACACAGCCATGTTTCATGCCACTCAGGATCGGAAAGGGGTCTGATGAGGCACTGCTATGCTGAATTGTGTCTCATATTGTCATGGAATGAGGTGATGATACTTAGTAGCTTTGGTGGACATCCGATCTTTGCTAGTAGTCTGAAGAGACCACGTCTGCTGACGAGGTCAAAGGCTTTGGTGAGATCTATGAAAGCAACATAGAGGGGCATCTGTTGTTCGTGGCATTTCTCCTATAGCTGGCGAAGGGAGAACAGCATGTCAATGGTGGATCTCTCTGCTCGAAAGCCGCATTGTGCCTCAGGGTAGACACGCTCAGCCAGCTTCTGGAGTCTGTTAAAACGACTCAAGCGAAGACTTTCCCCACTATGCTGAGCAGGGAGATTCCACGGTAGTTGTTGCAGTCACCGTGGTCACCCTTGTTGTTATAGAGGGTGATGATATTGGCATCGCGCATGTCCAGTGGTACTGCTCCCTCATCCCAGCACAGGCAAAGCAGTTTATGCCCTTTAAGGGTGGGCAATTGTATATGTCAGCAACATGTAAAGGGCTACGACTAAAACTTAGAAGTGTATGGCTACTTAAAGAGAGAACCTCCTTTTAGGCAGAAAACATTGTTCCAGCACTTACAGAGAATGGATTGCAAGATGACTAAATGGCTGTCATCAATGACCCCTCTATTTTGGGAATACGGCAATGCACTGACATTAGGCAGTCTTATTACACTACTATTGCTATTCAGTGGGAAAGAAGATGAAAGGGCTGAGGGTACAGCAGAAAGAAAGAAAGATTTGCATTTATTTAGCACCTTTCACAACCACAGGATATTCCAAAGTGCTTTACAGCCAATTAAGTACTTTTTTGAAATGTAGTCACTGTTGTAATATTGGAAACATTGCTGCCAATTTGCACACAGCAAGCTCCCACAAACAGAAATGTGATAATGACAAGATAATCTATTTTTGTGATGTTGATTGAGAGATTAATATTGGCCAGAACACCAGGAATAACTCCCCCGTTCATCTTCGAAATACTGCCATGGGATCTTTCACATCCATCTGAGAGTGAAGTCGGGGCCTCAGTTTAACATCTCATCCAAAAGATGGCACTTCCAACAGTACAGCACTCCTTCAGTACTGCACCATTGGAATGTCAGCTTTGCTTTTTGTACTTAAGTCCTAGGAGTGGGACTATGAACCCACAACCTACTGATTGAAAGTTGAGAGTCCTCCCACCTGAGCCACAGCTGCCATTGTAGTATAGTGCAGTGGTTATACTATATTAGTAATCTAGTGACCTGGATTCATAATCCACTGTATTCAAACCCCATTGTGGTAGCTTGAGATTTTGAATTTAGTTTTTTTTTAAATTGCAAATTAGAAGCTGGTATGAGTAAATATGACCATGGAGCTGTCAGATTGTCAGAAAAACTTAAATGGTTCTCTAATGCCCTTCAGGGAAGGAAATCTTACAAAGTCTGGTTTATGAATCACTCCAGTCCCACACCAATGTTGTTGACCCTTAATAGCCCTCTGAAGGGCAAGAGGGATAATAAATGCCAAGTTTGCTAGCGATGCATACCCACATCCTGATAATTTTTTTAAAAATGCATCAGCCACCTGGGTAGCACATTGGCTGGCCTGAAGATCATTACTATGCCAACTTAGAGAGAAGCAGAGGCAAAAATGTTGAGCAAGAAAATGCCTCTGGCAATACTGCCTGCTGATGCAATTTTGCTTCAGATGTCCTTGCAAAGTCTGTAACAGACTTTGTGTTGAACAATATCCTATTGAGCCAGACTCCTATTATTGGACTAGGTAGATGTACCACACCCTGCAAATGTGGTTACTGGCATAGACAGCCTGGTTCTGCTGCCCACAGAACTCCCTGGCATGCTTTCTTTTCTTTGGGCTGTGTCATAGGCCCAACCATCTTCAGCTGCTTCCCTCCATCATAAGGTCAGAAATGGAGATGTTCGCTGATGATTGCACAGTGTTCATTCCCTTCACATTCCCTTCATAGGATTTATATGCATTTGGAAAGGCATGGTCTGATTAGGGATAGTCAGCATGCCTTTGTGCATGGGAAATCATGTCTCACGAATTTGATTGAGTTTTTTGAGGAGGTGACCAAGAGGATTGACGAGGGCAGGGCGATGGACGTTGTCTACATGGACTTTAGCAAGGCTTTTGACAAGGTCCCGCATGGTAGGCTGGTCCAGAAGGTTCGAACACATGGGATCCAGGGTGAGCTAGCAAATTGGATATAAAATTGGCTTAGTGATAGGAGGCAGAGGGTGGTAGTGGAGGGTTGTTTTTCAGATTGGAGGCCGGTGTGCCGAAGCAGAGAATGTACCATTGACCGAAAACTTCCTGAACTGTTGCTCATTCAGGAAGTCCATGTTCCACCGAAACAGTCAAGGCTACACCATGAACAATGTGCTTGGTGCTGATCCCCAGAATGCAAGGGGACCTTCCAAGTCCTGGATGCTACAAGAGCAGGTCAGAGGCTGAGAATCCTGCAGCGAGTCACTCACCTCCTGAATCCCCAAAGCCTGCCCATCATCTACAAGGCACAAGCCAGGAATGTGATGGAATACTCTCCACTTGCCTGGATTAGTGCAGCTCCAATAACACTCAAGAAGGTCGGCACCACTTAGGACAAAGTCATCTGCTTGGTTGGCACCCCATCTACCACGTTAAACATTCACTCCCTCCACCACTGGTGCACAGTGGCAGCAGTGTGTACAAGATGCACTGCAGCAACTTGCCAAGGTTTCTTTGACATCATCTTAAAAACCCACGACCTCTACTTTCTAAAAGGACAAGGAGAACAGATGTGTGGTAACATCACCACCTGCAAGTTCTCCTCCAAGTCACAGAGCAAGCTGACTTGGAAATATATTATCGTTCCTTCACTGTCACTGGATGAAAATCCCGGAACTCCCTCCCGAGCAGCACTGTGGGTGTACCCACACCAGATGGACTGCAGCGGTTCAAGAAGGTGCCTCACCAGCACCTTCTCCATTCCATGAACGAATAAAAACAAATCACTTCAACCATGATGTAAACTGTATTTGTGCTTCAAAAATAAACCTGCCATTAAATTTGACATGCCTTGAGCTGTCCATGCCCTAAGCTATGGAATTCCCTGCATAAAGCTCTTTGCCTCTCTACCCCTCTCTCCTCCTTTAAGATGTTCCTTAAAACCTACCTCTTTGACCAATCTTTAATAGTCCAGTCTCTTTAATTGACCAGTCCTAATTTTCCCTTATGTGCCTCAGTGTCAACTTTTGTTTGATAATGACCCTGTGAAACACCTTGGGATTTTTTAACAATGTTAAAGGTGATATATAAATGCAAGTTTATATATAAATTTATATTTATATATATATTTATATATAAATACAAGCGCATGGGAAAGGCTTCCAGTGCTATGTCCAGACTGGCCAAGAGAGTGTGGGAAAATGGCGCACTGACACGGAACACAAAAGTCCGAGTGTATCAAGCCTGTGTCCTCAGTACCTTGCTCTATGGCAGCGAGGCCTGGACAACGTATGTCAGCCAAGAGCGACGTCTCAATTCATTCCATCTTCGCTGCCTCTGGAGAATACTTGGCATCAGGCGGCAGGACCGTATCTCCAACACAGAAGTCCTCGAGGCGGCCAACATCCCCAGCTTGTACACACTACTGAGTCAGCGGCGCTTGAGATGGCTTGGCCATGTGAGCCGCATGGAAGATGGCAGGATCCCCAAAGACACATTGTACAGCGAGCTCGTCACTGGTATCAGACCCACCGGCCGTCCATGTCTCCGCTTTAAAGACGTCTGCAAACGCGACATGAAATCCTGTGACATTGATCACAAGTCGTGGGAGTCAGTTGCCAGCGTTTGCCAGAGCTAGCGGGCAGCCATAAAGGCGGGGCTAAAGTGTGGCGAGTCGAAGAGACTTAGTAGTTGGCAGGAAAAAAGACAGAGGCGTAAGGGGAGAGCCAACTGTGTAACAGCCCTGACAAACAAATTTTTCTGCAGCACCTGTTGAAGAGCCTGTCACTCTAGAATTGGCCTTTATAGCCACTCTAGGCGCTGTTTAGTTTAGTTTAGTGATACAGCACTGAAACAGGCCCTTCGGCCCACCGAGTCTGTGCCGACCATCAACCACCCATTTATACTAATCCTACACTAATCCCATATTCCTACCACATCCCCACCTGTCCCTATATTTCACTACCACCTACCTACACTAGGGGCAATTTATAATGGCCAATTTACCTACCAACCTGCAAGTCTTTTGGCTTGTGGGAGGAAACCGGAGCACCCGGAGAAAACCCACGCAGACACAGGGAGAACTTGCAAACTCCACACAGGCAGTACCCAGAATTGAACCCGGGTCGCTGGAGCTGTGAGGCCTAATCTAGTCTCCGAGGGTTGGAGTTTAAGAGCCCGCCGCCGATCTCGATGTCGAGATCTCGATGTCGAGCCCAATGTGGCTGCTCCACACACCACTGACCACCTCCAGGCGCTTACCCATTGTCTCTCGAGATAAGGAGGCCAAAGAGAGAAATGCCAATTGTTGTGTCGACATGCCAACTGTCAAGGGAGTTGTTATTTCGATATCTCGTCATTCTCCGGGTTCCTTTGATAGTTTGGATTGTAAGAGTTCCTGTTTCACACCCTCTTTTTTGCATCATTATTGTTCTGCTTAAAACTTGGACATCCTTTAATTGCCATTACTTTTCTGATGAGCTGGCAGACAATGGCTGGGAATTTCGTTGGAGCTGCTTCCACTCCCTGTCATAATTTCACTGGGAGTGAGGTGTAAACACTGTGACCAGAATTTTACTTGGTGATGGGCTAGGAGGTGTAAAGGCTGGCAAAAATGGCACGGGAGGTGTCGGGGGCATGCTTGACATCTTCCCACAGCCATGCCATTTTGCCATGGGTGAGAAAGCTGACAGATGCGCCTCCCACCGGGATCCCAATTGAGTCACTTAAGTGACCAATTTAGGGCCTCTTTCTGCCTCCACGGGTATTTTGCCAGCAGCGGGGGACAGGGCGGGTGGTGGGGGGGAGTTGCTGTATGGGGAGGCCATCCAGTACAACCTGGCGGCCTCCCAGCAGGTTCCAGGGGGGTGGGCGAACCCTTCTTTTTGGACACTCCATGGCCCACGGAGGGGCCCCCCCTGCTGCAATGGCCACTCCAGCGCCAATGGCGCTGCCTGCCCTCAGTGATTCCCCACCCCCGATCACCAGGGCCTGCTTGCCGAGCCCCAGTATCCCTAGATCCCAGTGTGCATGGCCATTGATACGTGCGGCCCCAGCAGTAGCTAGTGGCGGGCCACCATCTTTAATAGGGATGGCAGACACAACAACAGCCAATTAATTGGCCATGCTCTGAAGTTATTGAATGCAGATTGGGTGACCACTTTGCGGAACACCTTCGCTCAGTTCGAAAGCATGACCTGAGCTTTCAGTTGCTTGCCATTTCAACATCACCCCCCTGCTCTCATGCCAACATTTCTGTCTTTGGCCTGCTCCAGTATTCCAGTCAACATCAACACAAGCTTGAGGAGCAGCACCTGATCTTTCCAGTAGGGACTCTACAGCCTTGCAGACTGAACATTGAGTTCAATAACTTCAGAGCATGACTGGCCCTTTTTGAGATATCTTTATATTTTTTATTTTATTTTTTAACCATGTGCATGTTTTTCATGTAGACAGAGCTGCTCATTATTCCACTATTAACACTCTTTCTGGACTAATGCTTTGTGTTTCACCACAAGCATTAATCCACTCTTTGCCTTTGTCCCAGGACAGCTTTGTTATTTAATCTGTCCTGCCCTCTGCCCTATCACACACCTTCTCTTTTGTTCTCTTCCCCACCATCACCCCCCCCCCCCCCCGCCATCACCCCTACTCCCTTCACTTGCTTAAGACCTAATTCTTTTCTAACCTTTGCCAGTTCTGATGAAAGGTCACAGACATGAAATGTTAACTCTGCTTCTTTCTCCACAGATGCTGCCTGAACTGCTGAGTATTTCCAGCACTTTCTGTTTTTATTGCCGATTTCCAGCATCTGCAGTATTTTGCTTTTATGTTAAATTTTAAAGTCCCCTTTTTAGCTTAGCTCCCCTCACTCACACATGCACATATGCATACGCCAGTTAACCAGAAAAATAAAAGGGGCTGATTACTTGCACATTTTGGAAGAAAACAGCAGATGAGATATGTTGTTCTAAAACTGGCATACAGTCTGTTCTCCGAGCACACGTATCCCGACCTCTCGGCTCTTTTAGAACTGTTCTTTTCAGGCTTTCTCCAAAGATAGGAGACAAGATGAATTGACACAGTGGACTTCTCAGTATCTTTCAGAGATGCTGGAAAGTGAGCTAGGTTGTGGTCTTTCCTCCTTCCTTCACTTCTTCTTCGTGCTAACTTTATCAGCCACTCACTCCAGAAGGTAAAACACACTCTGACTGCTACAACCAAAAGCTTGTGAGTTTTCTGCCCACTCAGGTATGCACTGCTGCTGCCGGGCTTCTCCAATCAAGGGGCACAACTGACTTCTCTGCCCACATTTTCCACTGTTACCAGGATTTCTTTTCCATTTTTAACTTGAGTCATGTGACAAACAGTAAACATTGCTGATAAATTAGTTCTTTCAGTGTCCTCCTGAAAAAAAAACTGGTCCAACATTTATTCAGTTTGACTATGAATTCCTCAAACAAATTTTAACAAAAAAAGACAGGATCACTTCCATAACAAAATAAAGGTAGGTTTAATTTCATTGAATCATACACTACAGGAGGAGGCCATTTGGCCCATCGTGGCTATGCTGGCTCTTTGAAAGAGTTATCCAACTAGTCCCACTCCCCTGCTCTTTCCTTAAAGCCCTGCAAATTTCTCCTTATCAAATATATATCCAATTTAAATGCATTATAATATTGTATATATATATATACAACTATGGCTTGTTTTTGGCAAGATTATTTTACACAGCAAAGCAGCACTGATCCAACTATATAGATCCGAACTGGATTTTCCAGCCTTCAGTTCCTGTTCCACTCTGTGTCCCCCTCCATCAATGGCTTTAGTCTCTGGAAGATATGCTATGTGGTGCCAACACACCAGTACTAATTCATACTCTGGCAAAATAGTACAGTTGCCTATAAATTATGTGTAACATGTTTACCAGAAAACTAGGACAAACAATAGAACAAATTAGAGTCATGATCACCCTGAGGAACCAAAGAACTAACATAAGTTTGTGAAGTCTATTGTGGATGCAGTAGTAATGCTTCAACCATTTTTGTTTGGAATAGAAGGCAGGTGGTGCTCAGAAAAACACAGCGCATTAGTCAACTTCAGTGGTTCTCAAAGTGTGGTCCATGGACTACTGGTGACCCATGAAGGTCCTCCAGGTGGTCCATGGCTGGTCCAAAATGTACATCAATGACTCACAACATCATGGCTGAGACCATATGAGAAAACAGGGCAGAACCTCATCTCCGTCACTCGCGTGACGTCATACAACCAGATCAGCTCCCGCATGCACTGCATGAGTCGTCATAAGCACAAACAACAGCAAGATAGGTTAATAAGCAAGATTTATGATACTGTTGATTTTGTTTGATAAATATAGATGTAAGATAAGTATTAGTTTCTCAGAAGAAGGTTATTGCGATGATTTTAAAACACATCAGAATATTTCAAATAAACGTGTTCTCTTGTAGTATTAATGTTTATAATATGAAAATGTCTATACTTTTGTTTCTGGCATGAATTATTAAAGTACTTATGATATTTATTTAAAAATTAATGTGCATACATTTATTACGTTTGGTAGCGAAAAACCAGCAAAATACTTATCGTTTCCATAGGCATATATGCTATAGCCAGTCGGGTTGTGTGACGTCACCTAGCAAGGAGTCCGGCCTGTTCTCTTGTATAGCCTTGCCCTGGCTCAGACAATGTGTCTGAGCACACTCGGAGCACTGGCACTTCTAGTTAGCCATCTTCAACTGTTCAGCCTGTATTTTGTATCTTGACTGTGCTTCGATAGTTGCAAAATTTTGTGCAAATTGAACACTGCTACTCACAGAATATCCAGGTTTGAAATTTTATAAACTTTTTTTCCAAAAACTCAGCATTAATAGGGTTAATAGTGATCGTTAGCTTAAATCATGGAGCTCGACATGAGACTGAAGCTCTCCAGCTTGGAACCAGACATCACCTCATTGGTGTCTCATCAAAAACAGTGACATTCTTCCAGTTAATTCTGAATTATTTTGAGATGGGAAGCGAAAGTAGGTGGGGTAGGGCCGATAGGTGGTCTGCGGGGTCCTTTGCCCCACCTAAGTGGTCTGTGTTGAAAAATTTTGAGAACCATTGGTCAACATCTAAAAGAAAGAACTTGAATTTATATAAGATCATAGCACATCCTCAGGACATCTTTGGAGGTGCAGGCATTGTTATGCGAAAATAATGCTCATTTAGTAAAGGTGATCAGGCTCCGTGTAAACAAAAACATTAAAGTGAACAGAGTGGAAAACTTCCATTAATTTGATAATTATTTTATTTTCCTAAAACAAATGACTGTGTGAATCAGATGAGCGTGTCCAGCACAAATCACTCAGGCTGTAATTAAATTACCTGTTGACCCAGATGTATAGTTGGCAGCAGCATTCAGATACTGTTCTGCAGAATGTCAATGAGAATCTTCATGTGGTACATGAGCAGCCTTCAAAGGGTGAGGGGAATTGATCCCAAACTGCCATTCATTAAACTGCTTCTCGCAGCTTCCGTCCCCTTGTATCACTAGAAGCCAAACATTATTATGTCAAGAAATGCAGCGAGACCCAATAAACAGCAAGTGAGATGACTGACCAGTCACCCTATTTTGTGGTGATGTTAATTGAGGGAGGAATGTTCACCAAGAAAACTCTTCTCTTTTCTGAAAATGTTTTACCTACACTTGAACAGGCAGCATTGTTATCATTGCATCCAAAAGGCAGCACTCCCTGAGTACCACACTGAAGTGTCAGCTTATTCTGTGCTCCAGTACTGGACTGAAACTAAAATCTTCTGATTCAAAGACAAGAGTGCTACCAACTGAGCCACCTTATTATTTAGGGGAATGATAACATAATGTTTCAATTAGAAACATTCATCAGAACTATCAGGTGATGATGAACCTGTTGTGTATTTCCAGTATCTTTTTTTTCTTAGCATTATTCAGTATGGGTTTACATATTATACAGATTGTCTATATCTTTATATGCTTTATTAAAATATTTGTAGTAGCTTTTTTGCACTTACATTCACTGAAAATACAAATTATAAAATAAGTGAAAACTTGCAATAATACAAAATAATATTTAATGGAACAAGTGATGAGACAGCAAAAACATCACCCAATACCTGACAATTTATTAGTTTCTTGATTGATACAAGTGTTAGTAAGTTGTTGCTGATTTGCTTTAATTAAGTATAACAGGTGTAGTGTTGTAGTTATCCAGTATACTTGTCAATGGTTTAAATGCAGTTTTTTTTTATTTCGAGATACAGCACTGAAACATGCCCTTCGGCCCACTGAGTCTGTGCTGACCAACACATTGTTCTGATGCATTGGTCAAATTCTATAAATACTTAGGGTAAGAAATTGAACTCGTTAGCACCCACGTTTTGGGTGCTAAGAGTGTCCTTAGAGCTCCAAAATTGTCCCCTCGAAGTATGCAGAGCAACCAGATCATGATGTCCGTCAGTGTGCAAAGCTGATGTGATGCCAGGGCTGCCAGTTTGGAGCTCAATGTTCAAGCTAATGCCCTTGCTTAACCTCAACACAGCTGCGCAGGCATCCAGCAACAGGAAGTCCCCTCCCAAATAGTGCTATTTAAAGGGATCATCAACGGGTTACAGTTTAGTTCTGGTTGATTTCTTTTGACTGTTGTTATGATTCGACAAGTGTTTGGTACTTTCCATAGCTGTTGTAAAAGTCAACAGGGAGTGGTGTGACAGCTGCTGAAGGACTTTTTGGTGACTTTAAGGTTTCTGCATAAACCAATTGCGCCCAAGTATGGGTGCACTGAATAGACATTCCTCTTGGAATGCAGCATGACTGCTGGAAGAGGGAAGAGTGAGGAGGAGAAGTGGGAGAAGGGCTTTTAGCAAGAGGCTCCTGAAGAGCCATAGAGGCATTATGGCACAGAAGGAGGCCATACGGGCTGTCGAGTCCATGCTGGAGTGGGAAAATCTTGGTTCATCAGCGAAAGCTCAAAGAGTGTTTTTGGAAATAGGACAGAGTTTAATATTACATTTATGCTATTAATACACCACAATTTGGGAGAACAGTTACTAATGCCAAAGGTGCTTCCATTCTACCTTGATGGCACTCAGTGGGATGGATGCAGGGGATTATTTCTGTGGAATTCTTAATTTATTTTTTGACTGGTTAACAGAAAAAGAAAATCTTCATTGGTCAGAGAGCAGAAATATATGGATTTGGCGTCAGCCAGAAGATGATGAAAATGTCCTTAGTGGATTTAAATGTTTCAATCCAGCAAATAATAGAGTGGACCTTAGACTAATTTGCTGGATGATAGAGATGGGCCAAATTGCCTTCTCTGTTCTACCTTAATGTTCTAGTTGTTAGTAGGCAATCGTTTTCAGAACCCGCTTTAGTAACATAAATGATATTCTTGGACCTCTCGATCCAGAAAGGAAATAACCCCCCTCCCAAACCAGAACGGAAGTCTACGACTCAAAATTAGATGTGCAAAATGAACAAATGAAAGGGTTTTACTACCTGCATAATGATAATCAAAAACAATAATCTGTGTGATATAGGAATAGTTCATTTTCAGAATCCTGGTATCTATTAAGTGTTAATTGACCATGGATAAATTGGGTATTTACAAATAAGGAAAAGTAAAAACAAAAATTGTTTAGTACCAAACTGCCTTGTACTTGTAATTGTGAGTGGTGGTGAAAGATTGTTCAGCATTAAAGAGCCAGGATAGCCCAGGCAGTTTGCTGTATGGTTAATAATTTTCTCTCCAATCATATTTGCCCATGTTGCTCAGGAAGGAATTATCCCACTTGAACCTCAGTGAGGAACAATGTGTGGGATGTCTACGCTTCAGTAAGGATTTCCTTACCTGCCACCTGCTGCATCCACAACTACAACCTCAGAGCAGGACAAGGATTGCATTGTCAAATGCTGTGAAGGTGACCATGG
The DNA here is from genome assembly GCF_036365525.1 of Heterodontus francisci. Classification (NCBI taxonomy): domain Eukaryota; kingdom Metazoa; phylum Chordata; class Chondrichthyes; order Heterodontiformes; family Heterodontidae; genus Heterodontus; species Heterodontus francisci. The sequence continues at coordinate 93,991,985 of NC_090377.1, read as the reverse complement.
CGATGAACGTCTATGCTTTTGGCTCCTTCCAGGCTAGTTGCAACATCTCAGTCTGCCATCCACTGATGTGTAAGGGAGGTAGGTCACTGAATCTCTCTACTCAAAGTGAGCTTAAGCAGACAGAGCGAAACCTCACTGGAATTGCAAGCTCATGGCTCAGGGTGTTGTTGATTACAAGCGCATCACAGACGATGCATATCAACTCTGCCTTCTACTGGAATTGAAAGGGTTTCCACTCTTTTAATGTTCAGCTGGTGTGTGACCAGAGGCAACAAATCATGTAGGTTAATGCCCGGTATCCTGGCAGCAGTCATGATGGTTTCATACTGAGGCAGTCTGCTGTGCCACTTGCATTTAAGTCACCACAGCTAAGCAAAGGGTGACTACTGGGTGACAAGGGCTGTCCACTGACCACGTGGCTGATGACTCCGGTGTGCAATCTACACACACATGCACATCGTACAATGAAAGTTATGCTGCCATAAAAATGTGATTGAGCAGTTCATTGGCATGCTAAAACAATGGACTGAATTTTCCCAGCCCCGCAGAGGCTGCTTTGGAACTTTCAGTTGTGTCGCATCAGGCCGTATCTGTGACATGTTGCTGTCTCTGTGCACTATTCCCGGAGGCGACAGCTACCCACCCGGTAGTGGCAGGTAGCCAATTAGGGTACTTAATAGGGCAATCAATCCCTATTCTGGCAAAGGATTGAAATGTTCCTGATGGCGCATGGTCCCCCCCACTATGACAGGAGGCTGGCAATGCAACGGAGAAGGCTTCACAGTGGTAGGTCCAAGATACAAATCATTTGAGGCCTTTTCTTAATTTGCCAGCAGCAAATTGCACTGCTCAGGTCTCCCCAAGCAGAAGGCATGCCATTGCAGCCACTTTATAGAGATTAATGTCTCTACTCATGTAATACCTGCTACAATGGCAGCTGCTCCCCTTCTACTGAATGCCTCTCCATGGTGCCACTATCACTTCTGCTGCTGGCCCCTCAGCAGCACCCATACTGTGAAGGAGGCGGCGACCCTATCTACGGGCCATGCTGAACGAACCTCCTGATGCTGAACCCTCCACCATTCCTAATTGGACAGGGGTCCTGGAGGAAGCTTCTGAATTGGCCACTTCTGGAAAGAGCAAGCCTGACGTCCATCACGGTCACTTCCAGGTTCCAACCCAGATTGGGACTAATGTCAGGATCACCACCCACTCGGCAAAATTGACTCTAATTCCTCTGCTACCTGGACCACTCTGGAAGAGCCCTACGGTACTTAGCGGAGCAGATGTCAACACTAGTGGTGGTTTTCTGCATGTTCCACAACCTCATCATCATTGCCACCAGCTGTACGGCAAGCAGCTGAGGAGGATGATGATGAAGATGAGGAAGAGGAAGGGAGGAGGCAAACTAGACAGCCCCTTTCTGCCCGGACTGTCTGTAATAAACTCATCCAAGTGCAATACCAGTTAACTGGAACCCCAATTCCCCATTTACCAACAGTCCCACACCTTAACTTCCCTCTGCCACTGAGCATCATTGCTTCAATTTGACCACAATGCAAACATAAAAGCCACCACAAAATAAACATTCCAAACAGAATTTATAAATGATATGCCATATTGTTTGCAAAAATCAACAAATCATTCTTGTGCATTTTCTTAGTGCCTTTCTTTCATATATCTTTGCCTGCCCTCTTGCTCCGACGCAGTGCTACTCCAGTGGCTGCGGCATGCAGCAGTCCACCATAAGTCTTGACCCTGCTCAAGTAACTCTGAGCTGAGAAGGTCTAGCTGTGGACTGCACCCTCTCAGCATGGTTGGCAGTGGTCTTGGCTGGCTAACTGACAGGCAACAGGAAGGGCACTGGCAAAGTTGGGTGGATGAATACTGTCATCCTGAGAAAGGACAGTAGGTTCATATTCCATGGAGACACTGCCACTCATCTGAGTCAGCAAACTCAGCAACCTATTGGAGGTCACCCTTCTGGCCCCTTTGCACACTGTAATCCACAGCCATGATGGTAAATGTCTGAATTCGCATGACCGCAGTCTGAACTTTCACTGCAGCACTCTGAAGTTGGGTGGCTGCTGCTTGTGCTGCAATGGAAGCTGTGACATCAGTCATCAGAAACTTCATCATGTTTGGGTCCACAAGTGTGCGAAGGGAGTTATTCACCACTTCCAAACTGGAAAGGATGGTCTTCACGCAACTCGTGAAACCCTGTGCCAAGTTGGTGCTAGACTCCACTATGGCAGCTGCACCATCCTTGCCCTCTGCCCTGACTGCAGTTCATTCGTGCCTGGTGTCTCACCGCATGCAGATTCCACCTCTAATCCATCATCTAAGTGCCAGTATCTGAGCTGGTGGCTGCGAGTGTGGAATAAAGTGACGGTGATGTGTCTTTATCATCACTCTCTTCTCTTTGTTCCTCCATTGCCTGGCCAGGTTGCACCTCTTGGGTATCTCAGAGGAAAAAGACACAAGGGTAAGGTTGTGATGAGGGGAGGGGGGCACAGAGAAAGTAAGTGGTGCAAGCTAACATGATCTGCAGTTTGTAAATCAGAAGAGAGTGTGGAATAATGGGAGGCTGGGGTGTGAGAAGGAGGATTAGATAGAAGGGCTGAATGTTTCCAGACCAGTGGGATTGGGATGGGAGGTGGAAGGGGTCGGAATATCGGGATTGAAGGTATTGGGATGGAAACCCAACATCTCCACGTCACAACCAGATATTCTGAAGGGTGGGCAGATAATTAAGCCTGTTAAACAGGCAACTAACTTCCATTTTACCAGGGTTTTCTGATTTTTGCAGAAGTGCACAGGAACAATGGGATTTCAGAGCTTCGCCAGATATAAGGAGGCAGTGAGCTAGCGGGACGTCAGTTCTGGCTGCAGACAGCAGCCAGTGTGAGTCCTAGGCAGGGAGGTTGGAACTGCGTGAGCATTGGCACTGTCAGTTGGAAGAAGTGGAAAGGTTGCCAGAACTGGAGGGGCATGCCAGTAGAGTGCCATCTTTGGTAAGAGGTCCTGGACACTGGGCAAATCTACATGCAACGGGCCTCATTCACTCAGGTTTCAATTCCTCCAGTGAGGAGGAGAATCAGAGAGGGAGGGAGCTGTAACCACAGGCAGGGGGCAGCAACAACCAGAAGGGCAGCAGTAGCACCAGCCTCGGAGGAGGGGGGGGGGGGGGGTGGGCAGGGGAAGGGGTGATGGAGGGGAAAGACACATAGGGGCACGCACCCAGCCTCCTGTGCGAAGAAGAGGTTACCCACCGCAGAGGGTCTACCATCCGAGACTTAGCTACTTTCAAATGTTGGAGCAGCAGTGTCGCCAAAGACTCCGCCTCTCCAGGGAGGCCATTATTGTGCCATGATAGAGGATGAGCTGAGCCCCATGGGAAGTGGTGGCCACCCAGTGCCTGTGGCACTGAAGGTTACCTTGGCGCTGAATTTCTATGCCTCAGGATAATTCCAGGGATCCACTGGAGATATGTGTGGGATCTCCCAGTCTGTGGCTCATTGCTGTATCAAGATGGTCACCAATACTATCTCCAAGATGGTTAGCCAATACTTGTGCTTTCACATCAATGTGGACAGCCACACTGAGAGCAGTGTAAGATTCGGGGCTATCGCTGGATTCCCCCAGGTGCAGGGTGCCATTGACTGCATGCATATGGCAGTCAAGGGTCCCACTGACCATACAGCAGCCTTCATCAACAGGAAGGGCTTCCACTTGCTCAATGCGCATCTGGTCTGCAACCATTACAAGCCCTTCCTGCAGGTGTGTGCAAGGTTCCCAGGAAGCAACCATGATGCCTGCATACGAAGGCAGTCCAAGGTGCCAGACCTTGTCAGCTTCCCCCCCCCAACCCCGTGTGCTTTCAAGGATGGATACTGGGTGGCAAGGGCTACCGAGTGAAGATGTGGCTACTGATGTCTGTGAGGAATCCTAGCGCTGCTGAAGAGGAGAGGTACAAAACCTGCCATGGCACAACTGGAGCGACCATTGAGCAGGCCATAGGTCTTCTGAAGATGCCTAGATCAGTCCGGTGGCACCCTTCACTATATTCCAGCAAGGGACCTGCATATCCTAGTGGTGTCTGTGCTCTGCACAACCTGGCACTTCAGAGGGAAGAGCAATTGAACAATGAGGACATCGTGGAGTGCGGTGCAATAAAACATATGAATTAGGAGCAGGAGTAGGCCATTCGGCCCCACAAGCCTGCTCCACCATTTGATAAGATTATGTCTGGTCTGAATGTGGCCTCAACTCCACTTTCCTGTCTACCCCCATAACACTTGACTCCCTTGTCTATCAAGAATTTATTTAACTCAGCCTTAAATATATTCAATGACCCATTCAAAGCCTCCTCTGAAGATGAGGAAATGAAGGAAGATGATGACCAAGCACAGGATTCTAAAGAACACCAGGGACCACAGGCAAGGCGCCATGAAATATGCCCAAGGGAGGTTCGGAGTGCATTAATACAGTGTTACGACCAGGTGAGAAAGGTGTCTAGGGTTCCCTCTCAGCCTTCACCTGGCCTTACTGTAACAGGGTTTAATTTTAAACACACTGTGTTTTAGCTCCCCCTTGGTGAATCCTTGTTCACTGCTTTCCAATCATAAGGCAAAGAAACCAGCACAAACAGGCTTTCTTAGGTTTAAAGAAGAAAAGTAGAAATTTATAAAGTTTAACTTAAACTCTAATTCGGTTAATGCCTACAGATACACGACGCGCCCACGCTAGCATGTATACGTGATACACACATGCAAATAGGGACAGAAAAGAGCAGGAGCAAAATAAAGAGGAAAGGTTTGAGGCACTATCTGAAGAGTTTTTTTTACGGTTCTTCAAGCTCACTGTAGAATCCTTGATTGTAGGTAGATCTTGCTTTTCGTTGGGGCCCAGTATTCTTCTTAAACCTTGTTCACTGTAGGAGACTTTTCTCTCTTAGGGTTCATGTGTCTTCAGTGGCTTGTGATAAAGAGATGGGAGCAGGCAGACAGGAGAGATCTTCTCAGTCCAGGAGCATTCTGCTTTCTGCCCAAACTGTTTGTACAAATTCAAAAAAACTTAGGTTGCCAAGAAGGTTAGTTAGTTATGTGACTAGCTGGTTTGACCATGTCCGTTTGTGTATTCGGCCATCTTAGCAGTCAACCTGGAATGCGTGCTCTCCCACCTTCAATGTCTGGTGATCAAAAGTCCATTGTGGGTTGAATGTGTCAGGGAATGGCTGCTTTGTCCTTTCCAAGCATTGTCTGTTAATATGCAAATGTCTTTCCAGCCAAGATCTGGCAATTTTTTAAAGCAAGTCCTTTCTTCACTTCAACAACGATTTGAAATTTAATGTCTGATTGGCGAAATTAATATGCCTCATGCTTGGCAGGTGGGGGCCTGAATGACAACAGGCACAATTCACACGATCTTTAGTGACAGATCCATGCAATTCAATAAAGTTTCAGCACTCTGCAGACCTGTTGCCACCTCCTTCGTTTACCTTCCCATTTCCCTGCACCCAGTAAGATATTACACTGCGGCAAGGGGAGTGCCTTAACCTCACATGGTGTGGTCCCACCCGTCATATCCTTTGATGGAGCCAGGGTGCTCCTGAAGTCCCAGTGAACCACAAGAAATGCAAGAAAACCTCATGCCTTACCACATCACACATTTATTGGTGAACAAAAATATTTGCAAGGCTGCACGCTTCAATAAAATATTAACGTGTGAACCTTGATTGCAGCTAGCTGCTCCTCTTAAATCTCTTACATGTGCTTCTACATTGTGTCCCCCCGCACTATCAGCTGAAGTGGAGGCAGGCTCCCAGCCTTGCTGCTCCGGGCTTCAGATGACCTTGGTCATTGTCTTCTGGCTGCCTGAGGCTTGGAGGGCCCCGGCATATTGAGGGTCTCCTGCATAAGTGCAGACCCTCCTCTGTCATTGCAGCTGAGTGAGGAGCTGGTGACAGATGGGCCGAAGGGCACTGTCCATGCCAGGAGTGCCCTGAGAGGAGCCCCCAGATGCATCAGGCAGTTGCTCTTCTGCCCTTTCAAAGCAGACCTGTACCTCTCTGCTCACCTGAGGAGTGCGAGGACCTGGTGGTGACTCCAGGCGTCTTGCACCCCCCCCACCCCCCCCTTACCCAGTCATTGTTGCACAAAGCTCACGGAGTTGGTGATGGCATGCAGGTCCATGCACATCACCGGCATCCACTGGGTGGTTTGCTGGATATAGCTGTCCATTGTTGCCCATCTCTCAATCGAGGAAGCCAAGCGCACACATGCTAGAGACATGGTGGCACATGATCTAGGTGGACTCCTCCATTGTCCGTGCCAGTGTGCGCACAGCCTCTGAAAGCTCCGCCAGATATTCCCTCACCTCATGCTATAGCTCCAGCATCCGCTGCTTTGCTGACGACTCCTGTTCATGCCTTCAGCCTGAGGCTCAGCATCACCGGGCCCTCCCATGGTCCTCTGAGTGTCAGTGGCCTTGGCTGTCACAGCCTCCGCCAGCTGCTCGGGTGCATCTGTGGTGTGCTCACCAGATTGTGATCAGAGATTTACTCGCAAACAGATACCCATCAACTTGAGAATATCTGCACTTTTGGAGGATGTGGGGAATGATGTGATGGTGCGTTCTCTGAGGCTCCTTCCTCCTCGTCAGAGGTGGACGTCTGTCCTCCGGTCTCAGGAGCTATCTGCTCGAGCCTTTGACCTGTGGGAGAGAGCAGATTAATCACTCCCTTAACACTACTTCTAGTGTGGAGCTCCATGGAACCTGTGGTGGACACATGACACTACACCTCATGTTCACCAGAGGTTCTCTTGTGCCCATCCATGTGGTCACTCACTCGCATGTCTCCACTTCTGTCTCACCTTCAGCGATGGAATAGCTCCCATGCTGTCCTCCAAGTTCCATTGCCTCCTCCTCCATGGGGGTCAGGATTGCAAGGAATGGGATGCCACCACCAGTATTCACCCTTTCCATGGCATTGTGGGCTGTCTTCTCCTTCAAGCACATAGATGAGCATTGTTAGTCACATGACAAAGATGCACACATTGCATATGCTGGTGGCCACCTGACTGTCCATGTTGGTCCCACCGGAATGCCCCCTGCATGCAACCACTCAGAAGCAGCAGTACAGGAGTCAACTCTGACGGACAGGGGCCATTCACAAAAATGCTACCATGCCTATAACAGGCAATGCTGCTGCCTGGCCCCATTGACAGTGACTGGGTTGGCATTCCTTTTCTAGCAAGCACACCCTCACATTTGGCCACATGTTAGCCCCTAAGGAAAGTAATGTGTGGTGCACTCACCTTGGCTGGATCGATTTATGAAGATGGTGCCAGTACTTCCAGTGGCATGACCTCACACCGCCACTGATGCCTTACTGGACATCTCCTCCACATCTGGTAGTTAATTGGCCAGCTGGCACAGAACACCGGTCCACAGACTGCCCCCTGTCAAGCGGCAGTGGCTCCCACTTCTGTTCCCGGCAGCAGGACCTTGGGCCTTGCTGAAAAATTTAGCTTGAGGATACCATCATCTTTGTTGGCTACAGCCTGTTGCTGGTCACAGCCAATAATGGCCAGCACTGTCTCCACCATGGAGATTAGGGCATGCAGTCACACCTGGCTACCTCTGGTTATGCACCACCCTGTCCTGCAAGAGAAAGGGAACTGTGTCACTGTGTCAGTGAGTGTCATGCAATTTGTTTGCTTGATGTGGCTGTCATGGTGTATAGCTGGCAGTGTGTGCAAGCTGTAAGATATGGGTGTGAGGCTTTCAGCAGTGCTAAGTGTGTGAGGGTGAAGTGAAGCATATGAAGGATAGAAATGAGATCTGATTGATAGAAATTGTGAGTAGGTGAGGGATGGGCGTGTGGTGAATTGAGCAGTGTCGGGGATTAGTGATGCAGTTGAAGCATATGACATTTGAAGCTGCATTCACTGACCTGGACCACTCGTGTGATGTCATTGAACTTATTGCAGCACTGCATTTAAGTCCTCAAGGCTTGACTCCTAGCATTGACCTCCATGACTATCTGCTCCCGCTACCTTTTGACCAAGCGTTTGGAGGGCCTTCCTCCCCCTGCGTATACGTAGCATCTCTCCTCTTTTCCACGCCCGCTCATGCTAATTGGTCGAGAAGCCCGAAAATGATATAGTAATGCAATAGTTGTGTTAAAAAGCCTCTTACAGACACGCTGCACTCACTTCCGGGTTTCCTGTGTGCTACAGGCACTCTTCCCTCCACCACCCTCTCCACCCAGCCCCAGCTGCAGCATGTTGCAAAGTTAAAATCCAACCCGATATTTCAAGTCTGCTTCTTCAATCCTGTTCCAAGTCCCAATGCAATACAATAATGTTGTGTTTCTCCAGAAATCTATTTCAAAAGAAATCATTAAAATGTTTGCTTAAACACTGTCGTGCGGGATACCATTCCAAACTATTTTACAAATATAGTGCCCCATCACCCAGCTGAACACACTAAGAGTGTACCAACATGAGATACATAAAAAATGTAAGTGTTAGAGTACTAAGGAATGGGGCATAATTTCTAATACATGGAGCAGAGAGTGGCCTTGCAGAAATCTGTTCCATACTAAGTTCAATAGAAGGCTGGTGTTCCAGTACATGCTCTGAATTCATCTTATATTTCCCAAAGGAAAAGGCAGAAAAATGCAGAAAAAGCATGCCATTTAGTCAATGAATAAATTCAGATCTGAAATGATTTGATAAGTGATAGAACATGCTAATGCAAAGTTTACTTTTTAAGGAAACCACGGGCAGAATTTTCAGTTCCCGATGGTGGTGCGACTGGACGCATGAAGGCCTGAAAATTGTCATTGGAGAGCAGTGCCAGCATGTCTCCCCTCTGGGCCATTTACGTTGTGGAGGGGTGGGGGTGTGATGGCTACCTTCTCGTGTGCCGGGTATCCCATTAGGCCAATTAAACAGTCTATTAAGGCCACTCAGTAGAGTGCCCCCCTCCCCCACACCCCACTGAGACTGAAACAGGCCAAGGGATAGACATGGCGTCCCGGCACCAGACCGGAGTTAGAGGGTGGAGGGAAGGTCAGTGTTCCATCCCGCTAGGGACCACAGCCCACCACACCCACCATGGCCGTTAGGCCACAGATGCAGCCTCTAGCCCTCCAGTGGAGGAGTTTCCTCTCCTCGATGACAGCCTGGCACCTGTGGCCTTTTTAAATTGAAATTTTTTTACTTTCTCTTCAGAGACTGTTTCCATCGTGAGGCACCCTCTCTCTCTCTCTCTTACATGCATCAACAGCTCTCACCTCGGACAGTGGGGCTACTAATGTGTCATTGCTGGAGGACCTCCTATTGGCCCTTTAGCCAAAGTACTCCACCCACCATCCTTAATTCAATTGCGAATGCACTCCCTGGCCACGAATTAGCCATTCCTACAAAAATTGCGTTGGGCGCATGATACGACGTGGAGTCAGTACCTGAAACAAAAATTCTGCCGATGTCTTTATTGTAAAGGAAAAAAAAAGTAAAAATGACCGAAGAACATTTTCCAAGTCTGTGTTATATCTGTCTCTTTGGAGCATAGAGTCATTTACCACGTAGAAGGAGGCCATTCTGCCCATCGAGTCCATGCCATCTGTCCGCAGAGCAATCTAGTCAGTCCCACTCCCCAGCTCGATCCCAATAGCAAGTTTATTTCCTTCTTGTGCCCATCCAATTTCCTTTTGAAATCATTGATTGTCTCTGCTTCCACCATCTTCATGGGCAGCGAGTTCCAGGTTATCACCACTTGCTGTGTAAAAAAGTTCTTCCTCATATTCCCCCTGTATCTCTTGCCCAAAACTTTCAATCTGTTTCCTCTAGTCCCTGTACAATCAGTTAATAGGAACTGTTTTCCCTTGTCTAACTTATCTAAGCCTGTCATAATCTTGTACACCTCAATCAACTCTCCTCTCAATCTCCTTTGCTCCAGGGAAAACAACCCCAACCTTTCAAACCTCACATTGTAGCTAAAGACCCCCATCCCTGGAACCATTCTTGTAAATCTCCTCTGCACCCTCTTGAGGACCCTCACATCCTTCCTAAAGTGTGGTGACCAGAACTGGACGCAATACTCTAGTTGGGGCTTCACCAGAACTTTATAAAGGTTCAGCACAACTTCCCTACTTTTGTACACTTTTCCTCTATTTATGAAGCCCAAGATCCCATACACTTTTCTATCCACTCTCAGTTTGTCCTGCCACCTTCAAAGATCGATGCACAGGCACTCTCAAGTCCCTCTGTTCCTGCCCGCTCTTTAAAACTGTGCCATTAAGCCTCTTCCTATTCCTTCTGCCAAATACATCATCTCACATGTGTCTGTATTAAATTCCATCTGCCACCTCTCTGCCTATTCTGCTAGCCTATCTATGTCCTGTTGCAGGCGGTCATATCATCCTCACTGTTTGCCATACCTCCAAGTTTGGTGTCATCAGCAAATTTTGAGATTTTACTCAGTATTTCAGGATCCAAGTCATTTATATATAACAAAAAAAAGCACTGGTACCCGCATTGACCCTTGGGGAACACCACTGACTGCCATCTTCCAGTCTGAAAAACAACCATTTAGCACGACTCACTGCTTTCTGTCCTTAAGCCAATTTTTTTATCCAATTGGCCACAGACTGTCCTATTCCATGAACCTCAATTTTGTTGTCCAGTATTTTATGTGGTACTTTATCAAATGCTTTCTTAAAATCCATATAGTCAACATCCACTGCATTCGCTTCATCAACCTTCTCTGTTTCTTCATCAAAAATTCAATTAGATTAGTCAAGCATCATCTGCCTTTTACAAATCCATGCTGGCTATCCTTAATTAACTCAAACTTCTCCGAGTGCCTGGTTATTTTTTTCTCTGATTATTGTTTCTAAAACCTTACCCCCATCAGTGATGTTAAACTAACTGGCCTGTAGTTGCCACAACTGTCCTTATGCCCTTTCTTGAATAAGTGTGTCACATTTGCCGCTCTCCAATCCTATGGCACCTTCCCCATATCCAGGGAAGATTGGAAGATTATGACAAGCCCCTCCACTATCTCCACCCCCACTTCCTTTAGAAACCTAGGATGCAAGCCGAAACCAGGTGACTTATCAACCCTAAGCATAGCCAGCCTTTCCAGTACCTCCTCACTCTCAACTTTTACCTTACCAATTGCCTCTACTCTCTCCGTTTCTATCAATATTTTGTCAGATTCCTTTTCCTTAGTAAACACCAATACAAAGTACTCATTAAATATTCCAGCCTTGCCCTATGCCTCTAAACATATATTACCCTTTTTGTCCCTAATAGGTCCCACTCCACCTCTTACTTGTGTGCTTACTATTTACATGCTGGAAGAAGATTTTTGGGTTTCCTTATATGTTGACTGCCATTCTATTCTCATATTCTCTCTTTATCATTCTTATTTTCCTCTTCATCTCTCCTCTCAACTTATCCTATTTGGTCTGGTTCTCACTTGAAGAATTCACTTGACATGCTTCATACACCCTCTTTTGTTCCTTCATAATTTCTGTCTCCCTCGTCATCCAAGGAGCCCTGTTCTTGCTTCCTCTAACTTTCACCCTTGTTGGAATGTACCTAGCCTGTACCTGAAGCATCTCTTCCATTGTTCCGTTACAGTTTTTTCCTGTCAGCCTTTGGTTCCATTTTATCTTAGCTGGACCCTTATCATCACATTGAAATTAGCCCTCTTCCATTCTACCTTATATTATTCCTTGCTTTTCTGCATTACTAATCTAAACCTTATGATACAATGATCACTCTTACCCAAGTGCTCACCCACAGATACTTGGTCCACTTGGCCCACATCATGCCCCAACACCAGATCCAGCAATGCCTCCTTTCTAGTTGGGCCGAGAACATACTGATCAAGGAAGTTCTCCTGAACACAATCCAGAAATTCCTTTACCTCCTTTCCCTTTACTCTAAATTAACCCAATCAGTATTTGGGTAAAGCCCCCCAATATCACCACTTCTTGCACATCTCTGTGATTTACCCACAGATATGCTCCTCTATCTCTCTCTTACTATTTGGAAGCTTAGAGAATACCTCAAGAAGCCTGATCATACCCTTTTTGCTTCTCAGCTTTAACCAAATGGAATCTGTCCTTGTCCCCCTAAGGACATCCCCTCTTTCCAACACTACGATGCCTTCCCATGATGTCATTGGTCCCAGTCCTGTTGAAGTACAACCTGTCCCTTTTGAATAGGTGCCTTCTGCCTCAGAAGTGGCCCCAATGCTCCAAGAATCTGAAGCCCTCCCTCCTGCACTATGCTTCAAGCCACGCATTGATCCTCCCTATCTTCCTGTTTCTACTCTTGCTAATGCATGGCATTGGGAGTAATCCAGAAGTTACTACCTTCAAGGTCCTACTTGCTCCCCAGCTCCTGAAAATTTAACCATAGGACATCAATACCTATCCTTGCTATGTCGTTGGTACCAACATGTACCACAAGTTCTGGCTCACTGTCTTCCCCCTGCAAAATATCCTGCACCCTCTCTGTGATGTCCTTTAATCTTGCACCAGGGAGGCAACACACCATATGGGCCTCAGGATGATGGTTACAGAAATGTCTGTCTGTCCGTGTGACTCTGGAATCTCCTATAACAACTGCATTTCTACTCTTTGCTGCTGTCCTGTAGAGTCCCTTGCCCATTGGTGCCTGGTCTAGACTGCACTCCTTCAGGGTATTGTCACTCCCAGCACTTTCCAATGCTGAATACCTGTTTAAGTGTGGCACACACCCCGAAGACACCTGCACCTCCTGGCTCTTCCTTGCCTTCCGAATGGCCACTCACCTACTATCTTGAACGCCCACTGCCTGTGGGGTGACCACCTCCTGGAATGTACAATCCAGGGAACTCTCCTGCTCCCTGATGCTCTGCAGTGACTGCAGCTGCCTCTTAGGTTCGGAAATCCTGAGCTCGAGCTGAAGCAGCCGGAGACACTTCCTGCAGACATGGTCCCCCAAGACATGTGACATATCCTGGAGTTTCCACATGGCACAGGAATTGCAGGCAACAGGTTGCAGCTGCCACCCATGATCTAAACAAAATACTCTATTCCCTCTTTTAGAATCTAGTTGGTACCTTGTTTAAACTATTAATTTTAGTTAATGCCTCTAGATCTGCTTTGTGCAACTACTCTTATTCATTTGCTCACTGTTATACTCACCCTGATTGAGGTTGTTAATTTCCCAGCTCCTGATTTGAAAGAATGCCCCAGTTCAGAGACAGGAAAAGAGAACTACTCACCAACCAATTACTCACCCACTTTCCTGTGACATTACACTTTGATTTCTTTTCTTGGTTTCCTCTCACAGTGCTTTGTCTCTCTCTCTCTCTTTCTCTCCCCATTTCTCTCTCTCTGTGCTGCTTTATCCCCAATGTGCTCTCGGACCTTTCTCTGTTCTTGCAGTGCTCTTTAACATCAATTAAAGTATTTCTAATGGAACTTGTTACATGTCCAAAGTATATTTGTTCCAGAAATATTTTCCAATAGCTGTACAAATTGCAGAAACAATGATTTGTCTTTTTGAATGAAACATTCAAAGGCTAGGGACTTCCAATATAAATATATTTATTGAAACAAATCAGATTGTATTGAATCAAAGATGCTGTTTGCTTAAAAACTGATGTTCTCAGTTAGGGTCGAAGATGCTCTTTATATTACACAACATCCAAAGCAAACTTCTTTTATATAGCAATTATACAATACCACATATACAGGCTTTAACTCAGGAAGTTTGATCACAGAATTGTTTGAATATTCACTTCTTCTTGTATGCAGGTTATACCAATTCAGTATTATCAAATGCTGAAAGACTCAGAGTTCAGCAGGCTGATGGACTAAAGGGATTTTTATACCATTTTGTGATATAAACTCTATTCTGTCTACACTGAACTGACCTGGTCCTATCTTATGCTCACATAAAGCACTTTGAGATCTCAAGCTGTGAAAGGCGTTATGTAAATCCAAGTTCTTTCTTTCATCCTTTACTGAATATTCTTTACTGATGATGGAAAGAAGAAATAATCTTTGCTTAGCAGAGAAAGCGCTCTGTGCAATATGACCATGTCAGCAGCATTGGAGGATATATCATCGCTCAAAGATCTGCAAAACTGCCTGCAACAAAAAAAAAAATCAATGATTGTAGTGTCTCATAACATGTAACCTGGAAGACAACCGAAAGATCAGAACTGTACAATCTGTGCTACCAAAAGGTTGTTGATAAAACCAGAGAAAATCATCACACAGATTTTCAAACGGAAGTCTGACAATTACACTTCCTTCTCCTTTCAAGCTGAAATGGAGCATGCTGGATGACAGTTTTCATGTCATTTGCAATCAGGACCCCACATTATCAATGCATTTTACTGCTCTATATATGCCAACAACATGAAGTTGTGAGTACAGTATATCCACAACAGTAAACTGCACTGAGCTGTATAAGGTTCCTTCGCTAAAAATGGGCTGTATGCTGTCTCATTTTCTTTGTGGCAGGCAAATATTTTAAGTGTTTGTTCTCAGTCTTTTGCAATTGTATTACTGTAGGCAATTCAGAGGTACATGCAGAGTTAAAAGTCTAATAAAACAAACTGACTTTTATATCTTCCCAGATGAGTCCATTACATCTCTTCGGGGTTCCGAAGCAGGGTCACTGACCCGAAACGTTAACTCTGCTTCCCTTTCCACAGATGCTGCCAGACCTGCTGAGTGATTCCAGCATTTCTTGTTTTTGTTCCACTACATCTAGCATTGGGTTGATCTGGGGTGCTGTCACAATTTCTGATAGCAGTCAAGCCACTGTGGTTATAGATGCCAATGTCTATCCATAAGAGCAAAACTCCCATCAAATAGTCAGCATTTAGGAAAACAAACTGCTACCAATGGACACAATAATCTAGATTTCTGCCCTCCTGCCAGAAATGTGCCAGATGGAACTTTTACCTGTCCACGTGTCACCATTGGAACTTTGTCGGATTTTCCTAGGAAGGGCGGAGGGTGGGTTAAGAGCAGTAGCCCTGTTCCTGACTGGTTTGTTGCTGCTGGCTGAATATTTAATCAGAATCAATGGAATGATTTTGGGTTCCCCAGTATCACAAAATAACCAATTCCCAACAAGTGGCGACTTTCAGGGAAGCATCATTGAAATAACTGGTTCAACAAAACTAAAATTACATACATTGAGTTAAGATATGGCATTCTTCTCATTATCATTAGAATCCAATATATCCTGTGCTACTTACCAGTTGCAGAAGTCCTGAAGGGAGCATATGATTTTGATCAAACCGTGTATGCTGAATGGTGCACTGATGATATGCCTGGTCCTGGTCTCTGTTGATTCTGCTGCTCCCAATGTGCTGATAGATCAGTCTGGTCTCTGAGCATTTTGCAGACCATCAGCTGGCAGAGAGTTAGGCTACCCTAAACTCCTGATGTGAAAAGAGGGACTGGCAGAAAAAGACACAAAAATACCAGTGTAGATGGCTTAAACAGTCCCTGCGCATAGATTTCCTTTATGTCCTCATGCTGATATATCCCCGAATTTTTAGTATAAAAGGTAAAATTTTGATCAGACTGATTGATTCAGCAGCAAAGAAGAAATTACGGATGGGTGGAGTGGTGGGGACAGGGACAGGGGATGAAAGAGAATAGGCTTGAGGACTTATAAGATTATTCCTTTTGCAAATCCAAGGCATCCTGCATAAGCCAATATAAACAAGTTCACTGCATCAGCAGATGTGTCATTGAGAAGATTTTCATCCTCTTAAGAGAACAACATGAACATTTTTCAAGTCTCAACACAGCTGCCAATACAGAATGGAGAAAGTCAACTGAACTTTCCTGCCATATTGTATTTTGCATAATTGTGTTGGCCCCTGGGAGTCAAGCTAGACCTTCAGGTGACAGAATTCGAACATTCCTGACAATGATGCATTGCTGTGGCTTTTCAATGGATCCATTCTCAGGGCAGGCCAGGGATTCCAGGCTAAAATAAAAACAAATGACAAATTCTGCAAATCAGAAAAGACAGGTTCTTGTATTGTGCATATTTAGAACTGGAAACTGGAAGGTAAGTCAGTCACTTTACAGGAATGACAAAAATGAAATGCAGAGGGGAGAGGAACAGCTAAAAGTCAAGAATCTGCTGGCTATCACAGAGAAATAGTCAATGAATATAATAATGTGAGAACAGTTCATTGAAATAAACTGTAGAGAGGTGAAAGAAGCCGTGGAATTAGAATAAACAAAGAACACCTCAGTCAGGCAATGTGATGGAGTGAAGACAGGAGATAGAAATCAAAATGCGCAGATGCAGGTATTTAGGAACAACAACAACTATTTTGATTTTCCCACTGTGCCTCGTGAAGGGTCTAACTTTTACAGTGCAAGAACATTGTTAAAGGCTTTTAAAATAATAAAAAGAGATGATTTAGATTAAATAATATTGTGTTATTTGTTTATCAATGGTCTTGTCTTCAGATTGGTGCTTTGGTGAAAGCATGGATCTGGGATACTTTCACTATCTATGTATAAGTATGGCCACAGGAGTAATTACTAACTTAAACAGGATGATTAATGTGGGAGTAATTAATATTTACCTCTACCATCTAGAAGGACAAGGCACCATTGTGGGCATTGGAACACCATGACCTCCAAGTGCCCCTCCAAGTTATACACCATCCTGACTTGAACATATATCATTGTTCCTTTATCGTTACTGGGTCAAAATCCTGGAGCCCCCTACCTAACAGCAACGTGGGAGTATGTTCACCACATGGACTGCAGTGGTTCAAGAATGTGGCTCATCACCATCTTCTTAAGGGTAAGTAGGGATGGGCAATAAATGCTGGCCTTGCCTACTTTGCCCATGGCCCATGAATGAAAAAAATGAAAATAAAAGTTTAAGCAATGACCATCAGGTTTACTGTTTTAAAGGTATCCCCAATTCAAGGATTTATCCACAGGATCAGGAATCAATCATAAGTGGATTCATTGTGGGCATATTTCAATGACGTCAGATAGGTGGATCCAGAGAAAACATATCTGCCAGTCAGCAATGAGTTTTATAGCATTCTTATGTCAATTGGGAACTCTTATCTCATTTTTGAATCTGGCCCTGTTGTGTTTTACCACTGATTAGAGTATTGTAAATCTCACCAAGAGCAAGCTGAAACATAAAAGATCCCAAATAGTATATAAAAAGGATAGGTCAAGAAAACTTAATGCCGACTAGCAGATGTGCTCCATTTGGATGCCTTATGTTCAACATCACTGGAGTAAATCCCCATTAAACTATCTCTTGCGTTGTGCATAACTCTCCAGTAGGGTTTTATTCAAAGCCATTTCAGCATTCGTAATTTGCTGTTCTCAGCGCTTCCAAGTACATGATGAGATGTTAGGCATCTAATGATGTGAACAGAGCTTTCTCAGAGGAGCACGGTGTGTGAGGCCACCACAGGCACAATGAGAAGAATGTCTGTTTCCTTATTGTGATCAGAAAGTCTCAAAGGCAAAAGCTGTTTAAATGCACAAAGGCAATATGATGTTAAACGCAACCAACTTAAATTTTGCACAGCCACAGGCAGCCTCATAAAATTTGCACTTTAATGTCTTTAAGTTTTCACTCAAATCTATTTTGCAAGTAATATACAAAGATTCTCCCCAAATGATGATACATTGAATTGTACACATAGCTGGCATAGCACAGGTGATGAGAGATACATTAAGCAGTACATAGTTATTTAAGGTGTATACTTAGTACTATGCAATCAAGATGGCTCCTGGAAGATGGCTCCCTAGGAAGCTCCCTTGCTGTGCAACTCTATCCATGGCCATCTGCTCCCATTCTTAGTGCTTTCTCCCCCAATCTACCCTCTTAAACTGTTTAAATTCCCCTGGCTCTTTAATCAGTACATTTTAGCCCTAACTACAAGTTAACAGCTAGTTTAATGTTACCTTGGCCCACTGCCCTCTCCCAGCCATACCTGCTCTTTGCTTTCTTCATTGAGCACTGAATTGTGCTCAAATTGACATCCAGTTTTCTGGACGCCTAGGCTACACTTCTCTACTGGACAAAATTGTAAAGTACAGCTGGTGATACTCTGATCTTCTATCCTGTTGTCTACATCGTCCAGAGCGTCCGCGGCCATGGCATGCAGTAAGTCCAGTGCAGAGAGGAAGGAGCAGCGGAACCCTAGTACAGAGGGGAAGCATTGAGAAAAATCCCGAACACATAAAAAGCCACGACCCGGCCCCAGTTGACTCCATCGCGGAACGGCTCCTCGGCCACAACTTCAAAGCACCCGCGGGAGATGTGCGGCTCGTAGTGCATCTGCAGCGCAATGTCGGCGAATTCCTGCTGGTACTGGCGCCTGAGGCTGTCGCCCACCTCCCGGAGGATGCGGATGAGCTTTCCCGGCGTCGATGGTGGGAACTGATTAAATGTTTTATTACCTGCATCCACTTCCCCCAACCCCGCTTCCCCTTCCCCCCCTTCCCCTTGCCCCCACTCCCCGCTTCCCCTTCCCAGCTCCCCCCTCCCAGCTCACCACTCCGCACCCTCTTCCCCCACCCCCTCCCCCCTCACAATCCCTTCCCAGCTCCCCCCTCGCACCATCTTCCCCCTGCACCCCCTTCCCCTGCACCCGCCCACCCCTCTACAGCCCCCTTCCCAGCTCCCCCTCGCAGCCCCTTCCCTCCACCCCTCCCCCTCTTCTCCCACCGGCATCCACCTATCCCTGAGCAGGGGCTCTAACAACCCCACTGCCTTGTGGATGTCTCGGGAGAGTCCAAGGCAAAGGGAGTAAACCCGAACAGAAAATCCGGAGCGGAACCCCGTAGGCGGTCATGTGTCACCTTTGGCATGTTTCCGGCAGTTCCTGCAGCCATACCGGTGCCAAACATCGTGCTCTGCACTCCTTTGGACCCCACCAGAAAGGCCGAGAGGGGGGTTTTGATGCTTAGGCAACTCACAACCTCCATATATTCGCCCAGGCATGCGCCATGGAGAGGTCACTCCATAGTCGCCTCACAGCGACCGAAACAACACAGAAGGCAGCAGTTACGGGTTATAAGTCCAGCTCAATTGGCGTAGAGATTGGGCGCCACGGGTTGCCTTTCTCGGTGGGAGAGGTCATCGCACCTCACTGGATAGTTACCGCCCACCACAAACTGGGCAGCCCCCGATCAATAAGGTTCTGTTCCGCCACAGTCCACCTGCTTGGAGCTCAGGGTCATTGCCCGAAAAGCGGACTGCAACACCGCACCAAACAGCATGAAAAAAGGAAAGAAGGTACCAGCCCTTCGTTTTGCAAGCTGGAACGTCAGAACTATGTGTCCTGGCCTGTCGGAAGACCTTACACAAATCAACGATTCTCGGAAGACCGCCATCATTAACGACGAGCTCAGTAGACTCAATGTGGACATTACAGCACTTCAGGAGACACGCCTCCCTGCGAGCAGATCTCTAACAGAGCAAGACGACACCTTCTTCTGGCAGGGCAGGGATCCTGAAGAACCAAGACAGCATGGAGTGGGCTTCACCATCAGAAACTCTTTGCTCAGCATGACAGAGCCACCTTCAAATGGCTCAGAGCGCATACTGTCCATCCGACTGCTCACCACCTCTGGTCCAGTACACCTACTCAGCATCTATGCTCCAACACTCTGGTCCCCACCTGAAGATAAAGACCAGTTCTACGAGGAACTCCATAATATCATGAGTAGCATCCCCAATACCGAACATCTGTTCCTGCTGGGGGACTTTAATGCCAGGTTTGGGGCCGACCATGACTCATGGCCCTCCTGCCTTGGGCGCTATGGCATTGGAAGGATGAATGAGAATGGACAGAGACTGCTTGAGTTGTGTACCTATCATAACCTCTGCATCACCAACTCGTTCTTTCACACTAAACCCTGTCACCAAGTTTCTTGGAGGCACCTAAGATCACGTCGTTGGCACCAGCTGGACCTCATCGTCACAAGGCGAGCCTCCTTAAACTGTGTTCAAATCACACGCAGCTTCCACAGTGCGGACAGCGACAACGACCACTCCCTGGTGTACAGCAAGGTTAGACTCAAACCAAAGAAGCTGCATCACTCCAAGCAGAAGGGCCACCCGCGCATCAACACGAGCAGAATTTCTTATCCACAGCTGTTACAAAAATTTTTAAATTCACTTGAAAAAGCCCTTCAAAACACTCCCACAGGGCTTGCAGAGACCAAGTGGGCCCACATCAGAGACGCCATCTATGAGTCAGCCATGACCACCTATGGCAAACGTGTGAAGAGGAATGCAGACTGGTTTCAATCTCATTTTGAAGAGCTGGAACCTGTCATAGCCGCTAAGTGCATTGCACTGCTGAACTACAAAAAAGCCCCCTGCGAGTTAACATCCGTAGCACTTAAAACCGCCAGAAGCGCTGCACAAAAAACAGCCAGGCGCTGCGCAAATGACTACTGGCAACACCTATGCAGTCATATTCAGCTGGCCTCTGACACCGGAAACATCAGTGGAATGTATGATGGCATTAAGAGAGCTTTTGGGCCAACCATCATGAAGATCGCCACCCTCAAATCTAAATCAGGGAACACAATCACAGACCAACGCAAGCAAATGGACCGCTGGGTTGAGCACTACCTAGAACTGTACTCCGGGGAGAATGTTGTCACTGAGACCACCCTCAATGCAGCCCAGTCTCTGCCAGTCATGGATGAGCTGGACGTACACCCAACAAAATCGGAACTCAGTGCGGCCATTGATTCTCTAGCCAGCGGAAAAGCCCCTGGGAAGGACGGCATTACCCCTGAAATAATCAAGAGTACTAAGCCTGCCATACTCTCAGCAGTCTATGAACTGCTTTGCCTGTGCTGGAATGAGGGAGCAGTACCACAGGACATGCGCGATGCCAATATCATCACCCTCTATAAAAACAAAGGTGACCGCGGTGACTGCAACAACTACCGTGGAATCTCCCTGCTCAGCATAGTGGGGAAAGTCTTTGCTCGAGTCGCTTTAAACAGGTTCCAGAAGCTGGCCGAGCGTGTCTACCCTGAGGCACGGTGTGGCTTTCGAGCAGAGAGATCCACCATTGACGTGCTGTTCTCCCTTCGCCAGCTACAGGAGAAATGCCACGAACAACAGATGCCCCTCTACGTTGCTTTCATTGATCTCACCAAAGCCTTTGACCTCATTAGCAGACGTGGTCTCTTCAAACTACTAGAAAAGATCGGATGTCCACCAAAGCTACTAAGTATCATCACCTCATTCCATGACAATATGAAAGGCACAGTTCAGCATTGCGGCGCCTCATCAGACCCCTTTCCTGTCCTGAGTGGCATGAAACAGGGTTGTGTTCTCGCACCTACACTGCTTGGGATTTTCTTCTCCCTGCTGCTCTCACATGCGTTCAAGTCTTCAGAAGAAGGAATTTTCCTCCACACAAGATCAGGTGGCAGGTTGTTCAACCTTGCCCGCCTAAGAGCGAAGACCAAAGTACGGAAAGTCCTCATCAGGGAACTCCTCCTTGCTGACAATGCTGCATTAACATCTCACACTGAAGGGTGACTGCAGAGTCTCATCGACAGGTTTGCGGCTGCCTGCAACGAATTTGGCCTAACCATCAGCCTCAAGAAAACAAACATCATGGGACAGGACATCAGAAATGTCTATCCATCAATATCGGCGACCACGCTCTGGAAGTGGTTCAAGTGTTCACCTACCTAGGCTCAACTATCACCAGTAACCTGTCTCTTGATGCAGAAATCAACAAGCGCATGGGAAAGGCTTCCACTGCTATGTCCAGACTGGCCAAGAGAGTGTGGGGAAATGGCGCACTGACACGGAACACAAAAGTCCGAGTGTATCAAGCCTGTGTCCTCAGTACCTTGCTCTCCGGCAGCGAGGTCTGGACAACGTATGTCAGCCAAGAGCGACGACTCAATTCATTCCATCTTCGCTGCCTCCGGAAAATCCTTGGCATCAGGTGGCAGGACCGCATCTCCAACACAGAAGTCCTCAAGGCGGCCAATATCCCCAGCTTATACACACTACTGAGTCAGCGGCGCTTGAGATGGCTTGGCCATGTGAGCTGCATGGAAGATGGCAGGATCCCCAAGGACACATTGTACAGCGAGCTCGCCACTGGTATCAGACCTACTGGCCGTCCATGTCTCCGATTTAAAGACGTCTGCAAACGCGACATGAAGTCCTGTAACTTTGATCACAAGTCGTGGGAGTCCGTTGCCAGTGATCGCCAGAGCTGGCGGACAGCCATAAAGGCGGGGCTGAAGTGTGGTGAGTCGAAGAGACTTAGCAGTTGGCAGGAAAAAAGACAGAAGCGCAAGGGGAGAGCCAACTGTGTAACAGCCCAGACAACCAATTTTTTCGGCAGCACCTGTGGAAGAGTCTGTCACTCTAGTAATGACCTTTATAGCCACTCCAGGCGGTGCTCCACAAACCACTGACCACCTCCAGGTGCTTACTCATTGTCTCCCGAGACAAGGAGGCCAAAGAAGAAAGAAGATACTTAGTAAGAACATATAATGAAAGCGCAGCTAGATTGCTTTGAACAAAATCTTTTAAACCAGAATGTTGA
The DNA here is from genome assembly GCF_036365525.1 of Heterodontus francisci. NCBI lineage: Eukaryota > Metazoa > Chordata > Chondrichthyes > Heterodontiformes > Heterodontidae > Heterodontus > Heterodontus francisci. Next base: position 93,969,344 of record NC_090377.1, on the reverse strand, counting down.
TGGTAGGGGATTCAGCGATAGTAATGCTGTTGTATGTCAAGGGGAAATGGTTAGGTTCTCTCTTATTGGATGTCATGCAGGCCTCCACCTGCCAAGAGATCCCTAGACACATTGCTCACCTGGCCGTAACATAGGTATGAGTCCAACTAGTGGAGAGTTTTCCCCCTGATTCCCATTGACTTCAATTTTGCTGGGGCTCTTTGATGCCACAATCTGTCGAATACTGCTTTGATATCAAGGGCCGTCACTCTCACCTCATTTCTTGAATTCAGCTCTTTTGTCCATGCTTGAACCAAGGCTGTAATGAGGTCAGGAGCTGAGTGATTCTGGCAGAACCCATGAGTTAGAAAAAGAGACTGATAGTAATTTATCCAAGTTTGCTGATGATTCAAAGCTAGGTGGGAATGTAAGCTGTGAGGAGGAGACAAAGAGACTGAAAAGAGATATAGACAGGTTGAATGAGCGCACAATAAGGTGGCAGATTGAGTATAATGTGGGGAAATGTAAGGTTATTCACTTTGTTGCTAAGAATAGAAAAGCAGATTAACTCAGCCTTAGATATATTCAAGGTTCGGAATGCATTAATACAGTGTTACGACCAGGTGAGAAAGGTGTCTAGGGTTCCCTCTCAGCCTTCACCTGGTCTTACTGTAACAGGGTTTAATTTAAATGGCATGCCTCCAAGAGCTGCTGGCCAATCAGAGGGCTAATGCTCAGTAGTATCAACAGTGCCACTGGCAACGGTGGCCACTGCCAGTACTACAGGAGGCCTGGGACCAGGTTTAGCGCTGGAGACCCTGAGAGGAGGTAAGTGAGGCGGGGTCACTGAGGCCGTTCCGGCAGGTTCCAGCGATGGCGTGAGCGAGGGTTGGGGGGATGGGTGTTAACGGAGGTGCATCCTTTGCTCCACTGAGGAGGCCCCTCCCCAACCCCTCAAGCCTGCAGGGAGGTCACCTTGTTTTACTGGGTGACCTCCCCACATGGTGGAGGCTCCCCCAATCGCTGGCTTATTTCCAGTGGTGGCAGAAAGAAGCCCATAAGTGGCTATTAATTGACCATTTAAGGACCTCAATTCACCTCTGGGTGGGAAAGCTATCTTCAGCCTTTCCTGCCCCCAACTTAATCGCGGTGCAACGGTCCCTCTGCCTCCCCGCCTCCCGTCACAAAGCTGAAATAAAAGGAGAAAATGCGGGAAATACTCTGCAGAACTGGAGGCCGAGCTACAGAAACTGCGATGCATCAGAGATGGGGAAAGTTACCTTGACACTTTGTTCCAGAAGCCAGTCACACCCTTTAGGATCGGGTCTTCTGATTTGGTCAGTGGTCAGGGACAGGAGGGTGTGACTGCGAGTGAGGCAGGTAAGGGGATCGAGAAGGCAGAAGTGGAGGAGCCTTAGCCCTTGCAATTGTCCAACAGGTTTGAGGTTCTTTCAGTTTGTATGGATGAGAACAAGGGCTGCAGGGTGGATGAGCGAACTGACTATGGCAACTTGGTACGGGAAGCCATTCAAACGGGGGGAGTAAATAGGAAGGTAGTGGTAGTAGGAGACAGAATATTCAGGCGCTCGATACAGTTCTCTGCAACCAAGAGAGAGAGTCCAGAAGGTAGTGTTGCCTGCCCAGTTCTAGGTGTTATGACCAGGTGAGAAAGAGGTCTCAGGGTTCCCTCTCAGCCTTTTCCTTGTTTGACCGTAACAGAGTTTAATTTTTAAAACACCATATTTTTAGCTTCCCCTCAGTGAATCCTTGTTCACTGCTCTCCAATTGTAATTGCAAAGAAATCACCCAGACAGATTTTCTTAGATTTAAACAAGAAAGGTGTAAGTTTTTTAACCTTAAAACTAATTCAGTTAAAAATACGTGACGCGACCAAGCTAGCATGCATCCGCCATAAACACACACGCAGATAGAGACAGAAAAGGAGAAAGAAGCAAGGGGAAAGCTTTGAAGCAATAGCTGGAGTTCACTTACTGTCTTTTGAGTTTGATGTAAAATCTTTGGTTGCAGTTTAATCTTGCCGTCTCATTGGGGCCCAGTGCACTGTTCAAACTTGTTTCGATGGTTTCTGTCTTGAGGCTTAATTTCTTCCGTGGGTCCCTGTCTTTGCGTGAGGGCAGGGAGAGAGGAACCGGGAGGTGCTGTCTTCTTGAAATCCAGTTGCAGTCTCTTCTTTTCGTGAGAGCGAGAGAGAGAGAGAGAGAGAGAGGGAGATGCTCTCTCTTCAAGTTCAGTTGCAGTCTCACCTCAAACTGTTCTGTGAACACAATTCAAACCAAACCTGGGCCATCAGGCCAGTCATGTGACTAGCTTTTTTTTTAAACAACCTGCCCGTCGAGGTTCTGTGGATTCTTTCAACCTTAGTAGACATCTTCAGTAGGGGGCTGGAATGCTGGCTTTCACACAGTTAATGTCTTATGATCAAAATCTATTTGGAGAATTGACAAAGAGAGCAGTTCCATTGTCTTCTCCAGGTAATTGTCTGTTAGAATGTAAATGTTCCCAGCCACTGTCCTGTTAGAATGCAGATGCAGCATGTTTTCAGTCCAGTAAGAGTTTAAAATTAATGTTCCATATGACAAAATTAATATGCCTCATTCTTGGCAGGTGTGGTTTTCTTCACACCTCCACATCCAGCGGAATGAAATGCGATTTTACAAGAGCATTTCATTAAAAAAGTATAGAGAGAAGAGTAAGTGCAGGAAAACACACATGCATTTCTCTCATTCATTTAGATATCCTAAAAATTGCTACCGCCTGTCTTTCCTCTGTGGCAGTGCTGCTTTAAACTGCCCTTTTTGGCATCCCAATAAACGTGTGATTTTTGGGGAAATCTTTCAGTTTGTACATTTCCATGACTGTCTAGGGTGTCTTTGTTCCTGTTGAGGTCTGCAGGGGGAGGGCTAGATTTAATTAGCCCTAGTGTGGAGTTCTGCTCATGGGAGTCGGCACTGTATGGATCCATTCTGAACTCTCTTTCAGTGCTTTGAGGCATGCAAGGACTTTTCACCTTAAAGGCTGGTTGATTCCCTTTTTTTCTGGCTGCTAATCTTCCTTTTGTCCTCTGGGATTCTCCTGCTTGCAAGTAAATTGCCCAGATTCCACTGCACTCCCCTGTGGCCCTTCGACTAGGTGAGACATCACCCTCACAGCTTCTCTCCCCTCTTGAGGACATTCTTTGTCTCTGCAGGTTTCTGTAAATGCTGTTAGCAGCTCTGGTGGGGTGCTTCTAGTGTCTGCATTTATATAGGAGGATGTGGGATCTAATATTTCCAACATTTTGGGGTTGGCTGACCAGACAGTAGGGGTTTCCATTTGGGAACCCTCTTGGATCTCATTTAACCTGTCCTCTTTGTCCCTTTTTCCCCTTTCCTTGCTAACCTTTTGCCAGCCTTATGCCTGTCTGTCCCATTTTGTTCTCGGCAGGGGTCTCTTAAAGTTCACCAGCCCTCTGTTGGAGTATTTCCCAATAGCCGATACAGGACTTAGGGGTGAAGATTTCACTGTAGGTTGGGGTTTCCCCTCAACCTGGCACATGTGGCAACTCCTACAGTACTCCACCACATCTTTGTGGAGTTTTGGCCAGTCAAACTGCTGTCTTATGCGGGCTTTGGTTTTTCGTATACCGACAAGCACAGCCACTGTAGTCTCATGGGCCATTCTTAATATTTCTCTCTGGTACCTCTACAGCACCATTAACTGGTGAACCACTGTCCACTCCTTGCTCTCAGGTCTGCAATGAGAACTCCAATTCCACATCAGTACCTCATTCTTAAACTGGTAGCAGTCAGGGACTCCTTCTGCTTCAATTTCAGACTGGGTAGCCTATGCTAACTCATTCAATACTGGGTCAGCTCACTGAGCCTCAGCTAGCGAAGATTCATTTAATTCATTCCCTGAGTCTTCTAATTTTCCAAAGAAAGTCTCAGACAGACAGACCTCATGGTCATCTGCCTGCAGTGCCAATTCAGTCTCCTCTGGGGGTGCTGGTTTGATCATGGCCCAATTCACTACACGTGCAGGGGAACTGCAGGGGACCATCTCCTGCCACCTGCCTTGACTCCCTGATCTCCTGCAGTCTCTCTTGCACTACTGGGGAAGCTACCACTTTCATCCCCACCAGATCATTACCTAGGAGCAGGTCAACCCCGTCCACAGGCAAACTAGGGACAATCCCTACAGTCACCGATCCCGAAACTAGGTCGCGCTCCAAGTGCATCCGATGTAAAGGTACAGGCGTACACTGCCCTCCAATTCCATTCACTGCCGTTCTGGTACTTACTGTACTCTCTGGGGAAAAGTCAAGCCTTTTCCCAGTAAAGGGGATCTGGTGGCCCCCATGTCCCTGAGGATTACTATGGGTTTGCTTGCCGCACTTGAGGAGTATGGGGTTACTCTCCCTTCAGATACAAAATCCTGATAACCTTCAGGACTCCTATTAAATTTTCTTGCATTTGCAGCAGTATGCTTCCTTACTATTACTGCAGTTAAAGCCACAGCTTGTTCAGCTGTGCTTTCCATCAGGGTCCTTTCTCCTTCACTGAGCAGGTGTGCCCTGATTAATCCTATAGGTTTTCCCTGTAGTTTCCAGCAGTCAGCTCTTAGATGCCCTGCTTTATTACAATGGAAGCATACAGGTCTCCGGGTCTTACTCGTCCTTACAGCTTTTTGGCTGGAGGAGGGCCCCCTGTGTCGCCTACTTTTCCCTCTCTCCTAGGACTGCTTGGGCTTTTATGACCTTCCCACACTTTGTCCCTTTCGGATTTGTGGGGGTGACTAGAAAAGGTTTTCACCTGGGGAACTGACTTATAGATGAGAGCAAACTCATCAGCCAGAACTGCGGCTTGTCTGGCTCTATGAACTTTTTGTTCCTCTACATGGGTCTTTATGGAGAGTGGGAGACAGTTTTTAAATTCCTCGACCAAAATTACCTCTCTGAGATTTTCATAGCTGGACTGCACTTTAAGAGCCTTCAACAACTGGTCAAAAGTCAGCTGCTTGCTCCTCTCAAACTCCAGGTAAGTTTGATCAGCTTGCTTCTTGAGGGTTCTAAACTTTTGGTGATAGGCTTCCGGTACTAACTCATATGCCCCGAGGATAGCATTTTTGTCAGATCATAATTTGATGAACTCTTATCTGGCAACAAGGAATAAACCTCATGGGCTTTTCCTGTTAACTTGCTTTATAGCAGAAGAATCTAAGTCTCAGCTTAGAGAGTACAGTAAGTACCAGAATGGCAGTGAATGGAATTGGAGGGCAGTGTACGCCTGTACCTTTAACTGCCTTGCAAGTTTTTCAAAAGATACAAAAAATGCTTCCACATATTCCTCATTGAACTTTAGGATCAGTTCAGTAAATTATAACAATTCTGTACCCAGCCCTGAATTACGATCCTCCATACTGGCCATGCTTTCACTGGGATTACTCTGTCACCCCCTAGTTAACTCAAATCACCTGAGCTCTCTCTCCTCGCATTCCTTTTGGAAGGTTCTTTCTCTTTCTCTCTCCTCTCTTTTTCTTTCTCCTGTCTCTCTCTTTCTCTTTCTTCACATTCCTTCTGGAAGATTCTTTCTCTCTCTCTCCTCTCTCTCTTTTTCTTTCCCTGTCTTCTAATTCAGGTTTCCTCCATTCCAATGGTATCTTTGCTAGCAGTATCGGCCGGAATTTTACGCCGCCCCAGCGGGTCGGATGGTGGCGTGGGGGCAGTGTATAATTGAGCGGCAGGCTCCTGGATGCCTAACCGCCCCGCTTCCGCCTCCGACCAAGTTTACGGATGTCCGGCAGGGGGGCGAGAAGCGGTCCACCCGCCCGAGGCCAATCAGGACCCTTAAGTGGCCACTTATTTTACCCGTGGCAAGCGGGTGCCCTGGGGGGGGGGGGGGGGGGGGTGCCCGATTGAGGACCGCCCCCGCCTCCCAATCCAACCCCGGGATCCTCGACGCTCCCTCCCCCTAAACGACCACCCTAGCCTCACCAGGGCACGACCGATTTCCCTGGTGAGGCTGCCCGAACTTACCTTCTGTCCCGGTTCCATTGCGTCCTCCTCGGTCAGCTGGGCTGCAGTCTCAGCAGTGACCACCGCTCCAGGTGGCGCTGCTGAGACTAAGCGCTGTCGGCCCGCTGATTGGCCGGCAGCTCACCGAGGCGGGACTTCCTCCCTCAAGCGGGTGGAAGTCCCGCCTCGGGCCAATTAACGCCTGGGGATCCGTATAATACGGGACGGATCCCCAGGCTGGGCGGGAGCGGGATCGGCACCAACATTTACGTCAGAGTCTGGCTCCCGTCCGCCCAGCGTAAAATTCCGGCCATCATGTCGGATTCTATTTCTTACCCTGTTTCTGCTTCTTCAGATTCAAAGAATAAATGGTTGGCCATTGTCTTAGGAGTTCAGACTTTCTAGCCTTGGCATGTACAGTGCTCCCACACTGCTCAGCCATTTTCCTCAACTCCTCCATAGACAGTGCTTTAACTTATCCCAAGTCACTTTACCCTGGCTTGGGAGCTACTGGCTTCAGTGGCAGACATGTTAGTATTCCAGCACACACAACCACAAGAAAATCTGTATTGAAAGCTTTTCTCTTTTTTTTTTATTGGGATCAATTTGACTTCCCAGTTCCAATTTCTCGTTTGTCTGTGGGTCAAATCCGGAAGCTAGCCCCCAAATTTCTGTTACGAAATTAATGGAACTGAAATTCGATAAATCCCCTGGACATGATGATCTACATCCCAGAGTGTTGAAAGACGTGACTGTAGTGATAATGGAAGCATTGGTGGTCATCTCCAAAATTCTATAGATTCTGGAGGGGTTCCTAAAGATTGGAAGGTAGCAAATGTAACCCCCAATATTTAAGAAAAGAGGGAGAGAGAAAAAGGGGAACTACAGACTTGTTAGCCTGACATCAGTAGCAGGGGGATGTGATAACTGGACACTTAGAAAATAATGGTAGGATTGGGCAGAGTCAACATGGATTTATGAAAGGGTAATCATGTTTGACAAACTTGTTGGAGTTTTTTGAGGATGTTACTCTCAAAATAGATAAGAGGGAACCAGTGGATGTGGTGTATTTGGATTTTCACAAGGCTTTTGATAAGGTCCCGCACAAGATGTTAGTAAGCAAAATTACAGCACATAGGATTGGGGGTAATATACTGGCATCGATTGAGAATTGGGTAACGGACAGAAAACAGAGAATAGGAATAAATGGGTTATTTTCAGGTTGGCAGGCTGTGACTAGTGGCATACTGAAAGGATCAGTGCTTGGGCCCCAGCTATTCACAATCTATATTCATCATTTGGATGTGGGGACCAAATGTAATGTTTCCAAGCTTACTGATGACACAAAAGTAGGTGGAAATGTGAGTTGTGAAGAGGCTTCAAGGAGACAGGCAAGAACATGGCAGATGGAATATAATGTTGAAAAATGTGAAGTTATTCTCTTTGGTAGGAAAAACAGAAATGCAGAGTATTTCTTAAATGGTGAGGGATTGGGAAGTGTTGATGTCCAAAGGGACCTGGGTGTCCTTGATTATGAGCTACCGAGAGCTAACATGCAGGTGCAGCCAGCAATTAGGAAGGCAAATGGTGTGTTATCCTTTATTGTAGAAGCATCTGACTACAGGAGTAAAGAAGCCTTGCCACAATTGTCGAGAGCCTTGTTGAAACCACGTCTGGAGTATTGTGTACAGGATTGGTCTTCTTACCTAAGGAAGATTATATTTGCCATAGAGGGGAGTGCAACGAAGGTTCACCAGACTGATTCCGGGGATGGCAGGATTGTCCTATGAAGACACATTGAGGAGAATGGGCCTGTATTCTCTAGAGTTCAGAAGAATGAGAGGTGATCTCACTGAAGCATACAAAATTCTTACAGGGCTTGACATGGTTGGTGCAGGAAAGATGTTTCCCCTGGATGGGGGTCTAGAACCAAGGGACACAGTCTCAGAATAGGTGATAGGCCATTGAGGATTGAGGTGAGGAGGAATTTCTTCACTCATAGGGTGGTGAATCTTTGGAATTCTCTACTCCAGAATGTTCTGGAGGCTCAGTCATTGAGTATGTTTAAGACAGATGTTGATAGATTTCTAGATATGAAATGTATCAAGGGATCTGGGCATAGTGCAGGAAAATAGTGTTGAGAAAGAAGATTAGCCATGATCTAGTTGAATGGTGGAGCAGGCTCAAGGGGCTGAATGGCCTACTCCTGCTCCTATTTCCTGTTTCAGGTCCATAACCTTTCATCAGAACATTCTGATGAAAGGTCACAGACCTGACACGTTAACTCTGTTTCTCTCTCCATAGATGCTGCCTGACATAAGAACATAAGAAGACAAGAAATACGAGCAGGAGTAGGCCATTCACCAACACTCTGTACAGTTGTAACAAGACTTCCCTATTTTTAAACTCCAACGCCCTAGCTATAAAGGCCAAAATTCCATTTGCCTTCTTAATTACTTGCTGCACCTACATGCTAACTCTTTGTATTTCCAGAACTTTCTGTTCTTATTTCAGATTTTGAGCATCCACAGTATTTTGCTTTTATCCTTACTGGGGGTGTTTGAGGCTGACACTGGGTGTAAGATTCCACATCCACCCGCCAGCTCCATTCCTCTCCTGCACTCGGCGATTTCTCACCAGCTGTGGTTCCGACATGATCGCCTCTGTCCCTCTCCATCACCCACACTGAGCATGCCCCAGTCACGGCCGGCGAGCTACTCCGAGACCGTCGGCAAGCGATTAATAGCTCGCGATCAATGTGTTGGCGACCCTTGCTCTATGGTAATGGTAAAGCTGTTCTCATCACATGGTAATAGTCAGTGGTGCCATCACAATCTGTCTGGATCCAGATGCTCTGGAAAATAGCCAAGTCTGAGACAAACATTACAATCTACAACTTTATCAGGATAAATCTGCCAATGTGTGGATTGTCCCTCTGGAGAACTAAAAGCAGTTTACAAATATATAATACCTGCAGCTTTAAGGAGGCTCCTGAATGTCCTATGGGATCTTTGAGGTAAACTGGTAGCATGTATATTATCATAAATTTATAAGATCATAAGAAATAGGAGCAGAAATAGGAGCAGGAATAGGCCATTCGGCCCATCGAGCCTGCTCCGCCATTCCATAAGATCATGGCTGATCTGATTGTGGCTTTAAATCCACTTTCCTGCCTGTCCCCCAAAACCCTTGACTCCCTTGTAGATCAAAAATCTGTCTAACTCAGCCTTGAATATATTCAATAACCCAGTCTCCACTGCTCTCTGGGGAAGAGAATTCCAAAGATTAACCACCCTCTGAGATAAGAAATTCCTCCTCATCTCCGTCTTAAAAGGGAGATCCCTTATTTTGAAACTGTGCCCCTTAGTTTTACATTCCCCCATGAGAGAAAACATCCTCTCAGCATGTACCCCCACCTGCAACAGGACATAGATCGGCTCACAGAATGGGCAGACAACTGGCAGATGGAATTTAATACAGACAACTGTGAGGTAATGCATTTTGGCAGAAGGGATAGAGTGAGGCAATATAGGCTTAATGGCATAGTTCTAAAGAGTGTGCAGGAACAGAGGGGGATACATGTGGGATACATGTGCATCAATCTTTGAAGGTGGCAGGACATATTGAGAGAGTGGTTAGCAAAGCATATGGGATCTTGGACTTTATAAATAGAGGCATTGAGTACAAAAGCAGGGAAGTTATGCTGAACCTTTATCAAACTCTGATTAGGCCCCAACTAGAGTAGTGTGTCCAGTTCTGGTCACCACACTTTAGGAAAGATGTGAAGATCCTTGAGAGGAGATTTACCAGAATGGTTCCAGGGATGAAGGATTTTAGTTGCAAGGTTAGGTTGGAAAAGCTGGGGTTGTTCTCCCTGGAGCAAAGGAGATTGAGGGAAGATTTGATAGATGTGCACAAGATTATGACAGGACTAGATAAGTTAAACAAGGAAAAACTGTTCCCATTAACTGATGGTATAAGGACTAGGGGACACAGATTGAAGGTTTTGGGCAAGAAATGCAGGGGGAATATGAGGAAGAACATTTTTAGCGAGTGGTAATGACCTGGAACTTGCTGCCCACGAGGATGGTGGAAGCGGAGACAATCAATGATTTCAAAAGGAAATTGGATGGACACTTGAAGGAAATAAACTTGCAGGGCTATGGGGATTGAGCGGGGGAGTGGGACTGACTGGACTGCTCCGCGGTGAGCTGGCATTGACACGATGGGTCAAAGGGCCACTTTCTATGCCGTAAACGACTCTATGAAAAGGCCACCCAGATCCCTCTGTACTGTAGCATTCTGCAGTCTTTCTCCATTTAAATAGTCTGCTTTTCTATTCTTCCTGCCAAAGTAGACAACCTCACATTTTACTCCACCTGACATATTTTTGCCCACTCACTTAAACTATCTATATCCCTTTGCAGACTCTTTGTATCCTCCTCATAACTTGCTTTCCTACCTATCTTTGTATCATCAGGAAATTGGTTACAATACAGTTGGTCCCTTCATCGAAGTCATAAATATAGATCATAAATAGTTGAGGTCCCAGCACTGTCGATTGTGAAATGTAGGTCTTTGCATGCCAGTTATCTGTCAAGTCTATCTGGAGGTGGAATCTTCAGAGTCTTCATCATTTTAAGCTTCCCATAACATGGAGCAGGAATTATATGCATTCTTTAATATTGTTCCTTCTATTTTCCTGCAGTGGAGCTTACCTTATAGCTAAATGGATTCCTCCACACTTCTTTCAAAGAGAAGTTAAAGTGACAGGTCAGTGTAGTATTGTAATTATCTTAATATAGAATGTACCTTTGATACATATATTTATGCTTCTTGCTTCTAGTTCAAACAGAATTAGACAAAGCAAATTATCTGATCCATTGTAGCACATGATTTATGTAAAAAAGGTTTATATATAAAACACACCTCAAATTATTTGCCGTAGTTCAAAGTAAATAGGGCAAAACATAGCGATTAGCTGAAATAATCACTTATGTTAATGACACTGATTGGCTGAAGTATATCATTGACTTAAGTGTGAAGCCACTTTGATTCATTAGGTAGGAAAGCCATCAATTAGCAGTGAACAATCATTATGAAACCGTCAAATCAAATCGCACTTTTTTTAAACCCAGCAATCTGGAACCAGCAACTACTGATAAAATCTTGAAAGAAATAAAATCAGATTAAGTGCCCAAACAGCATATTCAAACTGACTCCAGAGGTCACCCAGGTCAATATTTAATATTGGTAACAAAAATTAAATTAAACCTGTTTATTTTAAAATTAATTCACGTATAGGCCGGAATTTTACATTGTGCCGGAGGCCCCACCCACCAGCTAAAATGTCAAGGGAGACCCTGCCTCCGCCAGGCCTGGAAGTCATGCAGCAATTTTACGTGGCCAGGTCCTTAATTGACCTTGGTTGGGTCTCTGAGCCAAGAAGTCCCGCCTCCAAGAGGTGCCGGCCAATCGGAGGGTTGGCAACTCCTCAGTCCCAACAGCGCCTTCAGAGTGGTGGCCACTGCTTGGACTGCACCCAATGAAAGGAGCAGCATGGATGCCAGCCAGCCCCCAAAAAAGTGAGTGGTGTTTTGGGCCTCGCCAGGTGCAATTGGCTGGGCCCCGGCGAGGGAGCTGGAGGTCATTCGAGAAGGTAGGGGGAGGTGCTCCAGCAGGAGCAGCTTGTACCACTGGGGGGAGCCTCCATGGGGCACAGGGTGCCTGATCAGGAAGGCTCCCCCCCAGCCCACAAGGAGGCCACCAGGTTTAACTGAGCGGCCTCCCAAGGTGACGAAGTGCCTGGCCACCGCTGGTAATATACCAGCGTTGGTGGAAGGACGCCCTTAAGTGGCAATTAATTGGTTACTTAAGGGCCTCAATTGACCTGGGATGGGTGGGCTATTTGCCACCTCCCCTGTTGCTGGCAAAATGGCAGCGAGGCGGGTAGGCAACGGGAACGGCCCCCGCCCCCGCCTCCCTCTTGATTTTACGCTCCCCCTCACCACCCCCGCCTCCAGCCAGCTCCTGGGACGGGAGCATAAAATTCCAGCCATAATATCTTTCGGTGCAGCATAAGACTATGCATGAGCAAAACTATGAAAGATTTACCAATTTATTTTGATGTAGCATTGTAAACAACATTTTATACTATTGCTTACGCTTTGTTTATTTTACCATTGAAAATATTTTAAAATAAAAAGTTGTGCCACTGTGTCCAGGAAGATCTCTGATTCGATCACTGATTGTTATTTGATCTGAAGCAGGGCAGTGGTAGGACACAACTGGCCTCGGAGTTCTTGGAATAGGAAAGAGGAAAATGAATCAAGGTTTCCACGGTGACTCCTGATGGAAAGACTGCTTCCTAGATTTTCTGGTCATAACTCCGGTTTAAAATGAATAGTTGACTGTTTGTAGCATGATTTGAAAATCAAGGCTCATGTATGTAAATATCAGGCAAGAAATGGATGGGGATTGGCTGTGATGCCTGCTGATGCTGAAAACACAAAGATTGGCGGCTTGGGCAATTCAAAGAATGGTGATTTGAGTGACATACTAGAAGATTACTTGCCCATGGAATTCAGCCAGAGCCAACTGGTAAGTATATTTTAGTTATTGTAAAAATATTTAAGATAATCGTAAAATAATTTTTAACAGAGCTATTATTTTAATAATTAAGCTTCAGGATGAGGGCAGTATAGAATATTCTTGTAGAATTATGAGTAACAGTACTAGTTCCCAACCCACCAAAAAAAAAACGCTGGATTTATTTTCTGAGAAAATTGGAAATCATTGGACTGAATAACAAAATACATTCAGAGAAAACTATATTGTTCAAGATGTATCAAGTAGTGCATTTCAATTTTCTCTCCTCTGAGCACTGTTCAGCTCATCTTAATAAACAAATACAGAGAACAGGGGTAAACTCAATGCAAGTAGCCCCTGCCTATACTTCAGCCCATGAACCCCAATTCTTCCTCTGGGCCTATTTTTCAACAAGGTTTAATGGGTTAAACTATGAGGACAGGTTGGATACACTTTAAAAAGATAAAAAGATTCAATATGCTGAGTACAGCGAAATTATTTCTTCCTCTGGGGAGATTCAGCTGGGAGCCTGTGCCAAAATTGGGAGAGATGACCTACAGACTAGTCAAGTAACAGTCTGACGTCATACTCATAGTATCAGCGCTTTCAGCCACCATCCCAGACTTGTTCATCACCATCCCTGGGTATGTCCTGCCCACCAGCAGGATAGACCCACCAGGGGTGGTGGCACAGTGGCATGGACTCCGGATTCCATGAAGTCATTTGGCATCAGTTCACACATCGGCAAAGAAACCTCATGCTGATTACCTCCTATGGCCTTACCTCAGCTGATGTATCAGTACCCCTCCATGTTGAACACGCCTTGGAAGAAGCAATGAGTGTAGGAAGGGTACAGAATGTACTCTGGTTGGGGGACTTCAATGTTCATCACCAGGAGCGGCTCAGTAGCACCGCTACTGACCAAGCTGGCTGAGTCCTGAAGGACATATCTGCCAGACTGGGTCTGCGACAGGTGGTGAGGGAACCAACACAAGGGAAAAACCTACTCGACCTCGTCCTCACCAATCTACCTGTTGCAGATGCAACTGTCCATGGCAGTATTGGTAGGAATGATCACCGCACAGTCCTTGTGGAGACAAAGTCCTATCATCATACTGAAGACACCCTCCATCGTGTTGTGGAGCACTGCCGCTGTGCTAAATAGATTCAGAACGCATCTAGCAGCTCAAAACTGAGCATCCATAATTTGCTGTGGGCCATCAGCAGTACCAGGCATACCTGGTGAAGCAATAACACTGGACTACTTGCATGTTAAACAGCTGAAGCAGCATGCTATAGACCGACCTAAGTGATCCCGCAATCAATGGATCGGATCAAAGTTCTGCAGTTGCCACATCCAGTCATGAATGGTGGTTGACAATTAAACAACTACCAAGAGGAGGAGGAGGAAGCTCCATAAACATCCCTATCCTCAATGATGGTGGAGCATTGCCTCTTGAGTGCAAAAGACAAGTCTGAAGCATCTGCAACCATCTTCAGCCAGAAGTGTCAAGTGGATGATCCATCTCAGTCTCTTCCTGAGATCTGTACCATCACAGAAGCCAGTCTTCAGTCAATTCGATTCACTTCACATGTTATCAAGAAACAGCTGAGCACACTGGATACAGCAAAGGCTATGGGGCCTAACAACATCCGGCTGTAATGCTGAAGACTTGTGCTCCAGAACTAGCCGCACCCCTAGCCAAACTGTTATAGTGCAGTTACAATGCTGGCATCTGCAAGGCAAAGTGAAAAACTGACCAGATATGCCCTGTCCACAAAGCTGGCCAAATCTAATGGTGTCTACTCGTGAACTAAAACACCAATTGGGCTGATATTTTTGGAGGTGTTGGGGGTGGGGGGGGGATGTTGTGATGACAGAATAGTTCGAATCAACTTGCAATTTCTGCCACTATCAAAATTCAGTCTGCAGTGCCTGAAGTGCTGTAGTGCTTAGGTGCTGGGATTGCACATAATAGAGTGTGGGTGAATGAGGCCTACTATGCATCTGATGCAAGGAATACAAAGAAATGTAGGTGGACAGCACCTAGTATGGTTGTAACAGGTGTTTCAGCGGAGGCCGAGCATAAAAATGTAAATTTTGCGTTTAGGAAGCTCATTCCATTTAATAGAAAGAAAGGAGGACTTGCATTTATATGGTGCCTTTCATGACCACAGGATGTCCCAAAGCACTTTATAGCCAATGAAGTATTTTTGAAGTGTAATCACCATTATAATGTAGGCAATAGGGTCACCCTTTGTTAATTCAGCTTCCTGTGCTTGACTTCCAATGGTCAATCCTTCAAAGGGGTCACAGTGCCTCAACTGTTGAAATGTTAGCACATATAAGGGCAATCAGCAGTATTTTATTATCTGCTGGGAGCCCAACATTCTGCTCCTCATCCCAGGCTCATCATGTATTAGGCACTAGGGGACCCTCAAAATTATTTCAATGAACTGACCTCACATTGCCATGTAGGCCATTGGGTGCCAATGCAGTCAAACACAACTTACCGCAGTCCTCATGCCACTGTGCTGGGACTACATTGTAAGTAGCTATATGGTGCACTTGAGTTAAGTTCTAACACTGCTGACAGCCTTTACTCAAAATTGTTCTCTTTTATTAGACACATATTAGGGGACATTTAACCAAACTTGTCATGCAAAATACCCACGGTATGTGATGAAATGCCCAGAGATTTTTACACGCCGCCCAGTATTACCTTCCATCGACTTCAAATGCTGTTACATTCTTCCCACACAATAGATGACCTATTTGATAAGGTGGGGTGTAAAACCAGCGTTGCACCAGTTTTCTGACTGGTTGTTAAATTAAAGTTGCCCTCCAAAACATTTTTTCATCTATATAACTGATTCATTATTAAACAATATAAATAGGTCAGAAGCATTGCCAAAATATGCCTTATATTTCTATGCTGAAAATGTATCAATGCTTTACAGGGCAGAAGATAGTTGGATGCTGAGTAGAAGAAAGGGAAAGCGAAAATTTGGGGGAGGGGGGTATGAAAACAAAATTAACAGCAGAATTTTTAGAGGACTTTTGAAAGCAGGGAAGGAAATAGTGATCTGGAGACTGTTACGACCAGGTGAGAAAGAGGTCTAGGGTTTCCTTTCAGCCTTCACTTGGTCTTACTGTAACAGGGTTTAATTTAAAACACCCCGTGTTTTTAGCTCCCCCTTGGTGAATCCTTGTTCACCGCTCTCTAATTATAAGACAAAGAAACCAGCACAAACAGGTTTTCTTAGGTTTAAAGAAGGAAAGTTGAAATTTATTTAACATTAAACTTAAACTCTAGTCTGTTAACGCCTACGGATACACACCATGCCCCACAATAGCATGCATACGCGATGCAAATAGAGACAGAAAAGAGCAGAAGAAAAATAAAGTGGAAAGGTTTGAGGCAATGTCTGAAGAGTTGTTGCTATGGTTCTTCGAGCTCACTGTAGAATCCTTGATTGTAGGTAGAACTTGCTTTTCATTGGGGCCCAGTATTCTTCTTAAACCTTGTTCACTGTAGGAGACTTTTTTCTCTTGGGGTTCAGTGGATTCAGAGGCTTGTGAGAAAGAGAGGGGAGCAGACAGGAGAGATCTTCTCAGTCCATGAGCAAACAGATTTTCTGCCTTCAAACTCTCTGTGGCCAGTTCAAAGGAAAACCCTGGAACAGCCAGTTAGTCATGTGACCAGCTGGTCTAACCATTCCTGGCCCTTGTGGACTGTATCCTCCTTAGCAGGCCCTGGAATGCGCTTCTTCACCTTCAATGTTTGTCAGTATGTAAATGTTTTTTTCCAGCCACGGCTGATCTGTTTAACAAGCCATTTCCTCACTCCAACAACACTTAGAAATCAATGTTCATGACAAAATTGATATGTCTTATTCTTGGCAGGTGGGGGCCTAGCATGAGAAGGCATTAAGGGCAGAAGTTTGAGAGCGTATAGTGGTTGAAAGGACATCCCGTAATGATCTAGAGAAGGGAGTAGAAAACAAAGAGTAGTCTGATGTGAATAAAGTTGTTTGTGTATAGCGACGTATAGCTGAAGAAGGTTAAAGTAGGTCAGAGAAAGGTTGTGAATCTTACAGTTATCTTGCTCATTTAAAGATGGAAACGTAGGGCTCGATTTTAAGAGCCTGGCAGTGAGCTCAAAAATTGGCGGCCCGCATGGGCGGGCCGCACGCCAAAGAGCCACAACAATCTCCCGCGTGGCTGATCATTTAAATAGCCACATGATTGGGAGTGGGGGCAGGCTGTCTGTTTTTAAAGGGCAGGCAGCCCTGTTGTCTCATTTAAATTTTGAAAGAAGTATGCCCCCCAGAAATATACAACACATTTCTAATGCACCTTTCCCACCCCCCAAATAACATTTACATTCATTTATTTGACCCCATCTTCCCCTCCCTCCTCCCCACCAGTGTCACGCCGGCTTTCCCCGGATGGGGAATTGAAGGCGTGGCAGTGCCAACCGCCACGCCGAAGATCGCAGCAGGCCCAGAAGATTGAAGGTAAGTCCATTTAAATGTATTAATTTTATTAATTTAAATATTTAAATTCTGTTCCCATCACCCAGCGTCACGGGGCTGCCAGGGAGCCTCGCCGCTGCTGGGTGGATCGATCCAAGCTCTCCTGGTGTCAAGGTCCATGGCGGGCCTCTTCCAGACCCACCTTCAGAGCCCCCCCACCACGGATCACAATGCCAGGGTGACAAGAAGATCCAGCCCGTAGTCTATCGGTGTGGAAAGTATGTAAAAGCAATCTGAATAAATTGAAATTTGTGAAGGGTAAAGGTGGTGACAGCATCAAGAAAAGCAATTAAGGAATCAAACTTTAAGATAATGAATGTGTATGTTAGTCAGAAATATATTACATTTTTATAGTCTTCTCAATAGACACAAGGAACATCCACATTTTAGCATTTGTGCTTAAAATTAATTTCATCTTCATGTAATACAGTGCAATTTACCCTCTGCACAACTACACACATACATGAGACCAACAGGATTAAAGGACAACACATGTGGAAAATCCTCCACAGCTATCAGGTGGCACAATAAAGGCAGTCATGTATTGAAAATTTCCAAATTATGCATGAAATCAAATAAAAATGACGGACTGGTATGGAGGGAATAAGACATTGCAAGCAGAAGTAATAGAACAAAATCTGTTTTGTCTAAAAAGCTGCAAAAATACTACAGGTAAATAAATATATCTAAGTTTTCCATACAAAACAGGAAATACTAAAGATATACAGTATACTGTTAGTGTCTGTATAGACAATGGTCAGGTTAATATTTTGAATGTAACTTGTTGCAGTGATGGAAGTTGAAAGATAAGCAAGCATTTTAATAGAATTCAAAAAAGAAAGATTGGAGAAACAACAGATACTCCAACGATAGAGGAAATGAATATGTTTGATGATCTGCAACTTGCTTAATAGAAAACTGTTAAATGTTATAAAACATTGTCTCACGGAGGCAATGGGAAAACAAAAGAATGGTAAATACCTAACTGTGAGAGGACCAGGCATGAAAAGGGGAAATTGGATAAGCTAAAAAAAAAAGTTCTGATGAAGGGTTTACAGCTGAAGTCTCAACCCACTTCCCTTTACTCTGATGTCAAAGGCCCTCCCCACATCACCAGCTTACCATACTAGAAAGAAAATTGGGATATACTGAAGTTACTAAAATCGGTGTTCAGACCACAGAGTTGCAGAATGCCCTGAAGAAAAACAAGATACTATTCCTTAAGCATGTGAGCCTGATTGGAGGTCAAAGTCGGAAAGGGAAAATAGCAGAGTTGAAGTGCCACAGGAGAATTACTTGCAGACAGAACAAAGGTGTTTGGCACAGAGATGATCCAGTCTGCATTTGGTCATACCCCTATAGAAAAGATTGCACTGTGAGTAGTGAATGGAGTGCACAGATTAGAAAAGTACATATAAATTGCTTTTTCACAGGAGCGGAGTGTTTTGGGGCTTTAGACAGTGGTATGGGAGCAGAATAAAAACACGTGGTACATGCTGTGAATTAGTGAAAAGGTACCGGGGAAAGCAACTATAAATTGGGCTGGTGAAAGCTAGAACAAGGGTAGCTGAGAAGGAATAGCTACTTCAGAATGTAGTGTGGGTAGAGGGGAAAAAGTGTTTTGATGCTGGGATTAAGATTTTTTTATTCATTCATGGGATGTGGACGTCACTGGCTAGGCCAACATTTATTGCCCATCCCTAATCACCCTTGAGAAGGTGGTGGTGAGCTGCTTTCTTGAACTGCTGCCGTCCATGTGATGTAGGTACACCAACAGTGCTGTTAAGAAGGGAATTCCAGGATTTTGATCTAGCAACAGTGAAGGAACAGCATTGCAGTTCCAAGTCAGGATGGTGTGTGGCTTGGAGAGGAACTTGCTGGTGGTGGTGTTCCCATGCATCTCCTGCCCTTGTCCTTCTAGGTCAGGGTTGTCCAACCTTTTTGGGTGGAGGGCTGCATTATGAATTTTGTTCAGCCCAGGAGGCCGGTGAGCAAATTTCAAAAAGGTAAAGGCGTTAAAAATTTCTCTTACTAATAAAAACAACAAATGTGCATTTTTGTGAAGAAATTTTAAATGAGAAGACTAATTTATTGACTTACATTCTCGTCACTATATTGAAAACTGATTTAGTGACATACCTGGCATTGTTTTTGCTTCCATAAGTAGTCAATCTCTGCCGGCACACTTGATGTAGTGATGCAGAGTATTCTGGATAGATATCCATCCGTCAGAAATCATCTTGATCTGTCTTTCTGTCTCTGTCTTTCTCCATGAAACCCCCTTCCCCCCTCTCTGTGTTGTTTCCCCCTCTCTGTGTTATCCTCGCTTTCTGTGTTCCCCCCGCTCCCCTCTCCCTGATACCCTCTCTCTGTCCCCCCTATCCCTCTCCCTCTATTTTCCCTCTCTCTCTGTTCCCCCTCTCTCTCTCAGTCCCCTCTCTCTCTGTTTCCCCTCTCTCCCTCTCCATTTCTGCCCTCTCTCTCTGCCCCCCTCTCTCTCTCTCTCTGCCCCCCTCTCTCTCTCTGTCCCTCTCTCTCTCTCTCTCTGCCCCCCTCTCTCTTTATTTCCCCCTCTCTCTTTGCTTCGCCCCATTTCTCTGCTTCCCCCCTCTCTGTTACCCCCCTCTCTCTCTTTGTTTCCCCTCCTTTCTCTCTCTGTTCCTCTCTCTCTGTTTCCTTCCTCTCTCTCTCTTTTTCCCCCTCTCTCCCTGTACCCACCTCTCTCACTCTCTCTGACAGTTTCACTGAGCGGGAGCACTCAGCATTGCAGCTTTGTGGTTGGTCAGTTTGTTTAAGAACACCATACTGTCAGTTTCACAGTTGACAGCTGCTGAAGCAGGAACGCAGTTCCCACTCATGGGAATCGGACAGATTTGCGATTTTCCCAAAAAAAGCCAGAAAACTCCGAATCCATCAAAGTTGGGAAGGACATTCCTGCTTCAGCAGCTGCCAGCGATGAAACTGACAGCACAATGTTTCTAAAAATGCCAGTCGCAAGAAGACGACAAACGGAAATTTCCCATCTCCAGTCACGGAGCCCTAGCAAGGATGAGGAATGGCCGCGTGTACGGTTTGCATCCGCGTGCCGGATGAAAACCTTTGGCGGGCTGGATCTTGGCCCGCGGGCCATATGTTGGACAATCCTGTTCTAGGTGGTAGAGGTCGCGGGTGTGGAAGGTGCTGTTCAAGGAGTCTTGGTGAGCTTCTGCAGTGTATCTTGTATATGGTACACACTGCTACCACTGTGCGTTGGTGGTGAAAGGATTAAATGTTAAAGGTTGTGGATGGGGTGCCAATCAAGCGGGTTGCTTTGTCCTGGATAGTGTTGAGCTTCTTGAGTGTTGTTGGCGCTGCACCCATCCAGGCAATTGGAGAGTGTTTCATCATACTCCTAACTTGTGCCTTGTTGATGGTAGACAGGCATGGGGAGACAGGAAATAAGCTAGTCACAACAGAATTCCCAGCCTCTGATGTGCTGTAGTAGCCACAGTATTTATGTGGCTGGTCCTGTTCAGTTTCTGGTCAATGGTAACCCCCCCAGGATGTTGATGGTGGGGGATTCAGCGATGGTAATACCACTGAACATTAAGGGGAGATGGTTAGATTCTCTCTTGTTTTGGATGGTCATTGCCTGGTACTTGTGTGGTGTGAATGTTACTTACTGCTTATCAGCCCAGCTGAATCTGGCCTAAAATCAAGAAATGCTGGAAATACACAGCAGGTCTGGCAACATCTGTGGAGAGAGAAGTAAAGTTTCAGGTCAGTGACCCTTCTTCAGAACTGACAAATATTAGAAATGTAAGAGATTTTAAGCAAGTAAAGAGGGGGGTGGGGCAAGAAATAACAAAAGAGAAGGTGTTGATAGGACAAGGTCACAAAATAATTGACCAGAAGGTCATGGAGCAAAGGCAAATGGTATGTTAATGGTGTGCTGAAGGACAAAGCGTTAGTGCAGAGAGGCAGTGAATAGACTGTAAAGCACAAAGCACTCCAAGCACAAACATTAATTTTTTTTTCAAAAAACAGAAACAGTGGATAGGCATAGTAGAAACAAACTAAACACATTAAAAAACCTAAAACAAAATAACCAAATAAAAAAGAAAAAGAGAAAAAATAACTCAACATAAAAATGGGGGGCCCCGTCATGCTCTGCAATTATTGAATTCAATGTTCAGTCTGGCAGGCTGTAATGTGCCTAATCAGTAAATGAGATGCTGTTCCTCGAACTTGCGTTGATGTTCGTTGGAACACTGCAGCAATACCAGGACAGAGCTGTGAGCATGAGAGCAGGGGTGTGGTGGGGGGGGGGGGCGGGGTGGGAGCGGGTGGCGTTGAAATGGCCAGCAACTGGAAGCTCGGGGTAATTCTTACGGACTGAGTGGAGGTGTTCCGCTAAGCGGTCACCCAATCTGCATTTGGTCTCCCCAATGTACAGGAAACCACATTGTGAGCAGCGAATACAGTATACTGGAATTATAGAGTGATACAGCACTGAAACAGGCCCTTCGGCCCACCGAGTCTGTGCCAACCATCAACCACCCATTTATACTTATCCTACGTTAATCCCATACTCCCTACCACATCCCCACAATTCTCCTACCACCTACCTACACTAGGGACAATTTCCAAAGGCCAATTTACCTATCAACCTGCAAGTCTTTGGATGTGGGAGGAAACCAGAGCACCCGGCAGAAACCCATGCAGTCACAGGGAGAACTTGCAAACTTTGCACAGGCAGTACCCAGAACCGAACGCGGGTCGCTGGAGCTGTGAGGCTGTGGTGCTAACCACTGCGCCACTGTGCCGTGGTTCTACATTGAAAGAAGTACAAGTAAATCGCTGCTTCACCTGAAAGGAGCATTTGGGGCCTTGGATATTGAGGAGAGAGGAGGTAAATGGGCTGGTATTACACCTCCTGCGATTGCAGGGGAAGCTGCCGTGGGAAGGGGACGAGGTGGGGGGGGTGGTAATCTAAGAGTGGACGAGGGTGTTGCAGAGGGAACAATCCCTTCGGAATGCTGACAGGGGAAGGGAGGGGAAGATGCATTTGGTAGTGGCTTCACGCTGGATGTGGCGGAAATGGCGGAGGATGATCCTTTGGGTGTGAAGGCTGGTGGGGTGGAAAGTGAGGACAAGGGGAACCCTGTCGCGCTTCTGGGGGGGAGGGGAAGGGGTGAGGATAGAGGTGCAGGAAATGGGCTGGACACGGTTGAGGGCCCTGTCAACTACAGTGGGCGAGGAATCCTCAGTTGAGGGAAAAGGAAGACATATCAAAAGCACTGTCGTGGAAGGTAGCATCATCAGAGCAGATGCGTCAGAGATGGAGAAACTGGGAGAATGGAATGGAGTCCTTACAGGAGGCAGGGTGTGAAGAAGTGTAGTCGAGGTAGCTGTGGGAGTCGGTGGGCTTATAATGAATATTAGTAGAATCTGGACATGGGCTGCATCGGTATCTGAGGAGTCGCAAATGGTGCTGAACATTGTGCAATCATCAGCTAACATCTCCACTAATGACCTTATGATGGAGGGAAGGTAATTGATGAAGAAGCTGAAGATGGTTAGGTCTAGGACCCTACCCTGAGGAACTCCTGCAGTAATGTCCTGGGACTGAGATGATTGGCCTCCAAAAAACACAACCATCTTCCTTTGTGCTAGATAAGACTCCAACCAGTGAAGAGTTTTCCCCCAATTCCCGTTGACTCCAGTTTTTCTAGGGCTCCTTGATGCCATATTCAGTCAAATGTTGCTTTGATGTCAAGGTCAGTCACTCTCACCTCACTTGTGACTGGTGGACATGACAGAAAATGATCTGCCAAATGTGATGGCTGTTGTGTTGGCAGGTGAAGTAAAGTGTGACCTTCTGTTGTTGTAAGGTACGGTGTTTATATGAATTTCAGTCTGTTAATCCCATTTGTGAAGACCAGCCTAGGCACTATGCAAATGAAATAGTGGAGGATTCCCTCAGTCCTGCACTGATCATGTTTTGTCCGACTATTCACTAACACACACTCAACCATAAAACACACCACAAAACGCATTGTTTGAAACTGCTTCTTGACGACAGCATTTTGAGATACATTCCTTTTCTGTTTTGTGTACTTGGAAAAGGAGACTACTCGCACAGTGGTTTTCCTGCAAGACTTGTCTTGAAGTTTGGAGTAGTCCATTAGCCACATCTGTACAGTCATGGATAAATGGTTGCCTGCACTGCAACCTATCATGAAGCAACTCCAGTACACTGTGGGAGAATAGAAGCACAATTCTAAGCCCAATTAAAGTACCTCTCCTGAATGCTCAGACTGGTGCTGTATGGTTTTGGGCTCCAATCTACACAAGAGTAGCTTGTCCAACCTCAAAATGTTGGGGCTTGAGGAATACCTATCTCAGTATGAGATAACCCTGAAGCAAGATTTACATACTTTGTTACTAACCACAGATCTGTTTGTCCTCTGATCTTGTGATGGAATCCACGGTTTTGTTGGACCAGTTGGGAAGTGTGAGGTGTTGTCTGAACTGATGACTTGTCGAATGTTCTGTTAGGAGCACAGAGTCTGGTTTCAAAGTTTGTTTTTTGAGACAGACCCTAACTGAAAGGGAAACTAAAACTTCAGGTTTCTGGGGAAACAGAAACTGAAACTAAAACTTTGGGTTTCTGG
Organism: Heterodontus francisci; assembly: GCF_036365525.1. NCBI lineage: Eukaryota > Metazoa > Chordata > Chondrichthyes > Heterodontiformes > Heterodontidae > Heterodontus > Heterodontus francisci. The sequence goes on along the minus strand of NC_090377.1, from coordinate 93,945,569 downwards.
GGAAACACAAACTGGTTGGAACCAGATTAAAAGACAGAGCCATCCAAGCTCAGATCACGCAGGGGCGGAGTGCAGGCAGGATGAAGAAAGTGAAGGATGGATCCAGGAGCTTTTTCTGTTACTTAAAGTAACTGATTAACCAGACCCGGCCATATAGTGTTTAGGGTTGTCATTGAAGGGCCCGATTAAGGTAATACTGGTAGAACCATGCCATCAAGACTGTCATGAGCAAAACTGAGGAAGTTCTGCAGCGGTACGCTGCTTTGGGTGAAGGCTAAACCCATGGAGTTTGGGTAGAAGAGGAACTGCTGTCTGATGAGGATCGGTGGCTACATCTTGAAAGAAAGGAGCTGGAGAACTACCTGACGTAGTTCAGAGCTTTGAAGAATATTGGGCTGTAATTGGTACCATATAGGCTGAGCGGACTAAATCCATGAGATCTATCTTTGTTGCATCTGATAGTTAATGTATAATTTTTTAGATGTATACACCAGGATTTGTCTGTTAATTCATGGTTAATTTATGTTGATTTTTGTTTGATTGTTAAAGTGAAAGTTATAAAAGTGAGATCCAATGTTTTTATTGGGATTGTTCAGTAAATTTGATTCTTTCAGCTAGTTATCTCCACGGGGATCATAACAATCCGAGGACATTATGAGTAAGTGTCCAGTAGCAGGGCATGCCTTGAGTAGAAGGCTGCTGTCTTTCATGGTGGTGCTGCATTTGACCCATTCAGCATTCCTGCGTAATTGATTGCACAAAGCAGGCTGCACCAGCCATTCACAGCAACAACAAGTATGTTTGAAATAGTTGCAGGCTATTTGCAGGAAGCCAGCACAAAGAGGTACACGATCAGTTTGAATTTAAATAGCCAAATAGCCCCCACCTCCCTCCAAACCTCCCTCCCCCCCCACCCCCTCCACTCCACCCCCCAGCTAACCTGTGCAGCCAGCCAGCATACTTGCTCATTCACAGGGTAATGATATTGAAAAAGTCACAGGTTAGGGACTAAATGGCATGCATTAAGGAGAAGGATGGTGCTGAAACACTCTGACATCATTTATATGTGATACATATTGTAGTGCTAATATGGTTGCATCAGACTTGAAATTTGTTTGTTTCTAATGGTTTCTAAGAATTCAACAGTACAGCAAATGATGGTGTTATGAAAGTGACTTTGTTCTGTTAAAAAAAAGGGATTTTTAGTAAGCTAAATAAATGTTTAATCAAGGGTACGCAACAGCGTTACCATTTGTCACCTGATTCAGGCTAAGCTTAAGGCAAAAACCATGGCAACAGGAGCAAAAAAACTGATAAACACTCTTTGAGTGGACAAGCCCAGCAGCAGGGACAGAACATTTGGGTGAAAAGCTACCAAGCTGTTCGGCTGTTGGTCAGAGTGTGCGTGCATCAAGTCTGGAAGGAGAAAAAAAGTCAAGTGCTACTAAAGTGCCAAAGAAGGACAGGAAAAGAAAAGAATTCCAAGGAAGAATAGAAGATTATAACCCATCTCATTTTCTCACAATTCCCCCAAAGCCTCGATGAATTTCATTGTGTCATTTCGTCTTCTTCCTGCATTTCAAGAAGGCCTGCTAAATTCCTTTCCAATGCTGCCTGTAAAAGAACGGTTTTTAAAAGTCCTGTCTATGTGCTTAGATGGTTGGACTGAGTACCAGTTTGAAACAACATATCTCATCTGCTGTTTACTTCAAGAAATGAGCAAGTCATCTGTTTGTGTTTTTTTCCTTCTGTTACAGAGCTCTGATATAAAAATCCTTTTCTTTTCACTTTTTCCAGTTAACTGATATAGGTATAGGAATATATATATATATATATATATATATATGTGTGTGTGAGTGCGAGTGTGAAGGGACTAAGGTTAAAAAAGGGACTTTAAAAATTGGTTAAGGTTGAAAAGAGGACTTTTAAAAAATTTATGTTGGATATATAACATTTGATCTATGTGCTATTGTTTTACTTTGTTACTAGTTAAGATTTGTTTTATAATAAACTGTTAATTTTGTTGTTCAGTAAAGAAACCTGGTTTAGTGTGTTCTATTCTGGGGGGAAAATAGTAGTATCCAATTAACTGTTTCAACAGTAGGAGTGGCTCAGTAGCACTCCTACTGACCGAGCTGGCCGAGTCCTACAGAGCATAACTGCAAGACTGGGTCTGTGGCAGGGGGTGAGGAAATCAACAAGAGGGAAAAACATACATCCTCATCCTCACCAATCTGCCTGAGGCAGATGCATCTGTCCATGACAGTATTGGTAGGAGTGACCACCACACAGTCTTTGTGGAGACGATGTCCCATCTTCACATCAAGGATACCTTCCATCATGTTGTGTGGCACTACCACCGTGCTAAATGGGATAGATTTCGAACAGATATAGCAATGCAAACCAGGGCATCCATGAGGCGCTATGGACCATCAGCAGCAGCCGAATTAAACTCAACCACAATCTGTAACCTCATGGCCCGGCATATTCCGCACTCTACCATTACCATCAAGCCAGGGGATTAACCCTGGTTCAATGAAGAGTGCAGGAGGGCAGTGCAGGAGCAGCACCAAGCATATCTCAAAATGAGGTATCAACCTGATGAAGCTACAAGCTAGGACTACTTGCATGCTAAATAGCAGAAGCAGCATGCAATAGACAGTGCTAAGCGATCCCACAACCAACGGATCAGATCTAAGCTCTGCAATGCTGCCACATCCAGTTGTGAATGGTGGTGGACAATTTAACAACTAACAGGAGAAGGTGGCACCACAAATATCCCCACCCTCAATGATGGGGGAACCCAGCACATCAGTGCAAAAGATAAGGCTGAAGCATTTGCAACAATCTTCAGCCAGAAGTGCCAAGTGGATGATCCAACTCGGCCCCCTCCTGATGGCCCCAGCATCACAGACGCCAGTCTTCAGTCAATTCGATTCACCCTGCATGATATCAAGAAATGACTGAAGGTACTGGATACTGCAAAGGCGATGAGCCCTGACAGCATTCCAACAACAGTACTGAAGACCTGTGCTCCAGAACTTGCCGCGCCCCTAGCCAAGCTGTTCCAGTACAGCTACAACACTGGCATCTACCGGCAATGTGGAAAATTTCCCAGGTGTGTCCTGTACACAAAAAGCAGGACAAATCCAACCCGACTAATTACTGCCCTATCAGTCTACTCTTGATCATCAGTAAAGTGATGGAAGGTGTCACTGACAGTGCTATCAAGCGGCACTTGCTTAGCAATAACCTGTTCAATGACGCTCAGTTTGAGTTCCGCCAGGGCCACTCAGCTCCTGACCTCATTACAGCCTTGGTTCAAACGTGGACAAAAGAGCTGAACTCAAGAAGTGAGGTGCGGGTAACTGTCCTTAACATCAAGGCAGCATTTGACCGAGTATGGCATCAAGGAGCCCGAGCAAACCTGGAGTCAATGGGAATCAAGGGAAAAACACTCCGCTGATTGGAATCGTACCTAGCGCAAAGAAAGATGGTTGTGGTTGTTGGAGGGCAATCATCTGAGCTCCAGGACATCACTGCAGGAGTTCCTCAAGGTAGTGTCCTAGGCCCAACCATCTTCAGCTGCTTCATCAATGACCTTCCTTCAATTATAAGGTCAGAAGTGGGGATGTTCGCTGATGATTGCACAATGTCCAGCACCATTCATGACTCCTCAGATACTGAAGCAGTCCGTGTAGAAATGCAGCAAGACCTGGACAATATCCAGGCTTGGGCTGATAAGTGGCAAGCAACATTCGCGCCACACAAGTGCCAGGCAATGACCATCTCTAACAAGAGAGTATCTAACTATCTCCCCTTGACATTCAATGGCATTATGATCATTGAATCCCCCACTATCAACCTTCTAGGGGCTACCATTGACCAGAAACTGAACTGGAGTAGCCATATAAATACCGTGGCTACAAGAGCAGGTCAGAGGCTAGGAATCCTGCGGCGAGTAGCTCAGCTCCTGAATCCCCAAAGCCTGTCCATCATCTACAAGGCACAAGTCAGGAGTGTGATGGAATACTCTCCACTTGCCTGGATGTGTGCAGCTTCAACAACATTCAAGAAGTTCAACACCATCAGGGACAAAGCAGCCCGCTTGATTGGCACCCCATCCAAAATCATTCACTCCCTCCGATGCACAGTGGCAGCAGTGGTGCATTGCAGCAATGCACCAAGGCTACTCAGGCAGCACCTTCCAAACCCGCGGCCTCTACCACCTAGAAGGACAAAGGCAGAATATAGAATCATAGAGTTATACAGCACAAAACAGGCCCTTCAGCCCATCGTGTCCGTGCCGGCCATCAAGCACCTAACTATTCTAATCCCATTTTCCAGCATTTGGCCCGTAGCCTTGTATGTTATGGCATTTCAAATGCTCATCTAAATACTTCTTAAATGTTTTGAGGGTTCCTGCCTCTACCACCTCTTCAGGCAGTGTGCTCCAGATTCCAACCACCCTCTGGGTGAAAACATCTTTCCTCAAATCCCCTCTAAACCTCCTGCCCCTTAAATCTATGCCCCCTGGTTATTGACGCCTCTGCTAAGGGGAAAAGTTTCTTCCTATCTAACCTATCAATGCCCCTCATAATTTTGTATACCTCAATCATGTCCCCCCTCAGCCTTCTCTGCTCTAAGGAAAACAACCCTAGCCTTTTCAGTCTCTCTTCATAGCTGGGAACACCACCAAGTTCCCCTCCAAACCACACACCATCCTGACTTGGAACTATATTGGCGTTCCTTCACTGTCACTGGGTCAAAATCCTGGAACTCCCTTCCTAACAGCACTGTGGGTGTACCTACCTCATGTGGACTGCAACGGTTCAAGAAGGCAGCTCACCACCACCTTCTCCTGGGCAATTAGGGATGGGCAATAAATGCTGGCCTAGTCAGCGACACCCACATCCCATGAAACATATAAATAAAAATAAATGAGGAAAACTTTAAAGAATATGTTATGACCTCTGGAGAAGTGGGACTGAATTAACAGTGCACTCCTCCTGCCTTGGTCGTAACAATGGTCATCGATGTTAGGAAGGAAGTGTAGAGGATTTATGCAAAAGGTGCATTGAACCACTTTCTTGGTTAAAAGTGGATAGGGTGGCACAGTGGCGCAGTGGTTAGCACCGCAGCCTCACAGCTCCAGGGACCCGGGTTCGATTCTGGGTACTGCCTGTGCGGAGTTTGCAAGTTCTCCCTGTGTCTGTGTGGGTTTTTGCCGGGTGCTCTGGTTTCCTCCCACATCTAAAAGACTTGCAGGTGATAGGTAAATTGGCTGTTGTAAATTGCCCCTAGTGTAGGTAGGTGGTAGGGAATATGGGATTACTGTAGGGTTAGTATAAATGGGCGGTTGTTGGTCGGCACAGACTCGGTGGGCCGAAGGGCCTGTTTCAGTGCTGTATCTCTAAATAAAAATAAGTAAAATTGGCTGATACTTTTGATATCCCTTTGCTGGCTAGGAAAGAGCAGACAACAGACAAATTGAGGGTCATAGTCACCTTGATGGGCACTAGGACTGCTGACTGTCTGTGTGGGGTCTTGTGCAGGTCTTTTGAAGCAGAAAATCCAGTCATGTAACTGTCTCTCTGCTCACCCTGAGCCACTGGAAGCAATGCTTTTTTGTCATTGTCAGATGGTTATCGCTGGGTTTGTAAATGCGATGAATGGCATAACAGAGGGTACAAATAGTATAATTGTGGTGCTGTCTGTTAGCTCTGGCAGTCTCTTCTCTGCCAGTTCTCCTACTAGCAAGTGACAGTAGAGCACTGGACACGATCCCTGTGGGTATGAACTTTCTGACTGAAAAACTAATCGGCACTGCAGTAGTTCTCTTTGATTCCAGACAATTGAAAACCTGCCTGAATTCTAATATGAAATTTACATGTGGGGAGATCACTGCATCACCCGAGGGGAAATCACTGCAGCACATGAGGAGTTCATGATAGATGTTTGGTGTGCAGGAGTCGCACAAATTCTGGAACCCCCAAGGTTGCTGGTTGGAATCACACAATTGTAGCTTTAAGTTAACAATTCCTTTGTAATTTTTCTGGTTTCAATACGTGTCCTTATTGTTAGGAGCTGCTTGGATGTGCAATTGTATTTATTCATGCAATGTATTATTCCCAGGCCTTAACATGCATGTACATTAAGAAAAAGATGTAATGCGTTGCTCTTTTGACAAATGAAGTGACCTGAATGTCACATTCATTCACAGAGGACTGGCATATTTCAAGTTCACAGCTTCTGAGGGCAGCAATTAGTCTGACTGCAACAGGTGGCATATGGTCACTGCATACAGGTTTCCTCATTTCCACAGAGCAGTTATTGTCTGCTGTTTAGGATATTTATTTAAAACTTCTGTCTTGGAATGATCATATGATCCCACCCTAAGGCAATATGACATGTGTTCAGGGTATCCCTTCTCCTCTTCTACTATTTCTTCAAGACAGACATTTTGGCAGTCTAGATAGAAATGAGTTACTATATCACAGAATCTCAGAATTGTTACAGCGCAGAAGGATGCCATTTGGCCCACCGTGTCTGCACCAACTCTCCAAATAAGCAATTCACCTTGCACCATTCCCCTGCCTACTCCCCGAAACCCTGTACATTCTTCCTTTTCATATAACAATCTAATTCCTTTTGAATGCTTCAATTGAACCTGCCTCCACCAAACGCTCAGGCAGTGCATTCCAGACCTTAACCACTCGCTGCGTGAAGAAGTTTTTCCTCATATCGCTTTTGCTTCTTTTACCAATTACTTTAAATCTGTGCCCTCGTTCTCGATCCTTTCACAAAGTGGCAACAGTTTCTCTCCATCTACTCTCTCCAGACCCCTTCCCTTCCCTTTTATATGTCCCTTGCAGATGATTTAGAAGAAAACAAAATAAGGTACAGTATAAGCCATTTCCCTGCAACTTTGAATGTAAACATTGAAAAATAATCTCCACAATTTATTTGTGATGAAACATCTGTTTTAGAAGGAAGCATTTTGATTTTCTTTCTTCACAAATTTTGGTTGATAAGGGCTTCTCATCGAAATGTATTAAACTCAGTTGCAGGAAGTCTAATTATTAAATGTCATAAGTTTTCTTAATTAACAACATATGCAACAAATGTGATGGTGACTGAAGAACCACCTTTGTAAGAACACATTGCAATGAAAAAAAATCACTTTATTCGACGATTCTTAAGCAGCAAATTTGCATTCATTAAGAAGTGTAAAATTAGCATGGGGTCCTAAACTACCCGAACTGAACGTCTTACATTTGGGTTTATTGTGCAATAATAACAGAGGTTTTCTTTGCAAAATCATCTCACGTAATTATTCTATTTGTTTCTTTCATATAAATAGATAATTATAACTATCAGCCCTTATCACACAATGCACTGTTATGGGGCAGAGGGAGTAAGTATTAGTGGGCAATGTCTGGCTATGGCTGGAAGGGTCAGTGTTTGCTTCCACTGAATTCTTCCATCATCCTGTCCTAACTTGAAGCAATAGGCTGTTCTTCAATATGCTGTTTACTGTGACAGACAATTGAAAATGAAGCAAGTGCAGGAGTAGATAAGCTGGCTATGGTGCAGTACTTCCCCCTTGGCATCTGCAAGGAAGTAAGTTTCTGTGGTAACTTTCCTCTCCAACAGTGCTCAGTAATTCTCCAGTAAAATAAATTGAGGTGAGAGCACTCACAGATCTTTCGCACTAACATTAACAGGGCTAAGTTAGATAGGTGGGTGGTGGGGACACGGGGAGTCCAGTCTTCCCTGCATGCCGTTGAGTTTTAACACCACAGTGTGCGCCTTTTGTCCTTTTCATGTTCCCCACCCAGAAATCAGCCTGATTAACAGGCTTGGCTTCCAGTCAGGTGGGCAACACTCCAAAGCAGGGAGCAGGACAAGGTAGTTCTGATCCACAACCGTGTGAGTGTCTGATCCATAGTACCGGGGTGGGAGGAGTTGTCCAATCCCGCGGGTGGTCCAATTCCTGACCCTAGCCGTCTTTCTATGGGGGTGGGGCTCTGATGGAGGGGGTTCTGATTGGAGGAGGTGGGGGACACTTAGGGGTTGGGGGGGTGGGTGGAGGAAGCAGTCCTGCATTGATAGGTTAGATAGGAAGAAATGTTTTCCCTTGGCGGAGGGGTCAATAACCAGGGGGCATAGATTTAAGGTAAGGGGCAGGAGGTTTAGAGGGGATTTGAGGAAAAAAAATTTCACCTAGAGGGTGGTTGGAATCTGGAACGTACTGCCTGAAGGGATGGTAGAGGCAGGAACCCTCACAACATTTAAGAAGTATTTAGATGAGCACTTGAAATGCCATAGCATACAAGGCTATGGGCCAAGTGCTGGAAAATGCGATGAGAATAGTCAGGTGCTTGATGTCCGGCACGGACACGATGGGCCGATGGGCCTGTTTCTGTGCTGTATAACTCTATGGCTCTATTACTCTATGTTCCTCTGGTCTACAGCAGTGCTGTGAAGGTACTTAATTTCTCCTCAAAGCTGTCCTCATCTTCCTTCAGCTGCCCTAGGTTTTCCAAGGCCTGGGAAACCCAGCTGACTACAGTTAAACCTGTAAAACAGGTTAAACCAGAAGCTGCCAGTCTCATTAAAATATTGAAATTGCCAACCCAATTCCTGGAAGAGGTTGGCTCTCTGCCCCCCCTCCCACTTCCATTAAACCAATAGGTGGACAGGTTGGAGGGGGATTGGGGTTGGGGTTAAGATCTTTAAAATTCTAACCTGTGCCCTAACGACAACTCACCAGTTTTTGAGTGCTAAAATCCAGCACAAGGAGAAAATCAAGTCCAGATATAAAACTATGAGTCTGTGGCATTCTAACATCAGGGAAAGAAGTCCCTGGTGGCAGTAATCTATAGATCTCCAAACAGTAGTTCCGCAGTGGGGCACAGTATAAACTAAGAAATATTGGGGGCATGTAAGAAAGGTATGGCAATAATCATGGGTGATTTTAATATGCATACAGACTGTATTAATCAAATTGGAAAAGGTAACCTTGAGGGAGAGTTCATTGAATGTATCATTTATTTAGAGCTACAGCACTGAAACAGGCCCTTTGGCCCACCAACAACCCATTTTATACTAATCCGCCATTTACCCCATATTCCCTACCACATCCCCACTGTTCTCCTACCACCTACCTACACTAGGGGCAATTTACAATGGCCAATTTACCTATCAACCTGCCAGTCTTTGGCTGTAGGAGGAAACCAGAGCACCTGGCGGAAACCCATGTGGTCACAGGGAGAAATTACAAACTCCACACAGGCAGTACCCAGAACTGAACCCAGATCGCTGGAGTTATGAGGCTGCAGTGCTAACCACTGCGCCACTGTGCCACCCTAAAGAGATTGTTCTTTTGGAGCAATATGTTGTGGAACCAACCAGGGAGCAAGCTATTCTAGATTTGGTATTGTGTAATGAGGTGTGATTAATTAATGATCTCATATTTAAGGATCCTCGAGGGAAGAGTGATCATAGCATGCTAGAATTTCAAATTCAGTTTGAGGGTGACAAATGAGTCCCACACTAGCGTTCTGGAGATAAACAAAGGTAATTACATAGGCATGAGGACAGATTTGGCCCTAGCGGATTGGACAGGAAAACTAAAAGGTAGGACAGTTGATGAGCAGTGGTAGGCGGTGGCGTAGTGATATTATCACTGGACGAGTAACCCAGAGATCCAGGGTATTTCACTGGGGACATGGGTTTGAATCCCACCACAGCAGAAGGTGGAATTTGAATTTAATTAATAAATCTGGAATTAAAAGCTAGTCTAATGATGGCCATGAAACCATTGTCGATTGTTGTAAAAACCCATCTGGTTCACCAATGCCCGTTAGGGAAGGAAATCTGCTGTCCTTACCTGGTCTGGCCTACATGTGACTCCAGACCCACAGCAATGTGGATAACTCTTACATGCCCTCTGAAATGGCCTAGCAAGGCAGTCAGTTGTACCTAACCGCTACAAAGTCAATAAAAAGGAATGAAACCGGATGGACCACCCGGCATCGCCCTAGGCACCGGAAACGACAACAGCAAACCCAGCCCTGTCGACCCTCCAAAGTCCTCCTTACTAAAATCTGGGGGCTTGTGCCAAAGTTGGAAGAGCTGTCCCACAGACTAGTCAAGCAACAGCCTGACATAGTCATGCTCACGGAATCATACCTTACAGACAATGTCCCAGACACTGTCATCACCATCCCCGGGTATGTCCTGTCCCACCGGCAGGACAGACCCACCAGAGGTGGTGGCACAGTGGTATACAGTAGGGAGGGAGTTGCCCTGGGAGTCCTCAACATCAACTCTGGACACCATGAAGTCCCATGGCATCAGGTCAAACATGGGCAAGGTAACCTCCTACTGATTACCACCTACCGCCCTCCCTTAGCTGATGACTCAGTACTCCTCCATGATGAACATCACTTGGAGGAAGCACTGAGGGTGGCAAGGGCACAAAATGTACTCTGGGTGGGGGACTTCAATGTCCATCACCAAGAGTGGCTCGGTAGCGCCACAGCTGGCCGAGTCCTAAAGGACATAGCTGTTAGACTGGGTCTGCAGCAGGTGGTGGGGGAACCAATACGAGGGAAAAACATACTTGACCTCGTCCTCACCAATCTGCCTGCCACAGATGCTTCTGTCCATGACAGTATTGGTAGGAGTGACCACCGCACAGTCCTTGTGGAGACGAAGTCCCGCATTCACATTGAGGATACCGTCCATCGTGTTGTGTGGCACTATCACCGTGCTAAATGGGATAGATTTCGAACAGATCCAGCAATGCAAAACTGGGCATCCATGAGGCGCTGTGGGCCATCAGCAGCAGCAGAACTGTGCTCAACCACAATCTGTAACCTCATGGCCCGGCATATCCCCCACTCTACCATTACCATCAAGCCAGGAGACCAACCCTGGTTCAATGAAGAATGCAGGAGGGCATGCCAGGAGCAGCACCAGGCATACCTCAAAATGAGGTGTCAACCTGGTGAACCTACAACACAGGACTATCTGCGTGCCAAACTGCGGAAGCAGTATGCGATAGACAGAGCTAAGCGATCCCATACCCAAAGGATCAGATCTAAGCTCTGCAGTCCTGCCACATCCAGCCATGAATGGTGGTGGACAATTAAACAACTAACTGGAGGAGGTGGCTCCACAAATATCCCCATCCTCAATGATGGGAGAGCCCAGCACATCAGTACGAAAGATAAGGCTGAAGCATTTGCAACAATCTTCAGCCAGAAGTGCCGAGTTGATGATCCATCTCGGCCTCCTCCTGAAGTCCCCAGCATCACAGATGCCAGACTTCAGCCAATTCGATTCACTCCGCGTGACATCAAGAAACGACTGAAGGCACTGGATACTGCAAAAGCTATGGGCCCTGACAATATTCCGGCAATAGTACTGAAGACCTGTGCTCCAGAACTTGCCGCGCCCCTAGCCAAGCTGTTCCAGTACAGCTACAACACTGGGATCTACCCTGCAATGTGGAAAATTGCCCAGGTATGTCCTGTACACAAAAAGCAAGACAAGTCCAACCCGGCCAATTACCGCCCCATCAGTAAAGTGATGGAAGGTGTCATCAACAATGCCATCAAGCGGCACTTGCTGAGCAATAACCTGCTCAGTGACGCTCAGTTTGGGTTCTGCCAGGGCCACTCAGCTCCTGACCTCATTACAGCCTTGGTTCAAACAAGGACAAAAGAGCTGAACTCAAGAGGTGAGGTGAGAGTGACTGCCCTTGACATCAAGGCAGCATTTGACCGAGTATGGCATCAAGGAGCCCTACAAAACTGAGGTCGATGGGAATCAGGGGGAAAACCCTACGCTGGCTGGAGTCACACCTAGTGCAAAGGAAGATGGTTGTGGTTGTTGGAGGTCAATCATCTGAGCTCCAGGACATCACTGCAGGAGTTCCTCAGGGTAGTGTCCTAGGCCCAACCATCTTCAGCTGCTTCATCAATGAGCTTCCTTCAATCATAAGGTCAGAAGTGGGGATGTTTGCTGATGCTTGCACAATGTTCAGCACCATTCGTGACTCCTCAGATACTGAAGCTGTCCGTGTAGAAATGCAGCAAGACCTGGACAATATCCAGGCTTGGGCTGATAAGTGCCAGGCAATGACCATCTCCAACAAGAGAGAATCTAACCATCGCCCCGTGACATTCAATGGCATTACCATCGCTGAATCCCCCACTATCAACATCCTAGGGGCTGCCATTGACCAGAAACTGGAGTAGACATATAAATACTGTGGCTACACGAGCAGGTCAGAGGCTAGGAATCCTGAGGCGAGTAACTCACCTCCTGACTCCCCAAAGCCTGTTCACCATCTACAAGGCACAAGTCAGGAGTGTGATGGAATACTCTCCACTTGCCTGGATGTGTGCAGCTTCAACAACACTCAAGAAGTTCAATACCATCAGGGACAAAGCAGCCCGCTTGATTGGCACCGCATCTACAAACATTCACTCCCTGCACCACCGACGCACAATGGCAGCAGTGTGTACCATCTACAAGATGCACTGCAGCAATGCACCAAGGCTCCTTAGACATCACCATCCAAACCCGCGACCTCTACCAACTAGAAGGACAAGGGCAACAAATACATGGGAACACCGCCACCTGCAAGTTCCCCTCCAAGTCACACCATCCTGACTTGGAACTATATCACCGTTCCTTCACTGTCGCTGGGTCTAAATCCTGGAACTCCCTTCCTAACAGCACTGTGGGTGTACCTACCCCACATGGACTGCAGCGGTTCAAGAAGGCAGCACACCACCACCTTCTCAAGGGCAATTAGGGATGGGCAATAAATGCTGGCCTGGCCAGCGATGCCCACATCCCATGAATGAATTTTTAAAAAAGATGTTTAAGGAGATATTCAATTCCTCCCAACTAAAATATATTCCAGAGAGGAAGAAAGATTCTGTTAGCGGAAAAAACATCCATGACTAAGCAAGGAAGTTAAGGATAACATAAAGACAAAAGCTAAGGCATACGATATTGCAAAGGCCAGTGGCAGGCTGGAAGATTGGGAAACTTTTAAAGATCAACAAACGGTTACTAAAAAAGTAATAAAAAGAGCAAAGGTGAATTATGAAAGAAAACTGGTGTAAAATATAAAAACAGATAGCAAAAGCTTCTATTAGTATATAAAAGGTAAGAGAGTCGTTAATGTGAATGTTGGTCCCTTGGAGAATGAGACTGGGGAGTTAATAGAGGGGAACACAGAAATGGCGGGGACACTAAATCAGTTTTTTGCCTCAGTTTTCACAGTGGAGGACATTAGTACCATCACAATAGTAACAGGTAATGCAGTGGTTATAGAAAGAGAGGAACATAGAACAATTATCATTACTAGGGAAAAAGTACTGAGCAAACTATTGGGATTGAAGGCAGACAAGTCCCCAGGGCCTGATGGCCGACATCTTAGGGTCTTAAAGGAAGTGGCAGTGGAGATAGTGGGTCCATTGGCTATAATATTCACAAATTCCCTGGATGTGGGAAAGGTTCCAGTGGATTAGACAAAAAGCGAGGGAGGCAGAAAGTAGGAAACTATAGACCAGTTAGTTTAACATTTGTCGTTGGGAAATTGTTAGAACCCATTACTAAGGAAGTAATAACAGGACATTTAGAAAGTCAAAACGCAATCCATCAGAGTCAGCATGGTTTTATAAAGGGTAAATCGTGTTTGACTAATTTGCTAGAGTTCTTCGAAGCTGTGACAAGCAAACTGGATAATGGGGATTCTGTAGATGTAGTAGATCTGGACTTCCAGAAGGCATTTGATAAGGTGCCGCACAAAAGGTTAATATACAAGGTAAGATCACATGGAGTTAGGGGCAATTTATTAGCTTGGATAGAGGATTGGCTAATCAACAGAAAACAGAGAGTCGGGATAAATTGGGTCTTTTTCTGGATCTAACTAATGGGGTGCCACAGGGTTCGGTCCACGGGAGCCAACTATTTACAATCTATATTAATGACTTGGATGCAAGGATAGAAGGTATTATAGCCAAATTTGCAGATGACATTAAAATAGGTGGGATGGTAAATTGCAATAAAGAAATAAGAAATTTACAAATGGATATGGATAGGTTAGGTGAATGGGCCAAAATTTGGCAGATGGAGTTTAACGTGGATAAGTGTGAAGTTATCCATTTTGGTTGGAAGAATAGAAAGGCAAATTATTATCTAAATGGAGAGAAACTTCAGAGTGCTTCGATGCAGAGGGATCTGGGTGTCCTCGTGCATGAATTGCAACAGGCTAGTATGCAGGTACAGCAGGTAATAAGGAAGGCAAATGGAATTTTGGCATTTATTGTTAAAGGAATAGAATATAAATGTAGGGAAGTGTTGCTGCAACTGTACAAGGCATTAGTGAGACCACACCTGGAGTTTTGCGTATAGTTTTGGTCCCCTTACTTGAGGAGTGATGTAGCTGCATTGGAGGCAGTTCAGAGGAGGTTCACTAGATTGACTTCAGGGATGAGGGATTTGCCTTATGAAGAGAGATTGAGCAGTTTAGGCCTTTACTCTCTAGAGTTTAGAAGAATGAGAGGAAATCTAATTGAGGTATATGAGATGATTAAGGGGATTGACAAAGTCGACATAAAGAGGATGTTTCCTCTTATGGGGCAATCTAGAACGAGAGGTCATAGTTTTAGGATAAGTGGTAGCAGATTTAAAACAGAGATGAGGAGAAATTACTTCTCTCAAAGGGTGGTGAGTCTGTGGAATTCACTATCCCAGAGTGCGGTGGATGCTGGGACATTGAGTAAATTTCAGGAGGAGATAGACAGATTTTTAATTAGTAAAGGGTTGAATGGTTGTGGAGAATGGGCAGGAAAGTGGAGTTGAGGCCAATATGAGATCAGCCATGATCATATTGAATGGCGAGGAAAGCTTGAGGGGCTGAATTGCCTACTCCTGCTCCCAGTTCTTATGTTGAAGCTTCATGCACCAAAAGTTACCAAAGTAAACATGAAGGTAATTTCCAGCTGGAGTATTGCAATTTCACACGAACTGCAGTAACTGGAGCATGAATCAGAATAGGAAACACATAGATGGAGAGGATCAGTGCAAGCAAGATGAGTTTTGCTGTACTTGCCTAAATTCATGATGTCAGTAGAAAGTTGGGTGGAGGAACAGAAGATTCTAAGAGCTTATTCTCAGATTTGGCTTCAGTCAGCACAATCCCTCCAAATAGAACATCCTTCCAAATAGACTAATAAATGTTCTGTTATACTACATAAATCAGATCTGATATTCCTCAAGGCCTTTCAAGCTCCTCATCCCTTGTTGGATATTTGGCTAAGGCTTTGGAACTTACCTCATTATTAGGTTTCCATGATTTCTTTGCAGAATGAAAATGAATCATAGAATCATAGAAATTTACAGCAACCAGGAGACCATTCAGGCCATTGTACCTGTGCTGAGCAGTCATGTTTAGTCCCACATTCCCACATCCCCACCTTTTGTCCATCGCCCTGTATGTTCTTCATCCTTAAGTATCTGTTCAAATGCCTTTTAAAATTATTTATGGAACCAGCTTCCACCACTTTTGCAGACAGAGCTTTTCAGATCAGGATAATTCTGAGTGAAAAAAAAGTCTCCTTATCTCCCTTTAGATCGTTTACCAATGATTTTAAATCTCTGATTATTGATCAACTCACCAAAGGGAATAGTTTTTCTCTATCTACTGTACGAAAACCTCTCATCATCCTGAAAACCTCTATTTGGTCACCTCTTAACCTTCTCTGTACCAAGAACAGTCCAAACTTTTCCAACCTCTCCTCATAATGAAATCCCTCATCCCTGGCAACATCCTGATAAACCTTCCCTGTGTCCATTACACCTTTCCTGAAGTGCAGTGCCCAGAATTATCTACAATATTCCAGCGCAGGCCTAACCATTGACTTATTGCAGGCAGAGACAGGAGAGTTTGTGGTGGAGAATTAGGAAATGGCAGCAAGACTAAACAATTACTGTCTGTCTTCATGGAGGAAGACACAGAAAATCTCCCAGAAATACTCGGGAACCAAGGGACTTGTAAAAATGAAGGATTGAAGGTAGTTAGTATCAATAAAAATACTCAAAAAATTAATAGGATTGAAAGTTGCTAAATCTCCTGGACCAGATAAGCTACATCCCAGAGCATTGAAGGAAATGTTAAAGAGATAATGGATGCATTGGTGGTTATCTTTCAAAATTCTATAGATTCTGGAAGGGTTCCTGCAGACTGGAAAGTAGCAAATGTAACCTCACTATTTCAGAAGGGAGCGAGAGAGAAAATGGAGAACTACAGACCTGTTAGTTTGACATCAGTAGTGGGGAAATGCCAGAATCTATTATAAAGGATGAGATAACTGGACAGTTGGAAAATAATGATATGATTAGGCAGACTCAACATGGATTTATGAAAGGCAAATCATGTTTGACTAACCTGTTGGAGTTTTTTGAGAATGTTACTTGTAGCATAGATAAAGGAGAACAAGTGGATGTAGTGTATTTGGATTTTCAGAAGGCTTTTGATAAGGTCCCACACAGGAGTTCAGT
Source organism: Heterodontus francisci (assembly GCF_036365525.1). Classification (NCBI taxonomy): domain Eukaryota; kingdom Metazoa; phylum Chordata; class Chondrichthyes; order Heterodontiformes; family Heterodontidae; genus Heterodontus; species Heterodontus francisci. Next base: position 93,928,976 of record NC_090377.1, on the reverse strand, counting down.
AAACAAAATTAGAGCACATGGGATTGGGGTAATATACTGGTATGGATTGAGAATTGGTTAAGAGACAGAAAACAGAATAGGAATAAATGGGTCATTCTCAGGATGGCAGGCTGTTTCTAGTGGGGTACTGCAAGGATCAGTGCTTAGGCCACAGCTGTTTACAATCTATATAAATGATTTGGATATGGGGACAAATTGTGATATTTCCAAATTTGCGGATGACACAAAACCAGGAGGGAATGTAAGTTGTGAGGAGGATGCAAGGAGACTTCAAGGAGATTTGGACAGGCTAAGTGAATGGGCAAGAACATGGCAAATGGAATATAATGTGTGAAGTGTGAAGTGATCCACTTTGGTAGAAATAAAGACAGAAATACGGAGAATTTCTTAAATAGTGAGAAGTTGGGAAGTGTTGATGTCCAAAGAGACCTGGGTATCCTTGTTCATGAGTCACTAAAAGTGAGTATGCAGGTGCAGCAAGCAATTAAGAAAGCAAATGGTATGTTGGCCTTCATTGCATGGGGATTTGAGTACAGGAGTAAAGATGTATTGCTTCAATTGTATAAAGCCTTGGTGAGACCGCACTTTGAGTATTGGGTACAATTTTGGTCTCCTTGTCTAAGGAAGGATATTATTGCCATACAGGGAGTGCAACGAAGGTTCACCAGACTAATCCCTGGGATGGCGGGATTGTCTTATGAGGAGAAATTGCAGAAACTGAGCCTGTATTCTCTAGAGTTTTGAAGAATGAAAGGTGGGTGATCTCATTGTAACTTACAAACCTCTTACAGTGCGTGACAGGGTAAATGTGGATAGGATGTTTCCTCTGGCTGGTGAGTCTAGAACAAGGGGACACAGTCTCAGAATGAGGGGCAGGCAATTTAAGACTGAAATGAGGAGGAATTTCTTTACTCAGAGAGTGGTGAATCTGTGGAATCCTCTACCCCAGAGGGTTGTGGAAGCTCAATCATTGAGTATGTTCAAGAAAGGAATTGATAGATTTCTGGATACTAATGACATCAAGGGATATGGGGATAGCGTAGAAAAATGATGAGCAGCCATGATCTGTTTGAATGGTAGAGCAGGCATGATGGGCTGAATGGCCTACTCCTGCTCCTATTTCCTATGTTCCTATGATCCTATGATCATCCAGGTGTGTCACTTTGTCGAATGCCTGCCAAAAGTCCACATATACACATCTACTGCACTACCTTGATCAACTTTCTCTGTTACCTCATCAAATAATCCAATCACGTTCGTCAGACATGATTTGCCTTTCACAAATCCGTGCTGGTTCGCCTTGATTAACCCATGCCTTTCCAAATGAAAGTTTATTTTCTCCCTGATATTGGTTCTAAAAACTTCTCCATCACTAATGTTTGGCTGACTGGCCTGTAGTTTCCTGGGTTATCCCTCGTGTTACGACCGAGGCGGGAGCAATGCACTGTTAATTCAGTCCCATGACTCCACCGGTCGCAGCATCTTATTGAGGTTTTCCCACCCAACTGGAAAACAGCCAAATTAAACCCTTTAGTAACCTCCAGAATAAAACAGACCAAACCAGGTATCTTTAGACAACAACAAATTAACTATTTATTAACACTAAATCTTAAACACTATTAAGATAAACCTATGTCTAAAGACCTTATAACATATTATTTCAACCTAACTCTCCCCATTCACACACATACACTCAAAAATCATGGTTAACCCATTTCCTTTATTTAAAAATTAGCTATTTCTTAAGAGTAAATAAATAACTGCCATATAAGTCATTGTGGGTTACGTTCCTGATGGGTGAGGTATTCTAATGTGAAAATAATCAAATGCCACTCGAAGTCTCCACGCAGATTTGATGAAATAGCCTCTTAGTAGATATGCATTCAAAACACTTCGGCTACAGCAGGCATCAAACAATTCTTTCAACGATGAAAGAAAATACAGATCCGTGACACTTGCCCCTTTTTTGAATGTTGTGATAACATTAGTGACCCTGCAGTTCTCCAGCACTACTCCTGTATCCAATGAGAATTGAAAGATTGTGACCAATATCTCTGCTGTTTCTACCTTTTGCTTCTTTCAGCAACCTAGGATGCATTCCATTTGATGACTTACAAACTTTCAGTAATGATAATCTCTTAAGTATGTCTTCTCTATTACTACCCTGTCCATAATTTTCCTCTCCTTTTTTAGTGTAACATTCACTTTGCTGGGATAAGGAATACTTTTTTTTTATCTTGTTGAAATCTTTCCCTGAGTATTAGCTGGAACAATGAAGTCTAGATAGTGACTACAGACTTGTGTTAAGGGCTATCTCACAGGCCTTGCCTGTAAATTGAACATTCAGACAATTGATAAATTAGACTATATAGCTGAATTTAAAACTACCACCACCAGTATCTAATAAAGCCTGAGGATGCTTTTTTAAGTGGGCTGTGTGCCAGCTATGACTTCATGTATATCATTAAAAACTGCCCTCATCTAGTTATGTGATGCACCAACATTCTTCCTGTACTGCAGAGCAGAGAAGGCAAAATGTAAATTATAGATAATACTTGTAAATGTTTACACCGAGCTTGCAACTACTCCAGACTGTAACGTTCATTATTCTGGTAAGATATTTGAAAAGACAGACATAACACACCAAATTTACTTTACATTGACTCTGCATTCCCAATGGTGGAGATTTGCCTGCAAATTCAAAATTCCAGGAAATGCAGATGTGACCTCAATGATTGGGAGATGAAATTAAAATGTAAATGGATTTTGTTGAATGAGGACATTTTAATAATAATTGAAAATTAAATTGAATTTTAACATGATTATTTTCACACATACTTATTTGAAGCAGGGTCTGCTTTAAAAGTTAAAAGTGATGGGGTTATACAGCTTTAAACCATGTGTAATTATTCCCGAGTGCTCCTCTTGTATCATTAAGTCAAAATTTATAGAAGTACTTTATATATACTTGTAGATGACACACAAGCACTTTGGATTTGCACTGAGTGCAGAGTGTAACTATTGCTGGCTCTTTTTGTTCCATCAGGCAGTCAAACAATGCAAAGGTACATTATGTACTGGTTCCTAACATTTAGGTACTTTGGAATTATAACTGAAAGTCAAATGGCGACATTCACTACTTTCATTTTATGTAATATTAGCCAATGAATGGTTCATCTTTTTTAATCCAACTGATGCTAGGTTACATTTGAGTAGATAAAAAATAATGTGATCCTATATAGATCTGGTCATGACATTTGACAAATCTCAGCTCAACAGTGTGTTAACAGAACATCCTGATCAAATTTAGGACAGAGCCTTTTTTATGTGATAAACTGAAGGCCATATCTTCCTCTTGGCCTCACCTTTACTTTTGGAGTGTTGGTTTTAAAGCTGCTGCTGTTGCAGAGTTTTAGTTATTACCATTTATCCATGCCATTTTAATATGATTTCTTCAAGATATTTTTTTCTCTCTACTGCACCTCTTCTCCAGTTATTACTGCATCAGCCTCTGGCTACAACACTCAAAATACTATTGCTAAGAAAAGGGCATTAATCAAGTTATTTTTATCATGACTGAATGTTTATAATTTTATAAACTTGATGGGAATCAGGGTAGTATGCTGTTGTTATATACTTATAAGACAGGCCAACATAGCTACTCGTGCAGTGAATAGTGCATTATTAAGTAGTCTATTTATGCAATACTGAGCACAAAATTGCCTCACGCAGAATCGCTTGTAGCAGCACTACAGAGGCCTTACGCCGCTATACCTGTGCAACATTGCTGGTAAGAAGGGGGCACGCAGGGGCATCCTCTACGTGCACCAGAAGACCTTAAATGGACTCTATCCTGGCTTCACACAGCCCAACAGGCTAATGTGACACAAAGATTCTGGATTTGGTCAACAAATGTGCAGACAGCCTCTTCATTGTGCACGCTGCAAACAACAAGTACAAAGCTGCAAGATGGGCTCTGCACTACTGTTATTCAAAGGTCCAGGTGCCCAACTTGCAGGAAAGGTACTTTTTTGGAACTTTTTCTGTTGCAAAGTGTCTAGAAGTAGTCTGGAGTGTTTTTGGAGGTGTTTTGGTAAATTCCTAGATTTGCCAGAGTGTTGCCACAAAGTCACAGGAGAGGGGATGTGGCCAGAGGAGTTAGTGACCTGCCCGTACAAAGGCTACAACATGTATGGGGGCAGCAGTGACAGTACCTCTGAGTCTTCAGAACTACAGGGAGATAGAGCAGAGGCTGCAGGGAGGGAAAATTCCACGCCATCCCCTCTTCCAAGATGGAGCCGGACTCCTTCATGCTCCTTGTTAGTAACAGGACCTGCCTGGCATGCCAGCCAATGCACCCAAAATCTCATGTACATGCCCATCACATTCTCTTCTGTGCCGCCCCATCGAGGTCCTCATCTGAGTCCTCTGCAGTAATACTCATCTGTCACCTCATTCTCCAGTGAGCTGGCAAAGAAACAGCCTTTATCTCTGGTCTGGCCACTCGTGCCCACATGACTCACCATGTGCTAATTCCAACTCTGTGTTAGCCGCCAAGGTAAGTGCAGTGCTAGTATCAGAGCTAATGATTGCAAGTGTCAGATTATGTGACTGGGCCTCTTCATTAGTGCTGAGGTATTGCTCTTTCCTCCTCCTTGGGCTGCTGAGGCTGTGCAGGTAGCAGTTCTTGGGTGTCTGAAAGCAGGAACTCAGAAGAGGAAGATTGGAGTGAGGGAAGGACAGGTGGAGTGGGAAGCAAGATGGCCATGGTCACACCATCTGTCAGATAGCAAGATGAGGGTGTGCTGCAAGTTGAGAAGGGTCATAAGATGCTGTCAACGTCAATGATCTCAGTGGCATTGGATGCCATGGGCCCCTTCACAGCTGGCACCATGATGCAGAAAATCATTTCCTCTATAGGGCTCAGGAGATGCAGGTGCCCTTGACACTGCTCCCCCCCTCCCCACCCCACCCCCGCCGAGTTCTGCTCTGCTCCCTTCTATTCTGTGTTACCTTGTCCTGCAGCAGAGAGGGCAAAATGCCAGTGGTTGTATAGTCCCGTTTGGCTGAATGGCTGGAGATATGTGGAGGCAGTGAGAGGTGGGTGTGAGATTGGCGGCATTGAGACATTGAGTTAAGTGTGAGAGTGAGGTTGAGTATCTGGGTGCCAGAGTGTGCTTCTGGGTGAGTGATAGGGGTGTGTGCATTGAGCAATGTGAGCGGTTGGTGGTGTGGTTGGTAGGAGATGTCATGTGAAGATGCATTCACAAGATGTTGACCACCTGTATGAGGTTAATAGACATCTGTGGCACTGCTGCCAGGTCCTCAGGTCCAGATTCCAGGAGTTGACCTTCCTGGCCACCTGCTCCCACTTCCTTCTGAGGGTGGTCCTTGAGGGTCTCCTGGCTGCCCCCAGGACCATGGCATCTCTCCTCCTGCCCACCTCCACCAGTAATGCCTCCCATGCTGCATCCATCACTATGAAACCCTCTCTCTGCTTTGGTGTTTATTTTGCAATAATTTACATTGCAGCAATATTTTTGGACAGCTTCCCTTTAAGGTACAGCCTGCCTTTAAAAAAGAGGAGACTGGCTGTATAATCTGGTGTGCAAACAGCACTGTTTGGCCATCATCCTGCTGAGTACAGAGGCTGCAGGCAGCTTGGAGTTGCAGACAGCAGCTCAGGACCCGCTCGGCCCTATGCTGCCATCGTGCAGATGGGGTGGGTATAGCATGTTTGCGTGCTGCCCACCTTGATCTGCATGGTTGTGGGCAGGTTGTGAATCATGACCCGCCAATGCCAAAAAAATTAGTCTATCCAATTTCTAGCCTGCTGTTTTCATACAAGTTAATTGTTAGAACATTAAAATCTATGTGATCATAATGAAAGGATTCACCACTGAGTTAGCCCTGTCCACATATTTGTGGACTTAGCTTTAGCACTCCTTTCAATTAATCAGTACACTACTTAAAGGACTGACCTGTGAACCACCTTGTGTGTAACTAATGGAAAGGATCCCTTCACCGTCAGGTCAGACTACCTGAAATATGATTTAGAAGGGCTGGGGCATGCGCCAAAGAACTAGGAGGAGTGTATAGCCAAGATCAAATGCGGAGGCAGTCAACCAAGAGGATGAGGGCACCAGCATCAACATCATCAGCCTCCTTGGCCCCTCTGACTGAGGGACCATCTGTGCAGCAGGGCCCTCTGAAGGAGGCTGCCCCTGCAATGACACCAGTGCAGCAGCCTCTGGAGGTTCCCACTGGCACCTCCACAATGAGGACAACTGCCATGTGCATCTCAGTCACAAGCAGAGACAAGTGAGCAGCTGCCTCCACCTCACCCGAGGCCACAAGGGGAGCACCACATAGAAGTGGCCAAGAGTGAGGTCACCACATCGGGTGGAGCAGTTTATCTCTTTTTCAACACTATGTAAATATTGACACATGATACCGGCCATGTGAGTTTCCATTTTTAATGGCAAGACAGGTAAAGAGGGATGAAGTGGTGAAGGGGAGCATGGGTCTTTGAATGGGGCCAGTGAAACCTCTGGACAGGTGCACATCCTTCATTGGAGATAAGACTGGATCTATTCCAGGCTGCATCTTCAATGGAAGTATTCTCACAGACAGCTCAAAGTGAGTTCCAGACCATGCCGTTCTCTTGTGGTAGATTAGAAGGTGTGATGTTAGACAAGCAATGACAAGCATTTAAAGAATTAATACATGGTTTACAACAAATTTACTTTTCTTTGAGGTGCAAAAACCCATCAGGAAAAGTGAACAAGAGAAATTAAAGATTGTATTAGATCAAAGAAAGAGGCTTATAAAGTTCCCAAAGTAGTAAGCCTGAGGATTGGAAGCATTTTGGAATTCAGCAAAGGAGGACCAAGAAACTAATAAAGAAAGAGAAAATAGAATATGAAAATAAACTAGCAAAAAACATAAAATGGACTGTAAAAGCTTCTATAGATATGCAAACCTGATGATTTACATCCCAGAGTGTTGAAAGAGGTGGATGCAGAGATAGTGGATGCATTGGTGATCATCTTCTTAGATTCTGGAGTGGTTCCTAAAGATTGGAAGGTAGCAAATGTAACCCCAATATTTAAGAAAAGAGGGCAAGAGAAAAAGGGGCAATACAGACCTGTTAGCCTGACATCAGTAGTAGAGAAAATACTAGAATCCGTTATAAAGAATGTAATAACTTAATGGTAGGATTGGGCAGAGTCAACATGGATTTATGAAAGGGAAATCATGTTTGACAAACCTGTTGAAGTTTTTTGAGGATGTAACTAGCAGAACAGATAAGGGGGAATCAGTGAATGTGATGTATTTGGATTTTCAGAAGGCTTTTGATAAGGTCCCACACAAGATGTTAGTAAGCAAAGTTAGAGCACATAAGATTGGGGGTAATATACTGATATGGATTGAGAACTGGTTAATGGCCAAAAAAAAGAGTAGGAATAAATGGGTCATTTTCAGATTTGCAGGCTGTAACTAGTGGGGTACCACAAGGATCAGTGCTTGGGCCCCAGCTATTCACAATCTATTTCAATGATTTGGATGTGGGGTCCAAATATAACGACCAAATGACCGAGTTTGCTGATGACACAAAACTATGTGGGAATGTGTGCTGTGAGGAAGATGCAAAGAGGCTTCAAGGGGATTTAGACAGGCTCAGTGAGTGGGCAAGAACCTGGCAGATGGAATATGATGTGGAAAAATGTGAATTTATCCACTTTGTTAGGAAAAACAGAAGTGCAGAGTATTACTTACCTAAGGAAAGATATACTTGCCATAGAGCGAGTGCAATGACGATTCAGCAGACTGATTCCTGGGATGGCAGGATTGTCCTATGAGGAGAGATTGAGGAGATTGGGCCTGTATTCTCTAGAGTTTAGAATAATGAGAGGTGATCTCATTGAAACATACAAAATTCTTACAGGGCTTGACAAGGTTGATACAGGAAGGATGTTTCCCCTGGCTGGGGTGTTTAGAACCAGAGGGCATCATCTCAGAATAAGAGGTAGGCCATTTAGGTCTGAGATGAGGTGGAATTTCTCCATTCAGAGCGTGATGAATCTTTGGAATTCTCTACCCCAGAGGGCTGCGGAGGCTCAGTCATTGAGTATGTTCAAGAAAGAGATTGATATATTTCTAGATATTAAAGATATCATGGGATCTGGGGATAGTGCAGGAAAATGGTGTTGAGGTAGAAGATCAGCCATGATCTAGTTAAATGATAGAGCAGGCTCGAGGGGCCAAACAGCCTTCTCCTGCTCCTATTTCCTATATTCGCTTTTAGCACCTCAGTGATTCAGTCTCAGGGTCATGTAAAGGGGTGAGTAGCCATCTCTTCAAGGGATAACCCTTGTCCCCTAGAATCTATCATATAGTTTGGGGGGTGGAATGAAGAGTTGCAGCACCTGGTGCATTCGAGGATAAGGGAGTCATGGCAGCTGCCAGGAAAGCGAGCATGCCATGCAGGAAGCTCTTGTTGTGGATGCATGCAGCAAGACCTGGACAACATTCAGACTTGGGCTGATAAGTGGCAAGTAGCATTCAAAGTGGCAGCAGTGTGTACCATCTACAAGATGCACTGCAGCAACTCACCAAGGCTCCTTCGACAGCACGTTACTAACCCACGACCTCTACCACCTAGAAGGACAAGGGCAGCAGGTGCATGGGAACACCGCCACCTGCAAGTTCCCTGCCAAGCCACACACCATCCTGACTTGCAGCTATATCGCCGTTCCTTCACTGTCACTGGGCAATATCCTGGAACTCCCTAATAGCACGTACTCCCCAAGACTACAGCAGTTCAAGAAGGCAGCTCACCACCACCTTCTCAAGGGCAATTAGGGATGGGCAATAAATGTTAGCCCAGCCAGCGATGCCCTCATCCCATGAACGAATAAAAAAAATTGTCTGTATTATATTCCATCTGCCACCTTCTTGCCCACTCACTTAATCTGCCTACGTCCATTTGCAGACTATTTTTGCCCTCCTGTCTGGCACCAATTGAATTCTACTTGAAAATCCAAATAGACTACATCTACTGGTCCCCCTTTATAAGAACATAGGAGCAGGAGTAGGCCATTCAGCTCATTGAGCCTGTCCCGCCATTCAATATGATCATGGCTGATCATCTACTTCAATGCCTTTTTCCCACACTATCCTTATATCCCCTTATGCCATTTGTATTTAGAAATCTGTCAATCTCTGCTTTAAACCATACTCAATGACTGAGCTTCCACAGCCCTCTGGGACAGAGAACTCCAAAGATTCAGAACCCTCTGAGTAAAGAAATTTCTCTTCATCTTTGTACTAAGTGGCTTCCTCCTTATTTTCAACTTGTGTCCCCTGGTTCTAGACTTCTTAACAGGGGAAACATCTTATCTGCATCTATCCTGTCTATCCATTAAAGTATTTTGTAGGTTTCAATGAGTTCACCTCTCATTCTTCGAAACAGGCCCAGTTTCCTCAATCTCTCTTCATAGGACAGTCCCGCCACCCCAGGAACAAGTATGGTGAACCTTCGTTGCACTCACTCTATGACAATAATATCCTTTCTAAGGTAAGGGGACCAAAACTGCACACAGTACTCCAAGTGCGGTCTAACCAAGGTTCTATACAATTGAAGAAAGACTTCACTATTTCTGTACTCAAATCCTCTTGTGATAAAGGCTGATACCATTAGCCTTCCTAATTGCATGCTGCACCTGCATGTTAGCTTTCAGTGACTTTTTGACAAGGACACCCAGGTCCCTTTGTACATCTACACTTTCTAATCTTTTACCATTTACGAAATATCTCTTCCTCCTACCAAAGTGGATAACCTCATATTTTTCCACATTATATTCCATCTGCCACATTCTTGCCCACTCACTAAGTCTGTCCAAATCCCCTTGAAGCCGCTTTGCATCTTCCTCACAACACACATTCCCACCTAGTTTGTGTCATCCGCGGACTTGTAAATACTACATTTGGTCCCCACGTCCAAATCATTGATATATATTTTGAACAGCTGGGGCCCAAGCACTGATCATTGTGGTAACCCACTAGTCACAGCCGGCCAATGCGAGAATGACCCGTTTATTCCTACTATCTGCTTTCTGCCTGTTAATCAACACTTAATCCATGCCTGTATATTACCTCCTATCCCATGTGCTTTAATATTGCTAACCAACCTCCTGTGGGAGACTTTTATCAAAGCCTTCTGAAAATCCAAGTATACCACGTCCACCAACTCCCCTTTATCAATTCTGTTAGTAACAACAGGTTCGTCAAACATGATTTCCCATTCACAAATCCATGTTGACTATGACCAATTACAGCATTATTATCCAAGTGTCCATTTATCACATCTTTTAGAATAGATTCTAGCATTTTCCCAAAGACTGATGCAAGGTTAACAGGTCTATAATTCCCTGTTTTCTCTCTCCCTCCCTTCTTAAAAAGTGGGCTGGCATTTGTGACCTTCCAATCTGCAGAAACCACTCAAGAATCTATTGAATTTTGGAAGATGATCACCAATGCATCCATTATTTCCATAGCAACCTCTTTCAACACTCTGGGAGGTAGAATATCAGGTCCTGGGGACTTATCAACCTTCAGTCCCATTAATTTTTCCAATACAACCTTCAATTCCTCATTCCCCCTAAACCCTTGGATCTGTAATTCTAGGAGATTTCTTGTATCTTCCTCAGTGAAGACAGACACAAAGTAATCGTTTAGCTTCTCTGCTATTTCTCTATTTCCCAGTATAAATTTTCCTGACTCTGCCAGTAATGGACCCACATTTGTCTTAGCCAAACTTTTCCTTCTAACGCTAAAATAAAAACAAAATATTGCGGATGCTGGAAATCTGAAATAAAAACAAGAAATGCTGGAAATACTCAGCAGGTCTGGCAGCATCTGTGGAGAGAGAAGCAGAGTTAACGTTTCAGGTCAGTAACCCTTCTTCTGAACTGGCAAATATTAGAAATGTAAAAGGTTATAGGGAAGTAAAGCGGGGGTGGGGCAAGTGATAACAAAGGAGAAGGTGTAGATAGGACAAGGTCACAGAATAGCTGACCGGAAGGTCGTGGAGCAAAGGCAAACAATATGTTAATGGTGTGTTGAAAGACAAAGCATTAGTACAGATAGGGTGTTAGCGGACTGAAAATTGAACAGCCTCAAGTACAAACATGAAAATAAACAGTGGGTGAGAAAACTGAACAAACTAAGATGAAATAAAATAAAATAAACACAAAAAAAAATTTAAAAAAGGAAAAAGAAAAAAATAACTAAAAATAAAAGTAAAATGGGGGGCCCGTCATGCTCTGAAATGATTGAACTCAATGTTCAGTCCGGCAGGCTGTAGTGTGCCTAATCGATAAATAAGATGCTGTTCCTCAAGCTTGCATTGATGTTCACTGGAACACTGCAGCAATCCCAGGACAGAGATGTGAGCATGAGAGCAGGGGGGAGTGTTGAAATGGCAAGCAACCGGAAGCTCGGGGTCCTGCTTGTGGACTGAGCGGAGGTATTCTGCAAAGTCGTCACCCAGTCACCAGACCAGGCAACATCCTGGTAAACCTCTTCTGTACCCTCTCCAAAGCCTCCACATCCTTCTGTTAGTGTGGCGACCAGAATTGCACGCAATATTCCAAGTGTGGCCTAACTAAGGTTCTGTACAGCTGCAGCATGACTTGCCAATTTTTATACTCTATGCCCCAACTGATGAAGGCAAGCATGCCGTATGCCTTCTTGATTACCTTATCCACCTGTGTTGCCACTTTCAGTGATCTGTGGAACTGTACGCCCAGATCTCTCTGCCTGTCAATACTCCCAAGGGTTCTGCCATTTACTGTAAACTGCCCAACCTGTATTAGACCTTCCAAAATGCATCACCTCACATTTGTCCGGATTAAACTCCATCCTTCATTTCTCCGCCCAAGTCTCCAACCGATCTATATCCTGCTGTATCCTCTGACAATCCTCATCACGATCCGCAACTCCACCAACCTTTGTGTCGTCCGCAAACTTACTCATCAGACCAGCTACATTTTCCTCCAGATCATTTATATATACTACAAACAGCAACGGTCCCAGCACTGATCGCTGCGGAACACCACTAGTCACATCCCTCCATTCAGAAAAGCACCCTTCCACTGCTACCCTCTGTCTTCTATGACTGAGCCAGTTCTGTATACATCTTGCCAGCTCACCTCTGATCCCGTGTGACTTCACCTTTTGTATCAGTCTGCCATGAGGGACCTTGTCAAAGGCTTTACTGAAGTCGATGTAGACAATATCCACTGCCCTTCCTTCATCAATCATCTTCGACACTTCCTCAAAAAACTCAATCAAGTTAGTGAGACACGACCTCCCTTTTCACAAAACCATGCTGCCTCTCGCTAGTAAGTCCATTTGTTTCCAAATGGGAGTAAATCCTGTCCCGAAGAATCCTCTCCAATAATTTCCCTACCACTGACATAAGGCTTGTAATTTCCCGGATTATCCTTGCTACCCTTCTTAAACAAAGGAACAACATTGGCTCTTCTCCAGTCGTCTGGGACCTCACCTGTAGCCAATGAGGATACAAAGATTTCTGTCAAGGCCCCAGCAATTTCCTCCCTTGCCCTCCCTCAGTATTCTGGGGTAGATCCCATCAGGCCCTGGGGACTTATCTACCTTAATGTTTTTCAAGACGCCCAACACCTCCTCCTTTTTGATATCGACATGACCCAGACTATCTACACTCCCTTCCCTAGACTTATCATCCACCAAGTCCTTCTCTTGGGTGAAAACTGATACAAAGTACTCATTTAGTACCTCGCCCATTTCCTCTGGCTCCACGCATAGATTCCTTCCTCTGTCCTTGAGTGGGCCAACCCTTTCCCTGGCTACCCTCTTGCTCTTTATATATGTATAAAAAGCCTTGGAATTCTCTTTAATCCTGTTTGCCAATGACTTTTCATGACCCCTTTTAGCCCTCCTGACTCCTTGCTTAAGTTCCTTCCTACTTTCTTTATATTCCTCAAGGGCTTTGGCTGTTCTCAGCCTTCTAGCCTTTAAGAATGCTTCCTTTTGCTTTTTGACTAGGCTCACAATATCCCTCATTATCCAAGGTTCCCGAAACTTGCCAAACTTATCCTTCATCCTCACAGGAACATGCCGGTCCTGGATTCTAATCACTGACATTTGAAAGACTCCCATATGTCAGATGTTGATTTACCCTCAAACAGCCGCCCCCAATCTAAATTCTTCAGTTCCTGCCTAATATTGTTATAATTAGCCTTCCCGCAGTTTAGCACCTTCACCCGAGGACTACTCTTATCCTTATCCACAAGTACCTTAAAACTTACGGAAAGTACCTTAAAACCTACGGATGCTGCCAGACCTGCTGAGTATTTCCAGCATTTCTTGTTTATTTTCCTTTTTACGTACCTGTAGAAGCTTTTACACTCCATTTTTACATTTTTTGCTAGCTTGCATTCATATTCTATTCTCCCTTTCTTTATCAGTTTCTTTGTCCTCCTTTGCTGTATTCTGAAATTCTCCCAATCTTCAGGTTTACTACTATTTCTGGCAACTTTATAGGCCTTTTCTTTTAATCTTGTACAATTCTTAACTTACTTTGTTATCTACGGTTGACCGCCTTTACTTTTGAGTTTTTTGTGCCTTGAAGGAATGTATAGTTGCTGTAAACTACATAATATTTCTTCCTACCTATGTCATTGATACCATTATGTAACCTATTAGTTACATCCTTAAAGAAACTAAAAAAACTTGAACAAATTTGTTAAATACAATTAGCACAATTTCCCTTTCATAAATCCATGTTGACACTGCCCAAATAGATTATAGTTTTCTAAGTGTCCTGCTACCACATCCCTAATAACAGATTCTAGCATTTTCCCAACTACTGATATCAGATTAACTGGCCTATTTCTCTTGTTTTCTCTTCCCCTCCTTTCTTGAATAGTGGGGCTATGTTTCCTAAATTCCAATCAATGGGGACTGTTCTGAACTCTAGGGATTTTTGGAAGATCAAAACCAATGCATCCTCTATTTCTGTAGCCACTTTTTTTAAAACCATAGGATGCAGGTCATCAGGACCAAGGAGTTTGTTGGCTTTTAGTCCCATCAATTTCTTTAGTATTATTTCTTTACTAATAGTTATTTCCTTAGGACTCTCATAATGGCCCCCATTATTTCCAGAATTTTTTTGCGTCTTCTGTTGTGCAGGCAGTTACAAAGTATTTGTTTAATGTATCTGCCATTTCCTTTTCCCCCAGAATAGGGCCGATAAAAGACCAAAAATGTAACCTATGTGTAGGGGCGGAAGATGTTGGTATGCGTCTGTCTTCACAAAAGAGGAGGACGATGCAGATATTGTAGATAAGGAGGAGGAGTGTGAAGTATTAGATGTGATAAACAAAGGGAGAGAGGAAATATTAATGGGATTAGCATATTTGAACGTTAATAAATCACCAGGGCCAGAGGAAATGTACCCTAGGCTGTTAAAAGAAGCAAGAGAGGAAAAAGCAGAAGGCCTGACCTTCATTTTCCAGTCCTCACTCGATACAGATGAGGTGCCAGAGGATTGGAGAACTGCTAGTATTGTACCTCTGTTTAAAAAGGGAGCGAATGATAGACTGAATAATTATAGGCCAGTCAGTCTAACCTCAGTAGTGGGCAAATTATTGGAATCTATTCTGAGAGACAGGATAAACTGTCACTTAGAAAGGCACAGGTTAATCAAGGATAGTCAGCATGGATTTGTTAAGGGAAGATTTTGTCTGACCAACTTGATCAAATTTTTTGAAGAAGTAACAAGGAAGATAGGTGAGGGTAATGCAGTTGATCAGGTCTACGTGGATTTTATCGTGGCTTTTGACAAGGCCCCACATGGCAGACTGGTTAAAAAGAAAAATCCCATAGGATCCAGGGAAATGCAGCAACGTGGATACAAAATTGCCTCAGTGGCATGAAACAAAGGGTATTTATTGACAGGTGTTTTAGTGACTGGAGGGCTGTTTCCAGTGGCGTTATGCAAGGCTCAGTACTGGATCCCCTGCTTTTTGTGGTATAAACAATTTGGACGTAAATGTAGGGGGCATGATCAAGAAGTTTGCAGCCACACAAAGATTGGCTGTGCAGTAGATAACGAGGAGGATATCTGTAGGCTGGAGGAAGATATTGATGGTCTGGTCAGATGGACAGAAAAGTGGCAAATGGAATTCAGCCTGGAGAAGTATGAGGTGATGCGTTTGGGGAGGTCAAACAAGGCAAAGGAATACACGAATAATGGGCAAATACTGAGAAGTGTAGAGGAAGTGAGGGACCTTGGAGTGAATGCCCACAGATCCCTGAAGGTAGCAGGACAGGTTGATAATGTGGTTAAGAAGGCATATGGAATCCTTTCCTTTATTAGCCGAGGTATAGAATATAAGAGCAGGGAGGCTATGCTGGAACTGTATAACTCGTTGCTTAGGTCACAACTTGAGTACTGTGTGCAGTTCTGGTCACCTCATAACAGAAAGGATTAATTGCACTAGAGAGGGTAAAGAGGAACTTTATGAGGATGTTGCCAGGACTGGAAAAATGCAGGAAAAGATTATGAGTAAAGATTGGATAGGCTGGGATTTTTCTCCTTGGAACAGAGAAGACTGAGGGGAGATCTGATTGAAATGTACAAAATTTTGAGGGGCCTGGATAGAGTGGAGAAGAGGGCCTATTCACTTTAGCAGAGGGGTCAGTGAGAAGGGGACATAGATTTAAAGTGATTGGTAGAAAAAATAGAGGGAGACAAGGAAAATCTTTTTCACCCAGAGGATGATGGGGGTCTGGAACTCACTGCCTGAAAGTGTAGTTGAGGCATAAACCCTCAACTTATTCAAAAGGAGTCTGGATATGCACCTCAAGTGCTGTAATCTGCAGGGCTACGGATCAAATGCTGGAAGGTGGGATTAGAATAGGTGGATCGTTTTTCTGCCGGCAGTGACACGATGGGCCAAGTGGCCTCTTTCTGTGCCTTAAACTTTCAATGATTCTATGATTATAATTTCTTCTATCTCTGCCTCTGGGGTGGGGGGGGGGGCACAGTTACTCTCACTAATCTCTTCATTTTTACACACTGATAGAAACATTTGCAATCTGTTTCTGTGTCTCTAGCTAGTTTACTCATACTTTATTTTCTCTTTATCAGTTTCTTTGTTATTCTTTGCTGAATTTTAAAATCCTCACAATCCTCAGGTTTACTACCCTTTTTGGCAACATTATAAGCCTCTTCCTTCAATCGAATGCTATCTTTAACTTTTCTTGATAGTCATGGTTGCACTAATTTTCCTGCGGGGTTTTTGTTCCTTAAGGGAATGTAAAATTATTGCAATTTTTTGAATTAATTCTTTAAATATTTTCCGTTGCCATATCTTTTAATCTAGTTTCCCAACCCACCTTAGCCAACTCGCCCCTTATACCTACGTAGTTTACCTTGTTCAGAATTAAGATCCTAAATTCTTACTTAACTAAATCGCTCTCGAACTCAATGTGAAATGCTATTATATTACACTTACTCATCCCCAGAGACTCCTTTACTACCAAGTTATTAATTAACTCTGTCCCTTTTCACAAAACTAGATAAAAAATTATCTGTGGTTCCTTAGCATACCGATCTGGAAAACTATCTTGTATACATTCCATGAACTTGTTCCCCACACTATTACTGAAAATTTGGTTTCCCCAGACTACATGAAAGTTAATGTCCCTCATAATTATTGTATTAACCTTGTTCCATGCATCTCTAATTTCCTGATTTATACTCTCCCTGACACTACTAGGCGGTCTATAAATAATTCTCCCCGCCCCCCCCCCCCCACCGCCGATGTTTTCTGCCTCTTGTTTCTTAGCTCCACCCAAACTAATTGTATATTTTGATTTTCTGAAATAAGATCCTTTCACTCTACTGTGTTCATCCCGTCCTTTATGTGCCATTTTAAACTGAAGGGGTGATGGTAAGAGTGCCATTTTGAATTGAGCTAGAGGGAGAAAGGAATAGCAAGTTGAATTGAGGGTCATGAGGGAGAAGAGTGCCTATATGTACTGGAAGTGTGGAAGAAGAGAAAGTGTCTCTCGTCAAAGGTGAGGAGTTGTGGATGGGCTACAGTTTCTCTGTGAACAGGGGTAGGGATTGGATGTGGGAGAGTGATTGCTAAATTAACCTTTGGTTTAGAGATAGACCGGTTGATCTGTTGAAAATCTGTTGTCATTTTCTATTTCCTTTTTATGTGGTTAACAATATACCAAAGTGAAATTACTGGTTGGCTGTTCTCATGATATGTCATATATGATATCACTGTCCCACCGTATGTTTACATGTTGCACAAAGGATAAGATTCTACTTGTTAATGTTTACAGATTTGATAGTCAAATTATTGAGCTTGGCTCTCAGTTTGAATAGAAAGCTGTGGATAGGCAGATTTAAGAAAACGGGGGAGATTCTCCAATACTGCCCAGTCATTCCTGAAAACTATGTATAAAACCAGAAAACACCTTCCTTCTGTTTCAGGTGGTTGCCAGTGGACATTTTCTTGCAAGTACATCCTTTGACTGTTAGTTTTCAAAAATTCTCTCACCATAGTTACTACCAGAAGTAGAAGTACTTCCAGCAACAGCTAAACACCTTCATTCAAAAGCAATTAGGAATTCCCATTGAGATAATTAAAGGGAGACTCATTCATTATCCTCGTAGGTTCTTCATTTTGTCTTTTGCTACTTTCACTCAAGTAGGATTGTCTTTCTTTGGCGTCCTTATCTCGAGAGACAATGGGTAAGTGCCTGGAGGTGGTCAGTGGTTTGTGAAGCAGCGCCTGGAGTGGCTATAAAGGCCAATTCTAGAGTGACAGGCTCTTCCACAGGTGCTGCAGAAAAATTTGTTTGTCGGGGCTGTTACACAGTTGGCTCTCCCCTTGCGCTTCTGTCTTTTTTCCTGCCAACTGCTAAGTCTTTTCAACTCACCACACTTTAGCCTCGCCTTTATGGCTGCCCGCCAGGATTGTAGACAATAGCCAAACAGGGTGCAAAAAGAGCTACTAATCTATAGCATGTTTAACTCTCACTCAGCTTGAATTTTAGCTTTCAGTTTGTGACATTCAAAAATCTCTCAGATGCACTGTAGAAATCCACAATTGGCAGTTGATGGGTTAATTTGAGCAGTTATATAATCAGGATTTTAAAATATAGTTATAATGTTTAAGTCTATGTGGGTCATTAGTTACAAACAATCAGGACATTTTTGTTTTATTTTCCAAATGCTTAAATACCCTATTTCCGTGTATGTTAATAAAATCTAAACAAAATGTTCTGCATGCATAATTTTGTTGCAGTGGAATTTACACAAAACAAATCTGATATTGCGAACAGTCATGACGCATGCATATTATTGCTTCTTTCACACTTCTCAAACAACCAACGAGTCACTTAGCAAATGTAAATGATGAATATTCCACTCACCCAGACCTTCTGAGCAAATTGGGAGAGAAATGGTGTAGGAAATTTTTCTGCTTTCATTTCAAAGGGCATAGCCATCCTGAAAGGCTCAGGATTTGAAAAACATGATGAATGTTTTGGGCTCAGACAAAAATCCATAAACTTACACTGGACTCAAAGAGCCAGCTAGTATGTCACAGGCTGGATCAAGTCAGCACTGGCCACACATGAATCTGGGAGCAAGCCTGGAACAAATAACATAATTGAAAAAGGTCACCAGGATTAGACACAAGAAATCAGTGGGCATGAGATTGGGCTTGGTAGCGCCTGTTGTTTGGGCACAATGGGTGTTGTTTGAAGGCCAAAATGGCATCCAATGTGCACACATATTTCTGCCATGAATCATGTCAGATGCCATCTTGATGACGGCATTAGTAAGCTTAGCTAATGTCCACTGGAAGTATGCTGAGCAGGCAGATCATGACATCAATCAGTATACAACGTTGATTTAACTCCAGCGCTGCCATTTGGAGTTCAGTGCTTCAGCTGACACCCTCTCTTAACTTCGCACAGCTAAACATGCATTAAACAGCAGGAAGAATCTCCACCAATGTTATTTAAAGGGAAGATTAACTACTTACAGGTTAGTTGTTGATTGAATTCTTTTGGCTGTTCGTACAACTCTACAGGTATTTGGTACTTTCCATAATTCTTTCAGGCTTCAGAAGTCTACAGACAGTGGTGTGGCAGGTGCTGAAGGAGTTTTTGCTGACTTCAAGGCTTCTGCACAAACCAGACTAGGGGACTTCAATGTGCAACAACAAAAATGGCCCAGCAGCTCCACTACTGACTGAGCTGGTGGCATCCTAAAGGACATATCTGCCAGATTGGGCCTGCAGCAGGATGGAAGAACCTGCTTGACCTCGCCCTTATCAATCTACCTGTTGCAGATGCATTTGTCCATGGCAATATTGGGAGGAGTGACCACCACACAGTGGTGGAGACAAATCTCTGCCTTCACACTGAGGATCCCCTCCATTGTGTTATGTGACATTACCACCCTGCTAAATGGGATAGATTCAGGACAGGTCTAGCAGCTCAAAACTGGGCATCCATGAAGTGCTGTGGGCCATCAGCAGCAGCAGAATTGTATTCCACCACAATCTGTAACCTCATAACCATTACGATCAATCTAGGGGACAGACCCTGGTTCAATGAGAAGTGCAGGAGAGCATGCCAGGAGCAGCACTGGGCATACCTAAAAATGAAGTCCGAATCTGGTGAAGCTACAACACAGGACTACATGCACGCTAAACAGCAGAAGCAGCATGTTATAGACAGAGCTAAGCGATTCCATAAGCAGCGGATAAAATCAAAGTTCTGCAGCCCTGCCACATCCAGTTGTGAATGGTAAAAGCAAAATACTGCAGATGCTGGAAATCTGAAATAAAAACAAGAAATGCTGGAACCACTCAGCAGGTCAGGCAGCATCTGTGGAAAGAGAAGCAAAGTTAACGTTTCGGGTCAGTGACCCTTCTTCGAAACTCAATTGGTAGTTCCGAAGAAGGGTCACTGACCCGAAACGTTAACTCTGCTTCTCTTTCCACAGATGCTGCCAGACCTGCTGAGTGGTTCCAGCATTTCTTGTTTTTATTTCAGTTGTGAATGGTGGTGGACAACTAACAGGAGGAGGAGGCTTCATAGCATTCTCAATGATGGTGGAGTCCAACACGTGAATTCAGGAGACAAGGCTGAGGAATTTACAACCATCTCCAGCCATAAATGCCAAGTGAATGATCCATCTTGGCCTTATCCTGAGGTCTGCACCATCACAGACAGTGTGACATTCAAAAATCTCTTAGATGCACTGAAGAAATCCACAATTGGGAGTTGATGGGTTAATTTGAGCAGTGATATAAATCCATCAATATTGGCGACCACACTCTGGAAGTGGTTCAAGAGTTCACCTACCTAGGCTCAACTATCACCAGTAACCTATCTTAAGATGCAGAAATCAACAAGCGCATGGGAAAGGCTTCCACTGCTGTGTCCAGACTGGCCAAGAGAGTGTGGGAAAATGGCGCACTGACATGGAACACAAAAGTCCGAGTGTATCAAGCCTGTGTCCTCAGTATCTTGCTCTATGGCAGCGAGGCCTGGACAACGTATGTCAGCCAAGAGCGACGTCTCAATTCATTCCATCTTCGCTGCCTCCGGAGAATACTTGGCATCAGGTGGCAGGACCGTATCTCCAACACAGAAGTCCTCGAGGCGGCCAACATCCCCAGCTTATACACACTACTGAGTCAGCGGCGCTTGAGATGGCTTGGCCATGTGAGCCGCATGGAAGATGGCAGGATCCCCAAAGACACATTGTACAGCGAGCTCGCCACTGGTATCAGACCCACTGGCCGTCCATGTCTCCGCTTTAAAGACGTCTGCAAACGCGACATGAAATCCTGTGACATTGATCACAAGTTGTGGGAGTTAGTTGCCAACGTTCGCCAGAGCTGGCGGGCAGCCATAAAGGCGGGGCTAAAGTGTGCGAGTTGAAGAGACTTAGCAGTTGGCAGAAAAAAAGACAGAGGCGCAAGGGGAGAGCCAACTGTGTAACAGACCCGACAAACAAATTTTTCTGCAGCACCTGTGGAAGAGCCTGTTACTCTAGAATTGGCCTTTATAGCCACTCCAGGCGCTGCTCCACAAACCACTGACCACCTCCAGGCGCTTACCCATTGTCTCTCGAGATAAGGAGGTCAAAGAAGAAAGATATAAATCAAGATTTTAAAATATTGTCATAACATTTAAGCCTATGTGGGTCATTAGTTACAGTCAGACATTTTTGTTGTATTTTCCAAAAGCTAAAATACTCTATTTTCACATATGTTAATAAAATTTAAACAAAATGTTTCACATGCATAATTTTGTTGCAATGGAATTTACGCAAAACAAATCTGATATTGGGAATAATCAGTCATGACGCATGCCAGTCCTCACCCAATTCCATTCACTCCATATAATATCAAGAAATGACTGAAGGCACTGGATATAGCAAAGGCTATGAACCTAACAACTTCGCGGCTGTAGTCCTGAAGAATTAGCTGCCCCCCACCCCCCCTTAGCCAAGCTGTACAGCTACAACACTGACATCTACCCCACAAAAAGCAGGACAAATCCAACCTGGCCAGTCATCAGTCTACTCTCGATCATCAGCAAAGTAATGGAAGGTTTCATTAACAGTGCTATCAAGGGGTAATTACTCACCAATAACCTGCTTATCGATACTCTGTTTATATGTGCCAGGACCACCCAGCTCCAGACTTCATTATAGCGTTGGTCCAAATATGGACAAAAGAGCTGAATCCCAAGGTGAGTTGAGGGTCGTTGCCCTTAACATTAAGGTAAAATTTGACCAAGTGTAGCATCAAGGAGCTGTTATAAAACCGAAGTGAAAGGGAATCAGTGGAAAATGCTCCACTGGTTGGAGTCATACCTAGCCCCAGGACATTGCTCCAGGAGTTCCTCTGGGTATAGTCCCTGACCCAACCATCTTCATAGAGTCATAGAGTCGTACAGCATAGAAACAGGCCCTTCGGCCCACCGCGTCCATGCCGACCATGATGCCTATCTATACTAATCCACCTGCCTTCATTAATTCCATATCCCTCTTTGCCTTGCTCATTCAAGTACCTGTCCAGATGCCTCTGAAATGTCGCTACTGTTCCTGCCTCCACCACCTCCTCAGGCAGCTCATTCCAGATACCCACTATCCTTTGTATGAAAAATTTACCCTTTGATCCCCTTTAAACCTCCTCCCTCTCACCTTAAATCTGTGCCCTCTAGTTTTAGTCACCCCAACCATGAGAAACAGACTCTGGCTATCTACCCTATCTATGCCTCTCATAATTTTATATACTTCTATCATGTCCCCTCTCAGCCTCCTTCGCTCCCGGAAAAACAGACCCAGCCTATCCAATCTCTCTTTATAACTCAAGCCCTCCAAACCAGACAACATCCTTGTGAATCTTTTCTGCACCCTCTCTAGCTTAATCACATCTTTCCTGCAGTGCGGCGACCAGAACTGCACACAGTACTCCAAATGCAGCCTAACCAATGTTATGTACAACTGTAACATGACGTCCCAACTCTTGTACTCAATGCCTCAGCCAATGAAGGCAAACATGCCATACGCCTTCTTCACCACCCTGTCTACTTGTTGTGCCACTTTCAGGGAACTATGTACTTGCACCCCAAGGTCTCTCTGCTCAACAACACTCCCCAGGGCCCTGCCATTCACTGTATATGTCCTGCCCTGATTTAACTTCCCAAAATGCATCACTTCACACTTGTCTGCATTAAATTCCATTTGTCACTCCCTTGCCCAGTTGATCTATATCCTGTTGTAACCTTAGACAACCTTCTTCACTGTCCACTATACCACCAATTTTAGTGTCATCTGCAAACTTACTAATCATGCCCCCTACATTCACATCCAAGTCATTAATATATATGACAAACAACAGAGGGCCCAGCACTGATCCCTACGGCACACCACTGGTCACCGGCCTCCAATCTGAAAAACAACCCTCCACTACCACCCTCTGCCTCCTATCACCAAGCCAATTTTGTATCCAATTTGCTAGCTCACCCTGGATTCCATGTGTTCGAACCTTCTGGACCAGCCTACCATGAGAGACCTTGTCAAAAGCCTTGCTAAAGTCCATGTAGACAACGTCCATCGCCCTGCCCTCGTCAATCCTCTTGGTCACCTCCTCGAAAAACTCAATCAAATTCGTGAGACATGATTTCCCACACACAAAGCCATGCTGACTATCCCTAATCAGACCAGGCCTTTCCAGATGCATATAAATCCTGTCTCTCAGAATCCCTTCCAATAACTTTCCCACCACTAATGTAAGGCTCACCGGCCTGTAGTTCCCTGGCTTATCCCTCCTGCCCTTCTTAAATAAAGGCACAACATAAGCTAGCCTCCAGTCTTCCGGAATCTCGCCCGTGGCTAACGATGATACCAAAATCTCTGCCAGGGCCCCAGCGATCTCCTCCCTTGCTTCCCATAGCATCCGAGGATACACCTGGTCAGGCCCTGGGAATTTATCCACCTTAATGTGCTTCAATACCTCCAACACCTCCTCCTTTGTAATGTTGATATGCTCCAGGATATCGCTGTTCCCTCCCTTGAACTCGCTAGCTTCCATGACCTCCACGGTAAATACAGCCAAGAAATATTCATTTCAGACCTCACCCATTTCCCGTGGCTCCACACATAGATTGCCACACTGATCCTTAAGGGGACCTACTCTCTCCCTAACTACCCTTTTACTCTTAATATACTTATAGAATCTTTTAGGATTCGCCTTTATCTTATCTGCCAGGGAAATCTTTGGCCCCTTTTCGCCCTCCTAATTTCCTTCTTAAGTGTAGTCCTACATCCCCTATACTCCTCAAGGGACTCGCTCGATCCTAGCTGCCTATACCTGACATATGCCTCCTTCTTAGTCCTGACCAGACCCTCAATATCCCTCGTCAACCAGGGTTCCCTAAACTTGCCAGCCTTGCCCTTCCATCCAACAGGAACATGCCAGCCCTGAACTCTTCCTATCTCATTTTTAAAAGCCTCCCACTTGCCAGACGTCCCTTTACCT
Source organism: Heterodontus francisci (assembly GCF_036365525.1). NCBI lineage: Eukaryota > Metazoa > Chordata > Chondrichthyes > Heterodontiformes > Heterodontidae > Heterodontus > Heterodontus francisci. The sequence goes on along the minus strand of NC_090377.1, from coordinate 93,904,833 downwards.
GTAAACAGCCTCTCCCATTCAACTTTTGAGAGTTCCTGTCTGATGCCATCGAAGTTAGCCTTCCCCCAATTTAGGACTTCAACCTGAGGACCAGTCCTATCCTTTTCCATAACTATCTTGAAGCTAATAGAGTTATGGTCATTGGTCCCAAAGTGCTCCCCCACTGACACATCAATCACCTGCCCATCCTCATTTCCTAAGAGGAGGTTGAGTGTAGCCCCTTCTCTAGTAGGGCCATCCACATACTGCTTCAGAAAACTATCCTGGACACACTTAATAAATTCTTCCCTATCTGATCCCTTAGCACTAAGGCAGTCCCAGTCAATATTAGGGAAGTTAAAATCACCTACTATTACAACCCTATAAATCCTACACCTATCTGTGATTTCCCTACATATATGCTCCTCCACTTCACTCTGACTATTAAGGGCCGATAGTATAATCCCATTAAAGTGATCACCCCCTTCTTATTTCTAAGTTCTACCCATATGGCCTCGCTGGACTTTCCCCCCGGGATATCCTCTTTAAGTATTGCCATGATGTTCTCGCTAATCAATAGTGCAACTCCCCCTCCTCATTTACTTCCATCTCTGTCACACCGGAAGGATCGGTACCCCGGAACATTGAGCTGCCAGTCCTGCCCATCCCTCAACCACATTTCCGGAATAGCTATAATATCACAATCCCATGTACCGATCCATGCTCTGTGTTCATCCGCCTTACCTGTAAGACTTCTTGCATTAAAGTAAATGCAGTTTAGCCTACCAGACCTTCCACGCTCCCTGACCTGCCCCTGCCCGGCCTGCCTACTGGACTTGCTTGCTTTAACCTCTACATTTGCGTCAACTATCTCATCTGAGAGACGACTACTTTGGGTCCCACCCCCCTGCAAGACTAGTTTAAACCCTCCTGAGTAGAACTAGCAAACCTCCCCGCAAGGATATTGGTCCCCCTCCAGTTTAGATGCAACCCGTCCTTCTTGGACAGGTCACCTCTGCACCAGAAGAGATTCCAATGATCCAAGTAGCTGAAGCCGTCCCGCCTACACCAGCTCTTCATCCACGCATTCATTTGCCTTATCCTCCTATTCCTACCCTCACTCGCACGTGGCACAGGGAGTAATCCTGAGATTACAACCCCAGAGGTCCTGCTTTTTAACCTTCTGCCTAACTCCCTAATTCACTTTGCAGGACCTCATCTCTCTTCCTGCCTATGTCGTTAGTACCAATATGGACCACGACCTCTGGCTGCTCACCCTCTCCTTTCAGAATGTCCTGCAGCCGCTCCGAGACATCCTTGACCCTAGCACCAGGGAGGCAACATACCATCCTGGAGTCTTGTTTGCGCCCACAGAAACGCCTATCTGCACCCCTTACGATAGACTCCCCTGTCACTATAACTCTTCCAACCCTTTTCCTCCCCTGCTGTGCAGCAGAACCCTCCGTGGCGCCACGAACTTGGCTGTTGCTGCTTTCCCCTGGTAGGTCATCCCCCTCAACAGATCCAAAGCTGTATATCTGTTTGAGAGGGGGATGGCCACAGGGGACTCCTGCACTACCTGCCTGTGCCTACTACTCCGTCTAGTGGTCACCCATCTCTTTTCTGCCTGTGCAGCCATTACCTGCGGTGTGACCACCTCACTAAACGTGCTATCCACAACGTCCTCAGCATCGCGGATGCTCCACAGTGAATCCACCCGCAGCTCCAGCTCCATAATGTGGGTAGCCAGTAGCTGCAGATGGATACACTTCCTACACACATGGTCGTCAGGGACACTGGAAGCATCCCTGATTTCCCACATAGAGCAGGAGGAGCATATCACGGGGCTCAGCTCTCCTGTCATGACTTACCCTTAGGTGAATTAGTTACTCCCTTAATTAAAAAATACTAATTATACTCGGGGCCTTGTTTTACCCACTTCAATCTAAAGTCCTTAAAAAAACACTTTAGTAGTACTCACCTTATTACCAGAGATTTTTTTTTCCAACAAAAAAAAACAACTTTCCCCTTTTTTTTAAGATATTCTTACAGCTGCTACTCACCAACCAATCATCTTGCAGCTCTCCTCTGATGTCACTGTTTGCCTTTTTTTTTCGAAACTCCGGCATACTGGAAGAGCTCCTCTCCACTCCGCTCCTGGCGTTCTCCCTACAGGTCCGCTCCGGTCCTCTCCGCTCCGCTCCCGGAAGGTAAGAGACTGGGCCTCGATCCTCGGGGTCGATTTATAGGCTCCACTTCCGCCGTTCTCCCCACAGGTCCACTCCGGTCCTCTCCGCTCCGCTCCGCTCCGCTCCCGGAAGTTACTTCATCAATGACCTTCCCTCCAAGTGGCAAGTAGCATTCATGCCACACAGGTGCCAGGCAATGAGCAGTTCCAACAAGGGAGAATCTAACCCTTGACATTCGATGGCATTAGCATTGCTAAATCCCTCACTATCAACATCCTAAGGTTACCATCGACCAAAAATGCAACTGGACCAGCCATATAAAGTACTGTAATCAGAACAGCAGGTTAGAGGCTGGGAATTCTGTGGTGAGTGACGCATCCCCTAAATCCCCAAAGCCTGTTCACCATCTACAAGGCACAAGTCGGGAATGTGATGGAATACTCTCCACTTGCCTGGATGAGGTAGTTCCAACAACACTGAAGAAGCTCAATAACCATCCAGGGCAAAGCAGCCCGCCTGATTGGCGCCTCATTAACCACCTTAAACTTCCACTCTCTCCACTGCTGCACAACATGGCTGCAGTGTGTGCCATCTACAAGATGCACTGCAGCAACTGCCAAGACTCCTTCAACAGCACCTCCCAAACCCACGACCTCTACCACCTAGAAGGACAAGGACAGCAGGTGCATGGGAACACCATCACCTGCAAGTCCCCCTCCAAGTCACACACCATCCTGATTTTGAACTATATTGTGGTTTCTTCATTGTGACTGGACCAAAATCCTGGAACTTCTTGGAACTCTCCACCATGAAACTGTCAAACCCTTATGTGTTTCAATGAGATCACCGTCTGAACTCCAGGAAATATAGGGCCATTCTACTCAATCTCCCCTCATAGGACAAGTCTCTCATCCCAGGAATCAATCTAGTGAACATTCATTGCATCTCCTTTTAGACAAGTATATCCTTCTTTGGGTACAGAGATTAAAACTGTGTACTCCAGGTGTGGTCTCACCAAAGCCCTGTACAATTATCACAAGACTTCCTTACTCTTTTACTCCAACCTCTTTGCAATAATGACCAACATTCCATTTGCTTTCCCAATTGTTTGCTGTACCTCCCTGTTAACTTGCTGGGTTTTGTGTATAAGAACACCCAAATCCCTCTGATCACCAATATTTAATAATTTCACACCAATAATAACAGCAACCTATATTTATATAGCACCTTTAATATAATAAAATATTCCAAGGTGCTTCACAGGAATATTATAAAGCAAAATTAGACTCTGAACCACATTGGCGATATTAGGGCAGTTGGCCTAAAGCTTGGTCAAAGATGTACATTTTAAGGAGTGTCTTAAATGAGGAAAGTGAGATCGAGCGGAGAAGTGTAGGGAGGGAATTCCAGAGCTTAGGGCCTAGGCAGTTGAAAGCATGGCCACCAATGGTGGAGAGATTCAAATCAGGGATCCTCAGGAGGCCAGAATTGGATGAGCATGGATATCTCAGCGGGTTGTGGGGCTGCAAGAGATTACAGAGATAGGGAGGGGCGAGGCCATGGAGGGATGTGAAAACAAGGACAAGGATTTTCAAATTGAGATGTTGCTCGACTGGGAGCCAATCTAGATCAGTGAGCACGGGGGTGATAGGTGAATGTGATCTGGTGCGAGTAAGGACATAGAATAGAATCAGAGAATGGTCACAGCAAAGAAGGAGGCCTTTCGACCCGTGGAGTAGCACTGCCTAGGAGGACTAGGACAAGCAAAGGCACATGGAAAACAGGGAATGCACAAGGTTAACTTTATATGCATGATTTCATTTATAAATTTGGTTTGAGAAGTTGTTTAATGGTGGGTTTTATTTTTGTATTGTGGTCAAGCAGAAGCCTGCAGATTTCAGTGAGAAGATCCTTACTGAAGTACAGATATCTCCCAGTCATGCTATATTCCAAGAGAAATGGCTACTTGTGCACCCATGTCTCGGAGCAACTTTTTTTGTTACTTGTTCATGGGATGTGGGCAGAAGAGTTTAAAAACAATTTAAAATATATTTTGTTTCTCCTACCAAAGTGAATAACCTCATATTTCCCTACATTATACTCCATCTACAACCTTCTTACCTACTCACTTAATTTGTCTATATCTCTTTGTAGACTCTTTGGGCTGGATTTAATGGGTCCCCTTGAGGTGTAGTCAGAGGAGGAGAAGGCCATAGAATTGTGACGCGTGGCACCAGGTGGGGGGGGGGGGGGGGGTGGGAAATGTGCCGAGGACCTTTAGCCACCCCTTTGCCAAGCAATTTTGCCGGGGACAGGATAGGCCTCTGACAACCTTCCTGCCCAGAGGTCAATGGAGGCCCTTAAGTGGCCTATTAAAGGTCACTTAAGGGCCTCTTCCCACCTCCATGGGATCTAACCAGTGGTGTGTGTGCCTCCGCCACGTGGAGAGAGCACCTTGTAAAATGGGGCACTCTCCCTGCGGGCTTGGGGAGGATCCCTCCTCCATGGGCAATCTGTGGGCTGTGGCGGACCCTCACCAGTATAACCTCCCTGGACCATCCTCCTCTGGACCTCATGCCCACAACCCCACTTCCCTCGCCGCAGCCTTCTGGACTGGCCCCAGCGACCCCCCTCACTTACCTGAGGTCCAGGGATCCAGGGCTGGACCTGGGTCCAAGGCCTCTGCAGTACCGGCAGTGGCCACCACTCCCGGTGGCGCTGCTGAGCTACCACCCTCTGATTGGCCGGCAGTTCTTGGAGGCAGGATCCCCATCTTTAAAGGGATAGAGGCCCCAGTGCTGGAACAACGAAGGATCGCGCTGGGGGTTGGGGGGGGCACAAAAGGACAAGGTGATGTTCTCCCCACATTTTCAGCCCAGCGCCGGGAACAATGCCGCTTTCACAAGATCCCAGCCTTTGTGTCCTCCTCACAGCTTAATTTCCAGCCTAGCTTTGTATGATCAGCAAACTTGGATATATTACACTCGGTCCCTTCATCTAAGTTATTAATGCAGATTGAAAATAGCTGTAGCCCCAGCACTGGTCTTTACAGCAACCTGAAAATGACCCATTCATTCTTAGACTCTGTTTTCGATTTTTTAACCAATCCTCTATCCATGTTAATCTATTACCCCAATTCCATGAGCCTTTATTTTGTGCAACAGCCTTTCGTGTGGCACCTTATCATATGCCTTTTGGCTTATGCAGGTCCCCTGTAGTTCAGTTGGTAGTCCCTCTAAAACTTGAAGTTGTGGGTTCAACGCCCACTCCAGCACTTAAGAACATAATTTTAAGTTAACACTCTAGTGCAGTATTGAAGGAATGCTGCACTATTGGAGGTGCTGTCGTTTGGATGAGACATTAAACTGAGGCTCCATCAGACCTCGAAGATAAATGTAAAAGATCCAATGATACGGTTTTCAAAGAAGAGCATGGGAGTTAGCCCCAGTGTCCTGGCCAATATTTATCCCTGAATAAACATCACAAAAAACTGATTATTTGGTGCTTATCACATTGCTATTTGTGGGAGTTTGCTGTGCACAAATTGGCTGCCACTTTTCCTCCATTACAACAGTGACTACACTTCAAAAGTACTTCATTGCCTGTAAACTACTATGGGACATCCTGAGGTCATGAAAGGTGCCATATAAATGTAAGTCTTTCTTTCTGAATGCCTGTACTAATCAGTCTCAGCTGAACATGCGTTCAGCTGCACAAAGAATCACCCCCCACCCCCAACCCCACCACCACTAGTGCTATTTAGAGGGACAGGCATCCAACTTGCAGTTGTGGTGCTTTCAACTTACGTCTGCTGTGAAGATGTTTGTGAAAGTACTTTAGTTTGTTTTTGGAGGTTAGCCTGTGCATCATGGTGTATCTTATGAAGAAAGGTTGAACAGGTTGGAGTTTAGAAGAATGAGAGGTGATCTTATTGAAAAATATAAGATCCTGAGGGGATTTGACAGTGCGGATAACAGGAGGATGTTTCCTTTTGTGTGGGAGACTAAAACTGGGGGACAAAGTTTAAGAATAAGAGGTCTCCCTTCTAAGACGGAGATGAGGAGAATTTTTTCTCTCAGAGGGTCGTTAGTCTTTGGAATTCTCTTCCCAGAAAGCAGTGGAGGTCATTGAATTTATTCAAGTCTGAGTTAGATAGATTTTTGATAGACAAGGGAGTCAAGGGTTAAGGGGGGAAGACAGGAAAGTGGAGTTGAAACCACAATCAGATCCACCATGATCTTGTCGAATGGCAGAGCGAGCTCGAAGGGCAGAATGGCCTACTCCTGCTCCTCTGTCCTATGTTCCTATGTTCCTATCCATTCAGGGAGGACAGAGGATTTTACCTCCTGCAGTCTGCAAGAGGTATGAGGTCTGTAGTTGCAGTGCCTCTGGGTCTGTAACATGGCCAACAAATGGAGCGGAGGCTGCAGAGAAGGGAAGCTCTGCAAAGAGAGAGGAGGAGGAGATCTCTCCACAGAAGGCCCTACCCACCACGGATTTTCCAAGAGTATTTCTCATACTTCCATATGAGCCAGGAGCAATGCCTGAGACAACTCAGATTCTCCAAGGAGGTGGTTACAAAACTGTGCCACCTCCTTCAACACGACCTGGATCCTCACAATAGGGTGAGGATGGTACTGCCAATGGCCATAACGTTCACAGTGGCATTAAACTTGTATGCGACTGGATCATTCCAGATGGGAGCTGGTGAAATATTTGACGTCCTCTAGTATGTCATCCATCAATACATCTGGGAGGTGACAGAGGCCCTATATGTCAAGAGAAGTGACTACACCGAGTTCTCTCTACAGAAGGAGAAGGATGAATGGGCATGTGGATTTGCCAGGATAGCAGTATTTGCAATGGTGCAGGAGCCATCGATTGCACTTGAGTGGCTTTTCCAGCCCTCATGTCAACAGGGAGAGATACAGGAACTGCAAAGGCCACCATTCCTCAATGTGCGACCGTGCATTGAACGGCATGTTGGTGAATGCCTGTTCTCCTGGTGGCAGCCACGATGCCTTCATTCTGAGGTGTTCTGTCATCTTCAAGCCTCCAAGAACAATCAGAGGACATAAAGGCTGATGACCCCATCTGCTGTCTGACCACACAAGGAGAGCGGGAGATAATGAGAGCTGTGGAGACACCAGGAACGTCGTGGAACATGCCATTGGTGTGCTGAAGCAGACTTTTGATGCTTGGACCACTCTAGGGAGCCCTTCAATACACGCTGGAGCAGGGGTCCAAGTTTGTGGTGGTCTACTGCATCCTCCATAATATTGCCATCATGAGTGCGCAGCCACTGCTACCAGGAATCTAGAGGTCACCTCAGGAGGAGGGGAGGAAACAAGGAGGAGGCAGAGAGGAGGCAGAGAGGAGGTATCCGAGACACCTTTGCTCTGGACAGGCAGTTTGAGAGTGCCTGCTCAGACTCTGCCTCCCATAGGACAACTTTCCTTTACCACCATGTCTCCACTATTTCCCAACTCACCATCCATCTGGGACTCCCTATTACAGCATTAAGTATATTCAAGACAGAGGTCAACAGATTTTCAAAGTGACTCCTGACAACGCAGCGGCCCGCTGACCTCAGAGCGCACCAAGCTGCTTAGTGTATTTAGTGAAAAATAGTAGTGGAGAAATGAATGGGACAAAAATCCAACAAAGCCTCCGGACATGATGGTCTACAACCTAGGGTTTTAAAAGAAGTGGCTACAGAGATAGTAGATGCATTGGTTTTGATCTTCCAGAATTCCCAAGGTTTTAGAATGATCTCTGTGGATTGGAAGGCAGCAAATGGGACTCTGCTTTTTAACAAGGAGGGGGAGAGGAAACAGAAAACATAGGCCAGTTAGCCTGACATCAGTACCAGAGAAAATTATTATTAGGGAGGTGATAACAGCACACTTAGAAAATTATAGTATGTTTGGGCAGAGTCAACACAGGGAATAGAAGGGAATAAAAGCAGAAAGTGCTGGAATACTCAGCAGGTCTGGCAACAGCTGTGGAGAGAGAAGCAGAGTTAATGTTTCAGGTCTGTGACCTTTAATCGAAAGTGGCAAAGGTTAGGAAAGACATAGGTTTTAAGTAAGTGAAGCAGGGGTGGGGGTTGTTTGTGGGGAAGAGAACAAAGGAGAAGGTGAGCGATAAGGCAGAGGTCAGGAGGGATTAAATGCAAGCTTTCACGGGACAAAGGCAAAGACTGTGTTAATGCTTGTGATGAAAGACAAAGCATTAATCCAGAGAGAGTGTTAATAGCAGAATAATGAGCAGCTCTGTCTACATGAAAAACAGGCACATGGTTAAATAAAATAACATGAAATAATAAAAAAAACATTTAAATATAAAAAAAGGCCAGTCATGCTCTGAAATTATTGAACTCAATATTCAGTCCACAAGGCTGTAGAGTGCCTAATCGAAAGATCAGATGCTGCTCCTCGAGCTTACATTGATGTTTACTGGAACACTGGAGCAGGCCAAAGACAGAAATATTGGCATGAGAGCAGGAGGATGTATTGAAATGGCAAGCAACCGGATGCTCGGGGTCATGCTTTTGGACTGAGCGCAGGTGTTCCACAAAGCGGTCACCCAATCTGCATCTGGTCCCCCCAATGTAGCGGCGACCACATTATGATCAGCGAATACAGTTTAATAAATTGAAGGAAGTACAAGTAAATTGCTGCTTCACCTGGAAGGAGTGTTTGGGGTCTTTGATGGTGAGGAGAGAGGAGGTAAAAGGGCTTGGGATTACATGGAAGGTGCTGTGGGCAGAGGACGAGGTGTCAGGGGTGATAGAGGAGTGGATCAGGATATTGTGGAGGGAATGATCCATTCAGGATGCTGACAGGGGAGGGGAAGGGAAGATGTGTTTGGTGGTGCAATCACACTAGGGGTGGTGGAAATGGTGGAGGATGATTCTTTGGAGTGGAGGCTGGTGGGGTGGGAAGTGAGGACAAGGGGAACCCTATCACGGTTCTGGAGGGAAGGAAAAGGATGAGGACAGAAGTGCGGGAAATAGGTTGGACACAGTTGAGGGTCCTGCCAACCACAGTGGGGGGGTATCCTCGGTTCAAGACATGTCAGAAGCGCTGTTGTGGAAGGTTGCATCATCAGAACAGATGTGTCAGAGACGGAGAAACTGGGAGAATGGGTTGGAGTCCTTACAGGAAACAGGATGTGAGGAAGTGTAGTCAAGGTAGCCGTGGGAGTCGGTGGGCTTATAATAAATATTAGTAGACAGCCTATCCCCCGAGATGGAGACAGAGAAGTCAAGGAAAGGAAAGGAAGTGTCAGAGATAGACCATGTAAAGATGAGAGAAAGGTGGAAATTGGAAGCAAAGTTGATGAAATTTTCCAGTTCGGGGCGAGAGCAGGAAACAGCACTGATACAGTCATCAATGTACCGGAGAAAAAAGTGAGGGAGTGGGCCTGAGTAGGACTGGAACAAGGAATGTTTGACATTTCCCACAAAGAGACAGGCATAACTAGGACACGTGCGGGTACCCATAGCAGCACCTTTTATTTGAAGGACGTGAGTGGAGTTGAAGGAGAAGTTGTTCAATGTAAGAACAAGTTCAGCCAGGTGGAAGAAGGTGTGGTGGATGGGGACTGATTGAGCCTCTGTTCAAGGAAGAAGCGGAGAGCCCTCAGACCATCCTGGTAGGGAATGAAGTTATCGAGAGATTGGACGTCCATAGTGAAGAGGAGGCGGTTAGAGCCAGGACACGGGAAATTGTCAAACATACGTAGGGTGTCCGAGGAGCCACCACCACCCCACCCGCCATCACTGCGCCCCCCCCCCCCCCCCCCATCCCACCACACTTGCTTAAATCCTAATTCTTTTCTCACCTTTGCCAATTTTGATGAAAGGTCACTGACCTGAAATGTTAACTCGACTTCTCTCTCCACAGATGCTGCCTGACCTGCTGAGTATTTCCAGCACTTTTTGTTTTTATTTCAGAATTCCAGCATTTGCAGTATTTTGCTTTTATTTTAGTGTCTAATTCACTGCCACTTCTCTTCCAGGAATGCCTACCTTGGAGTAGTTCTGCTCTTCTCTCCAACGGAATTTCGGTTTGTCTCTTTTATCTTGTTGACCTTCATTGCTTTCTATTTCCCTCCTGGTGTTTGATGAGGTGTCTACCAAAACTTGTTTTCACAGCCACCTCTCCTTCCTCAGCGATGGTCTCCGGCTCTGACTTTTTCCACGTGAAGCAGCTGAAGATGGTTGAGCCTGGGACACTACCCTGAGGAACTCCTGCAGTGATGTCCTGGGACTGAGATGATTGACCTTCAGTAGCCACAACCATCTTCCTTTGTGCTAGATATGACTCCAACCAGCAAAGTGTTTTCCTCCTGATTCCCATTGACTCCAATTTTCCAGGGCTCCTTGATGCCTTACTCAAATGCTGCCTTGTTGTCAAAGGCACACTCACCTCACCTCAGTGTATTTAGATTTTCAAAAAGCATTTGATAAGGTCCCACACAAGAGATGATTACACAAAATTAGCACTCATGAGATTGGGGGTAATATATTAGTATGGATTGAGGATTGATTAACGGACAGAAAATAAAGTGTAAGAATAAACAGATCATTTTTGGTTTGTCGGTCTGTAATTATTGTGGTACTGCAAGGATCTGTGCTTAGGCCTCTTATATTTACAATCTATATAATTGATTTAGATGAAGGACCCAGTGCTGACAACCAATTTAAGATTGTCAGTCGTGCTCGCAGTGTGGTGCATTTGCGTGTACTGGAAGCTCCATGTATTAATACACAGGGCCCTGTTCTTTGCAAATAGGATGAACATGCACACACGCATTGCACCTTTTCAGCTAAACAAAATAAGTGACAGCCATTTTCTGGTTCATTCCTCACGGATTGCCGTGACCAATCAGAGCTAAGCTGCCTGGTTTAAATTTCAAACAAAGCTTGGCAGTTAAGTGACATATGACTGAGATGAGATATTTTTTCACTCAGCAGGTGATGAATCTTTAGAATTCTCTACTCCAGAGAACTTTGAATGCTCAGACATTGAGATCAATAGATTTTTGGACTAAGGGAATCAAGGGATATAGGAATAGGGCAAGATAGTAGAGTTGAGGGGGAAGATCAGCCATGATCTTATTGAATGACGAGGCAGACTCGAAGGGCTGAATGGCCTGCTCCTGCTCCTATTTCTTATGTCCTATATTTGTAACACAATTTTGACTGCTAGGAAAGAGGGTAAAAATGTGTTCCAAACGACACTAGGCAGCACCAAGAAAATCAAAAGTCTTTAGCGAGTGCGGATCCGAGGTAGGCACCATTACACGTGGTGACCTGAGTGAGCAAAAGAAAAACAATTGGGCTATAAATACTTGATACTATAAGAGAAGGGAGTTAAAGGAGTATAGCAGTAACACTACAAAACTGTGTGTAAAACAAAGAACCAAATCCAAAGTCTAGTAGCGAGATTTCACAGGGAGAAACAGTGGCCATAGCAGGAGTCAACGCGTGGCTGAAAAGTGTGGGAAACTTCTGATACTGGAGGGAAAATATCAAAAGTAAAAGTAAACCAAGTAGAAGCTATGGATCTTAAATTCACAATTCAGAATATCAGGGAGGTTTTGAAACATGAAGGACCAAATCAAACCTAAAATTGGTCACTCTGGCAAAAAAAGATTTTTGAGGTTCAGAATTGCTTCCAAATTAGACAGCCAGTCTGAAGCAGAGCAAATTAACACATTGCTGTATTCCACTGGGGCAATAGAAAATGATGTTATTGCAAGACAAGGCATTAATGAGACATCAGCCAAATTTGATGAAGCCTTTGATAGTTATTTCAACCTGTGGAGCAATAAGAATCCTGAAAGGGCAAGATATAACAGAAGGGTCCAGAAACCAGGTGAAATAGTTGGTGCTTGTATTAATGACATTTACAGACTAGCTAAAGAATGTGATTATGGAGACCGAAAAGCAGAATTTATAAGAGACTGCATTGTAGCGGGTATTATTAGTGAATCTCTATCAGATTTATTGCCGTCTAAAGAAGACCTCACACTTGACAAAGCTGGTGAGACAAGGAGAGGTTCAGAAGAACAACAGCGTAATCCTGAAAGGCAAAGAAAGACCTTGGCTCAGGAAACCCCCAGCAACTGTACAGTTCCTTAATTAAAGGGCTGTAAAAGAAGCACCACAAAAGAAGGTATACTGGGCAGGGGTGAGGGGAGCCAAGACATCATGAAACCCTTCCTGCGCTGAGGTGGCGAAAGGACCCACAAGCAGTCCTGCAAACAAAGCAGAATGCTTCCACTGTAAGAAAATAGGGCATTTTGGTAAAATGGGCCAAAGTAAAATCTCTCCTCCTTCGAAAGAAAAAGCATTCAAGCAGAGAGTGGTTAACGAAGTTAAACAACCTCCATCAGGAGAGAAATCAAAAAACTTCCTTGGTGAGATCAATGATCCTAATTAGGCATTTTGGTCTGCAGCTATATATGTCATCAGACATGTTATGTCTAGGTGAGGAAGGGGTCCAGGGCTCCCCTCTTGACCTGGTTTGTCTGTAACAGGGTTTAACTTTTAAACCACAGCATTTTTAGCTTCTCCTCAGTGAGTCCTTGCTCACTGCTCTGAATTGTAATTGTAAAGAGATCAACCAGACAGGTTTGCTTAGGTTTAAACAAGAAAGGTGTAAGTTTGTTTACTTAAAACTCTAACTCAGTTAAAAAGAGTACGTGACGCGACCACACTAGCATGCATACACGATATACACACACGCAAATAGATACAGAGGAGAAGAAAGAATTAAAGCAGGGAAGGCTTGAAGTAGTAAATGGAATTCAGTTACTGATTTTGGGTTGGATGTAAAGTCTTTGATTGAAGTTAAGTCTTGCAGTTCTCGTTGGGGCCCAGTGCACACTTTCAAACTTGTTTCGCTGGTCTTCTGTTTTGAGGCTTAAGTTGCTTCCGTGGGTCCCTGTAACTTTGCATGTGAGAGAGAGAGGGATGGGGGTGCTTTCTTCTTGAAGTTCAATTGCAGTCTCCTTCAAAGCTTTTCTGTGAGCACAGTTCAATCAACCCCAGGTTGACCAGCAGGTTAGTCATGTGACTAGCTCCTTGTTTGAAACTGCTTCGCCTGTGAGGTTTATGGATTCCTCCAAGCTTACCAGACATACTCAGTGGGGGGGTGGGGGGGGGTGGGGGGTGGTGGTGGGGTGGAATGCTGGCTCTTACACATTCAATGACTCAATATCGTTTGATCATCACTATTGACAAAACCCATCTGGCTAATTGGATCAGGGAGTACTCCCACTGTCTCTCCATGCAACTGTCTTTCAGAATGCCAATCTACAGCCATGTTTTCAGCCACTGTTCTGTGGTTTTTTAAAAAAACAAGTTATGTTTAATGTGCAGTAGGCATTCAAATAATACGGTGAAATTAATATGTTTCCATTTGACAGGTGAGGTTTCCGTCACAGACATATCACTAATTTTAAACTGGACACTGGAGCAAGTGTAATGATCTTATCAGACATAGAGCTGTGGTTATCAATGCATTACCTGCAACCAACAGAAGCTCAGTTATATGGCCCAGGAAGGATTGAACAGGAAATTAAAGGAATGCTACAGGCAACACTCCAATACAAGGGAAAGCAGATATTCTAAACATTGTATGTCCTAAGGAATTAGGAATTCTCTGTCTTAAGTAGAAGAGCTTGGATTGATCTTCATCTTATAAGAAAAGTGGAAGAAGTTAAGCAACAAGAATCCAGGAGTCACTTCCATAGAGACTTCTCCTTACTGGTCAAGGGAGATGAAGATTGAATATAGTATTACTTTGCGAAAAGATGCTAAACACAGTATGTCTTTTTATGCCTAGGAAAATAATACACCCACTAATGAAGCAAACCCAACATCAACTAGAAACATGACCAGGATGGGAATCATTTCTCCTGTCACTGAACCTACAGATTGGTGTTCGGGAATGTTTCCAGTTCCTAAACTTAGCAGTGATCTTTGCATTTGTGTCAATTTAACTCAACTTAGTAAGGCTTTGGCAAGAGAAGTTCACCAGATGTCCTCAGTGGATGAAAGCTTGCCGTGGTTCGCTAAAAGTACCATCTTCACAAAGCTTGACACGAATAGTGGCTTTTGGCAAGTTGGATGTGAAGTCAAGGTTATTGACAATCTTCATTACACCATCTGGAAGATTCTGTTCTAATCATCTACCATTCGGTATAACATCAGCATCGGAAATATTTCAAAGAACTATGTTGAATATTCTACAGGGCCTTAAAGGTGCCGTATGGACAGCATCTTAGTTCACGGTGAGTCCATTGAATAACATGATCTCAGGGTTAGAGCAATTCTGAATCAGCTGCAAGACGAAGGCCTGACACTTAAGGAGAAGTGTCAGTTTTCAAAAATATCTATTTGTTTTTTAGGACACGTTGTCAGTAGCAATGACATAATGGCAGGCCTGCAAAAGATGAGAGCTATTAGTGAATTCCCACTTCCTACTTCTGTCCAAGAAATTCGTTATGCTCAGATGCAAGATGAAGAATGCACCTATGTCTGCCAATGTTGCAAGCAAGACTGGCTGCAGCAGCATCCCAGTGGTAAGAGGATGAAAATCTTCTTCAAACACAGAAGACACCTTACTATTGTGGATGATATGATGAGAGACTGGTGATTTCAGACTTACTCTGGGTAGATACCTTGGAGAAAATACATCAGGGTCATATGGGTATAACAAAATGTAGAGCACGGGCTCAGGTGTCTGTGTGGTGGCCAAGAATAGCGAAAGATATAAAAGAAATGATTTCAAATTGCCAAGTATGTGCAGTGCACAGACAGGATCAGAGGGAACCCCTTATCACGACTCAATTCCCAACCAGATCGCGGGAACGTCTGGGGATGGATCTATTTATGTTTAATGGAAAATCCTACCTGATTGTCAACTACTTTTCAAGATGGATCAAGGTCAAACATTTGCACACAACAACAACTGAAGCAGTCATTCAAGTGTTACAAGAAATCTTTGCAACACATGTTATACCTGACCAGATAGTGTCCAATAATGCACCATAATTTGCAAACGACTACTTCGTGCACTTTGCGAAAAACTGTGGCTTTATACGTCTTACAAGTTCCTCTAGATATCTGCAATCTAATGGAGAAGCTGAGCGAGGAGTCAGAACTATCAAAGCACTGTTAAAGAAAAATCAAGATTTTCAAATAGCACTCCTAAACTACAGATCTACTCCATTGCCAAATGGATTAGCATCATCAGAACTGTTGATGGGAAAGAAGCTTAGAACACAACTTCCAATCCCACACAAAATGTTACTTCCAGGGCTACAGTCCAGGATTATCAAAGAGTTCAAGACAGAGAAAAGTCTTACATTGAGCAACAAACCTAAAATTATAACAGGAAATACCATACCAGGAACCTACCGAAGTTGGTAGAAGGACAAAAGATATGGGTACGAGACCAAGGCAGAGAAGGAGTAATCATCCAGAAAGATGAGAATCAACAGAGATCTTATTTAGTACATAGTTAAGAATGTACGAAGAAGAAACTGGAGAAATCTTATTTTTGTTCAAGAAAGATGTCAATCAGTCATACATTTGGACGAACCAGATGTTGAATCTGAAATTCAGAAAGCACCAGATACTACAAACCTCAATGAAGGCCAAGTCCAGAAACAAGAGTTCAGAGAAAAACTACTGATCTTCCATATCTGATGACAACATGATCAGGGAGAGTTGTGAAGCCTCCTGACAGATTGAATCTGTAATGCCAAAGACTTGGGGGGAGATGGGATAGTTTATAAAAATAAATATAAGTGAATGTATAAATATATATAAAAGCAAAATACTGCGGATGCTGGAAATCTGAAACAAAAACAAGAAATGCTGGAATCACTCAGCAGGTCTGGCAGCATCTGTGGAAAGAGAAGCAGAGTTAACATTTCGGGTCAGTGACCCTTCTTCGGAACTGACAAATATTAGAAAAGTCACAGATTATAAGCAAGTGAGGTGGGGGTGGGGCAAGAGATAACAAAGGAGAAGGTGCAGATTGGACCAGGCCACATAGCTGACCAAAAGGTCACGGAGCAAAGGCAAACAATATGTTAATGGTGTGTTGAAAGACAAAGCATTAGTACAGATTAGTACAGTGTGAATACACTGAATATTGAACAGCAGCAAGTGCAAACCTGAAAAAAAACCTGAAAAAAACAGTGGGTAAGCAAACTGAACAAACTAAGATGAAATGAAATAAATGCAAAAAAAGATAGTAAAAAATGTAAAAAAGAATGTAAAAAAAAGGAAGAAAAAAATAACTAAAAATGAAAGTAAAATGGGGGGCTGTCATGCTCTGAAATTATTGAACTCAATGTTCAGTCCGGCAGGCTGTAGTGTGCTTAATCAGTAGATGAGATGCTGTTCCTCGAGCTTGCGTTGATGTTCACTGGAACACTGCAGCAATCCCAGGACAGAGATGTGAGCATGAGAGCAGGGGGGAGTGTTGAAATGGCAAGCAACCGGAAGCTCAGGGTCCTGCTTGAGGACTGAGCGGAGATGTTCCGCAAATATATATATTTGGATAAAGACTTGGGGGGATTTAATACAAGGGTGTGAAAGGGTTAATGTTGAGATATTGTAAAGAATACCTCCTACAATGATGATGTAAGCGATCACATGTGAGAGAAACTTGAAGAGAGATGCAGCATAGCTTCAGAATGGTCACACAGACTGGTGTGAAGCTGTACATAGTTATAATGTAATAAAGGTTAATGTTCTAAGTACTCAAGACTAAGGAATCTCTCGAAGCTAGACTAACTAAGTATATTAAAGCTGTAGCTTACCAACCAGACATATAACACCTCCCAGCACCTGCTGCTCCTTTGGAGACCCCTGGCACATTTCCCCCTCCTGTCTGTAGGCCATCATATCAGTTCTGCCCACTTTCCTCCCCCACCACCCCCACCCATCACCGCCCCAGTTTCAGATCGGACACAAATTGGAATTATTGAAATGAGTCCTGCAAGTTAAAACGGCCTAGGCCTCAGACTAATCCCTTCACGGGAATTTCCTGCAAGCCCTGCACCTCACCCACCGCCAGTGTGGCCAGAGTTAAAATAGCAACTACTATTTCCACTGATTCAGAGATAGTTAACAAGGGGGCATGGACTCAGAATTATTATCACAGGAGGAATAATAGGGGAAGTTAGAAGAAAATGTTTCACACAGAGTGTTAGTAAAACGCGGAATACTTTATCACAAGTGGTGAATGACCAAAAGACAGCATTTGAAATGGAATCGGAGATATGTACTGGAAAACTAAGACTGTGAAAGGATTCGGGAAAGGCAGGGAAATGGAACTGGGTCAGATAGCTACGGTAGTGGCACCAGTGCAACCAGCCAACTTATATTCTATGATATATTAAGTAAAATGGATCTTTGCAATATTGCTCCTAAAATCTGGGGGCTGATTTGGACTCTCATCACCAGGCATAACACCGGTGGTTGTGGATCCACTGCCCATTATACACCCTGTTCAATTTGTCTTTCCATTGGCTGAGTGTACGAAGGACAATCAGACCACTACAGCCACCTTTCTGCCAGAAGTGAAGGTTAAAAACTATTGTCTGGCATATTGGTCAACTGCACTTGCATCTGCAACCTTTATGCTGCCCAAACAGTTCAGCAGTAAAATCATAATTAAAGCAATACAGTAATCTGGCCTTCAGGCTTTTAGCTCATAAAAAGTGCATAGTGTGACAAATATATCAGAATTCATACTATATGTATGAATACTTGCGTGGATTGTCCATCAGTGTTATTTTAACAATGGTGGTAATCCATTTATTATAATTCAAGTAGATTACCGGTGGCATTAAAATAACAGCAATTGGAAATCCACATGTTCTTAACAGTATAAAAGCTTTAGTGCTAATGTGCATTAA
The DNA here is from genome assembly GCF_036365525.1 of Heterodontus francisci. Taxonomy (NCBI): domain Eukaryota; kingdom Metazoa; phylum Chordata; class Chondrichthyes; order Heterodontiformes; family Heterodontidae; genus Heterodontus; species Heterodontus francisci. The sequence goes on along the minus strand of NC_090377.1, from coordinate 93,886,711 downwards.
GTGTCACACAAGATTAACATTGACCCGATTACGGATGAGTTGCAAACCTGATTAAACACAGTTATCCCTGGTATGGACCAGCAGACTATTTCATTAAAATAGACAAGGGGTGAAAGGACAACTGAGCAGATGATTCCTTCCTATAAATGTTCTTACTAACAGTATTTTCATTAACTGTGATTTAAAAGAGAAAACTTCATGAAAGTACTTCAGTCCAATCAGAATCTGAAAGAGAAGCATTTCAGATGTGCCTTTTGATCAGAACATGTCGGCTTCTCTTGAGGTATTATGCAATATTTTTTTCTCTTTTAGCTTCCGATGAACCTACTGTGCACTTTCAGCATTTTCTTTTTATTTTTATCAATTCTCATTAATTATTGCTATTCTAAGTTGGACTCAACGCAAAAAGAACATGCTTCAGATATATATCCTTTTGAAGAAAGGTTACAACCCAAACATTAATGTGTCTTCTGGCTTTTCAGGTGTTTTTCAGCATCTGCTGTTTTATTTTTATTACCAAAAAAGTTAGCTTGACATTATAACAGATAGTTTAGCTATATATATGATTGGATTTATAGTTTAGGCAGGAGACTGTTGGGAGCAGATCCAAAGCTGGAACAAAAATGTAAATCTGCTACAAGTAATTGGACCTTGTGCTGCTTAAGAATACAACAAATGAGAACCAGATGTGATATGCATCCAAATTGAGAAAGCCTGCTCGTTCATGCCACTGTATTATTTTCAAGAGAACTACTGAAAGTGTCATTAGTCAATCTGTGAACAAAGTTTTAAAAAAGCTTTGAGCGTATCCTGAGTATGTTTGGCAATTTTTTCCATTCTAATTGGTTTGCATTGGCATGAAAGTCAACCAATCAGCTGAGTCATGTTACAAACTCCAACCAATGGAAAAGGCAGGCCAGCTACCAAAAGTATTTATAGGTGCTACTGTACTATATGCTTCCTCTAAGCCCCCAAACCCCCCACCCCGTAAGTCCACCTGTGGTCTACTCCTCAGGACGATGAAGGAAGCTCCCATGTCATATTACAAGGTATGTTCTAACATACAGTAACCAATAAGATGCATGAGTAATCCTCTAGTAAGCTTAAAAGGTTGCTGTTTCTTCAAATTACATCAAGATACCTCTCAGTCCATGTGTAGCTGCTGTTAACCAACAATGTACAAGCATTTTACAACATGAAGACAAAAGACCTGAGTGCAATCTGGAAAATTTCATCTTTTATTTATTAGCTGGAATATGTTGTTACTGATTGTAAACAAGAACATTTGGTAATTCAATGAAATCTTCCACAATGCCACTTATAGCAAATGAACAGTAAATTGTTTTTGATGGTAGATATAAGAAGGTATTTTTTCTGTTCTCATTTATTGAATAGCAATATGTTACCTATATATATTGTATAATACTAGTTAATCTCACAAGGCATAGTCATTGACAAAAAGATTAAACATAATATTAAAATATATGTTCAATAGTCCATTGTACCTGGGGCAGTTGTGTTTTCTTTGCTGTCCATATAATTTTTTTTCAATTCTTTAATACTTAGCTTTAAATCCTCACATATTTTTGTAGTGTATGTATTTATTATTTTGTTATTCCTTCCATTGCTTTAAAACATGCTTATCGATGCAAAATTGCATTAATCTTTGTAGTTTAACAATTTTTTTCATTTGTCTTAAGTTAAAGGAAAGAGTTATAGTTATATGGCTTCTTTCATGACCTCAGAACATCTCGAAGCACTTAACAGCAATGAAGTACTTTCGAACTGTAGTCGCTTTGTAATGTAGGAAATTTGGCGTCCAATTTGCACACAGCAAGTTCCCACAAACAGCAGTGTGATAATGACCACCAGATGATCTGTCCTTATCGATGTTGATTGAGGGATAAATACTGGCCAGGACACCGGGGAGAACTCCCATACCCTTCAAAATAGCGCCATGGAATCTTTTACGTCCACCTGTGAGAGCAGACAGGGCCTTGGTTTTAACGCCTCATCCAAAGGATGCACCTCTGACAGTGCAGCACGCCTTCAGTACTATACTGGAGTGTCAGCCTAGATTTTATTGGCACCATTGTTTTAAACAAAATGAACTTTTGCTACCTACCTCACAGCAAATGTGAAAATTCGCTGTTTGATAAAGGCCAATGTGGAGAATTTAGACAAAAGGACATTGACTTGGCAAATAGAACTATTTATATATGGCAGGAATAATCCTGTAATAAGAGCCTCTGCATCATACTGTTTAGTGAACAGTGCACTGTGATATTCAGCAAACTGGCCACCTGCAGGAACTTGCTGTTTCAACAATAAAGGTTAAAGGCTGACTGGTACTGAAAAAGTATCTTTTCCAATTGTGATCAATTCTGTCAACTTTGTCATTCTGTCAGCTATCAATTCATATTGAAACATTTAATATTCACTCGGGGTAAACGTGTTAGATTACTACTATCTGCTCCCAATAGGGGCACTCATTTAAACTCAGGTTCTCTGCTGACTATTGAACAAGCATTCAGAAACAAAAAAACTCCATGATTCCGAGCACTCAGTCTTCAATGGGAGCACAGGAGATGTTACAAGCAACTTGGGGTGGTGTGGGGGTGGTTGTGGGGTTGGGGGGAGGGGGGGAAGTTCCAATGAATTGGTGATATAAATAACCTTTACAGCCCAGTAGGCAGAAATGCTAACCCTCACCCATTTAAATATGATGAGACTGAAACTATCATTGTAAAGACTTGCAGACAAACATGGTTTTATTTAACTATGTACAGTGTTGACAGCACGGAGGTGTACTTTGATGGATCATCTCTTCACAGCACCATTGCAGTGGTGAGATGTAAATTCAGTCCTCTATGATGCTAAATTTCTGACCTTAGATGAATTGCAATATGGAGGACAGGCACTCTGGGGTAAAGGATGGTGGGAAGGAAGGAAAGGTCAGATGGTGAGTCACTGAGGAGCACCTGCTGGTTGGTGGTTTAGAATGTCATTGGGAACAGGTCACTAGCTCTTTCTAAACTAATGCTTGACCTGAGGAGGCAAGGAGAGAAAGGCAGGGGGAGTTTACACTCTGGTTAAATATGTATATAGATAAATATAAACAGGTGCTAACCACTGGAGAGAATTTTCTTTATCCTAAATGTAGTTGTTGCTCTGTTAATGTACCTTCCAAAAAACATGAATGACCTCCAGACAATTAATTGGTTTCAATGTAATTGATCTGTCCTGTCGCTTTAATTGTGGTAGGGCTGTCATGTTTTACACTAATTTTCCATTATTAAGTAAAATAAGTTCTTATGATTTTCCTACAACTGTATGTGATTCGTGAAACAATGGGCTGAATTTTACCGGCCACCCCCCCACACCTGACATCAGGGGTCGTGGCGAGAGTGGGGGGGGGGGGGGTGCCGAGAAAATGCCTCCAGGAGAGGCCCACCACGGGCCTTGACGTCAGGAAGGGCCCACCCCAGCCGTCCCGGTCCCACATTACGGTCGGTGGCCAGCACTCAAACACCATCTGATCCCTGACCAGTGAAACGTGGCGGAACACTGGTGGGTGGGGGGAGGAGGTAAGTTTTCAGGGCTGTGGGAGGAGCGGGGAAAACCAATGCGATTAGTGGAGGGGACGGTGGGAAGGGGTTGAAGGTGAAAGCTAATAAAGTTTGGGGGGAAAGATCGGGATCGCAAGGTAAGGTTTTTTTGTGGGGGGAGAGGGCAATTAATACATTGTTTAGCCATTTCATTTCATTTATAACATTAATTGTATCATGTATATCTCTTTAAAAATTTTAATGAATTGGAAGGTCTCGAAGCCCCTTAAAAATGGCACCTGCGCCTGCGCAATAGCGCCGGACGCCGTTGCCGGGGACGGATCGCCCGCCCCCTAATGTTATTGGAGGAGAGGGGGTGGTCTGGCCCGGCCATGTAAATGAGTCACCGCGCTAAATAACGCGGCAGCTCGCAGAGTAAATCTCTCACATGCGCCCTGACATTTTTGAAGCTCACCGCCGATCTCGGCAGTGAGCTGGTAAAATGCAGCCCAATAAGTGCTCTAGATACATTTATGTGTGTATTTATTATAATGATAATGGTAAAATTAGTGTAAACAGAAGTTACATTGATGTAACTAAATGTCTTGTATTTAGATTGTATCACAACCTTCAAAGGTGTTACACCTGAGAACATGCAAATATCGAGCAGAAAATTGTGCTTGGCTCCACTGGCTACTTATCTGTTAAGGCTACCATTCAAACATCTGATTGACTAAGTGTGATGAATTTGTGGTAAAATGAATTAAAATAATTAAAAGAAAACCAAGCCATCAAAGTTCTCATTTGTTTTAATCAGCCCTTATACGTCAGAAAGAGATGGCCATCTGCAACTGTCAGAAAATTGAGAAATAATGCCCGAGAGGCTCAAATAAAATATGGTTTAAGCCATTAAATAAACTTACTAAGCAAATGGAGTTTGAGATTTGAGATCTTTTTGCATTAGGCAAAGCTTCCATTTACTGTGGGGTCAGAAGTAGTATTTATGTGGCCTGCTGGCCTTAGCCAGTGCAGTCAGATTCAATCTGCCAACCAGGTCCAGACTATGAAAAGTGACCCTCTGTTCAAGAGTTGGTTATTGAAGACTCAACAGTCTGGAAAATTATGTGTCCCTGGGCAATGTTACATCAACAGCAACCTCAGCAAGAACGGCAAGTCCGGAGGTGAAAAACATTTGATAACAAAGTGAATAACTGAGAAAATATTTTGAAGAGGAAGAATGGAGCAATACACAAATAAAGTCTTTAGTTAATACTTCATCTTCAGCTAATAGCTAAAATCTACATCAGAAAGTAAGGCAAAAATAAATATTTTAAAATGCAAATAAGTGGGAATAACAGCATTTGAGGAGGGAATATCAAACAAGGTACTTGCACTAAAGCCTGGCTCAGGTATAAAATTAAAACCCGACCCAGGCCCGACCCGACCATAGCCAACCCAAACCCAACCCGAGCCTGAGCCCTTTAATTCTTTTTCGCGCCCGAACCAACCCGACCCGACACGAATCTCGTTCACCTGTTCCGGCAGCAGGCTATTCCCGCAGCTGGAGTTGTGGGGAATCATGGGTAAGCCTGATCCCGTGACGTCCCAGAAGCAGTGTCCAGCCTGACCTGACCCGAGCCCGACACATGTCTTTGGGTCTAGTTGGGTTCGGGTCAGGTAGCCAAGCTTTAACTTGCACCTGTTGCAGCTTATGCATGCTTTGAATATTAATAAGTACATAGAATTACCAATATTATATCTGTGAGGCCAGCATTTTTGATTTGAGTCAATCATATGCCAGATCACTTCCTTAAACTATTAAATTAGAATGTTTGAAGAATTCCTCCTCTATTTAGGCTATAACAGGAACACAGTAAAAATTAAAAACTGCACCTCAGGCCCTGGAGTACCTGTAAGCAACACAACTGGACATCTATTAATAAAGATTAAAATACCATGGCAGAAAGAATGGTGGACAAATAAATCAAACAAAGATGTGCCTGAACACCCTTTGACATTAATGTGTAGAGACCACTGTCTTTATCCATTTATGAAACATGTAAAATCTGTTTTATTACTGTAACTATTTGATGATGTTGCCACTTATTTTCTTGAAAGAGACTTTCTTCGACAGAATGGGAACAGGTAAAATAGAATAGCCATATTAATTTCCATTTTGACAGGTGCTAAAGGGTAAGTTGTAAATGTTTAGCTCTGGAAATACACAAAATTTGGTGATTCTCTCAGGATAGGTTAACAATCCAGGATGGCAACTGACAGATTGCATTTAGTCTTTTGCAGTCAAATCTGGGAAAAATTGAACAAGAGGTCTGAGAAGTATATAGGAGGATGAACCATGCTGCTTGTGCCCACAGGGACTTTTTCTACCTCACAGCAGTGCGGTGTTTATGATGAGAAATGAAGTTTCGGCTGACCAAAATATGAGGTCGGCTGAAGGATATGCTGCCACCAACTCCAATTTGAACAGCAGAACAGCAAGACCATCTTAGCTAATTCCTGCTAGTGTCTAGTGCTTAGAATATGAATCCAAAGTATGTTGGAAAGGAACAAGTGACTTTAATTCATAAGTACTTGCCTTAGAATGATGCATGCACAAGCAAATTTTATATGAATGCTAAACAACGCTGTAAACTCTTGGCCTGCCTTGTTTAATAACATACACAGTCAAATTATGCTTATAGAAACATGTGTGGAATTAAGATGGAGAATATAAAAACTCACTACGATTGGAATGGCAATTTATCATAACATAAGCCATATTGTCAAGCTATTTACTCTGACTGCAGTCTATTTAAAATAAAACCAAGTAAGCAAGTTAAGATAAAAATGAAGTAAGAAGCCTATGATAAGAAAGTAACACTTTTAAACAAAGATTATAGTTGCTCCTTAAATATTACTTGGGTAACTAATTTAACAAAAAGCTGTAGTCTATGCAATAATATTCTTGGCTCCGGTTCTTGCAAAATGCCATTTTATTTCAGTTAAATTTTGCCATCCAATTTATGAATGTCATATTGCCTTGAGCAGTAACGCTCTGTCATTTGCATTTGAGCAAATAAGACAAGACTCCAGGAGAAATCTAGTCAAAATGACGACAGTAAGTACAGTACAAATAAGCACCAACTCTGCTGCCAGCATCAATCACCATAGAGATTACTCTCAATTTTTGTGTTTTAATGAAGCTTTAATAGAATTCTGTTTCAAAACGACTGCCCTATGTTAATCTTAAACATTCATTTGTAGGTTGTTGTTTATTTAAACACTGGAGGGCTTTTACTGCACCTGTGCAATGATAGCGATAGAAATAAACAAACAACTATTGCTCTTAAACTTGAAGTTTATGAGCTGAATACTGGTGAAGGCAAAACAAATGTCATGTTGTGAAATTTTGTGAGGGGGGAAGGGTAAAGAGGTTTGATGAAGAGCATTATGATACCTTCTTGTTGCCAAAGAGATGTTAAAAAAAGAACCTAGGATATTTCTGTGTGGTACTCTATACAATGTTTTTAGCCATTTTCTCTCTATACCATTTTTTCTGACTTTTCTTTCACAATTTTTTGTTTTCTCTCTTTTTTCATTCTAACATACAGAAAGAGAGACGTATACATATATTACATTCCTATGGATATGGTGGTAGATGTTGTTACGACCAGGGGAGCAATGTATCTAGGGGGTCTTTTGCTGTCTTCACCTGGTCTTATTGGAACAGGGTTTAATTTTAAACACTGTGTTTTAAGCTCCCCTTTTTGTGAATCCGTGTTCACAGTTTCCAATGATCAGGCAAATAACTGAGCACAAACAGGATTTCTTTGGTTTAAAGCAGAAAGAGGAAATTTAGTAAACCTTAACCTTAATTCTAATATGGTACACACCTGCGGATATACGACCCGCTCACGCTAGCATGCACACGTGATATAAACATGGAAGGTAGGGACAGAAAAGAGCAGAAGAAGAGATAATTAGAACAGTTGGAGGCAATATCTTGTTACTGTTTCTTGAGCTTGCTGAAGTCCTTGATTGTAGTTATATTCTTGCGTTTCGTTGGGGCCCAGTAATCGTCTTAAAATTTGTTCACGTGGCAAACTTTTTTCTCTGTTAGTTTAACGGGTCTTCAATGGTTTCAGTTCCCTGAGAGATAGGCAGGCAGGCAGATGTTCTTAGTTGCAGGAGAGCACATGCCATTCTGCCTGGCAATCCCTTTGTTTGGGAGTTCAAATTCAAAAGCTCCCAAGGTGCTCAGCAGGTTAGTCATGTGACTAGTTCCTTTTATGGAACAGTGGCTTCACATCCCTTGTTGGAGGCTCAAATTTCTCTGCCCCAGCCAGTTAGCCATGTGACTAAAACTAGTCTGACCACTTCTGTGTATTGGAGAGCCACTGTAGAGTCTCCATTGTTCCAACATTGTCTGTTACCATGGAAATGTCTTTCCAATCAGAGATTGCAATTTTTAAAGTTTTAATGTTCATGTGGCGAAATGATGTGTGCCTTAGTCTTGGCAGGTGGGGGTTTGCCTGGTATAACAAGAGAAAGGCAATTGAGGGAAGCAGTACCTTTTGGGGAAAGACAAAGTTAAGAAAGACAAAGACAAAGAGCCAAAGTTTAAAAAAAAAAGGTCAGAGCCAGACAGGAAAAGGGATAATATGATTTCCCAAGATTTGAGATTTGCTGAATTTCAACAGCTTAATAAAACAAATGTTAAATTTAATTGTGTCCCGAGAAACTTATTACTGATTTGGCTTATCAACTAAAGCCCAAAAATTCGATCCAGATCATATATGACGAATATATTCCATTACCCAGCATTGCAGTGAAACAGTTTCAATGGTTTATGGTCAGTTAAATAATAGTTACCTCCAGACAAGCCCCTTCCTGATTCAGGCACAGGATTTCAGTGAAATAAACACTGCCCAATCACTTGTATTGCACAGAATTCCAAACCTAAGTATCATGGTTTTCCTAGCTATCTAATTTTTAATGCCTGGAATACAAAGAACAAAGAACAGTACAGCACAGGAACAGGCCATTCGGCCCTCCATGCCTGCGCCGATCTTGATGCCTGTCTAAACTAAAACCTTCTGCGCTTCCAGGGACCGTATCCCTCTATTCCCATCCTATTCATGTATTTGTCAAGATGCCTCTTAAACGTCGCTATCGTACCTGCTTCCACCACCTCCCCCGGCAACAAGTTCCAGGCACTCACCACCCTCTGTGTAAAGAACTTGCCTCGCACATCCCCTCTAAACTTTGCCCCTCTCACCTTAAACCTATGTCCCCTAGTAACTGACTCTTCCACCCTGGGAAAAAGCTTCTGACTATCCACTCTGTCCATGCCGCTCATAACTTTGTAAACCTCTATCATGTCGCCCCTCCACCTCCATCGTTCCAGTGAAAACAATCCAACTTTATCCAACTTCTCCTCATAGCTAATGCCCTCCAGACCAGACAACATTCTGGTAAACCTCTTCTGTACCCTCTCCAAAGCCTCCACGTCCTTCTGGTAGTGTGGCGACCAGAATTGCACGCAATATTCTAAGTGTGGCCTAACTAAAGTTCTGTGCAGCTGCAGCATGACTTGCCAATTTTTATACTCTATGTCCCAACCGATGAAGGCAAGCATGCCGTATGCCTTCTTGACTACCTTATCCACCTGCGTTGCCACTTTCAGTGATCTGTGGACCTGTACGCCCAGATCTCTCTGCCTGTCAATACTCCTAAGGGTTCTGCCAATAATGGTATACTTCCCACCTGTATTAGACCTTCCAAAATGCATTACCTCACATTTGTCCGGATTAAACTCCATCTGCCATTTCTCCGCCCAAGTCTCCAACTGATCTATATCCTGCTGTATCCTCTGACAATCCTCATCACTATCCGCAACTCCACCAACCTTTGTGTCGTCCGCAAACTTACTAATCAGACCAGCTACATTTCCCGCCAAATCATTTATATATACTACAAACAACAAAGGTCCCAGCACTGATCCTTGTGGAACACCACTAGTCACATCCCTCCATTCAGAAAAGCACCCTTCCACTGCTACCCTCTGTCTTCTATGACCGAGCCAGTTCTGTATCCATCTTGCCAGCTCACCTCTGATCCCGTGTGACTTCACCTTTTGTACCAGTCTGCCATGAGGGACCTTGTCAAAGGCTTTACTGAAGTCCATATAGACAACATCCACTGCCCTTCCTGCATCAATCATCTTCGTCACTTCCTCAAAAAACTCAATCAAGTTCGTGAGACACGACATCCCCTTCACAAAACCATGCTGCCTCTCGATAATAAGTTCATTTGTTTCCAAATGGGAGTAAATCCTGTCCCGAAGAATCCTCTCAAATAATTTACCTACCACTGACATAAGGCTCACCGGCCTATAATTTCCTGGATTATCCTTGCTACCCTTCTTAAACAAAGGAACAACATTGGCTATTCTCCAGTCCTCTGGGACCTCACCTGTAGCCAATGAGGATACAGAGATTTCTGTCAAGGCCCCAGCAATTTCTTCCCTTGCCTCCTCAGTATTCTGGGGTAGATCCCATCAGGCCCTGGGGACTTATCTACCTTAATGCTTTGCAAGACGCCCAAAACCTCCTCCTTTTTGATAACGACATGACCCAGACTATCTACACTCCCTTCCCGAGACTCATCATCCACCAAGTCCTTCTCTTTGGTGAATACTGATGCAAAGTACTCATTTAGTACCTCGCCCATTTCCTCTGGCTCCACACATAGATTCCCTCCTCTGTCCTTGAGTGGGCCAACCCTTTCCCTGGTTACCTTCTTGCTCTTTATATACGTATAAAAAGCCTTGGGATTCTCCTTAATCCTGTTTGCCAATGACTTTTCATGACTCCTTTTAGCCCTTCTGACTCATTGCTTAAGTTCCTTCCTACTTTCTTTATATTCCTCAAGGGCTTTGTCTGTTCCCAGCCTTCTAGCCCTTACGAATGCTTCCTTTTTCTTTTTGACGAGGCTCACGATATTAAAGGTAATGAGGTAATTAAAGGAATATTAAAAGTAATGAGGTAATGTAATGTGTACCACCGTAAGAGCCAACGCACTTAATCTTCTAAAATTCTGATACCAATCCACATCTAGGAATGGTGGCTGGATGTAGGCTAGACAGCTCCCCAACACAGGAGGGAAATCTAAAGCAGTGAAATTCCGAGATTACTCTTGCACATATCCCAGCATTTTGTTCACAGCAGAATGACTATACAGCATTTTAGGTGAACAGTTTGTGTTCTGGGGACAACAAATAAACAATTTTGATCCTCTTAAAAAGTGTTGAGTATAATCTTATTGATTTAGTTTAGACTGAAATGTTAAGCATCAAATGGACAGTAGTATGAGTAAGTGTTCACTTGCAGTTTGTAGGTCTCCTGATTTAAGCGCATGTTTTGTCAAACTATCTAGGGGACAAAATTAGATCGGTCGCAAACACAGTTGTGGGGATCGCGATGTGTGATTAACCCATGCCCATTGCTTCCCATATAGGCAGCACGCAAACTTTGCTCATTTAAATGATTGTAGCATGTCGTTAATGACTGCATATTCAACAGGAGGTGTGCGAGGCTAGCATCACTTAAAGCTAGCCTGCACTACTTAAAACCAGCCTGCGGCTATTAAAGGAGAGAGGCATTCTGGCTGGAGTAGGTGTTGGAAGTGGAAAGGGAAGAGTGTCTGGCCTGTAAAATTAGTAACTGTGGTGCAATGGGGGCGGCTGGAGTTGGGGGGTGGGGGGTGATGTGGAAGCATGCCCCAAGGTTCTCAGATGCTTGGTAATGGAGGTGGAGAGGAGGAAAGGGCACAGGGGGCCAGGAGGCCCTCCAGACAAACATTGTGAATGCAGTGGGACGAGATAGCTGTCGCAGTCAATGACAGCAGTGTAGCCCTGAGAAGCTGGATGCAATGCCACAAGAAGGTCAATGACCTCACACAAGTGGTCAAGGTCAGTGAATGCATCTTCAATTCGAAATCCTATTAACTCAACCACTAGCCTCAGTCACAGCTCAATTCACCACACACCAATCCAATCATGCATCACCCACCTACCAACAATCTTTCAACCACAACTCATATCTAACATTCATAGCTTCACCTCACCCTCACACACTTAGCACTGTCACAAGCCTTACACCCACATCTCACAACTTGCAGAAGTGCCAGATATTCCATGTGTGAGATTATTCACGTTGGTAGTAAAAATAGAAAAGCAGAATATTTTTAAAAGGCGTCAAACTCTTAAATGTTGATGTTCAGAGAGACTTGGGTGTGCACATACAAGGAACACAAAAAGTTAGCATGCAGGTACAGCAAGTAATTACAAAGAGCAACGACATGTTGGCCTTTAATGCAAGGGAATTGGAATACAAGAATAAGGAAATCTTGCTACAATTGTACAGGGTTTTGATGAGACCATACCTGGAGTACTGTGCGCAGTTTTAGTCTCCATATTTAAGGAAAGATATACTTGCCTTGGAGGCAGTACAGCGAAGTTTCACTAAATTTGTTCCTGGGGTGAGACGATTGTCCCATGATGGAAGGCTGAGTAAATTGGGCCTATACTGCCTGTAGTTTAGAACAATGACAGTTGATCTCATTGAAGCATACAAGATTCTGAAGGGACTTGACAAGGTAGACTCTAAGAGATTGTTTCCCCTCGCTGGGGAATCTGGAACACTGGGGCTCAAGATAAAGGGTTGGTCATTTAGGACTGAAATGAGGAGAAATATCACTCAGAGGGTTGTGAATCTTTAGGAATTGTCTACCCCAGAGATTTGTGGATGCTCCATCGTTAAGTATATTTAAGGCTGAAAAACATATTTTTGGTCTTTCAGGGAATCTAGGGATATGGGGATAAAATGTGAAAATGGAGTTGAGGCAGAAGATCGGCCATGATCATGTTGAATGGCAGAGCAGGCTAGAGGGGCCATATGATCTACTCCTGCTCTTAGTTCTTATTTTCTTATGACAGCCATATCAACCAAGCAGATTGTACCACACTCACTGACACACTACACTGTCTCTTACAGGACAACATGGTGCACAACTGGAGGAAGCAGGACAAAACCAGCGGGGGACAGACAAAGCTCCATGTCTTTACATACAGTGGAGGAGACCATGCTCACCATTATTGTAGCAGCCACAACTGAGGTTATGACCAGCAGTGGAGCTGAAACCATTAAAGGTGACAGTATGCTCATAGCTAATCCTCCTTCTAATATTCTCCTTCTCCCTCGTCCCACAGTCTCTTCTGATTTACAGGTTGCAGATGATGTGAACATGCATCTCTTGCTTTCCCCCCTTCCCCACCACCCCCCCCCCCCCCCCGCACCACAACCTAATCTTGTTCCTTTCTTCTTTTAGATACCCAAGAACTGCAAGCTGGTCGGGCAGTGGAGGAAGAGAAAAAGGTGGAAGAGCAGGAAGACAATGATGATGAAGGCACACCATCATTCACCCTCACAATCATTGTCGCTAGCTCAGATACTACACTGTGTGTAACTTAGGGGATAGCTCAGTGGTGAGATCTCACATGGTGAGACACCAAGCATGAGTGGTCTGCAGCCAGGGCAGGGGCCAGCTTGACAGAGAGTTCGGTTACACATGAGTTCTGCCATAGAAGACTCAGATGAGGACTTCAATCGCATACAATGCAGAAGAAGGCTGATGGGTATGCACAATGAAATGCTTGGTGCATTGACAGGCATGCCAGAAGCCTGCGTGCAATGCCAAGGTGCAAGGAGGAGTCCAGACCAACTTGGCACAGGGCCTTGAGCAGAGCTTGGAGCCCATCCTTTCCAGCATGGTAATAGTGACCAGCTCCTTGAGAACATTTGCAGACCCAACCACGATGCAGCATGTGATGGCTGATGTCTCAGCTTCTGTTGCAGCATAAGCAGAAGCCAACCAACACATGGGTGCTGCAGTGGAAGCTGAGACTGAGGTCATGCAAGATTAGCTTGCTACCACACAAGCTCAGTCTGCTGCCATAATAGCTGTGACACAGTGTTCAAAGGGGCTTATAGGGTGGCACAAAGGTTCAGCAATCTGTCCTTGAATGAATTGCTAGGATTGCTGAGACATCACTCTGTGGAAGTGACAGTGGCACCGTGGAACATGAACCTGCTGTCCTCCCTCAGGATGACAACGTTCATCCTCCCACCACTGCCACTCTGCCAGTTGCCTCTCAAGAAGCCAGCCGAAACCTCTGCTGTCCATGCTGAGCAGATGTGTTCTGAAGCTTGGCCTTCTAGGGCCAGAGTTGCTGAAGGTCATCTTGCAAGGCCATCTTCAGTCTTCCTCACTGAATATCAGCAGCCTACCACCAGCCATGCTGCAGCCATTGGGGTAGCACTATGTAGGAGCACTAGGCCAGGATATCCACCAGCATAAGCAAAGGAACATGGAAGACAGGGAGTTCAAGAATGTGCAAGAGTGATTAGTTGACTTTTGGCTTGATTTATAAATTTGTGGCCATGAGGACATTATAATGGTCAGTAACAGAGGGAAGGTAAGATGCGGAACTGTTGGTGAATGGGGATTTATGTTGGGTTGACAGATCATCGACAGCCCAATCAGAAAGGGGATGCACTAGCTGCCTCCTCCCTTCCTCCTCCTCCTCCTCCTTCTACTCCTCCTGCTCTTCCTCAGCTGGTTGCCATATAGCTGGTGGCAAAGGTTGCCCCTCACGATGGCGAGTTTGTGCAGCATGCAGCAGACCAGGATGAATCCATGCGCTTTGTTGAGTACTGCAGGACTCCTCCAGAGTGGTTCAGGCAGCAGAAGTGTTGATTAAGCACCCCAAATGCTCTGCTCAATCACATTTGTGTGGTAACATGGCTTTTGCTATATACATGCTGCTGCCACGTACATGAGCTGCACAAGGTGGTCATGAGTCATGTCGTCAATGGATAGCCACTTTCTGGTGCCTTAGTGGCTGAAATGCAGATGGTACAATGGACTACTGTAGAATAAAGGCATCATGGCTGCTGACAGGTAAACGGGCATTAGCCTGCATGATACATTGAGTATGGTCACACACCAGCTGGATGTTGAGGGGGTGGAATCCCTTTTGGTTGTGGTTCTCAGAATTCACATGCAGTGCCCATAAATAATGTGTGTTCAGTACATGGCACCCTGTACCATGGGGAATCCTGTAATCCTTGCAAAACTGTGTACTTGCTCTGCCTCCTTTATTCCAGAAAGAGAGAATGAAATGTCCAAAGCTCTCTTTGCATACAGAGCCTTAGTGACCTCCTTGATACAACAGTGGGTGGTGAACTGGGAGATGTTGCAAATATCACTTGCTCTAGCCAGAAGCATAAAAGCTTATAGGCACGGTCACCTTCACACCCACAGGCAATGCTGTCCTCACCCTGTTCTGAAGCTGCAGTTCTGGCCGCAACTGATGGCAGTATTCAGTGAGCACCTCCTTAGTGAAGCAGAGATGTCTGACACACTGTTCCTTGTTGAGGTTGTGGTAGGAGAATTGCTCCCTGTCGCCCCTGAGTGGATAAGGCCTCCTGCGGAGAGCCCGTATTGTCCCCTCCGCCTCCCCCTCCCTCTTTTGGCAGCTTCTTCTCCTCTGTGTGGCCTCTGCTTATTCTCCCTGACATGCTGCAGACCAAGAGGAATACAAACTATTGCAACGATGTCTGAGAGAAAGTTTTCTGAGCAGAATGCTTGAACTCAGGACCAAGTCATTGAGCACCTACCACACACTCCCCGTAGTCCTCAGCAACTTAAAATAACAGAGCAAACCACCAAACACTTCTACAATCTCAGCAACAGCCAATAGAAATCAATCAGCAACTCATCTGAAAGTAGTTGATGATCCCTTCTGACGGGGTCCTTCTTGCTGTTGAACACATGTTCGTTCAGCTGTTTGTGGTTGAGCTCCAAAATGGCAACATGATTGGTCTACTCTGCACATTTCTGGTACATGCACCCTGCGTCCACACTAATGCCCTACCAAAGATGGTGTCTGGGAAACCTCACACCAGAAAGGTCATTTTGGACCCATAATGGTCCCCATAGTGCTGGAAATATAGGAATTACACAACATAATTTTGCAGCCCTATCCTCTTATCAAATTTCACTGTAAAGATTTAATTGTTGTGAGTTACACTTTATAATCTGTATTTAGAAACTATGGGCAAGACATTGGACTCATTAGCAGCTTTTATGGCACTAGAAGTGCCTTGAGAGTATCAAAATGTCATCCGCAATGCTCATGCACACTTGTGGGGCAAATCGCGTTGGGCACTATATTGGTGCAGGTGTTAGCATGGGCACAGCTACATCCACCAGAAGTGGATGCAGGAGATCATGACACCAACCAGATTGTAATGCTGAGTTCATGCTGGGATTCCATTTTGGAGCTTAACACTCCAGCCAATGCCCCTTCCTAATGTTACACAGCTGATCATGTATTCATGTGCAAGAAGGAACATCCCCCCCCACCCCTCCCCCCCCACCCCCGCCACCCCCCCCCCCCCCACACCCACCGGCCCCCTCACCATCCCCACCCCCCGTCCCTCAAGTTGTATTTAACGAGAGCATCAACAATTCACATATCAATTGCTGATTGATTTCTTCTGACTGTTACTACAATTCTACAAGTGTTCGGTGCTTTCTATACTTGTTTCAGTTTACAAAGATTTACAGGGAGTGGTGTGGCATGGGCTGAAGGATGTTATCCTGATTTCAAGGCTTCTGCACAAACCACTTGCTACCAGCCATGGGTGCACGTATGCATTCCCCTTAGAACACAGCATGACTTGAAGAATGAGCAGAGGCCGCACAAAGTAGAACAAGCTGCTGGAAGAGGGAAGAGGAGGAGGGAGAGAAGGGCTCTCTTAGGGGGCCATATCCATCCTGGGTATTTAGGAAGGAGTTCTCCTACCTGCATGTCAGGGAGGAGCAATGTGTGAGACATCTGGGCTTCAGTAAAGATGTCCTCAATGAAATCTGCTAACTGCTGGAGACCCAACTACAACCTCAGAGCAGAGCAAGGATGCTGTGAAGGTGACTATGGCAATAAACTTTTATGTGTCTGGCTCCTTCCTGACTAGTGCTGAAGCTATTTGTAGCATTGTGCAGGTTGCTGCCCACTGTTACATTAGGGACGTCACTGAGGATCAATATTCAAAGACAGCTAACTACATTTCATTCTGTCTTTCCAGAGATAAAGAGGTGAAGTAAGCACATGGCTTCTCTCGGATTAAAGGCCTCCCCATGGTGCAGAGTGCCATTAACAACATGTACATCGCTTTGTCAGTGTTGCATGTCAACTCTGCCCTATACTGGAACCAAAAGGGATTCCATCCCCTCAGTGTCCAGCTGATGTGTGATCATTAGCAGCGAATAATACAGGTAGATGCCCAAAATCTTAGAAGCAGTCATGATGCCTTCATTCTGCTGCAGTCCGCAAACCAAAGGATGGCTACGGCCAAAGGGCTATCTGCTGATGTAATGGTTGATGACTCTGGTGCACAATCCACACACATGGGTGGAGCCTGCATACAATGAGGGCCATGTTGCCACATGAAATGTGATAGGGCAGCACATTACTCTGCTAAACCAAGACCTCCATTGCCTGGATCGCTCTGGAGAAGCCCTGCAGTACTCGGCAGAGCAGGTGCCAAGATTCATAGTGGTCTACTACATGCTGCACGATCTCTCTATCATGAGGGGACAGCCTATGTTACCAGAAATATGGTGAGCAGCTGAGGAGCAGGAGCATGAGGAAGAGGGTTAGGAGGAGAAGGAAGAAAAGGAAGAAGAAGGGAGGAAGTAGCCTAGATAACTCCTTTCTGCCCAGGCTGTCCGTGATAAACTCATCCAAGTGTGAACTCTGTTCCCTAGCAACTGACTTTATCCCTCGCCTTGGCAACAGTCTGAGATTAAGTCCTTCTGTTCGCAACCTTGAACTTCCAACCTCATATTCAAGCTGTCTTTTGCCACTTCCGTAACATCGCCTGACTTTGCCCGGTGTCTCAGCTCGTCTGTAGCTGAAACCCTCACCCATGCCTTCGTTACTTCTAGACTTGACCAACACACTCCTGGCTGGTCTCCCACAATATACTCTCCATAAACTTGAAGTTAACCAAAACTCTGCTGCCCATAGCTTAACTCACACCAAGTCCTGTTCCCCTAGCACCCCTAAGCTCACTGACCTACATTGGCTCCTGGTCAAACAACACCTTGATTTTAAAATTCTCATCCTTGTTTGCAGATCCCTCCATAGTCTTACCCCTCTCTATCTCTGTAATCTCCTCCAGCCCCACAATCCTCCAAGATATCTGTGCTTTGCTAATTCTGGCCTCTTGTGAATTCATGACTTTAATTGCTCCACCATTGGTGGCCACGTCTTCAGCTACCTAGACTCAGTGTCATACTTTGTTTTATAATGCTCCTGTGAAGCAGCTTGGGACATTCTATTATGCTAAAGGCACTTATACAAATATAAGTCCTTGTTGTTTGATATCAGTAACCGTAACCCCAATTGCCCATTCACCAACAGTGCCACACCTTGCCTTCCCTCTGTTACTGACCATCACAACCTCCGCTTGTCTACAATGCAAAACTAAAAGCCAGCACAAAACCAACATTCAAACCAAACTGATAAATGAAATTATGACTTACTGCATACATAGTCAATTAATCACTCTTGTGCCTTCCCTTAGTGCCTGTCTTTCTTGTGCCTTTGCGTGTCCTAATGTTTCTACATAGTTCTACTGCAACATGACTATGGAAGCCTGCTGATCTTTAGTGAAGAAGACTGCAGATTGCCTTGCACAACAACTTCAAACAGTTCTGGCTGTGGACTGCACCATCTTGGCATCGGTGGCAGCAGTCTGGGCTTCCTGACCGACAGGCACTGGTGGAGTGGCAGGATGAATGCTGCCACCCTGAGAGATGAGCAGAGGCCACTCTCACAGGGAGCCACCTTAACAATCCTCATAATCTTTGTTGGACAGATTGTTGGACTGTTGTGATACTCTGCAAGCCCCTTTGCACATTGTAATCCACAACCATGATGGTAGCAGTCTGAGATTGCACTGTAGCACTCAGAGGTTGGGTGGCTGCTGTTTGTGCTGCAATGGAAACTGTGACATTGGCCATCAGACATCATGGTTGGTTCCACAAGTGTGCAAATGGAGTTGACCATCAGCTCCATGCTGGAAAGGATGGGCTCCATGTTCTGCATAAAGCCAAGTCCTGTGTTGGTGCCGGTCTCCTCCATGCTCCTTGGCATTGACCACAGGCTTTCTGGCAGGCTTCCCAATTCACCAAGCATTTCATTGTGTATACCCATTAGTGTTCTTCTGTAAGTTGCCTCATCCAAGTGCTCATCTAAGTGCTTTGCAGCAGAACTCATGTGTAACCTCGCTCTCTAGCGAGCTGGCACCTGGGCTATCCTTGCCCCCTGCCCTGGCTGCAGGCCACTTATGCCCAGTGTCTGACCACATGCCTTTAAATCCTTTAAATACCCTTTAAATTACATGCAGTGTCAGTATCTGAGCTGGTGGCTATGAACAAATGAAGGTGCTGTGTCCTCAGCATCATTCTCATCACCATTAACATACTGTTTGTCTTTGCTCCATGACCTTCTGGTCAGTTATTCTCTGTGACCTTGTCCTATCAACACCTTCTCTTTTGTTATCTCCTGCCCCACCCCCCGCTTTACTTGTTCAAAATCTTTTACATTTCTAATATTTGCCAGTTCTGATGAAGGGTCACTGACCTGAAACATTAACTCTGCTTCTCTCTCCACAGATGCTGCCAGACCTGCTGAGTATTTCCAGCATTTCTTGTTTTTATTTCAGATTTCCAGCATCTGCAGTATTTTGCTTTTATCATTCTCTTCTTGGTGTTTGTTTTAGAATGCCTCTGTGAAGAGCATTGGCATTCTTTATTACATTAAAAGTGCGATATGAATACAATTTGTTAATGTTGCTGCTTCTCCACTGCCTAGCCAGTGCATCTCTTGGGCATTGGAAAAGAAAAAATGCCCAATGTAAGTCCTCCAGTTTTGTGCCACCTTGTCCTGTAAGATAGAGTGAAGTCAGTCAGTGTCATGAAATCTGTTTGGATGATGGGACCTACATGAATGAATAGCTGACAATGTGTGCAATCTGTGAGATGTGGGTGTGAGGTTTGCAACAGTGCTAAGTGTGTGAGGGTGAGTTGAAGCAAATAAATGTTAAGTATGAGTCTTGATTGATAGAAATTGTCAGTAGGTGAGTGATGGGGTTATGGTGCCTTGAGCAGTGTGTGAGTCTGGTGGTGCAGTTAGGGGGATATGGTGTTTGAAGATACCTTCACTGATCTTCATGGCTATCTGCTCCACTGCCTTTTAACCATGTGTCTGGAGGGTCTTCTTCCTTCACCCCTCTGTTTGGGGCGGCACAGTGGCGCAGTGGTTAGCACCGCAGCCTCACAGCTCCAGGGACCCGGGTTCGATTCTGGGTATTGCCTGTGTGGAGTTTGCAAGTTCTCCCTGTGTCTGCGTGGGTTTTCCCCGGGTGCTCCGGTTTCCTCCCACAAGCCAAAAGACTTGCAGGTTGGTAGGTAAATTGGCCATTATAAATTGTCACTAGTATAGGTAGGTGGTAGGGAAATACAGGGACAGGTGGGGATGTTTGGTAGGAATATGGGATTAGTGTAGGATTAGTATAAATGGGTGGTTGATGGTCGGCACAGACTCGGTGGGCCGAAGGGCCTGTTTCAGTGCTGTATCTCTAATCTAATCTAATCTAATCTAATCTTATGCCCAGGTGAGAAAGGTGTCTAAGGGCCTTTCTCAGCCTTCACCTGGTCTTACTGTAACAGGGTTTTGTTTTTTTTACACATTGTGTTTTGAGCTCCCCCTTGGTGAATCCTTGTTAACCGCTTTCCAATTATAAGGCAAAGAAATTAGCACAAACAAGTTTGCTTAAGCTTAAAGAAGAAAAGTGAAATTTATTGAAACTTAAGCTTAGACTCTAATTCTGTTAACGCCTACAGATACACGCCACGCCCCACGCTAGCATGTATACGTGATACGCACATGCAAATAGAGATAGAAAAGAGCAGAAGAAAAATAATGTAGAGAGGTTTGAGGCAATCTCCGAAGAGGGATTTTTGTTACTTTGCTTCGAGCTCGCTGTAGTCCTTGCTTGTAGGTAGATCTTGCTTTTCGTTGGGGCCCAGTATTCTTCTTAAACCTTGTTCACTGTAGGAGACTTTTCTCTCTTGGGGTTCATGTGTCTTCAATGGGTCTTCAGTTCAGTGAGAACGAGATGGGAGCAGACAGAAGAGAGGTCTTTTCCAGTCCAGGAGCAAACAGCTTTTTGTCTTCAAACACTGTTTCTCCAATTCAAAACTCCCCTAGTTGGCCAGCAGGTGGTCATGTGACCGACTGGTTTGACCAGGTCTATTCTGTGTATTGGGGCAGGGACTAGTTCCTATGTTCCAAAATCGTCTGCTAGTGTGAAAAAAATGTCTTTCCAGCCAGGGACTTGGCAAACCCTTCTTTTCTTCCCAGTAGCAATTTTAACATTTAATGTTCATGTGGCAAAATATGTGTGCCTCATTCTCGGCAGATGGGGGTCTGCATAACACCTCCTTTCTACCTGCTCTACCAGGGCCTCCAGTGCAGCATTCGAAAACCATGGGACCCGTGCTCTCCCCTGTTGTGCCATTTCTCATTCTTTCCCAGGTCAGATTCTCTTCCACCATGACTGCCAGTACCTGCTGCAGCCGCAATGCACCTCCCCTTTAAGAGGTGCAGGCTAGCTTTAAGTGGTGCTAGCCACTCATGATATTGGACCCCTGCTGATGTGTCCAGTCACTGAACCGCGTGCTTAATGCTGGCTGGATAGAGAAAGCCTAGAAAAAGCAGGCAGCAGAAGTTAGTGTTCTGCCTGCATTACAATCAACCAGTGCAAGATAATTGCACATCGCAATCCCTGTGTCCGTTTGCAGGGACTATCCAATTTAGGCCCCAAATCTCAATAAAGCGCTGCTATAGTTTCTAGCTGTGTTCACATCACCATATATAATGTATATGGATTACTTATCTGACAGTAGCTTGTCAGATTGTCCAAGATACTGTGACTCACACAATTAAACTTTAAAAGGCCTGAAAGAGATACAATAAAGCTTCCTGACAAGAATTAATGGTCTGGTTCAAAACCCCATTCTGCTGAGTCATATCAAATCACAGAAAGCAGACGAAGAGTAAAGTCTGTGACAGGCCAGTGCTGACACTTTGGAAGACATTTGTTTGTAAAGCTGTTAACATAGAGAAATGTTGAATTATCAAGCCTTATTATTTCAGTGAGTAATAGTCAAGTCTGACTTAATTGATAGATAAAATGACAGATACAAAAATACAAAATGATATTTTAAGTTCTTAAACCTCGCCAAAATCATTTGTCAAACCACAATAATTATTGATTCCATTCACTAGCAAGTTCTTAGCTGCAAACAATCTTTAAAATATTCCCTGATTTTTGATCATGATGTAACTCTTTCCTTTTTTTTGCAGTTCAATCATAGATATCGAATAAGAATGAACTGAGTCCTTAGCAGCAATCATTTCAAATTCCACACATGTTAGAAACGTAGACCGGGTGCCATATATGAGCCCAAGAGCGCATAGTATTATTTGAAACTTTGTTAAAATTTGCTTTGGCATGCATTACAATTATTAGAAACTGTTTCAGATTTAGATGTTAAAGAACTTCATGAGAACGATCACCATATAACGTTAGTGGTAATCTCTAGAAGACTGTTAGGAAATTTCATGTCAGGACTTATTATTCAAATCAGTAAATACTGATTGTTATTAATATATGTCTGTGTTATATATTTGCCATTTAGCTGTATCCTGCTAACAGCAGAAATACAAAACCATTTCCAGGATAAAGCAATTCTGCAAATTATGTTTTATTCCATGTTGATTCTGCTTCTTAGAGTATTTACTAAAATGTTTTCAAAACTTTGAATTGAGAACGAGATTTTACGGCTGTGTAATCAAGTGAATAAATGTGGACTCCTCTTGGCGAGAGCTGGAAAATGTTTTACACTCCACAATGAAGCCAACAGTAGCTAACATGCCTCTCATAAGATCATGATGCAAACATGACAAATACCTTCTTTATAGCTAAGTAAATCTTTCATGCTAGATAGGCAATGAGAAGAAACTGATTTAAGCAGGATGAAGTAGTTGCCACTTATCACATACTAATAGAGAATGCCCTAATGACCAGGACCATCATCAGGCAACCCACTAAATGCCAGCTTGCTGCCATACATTGAAATGAAAAGGCTGAGGTCTTCATATCAAGATTATCAGCCCAGGGAAAGCATCGATTTTAAGTGCATTTTACTTGATGGAACCAATGGCATGGCTCAACTTAAAATAACCCTGTAAAGAAGCATTGAAAAATAAGTGATAAATTAATAATATAATGAAGTTGACTTATTAGATTTCTGCACTTTGTCACATGATGGTGCAGTATACCAGTGCATCAGTGCTCATCCATGTCTGCCATTCTACTGTCTCTTGTAAAAATTCTGCCAATTGCATCTGCCATCTAAAGTCATCTGATATATCCCAAGCCAACTTTATATCTGTTCATAACTTCTGGAAATGCACTATTAGAATTGCTAAATGCTATTTTACTGAAATGAGGCATCATGTACTGTCTTTCTGTCCCTGTAACACCTTCTCCTCTCTCACCAAATCTTTTTCTGATCATTTCTATGAGTCTGCTTTCCACCCTGGTGATATAGTTGCTAGCTCCCTTAGAGCTGATCTTTTTGGCTCAAATTGTTCCTCCAGTTGTAATCTCAATGATCTCGATGTTGATACTCCCTTGATTGTTCCATTATGACCAACTTATAACTCTGCTAGGGTGGACTTATTACTTATTCTCTGGATTTCAATAGGACCTGAAGACAAAAATTCATCCTCATATCTTCTGGCGTTTGGGATCAGATCTGTGCATAATGTTCTTTATAGCAGTACAAAATTTTTTACAATAACACATCACTGGGGGGAAAAAATGCTTTTTAAAGGCAACCTTTGCTAGCTGAGCCATTGGGATACAGCTAAGGATGGATTTTTCAAACATCAGAATAGGTGATGTTGGAGATCAGAATCTATTCTGTCACTGGGCAAAAAAAATGCTTGTTATCAGATAAATGTAATTGCTTTGTGATTTTTCAATGAAGTTAGTAATTAAAACACTGGTTGAGTTCTCAATTTTAAACCATATTAAATCAATGGATGATCTTGTGAAAACTGGAACTGGGCATCCAACTGTTTTTATGATCAAATGATCAGTTACTGCTGAGCCAAGTTTTTTATTTTGAAATGATTATTTTTCAGTTACCTTATGTATCTATCTAGAGTGAGCAAGTTCACTCTGAGAGAAAAGGGGAATCTAAGCAAGGAGATAAGTGTTATTCATTGGCATGATATTTGTTGACGAGGAGAAAGTAGGCTTGATCATTTAGGAGGGACAGAAATAACAATCCTATTTGACCCTTTACCTTGACTACGACTGGAATTAGCATTAGAGATCTCATACATCCATTATCAGTCTTTTTATATCTTTAATAACTGTGCTAGCCTTCTATTGTTCAATGCTTGATTCATATTTGACAATTAACAGGAAAGAATATGGCTGTACTTAATAGAATTACCAACTTAATAGAATTCTTTGAGGAAGTGACAAAGTTGGTTGATGAGGGAAGGGCTGTAGATGTCGTATACATGGACTTCAGTAAGGCGTTTGATAAGGTTCCCCATGGTAGGCTGTGGAGAAAGTGAAGGCGCATGGGGTCCAAGGTGTACTAGCTAGATGGATAAAGAAATGGCTGGGCAACAGGAGACAGAGAGTAGCAGTGGAAGGGAGTTTCTCAAAATGGAGACGTGTGACCAGTGGTGTTCCACAGGGATCCGTGCTGGGACCACTGTTGTTTGTGATATACATAAATGATTTGGAGGAAAGTATAGGTGGTCTGATTAGCAAGTTTGTAGATGACACTAAGATTGGTGGAGTAGCAGATAGAGAAGGGGACTGTCAGAGAATACAGCAGAATATAGATAGACTGGAGAGCTGGGCAGAGAAATGGCAGATGGAGTTCAATCAGGGCAAATGCGTAGTGATGCATTTTGGAAGATCTAATTCAAGAGTGAACTATGCAGTAAATGGAAAAGTCCTGGGGAAAATTGATGTACAGCGAGATTTGGGTGTTCAGGTCCATTGTTCCCTGAAGGTGGCAACGCAGGTCAATAGAGTGGTCAAGAAGGCATACGGCATGCTTTCCTTCATCGGACGGGGTATTGAGTACAAGAGTTGGCAGGTCATGTTACAGTTGTATAGGACTTTGGTTCGGCCACATTTGGAATACTGCGTACAGTTCTGGTCGCCACATTATCAAAAGGATGTGGATGCTTTGGAGAGGGTGCAGAGGAGGTTCACCAGGATGTTGCCTGGTATGGAGGGCGCTAGCTATGAAGAGAGGTTGAGTAGATTAGGATTATTTTCATTAGAAAGACGGAGGTTGAGGGGGGACCTGATTGAGATGTACAAAATCATGAGAGGTATAGACAGGGTGGATAGCAAGAGGCTTTTTCCCAGAGTGGGGGATTCAATTACTAGGGGACATGAGTTCAAAGTGAAAGGGGAAAAGTTTAGGGGGGATATGCGTGGAAAGTTCTTTACGCAGAGGGTGGTGGGTGCCTGGAATGCGTTGCCAGCGGAGGTGGTAGACGCGGGCACGATAGCGTCTTTTAAGATGTATCTAGACAGATACATGAATGGGCAGGAAGTAAAGAGATACAGACCCTTAGAAAATAGGCGACAGGTTTAGAGGATTTGGATTGGCGTAGGCTTGGAGGGCCGAAGGACCTGTTCCTGTGCTGTGATTTTCTTTGTTCTTTGTAATTTGGGGGGGAAAGCAAATCTATGAGAAATAGTGGGTGCCCATTGAATCATCTTGAAAACATTGAGGCACATCAGACAGTTTCGACAAGTTTTACCATCTACATAATCTGATAGAATGCCAACCGCCGCTGATTTTCAGCAGACACTCATGCAACAAATAGTACCAAAATGGAATTTGTCTCAGAGAATTTTCACCTCAGAGGCAGGAAACAGGAGTTTGTTTTGTTTTGGGGTCAGAAACCTGCCTTTGGTTGGAAAACTGACTAAAGTTCAGATTTTGCTGGGGTGATATGAAGATGTGTTTACTGTCCATTTAGAGCCAGTGGAGGTGGAAATGGAGGTGGGTCAGATGAAGTGTGCGACTCATTTAGACTCCCCATGGCAGCCATCACTGAGGCTGCTGGTTGCCCTGAGGGAGAGATCTGCAGTTTGTGCCAAAGCCTTCCACTGCACCTGAGGGAGGTGAGATGTCACAGAGTAGCCGCAGGCCCGGCACCCAGGGCAGGGCAAACCCTCACTACAACGATGTTGACATGAATTGAATGCTGGAGGCCATGAGGGGGAGGTGGAAGGTCCTCTTCCCGGAAGGTGGCAGGAGGAGGCCACCTCATTGTTCAGCAGGGCACCTCACTGTTCAGCGTCATCTCCCGCCACCTCCTCTTCCTCCTCCTCTCTCACATCCTGCTCCTCCCCCTATGAGCTGCCTTCTTCCAGGCCCTCATTGTCCTCAAGGTCCACACCTCTCTGGAGAGCCATGGAGAGCACAGCAGACCACCACAATGACAGAGACCCTTGCAGGAGGGTATTGGAGGGCACTACCCGACTGGTCCAGGCACTGGAATGGCATCTTCGGAAGCCCAATAACCTGCTCAGTGGTTGTCAGGGGCATTGATTGTACTGTCTTTGTCCCTCTGTCTGGGACTCCTGTAGGGAACTCAGTAGTCATCTCATCAAGGGATTTCCTTTGTCCCCTTGAATTGATCCATGCACTTTAAGGGTTTGGAGTAATGATCTGAGGCAGCCTGGATGGGCGTAGGATGAAGAAGTCATGGCAGCTGCCAGGAAAGTGAGCATACACATGGAGGAAGCTCTTGTTGTGGTCACAGACCAGTTGGCCATCGAGGGAGTGGAAGCCCTTCCCATTGATGGATCTCACTGGCTGATCACTGGGTGCCTTGATGGCCACATGGATGCAATTGATGCTGCCCTACACCTGGAGGAGTACAGCAATGGAGGTGAAAACCAATGCCCTCTGTCCCTGCAAGGCTGTGTCTTTCGTTAAATGAAGGCACTATCCATTTCTGACAAAAAGGGCATCAGTGACCAGCAAGATGCAGTGGTGTGCAGCCGTTTTGAGATGTTCCTTGGAAGGAGCCAGAAATGAAGAAGCTCAACACCACAGTGACTTTGACGGCTATTGGCAGGGCATGGTGAGCAGTGCTCCAAGATGCGAGGTCTTCGGTGATGAGAGCACAGATTTCTGTGACTATCTGCCTGGAGAGTTGCAGTGTCCTACGGCAGTGGATCATGGTCATCTCCAGGTAGCTCCGTGTTCGGCTGTCAATCCCTTGTTGAGACTTTAGCTTCCATTGTCTTCCTACCCCTGTTTCCTCTCATGTGCCCTCCTGCTGCTCGGGGTTCTGCCTTCCTGCAAAGGGTGCTGCCCCTCATTGCCACTGGGCCCAAAATCTGACAGTCGTGCTCCCATTGCCAGCTGCAGCCTTCCTTCTGGTCAGGTGGCCACCCAATTGTCCTTGGCAGTCTATGGGGGAGGCAGTGACATAGTGGTATTATCACTGGACTAGTAACCCAGAGACCCAGGTATTGCTCTGTGGACATGGGTTCAAATCCCACCACAGCAGAAGGTGGAATTTGAATTCAATTAATAAATCTGAAATTAAAAGCTAGTCTAATGTTGGCCATGAAACCACTGTTGATTGTTGTAAAAACCCATCTGGTTCATTAATGTCCTTCAGGGAAGGAAATCTGCTGTCCTTACCTGGTCTAGCCTACATGTGACTCCAGACCCACAGCAATGTGGTTGAATGCCCTCTGAAATGGCCTAGCAAGCCACTCAGTTAACTCATCACCACCTTCTCAAGGGCAATTAGGGATGGGCAATAAATGCTGGACTGGCCAGCAATGCCCACATCCCATGATTGAATACAAAAAAACCTCGCCCCCTGCTCTCCTGACCCGATGATGCCAGGTAGGTGCTCACCCCATTCAAAGCCCAGGCGCTGCCCACTCTCCCTGCCACCTGTGCAGTGCCAAAAGCACCCTCACTCAGTCCCCATTTGCACCACTGGCCCACTTATAGGACTAGGGTGATGCCCTGGGGCAGTCATGACTGGCTCCCGACTGCGTACCCACCTCCAAATGGGCCGAATGTCTTCCTTCAATGCCATAAATGACTCTACTGGCTGAATTTTACCAGCCCTCAAGGTCGGGGGTTGAGGCGTTTGGGTGGTGGGGCAGCCCATAAAATACTTGTGGGAGTGACCCACTATGACCCCTAATGCTGACAAGGCCCCGCTGCATTTTACTGGCGGTGGCTAGGCCTCAGTGCAGTCCCCCTGCCGCCAAGCGGCGGGGCCTTCATTTACATATTGAAATGAATGGAAATAAATTTAAATCAACTCACCTTGTCCTGGCAGCTGTCCCACGCCGATATTATGACCTCCAAACGGAAGTCCCGCGCTTTCAGAATTCTGTTTGGAGTTCCGCGGCATGACACTGGTGGGGAGGGGGGAGCAGTCAAATCTTCAGGTCGGGAGGGGTGTGGGAGCGGGAAAACCACTCTGATTGGTTGTGGGGTGGTGGGAAGGGGTTGAGGGTCAAATGTTCTGAAGGTGGGGAAGATAAAGTTCGTACTTTCACAAATTGGTTTTTCAGGGGGGGATGTGTTATTTTATTAATTAATAATTCAGTGGGGGGATTGGAAAGAGGTTTAAAAGTGTTTCTGATATTTTGTTTGTTATTTCTGGGTGCCGACACCTTTAAAAATTTGATAGTACTTGAAGGGCTTGAAGCCCTTTATAAATGGCGCCGGCGCCTGCAAGTTGGCGCCAGGCACATTGCTGGGTATGGAGTGGTCGCCCCGTCTACGTCATCTGTTTCTGAAGGCCACTGACTTCAAAGCGCACCGCTGCAATGTGCAGCACGCTAATAAAATTCAGCCTTAGGACGCTATGACTCCCCTCAGCTGTTCAGAAACTGACAGCTTCTGAAACCCTTGCACCCTTTTAAATATTCCACCCTTCCCCTTCAAGAAGCTCTAAATGAGCTCTTTAACAAGTTTAATTGGCCTCAATTGGGAGGAGAGCTGGATTCCTCTCCTACCCTCTCCCCTGCCTGATGATTATTGCTGGTGCCGGCATTTGCACCTTGAAATTGACACGCCACCCAGTGAAGGTATTTTTGAGGCCCCCACCCGCCTCTGTTCCTGACTTGGGGGGGGGGGGGGGCAACGCTAAAATTCAGCCGAAAATCTGGCAACCCAGGTGAAATTTCAATTTTCCAGGGGATGACCAACAAAATATTACTGTTATCAAGCATAGACATACATGACATACATGATTATATCAACGGGTCTCATATCTTTATGTGTGTAAATGCAATGGAACCCAATGTACTAGTTCTAAAACTTTAAGATATTAGTTACTTAAGTAGATTTTTTATTCATATTACTGCTAAGATGATTTTATAGCATTTATTTAAAAATAGGAATAGTCCAGGATTATGGCCTTGAATTTGAGGTGTTTCTGCAAGTAAACTATTAGCATTCAATGCCATTACCTCTCTGAATCTGACTGCAACTTCAGGAATTAGCGCAAGCGCAGATTAACACAGAAATGCTGAAGTTGCAATCTGTCATTCACTGCTCCACCACAGGCTGCGCTGTGGACACCCCCCTTTCTCCACCCAACCCATCAGCTTCCCAGAGCCTGCAATCAGAGAAATCAATCAATCTGGTGGGAACTTCCCCTTTTCACCTCTCATATCGCAATGAGATGCCCGATAAAATGTTCATGCAAAAGTAAAATACTATGGATGCTGGGAATCTGAAATAAAAACAGAAAATCCTGGAAATACTCAGCAGGTCTGGCAGCATCTGTGGAGACAGAAACTGAGTTAACGTTTCAGGTCAATGACCTGACATCAGAACTCAAAACTTAAGCCTTGTTTAATGAGGTAAAAAATGGTGATCTGAGTAATTCCTGCTTAACAACCTCTCTGGCCCTAAAAATAAATTCATATTTGCAGAATTTTATGTCTCTGTCATAATTAATTACTAGATTTTTAAAACAAATTTTTAAAAATAATTGTTAATATTTCAGCTTCTACCTTAACCCCATGTGTTTGTCTCAATCTTTGCTTTGATATCTGCAACATTTTTAAAAAGTGATTTGATTATTAGTGCTTTTCATTTCCTGGTTGGCTGTCTGGGTGAAAAATCTGGTCCTATAATTCTGGTAAATACTTGTGTCTACAAGCTTTTATCTTTTGCTTGGTTTCCTAAGTTGTAATGTTTATAATTTATTGCAGAGTACTTGTGTTGGTGGATGTTAGAAATGTTGGATCTGCAGTAGATATTCTCTTGGGTTCAGCCTCAGCAGTCATTACAACAAATAGACCTCTCATTCCCTAACTTACTGCTCAATCTCTAGTTATAAGATAACATGACTCAGGCACCATAACAATAAGACCTCTCATAATATCATGCAGGTCCAATGTGCTTTTTTACTATCTTTCAGAAAGCAGACTGATAAACACTTTCTTGAGATAAGGTCAATGGTAAACAAATGAACTAGCATATTTTACAAGAAATATATGACTGAACAGAATGTGTTATCCTAGTGAGATTTGCCTATTTTCTATTGCTCCTCATAATACCAAAGGGGATGCATTATGTAAATTTTACCCGTGATATGGATCAATCTTTATTTTACTAGTCAGTATTTACTGAATAGACTGGTACTCACCTAGAAAGAGAAAGTTCTCTGCCCCTCTGACGGCGTAAACTCAATTGTACTGCTTGCTCATATTTCATACCCAGAGAGAGAAAACCAAGACCTTAATCTCATCCTGAGATGATCACAGCTCTCTTTACCAAGGATTCACTCATCAAATTTCCAATCAAAAGTACGACTCTTCCTCCTTCCTGTAACTGCCATTGCAGCCACATTGTTTAGGCAGCTTGGCCACCTTCTGTGTTCAATAAGAGAAACCAATCCAATATTGCATGAGTGAAAATCTGTATTAGGTGTTGGGACAGTGCCTCAAATAAATGGTTTTAATGGATAATCAATTGCCCTTTGGCAAACCCCATCAAACTCCCAGCTGTTTTAGCAGCTGGAAACTTTTTGTTGTCCAGTCAAAGAAATATGATGAACTCTTGGAATTAGCCCTTTGAATTCTGAACCCAACTTTATATCTGAAACATATTGTAAGATAAACTAAAACTCATTTCCAGACCAACTAGTTAATAATCTTGAAGCATGAGAATGGACAATATATTTTTATAACCTTTTGAAGTTCACAGAACTAAAATGATCATTTTCCGACAGCTCCTTCCCCCAAGAATTAATGTGCATTAAACAAATAGACATTATTCGATTACAGAATTGCAAAATTGGATAGGCTGCCACATTTGAAGTCTTGTCAAATGGAAATGATGTCTGATATATTTTAATTATCGTTAGCTAAAAATGAGAACATTATTATTAACATCTTTTTATGTTCACTGAACCCTAAAGCAGCTAAAATGTTTAGGTAGTAAGGCGTTCTGCAATTTGTTCGTTAAATGTTCCTGACAATTATGTATGGAACAATAGATTGGATAGAGAGATTACAAGGCTGTAATTTAATCCTGAGTTTCAGATGATGAATACAAGATATTCAAATTAAATCTTTAAATTATATTTTTCTGCATATTATTAATGATTATCTTTATCTAATGCCCATTGACATTGTTCAGGGTTAGTTTGAGGTCTGGAACATGATGATAATTTTTAATCCTTTAAGGCCACGTTCCAGGTACCTTTTGCAGGTAAGTGGTCTAAATTGGTCTTGCGGTCAATTAGAGGCTAACTAATTTTGTTATGGAAGGGTGCGTAGGTTGTCAGCTGCTGGGCTTCCTTCCTTGTTATACCAATAGCTTCTCCAGGTTATCTCAAGGTCAGAAAATCAGCAAGAATTAGCTGGGTTTCTTTCGCGTTTTCAACAGTAATTGAAGATGTAACATTGTGATTTGTTGTAAACCTTTGCAAATTCTGGGGTTTGAAGCCTGAATATGATAAGTGCTCTCCAAACATTTATGTAAATTAATAGGCTGAATATTTTTGTATTTTTGAATTCTCAGTTACGACAGGAGGCCAGGAACACATCTGTGAAATTATGGGGCTCCACTGTCATTCAAGTTAGCAATTACATACTTATTCATCTCCATCAACATTAATGCTTTCACATATATTTTCTTGGTGAGGATACTTCATCAGGTTTAAGCAAACCACACTGCTTCATCACCAGAAAGATGCTTTTTACCTTTCCTACTCTCCTGTCTAATATTTTCTAGCTGCTACAGGGCCCAGTTTTCCAAATTTGGTTTCTCATTACTTTGGTGCATCAGTAAGGTCACCATAATATAATTTTTCAAACAGACCAGAATGGCAGATTTAAGACTG
Organism: Heterodontus francisci; assembly: GCF_036365525.1. Classification (NCBI taxonomy): domain Eukaryota; kingdom Metazoa; phylum Chordata; class Chondrichthyes; order Heterodontiformes; family Heterodontidae; genus Heterodontus; species Heterodontus francisci. The sequence continues at coordinate 93,854,503 of NC_090377.1, read as the reverse complement.
TCCTAAAGCAATTTCAAGGACTTGGCAATTTGCCTACTCCTGTACCTGACAAGGTATGCGACCTACCACCAACAAAGAAGCCCATTGATTTTGTCATGTGGACAGCTCTCCTTCAACAAACTGGCGATTTACTGACATTCTCAAGTACAAATAATGAACAATAGACCTGATCCCAGACATAAATTGTTGACAGCACGTTTGATTCTTTTGGCAGCCCCTCCTCTATTATTTGATGAAGCTAGTAATTTAGTAAATGACTAACACCGACAGCTGCCTATATTTTCGAGCATATATAAGTCCATTGTTGAGGCATGGTCATTCTTTAACCATAGAGAGAGTATGACAAGGTATACTAAACAATGTTCATTCCAAATAAGGCAGAGTAGAAGAATAGAATTAGCCTTGCCTAACCAACAAAAGTAAATTCGTAAATATGCAAGTGATGACAACATTTAAAAATTCTGAGCAAGATTACAGATTAGAAAACTTTTATTGCCAAAGGATAATCAGTCATTTGGTTGTACAGAACTTGAGTATTGCCGTAAATAGAGACATGTTGTCGAAGCTTTTTGTCTTGCACTCGTTCTGATTGTCCTGATGAGTGCAAGAGGAAAAGCTTCGACCACATGTCTCTATTTACAGCAATACTCAAAGGATAATTGATATGTGGAACAAGCTTCCAGGCAAGAAGTTGCTCAGGTTGGGGTGAAATGAAAGTGGTAGAAATATTAACAAAACTGCTTATTAATAATTATCATTAACCTGGGGAATCAAATGAGTATTCTCTAAAGTGACAAATCTACAGGTAGTGAGGGAGGAAATGCCATGATGGATTAATTATACATGAGCTTTGTATGGAGCACGCTTGATGGACTGAATGGCCTTTTCTCACTCTGGGTTTTCTTACATCCTTAATCCTGTCCCCATACAGTTGCCTCACAAAGTTTTGAAGGGTTACTAATGGATCTCAAGAATGTATGCGCATTGTGACCTTATTTCACTGTTTTTAATCCACTTAATAAACATAAACCATGACAATTCACCAATATTGCAATTTCTGTTTGGAATACAATCTTTCAGTACAGTGGGTAAAGAAGAATTATAAATTCACTGTATATTAAGAAAGATTTGTAAATAAGACGCACAGTTTTTGCTTATCTTAAAATGGACTGCTGTGAAAGATAAATAAAATATTTTGCCGTTCTATGCATTGTGCTGTGAATAATGCAAAACTAAAGAATCAAATGTGAAAATCAAGCAACAATTCAAAATAGTGTGGTAACTACTTTGCTTCAAACAAATCATAGCAATTTATGTATGTAGCTTTCAGGGAATGACTGTGTTTTTCACTGCTGCCACATGTAAGTAACAGAAAACACATTTCCCAATGCCTACAGGGTATACTACTGGCAACCCAGAAGCCCCAGCTACTGAAAATGAAGTTGCTGTGGATTTGCAATATGTTTTCCCAAGCAAGGAGGTCTTACCTTATCGTAGCGAAAGTTTGCAGGACAAATTCTTGATTAAAGGTCTCACATTTAGTACCAGTGTATTCTTACTGCAAAGTTTTCACATGAATCTGTGCAAACTTTTCTTTACAACTAAGGACATGTTACAATGCAATTTGTATTCTGTCAGCAAACGTACATTTCAAATGCCTCCTTTACATACTGCCATTGATTTCCAACGTCCCTATTTACAAATGTAGTCAGTTTTTGGTTACAGCAATGTATGTGAGTCAATGAGTACCTTTAAGAAAGAGAAATATTTGGTCTTTATTGTTGTCATAATCAAATTTGCCTGACCAGATGTGGGATAACTGCATGGTCAGATGAGATCTCGTTGCCTTCAAGCTTCGTACTGCTGTGCACATCTAGACAAGAACTTGATCACTGACTCCTGCATGTTTGGATTAGGGAATGCCAAAAGTAAGGTCAAAATAATTAGCTGCATCTTCTCTGCTGGGCACAATGAACCAAAATAGTGGTGCAACTAATTGGAATGTACATCCAGCCTAATTGCTTGATATAAACATTTCATTAATAATGGCCACTATACATCAGCTGAAAGAAAGGATTTTGAACGCAAATACAAATGACTCACATAGCATGTGCTCTGCCCTTGGGAATATGCCTTTGAATTTGGACAGAAATTGGGCCCAATAATTTTAATGAAATATGACTGTAACTTGCTTCACTATCTAAAACTAGAAAAGGACCAGTTATAATTCAAATGAACAGTTTGCATTCAGCACAGTAGCACTTACAAAATGCCAGCCATATTGAAAAATGGCACTTTATATTGCTATTTTGAGAGACAGATCCTCATTCTAAAGTCATGCTAATGTCCTTGTAGATGAGCATCTTCCCATAATAGCAGTGATTAATCCTCACAGGTATACAGCATATTTACCAAGCTCTATATTGTCAACCGACATTGAATGCAATCTAGATTTACATTTTACCATTCCAGCACTTTCTGCTGACACAGCATCTTCCAAACTAGTATTAACAGGGTTAGCACCATCTCACACTGTACAAAGAGACTGCCCCACCTTGCACAGTAACTGGTCCTAATTGCAAGCAGTGAGGGCAATGACTTCCGATATCAAGCTGTTTCTTTTAATAATTACAGAAGGGTTATTGTTTCCTCTAATGTTCTTCCTGAGTTCCCAATGAACTGCTGTACAAGTCCTTGTTTCTTCCATCCTCACTGAGTTCCAAGGGCAAACCTGAAGAGAATGAGGGGAGAAAAATCCTAAAATAATTAACTGGGAAATATTACCAACGGATATCTGGGTAGAAAACATAGAACACCTTCAAAACATGAATGTTGAGTGCACAACATAATTATAATCTCAGGAAAAATACATATCAATAAATAAGCTGTTACTAAAAAGGGCAATTAAAATTGGGGAATTTAGGAAAAAAAGCGAAGACTGCATGGATTGGGAGAGAGGACTTTGGGAGGAATATAGGCATTTGAAACAAATAGATTAGTTGTCCAAAGGGAATGTTGGAAATGATTATAGCTAAAGACGTTAAACATAAACACTTAAGAAAATCTTCCAGTATCATATCACTGAAAGTGGGATTAGACAGAAAGTTAGAAGTTTAAAAATAAGATGCCTGTAAAGCACACCCACACGCTTCAATACAAACAAGAAAGCTGCATTATTTCATAGAGGGAGCAGGTGGATGATGAGGACAGGAGGTGAGGTATCCCTGCAACATGTTGAGTCTTGTCGATAAATCTATGCTGAAGGATTTTTGATCTCTAAAATTCAAGAACATAAAATAGTTGAAATAGTAAATGAACAATTTTTGTAGTATGCACACTGGGCTGAATTTTACCGACCCATCGATGCCACGGATCGCGGCGCGGGGGCCGGTAAAATGCAACGGGGAGAGGCCGCCTCAACCCGTGACGTCGAGGAGGACCCGCCACATGGCAGCAGCACCACAATTAGCATATGGTAAAGAGTATTTACCTTTGCTGATTATGCAGCCCGCCGCCTCTCCACTGACACTTCTGGATTTTTCGCTGAACGGGCGGCAGTCATGTATCGTCCCGTTCACAAATTGAAAAGCCAGCGGGTCCTCAGAGGCAGATGTTGTCACTAGTGAAGGTAGGTTCTGTCATTCAGGGGTATCACTTTGCATTCCAGAAGGGAGGAGGGAGGGCGGATATTCCGTGGTCTCACTCTGCATTCTGAAAGGGAGGGGGGCTGGGATTACTGGAGGGAAAACTGTGCTGGCATGAAGGGAGGTACCATGTACCATCCCTTCATTAACAGTGTATGCTCTGTGTTTGTGAGTGGGCAATGGCACACTAGGTACCCTGTGTGAGGGGAGGGTGCCAGAAATGGCAAGAGCATTTAGGTTATATGGATGATGGGGGCAATCAATTCAGCTGGTAGGATCTTGATGTGGTAATGCTGTGCCACTCTGAGTGTTGGCCAAGATGGGCAATATATGGCCATAAAGTTGATCCATGAAAGCAGCTGATGTACCCGTCAACACCAATCCCTGCCCTGTTCGGAACCTTTCAATACGTGCAAGATTCAACTTTATTTATCACATGGAAATAGGTATAGTTCATCCTACATTGTGTGATCCTCTGCATGTGAGGATCCATATGCACCAGGGACAATACCAACAGGCAGGTGTGATCTACGTAGAGGCCGGCAGTCGTGAGCTGTAGCCCCCAAGGGGAGCTTACCATTACATTTGCCGTGCCTCTACAGGCCCCACATGACATGCCATCGGATGTCAGAGCACCAGTGTCAGAGGAGATTGTGCATATAGAGAGGGTGGTGACACGTCTCTGTGCCCTGCTCAACGATGACCTGCAGCCCATGGGCTCCGGTGGACATCCCATGCTTTTCTTCCTCATAGTGGCAGCGGATCTCAAGCCTGACACCTCTGCAGCCTTTTAGGAGCCCACCAGAGACCTTTGTGGGGTCACACAGTCAGCAGTGCACCGCTGCATCAGGGAGGTCACTAATGCCCTGCACCAGAGGGCCAGTGAATATGTTCGCTTCAGGACGGGCTCTCACAGCCAGGCCCAGAGAGCCATCGGTTCTGGCATCATTACCGTAGAACCATAGGTTGTAATGTTCATAGACTGCACTCATGTGGCCATCAGGCCTACTGGCAGGCTACCACCTGCAGACGTCACCATTAAAGGAGCCCTCTCAATCTAGGTGATTCTGGTATATGAACACCGCAGATGCTTACAGCGAATGTGTGACCGCTTCTCAGACAGCTGCCATGACACCTGAGTCTTGCACCAGTCCCGGCTGCCACCGCTGTTCACTGAACTAGCTCAGATGGAGGGGTGGCTTCTTGGAGATAAGGGCTATCCTTTGCAGACATAGCTCCCGACACCAGTGAGAGACTCCACCACTGCTGCATTGGAGAGATACAACACCAGCCACTGAGCTACATGAGCCACCATTGAGTAGGAGATCGGCATGTTGAAAGAGCGCCTCCAATGCCTGGATGGATAGGGTGATGCCCTGTACTATGGGCCAAAAAGGCTAGCTCCTTTCTTTGCTGCTCTGCACAACTACGCACCCAATAGGGGCCAGGCCTGGCATGGTGAGGAGAGACCTCAACAGGATTCCTTCTCCGACTATGAGAACGCTGAAGATCTACAACATGAAAGACGCATGGGAGGGCTGACAGCACCCAGGCTCTCTACGCAGGGCTAGCAGTGAGGTAGGAATGTACGGAAGTGGCTGATCAAGAACCGACATGAGCTCTGCAAGCTACACATCACCCTCGCTGACCTGCTGTGCACCAGTCTACATCTGCAGCATCTCTGTGTAAACCATTAGAGGCAGCAGCTGACTGAGCCAATGTCCATGTCATTGAGTCTGTGGAGACGCTCATGAGTAATGGTGGCATGGCAATGATGTTATTACATACGTTGGCTCTCCTGAAGGGCCAACTGTGCAAAGGGATGTGACATTGGCGCTACATGCTGGCACACATCATTCACACAGAGAAAAGGACATTTAGTGAAAGACGTATTTACATTGCTGTGGCACCCGTGCATACCTATTTGTGGCAGTGTGTTCTCTGTAAACCTCTGTAATACCTTTTATGGTCTATTTAGGTTTCACGTCCTGGAATGTGCAAATTTAAGAGTATTCACCCCGGTGCGGCATGCCTACAAGAAGGAATGTTACACTTGAGTGGGAGAAGAGGGTCACAACTTCACAGGACACTGGGACACAGCAGGGTAACTGTGTGGCAACAAGGCAGAAAGTGCTGGGGTAACTCAGCAGGTCAGGCAGCATTTGTGGAGAGAGAAGCAGTGTTAACTTTCAGGTCTGTGAACTTGGACAAGTTACCTCTGCTTCTCTCTCCACAGATGCTGCCTGACCTGTTGGATTTCTGCAGCACTTTATGCTTTGCTGCCAGATTGACAGCAGCCCCACTCTTCAGCAGTCAGGTAAATATTCTTTGACAGCTGTCAGGAAGCAAGTACTGGGGCGCTTAAAATAGGGCCCCAGCACCTGCTGCACAACTGTCAAAGACTCTCTCATTACGTCGAATGTCCCGCCTCTCCCCGTGTAACATGGGGAGGGTGGCTCGGCGCCGTGAGTCTAATGAGCCCCCATGCCTAATATCACGGGGGCTCTGCGGTGGCTGCTAAATGCGGGCACTGCGCTGAGTTGTAAGGGCACTGCCATGCTGCGTGGGACCCGAATAAAATTCGACCCACTATATTAGTGGACTTTGAAATCAGCATGACAGAGATACTTGATAATTTTGGGGATTTAGACTAACAAATCACCTGGACAAAATCATAAATATGCTGAAGGAAAGAAGGGAGAAAATCTGTGTACCTCTGGTTATTGTCTTGGAGGAATTGCTGAGCATTGGTAGGTTCCCAGGGCTGCAGACAGTCAAGCAAGAGTATCTGACCATGAAATTTGCTAATCCCTGAAAACAACACAGGGATTTCTATGCAGGATAAACCCACACAAATTTCATGCCTCTTGCTCATTTTAATGATTGTAGTGTGCAGCCAACACTAAGCAAGTTGTTGAGTGATTGTACACCTGACCAGGGGCACAAAATCATGTGAGGCTAGCACGAGCTCCAGCTAGCCTGTAGAACTTAAAACCAGTCTGCACCTCTTAAAGGGGAGGTATATGTTAGCTGGGGAAGGTGCTGGAAGTCATTCTAAAGGTGATTTGGACCTGGGAATGACACAGTACTGGCACAACAGGGAAAGAGCAAGCTTCAAAGTTTTCCAACTGCACTGGAGGCCTTGATCCAGGAGGTGAAAAAAAGGAGAGATGTCATCTATCCTCAGGGGTCCAGGAGGCCCTCCTGACAAACTTTGTGGAGAAAGTGGGATCAAATAGCCATGGTGCTCAATGCTGGGAGCATAGTCCCGAGGACCTGGATGCAGTGCCACAAAAAGTTCAATGGCCTCACACAAGTGGTCAAGATCAGTGAATGCATCTTTAAATGCCATATCCCACCAACTGCACCACTAGCCTCACACACTGCTCAGTGCACCACACCTCTATCACTCACCTACCAACAATCTCTATCAATCACAACTTATACCAAGAATTCAAGTTTCACCTCACCTTCACACACTTAGCACTGCTGCAAGTCTCGCACCGACATCTCACAACTTGCACACATTGCCAGCTATTCAACCATGACAGCCACATCACCTAAACACATTGTACCACACTCACTGGCACACTTCCCTCTCTCTTGCAGGACAAAGTAGTGCATAACTAGAGGCAGCAGCACCAGACCAGCAGGGGACATGCATGGCTGCAGTTGCTTACCTTCATGAAGGAGATGGTGTCAGCCATCAATTTAATCGCTATGACTAAGGCTGTGGTTAGTGGCAGGGCTGAAACCATCGAAGATGATGGTATGCTCATACCCTAATCCTCCTTCTCACATCCCACCTCATCCCATAATCTCTTCTGATTTAGAAGCTGCGGATGGTATAAGCATGCACCTCTTGCTTTCCCCCATCCCCTCACCACAACCTTAGCCTTTCTCCTTTCAGGTATCCAAGAACTCCAACCTGGCCAGGCAGTGAGTAAGAGGTGGAAGAACATGAAGAGAGTGATGATGAAGAAATACTGTCAGTTGCTCTCAAACTCACAGCCACCAGCTCAGATGTTGACATTGCATGTACTTTACAGGATGGATGAGAGACGGGATCTGTGCTTGGTGAGACACAAGACACAAGTGACCTCTGGCCAGGACACGGACAAGGGTAACACAGGTGCCAGCTCGATGGAGGGCGAGATTGCAGACAGGTTCATCTGCACAGGATTCAGATGGAGACTTCAATAGAGCAGCCTACAGAAGAAGACTGATGGGTATGCTCACAAAAATGCTGGGTGCATTGACAGGCCTGCCAAAAAGACTGCATGTAATGTCAAAGAGCAATGAAGGAGCCAGACACCAACTTTTTTTATTTTTTTTATTTTTTATTTTATTTAGAGATACAGCACTGAAACAGGCCCTTCGGCCCACCGAGTCTGTGCTGACCACTTGTCACAGAGCTTTGCACAGAGCTTGCAGCCCATCCTTTCCAGTGTGGAAGTGGTGACCAACTGCATTTGCACACTTGCAAACCCAACCATGATGCAGCATTTGACGGCAGATATCTCAGATTCCATTGCAACATAGGAAGAAGCCACACAAATTCTGGGTGCCACAGTGGAAGCTCAAATTGAAGTCACACAAACTCAGCTTGCTGCCATGCAAGCTCAGATTGCTGCAATCGTGGTTGCAGATACCAGTTGTTATGACTGACTGCTCCTGTAAAAAACCCCAATCAAAATATATGATTCTGATTGTGGTGGGAGAAACACACTGATAATTCAATCCCATCGCTCCACAGATCGCCTAACATATAACTTAAATCTTTCCAAATTAAAGAAAGACCCAGCCAAATTGTACCATCTATTAACCTCCCAAATGAGACTAACCAAACCAGGTGTCTTTAAATCAACAAATTAACTCTGTAATTAGAAGAACTAAATTCTTAAACACTATGAAGATATAAACAACATTTAAAATAGAAAAAATTAGAGTCCTTGCAGAATGTTGCTTGAAGTCCTCACAGAATGTTGCTTGAAGTCCTTCTCCAGTGAATTTCAATAATTAACAACTTAGTCAACGACAAATTAATCAACAGAATCAATCTGACTTTAGCGTTTCTGAGGGATAACAGACTGTCACAGTCTAACATCCCTTTCTTCAATTTAAATTACCAGAGATCTCTATTTTGGCTTGACTTTTTTAGAATTTTGAGAGATAATAATTAAACAGACTAAATTCCTATTCCTTCAGTTTAAATCATAGAGTCATAGAGTCATAGTGTCTGTGCCGACCATCAAGCACCTAACTAATTCTAATCCCATTTTCCAGCACTTGGCCCGTAGCCTTGTATGCTATGGTGTTCCAAGTGCTCATCTAAATACTTCGTAAACATTGTGAGGGTTCCTGCCTCTACCACCTCTTCAGGCAATGCGTTCCAGATTCCAACCACCCTCTGGGGTGAAAAATGTTTTCCTCAAATCCCCTCTAAACCTCCTGCACCTTACCTTAAATCTATGCCCCCTGGTTATTGACCCCTCTGCTAAGGGAAAAAGTTTCTTCCTATCTAACCTATCAATGCCCCTCATAACTTTGTATACCTCAATCATATCTCCCCTCAGCCTTCTCTGTTCTACGGAAAACAAACCTAGCCTTTTCAGTCTCTCTTCATAGCTGAAATGCTCCAGCCAGGCAATATCCTGGTGAATCTCCTCTGCACCCTCTCCAGTGCAATCACATCCTTCCTATAGTGTGGTGCCCAGAACTGTACACAGTACTCCAGCTGTGGCCTAACTAGCATTTTATACAGCTCCATCATAACCTCCCTGCTCTTATATTCTGTGCCTCAGCTAATAAAGGCAAGTATCCCATATGCTTTCCTAACCACCTTATCTACCTGTGCTGCTGCCTTCAGTGATCTATGGACAAATACACCAAGGTCCCTCTGACCCTCTATACTTCCTAGGGTCCTACCATCCATTGTATATTCCCTTGCCTTGTTAGTCCTCCCAAAATGCATCATCTCACACTTCTCAGAATTAAATTCCATTTGCCACTGCTCCACCAATCTTACCAGCCCACCTATATCATCCTGTAATCTAAGGCTTTCCTCTTCACTATTTATGACAGCACCAATTTTTGTGTCATCTGCGAACTTACTGATCATACCTCCTATATTCACGTCTAAATCATTAATGTACACTACAAACAGCAAGGGTCCCAGCAGCGATCCCTGCAGTACACCACTGGTCACAGGCTTCCACTGGCAAAAACAACCCTTGACTATTACCCTCTGCCTCCTGCCACTGATCCAATTTTGGATCCAATTTGCCAAATTGCCCTGGATCCCATGGGTTCTTACCTTCTTAACCAATCTCCAATGTGGGACCTTATCAAAAGCCTTACTGAAGTCCATATAGACTACACCAACTGCTTTACCCTCATCTATACATTTCGTGGTTGAGAGCTCTTTTTCAGGTGTGCTAAACACAACAGGTGTGTCATCTGTCTGTGTGTTCTGTTAGAACAAACTGTCTTCAACTAAAATCCAGTTCAAAACTGAATTGTAACAAATGTATTGCATGAGACTCACTCTCAGTGGCTGTTTCTATGGTATCGAGAATGCACCCTTTGAATCGTAGTCTCCAAATGGCTGTTTCTAAGGCAACGAAAATACACCTTCCTATAACTCCTGAGGCTTGCTGGTTGTGAAAGCAATACTGATCCTTTGCAAGCCTTAAAGGCAAACCGCATATTTTTGGAAAAAAAACTACAGGACCATGACACATCTGCCCCTAGCGGAATGAAACGCTATTCCTGAAATGCACTTCATTACAATGGGTAAAAAAAAAATACAAATTGAAAAGCGCTAACTTTGTTTTTCCGAATTTACAGATATACTCTACTAATAATTTACAGCGTTCTCATCACCATTCACATAGTTAAATCCGTGACAAAGCGTTGGCGATAACATTATTTTTCCCCGAAATGTGTACAACCTTCGGATGATAAAGCTGTAACAATAGACTCCATCTAAAGATTCTAGCATTTCGGTTCTTGAACTTTTCCACAAATGTTATTGGGTTGTGGTCAGTATGTATTAATATCTCCTTATAATCCTGGCGGACATATACCTCAAAATGTTGGAGAGCTAGTAAGAATCCCAATGTTTCTTTTTCCACAGTGGAATATTTGTTCTGATGACAATTTAGTTTTCTCTATGCCGGATTTGCCATTTTGCAATTGTACTGCACCAACCCCCAGGTCACTAGCATCGATCGCTAATTTAAAGGGTTTAGTGAAATTTGGAGCAGCCAACACTGGTTCATTAATTAGGATTGCCATTAGCTTTTCAAAAGCTGCCTGGCATTCATCTGACCATACCACTTTGTTTTTCTTTTTTTGTAGCAAGTCGGTTAATGGAACAGCCACATTACTAAAGTTTTGTACAAATTTCCGATAAAACCCACACATCCCTAAAAATCTCATTATTTCCCGTTTAGATTTAGGGATAGTAAATTCCATTGAGGCTTGCACCTTTGCCGTTTTTGGTAATACCTGACCTTGGCCCACGACGTGTCCAAGGTAAGTTACTCTTGCCTTTCCAAATTCACTTTTTCCCAAATTTACCACGACATCTGCAGCTCATACCTTTAATTTTAGTTTTAATTGGTTTAAGTGTTCTTGCCAAGTGTTACTATATACTAGTACATCATCGAGATATACTGCACAGTTGGGAACACTGGATACCATCTGATTCATTAATCTTTGAAAAGTTGCTGGGGCATCTTTTAGCCTGAATGGTGTCACTCAGCACTGATAAAGACCTTCAGGCATTACAAAAGCTGATACCTCTTTGGCTTGAGGAGTTAAAGGTTGCCAGTATCCCTTTAACAAGTCAATCTTGGTAAGAAACGTAACACTGCCTACTCTGTCGATGCAGTCTTCTAAACGTGGAATTGGGCAGGAATCTGCCTTTGTTACAGCATTAACTTTCCTATAATCTATACAAAATCGTGTTGACCCGTTAGGTTTCGGTACTAGAACTACTGGCGAACTCCAGCTACTCTGACTAGGTTCAATCAAATTGTTTTCTAGCATGTACTGGATCTCTGCTTTCATTTGGGCCTGTTTGTCTGGACTCAAGCAGTAAGGATGTTGTTTTAAAGTAACGGTGCCCCCTATATCCACATCATGTGTGGCTAAGGTTGTACATCCCAGCTTATCCCTACAAACTCTTTTAAACGTTGTGAAAAGCCTGATTAGGTCTTCTCGCTGTTTTGCCTCTAAGTGTAAAAGCATATTGTCTAATTTTCCTAGCCATTCTGTGTTCGTTAATCTGACAGTTGGAGGTTCAATCTGAGAATTTCCTAGGCCTAATTCTGCCTCATCCTCACTATCCTTTTCCTTCTCCACAGTCCCGATTACCTGACATACCTGTACTCGCTTATTCTCCTCCCTGCGGAAATATTGTTGAGCATATTAATGTGTTACAACCAGTTCTTCTTCCGGTGATTGGGGTATTAATCAAGTAATCTACCTTACCCACTCTTTTGATCACTCTATATGGGCCACTGAACCGTGCTTTTAATGGTTCTCTCGGTAATGGTAACAACACTAATACTTCATCCCCTGGTTAAAAATCATGGGCTTTTGTATTCTTGTCTGCCCATCTTTTCATATTGGCTTGGGATGCTTTAAGGTGTTCCTGAGCCACATCACAATCTTTTGTGAGCCTTTCCCGGAACACAGATACATAGTCTAGTAGTGAGAATTCATTCTTTTGTTCCAAGAATCTGTCCTTTATAAGTTTTAGAGGACCTCTTACTTCATGTCATTAAACCAATTCAAAAGGATTGAAGCCTGTAGACTAATTCGATGAATTTATCCCAGTCATGCGAATATTCGTGACAGTATGTTCTAACCATCGTTTTGAGAGTCTGGTGAAATCTCTTTAAAGTTTCCTGTGACAGTGGGTGATATGCTGAAGATTTCAACTGTCTAATCCCCAAATTGCCCATAACTTCTTGAAATATCCTGGGCATGAAGTTAGAACCTTTATCTGATTGAACTTCAAATGGTAACCCATATCTCGTAAAGAATTGGGTTAACTTTTCTACCACTACTCCAGCAGTAATTGTCCTCAAAGGAATGGTCTTGGGAAATTGAGTAGCCATATCCATGATAGTAAGTATGTATTGATGCCCTGCTTTTGTTTTCGGCAAGGGTCCTACACAGTCTACCAATACCCTGCTAAATGGTTCCTCAATCACTGGTATGGGAACTAGCGGTGCTGGTTTTATGGTAGGTTGTGGTTTTCCCACCATTTGACAGGTATGGCATGTCCTACAAAATTGTCTCACATCCTTTGTAAGTCCTGGCCAGTAATAATATTGGCTTATGTATGATTTGGTCTTTCGAATTCTCCAATGTCCTACAAAAGGAATGTCGTGTGCTAACCTTAATAATCCTTGTCGATATTTAGTTGTTACCATTATCTGTTCAACAACTGTCCAGTCTTCGTCGGCAGGTCTATGAGGCAGTCTCCATTTCCTCCTCAAAACCCCGTTTGCCATATAATAGTCTTCAGGAATTCCTTGCACCTCAGCTTCTGACAGAGCCGTCTGTGCTATTTGGTAGATCTCTGGATCAGCTTGCTGTGCAGCAATGATAGACGATCTGTTAAACATCTCATTTGGACTATCTAAATCCCCAAATAAGGTTTCAGATGCCTTATTATCTATGTGGTGTCCCTTTTACCTCCGACAATGGATCCTGTTTAGCCATTGCTCGGGTAACTACACAGGCAGGAAATATTCCCGGAACTTGCTCCTGTAATTGCTCCGTTTCCTTAATTTCACTTGGTTCCTCTGTAACTATAAGAGAAACTGATACTTTTGATCCAGCCAAATCATTTCCCAGGAGTAGATCAATTCCCTTTACTGGTAAACTGTGGACAACACCTACAGTTACTATCCCAGATATTAAGTCACTCTCTAGGCACAATTTATACAAAGGTATGGGTATATACTCTCCGCCAATTCCATTTACTAAAATTTTAGCATTCAAGGTGCTCTCTGGTGAAAACCTCATATCTTTCCCTAGCAAGAGTGTTTGGGTTGCTCCTGTATCCCTGAGTATAATGATAGGTTTTCCTGACTCACTTACAGGATACTGTCCCCCTTGACAAAAAGTAATTATAACTCTCAGGTGGTTTATTCTTGACCTCTACACTCCTCTTAGTTTTAGTATCTGGTTTCACATTCACAGCTGTCGTTAAAGCTATAGCCTGGTCTGCTACACTCTCAGTCAGAGTCTTTTCCTCTGCACTAACTTTGCATACCCCAACAAGTCCTATGGGTTTACCTCACAATTTCCAGCACTCTGGATGAAGATGACCCGTTTTGTTGCAATGATAACACTTTGGCTTGTGAACCTCACTTCTACCCTCAGCACCTTCCTTTCAGACCTGAGGAGGTGATCCTTCTTGTCCCCGGCTACTTGCCTTCCTTATAGTTTCCCACTTTCTATCCTTCTCAGGTTTATGTGGGGTGATGGACAAAATAGGTTGGCTTATTCACAAGCTCAATATCATCAGCAATCTCTGCTGCTTGCCTAGCTTTCAAAACTTTCAGGTTATCTATATGAGTTCTCACTACTGAAGGAATGGAGTTTTTAAACTCTGCTAAGAGAATCAATTCTCAAAGGTTCTCATACGTGGTTTCTATCTTTAATGTCCGTATCCAACTATCAAAATTCATTTGCTTCACCCTCAAATTCTAACTATGTCTGCCCAGTCAATCTGTAAATTCCTAAACTTCTGACGGTAAGCTTCAGGGACTAACTCATAGGCAGAGAGAATAGCCTTTTTTGCCATCTCATAATCTGCAGAAGCCTCTTCAGAAAGCGTGGCATAATCTTCATGAGCTCTGCCTACTAGCCTGCCCTGCATGAGCAATGTCCAGCTTTCTTCCAGCCATTTCATCTGCTTGGCAATTTTTTCAAAAGATATGAAAAATGCCTCTACGTCCCTTTCCTCGAACTTAGGAAGAGCCTGTATAAATTTAAACAACTTCTCGCTGTGTCCTGATCTAAATTCAGATTCTTACTGACCTGAATTTTCCCTGGATTTAAGACTACTCCTTTGTCTTAGTTCCATCTCATTTAACTTAAATTCCCTCTCTTCTCTTTCACTTTCTGAAATGCTCTCTCTTTCTCCCATTCCTCCAATTCAAGTTTTCTTAATTCTTCTTCTGCCTCAAGATTTTTAGTTTCTTTTTCCTGCTGAAGCTGCAGTTTTTTCATTTCTAACTGAATCCTAGCCAATTCCTCGTATTGCCCTTCATCTGTATTATCATCATCATCATCTTCTTCTACTAATTCCAGATGTTCAGCTATCAATCCAATTATCCCTGCTTTTTTGGCACCTGATTTCAATTCCAACCCCAATTTTGCTGCCAATTCTTATAATTTGTTTTTAGTTAAAATTATCAAGTCACTCAGGGAAACATTCTGCTTTCTGAAAAACTCTGTTATAACCACTAATGCCATAACAATGGTGTAGACTGTCCTTTATTATATAAGAGACCTGGTTCTTTTAATTTCTTTGTAATTGGTAACAGATTTCGATCCCAACAATTAAGTTTCCAACTGATAAGATCCCAGACTCGAGAGCAATTAACCTGATGCCAAACGCAAAACCCCAATTAAGGTATGATTCAAATCCAGAAACCCAATTAATATGTGATTCAAATCTTGAGCGAGCCCCCCCCCCCCACCCCCCAATTAATATGTTACTCAAATCCCGGATGAGCCCCCAGTAAATATGTTATGACCGACCATTCTTGTCAAAACCCCCAATCAAAATTTATGATTCTGATTGTGGTGGGAGAAACGCATTGATAATTCAATCCCATCACTCCACAGATCACCTCACATACAATTTAAAATTTTCCAAATTAAAGAAAGACCCAGCCAAATTGTACCATCTATTAACCCCCTGAATGAGGCTAACCAAACCAGGTGTCTATAAACCAACAAATTAACTCTTTAATTAGAAGAACTAAATCCTTAAACACTATGAAGATATAAACAACATTTAAGATCGAAAAAAATAGAATACTTGCAGAAAGTTGCTTGAAGTCCTCACAGAATGTTGCTTGAAGTCCTCATAGAATGTTGCTTGAAGGCCTTCTCCAGAAAATTTCAACAATTAACGACTTGCAAACACTTTCAGCAGAGTCAATCTGACTTTAGAGTTTTTGATGGATAAAAGATTCTAACAGTCTAACTTCCCTTTCTTCAATTTAAAGTACCAGAGATCTCTCTTTTGGCTTGACCTTTTTAGAATTTTGAGAGATAATAATTAAACAGGCTAAATTCCTATTCCTTCAGTTTAAATGGTTGAGAGCTCTTTTTCAGGTGTGCTAAACACCACAGCGGTGTCCTCTGCTGTGTGTTCCATTAGAACAAACTGTCTTCAACTAAAAGCCAGTTCAAAACTGAATTGTAACAAATGTATCGCATGAGACTCACTCCCAGTGGCTGTTTCCATGGTATTGAAAATGCACCCTTTGAATCGCAGTCTCCAAATGGCTGTTTCTAAGGCAACAAAAATGCACCTTCCTGTAACTCCTGAGGCTTGCTGGTTCTTAAAGCAATACTGATCCTTTGCAAGCCTTAAAGGCAAATCGCATATTCCCAGAAAAAAAACTACAGGGCCATGACACAGACAGCTCTACTGTTTAGCACCTGAAAAAGAACTCTCAGCCATTTACACTTAAGGAATAGGGATTTAGTCTGGTTAATTATTATCTCTCAAAATTATTTTAAAAAGTCAAGCCAAAACAGAGATCTCTGATAATTTAAACTGAAGGAAGGTCAGTTAGACTGTGACAATCTTTTATCTCTCAAAAACTCTAAAGTCAGATTGATTCTATCGAAATTGTTTGCAAGTTGTTAATTGTTTAAATTCATTGCCGAGGAAGGAAGCATCATCTATTGCTGAAGTTAGACTACGGACTGTTCTACGTGGAAGAACCTTTTTCCCCATTGGATGCCTGTGAGGACATCAAGCAACATTCTGTGAGGACTTCAAGAAACATTCTGTGAGGACTTCAAGCAACATTGGACTGTAAATTTGCAAGGACTCTAATTTTTTCTATTTTAAATATTGTTTATATCTTCATATTCAACGTAGCGGCACCTCATCAGACCCCTTTCCTATCCTGAGTGGCGTGAAACAGCTGTGTTCTCGCACCTACACTGTTTGGGATCTTCTTCTCCCTGCTGCCCTCACATGCATTAAAGTCTTCAGAAGGAATTTTCCTCCACACAAGATCAGATGGCAGGTTGTTCAACCTTGCCCGTCTAAGAGCGAAGACCAAAGTATGGAAAGTCCTCATCAGGAAAAACCTCTTTGCTGATGATGCTGCATTAACATCCCACACGGAAGAGTGTCTGCAGAGACTCATTGACAGGATTGCGGCTGCCTACAATGAATTTGGCCTAAACATCAGCCTCAAGAAAACGAACATCATGGGACAGGACGTCAGAAATGCTCCATCCATCAATATCGGCAACCACGCTCTGGAAGTGGTTCAAGAGTTCACCTACCTAGGCTCAACTATCATCAGTAACCTGTCTCTCGATGCAGAAATCAACAAGTGCATGGGAAAGGCTTCCACTGCTATGTCCAGACTGGCCAAGAGACTGTGGGAAAATGGCGCACTGACACGGAACACAAAAGTCCGAGTGTATCAAACCTGCGTCCTCAGTACCTTGCTCTACGGCAGCGAGGCCTGGACAATGTATGTCAGCCAAGAGCGACGTCTCAATTCATTCCATCTTTGCTGTCTCCGGATCCTTGGCATCAGGTGGCAGGACCAGATTTCCAACACAGAAGTCCTCGAGGCGGCCAACATCCCCAGCATATACACACTACTGAGCCAGCGGCGCTTGAGATGGCTTGGCCATGTGAGCTGCATGGAAGATGGCAGTATCCCCAAGGACATGTTGTACAGCGAGCTCGTCACTGGTATCAGACCCACTGGTTGTCCATGTCTCCGCTTTAAAGATGTCAGCAAACGCGACATGAAGTCCTGTGACATTGACCACAAGTCGTGGGAGTCAGTTGCCAGTGATCGCCAGAGCTGGCGGACAGCCATAAAGGCAGGGCTAAAGTGTGGCGAGTCGAAGAGACTTAGCAGTTGGCAGGAAAAAAGACAGAAGCGCAAGGGGAGAGCCAACTGTGTAACAGCCCCGACAACCAATTTTATCTGCAGCACCTGTGGAAGAGTCTGTCACTCTAGAATTGGCCTTTATAGCCACTTCAGGTGCTGCTTCACAAACCACTGGCCACCTCCAGGCGCTTACCCATTGTCTCTCGAGACAAGGAGGCCAAAGAGGAAGAAGAAGAAGATATCGTCATAGTGTTTAAGAATTTAGTTCTTCTAATTAAAGAGTTAATTTGTTGATTTAAAGACACCTGAAAGGAACCAGACACCAACTTGTCACAGAGCTTTGCACGGAGCTTGGAGCCCATCCTTTCCATTGTGGAAGTGGTGACCAACTGTATTTGCACACTAGCAGACCCAGCCATGATGCAGCATTTGATGGCTGATATCTCAGATTCCATTGCAACATAGGAAGAAGCCACACAAATTCTGGGTGCCACAGTGGAAGCTCAAATTGAAGTCACACAAACTCAACTTGCTGCCATGCAAGCTCAGATTGCTGCAATCATGGTTGCAGATACCAGTGCTCAAAGGGGCATACAAGGTGTTACAGTAGTCCAGCAATCTGTCCTCCAACAAATTACTGGGATTGCTGAGGTGCTGCCTATGGGAGTGGCATTGATACCATGGAACATAAACATGCTGTCCTCTCACAGGATGACAGCATTCATCATCCCACCACTGTGACTGCACCAGTGCCTTTGCTGTTGCCTGTCAGGCAGCCAGCCCAGACTGCTGCCACCCAAGCTGAGTTGGTGCAGTCTGAAGCACAGAGCTGCTCGACGTCAATCTCCAAGACCATCTGCAGTTTCATACACTGAAAGTCAGCATCCTTCCATCAGCCATGCTGTAGCAACTGGGATAGCACGAAGTAAGAGCATTAGGACATTTGGACCACACAAAAGACAGGCACAGCAATTAGTTGACAAATGTATGCAAACTGGCTCAGCTTGACATAAAATTGGTTTGGAATGTTTAATTTGTAGTGGCTTTTGTTTTTGCATTGTGGCCAAGTGGACTCTGTGATGCTCAGTGACAGAGGGAAGGCAAGGCGTGGGACGGTTGATGAATGGGGAATTGGAATTGCACTTCCTGGTATTACAGTTGGATGAGTCAATCACAGGCAGCCTGGCCAGCCAGGGCCTATGTAGGTTACCTCCTCCCTTCATCTTTCTCCTCCTCCTGCTTCATGTTTGGTCATTGTATAGAACCATAGAAAAGTTATAGCACAGAAGGAGGCCATTAGCCCATTGTATCTGCGCCGGCTGCAAAAAACTAGCCGCCCAATCTATTCCCACCTTCTAGCACCTGATCCATAGCCTTGCAAGTTACAGCACTTCAGGGTTACAGCACTTCAGGTGCGTGTCCAGATACCTTTTAAATGAGTTGAGAGTTTCTGCCTCCACCACCAATCCGGGCAGTGAATTCGGATGCCCACCACCCTCTGGGTAAAAGGGTTCTTCCTCATGTCCCCTCTAATCGTCCTACCAATCACCTTAAATCTGTGCCCCCTGGTAATTGACCTCTCCACTCGGGGAAACAGGTCCTTCCTGTCTACTCTATCTAGGCCCCTCATCATTTTGTACACCTCAATTAAGTCACCCCTTAGCCTCCTCTATTCTAAGGAAAATAACCCTAGCCTATCCAATCTTTCCTCATAGCTGCAACTTTCAAGCCCTGGTAGCATTCTTGTAAATCTCCTCTGTACTCTCTCCAGAGCAATTATGTCCTTCCTGTAATGTGGTACCAGAACTGTATGCAATACTCCAGCTGTGGCCTACCCAGCATTTTATACAGTTGGTAGCAATAAATGGTAGCGAGAGCTATCCCCTCATGATGGTGAGGTTGTGCAGTTGACCACCACAAGTCTTGACACATGTTCTGCCAAATACTGTAGGGCTGCTCCACAGTGGAAGTGTTGTTTAAGCACCCCAATGGTCAGCGCTATTACATTTTATGGGGCAGCATGGCTTTAATCTTGAACTCCAAAATGGTGGCGTTGCTGTCAAATCAGCATTATGATCCGTTTACTCTTTATACTTCCGGTGGATGCACCCTACACGCACACTAACACCCTCACCAAAATGGCGTCTGCATTGCCACCATGTAATGAGAAACTTTTTATGTTGTCTGATGCAATATAAATGAGATGTGTGGAGTTCAGTTGATTGACAATCTGAAACAGGTCTATTCACAACTAACAAGTATATACAATGCAGAGCTAACTATTGGTGTTACAGTAGCAGAGTGACTCTGGCAAGTACTCACGTGACTGCAAACTGGCAAGTAGCTCATTAGCATACTAAGATCTTAAAGGGACATCACTCTTAAAGGCAATCACACAGCAATGTCCAGTGCGGCTAGCAACACAAATCTGTGCAAGAGCCATGGATGCTATTTTGGAGGCAAAACAGCATTGGTTGTGCCAACAAACCAGGTGCTGCGAAGCCAAATTTCATGGCCTCTATATTTAAAGACAGTGGAAAAACTGACACAGGGAGCATATTCCCATTTGGTTAATATTAAATACTGGTAAAATATAGACTCTATTCTAGGGAGCATATTGGAACAGCCTGGAGAACTACCTGTACATTGGAGCAGACTAGAGGAGTACCTGCAATTTGGAATCAGCTGAAAGAGTACTTGTATTTTGGTACCACCCTGCCTCACCTTCCCTCACTCCTACCCTCCCCTATGCTTCTGTGATTTCTCCTGCTCCTCCCCCTCCCAAGGTGGCCTCCTGCTCCAAGGAGGTAATGGCTGGGCCCTCATAATTGCAACGTTATGCAGGATATAGCACAATAACACAAACAGGGAGATCTTCCCGGGTGTGTACTGTAGGATCCCCCCAGACTGATCTAAGAAGTGAAATCTCTGCATTAGGAGACCAGTGGCTGGCTCCATAGTGTTACAGGTAGCTCCATGGCTTTCATTAAAGTCCTCTGACCTTGCGTAAGGGGATGGCGGAAGGGGGTCATGAGCCTTGTGTGGAGGGAGTAGCCATTCTCACTGAGCAGCCATCCAGTCTTGGAGACAGTCGGTATTGCAGTCTGACGGAGAATAAAAGTATCATGGGTGCTGCCAGGGGAGTGGGCATTCAGTGAGATGAACTTCTTGGTGCTTGGTGTGGGTGCATGCCAGCTGCAAATTGACAGAGTGTTAGCCCTTGTGATTGTGCATGGGGGTGCCCACTGACGCACATGCATGCTGTTGTTTGCATCCTGCATCATTGGGAAGCCCACTATCCTGGCAAACCCACATACCCTATCAACCTGGTGTTTCTTCTCAGGGAGAAGACAGTGAAGCTTCTCTGCTCCTGTAGAGTGCCTCTGTCACCTCCCCCATGCTTCTGTGCAGCGAGCTGTAACACGTTGCTGATGTTGCCAGCTCTCAACTGGAAGGATCCCCTTGCTAAGAAACACGGGGTGGTGCTGTTCAATGCAGCCTCTTGGAGATCTGCCCTCGCCTGGGTTTGTGGCTCCAGGTCGTCATGAAGAGGGTGGCACAATGACACAATCCCTCCTTTGTGAATCGAAGCCTCCTGAGACACTGCTCCTGTCTCATTACAATATAGGACTGGTGTTCCCAGAAGACCCTTTTATGGTAGCTCCTTCCGAGGAGAACTCTCCACTTCCCCCAGTGCTCACAGAGGATCCCCTCTCTATCTCCTCTGCTCATGGAGCAAATGTCACTGTAACTACTGCCCCCATACCTATGCAAGGTAAAGTTATTTTCTGCCTTTCTGCGGTCAGCAAAAACCTCCAAATTGCTGCAGCAACTCAGCACAGTGCTTCCACCAACTTTACCTGAGCACAAGTAAGTCAAAAGCACCTCAGCTGCAACTTGTTGAGTGGCCCTTTAAATAATCTCAGAACAGGGTCCATCTTGCTTCCTTACACGTCTTGTTTCAGGAGTGAATAAGGAAGATGTTGCCTGCATATTTATTGGCCAGATTTACTATCCTGACCTTGCAACAGCCCATTGATGTCAATGACATCATGATCACGTACATTCAGCAACTTTGTGAGAGAACAGGGGCCACACCTGCGTGCGCCACTCAGCTGAGTTATGTCATGTGGGTCACATGGGAAGTGGCCAGCAGCCAGTGGCACCTCCTGCATTGCAAATCTTCAGGTAGGCCTGCTCAACTCAGCAAATGAAATTCGCACTCCAAGACTGAAATTTGTCAGCCAGTCGCGGGTCCCAGTGGCGACACCAGAATTGGGTGCCGTCGCCACATGTCGTGTGTATGGTCAGCTAACTAACATAATTGAGGTGCGGGGCCTGTCCGATTGCAGGATGGGGGCAGGTTGCGAGGTGCTGATGGCAGTGTCAGATGACCAGGTCCTGGCGCCATCTTTAAAATGTTGCCAGTCCTGCTTCTACTGCTGCCATTCACTGATACAGTGACTGGAATTTTACAGTGGGTGGACGGGAGCCGAATTCCGACGTAAATGTCGTGACGAACCCGCTTCAGCCTAACCTGGGGATCCGTCCTGTATTTTACGGATCCCCAGGCTTTAATTGGCCCGAGGCGGGACTTCCACCCACTTGAGGGAGGAGGTCCCGCCTCACTGAGCTGCCAGCCAATCAGCGGGCCGGCAGCTCTTAGTCTCAGCAGCGCCACTGGGAGCAGTGGCCACTGCTGGGACTGCAGCCCAGCCAACACCATGGATCCGAGAGAGTGGGAAAGTTTGGGTTACCTCACCAGGAGGATCGGTTTTGCCCTGGTGAGACTAGGGTGGTTGTTTGGGAGGAGAGGGGTATCTTGGATCCCAGGGGTGGGTTGGGAGGCGGGGGCGGCCCTCAATCGGGCACCCTGTGCCCGACTGCCATGCCACCACTCCCACCACCCCCCCGCCCCAGGGGTGGGGGGCGGAAAGGCCGGCTGCTATTGCTGGGTGGCCTTTCACGTCCCCGGCACACCCGCTTGCCACGGGTAAAATACCCATGGAGGCGGGCGAGGGCCCTTAAGTGGCCGTTAAGTGTCCACTTAAGGGTCTTGATTGGCCTCGGGCGGGCAGGCTGTTTCCCACCCCCCGCCGGAATTCCGTAAACTTGTTCGGAGGCGGAATCGGGGCGGATAGGCCGGAGCCTGTGGCTCAATTTTATGCTGTGCCCACGCCACCTTGCAACTCGCTGGGGTGGCGTAAAATTCCGGCCAGTGTCTCTGGAGTGTTGCTGGACCCCTCTGCTGCTGCTTTAACATCTGGACCCCCCCTCTATTGCTGCTGTAACTCCTGGAACTTCCTCTACCACTGCTGCTGCTGCTGCTGTAACTCCTGGACCCCCTCGACCACTGCTGCTGCTGCTGTAACTCCTGGACCCCCTCGACCACTGCTGCTGATGCTGTAACTCCTGGATCCCCCTCGACCACTGCTGCTGCTGCTGTAACTCGTGGATCTCCCTCTACCACTGCTGCTGCTGCTGTAACTCCTGGACCCCCCTCTACCACTGCTGCTGCTACTGTAACTCCTGGACCCCCCTCTACCACTGCTGCTGCTGTAACTCCTGGACCCCCTCGACCACTGCTGCTGCTGCTGTAACTCCTGGACTCCCTCTACCGCTGCTGCTGCTGCTGTAACTCCTGGACTCCCTCTATCACTGCTGCTGCTGTAACTCCTGGATCCCCCTCGACCACTGCTGCTGCTGCTGTAACTCCTCCATGCCCCTCTACTACTGCTGCTGCTGTAACTCCTGGATCCCCCTCTACTACTGCTGCTGCTGTAACTCCTGGATCCCCCTCTACCACTGCTGCTGCTGTAACTCCTGGATCCCCCTCTACCACTGCTGCTGCTGTAACTCCTGGATCCCCCTCTACCACTGCAGCTGCTGTAACTCCTGGATCCCCCTCTACCACTGCAGCTGCTGTAACACCTGGATCCCCCTCTACCAATGCTGCTGCTGTAACACCTGGATCCCCCTCTACCACTGCTGCTGCTGTAACACCTGGATCCCCCTCTACCAATGCTGCTGCTGTAACACCTGGATCCCCCTCTACCACTGCAGCTGCTGTAACTCCTCCATGCCCCTCTACCACTGCTGCTGCTGTAACTCCTGGATCCCCTTCTACCACTGCTGCTGCTGTAACTCCTGGATCCCCTTCTACCAATGCTGCTGCTGTAACTCCTGGATCCCCCTCTACCAATGCTGCTGCTGTAACTCCTGGATCCCCCTCTACCACTGCAGCTGCTGCTGTAACTCCTCCATGCCCCTCTACCACTGCTGCTGCTGTAACTCCTGGATCCCCTTCTACCACTGCTGCTGCTGTAACTCCTGGATCCCCCTCTACCAATGCTGCTGCTGTAACTCCTGGATCCCCCTCTACCACTGCAGCTGTTGCTGTAACTCCTCCATGCCCCTCTACCACTGCTGCTGCTGTAACTCCTGGATCCCCTTCTACCACTGCTGCTGCTGTAACTCCTGGATCCCCTTCTACCACTGCTGCTGCTGTAACTCCTGGATCCCCCTCTACCACTGCTGCTGCTGCTGTAACTCCTCAATCCCCTTCTACCACTGCTGCTGCTGTAACTCCTGGATCCCCTTCTACCACTGCTGCTGCTGTAACTCCTGGATCCCCCTCTACCAATGCTGCTGCTGTAATTCCTGGATCCCCCTCTACCACTGCTGCTGCTGTAACTCCTGGATCCCCTTCTACCACTGCTGCTGCTGTAACTCCTGGATCCCCCTCTACCAATGCTGCTGCTGTAACTCCTGGATCCCCCTCTACCAATGCTGCTGCTGTAACTCCTGGATCCCCCTCTACCACTGCAGCTGTTGCTGTAACTCCTCCATGCCCCTCTACCTCTGCTGCTGCTGTAACTCCTGGATCCCCCTCTACCAATGCTGCTGCTGTAACTCCTGGATCCCCCTCTACCGATACTGCTGCTGTAACTCCTGGATCCCCCTCGACCACTGCTGCTGCTGCTGTAACTCCTGGATCCCCCTCTACCACTGCTGCTGCTGTAACTCCTGGATCCCCCTCTACCACTGCTGCTGCTGTAACTCCTGGATCCCCCTCTACCAATGCAGCTGCTGTAACTCCTGGATCCCCCTCTACCAATGCTGCTGCTGTAACTCCTGGATCCCCCTCTACCACTGCAGCTGCTGTAACTCCTGGATTCCCCTCTACCACTGCTGCTGTTGTAACTCCTGGATCCCCCTCTACCAATGCTGCTGCTGTAACTCCTGGATCCCCCTCTACCAATGCTGTTGCTGTAACTCCTGGATCCCATTCTACCACTTCTGCTGCTGCTGTAACTCTTGGACTCCCACCCACTCCCCCCCCACATCCGCACCACCCCCAACTACTGCTGCTGCTACTGGTCACCCCTCTACTACTGCTGTAACCTTTGCACCCCACTGCACCCCTGCAGCAAGACTGCGGACCGACCAGACAGTGTGGGAACCCACAGGGACCATGTCCGAGGCTTGACACCAGATGGCCTCACAGTTTAGCAATGCCTCCCTAGAGATTCTCCTCTGGTTTGCAAGGAAAAGGTGAGAGGTCCTTGTCCCCAGCGATGGTAAAACGTGGTCCTCCCGCCTGACTAAGCAAGCCTGGATGGTGATCGCCGAGGACGTCAGCAGCTGTGGGGTCACCACTCCGAAACTAAGTCCAGTGCCTCAAGAGGGTCAATAACCTCTTTCACTCCACCAGGGTGAGTTCTCCATACCCATTTCATCTTTGTGGCTTGCACACGGAAGGGGTCACAACGTGGGGAGGGAGTGACCACAAAGGCGGTGCCAAGAGGGTGAGACATCACCACATCCTGGTAGATGCATGGCAACAGGCCGCCTTCTTTCAGAGCTCACCCCCTTATTGGGGAGGAGGCGACGTAGTGGTAATGTCACTGGACTAGTAATCCAGACTAATGCTCTGGTGGCATAGGTTCAAATCCCACCACAGCAGATTGTGAAATTTGAATTGCATTTATAAATCTGGAATTAAAAAAAAATGCCTTTGTAATGGCAACCATGAAACCATTGTTGATTGTTGTAAAAAACCATCTGGTTCACTCGTGACCTTTAGGGAAGGAAATCTGCTGTCCTTACCTGCTCTGGCCGATGCGTGACTCCAGACTCACAGCAATGTGGTTAACCCTTAAATGCCCTCTGAAATGGTCTAGCAAGTCACTCAGTTCAAGGGCAATTAGGAATGGGCAATAAATGCTGGTCTAGTCAGCGATGCTCACATCCCACAAACGAATACAAAAAAAATCCCCTGAGAGTGGATGTGGGGAGGAGCCATTTAGGAGACTCTATGGGGGACATGCGGCTGTCACTCACTTAAGTGTTGTGTTGTTCTTCGTACAAAGTCTAACTGTGTTCCTCTTTCAGTTTGCAGGAGAAACTGGCCTATAACACCAGGAAGACATCGAGGAATGGCAGTGGGATCACTGATGTTCGTCCTCCGACATCAGCAGAAGAAGTGTCTCTGAAGTTAGCAGGAGCCCAGGGAGGCCATGCAATTGCAGGCACTGAGACTGAAGTATCTGCAAAAGAGTGAGGAGACATTGGACTGGATCTTGTGCTCGGCCCAACATCTGTGGATGGGGTGGGGGGGGGGGTTGTTGGGGAGAGGGGTGCAGCAGCCACCACAGAGCCCAAACACAGGATTGCCAGGCCCGATCTTCCTGGGGCTGGGGTGATGAAGCTCCGTGACAGCATCTCTGCCGCTCTGCGATGGGAAACTTGTTTAAATATTTAAAATACCTCTCTGCATATATTTCAATGTCATCGGCCACAATCTTCCCATCCAATCCCGGTATTGAGCTCAACGTGCGGCACACAAGTGCCTTCAATTTCTCGTCCACAAGAAGCTGGTGCCACCGAGGATGGGAAGTGGTCAACTCTCCATTTTGTTTCTAGATTAGGGGGGAAGGAGTCAACTCTGCATTTGATTTATAGATGGAGGGGGGAAGGGGTCAACTCTGCAATTTATTTATAGATGGAGGGGGCAGGGGTCAACTCTGCAATTTGTTTATAGATGGAAAGGCAGGGGTCAACTCTGCAATTTGTTTATAGATGGAGGGGGGAAGGGGTCAACTCTGCAATTCATTTATAGATGGAGGGGGGAAGGGGTCAACTCTGCAATTTGTTTATGGATGGAGGGGGCAGGGGTCAACTCTGCAATTTGTTTATAGATGGAAAGGCAGGGGTCAACTCTGCAATTTGTTTATAGATGGAGGGGGGAAGGGGTCAACTCTGCAATTTATTTATAGATGGAGGGGGGAAGGGGTCAACTCTGCAATTTATTTATAGATGGAGGGGGGAAGGGGTCAACTCTGCAATTTATTTATAGATGGAGGGGGGAAGGGGTCAACTCTGCAATTTATTTATAGATGGAGGGGGGAAGGGGTCAACTCTGCAATTTGTTTATAGATGGAGGGGGCAGGGGTCAACTCTGCAATTTGTTTATAGATGGAGGGGGGAAGGGGTCAACTCTGCAATTTGTTTACAGATGGAGGGGGGAAGGGGTCAACCCTGCATTTTGTTTATAGATGGAGGGGGGAAGGGGTCAACCCTGCATTTTGTTTATAGATGGAGGGGGCAGGGGTCAATACTGCATTTTGTTTATAGATGGAGGGGGCAGGGGTCAACCCTGCAATATGTTTACAGATGGAGGGGGGAAAGGGTCAACCCTGCATTTTGTTTATAGATGGAGGGGGGAAGGGGTCAACCCTGCATTTTGTTTATAGATGGAGGGGGCAGGGGTCAATACTGCATTTTGTTTATAGATGGAGGGGGCAGGGGTCAACCCTGCAATATGTTTATAGATGGAGGGGGGAAGGGGTCAACCCTGCATTTTGTTTATAGATGGAGGGGGCAGGGGTCAACCCTGCAATATGTTTATAGATGGAGGGGGGAAGGGGTCAACCCTGCATTTTGTTTATAGATGGAGGGAGGAAGGGGTCAACCCTGCATTTTGTTTATAGATGGAGGGGGCAGGGGTCAATACTGCATTTTGTTTATAGATGGAGGGGGCAGGGGTCAACCCTGCAATATGTTTATAGATGGAGGGGGGAAGGGGTCAACCCTGCATTTTGTTTATAGATGGAGGGGGCAGGGGTCAATACTGCATTTTGTTTATAGATGGAGGGGGCAGGGGTCAACCCTGCAATATGTTTATAGATGGAGGGGAGAAGGGGTCAACCCTGCATTTTGTTTATAGATGGAGGGGGCAGGAGTCAATACTGCATTTTGTTTATAGATGGAGGGGGCATGGGTCAACCCTGCAATATGTTTATAGATGGAGGGGGGAAGGGGTCAACGCTGCATTTTGTTTATAGATGGAGGGGGCAGGGGTCAATACTGCATTTTGTTTATAGATGGAGGGGGCAGGGGTCAACCCTGCATTTTGTTTATAGATGGAGAGGGCAGGGGTCAACTGTGCAATTAGTTTATAGATGGAGGGGGGAAGGGGTCAACTCTGCAATTTGTTCAAAGATGGAGGGGGCAGGGGTCAACCCTGCATTTTGTTTAAAGATGGAGGGGGCAGGGGTCAACTCTGCAATTTGTTTACAGATGGAGGGGGGAAGGGGTCAACAATGCAATTTGCTGATAGATGGAGGGAACAGGGGTCAGCCCTGCATTTTGTTAAGATGGAGGGGGCAGAGGTCAACTCTGCAATTTCTTTATAGATGGAGGGGGGAAGGGGTCAACACTGCAATTTATTTATAGATGGAGGGGGCAGGGGTCAACCCTGCATTTTGTTTATAGATGGAGGGGGCAGGGGGCAGCCCTGCATTTTGTTAAGATGGAGGGGGAAGGGGTCAACTCGGCAATTTGTTTATAGATGGAGAGGGCAGGGGTCAACTCTGCAATTAGTTTATAGATGGAGGGGGCAGGGGTCAACTCTGCAATTTGTTTATTGATGGAGGGGGGAAGGGGTCAACACTGCAACTTGTTTATAGATGGATGGGGGAAGGGTTCAACTCTGCATTTTGTTTCGCAATGCAGGGGGAAGGGGTCAACTCTGCATTTTGTTTACAGATGGAGGGGGGAAGGGGTCAACTCTGCATTTTGTTGATAGATGGAGGGGGAAGGGGTCAACCCTGCATTTTGTTTATAGATGGAGGGGGAAGGGGACAACCCTGCATTTTGTTGATAGATGGAGGGGGAAGGGGTCAACCCTGCATTTTGTTGATAGATGGAGGGGGAAGGGGACAACCCTGCATTTTGTTTATATATGGAGGGGGGATGGGGTGAACTCTGCACTTTGTTTATAGATGGAGGGGGGAAGGGGTCAACTCTGCACTTTGTTGATAGATGGAGGGGGAAGGGGTCAACCCTGCATTTTGTTTATAGATGGAGGGGGAAGGGGTCAACCCTGCATTTTGTTGATAGATGGAGGGGGTAGGGGACAACCCTGCATTTTGTTTATATATGGCGGGGGGAAGGCGTCAACCCAGCATTTTGTTGATAGATGGAGGGGGTAGGGGTCAACCCTGCATTTTGTTTATAGATGGAGGGGGGAAGGGGTCAACTCTACATTTTGTTTATAGATGATGGGGGGAAGGGATCAACCCTGCATTTTGTTTATAGATGGAGGGGGGATGGGGTGAACTCTGCACTTTGTTTATAGATGGAGGGGGGAAGGGGTCAACTCTGCATTTTGTTGATAGATGGAGGGGGAAGGGGTCAACCCTGCATTTTGTTTATAGATGGAGGGGGAAGGGGACAACCCTGCATTTTGTTGATAGATGGAGGGGGAAGGGGTCAACCCTGCATTTTGTTGATAGATGGAGGGGGGAAGGGGTCAACCCAGCATTTTGTTTATAGATGGAGGGGGAAGGGGTCAACTCTGCATTTTGTTTATCGATGGAGGGGGGAAGGTATCAACCCAGCATTTTGTTTATCGATGGAGGGGGGAAGGGATCAACCCTGCATTTTGTTTATAGATGGATGGGGGGAAGGGGTCAACTCTGCATTTTGTTTATAGATGGAGGGGGGAAGGGATCAACTCTGCATTTTGTTTATAGATGAAGGGGGGAAGGGCTCAACTCTGCATTTTATTTATAAACGAAGGGGTGACAGGCCAATTCTGCATTTTGTTTTTAGGATGGGGGAAGGGGTCAACTCTGTATTTTGTTTATGGCTGGGGGAAGGGGTCAACTCTGTATTTTGTTTATGGCTGGGAGAAGGGGTCAACTCTGCATTTTGTTTATAAATGAGGGGGAAGGGGTCAACTCTGCATTTTCTTTATAGATGGGGGAAGGCTTCAACTCTGTATTTTGTTTATAGATGGGGGAGGGGTCAACTCTGCATTTTGTTTATAAATGAGGGGGGAAGGGGTCAACTCTGCATTTTGTTTCCAGAAGGGTGAAGGGGTCAACTCTGCATTTTGTTTATAAATGAGGGGGGAAGGGGTCAACTCTGCATTTTGTTTCCAGAAGGGTGAAGGGGTCAACTCTGCATTTTGTTCATAAATGAGGGGGGAAGGGGCCAACTCTGCATTTTGTTTATAAATGAGGGGGGAAGGGGTTAACTCTGCATTTTGTTTCCAGAAGGGTGAAGGGGTCAACTCTGCATTTTGTTTATAAATGAGGGGGGAAGGGGTCAACTCTGCATTTTGTTTCCAGAAGGGTGAAGGGGTCAACTCTGCATTTTGTTTATAAATGAGGGGGGGAAGGGGTCAACTCTGCATTTTGTTTCCAGAAGGGTGAAGGGGTCAACTCTGCATTTTGTTTGTAAATGATGGGGGAAGGGGTCAACTCTGCATTTTGTTTATAGATGGAGGGGGGAAGGGATCAACTCTGCATTTTGTTTATAGATGAAGGGGGGAAGGGCTCAACTCTGCATTTTATTTATAAACGAAGGGGTGACAGGCCAATTCTGCATTTTGTTTTTAGGATGGGGGAAGGGGTCAACTCTGCATTTTGTTTATGGCTGGGGGAAGGGATCAACTCTGTATTTTGTTTATAGATGAAGGGGTGACAGGCCAATTCTGCATTTTGTTTTTAGGATGGGGGAAGGGTTCAACTCTGTATTTTGTTTATGGCTGGGAGAAGGGGTCAACTCTGCATTTTGTTTATAAATGAGGGGGAAGGGGTCAACTCTGCATTTTCTTTATAGATGGGGGAAGGCTTCAACTCTGTATTTTGTTTATAGATGGGGGAGGGGACAACTCTGCATTTTGTTTATAAATGAGGGGGGAAGGGGTCAACTCTGCATTTTGTTTCCAGAAGGGTGAAGGGGTCAACTCTGCATTTTGTTTATAAATGAGGGGGGAAGGGGTCAACTCTGCATTTTGTTTCCAGAAGGGTGAAGGGGTCAACTCTGCATTTTGTTTATAAATGAGGGGGAAGGGGTCAACTCTGCATTTTCTTTATAGATGGGGGAAGGCTTCAACTCTGTATTTTGTTTATAGATGGGGGAGGGGTCAACTCTGCATTTTGTTTATAAATGAGGGGGGAAGGGGTCAACTCTGCATTTTGTTTCCAGAAGGGTGAAGGGGTCAACTCTGCATTTTGTTTATAAATGAGGGGGGAAGGGGTCAACCCAGCATTTTGTTTATAGATGGAGGGGGAAGGGGTCAACCCTGCATTTTGTTTATAGATGGAGGGGGGAAGGTATCAACCCAGCATTTTGTTTATAGATGGAGGGGGGAAGGGGTCAACTCTGCATTTTGTTTATAGATGGGGGAAGGGGTCAAATCTGTATTTTGTTTCAGGCTGGGGGAAGGGGTCAACCCTGCATTTTGTTGATAGATGGAGGGGGAAGGGGTCAACCCTGCATTTTGTTTATATATGGAGGGGGGAAGGGGTCAACCCAGCATTTTGTTTATAGATGGAGGGGGAAGGGGTCAACCCTGCATTTTGTTTATAGATGGAGGGGTGAAGGGTTCAACTCTGCCTTTTGTTTATAGATGGAGGGGGGAAGGTATCAACCCAGCATTTTGTTTCTAGTTGGAGGGGGGAAGGGGTCAACTCTGCATTTTGTTTATAGATGATGGGGGGAAGGTATCAACCCTGCATTTTGTTGATAGATGGAGGGGGCAGGGGTCAACCCTGCATTTTGTTTATAGCTGGAGGGGCAGGGGTCAAATCTGCAATTTGTTTATTGATGGAGGGGGGAAGGGGTCAACACTGCAACTTGTTTATAGATGGATGGGGGAAGGGTTCAACTCTGCATTTTGTTTACAGATGGAGGGGGGAAGGGGTCAAATCTGCATTTTGTTTCGCAATGCAGGGGGAAGGGGTCAACTCTGCATTTTGTTTACAGATGGAGGGGGGAAGGGGTCAACTCTGCATTTTGTTGATAGATGGAGGAGGAAGGGGACAACCCTGCATTTTCTTGATAGATGGAGGGGGAAGGGGTCAACCCTGCACTTTGTTGATAGATGGAGGGGGAAGGGGTCAACCCTGCATTTTGTTTATATATGGAGGGGGGAAGGGGTCAACCCAGCATTTTGTTTATAGATGGAGGGTGAAGGGGTCAACCCTGCATTTTGTTTATAGATGGAGGGGGGAAGGTATCAACCCAGCATTTTGTTGATAGATGGAGGGGGAAGGGGACAACCCTGCATTTTGTTGATAGATGGAGGGGGAAGGGGACAACCCTGCATTTTGTTGATAGATGGAGGGGGAAGGGGACAACCCTGTATTTTGTTGATAGATGGAGGGGGAAGGGGTCAACCCTGCATTTTGTTTATATATGGAGGGGGGAAGGGGTCAACCCAGCATTTTGTTGATAGATGGAGGGGGAAGGGGTCAACCCTGCATTTTGTTTATATATGGAGGGGGGAAGGGGTCAACCCTGTATTTTGTTTATAGATGGAGGGGGGAAGGGGTCAACTCTGCATTTTGTTTATAGATGGAGGGGGGAAGGGGTCAACTCTGCATTTTGTTTATAGATGATGGGGGGAAGGGATCAACCCTGCATTTTGTTTATAGATGGAGGGGTGAAGGGTTCAACTCTGCATTTTCTTTATAGATGGAGGGGGGAAGGTATCAACCTAGCATTTTGTTTGTATATGGAGGGGTGAAGGGTTCAACTCTGCATTTTGTTTATAGATGGAGGGGGGAAGGTATCAACCCAGCATTTTGTTTATAGATGGAGGGGGGAAGGGGTCAACTCTGCATTTTGTTTATAGATGATGGGGGGAAGGGATCAACTCTGTATTTTGTTTATAGATGGAGGGGGGAAGGGGTCAACTCTGTATTTTGTTTATAGATGGAGGGGGGAAGGGGTCAACTCTGCATTTTGTTGATAGATGGAGGGGGAAGGGGTCAACCCTGCATTTTGTTTATATATGGAGGGGGGAAGGGGGTCAACCCTGCATTTTGTTGATAGATGGAGGGGGAAGGGGTCAACCCTGCATTTTGTTGATAGATGGAGGGGGAAGGGGTCAACCCTGCATTTTGTTTATATATGGAGGGGGGAAGGGGTCAACCCAGCATTTTATTTATAGATGGAGGGGGAAGGGGTCAACCCTGCATTTTGTTTATAGATGGAGGGGTGAAGGGTTCAACTCTGCATTTTGTTTATAGATGATGGGGGGAAGGGGTCAACTCTGCATTTTGTTTATAGATGGAGGGGGGAAGGGATCAACCCTGCATTTTGTTTATAGATGGAGGGGGGAAGGGATCAACTCTGCACTTTGTTTATAGATGTAGGGGGGAAGGGCTCAACTCTGCATTTTATTTATAAACGAAGGGGTGACAGGCCAATTCTGCATTTTGTTTTTAGGATGGGGGAAGGGGTCAACTCTGTATTTTGTTTATGGCTGGGGGAAGGGGTCAACTCTGTATTTTGTTTATGGCTGGGAGAAGGGGTCATCTCTGCATTTTGTTTATAAATGAGGGGGAAGGGGTCAACTCTGCATTTTGTTTATAGATGGGGGAAGGGGTCAACTCTGTATTTTGTTTATAGATGGGGGAAGGGGTCAAATCTGTACTTTGTTTATGGCTGGGGGAAGGGGTCAACTCTGCATTTTGTTTATAAATGAGGGGGGAAGGGGTCAACTCTGTATTTTGTTTATAAATGAGGGGGGAAGGGGTCAACTCTGTATTTTGTTTCTGGCTGGGGGAATGGATCAACTCTGCATTTTGTTTATAAATGGGGGGGAATTGGCCAACATTGCATTTTGTTTATAGATGGGGGAAGGGGTCAAATCTGTCTTTTGTTTATAAATGAGGGGGAAGGGGCCAACTATATATTTTGTTTATAGATGGGGGAATGGGCCAATTCTGTATTTTGTTTCCAGATTGGGGTAGGGGTCAACTCTGCATTTTGTTTATAGATGGGGGAATGGATCAACTCTGTATTTTGTTTATAAATGAGGGGGAAGGGGCCAACTATATATTTTGTTTATAGACGGGGGATGGGGTCAACGCTGCATTTTGTTTATAGATGGGGGAAGGGGTCAACTCTGTATCTTGTTTATAGATGGGGGAAGGGTACAACTCTGCATTTTGTTTATAGATTGGGGAAGGTGCAACTCTGCATTTTGTTTATGGCTGGGGGTAGGGGTCAAATCTGTATTTTGTTTCAGGCTGGGGGAAGGGGTCAACCCTGCATTTTGTTGATAGATGGAGGGGGAAGGGGTCAACCCTGCATTTTGTTTATATATGGAGGGGGGAAGGGGTCAACCCAGCATTTTGTTTATAGATGGAGGGGGAAGGGGTCAACCCTGCATTTTGTTTATAGATGGAGGGGTGAAGGGTTCAACTCTGCATTTTGTTTATAGATGGAGGGGGGAAGGTATCAACCCAGCATTTTGTTTCTAGTTGGAGGGGGGAAGGGGTCAACTCTGCATTTTGTTTATAGATGATGGGGGGAAGGTATCAACCCTGCATTTTGTTGATAGATGGAGGGGGCAGGGGTCAACCCTGCATTTTGTTTATAGCTGGAGGGGGCAGGGGTCAAATCTGCAATTTGTTTATTGATGGAGGGGGGAAGGGGTCAACACTGCAACTTGTTTATAGATGGATGGGGGAAGGGTTCAACTCTGCATTTTGTTTACAGATGGAGGGGGGAAGGGGTCAAATCTGCATTTTGTTTCGCAATGCAGGGGGAAGGGGTCAACTCTGCATTTTGTTTACAGATGGAGGGGGGAAGGGGTCAAATCTGCATTTTGTTTCGCGAGGCGGGGGGAAGGGGGTCAACTCTGCATTTTCTTTATAGATGGAGGGGGGAAGGGGTCAACTCTGCATTTTGTTGATAGATGGAGGAGGAAGGGGACAACCCTGCATTTTCTTGATAGATGGAGGGGGAAGGGGTCAACCCTGCACTTTGTTGATAGATGGAGGGGGAAGGGGTCAACCCTGCATTTTGTTTATATATGGAGGGGGGAAGGGGTCAACCCAGCATTTTGTTTATAGATGGAGGGTGAAGGGGTCAACCCTGCATTTTGTTTATAGATGGAGGGGGGAAGGTATCAACCCAGCATTTTGTTGATAGATGGAGGGGGAAGGGGTCAACCCTGCATTTTGTTTATAGATGGAGGGGGAAGGGGACAACCCTGCATTTTGTTGATAGATGGAGGGGGAAGGGGACAACCCTGCATTTTGTTGATAGATGGAGGGGGAAGGGGACAACCCTGCATTTTGTTGATAGATGGAGGGGGAAGGGGTCAACCCTGCATTTTGTTTATATATGGAGGGGGAAGGGGTCAACCCTGCATTTTGTTTATATATGGAGGGGGGAAGGGGTCAACCCTGTATTTTGTTTATAGATGGAGGGGGGAAGGGGTCAACTCTGCATTTTGTTTATAGATGGAGGGGGGAAGGGGTCAACTCTGCATTTTGTTTATAGATGATGGGGGGAAGGGATCAACCCTGCATTTTGTTTATAGATGGAGGGGTGAAGGGTTCAACTCTGCATTTTCTTTATAGATGGAGGGGGGAAGGTATCAACCTAGCATTTTGTTTGTATATGGAGGGGTGAAGGGTTCAACTCTGCATTTTGTTTATAGATAGAGGGGGGAAGGTATCAACCCAGCATTTTGTTTATAGATGGAGGGGGGAAGGGGTCAACTCTGCATTTTGTTTATAGATGATGGGGGGAAGGGATCAACTCTGTATTTTGTTTATAGATGGAGGGGGGAAGGGGTCAACTCTGTATTTTGTTTATAGATGGAGGGGGGAAGGGGTCAACTCTGCATTTTGTTGATAGATGGAGGGGGAAGGGGTCAACCCTGCATTTTGTTTATATATGGAGGGGGGAAGGGGTCAACCCTGCATTTTGTTGATAGATGGAGGGGGAAGGGGTCAACCCTGCATTTTGTTGATAGATGGAGGGGGAAGGGGTCAACCCTGCATTTTGTTTATATATGGAGGGGTGAAGGGTTCAACTCTGCATTTTGTTTATAGATGATGGGGGGAAGGGGTCAACTCTGCATTTTGTTTATAGATGGAGGGGGGAAGGGATCAACCCTGCATTTTGTTTATAGATGGAGGGGGGAAGGGATCAACTCTGCACTTTGTTTATAGATGTAGGGGGGAAGGGCTCAACTCTGCATTTTATTTATAAACGAAGGGGTGACAGGCCAATTCTGCATTTTGTTTTTAGGATGGGGGAAGGGGTCAACTCTGTATTTTGTTTATGGCTGGGGGAAGGGGTCAACTCTGTATTTTGTTTATGGCTGGGAGAAGGGGTCATCTCTGCATTTTGTTTATAAATGAGGGGGAAGGGGTCAACTCTGCATTTTGTTTATAGATGGGGGAAGGGGTCAACTCTGTATTTTGTTTATAGATGGGGGAAGGGGTCAAATCTGTACTTTGTTTATGGCTGGGGGAAGGGGTCAACTCTGCATTTTGTTTATAAATGAGGGGGGGAAGGGGTCAACTCTGTATTTTGTTTATAAATGAGGGGGGATGGGGTCAACTCTGTATTTTGTTTCTGGCTGGGGGAATGGATCAACTCTGCATTTTGTTTATAAATGGGGGGGAATTGGCCAACATTGCATTTTGTTTATAGATGGGGGAAGGGGTCAAATCTGTCTTTTGTTTATAAATGAGGGGGAAGGGGCCAACTATATATTTTGTTTATAGATGGGGGAATGGGCCAATTCTGTATTTTGTTTCCAGATTGGGGTAGGGGTCAACTCTGCATTTTGTTTATAGATGGGGGAATGGATCAACTCTGTATTTTGTTTATAAATGAGGGGGAAGGGGCCAACTATATATTTTGTTTATAGACGGGGGATGGGGTCAACGCTGCATTTTGTTTATAGATGGGGGAAGGGGTCAACTCTGTATCTTGTTTATAGATGGGGGAAGGGTACAACTCTGCATTTTGTTTATAGATTGGGGAAGGTGCAACTCTGCATTTTGTTTATGGCTGGGGGTAGGGGTCAACTCTGCGAATTGTTTATAAATGGGGGGAAGGGGTCAACTCTGCACTTTGTTTATAGATGGGGGAAGGCTTCAACTCTGTATTTTGTTTATAGATGGGGGAAGGGGTCAACTCTGTATTTTGTTTATAGATGGGGTAAGGGGTCAACTCTGTATTTTCTTTCTCGATGGGGGAAGGGGTCAACTCTGTATTTTCTTTATAGATGGGGGAAGGGGGCAAATCTGTACTTTGTTTATGGCTGGGGGAAGGGGTCAACTCTGCATTTTGTTTCCAGAAGGGTGAAGGGGTCAACTCTGCATTTTGTTTATAGATGGGGGAAGGGGTCAACTCTGCATTTTGTTTCCAGAAGGGTGAAGGGGTCAACTCTGCATTTTGTTTCCAGAGGGTGAAGGGGTCAACTCTGTATTTTGTTTATAGATGGGGGAAGGGGTCAACTCTGCATTCTGTTTATAAATGAGGGGGGAAGGGTACAACTCTGCATTCTGTTTATAGATTGGGGAAGGTGCAACTCTGCATTTTGTTTATAAATGAGGGGGGAATGGATCAACTCTGCATTTTGTTTATAAATGGGGGGGAATTGGCCAACTATGCATTTTGTTTATAGATGGGGGAAGGGGTCAAATCTGTATTTTGTTTCAGGCTGGGGGAAGGGGTCAACTCTGCATTTTGTTTATAGATTGGGGAAGGGGCCTACTCTGCATTTTGTTAATAAATGAGGGGGAAGGGGCCAACTATATATTTTGTTTATAGATGGGGGAATGGGCCAATTCTGCATTTTGTTGATAGATGGAGGGGGAAGGGGTCAACCCTGCATTTTGTTTATAGATGGAGGGGGAAGGGGTCAACCCTGCATTTTGTTGATAGATGGAGGGGGTAGGGGACAACCCTGCATTTTGTTTATATATGGCGGGGGGAAGGCGTCAACCCAGCATTTTGTTGATAGATGGAGGGGGTAGGGGTCAACCCTGCATTTTGTTTATAGATGGAGGGGGGAAGGGGTCAACTCTACATTTTGTTTATAGATGATGGGGGGAAGGGATCAACCCTGCATTTTGTTTATAGATGGAGGGGGGATGGGGTGAACTCTGCACTTTGTTTATAGATGGAGGGGGGAAGGGGTCAACTCTGCATTTTGTTGATAGATGGAGGGGGAAGGGGTCAACCCTGCATTTTGTTTATAGATGGAGGGGGAAGGGGACAACCCTGCATTTTGTTGATAGATGGAGGGGGAAGGGGTCAACCCTGCATTTTGTTGATAGATGGAGGGGGGAAGGGGTCAACCCAGCATTTTGTTTATAGATGGAGGGGGGAAGGGGTCAACTCTGCATTTTGTTTATCGATGGAGGGGGGAAGGTATCAACCCAGCATTTTGTTTATCGATGGAGGGGGGAAGGGATCAACCCTGCATTTTGTTTATAGATGGATGGGGGGAAGGGGTCAACTCTGCATTTTGTTTATAGATGGAGGGGGGAAGGGATCAACTCTGCATTTTGTTTATAGATGAAGGGGGGAAGGGCTCAACTCTGCATTTTATTTATAAACGAAGGGGTGACAGGCCAATTCTGCATTTTGTTTTTAGGATGGGGGAAGGGGTCAACTCTGTATTTTGTTTATGGCTGGGGGAAGGGGTCAACTCTGTATTTTGTTTATGGCTGGGAGAAGGGGTCAACTCTGCATTTTGTTTATAAATGAGGGGGAAGGGGTCAACTCTGCATTTTCTTTATAGATGGGGGAAGGCTTCAACTCTGTATTTTGTTTATAGATGGGGGAGGGGTCAACTCTGCATTTTGTTTATAAATGAGGGGGGAAGGGGTCAACTCTGCATTTTGTTTCCAGAAGAGTGAAGGGGTCAACTCTGCATTTTGTTTATAAATGAGGGGGGAAGGGGTCAACTCTGCATTTTGTTTCCAGAAGGGTGAAGGGGTCAACTCTGCATTTTGTTCATAAATGAGGGGGGAAGGGGCCAACTCTGCATTTTGTTTATAAATGAGGGGGGAAGGGGTTAACTCTGCATTTTGTTTCCAGAAGGGTGAAGGGGTCAACTCTGCATTTTGTTTATAAATGAGGGGGGAAGGGGTCAACTCTGCATTTTGTTTCCAGAAGGGTGAAGGGGTCAACTCTGCATTTTGTTTATAAATGAGGGGGGGAAGGGGTCAACTCTGCATTTTGTTTCCAGAAGGGTGAAGGGGTCAACTCTGCATTTTGTTTGTAAATGAGGGGGGAAGGGGTCAACTCTGCATTTTGTTTATAGATGGAGGGGGGAAGGGATCAACTCTGCATTTTGTTTATAGATGAAGGGGGGAAGGGCTCAACTCTGCATTTTATTTATAAACGAAGGGGTGACAGGCCAATTCTGCATTTTGTTTTTAGGATGGGGGAAGGGG
This sequence comes from Heterodontus francisci, assembly GCF_036365525.1. Lineage (NCBI taxonomy): Eukaryota > Metazoa > Chordata > Chondrichthyes > Heterodontiformes > Heterodontidae > Heterodontus > Heterodontus francisci. The sequence goes on along the minus strand of NC_090377.1, from coordinate 93,814,984 downwards.
TCAACTCTGTAATTTGTTTATGGCTGGGGGAAGGGGTCAACTCTGTATTTTGTTTATAGATGAAGGGGTGACAGGCCAATTCTGCATTTTGTTTTTAGGATGGGGGAAGGGGTCAACTCTGTATTTTGTTTATGGCTGGGAGAAGGGGTAAACTCTGCATTTTGTTTATAAATGAGGGGGAAGGGGTCAACTCTGCATTTTCTTTATAGATGGGGGAAGGCTTCAACTCTGTATTTTGTTTATAGATGGGGGAGGGGTCAACTCTGCATTTTGTTTATAAATGAGGGGGGAAGGGGTCAACTCTGCATTTTGTTTCCAGAAGGGTGAAGGGGTCAACTCTGCATTTTGTTTATAAATGAGGGGGGAAGGGGTCAACTCTGCATTTTGTTTCCAGAAGGGTGAAGGGGTCAACTCTGCATTTTGTTTATAAATGAGGGGGAAGGGGTCAACTCTGCATTTTCTTTATAGATGGGGGAAGGCTTCAACTCTGTATTTTGTTTATAGATGGGGGAGGGGTCAACTCTGCATTTTGTTTATAAATGAGGGGGGAAGGGGTCAACTCTGCATTTTGTTTCCAGAAGGGTGAAGGGGTCAACTCTGCATTTTGTTTATAAATGAGGGGGGAAGGGGTCAACCCAGCATTTTGTTTATAGATGGAGGGGGAAGGGGTCAACCCTGCATTTTGTTTATAGATGGAGGGGGGAAGGTATCAACCCAGCATTTTGTTTATAGATGGAGGGGGGAAGGGGTCAACTCTGCATTTTGTTTATAGATGGGGGAAGGGGTCAAATCTGTATTTTGTTTCAGGCTGGGGGAAGGGGTCAACCCTGCATTTTGTTGATAGATGGAGGGGGAAGGGGTCAACCCTGCATTTTGTTTATATATGGAGGGGGGAAGGGGTCAACCCAGCATTTTGTTTATAAATGGAGGGGGAAGGGGTCAACCCTGCATTTTGTTTATAGATGGAGGGGTGAAGGGTTCAACTCTGCATTTTGTTTATAGATGGAGGGGGGAAGGTATCAACCCAGCATTTTGTTTCTAGTTGGAGGGGGGAAGGGGTCAACTCTGCATTTTGTTTATAGATGATGGGGGGAAGGTATCAACCCTGCATTTTGTTGATAGATGGAGGGGGCAGGGGTCAACCCTGCATTTTGTTTATAGCTGGAGGGGGCAGGGGTCAAATCTGCAATTTGTTTATTGATGGAGGGGGGAAGGGGTCAACACTGCAACTTGTTTATAGATGGATGGGGGAAGGGTTCAACTCTGCATTTTGTTTACAGATGGAAGGGGGAAGGGGTCAAATCTGCATTTTGTTTCGCAATGCAGGGGGAAGGGGTCAACGCTGCATTTTGTTTACAGATGGAGGGGGGAAGGGGTCAAATCTGCATTTTGTTTCGCGAGGCGGGGGGAAGGGGGTCAACTCTGCATTTTCTTTATAGATGGAGGGGGGAAGGGGTCAACTCTGCATTTTGTTGATAGATGGAGGAGGAAGGGGACAACCCTGCATTTTCTTGATAGATGGAGGGGGAAGGGGTCAACCCTGCACTTTGTTGATAGATGGAGGGGGAAGGGGTCAACCCTGCATTTTGTTTATATATGGAGGGGGGAAGGGGTCAACCCAGCATTTTGTTTATAGATGGAGGGTGAAGGGGTCAACCCTGCATTTTGTTTATAGATGGAGGGGGGAAGGTATCAACCCAGCATTTTGTTGATAGATGGAGGGGGAAGGGGACAACCCTGCATTTTGTTTATAGATGGAGGGGGAAGGGGACAACCCTGCATTTTGTTGATAGATGGAGGGGGAAGGGGACAACCCTGCATTTTGTTGATAGATGGAGGGGGAAGGGGACAACCCTGCATTTTGTTGATAGATGGAGGGGGAAGGGGTCAACCCTGCATTTTGTTTATATATGGAGGGGGGAAGGGGTCAACCCAGCATTTTGTTGATAGATGGAGGGGGAAGGGGTCAACCCTGCATTTTGTTTATATATGGAGGGGGGAAGGGGTCAACCCTGTATTTTGTTTATAGATGGAGGGGGGAAGGGGTCAACTCTGCATTTTGTTTATAGATGGAGGGGGGAAGGGGTCAACTCTGCATTTTGTTTATAGATGATGGGGGGAAGGGATCAACCCTGCATTTTGTTTATAGATGGAGGGGTGAAGGGTTCAACTCTGCATTTTCTTTATAGATGGAGGGGGGAAGGTATCAACCTAGCATTTTGTTTGTATATGGAGGGGTGAAGGGTTCAACTCTGCATTTTGTTTATAGATGGAGGGGGGAAGGTATCAACCCAGCATTTTGTTTATAGATGGAGGGGGGAAGGGGTCAACTCTGCATTTTGTTTATAGATGATGGGGGGAAGGGATCAACTCTGTATTTTGTTTATAGATGGAGGGGGGAAGGGGTCAACTCTGTATTTTGTTTATAGATGGAGGGGGGAAGGGGTCAACTCTGCATTTTGTTGATAGATGGAGGGGGAAGGGGTCAACCCTGCATTTTGTTTATATATGGAGGGGGGAAGGGGGTCAACCCTGCATTTTGTTGATAGATGGAGGGGGAAGGGGTCAACCCTGCATTTTGTTGATAGATGGAGGGGGAAGGGGTCAACCCTGCATTTTGTTTATATATGGAGGGGGGAAGGGGTCAACCCAGCATTTTATTTATAGATGGAGGGGGAAGGGGTCAACCCTGCATTTTGTTTATAGATGGAGGGGTGAAGGGTTCAACTCTGCATTTTGTTTATAGATGATGGGGGGAAGGGGTCAACTCTGCATTTTGTTTATAGATGGAGGGGGGAAGGGATCAACCCTGCATTTTGTTTATAGATGGAGGGGGGAAGGGATCAACTCTGCACTTTGTTTATAGATGTAGGGGGGAAGGGCTCAACTCTGCATTTTATTTATAAACGAAGGGGTGACAGGCCAATTCTGCATTTTGTTTTTAGGATGGGGGAAGGGGTCAACTCTGTATTTTGTTTATGGCTGGGGGAAGGGGTCAACTCTGTATTTTGTTTATGGCTGGGAGAAGGGGTCATCTCTGCATTTTGTTTATAAATGAGGGGGAAGGGGTCAACTCTGCATTTTGTTTATAGATGGGGGAAGGGGTCAACTCTGTATTTTGTTTATAGATGGGGGAAGGGGTCAAATCTGTACTTTGTTTATGGCTGGGGGAAGGGGTCAACTCTGCATTTTGTTTATAAATGAGGGGGGAAGGGGTCAACTCTGTATTTTGTTTATAAATGAGGGGGGAAGGGGTCAACTCTGTATTTTGTTTCTGGCTGGGGGAATGGATCAACTCTGCATTTTGTTTATAAATGGGGGGGAATTGGCCAACATTGCATTTTGTTTATAGATGGGGGAAGGGGTCAAATCTGTCTTTTGTTTATAAATGAGGGGGAAGGGGCCAACTATATATTTTGTTTATAGATGGGGGAATGGGCCAATTCTGTATTTTGTTTCCAGATTGGGGTAGGGGTCAACTCTGCATTTTGTTTATAGATGGGGGAATGGATCAACTCTGTATTTTGTTTATAAATGAGGGGGAAGGGGCCAACTATATATTTTGTTTATAGACGGGGGATGGGGTCAACGCTGCATTTTGTTTATAGATGGGGGAAGGGGTCAACTCTGTATCTTGTTTATAGATGGGGGAAGGGTACAACTCTGCATTCTGTTTATAGATTGGGGAAGGTGCAACTCTGCATTTTGTTTATGGCTGGGGGTAGGGGTCAACTCTGCGAATTGTTTATAAATGGGGGGAAGGGATCAACTCTGCACTTTGTTTATAGATGGGGGAAGGCTTCAACTCTGTATTTTGTTTATAGATGGGGGAAGGGGTCAACTCTGTATTTTGTTTATAGATGGGGTAAGGGGTCAACTCTGTATTTTCTTTCTCGATGGGGGAAGGGGTCAACTCTGTATTTTCTTTATAGATGGGGGAAGGGGGCAAATCTGTACTTTGTTTATGGCTGGGGGAAGGGGTCAACTCTGCATTTTGTTTCCAGAAGGGTGAAGGGGTCAACTCTGCATTTTGTTTATAGAAGGGGGAAGGGGTCAACTCTGCATTTTGTTTCCAGAAGGGTGAAGGGGTCAACTCTGCATTTTGTTTCCAGAGGGTGAAGGGGTCAACTCTGTATTTTGTTTATAGATGGGGGAAGGGGTCAACTCTGCATTTTGTTTCCAGAAGGGTGAAGGGGTCAACTCTGCATTTTGTTTCCAGAAGGGTGAAGGGGTCAACTCTGCATTTTGTTTATAAATGAGGGGGGAAGGGTACAACTCTGCATTCTGTTTATAAATGAGGGGGGAAGGGTACAACTCTGCATTCTGTTTATAGATTGGGGAAGGTGCAACTCTGCATTTTGTTTATAAATGAGGGGGGAATGGATCAACTCTGCATTTTGTTTATAAATGGGGGGGAATTGGCCAACTATGCATTTTGTTTATAGATGGGGGAAGGGGTCAAATCTGTATTTTGTTTCAGGCTGGGGGAAGGGGTCAACTCTGCATTTTGTTTATAGATTGGGGAAGGGGCCTACTCTGCATTTTGTTAATAAATGAGGGGGAAGGGGCCAACTATATATTTTGTTTATAGATGGGGGAATGGGCCAATTCTGCATTTTGTTTATAGATCGTGGACTGGGCCAACTCTGCATTTTGTTTATAGATGGGGGAAGGGGTCAACTCTGCGAATTGTTTATAAATGGGGGGGAAGTGGCCAACACTGCATTTTGTTTCCGGCTGGGGAAAGGGGTCAACTCTGCATTTTATTTATAAATGAGGGGGAACGGGTCAACTCTGCATTTTGTTTATCGATGCGGGAAGAGATCAACTCTGCATTTTGTTCATAGATGGGGGATGGGATCATCTCTGTATTTTGTTTATAGATGGGGGAAGGGACGAACTCTATATTTTGTTTATAGATCGTGGACTGGGCCAACTGGGAAAAAGAGTTGTGGGCGGGGGCCTGAGTAGGACTGGAACAAAGAGTGCTCGACATATCCCACAAAAAGACAGGCATAACTCGGACCCATGCGGGTACCCATAGCAATACCTTTTACTTGAAGGAAGTGCGTGGACTTGAAGGAGAAGTTGTTCAATGTGAGAACAAGTTCAGCAAGGCGGAGGAGGGAGGTGATGGATGGGGACTGGTTGGGCATCTGTTCCAGGAAGAAGCGGAGAGCCCTCAAACCATCCTGGTGGGGGATGGAGGTGTAGAGCGATTGGACGTCCACAGTGAAGAGGAGGTGGTTGGGACCAGGAAACTGGAAATTGTCAAAATGACGTAGGGCGTCAGAAGAGTCACGGATGTAGGTGGGAAGAGACTGGACCAGCGGAGAAAAGATCGAGTCAAGATAGAAAGAAATAAGTTCAGTGGGCCAGGAGCAGGCTGACACAAAGGGTCTGCCGGGACAGTCCCGTTTGTGGAATTTGGGAAGAAGGTAGAAGCGGGCTGTCCATAGTTGCGGGACTATGAGGTTGGAAGCTGTAGAGGGAAGATCTCCAGAGGAGATGAGGTCAGTGACAGTCCTTTGGACGGTGGCTTGATGTTCGGTGGTGGGGTCATGGTCCCGAGGGAGGAGGGAAGAAGTGTCTGTGAGTTTGCATTGCGCTTCTGCAAGGTAGAGGTCGGTACGCCATACAACAACAGCACCACCCATGTCTGCAGGTTTGATGACCATGTCGGGGTTAGACCATAAATGTTTGTGTTCTCTTGTGAAGGTCGTGGTACATCGGAGGCAAGCACAGTCTCTGGGACAGGGAGCCTGCTGTTGACCTCTGAGGAGGAGCAGTCACATCACTCCCCTGCACCCTCCACCAGCACAGACATTTTCACAATGTAGTATTTATAGTTGCTCTTCTTATCTGATCAGTGTTGATGTTTGATAACGGTTGATCATGTATTATCCCTGTCGAATGCATTCTTGTGTGCTCTTTATTTTAGTGACTGTTACTTCCCTTGTACTCACTGTTTATCTGCTAATTTCTATTGTCCATATTTGACAATATTAGCATTCACTGTTAAATTTTGCACATTCTTTAACTAGTTCCAACTGAGAATAATATTTTCTTCAGTTTCAATTAATATGGAGCACTGAGTTTTCAACTCTGATGGTTTGAGGGCATCCAGTTATACTATTCTGTAATCTTTTATTTCTGACAACCACTATAACTCTTCCCTGGCAATGAAACCATACCAATCCCCTCTGGTCTTCTGTTAAGTTTGTATAAATTGCCTTCTTCTTTGTAAAGAATCCATTTTCTATTCCATTTCAATTCCAGTGCAGTATGACTTTCTGCGAGAATTTCACAATCATTTTGTATTCGCTTGTGTAGCTGCAGCACTCTTGCTAAAAGGCTCTCCTTTGCACTTATACACAGCATGACAGTTCTTGGATCTGTCTCGCCAATTGCTTCAGAATGGGTGACTGGATCTTTCTCTGGCTTATTTCTACCAGACCAATCATTTACTTTGTTCTCTCCCAGCTGTACTGCGTGCAAGTTGTCATCAGTACGCTGTGTAATGCAATGACTGGGTGTCCACTCAGACAAGTTTTCGTGAATCAGTTTCTAATATTCACCCATAACTTGGGCATGATGGCAATCAGTAACAGTAAAACTGCTACTATTTCTTTGAACATGATCTTCATTTAAATGTTAATGCCACAACATAGTAAAGGAGGAGGAATGATCGATAAACCTGTTGGAAACACTATCATATTCCAATCTGCCTAATGGATTGACAGAAAGGGTGGATCAGTGATCAGCCATGGTAATGCATTCAAAGTCACCTGAACTTCACTTGTGCATACAGCAGATAAGTCTCATTGTCATGTTAGATTATGAAATTTGAGCCTCGGCTGATTCTCCAGTCAAGCTGACCTTTGATCATTAATCACGCAAATTTCTTTAGCTACAGCTTCCTGTGGACTTGATGGAACTTCACTAACAGCTCAGCTGAAGAGGCAGAGGAACTAATTGCTTTTTGTCTGCTATCATGCTGATGGGGTGAGAAGCTGAAACCCATTTTAGCTGGTAATTGCTATGTTGATGAGGAACAGCATCAAAGCCCTGATGTGTTTTTCTGTTTTCTCTGGGAGGTGGGGGTGTGGGTGGAAGATGGTGGTGGTGACAGTGGGGGGAGGTGGGTGAATCTTGTGTCTAATTCATATGCTGATACAGTTTGCCACACACTTCTCTAATCGTTTGGGCTGCTCTTGGAATTAAACCATCAAGAATGTAAAAATTCTTCATTGTGCATATTCCTCTGAACTGAGATTATTTTATTGAACTCTGTGTGAAAGCCCAGGCACATCAGATCTGTCTGACATTGTGCATTTAACATGCACGCATACAAAGAATCAATAAAGCACTAGAATTTTCTGTTTCGTCCTTTATCAATCAAATTAGAAGAATGGATGGATTATTGTTTAATCATGACAGTTTAGCGCCTGCTGTGTAAGATAGTCTTTACATTCCATAACCTATTTATTTTCAAAGGACTCTTTTATTGCATTAACATAAATTTGAAGGTGAAGGGTTTTGTACATCAAACACATTTGGAAACAAATCTAACAGTTTTTTCCTCCTAATTTTGTTTTTCTGAAATTGATATATATCCACAGGTTCTGGCATGAGCAAGCAAATCTCACACATGACAGAGTATGGCATGCCACTATAACAAATATTGAGCTAAAAATCATAACTGGTATAGCAATGACTCTTCAGATCTATCACTAAAATATGAATTAAGTCAAAACTAGGTAGCATCAATCAAATGTTCCTGTCATGTGAGAGCATTTGTGCCTCTGGTTAATACCTGTATTATGCAGGCACTGGCCAAGTCAGTAGCAGTGTCGGTACAATTTAAAGGCTGCATGTTAACCCATTGCCATTGGCAGGATGGGGAGTCAGCACTATTATCGTATGAGCTTAAAATTGCCTAATTGGTTACAGTAATGGTGCATCTCCTAGCACCATAGCCAAAGCTGGAGGCAAAAGTCTGTTGTATATTTTTGTAATAAAGTTGAATCAGTTTTCATCTATAATGGAAGTTATGTGAACATCTTATTTTGACAATTGTACCAGCTTTAATACTCCAACATGGCCATTTTGCAAAACGTTTCCTAATGAGCTATAGCTTTTAAACAGGTAATGTTCTGCAAAGAAAGTTCTTGATGCTGTATGGATTTTAATTGGTGGTTTAATGTATAAAGTATTAAGACAGTATTATAAATTTCTCTTTGATTTTCGAATGTTTTGACAACTAGTGCTTGTTGAATTATTTTGCACAAATGTATATGCTATCATAGAATGGTTAAGGCACAGAAGGAGGCCATTCGGCCCATCATGTCCATGCCGGCTCTCTCTAAGTGCAGCACAGCATGTTTTTTATTCATTTGTGGGATGTGGACGTCACTGGTTAGGCCAGCAATTATTGCCCATCCCTAATTGTCCTTGAGAAGGTGATGGTGAGCTGCCTTCTTGAACCGCTGCAGTCCTTGGGGTGCAGGTACAAAGGGAGTTCCAGGATTTTGACCCAGTGACAGTGAAGGAATGCAGATATATTTCCAAGTCGGGAGGGTGTGTGGCTTGGAGGGGAACTTGCAGGTGGTGGTGTTACCATGCATCTGCTTCCCTTGTCCTTCTAGGTGGTCGACGGCATGGGTTTGGAAGGTGCTGTCGAAGGAGCCTTGGTGAGTTGCTGCAGTGCATCTTGTAGATTGTACACACTGCTGCCACTGTGCCATTCTTTCCCCATAGCCTTGCAAATTTTTTCTCCTCAAGTGCTTTTCCAGGTCCCTTTTGAAACCATGATTGAATCTGCTTCCACCACAGCCTCAGGCAGTGCATTCCAGATCCTAACCACTCACTACGTAAAAAAGTTTCCCCTCATGTCACCGCTGGTTCTTTTGCCAATCACCTTAAATCAGTGTCCTCTGGTTCTCGACCCATCCACCAATGTGAACAGTTTCTCTCTATCTAGTCTGTCTAGAGCCCTCATGATTGCTAAGACCTTTATCAAATCTCTCAACCTTCTCTTCTCTAAGGAGAACAACCTCAGCTTCTTCAATCTATTCTTGTAAATCTTTTCTACACCCTCTCCAATGCCTTCACATTCTTCCTAAAGTGTGGTGCCTAAAACTGGACACAATTCTCCAATTGAGGCCAAACTAGTGTTGTATAAAAGTTCATCATAACTTCCTTGCTTTTGTACCCAGTGCCTCTGTTTATTAAGCCCAGCATCCCAAATGCCTTTATAACCATTTTCTCAACCTGCCCAGCCACCGTCAATGAATTGTGCACGTATACCCTCAGGACCCTGTGCTCCTGCATCCCCCTTCAGAATTATACTCTTTCTTTTACGTTGCCTCTTCTCATTCTTCCTACCAAAATGTATCACTTCACACTTCTCCACATTAAATATCATCTGCCATGTGTCTGCCCATTCCACCAGCCTATGTCCCCTTGCTTTATTGTCTTTTTTGAGATTATACTTGCTATATTTATATGTTGCAGTATTACATGCTTATCTACTTTGTGTACTTCTAAATGTTAGCCTTAGTATTTATATTATCCTTGCTGCACTGCGATGAATTGAGTCATTTTACATCCTACAGAAACTGTAACTGTTTGTACAGCTATGCACATTGTATCAATATAAAAGAACAGAAAATCCAAACTGGGATTCAGCTTTGTGCTAAGTAAATGTTCACACCATTATTCCTTTGGTGGAAAATAGAGGCCAAGGACTTCCCACTGTGGGAGTTTAAATTTTCTCTCTTCCATTCAAATTCTCTGTTTGAGCACAGGAGCATGTTTTACTATTTTTATGAATTAGATAATGTTAGAACAGGCTGGATGTGCTAGGCCAAATGTGTTCAATTCTGGAAATGGATTAATATTAAAATAATAGTTAAAATTGCAGACAAAAAGCTTCACATGATTACACTTCCATTACTATTTACATTGCACAGCATGATTTTAATCCATAAACAATAAATATCAAAATACAAGAAGGAGAAATAGATTCATGAAGATTTAAAATCTTAGGCACTTCTTTTCTTTTTTTTCTTTTGCCCCTCCTTATCTCGAGAGACAATGGATACGCGCCTGGAGGTGGTCAGTTGTTTGTGAAGCAGCGCCTGGAGTGGCTATAAAGGCCAATTCTACAGTGACAGGCTCTTCCACAGGTGCTGCAGAGAAATTTGTTTGTCGGGGCTGTTGCACAGTTGGCTCTCCCCTTGCGCCTCTGTCTTTTTTCCGGCCAACTACTAAGTCTCTTCAACTCGCCACATTTTAGCCCTGTCCTTATGGCTGCCCGCCAGCTCTGGCGAACGCTGGCAACTGACTCCCACGACTTGTGATCAATGTCACAGGATTTCATGTCGCGTTTGCAGACTTCTTTAAAGCGGAGACGTGGACGGCCGGTGGGTCTGATACCAGTGGCGAGCTCGCTGTACAATGTGTCTTTGGGGATCCTGCCATCTTCTTTGCGGCTCACATGGCCAAGCCATCTCAAGCGCCGCTGACTCAGTAGTGTGTACAAGCTGGGGATGTTGGCCGCCTCGAGGACTTCTGTGTTGGAGATACGGTCCTGCCACCTGATGCCAAGTATTTTCCGGAGGCAGCAAAGATGGAATGAATTGAGACGTCGCTCTTGGCTGGCATACGTTGTCCAGGCCTCGCTGCCATAGAGCAAGGTACTGAGGACACAGGCCTGATACACTCGGACTTTTGTGTTCCGTGTCAGTGCGTCATTTTCCCACACTCTCTTGGCCAGTCTGGACATCGCAGGGGAAGCCTTACCCATGCGCTTGTTGATTTCTGCATCTAGAGACAGGTTACTGGTGATAGTTGAGCCTAGGTAGGTGAACTCTTGAACCACTTCCAGAGCGTGGTCGCCAATATTGATGGATGGAGCATTACTGACGTCCTGCCCCATGATGTTCGTTTTCTTGAGGCTGATGGTTAGGCCAAATTCATTGCAGGCAGCCGCAAACCTGTCGATGAGACTCTGCAGGCACTCTTCAGTGTGAGATGTTAAAGCAGCATCGTCAGCAAAGAGGAGTTCCCTGATGAGGACTTTCCGTACTTTGGATTTCGCTCTTAGACGGGCAAGGTTGAACAACCTGCCCCCTGATCTTGTGTGGAGGAAAATTCCTTCTTCAGAGGACTTGAACGCATGTGAAAGCAGCAGGGAAAAGAAGATCCCAAACAGTGTAGGTGTGAGAACACAGCCCTGTTTCACGCCACTCAGGATAGGAAAGGGCTCTGATGAGGAGCCACCATGTTGAATTGTGCCTTTCATATTGTCATGGAATGAGGTGATGATACTTAGTAGCTTTGGTGGGCATCCGATCTTTTCTAGTAGTCTGAAGAGACCACGTCTGCTGACGAGGTCAAAGGCTTTGGTGAGATCAATGAAAGCAACGTAGAGGGGCATCTGTTGTTCACGGCATTTTTCCTGTATCTGACGAAGGGAGAACAGCATGTCAACGGTCGATCTCTCTGCACGAAAGCCACACTGTGCCTCAGGGTGGCGAAAAATTGAGCGGCAGGCTCCGGGAGGCCTACCTGCCCTGCTTCCGCTTCCGGACAAGTTTACGCGTCGGGCGGGGAGTGGAAAACAGCCCGCCCACCCGAGGTCGATCAAGGTCCTTAAGTGGCTCGTCAACGGCCACCTAAGGGCCCTCGTGTGCCTCTATGGGTATTTTACCCATGGCAAGCGGGTGTGCTGGGGATGTGAAAGGCTGCCCAGCAATAGCTGCCAGCCTTTCCACGCCCCGGGGGGGGCATGGCAGTCGGGCACAGGGTGCCCGATTGAGGGCCGCCCCCACTTTCCAACCCACCCCCGGGACCCAATACACCCCCCTTCCCCCAAACGACCATTCCAGCTTCATCAGGGATGGACCGATCCCCCTGGTGAGGCATGCCCCTACTTACCTTCCCTCCTTGATCCATGGCGTCGGCTGGGTTGCAGTCCCAGCAGTGGCCACCGCTGCCGGTGGTGCTGCTGGGACTAAGAGCTGCCGGACCGCTGATTGGCCGGCAGCTCACAGAGGCGGGACCTCCTCCCTCAAGTGGGTGGAGGTCCCGCCTCGGGACAATTAAAGCCTGGGGACCCGTAAAATACCCAGGCTAGGCGGAAGCAGGTTCACCACCGACTTTCACGTCGGAGTCAGGCTCCTGTCCATCCACCATAAAATTCCGGCTGATATATCCACTTGTAGGGAGTCCAAAACTGGGGGGCATAAATAAGAGGTAGCGACGAATAAATCCAAAAAAATTTTGAGAGAAAGTTCTTCACTTAGAGAGTGGTTAGAATGCGGAAACTGCTACCACATGAAGTCGTTGAGATGAATAGCACAGATGAATTTAACGGGAGGCTAGGTAAGTACGTGAGGGTGAAAGGAATGGAAGGACATGATGATAGTGAGATGGAGTAGTGTGGAAAGAGGCTTATATGGAGCATAAACAGATCAGTTGGACCAAATGGCCTGTTTCTATGCTGTAAAGTCTATGTAAAAACAGGGTTTGCATACATTAGTGCCCACTACCTGACTGATCTTACCTTACGAATTGCCTAACTTGTCCAGTTTGAATTTAACCAATACCGTCATACTCTCATCTCAAGTGTTTGGAAAATTAAAAACAAACATAAGAATTAATCTATATATTGGATGCAAAGGCCATTGATAATGTTTAAAAAGGCTGAATTAGATCTACAATAGGCCTCATACTTCTGGTTCGGGAGACAGATTAATGTTAACAGGTTAAAATATCAAAGGAACTTCATGCAAATACTTTAACTCATTCACTGTCAGTATTTTTAAACAATAGGATTTAAACAATAGGAGAATAACAACCATAATTATGTCTCCTATTATCAAAGGTGGTTGACTTTGGGAAAATAAATCTTAAAAAACAATACTTTGGGGTAAAGCATCAGAATTTGCATTAGAAACATAACAATATTAAACAGCAAATCTAATAGCATAACGTGCATACAATATCCATGGTTAGTATGATGAAAATCTGGCTCATGTACTTAATAAATTTCATGGTCAAGCCTTTATAATGGAGGCTGACCAGAACAAATAATGTTACCAACGAAATGAAAGAAACAGAACAGTTAGCAGAATGCTTCATCTGAAGCCTTGGCTCAGTGGTAAAACTCTTGCCATGAGTCAGAAGATGGTAGGTTCAAACTGTACACCAGAGATCTGAGCATTAAACAAGGTTGACATATCAATGCAATACTAAGAGAGTGCTGTACTGTCAGAGATTTTTTTTAGAATGAGATGTTAAACCAAGGGCCCCGAATGAACATAACTGATCCTATGCCATAATTTGAAGAGCAGAGAAGGTGTCCAGGCCAACATTTATCCCTCAGTCAACACCACCGAAAACAAAATATCTGATCATTTATCACACTAATTCCCTATATTACAACAGTGATAGCACTTCAAAAGTACTTAATTGGTCGCAAAGCAGTTTGGGACATGCTAAAGACATGAAAGGTGTTATGTAAGTGTATGCTGTTTCTTTAGTCAGACCTCAAGGAAATGCAACCACATGTAAACAATAGGGAAGATATCAGTGATATTTCAAAGAGCAAGACATAATTAGGAGGGACACTGCCACCTCCTGAGTGCTTGTGCCTGTGCCTCAATGCCACTGGGCAAGAAAGGTTGTGAATGACTGATGAGGACAAGGTCAGGTTCAACTATTATGCCTTTCATAGTCCAATAATCTATTAGCACTCACTGTCTTCAGTCACAGGTAAAGACTGGCTATTTTTGATGAAATATTGGAGGGTAGCCAGCACTTATTAAACTGCACCCAATTTGAATCAGGGCCCGGAACAAAATTGAAGAAAAAGTCAGTGAAGTCAGCTATCCGAGGTGTTTGATTCTACCTTAACAAATAGATTTATATTGAACACAAGAATGGACTGGAATTGACTTGAGCTATGTATCAGCGGTGGGTATTACTGATATATGGTGCCCATAAATAGAAAATAATCGCATTGATCTCATTAAAGAGTTTTGAGATCCACTGCTATTCATTTTCTCTTCAGCTCTCCTCTCTGCAAAGAATGTTATGGGCCAGAAATTAGTCTTTGTGTGTCACATTCCAGTTCCCAGTAGCCTGTAATCCATATCACTAAATATCACTAATTTCAATACTAATTGGTATTAATGCAGTCATGTGTAAAAGGGGCAAACCCTGGGAGAACATTTAGCTCATGTCAAATAGCTGACTCAAGTCAGGAAAATAAACATGCTGTTGGTAGTAAGGTCTGTACACTTGCAAAGAAAATTATGTGTTAATAGCACCATCTTTGACGAAGTTTTGATCGTCGTAATAATTATCTCTAAATCAAGGAAAACAAATGGCGATGTACAAGGATAGTTCCATTAGTAGCGCTCCATTTCAGAACTTGTTTAATTCCAATTCAATGTCTTGATTCAGATTCAACTTCTTTGATTTTTCCTAGTTGTCTCCCTTGCACAGCTTCAAGTGATACGGAAGTTCAGTGGGTGCCAGCCACCCTCCAATGTAGCATAGGAACATCCAAACAATCAATACTGTAAATAGACTGTTTAACCACGACTAACCCTTTACTTGCCCTCATTTCACATTCACAGATACCTACGTTGCAGCACATTTCACTGGAGAATACTCAGGTGTGGGGCTCCTTCTGGCATGAGGACATGAAGGCATACATACAACCATTGGGGTGGGGTGGGGGTTAGAAATGGGACATGGGAAAGTACGGGTAAAAGAAGTGGGGTATGTCCCCTCCGAATTTTGTTGTGATCGGCTATGTGCCCCTCTCTTTGTTCCAATCCCACCCCCAACAACAACTATTGACAACCAATCTTTTGAAGGCAGTTACATAAGAACATAAGAAACAGGAGCAGGAGTAGGCCATTCAGCCCCTCAAGCCTGCCCCGCCATTCAATAAGATCATGGCTGATCTGTCCCAGGCCTCAACTTTTTTGGGCCTGCTCCACATAACCTTCCACTCCCCGAGATTTCAAAAACAGTTGTAGCACCCCTCCTGCTATCCTGCCTGAAATCAACGAACTGCACATACTGGGACTCAAGCAGCATTTTTGTTTTTAAAAGTGCAATATTTCATTGACTTATTTTAACAGAGGTGAAATATTATAGCTGTCATTCAGCACAATGAGAAATGTGGTGATACACAGACAGACAGGCTGGGGCGGCTTAATAGTCACAACTGCAAGGGAAGCTGGAGCCGAGACAAAATTATGGGCTCAAGAAGGCTGAGTTATTTCTTAAAATATTAGCAGTGTGCAAATATTGTAGCATAAATTATTTAGAACTGTAGAGGCATCCAGCTGCAGTGAACAATAACTTCAAAAAAATTAAATGGGAATATTCTTTTTTCTCTTGTCACCTAACTAAGAGCAAACAAAGATTTTTTTTAAATTTTACTGTTACAGTTAAGTGGTGCAATGTGGGCAAATCTTCACTTGACCATTTGTGCAAAAAAAAATTTTAAAAATGGAATTTCTAATTAATTTTACCCCAAATTTTGCCCAGTTAGTTCCAAGCAATGCCTGCCTTTGACCTACTTCATAGAATCATAGCATGATACAGCACAGAAAGAGGCCATTTGGCCCATCATGCCTGGGCCAGTTCTTTGACAGAGTTATCCAATTCATCCCACTCTCCTGCACTTTCCCCATAGTCCTGCAAATTTTTGCCCTTCAAGTATTTTTCCAATTCTCTTTTGAAATTATTATTGAATTTGTTTCCACCACCTTTCAGGCAGTGTACTCCAGCTCATAACAACTCTCAGCTCAAAAAAATTCTCTTCATCTCGCATCTGGTTCTTTTGCCAATTACCTTAAATCAGTGCCCACTGGTTACTAACCTTCTCGCCAGTGCAAACGCGCTCTAAGTTACTTCCCTAGATTGCAAAATGGAAAATGTTATCATGCAGACCCCCACCTGCCAAGAATGAGGCATATTAATTTTGTCATATAAACATTGATTTTAAACTGTTGCTGGAGTTAGGAAATGACTTGTTAAACAGATCAGCCGTGGTTGGAAAAAAACATTTATATACTAACAGACAGTTAGTGGAGACAAAGGACGATTCCCTGATACATTCAACCCACAATGGACTTTGATCACCAGACATTGAAGGTGAGGAAGCTCACATTCCAGGATGACTGCTAAGATGGCCGAATCCACAAACAGACATGGTTAAACAAGCTAGTCACATGACTAATCTTCTGGGCAACCTGAGTTTTTGTTTTAATTGTACAGACAGTTTGAGAGAAGATAGACTGTTTGCTCCTGGACTGAAAAGATCTCTCCTGGCTGGCTCACCCCAGCCTCTCCTGTCTGCTCCCATCTTTTTCTCACGGAACTCCAAATCCACTGAAGATATGAACCTCATGGGAAAAAAGTCTCCGACATCAAACAGGTTTAAGAAGAATACTGGGCCCCAATGAAAAGCATGACCTACCTACAATCAAGGACACTACAGCGAGCTCGAAGAACAGTAACCAAAACCATCTTCAGATATTGCCTCAAACTTTTCCACTTTATTTCCTCTGCTCTTTTCGGTCTCTATCTGCATGTGTGTATCGCATATATATGCTAGCTTGGGCGCAACGCGTATCGTAGTCATTAACCAAATTAGAGTTAAGTTCAATAAAGTTCAACCTTTCTTCTTTAAACCTAAAAAAACCTGTTTGGCTTGTTTCTTTGCCTTACAATTGGAAAGCAGTGAACAAAGATTCACTAAGGTGGAGCTAAAAAAACCGATGTGTTTAAAAATAAAACCCTGTTACGGTAAGACCAGGTGAAGGCTGAGAGGGAACCCTATATCACTTTCTCACCTGGTCATAACAATGTGCTCAAATTTTCAGCACTACAACCCTTTAATGAGCCCACATTAAAACAAAAAGCATTATATAATTTAAAAAATCATAATCGGTCACTTAACTCTCCTTGGTTTTTTTAAAGAAATGGGTAAATGTTTGACAAACCTGCAAAGGGTTTCAGTCAGCCAGCAGGCTCTATGAAGCTGTGTCAAACTTAATTGTCAGATTACTGCCTAATCAATGGGTTTTGTGATTTGTGACCAGCTGACAATACATCTAATCAATGCGGTTATGCCAGGCAAGCTTGCAGGAAGTCTAATGTTTTCCTGAATATCAGAGTGAGTTCCAGTATACTGCAAAAAGCTGGTTTCCACATGCAAATTAAATTACTGACGAAAGTTGATTATTCACAGACTGCAGGGGACATTTGTTTAGTGATTGCAAGAATAATGAAAGGCACGTAAATAATTGTTAATTACAATTTATTATCGTAATTGTGCTAAACTGCTGTATGATCAGTGTATTTTCATGCAGCTCAATCTTGCACAGAATATTCTACTTCGCTTTAAATAATGGAAGGACCTTTCATAATTAGCTCTAAATGTGTTTGCTTACATTTGTCACAAAGGCCTGTCTTTATTGATCATCTGAAGGAAATCAAGTGAGACATTGCAGCGAAACAAAGGCACAGTGCCTGGACCACAATGCCCTCCGCACCCGCCTTCCCCCACACCCAGTCAACATATGCACACACAACGGATGCTGGGAGAATGACAAAGAAGCAATGGTGGATCAGGTCCTGTTTGTTATGCAGTTCTTTTGAAATGAAATCAAAATACACTAGCGACAGTGAATAAACCATTTAAACACTAAAGGTATCTAGTAAGTAAGCAATTATTTCCAAAGCAGAGAGTGAGGATACAAACTCACATTCGTCTCGCATTAACCCTTTAACATTGGAAAGCTTTTCCCAGTTTTTTTCAAACCTGCAAAGCTGATTGACTGTGCATGCCTCAATTTTTTCAACACCCCTTCTCTTTAAGCTATCTTTATGTATATAAGGACTATATCTCCAACACAGAAGTCCTTGAAGCGGCCAACACCCCCAGCTTATACACACTACTGAGTCAGCGGCGCTTGAGATGGCTTGGCCATGTGAGCCGCATGGAAGATGGCAGGATCCCCAAAGACACATTGTACAGCGAGCTCGCCACTGGTATCAGACCCACCGGCCGTCCATGTCTCCGTTATAAAGACGTCTGCAAACGCGACATGAAATCGTGTGACATTGATCACAAGTCGTGGGAGTCAGTTGCCAGCATTCGCCAGAGCTGGCGGGCAGCCATAAAGACAGGGCTAAATTGTGGCGAGTCGAAGAGACTTAGTAGTTGGCAGGAAAAAAGACAGAGGCGCAAGGGGAGAGCCAACTGTGCAACAGCCCCAACAAACAAATTTCTCTGCAGCACCTGTGGAAGAGCCTGTCACTCCAGAATTGGCCTTTATAGCCACTCCAGGCGCTGCTTCACAAACCACTGACCACCTCCAGGCGCGTATCCATTGTCTCTCGAGATAAGGAGGCCCAAAAGAAAGAAAGATATAAGAAGGGTCTTTCAAGCAGTGGGCTTCAACGAATCCCAGCAACTTAACTTTCAGATTGCAGGCACTGACAGCAGAATAGTTCTCAGTGCCATCCAAAAGCTTTAGCTAGTTATGGAAGATAAAAGCACAAGTCTGAGCATTGATGATGGCATTGGAGTAGCTGTCAAGCATAGAATGCAGCAGATTATGGCTTGCCATAATCTTTAACACTGGTAAACTGTAGGCTGCTAGCTTCCTCATTTTTAATGAATTATGCTGGAAAACTTTTTAGTAATTCAAGTGGGTTGAATACAGACTGAAAGATTGAAAAAAATGCAGTATGTTATGACCGAGGTGGGAGGAATGCACTGTCTCTCTCTAATTCCACTTCTCCACAGGTTACAACATATATTTAAATGTTTACCCAGTTACTGATGCAGTCAATCATATACTCTACTCTTTATTCCAGAATAAAATACACCAACCAGATTTCTTTAATAAACAACAAAATTATCAGTTTATTATAAAACAATACTTTTCCAGTAAAGTTGCAAAGCATTAACACACAGTAAATAGATATTCCCTTCTAGATTCCCAACACACACATACACATTGGTTAGATTAAAAAAGAATAAATTTTCTCTGCAGAGATTCACTTTACAAAAAGAATTTTAAAAATACTTTGGCGAAATACTTGTTCATTCTTGAAGGAAAAGGAGAAGATATGGAAGAATATCAGTTGTCCTTTGTTCTGGCGTCTTTTTAGGCACCATCGAGAATTAATCTGGCAGGCTTTCCAGGAGTTTCACAGGAGAAATGCAGCATCAGGGGTTTTAATTATCACGCACTGGATTTTCTGGGGTGTCTTAGAGAGGTGGCAGAAAAGTGAGCTGAGTGTTTCTTTCAGCAGGCTGCATACACAACTGCCTTCAAAACAGTCCACACCCCAACAACAAGTTAAAATCTCCTGACCACCATAAATCTTGACGTGTCACTTCTCCGTAATCAATTCCCCTGACTGCCAAGGTTCTGTTGTTTATTTAGCTTAAGGCATGTGACATCCAGTACAGGTTGTTTTTAAACACAAAGCTCAAATGTCTTCCCAGTGACCCTTGGAATCTTTTCAATTTTCAAAGTGAATCAATGTCCAATAATCATTAACACAAGTCTTCAAAACATTTTAAGAATGGAGCAGCTTCATAACACCTCCATCCTTGGAGGAATGAAATACCATTTTTAAATGTATTTCATTACAAAGGGTGGAAAAAGCAGATGAAAAAAATATTTAACACCCATTTGCACACTCTTTCTGATTCACTCTTTACCTGTAGCTAATACAATTCTGCTTTGTACCATCTTTGTACTCAGATAACTCAAAGCAAAGTTAAACTCTAGACAAAGCTGCAATTTCGTTATTTTTTCCCACAATGTGAATAAACTTTAAGTGATAGGGTTGCAATAGTAAACTCCATCGAAATAGTCTGGCATTCTGGTTTTTGAGTTTTACCACAAAGGGTTATGATCAGTACATAGCAGTGTCTGTCTTTAGTTATGGCGGACATATACTTCAAAATACTTAAGAACTAGTAATAAGCCCGGAGTTTCTTTTTCCACTGTTGAGTATCTCTTTTGGTGTCAGCTTAGCTTTTTGGAAAAATATCCCACTGGTCTTTCTATGCCTGATTCATCATCTTGTAACAGGACTGCACTGACTCCCAGGTCACTAGCATCAATTGCTATCTTGAAAGGATTAGTGAAATTTGGAGCAGCCAGCACTGGTTCATTGATCAAAATGGCTTTCAGTCTCTCAAAAGATGCTTGGCACTCTTCTAACCACAGTACCTTGGCTTTCTATTTTTGTAGCAAATCCATCAGTGGAGCAGCTATAGTGCTAAAATTTGGTAAAACTTGCAGTAGAAAGCACAGGTTCCCAAAAACCTCATGATTTCTCGTTTAGTCTTAGGGGCAGGGAACTCCATGAATGCTTGTACTTTAGCTGTCCCTGGCAACATTTCTCCTTGCCCTACTATATGCCCTAGGTAGGTTAAAAACGCTTTTGCAAATTTAATTTTCGCAAGTTTTATCACCAAAATAGCCGACTGTAATTTTCTAAACAGAGTTTTTAGTTGTTCCAAGTGATCCTTCCAAGTGTCACTGTATACCAGCGCATCATCAAGGTAAACCACACAGTTAGGAACACTGGCTATCATTTGGTTCATTAGTCTCTGAAAAGTGCCGGGGACATTTTTTAGCCCGAATGGCATCACTTGTCATTGGAAAAAATCATCTGGTGTAAAGACCTGCTACCCGACCCGAACCCGACGGGACCCAACGACATGTGTTGGGTTCGGGACAGGTCGGGTTGGACTTCCGGTCTGGCATTCGGACTCAGGTTGGACACGCTCTAACACAGGTAAGTGGCTTCTCTGTTGATCTAATTTTTGGACTAGGAAGGTGGTTTTGTTACAGTTATTATTTTCAGCTTGTGCAGATGAGCAAGAAAACGAAAAACGGAAGGTAAGTTAACTGACTGTCGAGTTGGGTCGGGTCGGGTTGGGCCGGGTCAGGCATGGGAAAAATGGAAGGACTCGGGCCGGGTCGGGCTCAGGTCAGATGTGGTTCTGTTGGGTTCGGGTCGGGGTTTTTTTTGCAGACCCGAGCAGGCCTTTAATCAGGTGTGACAAAGGCTGATATTTCTTTAGCTTGGGGTGTTAAAGGAACTTGCCAGTATCCCTTTAACAAATCTATTTTGGTAAGAAACATGGCACTGCCAACTCTATCAATACAGTCTTCCAAGCGAGGAATTGGTAGAAGTCTGCCTTTGTTACTGCATTAACCTTTCTGTAGTCTATGCAAAATCTAGTTGAACTGTCAGGTTTAGGCATTAATGCTACTGGAAAATGCTAGCTGCTTTGACTGGGGACAATTAGGTGGTTTTCCAACATGTATTGGATTTATGCTTTCACCTGGACCTGTTTCTCTGGACTTCAGCGATAAGGATGCTGTTTTATAGGAGAGGATTCTCCTACATCCACATCATGTATGGCTAAGCTTGTACATCCTGGTTTGTCCCTGCAGACTCCTTTAAATGCTGTGTTAAGTCTTCTTGTTGTTCTGTATCTAATATGAAAGCATAGGGCTGGATTTTAAGCAGCCCTCGATGTTGTGATCTATGGCGGTGGGAGAGGGGCCTGAAGATGGCTCTGGATGAGTCTCTTGACACTGGCAGGGCCCAGCCTGATCCTCCTGGAGACGGCGAGGCTCCATGACCACCACCCCTCACTCCCCCCCATGCCGTCCTGTCATTGGGTGACAGGACCACAATTTGAATATTTAAATCAATAAAATTAATTAATTGAAATGTACTCATCCACAATCTTGAGTGCCTGCCGTGATCTTCGGCATGGCGGCCGGCACTCCGGTGCCTTCAGATTCTCATCCGGGGACATGATGAACAACACTGGTGAGGGTCAGGGAGGAGGTAAGTTTATCAGTGCGGCGGTGGGTGGGGAGGGGTGGAAGGTGTCAAGTAAACATCATGGGTGTAGGGGATGAAGGGACGGGTTGAACCTTAAACTTTGTGCAGTTTTGGGGGGTGAAGGTCAGATGTAAAAGTTAGGTGTTTTGGGAGGGGGAAAAGGCAAATAGGTAATTTAATTGTTATGGGGGTGGTGGGAAAGGGGCATTGGAACTTTATTTCTGTAATTCTAGAGGGATATCTCTTTAAAAATTTAAATATCCCGGCAGGGCCGACTGCCCTTTGAAAATGGCGTCAGCGCCTGCGCATGGGCAGCTGACGCCATTGCTGGGGACAGACATCCTGCCCCCTCCACATAACTGCGGGAGGCTTGCCACCCCGACTATTCAAATGAGCCACCACACTTAAGATCGCGGTGGCTCTTTGGCATTGGCAGCGAGCTCATAGAATCCAGCCCATAGTGTCTAATCTCCCTAACAATTCAGTATTAGCTAACTGGATAGTAGGAGGTTCAATTTGAGAATTGCCTAAACCTCCTTCTGCCTTACCCTCCCTATCCCTTTCACCCTTCACTGTCCCTACAACCTGTCTTACCTATTCTTGCTTATCCACCTCCCGATGGTGATATTGTTTTAACGTATTGAAGTGACACAGCCGATTCTTTTTCCAGCAATCTGTGGTGTCAATCAAATTTTATACTTTACCAATCCTTTTGACTAATCTTTATGGTCCACTGAACCATGCTTTCAGTGGTTCACCCTGTAAAGCCAATAATACTAACATTTAAAATGTTCAGGTCTTGGCATGCTCGTCTGTCCATTTTTTCAAGGTTGTTTGGGAAGTTTTCACGTGTTGCTGAGCCACTTTGCAGGCTCTCATGAGCCACTCCCGGAACATGGATACATAGTCTAACACGGAAGATTTGTCCCTCTGTTCTAAATACTTTTCTTTGATTAGTTTTAGAGAACCTCTTACCTCATGTCCGCAAACTAATTCAAAAGGACTAAAACTGGTAGACTCATGAGGTGAATCCCTAGTGGCAAACAAAAGAAATTCTAGCCCTTTGTCCCAATCATGGGATATTCATGACAGTATGCCCTGATCATCATTTTGAGAGTTTGATGGTCCTGTTCTAAAGTCCCTTGTTTCTGTAGGTGGTAGGCTTTGGACTTTAACTGTGTTATACCCAAATTATTCATTAACTTCCTGGAAAATTTTAGACATAAAATTGGATCCTTGATTCGACTGAATCTCAATCGGTAATCCATATCTAGTAAAGATTTGGGTTAACTTCTCTATCACTACCTCAGCAGAAATTGTTCTCAAGGGAATGGCCTCTGGGAACTGAGTAGCCATATCCACGATATGAGTATATAATGATTTCCTGCTTTTGTTTTTGGTAAAGGTCCCACACAGTCTACCAACACCTTACTAAATGGTTCCCCAAAAACTGGTATGGGATTTAGAAGTGCCAGTTTTATGGCAGGATGTGGTTTGGCACGTGTGGCACATTTTACCAAACTGCACCACATCCTTGAAAAAATTCGGCCCGGCTTATATGTGATTGGGTCTTCCAGATCCCCACATGTCCTGCCATCGGAATTTCATGGGCTTTCCTTAATATTTCCCTGCGATACCTGGACGATACCACTATCTGGTGAACCTCCATCCAATTTTCATCCGCAGGTCTGTGAGGAGGTCTCCGCTTCCACATCAGAATCCCATTTCTAATATAGTAGCCTTCTGAAACTCCCTTTGCTTCAGCTTCAGTTAGAGCTCATTGTGCCACTTTATTTAACTCTGGATTGGCTTGCTGAGCCTTGATCAAAGAAGACCTTTTGAACATTTCCTACATATTATCCAAATCCCCAAAGAAAGTTTCAGATATTCAGCTATCTGTGGTGCCAATTTTACATCTGACAATGGAACTTGCTTAGCCATTGCTTGGGTCACTACACATGAAAGAAAAATTCCTAGAACCTTTTCCTGCAACTGTTCTGTCTTGTTGACTTCACTTGGCTTTTCTGTGACTACTGGAGAAGCTACTACCTTCGCTCTGGCCAAATCATTCCCCAGGAGTAGGTCAACTCCGTCTACAGGCAAACTATGGACAACTCCCACGGTTACTGTTCCAGACCTTAGGTCACACTCCAGGTGCATCCGATACACCTGGCATTCAGGTGGAAAAGTTATGCCTTTCTGGTGGAAAAGTTATGCATTTCTTCAGCAAATACATTTGGGTGGCTCCTGTATCCCTAAGTATAACTGTAGGTTTACCTGCTTCACTTGAGGGATGAGGAGTTACTTTTCCTTTTGACAAGAATTCCCTATAACTCTCAGGTATCTTGTTCAGTGTCCACACTCACATTGATTTTTGTACTTGGCCTTACAGTTGCAGTCAGAGCTACAGCTTGCTCTGTCATACTCTCAGTCAGGGCCCCTTTCTCTGCATTGATCTTATGCATCCCAATAAGTCTCAAGGGTTTACCCCATAACTTACAGCCTTCTGTATGAAGGTGTCCCACCTTGTGGCAATGGAAACATTTAGGCTTGTGAAACTCACTTCCACCCTCAGCATCTTCCTTTCTGGCCTGATAAGGAGAACACGGGGCGTTCCCAGGTTTCCCTTCTTACCCTGGCTACTTGCCTTCCTTTCACCCTCCCACCTTCTATCCTTCTCGGGTTTGTGGGGGTGATGGACAAAGTGTTTGGGCTTGTAAACAAGCTCATAATCATCAGCGATCTCAGCTGCCTATCTGGCTGTTGCCACCTTCTGGTTCTCTACATGGGTTCTTATTAAATAAGGGAGTGAATTTTTAAATTCTTCTAGGAGAATTATTTCCCTAAGGGTCTCATACGTGGCCTCTACCTTTAATGCCCGCATCCAATGATCAAAGTTACTTTGCTTTACACGCTCAAACTCTATATAAGTCAGCCTAGGCTGTTTCCGGAGGTTCCAAAATTTCTGCCAGTAAGCTTCAGGGATTAACCCATAAGTAGTGGGAATAGCCTTTTTTGCCATCTCATAATCTGCAGAAGCCTCCTCAGAAAGTATGGCATAAACTTCATGAGCTCTGCCCACAGCATAAGCAATGTCCAGCTTTCCTTCAGCCACTTCAACTGTCGAGCTATCATTTCAAAAGAAATGAAAAATGCCTCTACGTCCCTTTCCTCAAACTTCAGGAGGGCTTGCACAAATTTAACAGCTCTCCATGGGGTCCTGGGCTCGAGTCAATTCTTTCCTTACCAGAATTTTCACTGGAATCACCATTTTTTAGTTCTAGCTTTTTTAAATTTGAGTTCCCTTTCTTCTCTTTCTCTTTGAAATGCTTTCTCTTTTTCCCTTTCCTCTCTTTCAAATTCAGGTTTTTTCATTGTCAATTCTCTTTCCTATTCAAGCTCAAGGTTCCATTCATTTTTTCTTTTTCAAGTTCAAGCTGCTTCATCTGCAACTGGATCCTAGCTAATTCAACTGAACTACCATCTGGATTGCCTTGTCTTTTTTCCAATTTCAAATACTGTGCTATTACCTCAATTAAGTCTGCTTTCTTAGCTCCTGGTTCTAAGTCTAACACCAACCTTTCTGCCAATTCCTTTAACCTAGCCTTGTTTAAGATTTACAAATCACTCAGGGATAAATCCTGCCTCCCCAGAAAGCTCATAGCAACTGACAAATCCATTCCGGTAGTGTAAACTTTACTGTAATGCACAAGAAACCTGTTTTTTTATTTTTCCTTTTTTCAATTATTATTACCTCACTTACAATTGCACATCGTTGGCTTTGGGTTATCCCGGACGAGCTCCCAATTATATATTACAACTAAGGCGGAAGGAATGCACTTTCTTTCTCTAGTTCCACTTCTTCACAGGTCACAACATATATTTAAATGTTTACCCAGTTACCGATATGGTCAATCATATACTCTATTCTTTATCCCAGAATAAAATACACCAATCAAAACCAGGTTTCTTTAATAAACAACAAAAGTATCAGTTTACTATAAAACAAAACTTATCCAATAAAGATGCAAATCATGAACACACAGTTTGAAATATGAATGTAAATAGATTTTCCTTTCTAGATACCCAACACACACACTCACCAGTTAGATAAAAAAAAATACATTTTCTCTGTAGTGATACACTTTACAAAAAGACAGAAAAATACTTTGGCCTAATACGTTTTCATTCTTGGAGGTAAAGGAGAAGATATGGAAAGATATCAGTTGTCCTTTGTTCTGGCATCTAGGTATACGGAGATGCGTCACTGGGATATTTTCTGGAGCACTTCTTTTCAGGCACCATGAAGAATTAATCTGGCAGGCTTTCCAGGAGTTTCTCAGGAGAAATGCGGCATCAGGGGTTTTAGTTATCACACACTGTATCACACACAGCCTTTCATTGCAGCAGCTTTTTCGGGAGCAGAGTGTGAGCGAGTGAGCAGCTGGGAAGGTCAGTTTGAAAGTAAACTTAATTTCCTTTTGTTTTTCGGCGGAGGCCAGGGGGCTGCTGGGTAAGTAAAACACTATATATTTGGGCGGTTTAAAATAACTTTCCTTTCATTGCAGCAGCTTTTTCGGGAGCAGAGTGTGAGCGAGTGAGCAGCTGGGAAGGTCAGTTTGAAAGTAAACTTAATTTCCTTTTGTTTTTCGGCGGAGGCCAGGGGGCTGCTGGGTAAGTAAAACACTATATATTTGGGCGGTTTCTGAACCCGAGACACCACACTTGTCGTGTCTCCCACCCGCCCTCCTCCTCTAACCAAAAAAAAAGGACTCGGTGGGGTGTTTATAAGGTAAGGCTTTTTCTATTTCTCTGGTTTTATCGTGATTGGTAAAAACTTTTCGTTCCTTTGTCATTTAACTAAGTTAAGCTTAAGATTAAAAATGGCAGGAGATCTCAGACCCGTGTCATGCTCCTCTTGCTCAATGTGGGAGCTCAGGGACACGGCTGATGTCCCTGACTCCTTCACGTGCAGGAAGTGTGTCCAGCTGCAGCTCTTGTTAGACCGCATGACGGCTCTCGAGCTGCGGATGGACTCACTTTGGAGCATGCGCGATGCTGAGGAGGTCGTGGATAGCACGTTTAGTGAATTGGTCACACCGCAGATTAGGATTGCTGAGGGAGAAAGGAAATGGGTGACCAAAAGGCAGAGAAAGAGCAGGAAGGCAGCGCAGGAGTCCCCTGCGGTCATCTCCCTCCAAAACAAGTATACCGTTTTTGATACTGTTGAGGGAGATGGCTCACCAGGGGAAGGCAGCAGTAGCCAGGTCCATGGCACCGTGGCTGGCTCTGCTGTTCAGAAGGGCGGGAAAAAGAGTGGAAGGGCTATAGTCGTAGGGGATTCGATTGTAAGGGGAGTAGATAGGCGGTTCTGTGGTCGAAAACGAGGCTCCCGAATGGTATGTTGCCTCCCAGGTGCACGGGTCAGGGATGTCTCAGATCGGCTGCAGAACATTCTAAAGGGGGAGGGTGAACAGCCAGTTGTCATTGTGCACATAGGCACCAATGATATAGGTAAAAAACGGGATGAGGTCCTTCAAGCAGAGTTTAGGGAGTTAGGAGCCAAGTTAAAAAGCAGAACCTCAGAGGTAGTAATCTCAGGATTGCTACCAGTGCCACGTGATAGTCAGAGTAAAAATGAAAGAATAGTCAGGATGAATGCGTGGCTTGAGAGATGGTGCATCAAGGAGGGGTTCAGATTTTTGGGACATTGGGACCCATTCTGGGGGAGGTGGGACTATTACAAATTGGACGGTCTACACCTGGGCCGGACTGGAACCAATGTCCTTGGGGGTGCTTTTGCTAACGCTGTTGGGGAGGGTTTAAACTAATGTGGCAGGGGGATGGGAACCAATTGAGGTCAGTTGACAGTAAGGAGGTAGTAACAAAAGCCTGTAAGGAACTAGATAATGAAGTCAGTGTGACTAAGGGGAAGAGCAGGCAGGGAGCAGATGATGAATATAAAGGGACTGGTGGTCTGAGGTGCATTTGTTTTAATGCAAGAAGTGTAGTAGGTAAGGCAAATGAACTTAGGGCTTGGATTAGTACCTGGGAGTATGATGTTATTGCTATTACTGAGACTTGGTTGAGGGAAGGGCATGATTGGCAACTAAATATCCCAGGATATCGATGCTTCAGGCGGGATAGAGAGGGAGGTAAAAGGGGTGGAGGAGTTGCATTACTGGTCAAAGAAGATATCACAGCTGTGCTGAAGGAGGGCACTATGGAGGACTCGAGCAGTGAGGCAATATGGACAGAACTCAGAAATAGGAAGGGTGCGGTAACAATGTTGGGGCTGTACTACAGGCCTCCCAACAGCGAGCGTGAGATAGAGGTACAAATATGTAAACAGATTATGGAAAGATGTAGGAGCAACAGGGTGGTGGTGATAGGAGATTTTAATTTTCCCAACATTGACTGGGATTCACTTAGTGTTAGAGGTCTAGATGGAGCAGAATTTGTAAGGAGCATCCAGGAGGGTTTTCTAGAGCAGTATGTAAATAGTCCAACTCGGGAAGGGGCCATACTGGACCTGGTGTTGGGGAATGAGCCCGGCCAGGTGGTTGAAGTTTCAGTAGGGGACTACTTTGGGAATAGTGATCACAATTCCGTAAGCTTTAAAATACTCATGGACAAAGATGAGAGTGGTCCTAAAGGAAGAGTGCTAAATTGGGGGAAGGCTAACTATACCAAAATTCGGCAGGAGCTGGGGAATGTAGATTGGGAGCAGCTGTTTGAAGGTAAATCCACATGTGATATGTGGGAGGCCTTTAAAGAGAGGTTGATTAGCGTGCAGGAGAGACATGTTCCTGTGAAAATGAGGGACAGAAATGGCAAGATTAGGGAACCATGGATGACAGGTGAAATTGTGAGACTAGCTAAGAGGAAAAAGGAAGCATACATAAGGTCTAGGCGGCTGATGAAAGACGAAGCTTTGAAAGAATATCGGGAATGTAGGACCAATCTTAAACGAGGAATTAAGAGGGCTAAAAGGGGTCATGAAATATCTTTAGCAAACAGGGTTAAAGAAAATCCCAAAGCCTTTTATTCATATATAAGGAGAAAGAGGGTAACTAGAGAAAGGATTGGCCCACTAAAGGACAAAGGAGGAATGTTATGCTTGGACTCAGAGAAAATGGGTGAGATTCTAAACGAGTACTTTGCATCGGTATTCACCGAGGAGAGGGACATGACGGATTTTCAGGTTAGGAACAGATGTTTGATTACTCTAGGTCAAGTCGGCATAAGGAGGGAGGAAGTGTTGGGTATTCTAAAGGGCATTAAGGTGGACAAGTCCCCAGGTCCGGATGGGATCTATCCCAGGTTACTGAGGGAAGCGAGAGAGGAAATAGCTGGGGCCTTAACAGATATCTTTGCAGCATCCTTAAACACGGGTGAGGTCCCGGAGGACTGGAGAATTGCTAATGTTGTCCCCTTGTTTAAGAAGGGTAGCAGGGATAATCCAGGTAATTATAGACCGGTGAGCCTGACGTCAGTGGTAGGGAAGCTGCTGGAGAAGATACTGAGGGATAGTATCTATTCCCATTTGGAAGAAAATGGGCTTATCAGTGATAGGCAACATGGTTTTGTGCAGGGAAGGTCATGTCTTACCAACTTAATAGAATTCTTTGAGGAAGTGACAAAGTTGATTGATGAGGGAAGGGCTGTAGATGTCATATACATGGACTTCAGTAAGGCGTTTGATAAGGTTCCCCATGGCAGGCTGATGGAGAAAGTGAAGGCGCTTGGGGTCCAAGGTGTACTAGCTAGATGGATAAAGAACTGACTGGGCAACAGGAGACAGAGAGTAGCAGTAGAAGGGAGTTTCTCAAAATGGAGACGTGTGACCAGTGGTGTTCCACAGGGATCCGTGCTGGGACCACTGTTGTTTGTGATATACATTAATGATTTGGAGGAAAGTATAGGTGGACTGATTAGCAAGTTTGCAGACGACACTAAGATTGGTGGAGTAGCAGATAGTGAAGGGGACTGTCAGAGAATACAGCAGAATATAGATAGATTGGAGAGTTGGGCAGAGAAATGGCAGATGGAGTTCAATCAGGGCAAATGCGAGGTGATGCATTTTGGAAGATCCAATTCAAGAGTGAACTATACAGTAAATGGAAAAGTCCTGGGGAAAATTGATGTCCAGAGAGATTTGGGTGTTCAGGTCCACTGTTCCCTGAAGGTGGCAACGCAGGTAAATAGAGTGGTCAAGAAGGCATACGGCATGCTTTCCTTCATCGGACGGGGTATTGAGTACAAGAGTTGGCAGGTCATGTTACAGTTGTATAGGACTTTGGTTCGGCCACATTTGGAATACTGCGTACAGTTCTGGTCGCCACATTATCAAAAGGATGTGGATGCTTTGGAGAGGGTGCAGAGGATGTTCACCAGGATGTTGCCTGGTATGGAGGGCGCTAGCTATGAAGAGAGGTTGAGTAGATTAGGATTATTTTCATTAGAAAGACGGAGGTTGAGGGGGGACCTGATTGAGGTGTACAAAATCATGAGAGGTGTAGACAGGGTGGATAGCAAGAGGCCTTTTCCCAGAGTGGGGGATTCAATTACTAGAGGACACGAGTTCAAAGTGAAAGGGGAAAAGTTTAGGGGGGATATGCGTGGAAAGTTCTTTACGCAGAGGGTGGTGGGTGCCTGGAACGCGTTGCCAGCGGAGGTGGTAGATGCGGGCACAATGGCGTCTTTTAAGATGTATCTAGACAGATACATGAATGGGCAGGAAGAAAAGAGATACAGAACCTTAGAAAATAGGCAACATGTTTAGAGAGAGGATCTGGATCGGCGCAGGCTTGGAGGGCCGAAGGGCCTGTTCCTGTGCTGTAATTATCTTTGTTCTTTGTTCTTTGTACACTGGATTTTCCAGGATCTTTTAGAGAGGTGGAGTAAAATTAGCTGGGTATTTCTTTCAGCAGGCTACAAGCCCAACTGCCTTCAAAACAGTCCACACCCCAACAAAGATTTCAGGGCGGCACAGTGACGCAGTGGTTAGCACCGCAGCCTCACAGTTCCAGCGACCCGGGTTCAATTCTGAGTACTGCCTGTGTGGAGTTTGCAAGTTCTCCCTGTGTCTGCGTGGGTTTTCTCCGGGTGCTCCGGTTTCCTCCCACAAGCCAAAAGACTTGCAGGTTGGTAGGGAAATTGGCCATTATAAATTGCCCCTAGTTTAGGTAGGTGGTAGGGAAATATAGGGACAGGTGGGGATGTGGTAGGAATATGGGATTAGTGTAGGATTAGTATAAATAGGTGGTTGATGGTGGGCACAGACTCAGTGGGCCGAAGGGCCTGTTTCAGTGCTGTATCTCTAAATAAAAGTCAAAAGCTCCTGACCGCCATAAATCTTGACACGTCACTTCTCTGTAAACAACACCCCTGGCTACCAAGGTTCCTGTTGTTTATTTAGCTTAAGGCATGTGACAGCCAGCAAAGGTTGTTTTTAAACACAAAGTTTAAGTGTCTTCCCAGTGATCCTTGTAAAAAAACACATCCATGGAATCTTTTCAGTTTTCCTAATGAATCAAGGTGCATAATTGTTAACAAAAATCCTCAAAATATTTTAAGAACGGAGCACCTTCATAACAAGTATAAGATACTGGAACTTTCTGGGCCACAAACTGTCAGCAGCTCAGTATTTCAACACTGCTATTTATAAATTTGCAACCAGTATGCTCAAATCTAAGACAGAGTTTCACATCGACATTTTCTTTGATCAGAGCATGACAATGAGTATTCCCAGGGATGGTTACAATTCAATTGCACTCATTCAAAGCAGTTTAGCATGAAATTGTGGAACTTATTTCAGTAACTAGCTATTTCATATTCCATCTCAAAATATCGAACGACAGTAAAGAACCCTTAAAAAGGAGAATGGAGAAACAAAATACAACAAAGTCAGATCGACATAATCTGTTTACCATTCAGAGCTGTTTTTTTTAAAAATCCTTTGTAAAAACCAATTTTGAAACTCGCAAAAGGGAGTATGAAGCTGAGACAAAAACATTAATTCCATGGACCTTGTACTGCTTGCATCACTGTGGACTCTGTCCAATCTATCCTATCTGCAGAGGGAGGTGATTAATCATTGCCAAAACCTCCAAGATGCTGAAGGTCTGGAATTTCTCCCTGATAATCCTTAGGAAAAATTCCAGGGTCAGTCCAGCATAAATTTGGATCTACTCAACGGGTCTGGCAGCATCTGTGGAGAGAGAAACAAAGTTAACATTTCAAATCTCTGACCTTTCATCAGAACTGACTTTGTTCCAACCAGCTTAAAGAAATGAATGCATCTTAAACCTTGCAGAACATTTTGGAATCATCCAGTAAACACATGGACCAAAGTTCTTTCAAGGCCAAATAATTTAATAATACAGGAACAAGCTAAGGAAATATATCTGCGATAAATAAATTTGTCCATTTGAAAATGCTTAACATTTTACAGTGTCGATCAATATTACTAACACAGACCCCAGGGTTCTGCCTCGATAATTGGAAAGCGGTCAGTGGTGTAAGTATACAAACCATGTGTTATTGTTATTGATCTTTGCTGCAAAAAGTTAATTATCTTCAAAGCAGATGGAATGAGCAACAACAATTTTTCACAGGCGGACGTCTCCAGCCTGAATCTATATATAGAAATTATTTAATTATAAGATGCTGCAGTTTTAATAGAATTTTGTCACAAGTTTCTGCAGCTGCTTTGTTCTTCCAATCTACTTGTTGCATTCGTTGACTTGAGTGTAGCACAACATGGCAACCACATTGAAAGGTTATTGAGTACTATAGATATATGTTGCTCAGGGTGGTAAGAATATGCCTAATATTTGGTGATCTAATCCTGTAATACTTGGTGGATATTTTGGTGGCCGTAATGTTTTCTGTCAATTTAGATAGAGAGTGGAAGTAATGGGGGAAGAGAGATGGGGATGATTGGTCATTGTTTAGCCTGGGTCCAACTTCTTGAAGATATTGACTTGCAGGTTGATAGGTAAATTGGCCATTATAAATTGCCCATAGTATAGGTAGGTGGTAGGGGAATTGAGGGAAGGTGGGGATGTGGTAGGAATATGGGATTAATGTAGGATTAGTATAAATGGGGTTGATGGTCGGCACAGACTCGATGGGCCAAAGGGCCTGTTTCAGTGCTGTATCTCTAAAAAAAAAATATTCTTGTATTAGTAAAGCATATACATTCTCTGGCAGTCTAGTTGGAGAAGTGTTACTTAAGTGTGTGCCTTATCCTGGTGGCTGTCTGGCAGTTGCTGCATCTAAGTTCCCTCGGAAAATTTGCACACAGGTCTAAGCTTTCAGGATTTAGTTTAACCTAACAAGTATCTTAAAGTTTTGGGGCGACAAAGTTAAAACTTTTGAAAGACCTGAATTCTGATCCTCATCTGAGTAGAATGCAACTACAGAGCTAAAAGCTATCATTAATCTCGTGAATACTGGATACCCTAGTTGATGTGGATCTAAGGAAAAATTGAAACTCGGCACATATGATGCAAAGGCCACAATGGCCAGCAACCAAACAATAAAGAACAACATTGACTGATTACATAGCTACCTCAGAAGTCCCATCTTTAATGCCAATAGAGGATGAAGGATTGGAAATAAATACATATAGAACAGTGAAAATAGTACATCAAGGCTGAAGGAAACATTTTCAATAAAAAAAGATCAGAAATAAGGATCTAGAAAAAAAGTATGATTGTTTTAAATGGGTTCAAAGAAGAGTAAGAGAGTAATGAAATAAACTCTTTCAATTACTAGCCTTTAATTCTGGGTTTCAGTCTGGCTGACTGAAATTTACAAAATGATTATATCAAATTTCTCTCTATAACCATGCAGAACAACCCATGTGCTATGGCCCAGGTTTCTGCTTAGATGCTTCAAACTGTTGGGCAAGTTCGGGATAAACATATAATAAGGAGCAGCGTATCTGAACAAATCTGGACTGTTCAGCAGAAGTTCAGAGCAAGTGAGATATCTTGGACATGTATTTAAAGAAGTATCTCCTTGCCACCAATATTATTCATCCAGCCATGCTTGGAACAGTGTAAAAGAGAAGATATCAAATTCTTCTTATCCTCAGGTTGGGTAAGCAAGGAGTTAGACATGGAAATAAACAGCAGCAACTTAGGACATTAGAAATTATCTCCTCCATAGGAAAGGATTGAAAATTAAGTCAATAAGAATGGAATTTGATACCGCAATCACAAGTGCAGGCTGATGTGTAATTTTAAAGGTGTTGAATAGGGTTGATCATGTTTGAAATTAATGCTCAATTGATATGAAAAACAAACTTTACAGAGAAGAATTCTGTGAGGTGAGATTTGCTGCTGTAAGTAATGATTGTTATTTATATTGATTACTTATGGGTTAGATTATGTTGAGAAATAACTGCAATAGAAAGATAGGATATTAAAAAGTGAATTCAGGTTCATCTGCTGCACCTTATCACCTCAATAAGAAAATTAAGAAAACTTGGCCCATCAAGTCTTCTCCCATAAGGCATGTGCAGTTTGGAGTGCCAAGAAGCCTCCAAACCTGGGTCGGTGAATAATCAGAGATAAAAACGCTATGAAATTTCTCCCAGATTCCCTAAAGCTAAAGCTTTAGTGTTTCAATTTGACATTTATTTTATTAAGACTTAAACAATGTTCCCACATGCCTGCAGCCATAAGGATCCTTGTAGTATTTGGTCATCTATAATGTTCATTCATGTACTTATCCTTATGGCTTGCAATCCTGTTCTTAATTAGGTGTTCACCCAGTTATTTCTGAAGAACTAATTGGCTTAGCCTTGAATGCTTTTGGTAGGAATGCACTCCACACATAAAAAAAGTTTTATAATCCAGTTTATTTAATGTTTCCAAAATTCTATTCCCACATCCTCTTGCACTGCAATCATAATTAAGGCAAATACATTTCCTAAGAATACACTATCTGCTTTTCAGTTAGAGTTTTCCCTCAATCCTTTTTTTCTTAGATAAATACAAGTTCAATTCTGTTCTTTTGAAGGTAATATGACAAAAATTGTGTACAATATTCCAGGTATAGCCTTACAGAAGAGTTGTACAAAGCTGAAATAAATCCTTGTGGCTTACAATCAACTGCCCTAGAGAAGCATCCCAGAAATTTGTCTCTTGACAACTGCCTCTTATTGATTGGATACTTTCAATATATGTTCATAATTAGATGGTAGTGCATTGTGTGTATATTTCATGTTTCCTTTGATAATCCCACATTAGTCTACAATTATCTGCATCAAATCCCAGCTGCTATTTTTAGCTCATTCACCTAATTTATCTTTTCAATATTATCAGTCTCCCTTACATTGGTCACCTGACCATATAGATTGGGATCATTAGCAAATTTTACAATATTGCGACAGTAACTGAAAACAGTGTAAATGTCAAAAGACAATAAACCGCAGCAGTCATCCCTCACACATCCTCAGACAGAGTCCTGTTTCTCTATCATCACTTTTTACTTTCCAATGCCAAGTTAATTTTCAATCCAGTTAGCTAATTTGCCATTGATTCTATGCACTTTTCTTTCTTTCATATCGTCAAATACGGAACTTTATGAAAATTCAATTACATCTACTGGATAGCCATCATCTCACTGCCTCATTTGAGAATTTCCATCGGTTCTTGAGGTAGTGGCTACAGTTTCACAAAGGATGCTGACTATCCTTTACGGCTTCCATGATTTTTAGATGAATGTTCATAGCAACCTATCCATCATTCTCTACTTCAAGCTTCATTCCTTTTTTCTGAGTATTGCAATTACTTGACTTATCTTTTAGCCCTCTGTTACAGCAGTTTTATTTATGATGTACCTAAAAATATAAACCAAAGGACAAGACACTCAGATTGAACTTAAAGGGAAATCTTTGTATCTGAGAAAAAAAGTGCATACGTTCTGTGTCAAACAGAAAAATCCTGGTCTGGAGTTGTCAGCTAAATACCAGTTGGTCCTCCAATCAAGTAGCCGGTTGAGAACACTGTCTAATTTATCACACTCATAAATGAACATTGAAACTCACCTCCATCACCTGTAAACTTGAATTGAGATTGGTTAATTCACAGAATTCTAAGAAACGCAAAATGATTGTTAAATAGACAGATCAATGTAAGATGACTCTTGGTCAGGCTGTACAAAAAGTATCCAGGTTCATGGCTGACTTCCTCAAAACTTTCTCTCCCAGGGGAGGTGTGGAAAATTGGCACTATCACTTATAGGATCTATACAATGCCATGTGAGAACGGTTATATAGTAGAATGCCCTAAATGAAACTATAGCTAGCTTTGTGAAGATCACCTGTTATCTAGTGCTCTGAAATCAGAATTGTAGTTGTCCTTAGCTCATAAAATAACGCCCCTAAATAAATACCCGAATTAGTGGCTTAGTTACTTTGGGCTTGACTTTAAGAGCCGCTGCCATCTCCTGCTCGGCGGCTCACTTAAATAACTGGGGCAGCCCACCACTCCCCCAATCACATGGAGGGGGTGGGCTGTCCGTCCCCAGCAATGGTGTCAGCTACCTGTGTCAGCCAGCCCTGCTGGTGCATTTAAATTTTTAAAGAGGTAACCCTCAAAATTAAATAAATAATTTTATAATGTCCCTTTCTCAACCCGTAATAACAATTAAATGACCTATTTGCCCTTTCCCCCCAAAACACTTAACTTTTACATCTGACCTTCCCCCCGCAAACTGCACAAAATTTAAAGCTCACCCCTTCCCACTATCCCCTATGACCATTACATTTATTTGACCCCCATCCCCTATCTCCTGCACTGAAAAACATACCTCCTCTCCCCTCCCCACCAGTGTGGTGCTGTGTTTCCCAGGAAAGGGGATCTGAAGGAGTGGGAGTGCCAGCTGCTGCGCCAAATATCACGCCGGGCCTTCAAGATTACAGGTAAGTCTACGTAAATGTATTCATTTCATTTATTTGAATATTTAAATTGAGGTCCTGTTGCCCAGCAGCGGGGTGGCCCCCAAGGAGCCTCACCACCGCCAGGAGGATGGGCTGGGCCCTCCATGCATCAAGGTCTGTGGTGGGCCTCATCCTGAGCCATCTTCGGCTATCCCCCGCCACAGAACCCAATGCCTGGGGGAGAACCCCCGGGGGCAGGAGGGGGTGCGCGGCGAGCCTGGGCCAAGAATGACCTCCAGTTTTTGTGTGTGTGTGTGTTTGTATATTTACATCCATGTGTGTATGTGTATGTATATATAATTATATATACCTGTTCCTCCTGGTTGCACAAAAGCATAACACAACAATATTTCTGGGCTGTATTTAAGAACATAAGAAATAGGAGCAAGAATAGACCATACAGCCCCTTGAGCCTGCTCCGCCATTCAATGATCATGGCTGATCTTCTGCCTCAACTCCATTTTCCTGCCCACTCCCCATAATCCTTGATTCCCTGAAAGATCAAAAATCTGTCTATCTCAGCCTTAAATATATTCAACGATGGAGCATCCACAACCCTCTGAGTTAGAGAATTCCAAAAATTCACAACCCTCTGAATGAGGGCATTTCTCCTCATCTCAGTCCTAAATGATCAGCCCCTTGTCCTGAGACTGTGCCCCCCCCCCCCACTGTTCCCCAGCCAGGAGAAACAGTCCCTTGGTGTCTACCCTATCAAGCCCCTTCAGATTCTTGTATGTTTGCAGCAGGACCACTGCTCAGGCCAGTCACTGCCCAGTACAACGGGGCTGAGTATGCACAATTTTCCCATTTGTACCTTGAAATTGCATGGAGAACCTACGTACCTCATAGGACCTCAATTTGAATACTTTAAGGAGGATCTCACTTGATTTAGTCAGGTGCCTGCAATGTTCTTGTGAGGGCCCTGGAGAAAATGACAGCAGGCAGGATCGGAGTACGAATTGGGTGGTAAGTGCAGCACTCTGCTGCTGCTCCATTCCCATCGAACAGACTGATTTAGAGTTTCCCCTCTCACATTGAAACCTGAATAAATCTGAATGTTCATCATAACAGAATTTGCAATGCTGTACCCTATGAAAGAGGATTAATCTGATGCACACACCCATTACTAGGTATTGGGGAGATATGCTGGACTAACATGCCCGAGAAAACACAGGCTTGCTGCTAAAAATAAGGTATAGATTTTTATAAAATTATGAGCTGCATTTGAAGAAATAATATTTGAGAGAAAACCGAGCAGTGCTGCAGCTAGCAAATCTTTTTTCCAGAATGACATTAAAACTGTAGTTTCTCAGACTGATTAATGTGTATCCTTTATCTCACTTAGGATGTGTATTATAACTATTAGCTATGTGCCATTTCGATGAAGATGATGATGTATGTAGTGCTCCACAGTTGTCAAAAAATTATTTTTCAGATGTATAGGGATCTGCTAAAGAAGCCTTTGTGTTAAATGTTCTAGTGAGCACCATCTGTTACAAAGACATTGGAATCTTGAGAGTCGATGATAGTTTCAGGGGGAAAAAAATCTCTTCTTTGCTGAGGGATATTTAAAGAATACTTAGGAAATGTATTTTGGAAGATATGTTTCTCTAAAATTGTAAGTAGAAAATGACAAGGTAAAGGAAAAGACTCAAGGAAAAGATAAAGTGGAATAAAGGTTGTATTACTCAACAAGTTCCGACAGGAGATGCATCACCGCATCTACATATGTGACTGTGTGTGTGTCCCTGTGCGTGTGTTTGTGTATTTATATGTGTATTTGTAACAACTATATAAATAAGCTACAATGCCTTAGATATTTCTTTTTCTCGATTAATACATTGACATGACATACAAGTATGACCTATCTCTACTTATAAGCAGCCTTTGACATGAAAGCTCAATTTTTCAAACTTGACTTTTACCCAATAATAATCTTAAACTTGGTGGAGCCTCTATTGAGAAAGGGTTGCAAGTACAGACTTTGCAAAACAAGGTTGGAACAATTTTTTAAGAGTGCTCACCTTGTTCAATTTTACCGAAGTGGATTATTACTTTTTAGTTCATAGAGAACTTGGCCTTGATTTTCCTTTTCCTCCGCCCAGGAAACTGTATGGAATCATGACAAAGTCAGGAGCGTCGGGGCAGGGATGGAGTGGGGGGAGGGGCACTTCCACCTGCCATTCCAACTTTATTATGACCTCAATCCAACCCAATTTCTTGGCTCAAGAGGGAGAGTACCACTGTACTGTCAAGCAGAAAATCCTGACAGTGCTGCAGGGGGACTACTACTGCATCACCTAAGTGGGGCTGGACAATTTCAAAAAGCCCAAGCTGCAGGAGGGACAGGCAGTTTTTAGGCCTTGGGCTAAGGTATTTAGCCTACTGGAAGTGAGTGGAAAAGGGGCATTGTGCTTTCCGCCATTACCCCAGGGATTGCTGCTTCCCTTCTCCCAATGATATTGGCAGGGAATGGGATGACTTCCTGGTCCAAACTTCCCCAGTGTAAGTTATATGTGGTTGGATGGCAGGGGGCATTGACTTTCTCATGGGTATGGAGGAAAGAAAATCTAGGTCAGGCGAAGGGTCAATAGTAGGCTGCACTGCCTCATTTTCTTGCCATTGCCGTGCTATTCCAAGATTAGCTTCCGACCACATATCCACACCATCAACAAGACTATCTATTTCCACCTCTGTAACATCTTTGACTCCAATTTTGCCTCAGCTTATCTGCTGCAGAAACCCTCATCCATGCTTTTGTTACCTCTGGATTTGACTATTTCAATGCTCTCCTAGCCGCCCATCTATCTTCCACCCTACATAAACTTTTGTCCATCCAAAATCCTACGGCTTATAGCTTAACTCACTCCAAATGTCATTCATCAATCATCCTTCTGCTTTCTGACTTTCATTGGCTCTCTGATTGACATTGCCTCAAGTTTAAGTTCCTCATCCTTGTTGTCAAAATCCTCCATGGCCTCTCCCCTCCATACCTGTGTATCCTCCTCCAGCCCTACAAGGCGTCGGGATCTCTGCGCTCCTCCAATTCTGGACTCTTGCACATCCCTGATTTTAATCGCTTTACCATTGGTGGCTGTGCTTTCAGCTGCCTTAGCCCTAAGATCTAGAATTCTGTCCCTAACCCTCTCTCCGCTTTTAAGATGCTCCATAAAATCTATCTCTTTGGTTATCTGCCTTAATTTCTCCTTCTGTGGCTCTGCATCAAAAATTGTACAAAATATTTTTATTGATATTGTTACGGCCCACTGCTCCAGTCAAAGCCGCCAATCAAAATACATGCTTCTGATTGTGGTGGGAGAAACGCACTGTTAATTCAATCCCGTCCCTCCACAGATCGCCTAACATATCATTTAAAGCTTTCCAAAATAAAGAAAGACCCAGCCAAATTGTACCATCTATTAATCCCCAAATGAGGCTAACCAAACCAAGTGTCTATAAATCAACAACTTAACTCTTTAATTAGAAGAACTAAATTCTTAAACACTATGAAGATATAAACATTTAAAATAGAAAAAATTAGATTCCTTGCAAATTTACAGTCCAATGTTACTTGAAGTCCTCACAGCCATCCGATGGGGAAAAGAGATTCTTCCACAGTAGAACAGTCTGTAGTCTAATTCCAGCAGTAAGTGATGCTTTCCTTCTCCTTTTCAACAATTAACAACTTGCAAACACTTTCAATAGAATCAATCTGACTTTAGAGTTTTTGAGGGATAAAAGATTGTCACAGTCTAACTTCCCTTCCTTCAGTTTAAATTACCAGAGATCTCTGTTTTGGCTTGACTTTTTAAAAATAATTTTGAGAGATAATAATTAAACAGACTAAAATTCTCTTCTTTCAGTTTAAATGGCTGAGAGCTCTTTTTTCAGGTGCTAACACCAGCAGTCTTTGTGTGTTTTCTATTAGAACAGACTGTCTTCAACTAAAAAGCCAGTCCAAAATTAAATTGTAACAAATGTATCACTTGATACTCACTCCCAGTGGCTGTATCCAAGGTAACGAGAATGCACCCTTTGAATTGCAGTCTCCAAATGGTTGTAGCCAAGGCAACGAAAATACACCTTCTCAGTAACTCTGGAGTCTTGCTGGTTCTTAAAACAGTACTGATCCTTTGCAAGCCTTAAAGGTACACCACATATTCCCGGGAAAAAAAACTACAGGACTATGACAATATCATGCTTGTTAAGCATTTGAGATGTTTTACTATGTTAAATGCACTATATAAATGTATTTTGTTATTGCTGTTTATTTTGGGACAAGAGACTGGAAAATCCAGGCCCTTAATTCTCAATACTACATTTTTTTACATATGCATTCTGAGAAGGCCACATTTATTGCCTATTCCTAACAACTAAATGGCTTGGTAGGTCATTTTAGAGAGCAATTAAGTGCCAGGCACCTTGGCGTGGCACTGGAATCACAAATAGATCAGACAGGGTAAGGGCAGCAGGTTTTCATGCTGAACCAGTTGAGTTTTTACAACAATCCGGCAACTTCATGGTCACTTTTACTGCTACTCGATTTTTATTTCCAGAATTATTTTTAAACTGAATTAATATTCTCAAAGTTCCAATTACTCTGGATTATTAATGCCAACATCTGGATCACTAATCCAGTAACATAGCACTACACTATTGTGCTCATTATATTTTTAAAGATAATATACACATCATCCTCCAGTAAGTCTATTCAGTGTGCTGAATTCCTTATTCATATGAAAGATGGTAGCAGAGCTTACAATTCTGGCATTACAATTCAAAATCTTACTGGCACCTGTATATGATGAAGTGTTTACAAATCCTGACCCGAGTAGAAATTGTAATTTTAACATTTGGATGTGGTTTAGTGTTTCACAGTGGGAATGAGGGAAAGGAATAAGTGTGAGAGGCCCTCAATGTAATAATTATTCTGAATTGTTTTCAGAATAGTCTAATTCCAAGCCTCAATTTAGTTGAGTGCTTACCTTGTTGGAAGTCTTCTTCTCTGTATGAAGTGTGGTGAAATGATAAACATTGTTAGAAATCACGTTATAATTTTGCTGCATATAATGCACAGAGGAAACGTCTCCCTTTATTGTCAGTTTCTCCCATAGGAAAACAAAATGAACACTGGTGTCTAGCTTATTCAATAGATTGGGGCAGAGTAGCCAATAAGTTGAAGAGATCAAGGGGGGGCATAATATGAGTGTTTCTTGTCAGTGCACTTTGCACAAATTGTGTTAACCTACTGCTGCAAGGGGCTTAGTCATAATAGAAGCAGAAGTTTGAAAGGACGAAACCTGTCTCTTATATTCTCCTCAGAAAGATTGATGATAATATTATGGGTAGAAAAGTCAATGTTTATGCAACAAAAAGCACGGAGAGTAGATGATAATGACATTCATATCAAAGAATCTGAGCTTCTAGGTCACAACGAAGACCCAATTTATAGTTGATTTGATTGTACACTGCTTTAACATTGGGATCTAGGCTCGGGTTTCTCTTGAATCTATGTAGACTGACAATCAATTTCAAGCAATTTGATACTTTGTCAAATGTTACATGTTGTCTGTTTGGAGTGGATTGACTAGTTTGGATAGTCATAGTCTACTAATTATAGTGCTTTTAACTTTAGCTGGATTCTTAAAGTACCAATTGAAGATTAGGTAATGGGATCTCTGTTTACATTACACATATATATAGGCATATAACCAGTACAAAAACTGTGTATGCGTGCAATGGAAATGTAACTTCATCTGATCATGCAGATCACTATGCAGCTTTCATTTGATATATTTTCTGCTCCATTCAATCAGAAATATTGGCTATAAGGACAAACAGCTGACTTTTCTTCAGAATACAGGCATCCTCATGACGAAACTACAGTTTGGCAAATGTTCTCTTGTGCTAATTATTCATTTGTTGTTGTTCATGCTGTAAACCTCTACCAATGCAATATATTTTTTTCAGACAATTCTAATAAAACAATAATAGCACAAGTACATAATCATAGTCATAGTAGA
The DNA here is from genome assembly GCF_036365525.1 of Heterodontus francisci. Lineage (NCBI taxonomy): Eukaryota > Metazoa > Chordata > Chondrichthyes > Heterodontiformes > Heterodontidae > Heterodontus > Heterodontus francisci. The sequence continues at coordinate 93,772,075 of NC_090377.1, read as the reverse complement.
GTTTCGTAAAACCATTTGAAATACATGATCCACAGGGCACATTTGAGGTAATTTTAGCGGTAAATACTGCAAATAATTCAGGTTATTACTTTTATTAAATCCTGCTCAGCCTTTAAAAACTTATTGGAGATAAAATCACCTCACAGTCACCTGTTCTATTGGATATAAAATCACCATTAGAACTCCACCTGCTGCATCTGAACTATGCTGGAAGCCGACTGGATGTCATTCAGGGTACGGGACAAATGGACACACTTTACCTTAAAGGGACTGCGAGAGGCCACTCAAAAAATGCCTAGGAAATTCAGTTTTTATTTGTATGGGCCAGGAGAAGCAGGGCCATTGCCGGTCCATTCGAGGCCCACCCTGGGATTGCCTCTACCCCCGTGCGTACACCCAACCTGCCAGCCATCTTAGAGTGGGAGCTAATTGATGCCCATCCTCCCTGATGGAGTTACAAGTGGCATTTAATGAGGTCTGAAGCTGAATTTGGTGCTGGCTTCAGGTTGACACTGGCCAGCATGCAGTGCAGTTGCTCTGCTGACTTTGCACCCATTTTGACCACAAGTCAAACTCCTCCTGTATTGTTCCTTGTGAGGAAGTAACTGATATATGATTACCTCCCTCTGAACTTGCAGCACTCTGTTCCCTCAGGTCCAACCCTGACATTGTCGTTAAACTTGCTGACAAGAGTGGTGCTGCTGTTGTTTGGCCAATGGATCTACCTGGTGGAGGCTGAATGCTAACTCTCTAACACCTCCTCCTACCTCCCCCGGAACATGACTCCACCATCAAACATCTCGTCATCATTTCCGAGATGATCACTGGCTTTATTTCCTCAGGAGATTTTCTCCCCATGGCCTCCAAGCTCAGAGCTTCCCAACCCCACACAGCCGCTTCTACCTCATTCCCAAGAAACAGAAACAGTATTGTCACAATTTCAGCCTGTTCTTGCCTCATGGAACTTATTTCTTCCTAACGACTGTTTTTCTCTACTAAGCCTGTCTCTTCCAACCTACATCAATGGCTCTACCTAGCCCTCCATCACTTTAACAGTTTCCAGTTTCCTGGACTTAACCATCTCCTTTTCACTCTGGACACCCAGTCCTGCTAAACTTCCATCTCCCACCAAGATGGCCCACTGCTTCTTCTTTGAATCGAAGGACAAATAGTCCCCCACCCAGTCGAACTTGTTCTTACATTGACCAACTTTTCCTTTGATTCCTGTCACTTCCTCCAAATAAAATATGTTGCTATGGAAACTTGTATGGTTCCTGGCTATGCCTGCCTTTTTGTGGGATATGTGGAGCATTCTTTGTTCCAGTTCTACTCAAGTTCCTGACCTCACCTCTTTTTCCTGTACATTGATGACTGGATCAGTGCTGTTTCCTGCTCTGACCCTGAATTGGAAAATGTCAACAATTTACTGCTTTCAATACTGTTTACGCTGCTCACAATACAGTCTCCTCTACAATGAGGAGACCAACAACAGATTAGGAGTCACTTTCCATTCAGTCTGTAAGTGTGACCCTGGGCTGGATTTTACCTTAGGTGGACGGGAATTCGCCACCGATGTAAAAGTCGGTGGCGAACCTGTTTCCGCCTAGCCTGGGGATCCGTTCCGCATTTTACAGTTCCCCGGGCTTTAATTGTCCCGAGGCGGGACTTCCACCCACTTGAGGGAGGAGGTCCTGCCTCATTGAGCTGAGGGCCAATCAGAAGGCTGGCAGCTTAGTTCCAGCAGCACCATCGGGAGCGGTGGCCACTGCTGGGACTGCAGCCCAGCCAACGCCATGGAGCCAGGAGGGAAGGTAAGATGGGCATGCCTCACCAGTGAGATCGGTCGTGCCCTGTTGAGGCTAGAGTGATTGTTTGGGGGCAAGGAGTTTGCCTTGGGTCCCGTGGTGGGTTGAGAGGGGGGGTTGGCCCTCAATCGGGCACTCTGTGCCCGACTGCCATGGCACCCCCCCGGCACGCAGAAAGGCTGGCAACTATCGCTGGGCGGCCATTCATGTTACCATTATGCCCGCTTGCCATGGGTAAAATACACGTGGATGTGGGCGAGGGCCCTTAAGTGGCTATTAAGTGGCCACTTAAAGGCCTTGATTGGCCACGAGCGAATGGGCCATTTCACCCCCGCCATCCGACTAGAGGTGGGAGCAGGGCGGGTAGGCATCCTGGAGCTTCCCTTTCAATTTTACGCCACCCCCATCCTCCCCCATGCCACCATCCGACCCGCTGGGGCGGCGTAAAATTCAGCCCCCTGAGCTTCTGGTGACCTGTTATTTTAATTCTCTGCCCTGCTCCCACTCTGACTTTTCTGTCCTTGATATGAAATTGTCACCATATTATTGAAAAGGTTCTACACTGTTCCGATGAAACTCAATGGAAGCTGGAGAAACAGCACCTCATCTTTCGAATAGGCACTTTACAACCTTCTGGACTCAACATTGTGTTCAACAATTTTATTCAACTAATTTTTTAGAGTTCTTTGAGGAAGCAACAAGCCGGGTGGATAAAAGGGAACCAGTAGTTGTGGTGTATTTGGATTTCCAAGAGGCATCCGATAAGGTGCCACATCAAACGTTATGGTATTGGGGGGAGTAATGTATTGGCATGAATAGAGGATTGGCAAACTAGCAGGTAACAGAAAATTGGGATAAATGGGGCATTTTTAGGTTGGCAACCTATAACTAGTGGAGTGCCACAGGGATCAGAGATGGGGCCTCAACTATTTATGATCTATATTAATGAATTGGATGAAGGGACTGAGTGTATTGTGGGCAAATTTGCTGACAATACAAAAATAGGGAGGAAAGAAAGTTGTGAGGACACAAAAGGTTGGATTTTATTTGCCTCCCTGAGGTGGGGTGGGAGGCGAGGGGGCTATAGAATCATGACAGGCGGTGGGGCGGGGGGGGGGGGGATGGTTGCGGAGGGCCTGTCGCTGCCTGTCGCTAAGTGATTTTGCTGGGGGTGGGTTAGACCAACGACAGCCTTCCCACCCAAAGGCCAATGGAGGCCCTTAAGTGGCCTCTTCTCACTGCCACTGAGATCTAACCAGTAGCGGGATGCCTCTGCCACGCGGAGAGGGCACCTTGTAAAACAAGGCACACTCCCTGAGGGCTTGGGGGGAGAGGAGGTTCCCTCCACCATGGGCAATCTGTGGCCCATGGAGGATCCCATCGGCAAAACCTCCATCTCCATGGACCCACCCCCCCACTCCGGACTTCTGTGGGAAAATGTGAGATTGGCTACTTTAGTAGGAAGAATAGAAAAGCAAGGTATTATTTAAATGGAGAGAGACTGCAGAATTCTGCAGTACAGAGGGATCTGGCTGTCTTTGTACATAAAGTCATAGACTTACGGCATAGAAAGAAGCCAAACATGCCCATGCCAGGTCTCCACAGAGCAACCCAGTCAGTCCCACTCCCCCGTTCGACCCCCTTAGCCCTGAAAGTTTATTTCCTTCAAGCGCCCATCCAATTTCCTTTTGAAATCATTGCTTATCTCTGCTTCCACCACCCTCGGGGCAGCGAGTTCCAGGTCATTGCCACTTGCTGTGTGAAAAAGTTCTTCCACACGTTCCTCCTGCATCTCTTGCCCAAAACCTTCAAATTGTGTACCCTAGACCTTGTATCATCAGTAAATGGGAACAGTTTTTCCTTGTCTAACTTAACTAAGCCTGTCATAATCTTGTATATCTCTATCAAATCTTCCCTCAATCTCCTTTGCTCCAGGGAGAACAACCCCAACCTAACCTTGTAACTAAAATCCCCCATCTCTAGAATCATTCCAGTAAATCTCCTCTGCACCCTCTCAAGGACCCTCACATCCTTCCCAAAATGGTGTGACCAGAACTTTGCGCAATACTCCAGCTGGGGGCTAACCAGAGCTTTATAAAGGTTCAGCATAACTTCCCTGCTTTTGTCCTCTATGGTCCGGAATTTATATTTGCGGCAGCAGACAAAAACAATGGCAGTCCGCCTGTGCGGGCCGCCCATCGTGAACCGCCACAATATTCTGTGTGGCGGATCATTTAAATAGCCGGCGTGGACCGCCCACCCTGATGATGTGGAGGGGACGGGCGGCATGTCCCTGGCAATGGCATCATCTTATTGAATGGTGGAGCAGGCTCCTATTTCTTATGATCCTATGATCTTAATTTCACGTCATAACCATCGCTCCCATTTTTTTCAGTGCTGGTAATGATTCTGCGAACACTATTTGCAGCCCATCTTTTTCTTCTTGACTTGTCCCACTACCATCCCCTTTTGCCTTGCACCATCATTCCTTTTGCCAGTTAATCTCTCTTGCCTCCCATCCCATCACAGACCTTCTCTTTTGATCTTTCCCCCTCTTCCTTTTCCAGCCTCTGCACTTGCTTAAAACCGGTTACATTTCTAACATTTCTCAGTTCAACCAACTGGTCACTGACTTGAATAATGACTCTGTTTTCTTTCTCTGCAGATCCTGCCTCATCTGCCGAGTGTTTCCAGCATTTTCTGCTCTTTGATTTTTGCAACTTGTTCTACAGGAGTCCAGGGTTTAGCATTAACGCTGATGAACTGGAGTGAGACCAGTAAATTTAGTATGGGACAAGCAGCAATGGCAGTAGTGCTATGGACCAATGGATGCTTTAGCAGAGAACTTCTTGTGTAGTGGTGTAAATCCTTCTCTTACAGGCAACTTTGTCTAAAGGTGAGTCCAATGAGTTCTTTATGTTGTCTGATGCAACACAAATGAGAAGCGTGGAGTCCAGTTTGTTGAAGATCTCAAACAGGTTTATTATAGCTAAACTAGTATGCACAATACAGAGTAAACTATTTACAGAACCTTCATCTGGGTGTTACAGTTGCAGAGTGCTGATGGTTGTAGTCACATGGCAACATCCTGGTACTTAGTCATTAGCATACTAAAATCTTAAAGGGACATCACTCTTAAAGGCATTCATACAACATCCCCTTTCTTTCCGAAGATAAGTCTCATATGCTACAAGTAAGAACATATAAACTTAGATAACATCAAAAATAGTTATACGGGATATAGATTATAAAATTTACAGGTATAGAAGCTTAAGAGTCCATATTTTGTTACAGTGGTTTGACAATTCTTCCAGATCTGGTTATGGTATAACCTTCTGGGGATGTGTATTTCACCCTTGGCTGTTTTTGGTTTGCAGGCATGTCTTCAATGTGTTGGTTGCTGTCCTGTTGTTCCGTCACACCCTCAATGTCAGAATGTGCTCTTTTGAGTCTGCTGTGCGCAATTGGAGTGTTGCAGACCTCTTAGTTGGCTTAGTTGGCTTTGGTTCCTTCTCAACACCGCTCCACTAGATGGTGTAATTTCATACGATCGAGGCTCACTGCATACATTGGACACCTCTGTGGGTAACCATGTTCTCATGGTGGGGTATGTTGTCAGGCATGCACCATCTTCATTCTCCCTTGTTTTTCCAGCAGTGTCTCCTGTATCTCAGAGAATTTGGACAGATGAATGCTTGGCAGAGTCATTCTCATTTGTCTGCCAGACATGATCTCTGCTGGTGACGGTAAGCCCATATCCATAAGTGTAGCTCTGAGGTGGAGCATGGCAACACGAAAATCATTTTCGTTGTCCTACACTTGCTCGGCAAGACCGTTAGATCTAGGGTAATGTGGTGAGGACGTCACATGGTTTACACCCCATTTGACACACATATTCCTGAAAGGGTTGCCCGTATACTGTGGCCCATTGTCACAAATGATTTCTTCAGGTGCACCAAATAGATTAAATATAGCACTCAAAGGGCTGAATTTTTTCAGCTCGCTGCAGATCTACGAATGGATATCCGATGGTGTGGGAGATCCGGCAGCCAGCGGAATATTGGAGTGGGATGGCTGTCGCTATAATTATTCACGTAATTTAAATTAATTAACAGGGTTTTCCTCCAGCACACACATGAGGCGCAGAATTTTTTTTCAGCTTCTCCGGAGCTATGCAGCATCAGGGATTTTCGCTCTTCCACACGGGGGGCTGGATTTTACCAGCTCCCTGACGTCGGAGATCAGGTTGGGGGGGCCCAGAAAATTCCTCCAGGAGAGGCTCGCCATGGACCACGATGCCGGGAAGGCCCCGTCCCATATTATCGGCTCTGGCGAGGCTTTGTGGCAGCCCTCCTGCCACTCGGCGACGGGAGCCCAATTTAAAATTTTCTGAATAAAGGCCTACCTTGACGCAACAGCCATCCCACGCCAATATTTCGGCTGGTTGCCGGAACTCTTGCGTTTTCAGATCTCTGTTTGGAGATCCGAGTCAGAACTTGGGGAGTGGGGAGGAGTGAAGCTTTAAGGGTGAGGGGGAACGGGGAAAACACCTGCTATTAGTTGAGGGGATGGTGGGAAGGCGTTGAATGTTGAAGTGAAGAAAGTTTGGGGGAGAAAGTTCGGGATTGGGAATTGACTTTTTTGGGGAGAGAAGGCAATTAATAAATTGAGTAGTCATTGGTGGGATAGGATAGGGGATTGAAACTGCTAATTAAGTTTGAAATTTATTTTTTAAAGACCTGTACCTTTAAAAATTTAAATGGACCTGAAGGGCTTGAAGCCCTTTAAAAATGGTGCTGGCACCTGCGTGGTGGCACCGGACGCCATTGCCATGGATGGAGCGCCTGCCCCCTTTATGTCATCGGGGGCAGGGGTTCCCCACCCCCCCACCATGTAAATGAGTTGCTGCACTAAATCTCACGACGGCTCTGTGGCACACATCTCGCGGGTGAGCCCTGCCGCTTTTGAAGCTGCCCTGGATCTTTGCAGGATTTCTTCAAAGAGGTAGAGAAGGAGGTGAACTGGGTGGTTTCTTTTCACCTTGGTGGCAAAATACCAACTGTCTTCAAGCAGTTCACACCCCAACTGCACTGAAAACAATATCCAAACCCCAAACAGAGAGTCGACATCCTGACCTCCATAAACCTTGACATGTGGCTTCTCTGTCACCTGTTTCCCCAGGTCACCAAGGGTTCTGTTGTTTACTGAGCCCAAAGTACATGACTTCCAGCAGAGGTGGCTTTCAAAAAACATCTCAAGTGTCCTTTCGGTGAACTTGGTAAAAAACACATCCATGGAATCTTTACAGTTTCAACACAAGTCCTCAAAAAAATTTTTAAAATGGAAGCACTTTCACAACAATATGGAAATGTTGCCTTGCATGAATTATTACATATCAAACGTATCTGGTGTTGATAATGTATTGGTGTGGGGTTTTCTTTTGAGCTTGACAATACTGATATAACCCATGACAAAAAAATGGAAAAAATGTAGAGCAGCCAAACAGTTTGTGAAGGTTAAATAAAAGGATAAAGATTATTTGATTAGAATATAATGACTAAGCTCTTCAACAGATTGATGATCCTCTACAAATTATCATTTTACTGATTACATATTTTCCTACAATTTGGCTATTTGGTGGTGTTAGAATTATATTCAATTATACATAAAGTGCAACATGGTTGATATGTACCAATTACACGAATATGGTTCACAACTGTTATGAATAGGTGGATTGTACTTATTCTAAATTAAATTCTGGATAACAATGTTACTGATAAATCCTAGTTACTAAACTGAGTATTAAGCATGGTATTTAAAATAGAAATGTGTTTACCGGTACTTTTTTTGTTCACTCCAATGTGTTTGTACAACAAGTTAATATACTTGAACTAATGTTTTTTAGATTGTCTAGAGCCTACTAATAATACATCCTATTAATGAGATATTTTCACATTCAACTCGCACGTAAAGTATTCTATTTCAATGTAAGATAACACTTCAATCAGTGTATTTGAAGGAAAGAAAATGCTGCTGGCAGACTAGCAGATAATTGCACACATGCACCCCACACACTCACACCACATACCCACACACACACCCCACACACACACCACATCCCCACACACACACCACATCCCCACACACCCACCCCACACACCCACACATGCACCCCACACACACACCACATCCCCACACACACACCTCACACACCCACCCCACACACCCACACATGCACACCACACACGCATCCCAGACTCCACAGATGCGCCCCATACAGCCACCTCACACACACACATGCACACCATATACAAACTCCACATAGCCACACATGCATCCAACACAGCCACTCATGCACCCCACAAATATACCCCTCAAACACACCACGCATACCCACACAGTCACCCGACACATGCAGCCCACACACCCATACATGCATCCCACACACGTACACACCCCATAGCCACACACAATCCATATACACACACACACCACATACACACATCCCATGCACACAGACCCCCAGCACACATAAACCTCACAAGCACCCTTGTCAGGTAAGTCCCCCACCTGCCAAGACTGAGGCACACATTATTTCGCCACATTAGCATTAGAACTTAAAATTGCAAGCCCCTGACAGGAGAGAGACATTAGCATGTCCACAGACAAGTACCTCAAAGGACAAAGGAGCTATTCCCTCCTCCAATTTAATCCACAATGGACTTCTGATTATCAGACATTGAAGATGGAAAGGCTAACATTCCAGGTTAACTGCTAAGATGGCCGAATACACAAACAGACGTGGTTGGACCAGTTTGGTCACATGGCTGGCTGACTGTTGGAGTTTTTTGAATTTGAACTTCCAACAAGGAGTTTGAAATCAGAAAGCTGTTTTCTCCTGGACCGAGAACACCTCTCTCCTGTCTGCTCTCATCTCACTTTCACCAGCTTCAGAAACCATTGAAGACACATGAACACCAAGAGAGATAAGTCTCCTACAGTGAACCATGTTTAAGAAGAATACGGGGCCCCAATGAAAAACAAGACTACTTACAAAAGGACTGCAGTGAGCTCGAAACACAGTAAACAAGAAACTCTTCTGATATTGCCTTAAACCTCTCCATTTTATTTTTCTTCTCTTTTCTGTCTCTATTTGCATGTGTGTATCACGTGTGCATGCTAGCATGGGTGCGTCGCATATCTGTAGTTGTTAACCGCATTAGAGTTTAAGTTTAAGGTTTAATAAATTTCGCTTTTCTTCTTTAAACCTAATAAAGCCTGTTTGTGCTCATTTCTTTGCCTTATAATTGGAAAGCGATGAACAAGGATTCACCAAAGCGGAAGCTCAAAACACAGTGTGGTTAAAATTAAACCCTGTTACAATAAGACCAGTTGAAGACAGTAACAGACCCCTAGACACCTTTCTCACATGGTCATAATAACCCTACACATACCCACCACACGCACAGCCACAACACATACAATGAAACCACAACTAGAGCTCATTACTTTTCCAGTTATGAGTTTCACTGAGGTAGCCTGCATTTTGCAGTCTGTTACTACTGTGCAACTGGGATCTTGGCCAAGTTAAATTGAACTGGGAACCTAAAATTCAGTCCTCCTTTCCAATAAAATAGCATAATTGGCTTTATCCTTGTTTGCTGTAAACTGCAACAGGTAGAACCTACATCAGGCTGGGTAATAGTATAAGGCAACTTATCTTGAGGATATATCCTGCTTTAATTACACTTTTCACAACCTGATTTTCTCTGCTTAATACTACCAGGCAATCAGTTCCACCACTTTTCTGTACCAAAACGTTTCTGAAGCTATTAAGCAATCCAGAATCATAAAGCTTTAATTTAGCATTTAAATGACTATCAAATCAAAATTCTCACAGGTTCCCTAGTTCAGAGTATAATGCAGAAAATGATGTTGCGATGTCATTAGATATGTTTTGGGGGTCAGAAAAGCACCTTCTTTTATAGATGCATTGATTTGTGCTAAGGGTATACATTAGATCTCATAATACAGTTGTGCTGATAGTTTCATTCATCAGAAGGATTTAAACTGTGGCCTACAAACACGTGAAATTCCAGGCTAGTAAATTATTGCATTCTTTAAATTGCATTTTATAAAATGTGAATATTAAGATGCACGATTAATTACAGTCAGATCTTATTTCTAACATTGAATATATATAATTTTCCACAATTTCTCATGCACATCAACTATTGGATCTATTTGGAAAGGTTTTTCTCTTTTATTGGAGAAAGCAGTCTTGACAAGATCTTTTTGATTTCAGATTATGCTACAAAATGAACCAGGTTTAGTTAATGCTACCTGGTAATAATAATGGTGTACCCAAGAGAATATTAATTTAAACATAATGATAAAATGGTACAGCACACAAAGAGGCCATTCGGCCCATCATGCCTTTGTCTGCTCTTTGAAAGAGCTATCCAAGTAGTCCCAGTCTCCTGTTCTTTCCCCATAGCCCCACAATTATTTCTATTTCAAGTATATATTCAATTTATTTTTGAAAGTTATTATTGAATCTGCTTCCACCACCCCTTCACACCCCTTCAGGCAGTGAATTCCAGATCCCAACTTACTGCATTAAAGCATTTCTCCTCATCTCCCCTCTGGTTATTTTGCCAGCTACCTTAAATTTGTGTGCTCTGGTTACCAACTCTCCTGCCAATTTCCCATTCATTTGCTTCTCTATCTGTGCAACATCAATTTGTTAACAGTTAACCTTTTTTAATAATGTGGTGACATTTTCACACCAAAATAATCCATGTAACCATCCCATAATTTATCTGTTAAGTGAAAAATCAGCTGTTTCTCTGCAGTTATTTGAGCCATTGAACTGTGGAAATTCTAATTCACACAATCAAAAGCAGAAGCTGGAATAAGTGCCCATGTAATTGAGGCGTCGTGGGTACAGAGGATGCATGCGTTCTGTACAGCTGTCAGAGAGTCTAGACAAACGGAAGCCACCTCCACATTGCTAGTTCTGCTCTTAACTATCGGTTTATATTCAACATAGAGAATAGTTTCTGTACAGCCACAAATACCAAGATTGACCAACTCAGTAGCAGATGTGGGTGAAGTGTCACTGGAAGATATGGTGAGTATTAGCACTTATCTCAATGCCCAGACTGAATGAACTGCTGAATGTTTTCCAGCTCCATGTTGGCAAAGGGTTCCCTTTCCACTTGTAAGTTTTCCTGTTCTATTCCTCATTTTCATTGTACTGCTCCAACTGTCATATCTGATTCTTCACTCCTGGATTAATTGCATCCTGCACAGATGGAGAATTTTGCTCAGTGTCCTCTATTAAGGATTGTCTATCTCTAGTGACAATGTTACTGATGCTGCTTATACTACTACCCAGACTGCTTTGGATATGAAAACCCTGGATCATTACTTTGTACTGGCACTGTGTAGTGGGGTATACTTTGAGAGCAACCACTCTGTGTATCTGTGTTAATGAACCATTTTGACATAATATGCACCGAATTTGAATTCTATAGCGAGATTACATTGTTCCCAAAACATTTTAGGTTTCATTAATCTATTTTTGAAATTGAAATGGACAGTAAACATTTGTGATTACTGTGTTGTTGAAAGCATCCTTTCACTGAATTTCCAACCATTGTTTTGGTGTTGTACATTGGTCTAACATTCTTTTGGAAGATTTGGATTCAATATACAAATATCTGATTCATTTGTGTAAAGAGTAAAAGGGGATTTGGATTAATGCTGCCGCATCATTTCTCATTATCTTGGATTCAATCTATTGTAGTTAAAAGTCCATGCACCAGCTAAGAATCCACTGATACATCTTAACAAGAAAGGCTGCTGTTCTATTGAAATAAAGGTAGTATTTGATACTAGGAATATTATTGTGGATGTCAATACCAATTTCCCTGGTAGTACCCATACCACAATTAGCAGTTAAAGCTCATGAATAGATAAGTGCTTTCAGGAAAACAGAGTGATTGGTGGCTGGCTATAGGTAAGCAAGCGACCTGCGTTTGTGTTACTGCCTGTGTTCTCCACACTCAACCCCAGTTCTCCTTATAGAGGTAATAGGACTTGAGCACAAGGAAGGTAGTATGGCACACTCATTTCTAAGGAAATGACAAGTTTGCCACTCTTAACATAAGGTTTGGATATTTTTTGATTTCATGTGAAATGTGAAGCATGGTTTGGCTATTTGCATCCTGCGGAGCACAGTAAACACACTGTGATTTTCTTTTACCTGTCAGAGGGCAAAAGTGATAGATGCAGAGAACAGTTAGACAGCCAAGGTGGTGTGCAGCGCAAGGTAACCCAGCCACTGGGGAATTGTACATTACCGTCATGCATAGTCACTTTTCTTTTACGGTTATTCTGCCGAAGTGTCATATTACTCCCATGTGGTTCATTGTAACAGATAAGAGTGATGGCTACAAGTGTATGCAGTCTAACTTTGCTGTATCCCCTGAGGAGACAGGATTAGCCTGACACAATGTCACCTTGAAAAACTCAAGCTAGCCACAAAGGACTCAGAAACACAACTGCAAAATAAGATAATAAAATGCACTACATTTTAAAATAAAAATGTATGTTTATTTTACCACAAATAGCAATGTAGTTCTGATTTTTCATATCAATGTTGTGAATGACGGAAGAATAAGTGCCTGCATTTAGATGACACAAAGATTACCTTGTATTTGTAAAATAATTGACTATCAAGATATTCATAACTAATAACAAAATAAGTATAATTATTCTATCATTAACAAATAAAATTAAGCACGAGGATAGATTTTTCTAGGTTGCAGACTGAAAGGGAATCACAGTGGGTTTTTAACCTTTTTCTCCTCTACGCTTCATTGTATTTTCCATATAATCTGATAATTAATCTACAAGAGGATCAATGTTTGCAGAGGGAAGAATTGTAACAACTGATCAGAATCCATCTGGAATAGAGATAGACAGGCTGGTGTAATGGGTGGACACGTGGCAGATGAAATTTAATGCAGGGAAATGTGAGGTGATACATTTTGGTAGGAAGAACAAAGAGGCAATATAAACTAAAGGGTACAATTCTAAAGGCAGTGCAGGAACAGAGTGACCTGAGGGTCTATGTGCGCAAGTCATTGAAAGTGGCAGGGCAGGTTGAGAAAGTAGTTAAAAAGGCCTACGGGATCCTTGGCATTATAAATCAAAGCATAGAGGACAAAAACAAGGAAGTTATGATGAGCCTTTATAAAACACTGTTTCAGCCTCAACGAGAGCATTGTGTCCAATTCTGGGCACCGCATTTTAGGAGAAGACTCGGAGGGCGGAGTTCCAGACCGGTAAGTATAAAAAACTTACCTCGGGGATTCGCGGCCTCCATTCACGGAGAAGACTTGGAGGGCGGAGTTCCAGACCGGTAGGTAGAAAAAACTTACCTCGGGGATTCGCGGCCTCCATTCACGGAGAAGACTCGGAGGGCGGAGTTCCAGACCAGTAAGTATAAAAAACTTACCTCTGGTAAAATTAAAAAAAACTGAAAAGTGACGTCACAGGAAAGCTGTGGCCTGATTGGCTGGTAGGGAATTTGTACTGAATTTGAAAATAAAATATTGATAAAAATTGATTAAAACCCTAATTAACGAATTAATAAGTGGAGTAACTAAACCAGAGGGAGGAGATTACTGTATTTAGTCAGCATTTAATATTTATAGTAGGAATCTAGCACCAGGGACCGTATCGTTAATTATAACAATTTAGTAAGGAACTAATAAGTATTTATTTTTATTTATTAAATAGTGCTAGAAATGTCAGTCAGAGGGGTGAAGTGCTTCACCTGTGAGATGTGGGAGGTCCGTGACGCTTCCAGCGTTCCGGACGACTACATCTGCAGGAAGTGTACCCAGTTGCAGCTCCTCACAGACCGCATGGATCGGTTGGAGCAGCAACTGGATGCACTTAGGAGCATGCAGGTGGCAGAGAGTGTCATAGACAGGTGTTTTAGGGAAGTGGTTACACCCAAGGTGCAGGCAGATAGATGGGTGACCGCTAGAAGAGGCAGGCAGTCAGTGCAGGAATCCCCTGTGGCTATCCCGCTCTCTAACAAGTATACCGTTTTGGATACTGTTGGGGGGGATGGCCAATCAGGGGAAAACAGCAGCAGCCAGATCAGTGGCACCACGGCTGGCACTGTTGTTCAGCAGGGAAGGACAAAGCGCAGAAGAGCAATAGTTATAGGGGACTCGATAGTCAGGGGCACAGATAGGCGCTTCTGTGGACGTGAAAGAGACTCCAGGATGGTATGTTGCCTCCCTGGTGCCAGGGTCAAAGATGTCTCTGAACGGACAGGGGGCATTCTGAAGGGGTAGGGTGAACAGCCAGAAGTTGTGGTACACATTGGTACCAACGACATAGGCAGGAAGAGTGACGAGGTCCTGCAAGGGGAGTTTATGGAGTTAGGTAGAAAGTTAAAGGACAGGACCTCCAGGGTTGTAATCTCTGGACTACTCCCTGTGCCACTTGCCAGTGAGGCTAGAAATAGGAAGATAGTGCAGCTAAACACGTGGCTGAACAGCTGGTGTAGAAGGGAGGGTTTCAGATATCTGGACCATCGGGATCTCTTCAGGGACAGATGGGACCTGTACAAGAAGGACGGGTTGCATCTAAACTGGAGGGGCACAAATATCCTGGCTGCGAGGTTTGCGAGCGTCACTCAGGAGGGTTTAAACTAGTGTGGCAGGGGGGTGGGAACCAGAGCTGTAGGACAGCAAGTGAAATAAATGAGGGGGAACTAGTAAATAAGGCCAGTAAGACTAAGAGGAAGAGCAGGCAGGGAGATGTTACGGAGCACAGCGGGACTGGTGGTCTGAAGTGCATTTGTTTCAATGCGAGAAGTATAACAGGTAAGGCAGATGAACTTAGAGCTTGGATTAGTACTTGGAACTATGATGTTGTTGCTATTACAGAGACTTGGTTGAGGGAAGGACAGGATTGGCAGCTAAATGTTCCAGGATTTAGAAGCTTCAGGTGGGATAGAGGGGGATGTAAAAGGGGTGGGGGAGTTGCATTACTGGTTAAGGAGAATATCACAGCTGTACTGCGGGAGGACACCTCGGAGGGGTCATGCAGCGAGGCAATATGGGTGGAGCTCAGGAATAGGAAGGGTGCAGTCACGATGTTGGGGATTTACTACAGGCCTCCCAACAGTCAGCGGGAGGTAGGGGAGCAGATATGTAGACAGATTTTGGAAAGATGTAAAGGTAACAGGGTTGTAGTGGTGGGTGATTTTAACTTCCCCTATATTGACTGGGACTCACTTAGTGCGAGGGGCTTGGATGGGGCAGAATTTGTAAGGAGCATCCAGGAGGGCTTCTTGAAACAATATGTAGATAGTCCAAATAGGGATGGGGCCATACTGGACCTGGTATTGGGGAATGAGCCCGGCCAGGTGGTTGAAGTTTCAGTAGAGGAGCATTTCGGGAACAGTGACCATAATTCCATAAGTTTCAAGGTACATGTGGATAAGGATAAGAGTAGTCCTCGGGTGAAGGTGCTAAATTGGGGGAACGCTAATTATAACAATATTAGGCAGGAACTGAAGAATTTAGATTGGGGGCGGCTATTTGAGGGTAAATCAACATCTGACATGTGGGAGTCTTTCAAATGTCAGTTGATTAGAATCCAGGACCAGCATGTTCCTGTGAGGAAGAAGGATAAGTTTGGCAAGTTTCGGGAACCTTGGATAATGCGGGATATTGTGAGCCTCGTCAAAAAGAAAAAGGAAGCATTCGTAAGGGCTGGAAGGCTAGGAACAGACGAATCCCTTGAGGAATATCAAGACAGTAGGAAGGAACTTAAGCAAGGAGTCAGGAGGGCTAAAAGGGATCATGAAAAGTCATTGGCAAACAGGATTAAGGAAAATCCCAAGGCTTTTTATATGTATATGAAGAGCAAGAGGGTAACTAGGGAAAGGGTTGGCCCACTCAAGGACAGAGAAGGGAATCTATGTGTGGAGCCAGAGGAAATGGGCGAGGTACTTAATGAGTACTTTGTATCAGTATTCACAGTATTCACCAAAGAGAAGGACTTGGTGGATGATGAGCCTAGGGAAGGGAGTGTAGATAGTCTCAGTCATCTCATTATCAAAAAGGAGGAGGTGTTGGGTGTCTTGCAAAGCATTAAGGTGGATAAGTCCCCAGGGCCTGATGGGATCTACCCCAGAATACTGAGGGAGGCAAGGGAAGAAATTGCTGGGGCCTTGACAGAAATCTTTACATCCTCATTGGCTACAGGTGAGGTCCCAGAGGACTGGAGAATAGCCAATGTTGTTCCTTTATTTAGGAAGGGTAGCAAGGATAATCCAGGAAATTATAGGCTGGTGAGCCTTACGTCAGTGGTAGGGAAATTATTAGAGAGGATTCTTCGGGACAGGATTTACTCCCATTTGGAAACAAATGGACTTATTAGCAAGAGGCAGCATGGTTTTGTGAAGGGAAGGTCGTGTCTCACTAATTTGATTGAGTTTTTTGAGGAAGTGACGAAGATGATTGATGAAGGAAGGGCAGTGGATGTTATCTATATGGACTTCAGTAAAGCCTTTGACAAGGTCCCTCATGGCAGACTGGTACAAAAGGTGAAGTCACACGGGATCAGAGGGGAGCTGGAAAGATGGATACAGAACTGGCTCGGTCATAGAAGACAGAGGGTAGCAGTGGAGGGGTGCTTTTCTGAATGGAGAGATGTAACTAGTGGTGTTCCGCAGGGATCAGTGCTGGGACCTTTGCTGTTTGTAGTATATATAAATGATTTGGAGGAAAATGTAGCTGGTCTGATTAGTAAGTTTGCGGACGACACAAAGGTTGGTGGAGTTGCGGATAGTGATGAGGATTATCAGAGGATACAGCAGGATATAGATCGGTTGGAGACTTAGGCGGAGAAATGGCAGATGGAGTTTAATCCGGACAAATGTGAGGAAATGCATTTTGGAAGGTCTAATGCAGGTGGGAAGTATACAGTAAATGGCAGAACCCTTAGGAGTATTGACAGGCAGAGAGATCTGGGCGTACAGGTCCACAGGTCACTGAAAGTGGCAATGCAGGTGGATAAGGTAGTCAAGAAGGCATACGGCGTGCTTGCCTTCATCGGTTGGGTCATAGAGTATAACAAGTGGTTGATGTTCGGCACAGACTCGGTGGGCCGAAGGGCCTGTTTCAGTGCTGTATCTCTAATCTAATCTAATCTAATCTAACATTTGGCAAGTCATGCTGCAGCTGTACAGAACTTTAGTTAGCCCACACTTAGAATATTGTATGCAATTCTGGTCGCCACACTACCAGAAGGACGTGGAGGCTTTGGAGAGGGTACAGAAGAGGTTTACCAGGATGTTGCCTGGTCTGGAGGGCATTAGCTATGAGGAGAGGTTGGATGACTTGGATTGTTTTCACTGGAACGACGGAGGTGGAGGGGCGACATGATAGAGGTTTACAAAGTTATAAGCGGCATGGACAGAGTGGATAGTCAGAAGCTTTTTCCCAGGGTGGAAGAGTCAGTTACTAGGGGACATAGGTTTAAGGTGAGACGGGCAAAGTTTAGAGGGGATGTGCGAGGCAAGTTCTTTGCACAGAGGGTGGTGAGTGCCTGGAACTTGTTGCCGGGGGAGCTGGTGGAAGCAGGTACCATAGAGACGTTTAAGAGGCATCTTGACAAATACATGAATAGGATGGGAATAGAGGGATACGGACCCCGGAAGTGCAGAAGGTTTTAGTTTAGGCAGGCATCAAGATCGGCGCAGGCTTGGAGGGCCAAATGGCCTGTTCCTGTGCTGTACTGTTCTTTGTTCTTTGAAAGATATGAAGGCTTAAGAGAGGGTGCAGAAAAAATTTACACAAATGGCACCAGGGATGAGGGACTTCAGTTATGAAGATTGGAGAAGTTGGGGTTGTTCTCAGAGGAGAAAAGGTTACAAGAAGATTTGATAAACGTGTTCAAAATCATGAGGGGTCTGGGCAGTGTAGATCGGGAGAAACTGTCCCATTGGTGGAAGGGTCGAGAACCCGAGGACAGATTTAAGGTGATTAGCAATAGAACCAAAGGCGACATAAGAAAACATTGGGCTGAACTCTATAAGCCTGCCACCAATGGCGGCTCAGGCGACGCCAAAAGGCTGCCGCGATTCCAAGCATGGCCACTCCCCCCCCATCATGTGCGCAGCCGCTGGCGCCATTTTTAAAAGGCTGCTAGCCCGACCAGCAAATTTACATATTTAAAGAAAGATTAAATGAAAGTAAATAAATACATCTCTTTTGCCCCTCTCCCACCCCCCCCCCCAGTGACAACTAAATTAATTATTTTCCCTTTCCCCCCCAAAACACTGACCTTTACCATCTGACTTTCCCCCCCAACTGCTCAACTTTAAACTGTAACCCTTCCCACCATCTCTTATACCCATGACGTTAATTTGACCCTGTCCTCCCCACTCCCGCACTGAGAAACGTACCTCCTTCCCCTTCCCACCAGTGTTACGCCTGCTTTACCCAGACAGGGATCCCAAGGTCCGGCAGTGCCGGCTGCCAGGGTGAAGATCGTGGCGGGACATCAGTAGGCGACGGGAGAGTAATTAATAGAGGTATTTTAATTTATTTAAATATTTAAATTGCGGTCATGTTGCCGAGCAGCGGTGGGGGGGCGGGGGGTAGGCACGAGGCCTTGCCATCGCCAGCAATATCAGGCCAGGCTCTACCAGCATTGAGGTTCGTGGTGGGCCTCATCCAAGGCCACTTTCAGGCCCCCCTTCCCTGCCACGTATCCCGACATCGAGGGTTTTATAGATTCCAGTACATTGTTTTATGCAGCGAGTAGTTAGGATCTGGGACGCACTGCCTGTGAGGGTGGTGGAGGAAAATTCAATTGTGGCTTTCAAAAGGGAATTGGATACCTGAAGATAAAAAAAAACATTGCGATGTTATGGGGAAAGGGTGGGGGAGTCGGACTAGTTAAGTTACTCTTGCAGAGTGGACTCGACAGGCCAAATGACCTCCTTCTGAGCTATAACCATTCTATGATTGTATGCTTCTGTAACTGGAACTAATAGGAATAATTGTTAGGAGGAGGCAGTTGACGTCTGAAAAGGATGAGATTTCCTGTAGAAAGGAGTTGATAATCCCATCTGAACACAGATGTATGATAGAAATCCAAGCATTCGGCTAGGGCATTCCAAACACTTGCTCAACAGTTTGCAAGATTGAAAACACAATTACAATCACAAAAACTCACAGCTGCCATCAAAGAGTTTGACACATTGTAGCCTAAAAAGGTCTAAACTGAACATGATCTACTCCCTTACAGTTGTCTAAATGGCTGGATTCTGCGACTTCATAAAAATTCAGCAATAACCCAATATTCTACCCTGACTGAAGCCAGACAAAGAATTGACTAACACCAAGACAATTTAATTCCTCCGCCTGTCAGTGAATGATGGAAAGATATGCAACTGTCTCCTCAGAGGTATGGGCTGTGGATGGCAGCCAGATGTAAACAAACCTAGAGACAACCTCATGACCTCAAGAAGTCGCAAAATGCTTTACAGCCAATGAAACACTTCATAAGTGTCACTGTTGTAATGCAAGAAAGTGCGTGGGCTAACTTGTGCACAGTAATGTCCCACAAACGGTAATGAGATGAATGACCAGATAATGGAATGTTTCTTGATGTCGGTTAAGGGAGAAAATGTAGCCAAGATACCAGGAGAACTTCTCATCGATTAATGCTGTGGATTTTATACATGGGACCTCAGTTTAACATCTCATCTGAAGGTTGTCACCTCTGATAGTACATCACCTCCTCAGTACTACATTCAACTGTCAGTCCAGATTATCTGCTCAAGTCTTTGGAGTGGGGTGGAACCCAAAACCTTCTGATTCAGAGGGGTGATTGCTGAACCAAGGCATTTATACTAATTTAATGGCTTGTTATTTACTTGAGAAGTGTGAGAGATCATTATTACAAATTCATTGTTGTTACCTAGCTTTTCTTCATTTCCACTACTGAATTTTTGCTGCAGAAGATCATCTGCACCAAAATCACAAGAGCACTATTAACTCCTTCGACTTATAGGGGGAGATATTCTGTTGGATTCTTCTGACCTCCTGCTGAAGAACCTCACAGCAATTCTGGGCTAGGTTTAACTATGCTTATTAACATATTATTTACCTTAGCATACAATATGCCAAATCCTTCAATATTTGATCAGCTATCATTCTGAAATCTTTTTCCTATGTCATGATTATGTCATAATATATGCATGTGTATTTGTACTTTACATGCCTCAATATTAAATGCCACTTGTTGCTGCCCAATGTGTTAATGGTTAGTAGATCTATTCTTAGAATTCTTATAATCTCTTGTCTATAATATTGTACATCTTTGCATCACATACAAAATTGGACTTTTGCTGCTGATAACTTTGTGGAGGTTATTAATAAATGTTGTGGATAACAGGGTTATTGAGATCCACTGGATATAGCTGTACTTTTAGAATTATTGGAGTTAGATATAGGCCAGACCATGTAAGAACAATAGGTTTCCTTCCCTACAGGACATTATTGAACCAGTTGGGTTTTTTACGATAATCCAGTAGCTTCATGTTCACTTTTACTGATACCATGGGCTGAATTTTACCTTGGGCGGATGGGAATTCGCCACCAATGAGAAAGTCGGTGGTGAACCCGCTTCTGCCTAGCCTAGGGATCCGTCCTGTATTTTACGGGTTCCCGGGCTTTAATTGTCCCGAGGTGGAACTTCCACCCACTTGAGGGAGGAGGCTCCGCCTCAGTGAGCTGCTGGCCAATCAGCGGGCCGGCAGCACTTCGTCCCAGTAGCGCCACCGGGAGTGGTGGCTACTGCTGGGACTGCAGCCCAGCCAACGCAATGGACCCTGGAGAGTGAGTGAGTTGGGCATGCCTCACCAGGAGGATCGGTCCTTCCCTGGTGAGGCTGGAGTGATAGTTTTGAGAGGGGGGGGTGGTGGGGGGGGGTGGTGTCTTGGGTCCCGGGAGTGGGGTGGGTTGGGAGGCGGGCGCGGCCCTCAATCGGGCACCCTGTGCCTGACTGCCATGCCCCTCTCCCCTGGGGCATGGAAAGGCCGGCAGCTATCGCCCCAGCACGCCCGCTTGCCACAGGTAAAATACCCGTGGAGGCGGGCGCAGGGCCTTAAGTGGCCACTTAAGGGCCTTGATTGGCCTTGGGCGGGTGGGCCGTTTCCCCCCCACGCCCAACAGCCGTAAAGTCGACCGGAGATGGGAGCACGGTGGGTAGGCCTCCCGGAGCCTCCAGATCAATTTTACGCCGCCCCCACGCCACCAACTGACCCGCTGGGGAGGATGGGGCTGTCAAATTCAGCCCCATCTTTCTAATTCCAGATTCTTTAATTCCAATCTGCCATGGTGGGATTTGAACTCATATTCTCTGATTATTAGTCCAGGCCTCTAGATTGATTGTGAAGTAGCATAAGCACTACTGTACTGAACTCAGTGTAAAGTTGAAGGTAGATGCGATAAAGCTTAATTTTTTTCAGTTGCTTATTTTGCTTTTTACAGCTTCGTTAATATGTCGTTGAATTGGTCTTGGTCTAGGTCATAGTTTAGATTACATGTGTTCTTATTGCATGAAAAGCCAAATTAAGTTATGTATCGTTTACATTATTATTTACTGGAATAACCAAAATCATGGTTAGTTTGTAGGACATGAAATGATGTATGAGCTTCAGGGCTTTGTTTAACTAGTTACAGAAACTGGAAATTACTTATGGGAATTAGAAATGTGCCCAGGTGCTGTTAATTGCATTTTTCCTGGAAGAGGTAGAAGATATAGCATATGTACTTCCAGTTCCAATACCATTTATTGACTTACTGCAAATACTTGTATGATATATATGTAGCATTAGAAGCTTACATAATTATATTTTATGTAATGGTTAAGAAATTTCCATATATCTTTAAACATGTTGTTAATAATTCTGTTTTTTGCTAACTAGATCCATTATCTACAGGAACCCACATTCACAATACACATGTAACTATGATGCAAATACATTTACTAAGATTCATCATTTATGTACAGTATAATTTGTCTTCAATCATTAATCAGATCTGATATAGAAAATGTGAAATTTATTTACTAATAAATGCTGTTAGAGAGGTGGTCTCTCCACTGTCTATTTTTCCGATTTAGTTCCAGCTAGCTAATCTTTCTGTTATTCTACTAAATGCCTGTCCTAAGCAATGTACGAAATGAATTCTAAGTTACAAAATTATTTAGTCATAAAATATCTTGTGGGAGTTGATGCATGAACTCTCTGACACACATCACATTTGTAGTCATACAGAAACAAACAATAGTCGCAAAGGGTGAAACAGATTTATGCCAGTGCAGGTTCTGATCATTTCCATTGGCAATTGAACCAAAAAGGCCCAATAAAGCAAGTGTTGATTTTTTTCCTTGATCATGGAGGGGCAAGGGGCACTGCAACCCCAGTACCCCCACCCTCCCCAATCACTAGCCCCCGCCTCCACAACTTAAATATTTAGTGCCTGGGCTGGCCCGATTTTGAAGCCTCAGAAATATGCAGTGCCTCACAGTTGTCTGTCAGATTTAAATTGAGACTGAAGCCTCTTCGCTGCTGCAATAGGCATATGATCAGCATAAGGCTGGCCTGCTCATCCTGAAGTGGCAGGCATATCTCCACATTCTCAGTACATGAAACGAAAGTGAGGGAAGTAGGCCAAAGTAGGCAGGCAATCAATGAATAGCACAGGTAATGCTGCCTGCAGGCCTAAATCATTTTAATGATGTCCCAGCATCTATTTAATGTACTGCATAGGACTATGTGAACAGGCCCTTTGCATGCCTGTTTTCATGCAAAATAGAATTTCTAAGGTCACTTGTGAAAAACTGGTAAAGGAGACAAAGGTTGGGGGGGCGGGGTGGTGGTGCGGTGGGGAACACATGTCCTCATCTTTATGATAGAGTTGGTAAGATTAAGAGAAAAGGATGAGCTGAAGAAGTTACACTCGTCCACTAACAAGAGTAGTGTGGAGTATCTTGTTTTATTTGTTATGGGAAGCATTGTGAAATTTCAAAAGGCAGGACTTGTTATGCTGTGTGTTCATGTGTTGGTTGCGAACTAAACTAGCTTTTTGCTTTTTCATTGGTCTCCACTCACCAGAGCATTTATCACTTTATTTTTTGAAGTTTGGTGAAACACAAATGGCCACACACATGAGATTACAGTAGCCATCTTATATAACACAGGGAATTTAGCTATTGTCAAGTTATATTATGACTAGTTTCTTTTTTTTTTCTTTTGGGCCTCCTTATCTCGAGAGACAATGGATACGCGCCTGGAGGTGGTCAGTGGTTTGTGAAGCAGCGCCTGGAGTGGCTATAAAGGCCAATTCTGGAGTGACAGGCTCTTCCACAGGTGCTGCAGAGAAATTTGTTTGTTGGGGCTATTGCACAGTTGGCTCTCCCCTTGCGCCTCTGTCTTTTTTCCTGCCAACTACTAAGTCTCTTCGACTCGCCACAATTTAGCCCTGTCTTTATGGCTGCCCGCCAGCTCTGGCGAATGCTGGCAACTGACTCCCACGACTTGTGATCAATGTCACACGATTTCATGTCACGTTTGCAGACGTCTTTATAACGGAGACATGGACGGCCGGTGGGTCTGATACCAGTGGCGAGCTCGCTGTACAATGTGTCTTTGGGGATCCTGCCATCTTCCATGCGGCTCACATGGCCAAGCCATCTCAAGCGCCGCTGACTCAGTAGTGTGTATAAGCTGGGGGTGTTGGCCGCTTCAAGGACTTCTGTGTTGGAGATATAGTCCTGCCACCTGATGCCAAGTATTCTCCGAAGGCAGCGAAGATGGAATGAATTGAGACGTCGCTCTTAGCTGGCATACGTTGTCCAGGCCTCGCTGCCGTAGAGCAAGGTACTGAGGACACAGGCCTGATACACTCGGACTTTTGTGTTCCGTGTCAGTGCTCCATTTTCCCACACTCTCTTGGCCAGTCTGGACATAGCAGTGGAAGCCTTACCCATGCGCTTGTTGATTTCTGCATCTAGAGACAGGTTACTGGTGATAGTTGAGCCGAGGTAGGTGAACTCTTGAACCACTTCCAGAGCGTGGTCGCCAATATTGATGGATGGAGCATTTCTGACATCCTGCCCCATGATGTTCGTTTTCTTGAGGCTGATGGTTAGGCCAAATTCATTGCAGGCAGACGCAAACCTGTCGATGAGACTCTGCAGGCATTCTTCAGTGTGAGATGTTAAAGCAGCATCGTCAGCAAAGAGGAGTTCTCTGATGAGGACTTTCCGTACTTTGGACTTCGCTCTTAGACGGGCAAGGTTGAACAACCTGCCCCCTGATCTTGTGTGGAGGAAAATTCCTTCTTCAGAGGATTTGAACGCATGTGAAAGCAGCAGGGAGAAGAAAATCCCAAAAAGTGTGGGTGCGAGAATACAGCCCTGTTTCACACCACTCAGGATAGGAAAGGGCTCTGATGAGGAGCCACCATGTTGAATTGTGCCTTTCATATTGTCATGGAATGAGGTGATGATACTTAGTAGCTTTGGTGGACATCCGATCTTTTCTAGTAGTCTGAAGAGACCACGTCTGCTGACGAGGTCAAAGGCTTTGGTGAGATCAATGAAAGCAATGTAGAGGGGCATCTGTTGTTCACGGCATTTCTCCTGTATCTGACGAAGGGAGAACAGCATGTCAATAGTCGATCTCTCTGCACGAAAGCCACACTGTGCCTCAGGGTAGACGCGCTCGGCCAGCTTCTGGAGCCTGTTCAGAGCGACTCGAGCAAAGACTTTCCCCACTATGCTGAGCAGGGAGATTCCACGGTAGCTGTTGCAGTCACCGCGGTCACCTTTGTTTTTATAGAGGGTGATGATGTTGGCATCGCGCATGTCCTGGGGTACTGCTCCCTCGTCCCAGCACAGGCATAGCAGTTCATGTAGTGCTGAGAGTATAGCAGGCTTGGCACTCTTGATTATTTCAGGGGTAATGCTGTCCTTCCCAGGGGCTTTTCCGCTGGCTAGGGAATCAATGGCATCACTGAGTTCCGATTTGGTTGGCTGTATGTCCAGCTCATCCATGACTGGTAGAGGCTGGGCTGCATTGAGGGCAGTCTCAGTGACAGCATTCTCCCTGGAGTACAGTTCTAGGTAGTGCTCAACCCAGCGGTCCATCTGTTTGCGTTGGTCAGTGATTATGTCCCCCGATTTAGATTTGAGGGGGGTGATCTTCTTGATGGTTGGCCCAAGAGCTCTCTTCATGCCATCATACATTCCTCTGATGTTTCCGGTGTCTGAGGCCAGCTGAATATGACTGCATAGGTGTTGCCAGTAGTCGTTTGCGCAACGCCTAGCTGTTCTTTGTGCAGTACTTCTGGCTGCTTTAAGTGCTGCGGATGTTAAATCGCTGGGGGCTTTCTTGTAGTTCAAAAGTGCAATGCGCTTAGCGGCTATGACAGGTTCCAGCTCTTCATTATGAGATTGAAACCAGTCTGCATTTCTCTTCGCACTTTTGCCGTAGGTGGTCAAAGCTGACTCATAGATGGCGTCTCTGATGTGGGCCCACTTGGTCTCAGCATCCCCTGTGGGAGTGTTTTGAAGGGCTGTTACAAGTGAATTTAGAAATTTTTGTAACAGCTGTGGGTGAGAAATTCTGCTCGTGTTGATGCGCGGGTGGCCCTTTTGCTTGGAATGATGCAACTTCTTTGGTCTGAGTCTAACCTTGCTGCACACCAGGGAGTGGTCGGTGTCGCAGTCCGCACTGTGGAAGCTGCGTGTGATTTGAACACTGTTTAAGGCGGCTCGCCTTGTGACAATGAGGTCTAGCTGGTGCCAACGACGTGATCTTGGGTGCCTCCATGAAACCTGGTGACAGGGTTTAGTGTGAAAGAACGAGTTGGTGATGCAGAGGTTATGATAGGTACACAACTCAAGCAGTCTCTGCCCGTTCTCATTCATCCTTCCAACGCCATAGCGCCCAAGGCAGGAGGGCCATGAGTCATGGTCGGCCCCAACCCTGGCATTAAAGTCCCACAGCAGGAATAGGTGTTCGGTGTTGGGGATGCTGCTAATGATGTTATGGAGTTGTTCATAGAACTGGTCTTTAGCTTCAGGTGCGGAGCAGAGTGTTGGAGCATAGATGCTGAGTAGGTGTACTGGACCAGAGGTGGTGAGCAGTCGGATGGACAGTATGCGTTCCGAGCCATTTGAGGGAGGCTCTATCATGCTGAGCAAGGAGTTTCTGATGGCGAAGCCCACTCCATGCTGTCTTGGTTCTTCAGGATCCCTGCCCTGCCAGAAGAAGGTGTAGTCTTGCTCTGCTAGAGAGCCACTCGCGGGGAGGCGAGTCTCCTGAAGTGCTGCAATGTCCACATTGAGTCTACTGAGCTCGTTGTTAATGATGGCGGTCTTCCGAGAATCGTTGATTTGTGTAAGGTCTTCCGACAGGCCAGGACACATAGTTCTGACGTTCCAGCTTGCAAAGCGAAGGGCTGGTACCTTCTTTCCTTTTTTCATGTTGTTTGGTGCGGTGTATCAGTCCACCTTTCGGGCAATGACCCTGAGCTCCAAGCACCCATTGAAGCAGGCAGACTGTGGCGGGACAGAACCTTATTGACCGGCGGCTGCCCGGTTTGAGGCGGGCGGTAGCTGTCCAGTGAGGTGCAATGACCTCTCCCACCGACAAAGGCAACCCGTGGCGCCCAGTTTCTACGCCAATTTATCTGGACTTATAACCCGTAACTGCTGCCTTCCGTGTTGTTTTAGTCGCTGTGAGGCAACTATGGAGTGACCTCTCCATGGCGCATGCCTGGGCAAATTTATGGAGGTTGAGAGTTGCCCAGTCGTCAAAACCCCCCTCTCGGCCTTTCTGGTGGGGTCCAAAGGAGTGCAGGACACGACGTTTGGCACCAGTATGGCTGCAGGAACTGCCGGAAACATGCCAAAGGTGACACATGACCGCCTACGGGGTTCCGCTCCGGATTTTCTGTTAGGGTTTACTCCCTTAGCCTTGGTCTCTCCCAAGACGCCCACAAGGCAGTGGGGTTGTTGGGGCCCCTACACAGGTGTAGGATGGTGCCGGTGGGAGGAGGGGATGCAAGGGGGAGGGGTAGAGGGAGGGGGTGGGGGGGGGTGCAGGGGAAGGGGGTGCGGGGTGAAGATGGTGCGAGGGGGGGCGGGCTGGGACGGGGTTGTGAGGGGGTGAGCTGAGAGGGTGGAGCAGGGAAGGGGACGGGGGTGGGGGGGGGGTGGAAGGGGGGTAAAGGGGGGGGGAGGGGGGGTGGAATCTGATGCAGGTAATAAGCCATTTTCTCAGTGCCCACCATCGACTTCCGGAAAGCTCATCCACGTCCTTCGGGAGGTGAAGCATCATTTGGCAGACTTCGAGGTGATTACATTTGCTAAGGGTTTTTTTTTTCTGCAGTGGTTTAAATAAAGGCATGCAGCATTGCCGACAGTGCGCTGCAGATGCTCTCCGAGCCATCTCCCGCGGGCGCTTTGAAGTTGCGGCCGGGGGGGCCGTTCGTGGATGTTTTGGGTGTTCGGGGCACCTTTTCACAGGACTTCTCTCGGGTCCCGCAGCTCCTTCTTCACCTCAATGGACTTACCGCATGCCGTGGCTGCAGACACTCTGGACTGTGAAGACAGCAGGATCGGAGATTGAAGTATGGGCAGCTGTGCTCGTCAGTTTCATCCGGATCAATTTCATTGAGAAAACAAAGAGCAGGTGTGGCTGGGGGAGGGCAGTGGGCCCAGGTAACATACACTAAACTAACTGTTAACTTTTAGATAGGGCTAAAATGAACTGATTTAAAGAGCCAGGGGAATTTAAACAGTTTAAGAGGGCAGATTGGGGGAGAAAACGTTAGGGTTGGGAGCAGATGGCCATGGATAGAGTTGAACAGCAAGGGAGCTTCCTAGGGAGCTTCCAGCCCAGGAGACTAGTAATTGGTTAATAAAGGTAGAGTCCTGGTTGTGAGGGAGAACTTCTACTGGGAGAGACCAGAGATGCTGATCCAAAGAGAATATCTAAAGTTGATTTTAAATTTGTAACACCAGCATGCAGGGCCATTACCATGACCTCATAATTGGTCAATTATGTTACTGCAACTAGATAGAAAATTAGCATTATGGTGATCAAATGCATTGCCACCTACTTGCTGCCAGTTCACACTTTATTGTTCATGCAAGGAAGAATGCTCCCAGTAACAATTTGAACTTTTTATTATGATGTTATATATGACTGAAAAGTCTATCACAAAAAGCTTTATAGCAGCACCACAAGTTTCATTTTGGCCTCCTAAAAAGTGCTGATGTTAAGAGTACATGGACAAAAACATTAATGAACTATTTAAGCAAGTCAAAAACTTCAGTGTACAAAGTAGAGAAATTGAGACAATTACAAGAGGTAAGGGGTGTTATTTTGGCCAAAGGGTGAACATACATGCTAAATGGGTGCAGTACTAATAAGACATGCCTGTTTGAAAGTCTGGATTTAACACACACAATTTTGGTCCGAGTTTCTGATTAGCATAATTTGAATGTACCTGGAGGTGCTAAATCAGAAACCTGCAGGTTTAGCATTCAAGTGCTGATTAGACAAAATTTTCATGGAGCAGTATATATGGGCTCTCGCACTCACTTCCACTGAAGGTATGGAGTGGACTGTCTGGCACACAGTGATACATTGCTGGATGGCACAGGATGGAGGGAGAGGATGCACAGGTTCTCAGATGTGGCACTGGAGGACTTGGTGGAGGAGGTCCAGAGAAGGAGGGATCCACAGGAAGTACACCACATTGCCCTCCTTACCATCCTTGCCCTTTCGCCTGCAGTGGCTGGTGCTGCTCTGCCTGGGCTCATGTCCTTCTCTACTCCTCATCCAGATTTCGGGGGACCCCTAGCAGGATGCTCATGACCAAGTACTCCCTTTCACCTGGTGACTCCTAGTAAGTGTCTGATAAGGTGGAGTAGCACAACACTTACTCTTTTTAGGTGAAGTCCTCAGAAAATTTCTGGAATAAATGTTGCTTGAATGTTGGTGACGTTTTGACAAAGTGTTCCAGAAAGTCTCCTGATGAGTTTCAGAGTCCTCGTCACAGCTCCAGTAGCAATGAACATGAAATAGTGACTAACCCTTTAAGCAGCATTTGAAATTGACATCAACACTGTGTTTACTCCCTGAACAGTTGCATCTGTTAGGAGAGGACATTAGTTGAAATGTTAGCCACCAAAATGCAGTGCAGCCTCTTTAATGAGTGCTAACAGGCATTTTAAGTGACAATCAGGTGTTTAATGTGCCTGCAGGTGACCTTTCCTAACACTGGCTTTAACTCCTTTACCAAGATGGCGCCTTGCACTAAACACAAGCTAAACTGGCTTTTCAGCTCAAGACCCCATCTTGGACACCTCAGAGGATCGTTAGTACCTGAACGCCCTACCAAAAATTGCTGCCAAGGTACGCTGTCACTAACTAAAGTCGTAGTACTTACTGGCTTTAAGAACCTTCATTATAAGTTTTGTTCTATTAAAAATGTTAAATTGTGTCAGATGGAGTCAAGTATGGCTTGATATGCAATATGTACTGTGTAAAGTGTGGCTTAGTGTGCAATGTGGACTTTGTCATGTGTTTCTGTCCAAGTATAAAAGAAACGTGCAATGTATAGTGCTTCATTGCTGGAATGTAGGGAATCACTGCAACCAGTTTGCATAAAGCAAGATCCCACAAAAAGCAATGTGATAAATGACCAAAAGATCTGCTTTATTGATGCTCATTTGGGGATAAATGTTGGCCACTGAATTCCCCTACTGTTCTTAAAATAGCATTATATGATGCCTTATGTCAATCCAAAACAGCACCTCCAACAGTGCAGCATTATTTCAGTGCTGCACTGATGTGTCAGCCTAGATTATGGGGCTTGAACCCAAAGCCTCAGAGATAAGTGTGTTCCCACTGAGCCAAAGCTGGCATCATGAACTGTATCTGCCTCTAAAGTATTGATTGGAGTGTAGCAGCTGATGAGAACAAAACGTTGAGATTTGAACTTAAAGATAAATTTGTGTGTGAGAGAAATATACAGTTCCATTTATTAATTCTGTTTCAAAGTAAGCCCTGGCCTGGAGTTGTCAGCGAAATACCAGTTGGTGCTCTGATCAAGTAGCCAGCTGGGAAACCTGTCTAATTGTAAACTTCCCACAGGTAATTGTGACAGATACACCCATGGATGGAAAATTAACAATGTACTTAGAATGTTTTGGGACCAATACGTTTTTAAGAAAGTTTACTAAGGATCTGTTTACATGACAACTGTCATGTCAGTGCAGTGATTTTATTTTGCACCAACACTGGAATGATCGTGTAGATGAAGCCTGGTTTCAGTGTCAAGGCCTGACCTGACAAGAACAAAAAAGGAGTCTGACTCCACATCAGAGTCGGTTCAGGCCTTCACACCTGATTCCCACTCCAAGTTTAGCTTGTGAATTATGAGTGCACCAATAAGTTAATACATCTTTTTACCTTCTATTTAACGAAAGCGTATCCTAATTTCAAAGCGTCAATTTAATAATAAATGAAATTCTCGTTGATGTTTTTAAATGTCACTGAACGAAAGGAAAGCTCAGACTGCAGGCTAAAGTTCCATTTTCATTTTCCTGCCAAATACTTTTGTGTTTTGGCACAAGCCTCCTACTCACAAAACCATTTTATTTTTCTCACAAGGTCAGCAATGGGGCAAACTGAAAGTCTGTGGCAGCAAGACAAGACTGAGTCATAATTGGCAACAGAACCATTGTTTACAAAAATGTCAAGAGCTACAAAATATCTCAAAATACCTTTAAAAACTCCTGCACAATATGCAGTTTTTAATTGGGAAGTATTTTTCAAACTTTGTTTTTCAAGTATGTAGCATTTGTTGTACCTTTGCTGGTATAAAATCACAGTCTTTCACCACATTGACATTAATAAAGAACAGAAAGGTTTATAATACACTGTATAAAGACTCAGTGACAGACCAACTCTCACACAGTGAACAAGAAAGTTAAGCCTGACATGCATTAAGTATATTATAATGTGTAAACATGTCATCACCTTGACATTAATATTAAGCTGCTGAATAAACTGTAACTTTATATATTTAGCATAACAAAGGTTGTAGCTCATACATTTTGAAGGAGACTAGAGAGTTGTGATATCTAGATCTGTGGTTCCTATGTTTTTGCAGGCTTGGTGCTAGATTTTTCGAAACAGTCTTGACTGTGTGGCATGCAATGAATGTTTTGCCATTCAGCAAGCAAGTCGTTCTCAGAAATCAATACAATTTTAAGCATCTTATTATCTGTTTGTGTGGCACAGCTAATAAATCCCACAAGACTATTCAATGTAACAGAATAACACAATTTCAGTTTGATTATTCATTAAAATATGTACTCACAGTGTGTATATTAACATATATCCTTGTTGGAAACTTTCCAGTAACTAAATTAGAGCATTTGTCTAACAAATACTGTCAAACCACTTAAGACTTTAGCTGTTTTTTTTAAAGGGCAGCATCTAATGGAAAAACACTGATTCCGTACAGGACATCTATCAACATATATGCAATGGAGAAACTGAGTTTTGAGTGATAGAGGAGTCTCCATTCTCGGCGGGATTCATTTTCTTTACAATCATGTCAAAAAATGCTATGAAGTGGTGCATTTTATTTTGCGACTGTCAAGCAGACTAAGGAGCTTAATTTTTCTGGTAGATCTACAAAATGAAAGTAGGGGAGATCTACATGTGTAAATCAGGAAGATCAATGCATGAATGTCAGAGTGATATACATGTGAATGTAGGGAAATCTGCATATGCATGCAGGGGACATCTGTGTGAGAAAGCGTGGTATTTATATTTGAAAGTTGAGGAGAGCCACAATGTGAAAGTGTGGGAGATCTCCATATGAAAGTATGGGTGATCTACATGTGAAGATAGGGGAGATCTACATATGCAACTAGGAGAGATCTATGCATGAAAGTAGGAGGGATCCATGCATGGAAGGAAGAGAGAGCCATGAGAGAAATAGGAGAGATCTACGTGTGAAAGTAGGACAGATAATTGCTTGAATGTAGTGGAGATCTACACATGGAAGTTTTACATGTGAAAGTGCAGGAAATCTATGTGAAAGTAGGGAAGATCTACATGTGAAAGTAATGGAAATCTGCACATGGAAGTTGGGGAGATCTACACATGAAAGTAGGGGAGATCTACATGTGAAAGTAGGAGGGATCTACACATGTAGTGGAGATCTACATGTGAAAGTAAAGGAGATCTACATGAAAATGTAATGGAGATCTACATGTGAAAGCAGGGAAGATCTACCCGTGAAAATAGAGGAGATTTATAGTTATAATTAGGGGAGATCTACATGTGAAAGTAGGAGAGATGTACACCTGAAAGTAGAGGGTCTCTACATGTGAAAGTAGATGGAGCTACACCTGAATGTTGTGGAGATCTACATGTGAAAGTAAAGGAGCTCCTCATGAGAAAGTAGGGGAGATCTACATGTGAAAGTAGAGGAGATCTATGTGAGACAGTGTGGGAGATCAATGTGTGAAAGTAGAGGAGATCTGCACATGAAATTAGGAGAGGATCCATGCATGAAATGAGCACAGAAACGTGTGAAAATGGGACAAATCTACATGTGAAAGTAGAAGTGATCTATGCATGTAGTAGCTGAGATCTGTATGTGAAAGTAAGGGAGATCTATATGTGAAAGTGTGGGAGATCCACATGTGAAAATATTGGAGATCTACATGTGAAAGTAGGGGAGATCTACACATGAAAGTAGGAGAGATCTACACGTAAAAGTAGGAGACATTTACGCATGAACATAGGGGAGATCTATACTTTAAAGTTGGGAAGATCTACACATGAAAGTAGGGGAGATCTACACATGAAAGTAGCGGAGGCCTACACATAGAATCATAGAAAGTTTATGGCACGGAAGGAGGCTACTTGGCCCATCGTGTCTGCACCTGCCAATAAAGGAGCCACCCCAGTCTAATCCTACCTTCCAGCATTTGGTCCGTAGCCCTGCAGGTTTCAGCACTTGAGGTGCATATCCAGACACATTTTAAATGAGTTGAAGGTTTCTGCTTCTACCATCCTTTCAGGCAGTGAGTTCCAGATCCCAACCACCCTGGGGGTGAAAACATTTTTCCTCATCTCCCCTCTAATCTTTCTACCAATCACTTTAAATCTATGCATAAACGTAGGGGAGATTTACACAGGAAAGTAGAAATCTGCATGCCTATGTAGAAACATTTAGTTTTAGCCTGTACTTTTGTTCTTTTAATCTGAAGATCTACTGACCATGCCAAACTTTGCAGATATTTTATTTCTCAGGCTAATTGATTTGGCAATGAATTATCAGATTCCTATTTGAACACTTTTTTTATTCATTTGTGGGATGTGAGCATCACTGGGAAGGCCAGCATTCATTACCCAACACCAATTGCCCTTGAGAGGGTGCTGGTAAGCTGCCTTCTTGTACTGCTGCAGTCCATGTGTTACACCCACAGTGCTGTTAGGTTGGAGTTTCAGGATTTTGACCCAGCAACAGTGAAGGAACGGAGATATAGTTCCAAGTCAGGATGGTGTGTGACTTGGAGGGGAACTTGCAGGGGATGGTGTTGCCATGCGTCTATTGCCCTTGTCCGTCTGGGTGGTAGAGGCTGTGGGGTTTGGAAGGTGCTGTTAAAGGAGCCTTGGCGAGTTGCTGCAGTGCATCTTGTAGATGCTATGTGTTATTAAGATTATGGATGCAAGGTTGTTGAAGTTAAGATACAGATCAGCCATGATCTAACTGAATGGCAGAACAGGCTTGAGGAGTGATTTGTCCACTCCTATTCCAATGAATACAATATTTTTTTGTTAGCAATTAAATTCCATGTATGATGTCCAGATCTCAATAAAGAGAATTTAGGCTTATCAATTTGTGACAACTGATTGTGATGTTGCTATCAATAAACTTTATCAAGATCAAACTAAAGGGCACAGGAAACATCTGAAACTTCAGCAGACATGTTGTGCTAGTGCCATAAATTGATGCTTTCACTTTGGGTAGTTGATGCCCTGACACCATGTTTTTCAGAGTTGAAATAAATACCGGTGTGTGTTAATTAACTAATTCATTATTAATGCTTTGAAATGTTTGTACTGTTTTTGAGGTACAATTTATAATCAAAAAATTGTGAAGGAAACTGCACCTGCCAAATGAGACATATTAATTTTGTCATATGGAACATTATTATTTTTGAACTGTTACTGGACATTGAAATAACTTGTTTAAAAAGACCACAGAACAGAGACTGAAAACATGGCTGCACGTTTGCATTCTAAAAGACAGTTGCATGAAGAGACAATGGGAGCACTCCCTGATCCAATTAGCCAGATGGGTTTTGTCAATAGTGATGATCAAAAGACATTGAGAGTCATTGACTGTGCAAGAGGCAGTGTTCCACCACACTCCACCCCCCCACCCCCCCCCACCACCCCCACCCCCCCCCCCCACCTCACAGGAAAGGCTGTTCAAACAGGGAGCTAGTCATATGGCTAAACTGCTGGCCATCCTGGGGTTTTTTTGAATTGTGCTTGACACAGAAAGAAAGAGACTGCAACTGAACTTCAAGAAGAGAGCACTCCCTCTCTCTGTTTCTCTCTATCTCTCTCTCACGCAAAGTTACAGGGATCCCTGGAAGTAATTTAAGCCTCAAGACAGAAGACCAGCGAAACACGTTTGAAAGTGTGCAGTGGGCCCCAATGAGAACTGCAAGACTTAACTTCAATCAAAGACTTTACATCCAACCCAAAACCAGTAACTGAACTCCATCTATTACTTCAATCCTTTCCCCTTTAATTATTTCTCCTCCTCTGTCTCTATTTGCATGTATGTTTATTGCGTATGCATGCTAGCACAGTCGCATCACGTATTTTTAGTAGTTTTAACTGAGTTACAGTTTTAAGATGAATAAACTTACATCTTTCTTGCTTAAATCTGAGAAACCTGTCTGGTTGATTTCTTTGCAATTACAATTCCAGATGAGTGAGCAAGGACTCAATGAGGGGAAGCTAAAAACACTGTGTTTTAAAAGTTAAACCCTGTTAGGGCCAAACCAGGAAAAGATTGAGAGGGGAGCCCTGGACCCATTCCTCACCAGGTTGTAACAAAATGCATACTTTATTTTGCATGAGTTTCAATGAATAGGTTCAAACGTCATATTCAACTATTTTTGGCGATCATTGCTGTTTACTTCTGCCATGAAATTACCACAAAATATTGTCAAACTTTTCTCTGACAGTGTTTGATGATTTTTTTTTAAAAACATTTTTTGTTCAGTGGACCAAATGATACAAACTGATGCATCTAGAGTCTATTGATCATTGTACCTCTCCAATAGTCATGGCTGCTCTTATCTAAAATAAAAACAGAAAGAGCTGGAAATACTCAGCAGGTCAGGCAGTATCTGCTGCTCTATGTTCACTAATTGGAAGATATGTTTCACATTTTAAATACATCTTTATGGTAAAAATAAATTCTAATCAGCATTGTATTCTAAAATATAATCTACATTATCAAAAAAGATTTCCCTGATATCTGTAGTAATTTCATGACATGTTTCATTGTACTTTATTTTGATCATTTCTTCTCTTGTCCATTTTTCTTTTTCATGTCACTGCTTCCATGCATCCTTGGGGGAAAGTGATAGCCTAATTCATGGATATCTCCTTAAATTCTGGTCTTAACAGACTTTCAGCAAGTCAGACTGAAAGTTTCCCCTCCCTTTCTTGGGTTGCTTAAATGGCACTGATCAAAGTCACTTTCTCAGAAAAGCTCAGGTCAAATGTCAGTCAAGACTTAAATTCCAATCATAATCCAGTTTCTTTGGTGCTGTAGATCCTGAAGCAACTATTATTGATTTATCTTCAATACAATAACAGACTTCATCTATCAAAAAGAAAACAAAAACAAAAAGTAGCTAAAAAGTTTATGCTACTGTCATAAGGTACAAGTTGTAAATGTATAATGAAATACCAGCATTTCATTGTGAGCAAGTATGGTGACTTTGAAAACAAAATCACCTGAGAAGCCAATTAAAAAGACATATTGCATCTCCAAGGTTAAAAAGAAAGAACACAGCAAACAGGGAAGTGCAGTGCTTTAGAATAATGTCCCTCATCCAGAACTCAGGTTGGATTCAAGCCTTGGCTGATGGATATAAAAGCTACCTCTCTCTGATGGCTATAGGGACTATATGTGAAATTAATTTGAGAAATTGTAACCCACTTCCTCGTGGCGATAGCCTCACAGCACCAAATTACAAATGGTGTGGCACAAATTGGCAATCTTACTCAGAGAGGGTGCTGAATCGCTTATGGTTATGAACATACTACCATACAAACACAAGAATTAGGAGCAAGAGTAGGCCATTCAGCCCCTTCAAGCCTACTCCACCATTTCATAATATCATGGCTGATCTGATTGTGGCCTCAACTCCACTTTCCCGCCTATCCCTGATACTCTTTTACTCCTGTGTTAGAAAAGAACTTATCTATCTTTGCCTTAAAAATATTCAATGAGCCTGCCTCCACCACTCTCTGGGGAAGAGAATTTCAAAGAGAAATGGATATGTCACTCTGCTGCAGGTAAGGGGACCTTGGTCTGAGATTTTCTTTGGCCTCCTTATCTCGAGAGACAATGGGTAAGCGCCTGGAGGTGGTCAGTGGTGTGTGGAGCAGCGCCTGGAGTGGCTATAAAGGCCAATTCTAGAGTGACAGGCTCTTCCACAGGTGCTGCAGAAAAATTTGATTGTCGGGGCTGTTACACAGTTGGCTCTTCCCTTGCGCCTCTGTCTTTTTTCCTGCCAACTGCTGTCTCTTTGACTCGCCACACTTTAGCCCCGCCTTTATGGCTGTCCGCCAGCTCTGGCGAACGCTGGCAACTGACTCCCACGACTTGTGATCAATGTCACAGGATTTCATGTCGCGTTTACAGACGTCTTTAAAGCGGAGACATGGACGGCCGATGGGTCTGATACCAGTGGCGAGCTCGCTGTACAATGTGTCTTTGGGGATCCTGCCATCTTCCATGCGGCTCACATGGCCAAGCCATCTCAAGCGCCGCTGACTCAGTAGTGTGTATAAGCTGGGGATGTTGGCCGCCTCGAGGACTTCTGTGTTGGAGATACGGTCCTGCCACCTGATGCCAAGTATTCTCCGGAGGCAGCGAAGATGGAATGAATTGAGACGTCGCTCTTGGCTGACATACGTTGTCCAGTCCTCGCTGCCATAGAGCAAGGTACTGAGGACCCAGGCTTGATACACTCGGACTGAGATTGCATCTCATATTATTGAATTAGTATTCCAGGGGAATTTCCTCAACACTTCTCCCGCACCGCTGCTGTGACTACACTAGACACGCCACTTATGTACATAAACGGGTTTCAGTTGAATTTCCAACAGAACAGGACAGGTGGCATCTCAGCAGCAACAACAACTTGTATTTGTATTTTCTCCTTTAATGTATTAAAAGTCGCAAGGTGCTCCACAGGAGCATTATAAAGCAAAATGTGACACCAAGCCACATTAGCAGTTTTAAGGTCGGATGAGCAAAAGCTTGATCAAAGAGTTGGATTTTAAGAAGTGTCTTAAAGGAAGAAAGAGAGGTATGGAGATGGAGAGGTTTATAGAGGGAATTCCACAGCTTTGGGTATAGGCTGCTGCAAACACGGCTGCCAATGGTGGAGCAATTAAAATTGAGGCAATTCCTTCTGTCACATTGCACCAAACCTCTGATAGATCCAACCTACAAGCGTTGATACATTGGGGAAGAAAAATAGAAAACGTCCCATCCCTAGCATTCAAATAAACACAAATGCCACCCAAGTTAATGAACTAAAATGACAACAGAACAACACCTGTGAAGTGTTTGCTTTATATTGACAGTCAAATCACCATGCAGCTATTCCCATGGTCCACTGTTAGACATGTGCATAAATCACTCTTTAGAATGAAGATAATTATTGTGGGAGCAAACTAAAGCACAGTCAAGTTATTTGGGGATTATAATAGCACATTTATACCAACACTGAAAGGATAACAATATTATAGTGGGTACATTTATTTACTGGATGCTACCAAAATAGAAAAAAGTAATTAATTCCTCTAATTCTGTGTTAAAGCAATGTAAATAATCTCATTCAATATATAAGTATTTTGAAATCTGCAAATTCAAAGAGTTAAAGTTGAACAACAATGACTTGAGGGGACTGCCCAGTCAAATACATTGAGATCAAAACATTAGAACCAAGTTCTATACAAATGCTGTGCTTAAAGCAGCTATATTAGCCTGAATAAAAACAATAGGTTAATATGTCAAGCTTCAGGAAAACAATCAACACCCTCAATCTATATCACAACTGAGTCACTTGATCAATATAAAAAGCTTGTGCCTTTCATTGAAGACAGGTTCATATGTTGAAGCCATTTCAGTATTCTTATTACAGTTTCTTCTTTAAATTCATAAGTGAACACATTGTAGCAGATCTCAAAAACAACAACAGCTTGCATTTATATAACACCTTTATTGCAGCAAAATGTCTAAAGGCGTTTCACAAGAGCATATTCAGACAAAAATTGACACCAAGGCAAAGAACATAGGACGTAGGAATGTAGGAATAGGAGTAAGCCATTTAGCCTTGTTCTGCCATTCAGTGAGATCATTATTCACAGGTGTTAAGTAACAAGAGGTGGAGCGGCAACGAGGTTGGGAGAGTTTTTCAGAGTTTAGGGTCTAGATGGCTGAAAGCCCAGGCACCAATGATGGGGCTAAAGAAGTGGGGGGTTCAGAAGAGGCCAGAGTTGGAGGAACACAGATTTCTCGGAGACTAGTGGGGCTGATAAAGTCATAGACATAGGGATAGCGAGGGCCATGAAGGGATCTCAACATTACATCAAGAATTTGAAAATTACTGTGTTGCCCAACCAGGAACCAATGTAGGTCAGCAAACACAAGGTGAAAGGTGAACAGGATGTGGTGCAAATCAGGATATGGACAGCAGAATTTTAGAAAAGTTCAAACGTATTGGGGGTGAACGCTATGTGGCCAGCCAGGAGGACATTGGAATAGACAAGTCTGGAGCTAATAAAAACATAGATGAGGGTCTCAGAAGCAGATGGGTTAAAACAAGGATGGAGATAAGCGGTGATATGGAGTTGGACATAGGCAGTGTTTGGAATAAAAAAGATATGAGGATACATGATTTTCTGTGCATAAGTCAGAAAGTAAAACTGTTGTCTCATTTAACCCTTCCATCAAACTGCAAGTTTTCTTGCTAAAATCTCTTTTAACGCTTTAAAGCACTGAATATAATTTACAGACTTCAATATCTTTACCCCAAGTAACATGCTGCAGAATTTCTGAAGCCTATTTTTATAATTTTTGATTGTACCATGTTATAAATCAAATCACAGAAGTACCTAAAATAACAACTTGTAGCACCTTTAATGTAGCAAAATGTCCCAACACACATCACAAAATTTAACACAAACCCACATAAGGAGATATTAGGTCAGATGACTAAAAGTTTGGCCAAAGAGGTAGGTTTTTAAGAGTGATTTCAAGGTGGAAAGAGAGGTGGAGAGGCAGAGAGGTTTAGAGAGGGAATTATGAAGCTTAGGACCTAGGCAGCTGAAGGCACGCCTACCAATGGCAGAGTGATTAAAATCGGGGATGCTCAATAGGCCCGAATTAGAGGAGCGGAGGTATCTCGGAGGGTTATGGGGCTGGAGGGATGGGGCCATGAGCGATTTGAAAACAAGGATGAGAATTTTAAAATCAAGGTGTCGCTTTACCGGAAGACAATGTAGGCCAGCAAGCACAGGGGTGATAGAAGGACAGGCAGCAGTGTTTTGGATGACCTCATGTTTAGAAAGGGTGGAATGTGCGAGGGTGCCAAGAGTGCATTGGAATAGTCAAGTCTATAGGTAGCAAAGGTCAATGAGTAGGTAGGAAAAGTTAGACACCAGCAGGAATGCTGGGTGGGAAGGTTGGTGAGAGAATAGGATGGGTGAGTTAGGGTTGTGGCTTGAAAGGAGGCAGCGACGAGTGCCTCCATGGGCACTTTGGAGGATGCCAAGAGAGCAAAAGAGGGAAGCTGCAGGCTTATCTAAGAGGAAGTCAAACCTGGGATGATGGCAGGAGAGTAGGAATGCTAAGGAGTGCGGAATGTTTCAGGTAGTGATTTGGGAGGTCAGTGTACCTGAGAGAGGAGAAATGAAATGACTGATGATGACAGAAGAGAGGGGTTTAGGAGATGTAAAGGGAAAAGAAGTGAAAGGATGGAGAAAAAATGGAAATAGAAATTATAGGCTCGGGCTTGGAGAAGCAGTCAAAACGTGTATGCGAATGGACACAGGGAAAACTCAAGTTCCATAGGCTTGGCAGTGTAGCAATTATTCGCATACATATATCCTGATAGCAAACGGGGAATAGAGGTGAGATAATAGCAGACTGTAGCTGAAGCTGAAAGACCAGAAGGACCAGTTGGTTCTCAGGCTCAGCAGAGAATACCAGACTGAGGAGGGCAGAGGGCTGTAGGGTGAACAAAAATATTCTAAAATTTAAACAACTGAACAACTGAGTCTTGGGTGTAGCCCAATGTTGTCCAATGCCTTGATGTCCAGTGACGTCCAGGAATTTGGAAGCCAAATTTGAGAAAATATCCAGTGCTCACTGTAGTAAACACAGAGCAGGCGCTGTTGGGGAATGGGCAGTGGGCACTTTAAACTAGTAGTTAACCTTTAGTTAGGGCTAAAATACAACCACTATTAGAGCCAGGGGAACTTAAACATTGGAAGAGAGGAGATTCGGGGGTGGTGGGGTGGGGGTGGGGCATGCTGTGGAAAGAAAGGGCAAAGAATAGCAACAATGGTCAAGGATAGAGGTGCACAGTAAAGAGCTCCCTACGGAGATCCATATTCAGGAGCCATCTTGAAAATATAACCTAGAGAAAACTGAGTTTTGTAGTCAAGCCAGGGATGCCAGAGCTGGATAACAAAAGATGTTGTGTACCAGATGTCATCACTGAGCATCCCAGGTCAGATATAGAAACTGGAATGCAAATAAAGCTTCCTCCATTCTGTTCCAAAAATGATCTTCACATAAGCCAATCTTGGAAATGTACTATGTACTACACCATTTTTGTTTTCCATTTCTCACACCAGACATCCTTTTGGTTTTAATGAGTAAGATCATCTGTTCATATCTGTTTTTTGTTTTGGATTTGTTTCCTCTAGGAGCTGAGTTGAGATAATCAAAACTCAGTATTGTAAGTAAATATGTATCTTGTACACAAATAATAACCGATGAAAATAGAGTAATTTCATACTTGTTATATTGCTACAGTATTGAATTTCTAAGATGACCAATGTTTTGCAGAAAAAAGAGATATGCTGTCGAAGCGTTTTGTCTTGCACTCAGCAGGACAGATGCAGGAATGCCAAATTTCAAAGGGAGGAACAATTTACACTGCATGGGAAAGGCGTGGTGATTGGTTGGCAAGTTGACTCTGATTGGTTGAAGTGTTGCCATGGAGAATGCACCAGGGAACATTGTCCCCATGCTTTTGTTTAATTCAAAATAAGGCACAATGCTGTGTGGTAGGCAGGATGTCTTTTTGGCTTGATGGCAGCATCCTGTTAGTGGAAAACACCACTCGTGTTGCTACTGCATAGTAGCAGTGTGAAATGGCTAGCTTCACCTGTTGCTCAAATTTTTGAGATACCTTACCCTTCCAGGATAATTTGAGGTAGACTGGGCACTTTTCAGGTCCGAAAGTGGCGGTTTTAGGCCCCTTCATGACAATATGCGTGATACACAGGGAACAATGATGTTCTGCCTGCAAC
The DNA here is from genome assembly GCF_036365525.1 of Heterodontus francisci. Lineage (NCBI taxonomy): Eukaryota > Metazoa > Chordata > Chondrichthyes > Heterodontiformes > Heterodontidae > Heterodontus > Heterodontus francisci. The sequence goes on along the minus strand of NC_090377.1, from coordinate 93,730,237 downwards.
ACAAATGAATGATGTGGTATATATATTTCAGTGCCAGTGTGATGCCAAGTCCATAGGCCATAGGTCCCAAAGACTGGCGGATAGTATCAAACTGCACGTCACTTTGGCTGTTCGTAATAGGCAGAACACCAGCCAACTAGTCAACCAGCCTGTACTTGCAAAATTCAGAACACAGTGTACAACGTTTGATGTGATTTCACAATTGGACAGCACTTGCTGAACAATCCTGAGTGCGCTAAGAATTACACCAAAAAAACAATTTAAGATTATCAGTCAGGCTTGCAATGTGACTCACTTATACTTGCTAGAAGATACATATACTCATGCACATGGACCTGCCCTCTGCAGCCAGAAGGAACATGTCTAGATGTTGCACCTTTTTTGAATTAATCAAAATCATGGGGACAGTCATTCCCTCGTGCATTCTCCATGGCAACGCCTCAACCAGAGTCGACTTGCCAACCAATCAGACCCCTTTTCTCATGCAGTATAAATTGTTGCTCCCTTTGAAATTTGTCATTCGTGTGTCTGTCCTGATGAATGCAAAATGAAAAGATTTGACAGCATATCTTTTTTCAGCAAAACTCAAGTTCTATACAACTAAGTGACTATTTGATTACCAATGTCTCAGTTAATAAATAATTACATTTCCACTTCTTCAGTTTCTCAGGTCGATAAGGGGAATGAGAATCTTGCGAGACAGCGTGGAATTTTTTTTTAACTTTTTCATCTCTTCTGGCATTCCAACCAGAGCCAATGCTAATGATGTTTGTAGTCAACACTATCTTTGACAAGAAGCACACTGGTACAAGTAGACAATAGGGGAAGAATGCTTACAGCCAATAAGAGAAGGGAAGAGTTTAGAAGAATGAGAGGTGATCTATTGAAACATATAAAAGAAGATGTTGAGAGGCTGTTTTCCCTGGCCAAAGAGTCTAGAACTAGGGGGCATAGTCTCAAGATAAGCAGTCAGCCATTTAGATCAGAGATGGAGAGAAATGTATTCATGCAGAGAATTGTGAATCTTTGGAACTCTCTATGCCAAGGGGCTGTGGATGCTCAGTCATTCAGTATATTCAAAGCTGAGATCAATAGATTTTTGGACTCTAGATGAATCAAGGGATGTGGGAATCAGACGGGAAAGTGGAGTTGAGGTCAAAGATTAACTATGGTCTTATTGAATGATAGAACAGGCTCCAGGGGCTGTAATGTCTACTCCTGCTTTTATTTCTTATATCCTTATGTTCTGAAGAGAGGGAAGAGATTTCTGGTTGGATTTTTATCCAGGTCCCAAAAGTGGAAAGGCAGTTTGCCGATCTACTGAGTCACTCTGCCTGCTGTAACATTACTTATGAAGATCTTAATTTGAACAGAAATGCTTGGTGTCACGCTCATGGAGGGAACAGTGATGAAATATGAAATGAACTGGAGGAATTAGGGAATAAAAGTAAACTGTTGACCTAAGCTACAGAAAAATTGACACTTCGCTATCTGGCAACATATAAGGAGAAATCTCCTGTACTGCCAATCGACATGTTTGTCTGTTGAAGATGGGAGCATTATTAATGTCTGGAATTGCCTTGAGGAGGCACATTGATATGTAAAACAGCCCATTCCATGCTAATGACTTCTATCATCAAAAATTGGACTAACAAGGGCTTTTGCAGACATACTGACTCCGAAGACAAGGCCAGAATAATAGGTGTGAAATAATTCAGACACTATTATGTAACAATGATTCCCACATCTGAACCATTGTATGAACACCCCAGGGGACAGTGTCATGAGTCACCTGACTAAAACCAAAACCGAATATATTTTTTACCTTAAAAGAAGTAACTACTCTAGGAGAGGGAGACAGAAAGCTATTTCATCCAGAGAAGCTGTGAGATCAATCCAGCTGAGCAATAAGACGTGCCAGCACCATCTTTAAACTATTGAGGCAGTGAGATTGCAAGGTGACCTTGCAAACTCCCCATTTGAAAAATTGAACCAGGACTTCCACCACCAACTGTGGACTGAGTTTTAACCAAAGGAGTCTGCGACACTTCATCAATTCCAAGACAGGGAATATTCAGACCTGCAACGCTGTTAAAAATCTCTCCCAGAAAACGCAATATGTTCTGAAGTGAACTCTCTTTACAACAATCAAATTCTAGTTGCATGCTACCCTCTACTCTCTATCTTTTTTTTGTGTGTGTGTGAATGCGTGAGTGGGTGAGATTGCGAACATTTTTGGGTATTGTTTTAATAAATCGTTATCTTTATTTTTAAGCCTATGAGCAAAGCTGTCATTTGTCTGTTTATTTGACTCTTAAACACTTAGGCACTAAAACACTATTTTTTAAAACACTGTCTGTGGTCAGTTGCGAGGCGAAAAGTGGAAGCCATCCACACCATTTTCCACCTGTCATAGACACCCCTAGTTAGTGAGTGCTTTGATTTATTCTATACAATAAAAGAAATATGATTTTTTTCTGAAGAGAACTGCTTTTATCCAGAACTACTTGGATCGTTTTCTTTACTGTTAAATTTGATTTATTTTGAGTATGCGCCAGCTAACTTAATTTCCAAAATGAGGCTCAAATAGTAACCTGACTGAACGCAATTCTCTGTGATTTAAGAACAGATTCTTTCTTGATTGTTTGTTTTTATTTTAATGATTCTACATTAGCTTAGATAATCTCTTCCCTGCTCTAGTTCAAACTCAGTATTTCCTTTCACGAGTCTAATCTAACATGCACCTACTTCTGTCCTCTCCTGTCTAATTCTGATGAGCAATATCATTTCCACTCTGAAGGTTCCTCTTTCATTCATTATTTTCTGACCAATCTCTTCTCTAATTCCATAGTCAATGAAGGTTAAATAAAGAACTGGGCACCAAGAGAAGACTGCAAGGTTTTAGAGTTGAATTACAATGTTGATCAAAGAATTACACAGGAGACAGGCCGAGTGATAAAAGAGAATTTAAATCTGGGGAGAGCAAAGTTATTTGTTGCTTTAGGGAGATCATTCAATAACAGTTAATGTGGTGAATGGTGCATTGACATGTCTCTTGTAAATTGAATCAGATTTTGAACAGGTCAGACTTCAATATCAAATAAGGAAAATAATGATATAACCACCAGCCAATATTTAAATTCTGTGAACTACATCTTATAAGCAAAATTGTCATTTTGTCAATTAGTATTGTAAGTAAATACGCACCTTGTATGTGAATAATGAATTATTAAATTAATAATTTAGGGGCGGCACAGTGGCGCAGTGGTTAGCACCGCAGCCTCACAGTTCCAGTGACCCAGGTTCAGTTCTGAGTACTGTCTGTGCGGAATTTGCAAGCTCTCCCTGTGACCATGTGGGTCTCTGCCAAGTGCTCTGGTTTCCTCCCACAGCCAAAAACTTGCAGGTTGATAGGTAAATTGGCCATTATAAATTACCCCAAGTGTAGGTAGGTGGTAGGAGAATGGTGGGGTTGTGGTAGGGAATATGGGATTAATGCAGGATTAGTATAAATGGGTGGGTGTTGCTCAGCACAGACTCAGTGGGCCAAAGGGCCTGTTTCAGTGCTGTATCTTTAAATAAATAAAATAAAAAATAAATAAAATGGCTTCTTGGTATGTACAATACTAACATATTGAATTTCGATGAGACACAAGCTCAAATAGTATCTCAACTGATAATTATGTTGCAACTTGCTCTAGAATATCAGGCTGATGGAAATCTGGGGATAGAGCATGGGTTGTTCCAACCAGTTCAAGGATCTTTTCTAGCAAATCAACCAAGAACTGGTGTGAATGATGTTGGTGGCCTGCACTATCTTTATATGCCAAGCAACAAGTATATCATGGGTGCAAACAGACAATGTGGGCTGGATTTTACAGCCTCCCCGATGTCGGGGGCCGTGGTGGGGATGTCAGAAAATGCCTCTGGCAGAAGCCTGCAAAGGGCCTCGATGCCGGGAAGGCTCGGCCTGATATTGGCAGCAGTGGCAGGCCTTGGGGCAGACCCCTTGCTGCTTGGTGATGGGAGCCAAATTATCTTAGGGAAATTTATTTAAATCAATGAATTAAGTACTTACCCACTCCCACCATCCGTTCTGGTGCCATATTGGTGCCGGTGGCCAGCACTCCCGTGCCTTCAGATACCCGTCCGGGGATCTGATGCAGGACACTTGTGGGGAAGGGGGAGTAGGTAGGTATCTCAGTGTGAGGGAGCGGGGTCAAACTCCTCCAATTGGTGTAGGGGAAAAAAATTAAAGTTTGTGTACTGTAAGGGGTGGGTGGGGGGCGTGTGTGGGGAAGGTCAGGTGCGCAAAGTAAGTATTTTGGTGGGGGAGAGGACCAGGGATGAATTCTGTGGTTATTGGGGGCAGGTGGGAGAGGGGCTAGAAACATTTACTTCATTTTGTTGAATCTATTTTAAGTAACTCTATCTTTCAATATTTAAATGAAATGGAAGGGTTCGAAGCCCTTTACAAAGGGTGTTGGCACTTGCGCAATGGCACCTGACGCCATTGCTGGGGATAGACCGCCTGCCCCCTCCACATCATTGGGGGTGGGGCGAGCAGACCGCCCCGGCCATTTAAATGAGCCACCACGTTCAATATCGCAGTGGTTCCGAGACGTGCAGTCCGCACAGACGGATAGCCATTTTTGAAGCTCGCTGCCGAGATCGGCCGTGAGCTGAGAAAATTCAGCCCTGTGTGTCTGTGAGGGGGGAGGGTGGAGTGGTGAGGTTGGGGGAGCACAGAGGAATGGAATTGAAGAAAGCTGAGTTGGGAAGAAGAAAACTTTGCTGTTCTGCAATGCATATTTAGTGTTTTATCCAATATTACCTCACACTGAAGAGTGTCTGCAGAGCCTCATCAACAGGATTGCAGCTGCCTGCAATGAATTTGGCCTAACCATCAGCCTCAAGAAAACGAACATCTTGGGACAGGACGTCAGAAATGCTCCATCCATCAATATCGGCAACCACACTCTGGAAGTGGTTCAAGAGTTCACCTACCGAGGCTCAACTATCACCAGTAACCTTTCTCTCAATGCAGAAATCAACAAGCGCATGGGAAAGGCTTCCACTGCTATGTCCAGACTGACCAAGAGAGTGTGGGAAAATGGCACACTGACACGGAACACAAAAGTCCGAGTGTATCAAGCCTGTGTCCTCAGTACCTTGCTCTATGGCAGCGAGGCCTGGACAACGTATGTCAGCCAAGAGCGACATCTCAATTCATTCCATCTTCACTGCTTCCGGAGAATCCTTGGCATCAGGTGGCAGGACCTTATCTCCAACACAGACGTCCTCGAGGCGGCCAACATCCCCAGCATATGCACCCTACTGAGCCAGGGGCGCTTGAGATAGCTTGGCCATGTGAGCCACATGGAAGCTGACAGGATCCACAAGGCCACATTGTACAGCGAGCTCATCACTGGTATCAGACCCACCGGCTGTCCATGTCTCCGCTTTAAAGACGTCTGCAAACGTGACATGAAGTTCTGTGACATTGATCACAAGTCGTGGGAGTCAGTTGCCAGTGATCGCCAGAGCTGGCGGGGTGCCATTAAGGCAGGGCTAAAGTGTGGCGAATCGAAGAGACTTGGCAGTTGGCAGGAAAAAAGACAGAAGCACAAGGGGAGAGCCAACTGTGTAACAGCCCCGACAACCAATTTTATCTGCAGCACCTGTGGAAGAGTCTGTCACTCTAGAATTGGCCTTTATAGCCACTCCAGGCGTTGCTTCAGAAACCACTGGCCACCTCCAGGCCATTGTCCACCCATTGTCTCTTGAGACAAGGAGACCAAAGAAGAAGACAAAGAAGATTCTCTGCAAATATATACTATGCTTTTTTCTAATAAGTATTGTCTAGTTATGAGGAATATAGTTTACATTGTTGTTCAATTGAAAATGCATAATAAACTTGCATAAAAAGCTTTCTTTTTGTGCAATATCAAAATTATGGCCTCTATTTGCAATCATACTGAACCTCATTAATGGACCTAATTGTCTGCATACGAAGTGACCAGTTAGTTAGTTAACCATACCTCTTTGAAAATCCAATTCTATGTTTTAAAGAAAAATTTCTGCCCGTAGTTTAAAATACAAGTTGTTTACTAAATGGTAATGGAGTCCTAAGCACTAGCTTTATTCATGTTGCCATGTTACCATGAAAAATTGCTGAGTGGCTGAAGCAAAGCCTTGCACCCTGCAACATTCTAATATGCTGAGAAGAACAATCTCCTGGGGAAGCCTTACCGTACCTCGATACCCATTCAAACAGTTCATGCCTATAAATGATTTAATAGTACTATGCACATCAATATTAACACTATTAAGCACTTGGGTTAAGTGCTACAAATTTAAAACATTCCTCTAATGCCCTACAGTGGTTGGTGTACACAGATCATATGTAATGGATTTCTGAGTTATACTGTTCATTTCAATTTAATTTGTGAAAATTGAAAATAAAATGGATTAATTCAATAATTTGTTTAGAATGGTACGTCAAAAACAAAATAAGAACATTAAGATCTGTTAGTTTAGATTAAAAAACAGAAATTTATGCCCTGTGCTGAATTATTTTTTCAGTAATCTGTTACGCCCAGGTGAGAAAGGTATCTAAGGGTCCCTCTCAGCCTTCACCTGGTCTTATCGTAACAGGGTTTAATTTTAAACTCACCGTGTTTTTTGCTCCCCCTTGGTGAAACCTTGTTCACCGCTTTCCAATTATAAGGCAAAGAAACCAGCACAAACAGGCTTTCTTAAGTTTAAAGAAGAAAAGTTGAAACTTATTCAACTTAAACTCTAATTCGGTTGATGCTTAAGGATACACAACGTGCCCACGCTAACATGCATATGCAATACACACATGCAAATAGAGACAGAAAAGAACAGAAGAAAAAAATAAAGTGGAAAAGTTTGAGGCAATATCTGAAGAGGTTCTTTGAACTCAGTGTAGAGTCCTTGATTGCCGGTAGATCTTGCTTTTCGTTGAGGCCCAGTATTCTTCTTAAACCTTGTTCGCTGTAGGAAACTTTTCTCTCTTGGAGTTCATGTGCCTTCAGTGGATTCAGAAGCTTGTGAGATAGAGATGGGAGCAGACAGGAGAGATCTTCTTAGTCTAGGAGCAAACAGTCTTTTTCAAACTCTTCGCGGCTGGTTCAAAAATCCCTGAACAGCCAGTTAGTCATGTGACCAGCTGGTCCAACCAGTCCTGGCCCCGGCATAGGAACCAAGCACAAATCCCATCAGAGGAGTACAAAGTGCATTTTAGGATGGATTACTGGAGAAGATTTTGAAAATAAGGTGGGGTAATGACATGGGGATTTGAAAATAGGGACAAGGTTCTTGAAGTTGAATCACTGGGGCACAGGTATCTACTGAAACAGACAAGGTGGGGGCCGGGTGACTCTATGTGGCAGAAAATTTTGGCCGCAGACTTTTGAATTAGATGAAGTTTGTGAAGGGTGGCGATGAGGTAGCCAGGGAGGAGAGCTTCATGATGTTGAAGTACTGGATGAGCGATTCAGCAGTGGGAAAATGAAGGAGCAGTGTTCTTGAGATAGGAATAAGTAGAATGTTCAGCTCAGAGTTGAAGAGAATGCTGAGATTATGCAGAAATGGGCTCAGTGTGAATGAACAGTCAGGATAGTTGTTGAAAGCAATTCCAAAGGAATGTGGGTGTGGAGAGAGTTAAATACGTTGGCTTCTGTTTTACTGACAGTGAGCTGTAAGAAATTTTGACTTGAAGTTAAACATGTAGCCACATAGTGGAGAATCAGCTTCAGAGTCAGTGGTGTGGTAGAGAGGTAGATTGGGATGTCATTTACATGCAGGGAAAATATCGACAAGATGCAGCATGTGGATGATGCATAGATTGAAGCACTGGACATACCAGAGGTGACTGTATAGGCACAAGAGGGGATGAATTGTGAAGAAGAGATGGTGGAGGAGAATATAATGGTCATTAGGGTTGAGCAGGATGAGGAGGCACACTTTAACAGTACTACATTGTCAGAACTGCTGCCTTTTGGATGAGCCATTAAGCCAAGGCCTCATCTTCCCTCTAATGTGGATGTAAATAAAAAGGAGCAGGGTAGCTCCTTCAGTTTCCCAGTCAGCATTTATCCTTCAACAAACATCACAAAAAATCTGGTCATTTATCTCATTGCTGTTTGTGGGACCTTGCTGTTTTAGCAAATTGGCTGCTGTGTTTCCTTACATTACCACAGTATCTACACGTCAAAAGCAATTCATTGGTTGTGATGCATTTGTAACATTGAAAGGATGTGAAAGGCACTATACAAATCCAAGTCCTTTTGTTTTTCTTTTTTGGCTTTAATCACATATGATATCATTTATGACTTTGATCAGAGTGATTTTGGTTTTGTGCGCTGATTGGTAACCATAAAGAAACATAGAAACATAGAAAATAGGAGCAGGAGTAGGCCATTTGGCCCTTCGGCCCTGCTCCACCATTCAAAAAAAGATAAAAGCAAAATACTGCGGATGCTGGAAATCTGAAACAAAAACAAGAAATGCTGGATTCACTCAGCAGGTCTGGCAGCATCTGTGGAAAGAGAAGCAGAGTTAACGTTTCGGGTCAGTGACCCTTCTTCGGAACTCAAAAAAAGATCATGGCTGATTGTCTAATTCAGTACCCTGTTCCCGCTTTCTCCCCATATCCCTTGATCTCTTTGGCATTAAGAAATATATCTATAAAAATATAATAAAGGGATTTGAACAGAGGTCGATGAGAAAAGGAAGTGTACATTTGGATGACAAAGTGTTTTCTAATGTTGGGAAGAAAGCAGTTTAGAGTTAGGTTGTGGTTTAAAAATCTTCTTACTTCTTAGACAGTCCCTCAGTATCGATGATCACATGCTTCCACTCCAGTTCAATGGGTTCTGAGATGGCTGATAAGTCCAATGTGGTGTCTGAAGACCCTGCCACATGAGGGACAGATGGTGCTTGAAGGGTGAGAATGATGAGTAATTTGGAGGCTTGTGTGATCCCTCCAATGCCTCGACTTTGTCTCCACATGTTCCCAACAAAGTCTCTCGAGGTGCACGATGCCTTCTCAAATAAGCTTTCTCCATTAGAATGGTCACGAGCCAGGGACTCCCTCAAGTCAATGGGGATATTTGATCTCTTCAGGGATGCTTTGAGGACATCTCCAAAGCATTTCCACTATTCTCCTGGGAGTCTCCTGCTGCAACCAAATTCTCAGTAGAACGGCTGCATTGGGAGTCTGGCGTAAGGCATGTGAATAACATGTCCCTCCCAAAGGAGCTGGTTTTGGTTGATTAGTTCCCCAATGCTGGGCAGGTTGGTTTGGGAAAGGACGCTGCTGTTGGACCACCTTTCTTGTCACTGGATTTGAGGATCTTGCAGAGGGACCTTTGGTGGTACTGCTCCAGCGCTTTGACGTGCCTGCTGTAGGTTGTTCAAATCTTCGAAGCGCAGGGATCACTGCTACCTGGTAAACCGTGATCTTAGTCTTGGGTTTGAGATCCTGATCCTCAAATACTCTTTTCCTCAGTCAGCCGAAAGCTGAGCTGGCAGATTGGAGGTGATAATGTTTGCAAATAATAGAGGGATCAAGAGCCATTTTCTGAACAAGGGGTTGGTGATGGCAATAATGATGGGGATAATGCCTGAAGGAACAGAGAGAGAGAGAGACTGACAGAAATTGGGAGGTCAGGGAGCAGTTAGGGGACTGCATCTGAGGACTGGGCGGGATGAAGTAGATGCACAGTGAAGGAAGAATTTGTGGGGATTGCTTGGGAAGCAGATTAGGAGAAGCTGGTGTAGGAAAGAGGCGAGAGCAAGGAGGCAGTGCCATTCTCATGGTGAGCCTTGGTTTTGAAAATAGAAGCTGATGAGTCTAAAATAATACTTTACTGATTGAATTTCTTTTGAAACTTTCAAAGCACACTGATTTTTCTTTGCAAATATAATGCTAACGATTGAAAAGATGGGAAGAACATTTCTTTGCCAACAATTTCTCGACATCTTTCTTCAAGATATCTTACTTTGAAACTACTTTTCATGCTAAAAAAGAAAACTAATAATCCTACCAGAATTTACTTCTTGATTATTTGCCTTCTTATTATATTAAACACAATAAAAAGTACAAATTCTCACAAAATTGATTTTTGCATATGTGTGAATTCCTTCTTGGCAGTTTAAAATATAGTTCAGATGTTGCCTATTGCTCAAGGATTAAAAACAAGTAATCTTTTGATTAAGTTTTTTGTTTTAAATGGACCATGGCTGCATTTGATGTAAGCAGCAAGAGTTCCTGATCCCCATGTGTTGAACAAGCTAATAGTTTATCCATTGTATATAGACTCAATGTGGACATTGCAGCACTTCAGGATACACGCCACCCTGCGAGCAGCTCTCTAAAAGACTACACCTTCTTCTGGCAGGGTAGGGATCCTGAAGAACCAAGAAAGCATGGAGTGGGCTTCGCCATCAGAAACTCTTTGCTCAGCATGATAGAGCCACCCTCAAATGGCTCGGAACGCATACTGTCCATCCGACTGCTCACCACCTCTGGTCCAGTACACCTACTCAGCATCTATGCTCCAACACTCTGCTCCCTACCTAAAGCTAAAGACCTGTTCTATGAGGAGCTCCATAATATCATCTGTAGCAGCCCCAATATCGAACACCTGTTCCTGCTGGGGGACTTTAATGCCTGGGTTGGGGCTGACCATGACTCATGGCCCTCCTGCCTTGGGCGCTATGGCATTGGAAGGATGAATGAGAATGGACAGAGACTGCTTGAGTTGTGTACCTATCATAACCTCTGCATCACCAACTTGTTCTTTCATACTAAACCCTGTCACCAGGTTTCTTGGAGGCACCCAAGATCACGTCGTTGGCACCAGCTGGACCTCATCGTCACAAGGCGAGCCTCTTTAAACAGCGTTCAAATCACACGCAGCTTCCACAGTGCGGACTGTGACACCAACCACTCTCTGGTGTGCAGCAAGGTTAGACTCAAAGCAAAGAAGCTGCATCACTTCAAGCAGAAGGGCCGCCCGCGCATCAACACTGGCAGAATTTCTTATCCACAGCTGTTACATAAGTTTCTAAATTCACTTGAAAAAGCACTTCAAAACACTCCTACAGGGAATGCAGTGACCAAGTGGGCCCACATCAGAGATGCCATCTATGACTCAGCAATGACCACCTATGGCAAACGTGTGAAGCAGAATGCAGACTGGTTTCAATCTCACTTTGAACAGCTGGAACCTGTCATAGCCGCTAAGCGCATTGCACTGTTGAACAACAAGAAAGTCCGCGAGTTAACATCTGTAGCACTTAAAGCAGCCAGAAGCGCTGCACAAAGAACAGCCAGGCGCTGCGCAAATGACTACTGGCAACACCTATGCAGTCATATTCAGTTGGCCTTCGACACCGGAAACATCAGAGGAATCAGAAGCTGGCTGAGCTACCCTGAGGCAAAGTGTGGCTTTCGAGCAGAGAGATCCACCATTGACCTGCTGTTCTCCCTTCGCCACCTATAGGAGAAATGCCGTGAACAACAGATGCCCCTCTACGTTGCTTTCATTGATCTCACCAAAGCCTTTGACCTCGTCAGCAGACGTGGTCTCTTCAGACTACTAGAAAAGATCGGATGTCCACCAAAGCTACTAAGTATCATCACCTCATTCCATGACAATATGAAAGGCACAATTCAGCATAGCGGCGCCTCATCAGACCCCTTTCCTATCCTGAGTGGCGTGAAACAGGGCTGTGTTCTCACACCTACACTGTTTGGGATCTTCTTCTGCTGCTCTCACATGCGTTCAAGTCTTCAGAAGAAGGAATTTTCCTCCACACAAGATCAGGTGGAAGGTTGTTCAACCTTGCCCGTCTAAGAGCTAAGACCAAAGTACGGAAAGTCCTCATCAGGGAACTCTTCTTTGCTGACGATGCTGCATTAACATCCCACACAGAAGAGTGTCTGCAGAGACTCGTCGACAGGATTGTGGCTGCCTGCAACGAATTTGGCCTAACCATCAGCCTCAAGAAAATGAACATCATGGGACAGGACGTCAGAAATGCTCCATCCATCAATATCGGCGACCGCGCTCTGGAAGTGGTTCAAGAGTTCACCTACCTAGGCTCAACGATCACCAGTAACCTGTCTCTAGATGCAGAAATTAACAAGCGCATGGGAAAGGCTTCCACTGCTATGTCCAGACTGGCCAAAAGAGTGTGGGAAAATGGCGCACTGACACAGAACACAAAAGTCCGAGTGTATCAAGCCTGTGTCCTCAGTACCTTGCTTTACGGCAGCGAGGCCTGGACAACGTATGTCAGCCAAGAGCTCAATTCATTCCATCTTCGCTGCCTCCGGAGAATCCTTGGCATCAGGTGGCAGGACCGTATCTCCAACTCAGAAGTCCAACATCCCCAGCATATGCACCCTACTGAGCTAGGGGCGCTTGAAATGGCTTGGCCATGTGAGCCACACGGAAGATGTCAGGATCCCCAAGGACACATTGTACAGCAAGCTCATCACTGGTATCAGACCCACCAGCCGTCCATGCCTCCGCTTTAAAGACGTCTGCAAACGTTACATGAAGTTCTGTGACATTGATCACAAGTCGTGGGAGTCAGTTGCCAGTGATCGTCAGAGCTGGCGGGCAGCCATAAAGGCGGGGCTAAAGTGTGGCGAGTCGAAGAGACTTGGCAGTTGGCAGGAAAAAAGACAGAAGCGCAAGGGGATAGCCAACTGTGTAACAGCCCTGACAACCAATTTTATCTGCAGCACCTGTGGAAGAGTCTGTCACTCTAGAATTTTGTAGCCACTCCAGTCTTCACAAACCACTGACCATCTCCAGGCGCTTGCCCATTGTCTCTTGAGACAAGGAGGCCAAAGAAGAAGAAGAATGTTTGGACATTTGTATATTAACCAAAGCTTGGTAAATATTTTGCTGAAGATGTATTTTACCTCTCCCAGAGGCAAACCTATTCCTGCTCAGAACGAACCTGATGAGCCATCAGTTGCATTGAGATACTGTTATATACCACTGTAACCTCCAGCTTTGCAAGACTCCATGCTCTGCACACCTCTTGGTCTGGCCTCTTGTGCATCCCTGATTTTATTTGCTTCATCATTGGTGGCCATACATTCAGCTGCCTAGGCACTAGGGTCTGGAATTTCCTCCCTAAAATTTTCTTCTTCTCTACCTTTCTCCTCTTTTTTAGATGTGTCTTAAAATCTATCTCTTTAATCAAGCTTTTGGTCACCTGTCCAAATATCTTCTTAAGTGGCTTGGTGTCGCATTTTATTTAATAACCCTCCTGCGAAGCACCTTAAGATGTTTTACCACATTAACGACGCTATGTTAATGCAAGTTGTTGTTTCAGAATTGCCAACATCAACCTCTTGTAAGGGTAGGGTATACATTGGTTCATAAGGGATGCCAGCCCACTTACATGAATGGCCAGTGACACTGAACCTAACTAAGCATCCATCATAAAATAGGTAAACGCAGCAAGATCCAGGTGTCAAACAGAGAACCATTGTCACTGTACTCTAGTTTACAGGAATATATAATTTGCTGTCACATCATTTCCTCGTTTTCAAGGCAAAATAATATATTCTCTGTCAGACTGTGGCTCAGGCTTTAAACCACTAAACAAATCTATTGTAGTGGAAAAATCTAACTACTCTTGAGTCCATGGGGTTAAAGCAAAAAAATATATTATTTCAAGCATATGCAAGGGAGAAGACGTCAGTTACCCCCTGAGAGCCTTCTCATTGATACAGAATGTGCAGCACACATTTATAGGATACAATAATCATTACTCATTGATCACAATACCCTTGAAGCATACCAGGTTTATGACTTGATCAATGAACTGCTTTGTATGGCCCCCAACAAATGTTTCCTGTTATCCCAGTCCCCAATCTTGACTCTGTTAGTGCCCTCAGTTTATTGTTGCCTGTCTGGTCTCTAATTTCCCTTTATCTCTTTTCTCAGTGAAGCAAGGACAGCATGTTTACACAGGCTGTTTGAGGCAATTAAGTACTGAGTTGTACAATCTCAGAATAGTAGCTAAGTGTCTCAAAAGGCCAAAGGGTCCCTCACAACTACAGTATTTCTTCTCAGATTATTAATACATTTTAACACTAAATCCACTAATGTTGACCCTTTGGTCCCATTTCACTATTTAACATTAAATAGATAAAAGACCAATATACAAGGATTATATTTATAAGAATTAGAAACTTACTTAATCTCCTTCAAATTTTAGAAACAACAAATATACTTCTCCTGGCCTGATCCTCAATAATAAACTGACTCGTGTTGACAATTCCATCATGTTGCTGTCCACATCCCACAGAACTGTTGATTTGTCTTATCATTGTTGATTTGAGATTGAGAGTCTGGCTGCAATATAGATAACATGTAGTTCCAAGTTTCTTTGAAGATATTCAAGAACAAAAGGAATTAAAAACTGTATTTCTCTTGACTACATTGGATGGGCAGCCAGTCACATGATTCCAAATGGTGTTTGTCCACACAAATACAGCAGCTGATCAAAAGTAAATGCTAAACAGCCCCACCGGATGCTTATATTTGAATTTAATTGCATGACCTATTGATCTATTTCAATTACTTTGAATAACATGTTGGATGGGTGCTCATTGAAGGAAAATGGCAGAAATCAATATATACGCATACTAAGGCCTTCCTGAACAAAGTTTCTGCCTTGACCTTTTGCGTAAAAGAATCAGTCAGGTGTATTCTTTGATGCCTGCAAACACAAGAAGCAGTAACCAAAGTTAACCCATTGTGTGCTGTCACCAGCACAAAATAATCCCGTAAGTATTTCATCATTGAAATAATGATATATTTTTGTTACAGATGTATTCAAACTGTCAGATGGGTCCTTTTGTACCTTTTGAATTCTACTCCAGTCATATTTGGCTGGAAATTTGACTTCATTGAAAAGGAACTGAATAAGAATCAGAGATTGCTGCAATTTTCCATTTCATTTCTAATTTTAACATTCCATCAGACAGAAGTACTCCGTAATATAAGGCTTATGCATAGTGCATTATGTTTCTATTCCAGTCAACACTGAGACTGAAAGGGGTTGAGAGGTCAAAGGAAAGCAGATTTTTCCAATTGAAAGATTGTTGCCTTCTAAGCACATTTCTGGAAAAGGTTAATTAACTGCTATAAACTTTGTACATTTCTGTGTTGTGTTATTATTATTTGCTGATATCTTTTGTGCTCCATAATTCTATTGAATTCAAAAGGCATTTGACTATAATAAACAGTAAAAATATTGGGCCTCATCTAAGAAGTGGCATCATAAGGTAAGTCGATTCTTAATCCAGGACACAGTGTACTGTAAATAAGGTAAGTGCTCATCCTATGAGGCATGTAACTGTGCAAAGTTAAATAAGTGTAGTAAAGGACAGGATTCGCCTACAGGAATTGCCGCAAAACTGTTGAGAGAAACAATTCTCTAAGGGTACATTATACTACAACTGCATGGTCAATGGAAAGCAATTTTACTTTGTGCTGAGGCTGCAGTTAGAGTGTAAATGCAGCCTGAACCCAGTCAGGGTCTGATCTGACGTTGAACAAAACATAATAAGACTTCCTAGAGGAGGGAATCTTACTTTGTTTTGTTCCAGAGTTAGGGCAGGGATGGTGGGAGGGGTGGGGTGGTGGGAGGGTGAGGATCGGGGTAGGTGAGGTTGGAGAGATTGTAACACCTTTTATATATCAGTTTGAACCACCAAAAAGATTCTCTAATGCACTCTAATATCTACAAAATTGTTGCATTAATCCTAGTGGTTACTTTAGAGTATAGGAAGAATCCTTTTTCACACTTTGCCCTCATTGTTTCAATCTAAACCTTTAACAAAAAGACTCAGACTAAAAAAGTCCCTATTTTTAGTCATAATGGAACTTGATCAGACCTTAAAAATCATTGCAGGTTCTAAAATGAAGTATGTTCCTCTAATATTAACACAGATAATGACAGTATAGGCAACACAAATGGGGAAATAAATAGTTTCCATATCAATGAATATCTGTCAAGAAGCTTAAATGTATTTTTTAACTCCATGAACCCAATACTTCTTGTTGCAGTGAAGTGATTGATGGCATCTATCAGATGTGTCGTAATATCTAACTTAAGACACCATGATTTATAGGAAAAATATTAACCTGAAACAAAAGGCCAGTCAGTGTATTTATGGACATAATGCTATAATCATTGTGGTTGTTCACATTCAAGTTGCAAGAGAAATAATGATTTTTACCTTAAGATTTCTCCTGGAGTACTGTATTAATTAAAACCCCAATTACAGGACCAACTTGATACCAGTACAAACATGTCAGGGAGCTCACTATGTTGTAACAGGGATACCATACATCATTCTAGTAAAGAAAGAACTTACATTTATATAGTTCCTTTCACAACCTCAGGACGTCCTTCAGAAAATGAAGACAGCAAGAAAGTGTACTGACTTGGTCTTGGGATTTAGATAATATCTGCCCAGTGGTTACAGCATGTGAATTCAAAGCAAAGCACAATGCTCATGATTCGGGTTCCTCTGCACACTGTACTCCATCATCAGTGAGGAACGCTTCTGCATTATAATTGGCATGTAGGTGGCTACCTGTCTGATCAAAACGCAATAGCAGCCTAAGGAAAGTGGTGCAGAACCTATAATATAGTATCAACTGACATCTGGATAACTTGAGACATACTCTTAAACCTTTTAGTTTGCTTCTCAATGTTTCACCCCTTCTCTTTGGTCTCATCAATTCAATTCAGCATTTCAGTTTACCCTCTTACATTTCTACATCAGTTTGTTCCTTTCCATATTCCTTTAGTCGTATGGACACTCCCACCAATATCTTTGGAACTAAAGCTTCTTCACACATCCATAACTCATAGTTCTGTGGCCTGCCTCGACAGGACAATAGGCCCTTATTAGATTATCTCAGGTCTACAATAATTTAAGATAAAAAGGCTTTGTTGTCAAATTGTGCAAATAGGACATTTTAAAATTATAGAACAATTTTTAAATCAATACAGACTTATGGACATTTTTTAGTGTTGACAGTAGAAAGTATTAGTTTGTAAATTTATAGTTTGTAGACCCCTTGAAGACTTTTTCAATTCCATAAGATCCATAGAAGTGACCATTAATAACTGTTGAGTACTGATCAGAGAATGTGGTTCAAAAGAGCAACATTTTATATAATGGTGTCGAACAAGCCAATGGGAATTGCATATATACCTGAGAAGGAGAAATTTGGAGAGCTATGACGAAAAAGCTGGAGAGCAGGATTAATTGGATAACTCTTTCAAAGAGCTAGCACAGGTATGGTGGGCCGAATGGTCTCCTCTGTGCTGCATGATTCTATAATAAGTGCACCCTTAGAGAATTGCTTCTCTCAACAGTTTAGAAACAGTTCCTGTAAGTGAATTTTCTCATCAAGATATCTTCACTGCTTTGCTCCCTCAGCTTTTGCACTAAGTGACTTCTCATCCTCAGTGATTTCAACCTCCACCTTAATTCATCATGCTCTCTCTTCTCTGATTACACTGCCCTCCTATCCTCCCATAATCTCACCCTCCGTATAAACACCCCAAACCATATTCACAGTCAAACCCTTGACCTTGCTATTTCTCTTGTGTCAATCACAGCTGAGGCCATCTCTGATCACTTCCTTGTTTTTCTCTCCACTCGCATGCCGCTTCTCCCTTCCAACCCTACTTCCTTCTGTATCCACCCCTGGAAAAAACTCTCTCCCAATTCACTTAGAACTGCACTTTCAAAATCCCAACTGTCCAGCCTTTGACCCTCCATCCACCATAGCATTTCTGCAGTTGCCAATCTGTTCAACCGCAGCCTCACATCCAGCTTTGAAATATGGTCACCATTAAAACCATTACTTTCTCTCAATATGGCCATCCCCCTTGGCACAGCCCTCATTACTGTGCCCTTAGGTCCAAGAGACACAGACTTGAATGGATATGGCAGACAACTGGTTTAGCCATTCACTACCAGGTCTGGCTGGACCACATAAAGGACTACCTGGTCCTGCTCTCACCATCCAAAACTACTCACTATTCCAGGATCAGCCTGGAATGCAAAGATAACTCCTGGCATCGTTTCTCTACTGCAAACCCTCTTCCTAACCTCACATTTATGGAGGCTAGACCATGGGAGGCCACCAGGAGTTGCATTGGAATAGTCAAGTCCAGGTGAAACAAAGGCTCGAATGAGGGGTTCAGCAGATGATGAGCTGAGGTGAAGCAGAGTTAGGTGACGTTTCATAGGTGGAAATAGGCTGTCTTAGTGGCGGCACAGATATGTAGTTGGAATCTCATCTCAGAGTCAAATAGGACACCAAGATTGCAAAAAGTCTGGTTCCGCTTCAGACAGTTGCCAAAGGAGGGATGGAATTGTTGGCTAGGGAACAGAGTTTGGAGGGGGGACTGAAAATAACGGCTTCAGTCTTTCCAGTATTTAGTTGGAGCAAATTTCTGCTCATCCAGTACTGGATTTCAGACAAGTAGTGACAATTTAGAGATGGCGGAGGGGGTGAGAGAAGTGTTTGTGAGGTAGAGCTGGGTATTGTCAGCGTACATGTGGAAATTGAAGCTGTGCTTTCAGATGATGTCACCGAGGGGCAGCATGTAGATGAGAAATAGGAGGGAGTCTAGGATAAATCCTTGTGGGATGTTAGTGGTGCAGGAATGGGAAGACAAGTTATTGCAGGTGATTCTCTGGCTATGACTGGATAGATAAGAATGGAACCATACGAGTGCAATCCCACCCAGCTGGACGACAGTAGAGAAGCATTGGAGGAGGATGGTGTGGCCAACCCTGTCAAAGGCCGCAGGCAGCTCAAGCAGGATGAATAGAGGAATAAAAACAGGAAGTGCTGGAAATACTCAGCTGGTCTGGCCGGATCTGTGGAGAGAGAAACAGAGTTAATCTTTCAGGTCTGTGACTTTTCATCATGAATATAGGGATAATTTACCTTTGTCACAGTCACATAGGATGTCAGTTGTGATTTTATAACATAGTAAAAACCTCCCAAAGCAATTCTTAGGAGCATTATCAAATAAAATATGGCACCGAACCACATGAGGGGGTATTTGGGCAGATGACAAAAATCTTGGTCAAAGAGATATGTTTTACAATCTAGATTAATGACTTGGATGCCGGGATAAAAGGTACTATAGCCAAATTTGCAGATGACACTAAAATTGGTGGGATAGTCTTTCTTCTTTTTCTTTTGGGCCTCCTTATCTCGAGAGACAATGGATACGCGCCTGGAGGTGGTCAGTGGTTTGTGAAGCAGCGCCTGGAGTGGCTATAAAGGCCAATTCTGGAGTGACAGGCTCTTCCACAGGTGCTGCAGAGAAATTTGTTTGTCGGGGCTGTTGCACAGTTGGCTCTCCCCTTGCGCCTCTGTCTTTTTACCTGCCAACTACTAAGTCTCTTCGACTCGCCACAATTTAGCCCTGTCTTTATGGCTGCCCGCCGGCTCTGGCGAATGCTGGCAACTGACTCCCACGACTTGTGATCAATGTCACACGATTTCATGTCACGTTTGCAGACGTCTTTATAGCGGAGACATGGACGGCCGGTGGGTCTGATACCAGTGGCGAGCTCGCTGTACAATGTGTCTTTGGGGATCCTGCCATCTTCCATGCGGCTCACATGGCCAAGCCATCTCAAGCGCCGCTGACTCAGTAGTGTGTATAAGCTGGGGGTGTTGGCCGCTTCAAGGACTTCTGTGTTGGAGATATAGTCCTGCCACCTGATGCCAAGTATTCTCCGAAGGCAGCGAAGATGGAATGAATTGAGACATCGCTCTTGGCTGGCATACGTTGTCCAGGCCTCGCTGCCATAGAGCAAGGTACTGAGGACACAGGCCTGATACACTCGGACTTTTGTGTTCCGTGTCAGTGCGCCATTTTCCCACACTCTTTTGGCCAGTCTGGACATAGCAGTGGAAGCCTTTCCCATGCGCTTGTTGATTTCTGCATCTAGAGACAGGTTACTGGTGATAGTTGAGCCTCGGTAGGTGAACTCTTGAACCACTTCCAGAGCGTGGTCGCCAATGTTGATGGATGGAGCATTTCTGACGTCCTGCCCCATGATGTTCGTTTTCTTGAGGCTGATGGTTAGGCCAAATTCATTGCAGGCAGCCGCAAACCTGTCGATGAGACTCTGCAGGCACTCTTCAGTGTGAGATGTTAAAGCAGCATCGTCAGCAAAGAGGAGTTCTCTGATGAGGACTTTCCGTACTTTGGACTTCGCTCTTAGACGGGCAAGGTTGAACAACCTGCCCCCTGATCTTGTGTGGAGGAAAATTCCTTCTTCAGAGGATTTGAACGCATGTGAAAGCAGCAGGGGGAAGAAAATCCCAAAAAGTGTGGGTGCGAGAACACAGCCCTGTTTCACACCACTCAGGATAGGAAAGGGCTCTGATGAGGAGCCACCATGTTGAATTGTGCCTTTCATATTGTCATGGAATGAGGTGATGATACTTAGTAGCTTTGGTGGACATCCGATCTTTTCTAATAGTCTGAAGAGACCACGTCTGCTGACGAGGTCAAAGGCTTTGGTGAGATCAATGAAAGCAATGTAGAGGGGCATCTGTTGTTCACGGCATTTCTCCTGTATCTGACGAAGGGAGAACAGCATGTCAATGGTCGATCTCTCTGCACGAATGCCACACTGTGCCTCAGGGTAGACGCGCTTGGCCAGCTTCTGGAGCCTGTTCAGAGCGACTCGAGCAAAGACTTTCCCCACTATGCTGAGCAGGGAGATTCCACGGTAGTTGTTGCAGTCACCGCGGTCACCTTTGTTTTTATAGAGGGTGATGATATTGGCATCGCGCATGTCCTGGGGTACTGCTCCCTCGTCCCAGCACAGGCATAGCAGTTCATGTAGTGCTGAGAGTATAGCAGGCTTGGCACTCTTGATTATTTCAGGGGTAATGCTGTCCTTCCCAGGGGCTTTTCCGCTGGCTAGAGAATCAATGGCATCACTGAGTTCCGATTTGGTTGGCTGTATGTCCAGCTCATCCATGACTGGTAGAGGCTGGGCTGCATTGAGGGCAGTCTCAGTGACAGCATTCACTCTGGAGTACAGTTCTGGGTAGTGCTCAACCCAGCGGTCCATCTGTTTGCGTTGGTCAGTGATTATGTCCCCCGATTTAGATTTGAGGGGGGCGATCTTCTTGATGGTTGGCCCAAGAGCTCTCTTCATGCCATCATACATTCCTCTGATGTTTCCGGTGTCTGAGGCCAGCTGAATATGACTGCATAGGTGTTGCCAGTAGTCGTTTGCGCAACGCCTAGCTGTTCTTTGTGCAGTATTTCTGGATGCTTTAAGTGCTGCGGATGTTAAATCGCTGGGGGCTTTCTTGTAGTTCAACAGTGCAATGCGCTTAGCGGCTATGACAGGTTCCAGCTCTTCATTATGAGATTGAAACCAGTCTGCATTTCTCTTCGCACTTTTGCCGTAGGTGGTCAAAGCTGACTCATAGATGGCGTCTCTGATGTGGGCCCACTTGGTCTCAGCATCCCCTGTGGGAGTGTTATGAAGGGCTGTTACAAGTGAATTTAGAAATTTTTGTAACAGCTGTGGGTGAGAAATTCTGCTCGTGTTGATGCGCGGGTGGCCCTTCTGTAAGTTGCAATAAAGAAATAAGAAATATTACAAATGGATATGGATAGATTATGTGAATGGGCCAAAATTTGGCAAATGAATTTTAATGTGGATAAGTGTGAGGTTATCGATTTTGGTCGGAAGAATAGAAAGGCAATTTATTACCTAAATGGAGAGAAACTTCAGAGTGCTTCGGTGCAGAGGGATCTGGGTGTCCTCGTGCATGAATCGCGGAAAACTAGTATGCAGGTGCAGCAGGTAATAAGAAAGGCAAATGGAATTTTGGCGTTTATTGCTAAAGGAATAGAGTATAAAAGTAGGGAGGTGTTGTTGCAAATGGACAAGGCATTCGTGAGACCGCACCTGGAGTATTGTGCACAGTTTTGGTCCCCTTACTTGAGGAGGGATATAGTTGCATTTGAGGCAGTTCAGAGGAGGTTCACGAGATTGATTCCAGAGATGAGGGGTTTGTCTTATGAAGAGAGATTGAGCAGTTTAGACCTTTACTCTCGAGAGTTTAGAAGAATGAGAGGAGATCTAATTGAGGTATATCAGATGATTAAGGGGATTGACAAAGTAGACATAGAGAGGATGTTTCCTCTTGTGGGGCAATCTAGAATGAGAGGTCATAGTTTTAGGATAAGGGGTAGCAGATTTAAAACAGAGATGAGGAGAAATTACTTCTCTCAAAGGGTCGTGAGTCTGTGGAATTCACTACTCCAGAGTGCGGTGGATGCCGGGACATTGGGTAAATTTAAGGAGGAGATAGGTTTTTAATTAGTAAAGGGTTGAAGGGTTATGGAGAATGGGCAGGAAAGTGGAGTTGAGGCTGCGATGAGTACAGCCATGATCGTATTGAACGGCAGAGCAGGCTCAAGGGGCTGATTTGCCTACGCCTGCTCCTGGTTCTTATGTTTTTACATACTTAAGGAGAGTTTTAAAGGAGGAAAGAGAGATATAGAGGTGGAGAGGCTTAGGAAGGGAATTCCAGTGCATAAGTCCTCGGTGGCTAAATACTTGGCTGCCAATGGTGGAGCGATTAAGATCAGTGATGCGCAAGAGGGCTGAATTGGAGGAGTGCAGATATCTCAAGACGGTTTTAAGGCTCAAGGAGGTTACAGAGATAGAGCTGGGTGAGGCCATGGAGGAATTTGAAAATCAGGGCAAGAATTTTGAAATTGAGGCATTGCTTCCTCGGGTGCCAGTGTAGGTCAGCGAACACAGGTGGCATGGTTGAACAGGATTCAGTGTGAAGTAGGATATAGGCAGCAGAGTTTTGGATGAGCTTAAGTTTATGGGTGATGGGAGGCCAGCCAGCAATGCATTGGAATAGTCAAGTCTAGAGGTAGCAAGTGTATGGATGAGGGTTTCAGCAGCAGATGAGCTGAGGCAGAGGTAGGATCAGGCCATTATCTATGGAACAGAGATGACATTATGAAGGTGCAGATGGTTCATGGATTGGGGAAGACGCGTTGCTATAGTAATGGACGGCTCCAGAGAGAAAACAAACACGTAGAGTTCCTTTGTTTTCAGGGTTTAAAAGCAAAGCCAGATTTGCAGAAAAAGTTGTAGATTCAAAATGAGGAGGTACATCGTAGGCAAAGTGTAGAGTCAAGGCAAGGCGGAGACACGCAACTTGATGGGAATAAAGTATTGGCGAACCGACACCAGACTCTGGTGCTGAGTTCTGTTAACTATCACTTGCATGTACTAATCTTTTACTTGTTGATAATAAAGAATCACTATAAACTGTATTGGTGTCAGTCTCGACCCACTCGACCTGTCCTCTGCAAATTACACTAATGATGCCAATCCTTAAATATTAAATGAGGACCATTGTTGGATCGTTTTCTATTAGTCAACCTGGTTTTCCACCGTTTATGTACTGTGACAGAAAGAAGCCAGTACCATGATGCATTAAGTCAAAAAAAAAATCATTTGCATCCCTCCTTCAGTCTTTAATTTTAAAATCCAAGTTTGGGGGTCACCCAAACATTCGTTCCTTATTTGTCCTACTTTGGTTCGGGTTTCTTAATATTGATGGCTTGGTCACGCTATTGGCGACCACGCTCTGGAAGTGGTTCAAGAGTTCACCTACCTAGGTTCATCTATCACCAGTAACCTGTCTCTAGATGCAGAAATCAACAAGCGCATGGGTAAGGCTTCCACTGCTATGTCCAGACTGGCCAAGAGAGTGTGGGAAAATGGCGCACTGACACGGAACACAAAAGTCCAAGTGTATCAGGCCTGTGTCCTCAGTACCTTGCTCTATGGTAGCGAGGCCTGGACAACATCTGTCAGCCAAGAGCGACGTCTCAATTCATTCCATCTTCGCTGCCTCCGGAGAATCCTTGGCATCAGGTGGCAGGACCGTATCTCCAACACAGAAGTCCTCGAGGCGGCCAACATCCCCAGCTTGTACACACTACTGAGTCAGCAGCGCTTGAGATGGCTTGGCCATGTGAGCCACATGGAAGATGGCAGTATCCCCAAAGACACATTGTACAGCGAGCTCGCCACTGGTATCAGACCCACCGGCCATCCATGTCTCCGCTTTAAAGATGTCTGCAAACGCGACATGAAATCGTGTGACATTGATCACAAGTCGTGGGAGTCAGTTGCCAGTGTTCGCCAGAGCTGGCGGGCAGCCATAAAGACAGGGCTAAAATGTGGCGAGTCGAAGAGACTTAGTAGTTGGCAGGAAAAAAGATAGAGGCGCAAGGGGAGAGCCAACTGTGCAACAGCCCCGACAATCAATTTTCTCTGCAGCGCCTGTGGAAGAGCCTGTCACTCTAGAATTGGCTTTTATAGCCACTCCAGGCGCTGCTTCACAAACCACTGACCACCTCCAGGCGCGTATCCATTGTCTCTCGAGATAAGGAGGCCCAAAAGAAAAGATTACAAAAGGTCCTCATGCATGTCAAGGTGCTCTTTTGTCAGGAATTAACTTGATCTTCTGCCAGTCTATTACTTTGTCTATTTTATTGCCATCATTCCCTTTTCACCCGTTAAGTTCACTCACACATCCTCCTTACGGAATCATTGTAACTAATATAAATCATCCCTTTGAATGTATTTTTGAACGAAATCACGCATGTAAAATTTTGCCTGTCATTGCACCGATAAAAAAAGTCGCACACAGATTGAAGCGCGAGTGGCATTTCCCATATATTAGCCTTTGCGCACACTAAAGGGAAAATGGGTTCTCTGTGCTTCACATCTGTCGCTGAGCAGGTTCAACAAATGTTGAAGTAAGAAATAGCACAGGGTGAACTGTCACTGAACCAGCCGGCAGTCGACCCAAAAGACACAAGGGTGAGACATGAAGGCTCTGTTGCCTGGAGAAGGAACTGCACGAAGATAAGTTGTCAGGTTCCCCTGATAAAGTAGAAAGCATAATGAAAAAGTCAATGTCTTTCTACAAAAGACTAAGAAAAAAATGCGTTGTGATTACAAACATTTGATTTAGCAGATAATATATAATTTTATACCATGATCACTGATGTTAATGTCACAGTTCTATACGTGACAGATTCACTACAGCGATTTAAAAAAAAAATCCAGTAATTTATGGCTGAATTAACTAATTTATTGAAGAGTTTCTGGTGAAACACTAGGCTGTCACCTTAATAGCCGATTATTCATGAATGCTGTCAGTACAAACATCTGAACACGGGTAATCATTACATAATTCCCGGTTTTTAATATATGACAGCCTTCAAGCAAAAGGTCCTCAAGCAAGTAACGACACAAGATGCACATGTCATGTGGAAGGGATTAATACCCCAGGCAGGATCACCCCTTGTCTAGCTGTCAAGGCTACTTAGACAGTAAATGAGGGCCGGGAGTATTTACCCACAATTATTGACTACATGTTAACACAGAATTTATCACTTGCTTCCGAGGCTGAATGATGCGACAACTGCTAGTCTCAGTTTGTGGAGTGTGACGTACTTGTGGCAGCTTAGAGTTAGATCGCCAACTGTGCATCACTGTGGGTCACGCTGAGGTCACTGACGGTCTAATTTCCAATGTTAGGGTATTCTGTGGGACCATCTGTTTTGGGCAAACATTTAACAGCATTGAAAAGTAAGTTTATAAATGCTGACCGAGGAGGTCCACAATATGGGTTTGGAATTATAGCGTGTCCCGTGAAGACTCAAACCGGTGAAAGATGGCTATCCGCAGGGAATCCAGCACCCCGGCATCTCCTGGCTTTAGTGCATGCAGCACACAGATTGAGACTTGAGCCGCTTGGAAAATTTTGTTCCATAACATTGCATTTCCATCCATTGATATACTTGTGTCTCATAAGGGACAAAATTATTGTGAAAAGAATGCCCATGGCAGTAAATGCATTAATTTCTCCTGCCCATCTCCAAGTTACAACCTCTTGGCTCTTTCCTGTACAGCAATAGCACAAGTCCAGCAATTAGCGCTTTCCTTGGCCTGCAGTAAAATCTCTACAGATAAGTGGTGCCAGAAAAACTAGCAGCAGCAGTACTTCCAAGCAGCCTTGAACTGATGCCACTTCTAGTTTGGATGATATAATTCCCAAAGAAATTAATTTTACTGGTGCCTGCTGTTGATGACTTCACTGTATTTCAAATCTCAATGACAGAATGATTTGGGAATCACGATGCAAACCTAGATTGTGCGAAGAATTGCCAACAACTAGTGTTTTAAGTTTTATTGTTTCAAAATTATCATTGAAAGTTAACCATCTTAAACTAGTGTTTCAGATTTAGTGTTTAAAAACATGCTATTGAATATTAACCAACTGCAAGGTTGGAAAAGACAACATTTTGTGCCCTGTGAACCCAGAAGAAAATGTCAAAATCTTACAATTACAAAGAATAATAAACTTTGGCCAATATTTGCAGTTGCTCAGTTATTACCGTTTTCCTTGTTAAGCTCGTGCTGAGTGCTGTGCCTGTTATTTTCTGTTAGGCCTTAAATGCGCCACCTCTTTTCACTGAGGCTGTTAGCCTCCATCTCTTCCTCTCACTCCAATGTGCATACGGATACCAAACACAAGTAAGGCAAGTGGGAATGTATTGACATAATACCAGATAATGGAAAGATGAAGTACTTGGCTTAAGTTTCTCAGTAGAAATGTGCCTGGAAGTCTTTCATCTCTTGCAGAATTAATTGTGCCATTTAATGCATTTTCTGAGGTCTGACATGGAGCCCAGTTTTCATTGAGTCAGGCATCTGATCTCTGACAGAAAAAGAATGCTGGAGCTAATTATTCCTTGGCATCAAAAGCAGAGGGCACAATGGCTACTGGTGTCTTCAAATAATCACAGTGAAAGAAATGCAGCTAATGTTCTTCCAGGCAATATACCTCCAGCTGTCTGAGCATCTAATCAGACAGAGGCGGATAAGAGAATTGAGAAATATTCCTCAAGTGAAGAGTGTACTCGGAATTCACATTCTCACAAATCTTTCTATTAATCACAAATTTTACAAGTACATATGCGCTGCAACTTGAAGTTGATAAATACTGTGAAAATCATAGTTGAAGAAAAGATTTAAATGAGGATTGTCAGAGGATACAGCAGGATATAGATCGGTTGGAGACTTGGGCGGAGAAATGGCAGATGGAATTTAATCCGGACAAATGTGAGGTAATGCATTTTGGAAGGTCTAATGCAGGTGGGAAGTATACAGTAAATGGCAGAACCCTTAGGAGTATTGACAGGCAGAGAGATCTGGGCGTACAGGTCCACAGGTCACTGAAAGTGGCAACGCAGGTGGATAAGGTAGTCAAGAAGGCATACGGCACGCTTGCCTTCATTGGTCGGGGCATAGAGTATAAAAATTGGCAAGTCATGCTGCAGCTGTACAGAACTTTAGTTAGGCCACACTTAGAATATTGCGTGCAATTCTGGTCACCACACCACCAGAAGGACGTGGAGGCTTTGGAGAGGGTACAGAAGAGGTTTACCAGGATGTTGCCTGGTCTGGAGGGCATTAGCTATGAGGAGAGGTTGGATAAACGCGGATTGTTTTCACTGGAATGATGGAGGTGGAGAGGCAACATGATAGAGGTTTGCAAAGTTATGAGCGGCATGGACAGAGTGGATAGTCAGAAGCTTTTTCCCAGGGTGGAAGAGTCAGTTACTAGGGGACATAGGTTTAAGGTGCGAGGGGCAAAGTTTAGAGGGGATGTGTGAGGCAAGTTCTTTACACAGAGGGTGGTGGAAGCAGGTACGATAGCGACGTTTAAGAGGCATCTTGACAAATACATGAATAGGATGGGAATAGAGGGATACGGTCCCCAGAAGTGCAGAAGGTTTTAGTTTAGGCAGGCATCAAGATCGGCGCAGGCTTGGAGGGCCGAATGGCCTGTTCCTGTGCTGTACTGTTCTTTGTTCTTTTGTTCTTGTTTAGTATTTTTGCCGATTGCAGCATAGCTCAGTGATTGTTTCCAAAATTTGGGAGCATGAGTTGCTTTATGTGTTGCATGATGCTGCTGTACTATAGATATCAAAGCTTTGTTAGAGTGTGCCTGTACCTCTGGTGCACCTTCCAAAAACTGTATAGAACCGATATGTCACTTTGTGAAGCTACTTTACTGCTTCAAGTACTGATATCTAATTGGCTTTAGTTTATCTAACAGATGCTCAGGACAATCTCTTCGTGCATTATTTGTTCACTACTCACTCAGTTTTGAAAAGCCAATCCTGAGGGATGGCTCATCTCTGCCCTAGAATTGTGCAGTAACCAAATGAACAGAAAATTTGTGTTGATGGAAATGACCTTTGCTGTTGGTTGGTTCAAAGCATGTTATAAATTCCTTCTGAACTATATATAGCTGTCCATTCCTTTGTTCCTTCCTGTCTGCTGTGGCTACATATGTGGCACTCCACAAAATATGTGGACAATGAAAAGACATATTGCACCAAAGATAGTTGGATACAATCCATAAAGCAGATGGTAGGTGTGACTGAGGCCTTAATGAACAAGCTGAGGAAATCAAAAAATTGTCTTGCCAGCTCTTACAAAAAACACAAGAAGGACAATATATTTTTCTTTAAATGGTGAAACAGACATTGTTTGGTACATTACATACTAATCATTAGCTGTCCCTTCTCTACTCAGTTAACTTGGATAGATGCTCAAGCACAATCCAGGCAGCTAAAATCACATTTTTAAAAAGTTCATTCATGGGATATGGGCATCACTGGCTAGGCCAGCATTTATTGCCCATCTCTAATTGCCCTTGAGAAGGTGGTGGTGAGCTGCCTTCTTCAACTGCTGCAATCTTTGGGGTGTAAGCATACCCACAGTGCTGTTAGGAAGGGAGTTCCAGGATTTTGACCCAGCGACAGTGAAGGAACGGTGATATAGTTCCAAGTCAGGATGGTGTGTGACTTGGAGGGGAACTTGCAGGTGGTGGTGTTCCCATGCGTCTGCTGCCCTCATCCTTCTAGGTGGTAGAGGTTGCAGGTTTGGAAGGTGCTGTCGAAGGAGCCTTGGTGAGTTGCTGCAGTGCATCTTGTAGGTGGTACACACTGCTGCCACTGTACATCAGTGATGGAGGGAGTGAATATGTATGGGTGTTTGTTATGCTGCTTCAGGCATGAGTAAAAGAACCATCTTCTCAAGACCATATATATTTATATAGCACCTTTAATATAATAAAATGCCCCAAGGCACTTCACAAGAGTGTTATAAAGCTAAATGTGACACAGAACCACATAAGATGATATTAGGACAGATGGACAAAAGTTTGGCCAAAGAGATAGATTTTAAGAAGTGTCTTAAAGGAGGAAAGGGAGGTCAAGAGGGAAAGGGATTTAGGGAGGGTATTCCAGCACTTAGGGCCTCGGCACCTGAAGGCAGAAACACTGATGATGGAGCGATTAAAATCGAGGATAATAAAGTTTGCAGAATTAGAGGAGCACCGACATACCAGAGGGCTGTGGGGTTGAAGAAGATTACGGAGATGGGGGAGAGGCCATGGAGAGTCTTGAAAACAATGATGACAACTTTAAAATAGAGTACTGTTTAATCAGGTCGCCAGGGCATGCACAGAAATGATGGGTGAATGGGACTTGGCACAAGTAAGGAAACGGGCGGCAGAGTTTTGGATGACCTCAAGTTTATGGAGGATAGGATGTGGGAGGTCGGCCAGGACTGCATTGGGATAGTCAAATCTAGAGCTAACAAAGGCATGGATGAGGGTTTTAGCAGCAGATGAGCTGAGACAAGGGCAGATGAGCTGAGACAAGGGCAGACTTGAGCAATGTTATGGAGGTGGAAATAGGCAGGCTTAGTGATGGTGCGAATATCTGGTCAGGAGCTCTACTGAGAGTCAAATATGTCACTAAGGTTGTGAACAGATTGGTTCAGTCTCAGGCAGTTTTCAAGAACAGGGATGGAGTTAGCAGCTAGGGAATGGAGGTTGGAATGCGGACCAAAGACAATGGCTTTGGTCTTCCCAATGTTTAGTTGGAGAAAATTTCTGCTCACCCAGTATGGAATGTTGGCCAAGCAGTCTCATAATGTAGCAACAGGGGAGGAGTCAAGTGGTGAGGTGGTGAGTGTCATCAGTATAATGTGAAAACTACTGTGTTTTTGGAAGTTGTCGCCAAGTGGCAACATGTAGACGAGAAATAGGATAGATCCTTAGGGGAGACGGGAAGCAAGGAAACTGGAAGTGAAGCCATTGTAAGTGACACCCAAACCACGATTAGATAGACAAGAAAGGAATAGGTGAGAGCAGTCCTACTCAGCCAGATGACTGTGGAGAGGCATTGGAGGAGGATGGGATCTACCCCAGAATACTGAGGGAGGCAAGGGAAGAAATTGCTGGGACCTTGACAGAAATCTTTGTATCCTCATTGGTGAGGTCCCAGAGGACTGGAGAATAAAGTCACACGGGATCAGAGGTGAGCTGGCAAGATGGATACAGAACTGGCTCTGTCATAGAAGACAGAGGGCAGCAGCGGAAGGGTGCTTTTCTGAATGGAGGGCTGTGACTAGTGGTGTTCCGCAGGGATCAGTGCTGGGACCTTTGTTGTTTGTAGTATATATAAATGATTTGGAGGAAAATGTAGCTGGTCTGATTAGTAAGTTTGCGGACGACACAAAGGTTGGTGGAGTTGCATATCGTGATGAGGATTGTCAGACGAGACAGCAGGATATAGATCGGTTGGAGACTTGGGTGGAGAAATGGCAGATGGAGTTTAATTCTGACAAATGTGAGGTAATGCATTTTGGAAGGTCTAATGCAGATGGGAAGTATACAGTAAATGGCAGAACCCTTCGGAGTATTGACAGGCAGAGAGATCTGGGCGTACAGGTCCACAGGTCACTAAAAGTGGCAACGCAGGTGGATAATGTAGTCAAGAAGGCATACGGCATGCTTGCCTTCATCGGTCGGGGCATAGAGTGTAAAAATTGGCAAGTCATGCTGCAGCTGTACAGAACTTTAGTTAGGCCACACTTAGAATATTGCGTGCAATTCTGGTCGCCACACTACCAGAAGGATGTGGAGGCTTTGGAGAGGGTACAGAAGAGGTTTACCAGGATGTTGCCTGGTCTGGAGGGCATTAGCTATGAGGAGAGGTTGGATACACGCAGTTTGTTTTCACTGGAATGACGGAGGTGGAGGGGCGACATGATAGAGGTTTACAAAGTTATGAGCGGCATGGACAGAGTGGATAGTCAGAAGCTTTTTCCCAGGGTGGAAGAGTCAGTTACTAGGGGACATAGGTTTAAGGTGCGAGGGGCAAAGTTTAGAGGGGATGTGCGAGGCAAGTTCTTTACACAGAGGGTGGTAAGTGCCTGGAACTTGCTGCCAGGGGAGGTGGTGGAAGCAGGTACGATAGCGACGTTTAAGAGGCATCTTGACAAATACGTGAATAGGATGAGAATAGAGGGATACGGCCCCTGGAAGTGCAGAAGGTTTTAGTTTAGGCAGGCATCAAGATCGGTGCAGTCTTGGAGGGCTGAATGGCCTGTTCCTGTGCTGTACTGTTCTTTGTTCTTTGAGGATGATGTGGTCAACCATGTCAAAGTTTGCAGACAATTTGAGAAGGACAAGGAGAGATAAATTACCTTTGTCACAATCACATAGAATGTCATTTGTGACTTGTAAGGGCAGCTTCAGTACTGTGGCAGACGCAAAAAAACTGATTGGAGGGATTCAAACATGATGTCTGGAAAAGATGGACATGGATTTGAGAGCGACAACATATTCAAGGATTTTGGAGAGGAAAGGGAAGTTGGAGATTGGGGCGGCAGTTTGCGAGATGGTGGGGGCATGGGTTTTTTTTAGAAGAAGGGTGATGACAGTAGATTTAAAGGAGAGAGCGACAGTACCTGAAGACAGAACCATTAACAATGTCAGCTAACATGAGGACCAGGAAGGGAAGTTGAATGGTTAGCGGTTTAGTGGGAATAGGGTCAAGGGAGCAGGAGGTGGGTCTCATGGACAAGATGAGCTCAGAGAGGGTATGAGAGATGGGAGAGAAACTAGAAAAAGATGTGAGCTCAGGGCTAGGGCTGGGTGGTTCGCATACACCTACACTTTATGTAGCTTGCATAAGTTATTTCTAATATGATGGTCTTCATCAGAGTGACTATTGATACCACTGTGTCAGCCAATGAGTTGATGGAAGGGTTAGATTGACAACAGGACTGACAGGAAACAATGTATCTGGTAGCAGACAAAGTCTATTTACCCAGCAAACAGCAAAGCAAAAAAGTGTATTTATAGAGTCTATTTCAAAAGAGGCTGCAACAAATAAAACACAAGACTGAAACTGCAAGGACGTCTCCTAATTAAACCCAACGATTTCTTTAGCAAAACACACTGAGTGAAGGATAGTTACACACAAAGGGCTGCATTTTAAAAGCCCACTGCCGAAATATGATGCGGGCGAAAAAATGGCAGCCCAAACACACGGGGCGTAAATTGCGGAGCCGCCCGATTCCAAATTCAGCGGCTCATTAGCATGGTCGGGGCAGCCACATCCACCCCCCCACCTCACCCCGATGACATGGAGGGGCGGGTGAAACGTCCCTGGTAACAGCATCTGCCGCCAATGCACAGGCACCATTTTTAAAGGGCTTACAGTCCTAAATGACCATTTAGATTTTTAAAGACACAGTGAATTTATTGTGAATAAAAATGAATGAAAAAATATTTCCATGCCCTCTCCCACCCACCCCCCACCCAATGGCATTACACATCATTCCTACCCTTTCCCCACTGGAATACGTACCGTGAATATATGACCTACCCCTCCCCCCCACAAAGTTCAGAACCTTTGTCCTTTACCCCTTCCCATCACCCCATTGACCAATCAGGTAAGTTTGACCCCAATCCCCCACTTCTGCACGGAAAAAATTACCTCCTCCCATCCACTCCCCAAGTGTCGCGCTTTGTTTCCCCGGACGGTGCAGCAAATCAGGAGGCAACGGGACCTTCATTAATTCAGGTAAGATAATTTATTTAAATATGTAAATTGTGGTCCCGACACCGAGTGGCGGGGTGGGGGCCGCCATAAGGCCTCTCCGCCTCCATTGAGATCGGGCTGGGCCCTGTCGGGGTTGGTGGCAGGCCGCATCCGTAGCAATCTTCATGCCTCCCCGCCACCGTTCCCGGCATCAGAGACCTATAAAATCCAGCCCAAATTATGTGTGTAAAATCAATCTCATTAATTTACAGCAGTGTGGGCTCCAAGCGTGATTGACAGGGCATTTATCCAATCATCTCATTCTAGCTGGAAATAGTGGTGTCGCAATATGCAGCCGTTGTTCATAGGACTCATGTCATGCCCACACAAGCCAAACCTATGAATATGAAATGAACTTATGAAGTAAAATGGAGTAAGACATCAGGTGACCTTTCCTTTCCAGCCAATACACATAGAACTACAAGAATCCTGAACTAATTTTCATGTCTGGACATTTCTCGGCAAAGGTATTAAAATACCTTTCTGGACATTTCCCTGTGAAATACAGGCCTGCTCGGATATAAAAAAAACACCCGACCCGAACCCGACAGAACCACATCGGACCTGAGCCCGACCCAGCCTGGGTCCTTCCATTTTTTCCTGCGCCGGACCCGACCCGCGCCTGACCCGACCCGAGCCCGACCCGACCACCGGAATGTTCACTTTACCTACCTTCTGATTCCGAATCCGTTTTCCACTTTTTCAGTTTGAAATACTTGCTGCAAGTTTATCTCCTGAGTAGCTGAGATGCAGAGACCAGGAAGGTGCTGAGTGATTATTATAAAATATATAGTATTTATATAAAAAATATAAAATGATCACTGTCAGAACTCTAGTCTACACACATACAAAATGTGTGTAGACTAAAGTCCTGACAGTGATCATTTTATATTTTTTATATAAATACTATATATTTTATAATAATTAATCACTCAGGACCTTCCTGGTCTTTGCATCTCAGCTGCTCACTGGATAAACTTGCAGCAAGTATTTCAACCTGTAAAGCAGGAGTCCAGGTAATGTATAATGATATTTTCTGAGCCTTTGGGCAATTGCTGTGTTTATTTTAAGCAATAGAGATACTGGAACAGTGTGGCACAACCTATCTGGGCACAACTCCATGGATTTCTGTTTAACTAGTGACCAAACAATCACTGACCTCGTGGCTCCAATCTTCATCTTTTGAAACAACCTTTCAAGTCCAATTAATACTGCGAGCGTCCGACCCAGACCTGGCCCGACCCGGACCCAGCCCAACCTGACCCGAGCCCGAAAGCCAGACCTGGAAGAGTGACCCGACCCGAACCCAACACATGTTGTGGGTCCTGTCAGGTTCTGTCTGGTCTGGTAGCAGGCCTTTACTGTGAAATCATTAAAATGCAAATTACCTTTTTCTGTGGAAATGGCTGCTTCTTTTCAACTAATTGGGTTAACAATACTGTCACAGACTTCTTGACTCCAATCTCAAAATCCAAAGAATGGGTGTGAAAAGTCCTACTTCATCAAGGTGAGATGAGGATGAATGGCACCGGACCCTATTAACAATGGCCTCACCATCAGAAGCCATTTATGATGACAATGGGAAGAAAAACTATGGTCATATGACGGAAACTATGTTCTTCATAAGTATCTTTTAATGGAGGTATATTCTGGGCAGACAAAAAGATCCATCTGTGCCATTGAAGAGACAGGACACTGCCTAGGATTACCAGCTTTGAAATACAGATAGACAGAGACTGGCATTTGGCCTTGCACTCCCTACCTGAGAAATCATACCAGGACTTTGCCGGTGACCTTTGGCTGGAATATAACGAAAGCAGTTTGCAGCAATGCATCTGTATTCCTAAACCTCCCAAGTCTTTCTTCAGTGAACTAGGGAAGAGAATACAGGCCTTTGCCATTTCAAGGGAAAAGCAAGTTTAACAGATGACTCTTAAATCATCAGACATAATGCGTGTTATCTTTATAATCTCTGTCTTCTTGAGTGTGTGTGCATTGTATGAGTGTGAGAGTGGGTGTTGTTGCGAATATTTCAGGTGTTCTATAAGAAACACTTTTTTTTAAACTTATGAGAAAATCTGTCACTGTCTGTTCTTGACAATTAAAGCACTCAGGGGTTTAAAATGCCCTTTTTTTTTCAAACACTGCCTTCAGTTAGTTGAGAGGTAAGAAAAAGGGGAACTATCCCTATCATCTCTCATCTGTCCATAACACTCTGCAGTATGTTACAATCAAGACTGCTGTTGCATATCAATTTTGTCCAGAAAGCAATCACTGTTAGTATATTTTCCAAATCTTACTACAGGCTGCATTTTCTGTCAGATTATAGTGCACAGCATGTCATTGAAGGGAGTACACTTAATAGATTGAGTGGTAGATCAGCATCAGTCACTCTGTCCAAATTCTTCAGACTAAATGGGGAGGGGGGAGCATAGTGAATTTTAACTTACAGCTGTTTATTTTTCTGGCATACAAATTAGTGTAAACCCTCCAAGTTTTGTGTTGTGATGTGTTGCGCTAGAATTGCACTGGATGCGAAATTGGCTCAGGTAACTTTTAGTCATCCAGGTCGCCTGCCTAAAACATATTCAAGGGGCTCACCACCAGTTTTAAGCATCCGCCTGAGCCGCCTAAAAGGTTAGCCACATGACATTAGCAGTGGCAACAACTCCTGGGCAGATTAGATGCAGGCAGTCCCACTGCTAAATTGGTAGGCTTTGCATCTGTTTTATGCATGGGAGCCACATAAACCAATTTCTACCCCAACATTCTGCCAGGGTAGATTGGGGGAGGGCTACCTGTGTTGCAAATATTGCTGTATTTCCTCCATAATGATTGACACCTTGGTGCTGTTAAAATGGACTTAGTTTTTGAGCATGGCTATCGGGTTTCCTACTGGCGTGTCTAAATCAATGATTTCTTGCAGGGGTCAGGAGGCTTAGTTCCTGTTTGATAAATGCTAAACGTTGATAATTGAAGCTTTACATTTCCTAATTTCACAGAGGACATTGCAGAGTTGCTCAGAGAAAGCTGCAGCATTGACACATGTTTGCATCACAATGGCCTTTCATGCACAATTTCTCATGTCAGAGACCAGAGAAATTTCCTTAACTGGCAATAACAATAGAAATTTGAAGCAGATACAGTCACAAACCAATACAAATTAATAGTGTGTCAAGTTCCTATTTAAAATTTCCAGTTCAATGAGTAATTGTTACTCGAAGTCTTGCAAAAATGCATTAACAGTTCTTATCAGTTCCGGCATGCAGTTCATCACGAAACATTAATAGGTGTTATCGGTTCTGGTATGCAGTTGCACCTTTTCACTTCCTTCCCTGATTGGCTGAATGGGAATTGAATGAGGATTGCAACCTTATTAAGAATGCACTGTTGTAAGATAGCAATGTTAAAAGTATATTTATAGTCTTGTAATATTTATAGCAACAATAAACATGAAGCTAGAGACTAAAACTATACTATAATAAATTATTAAAATATACTCTTTTCAGTGCATTAAGTGTAGTAGTTTCGGAACCTAAGTGAGTATCAGAAGAGTAGTCTCAGTCTCCCAGCTGAATAAGTTACACAAATGAGAGTTCATTGGATAATATTCACTCAATCAACAGTCTGCGCTCCATAAATGGGATAAATTTGAATATTTACTCCATGATCCAAGTAATGATTTCTAAAGAAAATTTTACTGTGCATTTGAAGTTTGTTTTCTCATCCCTGTGTGCCTCTAGGATTGATGTATGTTGTCTTTATGGGGCTAGGAAATATTTCAAATGCTGTCTACAATCAACCACAAATAGTAAATTTAAAAGGGAGAAACCAGTTCTGTGTAAATATTTGTTTTGTCATCAACAATTCTTATGCAGCAGTCATTAAAATTTTATAAGTTTTTTTAGAGATACAGCACTGAAACAGGCCCTTAGGCCCACCGAGTCTGTGCCGACCATCAACCACCTATATATACGAATCCTACACTAATCCCATATTCCTACCACATTACCACCTATCTCTATATTTCCCTACCACCTACCTATACTAGGGGCAATTTATAATGGCCAATTTACCTACCAACCTGCAAGTCTTTTGGTTTGTGGGAGGAAACCGGAGCACCCGGAGAAAACCCACGCAGACACAGGGAGAACCTGCACACTCCACACGGGCAGTACCCAGAATTGAACCCGGGTCGCTGGAACCGTGAGGCTGCGGTGCTAACCAATGCGCCACTGTGCCGCCCTGTGTATTGTGCACAGAGTAAAAACTGCTGAAAATTATTTTATGAGACTACTCCGCATTGAGAATTGAAACACAACATTCAGTATCTCATTTCAAACAATTGTGTACTTTTCTGATTGGGAAAGAGAGCTAACCTTCAGAAGATATTGAAATCATGCAAGTAAATGCCAGGTGAAATGCTTCTGATTGGAACAATGTTTTAGTGCATTTGGCATACACCACAAAATGGTTGTTTTTTCACAGAAATTACTTTTGATGTTGTTACCACAAAGTTAAAACAGTAAATTAATCACACAGTGGACTAGTGTCAGCTATAGCACAGCAGTAGCACTCGTGCTTCTAAGTCAGAAGGTTGTGGGTTCCTGAGCCTGAAGCACAAAATCCAGGCTGACATCCCAGTGCAATACTGAGGGAGTGCTGCTCTGTCAGAGGTGCTGTCATTTGGATCATAATCATAGAGAGATACAGCACTGAAACAGGCCCTTCGGCCCACTGAGTCTGTGCTTACCAACAACCACCCATTTATACTAATCCTACATTAATCCCATATTCCCTACCAAATCCCCACCACCTACCGACACTAGGGGCAATTTACCTATCAACCTGCAAGTCTTTGGTTGTGGAAGGAAACCAGAGCACCCGGCAGAAACCCACACAGTCACAGGGAGAACTTACAAAGTCCGCACAGGCAGTACCCAGAACTGAACCCGGGTCACTGGAGCTGTGAGGTTGCAGTGCTAACCAGTGCACCGCCCCAATCAGATGTGAAACCAAGGCTCTGTCTGCCCTCTCAGGTGGACAGAAAAGATCTTGTGGATCTATTGTGAAGAAGAGTAGGGGAATTAGTCCCAGTGTCCTAGCCAATATTTATCCCTCAACCAACATCGTCAAAAACAGATTACCTGGTTATTAGAATATTGGCTGTTGCGTTTTATACAGTACTTTCTTGGTGTTTTGGGATGTCCTGAGGCTGTGAAAGATGCTATATAAATGCAAATTGTTCTTTCTTTCATGTAGGAATAGTAATTAATATAGTAAATCTGCTATCAAGGAATGAGGCTGATGAAAATAAGACGGCTATTGATTTTACACTTCAAATACCAGCATCTATTACAAACCAGCATTTTTGTTATGAGGGACAGCGGCAATGCATAAATAAATAATGGCTACAAAAAGAGATTTGTTTTTAATTGTATCACTAGAGTACACAATAATTCATGTGTGTGGATTCTTTTTGTGGCAACTGTTATCCTGTAACAATGCAATCTATCTTTTTTGTCTCCTCAGTAAATATGTTCACTGCCTTATGTCATTAAATGTATCTTGATGTAGAATCAGCATCTGTGATTGCAGCTGCTTTGACAAGAACCACGTTAAAAGAAAGCCGACTGTTCATGTAATGCCTTGTGACATCTCTCAGAAATGTTTCACTGCCGTACGTCATCAACTGTTCATGGCTTTAGAATCGCTTTCTGTGATAAGCTGTTTTGTCCATAACTGTTTTAAAAACAAGGCTTGTGTTTAAGCAACACTTTATCGCATTTCTCAGAAATCCCTCACTGTCACACATCAGCAAAGGTGTCTGGACCTAGAATAATTTTCTGTCCTTTCACCTGCTCTGCTCATAACTGCTTTAAAAGGGAAGACTTTCACTTATGTAATTTCTTATCACTTTTCTTGTAAACATCTCAAATGGCCTTACATTTCATGGGTTACACTGTGACTCTGTGATTAGATGCTCCCAATTAGAAGTGGGACTGGCATAGAGAACCTCATGGGTGTTCAGCCATGACTTATTTATCCATTAATTCTAATGAACAGAAAACCATGCGCTGTGCACCCACAATTTCCAGAGGTGTACTCCCTGTGAGAACCCGATTGCAGAATCACTGCTATAATGAACTACTTTGAAATGCAGTGACTGTCATTATCTGGGCAAACTGGTCAATTGCTGAATTATAAACAGAAAGTGCTCGAAATATTCAGCAGATCAGGCAACATCTTTGGAGACAGAAACAGGCAACTGACCGTTCGTCAGAACTGACAAATGTTACAGATGTAACAGATTTAAAGCAAACAATCTGCTACTAGAAAAATGAAGCTTGTATAATTACAGTCTGGAGCTGTTGCAAACTTGATGAAAACATTTACAAGTATCATGATATATTTGGGTGGCACTAATAGACAAGATGGACACCAAGCAAGGTCACTTCAAGGAAGTGGCTACTTATTTTTTTTAATTCATTCATGACATGTGGGCATAGTTGATTAGGCCAGCATTTATTGCCCATCCTTAATTGCCCTTGAAAAGGTGGTTATGATCGGCCTCCTTGAACTGCTGCAGTCCTTGGGGTGTAAATACACCCACAGTACTGTTAGGAAGAGAGTTCCAGAATTTTGACCCAGCCACAGTGAACAAATGGCGATATAGTTCCAAGTCAGGATGGTGTGTGACTTGGAGGGGAACCTGCAGGTGGTGGTATTCCCATGCGTTACTGCCCTTGTCCTCCAGTGGCAGAGGTCGCAGGTTTGGAAGGTGCTGTCGAAGGAGCCTTGGTGAGTTGCTGCAGTGCATCGTGTAGATGGTACACACTGCTGCCACTGTGCATCGGTCGTGAAGGGAGCGAATGTTGAAGATGGTGGATGGGGTACCAATCAAACAGGCTGCTTTGATCTGGATGGTGTCGAGCTTCTTGAGCGTTGTTGGAGCTGCACTGATCCAGGAAAGTGGAGAGTATTCCATCACACTCCTGACTTGTGCCTTGTAGATGGTGGACAGGCATTGGGGAGACAGGAGGTGAGTTACCGAATTCCCAGCCTCTGACCTGCTCTTGTAGCTGCAGTATTTATGTGGCTGGTTCAGTTCAGTTTCTGGTCAATGGTAACCCCCAGGATGTTGATAGTGGGGATTCAGCAATGGTAATGCCATTGAACATCAGGGGGAGATGGTTAGATTCTCTCTTGTTTGAGATGGTCATTGCCTGGCACTTGTGTGGCATGAAGGTTATTTGCCACTTATCAGCCCAAGCCTAGATGTTGTCCAGGTCTTGCTGCATCAGGACAGAGGCTGCTTCAGTATCTGAGGAGTCGCGAATAGTGCTAAACATTGTACAATCATCAGCTTACATTCCCACTTCTAACCTTATGATGGAGGGAAGGTAATTCATTGATGAAGCAGCTGAAGGTGTTGAGCCTAGGACACTACCCTGCCAGGTAGATGCCAGTGTTGTAGCTGTACTGGAACAGCTTGGCTAGGGGCACGGCTGTTTCTGGAGCATAAGTCTTCAGTACTATTGTCGGAATGTTGTCAGGGCCCATAGAGATTGCAGAAACTGGGCCTGTATTCTGTAGAGTTTCGAAGAATGAGAGGTGATCTCATTGAAACTTACAAAATTATTAGAGGGCGTGACAGGGTGGATGTGGATAGGATGTTTCCTCTGGCTGGTGAGTCTAGGACAAGGGAACACAGTCTCAGAATGAGGGGCAGGTCATTTAAGACTGAAATGAGGAGGAATTTCTTTACTCGGAGGGTGGTGAATCTGTGGAATTCTTTACTCCAGAGGGCTGTGGAATCTCAGTCATTGAACATGTTCAAGACAGAAATCAATAGATTTCTGAATCCTGACGACATCAAGGGATATGGGGATAGTGGGGAAATGTGGCGTAGAGGTAGATGTTCTGCCATGATCTGTTTGAATGGTGGAGCAGGCTCGATGGGCCAAATAGCCTACTCTTGCTCCTATTTCATATGATCCTATGATGCAGTGCCTTCAGCCGTTTCTTGATATCAGGTGGAATGAATCAGATTGGCTGAAGACTGGCATCTGTGATGCTGGGAACCTCAGGAGGAGGCCGAGATGGATCATCTACTCGGCACATCTGGCTGAAGATGGATGTAAATGCTTCAGCCGTGTCTTTTGCCCTGATGTGCTGGGCTCCTCCATTGTTGAGGATGGGGATATTTGTGGAGCATCCTCCTTCTGTTAGTTCTTTAATTGTCTATCACAATTCACAACTGGATGTAGGATCATAGGATCTGCATGTTCTTGCCCATTCATTTAGCCTGTCCAAATCCCCTTGTAGCCTCCTCGCAACTTGCATTCCTTCCTAGTTTTGTGCCATCTGCAAATTTGGAAGTATTACAATTGGTCTCCAGGCAGAACTGCAGAGCTTAGATCTGATCTGTTGGTTTTGGGATCACTTAGCACTTTCTATCGCGTGCTGCTTCGGCTGTTTAGCACGCATGGAGTCCTGTGTTGTAGCTTCACCAGGCTGACACCTCATTTTTAGGTCTGTTTGGTGCTGTTCCTGGCATGCCCTCCTACACTCTTCATTGAACCAGGGTTGGTCACCCGGCTTGATGGTAATAGTAGAGTGGGGGATATGCCAGGCCATGAGGTTACAGATTGTGGTTGAATACAATTCTGCTGCTGCTGATGGCCCACAGTGCTTCATGGATGCCCAGTTTTGAGTTGCTAGATCTGTTCAAAATCTATCCCATTTAGCACAGTGGTAGTGATATACAACACAATGCATGGTGTCATCAATGTGAAGACAGGACTTCATCTCCACAAGGACTGTGCGGTGGTCACTCCTACTAACTCTGTCATGGACAGATGCATTTGCAACAGGTAGATTGGTGAGGACAAGGTCAAGTAGATTTTTCCCTCTTGTTGGTTCTCTCACCACCTGCTGCAGGCCCAGTCTAGCAGCTACGTCCTTTAGGACTCAGCCAGCTCTGTCAGTACTGGTGTTACCAAGCCACTCTTGGTGACGGACATTGAAGACCCCACCCAGAGTACATTCTTTGCCCTTACTCCCTTGCTGTTGCCAATTGGTGTTCAAAATGGAGAAGCACTGATTCATCAGCCGAGGTGGGTGGGGGAGGGTTTGGTGGTAGGTGATAATCAGCAGGAGGTTTCCTTACCCGTGTTTGAGTCAATGTTGAGGACTCCCAGGAAAACTCCTTCCCACCTGTATACCACTGTGCCACCACCTCTGGTTGGTCTGTCCTGCCAGTGGGACAGGACATACCCAGGGATGGTGATGGTGGTATCAGGGACATTGTCTGTAGGCTGCGTTTGCTGACAATGCAACCACTAGGTGGTGCAGTTCTTGCACATGCGCAAATGCAGGCTCTTCAACTGCAATGTCAGTGTCTGCGACGTTCAGGCAGCTGCCAGGATTAAAGATGGCGCAGCTCAGT
The DNA here is from genome assembly GCF_036365525.1 of Heterodontus francisci. Taxonomy (NCBI): domain Eukaryota; kingdom Metazoa; phylum Chordata; class Chondrichthyes; order Heterodontiformes; family Heterodontidae; genus Heterodontus; species Heterodontus francisci. Next base: position 93,687,618 of record NC_090377.1, on the reverse strand, counting down.
TTATCACAGGAAATGCTCGTGGCTAGATCATTCCAGCAAACTAACCTTACATTAAGTTGGGTGGATGCCCAGTTATATGCTACTATGTAGTTATAGGATAATAACTGTAATCCTCAGATGCATTTAATATTCCAGTAATATTGACACCCCAATAGATGGAAAAGAAAATCGGGCAAAGTATAAAGTGTGCTGCCAATTCGTTATTGTGATTTGTTTATATGTCTGGCCAGGACTAATTTCACCCGAACACAGCTACTAATTCCCACCCATTCCCCCCCCCCACCCCGGCAACTCGCTTTTTGCCCCTTCTCCCCACTGGCCGCTTCAACCACCCCCCCCACCGCCCCCACCAGCCGTAAGCACCAGACGTTAGCACCAGACCTCTCCCCCCACTTCCCTGACCAATTGTTCCCCGCTTGCACCACTCTGGCTGCTTGCTCCCCTGCCCGCCCCCCCCCCCCCACTCCCAGGCCGCGAGCTCTAGGCCACGCCGCTTCCCTCTGCTCGGCCACTCGCTCCCATGTTTCATCAGCCTCCACATGCTGCCCCAAGAAGCAAGGGGTAATGGGTCAATATAGGAGTGAATGGCCGAGAGGAGCAAAGCGTGTGGCCTAGGCCTAATGGCTGGAAGAGGGGGAGGGGAGCAAGCGGCCGGAGAGCAGGGTGGCGCGAAGTGAGGAACACTCGGCCAGGGGAGCAGCCAGGTCTGGAGGAAGCGCGAGGCCTGGAGCGAGGGGGGAGAGTTCCAGCCTCAAAGTCTCCCATTCAGCCGCTTCCTCCAGCCGAGTGAGGGGCTGGATACCCGATGATGCTTTATCGCGCATGTGCAAACATGGACCTGGAGCGGATACGCAATGATGTTGGTGCTGCATGATGATGTCATCCCGCGCATGCGCCATTAAGTCCTGGCAAGCTGTAGCTGCGCATGTGCGCAGCTTAGTGCACTCTGATGATGTCAGTGAGCTGCTGCGTTGTCGGGAATCACTTTGTTGTCTGTAAGGTATGATTCGGTGAGCATGACTATGTCAGGCTGCTACTTGACTCATCAGTGGGACAGCTCTCCCAATTTTGGAACAAGCCCACCGATGTTAGTAAGGAGGACTTTGCAGGGTCAACAGGGCTGGGTTTTCTGTTTTCGATTCCAGTGCTAGGTTGATGCCGGGTTGTCCATTCAGTTTCATTCCTTTTCTTAGATTTTGTAGCAGTTTGATACAACTGAGTGGCTTACTAGACCATTTCAGAGGGCATTTAAGAATCAACCACATTGCTGTGGGTCTGAAGTCACATGTAGGCCAGACCAGGTAAGGACAGCAGATTTCTTTCCCAACATGACATTCGTGAACCAGATGGGTTTTTACGACAGTCACCATTAGACTAGCTTTTAATTCCAGATTTATTAATTGAATTCAAATTTTACCATCCTACGTGGTGGGATTCATACTCATGTCCCCAGAACATTAGCCTGGGCCTCTGGATTACTAGTCCAGCTATATTACCACTACGCCACTGCCTCCCCTTGATGATGTCATCATGTGATTATGTCATCACATAATTAGCATATTATATAAATAAATTACACTGCTTCCCCTTTCAAAAGAAAAGCATTTTTCTCTACAATGATCTATACTTACAAATCAATTTTATGAAGTCTTTCTGGTATCCTTCCAAGTTTTAGTGTCGAGTCAAGTTTTGGACTGCTTGTTTTAGGTTCTAAACTGAGAGAAGATCTCTTCTCTCTCTCAGAAATTGGTACTTCAAACACTGAAGTCTGAACTGGTTCAAACTCTGAAATAAGCTCATGATCAAGCAGATCGTGCTCATGTTTTGATTCACCCCTTGCTGGGGTCATGTGATCTACATGGACATATCTCACTTTACCATCAATCTCAGCCAAGTATCTTTTGGTTGCACACACTTCTACTAATTTTCTTGCATCACACTTGTGTGACTTGTGAAGGGGACTCAAAATACAAACATGCTTACTCTGCTTGAAACTGCATTCTCTTTTGTTGTGTCAAACTGATGTTTCTGACCAAACTGTTTGCATTCAACTTTAGCAGAGAGGTTTGGTAGGACCAGACTCAAACATGTCCTTAACCTCCTCTTCATTAAAAGCTGAGCAGGTGTATATCCTGTAGTAGAGTGCGGGGTTGTTCTATATCAGGGTTGTCCAACCTTTTCGCATGAAGGGCCACATTACAATTTCTGTCCTACATGGGGGGTGGAGGGGGGTGGGGGGTTGGTGAGCAAATTTCAGAAAGATAAAGGCATTTGAAATTTATCTTACTATTAATCAAAACAACAAAAAATGTGCATTTTTGTGAACAAGATTTAAATGGTAAGTCTAATTTATTAACTTACTTTCTCATTACTATGTTGAACACTGATTTAGTGAAACACCTGGCATTGTTTTTGCTTGCACTAGTCGTCAATGTCTGCCCACAAACTTAATGTAGCGATGTGGAGTATTCTGGATGATGTTCATCTGTCAGGAATGATCTTGATCTCTTTCTCACCTGTATCTGTGTCTTTATCTCGCCCCCCTTTCTTTCTCTCCCCCTCTCTCTGTCTCGCTCTCTACCCCCTCTCTCCCCTCTCTGTGTCAATCCTCTCAGTGTCTATCCCCCCTCTCTTTCTTCCCTTTCTGTGACTATTTCTCTCCCCTCTCTTTCTCCTCTCTCTGTGCCTATCTCTCTCTCCCTTCTCTCTGTGTCTATATCTCTACCCTCTCTGTGTCTTCTCTCTTGCCCACTCTCTTTCTCTCTCTCTGTTCCCCAGGCCGGTGCTAGTTTAAAGGGCTGCCTGACTCAGTCTTTCCGTATGCTCCCTCAGTGCTGCTCTGCCCCATGCCTCTGGCTATGTGCTGGCCCACTTCCTGCTCTTCCCTCGGCCTCTCTTTCCCTCTCCCCCGCAGCAGCCATTTCCATTCACACGCTCTCTCCCTGAGCCACCTGAAAACAGCAGGAGCAGCCAATCCCAGTGCACTTGCACCACGAACCACCAATCAGGGTTCACTCCGCTCAGGCAGTCCACTGTCAGTCACAAACAGTGACCAGTCACCGAACGGCATCTGCTGTCCCTCAGATGCAGGTCCTGACTAGCCCCTCTGCCTGATGTACACTTGAATAGGAGGGTTGTTAATTTAGGCCAAGTTACACCCCTCCTCCAATAGCTATTGGTTAGTCCCAGAGATCCTGCTGTCAATCAAAGCTGAGCCACGGCCAGCCTGCTGTCAGTCACACAGGATGGGCAGGCCGGATTCTGGTCTGCAGGCCGTATGTTGGACAACCATGTTCTATACCTCAGCAGAAAATTAGCCAACTGCTCTTTCATACTGAAATTTGAACACCCATGCAGCACTTATTTCTTGTGTGTTTCTTGAACTATCCTTACAGATCTTTCATTTGCTCCATTTGATGCCAGTTGATAAGGAGGCGTGAGCGCATGTTGGATAACATTTTGTTTTATGAAATTTTGGAATAGAGCAGAACAAAATTGAGGTGTATTATCTGAGACAAGCTCCTCTGGTTATCCATGACAAGCAAAAATAGACCTTAACTCATCTGTTATCTGTTCAGCACCGGTGTTTTGAGTCATGTGCTTTATTTTTATCCACTTTGAGTGGCTATCAATGAGTACTAAGGAATTGTCATTTTCCTTCTGGTCAACTATGACCATGATTGCAAAAGAGTTTTAGGCGGCTTCTTTCTACAGTTTTGACAGATAATACATTTGCTAACCAATGATTATAGGTCACCGGGTTGGCCAGGCCAATAAACAAAACTTCTAACTATGGATTTCATACCAACTATGCCTGTGTGTTCAGTATGGAGTTCTGTCAGAATCCTTTCTCTCAAAGAACTAGGTACCACCACTCTATGACCCCACTTAATGCAGCCCTGTTCACAAGACAACTCACTACAACGATTGTGGAAAAGTTTCAGTTCTTCATCTGTCCACTGGTCAAATTGTGTCCATCCATTCACTGTCTGTTCGTCGACTCTTTTCAGCACTGAGTCTTTCTGAGTTTCAGCTGCAATTTCAGTTGCAGTGTTTGGAAAGTCATCATCTACTAGTCCTCTTATGAAGATTGCACCTTCACAACCTACTTCTGAGACCTCATTGCACCAAATACGACAGTGCGTCAGCGATAGCATTCTCTTTTGAACTGTACTGTGAGAGAAGTACAGGCACCGCTACATCCTTGACACTGCCATTGTCGGTCTTGCAGAGTTTGGTCCAAGAACAGCTACTAGGGGTTTATGATCTGTAACTAGTGTAAACGGGTGAAACGTTTTGATTCCAAAGATGTTTCCAAGTGCTTCCTTTTCTATCTGCATGTAGTTGCGTTCACTCTTGGTCAGGGTATCTGATGCAAATGCTTTGGGCTTCTCTTGACCATCATCCATGTCATAATTGATCACTGCTTCAAATCCATAGTTGGAAGTGTCACATGCTAGCTTCAGGTTATGATTTTTGTCATAATAAATGAGTAATGCATCACTGGTCAAGCTTCTCTTACATGCATCATAAGCAACTTGTTGTGCTTTAGACCATTATCATTTCACATCTTTCTTCAACAACTCAAGTAATTGAGCTAACACCATTGCAAGCTCAGGCAGAAATCACAAGAAGTATTGGACCATGCCTAGAAAAGATCTAAGCTCAGACTCATATTTTGGCTTTGGGGCATTGACTGTTACCTTGATCATCTCTTTCATTGGCTGTAGTCCTTTTTCATTGATGTTCAATCCAAGGTACGTTATCTCAGATTACATGAAAACAGACTTGCTCTTTTCAACTTCACATTGTGATCATTGAGCCTTTTTAACACATCATCGAACACTTGAAGATTCTCTTCCTCTGTTGCGGTCACAATCAACACATCATCCTGATTACACAAACAATGCGGTACTCCTTACAAAATCTTACCCCGTGTAGCTTGGAAAATTTTTAAAGACATCACACCAAAGGGCAGCTTCATGTTGGAGTATAACCCCATGTGTGTGTTTATCGTGTGCTGACTCAATCCACATTGAGCTGTGCATAAACATACAAATCTAGCAGTTTATGGGATAAATCATAACCAACAGCTAGAACAGCAGCTTCTCTTAAATTAGAACCTTAACGGTCTTCTGGGTGTGTCCTAATACTCGCTGAAACACTATTTTTAAATTCCTACATTAACAACACCTCTCTAACATTTTCAAAATTCTGTTCAAGTTTCATTGAAGGATACCAATGGTCAAAAATCATTTCTTTTTCTCCAGGAAATTCTACAAAAGTTTGATTCTGTCTTTTCCTCAAATTTCAAAATTTTAATTGACAAGCTTCTGGAGCCAGCTCATACACATTAAGTATCACATTTTTAAATGTCTCATAATCTGCAGACTGTTCCACCAAAAGACTGGAATAGACATCCAATGCATTTCCTATTAAAACACTCTGTAAAAGAATGGTCCATGCTTCTCATGGCCAAGATGGCCTCATGGCAATTTTCTCAAATGAGACAAAATATCTTTCAACCCCTTCCTCACTGAATTTAGGCATTAGGTGACTATTCCTTGTTAAATTAAAAACCCAGAGTGGGACTTGACTCATCTTCCAAACTGCTCACTCCTCCATCACCCTGTGACCTAAGCTTTTCTTTAGCCAGCTCATATTGCTTAGCTTCTTTCTCTCTTTGAAGCTCTCGGTCACTTTCCTTAACCTTTCCTCCCTGGCTAACTTCTCTCTGGAACAAGTTCAAGCTTTCTCATTTCCATTTCTTTTGCTCTTTTGAGTTCAAATTTTTGCTTGTCATTTTCCAATTCAAGTTGTTTCATTTGCAAATGAATCCTAGCTAACTCAATCTGCATTTTTATCAGGGTCAACCTTTTCTTCTCCAATTTCAAATGCTGTGCTGAAGTCTCCACTATTACAGCTTTTTTAGCACCTGCTTTTAACTCTATCTTCAACTCATCTGCTAATGCCATCAGCTTAACCTTTGTTGTTTGTTGCAAAACACTCGGGGATAAATCTTCCCATCCCAGAAATGTCCTCGCAATTGACAAAGCCATTCTGCTTCTCAATAAGTACAGTAAAGGTCACCGCGAAATATTGTTCCCTTAAACCTTAGCAAATCCTAGCATACCCATCTCAGTCTGTGGATTTGAAATCCCACCAAGAGCCCCAAATTTGTTATGATCCCGTTAGGGACCGTTAACTTTTAAAAAGAAGTTGAATTCCCAGTTATTACTGAAAGAATTACGTCTCATGATTTCACATTTTAAACAAACAATTTTACAAATCCAAGACACTAACAGCACAAATCGGAAACACTTATACGTTCAGCTTAAAATCTTAACAGAACATGAAGACATATACTTTAAACTCTAAATCTTAACAAAACACTCCTGTTTGACTGTTACTTCCACCTCAAGGGCTCCCCTATACCTTACAGGATCCTGGCAGTTTTATTCACTTCTCCTGGGACCAATCCAAAGTAAACCACAGCTCTTAGGAATTCACTTCGCTTCTCCTTAATTTCTCAACTGTCTTCCAAGGTATGAGATTTGCTGAGATTCTACCTATGCCTTCGGCTAGGTAAGTCCTCCGGTTCTCTTCCAACACCTCCCGAATCTGGACTTCACAGCTTGAGCACAGACCTTACTCAAAACAGAAACATTCCTGGTTCCTGAAGGCCTCTTTGCTCCTGAGCCCAGTTGCTCCAAAAGCCAACAATTTTCTCTGTGACCTTCTGAAGCCGACAGCTTTTCGAAAGTCACCTAAACAAGACCACCTGCTGTTTTATGGCTCACATCTCCCTAACTCTGTCTCTGTAAGTACTCATGGAGAGATTATTAAACTTTAAACCTTGGGTGGTCTGCAACCTTTTGACAATCTTACAGCTATGCATTTAATTCACCAAAACTAAAAGTGACCTCTAAGATATTAATACAAACCATGAACCAGGTGATCGTAACATAATTTACCAATGCAGTTTCTAGCAGTTTGGGAAAATTGAGGATTTAGATCAGCAGATGGGAAGTCACTCCTAACTGGCCCTATGCTGAAGATGGTGCTGCAGGTGATCAGGAACAATGAAGGGAAATATGACTATTTTATACACAAAGTGAAGGCTCACTCTAAGATAGAGCCGAGATGGGAAGGAAATGAGAAAGCAGACATGCTAGCAAAGAAAGGTACTATAGGAGGAGTGCTTTGGGATCCCATGAAGGAATGGGAGAAATAACAATGATGGCAGTGGTTCAGCTAGTGAAAGTGAGTGATCTTATGGAGGTGCAAAAGGCAGATCCCGCACTCAGGGATGTGTTAAGCAAACTTGCAAAGGGGGAAACTATTGAGAGACCCTATGGAAGAACTGAAATGGGAATTAAAGAAGTGATGTTAGTTAAGAATGACAAAAGGGTTGTGCCTAAAGCCTAGAGGGGAGATTTTCTCCGATTAGTGTATGAGGGCCCCAGAGCAGGGCATACAAATGCAGAGGAAACATGGTAAAGAGTGAATGCGGTGAGATGGTGGCATCATCCGAGAGAGGATATGGAGGATTTTTCTCATAATTGCCTGATTTGTGTGGCCAATAATTCAGACCCACAGAGAAGAAAGGCACCTTTGGGGCATGATCGAAGATCAGAAGGGCCTTGGCAGTGTGTGCAGACAGATAACTTCACCAAATGGGTTGAGGCATTTCAATGTAAGGCAGCTACCACCCTAACTACAGTGAAAATCCTGGTGAAGGAGGTATTCTCCAGATGGTGACTGCTATGGATCATGGAATCAGATCAGGGAAGCCACTTTACTGGACAAGTAATGCAAGCGATTTTGAAACTGCTGGGTATAGAAAAGAAATGGCACATTAAGTCTTAATCTGCAGTACTCAGGAATTTTAGAGTGCATGAACAGAACCCTAAAAGAAAGACTTAGGAAAGAACTGAATAAACAAAGAAAGAAATGGGATGAAGTATTACCACTGGTCTTGATGATTAGGGGAAGTACCTCTCATACAACAGGGTATTCAGCTCATGAATTTGATGACAGGAAGATCCAACAATCCAAGAAGGTAAAATGATTCCACATTAATCAAATGAAACTGTATAAACCCTAAAAAAACAACAACAGAGGGAGGAAGAAACTGTTATGAGTATGATAAAATGGTGGACCATGGAAAACAAGGGTGTAGCTATGGTGGTACAGCCACAGGGAAAGCCACAGGGCCACCAATATCAGTCCAGCCCCTCGAAAAATGACAGCAGGAGGTGCAAACAGGAAGGGAGAGAGCCCAAAGGGTACTAGCCCTAAAGACCCAAAATATAACTTGAGAAGTCATAAGTGCCAAGGGCATGCATGTAAATTGTGTAAAAAAATAAGTTGTGCAGCCTGGATAGTGTAGCAGGGCAACGCAAAGTGAACCTTTGTTTATTTTTATTTTTCAGAAAGAGAAAGGAAAATTATGAAAAGTGTGTTAGCGCTCTCTCCTGGGAATCAATTTGGTGCGAAAGTGTGACCTCCAAACTAGATTGGTGTTCATCACGTACCTGAGGAAAACAGCTAAAGTTGAAAAATATTCAAAGGAACTGTATTTTACATGTCCTTCTGACAGTAATAACAGCTCTGAAAAAGGGGCAAAAGGATGCAACAATATTTAGCTTTGGTAAAGGTGATAGAGATAAAGGAAGGGAAACACATTTGTGTAAAATGTAGCTTTGAATCACCAGGGATGGTAATAGTGCACAATACCTAAATTACATAATGTTACAGACGTTACACAGCTCAGACCTTTTTTTAAAATTCATTCACGGAATGTGGGCATCGCTGGCTAGGCCAGCATTTGTTGCCCATCGCTAATTGCCCTTGAGAAAGTGGTGGTGAGCTGCCTTCTTGAACCGCTGCAGTCCTTGGGGTATAGGTACACACACACAGAGCTGTTAGGAAGGGAGTTTCAGGATTTTGACCCAGCGACAGTGAAGGAACGACGATATAGTTCCAAGTCAGGAAGGTGTCTGACTTGAAGGGGAACTTCCCTTGCGTCTGCTGCCCTTGTCCTTCTGGGTGGTAGAGGTCGTGAGTTTGGAAGATGCTGTCGAAGGAGACTTGGTGAGATGCTGCAGTGCATCTTGTACACACTGCTGCAACTGTGTGTCGGTGGTGAAGGGAATGAATATTGAAGGTGGTGGATGGGTACTGTAGACCCAGTAAAAACACATATAGCAAAAACACATAAGAACTTAGTTGAAACTAAGGGGCTAGTCGCACAACAATGAACAGTGTGCTAAAGCATAGGAGTGGGGGGCTGGGTAGAAAGGGGCCACAGCACACTGATGGCGGAGGAATTGTAGACAGTATAGAAAAGACATATTGATGATCCCAGACACTGTCCTTGCACGTAGCAGATAAAGAAGTCATCATGGACACCAGATATGATTAGACACATAGTAGACAATGGGAAACTGTAAAATGCTGAACAGGTTGTCACTGAGCCAAATAAGGAATTATCATTATGTCATTATACCAGATCCCTATAAATAAGGAAGAGGGAAGGCTCTTGGAAACAAGATTTAACCCCTCACTGAAACTGGGAAAGGCATGAGAACCCTAGGGAAGAACACTTGAGAAGATACCCCTTAGTCAAGGGCTCAGAGAACAGGAGAGCAGCCGCAAGTCCGAGACTGATCACCTTGTGCCTTGGCGGGTGCTATACTGTACAAGTAGTGAGAGCTTATACTTTGATGAGTTTTGATACTGTACAAGTAGTGAGAGCTTATACTTTGATGAGTTTTGATACTGTACAAGTAGTGAGAGCTTGTATTTTGATGAGTTTTGATACTGTACAAGTAGTGAGAGCTTATACTTTGATGAGTTTTGATACTGTACAAGTAGTGAGAGCTTGTATTTTGATGAGTTTTGATACTGTACAAGTAGTGAGAGCTTATACTTTGATGAGTTTTGATACTGTACAAGTAGTGAGAGCTTGTATTTTGATGAGTTTTGATACTGTACAAGTAGTGAGAGCTTATACTTTGATGAGTTTTGATACTGTACAAGTAGTGAGAGCTTATACTTTGATGAGTTTTGATACTGTACAAGTAGTGAGAGCTTGTATTTTGATGAGTTTTGATACTGTACAAGTAGTGAGAGCTTGTATTTTGATGAGTTTTGATACTGTACAAGTAGTGAGAGCTTATACTTTGATGAGTTTTGATACTGTACAAGTAGTGAGAGCTTAGTAGTTGGCAGGAAAAAAAGACAGAGGCGCAAGGGGAGAGCCAACTGTGCAACAGCCCCAACAAACAAATTTCTCTGCAGCACCTGTGGAAGAGCCTGTCACTCCAGAATTGGCCTTTATAGCCACTCCAGGCGCTGCTTCACAAACCACTGACCACCTCCAGGCGCGTATCCATTGTCTCTCGAGATAAGGAGGCCCAAAAGAAGTGAGAGCTTGTATTTTGATGAGTTTTGATACTGTACAAGTAGTGAGAGCTTATACTTTGATGAGTTTTGATACTGTACAAGTAGTGAGAGCTTATACTTTGATGAGTTTTGATACTGTACAAGTAGTGAGAGCTTGTATTTTGATGAGTTTTGATACTGTACAAGTAGTGAGAGCTTGTATTTTGATGAGTTTTGATACTGTACAAGTAGTGAGAGCTTATACTTTGATGAGTTTTGATACTGTACAAGTAGTGAGAGCTTGTATTTTGATGAGTTTTGATACTGTACAAGTAGTGAGAGCGTATACTTGATGATTTAATGTGTGAATAAAATATTGATATACCTTTCACCAATTGGATTCCATGCTTGGTTCAGCAAGAACAGGAGAAATTGGTTTAAAAGTGACTGATCCTCTGAGGATTAAGGACACCAGTCACTTGGGCAGGCCAGTCCTGCAGCCAGCCCTTCAGCAAGAATGCATTCAACTTAAAGGGAACCAACATTTAAAGTTTAATTGATGTTGCTGCAAAAAAGGCTGTTTGTAATGGACAATTGTCGGAAATTGGCCAAATTTCGCATCCCAGACTTTGTAACTCAACTTTTGAAAAAAAAACAAGCTGGGAACGGAAATGAAACAGACACAATGGAGTGACTTCATGAATATACTAGTCAAGAGATAGCTGATGCAATCAGACCACACAATGGTATGTGTCTATTCAGATTTAAATGAATTATCTAGATCATTGAACTCCTGTAGCCAAACTGTAAATAGTACTTACAAGATAACGAGTTGTGGGTCCCAGTAAGATGTGGACACCCACATCTCTTGCAAATGTTAATCGCAAAAATTGTTCCATTATGGTGAAACTCATTCACCCATCTGATGATGCTGATAAACTAGAATCTTCCCCATCGAAACACCTTCATATGTTAATGGACTATTGACAAACCCAGGATGTGAAATTGTTGCAAGTTTTAAGAAGTTCAATCAAAATCAGAAGGGGTTTGTCTCAATCATTGTCATGGACATGATTTTTATACTTTCAGAAACATGTGTTCATGGACAAGAGCAGCAACCACAGATGGGATTGATCATCTGCATAAATGGGAGCGCAATCCTCTGAGTGATCGACAGGATGAGTGTAGTTTGGAAATTAAGGGACAGAATTTGTGAGTATTGATTTAACTTGGAGGTAACAGGTTATTGATGTTTGTAAGTTATCGGTGGTACAATAAACTTAAAAGAACACTGAGTGTACTGAGTTGTGAGCCTTGACCATTTTCCCACATGGACGGGTTCAGGTCGGACCTTAGAGTTAAGAGTATAAGAGGGGAGGTGCAGGTTCACCTACCTACAATCCTTACAAGAAGTGGGGTAAGAGGAGGTGTAGTCAAAGTAGCTGTTGGAGGCAGAGCGGTTTTAATAGACATTAGTTGACAGCCTAGCCCCTGAACAGCGTAGCTGAGTTAATCTTGTGTGGCAGAGTTGAATATTGATTCCCCCGACTTGTTCAGGAATGCCTCAGAGTTGATGATTAACTCACCAGCTTGGATCATTAATGAGACTTGGGGAAGGGCTTGGCATTCTCCTACTTGGCTCCAGTTAAAAATGCAAATGAATGCCACAAATGAGTAGAGTGGCCTTAGCTGTGCAGCTGCGATCTGATAAACTGCCTAGTTTTAGCTAATTAAAATCCAGCAATACCTTGGATGCACCTAAGGGTCTATACCTAAACTCTGGCTCTTGCCAACCTGCTTCTAAGTCTGATGAGCCTCAGGGAAGGGGGTGCGTTCATGGGAAGAGACTGTACAATTCTTATTAGGCAAACAAAAACTCTGTTAATTCAGGAACTTCCCTGAAGTAGCATGGGATTCCCAGAAGTTTTATTTGGGGAATTTGATCATATTTAATGGGCTCATGCTGTACTTACAGATTAGTTGCTGGTTTGTCTTTTGCGAGTTCTGGTTAACGTCTGGATGGGTTTTGGTAGTTTTTTTAACTTTGAATATTTAGTTCTGATTGCTGAGAAGAAAAGTTTTCCTGCTCTGCACTGGTTTTAGCTTCCTTCACAACAGTTGTACTGCAGTCATGGGAGGTCTGGTAGGGATGTCTTTCGGGCTACAAGGCAAGGTGGAGCAGGAAGAAAGGAGACAAGGAGCAATTGGGACAAGAAGGGGGAGGAGGGAACTGTGCAGGAGGCCATACCCACAGTTGGTCTTCAGGAAGAACTTCTCCTTCATCAACATCTTGTAGGAGCAATGGCTGTGTCCAGTTTCCTGTCTGCAGTCATGACTCATTCATCCTTCATCAATCTTTTGTGTTGCCTTTGTTCCAACCAGGTTGCCAGGTTATAGACTGGCTACTGGACAAAAAGAGCTATCCCCTTCAGACTTGGCCAATGACTCATGTTAAGACTCTAGCACAGCTGCAGAGCTGGCCTACAAAGAGAGCCATGCTGGCATCAGAAACATTATTGAGCAAACAGTTGGCATACTCAAGCACTTCTTCTGCTGCCTGGATCATTCTGAAGCCTTGCAGTACAGCCCTAGGCAGGTAGCTAGATTTATGGTCACCGACTGCATGCTCCATAATTTTGCCATCATGAGGGACCAGCCTTTACCACCACCTGCGGAGTAGGAAGTAAAGCAGGAGGGGATGTAGGAGGAGTTTGAAGAGTAGAAAAGGCATCATCCACCAGTGTCCATAGTTGACAGATCTCTGTTTACATATCCCAGCTCTCTTCCAAAGTGTTTCCCAGATGCTTTAGATTGGGATATTAAAGGCTGCTGAGCTTCCAATGAGATGGCCATGGTAGGAGACCTCGAGCAGCTCTGGACCATGAACCTCCAGCTGTAAGCTGCAGCATCTCAGCCCCCGTCAGGGCAGTATGGCCCAGCTGGCTACATGCCACTAACCTGGGCACTGGGAGAACAGGTGGCAGGGAGCAGGCTTGCTGTCATCCTGACAGAGGATAACGCACAGTGTTGTTAGACAGAATGGTCTTCATCCTTTATGCGAAGCCTTGAAGTAAGTTAGAGCCGGATTCCTCCATGTTCTACAACATTGTATGCAAGCTGGCAGACTGCTCAATGCACCTTGCATTTCCTGGTATACGGCCATTAACCTTCTTCAGTAGCTTGGGCCCTCAATATTATCAACCGAGTCTTCTGGTGTCCTTTTCCTTTGACTCAGCTCATTCACAGTTGTGCTCAGTGATTCACCATGTGAAAAACCATCTTCTAGACTAGTCTCTAAATACTGCACAATATCTCCTCCAGCATTGCCAGTCTCCATGACACTTACTCTTCCCCAGCTATAATGATCAGTGCGCGTTCTTCAACAGAGGAGAGGGTGTGCAGGTGGGCTCAGCCCCCTCCAATGGCAGCCTCCTGTCTGGAGTTAAGGTGTTTAGAGAATGTGCCTGTAGAATAGCTGATCTACTGCGTATCAGATATGAGGTGTGGGATGTGAGGGTTGCAATAGTCAGAAGAGGTAGACTGAAATGTGGTGCAGTGATTGTTGGAGAGTGAAGGTAAGCGAGGGAGGGGGGTTTTAGGAGTAGTGAGACTAAAGGTTGAGGAAGTCTGATTGCAGAGTAAGAGATCAGTATTCATACCTTGACAACTCTGTGAGGTCATCGAACTTCTGCAGTATTGAAGTCATTTGCTGGGAGCTAGGCTCCTGGAATTGACCTCCTTGGTGACCTCTTCCCACTAGCGATGGAAATGTTCCCCAGGAGGGGAATCAGGATCACCCATCTCCTGTCCAGTGCCCAGACCAGGGCCTCCAAAGCAGCATCGGAGAATCTCAGTGCAAAATCTGAAGGTCCTGCAGCCATTTCTCTGTTTACAAGTCTTTTTCGTGTCTACAGCCCGAGTGTACCTCCCCTGCAAGAGTGCTGGCTGCCTTTAAGTGCTGTCAGTGAAGCTTGATTTCTGTTCCAACACCCAAACAGCCATGCAGTGAATGAATAGGTAGGGCTGGCTGCATGACTGTATCAACTTAGCGGAACAGGCTCAAGGGGCTAAATGGCCTAAACCTTATTCCAATGTACCTATGCACTGAGGTCCCAACACAAATTTAATGTATTAGCTGGGATCACGTGAAGAGACATGTGCTGTGTGCGCCCTGCGCCCCTGAATGACCGTTTTTGTGCGCAATCAAATTTCTAAGCCCGAGTAGAAAAATGACTCTGCTACAGACCTGTCAGATAATTCGATTCACTCCGCGTGATATCAAGAAACGACTGAAGGCACTGGATACTGCAAAAGCTATGGGCCCTGACAATTTTCCGGCAATAGTACTGAAGACCTGTGCTCCAGAACTTGCCGCGCCCCTAGCCAAGCTGTTCCAGTACAGCTACAACACTGGCATCTACCCTGCAATGCGGAAAATTGCCCAGGTATGTCCTGTACACAAAAAGCAGGACAAGTCCAACCCAGACAATTACCGCCCCATCAGCCTACTTTCAATCATCAGTAAAGTGATGCAAGGTGTCATCAACAGTGCCATCAAGCGGCACTTGCTTAGCAATAACCTGCTCAGTGACGCTCAGTTTGGGTTCCGCCAGAGCCACTCAGCTCCTGACCTCATTACAGCCTTGGTTCAAACATGGACAAAAGAGCTGAACTCAAGAGGTGAGGTGAGAGTGACATCAAGGCAGCATTTGACCGAGTATGGCATCAAGGTGCCCGAGCAAAACTGAGGTCGATGGGAATCAGGGGGAAAACCCTCCGCTGGCTGGAGTCATTCCGAGCACAAAGGAAGATGGTTGTGGTTGTTGGAGGTCAATCATCTGAGCTCCAGGACATCACTGCAGGAGTTCCTCAAGGTAGTGTCCTAGGCCCAACCATCTTCAGCTGCTTCATCAATGACCTTCCTTCAATCATAAGGTCAGAAGTGGGGATGTTCGCTGATGATTATACAATGTTCATCACCATTTGTACTCCTCAGATACTGAAGCAGTCCATGTAGAAATGCAGCAAGACCTGGACAATATCCAGGCTGGGTTGATAAGTGGCAAGTAACATTCGCGCCACACAAGTGCCAGGCAATGACCATCTCCAACAAGAGAGAATCTAACCATCTCCCCTTGACATTCAACGGCATTACCATCGCTGGATCCCCCACTATCAACATCCTAGGGGCTACCATTGACCAGAAACTGAACTGGAGTAGCCATATAAATACCGTGGCTACAAGAGCAGGTCAGAGACTAGGAATCCTGAGGCAAGTAACTCACCTCCTGACTCCCCAAAGCCTGTCCACCATCTACAAGGCACAAGTCAGGAGTGTGATGGAATACTCTCCACTTGCCTGGATGGGTGCAGCTCCAACAACACTCAAGAAACTCGATACCATCCAGGACAAAGCAGTCCGCTTGGTTGGCACCCCATCTACAAGCATTCACTCCCTCCACCACCGATGCACAGTGGCAGCAGTGTGTACCATCTACAAGATGCACTGCAGCAATGCACCAAGGTTCCTTAGACAGCACCTTCCAAACCCGCAACCTCTACCAACTAGAAGGACAAGGGCAGCAAATACATGGGAACACCACCACCTGCAAGTACCCCTCCAAGTCACACACCATCCTGACTTGGAACTATATCGCCGTTCCTTCACTGTCACTGGGTCAAAATCCTGGAACTCCCTTCCCAACAGCACTGTGGGTATACCTACCCCAAATGGACTGCAGCAGTTCAAGAAGGCAGCTCACCACCACCTTCTCAAGGGCAATTAGGGATGGGCAATAAATGCTGGCCTGGCCAGTGACGCCTACATCCCATGAATGAATAAAAAAAATATTAGTAGCCCCTTCCATTGACTCTATGTTAAATGAGACTTCCTTGGCAATCAACTTTACATGATTAAATTGTTTCCTTTTCTCTAGCTTGTTTCCTCTTTTAGACATTGGTGATTGGCAGTCCCTTTACTGGCCACTTTACAGGGTTTGAGCTTTGAGTAGATTGGCTGTGGTTCCTAACATTGAAGGCTCCTCAATATCTCCTTAACAATGATGTCCATCTTCAATGTTTGGCTTTTCACTTCCCTTTGCTAAAAGTGTAATTTTCTGCAAAATTAAACTGATGGTATTACAATGCAGTAATTTGTAGGGATCAAGGATCTTATTTCCACCTTGTTAAGCTGCTTAACAAAAAATATTGACAACATGAATCCACCAATAGTAAATTAACATGCGGAAAAGTGCAATATCACTCATTAACTCGTAGACAGTAAGCAAGGGCAATTACCCTTCATTTAGCAGCCAAACAGCCTTAACAACTGAAGACAGGAACATCCACCATTTTTCATATATAAGCAATGAAAAATATGAAATAGCCGACAATTTTCATGGAAAAGTAATTAATTTCCTTCTCATCCCACAGTGGTTTGCTGAAAAGCTGTTCATACAACACCAGGCCTCCAATCTAGCAGTGATGAATTTATGGTTGGATGATGTACTTACCCAGGATAACTGAGACTTTCAAAGCAATGTATCTTTCTTTGTGACATTTGTAATACTGCTCTTCGTTACATCATCATCAGTTCCTCTTTGCTCACCGGCAGTCATGGCAGAAGCTGAGTTTCTGCCTGTGAAAAGTGACACTGCAAAAAGAGACTGTCATTTCTTTTCCTATTATTTTGTAGCTAGGTTTTGGAAAACAAATGATGGTTAATTTGAGAGAATTTTTTTGCATTTTTAGAAAATGATCTCATTTAATATTCCATACAGGACGCTGAAAGTATTTCTTCATAAACAACACTAATTCTTAGTAAATCCAGGGGTGGGGGACATTTACCACTGCTATTTAATGGCAGAGGCAGGTGATAAAGCTGGCAGGATAACAGGGAGATGCTGTGAAGCTGATAGTTTTTTTTAAAAGCCTTTTCTGCGTTATTACCTGTTCTTCACCAAAGGAAAGAGCTGCCAATGCTCAGTTTACTGTTGCTTGTTAAGGGCTTGTTATGAGCTTTCAGTGAAAGCTGCAGCTTTGCATTGGGGAAATTGAGGCAATCAGGTAGGCTTGCCCATTTAGCTGGAGTTAATTTAGCCATGGAGCATTGAAACTCTTTTGGCAGAACACCTGTTTACTGTGAGTTTTACTTCAATTTTAAATGAACTGTTGCAAGTGCTGCCATTGGTGGAAGGGAGCAGCTCAGGCTCCATCAGAGAGCAAGCACCCAATCCCACCCAAACACATGGTCTATCACCTAATAAACTCTGCACTTGTCGGTGCCTTAATCATTTGGCTTAGGGGTTGGCTTTTAATAGAAACAGCAGCAAACGTTTACAAAGCTCCAATGCACTACTGAGCGGGTGTTTCATTTTCTTTGTACAAAGTCCAAAAATCTCACTGTCTGGATGTTGAAATCAATTATTAGATGTACCATGAAGGACAGAACTAACCAGGATATTGATTCAAATATAACTTTGAACACCATCTACGCAAGACAGTGCATAGAATTCTTAGAACTGGAACTCCAATTTAATTTTTGTTTCCAATTTCAAAACTTGGAGGTTGATTATGCACAGAAATATGAATATGTTTTTTATTTACGTTAGTCTCTATCCACAAACCAGTTATTGAAAATTTGGAAATGACTGTGTCAGTGAATTGGGATTTGTAAATCCGCTAATCTGCTTAATTTCCTGCAGAGTCCTACTCTGGATTAATGTCCTTTGCTTGACTAGTTAAATGGCTTAAATCACTTGAGAGGCACAAAATGAGCATGATTGCAATGGCCAGGCTTCTGTCGGTAAGGTTAATGATACCCCAGGGAACACATTCACCCAGCAGAAAACTGAAGGCATTCGCATTTCCGTTTGTTGCCAGTAAAATTCACAAAAAATGGTAAGATTGACAACTGGTTTTCTAAATGATAAACATCCATCCTAGTGTGTCCTCCACTAAGCAATTTTTTTTTTGACATGACATTTATCAAGGAATTCTTGGATAAGGTAGACAAAAGTGGTCTCTAGAGACTCAGAAACAATAATAAGCTAAAAAGACACTGTTTCTGGATGCAAGCCAGGCATGATAGGCAAATAGAACAAAGATCCCACTTCAAAGTGACAACTTCCCTCATGTGGAATCAATATTGCTAAGAAAAGCTCGAAGAAGAACTAAGCAGAGCCCTAAGGACCTCAATTAAGCATCTGCTTGCCTACCATCTGTTTCATTTTTTAAATGTATTCTAAATCTAAACATTTTCAGGGTAGCATAACACCTACCCAGCTTTTCAGGCCAGTAAATGGAGAGTCAACCTAATTACTCCAGGGTGCCTTTCTGTGTTTTGAAGTATAGTGAACTCCTGAGTCTTACTACTGAATGCTGGGAAACCTCTAAGATAGTGGGCTCTCTCAATCCCATTACTGAATTACTGAAGGGTTAACACTGGAATTTTAGGAAAGCCAGCTGCCTGAGAAAACTGGAGGTAAGAGGTTCTCACACTCACTGCAGCAGCACATGGTTAATAAAACTGTCACTTTAAGCCAGTGGTGTCCATGCTCTCATAGACTTGATAGATACCCCGCTGTCCTAACTCACAGCTTTCTCAATTAAATGATGTAAATAAAACAAAAGAAAATTGTGCCCCTGCAAGGATCATGCTCTTCCTTTTGCTCCCTTGTGGGCACCCCTGCTTTAAGTATCATAAAGCTATACCCACAATTAACCTGGGCAGCTGATAGATGATTCATATTTTATTTGAGAGTATACCAACCAGCGAGAAAAACAAAATCAAAGCTGAGCTTATGGCCCTCACTGTAGCTGAAGTGCTAAGAAGTTAAAAGGATATAAACAATGACTCGATGGTTTAGCCTCATCAAACCATGTGAATATTGACCATGTATAATTTCTGACTTGAGCCTACGAGAATTAATTGATACATTGGAAGGGATTCACATAGCCCAGTTAATCTTCCTTAATTTGATGCAGAGGTTTCAACCCAAAAGGGAGGTTTGCCAGTAAGACTTGAGACATTAAAAGCCATGCTTTTTCCAGTCTTGGTAGCCGGACAAGAGAAGGGCAATCAGAAAGCAGTTGGAAGGCAACAGGCAGAAAAAAAATGGCAACTATAACATCCAAATCAAACAGGCAGTCAAAGTTACAGTTGGAAAAGCTGCATACAGTCAATTCAGCCCAGAAAGACAAAACATAAAGAAGTTGAAAATCCATGGGGTTCCAGAACATTCAGTGTGGGATCAACATAATTCTGAGGAAAACAATATAAATGGTCATTCCTGTCATTTCCCTAAGGATTTATGGTGGGACACCAAAAGAAACCCAATGGACTTTCAGCCCCAAGGTCTTAAGACCTATACCTGTTCAGTACTCAACCAACAGAAAAACTCTCATAAAGTATATTATCTCATCTTTTGCAGCACAGTGCGAGACTTCCATGCAGTCCAGAAGTACAGGAAAACTGATAATTGTTAGTTAGCTAAGCTACAGTAAGAGGTAGACAAACAAAGACTGAGAAAGATGGCTATAGATGGTGACATACCATAAGTTCCCAGAAGGAAATCGACTGATGAGATCACAAATTTGAGCTACTGAAGTACTGAGTGATAAATGTACACAAAGAACAAAGAACAGTACAGCACAGGAACAGGCAATTTGGCCCTCCAAGCCTGCGCCGATCTTGATGCCTGCCTAAACTAAAACCTTCTGCACTTCCGGGGACCGTATCCCTCTATTCCCACCCTATTCATGTATTTGTCAAGATGCCTCTTAAACGTCATTATCGTATCTGCTTCCACCACCTCCCCCGGCAGCAAGTTCCAGGCACTCACCACCCTCTGTGTAAAGAACTTGCCTCTCACATTCTCTCTAAACTTTGCCCCTCGCACCTTAAACCTATGCCCCCTAGTAACTGACTCTTACACCCTGGGAAAAAGCTTCTGACTATCCACTCTGTCCATGCCGCTCATAACTTTGTAAACTTCTATCATGTCGCCCCCCCACCTCCGTCGTTCCAGTGAAAACAATCCGAGTTTATCCAACCTCTCCTCATAGCTAATGCCCTCCAGACCAGGCAACATCCTGGTAAACCTCTTCTGTACCCTCTCCAAAGCCTCCACGTCCTTCTGGTAGTGTGGCGACCAGAATTGCATGCAATATTCTAAGTGTGGCCTAACTAAAGTTCTATACAGCTGCAGCATGACTTGCCAATTTTTATACTCTATGCCCCGACCGATGAAGGCAAGCATGCCGTATGCCTTCTTGACTACCTTATCCACCTGCGTTGCCACTTTCAGTGACCTGTGGACCTGTACGCCCAGATCTCTCTGCCTGTCAATACTCCTAAGGGTTCTGCCATTTACTGTATACTTCCCACCTCCATTAAGCCTTCCAAAATGCATTACCTCACATTTGTCCGAATTAAACTCCATCTGCCATTTCTCCGCCCAAGTCTCCAACCGATCTATATCCTGCTGTATCCTCTGACAATCCTCATCACTATCCGCAACTCCACCAACCTTTGTGTCGTCCACAAACTTACTAATCAGACCACTTAACCCATTAAGCTACACAGCAACCATGGACCTGGAACTGGTTACCAAAACTTAACTATGGTGGATATATGATGATACATAGAATCATAGAATGATACAGCACAGAAGGAGGCCATTCAATCCATCATGCCTGTGCCAGCTCTTTAATAGAGCTATCCAATTAATCCCAGTCCTTTTCTCTTTCCCAATAGCCCTGTAATTTTTTTTCTTCTGTAAATACATTTAAACAGTCTTCTTTCTTTCTGTAGCATTTGTGCCCTGTTGATGCTGACTGTAAATGTAATGGCTGCTATAAACATGTAATGGCTGCTGTAAACTTAACACTGAAATAAATAACATAATATCAAAGGTTTACCTTATGGAGAATGTTAGTCGTGCTAATAGATTTGATTAAATTAGTAATAGTTATGTCTGTGTCATCTTTGATAATGCTGGGTAGAAAGAATTCGTTTATTTCATTTGGATTGCACGATGGTTCTATGTTAATTGACTTGGGGCATAGCTATTAAATTACTCTGGACTGGGCATACAAGGTGGTTCAGAGAATAGCTAATTTGGCATCTTATAAACCTTGGAATACCATAGACATGTATGGCATAAATCCATTCCAGCCTGTATATATGAGGGAGGGGAAAGTTCCAAGATTGGTCTGATTCCTCTGACGTATTTAGACTGAATATCAGACATTCCGAGAACATATTCTGTATGCACGGATGCCTTCTACCATCAACACTCATTACTTACAGTTAGCTCTCGATAATGTATTATTCATTGAATCTGAAGCAACAGTCCTATTCAACTAATGGTCTGTAATGCAGAATTCACTATGTCTAATTTTCCCTCAGCTGGAGATGAGCCATAGTTCTGACAAGGATCTTTCCAACACTAATGCAACCCATACCCTGCCACCCCTCCTCGGAGAGGGCTTGGCAGTTATTATCTAGAAACTCATCTTGTCCAATATTGATGGGAAGGTGATTTAAATTCAGTCCATTTGTATCACCATCAAAGGCTATCATGGAGCTTATCATCAGCCAATGTATTCCTGCTCTTCAGGTCTCGTCCATCAACACCAGCAGCAATAGTGAAGAAGGATCCACGGGAGGAGCAGAGAGTACAGTGAGATAACAGATAGCTCCTGTTCTCTGTGTCAAACTCCTGCCAACTCCTATTTTAGATTTGTGCACAAATTAGCTGCTGCATTTCCCTACATTGCCACTGTGATTACACTTTAAAAGTAATTCATTGGCTGTAATATGTACATTCTTTCTTTCTCTCTTCATTTCTGTCTCAATATTGACATCCTCAGATCTTTGAGGCATAGATTTATTACACAATCTTTACAAGGAAAAAATCAAAAGTTTCTAGGATCCTGATTTGGCTTTCAAGGAGACAATCTATTTATCATTTTTACTCATTCATTTGCTCCATCTGAACTGGACATAGACAGGTAGCATTCCAAACTAACAAGATAACAACTCTTTGAGTGCAAATGTCAAGGCTAAGGAGAGCTTTAGTTGAAAAGTCCTGAAGGTGATTGGTAAGAATAATAGACAATTATATAATTAAAACCTGATATTAAAAAAAAATAATTTCCACCCATTTTTCTGATTCTAACTCAATATCTATGTACGTTGAATCTAACCTTCACTACACCTTGTGGGACAGAATCCAATTGTGCCTTTGAAGCAGTCTCTGCCCAAAGCTGCCACCTAAACAGTAACCTGGCAGTTACATCATTCAGTAAATCAGAATATTAAAAAAAATCTATCATAGTTTTACATACAAACCATGACCAATGCAGAACAGGAATTCTGAACAATTATTATGTTAACAATTTATTATCAGGTAAGGAAGGAATTGCCTCTTAGGACTGCTAAGATATGTGAGGTTGTTTCCTCCCATTCTCTAATGATGACCCAGAATTTGCTGGACCTGGGCATCTTTACTTCAGTTATTTTTGTGCTGAAAATTGCTGGAAATGCATATTGATAACTAGATCAATGGGCAGCTTGGATCTCAGTGAATAATGGGAACAATAGTCTATCTCCTTAGTCAATTCAATTTAAGGATAGAGAACGAAATGGAGTGAATGACAGCGAAGGAAATGGGGTGAATTACAGTCAAACTAGATACAGACAGAGAAGTAGAGAGGGAAAGATTAGAATTAAAGAAAAGTTAGAAACATATGTAAAATTTAAGAAGCTCTGAGAACAATTTACTATCTGCATGATTGAGACTCCACAGTTTCAATTGTTCCATTTGTGGGCCTCCAAGATTGAGTGGCATGTCAAGACTATTAATCACCCCATTAACAGGGTCCTTTCACCATGAACTAGCAGCCCATAATGCTGTAGCATTATAAATTTAGTATTTATAGCACAAATCCAGAAATAGACTAACATGATCAGCACAAATTATCCAGCAATTTGGAGCGATTTGCAAATCACCACAAATCACTTACGCGCCACAAACTGCTGGATTTTTTAATGCACTGATAATGGCGTGTTGCTTGAACTCATCATTATTTTCCAAGCAAATACGGCCCTTTATTTTGTCCCTAGCCATTATAATTTAAACAGCTTGGGACTAAGAAACCTGAAAGGAGGCAAGTTGAGAAGAATCTGAACACAGGTTGAGTGCTTGTAAATCCACGTGCATATGCATGGTTTGTGAAATGAACGGAGCGGAAACATAAGAACATAGGAAATAGGAGCAGGAGTAGACCATTCGGCTCATCGAGCCTGCTCTGCCATTCAGACATATCATGGCTGATCACCTATCTCTATGCCATATTTCCCCACTATCGCCATATCCCTTGATGTCATTAGTATCCATAAATCTATCAATTTCTGACTTGAGCATGCTCAATGATTGAGCTTCCATAGCCCTCTGGCATAGCGAATTCCAAAGATTTACCACCCTCTGAGTGAAGAAATTCCTCCTCATCTCTGTCTTAAATGGCCTGCTCCTTATTCTGAGACTGTGTCCCCTGGTTCTAGACTCACCAGCCAGAGGAAACATCCTGTCTACATCTACCCTGTCACACCGTGTAAGAATTTTGTACGTTTCAATGAGATCACCTCTCATTCTTCGAAACTGTCGAGAATACAGGCCCAATGTCTGCAATCTCTCCTTGTCACACGACCCCACCATCCCAGGGATTAGTCTGGTGAATCAAGTGTCAATTACATCTTTTGTTCCATACTTTAGTCATCTTCTGCCCTTTTGGCATAGAATAACAATAAATAATAAAAACAGAAAGTACTGGAAATACTCAGCAGGTCAGGCAGCATCTATGGAGAGAGAAGCAAAGTTAACAGTTCAGGTCTGTGACCTTTCATCAGAACTGGCAAAGGAATTAGGTTTTAAGCAAGTGAAGGGGGGTGGGATGGTTTGGTGCGGAAGAGAACAAAAGGGAAGCAGTGTGATAGGGCAGAGGGCAGGAGAGATTAAATAACAAAGCTATCATGGGACAAAGGCAAAGAGTGTGTTGATGCTTGTGGTGAAAGACAAAGCATTCATCTATTTATACATCTCCTGTTCACTATGGATGTCCAATCTCTCTACACCTCCATCCCCCACCAGGATGGTCTGAGGGCTCTCCACTTCTTCCTTGAACAGAGGCCCAACCAGTCCCCATCTACCACCACCCTCCTCCGCCTAGCTGAACTTGTTCTTACATTGAACATCTTCTCCTTCAACTCCACTCACTTCCTTCAAATAAAAGGTGTTGGTATGGGCACCCACATGGGTCTTTTTGTAGGATATGTTGAACATTCCTTGTTCCAGTCCTACTCAGGCCCCCTCCCTCACCTCTTTATCCGATACATTGATGAATGCATCAGTGCCGCTTCCGGCTCTCTCTCTGAACCGGAAAACCTGTTCAACTTTGTTTCTAATTTCGACCTTTCTCTCACCTTTACATGGTTCATCTCCAACACTTCCCTTCCTCAATTTCTCTGTCTCCATCTCTGGGGATAGACTGTCTACTAATATTCATTATAAGCCCACCGACTTCCACGGCTACCTTGATTACACTTCCTCACACTCTGTTTCCTGTATGGACTCCATCCCATTCTCCCAGTTTCTCCATCTCTGACACATCTTTTCTGATGATGCAACCTCCCACAATAACGCTTCCTTCATATCTTCCTTTTTCCTCAACCGAGGATTACCCCCCCACTGTGGTTGACAGGGCCCTCAACCATGTCCTACTCATTTCCCACACCTCTGCCCTCACCTCTTCCCCTCCCTCCAAGAATCGCGACAGGGTTCCCCTAGACCTCACTTTCCACCCCACCAGCCTTCACATCCAAAGGATCATCCTCCGCCATTTCCGCTACCTCCAGCATGATGCCACCACCAACACATCTTCCCCTCCCCTCGCCTGTCAGCATTCTAAAGGGATCGTTCCCTCCGCGATACCCTGGTCCACTCCTCCATCACCCTCGACGCCTCGTCCCCTTCCCACAGCACCTTCCCATGCAATCACAGGAGGTGTAATACCTGCCCTGTTACCTCCTCTCTCCTCACCATCCAAAGCCCCAAACACTCCTTCCAGGTGAAGCAGCGACTTACTTGTACTTCATTCAATTTAGTATACTGTATTCGCTGCTCACAATGCAGTCACCTCTACACTGGGGAGACCAAAAGCAGATTGGCTGACTGCTTTGCTGAACACCTCTGCTCAATCCAAAAGCATGACCCCAAGCTTCCAGTTGCTTGCCATTTCAACACTCCCCCTTGCTGTCATGCCCACATTTCTGTCCTTGGCCTGCTGCAGTGTTCCAGTGAACATCAACGCAAACTTGAGGGGTAGCACCTGATCTTTTGATTAGGCACTCTACAGCCTCGTGGACTCAACCTTGAATTCAACAATTTTAGAACATGATTGGACTTTTAAAAATATTTTTATATTGTTTTGTTTTATTTTATTTTTTGACCATGCGCCTGTTTTTTTCATGTGGACAGCATTGCTCATTACTCTGCCATTAACAATCTCTCTGGGTTAATGCTTTGTCTTTCACCAGAAGCATTAACATGCTCTTTGCCTTTGTCCCAGGATAGCTTTGTTATTTAATCTCTCCTGCCCTCTGCCCTATCACACTGCTTCCCTTTTGTTCTCTTCCGCACCAAACCATCTCATCCCCCTTCAGTTGCTTAAAACCTAATTCTTTTCTAACCTTTGCCCGTTCTGATGAAAGGTCACAGACCTCTCCACAGATGCTACCTGACCCGCTGAGTATTTCTAGCATTTTCTGTTTTTATTTCAGATTTCCAGCATCTGCAGCATTTTGCTTTTATTATAACAATAAACAATGTTGTGATAAATTATTCTTTAAACTATATAAACTAATACAAAACATGCATTTTATAATTGCCAGTAAAATTATGTAAACATAATTTAAACTACTGAGAAATATAAGCAATACTTCATCTCATGATCATTCATTCTTTGAATAACTGACTCAATTATGCCAGCTTTCAAAGCAGAGTGTCTCATTCTGAATGAAAAGGCTTTATCTCTGAAAAATGAATAAGAAAGTTTCAAGATAATTAGCTACCAATGTATTAATGGGCAAGCCACGAACTTTCCATCCATGCATTTAGAATCTAAGAAAAGTCTAGGATGATAAAAGACTTTCAACTCATCTCTTCACCACTCTTTGAGTAAAGCAATTCTGTATTTCATACATGCTTACTTTTTGCTGGTCCTATTTTACCAGCGTAATATGATCTAAGAATCTGGTTTTGCTTTATCTATACTATTCAATACCGAATACACCTCCACATTAACTGTCTCCATTCTGGGCTGTAAAGCTCGCACTTCTCAATTGTATCCTCACAGCACAATCCTTTTGCATTTGGGATCACTATTGTTCCTCTTCTCTGTACTCTTTTCAATGCCTGTCCATCTTTTTCTGGCATGGTGACCAGAACAGAATACAGTAATCCAAGTGTGGTGTGACCAGTGCTTCCTAAGTCTTCAGCATACCCTCTTTAGGTTTGTGTTCGACTGTTCTGGCTTTTCCCCGGCATTTTTTTTAAAAATTGCTTTGCCATACAGTGCAGACATTTTAAGCCATGAGTCTATTTTGATTCCCAGGATCCTTTCCCCCTTTGATAATCTAATTCCATTCACCACATTCTTATGATGTGCATTGTTGTGTCCCCAGTGTGCACTGCCTTACATTTCTCAGTCTTAAATTGCATTTGTCATTGTCTGCGTAATTACATAACTGATCTAAATCCTTCTGAAGAACTTTACTGCACCTTCTGTTTGTTGCTGTTCTCTATATTTTAGTGACATCAGTAAATTTGATAAGCTTACATTTCAGTATTTAAGTTATTTATGCAGATTTGAAACAACAGAAGATCAAGTATCAACTCTGCAGGAATCCACTCAACATATTATCCCAGTCTCACCATGACAAAAATGAGGCATTTTTGCCTGTAATGGATTATTTATTGAATTCAATCTTGCTGGTCACAGTATAACAAAGGTTAAAACTATGGCTTACTTCAGGAAAACACCAGTTTTTTGATTAGAGTCAGACAATATTCTCTAAGATATACATTTTTCAATTGGATTTCTGTACCTGATTGCTCGTTCCATTGAGTTGTGTGCAGCTGCTAATAGGTGTTACATTGATCCTCTCTTTTGCATTCCTGTGGGTCAGGAATTCACAGGTAGTGGGGTTGGGGGGGGGGGGGGTGGGTGTGGGGGGTAGGGGTGGTGATGCTATTTAATTCAAACATCCTATGTGATTGACAGCCTTGCGATCATTTAAAAATTAATTTAAATTGCTTGACAGCTGTATTTGAAGTGATGGTATGAGTCAAGTCTGTGCAAGGGACAGGGTGATGATCTTTTGGAGTTTTTCTGATGGAAACCAAAAGCTTTCAATTGAGGACTTATTTTGGGGCACCATCGCTCAGCTCACCAGTCAATCTGAGGGTGCCAGAACTACAAAGCTTATTAGAATGCTCTGTGATAACAAGTAGCTATGTAAGAAGTAAGCAAGTGTTCTGAATGTCAGTCTCATACTGAGTGTTAGCACAAGAGATGTATCTTTGATATTTTGACATTTTGAGATTATTATTAATATACTGCTTGCACTAAGTACCTTTTCTGTACCTGTGTTCAATAACTTGTCTGGTGGTTTATACTCTGAACCATAGAATGCTAGAGTGTTATTCTTCTGCCTACCAAAGTTACAATGATCAGGTGGCAGCATGTTATGTCCTCTGCTCAGAGTGCAGTGATAAAGGTTCTTTGTTAAATCTCTGAGTCTCCCTACAATTACCTTTTTTTCATATACGTTCACGGGATGTGGGCTGCACTGACAAGGTCAGTATTTATTGCCCATCCCTAATTGCCCTTGAGAAAGTGATGGCGAGCTGCCTTCTTGAACTGCTACTGTCCATGTGGTGCAGTTAATAATGTGTTATGTGATTCTGTATGGATGTGAGAAGTGGTGGAAGGGGTAAGAGTAGAAACATGGGAAATGGGACAGACCCAGTCAAGAGTTCTGTCTGTCACAGTGGAGGGGAATCCTCAGCTGAGGAAAATGTAGACATTTCAAAAGATTTGGTGTGCAAGGTAGCATCGTCAGAGTAGCTGAGATGGAGATGGAGAAACTGAGAGAAGGGAATGGAGTCTTTATAAGAAGTGGGGTGGGAAGAAATATAATCCAGGTAGTTGTGGGTGTAAATAGGATTACAACAGATATCAGTAGAAAGCCCATCGTTGGAGATCGAGAAAGATGTCCAGAAAAGGGATATTTGATAGAGAAAGGCACACTCGAGGCTAAATGTAGCGAGCTCACTGCAGGTCCTGGCACCATTCTCACTAATCACATGGGTGGCTGCCCCATCACAATCATGTGGGGGGCAGCCATTTTGCATAATGGAGGGACAGAGCCCATCCAATCACGCTATGGGGGTGGGATGTGAGACACCGAATACGGTGTCAGATGACTCTGGAGTAGGTGCTGCCACCATATTTAAAGGCCTGCCAGCCCAGTTTGCATTGCTTCCTTGCACTCATTTTCTGCTAGCTTGTCAAAACTGAGACCCATGTTCCAGTGACTCTGAAACCCCCCACCCCCTTACCCCGAGGTGGACCCTGTAGGATGGTAAGAGGCAAGCCACAGGGTGGCCCCTGGGCACAGTGTCGCAAGAGTGTCAACTACCCCCTGTGCTCTGCCAAGGAGAGTGTACCACACATCTCTCCTTTTTAGTGATTGTAAATGGCTACACAAGAGGAAGCAGGACATGGGGAGGGAGGCACTACAACAGCGATGGCAGAAGGGCTAAGGCATCACCTTATCCTGACAGCTGCATGGCTGTATCTCGGCCATGGGCCACCTTCTTTCATAACTCACCCCAATTAACTACCCTGAGGGTGGACAGGAGCATGAGCTGTATAGGATACGCCAGTAGGAGACGAGGGGCTGACACTAGCAGAACTATCATGTTGATCTCTCTGCAAAGTATGACTATTGCCCTCTTTCCCCTTGCAGGACAAGAGGGCCCACAACAGGAGGGTGACAGCCCGGACTGGCGGAGGCATCCCAGATGTTCGGCCTCTCACCACAGCAGAAGAGGAGGCACTAGAATTAGCGGGGACCCAGGGCGGCAGCTCCATAACAGATGGAGAGACTGGAGTCTCTGTGCAAGAGAGTGAGGATTGCTTTCCATCAACATACAGTTCACTTCTGGAAACCCACATCATGTATGGTTGGCATGGTGAGATCTGCACAACCTGATCCACACATGTTTTTGTTCTCTCATGCAAATTGGCATCCGCAAGAGAGTTGATCCAAAGGGGGACAGCTGTCCACCTCTGAGGAGGAAGAGCACTCAGAGGATGCACCATCCTATGATTCTTCTGCACCTTCCACCAGCGCAGATACTTTCACCTCGGTGGGTTTCTGCGCGGCTGTAGAACCAGGGTCACATGCTGGTAAGAGCACTGCACACGTGCACGACCAGCTGGCTGAGGCTGAGACAGCCGAGGCCTTTGACAGTCAGAGGACTGTGGTGGCCAGGCCTATGCTGGGCCCCAGGCTGATGATGATCCTCTGGTGTCAACAGCACAGGGCATACTGGAGTTGTAGGGAGAGGCAAGGCAACATCTGGTGGAGATGTCAGAGGCAACATGTAGTCATGAGCGGATGATGGAGGTGTCCATTCTTGCCAAGACTGCTGCCATGTCACAAGGGTGAGTGGATGGCTTCCTCCATCAAGAGGTCGGTGACCCTCATGGAGAGCCAGATCCACAAATGCGCGAGGACCTGCACACGATTGCCTTGGCCACGAGTTCAATGCATCAGTGGCAAGGTAAGAGAATGACAAGGCCCCTGGAGTCTTTTCCAGCTCCTCCTCCTTCGCTGGTCAACAGGGAGGTTCAAGTGAGCCTTGAAAGGGAGGAGGAGAGGCTGCCCTCCACAGCTGAGGGTTCCCCTCAGGGTGCTCTGCGTGTGGACAGCAGCTCCAGTAGCCAGGGAGCCTGAGGAGAGTCCTGCACATGTGCAGGAAGCCCTCAGGTAGCCGGGGTCCTCCAGGCCTCAGACAGCCAGAGAATGTCCACCGAAGTTATCACCGGCTAAGGGGCAGCGTGATCAGCAGCCTGCCTCCAGCCCAGCTGCTAGTGATGTGATCACTCCTCGGAGAAGCACTCGTAAATATATAAAGAAAAGCACCCAGACACTTTGGGGTTTCACAGGCGCTTGAAATTTAACATGAGCTCCATCACATAAAGTTCTATTATTCAAACTATTAACCTTCATTGTGTAAAAGTGATTATTCTATCATGCATTATTTGGGAGCTGCTGACTTCACCGTTTCCCCTCAGTGGATGCCAATGTAGGCACGGCCCTCATTTGAATATGATCTCTCATGGGCACTAGTGCGTGATTCAGCTGAGTGCTATGCATGCAACACAAATGTAAAGGGCGCGACAGACTGCATGCATTGAGGTGAGTCTTTATTGTTTTTTCTCTGACTGGCCATCAGGGTGATTGGAAGCGGATAAATATAAGATTGTTTCTTGCCTCCTTGGCCTGTTGCACAATCTGCATGGCCTCTGGTGCAAAGGCTTCAACATTCAGTTCTGCTTGCTCATCTCCCTCTTCTATGTCTTCCTCATTGGTGGAGGAGTGTTGCTCAGTCATGTCATTGTCATGCAAGCCCTCCCCACTCAGCAGTACTGAATTGTGCAGAGCACAGCAGACCACAACGATATGCAAAACCCTTGCTGGGACATACATGCTCCAATGGATCGATCGAGGCAGTAGAATCTCAACTCCAGCAGCCCAATGGCCTGCTTGTTGCTCACTTGGGTGGAACCATGGCAAGTATTGTACCTCTCATCTGCTGAACAGGCGACGGCAGCCAGAATCCATCCCTGAAGGCGAGCAGGGGGTCAGAAAAGCTGCAGCACCTGGGAATGTTGATGTATGTAGGCGTTGTGGCTGCTTCCCATGAAACGAACACAGACCTGAAGGAAACGCTTTTGGTGGTCACAGACCAGTTGAACGTTGATGAAATGGAAGCCGTTCCTGTTGATGAAGGTGGCTGGCTGCTCCATGGGAGCCTTGATGGCCACATGCATGCAGTCAATGACACTTGTTCCTGGTTAAATCCAGCAATGGCTCAGAAGCCAATGGCCCTCTCGGCCTTACTGTCATGGTTGGTCCAGTTGTGCACATAGTCACTGGCCCTCTTGAACAGGGCCTTGGTCACCTCCTTGTTGCAGCTGTGGGCTGCTGCCTAGGAGACCCCACACACGTCCCCGCAGATCCTTGGAATGATCCAAACGCATAAAGGTTTAGTGCCATGGTAATTTTCAAGGCCACTGGCATAGGGTGACCCCCAAATCCCATTGGTTGCAACTCATCCTGCAGCATAGTGCATAAGTCAGTGATGGCCGACCTAGAGAGGTAGAGTCTTCGCTGACAATGCTGCTCAGACATTTGGAGGTAGCTGATCCGAGTCCAGCAGGTAGTTGGGCCCTTCTTGGCATGGCCAGCTGCTGTTGCTCTCATCATGAGCTTCATGGCAGGCCCAGCTGCCTTCTGCCCATCCCTCCGTTGGAGGTGCCGCATCATGCCTCGGGAGTCCAAAAATACAGGGGGTATGAGACCCCTGCCAGGTGACCAGTGGCCCTACAGAGCACTGTTGATGCAGAGACAACCCTGCCTTGGCAACAGAGCTTTTGCTACTTCTCCTGGAAGACTCCCTGATGGGCCTCAGTATCCACCCTTGCTGATAGCCAACACTCTCATCAGTATGGGCAACTAAACATCTCACTCAACAGTTTGGCCACCCAATAAAGCCACACAAAATCAAGCACCTGCCTTGCAGAGCACTCGTGATCCTGACCCCCACCTTGTAGAACGCTTCTCCTTCTTCTTAGGCAGTCCCTTGGGAAAGAGGATGACTTTCTTCCACTCCAGGGTTGTGGGTCCTCAGGTGACTCAGTAGTTCAATTCTGGATCCACACACTCTGCCACAGGTGGAGCAGGTGGTATTTGATGAGGCGAGTGAATGGGATGCTCGAATTTCCGAATGCTTCTTCCGCTGTTTGCACTTGGTCGCTGCCTGGGCATGTCGACGTTGTTCGAACTGGCTGGCACCTTCACGGATGCTTCTTCTCCATTTTGGGCAGACTCAGGCAAGAGATTCCCACGAATCAGTGGAGATGTCACATTGTTTCAGGATGGCTTTAAGGACATCCTTGTAGCATTTCCTCTGCCATCCTGGTAGCCTCTTGCCGTGTCAGAGCTCGGAGCAGAAAGCTTGTTTTGGGAGTCTTGGGTCAGGCATGCGGATAATGTGGCCCACCACCATAATGGACTAGCCATGACTAGTGTCTTGATACTGGGGATGTTGGCCCGAGAGAGGACACTGATATTGGAGCGCCTGTCCTGCCACTCAATTTGCAGGATCTTGCAGAGGCACTGCTGGTGATATCTCTCCAGGGCTTTGAGATGTCTGCTGTACAGTGTCCATTTTTCCAACGCACGCAGGATGGCAGGTAACATTGAGGCCATGTAGACCATGAGCTTGGTGCCAGGTTTGAGGTCTTTGTCATCAAGCACTCTTTTCCTCAGATGATTGAAGGCAGCACTGGCACATTGGAGGCGATGCTGAGTCTCATTGTCAGTGTCTGCCCTTGCTGAGAGGAGGCTCCCAAAGTATGAGCAGTAATCCACATTGTCCAGTGGTTCGCCGTGGATCTTGATAATTGAGAGGCAGTGTTGCACTGTGGGTGCAGGCTGGTAGAGGACCTTTGTCTTCCGGATGTTTAGCTTAAGGCCCATTCTTTCATGCACCTCCTTGAATGCATCGACAAGGGTTTGAAGCTTGACCTCTGAGCGTGCGCAGATGCAAACGTCATCCACATATTGCAGCTCTATGACAGAGGTTAGAGTGGCCTTGATTCTGGACTGGAGATGATGTAGGTTAAATAGTTTCCCACTCGTCCTGTAGAGTAGATCTATTCTCGCAGGGAGCTTAATGGAGATGAGTTGGAGTTATGTGGTGAGGAAGCTGGAAGAAAGCGTTGGTGCGATGACACAGCCTTGCTTGACCCCAGTTTGTACTCGGATTGGGTCAGTGGCAGATCCGTTGGCAAGGATTACAGCTTGCATGTTGTCGAGCAGCAGGTGGAGGATGGTGATGAATTTCTCTGGGCAGCCAAATTTGAGGAGGATGTTCCATAATCCCTCCCGGTTGAGAGTCGAAGCCCTTTGTGAGGTCAAAGAAAGCCATGTATAAAGGTTGCTGCTGCTCCCTACATTTTTCTTGGAGTTGTCGTGCTGTGAAGATCATGTCCATTGTGCCTCTTGATGAACAGAATCCACATTGTGATTCTAGTAGGAGCTCTTCAGCTACGGGGAGGAGGAGGTTAAGAAGGACTGTTGCGATGACCTTCCCTGTGGCGGACAGCAGGGATACCCCTCTGTAGTTACCGCAGTCGGTCTTGTTGAATTTTTTGAAGATGGTCACAATTATGGCATCTCGGCGATCCCCTGGCATGCTCTCCTCCTTCTGGATGAGGGAGAAGAGACCATGTATTTGTGTCATGACTGTCTCTCCGCCGTATTTTAGAATTTTGGCGGGAATTCCATCTACGCCGGCAGTCTTATTGATTTTTTAGCTGTTGGATGGCTTTTTCCATCTCATGTCGGGCTGGGGTTGTGCTGAGGTCGTGGTGGGTAGCATACTGTAGAATGTGATCGAAGGCACTCGCATCAAGAACTGATTGAGGAGATCTTCGAAGTGCTCCCTCCAATGAGTGCTGGCTGCCTCTCTGTCCTTGATCAGCTCCACTCCATTCTTTGCTCTCAATGGGGTAGGTTCTTGGGTGCTTGAGCCATAAATGGTCTTGACCGCGCTGAAGAATCCACACATTGTGGCTGTCGGTGAGTTGTACTTCCTGCACTCTTTCAGTCCACCAGCTGTTCTTCAGGCCACAGGTTTTTTTGTTGTATACCTGCTATTTTTCCCTCGAATTTCGGTGATGCTTCCAGTTCAGGAATACTTGCGATTTAGTAGCTCCTGGATCTCCTGGTTGTTCTTGTCAAACCAGTCTTGATGTTTCCTCGTTGAGAAACTAAGAGTATCTTCGCAAGTGCTGATTATGGTAGCTTTGAGGGCAGACCAGGCGTTGAGGACATTCGGTGGTTCTTGTTCGTCGAGCGTCGCCAAGTTGCTTGTAAGATGCTGCCTGAGTAGACCTTTTTTTGCAGAGTCCTTGATACCATTGACATTGATTTTCCTGCGGCAGTGCTTCTGCTGCCGCTTCTGTTTTTGGACTGGGTTTATGGAAATAGTAGCTCAGGTTAGGCGGTGGTCAGTCCAGCAGTCATCAGCTCCTATCATGACATGGGTGATACGATCATCCTTGCAGTCCTTCACTCGGACAATGATATAGACAAGTAAATGCCAATGCCTGGAGCGAGGGTGCTGCCATGAGGTCTTGTATTTGTCTCTCTGACGAAATAGGGTGTTCGTTATGATTAGGCCATGTTCAAGGCATTTCGTCAGAAGGAGGACTCTGTTGGTGTTAGCCCTTCCAACACCTTCCTTGCCAATCTCACCTTTCCAAAGGTTTGTGTCCCTCCCAACTCTGGCATTGAAATCTCTGAGGGGGATCAGCTTGTCTTCAATTGTGCAGAATGCATAGCACTGCAGGCCAACAATGTGCTCTGTGCCCTACTCTTCACCTATGCAGTGCTGGAAATGGCTCCCTACCTGTCGCAACACTGAAGCTTCGCCTCGATGCCGCCAGCTTCTAATGACCAGGAATCTGAAGACACATGAATGCCGCCCGTCGTCCACTTAATCCCAAGCCCCCCATTGAATCGCAATGAATTAGATGCAAATGCATTAAAAGTAAATGCTCAGCAATTTAAAATACATTCCCATCACGTGGGGATGGCAATTCCAATTGATGCTTTCCCGCGCTGACTAAATTCGGAATCGATGTCAGAACGTTGGATTTCCAGGCAGACGCTTCTCTTGTTATTCTCCATCCCTCATGTCACCATTCCCGCTCTAAATGTCCGCACTAAATTCTTCCCTCTGATTCATAAGGAATGTGAGGTCCACTTATGGAAGTGGTTATTAATGCTGAACCCACGAAATATCTAGTGTAAATACCTAAAATTATAACACTTACGTTTAAATGTCTCATAAATACATGGGGTATGCAATCAATAAATCATTTATTAAAAGTTACACAGTATTTAAAGCATGAACTACTGCAAAGAAGATATCATTATTGTGTCATGCAGGTCCCCACCTGCCAAGAATGAGGCATATTAATTTTGCCACATGGACATTAAATTTCAAATTGTTGCTGGGAAGAAGAGAAGGCCTGTTACAAGGAGTTGCCAGGCCCCTGGCTGGAAGGACACTTTTGTATATTAACAGACACTACTTGGAACAAAGGAGCTATCACCTGCTCCAATACAATACACAGAACAGACCTGGTCAAACCAGTCAGTCACGTGACCACCCTGCTGGCCAACTTGGGGAGTTTTAAATTGTAGAGACAGTGTTTGAAGTGGCAGAAAGCAGAATGCTCCTGGATTGAAGAAGACCTCCTGTCTACCTGTCTGCTCCCTCTTTCTCACTGAACTCCAAAACCCACTGAAGATACATGAACCCCAAGAGAGAAAAGTTTCCGACAGTGAACAAACTTTAAGAAGAATTCTGGGCCCTAACGAAAAGCAAGATTGTATCTTCAATTAAGGATCTTACAGCAAGCTCGAAGGTCAGTAACAAAAAACCCTCCTCAGAGATTGCCTCAAACTTTTCCACTTTATTTTTTCTTCTGCTCTTTTCTATCTCTATTTGCATGTATGTATTGCATATGCATGCTAGCGTGGGCGTATCGTGTATCCATAGGCATCAACCAAATTAGAATTTAAGCTTAAGTTTAATATCATATCACCTTTCTTCTTTAAACCTAAGAAAGCCTGTTTGTGCTCATTTCTTTACCTTATAATTGGAAAGCAGTGAACAAGGATTCACCAAGGGGGAGCTAAAACACACTGTGTTTAAAAATAAAACCCTGTTACAGCAAAACCAGGTGAAGATTGAAAGGGAACACAAGACCTCTTTCTCACTTGGTCGTAACAATTGTTAAAATACTTGTTCAGTAACAAGTACTCACTTTATAATAAATCAATTATCCATTTTATTATAAAACATTATAAAACATTAGTAGCTTGAACCAGTTAGGAACAGGATGCATTCAACACCATAATAAGTAGAAACTCTTGGGTTCACACAGCTGTCTGTTAAGCCTTGCAATAAATTGCATCTGAATCACTTGCAAGGTCTACAGCTGCAATTTTCTGGCTAGAAATTATTAAAGAGGTAAATTAGTAGAAGCCTCCAAAGACTTAAACAACTTAGCTATTACTGTCAGTGAAATGCCTTCGATGTAGGATGCTAACATGTGAATAATTTAGAACATTGAATCAACTCTTCCTTGGTCTGTGATGCCCTTTTGAAAGAAAATGTGATAACCTATTAGCTGCAGATGAATATCACTGATAGTGAGCAAACCAGAATGCAGGGTAAATTTATATAAAGTACGGTAAGAAGTCTTCAAGTCCAGTTAATATATTATTCTCCAGAACATGAGAATGGATATTTCATACCTATCCTGCACTTTTGGGAAGTACAGATTGGACCCAAAATTCTTGAGTTTGTTTTTGAACATACATCATGAAGATAGCATAACTCAAAGATTATAGTCTTATAATAAAACTATACTGGCTTTTTATAACTCACAAATTTGAATATTGTACAACAGCTGAAGTGAGAGTGAGAAGACAAGAGTTTAGCTCTCACTTCCAGCATTACTCTGAATTGAATATTCATGTGTATTCAAAATGAAGGGTTGATCGAGATGCCTCAGTGTGTACATTTACAAATGCATTGATATTTCTGATTTCACTTTTAATTTCATTTCTACAAGCTTCCATTTGTTCAATATATTGAACCTCAGTTTGAGGGTAGGGGGTCCCGCCCCGGGCATGTAAATGAGCTGCTGCGTATAATATCATGGCGGCTCCGCAGAGTAAAGCCTGTGCATGCGGGCCACCATCTTTTACGGCCAGGATGATGTTTTTAGTGGAGGGATCAGATTAGAGGTGGTGGAAATGGCAGGAATTGGTTTGTTGAATGTGGAAGCTGGTGGGGTGAAAGATGAAGACAAAGGGGATACTTTTATGGAGGTGGAAGGGGTAAGAGCAGAAACATGGGAAATGGGACAGACCCAGTCAAGAGTTCTGTCTGCCATGGTGGGGAATCCACAGCTGAGGCAAAAGTAGACATTTCAGAAGATTTGGTGTGGAAGGTAGCGTCGTCAGAGCAACTGAGATGGAGAAACTGTGAGAAGGGAATGGAGTCCTTATAAGAAGTGGAGTGAAATATAAACTAAGTAGTTGTGCAAGTCAGTAAGCTTACAATAGATGCCAGTGGAAAGCCCATTGTTAGAGATAGAGAGAGATGTCCAGAAAGGGCTGGGGGGTGGGGGAGGGGGGTGGTGGTGGTGATGGGGGACAGTCAGAGACAGAATATGTGAGGGATAAGTGGAAATTTGAAATTTTCTAGATCAGGCTGAGAGCAAGAAGTGACACTGACACACTCATTGATGTAATGGAAAAGGAGGTAATATAGGGCACTTGAGCAGGAACAAAATTTACCCTATCTTACAAAGGTTTTATTTTTTGTACTCAGAACTTAGAATTCTGTATGTTTTAAAAAACTGAGAAAAGGATTTTGCTCAGTGAATGACATCTGCAAATAATTGGAATTCCTGCAATGTTTTGAAAGGAAGTTCATAACAAGATTTGAACTTTATGGGTGCTTTGAAAGGAAGTTGAACTTGTACAAGGACAGGAAAGCTAGCAATTTCAAGGAAACCACAGGGGTTTGACCTTTCTTTAGAGCAGCTTGTGAGTGAGAGGACATGTCAGGACATGTGACCATGTTCAGGAAGGTTGGACAAAGTGCAGGTATTTGAAACCTTGCTTTGACCTGCCTGTAGCAAGAGAGAAAGACCCAGAAAAGTGTTACTTCTCTCTGTAAAGGAGACTTGCATCTCTTAAAAAGGAATCCTGCATTTGAAAGGTGGCAGATTCCTATTGCCTCCAGTCTCTGAAGAATTTCTGCATCCAGAGTAGTTCCTGCTGCCTCTTGTGTTTTGGGAGATCCTGAAATCTCAAGAAAGCTTCTACTGCTAGATTGCTGTTTTTAAAAACCCAAGCAGACCAGTTGCTGCACCCCTGCTTAAAAACCTATGCGATGCCTGCTACAGACAAATTGCCATGAATGCCTACCCATCACAGACTGTTCATCAACCTCGCCCGGAGAGACTTCGAGTAGCATCCGACTATTCGACTCTGGGACATCTCACTGTACTGAAAACATCCTACCAAAATGTGACAAACTCAATTATTTTTATTATTTCTTCTATTCCTAAGAAACAACTGTACACCAAAAATCCTTTTCCCTGGTTAACCGGTTTCTTTTTGAATGTATGTGTATGTGCATGAGGGTTAAGGAAATAAGGGATTTTTTTCACCTAAAAAAAAAAGACAGGCATAGCTAGGCCATATGTGGATTCTCATAGCATCACCTTTTATCTGGAGGAATTAAGTGGAATTAAAAGAAAATTTGTTTCATGTAAGAAAATCTGATTTCACCAACAGTTAATCACAAACCCAACTTGACACAACTCACCATACAAGACTGCAGCTCTGATCAGTTTATTGTACTTCTGACAACATAAGCTTTTAGTCTGCAAGAGTCGAGAGTTGACAGCTATCACACACAGAAGACAGTTTTAATAAAATGTATTATTGATGCAAGTGGTAGCAGAATAATAATGACCTTTACTGGCTTTTACTTGCAGAGGCCCAAAGCAATCGACAACCAAATAGTTTCTCAATAGGGAGGTAAAAGCTGCAGACTGTGCAATAAAGCAAGAAAAGAAATTTATAAACTATTAATGCAGAGATTTTAAAAAAGCACAAATGTGAAACAAAGCCTAGGTTTTTCAATCGGTATTATTCTGCTAGTGTTAAAATAATACCAATTAGAAAATCTAATATTTTTCATTTGTGATTTGAAAGAGAAAATATAAATTCTATTTCAATGTTTCAGCACAACCAAGAACTGGACAATTAGCACACACATTATATGGCAGCCTACATGCTTATAAGTTTCATGCTGCTCAATAGAACACAATGTTCTACAAAATCCATGGAAATACAGAAGAAGGAAAAAACTAAGACTATGACAGACTGTGCAATGCTAGATACAGGCAAGCACAGCTTGATCTAATTGATCCACATTTTACATCATGTAGTGAAAGCTTTTAGAATTTCCACATGGGCTCCATCCAACAAGCAAGGGTACTACGTGTAGACAACCGCTCAAGTTAATGTCCTATCTGAAGTCAAAATATCTGAGGTTAGCAAACATCCAGAGCAAAATACTCTGCCAGAAAAAAGCCATAAGCAAAACTGAAAATAAAAATTGAAAGAAAACCATCCAATCAAAGCTCAGTGTTTCTGAGATCATGGTTCCCCTTATACATGTGAATTTAATGGTCTTTGTGATGGTAAAATGTGATAGTGACTAGGAAAGAAAAGGTAAATAAAGAAGGCCCAGAATCAGTCATGTCATCCATGTTTAATGTGAGTACAGTTAATTATTGTCAAACAAATAAAATAAAATAAGATAAAGAACAAATACACATAAAAGCATACTCGATACATCAAACAAGTTAATCAATTACGTTGCTTTAATGCACTTATTGACACAGACTAAGATGGAAGTTCTACTGAAGTGTGCAGAAGGAAAATGATTTAGTTAATTAGGTCAATAACTTGCAATCAACATAACGTATCTGTTAAACAAATTCTAATAGCCGCATAATTAGAATATAGCTTGCAAATTTAAGAATAGTAACAAGCTTCAAACAAGAATTGAGATTTGAAGGATTTTATTTCTCCTTTCAGAAGAATGGATATATGGAAAAGCCACCCATCCAAAGTTTATTTGGTTTTGATTATCATGTGGCCAAAAGAACTGGATGAACGTTTGAAACCAGTTTGAGGGTTAGTGCAGTTAGGGAGATAATGAAATGTTGTGCAGAGTGTTATGGTTATAAGAACATGCCACAACATGAAATATATTAAATATATTGTAAGGTGTAAGGCTCGATGGATATGCTGAAGTTTTCATTAGTTCCCTTCTAGGGATAAACTTTTCATCTCCTGAGGAAAGGTCCTGCAATGTGTTTGTTAAAGTCCATGGCTGAAAAGTTGTAGTTAGTATGTGGAAGAAACAGTTTTGCTGTGCCAAATGCCTTTTTTCGTTCCAGTCTATCTTATGTCTTTCCCAGGAATTTTTCTTCCCTCCTCTGCTGAAGCTACTGACTCCTTGCAGAGGTACAGTTCTCCTGGTACAGTCTACCCTCTAATACAACTTTTGTCAGCCGATCAACACACCCTCTCTAGGTCATGGGTGTTGTGTTATTAGGTTCTCAACACAAATGTACCAAACTCTATGAGAATGAGTGGTGAGCTAAACAAAGGGTTCTTTATTACAGAATAACAGAATTACAGGAGAGTTGTTCAATACACTGCTGACTAATACTGCTTCAACTACAGTATCACTTGTTAGCTTGCATCACTTCCTGTGATGATGTATACTAAACTATTTACATATTCTGATGTATGTTATCTCGTATTAAAGCAGTTAAGCAATATCACAACAATGGGGAGTATCACAGCTAAGCTTTACACTATCGACACATGCTGAAGTCACTGACCAACAACCAGAAGTGCAAGTTCTGGTCCTTTCCTGTCTCTAGCCCAGGCTTACAGAAGCTAATTGTCCTCTCCACTTTCTGCACCAAGTCTTCCAGTACCATGTTGGAAAATCTTGGAGCTCCCTCTCTGCCATGTTGTGCCATTATTCACCATTTATACATCAAAATTACTTTTACAAGGGCTTCCAGCACCTTCTGCAGCTACAATGCACCTCCTTTTAAGAGGTGAAGGTTAGCTTTAAGTAATCCAGGCTAGCTTTAATTCATGTTAGGTGTCACGATATTATACCCCCTACTGAAGCATGCAACCAGTCAACAGTGCACTTAGTGCTGGTTGCACACTGCAATCATTTAAGGCAATACAAAATTTGCATGCTGCCTACATCAAAAGCAACAGAGATGAGGTAATCTGGCATCGCAATCTCCATGCTCCATTTTTGGGCCCTGTCCAAATTTCTGACCCTTATCTTTCCTCTGTTGTTCAATATGAAAATGTGTTTTATGGTGTGAGACAAATGAATCCTATCCTTTATATGCATTTGTCTATATTGGGAGGAGCGTCAATGCTCACCATGTAGTTTTTCCCTGGGCTGGGACACATCACTTGTGCATATAAAGTCATAGGGCAGGATTTTCCTCCCACGGCGGGAAACAGACATCGGGACAGTTTCCAGGTCCTGACCCCACCACTGTGGGGAAGAAGATACAGCTCCCAATTTTCATGGGAACGGACTGTTAATTGGCTAGAGGGCAGGTTGGGCAGCCAATTAACGGCTACAGGGATGGGAATGGAGGTAGGGTGGAAAGAGAGCGGGCCCGATTTAAACAGACAACGGTAGCCATTACTGTGGCTGCCTGTTTCACTGCATTAGCTGCTGGAAGAAAGATGTCTCAGGAGAGGCAGAGGCCTGGAAGCCAGAGCAGGGCAGCCCCTCGTATTGCAGATTCAGACATGAAGGTCCTGTTTGAGGCAGAGAGAGAGAGGAGGAAGGTCCTCTTCCCAGAGAGTTGCAGGAGAAGACCACCCTCCCAGACTAAGCAGGCCTTGATTGAGGTCATCAACACAGTGAGCAGACGTAGTGTAACCTGCAGAAACTGGGTCCAGTGCAGGAAGAGGTTCAATGACTTTATTCGCTCTGGCAAGGTGAGTGCAACATCAAACCCTCAGGACAGGCCTCTGGGTATTCAACCTCCAGCAGACACTCCAGCTGAGGAGCCTGAGGGCACATGCTGCTCCTGAACATAGGAGGAGTCTGTATCCATGGTACTTACTGATCCCTCAGCATGGTTCAGAGCCTTAGCGCTGTTGAGGACCTGCCGACACTGATAAATGTAGCTTCTAATGAATTGGAGCAGCTGGCATTGGCCATCCAGGCCAGCATTGCCTTATCTCACTCTTTTTAGTTCTTTCAGGAGAAACAGGCACTCAATGCCTGAAAGAGGGCCCAGACAGGAGGAGAGGTCCCATACCTGCATGTCATCACCACAATGGAAGAAGGAGCCATGGACATTTCCACGAGGATGTTGGCAAGGCGAGATGGGCATCCGTGGTGAAGATGGTGTTTAGAGAGCACAATGCGTACATTAAGGACGTGCCTATGCCACCCGCGCACTGAATATATAGTGGGGGCATCTTTCCGGTGGGTGTTGAGAGGACACACTATCCCAACTCCCTCTTAGAAATCTCTTTCAAGATGGCCCTGCCAAGAGGACCACTTGGCCAAGTGGGCATAAGTGAACCAATGATTCCTCTTTCACACTCCTTTAATTTGAAGCCTCAGCTGTGCTAGGCCGAGTCCTTCAGACCCCTGCAGCTGCTACCCCTTGCTGCTCATTTAAAGCTGCCAAGTCTCTGCCCAACCCGCCCCGCACCACCCAAGCCCCCCCCACAGCCATGTGGATCATGTGCAACCTATAAAATGTTTTGGGGCTCGTAAAATGCAAGTAAACTGCATTTCCAAATACCTTCGTTGGCTTTTAATTGGCCTTTATCAGATGGCAAGTAGAGCCCCCATCTTGCTTGCCATCCATTGCATGTATAATAGCATTCAGGCATGATGACTTTGAGGGCGCAA
Organism: Heterodontus francisci; assembly: GCF_036365525.1. Classification (NCBI taxonomy): domain Eukaryota; kingdom Metazoa; phylum Chordata; class Chondrichthyes; order Heterodontiformes; family Heterodontidae; genus Heterodontus; species Heterodontus francisci. The sequence continues at coordinate 93,644,215 of NC_090377.1, read as the reverse complement.
GTCGACATCGTTACGCCCCATCTTTCATTTCCCCCTGCCTTCAATGCCATCCGCATTTTGAAGGTAAAATTCTGGCCATCAAGTCTATATTGCCTCTCCCTATCCCTTCTGCCAAAATGCATCACCCCACACTTCTCAATATTAAATTCCATCTTCTACTTGTCTGCGCATTCTGCGAGCCTATCTATGTCCTGTTGCAGTTGATTGTTATAATCCTCACTGTTTGCCACACCTCCAAGTTTGTATTATTGACAAATTTTGACATTTTATTCTGTATCCCAATATCGAAGTCATTTATATATGTATATAAAAAATGCAGTGGTCCTAGCACTGACCGTTGGGGAACACCACTGTCTACCATCCTCCAGTCTGAAAAACAACCATTTACCATGACTTGCTGTTTTCTGTCCATATGACAATTTTTTTATCCAAGCTGACACTGACCCTCCTATTCCATGAGCCTAAGTTTTGTTAACCAGCCTTTTATGTGGTACTTTGTCAAACACTTTCTTAAAATCCATACAGACAACATCCACCACATTCCCTTCATCAACCTTAGAGTCATAGAGTCATAGTCATAGAGTCGGACAGCATAGAAACAGGCCCTTCGGCCCACCACGTCCATGCCGACCATAATGCCTATCTATACTAATCCCACCTGCCTGCAATAATTCCATATCCCTCTATGCCTTGCTCATTTAAGTACCTGTCCAGATGCCTCTTAAATGTCGCTACTGTTCCTGCCTCCACCACCTCCTCAGGCAGCTCATTCCAGATACCCACTATTCTTTGTGTGAAAAATTAACCCCATTGATCCCCTTTAAACCTCCTCCCTCTCACCTTAAATCTATGCCCTCTAGTTTTAGTCACCCCTACCATGGGAAACAGACTCTGGCTATTTACCCTATCTATGCCTCTCATAATTTTATATACCTCTATCATGTCCCCTCTCGCCTCCTTTGCTCCAGGGAAAACAGACCCAGCCTATCCAATCTCTCTTTATAACTCAGGCCCTCCAAACCAGGCAACATCCTTGTGAATCTAATCTGCACCTTCTCTAGCTTAATCACATCTTTCCTGTAGTGCGGCGACCAGAGCAGCACACAGTACTCCAAATGCGGCCTAACCAACGTTATGTACAACTGTAACATGACGTCCCAACTCTTGTACTCAATGCCTTGGCTGATGAAGGCAAGCATGCCATATGCCTTCTTCACCACCCTGTCTACCTGTGTTGCCTGAGTTAAATTCCATTTTCCACTCCCTTGCCCACTTTCCCAGTTGATCTATATCCTGTTGTAACCTGAGACAACCTTCTTCACTTTCCACTATACCACCAATTTTGGTGTCATCTGCAAACTTATTAATTATGCCCCTTACATTCACATCCAAGTCATTAATATATATGACAAACAACAAAGGGCCCAGCACCGATCCCTGCGGCACACCACTGGTCACCAGCCTCCAATCTGAAAAACAACCCTCCACTGCCACCCTCTGCCTCCTATCACCAAGCCAATTTTGTATCCAATTTGCTAGCTCACTCTGGATCCCATGTGTTTGAACCTTCTGGACCAGCCTACCATGCAGGACCTTGTCAAAAGCCTTGCTAAAGTCCATGCAGACAACGTCCATCGTCCTGCCCTCATCAATCCTCTTGGTCACCTCATCGAAAAACTCAATCAAATTCATGAGTCATGATTTCCCACGCACAAAGCCATGCTGACTATCCCTAATCAGACCATGCCTTCCCAGATGCATATAAATCCTGTCTCTCAGAATCCCTTCCAATAACTTTCCCACCACTGATGTAAGGCTCACCAGCCTGAAGTTCCCTGGCTTATCCCTGCTGCCCTTCTTAAATAAAGGCACAACATTAGCTATCCTCCAGTCTTCCGGTACCTCATCCGTGGCTAACGATGAAACAAAAATCTCTGCCAGGGCCCCAGCGATCTCCTCCCTTGCTTCCCAGAGCATCCTAGGATACACCTGGTCAGGCCCTGGGGATTTATCGACCTTAATGCGCTTCAAGACCTCCAACACCTCCTCCTTTGTTATGTTGATATGCTCCAGGATATCACTGTTCCCTCCCTTGAACTCACTAGCTTCCATGACCACCTCCACGGTAAATACGGACGAGAAATATTCATTTAAGACCTCGCCCATTTCCCGTGGCTCCACACATAGATTGCCACACTGATCCTTAAGGGGATCTACTCTCTCCCTAGCTACCCTTTTACTCTTAATATACTTATAGAATCTTTTAGGATTCGCCTTTATCTTATCTGCCAGGGAAATCTCATGGCCCCTTTTCGCCCTCCTAATTTCCTTCTGTAGTCCTACATCCCCTATACTCCTCAAGGGACTCGCTCAATCCCAGCTGCCTATACCTGACATATGCCTCCTTCTTTGTCCAGACCAGACCCTCAATATCCCTCATCAACCAAGGTTCCCTAAACTTGCCAACCTTGCCCTTCCATTTAACAGGAACATGCAGCCCAGAACTCTTCCTATCTCACTTTTAAAAGCTTCCCACTTGCCAGACGTCCCTTTACCTGTGAACAGCCTCTCCCAGACAACTTTTGAGAGTTCCTATAAAATGCCATTGAAATTAGCCTTCCCCCAATTTAGGACTTCAACCTGAGGACTAGTCCTATCCTTTTCCATAACTATCTTGAAGCTAATAGAGTTATGGTCACTGGTCCCAAAGTGCTCCCCCACTGACACATCAACCACCTGCCCATCCTCATTTCCTAAGAGGAGGTTGAGTGTAGCCCCTTCTCTAGTAGGGCCATCCACATACTGCTTCAGAAAACTATCCTGGACACACTTAACAAATTCTTCCCCATCTGATCCCTTAGCACTAAGGCAGTCCCAGTCAATATTAGGGAAGTTAAAATCGCTTACTATTACAACCCTATAATTCCTACACCTATCTGTGATTTCCCTACATACATGCTCCTCCACTTCCCTCTGACTATTGGGAGGCCTATACTATAATCCCATCAAAGTGATCACCCCTTTTTTATTTCTAAGTTCTACCCATATGGCCTCGCTGGACATTCCCCCGGGATATCCTTTCTAAGTACTGCCGTGATGTCCTCCCTAATCAATAGTGCAACTCCCCCTCCTCTCTTACCTCCACCTCTGTCACGCCGGAAGGATCGGTACCCTGGAACATTGAGCTGCCAGTCCTGCCCATCCCTCAACCATGTTTCCGTAATAGCTATAATATCACAATCCCATGTACCGATCCATGCTCTGAGTTCATCTGCCTTACCTGTAAGACTTCTTACATTAAAGTAAATGCAGTTTAGTCTACCAGACCTTCCACGCTCCCTGTCCTGCCCCTGCCCGGCCTGTCTACTGGACTTGCTTGCTTTAACCTCTACATTTGCCTCAACTATCTCATCGGAGAGACTGTTACTTTGGGTCCCACCCCCCTGCAAGACTAGTTTAAACCCTCCTGAGTAGTACTAGCAATCCTCCTATTGGTCCCCCTCCAGTTTAGATGCAACCCGTCTTAAAAAAAAACACTTTAGTAGTACTTTAGTAGTACTCACCTTTTCACCAGAGGTTTTTTTCCAACAAAAAAACCCAACTTTCCCCTTTTTTTAAAAGATATTCTAACAGCTGCTACTCACCAACCGATCAGCATGCAGCTCTCTGACGTCACTGTTTGCCTTTTTTTTCAAAACTCCAGCGTGCTGGAAGACGTTCGATTGCTCTCCACTCTGCTCCCGGAAGGTAAAAATTCAATTAGTCGAACACGATCTGCCTTTTACAAATATAGACTGGCTCTCCTTAATTAACTCAAATCTCTCCAAGTACCTGTTAATTCCTTGCCTGATTATACTTTCTGAAAGCTTCCGTGCCATTGATGTTAAACTGACCAACCTAGTTACTAGGAATGTCCTTGCACATTTTCTTGAACAATGGTGTCACATTTGCTACTTTCTAATCCTCTTGCACCTCCACTGTATCTAGGGAAGTTTGGAAGATTATGGCAAGCCCTTCCTCTATCTCCACTCCCACTTCCCTTGGCAACCTGGGATGCAAGCCATCTAGACCAGTGGACTTATCCACTCTAAGTATAGGCAGCCTTTCCAGTACATTCTGCCTATCAATTTTCATCCCATCCATTACCTCTAACATTTCCGTTTCTACTAATATTTTGTCATCAGCCTCCTCCTTAGTAAACACTGATACAAAGTACTCAGCAAGTATCCTAGCATTGAGATGCACCTCTAAGCATATATCATCCTCTTTCTACTTACTAACTATTTACATGCCAGTGGAAGATTTTTGGGTTTCCTTTTATGTTAACTGCCATTCTATTTTCATATTCTCTATTTGCCCGATTTAATTTCCTTTTCACTTCCCCTCTCAACTTATTGTATTTGGCCTGGTTCTCACTTGAAGAAAGCACCTGACATGCATTATACACTCTTTTTTTGTTCCATCATATTCTCTATCTTCCTTTTCATCCAAGGAGCCCTGACTTTGGGTCCCCTACCTTTCCACCTTGCTGGAATTACTTAACCTGTACCTGAAACATCTCCTCCTTAAAGATCATCCATTGTTCTGTTACAGCATTTCCTGTCAGTCTTTGGTTCCATTTTACCTTGGCAAGATTCCCTTTCATCCCATTGAAGTTAACCCTTTTCCAATTTAGACGTTCTACTTTTGATGATTCTTTACTCTTCTCCATTACTAATCTAAGCCTTATGATACTCTTACCAAAATGTTCCCTCACAGACAGTTGGTCCACTTGACCCATCTCATTCCCCAGCAACAGATCCAGCAATGCCTCCTTCCTAGTTGGACTGTGAACATACTGCCCAAGGATGTTCTCCTGAACACATTTCAGAAATTTCTCCATCTGCTTACACTTTATTCCAACATAATCTCAATTGATATTTGTGTAATGTTCTCCAATATCACCACTCTATAGATCTTACAAATCTCTTTGATTTCCCTGCAGATTTGCTCCTCTATCTCTTTATCACTATTTGGAGGCCTATAGGCCCCAATAGCATGATCATACCTTTCTTGCTTCTCAACTCTAAGCAAATGGTTTCTGTCCTTGCCCTCATGGACAGCCTCTCTTTCCAACACTGCAATGTCTTCCCTAATCAGTACTGCCATCCCACCTCCTGTTTTTCTTCCCTATCTTTTCTGAACATTATTAAGTGTCAAGTCCTCAACATTTTGAGCTACATTTCCATTGTTGCCACTGCATCATATTCCCACATGGCTAATTGTGCTTGTAGCTCACCAACCTTATTCAGCACACTTTGTGTGTTAACATACATACATTCTAAACCTGTCTTTCTATTCCTCATTGTGCTTCTTAGTTTTCTATCTAATATAGTACTACTTCCTTCTCTAGTACTATCCACAGTCTCCGTCCTTAATGCAGCTTATTCCTCTTTTATACTTCAATGTGCTTGCACCCAACCCCTGTCCAATTTAGTTTAAACCTTCCCCAATCGCACTAATAAACCTCTCTGTGAGGACATTGGTGCCAGTTCTGTTGAGGTGCAACCCATCTCTTTTGAATAGATGCCTCTTGCCCCAGAACTGATCCCAATGTCCCAAGAATCTGAAGCCCTCTCTCCTGCACCATCCCTCAAACCACACATTGATCCTCTCAATCTTCCTATTTCTACTCTCGCTAGCTTGTGCCAAAAGGGGTAATCCAGAGATTACTACCTTTGAGGTTCTACTTATTAACTTCCTCCTTAGCTCCTGAAAGTCTGACTGTGGGATCTCAATACCTACTCTCTCTATGTCATTGGCACTGACATGTACCGCAACTTTTGGCTCACTCCCTTCCCCCTGTGGAATATTCTGCACCCTCTCCATGAGGTCCTTTACCCTGGCACCAGGGTGGCAACACACAATGCAGAACTCACAATGACAGTTACAGAAATGCCTGTCTGTCCCTCTAACTCCTATAACCACTGCATTTATCAGCTTTGCTATTTCCACCACCGCCACCACCCCCCCCCCCACCCCGGTGCAGTCTCTTGCCCATTGGCACTGTGGTCTGGATTGTACTCCTTCAAGGTGTCATCAGTCCCAGCAATCTCCAATTCTGAGTACTGGTTTGAAAGTGGCACACACCCCGAAGACTTTCTGCCTCTTCCTTCTCCTTTGCATGGCCATCCATCTACTATTCTGAACTCCCACTGCCTGTGGGCTGACTATCTCCTGCAATGTAGGATACAGGAAACTCTGAGCCACCCTGATGCTCCTCAGTGACTCCAGCTGCCTCTCAAGTTCAGAAACCCGGAGCTCTTGGTCCCCTAAGACACATGTGGTGCCTTGAAGTTCCCACATGGCACAGGAATTGCAAACAACTGGTTTCAGCTGCCTATTCATGATCTAAAAATAAACTTTATTTCCTCTTTTAGAATCTAGTTAGTACCTTGCTTAAACTATTAATTATAACTAATGCCTCCAGATCTGCTCTGTGAAATTATTCTTATTATTCATCCACTTACTGTTATGCTTACCCTGATTGAAATTTTTAATTTCCTGGTTCCTAGTTCAAACTAGTGCCCCCTGAAAAAAAGATTCACTCACCAACCAGTCACTTACCTGCTTTCCAGTGACATTACACCTTGATTTTTTTTCCTCGAGCCTGGTCCGTCCACTTCCAGCCTAGCTCCATTTATCCCCACTGGTCTCACATAGCTCTTGTTCCTGGTCTCGGGCCTCCTCTGCCGCTGCTCTATTTATCTAAGTCATTACTGAGACCTATTTGTACCGAGTGAGAAAACTAATTGCTTGTACAGTAGCCAGGCTCAGTATTGGCGTGCATGACTATCCCCAGATGAACAGACTGCAGTCAATTAAAATAAAAGCAAAATACTGTGGATGCTGGAAATCTGAAATAAAAAAACAGAAAGTGCTGGAAATACTCAGCAGATCTGGCAGCAACTGTGGAGAGAGAAGCAGAGTTAATGTTTCAGGTCTGTGACCTTTGATCCGTTTTGATGAAAGGTCACAGATCCGAAACATTAACTCTGTTTCTCTCTCCACAGATGCTGCCAAACTTGCTGAGTATTGCCAGCATTTTCTGTTTTTATTACAGCCAATTAATGTCTGGCTGGTGGGGGACTGGGCAAATAACAGGTGGTGGCCTGGGGTAGTCCCAGCATGTCAAAAGAAGATGCGATATTTAAAGGGCATTGGAGGGGGAGCCAAACATGGCAGGCTGTGCACAAACGGGCTGGAGTCACAGAAAGGGTGGTTCCAAAGTTTAGTAACACCTCCCAGGAGGTGCTTTTGCAGGTGTTGAGGGAACGGAGAGAGGTGCTGTTCTCAATGGACGTGAAGAGGAGGGCAGCAAGCCTCACGAAGAAGGGATGGCTGGAGGTGGCCAAGGAAGTCAGCAGCCACGAACATGGGTGCAGTGTTTCAATGACCTGGTATGGTCTGGCAAGGTGAGTGGCATTCTAAATAGCAAGCCCATATTCATGCAGTTCATAAATTGCACCCATGAAATGTGAGGAGAGGTTGTCGACCCATGCATCAGGCATGACCAGGGACCAACGTCCACAATGAGATGCAGAGTAGCCTCACTCCAGAGGCCCATTAGCAGACAAACGTGATTACTGCATTGGCAAGATTGAATGGCCACTTGCAGCAGGCTTCCAAGGACTTGATGATGGACATGGAAACTGGCACAGGCTGGCAAATGCAGCTGGGCTCTGAAACAACAGTGACACCATGTATGTATGTGGTTGCAGGAGAAGAATGCTCAATACTAGGGGATGGAGAAAAACTGGAGGTGGTGTGCCATTCATAGTTACAGTGATTCGGATGAAGGAGGAGGCAATGGGACTAGGATAGGCTGTAGCATGGCAGCCTGTCACTGAAGGCGAAGTGGGTGTGGCGCCCCTACAGAGCAAGTAATGTGATAGTTTCATGGGATGCGGGCATCGCTGACTAGGCCAGCATTTGTTGCCCATCCCTAATTGCCCTTGAGAAGGTGGTGGTGAGCTACCTTCTTGAACCACTGTAGTCCATCTGGTGTGGGTACATCCTGTTAGGGAGGAAGTTCCAGGATTTTGACCCAGCGACAGTGAAGGAATGATGATATAGTTCCAAGTCAGGATGGTGTGTGGCTTGGAGGGGAACTTGCAGGTGGTGGTGTTCCCATACATCTGCTGCCCTTGTCCTTTTAGGGGGAAGAGGTTGCAGGTTTGGAAGGTGCTATCCAAGGAGGCATGGTGAATTGCTGCAGTGTGTCTTGTAGATGATACACACTGCTGCCACAATGCATCAGTGGTGGAGGGAGTGAATGTTTAAGGTGGTGGATGGGTGCTGCTGAAAAAGCGGGCTGCTTTGTCCTGGATGGTGTCGAGCTTCTTGAGTGTTGTTGGAGCTGCACTCATCCAGGCAAGTGGAGAGTATTCCATCACACTCCTGATTGTGCCTTGCAGATAGTGGACAGGTTTTGGGGAGTTAGGAAGTGAGTTTGATAGCACTTTTGACGACACCTTCCATCACTTTGCTGATGATCGAGAGTCGACTAATGGGGTGATAATTTGCCCTCCTTTATGTGGACAGGGCACACTTAGTCAATTTTTCATACTGTTGGGTAGATGTCAGTGTTATAACTGTACTGGAAATGCTTTGATATGGCTAGTTCTGCAGCACAAGTCTTCAGTACTGCAGCCAGGATGTTGTCAGGACCCTTGGCTTTGCAGTATCCAGTGCCTTCAGCCATTTCTTGATATCATGTTGAGTTCTTCGAATTAGCTGAAGACTGACATCTGTGATGCTGGAGACCTCAGGAGGAGGCCAAGATGGATCATCCACTAGGGACTTTTGGCTGAAGATGGTTGCAAATGTTTCAGTCTTTTCTTTTGTACTGATGTGCTGGGCTCCGCCATCATTGAGGATGTGGATATTTGTGGAGCCTCCTCTCTCGTTAGTTGTTTAATTGTCCAGCACCATTCGTGACTGGATGTGGCAGGACTGCAGAGCTTTGATCTGATCCATTGTTTGTGGGATTGCTTAGCTCTGTCTATTGCATGCTGCTTCCACTGTTTGGCACGCAAGTAGTCCTGTGTTGTAGCTTCACCAGACTGACACCTCATTTTTAGGTATGCCTGGTGCTGCGCCTGACACACCCTCCTGCACTCTTCACTGAACAGGGTTGGTCCCTCAGCTTGATGGTAATGGTAGAGTGAGGGATATGCCGGGTCATGAGGTTACAGATTGTGGTTGAACACAATTCTGCTGCTGCTGATGGCCCACAGAGCCTCATGGATGCCCAATTCTGAGCTGTCAGATCTGTTCTGAATCTATCCCATTTAGGATGGTGGTAGTGCCACACAACACAATGGAGGGTATCCTCAGTGTGAAGATGAGAATTCATTTTCACAAGGATTGTGCAGTGGTCACTCCTACCAATACTGTCATGGACAGATGCATCTGCAACAGGTAGATTGGTGAGAACAACCTTCTGATGAGTATTATATGTGGCTCCTCTGTGGGCTTTGATGAATCCAGGGAACTGCAGATCAAGGACAGGCAGCAGGAGTTGATTAGAGGAGCAACACGCTAACATCGCTCCTATCTCTCCCGCAGGTCCAGGAGAGGATGAGGGGCTGACAACAGCTCCAGCAGCATGGGACCTCTGAGAAGGATCCACAACCTGAGGAGACTGTGCCTCATCAGTCTAGTGCACCCTCCACCAGTGCAGATGCTCTCACGTCAGTGGCCATTGACGCGTGGTTCGAGTGCGTGACACCAGCTGGTGAGCTCTGCATAGACGCACATGAGCAGCTAATAGAGGCAGTGGCAGCTGCGCCACCCCCCATCGGAAGACTGAGGAAGTGCCCAGTGGTGCTAAGCATCAGGAAGCCTCAGTTGTCATGATCAAAGTGGCAGATCCTGGATCAGCAGCGTAAAATGTGTGGGCAGCTGTTAAGAGTTCCCAGAGGCTGTTCACTACCAGGTACATATGATGGAAGAGTCCATCCATGCCATATGTGGTGCCATGTCTTTGGCCTGTGAGCATATGGCAACCTCCATTGAGACAGTGGCAGCCCTCATGGAGAGCCACATGCTGCATACCAACCACTGGATGCAGGAGGTGCGAACAGACCTCCACACTATGACCTCATCCATGAGCTGTGTTGAGCAATGGGTAGACAAGCTGGCCCCAAGATGCAAGGACCCCTTGCCAGGTGTTCAACCACTCTAGGTAGGGACGGGGGGGGGGGGGTGCCTTGAAAGAGTGGAGTAGTAGCTGTATGAAGATGAATGAGGCGTTTCTCAAGGCACTGTTTGCGTTAACAGCAGATCCTTGGCCCCTTTGACGGTGCCATGAATGCTACATGAAGCTCTGATGACAGAGGCGGCCCTTGCATAGATGCAGAGCCCCGCCCCCCCCCCACCCCATGTGCTGGGCCCCTCTGAGGGTTCAGGCACCCAGAGGCGTCCACCACTGCCATCTTATGCACTGGAGCAGAAAAGGCAACAACTTGCCTCCACATCAACTGCAGGCACCAGGAGAGCACAATGGAGGAGCACCCGGAAGCGTGTGTGTAAATCCACCAAGTAGCACTTGGGGTCTCACTGGGTGATAGTTTTGTGCTGAAGGCAAAACAGTTAGATGTGTGTGCCAATGTAAAGGCTTTTTAATGTATTATGCAACATCTCGTATGTTCATTTCTGCATTAGTGGACCATCACTAGATGGTAAGTACTTGAGATGGAGGATATGAAAAGGTGTGCACAGAATGAGGGCAATGGTGAATGTGTCCCTTGGAATCATGGTAAGGGCATTTCATGAAAAGCCACCAAGGCTACCTCAGGGAGAAGACTGAATCATCTCTACATCTCCAAGGGCGCTTAACAATCCCTCAGGAGAAATGTTTGCTTATAAATGAGTCACTTGTCTCCATGGCACACAGATCAATGCGTGTTGGAGTTGCAGGTTCATTTCCATTGGAGGAGTCAAACTCTGAGTGCATAAGAGCCATTGGGATTTGGCGTACTCAATGCTCTAAGCCTCTCAAACCACCACTGCTGCCTGAAATGTATGAAGTGAACCTGGCAGAGACCCTTCTAATAAGTGCCCCTTGATTTGGACTCACACAGTTCAATCCTTCCAACTTTTCAATCCCTTGCTTAAATGAACCTCAGCCTACCTGTTTCAAAATGCAGCTGAACTCAATAGTTGCCACATCCAGCCAACACTGATCTACCAATGAGCTGTTGCCTCCATTTAGCAGGTGAGCCGCTGACACTCTGTGGAATTAAGTCCGACTCGGGTCTGCAAATATAACCCGATCCGAGCCCGTCAGAACCACATCCGACCCCGAGCCCGACCCGGCCTCAGTCCTTTCACTTTTTCCCGTGCCCGACCTGACCCAATTTGACCATCAGTTAACCTACCTTCCATTTTTCACTTTGTTGCTTATCTGCACAAGCTTAAAAAAACTGTAACAAGTCCCACAAGTACATGAACATTGGAGCCATTTACTGGAGGTGGTGATAGAGCGTGTCCGACCTGGCCCGACCAGACCTGAGCCCGAATGCCGGACCTGGAAGTGCGACCCGAACCAAACCCGACACATGTTGTCGGGTCCCGTCAGGTTCGGGTCGGGTAGCCATGCTCTACTGTGTAATCCATGTGGCCCTGGTAAAATTTAAAATTCACCTTAAAATTGCTGACAATTGACTGCTTAACTGCCTCAATTACCTGCCCGCAGCTGTGATGCGCGATTGCAATCCCACTGCCTGACCGACTCCGAGAAATTTTCCCATTGCAGGAAGACATCGGGGTTCCGCTCTGAAGTGTGTCTCCTCTATTTTACCGGCCCCTCCCCACCTCCAACCCATCACCATGGGGCTGATAATATTCTGCCAATTAACTCTGTTTTTCTCTCCGCAGATGCTGCCTGACCTGATGAGTATTTCCAGCATGTTCTGTTTTTATTACCGTTTCTTCATGGTTGGTTTTGGAGGTGAAATCAAGCTGTAGAAATGAACAACATTTTTTTAAAATTGAAGTGCGGATGAAAAGCCAGGGCACATGGTGCAGGATGGCAACAGCAGTAAAGGGGTAAAGCAAAACTGGGAAGCAATGCCTTGGTGATGCCCATTTGGAACTTACAAAGTCTGAAGACTGGAGGTACCAGGACGTTGAAGTACTGGGAAAGAAAATGGTTGAATAGGACAGTGTTGTCCAATAGAAATCACTGACACTATAGTGACACCGTTTTAACTGCATGCATTAATTTTTGTTGAAAACACCTTACACAGAATACAATTAAATGTACTTCACATGTGTATGTTCATTTAAACATTAACACCATTCAGTAACTAAGGATTGAAAAGCACTCAAAATGATCAAAAAGCATTCTCGCACTCTGCTTTTCATCTTGCCATTTTAACAACGAGCACACCATAAAGGTTACAGTATACATGCATATGCCATGCGATTATGAGTATTGAGATCACCTGCCCAACAACAGTTTTTATTACTAATTGTTTTTTAAATTACCAATTTGGATTCCCAATTAGCCACAAGTGGAATAGGAAACTGCCATAAGTCTTAATGTCAATACTGCAGGGATGGTGTGAGGAGGAAGAACTTGCAAGGCAACATACTTGGATTTTATAAGGGTTGAAAGAGGAAAGTTCAGAGAAGGACTGACCGTAATAATATGAATAAAATAGAGAAAGGGCAAGGAATATTGTAAGAGAGAAATGGGACGCTAGAAGTGAGAACACTTGTCTGAAGTCAAATTGTTTCTTGTATCTTGTCCACAGGTGCAAGTGAGGTACTGGAAGTGCTTCTCCAGATTATTGGAGCATTATTTAAGTCTTGAGTTTTAAGGGGAATTAAGATTGTTGAGAGAAAATGACTCTACCACAAAAGACAACCCACTAAATAAGATCTGCATTTGATATTTGCCAAAAAGTCTAACCAGCTCGTTTGCTACCCCAGATTTTTGGAAATGTGTTCCAGAGAGCTGGCATTTTCCTGGGTTAGCAAGACACCATCTTCCTGCTACAGCTTTGATTTTACTCCTCTCCTTCTCAACATCAGCATGAATTACAACAAAAGCAGGATGCAAATGTGACACAACTTAATTAGCAGTGCAATAACAATTACTTGTACCAGCACCAATTCTATTTGTGCCCTCGTAGCAAGATTAGTCACATAATATCACATCACACAAATCAAGGCAATTTGAAAAGGCAAATGAAAGCACATCCATTAAAGTTTATTTTTTTCTCCTTATAATATGCAGATAAAATAATGGTGGCTCAATGATGATTTTTTTCCAACAAGGCTGTTGATGCAGTTTGTGGCTGCCACCTTGACTTGCAACAACTGATAGCATCCCAATGCAGTGTGGGATTTTGCTTCCAATTTTTGTCAGTAAACCTATCAGCATCAAGTTAACTGGTAGCAGCTCAAGTGCAGTGGGAATTTTGGCAACAACGTAGCAGAGCTTTAAAAGTGTAACCTGTCTGTAAAAGATTTGATATAAACACTGTAATGATCTGAAAACATGATTATCACAAGAACTCTATTGGTCTGTATTTCTGCCTCCATTTTTGATTTTGTTGCTCTGATTCATCATTATAGCAACCAGATCAATTGTTGTAACCAATTACGGTAATGGCACTGTTATTTAATCTAAAATGATTCAATTACTTTTTGCATCACCCTTCTCGCTCTTTCGACTAATCTTTACCAACACAAAACGCCAAAATATGAAAAATGCTGCTGCTCAGAGTCAAAATTTAAAATTACGTTTTTAAACATCGCACACAAGTTTTGAACTAAAAAGAGAATAATTCTGACCACAAAGAGAGTTGCGAACTAAGTTTCTCAGGCAACAGTCCATTTCAGCTGGAAGTCGTCAGTTCTCTGAAATATCTGTCTAGGTGATCAGAATTTTTATTAAAGGGTCACACTGAAAGTTACAGCTCGAGAGATGACATTCATTAGGGATAAAAGTGGCAAATTTTAGTTCATAAATCGATAAAGCTTTTTGTCTCCTGAATTCAATAGCTTGACATTACCCTATCAATTATTGTATCAATGTTAATTTTCACTAATTATTCTGTTGTAAGTTTAAGACCATCTTTTACCTATCATGTACAATCCTAAGGTTTATATTTCTATTCCACTAATATATCGGTAATACATTCAGCTTTCATGTAACTGTCATTTGGAGACAGCTTTTAACCAATTTAGTTTTGATATGTAGCTCCCACCACTAAAATAAATGGTAGGAACCAAGAGTTACAGAGTGAAAAGTAAGTAAAGTATTTTTAACTTTCTTTCTCTGCTTTGGAAAAGTTTCCAAAAATCCTTTCTCTTTGTCAGTGCTACTGGTCTCATTCCTCAAATGTCTTCCCTTTCCTACTTAGCACTCAGCACTTTTACTTTGTTAAGCACTCTGAGATCATAGAATCATAGATTGGTTGCAGCACAGAAGGAAGCCATTTGGCCCATCATGTCTGTGTCAGCTGTCTGCAACAGCAACTCAGCTAGCCTTGGGCCCCCGCCCTTTCCCTGTGGCCTTGCAAACTTTTTCTCTTCAGCTGCCTGTTCCCTTTTGAAAGCCCTGATTGTATGTGCCTCCACCACAATCTCAGGCAGTGCCTTCCAGATCCTAACTACTCGCTGCTCAAAGAAATTATTCCTCATGCTATTGTTGGTTCTGCCAATCAACTTAACTTGGTGTCCTCTGGTTCTTGACCATTCAGCCAATGGAATCAGTTTCTCCCCATCTACTCTGTCTGGACCCCTCATGATTTTGAACACCGCTATCAAATCTCTTCTCAATCTTCTCTTCTCTAAAGAGAACAATCCCAACCTCTCCAATCTAGCCAAGCAACTGAAGTCATCATCCCTGAAACCATTCTCATAAATCCTTTCTGAACCCTCTCTAAAGCCTTCACATCTTTCCTAAAGTGCGGTACCCAGAATTAGAAATATTGCTCCAGGCGAGCTGAACCAATGTTTCATAAAAGGTCATCATGACTTCCTTGCATTTGTACTCTATGTTTTGATTTATAAAGCCCAGGATCCCGTATGCCTTTTTAACTACTTTCTGAACCTGCCCTGCCACCTTCAACAATTAGTCCTCATATACCCCTGTTCTTGCACTCACTTTAGAATTGTATCCTTTATCTTATATTGCTTCTCCTTGCTCTTCTTACCAAAATGTATCACTTCACAGTTTTCTGCATTAGATTTCATGTGTCTGCCCATTCCAACATTCTGTCTATGTCCTCTTGAAGTCTATCATTATTCTTCTCACAGTTCATCACACTTACAAATTTTTGTCATCTGAAAAATTTTAAATTGTGCCCTGTACATCCAAGTCTAGTTCATTAATATATATCAAGAAAAGCAGTGGTCCAGTATCGACCCCTGGGGAATCCCATTGCATACCTTCCTCTAGTTGGAAAAACAACCATTCATCACGGTTTCCTATCAATCAGCTAACTTCATACCCATTGTAACACCTTCCATTTTATTCCACAGGCTTCAGCTTTTCTGGCAAATCTATTATTTGGCACTTTATCAAACGTCTTTTGGAAGTCCATATACACCTCATCAATCCTCTCTGTTACCTCATCAAAAAACTCAATCCAGTTAGTTAAGCAATATCTATCTTTAGAAAATCTGTGCTGGCTTTCCCTAATTATTCTGCGCTTGTCCAAGTGACAGTTTAATTTTGTCCTGGATTATCATCTCTAAAAGCTTTCTCACCACTGATGCTAAACTGACTGGCCTGTAGTTGCTGGGCTAATCCTTACACCTTTTTTGAACAAGGATGTAACATTTGCAATTCTCCAGTCCTCTGGCACCACCCCCATATCTAAGAAGGATTGGAAGATTATGGCCGGTGCCTCCACAGTTTCCATCTTTACTTCCCTCAGCATTCTCGACTGCATCTAATCCGGTCCTCGTGACTTATCAACTTTAAGTACAGTCAGCCTTTCTAATACCTCCTCCTTATCAGTTTTTAGCCGATCCATTCTCTCAACTACCTTCTCTTTCACTGTGACTTTGACAGCATCTTCCTCCTTGGTAAAGACAGATGCAAAGTACTCACTTAGTACCTCAGTCATGCCCTCTGCCTCCATGCATAGATCCCGTTTTTGGTCCCTAATCATCACCATCCCTCCTCTTACCACGCTTTTACTGTTAATGTGCTTATAGAACACTTTTGGATACCCTTTTATGTTAGCTACCATTCCTTTATCATACTTTCCCTTTGCCACTCTGATATCCTTTTTCACTTCCTCTCTGAGCTTTCGATATTCAGCCTGGTTCTCACTTGTATAATTGGCCTGACATCTGTCATACACACCCTTTTTCTGCTTCATCTTACCCTCTATTGCTCTTATAATGCAAGGAGCTCTGGCTTTGGTTGCCCTACCTTTCCCTCTCATGGGAATGTACCTTGACTGTACACGAACTATCTCCTCTTTAAAGGCAACCTATTGTTCCTTTAAAATTTTGTCTGCCAAACTTCCATTTCAAGTTACCCAGGAGAGATCTGTTCTCATCCTACTGAAATTGGCCCACCTTCAATTTAGTATTTTTACTTTGGATTGCTCCTTATCCTTTTCCATGTCTATCGTAAAACTTATGATCTTTTGATCATTGTTCCCTAAATGTTCCCTGAATGACACCTGATCCACTTAACCCGCCTCATTCCCAGAACCAGATCCAGCAATGCTTCCTTCCTCATACTGCTCAAGAATATTCTCCTGAACACACTTCACAGAATCACAGAATAATACAGTGCAGAAGCGGCCCTTCGGCCCATTGAGTCTGCACCGATGCATTAAAGACACCTGACCTGTCTACCTAATCCCATTTGCCAGCACTTGGCCCATAGCCTTGAATGTTATGACGTGCCAAGTGCTCATCCAGGTACTTTTGGAACTTTTGGAACTCTTCCCTTCTCTACCCTTTACACTGTTACCATCCCAGTCTATATAAGGATAATTGAAGTTCCCCCATTATCACTATTCTATAGTTTTTGCACCTCTGGAATTTCTCTGCAAATTTTCTCCTCTATATCTTTCCCACCAATCAGTGGCCTATAGAATATACCCAGTAGTGTAATGGTACCTCTATTGTTTCTCAGCTGGAACCGACTAGATGTTATTACTCCATCTTCAGCACTGTACTATTCTCCTGAACTATTATAACCACCCCTCCTGCTTTCTTTTCTTCCGTATCTTTCCTGAACAACTTATATCCTTTTTCTTTCATTCATGGAATGTCAGCCACGCTGGCCAGGCCAACATTTATTGCCCATCCCTAATTGCCCTTGAGAAGATGGTGGTGAGCTGCCTTCTTGAACTGTTTCAGTCCATGTGGTGTAGGTCCATCCAGAGTGCCATTAGGGAGACAGTTCCTGGATTTTGACCCAGTGACAGTGAAGGAACAGCGCTATAGTTCCAAGTCAGGATGGTGTGTGACTTAAAGGGGAACTTGCAGATGGTCTGCATGTCTGCTGCCCTTGTTGTTCTAGGTGGTAGATGTCGCAGGTTTGGTCGAAGAATCCTTGGCAAGTTGTTGCAGTGCATCTTATAGTTTGTACACACTGCTGCCACTGTGTGCCAGTGATGGAGGAAGTGAATGTTTAATGTGGTGGATGAGATGCCGATCAAGTGGGCTACTTTGTCCTGGATGGTGTTGAGCTTCCTGAGTGTTGTTGGAGCTGCACTCATCCAGGCAAGTGGAGAGTATTCCATCACACTCCTGACTTGTGCCTTCTAGATGGTGGACAGGCTTTGCGGAGTCAGGAGGTGAGTTACTTGCTGCAGAATTCCCAGTCTCTGACCTGCTCTTGTAACCACAGTATGTATGTGGCTAGTCCAGTTAAGTTTCTGGTCAATGGTCATGCCGAGGATATGGATGGTGGGGAATTCATTGATGGGTATACCATTGAATGTCATGGGAGATGCTTAGATTCTCTCTTGTTGGAGATTATCATTGCCTGACACTCGTGTGCTGTGAATGCTACTTGTCACTTATCAGCCCAAGCCTGAACATTGTCCAGGGCAGTCATTCGCACCTCACCTCTGGAATTCAGCTCTATTGTCCATGTTTTGACCAAGGCTGTAATTAGGTCTAGAGCTGAGTGGCCCTGGTGGAACCCAAACTTAGCATCGGTGAGCAGGTTATTGCTGTTAAAGTAGCGTTTGGTAGCACTGTCAATGACACCCTCCATCACTTTGCTGATGATTGAGAGTAGACTGATGGGGCGGTAATTTGCTGGATTGAATTTGTCCTGCTTTTTGTGGACAGGACATACTTGTACAATTTCCCACATTGTTATGTAGATGCCAGGGTTGTAGCTGTGTTGGAACAGCTTGGCTAGGGGTGCAGCTAGTTTTGGAGCACAAGTCGTCAACACGACGGTCCAGATATTGTTGGGACCCATAGCCTTTGCAGTATCTAGTGCTTTCAGCCATTTCTTGATATGATGTGGAGTGAATCAAATCGTTTGAAGACTGACATCTGTGATGCTGGGGACCTCAGGTGGAGGCCAACATCAATCACTTACTCGGCGTTTCTGGTTGAAGATGGTTTGTAATGCTTCAGCTCATTTTTGCACAGACTTGCTGGGCTCCTCCAGATACTAAAACAGTCTGTGTAGAAATACAGCAAGACCTGGACAATATCCAGGCTTGGGCAGTTAAGTGGCAAGTAACATTCGTGCCACACAAGTGCCGGGCAATGACCATCTCAAACAAGAGAGAACCTAACAATCTCCCCTTGACATTCAATGGCATTACGATCGCTGAATCCCCCACTATCAACATCCTGATATTACCATTGACTGGTTGGGTAGTGAGATGCACTCATGGGACTCCTGCCTACTTGTCTGGTCCTCCCTGGTTGCCTGGCAGTCATTCAAGCCCTCTCTGCCTGCACACCCTTAATCTGCGGGTGATTACATGCAGAAACATGCTATCCACATAGATCTCAGCTTCATGGATGCACTACAGTGACGGCAGCTGCTCTTCAAGCTCTGAAACCCAGATCTGGAACTCGTCCAGCTGATGACACTTCCTGTACATGTGGTTCTCCAGGACATGAGAAAAATCCTGGAGTTCCCACATGGAACAGGATGTACATTCCACAGGACTAAAGTGCCTATCCATGCCTTTATTTATTAGACTAACGAAACTTAACAGAAATTAACTAAAGACTGTGATGTCCTTGGAGTTTGAGTGAGGTTTAGTAGTGTTTGATATAGGATATGAGGCAAAGACTGAGAGACAAAGACTGCAGCAGCTGAACTTAAAGGCTTCTCCTTTTATTCTGTGTTAGTTTCACTTTCTCTTTGGTAGCAGGTGTGTCCTACACCAACCTCTAGAGTACACACTGTATAATGCAATTGCAACTTTCCAAAACTAGTTATGGTATTGCAAAGCATCGATGAACTGAAGCTATGGGTTGGATTTTGTGCTGGAGGCGGGGCTCCTGACATTGGGCCGAAAAGATGGGGGAAAGCCCGCACCCGCCTTTTCGTGCCTCCCCTCCAGAGCGATCCTCTGGTCTTTTTAAATCAAAGTTTCAGGAGCCAGGATACCTGTCCCTTAAAGATGGGGACCCTGCATCCAAGAGCTGCCGGTCAATCAGAGGGCTGGCAGCTCAACAGTATCGGCAGCGCCACTGGGAGCGGTGGCCACTGCTGATACTGCAGAGGCCTCGGAACCAGTCCCAGCGCTGGAACCCTGGACCTCAGGTAAGTGAGGCAGGGTCACCAGGGCCAGTCTGAAAGGCCCTGGTGAGTGGGGGTGAGGGGATAGTCATGCAGTCCAGGGGGAGGGGACTCCTGGAAGGTAAACTGGTTCCCGGGCGGGGTCCTCCCTGGGTCACAGATTGCTCATGGAGGAGGGATGTCTCACCAAGCCCTCAGTGAGGTGGCCTCGTGTTACAAGATACCAGCGGCGGCAGGAAGAGGCTTTTAATTGTCCGTTAATAGGTTACTTAAGAGCCTCAATTTATCTCTGGGCAGGAAGGCTGTCATCAGCCTATCCTGCCCCTGGGAAGATCACTTGGCGACGAGGAGACAACGGGCCCTTCGCCACCCCATCCCCACCACCCCCGCCACCATCCCTCCAACCCATCATGATACTCCAAGCCCCCCCTGCCGCCGACCCTGCCTCAGGAGGCCATATAAAATCGCGGCCCATGTCACCCCCCCCCAGGCCGATCTTGAGCTCTTCATAAATTAGGTGGTAGGTTGCACCCATGATTTGAAGACACCATGAAAAAGTAAATGAAGAGATATGCCTTCAAAAGAGTCTATTTAAAAAAAATACATTGATAGTGAGCAGATTATTAACCACAGTGTAAAATCCCTGTGCACTGTGCATAATAAAGAAAATCTGAGGAACACAACACATGGATTTTTATATAAATTTACAATGCCCTCACTGATAGGTGTCAGTCTTGGCTGATTGGTAGTGGTCTTGCCTCCGTATCAGACGGTTCAGGATTCAAGCCCCACTGCAGAGTCTTGAGCACATAACCTAGGCCAACAATGCTATACAGCCCTAAGGGAAAGCTGTACTGTCTTTCAAATAAGATGCTAAACTAAAGCACTTATCTGCCCGCTCATGTGGATATATAACAAGAGTTGGAAAGTTCTCCTGGTGCCCTGGTCAATATTTATCCCTCAACCAACATCACTAAAACAGATTATTTGGTTATTTATCTCATTGCTGTTTGTGGCTTTTGGTGTTTGTAAATTGACTGCCAGGTTTCTCTGCATTACAACAGTGACTACACTAAACTAGCGCTTTGGAAAGTTCAAAGATTTGAAAGGTACTCGACAAATGTAAGCTCCATGCAAGTGTTGCAAGGAACAGACAATTCCATGTAGCAAGTTATTAACTTTGTTGCTTATTCACCTATGAAGGAGACTGGAGAACACACAGGTGATAAAATAACAAGTGAATGTTACTTTTTTTTAAAAAATAGATGAAATACTTTTTAATGGCATTTTTGGTCATAGGAACATAGGAACAGGAGTAGGCCATTCAGCCCATTAAGCCTGCTCCGCCATTCAATACAATGATGGCGGATCATCCACTTCAATGCCTTTTTCCCACATTATCCCCATATCTCTTTATATTACTGGTATTTATAAATCTGTCAATCTCTTCTTTAATCATACGCAATGACTAGCTTCCACAGCCATCTGGGGTAGAGATTTCCAAAGATTCACCACCTTCTGAGTAAAGAAATTTCTCTTCATCTCGGTCGTAAGTGGCTTCCCCCTTATTTTGAAATTGTGTTGTCTGGTTCTAGACTCCCCAACCAGGAGAAACATCTTACCTGCATCTGCCCTGTCTATCCCTTTAAGTATTTTGTAGGTTTCAATGAGATCACCTCTCATTCTTCAAAACTCTAGCGAATACTGACCCAGTTTCCCCAATCTCTCTTCATAGGACAGTCTTGCCATCCAAGGAACAAGTCTGGTGAACCTTCATTGCACTCCCTCTATGGCAATAATCTCTTTCCTAAGGTCAGGGGACCAAAACTGCACACAGTACTCCAGGTGCAGTCTAACCAAGGTTGTATACAATTGAAGCAAGACTTGACAACTCCTGTACTCAAATCCTCTTGTCATAAAGGCTAACATACTATGAGCCTTCCTAATTGCTTGCTGCACCCGCATGTTAGCTTTCAGCGATTTATTGATGAGGACACCCAGGTCCATTTGTACATCTACACTTTCTAATCGCTTACCCTTTAAGAAATACTCTGCACCTTTGTTCCTCCTACCAAAGTGGATAACTTCACATTGTTCCACATTATATTCTGTCTTCCATGTTCTTGCCCATTCACTTAGCCTGTCCAAATCCCCACACATTCCCACCTAGTTTAGCGAAGTTGGAAATATTACATTTGGTCCCCACAACCAAATCACTGATATATATTGTGAACAGCTCAAGTACTGATCCTTGTTGTACCCTACTAGTCACAGCCTGCCAATGCGAGAATTATACGTTTATTTCTACTCTCTGTTTTCTGCCTGTTAACCAATCCTTAATCCATGCTAGTATATTACCTCCTATCCTATGTGCTTTAAGTTTGCTAAGCAACCTCCTGTGGGGGACTTGATCAAAAAAACTTCTTAAAATCCAAGTTTACCACATCCACTGACTGCCCTTTATCAATTCTGTTAGTAACATCCTCAAAAAACTCCCAACAGGTTCATCAAACATGATTTCCCATTCATAAATCCATGTTGACTATGCCCAATCAGATCATTATTATCCATGTGTCTATTTATCACATCCTTTAGAATAGATTCTAGCATTTTCCCAACAACTGATGCAAGGCTAACAGGTCTGTAATTCCCTGTTTTCTCTCTCCCTCCCTTCTTAAATAGTGGGGTGACATTTGCTACCTTCCAATCTGCAAGAACTGATCCAGAATCTATAACATTTTGGCAGATGATCATCAATGCATCCACTATCTCCATAGATACCTCTTTCAACACTGGGGTGTAAAATATCAGGTCCTGGGGACTTATCAACATTCAGCCCCATTAATTTCTTCAATACAACCTTTTTATTAATACTAATTTCCCTCAATTCCTCATTCTCCCTAGTTCCTTGGATCTCTAATTCTGGGAGATTTCTTGTACCTTCCTCAATGAAGACAGACACAAAGTAATCATTTACCTTCTCTGCCATTTCTCTGTTCTCCGTTATAAATTCTCCTGACTTTGCCTATAATGGACCCACATTTGTCTTAGCCAAATGTTTCCTTTTTATGTATCTATGGAAGCTTTTACAGTCTGTTTTTAAAATGTTTTTTTGCTAATTTACATTCATATTCTATTCTCCCTTTCTTTATCAGTTTCTTGATCCTCCTTTGCTGTATTCTACAATACTCCCAATCCTCAAGTTTACTACTCTTCTGGCAACTTTATAGGCCTTTCCTTTTAATCTTATACAATCCTTAACTTCCTTTGTTAGCCACAGTTGACTGCCTTTTCATTTGGGGTTTTTGTGCCTTGAAGAAATGTATTGTTGCTGTAAACTATGTAATAATTCTTCAAAGACTATCCATTGCCTATGTACTGTCATACCTTTTAATGTATTTTTCCAATCCACCTCAGCCAATTTGCCCCTCATACCTTTATAATTTCCTTTGTTCAAATTTAACACCCTGGCTTCAGATTGAACCACCTCACTTTCAAACATAACGTAAAATTCTATCATATCATGGTCACTCATCCCCAAAGGTTCTTTTACAACAAGATTATTAATTAGCCCTTTGTCATAACGTAACACTAGATCTAAAATAGCGTATTCTCTAGTCAGTTCCTCAACATACTGCTCTAGAAAACCATCCTTAACACACTCCAGAAACTCATCCTCCACAGCATTCGTGCTCATTGGATTTACCCGATCTATATGAAAATTGAAGTCACCCATGATTACTGTATTACCTATGCTACATGCTTCTCTAATCTCCTGATTAATACCACTACTGTTTAGTGGCCTATAAACAATGTTTGCTTCCCCTTGCTGTTTCTTAGCTCCACCCAAACAGATTCCACATTTTGTTCTTCTGATCTGTGATCCTTCCGTACTAATGTACTGATCCAATTCCTTATTATTAATGCAACACCACCTCCTTTTCCTTTTTGCCTGTCCTTCTTAAATGTCGAATATCCTTGAATATTCAGTTTCCAGTTTTGGTCACCCCGTAGCCACGTTTCCGTAATGGCAATTATATCATAGTCATTAACCTCTATTTGGGCCTTTAAATCATCAACCTTGTTGTGAATGCTGCATGCATTCAGGTAGAGTGTCTTTAACATTGTCTTCTTGACATTATTCTGTATTCTAACCTAGTTGATGCTCGCCTTTATTTTGCTAGCCTTCTAATGTCATAGACTCAGAGAAATCATAGGAAGTTTATAGCACAGAAAGAGGCCACTTGGCCCATCGTGTCTGTGCCAGCTGAAAAATGTTCCACCCAGTCTAATCCCACCTTCCAGCATTTGGTCCGTAGTTCTGCAGATTACAGCACTTGAGGTGCATTTCCAGACTTCTTTGGAATGAGTTGAGGGTTTCTGCCTCAACTATCCTTTCAGACAGTGAGTTCCAGACCCCCACCACCCTTCGGGTGAAAAAACTTTTCTCATCTCCCCTCTAATCTTTCTACCAATCACTTTAAATCTATGCCCCCTAGTCACTGACCTCTCTACTAAGGTAAATAGGCCCTTCATCTCCACTCTACCCAGGCCCCTCACAATTTTGTGCATTTCAATCAGATCTCCCCTCAGCCTTCTCTGTTCCAAGGAGAATAACCCCAGCCTATCCAATCTTTCCTCATAGCTGCATTTTTCCAGTCTCAGCAACACCCTCATAAATCTCCTCTGTACCCTCTCAAGTGCAATTACATCCTTTCGGTAATGAAGTGACCAGAACTGCACACAGTACTCAAGTTGTGGCCTAACATTTATACAGTTCCAGCATAGCATCCCTGCTCTTATATTCTAAACTTGGCTAATAAAGGAAATGATTCCATATGCCTTCTTAACTACCTAATCAAACTGTCCTGCTACCTTTAGGGATCTATGGACATTTACTCCAAGGTCTCTCACTTCCTCTACACTCCTCAGTATTTTCCCATTAATCGCATATTCCTTTGAATTGTTTGACCTCTCCAAATACATCACTTCATACTTCGCCAGGTTGAATTCCATATGCCACTTTTCTGCCCATCTGACCAGACCATCAATATCTTCCTGCAGTCCATAGATATCCTCCTCGCTATCTACCACACGGTCAATCTTTGTGTCATCTGCAGACTTCTTGATCATGCCCCCAACATTTACGTCCAAATTGTTAATATGTACCACAAAAAGCAGGGGACCCAGTACTGAGCCCTGTGGAATGCTGCTGGAAACAGCCCTCCAGTTGCAAAAACACCCGTCAACAATTGCTCTTTGTTTCCTGCCAATGAGCCAAATTTGTATCCACCTTGCTGTATTTCCCTGGATCCCATGGGATTTTATTATTTTAACCAGTCTGCCATGTGGGACTGTCATGAAGACCCCACCTGCCACAAATAAGGCATATTAATTTCATCATATGAAACTTTAATGTTAAACTGTTGCTGGACTGAAGAGATGAATTGTTTAAAGAGATCAGCAGTGGCTGAAAAATATTTGCATCCTAAGAGACAGTTGCCTGAAAAGACAATGGAACTGCTCCCTGATCCAATTAAAACAAATGGATTTTGATCACCAGACATTGAATGTGGAACAAGTCAGCATTCCATTTCCCCCCCATGCCTCCACCCACTGTCTCCATCTGCTTGCGTGTTTATCGTGTATGCATGCTAGCGTGGTCGTGTCGCCGTATTCGTGGTCATTTTAACCGAATTAGAGTTCTAAGGTTAATAAACTTCCACCTTTCTTGTTTAAATCTAAGAAAACCTGTCTGGTTGATTTTTGTGCCTTACAATTGGAGAGCAGCGAACAAGGATTCACTGAGGGGGTGCTAAAAACAGTGTTTTTGAAAACCAAACCCTGTTACACTCAAAACAGGCAAAGGCTGAGAGGGAACTTCTTGACCCCTTTCTCAGCTGGTCATAACAGAGATTTGGGGGCTAGCATCCAGATTGGACCCACAGAGAAATGAGAAATTGGAAGTGGGCAGTCAAATTGATCCCAATTTAAAGAAAAGAGAAAAGAATTCAATACAGGTGTTCTTGTGCTTGTGTGTGCTAGAATATTAACATGTCTGCGACTGAAGCTAGTAGCTCCCCAAGCCAGGGTGAAGTAACTTGGGATAAGTTAAAAGCACTGTCTATGGAGGAGTTGAGAAAAATGGATGAGTAGTGTGGGATCACTATCCATGCCAAGACTGGAAAGTTTGAACTAGTAAGACTAGTGGCCAACCATTTTCCCCTTCACTCTGAAGAAGCAGAAACAGGGTTAGAAATAGGCTCCAAAAGGTTATTGCCAGCAAAGCTAAAATTGGAACAAAGGAAACTTAAATTAGAAGACAGGGAAAGATAAAGAGAGACAGCGACAGGAGAAAGAAAAAAAGAGAACGGAGAGAGAGAAATGGAGAGCCTTCCAGAAGGAATGCGAAGAGAGAGAGCTGAGGCGGCTTGAGTTAAATAGGGGGTGACAGAGTAACCCCAGTGATAGCATGGCCAATATGGAGGAGTGTAATTCAGGGCTGGGTACAGAATTGTTAAAATTTTCCCAATTGATTCCAAAATTCAATGAGGGAGATGTGGAAGCATTTTTTGTACCTTTTGAAAAACTTACACGGCAGTTAAAGTGACTAGCTGAGGCTTGGACTCTCCTGCTACAAAGCAAGCTAACAGGAAAAGTCCATGAGGTTTATCCCCTATTGCCAGATGAGAGTTCATCAGATCATGAACTGACAAAAAATGCTATCCTTGGGGATATGAGTTAGCACCAGAAAACTATCGCCAAATGTTTAGAACCCTCAAGAAGCAAGCTGATCAAACTTACCTGGAGTTTGAGTGAAATAAGCAGCTGGCTTTTGACCAGTGGCTGAGGGATCTTAAATTACAGCTCAGCTATGAAAATCTCAAAGAGGTAATTTTGCTGGAAGAATTTAAAAACTCTCTCCCACTCTCCATAGAGACACATGTAGAAGAGCAAAAAGTTCATAGAGCCCGGCAAGCCACAGTTCTGGCTGATGAGTTCGCTCTCATTTATAAGTCAGTTCCCCAGGAGAAAACCTTTCCTAGTCACCCCACAAATCCGAAAAGGACAAAGGGTGGGAAGGTGATTGAAGCCCAAGAAGTCCTGGGAGGGAAAGAAAAGCAAGAGACACAAGGGGCCCTCCTCCAGCCAAAAAGGAAGGTGCTGTAAGGAGGAGTGAGACCCGGAGACCTGTGTGCTCCCATTGTAATAAAGCAGGTCATCTAAGAGCTGACTTGTAAACTAAAAGGAAAACCTGTAAGGTTAATCAGGGCACACCCGCTCAGTGACAGGGAAAGGACCCTGATGGAAAGCACAGCAGAACAAGGTATAGCTTTAAATGCAGTAATAGTAAGATCCAGGAAGCCTACTGCTGCAAGTGCAGGAAAATTTAATAGGAGTCCTGAAGACTATCAGGATTTTGTGTCTGAAGGGAAAGTAACCCTATACCCCTCAAGTGGGGCAAGCAAGCCCATAGTAATCCTTAGGGACACAGGGGCCACTGGATCCCTTTCACTGGGAAAAGGCCTGACCTGACTCCCAGAGAGTGCAGTAAACACCAGAATGGTGGTGAATGGTATTGGAGGACAGAGTACGCTGCACCTTTACGTCGGGTGCACTTGGAGTGCAACCTAGTTTTGGGACCAGTGACTGTAGGGATTGTCCCTAGTTTGACTGTGGACGGGGTTGACCTGCTTCTTGGTAATGATCTGGCGGGGATGAAGGTGGTAGCTTCCCTAGTAGTGAAAGAGAGACCACAGGAGGTCAGAGAAACAGGGTAGTGGCAGGAGACGGTTCCCTGCAGTTTCCCTGAATGTGTAGTGAATCAGGCCATGATCAAACCAGTTCCCCCAGAGGAGACTGAATTGGCACTACAGGCAGATGATAATGAGGCCTGTCTGTCTGAGACTTTCTTTGGAAAGTTAGAAAACCCAGGTAATGAATTAAATGAATCTTCCCTAGCTGAGGTTCAGCGAGCTGACCCAATATTGAGAGAGTTAGCATAGGCTGCCCAGTCTGAAGTTGAAGCCGAGGGAGTCTCTGATTGCTACTATTTAAAGAATGAGGTACTGATGAGGAAGTGGAGTTCTCCTCACAGACCTGAGAGCAAGGAGTGGACAGTGGTTCACCAGTTAGTGGTGCTGCAGGGGTATCGGAGAGAAATATTAAGACTGGCCCACGAGATTACAGTGGCTGTACATGTCGGTATATGAAAAACCAAAGCCCGCATAAGACAGCAGTTTGGCTGGCCAAAACTCCACAAAGATGTGGTGGAGTACTATAGGAGTAGCCACAATTGCCAGGTTGAGGGGAAACCCCAAACTACAGTGAAATCTGCATCCCTAAGTCCTGTATCTGTGTTGAGAGGACTCTCCAGCAGAGAGCTGGTAAACTGCAAGATACCCCTGCCGGGAACAAAAGGGGACAGACAAGCACAAGGCTGGCAACAAGTTAGAGAGGAAAGGGGAAAAAGGGACAAAGAAGACAGGTTAAAGGAAATCTGGGAGAAATTCCAAATGGAAATCCCTATCGTCCGGTCAGCCAACCCCAAAATTTTTGAAAAGTTAGGCTCCGCAACCTCCTATTTTAATGCAGACACCAGAAGCACCCCACCAGAGTTGCTGACAGCATTTACAGGAACCTGCAGAGACAAAGAAAGTCCTCAAGAGGGCAGAGAAACCATGAGGGTGGTGGCTCAGCTAGTCGAAGTGCCGTGGGGAGTGCAGTAATATATGGACAAATACCTGAAAGCAGTAGTGACCCATAGGACAAAGGGAAGATGAGCAAAGAATGCACCCCCACAGTCAGGAGAAAAGGGAACCAACCATCCTCTAAGGTGAAAAGCCCTTGCGTGACTCATCAAGGCACTGAGAGTTCTGAGTGGTTCCACCTACTGCCGACGCCCATGAGCAGAACTCCGCACTAGGGCTAATTAAATCTAACCCTCCCCCTGCACACCTCAACAGGAACAAAGACACCCTAGGCAGTCATGCAAATGTACAAACTGAAAACCACCCCCCCCCCAAAAATCGCATGTTTATTGGGATGCCAAAAAGGGCAGTTTAAAGCAGTACTGCTCCCAAGAAAAGAGAGGCTGTAACAATTTTTAGGATTTCTGAATGAATGAGAGAGATGCATGTGTGTGTTCCTGTACCTACTCTTCTCTCTAGTCCCTTTTAATGAAATGCTCTTCTAAAAAAATCACATTTCATTCTGCTGGGTGTGGAGGTGTCATGAAGACTCCACCTGCCATGAATGAGGCATATTAATTTTGTCACATGAAACATTAATTTTAAACTGTTGCTGGACTGAAGAGATGAATTGTTTAACGAGATCAGTAGTGGCTGAAAAAAATTGCATTCTAAGACAGTCGGCTGAAAAGATAATGGAACTGTTCCTTGATCCAATTAAACCAAATGGATTTTTATCATCAGACATTGAATGTGGAACAAGCCAGCATTCCATTCCCCCCAACCCCCACCCCACCCCCACCCACGGCGGGTGTTTGCTAAGATGAAAGGAATCCACAAAACACAGGAGAGTTTGTTAAAAAAAACATCTAGTCCCATGACTAACCTGCTGGCCCAGATTTGGTTTTGAACTGCTCACAGAACAGTTTGGGTCAGACTGTAACTGAACTTGAAGAAAGAGCCTCTCTCCTGCTTGGCTCTCTCTCATGAATTTCCAGATCCACTGAAGACACTTAAAGCTTAAGAAAGAAGACTCCTGCATTGAAACAAGTTTGAAAGCATCCACAGGGCCCCAACAAAACAGCAAGATTTACTTGCAATCAAAGACTCTACATCGAATTCAAAGGACAGTAAATAAACCTCAGCTAATGCTTCAAACTTTTCCCCTTTATTCTTTATTCTTTTCTGTCTCTATCTGCATGTGTGTTTATCGCATATGCATGCTAATGTGGTCGCGTCGTGTACATGGTCGATTTAACCGAATTAGATTTTTAATGTTAATAAACTTCAACCTTTCTTGTTTAAATCTAAGAAAACCTGTCTGGTTGATTTCTTTGCCTTACAAGTGGAGAGCAGTGAACAAGTATTCACTGAGAGGGAGATAAAAACACAATGTTTTTAAAATCTAAACCTTGTTACGGTCAAACCAGACAAAGGCTGAGAGGGAACCCCAGACCCCTTTCTCACCTGATCGTAATATTGACCTTGTCAAAAGCCTTGCTAAAATCCATGTAGATGACATCAACTGCACTATCTTCATCTATCTTCCTTGTTACTTCTTTAAAAAATTCGATCAAGTTCGTCAGACAAGAGCTTCCCTAAACAAATCCGTGTTAATTGTATGATTATATGCAGGTGAAGGGAGTTAATTGGGGTTTTAGTTGAGCACTTAAAAGCACACACTCACTGGGACTGGGAGAGGGATTTGTGTGAAGAGCTCCATGTTTGTAATCCTTTTTACTCTGCACAATAAATGTGAAACTAAGTAAATACAGGCTCCAGCCTTATCCTTCTATAACAAGTTTTCTGGAATTTAACATGGTAGCTGAGGATGGCTGCTTAAATCTGAAGGTTGGAAAATAGGAAATTTTTTTGGATAGAAAACTAAAGTCTCCAAGGGCCATTGTGAAAAATATGGCAGAAAGCAAGTGTCAGGAAATTTTTTTTTATTCTTTCATGGGACGCGGGCATCGCAGGCCAGGCCAGCATTTATTGCCCATCCCTAATTGCCCTTGAACTGAGTGGCTTGCCAGGCCATTTCAAGGGCATGTAAGAGTCAACCACATTGCTGTGGATCTGGAGTCACATGTAGGCCAGGCCAGGTAAGGACAGCAGATTTCCCTCCCTAAAGGACATTAGTGAACCAGATGGGTTTTTACAACAATCGACAATGGTTTCATGGCCATCATTAGACTAGCTTTAAATTCCAGATTTTTTATTAATTGAATTCAAATTCCACCTTCTGCTGTGGTGTGATTCGAACCCATGTCCCCGGAGCAATACCTGGGTCTCTGGGTTACTAGTCCAGTGACAATATCAGTACACCACCACCTCCCCCTCCAGTGTTTTCAGAGTCTGAACCATATGACCAGTGGAAGAATGAAGTGAATATGTGGACACGGGTTACATTTCTACCAAAAAGGAAACAAGGTATGGCCTTGGCATTGTCACTTCCTACCAAAAGTAAAGTCAGAAGTAAAGTATTTTCTGAACTGGATGCTCGACAGTTGGATACTGATGAAGTGACTTCTGTTAGGATTTTTGGATGAAGTTTACATGAAAGATGATCTATTGAATGCATATGAGGCATGGTCAGACTTTGATAGATTTTGGAAAACAGTTGGTTATTCAATGGAGGAATATATCATGGACTTTAACGGATGTTATAGAAGATTGAGGAAATTCAATTTGGAGATCCTTGGTTCAGTGCTAGCTTTTAAATTGATAGATTGTGCGAGGGTGTCACATATGGACAGGCTCCTGGTTCTAACTGGGGTTCTGTTCTTGGACAAAGACTCCCTGTTGGACCATATGTCCGCGGCCTTAAAAATATTCCTGGGGAAACAATCATTTCCCACAGTCTTGGTAGAACAAGCGGGACACTCTGCGGTGACACAAAGAATGAAGGACTCAATGTTTACAAGAATTAGAAATAATCCAGGTACTGGAAGCAGGCCTAAGTACAATGGAAGAGTTAAAGACAGGAGGAATGAGGATGAAAGCACCTTTAGCATGTCCGACTATTACACTGGAAGACAGAATTGGAACAGCAATCATAGGCGAATGAATCCCTGGAATGCTCAAGGAACAGTTAATAGGTGCTTCAGATGTGACTCAAAGTATCATTATGCAATGAACGTCCCTAAGCGGAGGGGCAGAGTCTTCAAAATATCATATGACTCTGAAAATTCTGAGGCAGAAGAGGAAAATATGGATGGATCTGAAGGAATTGCACTTGTCACAAGGAGTTTTAGTCCTGTGTTGGTTGCGGATTCGTTCAACTGTGCTGTACTGGATAGTGCTTGTACGTCGACAGTATGTGGAACTGATTGGTTACAGTGTTATCTGGATTCACTCAGTAGTGAGGATCGATGCAAGGTTAAGGAATATAAAAGTACTACCAGCTGTAGGTTTGGTGATGGCAACATATTGAAGTCACTGAAGAGAGTAGTAATCCCATGTGAAATAGCTGGAGTAAACCACTTTATCAGTACTGATGCAGTCTCCAGTGAGATACCTTTACTCTTGAGTAAGCCTTCAATGAAAAAGGCACAGATGAAACTTGATATGGAGCATGATAAGGCAATTATTTTTTGGGAAGCCAGTGAATTTGCAGTTTACCCAGTCAGGGCATTATTGGATCCCCTTAATAAAACCTAATATTTCTAGTCAGTGTTAGTGAAATGTTGATGACATCAGGTGTTACGAATCAGAGATAAAAGGCAAATTGTCTTGAAGTTGCACTGGCAATTTGCTCACCATTCTTGTCAGAGATTAAAAACCCTGCTAAAAGATGCAGGTATGATTGATGGAGTGTATACGAGGATAATAGAAGGGATCAGTGAGAAGTGTGAGATTTGTAAAAAGTATGGGAGGACACCATCACATCCTATTGTCAGTGTTCCATTGGCATGTGACATTAACGAGGTAGTTAAAGGTAAGGAACAAAGACAAGAATATTTTCATTCTATATTTTATAGACCTAGCACCTAAATTTAGTTTTTCTACAATAATTAATAGTAAGGACAAAAGAGTGATTATAGACAAAATTATGGAGAAATGGATAGGGACTGGGCTTAGGGCACCAGCTATGTTTCTGACTGATAATGGAATGGAAGTTGCCAATGATGAGTTCAGGTATATGTGTGAAAACATGAACATTACGGTTATGAATACTGCAGCTGAAAGTCCTTTCAGCAATGGGCTTTGTGAAAGGAATCATGCAATGGTGGATGAAATTTTACATAAAATCTTGGCTGAGCAGCCAAATTGCAAGTTAACAACTGCCCTGGCATGGACAGTGCATGCGAAGAATTCACTTCAGATGGTTGGAGGATATAGTCCGTATCAATTGGTCTATGGGCAGAATCCCAAATTGCCTTCTGTACTGGACAGTCCTCCTGCTCTAGAAGGTACTACAATTAGTTCCCTTTTTTCTACACATCTGAATGCTTGACGTGCAGGAAGATAGGCTTTCACCAAGGCTGAGGCCTCTGAGAAAATCCGCAGAACTCTGAGGCATTGTATAAGGCCATCTGTGGCGGAATTTAGCTCAGGAGATTTGGTCTATTATAAAAGAGAGGGCCATAGGGAATGAAAGGGCCCTGGTAAGGTCAGGATGGTAAGACAGTAGTTATGAAGCATGGAATTCAAACTGTTAAGGTTCATATTTCATGATTAATCGGGGTTGATTACAAAATCTCAGAAACTGAGCAGCTGATAAAGGGAACAGAGGCACCTTGTACCTCAAATACTCATGTGTTTTGTGATGAAGGTCCTGAGGCACAGGTAGATCAAGAGTTGGATAGTAATGTAACTAATCATGATGCTCAGGGAAGAGCTATTGCATCCTAAGGCCAATTGCCTCGAGTAGGTACTCGTTGACATATATTCCAGAGGGGTCTGGTAAATGGAGGGATGCGACAATTGTGCGGCATGCAGGAAAATCTACAGGCAAGTTTATATATTGGTTAAATGTTCAAGATGATGGCCAAGAAGCCAGAACCATGGACTAGCAGAATGGGGTGAAAGAGTGGAAGGTAAGAAAGCACTGTGTAAGTTTTGATAGTGGGTCAGGAAATGACTCTTGCATAAGGAAGCGATCACATACTGGAGAAACAGCATCCGATATAAAGTGCGAGGGAGATCTTCTAGCAGTAGTTCTGAAAGACATCAAAGTGCTAATAGAGGCCATACTATGAACAGATTCCACAATGAAATGAAGGCTAGAGAGCAGTCTTGGAATAGAACTAGAAGCAGAAGTCCTCATGGCTGCCAATAAACTTGAGGATAAACTAATGAGAAGCAAAACATAAGGAAGTAGAGAGTTCGAGAGAGTTTGGGGTCTATTGAGGTACCAGATAGGGGACAGCCGGCCTTGTCACATGGATGGATTTGTACTGAAATTGTCCTTCCCGATGGAACTTATAAGGTTAAAGCGAGATTAGTTGCGAGGGGTTTTGAAGAGTGATTGGGGGATACCGATGTTAGAGTGGACTCTCCCACAGCTGGAAAAGTAATCTTGAAAATCTTTTTGGCTCTTTTACCCACATATTCATGAGGATGTAGATCCATTGACATAAAATCTGCATTTCTGCAGGGTAATACTTTTCAGAGAGAAGTGTATTGTGACAGAAACCACACCTGCCAAAAAATGGGATATATTAATTTTGTCATATGGGACTTTATTTTTGAACTGTTACTGGACTTGAAATAATTTGTTAAAAAAGACCACACCAGTGGCTGGAAACATGGCTGTGCCTTTGCATTCCAGAAGACAGTTGCATGAAGAAAACAATGGGAGTACTCCCTGATTCAATTAGCCAGATGGATTTTGGATCAAGAGACATTGAATGTGTGAGAGCCAGCATTCCGCCGCACCCCCCCCACCCCCACCCCCACCCCACTGAGAGTGTCTTCTAAGTTTGGGGGGAAATCCACAAACTTCGCCGGAGAGATTGTTTCAAATAAGGAACTAGTCACGTGACTAACCTGCTGGCCAACTTGGAGTTAATTGAATTGTGCTGACAGAACAGTTTGGGGAGAGACTGCAATTTGAAGACAAAAGAGAAGGATGGTCTTTCATTGTCTCGCTCTCTCATGCAGAGGGACCAATGGAAGTAACTCAAGTCTCAAGACAGAAGACCATCAAAACAAATCTGAAAGTGTGCACTGGGCCCCAACGAGAACTGCAAGACCTAATTGCAATCAAAGACTTTACATCAAACCCAAAGCCAATAACTGAACTCCAGCTATTGCTTCTAACCTTTTCTCCTTTGATTCTTTCTCCTTTTCTGTCTCTATTTGCATGTGTGTTTATCATGTATGCATGCTAGCACGGTTGCATCATGTATTTCTAGTAGTTTTAACTGAATTAGAGTGTTAAGGTTAATACATTTACACCTTTCTTGTTTAATCTGAGAAAACCTGTCTGGTTGATTTCTTTGCCATTACAATTAGACAGCAGTGAGCAATGACTCACTGAGAGGGCATTTTTAAAATTAAATGCTGTTACGGCCAAACCAGGAAAAGGCTGAGAGGGAACCCCCAGACCCCTTTCTCACCTGGTCGTAACGTTATCTGAAACCACCTAAAGAGACAGCAGATACAGAAGAAAAACTATGGAAACTGAACAAATGCATCTATAGCCTTAATGATGCTTCCAAGGTGTGGTATTTCTCAGTAAGATCTGTTTTGTTGAAAATTGGTTGTGTTCAACTAAAAGCAGATCTTGTGATGTTTTATTGGTATCATAAAGGGAAGCTTTCAGGCATCTTCATGATGATTTCTTATGGGGTGGCACTGAGGATTTTGAGAAATATGTCATTGCTAAGATTAAGGCAGAATTTAAATTTGGGAGCCTTGTGGGGCCTTTAAATATATCGGTTTAGATATTAAGCAGACTAAGCAGACTGTATAAGTTTGAATCAACAATCCTATTTAGAGAGTATTACTCCCACCCCAGTTAATCATGTTAGGTCATTACAGAAAGATGATGATCTGTCCAAAGCAGAGATTGAGCAATTGCGAAGCCTGGTGAGTCAATTAAACTGGTTGTGCTCTGAGATTAGGCATGATGTTAGTTTTGATGTGCTGGAGTTATGCACGATGATGAAACATCCAAAAGTTGAGAATGTTTTAAGGGCAAATAAAACGTTGAAAAAACGAAATCTGGAGAAATAAGTACTGAAGCTCCCATCCTTAGGTGACCCAAAGAACATGAAGCTAATAATTTTTAGTGATGCTTCACATTCTATTCTTGCTGATGGGTGCAGATTCGAGTGCAGATGGTTTCATAATATTTCTAATGGGTGAAAATGGGAAATGTTGTCCTTTAGCTTGGGAGGCTAACAAAATAAAACAGGTTGTTAAAAGCATGTTAGCTGTGGAAACACTGGGTCTTGTGGAGGCAGTGGACATGGGGTTCTATTTGTCAAATATTTTGGGAGAAATTCTGAATAACGGACATCCTGAAGATAGGATACCTATTGAATGTTATGTAGATAATCATTCTTTGTGGGACAATGTACACTCTACAAAAAATGTGAGTGAGAAAAGACTATGTATTGACCTCGCTGGAATGCATCAAATGCTGGGAGAAATGAAATCTCCAAACCTAAATGGATAGATGCAAGTCATCAGCTATCCGACAGTTTCATAAAGAGAAATGTGAGTGCAAAGAGATTGTTGGAGGTGCTGGATGAAGGGCATTTCACAATGTAAAAAAAACTTTGTGCCCAATATGGAATTTAATTTTGATCTATTTTGAAATATTCTTTGTGCGTGTCGATCTAAGTTGTATTGTAAAAGAAAGAAGGGAATCTGTTAATTGTGTGATTTTATGCAGGTGAAGGGAGTTAATTGACTGGAGGTCCCTTGTCCACCTCTCGCCTTGCCACTGTGGCCTTGTGGCCATGGTGAGGACAAGGGTATGCAGGTCTGCATGCATGTCCTGTAGACACTGAGTGCTCTGCTGGATGCGGCTCTCCATTACAGACACCAATCTGTCAATGGAGGAGACAATTGTGCATCAGTCAGAGACAATGTCAAGCTCAAGGCTTGGATGTACTTCTCCATTATCCGTGCTTGGGCACGCATAGCCGCTGGCATCTCTGCCAGATGTTGCCGCACCTCTCGCTGCAGCTCCAGCATTTCCCTTGTAGCTGCCGATACCAGAGGCACATGAGCTTGGGGCTCAACGTGGATCTGGCCTCCCACAGGCCTCCAATTATGAGAGGCCTGGGCTGCCACAGCCTCTGCCAGCTGTTTGGGCGTTTGTGTGCTGTGTCCACCAGGTTCTGTGACCACATCTAAGGATGTGCCACCCACTTCCGGTCCTGCCTTCCCCTCCATGCTGGGTCACATAAAACCCCAACCGTTAACTCTATTTCTCTGTCCACAGATACTGCCTGACCTGTTGCGTATTTCCAGTATTATCTGCTTTTATTTCAGAATTCCAGCATCCACAGTATTTTGCTTTTGTAAATATGCAGTAAGAACTTTGATAGCCTTTGAAAGATAAATGCTGCGATAACAGCTTCTCAAATTAATTTTGCGACAAAGATGCTGTCAGATAGAAGGGACCAAAAATTTATATTGTTTGATTGTAATCCATATCAATGAAAAATATAGGGAGGGAAGCAAAAGAATTTAAATAAAATTAAAAATGAGCTGTAATTTAAATATTGTAGCAATATATCTTTAACAATTCATTTTATTATAATGTGTAAATTCAGTCAAAAATATAATGCTTCCTAGAAATATAATGACTCCAAAATATTTAAATAGGTCGCCTAATACGATACAATTAGAAGGGAGATAAACATTTAACGCATCTCCTGAACACACAAAGATAACGCCAATTAATTGAGATTAAAATTTAATGGAAGACTAATTATCATGGCATAAAACTTAATTGTTGTAAAAGTTTGCATAAGTGATGTACACAAAGAATACAGCCAGTTTCTATACAGCTCCGAATCTCGAAAAAAATCACAAAGCATGAAGCTGCTGCATCTGTTGCCTGAACACAAATTCAGAGGACAATAACCCAGAGAGAATAACATTAGAGGGGAATGATTTCTGTATTTTTGACTCTTAATATAGCAAAGACGGCCACAGGTGTTACATTATTTCTGCAAATAAGTTGCTCTCTAAAGGTATAACAATAAATAATGAGTGTATTATCTGATAATAGTGATGGAATGATTCATCTTGGCTTTTAGAATATGCAATCACTTGTGTGCATGCTTGTGCTCCTTGGAGCTTCTGAAGGCTTGGACAATCACAATGGCTTGTAATAGTAATAGAGGATAAACTTACATGGAACAATTTAAGCAACATTGCACTGATGATTATGATTTTAGGTTTTACAATCCATTTTTTACAAAGTTTTACACACCAATCATAATTGTGTAAAAGCCCCATGCATTTTCTGAGGGCATTCAAAATATTATTGTATTTTTCAATTCAAGAAAATTGTCTCACTTCTCCACCTAGCAGGTACACTGAGGACAGATGATTTTAATCATCTCTATGAAGTTAAATTCCAAACCATCTGCACATTCAGTAGGTTCAAAGTGGATATTTACTCTAGAATTGTTTAGTAATGCCAGGAGAATTTGCAAAACATTCCAGTCAAGTTTGGCTTTTACTCATTTTTAATTAGTACTAAATAAAGCTTTTTAATCCAAATCATGTCTGGAGAAGCAGTAGCATAATTTAAATACTCCACAGGAGAAAACAGAATATGGGCCTGAACAGTAGATTTATGGAGTTTCTTATTTTTT
Source organism: Heterodontus francisci (assembly GCF_036365525.1). Lineage (NCBI taxonomy): Eukaryota > Metazoa > Chordata > Chondrichthyes > Heterodontiformes > Heterodontidae > Heterodontus > Heterodontus francisci. Next base: position 93,605,984 of record NC_090377.1, on the reverse strand, counting down.
GAGTCCATCTTATGCTGCATTGCTGATGATGGGATACAGGTACATGTCTGCCATTCCCCAGTTTGCAGTCATGCTCCTGTGGGAAGTTTTCCATATTGAAGAATAATAAAAGGAATAGGAACAGCATTGAATCCCAGCTTGGTCAACAACACACGACTAGACAAATGATGATTTATATCTCAGAGGCACATGGGGCAACACATCTGATAAAGACCATAACAGAACAATGAGGAATTCCACAATGGCTGCAGGCTGTATTATGAGTGTCATCACAAGAGACTAAAATGGAACCCTACAGTCTCAGTGCTGTGATGTATTGCCTGTACAAGTGAACTCAACATGTTTCACATTTGATAAGGAAAATGGAGCAGAATTAAATCAAATGGAGCAATTTTACTAAATAAACCATTAACACGATCATATTCACTTTGGCTAGTGATAATTAACACAGCATTAAATATCAGATAGTGAGAGAGCGTGACATATCATGACAGCAGATCTCCTGGTAGGAGTAGCTACAAGCAGCAGCAGCAGCAGTGAATCTTAGAAGGATTTGCACAGCAGTTATTTTTGTTGTATGTCACTTCCATTAAATTATGGCAGAAATTGAAATAAGCCTATGTTGACCTATCACATATAAAATCTTCCAATACTTACTAGTAAATTCCCTTCACGTCTTTGACTTATTGGCATGTTATCCAATGACTAAAAATTGTTGTTGGGTGTTGCTGGTTAAAACTGTACTTTGTGACATTTATACAAACATGATTACAAAGAAGATATTTGACATGTACTGAGTACAGAATTCCGAAGTGAGTGTGTGAAACACTCACAAGATCCACAGATCCTAGTAAACTGACCATCAATACAAGTATGATATCAACTTTGATGGTAGAAGAAATTTTATTATTGAAATAATGCTACTTTATTATATCATGATACTTAAGTTTGGAGTATCATGAACATAGGAGTGTTTTAATGCCTCAATGGCTTTGTGAAGGCGTATACACTTCTCTCCTGATCTCACTGAAAATCCCATTAGTGGGATTAAAGTTATTTGCGGAGGCAACCCCAACAGCCATGCAATTTAATAAATCGCAATGGAGTTTGACTCCATTTTTTACTTTCCTGATTTTTTAATGCTGAAATATTAATAAGTAGCCAGATAAATGTTATCAATGTTAAGTGAAAGAGGCATGCACCCTATTCCCTTCCTTCCTGAGCTGCCAATTAAAAAAATTATTTGTTTATAGTGTCAATGAATCATGGTGATAGAAATGTATCATAACACTATGACAAACCATTAGCACATGCTATTTTCAGAGGATTAAGTGAGATGGTTCTGGAGAGTGTGTGGAGGAGGCAATTAGTTCACATTGAATAAATGATGTAACTGAGAGACCGTTAGCATCAAATAAAATCATTATTTTGTATCCCCCAAAATGAGTGGTTTGAAACAGGAATGAATATATCTGTTGTTAATTTTACTAGTTTTGTCTAATCAATAACACTGATGACTTCTTTGGGCCTGGCAACTTCAGCTCTCCCTAAATGTGACACAGAGCTACATAGATCCTCTATTTCATGCCTCCTGGACAGAAGAAAATGCCGCTTGGGGTCTTAACCGGTGCTAACCTCTGACTCCCAATCCATGACTGCATATTGTCAGCCAGGAATGGGAACGATGTGATTTCCCTTAACTCTAATGCATTTGGCCAGAGATAGGCATGGCAGATAATTCATCGCAATGGGTCTTCGTTGCTGTGAGATTCAATGTGATAGGTCTTCAATAGACTGAAAGTGGGGAATGTCTTCTCTGGGGTGGAGAGTCAGGCATTTTCTTCAGTGTAACAGTATGGCCTCCAGAGGGAAGTTGCTGTTTGATTTCCAAACAAGCAGTCTCTACTGTACAGATGCCAACAGCAGTTTGCGTGACTTATTGAGAAGTATGAAAGAATGCTCCATCTTTTAGAATCTAAATAAACCATGCCACGAGGAGCAGTGAAGTACTAATTTATACCATTTATGAGAGACCTTTACAGTATAGAGTTGCTATAAATGGAGCACATTGTAAACAATGTGTAAAGTGGAGAATTTGGTGCAGAGGCAGAAGGAGATGCTGCTATTTGCCTTCAATACTTGTAGTGGTTTTATATAAGCTTTATATTTTTTTCCAGTGTTTTAGTGCTTAGTGCAAGTTAGCAGGTGTTAAAAAGTCTTACAGCAAACTAACAAGTAGATATAAATAATATAGACTAAGATAAGACTATATAAAACTAGCTGATGGTACAAGTAATAGGGGACACAGTTTAAAAAAAAAAAGGGCGGCACAGTGGCGCAGTGGTTAGCACCGCAGCCTCACAGCTCCAGTGACCTGGGTTCAATTCTGGGTACTGCCTGTGTGGAGTTTGCAAGTTCTCCCTGTGACCATGTGGGTTTTCGCCGGGTGCTTTGGTTTCCTCCCACAGCCAAAGACTTGCAGGTTGATAGGTAAATTGGCCATTATAAATTGCCCCTAGTATTGGTAGGTGGTAGGGGGAATGTGGTAGGAATGTAGGATTGGTATAGATGGTCGGCACAGACTCGGTGGGCCAAAGGGCCTGTTTCAGTGCTCTATCTCTAAAATAAAAAAAAATGGGAGAGCAGGTATTCTGTCTGGGTGTTTATAGACAGCAGGACTATCCCAAGTGAACACATCTGCAGTAGATGGTTCTGTTCTGACTCGACTCACTTTAGCTCAGAGAGTTTGAACTGGAGTGTAAGTTGGAGACACTCTGACACATAAGAGGGGAAGGAGTTATGTGGACAGCTTGCTCCAGACCTCAGTCACACAATGTAGAAAAGTACAGGATCAGTTTGGAATTTGTGTGCAGAGTAAGGGAAACCCAAGTGAGATAGAGAACAAGGATCCTCAGAAATTGATCCTATCCAACAAGTACAATGTACTTACTACCTATAAGGATATGGTTAAAGACTGTCAGAACTTAAAAAGCCAAAATGCTTGTCATATGTTCTTTTAAGTAACACAATGAGTTACATGGATTCCAATTCCTTGAAGATCTCAAACAGGTTTATTAACAGCTAACTATTATATACAATACAGAGCAAACTATGTACAGATCCTTTGTCCAGGGAGTTACAGTTGCAGAGTGACTATCGCTTCTCATCACATGGCTACATCCTGGTACTTAGCTCATAGGCATACTGAGTTCTTAAAGGGACATCACTTTTGAAGCAATCATACAGCAATACTGACCATGGCATCTTTGAGCAGGAGGCTGTCCAAAGCAGGGATAAGAAGGAGGAGGAGGAGGAATGTAATCTGATAGCTGTAGAGGATTCAATAATTGTGGGGACAGACAGCAGGATTGAGAGTACATGGTATGCAAGGTGAGAGATATCTTGAATCGGCCTGAAAGGATATTGGAGAGGGAGAGGGAGAATCCAGGTAGTGTGATCTATGTTGGGGCCAACGACATTGGGAAGAGATCCTTTTTAGAGATTATCAGAAGCTATGAGCTAAATTATAGAACAGGACTTCAAGGGTTATAATCTCTGCAGTATTACGCAAGTCATTGGTGTACAGATAAACAAATTAAGGAGGTGAACATGTGGCTAAAGGAACAGCATAGAAAAGAGGGACTCATGGAACACTGTCATCAGTATTCGGACAGAAAAGAAATGTAGCGTTAGGACAGGCTCCACCTGAACAGGACTGGAATCTGGGTCCTAGTGGAAAGGACAAATAGGGCTTTAAACTAGTAAATGGTCGGGCGCGGGGCCGGGGGTGGGGGGGGGGGTGGAGTTCAGTTGGAAAAGATAATAAAATAATAGTCTTAAAACAAACAAAAGGGAAGAGAGTTGAGTAATAGCCAGAATTTGTGCTTTAGGTACTACAGGTAAAGGGAAAATGAAAAGATGTAAAGTAATTAAACAGACAGAAATAAGAAATATGTGAGTAAAACATTAGAGCTGAAGGATGAGTGAGGGTGTATGGCCCAAATAAGCATTCTTTATACAAAGACATCGAGAATAAGGAACAAATAGAATGAATTACAAATGCAAATTCAATTTGGAGGGTATGACATGGTAATCATTACTGAGATATGACAGCAAGATTGTCAGGATTGGGAAGTAAATATACCAGGTTATAAGATCTACAGGAAAGATAGGATAAATGATAAAGGGGTGGGCGTAGCTTTCGTGATTAAGGAGGACATCACTTTAATGATGAGAGAACATAATGAAAGGTAAGCTAGTAGTGGAGACTGTATGGGTAGAATTATGACATAGAAAAGGATTTAAAACCAAATTAGAATTGTGCATAGACCTTTTGGTAGCAGCTGTGAAGTGGTAGAATGGATAAATGCAGAGAATAGACATGTATGCTTTATAGGCAGTGTAATTGTAATGAGGCATTTTAACTTTCAAATAGATTGTGATAAGCATATTAGTTAATGTCAGAAAGGTAGTGAATTTCTTAAGTGTGATTGTGATAGTGTTGTAGGATTACCTTAAGAGGACCACCTTAAGAAGATGTAAGTGAATGTCACTGGAGGAAGTGATGTCACATCACACATGACCAAGGAGTTGTGGGTGTAGCCTGACAGAGTGAGGTGTATGTAGATATATGCCTGCAGTAGCTGTATGTATATGTATGTTCTAGTTAAGTTATAATAAAACCCATATATTCTTTAGATATTACTTGTAGTCCTGTGAGTCTCACAATAGTTCACATATCAAAGGAACAAGTAATACTACAGATAGTTTCCTACAACAATAAGTTCTAGAACCAAAAAGGGGCATGTCATATTAGATTTATTAACAAGTCATGAGTCAGATTTAGATTAACAGCCTAAAGATGCATGAATATTTATCTAATAGTGATCCTAATATGACCGAGTTCAATATAATGTTTGAAAGGGAGAAACACAGCACAGCTACTAAGATTCTAGATTTAGGTAAGGCTGACTTCAATCTGATGAGTCAGAGACTTTCCTGGGCAAATTTGGTGCAGAATTGTATTCGCTTGACACGGCCACCTATGTGTTTGACATTTTTCTGCTGATCAAAAATTGACCTCGCTTACATCTATGCTGTTAAGTTCCAGGATTTCAATTAGCAGAAAAATCAACCTTTAAAGGTGTTTCTCAGCCAATGAAAACATTATTTTTAAAATTTAGCACCTAACTTACAAATTGGCTGGTAGAAACCAGAGACGAAGTACAATTAAGGAAGTGAAATTTTTGGACTTAGACAAAATAAATGAGGTTGAATTAGGTAAAAAGAAAGAAAACTTTTTAACCTGGGCAAACAGTAACCTGGGCAAATTTGTTAATGGATAAAATGACAGAAGATCAGTGGACGGTATTCAAAGAAGAATTCAATGTGATGCAGAACCAGTATATACTCCTAAGGGGTAAGAGTAAACAAAAGCCACGGATGGCTAAAGAGATAAGGGACAACATAAACTTAAAAGAAAAAGCACAAAAAAGTGCAAAAAGTAGAACATATTCTGGCAGCTGGGAGAAATACAAAACACAACAGAAGCTAACAAACTAGTTAGTAAGAGTTACAAAAAGGAGGATGAAAAGAAACTTACAAGGAATATAAAGTCAATGTAAAAAATGTTCGCAATTATATTAGCAAAAGAGGGTGGTAGGGGCAATGTGGACCCCTTGAAAACTGATATTGATGGTACTGCCAATGAAAATAAGGAAATGGCAGGCATGCTGAATAGTTACTTTGCATCAGCATTTACAGTAAAGTAAGAGGATAGCAAGTCAGACATCCCAAGAAATTAATACAGAATAAGGGACAGGGGCTCAACAAAATTAATGTAAGCTAAGTAACCGTAATTAAAAAAAATAATGGCACTAAAGAGTGACAAATCCCTAAAACTAGATGGTTTCCATCTCAAGGTTTTAAAGGAAGTAGGTGAGAAGATTGCAGATACCCTAATTACTATTTTCTGAAGTTCTTTCCATTCAGAAACTGTTTGTTAGATTGGAAAATTGCACATGTTACTGCACTATTTAAGAAAGGTGTGAGAGGGAAATCAGGGAATTATAGACCAATTAGCCTAATGTCTGTTGTCGGGAAATAGAGTCTATAATTAAGGTTACAGTGGTTGAACACCTTGAAAATTGTCAGCTGATCAGAGCGAGCCAACATGGATTTGTAAAAGGTAGGCCATGCCTGATGAACCTGTTTGAATTTTTTGAAGATGTAACTCAGTTAGTGATCAGGGGAATGTCTATGGATGTTAGTTATGGACTTCGAGAAGGCATTTGAGAAAGTCCCTCATAAGAGATTGTCAGCTAAAGTTGAAGCTCATGGAATTGAAGGCAAATCATTGACCTGTTTAAGAAATTGTTTGAGCGGCAGGAGACAGAGTTGGGATAATGGATAGGTACACTAATTGACAGGATGTGACTAGTGGTGTCCTGCAAGGATCTGTGTTGGGGCCTCAACTATTTACCAGATGGAATAGAAAGCCACATATCCAAGTTTGCTGATGACAAAGATAGAAGGCATTGAAAGCAATGTAGATGGAAGTATTAAATTACAGAGATGTTAATAGATCAAGTGAATGGGCAAATCTTAGGCAAATAGAGTTCAATGTAGGCAAATGTGAGGTAATCCACTTTGGACTTAAACAAAATACAACCAGGTACTTTCTAAATGGTGAAAAGCAAGAAAGAGTCAAGCTCCAAAGAGACTTGGGGATCCAGGGACATGGATCATTAAAATTTCACAAACAGGTGCTTTTGCTTTGGCCACAGTCGCAAAGGACCATAGGCATCTCTCCCCATTAGAGAGAGACAGTTGGTGATGTATAGCTTGAGGGTCACCACTCCTCAAGTGTGAGGAGGCAGGCCTCCATGAACTACCACAGCCGTTATGGGGACTAAACCCATACTCTAGCCATCTAGCCAACTGAGCTAACTGATCCCCCACAAACAAGTGCAGAAAATAATCAGAAAGGCTAATGGAATGCTGACGTTTACCTCAAGCCAACTTGAGTACAAGGAGGTAGAAGTTATGCTGCAATTATACAAAGCCCTGGCTAGACCGCACCTGGAATACTGTGAACAGTCCTGGGCACCGCACCTTAGGAAGGATATATTGTTCTTGGATGGAGTGCAGCATAGATTTACCACTCCAAGGGTTAAATTACGAGAAGTGATTAAATGACTAGGGACGTATTCCCTTGAATTTAGCAGGGTAAGTGGTGATTTGAACAAAAATGCAAAGATATTAAGGGAAAGATAGGATAGATAGAGAGAAACTATTTCTGCTGGTTAGGGAGTTTAGGACTAGGAGCCATTGTCCAAAAAGTAGAGCTAGGTCTTTGAGGAGTGAAGTTAGGAAACACTTCTACATGCAAAAAGTGGTAGAAGTTTGGAATAAAAACAAGAAATGCTGGAAATACTCAGCAGGTCTGGCAGCATCTGTGGAGAGAGAAGCAGAGTTAACGTTTCAAGTCGTGACCCTTCATCAGAACTGGCAAATATTAGAAATGTAAAAGGTTTTAAGCAAATAAAGTGGGGGTGGGGCAAGAGATAACAAAAGGGAAGGTGTCGATAGGACAAGGCCACAGAGAATTTTGGTAGAAGTTTGGACCTCACTTCTGTCAATGATAATTAGTGCTGGGTTAATTGCTAATTTTAAAGCTGCGATTGATAGATTTTTGTGGAACCAAAAGCATTAAGGAATATGCGGCAAAGACAGGTATATGAAGTGAGGTCACAGATCAGACTTGATCTCATTGAGTGGCGGAACAGGCTTGAGGGGCTAAATGTCCCTACATTCCCATGTTTCCAATCTATAATGTAATACATGCTATCTAGTCTAGTATCTTCTGCAAGGGACTAGGCCCTGAGATCATTTGAAGTCAGCTTCTAATTACAATACAGAAATCCATGTTTTATCTTTCAAATAAAAATAGCAGAAAATAAGTGGAAAGAAAATTAGACCCTAAATAACGTGGAGAAAATTTCTTTAGAGCATCATTAAATCTCAAGGAAAGGGACAAGGCATGTAGAAGTGGTACAGTCAAACTAAATAAGAACACACGATTACTTGCACAAGTCATGGACACCGTTTTTATGGGGCACAGCATCAGACTGTCACTAAACCCCCAGTCAGGTTTTGTTAAATTGAAAGTAAAGCTGAAGAATGTTTATTGTTGTGGTTGCCACTGCTTGCCTGTTACTATGATGGTGGGATAGTAAAAAATGTTGGAAATTAGGCACAAGGGAACAACTGTGATCTTGCATTTAGTAAACAATGCCTTGCTGTGTGATCTGAGGCAGAATTTAATTGTTGACTTCAGTCTTCAGGGGTCTATGATGTATGACAGCTGTTTCAGTGCAATGCCGTTCTTGCTCCATTCCAAAGTAAAATGAAAATAGGTGTTTGCTGCAGTATAAAGAATATTGTCCTCACAACAATGCCTAATGAAAATCCAGAGACTTCAAAATTCAGCTCTGTAGTGTCTGTAGTTTTGGCATTACGGGCGCAGTTTTGGTTCCAAAATGTTGTCCGTGCTGTGTGTATGCACGTCCAGCATGGCTTGCACTGGATGCCATTTTGGGAAAGTCAGTAGCGTGAGCTTTAGGAGCATGCGCTGGAAGGATACAGAGTAAGCATATTCTAACGTCAGTCACCGTGGAATGCTGATTTGGCGCCAGTGCTGCCATTTTTGACCTCACTACTCGAGATAATACCCTCTCTTTAACATGTGCAGATGAACTTGCATTCAGCAGCAGGAAGGAACTTCCCACCCCTCCCCCTGCACCAGTGCTGTTTAAAGGAATCATCAAGCACTTTCAGGTTAGTTGCTGATTAATTTCTACTGGCTCTGTTTGAGTTTATCGAAGTGCTTGGTGGTTTCCAGAGCTGTTTAAAGTTGGTGAAGTTGACAGTGAGTGGGACTGCATGTGGAAAAGGCCTTGGTTCTGACTTCAAGGGTTCTGGTCAGACCATTGCTCCCAGTCATGGGTGCTGTAGTTACCATCCCTCTTGGCTTGCAACATGAGAGGGAGCTTGAGCAGAGGCAGCATAGAAGGGTAGAAGTTGCTTACAGAGGATGGGGGTGGAGGGGGAGAAAGGCTTTCAGCAAGAAGCCTTATCCATCCAGGTTCAGCTGAGAGCATTTCTCCTACTGCATGCTAAGCTAGCGACAGTGTTTGTGACATCTACATTTTACAAAGAATGTGCACACAGAAATTTGACACCTCTTGCAGGCATACCTGCAGCCTCAGAGCCGGACATGGTTGGCACTGCCAGTGGCTGTGATGGTGATTCTGCCCATAAATTCCTTTGCATTGGGATCCTTCCAGGCTGGAGCAGGTGGCATCTGTAACATCTCCAGTTCATTGTTCACCGAGAGGTGACAGAGGCTCTTTATATCAGGAGAAGGGGGGTTCATTGTGCTCTTTCTGACCAGACAGAAGCAGGCAGAGCATGCAGGAGGCTTTTCCAGGATAGCGGGCTTCCCATGGAGCCATGCTGACATACACAAAATCATAGAGCAGATCTTTGGGATGCTCAAGCATTGGCTCTGCTGCCTGGGCCACTCTGGAGGAGCCCTATAATATTCACTGGAGTATGTGTCCCGCTTGATCATGGTCTGCTGTATCCTGCACGACCTGGACATCATGATGGCACAACCTTTGCCACTAGGAATACAGAAAGCAGTTCAGGAGCATAAGCAGGAGAAGGAGAAGAAGGAGGAGGACAATGAGGAAGAAGAGGAACAGAAGGAAGAGCAGAGGCAATCTGCACATCCCTTTTCCCATCAGGCTGTTTATGGTCACCTCATCCAACGACTGTTCCACTGAACACAAGCCCAAATCCACAGTCAACGATAGTCATATACCTTATCTTCACTCTGTCATTGACGATTACAGCATCCTCTTGGCTACAATGCTAAAATATAAGACACAACAAAACAACCATTCCAAACCAATCACATCAAACAAGCCATCCAATATTCCATTTAAAAGCCAACTAATCACCTCTTTGCATTCCCTTAATGTTTGTCTTATGGGTGCCTTTGCCTGGTCTCGTTCTCTTATACAGTGATTGTAGTATGTAGTGGTTGCTGGTGGAAGTCTGCTGACTTTCACTGGGGGAGACTGTAGATGACCTTGGAGAATGACCTTGAACAGCTCTAGGCCTTGAGGGCCTGGCTTTGGATTGCACCATCTGAGCATGGGCAGCAGGAGTCTGGGCTGACTGGCTGGCTGGCAGGCAACAGCAAGGGTACTGGCGGAGAGGTAGCAGTGGAATGATGAATGCTGCCATCCTGAGAGAGGACAGCAGGTTCATGCTTCCTGAAGCCACTGCCACCCCCCTGGGGCTGTGCCTCAGCAATCTGAGTAATGTGTTGGAGGACAGATTTCTGGACTGCTGTGAGACCCTCCAAGCCCCTTTGAGCACTGGGACCATGATGGTAGCAGTCTGAGCCTGCAAGACACCAAGCTGCACTGGAAGTATGGCAACAAGCTGGGATTTCATGACCTCATTCTGAACTTTCACTGCAGCACTCAGATATTGTGTGGTTGCTGCTTGTGCTGCAATGGAAGCAGAGTCATCAGCCGTCCGATGCTGCATCATGGTTGGGTTCACAAGTGTCTTCATGGAGTTGGCCAACACTTCCATGCTGAAAAGAATGGGCTACAAGCTCTGTGCAAGGCCCTATGCCAAGTTAGTGCTAGATTCCTTCATGCTCCTTGACAGTGACAGCAAGCCTTCTGTCAGGTCTGTCAATGTACCAACCAATTAATTGTGCATGCATGTCAGCCTTTTCCTCTACCCGCCCCATTGAAGTCCTCATCTGAGTCCTCTGCAGCCAGAACTCGTGTATGACCTCGCCCTCCGAGGAGTTGGCACCTGCCTTATTGGCCCTTTTCCCTTGAGGCCCTCCTTGAGTGAGGGAAAGGAGGGAGGTCCTCTTTTCAGAGGGTGGCAAGAGAAGGCCACCCTCCCAGAACAAGAAGACAGAGATAAAGTGTATCTAGGAGGAACTGGGTCCAGTGCCAGAAGAGGCTCAATGACCTTCTTCGCTCAGGCAAGATGAGTGCAACACTCAAGAGGCAGCATGACAGGCCTCTGGGTATTCAAACTGCAGCAGATTCACTTCCCCAAAATAATTTTGGAAATTTAATGGTGGAAATCAGTAAAAACTGGTATGCATCATCCCAATTTATTTTGTACCTCTTCCTTCATTAAACTTTCTCCGAGCTTTTGTTTGAGTCAGAAATACAATAAAGTGACACCTTGAGTTCAGTCAGTGTTGTGCCTTCATTTGCTTTGTATCTTTCGGTGCCTTCAATAGTTGCAAGCAGCTTCCTTCGTGAGTTGAACCATAAGGCACCAGGCCTCTGCTGCACACAACTTCCAAATAAAGCAAAAATGAACCGCAGAAAGACATCAGGCAACTTGACATAAACAGAAGACTCTAGTGCAACAGCTGTCCAATACAGCTTATCATGCCAGTGCAATTACTGTTCTTTCATGAACAAATGGGACCTCTGGCAGAACTCTTTTCTGCTTTGAAAGCAATAACACAAGACAGCCAGATTCCTTAAGTGCTTATGAAATGTCATTACTGTCACTACCAACAAAACAACCCAGACTGGTTTTGTTACCAGAGATCTCAAACACTTAAAGTTTAGACAACCTCATTTAAAAAAAAAATCCTTGTCAGCTCCAAGAGATCCTTTGTACTACAGCAATTTAAATGGAGGGCCACCATTCAGTAGACTCTATCGGGCTGGCTTTAACTTGGGGAGGGCATCAGGGCTGTGTGTCACGACTCTGACTCCCACCTGAAGATTGCAGGAATGGCAGGCATCAATGCCAACAGATGGTGGGAGTGGGGATGTCAGTCTGCTGCCGAGGGTCTATGGATTGTGTTGGGGAGGGGAGTGTGGTTGACAAGTCTGTAATCTGGGGAGGAGAAGGAAGCCCTGGGAGGCCCAAGCACTCTGGCCCATAAGAAAGTTTTTTTTAGAAAGTACTTGGGCCTGGATCCTTACTTCTGCCAGCTGTTTGGTTGCGGGCCATAGATCGTGCAGGCCATAATCGGGTCTGTGGTTAAATTTGTGTGCATGTTCTGATGATGTCATGGGAACACGCCCCTGCCATTAAATTAGGAACCTGCTACTCTGGGCCAGGTGGCCTTCCGTGCTTGAAATCATGTAAGTAAAAATGATGGGAGAGTGGTAACATTTCAGGAATGTGCTGCAAATGCTCCCCACCATCTTAACACCCGTCCGAACCATTCCCTCCAGGTGGGAAAGGGTTAAAATCAACCCTTATAATTTGATAAAGGTAGATAAAGCTAGAAATTCACAACAGGCCACTCGGTACCTGACCAAGAAAGATAGGTTAATGTTTTGGATGTGAAACCCTTATCAGAAAGGAAGTGTCACGACCCGGTGAGAAGGGGTCTAGGGTTCCCTCTCAGCCTTCACCTGGTCTTGCCGTAACAGGGTTTAATTTTTAAACACACTGTGTTTTTAGCTCCCCCTTGGTGAATTCTTGTTCACTGCTTTCTGATTATAAGGCAAAGAGATCAGCCAAACATGTTTTCTTAGGTTTAAAGAAAAAAGTTTGAACTTTAATAATGTTAAATTCTAATTCGGTTAACGCCTACGAATACGTGACACGTCCACGCTAGCATGCATATGCGATACACACATGCAGATAGAGACAGAAAAGAGCAGAAGAAATAAAATGGAAAAGTTTGTGGCAATATCTGAAGATGGTTTTGGTTACTGTTCTTAAAGCTCGCTGTAGAGTTCTTGATTGTAGGTAGGTCTTGCTTTTCATTGAGGTCCAGTATTCTTCTTAAATCTTGCTTGATGTAGGAGGATTTTCTCTCTTGTGGTTCACATCTTCAGTGTATTTGGAGTTCTGTGAGAAAGAGATCGGAGCAGACAGAAGAGGTCTTTACAGTCCAGGAGCAAACAGTCTCTCTCACTCAAACTGTCTGTACAATTCAGAAAAACTCAGGTTTGCCCAGCAGGTTAGTCATGTGACTAGCTGGTTTGACCATGTCTGTTTGTGGATTCAGCCATCTTAGCAGTCATCCTGGAATGTGAGCTTCCTCACCTTCAATGTCTGGTGATCAAAGTCCATTGTGGATTGAATGTGTCAAGGAATGGTCCTTTGTTTCCACAAGCATTGTCTGTTATTATGTAAATGTTTTTTCCAGCCACGGCTGACCTGTTTAATAAGTCATTTCCTCGCTCCAGTTTAAAATCAATATTCATATGACAAAATTAATATGCCTCATTCTTAGCAGGTGGGGGTCTGCATGACACAAGATATGAGGAACTAGTATCATAAGTATCAATGGCTTCCCTTAGACAGATGATGATTATAGATCCCAATCATTGCACTTTTTAAAAAAATCGTTCGCGGCATGTGGGCGTTGCTGGCTAGGCCAGCATTTGTTGCCCATCCCTAATTGCCCTTGACAAGGTGGTGATGAGCTGTCTACTTGAACCATTGCAGTCCTTTGGGTGTAGGTACACCTACAGTGCTGTGAGGAAGGGAGTTCCAGGATTTTGACCCAGCGACAGTGAAGGAACGGTGATATAGTTCCAAGTCAGGATGCTGTGTGGCTTGGAGGGGAACGTGCAGGTAGTGGTGTTCCTTCAGAATGTAAGAGTTCCCTGCTCACTGACTAAACATACAGATTTCTGAGACATTATCTAATTGAAGAGTTATTTTGATGAAGCATCATACCTGCAGTTTTAACTCACCTTCCTCCTTCAGATTTTTCAGCATTTGTTGCCTCTCTTTTTATGCCTATAATTCAGTAAATCATTATGAATGGGAAAAGCAAGCCAATGAATTACCTCATTTGTATCACTTTACCCTGTCCATTGACAAGGATCCCTATGACAGATGCTTGTGAAAGCACCTGCTGAAAAGGCTTGTGTCGAGATATGCCTTTCACCTCCTTTTCCATTCATTACCTGAAAATATGTTTCACTGCTTCCCTTCCTTTTAGTATTCTGCTATTTACCCAGCTGCCATCCTTCTATCAATTTAACATTTGATGAAAGGAGGATAAAAGTGAAAGAAAAACAGTAGCATTGTAAACATTGATAAACATTGTCCCTTAGAGGCTGATGAAGATTATAGGTGCCACACGTAGCCCATAAGAAATGTCCTACTTATTGACTGTATAAGCATATGCCTGGGACACAATCTAATCAGGCAATTGTTCTCGCACTTCAGCACATATATAATTCATAAGCAGTCCAAACTACTGTGAGTGAATTAGTGATTTGTTCATCCCAAATTATAATTCCACTGATATAACCTTTGATGTCTCAATACTTTTTTATTCTTCCAGAACAAGCTTATCCATTGCTGTTGAAGTGCTCATCATAAAGTTTTTAAAAAATGAGGCAAAAAAAACTATTTCAAAGGGAACATTTTTAATCTGATGTAAACTGTAGCCATTAGCAGGAAAATGCATCCCAGTGTCTTGAACACATTCACAGCTAAGTGACAATGTGAAATGACTAATGAGTATTATTATTATAACATATCTATTCCCATCTCAGGAACCATGTGCATGGCAGTATTTGTTTTCGCAACATTTGATGATGATTGTCAGCAGCCTATTTCAATCAAGGATGGCACAGGGGCGCAGTGGTTAGCACCGCAGCCTCACAGCTCCAGTGACCCGGGTTCAATTCTGGGTACTGCCTGTGTGGAGTTTGCAAGTTCTCCCTGTGTCTGCGTGGGTTTCCGCCGGGTGCTCCGGTTTCCTCCCACAGCCAAAAGACTTGCAGGTTGATAGGTAAATTGGCCATTATAAATTGCCCCTAGAATAGGTAGGTGGTAGGGGAATATAGGGACAGGTGAGGATGTGGTAGGAATATGGGATTAGTGTAGGATTAGTACAAATGGGTGGTTAATGGTCGGCACAGACTCGGTGGACCGAAGGGCCTGTTTCAGTGCTGTATCTCTAAATCTCTAAAAAAAAAATAAAATCAGAGATGAGCCCACTCCTGTCCTTGCCAATGTCCATACAAGTACATTTCAAGCAGAGGTTGCTCAATAACGACAAGGAAGTGGAACTTAGGACAATTTTCCCCTTTCTAAGTCAAGGGCTTTGAGGTTGACTGTAGCACTATTACTGCCAATCAACTGAGATTAGCTAATTCAGCACCGGGAATTGAACCCGGAGCTTTCCTGGCCAGGATGGTTCAACTATTGGATGGTTTAAACTCCTGACGCATCTGGGGGATGTTTATTATATAGCAACTTTATTGTGTTGGGACCATTACATTATAATAGTTGGGTATGGTAGTGTCATGTTTGCGTTAATAATAATCCAACAATAATAAAAAGAAGAACATGACTTCAAATCTCATCAAAGCAGTTTCAGAATTTGAATTTCGTGCAAAAAATAAAATTTACTGGTGACAGATCCGGAAGCTATCAGATTGCCTTAAAAACATGGAGATTTGGGGAAGGAAACACACCATCCTTACATGGTCTTGTCTTGGTATAACTACAGTTCCAGCCCAATGTGATTGATTCTTAACTGCCCTCTGAAGTGACCTAGCAAGCCACTCAGTTGTATCAAACAGCTTTTAGCAGTTCAAGAAGTAGGCCCACCATCACCACCACCGCAGGGTAACTCGGGTTGGGCAATAAATGCCAGCCTAGCCAACAATGTACAACAATCCTCCATATGATGATCTTATAATGCCCAGTCACAATCTGCCATGTACTCTTGACATTAAGGTGCATATATGAGGTGTTCAAGAAGTTGCCAATACTGATAATGCTGAGAGAAGAATGTATTAACTAATTGAGTTCATTTCTGGAGTAAGAATCACAGAATCATAGAAAGTTTAAGGCACAGAAAGAGGCCATTTGGCCCATCGTGTCTGTGCCAGTTGAAAAAAGATTCTGATTAAACCTTCTAGAGATGGATTACAGCGTTTTTTTTTATTGTCAATTAAAGACATGCCATTCCTGAATTTTTGGAAGTATCACATTCTGAAACTTTTTTTATTCAAACCTTTTCATGTATTTCAGAGAGCTATATTCACCGTTGTCTGTCAAACCAAGCTCTTTAAAGCAACTGTAGTCAAACAATTATTGCTAATTGGCAGAGACATGAATTATGACCAAGATATGAGTCAGGTGCTTTTCAAAATTTCACCTCCGCTTCCTGGCTAGTATCTAGTCAAATTACAACAACTTCAAGTAGTTTATACCTTTTGGACAACTCTATTGACATATTCTAAATGACATTGTAAAGGGCAGCTTTCATGAACATTGCTTTCATGCCAAAAGTAATAACATAATTCGTGCTGCAGTAAGAATATAAAGCAGTAGAATGTGAGTGGGTGGTTCAAAAGTGTTGAAAATAAACCCTTGTATAAAGAAAATCTTCATAGAGCAAATGGTTCACTTGAATGCTATTTTTCTATTATCAGTAGATCCATGTTGCTTGGACATCTAATTATTAAAGATTTGTATTTTCATTTGCCTCTCAGTGGCCTCACCATTTTGAAAACTAGTTTGGTGGTTTTTAACCCCCCCAAAAACAGGTGGGTTTGCGTCAGATCGGAGGTTAAAGTGTTAAAAATCTGAATCCCGATCCCCAACCAGCCTCCAATCCTCCCACTTTGAGTACAGGAGCAAGGATTTGAGTACAGGAGCAAGAGTGTCTTACTGCAGTTATACAGGGCCTTGGTGAGACCACCTCTGGAGTATTGTGTGCAGTTTTGGTCTCCGTATCTGAGGAAGGATATTCTTGCCATGGAGGGAGTGTAAAGAAGATTTACTAGGCTGATTCCTGGGATGGCAGGATTGACGTATGAGGAGAGATTGGGTCAATTAGGTCTATATTCACTAGCGTTTAGAAAAATGAAAGGGAATCTCATAGAAACCTATAAAGGTCTAACAGGACTGGGCAGGCTAGATGCAGGGAGGATGTTCCCAATTGCTGGGGAGTGCAGAGCCAGAGTTCACAGTTCCAAGATAAGGGGAATGCCATTTAGAACTGAGATGAGGAGAAATTTCTTCACTCAGAGGGTGGTGAACCCTGTGGAACTCTCTACCGCAAAAGGCAGTGGAGGCCAAGTCATTAAGTATATTCAAGAAGGAGATAGATATATTTCTTAATGCCAAAGGGATCAAGGGATATGGGAAGAAAGCGGGAACAGGGAACAGGAATTAGATGATCAACCATGATCTTTTTCGAATGGTGGAACAGGCCCAAAGGGCTGAATGGCCTACTCCTGCTCCTATTTACTATGTTACTCCCAGTTTTAATGAAGGTGTGATGGGGGTTGCGGGGGGAGGGGCAGATATGGGCACAGTGAGAGCAGCCAAACCACACCCAGAGCTGAATTTAGTCACCCCATCATGGGTCCCCACTGCGGACCCGAAAGCGGGTGCTGTCACTGAATGTGACTCATGCAGCTGGTCAACCGCGATCATGCGCCAGTGGCCACAAACCATAATCGAGGTGTGGGGACCATTCAATTACATGGCGAGGGCGAGCTCTGAGACTGTGATTGATGCGCCAGATGACTCCAACGCAGGTGCTGGCACCATATTTAAAGTACTGCCAGCCTTGCTTGTATTGCTGCCTTTCAGTGAGGCAGTAAAGCTGGACCTCGCTACAGTGCTGTTGGAATACCTGGATCCCACCCCCCTGCACAAAGGCTAACAACCATTGGACAGAGCGGGAGCAACCAGGCACCATGTTAGAAGCAAGACACCAGGTGGCCCCATGTTTTCACGATGCCTCCCTGGAGATTCTCCTCTAGGCTGCAAGGGCAAGGTGGGACGTCCTCTTTCCAAGGGATGGCAAGAAAAGACCCTCCTGCCTGACCAAGCAAGACTGCATGGAGATCGCCGAGGAGGTCAGCAGACGTGGGGTCACCCCACAGAACTGGGTCCAATGACGCAAAACAGTCAGTGACCTCACCAAGGTGAGTCATCCATATCTCTCTCCTCCTCTTCAGGGCTTGCAGGTGGCTGTGCGGAAGGGAGCACGACATAGGGAGGGAATGATCACAAAGGGGCTGGAAAGAGGTGAGGCATCACCATATCCTGGCAGATGCATGGCTGCATCTTGGCGACAAGTGGGGAGGCGCCATGTAGGAAACGCTATCGGGGGACGAGGTGCTGTCACTAGTATAACTGTCCTATTGCTCTTCCTGCAAAGTTTTACTATGTCCATTTTTCTAGTTGCAGGATAAATGGACCCATAACACATGGGAAAGCTTCAGGACTGGAGGAGATCTTCGGCCTCTGGCAGAGCTGAGGAGGTGGCACTGGAGCTAGCGAGATCCCAGGGTGGCTGTTCAATAGCAGACAGTGAGACAGGCTTCTCAGCAGACGAGAGTGAGGATTGTGTTCATGTGTTCTCCACAACACTTCTGGAGGTCCACATCATGCATGGTTGGCCTGAGGAGATCGGCACAAACTAATGCACAAATGTTTATGTTCTCTCATGTAGGTTGTCATCCGCAAAAGACTGGTGCTGATGCTGCGACAGGGGGACAGCTGCTGACCTCTAATAAGGAGGAGAAGTCAGAGGATGCACCATCACAACATTCTTCTGCACCTTCCACCAGCACAGATACTTTCACTTTAGTGGGTTTACATTTAACTTAGAATCAGGGTCACAAACTGGAGAGAGCACCACACACGTGGCCGAGCAGCTGATGGAGACTGTGACAGCTGAGGCCACTGATAGTCGGAAGACTGTGAGTTGCCTGGCCCATACTGAGCCCTAGGCTGATGACAGGCCTCTGGTGTTGACAACACAGGGAGTTGCAGAGAGCAGTAAGGGAACATCTGGCAGAGCTGCCAGAGGCCATGAGCAGGCAAGAGTGGATGATGGAGGAGTCCATGCATGTGAGCGCATGGCTTTGTCTATTGAGAGGTTGGCGACTCTCCTGGAGCGCCAGATCCACAATTTCACACAGACCTGCACACCATCACCTTGGCCATGAGCTCAATGCAGCAATGGCAAGGCGAGAGAAGGACGATGTACCTGGAGTCTTTTCCAAGTCCTTATCCTTCTCTGGTCAGCAGGGAGATTCAAGTGAGTCTTTGAAAAGGAGGAGGAGAGGCTGACCTCCACATCTGGGGCTCCTGTCTGGGTGCCCTGAGTGTAGACAGCGGCTCCTCAGCCCCTCCACCAGTGAGCCCAGCTCCTGTAGCTGTGATAACTGAGGACAGTCCTGCACCAGTGCAGAAACTGCTCAGACAGCCAGGGGATGTCTGCAGAAGTCATCCCAGGCCAAGGACAGTCTGATCAGCAGCCTGCCTCCAGCCCAACTGTTACTATAAGGATCACACCTCATAGAAGCACTTGTAAATGTATAAAGATGAGCACCTAGATGCACTTGGGGATTCATGGGTGTTTTGCATTTGGCCTTTATATTGTTTTCTCCACTTTTGTCGCAAATGGAGTTATTGTTAATAGTTGTGAAATTCTCATTCTTTCATGCTTTAATTGTGAGATGCTACGTTCACCCTTGCTCCCTCAATGGGCTGCCAGTGTAGGCTCAGGCTGCCTTTGGTAAGTGTCTCAGATGTCCCAGAGAGCATGGTGCAGCCCTAAGCACTGAACTGAGATAGGAAGGTGACTGGCAGAATACAGTGAGGTGAATCTTTATTGAGCTCACTGGGAACTGGGTATGTATGAGATTGTCTCTTGCTCCCTTACACATCTCTCAATGGCCCTGGCCTCCAGCAGAAGGGAATCAAGATCCAGTGCCGCCTGCTCAGTAACCTCCTCCACATCCTCCTCACCAGACGAGGGCTGGTAATCAATCATGTCCTCTTCATGCAAGGCCTCCCCCCTCTGCAGTGCTAGATTGTGCAGAGCACAGCAGATCACTACATGATGCTGGACCCTCGCTGGGGCATACTGCAGGGCTTCACCAAAGCAATCCAGGCATGGAAATCTCATCTTCAGCAGTCCAATGGCCTGCTTGATGGTCACACAGGTGGACCCGTGACAAATGTTGTACCTCTCCTATGTTGCAGTGCAAGGGTTTCTCACAGATGTGAGTAGCCACGTCTTCAATGGGTAGCCCTTTTCACCCAGAATCCATTCCTGAAGGCGAGCGGGGGCTTGAAAAGCTGTGGTACCTGGGACTGCCGAAATATGTAGGTGTTGTGGCTGCTTCCCAGGAAGTGGACACACACTGGCAGAAAATGCTTTCAGTGGTTGCAGACCAGTTGAACGTTGATGGAATGGAAACAATTCTTGTTGATGAAGGCTGGTCCATTGGAGCCTTGATGGCCACATGCGTGTCATCAATGAGACTTGCCCCTGGGGAATCCAGCGATGGCTCTGAAGCCAATGGCCCTCTCCACCTGACTGTCATGGTCAGTCTAGTAACTCACATAGTCGCCAGCCCTCTTGGACAGGGAATTGGTCACCTCCTCGAAGCTGCTGTGGGCTGTTGCCTGGGAGACCCCACACATGTCCCCAGTGGATTCCTGGAAAGTGCCTGAGGTGTAAAAGTTGAGTGCCATGGTAATCTTCAGAGCCCCGGGCATTGGGTTTCCACCGAATCCCATCGGTCACAACTCATCCTGCAGCCTGGCACATAATTCAGTGATGGCCTCCCTGGAGAGCCGCAGTCTTCACTGACATTGCTGCTTGGACACCTGGAAGTATCTGAGGGCAGCCCAGTACACTCTTTGGCACAAGTAGGCCCTTCATGGCATGGCTGGCTGCTGCTGCTCTCCTCTCGGCACTTCATGGATGGGTGCAGCTGCAGCCTGGCCCCCCCTCCATCTGCGTCGCTGCTGCATGCCACAGGGGTCCACAAATACAGGGTGTATGAGACCCATGCCATCTGATCAGTAGCCCTTCAGAGCACTGTCCTTGTGGAGACAAACTTGCCTTGGCACCTTCCCATTGCTACTCCCCTCAGAATATGAGCCAATGCCCCTCAGTGCCCACCCTTGCAGAGAGCCTAGCAACCGATAATATGCACACCCTACCCTGCAACCCGATACTATGCCCACCCGTGTAGAGTGCCCAGCACTGCAGGCCCACAATGGCCTCTGATCCCCCCTCTTCCTTTATCTACTCACCGTCACTGAGGCCTCATCTCGGTGCCACTACCTTTAAATGGCCAGGGATCAGAAGGCGCGTGATCCCTGTCCGCGTTGATTAAATTCAAACCCCCACCCCCACTCTAGAATTGTGATTACTTCAATGCTAATGTATTGAAACTAACTGTTCATCAATTTAAATAGCAGTCCCACCACATTGGAGCAGTGATGCCACCTTGGAGTTTTCTCGTCGCTAACAAAATTCGGGAACAGCATCACATTGTCTGGTTACAGGGTGAGTGCGTCCATCCTGATTTTGTGGCTCCCCATGCCTCCATTCCTGCTCCTGATGGCCTCAAAAAATTCAGCCCCCAGGAGGCAGCTTGGCAATTTTACAATTTAAATTTTATAATAAGCCTGCATTCCTCATTTTTATCACCCATTTCCAATCTAACTCTGGCCAGTCAGGTTTCCCAGACCTCAAATAACCCGGCAGCTCAAAGAAGGCAAGACTGCTGGATCCAAGAAGTGAGTGCCCTTCCATTTAACTGCTGGATCCAGCGTGTATGCCTTGCCACTCATCCCCCACCATGATCAGGCACCCACCCTGACCCTTCTGATCACCCCCTGACCTCCCCACCACGAGGCTTCTGATCTTGCCTCTGAAACCTCTAATCTCGCTCTCATCTTGCTCCCAATCCCTTCCCTGAGGCCTTCGACCCCCCCCCCACCAATGTGATCGTACTGCCCCCCACTGTGATCACAACCCCCCGCTGACCCTTCCAAAATCCCAAAACCTTCACCCCACCCGGCAATGCTCTGAACTCCATCCGAGGCCTCCGATGTCCCACTCTGATGCATCTGACCTTCCCTCCAAGGCCTCCAAACACTTCTTTGACTGAGGCCTTTGATCTCCCCACATGTGACCTCCGAGTTCCTTATAAGGCTCCGATTCCACCCCCCCACCCCCATCTAGGACCTCCGATCCCTCCCACAGGCCTCTGACCCACACCACCCTCAGATCCTTTAGGCCCCTGAACACTGCTCTCTCCTGGGATTGACCCCCAGGCCTTGGGATTGCACTCACCTGGTTTGGGGCTCAAACCTACAACCTCCTATGGAGTGCTCCCTGCCCAACTGAAAACCAAGCCTGTCAACCAGGCTGACCTCTGAATGGGGATCGTGTCACTGAAGCCACACACACACTGTGGAGTTAAAACTCCATAACGAACAGGGAAACCCCAACTTCTGGTTTCCTCTATATATGGGCCATCCCGTTCCCAGCGGGTCACTTGCAGAACATTAAATCTATGTAACACCTCCAGTCTTCTATCATTCCTAAAACTCAAACTTGGCAGCATGGAAGCACTGCTCATTGTCCATCGTGGCATTCTGTATGACAGAACGTCATCTGAGGTTTCTCAGTTTAAAAAATAGTGACTTCAGTCAGCCTACATCCCACTGTATATAAAATTGTATATAAAATTCATTCTTGCTGCTGGAACACAAATGAGTGATAACAATCGTAAGAAGAAATACAACAATGAAAACAGCAGAAATTCAGATTAAATCTAATATACACCATGTTACGCTGAGTTTTCACCCACCTAGTTCATCATTTTATACTAATAAAAAACAAGGCAATGTCAAAGTACATCCAAACCACATGCTTCCAGCATTAAGCGCTCGCCCATATTGAACCTTGCAGTTGTTCAGACTTTTTCAATTCTTTACTTACATGTATGTCTTAAAAATAACCTACAATGGATGAGCACTGTAGTACAATATCTGCACCCCTACCTTTTACCCAAGTGACTAATAGTCTTTAAAAGAATATTGCAAAATCAATAAATTATTAACAAAATCATAAGAATTGGTAACTCCGAAAATTGCACCTGCATTATCCATACTCACTGTGGATCTAATAGCACGCCACAGTCTAATGTCCTCTGAGGTTCAATAGTGAACTTTTTTTTTGCCAATAACATATAAATATAATCTCATGAGACTAGTAAAGGTTTCATTCCCATTAGATTTTTGTCCATCAACATTTATTATTTGTATCAATATGTCTGTAGTGTAAATCCAATTGCTTGAAGTGTTTCATATTTGCTTTAGTTTTTATATGACGTGCTTAAACCAATGTAATTCCTTGGTCGAATAGAATCATTTCAAACAATAGATTGGTATATTATTGTACACTACACTAATATATGTTGAAGCATTGTTTATTGTTTTCTATAAAGCAATATTTTCGCAGATGTTTTATTGAGCACCACAAGTCCTGACAGCATCTTGCTCATGAGCCATTGCCAGGGATGTTCCAATAAGCTGAGCCATGACCCATGTTTTGCATCCCCAGTTACCCACATCATAAGTTCCTGATAGCAAGTGTATTATCCTGTGCAGTTAACAAGTGGGGACTGAGACATTCCTGTAGGAAGGAAGACTAACACTTACATTAAAATTATGTTTGAAAATTTCTTCAAGGGTTCTCCAAATTCGCTACTGCAGTCTTAGTGGAATAGTGAGAGAAAATCCCATTTGCTTGGTGTTGCCAGGGTTTCTGCCAGAGTTACAATGGCCAATCAGGAAACCACCGCCCACCCCTCCCAAACCCCAGAAATTGCTGCCGTATGTGATGTCCTCAGGACTGGATTAAGGTTTCGCCGAGTTTAGTACAACATACGGGAAGCAAAGACTGAGACAGCAGGCTGTTGAACATAAAACATTAAACATAATTCTTTATTCTCTGTTTAACTTTCACTTTCCCTTTGCTCACATGTGTTTTCTACAGCAGCCCCTAGAGTAGACAATGCACAATGCAATTGGAATTTCAAAACGTTACAACACTACACCTCTCCCCTTCTTAGTAAATGAGAGATATAGTATACTTCAATGGTTTGTTTCCAAAAGTGTGAACATTAAACGTAAGCATAATGGGCTGAATTTCATGAGCGCGCCGCAAATCACGACGGCACGCTTTGAAGTTGGCGATCTACCCGCGTGGATCGTCCGTCGCTGAGTCCCTGTGATATTTTGTGCAGGGCTCCTTTAAATGGAAGGAGGGGCGGAACGTCCGCCCCCGATGACATAGAGGGGGCGGCTGCTCTGTCCTCAACAACGGCGTCCGGCCCCACCGCGCAGGTGCTGGTGCCATTTTTAAAGGGCTTCAAGCCCTTCAATCTCATTTCAATAATTAAAGGTGCCGCTTCAACAGAACCTGCCGAACGCTTTTATTTCAACTGAGATTCCCCTCTCCCACAATCTCCCACTGAGTCCTCATGTATTACAGTGACCCCCCTCCCCCGAAAAAGCACCTTCACATTCCCTGAAATTTCCCCTTTAACTTCAGAACCTTAGACCCTCAACCCCTTCCCTTCATCCCCAATTACAATCGTTCTCCCCGCTGCCCCCCCGCCCTGAAAATTTCACTCCTTCCCCTCTCCCCACCAGTGTCACGCCTTGGAACTCCGAACGGAGTTCTGAAGGCATGAGAGTTCTGGCTGGCGGCCGGAGTATCGGCGTGGGACAGCCATCGCTACCAGTTAGGTAATTATTCTTTCATTTCAATCTCATTTGCATATTAAAATGAAGGGGGGGCTGCATCCAGGCTTCACCGCCGGTGGTAAAATGCGGCAGGGCCTTCCCAGCATTGTGGGTCGTGGCGGGCCTCCCACAGCAGAATTTTCCGGGCCCCTCCCCCTGCAGAATTTTCCGGGCCCCCCCCCCCAATCATAACCCCCAACTATGGAGGGCTGGTAAAATTCAGCCCAATAGGTCAATTCGTAAAATAGTCACTTAAGTATGGTGGGCGTTTTCTCTCATGAGTAGGATATCATCTGACATCAGATGTAGTCTCATTTCGAACAGATCTAACTACGCAAAATTGGGCATCCATGAGGTGCTGTTGGCCATCAGCAGCAGCAGAACTGTATTCAACCAGAATCTGTAACCTTATCTCCCACTTTACCATTACCATCAAACCGTGGGACCAACCCTGGTTCAATGAAGACTGCAGAAGAGCATGCCAGGAACCGCACCAAGCAGACCCAAAATTGAGGTGTCAGCTTGATGAAGCTACAACACAGAACTACTTGCATGCAATATTCAGGGCTAAGCGATCCCACAACCAATGGATCAGATCTAAGCTCTGCAGTCCTGCCACATCCAGTCGTGAAGGGTGGTGGACAATCAAACAACTAACATGAGGAGGCAGCTCCACAAATATCCCCATCCTCAATGTTGGGGGAGTCCAGCACATCAGTGCAAAAGACAAGGCTGAAGCATTTGCATCCATCTTTAGCCAGAAGTGCAGAGTGGATGATCCATCTGGGCCTCCTCCTGAGGTCCCCAGCATTACAGATGCCGGTCTTCAGACAATCTGATCCACTCTACGTGATATCAAGAAAAAGCTGAAGGCACTGGATACTGCAAATGCTATGGGCCCTGACAACATTTTGGTAATAGTACTGAAGACTTGTGCTCCAGAACTAGCCGCACCCCTAGCCAAGCTGTTCCAGTACAGCTACAACACTGGCATCTACCTGACAATGTGGAAAATTGCCCAGGTATGTCATGTCCACAAAAAGCAGGACAAACCCAACCCTTGCCAATTACTGCCCTATCAGTCTACTCACGATCATCAGCAAAGTGATGGAAGGGGTCGTCAAAAATGCTATCAAGTGGCACTTGTTCAGCAATAACCTGCTCACTAATGCTCAGTTTGTGTTCCTCCAGGGCCACTCAGCTCCTGATCTCATTACAGCCTTGGTTCAAACATAGACAAAAAAGCTGAATTCAAGAGGTGAGGTGAGAATGACTGCCCTTGACATCAAGGTAGCATTTGACTGAGTATGGCATTCAAGAGCCCTTGCAAACTGGAGTCAATGGGATTCAGGGGGAAAACTCTCCACTGGTTAGAGCCATACTTCCCACAAAGGAATATGGTTGTGGTTGTTGGATCATCTCAGTCCCAGGACATCACTGCAGGAGTTCCACAGGGTAGTGTTCTAGGCCCAACTATCTTCAGCTGCTTCATCAATGACCTTCCCTCCATCATAAGGGCAGAAGTGGGGATGTTCGCCGATTATTGCACAATGTATGTTCAGTGCCATTTGTAATGCCTCAGAAACTGAAGCAGTCCGTGTCCATATGCAGTAAGACCTGGACAACATCTGGGCTTGGGCTGATAATGGGCAAGTAACATTCGTACCACACAAGTGACAGGCAATGACCATCTCAAACAAGTGAGAATTTAACCATTTCCCCTTGATGTTCAATGGCATTACCAAAACTGAATCCCCCACTAACAATATCCTGGGGGTAACCATTGACCAGAAATTGAACTGGACCAGCCACATTAATATTGTGGCTATTAGAGCAGGTCAGATACTGGGAATTCTGTGGCGAGTAACTCACTTTCTGTCTCCTCAATTGCCTGTCCACCATCTACAAGTCAGAAGTGTGACGTAATACTCACCACTTGCCTGGATGGGTGCAGCTCCAACAACATTCAAGAAGCTCAACACCATCTAGGACAAAGCAACCTGCGTGATTGGCACCCCATCCACCATCTTCAACATTCACTCCCTTCACCACTGACACACAGTGGCAGCAGTGTGCACCATCAACAAGTTGCACTGCAGCAACTCACCAACGTTCCTTCAACAGCACCTTCCAAATCCGTGACCTCTACCACCTAGAAAGACAAGGGCAGCAAATGCATGACAACACCACCACCCGCAAGTTCCCCTCCAAGCCACACACCATCCTGACTTGGAACTATATTGCTGTTCCTTGACTGTCGCTGGGTCAAAATCCTGGAACTCCCTAACAGCATTGTTGGTTTACCTACACCCCAAGGACTGCAGCAGTTCAAGAAGGCAGCTCACCACCACCTTCTCAAGGGCAATTAGGGATGGGCAATAAATGCTGGCCTAGCGAACTAAGACAAAAAAAAATTGGCTCATGTTCATCATCTGAGGTGTCGACGTTGGAATCAGATTTAATGCTTGCGAGTGGTGTGTTCATTGCTTTGAAGAATGATGGATTTCTTGTGATAATTTGTGAACCGTGCATAGCAGTGATCATTGATCCTTTTGTGTTGGTCACAACAAATGGTTGGATGTCACAAGTGGTTTTTGCTTTCCAATATAATCATCATGCTTCACAAGTACTTTATCTTATGGCTTAGGTGGTGTAACTCTTAATTTTAGGCTTTGCCCTGCATTTTCTTTCATTCAATCCTTCTGTTCTCGATTGCGTTCGCGTACATGTTGATCATTAGCTCTGCAGGATAGCTCAGGAAGACATGTGCGTATAGGATGTGCAACGATGAGTGTAGCTGGAGGTTTTCCAGTAGTCAAATGAGGTGTCGCTCTGTAGTTACAAAAATGTGATATAGCCTTGCTTCCATGACTTGTTCTCAGCTGTAGCTCTACATATCACTTCTTTCAAGGTTTGCATAAATCTCTCAAGTTTACCATTAGCTCTTGGCCAGTGGGGTGTTATTTTCCTATGAGTGAACCCCAGCTCGTTCACAAATTTGCTGAACTCATCGCTGTTGAATGGGGGTCCATTGTCACTTCTTGCCGTTTGAGGGATTCCAAACAAAGCGAAGATCTGGTCAAGCTTTGGGATGACATAACTAATTCCACAATTGGGAATCTGTTGTAATTATCAGACAACAAGTAAATGTTCACCTGTGGGCACATCTGTGAAGTCAACACTAACGTCAGTTCATGGTCCTGGAGGTAGTTCAGACATCTTGAGAGGATCATGAAGATTTGACATTGTTGTTGCTTGACATGGCAAACACTGATTGATTTTGTAGCTCTACAATTCCTGGGCACCATACCTTTTCCCTAAGGAGTTGTTTGGTTTTGATTATTCCCTGGTGTTCTTCATGTACTATATAGACAACACATTCCCTCAGTGAGTGTGGAATAACAATACATTGTTGCATAATACAAGATCAGATGTGGTTGTGATGGTGAGCTCATTTCACACATTATGACGACCTTGTAGCGTGTGAGCGACTTTGCAGATGCTTGCTCATGTCTTTCCAGTTTTGTGATTCTATAGCCTCCATGCAATATGCAAAGCCTCAGCTTATTTTGTTGCTGCTTTGATGTCAGCTAGTTTTAGTGACTTTGGCACCGCATTAATGTTTATGTAGTTACAATGTTGCTCAGCGACCTTTACCTCACGACTAGTAGGACCGACTGCCGGCAACGGATGTCGTGAAAGTGGCAGAGTTTAAAAGTGCAGCGGCAGCAGGAAGGAGCGAGACTGAGTGAGACCGGCAGAGATTAAAAGTGCAGCAGCAGCGGGAAGGAGCGAGACTGAGTGAGACCGGCAGAGTTTAAAAATGCAGTGGCAGCGTGCCGGAGTTTTGAGAAAAATGCCAACAGTGACATCACAGGAGAGCTGCAAGGTGATTGGTTGGTGAGTCACTGCTGTTAGGGAATAGCTCTAAATAGCTGGGTAAGTATTTCCGGTAAGAAAAGTTTAAAAGTTTAAAGTTTATTTCATATATAGTAAGTAGTGTTTTTTTTTTAGGGAGTTCTGTAGTACCGAGGTCCAGGGAAGAAGGGCCTAGAGTAACTGATATTATTGGGCATTAAGATCTTCCAGAAGGTTTAATTTAATTTAAAGGGTTAAGTCATGGCAGGAGAGTTCAAAGCCATGGTGTGCTCCTCATGCTCCATGGCGGAAGCCGGGAACAATTCCAGTGCTCGAGACCAGCATGTGTGCAGGAAGTGTCTCCAGCTGCAGCTCCTGGAAGCCTGGATTTTGGAGCTGGAGCGGCAGCTGGGGACACTGTGGAGCATCCATGAGGTGGAGAGTATCGTGGATAGCATGTATAGCGAGGCGGTCACACCGTAGACTCAAACCCCACAGGCAGGAGGGGAATGGGTGACCACCAGGCAGAGCAAGAGGACTAGGCAGGCAGTTCAGGAATCTCCTGTGGCTATTCACCTGCAAAACAGATATACTGTTTTGGATACTGTTGGTGGGAATGGCCTCTTGGGGAAAGCAGCAACAGCCCAATTCGTTGCACCACAGTTGTCTCTGCTGCACAGGGGAGGAGTAAAAAGTGTGGGAATGCAATAGTTATAGGGGATTCAATTGTAAGGGGAATAGATAGGCGTTTCTGTGGTCGCAAAAGAGACTCCAGGATGGTATGTTGCCTCCCTGGTGCTAGGGTCAAGGATGTCTCAGAGCCGTTACAGGACATTCTGAAGGGGGAGGGTAAACAGCCAGTGGTCGTGGCACACATTGGTACAAACGACATAGATAAAAAAAAAGGATGAGGTCCTAAAAGCAGAATATAGGGAGCTAGGAAGTAAGTTGAAAAGTAGGACCTCAAAGGTAGTGATCTCAGGATTACTACCAGTGCCACTTGCTAGTCAGAGTAGAAATAGCAGGATATATCGGATGAATACGTGGCTGAAGAGATGGTGTGAGGGGGAGGGTTTTAGATTCCTGGGGCATTGGGACCAGTTCTGGGGGAGGTGGGACCAGTACAAACTGGACGGGTTACACCTGGGCAAGACCGGGACTGATGTCCGAGGTAGAGTATATGCTAGAGTGGTTGGGGAGGGTTTAAACTAATATGGCAGTGGGAACGGGAACCTTTGCAAGGAGTCAGAGGAGGGGGGATCAAAGACAAGAACAAAAGACAGTAAAGGGAATAAGAAAAGTGATAGGCAGAGAAATCAAGGGCCAGAATCAAACAGGGCCATAGTGAAAAATAGTGGGAAGGGGCCAAGTAATGTTAAAAAGACAAGACTTAAGGCTTTGTGCCTTAACGCACAGAGCATTCGCAATAAAGTGGATGAATTAATCGTGCAAATAGATGTAAAGGGGTATGATATAGTCGGGATTACGGAGACATGGCTGCAAGGTGACCAGGGATGGGAAATGAACATCCAGGGAT
The DNA here is from genome assembly GCF_036365525.1 of Heterodontus francisci. Taxonomy (NCBI): domain Eukaryota; kingdom Metazoa; phylum Chordata; class Chondrichthyes; order Heterodontiformes; family Heterodontidae; genus Heterodontus; species Heterodontus francisci. The sequence goes on along the minus strand of NC_090377.1, from coordinate 93,575,950 downwards.
ATTCAGTATTTAGGAAGGACAGATAAAAAGCAAAAGGCGGTGGAGTTGCATTGCTGGTTAAAAAGGAAATTAACGCAATAGTGAGGAAAGATATTAGCTCTGATGATGTGGAATCTGTATGGGTATAGCTGAGAAACACTAAGGGGCAAAAAACATCAGTGGGGGTTGTATATAGACCCCCAAACTGTAATGGTGATGTTGGGAATGGCATTAAACAGGAAATTAGAGATGCATGTGATAAAGGAACATCTGTAATTATGGGTGGCTTTAATCTGCATATAGATTGGTCAAATCAAATTAGTCACAATACCGTAGAGGAGGAATTCATGGAGTGTATACGGGATGGTTTTCTGGACCAATATGTTGAGGAACCAACTCGAGAACAGGTCATCCTAGACTGAGTATTGTTTAATGAGAGAGGAATAATTGACAATCTAGTGGTGCGAGATGGAGAGTGACGTAGTTGATTCTGAGACAAGGGTCCTGAATCTTAGTAAAGGAAACTACAAAAGTATGAGGCACGAGTTGGCCATGACGAATTGGGAAATGTTACTTTAAGGGATGATGATGGATAGGCAATGGCAAACATTTAAGGAGCACATGGATGAACTGCAACATTTGTTTATCCCTGTCTGGTGCAAAAGTAAAATGGGAAAGGTAGTCAAACCATGGCTTACAAGGGAAATTAGAGGTAGCATTAGACCCAAGGAAGAGGTCTCTAAATTTGCCAGAAAAAACAACAGACCTGAGGATTGGGAGCAGTTTAGAATTCAGCAAAAGAGGACCAAGGGATTGATTAAGAAGGGGAAAATAGAGTACGAGAGCAAACTTGCGGGGAACATAAAAACTGACTGTAATAGTTTCTATAGGTATGTGAAGAGAAAAAGATTGGTGAAGACAAATGTAGGTCCCTTACAGTCAGAAACAGGGAAATTTATTATGGGGAATAAAGAAATAGCTGACCAACTAAATGCATACTTTGGTTCTGTCATCACAAAGGAGGACTGCCTGTGCGGAGTTTGCAAGTTCTCCCTGTGACCGCGTGGGTTTCTGTCAGGTGCTCCAGTTTCCTCCCACAGCCAAAGACTTGCAGGTTGATAGGTAAATTGGCCATGGTAAATTGCCCCTAGTGTAGGTAGGTGGTGGGAGAATTAAGGGAAGGTGGGTGTATGGTAGGGAATATGGGATTAATGTAGGATTAGTATAAATGGGTGGTTGTTGGTCGGCACAGACTCGGTGGGCCGAAGGGCCTGTTTCAGTGCTGTATCTGTCTATGACTCTATCCTTCCAATGAACAAGCACTTGTCTTTGTTCAAGGTGACATTCTCTGAGACATTGTAGGCATGTCTCAAGTTCACTTTTGGTGCTGCCATAGATGAAACTGTCATCACTGATGGTTAGCATGCCTCAAGTTCACTTTTGGTGCAGCCATAGATGAAACTGTCATCACTGATGGTTAGCATGCCTCCAAGTCCTTGAAGTGCAGATTGAATCAAGTGCTGAAATACCTCAGCTGCTGAGCTGACTCTAAAGTTGAGCCTCTTCTATTGAAAAAGACTGGCATGAGTAGCAAACACAGCAGGTTAGCTCGAGTCTTCTGCAAACTTGATTTGATGGTAGCCTGCATTGAGGTCAAGATCACCAGCAAAATGTTTAGAACCATTCACTTTCTCTATGATGTCATCGATTGTCGGTGTCAAGTGTCTTTCTCATTGTATACCTTGGTTTGAGGCATATCATAACACAGACTCTAATCTGGTTCTCGCTCTTGGGTTTCTTGACGACTTATACGGGTGAGACCCAAGGAGTAACCTCATCCCCAACTTTCTCTATAATGTCAAGGTCAAGTAGGTGTTGAAATTCCTTCCTTCTCTGTCTGTTTCCTGACAAGAAATAGTATCCATTGCTGTTGATGTGCAACTAGGGGCACATTAGGATCTACATGCAGCTTGTATGTAACACCTTTCAGTTTGTCAATACCAGTGAAGTGATCAACATACAGTTCGAGAATGTTGTTGTTGTGCGAAGAAATCACGTATGTGACTGCAATCATGTGCAGATCTGTTGCTGTGTGCAAACTGATAAGTGTGTCACATTCTCCAGATATGACATAGAATGCAGCTTTTGTTCTAGTGTCTTTGAATGAGACTGGAATTTCAAAAGTTCTGAGAATTTTCAGCGGTTTGTCACTATTGTAAGGGAACGTTTTCATATTCCCTGGTTTGCAGAGATGTGGTGATCATGAAGTTGGTTGAATGTTTTGTCTTCCATGCATTGGCAGACGCTCCTGTGTCTATGAGAACATCTATGAATGAGCAGTCAATGGTCACAGTCACAAGTGGCTGTTTGCTGTGTCTGAGAGAGAGACCAAAAGTATATTCAGGGTCATTTGCCTCTGCATTAGCTATATTCTCTCACCCTTTTCCTGTGGTATGCATACATGACATCCTTCTATTGATACTGGTCTTACTAGTTGATTTTGCTGATGACAAACACAAGCAAAGTGGTTGGGTTTTCCACAAGCTTTGCACTGTTTACCAGCAGCAGGACAGTGTATCTGGTGTGGGTAAGCACAGCCACAGTGGAAACATTCTTTGGACAAGTCACAGCTGTGTTTGTTCAGACAGATGTTGTTGCTTTGCAGCTGGTTTTCTGGCATGTGAGAGACGAACAGTGTTCACAAGAGTTGAGATTAGAGTGTGGTCGTTACTGATAGCAGCCTCAACTTCAGCAGTTCTGGACTTAAGAGTGATCGTGATCTTGCTAACTCCAACAGCTCTGACAGCTTTCTGTCTTTCTCAAGTGTTTTTTGGCATAGTTGATTGGAGAGACAGCCTGCGATTATCTGTGTTTTGATTTCCCGTTTAACATGGTCAACATTGCCAAAGTCAAATCTGGTTGCTAGTTGCCTCAATCACGTTATATTGGTCAATTGTCTCATTTGCTTCCAGCTTCGTGCATTGGAAGACAATGGTTTTGTATATGGTGTTTTTCTTGGGCGTGACGTAGGGCATCAGCACATTTTTTGCTGAGTCATAGTCATTTTGCTCAGGCCTGTCTCAAAGATATCTTCTACTTCTTCACCTCCATAGTGTAAAAGTAAGACCTTTTCTCTTGTTTCTTCTGTGATTGTGAAACCTGCCATTGTGCCTTCAAAATGTTGCAGCCACTTTTGCCAACGTGAGGATATGGATGATGGCTCTGAATGTACATCAAAAGGTGGTAGGTTGGGCATAGACAACACCACACTGATCAGAACATAGTGATGAAGGATCCAAGATCACGCTCCTTTCAGAGGAAACTTCTATACAATGATCGGAGATTATTTTTTATTTTGATCGGATGGTTATTTTGGAGAGATCAGTGTGTGTGTATAAACTGTAAAAGCTTCCTGTGTGTCACTCTAACACAGACTGTTAGAATGCTGTCTGTAAAAGTAGACAAAAACCTTTCTAAATTGTCATACTTCAAAGCAATGTTTTCAGTTTTTCACCATCCTTTGCTATTTACCTTGTCATCATTGTGATGTCCTTGGGTCAGGAGTGAGGTTTTGCTGAGTTTAGTATAAGATATGTGAGGCAAAGACTGAGATAGCAGCAGCAGGCTGTTGAACATAAAGGCTTCTTCTTTATTCTCTGTTTTACTTTCACTTTTCCTTTGCTAACATGTGTGTTCTACCGCAGCCTCTGGAGTACAAAATGCACAATGCAATTGCAGTTTCAAAACACTACAACCTATAAGTCTATTGCTTTAACGGAGCCCTTTCACCCTTTCACTCCCCTATGGATACTGAGAAAATTCAACTGTCTCTCGCATGATAAAGCACTGAATCACTGCATTCTTACCATCCCAGATGGAGATAGGTTGTAAAGAGAAGCTCAAAGATGCACAGAGTCTGCCGAGATTTGCACATGAAATGGAACCATGCAGCAAGCTCCCCATCATCCCGGGAAATATGATGGGTCGTACTGCAATGGGTTCACTTAAAGGGACAGCTAGTTCTCTGAAAATGGTTTGGAAGTATCTTGAAATCCCATTACCTGCACGATTTCCTTTGTAAAATGTCTCACTGCAGCCATTTCCAAAGACCAGTGTCTTTGCCGGTGTACAGTTAACTGATGAATTAATAATTCTGTGTTCATGATCTGAATGGAACAAGATTTCACATATCAGATCATTTATCCAAGCCTAAAATATCTCCAAATGCAATTTATGTAGTCAATATATTTTGGGATATATTTTCCTATAATACTACTATAAATTGCATTAATGTAGCAGTTGTGTTGCTCAAGCTAAATGTGTTAAAGTGACAGTGCAGTTTAATCCCTTTCTATTCAATGATGCCACAGGTTTTCTGCATCTGCAGAGGATGTGGTTAGTAGGCATCCATCTGTTTTGGAAGATGATGGACTGTGCCTGGGTGCATGCCACTTCTAAGTTAAGCATCGTCTGTTGTGGCTGTAGAAGCCGACTCATGATTGGCAATCCCTTCCACAGCTGGCACAGATGGATATTGTTGGCCTGAGGTCGACTGGTGTTTTTTCCATCTGCCAGGCTCACTTTTTCACCATCTGGTCATCTTTTTTGTCCGCTTATTTTTCCACGCCCTTCCTGCCATTCTTCAGGAACTCCAGCAGCAAGAACTTCCTATGTAACGACACTGATCCCAGTCAACATTAGGTCTCACTTGCAGACATCCTTATATCACAGATGTGGGTGACCTATTGGTCTTGTGCCAATAGCAATATCGCCATAGAGCATGTCTTTGGGGATGCAGCCATCATCCATTCAGCGTACGTGATTCAGCCAACGGAGTCGCTGCTGACTCAAGAGGCCAAACATGCTGGGGATCCCTACACGCTGGTGTACTTCCATATTCAGCACTCTGTCTTAATGTGATTATGTGAAATATATATGAATGTGGTGCCTAAGGTGCCACTAATACAACTTGAAAAACACACTTGTAAGTCTACCACCCTCAAACCAGTGCTGCCAATAATGGCAGCTTGGAAATGAAATGGGAGAGGTGCTGTGCTTCATTCTAAACATTGGTGCCAATGTTACAGAAAATATGGACTCCAGACTCCCTGAGATTGCAAATCCAGATGCTTTCGATACCTTTTGGACTAAACATCAATACATCCCATTCAAATATAATTCAGTCCTATCTCAAACACATACACATGCATTATAGTAATGAATCATTACAGATTTCACTGAAATAAGCACTAAAGTAAGTCAATGTTTATGAATGTCATCAACATTTAAACAATAATATAAATTCAGTCTTGTTCCAATGGCAGTCATCTACAAAGGTAGAAAGAAAGTCACTATATCTGAATATGTGTGTCAGTCCAGTTATGTAGCATTGATATTCCCCATGAAATAGAGAAGGTTTTTCTTGTTGAAGTTTATATGTGCAGCCTTAGAAACATTTTCACTGTTACTCAGGAAATATCTATTCAATGCTCTGCCACTGAAGAACTTAGTCATCTCAAAAATATAAATATTATTTCAATGGAAACTGGCTCCCAAGAGATTCATTATACCCAGTTTTTCATGAATATTAAGTGTGTTAGGCTGAATAATTTTATTAACATGATAACTTTTAGAGACTAGTCATGGGTGCTCTCTTTAAGCAATTGCTAAAGGTATAACATTAAAACACACATTGTGCATATGTCAGTGACCCAGAGCAATCTAAACTAATTATACTCAGATAGGCCACAATACTTCAGCACTGTTAGGTTTATGCAAATTTTTATGGTTGACACACAGTTTAATTAGTGAAGTATGCATACTTATCTCTGGGTTAGCTTAGCAGAAAGAAAACTCTCTTACTTTTTGCAATTAGACTTTCTAATTTTGTCCTAAATAGTAATTTCATGAGGAGACTTAAGGTTGCTGCAATATGAAGATGAATCCTGTCATTTTCTACACATGCATAACTTAAAACGTTGTCATTTTTTAAATTAGCATTCAGGTTAGGTCTTAGCCACGAGATTCCCTCTGAGGAGTTGTCAAATGGCACATTCAAACCAGTGCTCCGACCTATCACCTGTCTTAAGAGCTGAAATTATGAAGGATTCTTTAGTTGTGTGTTTTATGTTGTCAAGTACCTTTGCCCTCAGCCCAATTAGCTTGCACAATTAACATCACAGAAGAAATGTTCCTGTTTTCTCTTAAAATGGCAGCATTTTTATATTTAAGACTCTCTGAAAAACTGTGTATCTGCTTAACCAATCAGATTGAAGGATTGTGAAAGTAACTGCACAAGGACTGAGAAGTGTGAATTAAAGTGGGCGAATTCAGTTCCAACTCAGGCAGAGAATGAGAAATAAAAAGAAGGAAAGAAAGATTGGATTAAGAGAGAAAGTAAAAAAAGTAAAAAAAAAACTTAGTCTTTTATTTTCTTTAAATTTCCAAAAAGAAAAAAGACAGGAGGGGATTTTTCTTTTTTAAATTGCCATTTTTAAAATCTCCAATAATAATTGAAAACTGAAAGAATGAGGCACCACACTTGTAATTTCCAGCCCTGAGAGGTTAACTGCCAGTAATTAACATTTATCATGGTGCTAAAAGGGTGTTTACACTTGAAAGGATGAGATTTAACTTTCGGTGGTGCAAGTACCACAATCTCACACCGTTTAATGCATTTCCATCGTGAAGCAGACAGTGAGATATTGTTTTCACAAAGTGAAAAGTGGGGCTATGCAACTCAAGCAACAACTTTTGGATATCCATGTTTAATTGTGCATCTGTCCCTCACCTGAAGTTGCTGTATCATTCACACATAAATAAGGACAACCCACCATTAGCCTCATCATTATTTTGACAACAAATTCTGGGCTAATAATTATTTTATAGCAATGCATCAATTTTGCTTCTGGAAGGTACATGTGCTCAGCGTGTCAGAAAAGGAAAGCAAAAAACACTATTCAGTAAGTCTATTTCGGGACAAGTTGCAACATCATTTTTGTCTCTCAACACAACCAGTGACTGCAAATCTGATCAAAAAGAGGAGTGAATTGCTGATACCAGTTTGCTTCCCATGCATCTATTTTGATGAAAAGGTAATAAAGTTCACTGCAACTCAGGCATTGTCTGCCAAGTCTGAAGACAGCCAGGAATCTCCAATTGTCTTCCATTTTTTGAATGTACTTATCATCAACGTGAGGGACAGCAGTACTAGGGAAAGGAACATTTTCTTCTGTCAACTAGCTCTGGTATCTGCTATACAGTCTAACCCTTGTGATGTGCTCAGCACTAAACTAAAACTTAGGAGGTTGCAGTTATTTGCCAGTTTAAAAAGCTGACAACTATATTTCATTAGCATAATTATACATTTGAAAGGTTGTGTTGCCGGGTGACACTTTGGACTTTATAGAAGTCTTAGCTTTAGAACATTCTGTAAAATGAACTCCAAGAAATAACATTGCTTAGCTTGTTTTTCAAAACACAACCGATGTTAGAATTAGATAGCACAGTAGCTCTAGCAGAAGAATGACAGTCTCCCGTTTACAGGGTCTAATTCCACTCTTAGTAGGCATTTTATGATAGCATCTTTCAACGAGTGGATTTTGCTAGTTTTAAGTCGGGGGTTCACAATATCAGAGCACTCCATCTCAGTGAGGATATGCAGTGGAAGTAATAGGACTAGTTACAGAAGCACACTGCCTGTTAGCTAATATAATAGAATGACATCGACACCAATCATGGAAAAGTCCTCAGCCAAAATCATCCCCACAGTCAATGGTTCTGGTAACATAAACAAGGGCCCCAAAAAAAACTTTTAATGTTGTATTATGCCCTTGTCTACAGTCAAGACTACTGACAACTACAATTACTAAAGGTAAGGGGGTAGAGTTTCTGCTAGGATGAGTTGGAATGCACCCAAAATAGGGCAAACCAGTTTCAAAGATCCAGGAATTTCAAGTGCAAGTTACATCCAGCGCAAGTCGGGTTTCTGTTATTTTTTGCGTTGATTTAGAAAAGCATTGTGCTAGAAGCCAGCCCAACCCACAAAACACTAGATCAAATTCATCACCACGGTGGTTGGCATCCTTCCATCTACAAAAGATGATGGACATGCAGCAAACATTCCATTTGGCTGGGGTGTCTTCTCTTGGTGTACGTTTGCTGACGGCTGTGAAGGTCAACCCATGAGAGGCAGGTTGTGCCAAAGGTGCCACACGTGAAGCTGCCAAGTGATGTAGTGAGTTGTTGTTTTTGACATTGGCATCTGTTGCCAAGCTGCTGTCGCAACTGGTCATGGTGGTAGTGCACACCAGTCAACAGGATGTGTCGCCATTTCCTTCTTTCACCAGCTAGTGACTCCCAGGTGCGACAGTCGACATTTAGGGCCTTCATGTCATGCTTGCAAGCATCCTTGAAGCAGAGCTTTGGATGCCCCACTGGTCGTCTGGCCCCGGCTGCCTTACCATACAGAAAGTCCTTGGGTATGTGATCGTCTTCCATCCTGTGGACGTGTCCGATCCACCGACGCTGCCTCTGTTTCATTAATGCCAACATACTTGGAAGCTCTGCCTTTGAAAGGACTGCGGCATTTGTGATTTTGTCCTGCCAGGATATACCCATAATGCGCTGCAGACAGTGTAGATGGAAATTATTGAACTTCTTTTCCTGGTAACTGTAAGTCGCCCATGTTTCACAGCCATACAGCAAGGTGCTGAGAACACAGGCCTTATAAACCATGAGCTTGGTCCTAAGTGTTGTCTGATCGCCTTAAGATCTCAGTATGCTAATGAGCTAAGTACCAGGATGTAGTCATGTGACTACAAGCCAGAGTCACTCTGTAACTGTAACACCCAGACGAAGATTTTGTAAATATTTTGCTCTGTATTGTATGTCATAGTTTAGCTGGAATAAACCTGTTTGAGATCTTCAATGAACTGGACTCCATGCATCTCATTTATGTTGCATTAGAAAGCAAAGAACTCATTACATTAAAGGTCAGCTTGGTGTTATTCCATGCGTGTTTCACGATTCAGCCAAAGGTGGTAGCTGCTTTCCCTATGCATGTGTCGAGCTCTGCATCAAGGGACAGATTGTCTGTCACTGTGGACCCAAGGTAGTAGAATTTGCTAACCACTTCCAGTGGGGCGTTATTTAGTGTGATCAGGGGCAGAGATGCAACACCTTGTCCTATGACCATGGTTTTCTTGACACTTATGATCAAGGAGAACATGTTACAGGCATGGGAGAAACAGTCCATGAGTCTTTGTAACTGAGTTTCCGTGTGAGCGACTAGCACAGCATCATCAGTGTAGAGAAGTTCGCTGATCAGGATGCAATGCGTTTTTGTCTTTGCTTTCAGCCTTGATGGATTGTAAAGCTTGCCATCTGACCTAGTGTGCAAGTAGACTCCTTCCGTATCTGTAGGGAAGGCGTAGGTCAGGAAAATGGAGAAGAAGATGAAAACAGAGTGGGGGCTAGGAAACAACCTTACTTCACTCCATTCTTCAGTCCGAAACTGTCGGAAGTGGAACCATCAAACTGTACAATGCAGTGCATGTTGTCATGGAAGGAGCGGATGAGACTGAGGAGCTTTGGTGGACAACCAATTTTCCCCAAAATCTTGCAGAGCCCTGCTCTGCTGATGCAAGACTTGCTGGCAACCAACGATACAACAGTGAACTCAGAGGACTGTAAGTAATTACCAGATATTGCCTCAAACCTTTCCCCTTTATTCCTTCTACTTTTTCTCTCTCTATTTGCATATGTGTTTATCGCGTATGCATGCTAGCGTGGTTGCGTCGCGAATTCGTAGCCATTCCCCAAATTAGAGTTTAAGATTAATAAACTTCCACCTTTCTTGTTTAAATCTAAGAAAACCTGTCTAATTGATTTCTTTGCCTTATAATTGGAAAGCAGTGAACAAGGATTCACTGAGGGGGAGCTAAAAACACGGTGTTTTAAAAAATTAAACCCTGTTACGGTCAAACCAGGCAAAGGCTGAGAGGGAACCCCTAGAGCCCTATCTCATCCGGTCGTAACAGCATTAGTGAGCACCTTTATAAAAGCTTTTAAATATATATTTTTTTTAAAATTACCAAAACTGATATTTTCGACCAACTAAATTAATGAATGGGTTCTGTATAATTTTTAAAAGTCATTTTCAGTTGTTGAAAATCAGAGGCTGAATTTTATCAGCCTGTCATGTGTCCCTGTGGTGGGACTGGATGAGGGTGGCGCTGCTGCTCGTCAGGTGTGCCGCCAGCCCATTTGAAAGCAGGAGGCGCGGGGTCCATCCGACTGGAGGATGGGGGTGGGCGGCGAGACACTGATGATGTCATTAGTAGAGTTGAAGGCAGGTACTGGCGCCATATTTAAAGTACTGCCAGCCTTGCTTAAACTTCACTGACTGACTTTGATGCTACTGTGCTGCTGACCTCTCCCCACCGCATTGCCTGGAGTCCCTTTCCTGCTGCGCTGCTGATCGCTCCCTCCCCCATCCCACCGCCTGGAGTCCCTTTCCTGCTGTGCTGCTGATCGCTCCCTCCCCCACCACCTGGTGTCCCTGTCCTGCTGTGCTGCTGATCCCTTCCTCCCCTACCACCTCGAGACCCTGTGCTGCTGTGCTGTTGACCCAGGCCTCATGAGGTCAGGGGCTGACCGGGAACCAAGAGGGACCATGTCAGGCAGAAGACACCAGGTTATCCCATGGTGCAGCGATGCCTCCCTGCCGATTCTCCTCCAGGCTGTAGGGGAAAGGTGGAGCTCCTCTTCCCAGGGGATAGCAAGCCTGGACAGAGATCACAGAGGAGGCCAGAAACCCTCCAAACCTGGGTCCAGTGCTACAAGAGGATGAATGACTTCCTTCGTTTCACCAATGTGAGTCCTCCATACCCATCTCATCTTTGGTGCTTGCATGTGGCCATGCAAGAGGGAGCCTGATATGGTCAGGGAGTTGCTGCAAAGGGAATGGCAAGGAGCTCAGCCAACAGATCATGTCAGATGCATGGCTGCATCTCCAAGACAGCTGGCCTCTCGGTTCTAGGTTGGCCCCTGCACATCCCTTGAGAGCAGATGTGAGGAGGAAGCATTCGGGAGGCCCCATCAGGGGACAATGTGCTGCCACCAGAACAAGTACCCTGCTGGTCTCCATGGGAACACTAACGTTGTCCCTCTTTCTGATTGCAGAAGAAAATGGTCCACAACACTAGGAAAAGGGCGAAGACTAGAGGTGGGGTCCCAGATCTCCGAGAACTGAACTCGGCAGAGGAGAAGGTCCTGGAACTAGCAGGCTCCCAGGACGGCCGATCCCTAGCAGACAAACAGACTGGAATGTCCATCCAAGAGAGTGAGGAGTGATTGTGGTCATGTGCTCACCATTGCCCTTCTAGAGAACCACATCAGGCATGGTTGACATGGACAGATCCATGCAGCGGAACCCCTAAATGTTTGTGTTTTCTCATGCAGTTCATGAAACCTCAGAGGGAAGATCTTCTGCTGGTGCTGCTGGAATCCTGTCGTCCTCTGAGGATGAAGAGGAAGAATCCTCAGTGGGTGCACCCTCACACCGTTCCCCTGCACCCTTCACCAGTGCAGATACTCTCATGTCGGTAAGTACGCACTTGGGCTTAGATGCAGGGTTACAGTCGGATGAGAGCGCCACACATGTTCGAGCAGCTGACAGAGGCTGTGACTGGTGAAACCACTGACAGTCAGAGGACTGTGGAGGCCAGGCCCAAGCTGATGAAGAGCCTCTTGTTTTGGCAGCACAGAACATGCTGGAGTTGCAGAGAGAGGTAAGAGAACACCTGGCAGAGCTGCCTGAGGCAATGCGCAGTCATGTGCAGACGATGGAGGAGTCCATTCATGCCATGAGTGTTGCCATGTCTCAGGCATGTGAGGACATGGTTTGCTTCATCGAGAGGTTGGCGACCTTGTAGCTCAAGTAGCTGCAACAACTGAGGAGACTCCTGTTCCTGTACAGGAACCCCTCAGCCAGCCAGAGGATGCTTACCAAAGTCACCCCAGGCCACGGGGCAGGGTGTTCAGCAGCCTGCCTTCACCTCAGTTGCTAGCACAGGGGGAAAATCTTGTAGAAGCTCATGGAAGCACATGGAGAGAAACTAGATGCACTTGGGGTTTCATGCATGTGTATAACTTGGTCTTGTTACTGGGTACTGTGACCTATAAATAAATGGAGGTCATGTTCATTGTTGAAAATCTCATGCTATCCCTGCTGCCCTGTCAGATGCCACCTTCCCGCGTAGTCCCTCAATGGGCTACCAGTTCAGGGGCAGGCTGCACATGGGCACCTTCTCAACTTTGTGTGTGCGCCCGGTGAGCCTGGGCACAAGACATGGGAGTGTGATAGGAAAGAGGCGACACGTGGAATACAGTGAGGTGAGTATTTATTGAGCAACCTTGGAAGGGGCATCATGGATGTGCATCACTGCCACTGTCAGTGTTAGAAGCATGGCCAGAAGATCTTGAGCCCAGTGCAGGAAAAGGTACAATAACCTGATACACTCTGGCAAGATGACTACTACCCCCAATCCTCAGGACAGGCCTTTGGATATTCACCGTCCAGCAGACACACCAGCTGAGGAGTCTCAAGGCACATGCTGCCCCTGAACATTGGAGGCATGTTTGTTCAGGGCACTTACTGATCCCTCAGAATGGCTCAGAGCCATAGTGCTGCTGAGGACATGGCAGCACTGAAACCTGCACCCTCCAATGAATTGGAGCAGCTGCCATTGGCCATAGAAGATGGTGGTGCCTAATCATGCTCTCTTTTGTCCTTGTAGGAGAAATAGGTGCATAATGGCTGACAGAGGGCCCAAACAGGTGGAAAGGTACCCTACCTTCAGAACACCACATTAGTGGAGGAGAGAGCGATGGATATAACCAGAATCACAGACCATGAGGAAGTCAGCCCTGGCAAAATGGATACTCATGGTGTAGATGGTGATTACAGAGGGCAATGCACTCATTAAAGGGATGCATTGCACTGCAGTCAGACTGACAGCATGCTGAACACTGAGCTGCATTGGGAACTTTCAGCACTGCAGAGGCTTCTGCTCACCAAGCTAACTCTCATGACCTCTTCTTGTATTTCCCACAGGTGCAGACATCCACCCAAGGAGACTTTCTCCCTCTCCATCACTGGGCCAAGATGACCAGCAAAGGTCCGAAAAAGCACTGTCACACCTTGCAAGCACACCATCCACCAGCGCAGATACATTCACCTCAGTTGGTCCTCGTGTGCTTTTAGATAGGGTGGCTCAAAGCAGGAGGTGTGCAGGAGGTGGTGCCAGAAGTAGAGGCACTTGTGGACAGTTTCCTTGGAGGAAGGAGGACAGACCCAGCCCTGCTCAGATGGGAGGAGTCCACCCAGTTCATCTGCGTCACCATGGCTCAGGGCTATAAGCGCATGAGCACTGCCATGGAGAGAGTGGCAAACATCATGGACAGCCATATGCAGCAACATTTGGAGTGCATGCAGGAACTGCACACTGACAAACACAGGATGCATGCCACACTATGTAGACTGGACCAGTCAGTGGCACTGGTGGTGCAGAGATGTTTGGAGGGGATGCCAGTTGCACCCTAGCTAGTGCTCCCCTCCAGTCATCTGTAGTGTCAGCCAAGGGCTGAGAATGTCACTGAGGAAGATGAAAGAGCCACCATCATCATCTTCGATATCCTTGGCTCCTCTGTCGGTGGGAGTCTCTGTGCTGCAGGGCCAAGTGATGGAGGCTGACACCACAATGATTCAGATGCTGCAGCCTCTGGAGATGCCCCCACTGACACCTCCATGGGGAGGACGATCGCTATGTGAATTACAGCTGCAAGCTGAGACAAGTGAGTACCCTACCACAGACCTTCCCTTTGTTCTTTCTCTTAAAATGAAATGAACAAACTCAAAATTCACATTCACACTTTCATACTGTTATGCAAGTTAGAAATATTGATTCTTCTAATGGGTTATGCACTCAAAGTGACAACATTTTGGTGATATTCCCAGGTTTTGAGCCCAAGGAAAATTTACTGTTTCAAATTGTTCAAATCCAAATATGATTCAAGTTTCTCGCAAAATCTACACGTGTGTATACATACTTAGAGAGGACAAGTATTGAACATGCTTCCAACACCTCCTCCAAGGCCACAAGGAGAGCACCGCATAGATGTGGCTGAGAGCGGAGGCCACTGCATCGTGTAGACCACTGAGTGGGTCACTGGAGTGTCTTCTTGCTGTATCTATACATTATTTTCCTTTCTGAGAACAATGTAAATAATGGCATTTGAAGCCAAACGTATGAGACTCCTTTCATTGATGGCGGGACAAGCAAAAAGGTCTGAGATGGTAAACGGGATCAAGGGTTCCTCAAAGGTGATGGCAAAACCTCTGGGCAGATGTGCATCCTTCATTGGCAGTATGACTTTAGATGTTCCAGGCTGCGCATTTAGATTTAGATTTAGAGATACAGCACTGAAACAGGCCCTTCGGCCCAACGAGACTGTGCCGACCATTAACCACCCATTTATACTAATCCTACACTAATCCCATATTCCTACCACATCCTCACCTGTCCCTATATTCCCCTACCACCTATCTATACTAGTGACAATTTATAATGGCCAATTCACCTATCAACCTGCAAGTCTTTTGGCTGTGGGAGGAAACCGGAGCACCCGGAGGAAACCCACGCAGACACAGGGAGAACTTGCAAACTCCACACAGGCAGTACCCAGAATTGAACCTGGGTTGCTGGAGCTGTGAGGCTGCGGTGCTAACCACTGCGCCACTGTGGTAATGTGTAATGGAAGTGTTTGCACAAGCACCTCTGAGTGCATTCCATTCCATGCCATTCATCCTGAGTCAGAGGGACTCAGTTGAAACGTTCCCGAATTAGATGATCCCTGACATTCATGGCACCCTAATGAGACCTTCAAGTGCTATGCCATGCCCGGCCATCTCCCTATGCAGCCAGAGCACCGCGCTGTTCCGCATCCTCCCACCCCACCTCCTTTCCCATGTTATGCTCCTTCTCTTCCTCTGATGAGTTGTCATATTCCAGGGCCTCACCATCCTCTAGGTCCACTCATCCATGGAGGGCTATATTATGGAGAGCATAGCAGACCACCACAATGAGTGAGACCCTTGTAGGAGTGTATTGCAGGCTGGTCCAGCATCAGAACTGTATCTTCAGAAGCCTGATGTCCTGCTCGATGGTGGTTCTGGTAAGCAGATGGCTTTGGTTGTATCGCCTCTCTGCCTTTATCTGGTGCTCTCATGGATGGGTGAGTAGCATCTCTTCAAGGGATATCCCCTGTCCTCTAAGATCCATCCACAGACTTTGGGGGTTGGAGTGAAGAGCTGTGGCAGCCAAGACTGGCAGAGGATGAAGGAGTCACGGCAGCTGCCAGGAAGACCAGCACACACATGGCTGAAGCTCTTGTTTTGGTTTCAGACCAGCTGAATATTGATGGAGTGGCAGATTTTTCTGTTGATGGATCTCACTGGCCAGTCAGTGGGTGCCTCGATGGCCACATGGGTGCAATCGATGATGCCATGCACCTGGAGGAATCCAGCAATGAAGGTGAAACCCACTGCCTTCTGTGCCTGCAAGACCCATCTGTTGTAAACTGAATATACTGTCCAGCTCTATTAAATAGGGCATCAGTGACCTGCAAGATGCAGCGGTGTGCAGCCATTTGTGAGATGCCACCAAGGTCCGCAGCTGATCCCTGGAAGGAGCTGAAAGTGATGAACTTCAAGGCCACACTGACTTTGATGGCTACTGGCAGGGCATGCTGACCAGTACTGCGAGGGATGAGGCTTTTGACAATGAGGGCATAGATGTCAGTGACCATCCTGGGTAAAAGAGGCTGCAAGCTGCAGGTGGTGGGTGATAGAATCCCCAGACTGAATGACTCAATTTCCTATGCAAACTCCTATTTAGCTGCCTGTGGGGATGTCTTCCTTGCAGTATGCAATGTTACCCAGATAATGGGGACAACTTGCCAACATAGAAAATGTTGGAAATACTCAGTAGGTCAGGCATGATCTGTGGAGAAATAAACAGAGTTAACATTTAAGGTCGATGACCTTTCATTAGACTTTTCATCATGAGTTCTGATGAAAGGTCAAGATGACACCTCATCTTCCGATTTGGCACTTTACGGCCTTCTGTACTGAACATTGAGTTCAACAATTTTAGACCATGACCCACATTTCGATTTTTTTTACCATGTGCTGAACTTAAAATTGTTTTTCATATCTTTGTTTTCAGACAGACCTGTTCATTATTCTGAACTAATGCTTTGTCTTTTACAACAACTATTACCACTCCCTTGGCATCTTATTCCATGGCATCTTTGTCTTTTAATCACTCCCTCTACTCTATCACAGACCTTCCTTTTGTTCTTCCTCCCCCTCCCTCTTTTCAATGGCATAAAACCCATCACATTTTTACCTTCCTTCAGTTCTGAAGAAGTCATATTCAATTCAAAACATTAACTCTCTTTCTCTCTCCAAGATGCTGCTAGACCTGCTGAGTGTTTCCAGCACTTCCTGTTTTTCTTTCAGATTTCCAACATCGGCAGTATTTTGCATTTATTAAAAAGTTGCTGTGTTTCTTTTGTGTGAAGTCTGCTTTTGAAAAGTATGTGTGATTGATTGTTTTGACTGTAGTCCCACCTATCTTCTGTGTATAGAGCTAGAGGTCATTAAACCTTTGTAGTCTTGTCTTTAAAGTTGGAAGCATAAGTTCATTACTTGTTCTCTCTATAGGCTGGATTTTGTTCTCCCTCGGGTATTGGGTTCTGTGACGGGGTGGATGTCCCCTTCACCGTCAGGTCAGACTACTTGAAGGTGTTGGGGATATGGTTCGGAGGGGCTGGGGCGTGCACCAAAACCTGGAAGGATACACCATAAGCTGAGCATGTGGGAGCAGCGATCTCTTTCCATTGTGGGTAAGAACCTGGTCATCAGATGCGAGGCGCACATGTTGTTGCTGTACATGGCGCAGGTCTGGCCCATACCCCACTCCTGTGCCGTGGCGGTCACCCGAGCAATTTTCCGCTTCATATGGGGATCCAAAATGGGCCGGCTCCAGAGGGACACGATGTTCAAACCCCTTGATAAGGGCGGGAAAAATGTACCCAACGCTACCCTCATCCTGATGACCACCTTCATGTGCGGCTGCATCAAGCTGTGCATAGACCCCCAGTATGCAAACTCCAAGTGTCACTACGTGCTGAGGTTCTGTCTGTCCTCAGTGTTGCAAAGGATTGGTCTGGTCACATTGCCGCAGAATGCGCCATCCAGTTGGTCTGTGCCGTACCACCTATCCTTCGTGGAAAAGTTTCTACGGAAAAACACCTTTGACCACCAATCCATCAGGCAGTGGTCTGCACGGAATGTCCTCAAGGCCCTATGGGAAAAGGAGATAGTGGATCCGGTCGGATGGTTCCCTGAGCAGACCGCCAAAGTCATTTGGCGGAATGCCTCATCACCAGAACTTTCAAACAAGCACCAAGATATAGCTTGGCTGGTGGTGAGAAGAGCCCTCCCTGTCAGATCCTTCCTGCACGCCCAGAGTCTCACACCCTCTGCACAATGCTCTCGAAGTGGCTGTGATGGGGAAGAGACGGTTGGAAAGAGATGCAGTGATTTTTGCCGAAGTTCATCCCAAGCAGCTCTCTAACACAGAAGTCTGTGCTTTATGGGATGCACACCGGGACGAACATCAACTGCTGCTGGAGGACTATCAATTCGGTGAAAGGTACCCTTTGGTCTGCCCGAAACTTGCTGGTCTTCCAAACAAAGAGTTGTCCACGACGGAGTGTTGCAGACTGGCACATTCCAAGGTCCAGGACTACGTGCTGAGGGACGCACTAAAGCTTGGGGCAGCCGCTGCAAAGGCTCAATGGGGAAAGACCACTGTGTAAGGTCCCCCTCAGCAAGGTAAACTGAGGGGCTGGATCCCTGGGAAACTCCTCAACTGTATCCAGAAAATATTTGTTTTGCTGTAAAATGTACATAGCATGTAAAATGAAATGGAAGGGTTGTGAGGCAACTCAGTCCTGTATTGAAGGAAACTGATCTCTTTTGCACTCTTAGTATTGTTTGACTTTGTGCTTTTTGGAACTGTTTTGTAATGTATTTTTTATAGTTTTTTATGAATAAAGTATATTTTGGAAATATAAAAAACAAAATGTGAAAACGCCTCCGGGAGAGGGCCACCACCCCGACACTGGGAGAGCCCAGCCCGATATTACTGGTGGTGGTGAGGCCTCATGACAGACCCCCGCCACTCGGCAACGGGACCCCAATTTGAATATTTAAGTAAATTGAAATGAATGAACTAATGTCACTCACGCCACTTCGGCCTAGTGGCCGGCACTCCCGCGTCTTTGGATCCCCGTCCAGGGAAACGAGATGCCACAGAGGTGGGGAGGGGGGTGGAGGTAAGTTAATCAGTGTGGGGCGGGGAACAGGGTCAAAGTAACATCATGGGTGTAGGGGATGGTGTGAAGGGTTGAAGTTTAAAGTTTGTGCAATTTGATGGGGAGGGAGGTCAGATGGACAAGGTAAGTGTTTGGGGGGGGGGGGGTGCGGAAGGGCAAATAATTAATTTAATTGTTAATGGGGGGCTGTGAGAGGGGCAGAAAAAAATGTCTTCATTTATTTTTATTTACTGTACTTTTAAATATTTAAACTTACCGGTAGGGCAGACAACCCTTTAAAAATTGCAGCTGACGCCAATGCCGGAGACAGACAGCCCGCCCCCTTCCTGTGATCAGGGTGGGCGGGTGGGGGGGAACGGCTTGTCCCGGCTATTTAAATAAGCCACCGAATGAACGATCATGGCGCTCCGCGGCACAGTGGCGCAGTGGTTAGCACCGCAGCCTCACAACTCCAGCGACCTGGGTTCAATGCTGGGTACTGCCTGTGTGGAGTTTGCAAGTTCTTCCTGTGTCTGTGTGGGTTTTCGCCTGGTGTTCTGGTTTCCTCCCACAGCCAAAGACTTGCAGGTTGATAGGTAAATTGGCCAATATAAATTGCTCCTAGTGTAGGTAGGGGAACATAGGGACAGGTGGGGATATGGTAGGAATATTGTATTAGTGTAAATGGGTGGTTGATGGTCAGCACAGACTCGGTGGGCTGAAGGGCCTGTTTCAGTGCTGTATCCATAAATAAATAAACATGTGGGCTGCCATTTTTTTTATCCACCAAAATTCAGCCCTAAAAACTTGAATCATGTTTGGTTTTGAACAATTTGGAATGCTAAGTTTTCCTTGGGCTTAAGACGTGGGAATGTCACCAAAATTTTGTCATTTTGAGTTCTTAACCCATTGCATGAATCATTATTTCTAAATTGCATAACAATATGGAAATGTGTACGTGATTGTTGAATTTGTTCATTTCACTTTAAGAGTGTGCACGCAGAATTGGGATAAAAAAATGAATTACATTTTAAGTTAAGGATGCGTGGTCTTAGTGACAGGTTTTTTAAATGAGGTTAAGTAGCGACATCAAAGATTGAAAAAAAATGGTTTGAGAAAATGCTAGAAAGTTTGGAAACAAATGGACTTATTCTTTTTTTATTATTCATTCCTGGGACATAGGCATCACTGGCTAGGCCAACATCTATTGCCCATCCCTAATTGCCCTTGTGAAGATGGTGGTCAGCTGTCTTCTTGAACTCATGGAGTCATTGGGTTTAGATACATCAACAGTGCTTTTAGGAATGGAGTTCCAGGATTTTGACCCAGTGACAGTCAAGAAACAGGGATAGAGTTCCAAGTCAGGATGATGTGTGACTTGAAGGGGAACTTGCAGGTGGTGGTGTTCCCAAGCATCTGTTGCCCTTGTCCTTCTAGGTGGTAGAGGTTGTGGGTTGGAAGGTGCGGTCGAAGGAGCCTTGGTGAGTTGCTGCAGTGTGTCTTGTACACATTTCTGCCACTATCTGTCGGCGGTGGAGGGAGTAAATGTTGGCAGTGGTGGATCAGATGACAATCAAGCAGGCTGCTTTGTCCTGGATGGTGTCAAGCTTGTTGAGTGTTGTTGGAGCTGCACCCATCCAGACAAGTGGAGAGTATTCCCTCACACTCCTGACTTGTGCCTTGTAGATGGTGGACAGGCATTGGGGAGACAGGAGGTGAGTTCCTCGCCACAGAATTCCCAGCCTCTGACCTGCTCTTGTAGCCACAGTATTTATGTGGCTGGTTCAGTTCAGTTTCTGGTCAATGGTGACCCCCAGGATGTTGACAATCGGGAATTCAGCGATGGTAATGCCATTGAATGTCAAAGGGAGAAGGTTAGATTCACTCTTGTTTTGGATGGTCATTGCCTGGCACTTGTGTGGTGCGAATGTTACTTGCCACTTAGCAGCCCAAGCCTGGATTTTGTCCGGGTCTTGCTGCATGTGAACATGGGCTGCTTCAATATCTGAGGAGTCATGAATGGTGCTGATCATGATGCAGCCATCAGCCAACATCCCCATTTCTGACCTTATGATGGAGGGAAAGTCATTCATGAAATAGCAGAAGACAGTTTGGCCTAGGACACTTCCCTGAGGAACCCCTGCAGTAATGTCCTGGGACTGAGCTGATTGACCTCCAACAACCACAACCATCTTCCTTTGCGCTAGGTCTGACTCCAACCAGCAGAGAGTTTTCCACCTGATTCCCATTGACTCCAGTTTACTAAGGATCCTTGATGCCATACTTGGTCAAATGCTGTCTTGATGTCAAAGGCAGTCACTCTCACCTCACCTCTGGAGTTCAGCTCTTTTGTTCATGTTTGGACCAAGGCTGTAATGAGGTCAGGAGCTGAATGGCCCTAAATGCTGTCTCCCTGAAGAAAATGTTTTCCTCTGAAGTTGATAATGCTACTAATGATTTTTGTTGTTTTCAATTCTAAAGGGAAAAATGTGTGCAAAGTATAAAAAAAAAGACTTGGGAAAACAGTTTAAAATTTGGTTCATCTTTGATCGGGAAGAAAAGTTATATGAAGTGACATAATTGCATGCATCTGGGAATGTTTTGCTCCGCCCTTTTGCAAACAAGCAGACAAGTTAACCCTTTTCACTGACAGCTTTTTGTTTTGTTCACCACACAACCCCTTTTGTATTGCTGTGTGTAAATTCATATATAGGGCATTATTACATTTTAAGTTTCTAAATGGACAGATTTGATTGGGCAAATTAATCCACAGGGCTCTTGGACAAAGCCACACTGGATTCTTTGTGTTCTTTTTAAACAGGTGTTGATGGTTTCCAGGAGAGATACAGCTGTTTTAATAATTTAAGGACTTATCCACAGACATCAAACATCACAGCATGGTGATGATTTGGACTAAAGGCTCTGCCTTCCAAAGACTTAGCTTTAACTCATTTCTTAGCTTTAACCCATATGTTATCTTTTGAGACAAAGTGCTGGAGAAGGAGAGGTATGGAAACCATGTCTAAACGAGCTGTGAGAACTTTTTTCTCTGATGTAAAAACCACCATGTACAACCACCAAGCCTGGCCATCATTGTTTCTGAGATTGGAATTGATAAAATAAATCAATTTGAGTTGCTGTTGCCAAGCACTCAAGAAAGGGAAAATTTACTTGAAATTTAAGTGGATAATCAAACTTTCTTTTAAAAGAAATCAAAAACTGAAAATCAGTCTAGGTGGTGCCTGAATATGAAAAAAAAAGAAAGTTTCTTTTGGGAAGAAATAAACTGGACATTGACAAAGGCTTTCAATCAAACATCACTGCTATTTAAATATGGAGTGATATCGAAATGATAGAACATCAGGCACAAAGTCATGGGTTATTTTGAGAAATAAAAGGTCAACTAAAATAAAGAACAAACCAAAAAATGTGTTAATGCCTGGAATCAATGTAGGAACGTTAGTTTTCTGTTTTAAAGCTATTATGAGAATATTATATTCAACAGTAAAGGTCCTCCAGGGTTCATGAATGAGATAAAATGGTAACTAATCAGATGTGTAAAATTGAATGAGAGGAAGCGATTGAGGATAGCAGATAGAGAAAGGAGCAGCTATGACTGGGTCCTCACTGTGTACACGACACCCTTCACCTGGTCTGCCCAGACAGCGCATGCAGCCTGTGTGCCCTGACAAATATCAAAACATCCCCCATTAACAAGCTCTTAATGAGCTCCTTCTCCAGCTTAATTGGCCTTAATCAGGGATCGGGCTGGATTGCAGGGTGAGCCCCCGCCCCGGAAAAGATGATCAGCGCCAGGAATGTTGTCGGGAAACTGGCATGCCGTCTGGTACCGGTATTTTGAACTCCTGGCAGGTCCTGAAAATCCAGCCCATAAGCTCAGCAATATTATTTCTTGAAATTCATTTAACAGAATGCTCCAAAACTAAGACTTCTATGAAATCCAAAATGTCACCCTGGCAGCATGCCTTTTAAAAAGCAGTTTTTGACCTTTTTTGTATTGCCATTTCCTTGATATCAGCAAGGATCAGGGATCCGCCTCTGTCAACGTTGGCAACGGAAAATTCTCAGCAGCCTTTTGCACAAAGGCTTCCAGGCCCTGTATTTCATAAGAGATGACATTTTCCATAATTGCATCCGAAGATCCAGCTATACGTTTTTGATCAGGATCATGTTGTTATGCAAACAGCAACTCTTAACCCTTTAAATCTAGCTTTGGCTACAGGCGAGCCATTGTCTGGATCTCCTTGTCTAACAAACTTCCAGTACAATCATGTCACATTACAGATGCTGCAAGGAATAATAAAGATGATAGATGATCTTTTTATTGCATCAGTGTCAATTCCATATCAGCGGATCCCTACAAAAGATGTCTTGCTTTGTTGTTCTTAATTCTAACTAGCTGACATTTTGCAACAGGGCATGAGACTAATTATATCAAATGTCACCAGCACTGCCTTTTGTATGAAGTCTCTGTAAGCCTCATAACCCAGGAAAATCTGTTTGTTTATTTAAGGATATTAAAGTCATGAATCAGAACAGGGAAGAAATGTATAGTGTCTCTTGATGTGACACGAACTGGAAAGAAATTATTCATTAGTTAGGGGCTTCCTGATTTGACAAGTGAGCTTCATGTTAGGATTGTAACTTAAACCTGGCTCTCCTTAAGCCTTTAAATAGGTTTCATTACATTCTGCTAGGAAATCGATATCTAAGTAAACCTACAGAGAGTGTGACTGAATGTGAAATCCCTCCAGTTCTTGAAGAAAGCTGCCTTTTATAATCACAAGCAACAGCTCTGACTTTCTAAATTGTGAATAGCAAAATGTTAAATGTCACAATCTGATAATGCACAGATCATTCTGAGCTGTCTGATCACTATGAGCATATCTACCACTCGGCCAAATGTTATTTGATTTTCAAGCTCCACAAAAAATGATTTATTCCAGTACCTGCACATTTGCAGCAGTTACAATTACTTTTCATGTTTCTAGTATTAAACAAGCACCACGTATAGATTTACTGTCAATCGAGGGGCCATTGATAAAGTGACTATTTTACCATTTCCAACAGATGCCACTGTTTACCTTCCACGTCACAAAAGCACTTTCATTATTTGACCAGTTCACAACTTGCGACTGAGCTGAATTTACAGCTCAGGTGACAGGCTGTTGGATAATGACCCCTATGAATAGAAATATTTCAATATAAGCAAAATACTGCGGATGCTGGAAATCTGAAACAAAAACAAGAAATGCTGGAATCACTCAGCAGGTCTGGCAGCATCTGTGGAAAGAGAAGCAGAGTTAACGTTTCGGGTCAGTGACCCTTCTTTGGAACTGACAAATATTAGAAAAGTCACAGATTATAAACAAGTGAGGTAGGGGTGGGGCAAGAGATAACAAAGGAGAAGGTGTAGATTGGACAAGGCCACATAGCTGACCAAAAGGTCACGGAGCAAAGGCAAACAATATGTTAATGGTGTGTTGAAAGACAAAGCATTAGTACAGATTAGGTGTGAATACACTGAATATTGAACAGCAGCAAGTGCAAACCTGAAGAAAAACAACCTGAAAAAACAGTGGGTAAGCAAACTGAACAAACTAAGATGAAATGAAATAAATGCAAAAAGAGATTGTAAAAAATGTAAATGTAAAAATATTTCAATGTTTGTTTATCGAACTTTTAGGACATTAAAGCTCTATTGCAAAAATATTTTTTACAGTTATAATCAATTTCAATTGAAAAATATTATTTGAGACAAAATGATAGGCATGAGAGATATTTCTTTGTCTTGCAATATCATATAACAAAATGGAGAACAAAAATTGTGGTTTTATTGGATATGAGGGCTAAACTTTTCCAGCCATCTGGAGACGGGCTGGAAGGTGGGAGGGCTGGTAAAATGGCAGCTGAAGGCATCGGGAGGAGAGCCCAATGTCTTCCAGCCAACATGGCATATTACCAGCGGCGGGAACCTCAGTGGTGCGGTGGCACAATTGTGGCAATTCAGTGCACAATTAAGGGCCAACTCCCACCCCCACTAGCATTTTACTGGTATTGAAAGAGGCTGCTGCCTTATGGGAAGACCTCCAGGTAAACCCTGGTGGCCTCCCATCTTGTTCCCACGAGGCAGGAGCCCTCCTTTATGGCTGCTCCATGGCCCATGGAGGGCCCCCCCCACACCGGTGGCAATGGCCATTCTCACGGCTATAGCGCTGCTGCTTGAAGGTGCTCCCGCCCTCCCCTTGATCACTGGGACTTGCTTGCCTGGCCATGGCTTGCTGAAGAAACCTTACCTTGACTTCGAGGGCACCTTGCCATGGAGGCGCTCTCTCCTTTATCTTGCAGTCTCAGTAGTAGACACCTCTAACAGTGGCATTGCAGAGGCTACTGAGCTGCCGGCCCTCTGATTGGACCAGCAACTCTATTGGACTGCAGTCCCAATGGTGGCCTCTTACTTGGCTGCCGTCAGTAACTTACCACCCCAGGGTCCCGTCGCCCACTGGCGCGGGGTTGGCTCCTGCTTTCGTTCATGGTGGCAGGACCTCTTCCCTAGTGCAAAGGTCTCCCTTGATTTTGCTCCTCGATCGTCCAGGACTTGGAATGTGGTTCTTGATATTTACTCCTGTCTTGGTACAGGCTTAATAACCATGGCAGAAATGCAGTAAATTCACTAAATCAATAGATCACATGACATGCAGATTTTTAAGTTCCATTTCAGAGCCTGAGCTTGTCATCTTGATGACAATTCAGTAGAGTGCTGTATTGTCAAAGGTACCATCTTTCAGATGAGACATTAAACTTAGACCACATCTGCCTGCTCATGTACACAGAGAAATCTGACTGGATTATTCATAGAAGAGCAGGGTGTTCTTCTGATGTTTTGTTCAACATTCCACTCTCAACCAACGCCACCAAGGTCAGAAATTCATTGCAGTTGCATCCATTTTAAATGGTCAAAACTTGCTTCACTCAGGGAGCCCAATTTCCCTGTTAGCAAGTGCAAGGGGCCTAATGCCTTTTTTATGTGGCAGCCCTGGGTGCCTAAAAAATGACACATCCCGGTATTGGATGGGAAGTCTTTCAGGCATCCTAGGGGTGCTGGATTTTTGTCGCTGAAATCAGCACTCATTGCACCCATTTTGCTCCTGTAAACCAGACAAATAATGTCCAGTTTCTTACCTATTAGTCTATAAACATAAGGGATTTGTTGACTACACTGCCCATCAGGGCGATCTTCTTGCAGTGGAATTGATCGACGTGTTAATATTCCACATTGTTAAAGTGATATGAATTTAAGTACGGACATTCCACGGGTCAGCCAAGCCTACTTTCTATCTGCAGACTGGCCCATATATAAGTTAATAAAATGCTTTGCTATAATAATGCGAACAATTTTTAAAGTAAAAAGGCTATGAGCAATAAATCATGCTGCTGCCAAGTACTTATGACAGTATTGCTAAGCATAAGTGGCTGCAGTATGAAAACTGTTGATAATTTTAGCAAAGTCCCAAGTGCCATTTTTATTATAGGGTGAGTGGACGTATGAAAATCACCTTCCCAACTGATTTCGATGAGAGGTATCAACTCATCAGTGCAAAAGACCCAGGAAAATATAGAGGCCAGAATTTTACGCCCCCCCAGCATGGTGGTGTGGGGGCAGCGTAAAATTGAGCGGCAGGCTCTGGGAGGCCAAACCGCCCCGAATCCGCGTCCGACCAAGTTTACGGAGATCCGGCGGGGGGCGGGGGGTGGTGAGAAGCGGCCCACCTGCCCAAAGCCAATCAAGACCCTTAAGTTCCCACTTAACTGCCACTTAAGGGCCCTCGCCCACCTCCACGATTATTTTACCCGTGGCAAGAGGGTGAGCCGGGGATCTGAAAGGTCACCCAGCTATAGCTGTCGGCCTTTCCGCACACCGGGGGTGGGGGGAGGTCTGGCAATCGGGCACAGGGTGCCCGATTGAGGGCCGCCCCCGCCTCCCAACCCAACCCCGGTATCCAAGACGCCCCCTCCCCCCAAACGTCCACCCTAACCTCACCAAGGCACGACCGATTCCCCCGGTGAGGCTGCCCGAACTTACCTCCTGTCCCGGTTCCATTGCATCCTCCTCGGTCAGCTGGGCTGCAGTCTCAGCCGTGGCCACCGCTCCCGGTGGCCGCTGATTGGCCGGCAGCTCACTGAGGCGGGACCTCCTCCCTCAAGCGGGTGGAAGTCCCGACTCGGTCCAATTAAAGCCTGGGGATCCATGAAATACGGGACGGATCCCCAGACTGGGCGGGAGTGGGATCGGCACCGACATTTACGTCGGAGTCCAACTCCCGTCCGCCCAGCGTAAAATTCCGGCCAGAGTGTCGTAAAGGGCGACATAGATCACTAACTTCATGATGCCTTTTTTGCGCCATCCAAGAATCCCAAAGATGCACTCTTGTAATATCTGGACCAAAGATGGAATGATTTTCATTCAAGTAGGTTCATTGTTTGTACACTAGTATTTTATGGCATTGTTTCAGGGCGTTAGAATGTTAGTACCTTGTCTTCCATTACATGACCATTGGAAAGTTATTATTTGTGATCTGGAAATATCTAATGGATTGTGCATATCATGAACACAGCAGTGAAAATGTTAAGCATTAAGGGATAACTAACAGACATCATTCAGAAAAACATAAAGATGGCTTCATGTGTTCTCACACATGCTCCTCACGACAGCAAATCTTTTCACCTCAAAGGTCAGTACCAATCAGTCATGACTAAAATGATTATTGATTAGTTTTGAATTACTGTAGCCTCAGTGCATGTTTCTGACTTACTGCAAACCTCAACATTGCTGGAGAGAAGGGATTGGCCCAGAATTTCCTGCAGTGTTTTCGTGTAACCATGATGTAAGAGTGGAATTGCATTTTTTTCTCTGAGCAAGTTCACGTGATTGATTTACAGCAGTTTTGCAGTGCAACATGACTAAGCACAAATTGCTTCGATCGTTTGCACCACATGGAGATATGTCTGCCAAAATGCTCTGCTGATCACTTACATAACTCCACTCCCATGCGAGAGACCAGCTCACGGGATTTTCCTGGATTTAGCTGAAAAGGCATGGATCTAGATTTACACCCCAAAATGAAGGCACAGCATGACTGGAAGACACTGTAGCTAAGATTTCTGGGGTTTGGTGGTGATTTTCTTTGTGCTTTTAGATGAAGGTTCTCACTGAGACATACACTATTGCTTAACCAAAGTGCTGTCTCAATGCATTTGAAAATTTTCAGACCCCCACTCCCCACGCATCTAGCTCGAATGTCCTTCCCAGTGGGTGTACTATTCTGCATAATAATGGAAGAGGAGCAGCACACATAAGAGGCTGTGAGAATGAGGTGCCATGGCTGAAGATAGCAAACTGTTCGCTATTACCCCTATTGATGGCATTACATTTGCGCTTGTTTTTATGCCGGTTTAACATTCCAGCAGAGGCAACTGCAGGAAATTTTAGGTTAAAGTTCTGTCGCCATGAACAGGCACAGAAAAGAGTGTAAATTACAGCATAACATTTAAGCAAGAGTGATCATGGAAATTGGGGGACAATATTTAAATTCAAAATAAATAACCCTGTTCACCACAGATGACTTAAATTTACAGTTTCTGACAGGTGGCAGATGAAGTTCAATGAAGAGAAATGTGAAGTGATAAATTTTGGCATGAAGAACATGAAGAGGCAATCTAAAATAAAGGGTACAATTCTAAATGGGGTGCAGGAGCAGAAGGACCTGGGTGTATATATGTGAATAAGTCATTTAAGGTGGTAGGACAGGTTCAGAGAGCAATTAATAAAGCATACAGTATCCTTGGCTTTATCAATAGGGACATAGAGTACAAGAGTAAGAAGGTTATGTTGAACTTGTGTAAGACACTAGTTCGGCCTCAGTTGGAGTATTGTGTCCAGTTCTGGACGTTAGAGAGGGTGCAGGAAAGGTTCACAAGAATGATTCCAAGAATGAGGAACTTCAGTTATGAAGATAGATTGGAGAAGTGGGAACTGTTTTCCTTGGAGAAGAGAAGGCTGAAAGGAGATTTGATAGAGGTATTCAAAATCATGAGGGGTCTGGAGAGAGTGGATCGAGAGAAACTCTTCCCACTAGTGACAGGATCGCTAACGAGAGGGCACAGATTTAAAGTAATTGGTAAAGGAAGCAAAAGTGATATGAGGAAAAACTTTTTCATGCAGCGAGTGATGAAGGTCTGGAATGCACCATCTGAAGAGTGCAGTGCAGACAGGTTCAATCGAGGCATTCAAAATGGAATTAGACTGTTATATGAAAAGAAAAAACTTGCAGGGTTACGGGGAGAAGGCAGAGGGAGTGGAACTAGGTGAAATGCTCATTCAGAGAGTTGGTGCAGGCACGATGGACCAAATGGCCTCCTTCTGTGCTGTAACAATTATGTGATTCTGTGATGTAGCACGTGACTGCCAGATAAGCTGTGAAAGCAGATAGTGTTGAAGAAATTAAGGCAGAATTGACAAGTTACTTGATTGAGTGGGCAGTTGAGAAGAATTAGTTTTTGTGGTGTTGGCCAGATGGAGTTTAGAGTCTTTTCAGGATCTGAACTTTCCTTATTACAAGATCACTAGATACTCAGGGATGACCAATACCACTTGGTTCATCTTAAATCATTCACCCAGAATGACTCTGTTACTGCATCCAGTTGCTTCTTAAATGATTCCAGGATTTTCACCTCCAGCCTTCTGCCCAAAAGTCCATTCCAAGCAATGATTACTTGAAAAACTCTTGATATTAGTCCTGAAATGACTTTTTACTGGTTTGAACCTGTTTCCTCTTATCTTACATCCACAGGTTAATTTAAAATAATAATATGGCTTGAGTTTTTATATGGATTTGCCATCTTATATGGCTCCATAACATCACCTCTCCAGGGCATTCTTTCCAGGCTAAAAAGCCCAAGTCCATCCAGTCTTTCCTCATAACCAAGACCCCTGATCTGGGAATCAATCTTGTGGAACTTCTCTGCACTTATTCTGGCACTGGAATCTGTCTCTTGTATCTCACTTACCAAATGGGGCTCAGGTATCAGTCTGACTTCAGCACTGTATAGTATCATGACACCATATGACTAGTATTATACTGTTTTGACAATGTGGTTCAATGTTTTATTAGCTTTGTTAATTGCAGCTCTGCACTGGTTAGACATATTGGGGTAGATATTAGTTCTGGGCAGAAATGGGAGCAAAAAGGACCAATTTCGCGATGTAATTTCTGGCGTGTGTTGTGCACGAGCATTACGGGGCGGCATGGGCATCCCTCTAAAACAGGTGCGATATCACTTAAGTATGTAAATGAGGAGCCTCCTTGCAGAAATCATAGAAACCATAGAAAATTTATGACACAGAAAGAAGCCATTCAGCCCATCATGTCCATGCCAGTCGATGACGAGGTACCCGGTCTAATCACACTTTCCTGCATTAGGTTCGTAATCCTGCAGGTCATGGCTCTTCAGGTAGAAATCTAACTACTTTTTAAATGTGGTGAGAGTTTATGCCTCTACCACCCTTTCAGGCAGGGAGTTCCAGGTCCCTACTGTTGTGTGTTCCTTGAAGCTCTGTGTTAGTATTGATTTCATGCAAAGACTGACCACTCCAGATGGGATCAGTAACGCAATATTGTGGCTTCTTTATTGATTACTGTGCAAGCAGCTATTACATTTGGATGCTTACTGTACAGGTGTTTATTCAAGACTGACTAGCACTCAGATTCATGTGGTGTGTTACATCATAGTGTTATGGTATGACCGCTCAGGACAAAGCCCCCAATCAAAATATATGATTCTGATTGTAGTGGGAGCAATGCACTGTCAATTCAGTCCCACTGACCCACAGGTCGCATTACATATATCTTTTAGCTTTCCAAATCAAAGAGAGCAGCTGCTGAATTGAACAATCTAGTAACTCCTGAATGAGGTGAACCAAACCAGCTTTCTTTAGATATCAACAAATTAACTGTTAGTTTAAAAAAACCTAAAATATTAAACACTACTAAGATAAACCAATATCTAAAGACCTTAAAACTTGTTTAAAGACTCTAACTCCTGCATTCGCAAACATATACCCAAACCATCAGAAGTTTGGTCTTTAATTAGCTGCCTGTAAAAAAATAGAATAATAATAAAGTCTTTGCAGATTTACAGTGTGGAACAGTCTAAGGTTGCTTGAAGTCTTCCAAGGTCTGATGAATCCGACGATAGGAATCCAGCAATTACAGTTCGGTAGTTGAAGCATGAAACTCTTCTTCATAGCGATGAACACAGTAGATCGACAAATAGCTTTTTAAAAAAAAATTAACCTGACTTGACTTTTCAGAATTCTGAGAGAGAATAATAAATAGGGTTTAAATAGACCAAGGGAGAGCTCTCCTCTTTCCTTCACGTGCCATAACAGTCTGTGTCTGCGTCAAATGCCTCTGCAAAGCCAGTTTTTCAAAGTTAAATGGCAACATTGTATGTCCTGTTCTCCCTCTCTGTATGGCTGTATCCAGGGCAACCAAGATGCACTTTCCGGTAACTTCTGAAGCTGGCTGCCTTAAAGAAGTACTGATCTCTTCCAGCCTTAAAGGCACACTGCATATTTCCCCCCCCAAAAAAGGATTATGACAATAGCTCTTATGTGACTAACATGATCTATTAGCCACACCTCTTAAATGTGTACACACATAACATCCCCATTTTTACAAAAGGAAAAGAAGAGTAATATATTTACAATTATAAACACCTCCTTTAGGCAAGTAGAAGTTAACTATATACACGATGTACAGAAAAGTGTGATGCGATAATACAAAAAAAAAGAAAATGCGAGAACATCAATCGCAAAAACATAAAGGTGTTTGCTAACTTTGCCAGATTTCGAAAGAGGGTAGCAGTTCTCAAATACTGGAACAGATTTTGTGAACTAGATTTTGCAGAAGAAAAGTACATAGACTCTGGCCGGAATTTAATGTTTAGCGGGAGGCCCTGCCCACTGGCCATAAAATCGGGGGCGAGCCTGCCTCCACCGGGCCTGGGGAGCCATGCTGGGATTTTACGCTCTGTAGGCCCTTTATTGGCCTTGGCCGGAACTTCCACGTCTCTGAGGCAGGAAGTCCCGCCTAACGGAGCTGCTGGCCAGTCAGTGGGCCGGCAGCTCTTAGTTTCAGCAGTGCCACCGGGAGTGGTGGCCACTGCTGGGACTGCACCCAGCCAACAGAAGCAAGAGGGATGATGGCTCCAGAACCAAGGTAAGCTTTTGGCGGCTCACTGGGGACAATTGTCCGGGCCCTGATGAGGCAAGGGGGTGCGGTTAGGAGGGGGATGGAATGTTGTGCAGTGGGGGACAGTTGGGTCATGGGGGGGTGCCCTCTGTGGGGCACAGGGTGCCTGATCAGGATGGCACCCCACAGTGTGCAAGAAGGCCGCCCGGTTTTAGCCGGCGTTCTGGGGACCTGAGCTGCCCGGCAGCCGCTGGTAAAATACCAGCGGTGGAGGGAGGAGGCCCTTCAGTGAC
Source organism: Heterodontus francisci (assembly GCF_036365525.1). Taxonomy (NCBI): domain Eukaryota; kingdom Metazoa; phylum Chordata; class Chondrichthyes; order Heterodontiformes; family Heterodontidae; genus Heterodontus; species Heterodontus francisci. The sequence goes on along the minus strand of NC_090377.1, from coordinate 93,543,957 downwards.
AGTTAACTGGCCACTTAAGGGCCTTGATTGGCCTGGGACAGGCGAGCCATTTCTCACCACTGCTGCCCCACATAAAGTTGCAGTGGGGCCGGGAAGGCATTGGGAACAGAACCCCCCACCTCCCACTCAATTTTACATCCCCCACCCACCACAAGCCCATTCATGTGGGGTGGGGGGGGGGCGTAAAATTCTGGCCTCTGTCTGAGATCTAGTCTTTGATCTTGTACGAGTTGCAATGAGAGTCTTCCATGGACTTGGAAGTATGAACAGCTCTGATTTGACCTTGGTTACAAGGCAGTGTAGCACCAGTAGGTTTAATTACTTCGTAAGAGCGTGTTTCTGTTTGGACTTTGGATACTGTTGCAGAATTCCATGTACCAGTGATAGGATTTTGGATAGTAACTTGCTGGCCAATAGCTAATTTGGGAAGATCCCTCCCAGTGTGGTTGTCATGCATTTCTCTCATTTTCCTTCCTTGTTCTGGAAGAACATCTCTAGCTTCATGCACCAGATACAGTTCACACCGAAGGTGCTGTATGTTGGATTTAACAGGCTATGCCTCATCCTCGTTCTCACCCTTAGGAATCTTGAAAACACAAGAGGAGCAGTAGTTGAAAAAAGCTTCTATCTTCTGACCACAGTATGGGCTGAATTGGACAACCATTGGAAAGCCAGAGAAACTACAGCACGCATTGCACTCCTTTGTTGCAAGGCTCCTTCTAGTCACCATCTGAAGACTGGAGGGAGATGATGCTTGTCATCGCCTGATGCTGTGGATGGTTATCAAGGCTAGGTCACTGCATGGTTGCAGTCCAGTGAGAGCAGGTCCAGTCATCTGAACAACATAGAAGAGTTGGGGTATCCAATCAAAATCATTAAACTGCACTTAATCGTAATGGATCTGAGACATGGGATCAGGGACCCATTGTAAGCAGTTAGCTGAACATTGGTCAAAGCTATCATGGAATGCCACTTATCTGGATACATGCGCTTTAAGATACATAGGGGTAAAATGTTTGTACTGGCACCCATAGCCACTTTTGCCTGGAGCAAGTGTGTGCCCTCTCTTCCTGGACAGGAAATACGAATGTATGCAAATGGTTCTAGTGGAGTAATCAAATCAATGTGCTTGAAAACATTAACATGGAATGTCTGTTTGGCTCGCTCACTCATGCTCATGTTCTGATCTTCATTGACGGGCGGCACAGTGGCGCAGTGGTTAGCACCGCAGCCTCACAGCTCCAGGGACCCGGGTTCGATTCCGGGTACTGCCTGTGTGGAGTTTGCAAGTTCTCCCTGTGTCTGCGTGGGTTTTCTCCGGGTGCTCCGGTTTCCTCCCACAAGCCAAAAGACTTGCAGGTTGATAGGTAAATTGGCCATTATAAAAATTGTCACTAGTATAGGTAGGTGGTAGGGAAATATAGGGACAGGTGGGGATGTTTGGTAGGAATATGGGATTAGTGTAGGATTAGTATAAATGGGTGGTTGATGTTCGGCACAGACTCGGTGGGCCGAAGGGCCTGTTTCAGTGCTGTATCTCTAATCTAATCATTGTCAATAGCTATGTGTATCTTTATTGCTTGCTTCTGTGGATCAGTAATGGCTAAGTCATCAAAACAAAGCTTGACTCTCAGCATGAAAAGAAGAAACTCTGAAAGTAGATCAGATGCTTTCCAATTAATGGAAGGGAAAGGTGTTGCCATGATTGCAATGACTCTGTGAAGAAAAGATAAGCTGTGAAGGCAATAACAGAAAGACTTGCAGTACCACTTCTGAACAGACTTGGATGGTGTGGTGCTGTCTTCTGCAAAGATATAAAAGAGTAGCTGCAGTTCCACTGGCGAACTGGTTTGGAGGTTGTGGTGCTGTCACTTGCTGTGGAGACTCATTGCATTGCCCCCAATGTACAGGCTTGGATGTTGTGGCACTGTTGCCAAATCTGTATGCTTTTGGTTTAGCCCCGCCCACAAAGGATGGATTTGGAGCAAAGAAAAATTGAAGGCCCAAAACTGTAATGGCGATTTTCCCTCGAAAAATAGCAATAGTGATTGTTCCTCCCGAAACAACAACCAAGGACTTTCCTCTGTTTTGCGTTTCGACTGTCGCCTGTTCGGCTGTTCGCTGACAGATCATGGCACACCCCATATTGAAGATATGCCGATTTTGTGTTCGACCCAGTAGCCCACTGCCATAATGGCACTGAACTGTCTTTGGGTCTTCGGAAATCTCACCGCTGCCAATATGTTGCATGTTCCTTGAAATTCTGTGTTAGTATTGGTTTCACACAAAGACTGACCATTCCAGATGGGATCAGTAACACAATATTGTGGCTTCTTTATTGATTACTGTGCAAGCAGCTATTACATTGAGATGCTTACTGTACAGGTGTTTCTTCAAGACTGACGAGTACTCATGTGGTGTATTATATCATAGCTCTTTCATGACTATCATGAGCTTGTAGCCATGCCTCTTAAAAGATGTACACACACACCTACCACCCTCTGGGTGAAAAAATGTTTCTTAATCTCCCCTCAAATTTTTCTACCAATTACTTTAAATTTATTGGTTGGATTGAGCGAGGTAGGAGCTAAGGCTGCTCCGCTCAGGATTTTAAGTGGTTCCTGCAACCTAAGCAGAAACCGCCAACAAAAAGCTAAGTTTGTTTAAGTTTCTGTGGCGTTGTCAGAAGGAGGAGGGATACTCTCCCAAATCCACAGTTCTCGGAATAGGACCCAAGCACCAGCCTGTTGACACTGCAGCCCATCTGCTGGGAATTACCTTTGCTTGGCGAGGCAAGTGGCCAGATATTCTTCTTTAATGAAATGCATGAGCTCCCTCTGGAGGCATGACATTGATTCCAGATCCCATGAAGTCTCATGACTTCAGTCAAACGTAGTCAAGGAAATCTCTTGCTGATCACCACCTACTGCACCTCCAACCCCCACGCTCGCACCCCTACCCCCATACCACCCAACTGATAAATTTGTACTCCTCTACTTGAAATGCTACTTAGAGGTAGCTCTGATAGAAGTGAGGGCATAGAATATACTTGGGGTGGGAGACTTCAATGTGAACCACCAAGATTGGCTCAGTAATACCAGCACCAACTGAGCTGGCTGTGTGTGACCCTGAGGAAATGCGGGCCAGACTTGGCCTACATCAGGTATAAGGCAACACAAGAAAATAACCTCCATGACCTCATCCTACCTGTTACATATATGTCTATCTATGGTAGCATTACTAATATCTCAGAAGAGGAATAATTCTGTGTCTCTTTTCACATAGTCAGTAGGATTACACTTTTACCAAATTTGAGAGCTCTTTAGAAATGGGTGTCTCCAGAATCACATCAGTCTGCTGAATGCTTTCCATGACTGCTGTACTTGTAAAGTCAGTAATGCTCTACATCTGGTACAAACAGGACAGATCCCAACGTGATTGGAACTTGTGCAACATCGAGCAGACAGTCACTGTCACAGATCTCCATCTTGTCAGCTAAATAGCCTTCTGGATTTGGAAGGTCAGTAGCCTGACTTATAGCATGGGTGATCTTAACCCAGCCCTCAAGGTGGGAAAGGAGTGACTAAACAGTTAAAATCGCCAAGCAAATTAACCACCCAGTTCCTGCTCAATTCCCACTGCCGCCACCATTATCTCAACTGGACCCTTTTTAAGGCAGCCTCATTGCAACATGTAAATTGGGATCCTATGGTGTCAATCAGACACCGACTGGCAAATGAGTCTGCCATGGCCGCCTGGCCCAGTGAAACCTGGTCTGCAGGAAGAGGTTAAGTGTTAACTTTCCTTTGTGGGACCAGGAGAAACGGGATTGCTCCTTCAGGCCCAACAAGGTCTGCCATTCCATTGATCTCAGATTCCCCCTCACCCTGGCAAACCATCACCCCCCTATCACCCTCCCACTCTTCTGCAATTGATCTGAGTGCTGGCAGATAGCCTCCAGACTGCCTGATCTTCCACTGTTGACAGTTGGTCAGCAACTTTTGGAAAATTTTTCACACGGACAGGTTAGGATCTGAAATGCACTGCTTGAGAGTGTGATGGAGGCAGATTCAATTGTGACTTTCAGAAGAGAATTGGGCAATTATCTGAAGTGAAAAAAATGCAAGGCTACAGGGAAAAGGCAGAGGAGTGGGACTGGGTGAGTTTCTCTTGCAGAGAGCTGGCACGGACACGACAGGCTGAATGGCCTCCTTCTTTACTGTAACCATTCTATGATTCCATGATTCTCTCCACCTGTTTTGGGTAGGCAGCTGGCCAGTGAGATGGAAATGAGGGCCAGGTGTTATAATAGCACAGGCCTCAAATTGTTGATCTTAGGCTGGTCCCATCCCAGCCCCACCCACCTGAAATCTGTTTCCAGTTAAAGTCTTGCTCCTTCCATAATTCACACTCTGGGATTACTATGGGTGCAGTGAATTTGGATCGCTAAAATATGATAATTGATGCAGAATGGGCAGAGAAAACTAACGATTACTCAATACAAAGAATTCAAACAAAAAAAATTATTCTTTTTAATTTTTGGTCCATATTAAATAGGCTTTATATACTGATGTAATAGGTCCATGAACTGCTTTGCCTGTGTTGGGATGAGGGAGCAGTACCACAGAACATGCACAATTGCCAATATCATCACCCTCTATAAGAACAAGGGTGACCACAGTGACTGCAACAACTACCGTGGCATCTCCCTGCTCAGCATAGTGGGGAAAGTCTTCACTCAAGTCATTTTAAACAGACTCCAGAAAAGCTGGCTGAGCATGTCTACCCTGAGGCACAGTGAGGCTTTTGAGCAGAGAGATCCAACAAGGGAGGGTGCAGTGCTGGACCTAATTCTGGGGAATGAAGCCAGACATGATGTGTTGGTGGGGGAGCATTTTAGTGATAGTGACCATAACATGGTACAATTTAAGCTTGTTATGGAGAAAGAAATAGACAAGTTGCAAAAAAAGGTTTTGGATTGGGGGAGAGCAAATTTTAGTAAAATAAGGCAGGATCTGGCCAAGGTAGACTGGAAAGAGTTACTTGTCGGGAAATCTACGGAAGAGCAGTAGGGGGCATTCAAAAAGGAAATGGGGAGGGTACAGGCCCAACATGTTCCCTCTAGGGTAATAGGTAGGAGCAACGAGTCCAGAGAACCATGGATGACCAGATACATTCAGGGTATGATGAGAAGGAAAAGAAAGGCTTTTAGCAAATACAAGGAGAGCAAATCAATGGAAGCATTAGTGGAATACAGAAAGTGTAGGATGGAGCTTAAGAAAGCAATTAGGAGAGCAAAGAGGGGATATGAGAAAGCTCTGGCTGGTAAAAGTAGGGAAAATCCCAAGATATTCTATAAGTATATCAATGGGAAGAGGATAACCAGGGAAAGAGTAGGACCCATTAGGGACCAAGGGGGAAATTTGTGGGTGGAGCCAGAGGACATTGGTAGGGTGTTGAATGAATACTTCACATCTGCCTTCACCCAAGCGAATGAGGATATAGATATGGAACTTAGAGAGTGAGACTGTGAGGTTCTTGAGCAAATTTCCATAGGCAGTGACAAGGTATTGGAGGTTTTGGAAGGCTTAAAAGTGGACAAATCTCCAGGTCCGGATGATTCGTGTCCCAGGATGCTGTGGGAGGCAAGGGTGGAGATTGCAGGGGCTCTGACTCTAATTTTTAATTTCTCTCTGGCCACAGGGGAGGTGTCAGAGGACTGGAGAACAACTAACGTGGTCCCACTATTTAAGAAAGGTTGTAGAGATAAGCCAGGGAACTACAACCAGTGAGTCTCACGTCAGTGGTAGGGAAACTATTGGAGAAAATTCTGAAGGAGAGAATCTATCTCCACTTGGAGAGGCAAAATTTGATTAGGAATAGTCCGCATGGCTTTGTCAGAGGGAGGTCATGCCTAACAAATTTGATTGAATTTTTTGAGCATGTGACCAGGTGTGTAGATGAGGGTAGTGCAGTTGATGTAGTTTACATGGATTTCAGCAAAGCCTTTGACAAGGTCCCACATGGGAGACTTATCAAGTAAGCAAATGCACATGGGATACAAGGTAACTTGCTAAGGTGGATTCAAAATTGGCTTAGCTGTAGGAGACAGAGAGTGATGACAGACAGCTGTTTTAGTGACTGGAAGCCAGTGTCCAGTGGCGTACCACAGGGATCTGTGCTGGGTCCCCTATTGTTTGTCATTTATATAAACGACATAGATGACTATGTGGGGGGCAGGATCAGTAAGTTCGCGGATTACACAAAGATTGGCCGAGTGCTTAACAGTGAGGTGGAGTGTCTTAGGTTACAGGAAGATATAGACGGGATGGTCAAATGGACAGAAAAGTGGCAGATGGAATTTAACACTGAAAATTGTGAGGTGATACACTTTGGAAGGAGTAATGTGACACGGAAGTATTCAATGAATGGCCTGACACTGGGAAGTTCCGAGGAACAAAGGGACCTTGGCGTGTTTGTCCATAGATCTCTGAAGGCAGAAGGGCAGGTTAATAGGGTGGTGAAAAAGGCATATGGGACACTTGCCTTTATCAATCAAGGCATAGATTACAAAAGCAGGGAGGTCATGTTGGAGTTGTACAGAACTTTGGTAAGGCCACAGCTGGAGTACTGTGTGCAATTCTGGTCGCCACATTATAGGAAGGATGTGATTGCATTGGAGGGGGTGCAGAAGCGATTCACCAGGATGTTGCCTGGGATGGAACATTTAAGCTATGAAGAGAGGTTGGATAGGCTTGGGTTGTTTTCGCTGGAGCAGAGAAGACTGAGGGGTGACCTGATCGAGGTGTACAAGATTATGAGGGGCATGGACAGGGTGGATAGGGAGCAGCTGTTCCCCTTAGTTGAAGGGTCAGTTACGAGGGGTCACAAGTTTAAGGTGAGGTGTGGGAGGTTTAAGGGGGACTTGAGGAAGAACTTTTTTACCCAGAGGGTGGTGACGGTCTGGAATGCCCTGCCTGGGAGGGTGGTAGATGCAGGTTGCCTCACATCCTTTAAAAAGTACCTGGATGAGCACTTGGCACGTCCTAACATTCAAGGCTATGGGCCAAGTGCTGGCAAATGGGATTAGGTAGACAGGTCAGGTGTTTTAATACATCGGTGCAGACTCGATGGGCCGGAGGGCCTCTTCTGCAATGTATTATTCTGTGATTCTGTGAGATCCACCACTGACATGCTGTTCTCCCTTCACCAGTTACAGGAGAAATGCCACAAACAACAGATGCCCCTCTACGTTGCTTTCACAGATCTCACCAAAGCCTGTGACCTCGTCAGCAGACATGGTCTCTTCAGACTACTAGCAAAGATCGAATGTCCACCAAAGCTACTAAGTATCATCACCTCATTCCATGACAATATGAAAGGCACAATTCAGCATAGTGGTGCCTAATCAGACCCCTTTCCTATCCTGAGTGGCATGAAACAGGGCTGTGTTCTCGCACCTACACTGTTTGGGATCTTCTTCTCACTGCTGCTCTCACATGCGTTCAAGTCTTCAGAAGAAGGAATTTTTCTCCACACAAAATCAGATGGCAGGTTGTTCAACCTTGCCCGTCTTAGAGTGAAGACCAAAGTATGGAAGGTCCTCATCAGGGAACTCTTCTTTGCTGACGATGCTGCATTAACATCCCACACAGAAGAGTGTCTGCAGAGACTCATCGACTGGATTGCGGCTGCCTGCAACAAATGTGGCCTTACCATCAGCCTCAAGAAAACGAACATCATGGGACAGGAAGTCAGAAATGCTCCATCCATCAATATCGGCGACGACGCTTTGGAAGTGGTTCAAGAGTTCACCTACCTAGGCTCAACTATCACCAGCAACCTGCCTCTCGATGCAGAAATCAACAAGCGCATGGGAAAGGCGTCCGCTGCCATGTTCAGACTGGCCAAGAGAGTGTGGGAAAATGGCGCGCTGACACGGAACACAAAAGTCCGAGTGTTTCAAGCCTGTGTCCTCAGTGCCTTGCTCTACAGCAGCGAGGCCTGGACAACGAATGTCAGCCAAGAGCAATGTCTCAACTCATTCCATTTTCACGACCTCTGGAGAATCCTTGGCATTAGGTGGCAGGACTGTATCTCCAATGCAGAAGTCCTCGAGGCGGCCAACATCCTCAGCATATACACCCTACTGAGCCAGTGGTGCTTGAGATGGCTTGGCCATGTGAGCCGTTTGGAAGATGGCAGGATCCCCAAGGACGCATTGTACAGCGAGCTCGTCACTGGTATCAGACCCACCGGCCATCCATGTCTCCGCTTTAAACACGTCTGCAAACGCGACATGAAGTCCTGTGACATTGACCACAAGTCGTGGGAGTCCGTTGCCAGTGATCACCAGAGCTGGCGGACAGCCATAAAGGCGGGGCTAAAGAGTGGCGAGTCGAAGAGACTTAGCAGTTGGCAGGGAAAAAGACAGAAGCGCAAGGAGAGAGCCAACTGTGTAACAGCCCTGACAACCAATTTTATCTGCAGCGCCTGTGGAAGAGTCTGTCACTCTAGGATTGGCCTTTATAACCACTCCAGGTGCTGCTCCACAAACCACTGACCTCTTCTAGGCACTTACCCGTTGTCTCTTGAGACAAGGAGGCCAAAGAAGAAGAAGAAGAATAGACAGAAAAAATTTAAGCTAAAACAAGCTGAACTAACAACAGGAAGGTCTCAGAGTCTTCAAAGTTAAGGATCTCAATTCTGTTTAGTCCACTAAACCACTATTTCATAATATTATGATTAAATAAACCAGCCTGTTTTCCTTGGAACATAGACGATTCAGGGGTGATTTGATTGAGATTTTTAGGACTTTGAAAGAAATTGATAGGGCAATTTGAGAGAAATTTGTTCCACTGGCAGGGAGTCTAGGACAAGAGGATATAACCTTAAAATCAGAGCCAGGCCAATCAGGAGAGAAGTTAGGACTGAATTTTGTGCGGCCGTTTAAGGTGGGTCCAGTGGTGTAGGGGGATGGAGAATCGGAGCGGAGCCGTCCGCCCTGAGCTCCAACCTAGGGCTGATCAAACCTAACTCTCCCCCACCCCTGCAAACCTCAACAAGAACAAAGACCCCTTTAGGCAGTCATGGAAATGTGCAAACTGAAAAGAAACAGCCCCAAAAACCGCATGTTTATTGGGATGCCAGAAAGGGCTGTTTAAAGCAGCACGGCCACCAAGAAACGACAGGCTGTAACAATTGTTAGGGTTTCTGAATGAATGAGAGAGATGCATGTGTGTGTTGCTGTCCTTATCTTCTGTCTAGTCCCTTTTAATGAAATGCTCTTATTAAAAAAAATCACATTTCATTCCATTGGGTGTGGGGGTGTCATGCAGACCTCCACCTGCCAAGGATGAGGCATATTAATTTTGTCATATGAACATTGATTTTGAACTGTTGCTGGAGTGAAGAAAGGACTTGTTAAAAAAATCACTAGGCACTTGGCTGGAAAAAAAAATTGCATCGTGACACACAGTGCTTGGAGAGACAAAGACTATTCCCTAGTCCACTTAACCCAAAATGGACTGTGATCACCAGACATTGAAGGTGAGGAAGCTCACATTCCAGGATGACTGCTAAGATGACAGAATCCACAAACAGAAGTGGTGAAATCAGCTAGTCACATGACTAACCTGCTGGGCAACCTGGGGTTTTTGAACTGTGCCACAGAAAAAGATGCTGTTTGAACAGGAACCTGGAGCAAGGAAGCCTCTCTCTCTCTCTCTTTCTCCTAAGCCTCTGGACCCACTGACGACACGAAAACCTCAAGGAAGAAAAGACTCCAACCTCGAAACAAGTTGAAGTGTGCACTGGGCCCCAACGAATTGTAAGACTGACCGGCAACCAAAGACTTCAAAGCAAACTCAAAGGACAGTAAAATAGTAACCCATCTATTGCCTCAAACTTTGGTTGCCTCAAACTTTTCCCCTTTATTCTTTTCTACTTGGACAACCTCATAATGACCCACTTTCAGCAAACCTGACATCCACTCATCGAAAATAAAGACTCACCTTCATACACGTAGTCTTTCACCTCCCTTCTATTTGTTGACCCTGAATGCCAACCAGCGCTAGTGCTCATGGGAGAACATATGTTAATGAGATCTGCAGTCACGTTGCCATTATAGTGAGAGCTGTGGTCACATTGACACTGCACTAAGGAGTAGGGTGGAAGTCAGAAGCTCACAATTAAGGTATGATGAAACATGGGTTTCACACAATGATGGCTAATAATTAGTACAAAAGAGTGTTTAATTAAATTCCAAAGAACACATTTGCAAAACCCATGAATACCCAAGTGTGGCTAGGTGCTTTTCTTAATATGTTTGTGGGAGCTCCTATGAGGTGTGATCCCTGAGCTAGCAGCTGGGCTGGAGGCAGCCCAGACTGCCCACTGTCCTGCGAAGACTTTGGTGGGCATCTTCTGGGTGCCTGAGGCCTGGAGGCCCCCAGCTGCCTGTGGGTTTCCTGCACTGCTGCTGGACTCTTCTCAGGCATCGTGGCTGCTGGAGCTGGGCTTACTGATGGAGGGGCTGAGTAGCCAGTATCCACACTCGAGCGCCCCGAGGGGAGCCCCCAGATGTGGTGGGCAGCCTGTCTTCCTCCCTTTCAATGCTCGCTGCAGTCTCCCTGCTCACCAGAGAAGGACAAGGAGCCTGAAGAAGTCTCCAGGCTCCTGGTCCTTCTCTTGCCTTGCCATTGCTGCATTGAGTACGTGGTGAAGGTGATGGTGTGCAGGGCTGCGCGTGTCTGTGGGATCTGGCTCGCCATGAGTGTCGCCAACCTCTTGATGGAGGAAACTATGTTCTCACGTGCCTGAGACATGGCAGCACTCATGGCATAGTTAGACTCCTCCATCACCCACTCATGTCTGTGCATGGCCTCTGGCATCGCTGCCAGCTGTTGCCTTACCTCTCCCTGCAACTCCAGCATGCCCTGTGTCATCCACGTGGGGCTCAGCATGGGCCTGGATACCCACAGACCTCCCACTGTCAGAGGCCTCGGCTGTCTCAGCCTCAGCCAGCTTCTCTGGTGTGTGTGTGGTGCTCTCACCAGCTGGTGACCCTGATTCTACAGCCGAGCAGAAACTTACTGAGGTGAAAGCATCTGCAATGGTGGAAGGTGCAAAAGAGTCATGGGATGGTAAATCCTCTGAATGGTCCTCCTCCTCAGATATTGACAGGTGCCCCTCTGTGGCTCCAGTCACCTATGAATGTCGACCTGCATGAGAGAACAGAAACATGTGTGTGTTAGGCTGCACATATCCCGTTATGCCAACATGCATGATGTGGTTCTCTATAATTCATGCATATTTCGATGAACGGAAATAATCGCTCTCTTGCGCAGGGATTCCAGTTTCCCCATCAGATATTGCGCATCCGCCCTGTCTTCCTGCCAATTCTAAAGCCTCTTCCTCGGCTTTGCTTAGAGGGAGAATATCAGGGACCCCCCCCCCCCCCCCCCACCAATCCTGAACACCTCCTTCCTGTTATCGGCCCTTTTCTCCAGCAAGAGGATGGATGGAGAAATTATAAATTGGCATAAATATCACCATGACAGTTCTGCGACTATGGGCCCCTCGTCCCCAAATGGAGGATCTGATATGTCTCATGATGACACATGCTGTCATGGGAATTACTGGGGGAGAGCTATGAACGAGGGTAATGTGTGGCCCAGATGTAGCTGTGCATCTGTCATGATGAGGTTATTACCTCACTGCCAACTCACCGTGTTGTACATCCTGTCGCCACATGCAAACCCGAGAAAAGAGCATTGAAATGCTCATTGGTGAGATTTTAGAAACAATAATTAGGGAAAATATCAACGGACACTTAGAGAGGTTTGAGTTAAGGATAGGCAGCATGGATTAGTAAAAGGCAGATCATGCTTGACGAATATAATTGTATTTTTTGATGAAGTGACAGAGAAGGTTAATGAAGGGAATGCCGTGGATCTTGTCTGTATGGATTTTAAGAAAGCATTTGATAAGGTACCACATAAAAGGCTGGTTAACAAAATTGAGGCCCATGGAGTAGGATGGTCAGTGTCCATTTGGATAAAAAAAAAGGCTTAAGGACAGAAAACAGTGAGTCGTAGTAAATGGTTGCTTTTCAGACTGGAGGATGCTCCCCAAGGGTCAGTGCTGGGACCACTGCTTTTTTTGCCATATATAAATGACTTGAATCTTGGAATACAGAGTACAGTCTCAAAATATGCTGAATACACCAAACTTGGAGGTGTGGCTGTCAGGCAAACCCCCCACCTACCAAGACTGAGGCACACATTATTTTGTCACATGAACATTAAAACATAAAATTGTAAGCCCTGACTGGAAGGACATTTGCATAGTACTAGCAATGTTGGAACAATGGGAATCCAGTCGTTGCTTCCTCAATACACAGAAGAAATGGTCAGACCAGTTTTAGTCACATGACTAACTGGCTGGTGCAGAGAATTTGAACTTCCAACAAAGGATTTTGAACGGAGACAAAGCCATGTGCTCAAGGAGTAAAGATCTCTTCTGGAACTGAAGCAAGAAGACTGCTCTCCTGCCTGCTTCCATCTCCTTCCCACAGAACTGAATCTTGTGAAAACACGTGAAACTCAAAGAGAGAAAAGTTTCCTACCTGAACAAGGTTTTAAGAAGACGACTGGGCCCCAATGAAAAGCAAGACTACTTATAAAAGGACTTCAGTGAGCTCGAAGCAATTGTAATTAATTCATTTATTTACATTAATTTAAATATTTAAATGGGCTCCTCTCTGAGTGGGGGTGGGGCCGCCATGAGGCCTCACCGCCAGTGGCAATATTGGGCTGGGTTTTCCCAGCGTCGAGGTTTGTGGCGGGCCTATCCCAGAGGTATTTTCTGGCCCCGCCCCCCACCATGAGTCCCATCGTCGGGGGTCTGTAAAATACAACCCAATATATAATAAATAGCATAGTTCTAAAGACTGTGCAGGGAAATAAGGACTTGGGGAGAATATGCATTGATCTTTGAAGGTGACAGGACATATTGAGAGAGTGGTTAGTAAAGCATGTGGGATCTTGGGATTCATAAATAGAGGTATAGTGTAAAAAAGGGAAGTTTTGCTAAACCTTTATAAAGCTCTGGTTAAGCCGCAACTAGAGTATTGTGTCCAGGTTTGGTCACCATACTTCAGGAAGGATGCAAGCATCCTTCAGAGGGTGCAGAGGAGATTTAGTAGAATGGTTCCAGGGATAGGGGATTTTATTTACAAGGTTAAGTTGGAAAAGCTGTTTTTTTTTCACACAATGGGTGGTAATGTCCTGGAACTCGCTGCCCACAAAGGTGGTGGAAACAAAGACAATCAATGACTTCAAGAGGAAGCTAGATGGCCACCTGAGGGAAATAGAGCTATGGGAATTGAGCAAGGGAGTGGGAATCACTGCATAGCTCTGTGAAGAGCTGGCATGGACTCAATGGGCCAAATGGCCTTCTTTGTGCTGTAAATGACTCTATGATTCTATGACACTTCCTGCACTGGATCCAGTTGCATCGGGTGACCCCACAGTTGCTGACCTCCTCTGTGATCTCCACCCAGGCTTGCTTGGTCAGGCGGGAGGAGCTCTTCTTGCCATTGTTGGGGAAGAGAACCTTCCGCCTTTCCCTGGCCGCCTGGAGGAGAATCTGCAGGAAGGCATCACTAAAGTGTGGGGCCACCCTTGGTCTGCCCTTGGCCATCCTGTCCACTCTGCCTAGGGGTGGGTTAGTTGCTGTAGGAAACAGTGCTGTGAATATTTATGCTTCACAGCACACAGAGCTTCTGTTGACTGCAAGGCAGGAGTGAATGCAGGGCTGACAGGCTTTTAATGATGGTGCCAGCACCTGATCCACTGTCAGGTGACGCTATAATCGGCGTCTTGCCTCCTGGCTCTGCCACATGATTGGGGTGATCGGCACCTCCGTTATGTTAAATGGCCATTCAGTGCATAACTGCAGCAGCACGACTGCACCCATGATGCATGGGAACGCCGCCAATTTCCGGGCAGGCTCATTAAATTCAACCCCTAGGAAACAATTCTTCAAGCAATGGGTGTTGAATTGTGAAACTCTCTCCCAAAAAAAGCATTAGATGCTAGCTCAATTAATGATTTTAAATCTGAGATTGATAAATCTTTGCTGGAGAAGGGTAGAAAAGGATAGGGAGCCAAGGTACGTTGATGGGTTTAAGATACAGATCAGTCAAAATCTCACTAGCTCGAGAAACTGAATGGACTAATATTGTTTCAATGTTCCTTTGTGTCTATCAGTTACAATGACCCTTCTATTTCTCCTCCATACCTCCAAACATCTAATAATTACCAGTGATACCACTATCCTAACTCAAGGTAGTGCCCAATTTTTTTGATATTCACTACACCCAGTTGATCTAGGCTTAGGCACAGACCCAGGGAAAGTTTGTCTATCATCCCTATCACTAACACTTGTTAATGTGCAGTGCTACTCTCGATCCATTCATTGTACGTGATGCAATAATAAATGCAAATTATCCAGTGTACTTTCTTCCAAGAACAAACAGTACTGGCCCCACTTGAAAACAGCTTCTTCAGCACGGGCCACTCATTGAATTACAAAGCAGTGCTGTACATAGCTTTCACTTAGCTAGGTCCTTTTTCTCCTCTTTATCTTTCTGAATTATTGATTTATAAATTATAGATCTATGGTAAAATAAGCAGTGACACGTGGGCAGCACAGGCATTTTACCGCAGAGTTCTTTTGTGGCTCATTAATAAAATAGAAATGAAGTAAATTAATTAGAAGCAACATATCAAAAGAAAATCAAATAAAGATGTGAGGAAGAGTTGTAGGAATATTACAGAAAAATTTTACGGTATTAACCCACTGGTTGGCATTTTCACACTTCGATAAAATAACGGATTGAGGGGTGAAGGACTCACATTTTGGCTGCGTATGTAAATATAAATGCATTTCCAAACCAAACAGCAGCTAAATTATTGTGGGCCGAATGCTATATTGAACAAGTTCTGCTACAACATAAAATGCAACAGAACATAAAGGACTTAATAAGAATTCCAAAACGCCAAGCTTCTATGTTAAGTAGATTGTTACATAAAACTGTTTAGTAAGAAGTTTGTTTCAATGTCGCCTAACTTTGCAGAATAATTTTCTCCCAGGTTTTCTATTTTTTGCTTGATTATTTGAAGAGGTTTGGTAAGAATCACTATCATACTAAAAGTTAAGGAGAAATCTAACTTAAGACTTCACTTCAGCAGAGACTCACCAAGAGGACAGAAAGCAAATCCAAATTAAGAATTCATACTTACATTAAAATTTTGGACTTACTGTATAGATAATTTTAGAAAAATATAATGTAATCAATTTTATCATAAAATTAAACTAATTTAGGTATTTTGAGATTTTGGTTTGAAATTGGTGTAAGGTGATTAACAGAAAGTGGATGGCAGTGATCAGCTGCCTGTTTTACACTTTGCATGATTTTTGTTCCCATTGCAAAAGACAATCAGATGGTGTAATACTGCCTTAGTGATAGTGATACACTATTGCTTGTTTATCGCGACTGCCAAAGGCCAAAGTCACTCCCTGTTTACAAATCTAAACTCTATTAATGGCGTCATTCATGATCAAAAATACTAAGCACTAGTGTCACTTGGATATTATGCATGTAGAGGCCTTGGAGTTTAAACTCAATTTCATTTTAAAAAGTACATTTGTTATAGCAGCTAAGTATAACAATTATGGCCCAGCTTAAAATGAACAAAAGGTAGGTGGTGTACTGTTCAATGGCTTAATTGATTTGTGTTTGAATGTGTTAGTCATTGCTCTGAGGTAAATCAGATATATAAAATATCCAGCAAACCTACTAATACATAAGCATTAAATTCCAGAAAGCTTGTTGTGGAAGGATGATGCTGGAGCCTATCTTTACTCAGTTTAACATTTATTGTTTCACTCAAACCCTTCATCAGTCTCAGTAAGTTTCTCCTTATAAGTGCTCAAGTAAGATCCCAGTTAACACCCTCCACCTGCATATAATTAAACAATTGATACACAAATTTGCTGACGATACAAAAAATAGGTGGGATGGCATGTTGTGATGAGGACATAAGGAATCTGCAAGGGAATATAGATAGGTTGAGTGAATGGGCAAAAACTTTTCAGATGGAGTTTAATGTAGAAAAGTGTGAGGTCATGCACTTCAGTAGGAAGAATCAAAAGGCAGATTATTATTTAAATGGAGAGAGACTCCAAAAAAAACTGCAGCACAGAGGGATCTGGGTGTTCTTGTGCATGAAACACAAAAAGTTAGCATGCAGGCCATACAGTCATGGAGTCGTACAGCATAGAAACAGTACCTTTGGCCCACTGCGTCCATGCTGACCATAATGCCTATCTATACTAATCCCACCTGCCCGCATTAATTCCATATCCCTCTATGCCTTGCTCATTCAAGTACCTGTCCAGATGCCTCTTAAATGTTGCTACTGTTCCTGCTTCCACCACCTCCTCAGGCAGCTCACTCCAGATACCCACTATTCTTTGTGTGAAAAATTTACCCCTTTGATCCTCTTTAAATCTCTTCCCTCTCACCTTAAATCTATGCCCTCTAGTTTAATTTGCCCCTACCATGGGAAACAGACTCTGGCTGTCTACCCTATCTATGCCTCTCATAATTTTATGTACCTCTATCATGTCTCATCTCAGCCTCCTTCACTCCAGGGAAAACAGACCCAGCCTATCCAATCTCTCTTTATAACTCAAGCCCTCCAAACCAGGCAATATCCTTGTGAATCTTTTCTGCACCATCTCTAGCTTAATCACATCTTTCCTGTAGGTGCAACAAGTAATTAAGAAGGCAAATGGAAATTTGGCCTTTCTTGCTAGGGGATTGGAGTTTTAAAATAGGGAAGTCTTGTTACAACTGTACAGTGTTGGTGAGGCCGTACCTGGAGTACTGTGTACACTTTTGGTCCCTGAATTTAAGAAAGGATATACTGGCATTGGAGGCAGTTCAAAAGAGGTTCACTAAGCTGATTCCTGGGATGAAAGGGTTGACTTATCAAGAATGGCTAAACAGGTTAGGCCTTTATTCATGAGAGTTTAGAAGAATGAGGGATGATCTTATTGAAACGTACAAGATTCTGAGGGGGCTTGATAGGGTAGATATTGAGAAGATGTTTCCACTAGTGGTGGAATATCGAACCGGGGACATAGTTCCAGAATAAGGGGACACTCATTTAAAACTGAGATGCGAAGGAATTGCTTCTCTCAGGGGGTGGTGAATGTTTGGAATTATCTACCCCAGCGAGTTGTGGAGGCTAGATCACTGAAAGTATTAAAAGAGGAGGTAGATAGATTTTTGAAATCTGGGGGAGTTGATGGTTATGAGGAGCTGGCATGAAAGAGGAGCTGAGGTCTGGGGCAGATCAGCCATGATCTTATTGAATGGCGGGGCAGGCTTGAAGGGCCAAATGGCCTACTTCTGCTTCTATTTCTTATGTTCTTATGTTATTATGGCCATCGCTGGGAAGATTGCCATCACAGTCCTGCCGCCCACCTGCATTGGGTCTCGATGTCGGTACTTACCTTGTGGTGGCAAAATGCCAGCCTATTTTTCTGCATTTCCTGTCTTTCACACGGCAATAGTGATCCCTGCTGGGGAGCAGTCCCACAGGTGATCAATTGGCACTCTTTCTCCATGAGCATCGGCAGAATCATCTCGGATATTTTACCATGGAAGGATCCATTGCTGAACTTGAACCTGCCCTTAACTGATGTCTGCACAGACCCACTTTCCAACTAGGTGATTGGATAGCAATCAGGAATGGAAAACCTAATTGATTTTCTAGTCCCTGGCCTAGTAGCCCATTGACCAATACAGCACCCCCTTTTATCACCCTTTCAAGAGCCATTAACATAGTACTTGATGATGAATTATCATGCATTGTCTAGCACAGTGCAACACTGGCTGGCAAAATTACCCAGTAAGCCATGGGCTAAGTAGCCATTTTTGATATCTGTCCAAATTTAATAATGTGTAAGAAAATAATGTTTATAAAATAATATGGCATATTAGACAACGTAAAATATAGATTAAATAGTGTTATTGCACCTTTGCAAAATATTGGTGGAGAGAATCTGAGGGACATAACTTAAATTGGAAGCAATACAGTGGTGTTAGATCCTCACAAATGCATAACTACTTAGCTAAGAAATATTGTGCATGTAATCAGGATTAAAGTTAGAAGAGGATTTCTATAAACTGCTGATAAAAATAGCCATTAGGAAATCTGCACCGCAGCCTTTTAAATCATATATGTGACAATTCAATGTAAAGGGAAACAATAATAAAGGAATACACTTAACAAGACCACAAAAAATTAAACAGAATCTAATTTCTAAAATGCTCTTCTTTATCTGGGTAAGATTTAATTGCTGAATATTGTGTAATTAGAATGCTGAGCATCAGTACATTGTTAATCTGGAAACATTTTATGCTGCAATCAGGATTTTGCATTTAGGTATTATGCTTGGATCAGGAATTCTGTACAATACTTCTGTTCTGTGGTTTTATACATGGATTAGTATTCTTCTCAGATCAGATACATGTTTATGTTGTGTAGGCTGTACTGAATTGAATAATACAGTGGGCCCAATTTTATTTGTGTTTAGTACTGTTCACCAAATTTCTCACAGCACAATTTATATTATTGAGAGTTTACCAGAAAAATAATTTAGAATGTTTCTGCTTTTTTAAAAATTCATTCATGGGATGTGGGCATCGCTGGCTGGGCCAGCATTTATTGCCCATCCCTAATTCCCCTTGAGAAGGTGGTGGTGAGCTGCCTTCTTGAACAGCTGGAGTCCTTGTGAAGTAGGTGTACCCACAGTGCTGTTAGGAAGGGAGTTCCAGGATTTTGACCCAGCGACAGTGAAGGAATGGCGATATAGTTCCAAGTCAGGATGGTGTGTGACTTGGAGGGGAACTTGCAGGTGGTGATGTTCCCATGCATCTGCTGCTCTTGTCCTTCGAGGTGGTAGAGGTCGCAGGTTTGGAAGGTGCTGTCTAAAGAGCCTTGGTGCGTTGCTGCAGTGCATCTTGTAGATGGTACACACTGCTGCCACTGTGCGCCGGTGGTGGAGGGAGTGAATGTTTGTGGATGGTGTGCCAATCAAGCGGGCTGCTTTGTCCTGGATGGTGTTGAGCTTCTTGAGTGTTGTTGGAGCTGCACCCTTCCAGGCAAGTGGAGAGTATTCCATCACACTCCTGACCTGTGCCTTGTAGATGGTGGACAGGCACTGGGGAGTCAGGAGGTGAGTTACTCACCGCAGGATTCCTAGCCTCTGACCTGCTCTTGTAGCCATGGTATTTATATGGCTACTCCAGTTCAGTTTTTGGTCAATGGTAGCCCCCAGGATGTTGATAGTGGGGGATTCAGCGATGGTAATGCCCTTGAATGTCAAGGGGAGATGGTTAGATTCTCTCTTGTTGGAGATAGTCATTGCCTGGCACTTGTGTGGCGTGAATGTCACTTGCCACTTATCAGCCCAAGCCAGGATATTGTCCAGGTCTTGCTGCATTTCTACACGGACTGCTTCAGTATCTGAGGAGTCGTGAATGGTGCTGAACATTGTGCAATCATCAGCGATAATCCCCACTTCTGACTTTATGATTGAAGGAGGGTCATCGATGAAGCAGCTGAAGATGGTTGGGCCTAGGACACTACCCTGGAGCTCAGATGATTGACCTCGAAAAACCATAAGCATCTTCCTTTGTGCTAGGTATGACTCCAATCAGCGGAGAGTTTTCACCCTGATTCCCATTGAGTTCAGTCTTGTAAGGGCTCCTTGATGCCATACTTTGTCAAATGCTGCCTTGATCTCAAGGGCAGTCACTCTCACCTCACCTTTTGAGTTCAACTCTTTTGTTCATGTTTGAACCAAGGCTGTAATGAGGTCAGGAGCTGAGTGACCCTGGCGGAACCCAAACTGTGCTTCACTGAGCAGGTTATTGCTAAGCAAGTGCCGCTTGATGGCACTGTCGATGACACCTTCCATCACTTTACTGATGACTGAGAGTAGACTGATGGGGTGGTAATTGGCCGGGTTGGACTTGTCCTGCTTTTTGTGTACAAGACATACCTGGACAATTTTCTACATTGCTGGATAGATGCCAGAGTTGTAGTTGTAGTGGAACAGCTAAGGCTAGGGACGCGGCAAGTTCTGGAGCACAGGTCTTCAGTACTATTGCCGGAATATGGTCAGGGCCCATAGCCTTTGCAGTATCCAGTGCCTTCAGTCGTTTCTTGATATCACACGGAGTGAATCGAATTGGCTGAAGTCTGGCATCTGTGATGCTGTGGACTTCAGGAGGAGGCCGAGATGGATCATCAACTCGGCACTTCTGGCTGAAGAATGTTGCAAATGCTTCAGCCTTATCTTTCGCACTGATGTGCTGGGCTTCCCCATCATTGAGGATTGGGATATTTGTGGAGCCACCTCCTCCAGTTAGTTGTTTAATTGTCCACCACCATTCCTGGCTGGATGTGGCAGGACTGCAGAGCTTAGATCTGATCCGTTGGTTATGGGATCGCTTAGCTCTGTCTATCGCATGCTGCTTATGCAGTTTGGCACGTAAGTAATCCTGTGTTGTCGCTTCACCAGGTTGACACCTCATTTTGAGGTATGCCTGCTGCTGCTCCTGGCATGACCTCCTGCACTCTTCATTGAACCAGGGTTGGTCTCCTGGCTTGATGGTAATGGTAGAGTGGGGGATATGCCGGGCCATGAGGTTACAGATTGTGGTTGAGTACAATTCTGCTGCTGCTGATAACCCACAGCGCCTCATGGATGCCCATTTTTGCATTGCTAGATCTGTTTGAAATCTACCCCATTTAGCACGGTGGTAGTGCCACACAACACGATGGAGGATATCCTTAATGTGAAGGTGGGACTTCATCTCCACAAGGACTGTGCGGCGGTCATTCCTACCAATACTCTTATGGACAGATGCCTCTGCGGTGAGGACAAGGTCAAGTATGTTTTTCCCTCTTGTTGGTTTCCTCACCACCTGCCGCATACCCAGTCTAGCAGCTAGGTCCTTTACTCTTTTGGTAATTTGGGATGTGTTAAGATAACTATTCAACAGCAATTTAAGAATTTACCAACCTAACTGAAGATTAGCAACAGGGATGGCAAATGCTACAGAAATGATTGAGGACTTGGAAATATTGGTTTGTTATCAGCCTCATAAGATCCTCGGGATCTGGCAGGGAGCTAATGCTATGGTCTTCTAGCCCATAAGTTCAAGTTTCTATTGATTCCAATGATGGTTTGCCAAAGAGGATATTCACAGGACCAAGATGGCAATTGGCAGCAAAATAACTTCCTCCAGAGAAGATTGCAAAACGTCTTCAACTTTTTGGTTGCAGCCAGTATGGTGAAAACCTGATTCTGGCAAGTCATTCATTAGCGATCATGCTGCCTACATTTTCCTCTGTGTCCTAATTTTAACAAAGATATCAACACAGGTAAGCAAGGGAGTAAGCCTAGTTTAAAAAAAAGCATTGGCCTAAAAATTGCTGGCAAAATAACAGTAAAGCTAAATACACCCGCCCTTATTTATGTGCAAGTTCCACAGTAACTTCAGGCAAAGGGAGATGGGATTATTCACAGAAAGCCAAAAGTTTTTTTTCTAGTTTGTGCTGCTGTGCCACTAGCTTTGCAAAATGGCATCTTGATGTCCGATTTCCTATTCAACAACAACTTGTATTTATATACTGCCTTTAACATATTAATACGTTTCAAGGTGTGTCACAGGAGCATTATCAAGCAAAATTTGACACCGAGCCATTGAAGGAGATATTAGGACAGATTCATAGATTCAGAGAATGATACAGCATAGAAGGAGGCCATTCGGTCCATTGAATCTGCGCTGGCTCTTGCGAAGAGCAGTCTAGTTATTCCCACTTTTTTTCCATAACCCTGCAATTTTTTCTCCTTCATGGATTTATCCAATTTGCTTTTAAAGGTTACTATTGAATTTGTATCTACGATGCTATCCGGCAGTGCATTCTAAATCCTAACCACTTGTTACGTCAAAAAGATTTTCCTCATGCCGTCTCTGATTCTTTTGCCAATCACTTTAAATCACTTTAAATCTGTACCCTCTAGTTATCGACCCATTAGCAATTGGAAACACTTACTCTTTATTTACACTGTCTAAACCCTTCATGATTTTGAACACCTCCATCAAATCTCTCAGCCTTCTGTGCTGCAAGGAGAACAACCCCGGTTCTCCAATCTATCCACATAGCTATAATCCCACATCCCTGAAACTATTTTAGTAAATCTCTTCTACAACCTTCCCAAAGCCTTCACGTCTTTCCTAAAATGTGGCACCTAGATTTGGATGCAATTCTCCAGCTGGGGCCAAACTAGTATTTTATAAAGGGTTAGAATAAATTTCTGGCATTTGTACTCCATAGGAAAAGATGGAAATCTAAGCAACAGAAGTGAGGTCCAGATGACCAAAAACTTGGTCAAAGAGATAGCTTTTAAGGAGTGTCTTAAACGAGGAAAGGGAGGTAGAGACAAGGGGAGGTTTAGGGAGGGAATTCCAGAGCTTAGGGCCTCAGCGGCTGAAGGCACAGCCACTAATGGTAGAGAGATTCATATCGACAATGCTAAAGTGACCAGAATTAGAGAAGTACAGATATCTCACAGGGTTGTGGGGTTGGAGGAGATTACAGAGGTAGGGGGATGTAAAACCATGAAGGGATGTGAAAACAAGAATGAGAATTTAAAAATTGAGACGTTGTTGGATCAGGAGCCAATGCAGGTCAGTGAGCAGCAGGGTAACAGGTGCACGGGACTTGGTGCGAGCAAGAACATGGGCAGCGAGTTTTGGATGACCTGAGGTTTATGGAGGGGAGAATGTGGGTGGCCGGCCAGGAGTGCATTGAAATAGTCAAGTCTAGAAGTAAAACAGGCATGGTTAAGAATTTCAGCAGGAGATGAGCTGATGCTGGGGTGCAGTTGGGCGATGTTACGGAGGTGGAAATAGACAGTCTTATTTGATGACATGGATATGTGGTCAGAAGTTCATCTCACGGTCACATATAACAGCAAGGTTGCGAAGAGACTGGCTCAGCCTCAGACAGCTGTCAGGAGAGTGATGGAGTCGATATCTCGGGAACGGAGTTTGTAGCTGGTCCACAGACAATGGCTTTGGTCTTCCCAATGTTTAATTGGAGGAAATTCTGCTGGCAGAAGCTGTCTAATAACTTGGGGGTGTCAAGAGAGCTGGTGGTGAAGTAGAGATGGATATCGTCAGCATGCAGGTGAAAACTGATACTTTCTTTCTGGAGGATGTCACTGGAGGCAGCTTGTAGATGATAAATAATAGGGGTACTTGGGGGATACCAGAGGTAACAGTGTGGGAGTGGAAAGGGAAACTACTGCTGGCTATTCTCTGGCTACGATTATACTGATAAGAATGGAACCAGGGGTGAGTGGACTATGGTGATGTGGCATTGGAGGATTCAAATGCATTGAGTATCATGAAGTTACTGTACTTGCATGTGTCAAGAAAGCCCCTATAAGCCAAATGAGAAATATTAATTTCATCGGTTGGAAACTTACATTAGAATTTTAATGGAGAAAATCTTACAGTTAATTTTTTCAAAAACTAGCAGCCACTGTAATTTGCATCTGAAACACCTTTTCAAATTCAAAAGATCCACCCGAGGCCAGAAATTTGAACAGCATGGACCCAGGACAATGGCTTACTCTCAGTGATTGAATTACCTAAAATGGCTTCATTAGCATGCAGTCAAGGCAATCCTAATACATTGACTTTGTAGAGAACCCCCTCCAAGTGTAATTTGGCATCCTGGGGCCTGTGGAGCCAATTCCTAACCTTGAATTTCATTAGCAGGTTCCAGAAAACCTGAAACAGCCATGTGACCATCTGTCCTTCTCGGGGGAAGGTGGTTTTCTTTCCCTTGGACAAAGAGACAAGAGTAACTCGGTGTGTGCAGCAGCAGAAGGCTGTGTGCTTCTCTTTCTGTCTCTCTCACTCCATCTCCAGAAAACATCAAGTTGAAAACCATCTGTGACTGTGGACCCTCCAAGCCTACAGACTGCTACAGCCAGAGACCAGGGAAGACTGCCAACTACAATTCTGCCTCCAAGAAAACCCTGAGCAAAGTGGGCCAACTACAAAGTGTATTTTGACCAGCCAAGGACTTCAAGAATACAGCTGAAGACTACCGAATCATCCACTCTACAGACTGTATATTTAAATTGTATTTATTCTGGGCTCTAATCCAACTACCAAATCTATTTTTCTCTGTGTCTATTTGTGCGTGTGTTATTCTCGTGTGAATGTGTAGCATATTTTTTATTATTTTTAAATTGGGGTTAGATTGTTAAGTATAATAAACGTACCTCTTTCTTCTTTAAACTCAAGAAAACATGTTCAATTGGTTGTTTCACGATCACAGTAAAGGTAAAAGGTAGGTGGTAACCACAACCACTGTTTTAAACCCTGTTGCAGTTAAATGAAAGGAAGGGCAAGAGGGGCAACCGTGACCCCCTCCTCACTTGGCCGTGACAGGAAGTTAGGATCGAGAGTCAGGATCGTAAACCAACGACAAATGAGAAATTGTAAGTGGGAAACCAAATTTATTTATTCATTTATTTAGAGATACAGCACTGAAACAGGCCCTTCGGCCCACCAAGTCTGTGCCGACCATCAACCACCCATTTATACTAATCCTACATTAATCCCATATTCCTACCACATCCCCACCTACACTAGGGGCAATTTATAACGGCCAATTTACCTATCAACCCGCAAGGCTTTGGCTGTGGGAGGAAACAGGAGCACCCAGCGAAAACCCACGCGGTCGCAGGGAGAACTTGCAAACTCCACACAGGCAGTACCCAGAATCGAACCCGGGTCACTGGAGCTGTGAGGCTGCGGTGCTGACCACAGCGCCACTGTGCTGCCCCTGTCAAATTTTTTATTTTATTTCAATTTTCTTGTGTTTCACTGCTAGAATACTAACATGTCCACACTTGAGGCCTGTACCTTGCTAAGCCAGGGTGAAGTAAGTTGGGATAGGTTAAAGGCCCTATCCATTGAAGAGTTGAGGAATATAGCTGGGCAATTAGGGATTACTTTCTGTTCAAAAGCTGAAAAATCCAAAATCCTAAAACTTGTGGCCAACCATTTTTCACTTGAACCTGAAGATTCAGAAACAGGGTTAGAGCCAGAAACAGACAGGGTAAAGTTACCAAAAATACAATTAGAACAGAGGCAACTCGAATTAGAATTCCAGAGAGAGAAAGAGTAGAAAAATTGTCAAGAAAGGGAAAAAGGAAGGGAAGAAAGGGAAAAAGAGAGAGCTTTCCAGAAGGTGAAGGAGGAAAGAGAGGTAAGGCAGCTTGAAATAACTAGGGGGTAACCTAGTACACCCAGTGAAGGCATGGCTAGTGAGAAAGCTACCCCTAGCTTGGGACCATGTGCTGAGCTCTTAAAGTTCTCCCAGTTGATTCCAAAGTTCAATGAGGGGGATGTGGAAGCATTTTTCATTAATTTTGAAAAGCTTGCAAGACAGCTAAAATAGCCGGCCGAGAGCTGGGCGCTGTTGTTACAAAGCAAGCTGTTGCCAGATGAAAGTTCATCAGATTATGAGATGACCTAAAATTCTATCCTGGGGGCAGATGAGCGAGTACCGGAAGCATATGCCAGAAATTCCGAATCCTCCAGAAGCAGCCTGACCAAACTTACCTCGAGTTTAAAAGAGTTAAGCAGCTTGCTTTTGACCAATGGATAAGGGCATTTAAGGTACAGCCCACATAAGAAAACCTCAGAGAGGTGATCCTTCTCGAGGAATTTAAAAACTCACTTCCCTTTTCTATTAAAACCCATGTAGAGGAAGAAAAGTTTCAAGAGCCAGTCAAGCTGCAGTTCTGGCAGATGAATTTACTCTTGTACATAAATCCTTACCCCAAGGGAAACCCTTCCCTAGTCACCCCCACAAACCCGTACAGGATAAAAGGTGTGAGGGTGATTGGAGCTCGAACAGCCCTGGGTGAGAATGGAAAGCTGGACACATAAGGGGCCCTTCTCAAGCCAAAAAGGATGATGCTGAGAGCAGAAGTGAGATGCTAAGACCTGTGTGTTTCCACTGTAACAAGGCACCTTCAAGCTGACTGCTGGAAATTACGGGGAAAACCTGTAGGACTAATCAGGGCACACCAGACCAGTGCAGGAGACAGGGTCCTGATGGAAAGCACAGCAGAGCAGACTGTGGCTTTAACTACAGCAGTACGACCTAGCAAACTTACAGCTGTGGGTGTGGGAAAATTTAACAAAATCCCTGAAGGTTATCAGGATTTTGTGTCCCAAGGAAAAGTGACTACATACCCCTCGAGTGAGGCAAGCAAGCCCATAGTCATACTCAGGGATAGCGGGGCCACCAAATCCCTTCTACTGGGAAAAGGCATGACCTTTCCCCCAGAGAGAGCAGTGAATGCAAGAGTGTTAGTGAATGGTATCAGAGGGCAGTGTAGGCCCATACCATTATATCAGGTGTACCTGGAGTGTGACCAAGTTTCAGGACTGGTAACCATGAGAATTGTCCCTAGTTTACCTGTGGATGGGGTCGACCTGCTCCTGGGTAATGATCTGGTGGGGACAAATATGTTAGCTTCCCCAGTGGTTTTAGAGAGACTAAAAGAGGTCAGGGAGTCAAAGCGGTTGCAGGAGAGTGTCCCCAGCATTTTCCATGACTATGTGATGACTCAGTCCATGGCCAAACAAGCTCCATCAGAGGAAGCGGAACTGGCACAGCAGACAGATGACCCTACTGTCTGGTTATCTGAAGTCTTCTTTGGGAAGTTAGAGACCCAAAGGATGGGTTAGATAGATCTTCCCTAGTTGAGGTTCAGCAAGCCAACCCAGTATTAAAGAAGTTAGCACAGGCTACCCAAACCAAAACTGAAGAAGAGGGAGTCCCTTAGTACTACTATTTGAAGAATGAGGTGCTGAAAAGGAAGTGGAGATCTCCTTACAGACCTGCCGATGAAGAGTGGTCAGTGGTTCACCAGATAACGCTGCCGCCGAGGTAGCGTAATGAAATATTAAGAATGGCCCCTGAACCTCCAATGGCTGGACACGTTGGTGTACAAAAAACCCAAGTCTGCATCAGACTGCATTTTGACTGGCCAAAACTCCACAGGGATGTGGTGGAGTTCTGTAAAACATGCCACATGTGCCAGGTTGTGGGGAAGGCCCAACCTGCAATAAAACCTATACCCCTAATTCCCATACCGGATTTTGGGGACCCCTTCAGCGGAGTACTGGTGGACTATGTGGGACCCCTGCTGAAATCAAAAGGGAACAGAAAGGCACAGGTCTGTCAGACAGTTAGGGAGGAAGGGGATGAAAATGACAGTTAGGACAGGTTAAAGGACGGCTGGCAGGCTTCCCAGCTGGAACCTCCTGGTGTCCAGTTAGCCAACCCTGAAATGTTTGAAAAATTAGTGCCCACACTCTCCCACATAAATGCAGGCAAAAGAGACACCCTGCCAAAGCTGCGAACAGCATTTACAGAAACCTGCAGAGACAAGGAAAGTTCCCAAAAAGGCAAATCAACAGGAAGGGTGATGCCTCACCAAGTTGAATTGTCAGAGGGGAGTGGAGGGAAAGCTGGACCGATACCTGCGAGCAGGAATGTCCCAGAGGACATGGGGCAGATTAGCAAAGAGACCCTCCCCACAGTAAAGGGAAAGGGAAGGAAAAATGCCGTGAAGTTAACAGCACTTTTGTGTCTCACCAGAAAACTATAAGTGAGGTCTGTGTGGATCTACTCACTGAGGAACCTAATGATCAGGTCGTAAACTCCAAGCTGATCAAATCCAGTAATTTCAATTCAGAACGCCTCAAGGACAAGAGCCCAGAGGAAATCTCTGACACCTCACAGGGGCTAAAAACTAATTTATTACTCACTACCACTGTAGGGAGAAACTGATCAAGGTACTGAAATCTGAATGGTTAAAGCCACGTGTTGCAAAAACAGCAGTTGAGGGGTTAAAGTTTGTACATGCAGGAGAACATGCCTTAAGCAATAATGGAAATTTGCAGACCCCAAGCTTCACCAACAACCCATATGTTTATTGAGATGCACAAACCCAGGGTATTACAAATTGATACTAGAGAAACTTTGACCCTATTTGACAACACATGACCATCCCAGACAAAACTCCAAAAAATTATTAAATCAGCATAGCTGCTGCAGAAGTTCTAAGATTAATGAATGAATCTGAGGAGTGTGTGAGAATGAATGTGTGTTTTCTTCTTTTTCTTTTCTATCCCTTTAATGAAATGCTCCTATCGTCACATTTCATTCCATGTGGTACAGCAGTGTCAAGAAAACCCTATAGGCCAAATGAGAAATATTAATTTTATTGATTGGAAACTTACATTAGACTTTTAATGGAGAAAATCTTGCAGTTAACTTTTTTTTTAAAGTTAGCAGCTAAGATAGCCACTGCAATTTGCATATGAAACACCTTTTCATATTCAAAAGATCCACTCAGAGCCAGAGGTTTGAATAGCATGGACCCAGGACATTGGCTTGCTCGAAGCGATTGAATTACCTAAAACGGCTTCATTAGCATGGCAGTCAGGGCAATCCTAACAGATAGGCTTTGAAAGAGAACCCCCTCCAAGTGTAAATAGGCATTCTGGGACCTGTGTAGCCAATTCCTAACATTGAATTTCATTAGAAGGTTCCAGAAAACCTGAAGCAACCATGTGACAATCTGTCCATCTCAGCGGAAGGTGGTTTTGTTTCCCTTGGACAAAGAGACAAGCAGTAACTCAATTTGTGCAGCAGCAGAAGGCTACATGCTTCTCTTTCTCTCTCTCTTTCTCTCCCTCTCCAGAAATGGATTGAGAATTGGTTGACAGACAGGAAACAGAGAGTAGAAATAAACGGGTCTTTTTCAGGGTGGCAGGCAGTGACTCGTGGGGTACCTTAGGGATCAGTGCTTGGGCCCCAGCTATTCATAATATATATTAATGACTTGAGTGAGAGAACTAAATGTAACATTTCCAAGTTTGCAGATGACACAAAGCTGGGGGGGGGGGGGGGGGGGGGGGCATGCAAGGCAAACTGTGAGGAGGATGCAAAGAGGCTCCAATGTGAGTGGGCAAATGCATGGCATATGCAGTATAATGTGGAGAAATGTGAGGTTATCCACTTTGGTTGTAAAAACAGGAAGGCAGATTATTATCTGAATGGTGATAGATTGGGAAAGGGGGAGGTGCAATGAGACCTGGGTGTCCTTGTACACCAGTCGCTGAAAGCAAGCATTCAGGTGCAGCAAGCCATTAGGAAGGCGAATGGTATGTTGGCCTTCATTGCAAGAGGATTTGAGTACAGGAGCAAGGATGTCTTACTGCAGTTATACAGGGCCTTGGTGAGACCACAGCTGGAGTATTGTGTGCAGTTTTAGTCTCCTTATCTGAGGAAGGATGTTCTTGCCATGGAGGGAGTGCAAAGAAGATTTACTAGGCTGATTCCTGGGATGGCAGGATTGACGTATGAGGAGAGATTGGGTCGACTAGACTTATATTCACACGAGGTAAGACGAATGAGAAGGGATCTCACAGAAACCTATAAAATTCTAACAGGACTAGACTTGCTAGATGCAGGGAGAATGTTCCCGATGGTTGGGGAGTCCAAAACTAGGGGGTCACAGTCTCAGGATACGGGGTGTGCCATTTAGAACCGAGATGGGGAAAAATTTCTTCACTCAGATGGTGGTGAACCTGTGGAATTCCCTACCGCAGAAGGCAGTGGAGGCCAAATCATTCAATATATTCAAGAAGGAGATAGATATAGTTCTTAATGCCAAAGGGATCAAGGGATATGGCGGAAAAGCAGGAACAGGGTACTGAATTAGACAATCAGCCACGATCTTTTTTGAATGACGGAGCAGGCCCGAAGGGCCGAATGGCCTACTCCTGCTCCTATTTTCTATGTTTCTAAAACATCAAGTTGAAAACCATCTGTGACTGTGGACGCTCCAAGCCTACAGACTTCTACAGCCAAAGACCAGGGGAAGAGAGCCAACTACAATTCTGCTTCTCAGAAAACGCTGAGCAAAGCGGGCCAACCATAAAGTGTATTTTGACCAGCCAAGGACTTCAAGAATACAGCTTCAGCTGGAAGACTACCAAATCATCCACTCCACAGACTGTAAATTTAAGTTGCATTTATTCTGGACTCTAATCCAATGACCAAATCTATTTTTCCCTCTGTAATCTATTTGTGTGTGTGTCATTCTCATGTCAATGTGTGTGTGAATGTGTTGCATATTTTTATTATTATTTTTAAATTGTGGTTAGATTGCTAAGTATAATAAACTTACCTCTTTCTTGTTTAAACTCAAGAAAACCTGTCTGATTGGTTCTTTCACAATTACAGTAAAGGTAAAAGGTAAAACACTTATGGAGGTGGTAAGTACAATCACTGTTATCAAGGAATAAACTGTGTTGTGGTTAAATAAGAGGAAGGATAAGAGGAGCAACTGTGACCCCCACCTCACTTGGCCGTAACACATGGTAGATATGAACCAAAATTGCCATAGAAAGCATGCACTTGTCCATTTCAGTCTAATTACCCTTTTAACAGCTTGCTAAGTGTTAAATACTGCCAGTCAACATATCTGCACTGAAAATTAACTATTATGTGTCGAGTCTTCTTCCTTTAGGTTTGAATTTTGTTGGAGATTTAAAAGAAATATTAATCTTCCAAACTGCCTTAGATACAGGGGTGGTGCCAGAAGACTGGAGATTGCAAAAGTTCAACCCTTGTTCAAAAAAGGGTATAAGGATAAACCCAGCAACTACAGGCCAGTTTAACCTTGGTGGTCGGAAAGCTTTTAGAAATGATAAGCCAGGACAAAATTAACAGTCACTTAGACAAGTGTAGATTAATTAAGGAAAATCAACACAGATTTGTTAAAGGCAAAAATATTTCACCTATTTGATTGAGGTTTTTAATAAGGTATCAAAGAGGGTTGATGAGGGTAATGTGGTTGATAAGGTGTACATGAAGTTCCAAAAGGTGTTTGATAAAGTGCCACATAATAGGCTTGTAGCAAAGTTGAAGCCCATGGAATAAAAGGGACAGTGACATCATGGATACCAAGTTGGCTGAGTGACAGGAAACAGAGAGTAGTGGTGAACACTAGTTTTTTGGACTATATGAAGGGACATTGTGGTGTTCCCCAGGGATCAGTACTAGGGCCAATGCTTTTCTTGATCTGTATTAATGACTTAGACTTAAGTGAATGGGGCACAATTTCAATATTTTCAGATGACACAAAAGGTATTGTGAATTGCAAGGAGGATAGTGATAGATTTCAAGACGACATAGATATGCTGGTGGAATGGGCAAACATGTGGCAGATGAAATTTAAGCATAAAAGTGTGAAGTAATACAAGAAATGCTGGAACCACTCAACAGGTCTGGCAGCATCTGTGGAAAGAGAAGCAGAGTTAACGTTTCGGGTCCGTGACCCTTCATCGCAACTTCGATGAAGGGTCACGGACCCGAAACGTTAACTCTGCATCTTTTTCCAGAGATGCTGCCAGACCTGCTGAGTGGTTCCAGCATTTCTTGTTTTTATTTCAGATTTCCAGCATCCGCAGTATTTTATTTTTATTTTATGTGAAGTAATACATGTTGGTAGGAAGAATGAGGGGAGGCAATATAAAATAAAGGGTACAATTCTGAAGGGGATGCAGGAGCAGAGGGACCTGGGGGTATTTATACACAAATTGTTAAAGGTGGCAGGGCAGGTTGAGAAAGTGGTTAAAAAGGAATATAGGATCTTGGGCTTTATAAATAGAGGCACACAGTACAAAAGCAAGGAAGTTGTTGTGAATCTTTATAAAACACTGATTCGGCTTCAGCTGGAGTATTGTGCCCAATTCTGGACACCGCTCTTTAGGAATGATGTGAAGGTTTTAGGGAAGATGCAGAAAAGATTTATGAGAATGCTGCCAGGAATTAGGTACTTCAGTTACGAAGATAGGTTGGAGAAGCTGGGGTTAATTTCCTTAGAGAAGAGAGGTTGAGAGGAGATTTGATAGAGGGTTCAAAATCATGAGGTGTCTAGACAGAGTAAAGAGAGAGAAACTGTTCACATTGGTGGTAGAATTGAGAACCAGAGGACACCAATTTAAGATCAATAGCAAAGGAAAAGGTAAAATGAGGGTAAGTGTTTTTACGCAGTGAGTGGTTAGGATCTGGAAAGCACTGCCTGGAAATGTGATGAAGGCAGATTCAATCATGGCTTTCAAAGTGAATTGGATAGGCACCTGAAGAGAGAAAAAATTTGAAGGGCTACAGGGAAAGGCTGGGAGAGTGAGACTACATAAATTGCTGTTGCAGAGAACTGGCACGAACTTGACCGGCCAAATGCAGCTCATGGACTAAGAGACACTAATGAGACAAATCCTGATGAGAAACATTGTTTCGTTTCAGACGGCAAGTAAACAAATATAGAATAGCAGTCAAGGCCAGCTCCAATTACTTCACTCAATCTCACTTCTCTCCATTATAAGGTTCTAGCTAACACCTTGGGCCAGATTTTGCAGGGTTGGGTCGGGGAGGTGGACGGGGGGATTGAGGGCAGTGGTTGACAGTGAACTATCAGTGTCCACTATCATTACCCCATTGAAACTGAACACAACTTCAGGATGTAGTGCACATGCAGATTGGTGCAGAAATCCTGACGTTGCATTCTGTCACTCAGGCTTCCAACACAGTCTGTGCTGTGTCCCCTCACCGTCCCCACAGAGCCAGCAATCATTGAATGTGAGAATTTTAACCTTCCCACTCCTACATCACTGTTAGAAACTCCATAAAAAATTACACCTTGTTCAATTAGGTCTAACTGGGTTTTAAATGGCAATGTAATTTATTAAATTTGATGAACAACAGAAAATTGTAAAAAATAATTTTATATTCGTTGAGTGCTGTTAAATGATTCATTCGTAGACTTTTAAGGTAATTTTTAAAAATAATATTAAAAAAAAGCTTTTTCAAAATATTTTAGCTTCTACCTTCACCCCATGCGTATGTTCTGATCTTTTATTTGCTCTATGTAAAGATTTTAAAAAGTGATTCCATGCTGTAACCACTCTATGATTCTATTCTATTTTTATACTTTTTTCTGTCTTTTTTCTCTCTCTCTTAGTCCAATCTTTTTCCCCTCTGTCTATAGCTGATTTGACATTGAATTCACCCACTCTAAATTACAGCTCCTTCTCAGTCCCTGTGCTGTTAATTTCACAATCCTTCAATCTGATTGGTTAAGAAGATAAATTGTTGCTCGCCTTGTTCACTCAGGTCCCAGATTCCCTGTAGCGGGCACTGCACCGTTTCCATTTCATACTTCCAGCAACTTGCAGCGTAAAATATGGTTAACATTGAACTGGCACAAGCAATTCTAAGTAACAGTGAGTACCGTCCATTAGCCTGTCACAGCAATCTCTGGGTCAGTAACATATCATCTATTTGTTCTGCTGTTCATTGAGTTTTGTTCCCACCCACAAGTTAATAGGAAAAATGTTTAAACACTGTTACGATCTTGTTAAATTTCAAACATGAAAAACTCATGTAGATGTGGAACCACCATGATTGAGTCAGCTGTATTGCAAAAGGGAACAATGAGAAGATCCAAGTTTAACAGGAGGGCTGTGGTTGAGGTGTGCCACCTGATTCATAATGATTTACATGCACAATAGCAAGAGTTGAATGCTAACTTGGATCATCTGGTATCCATCTTCTCTTTGAGTCAGAAGGTTCAAGCCCCAGGACTTAAGTACATAATCTAAGTTGACACTTTGGTGCAGTACTGAGGGGGGTACAGTGTTGTCAGAGGTGCCATCTTTTGGGTGAGTCATGAACTTGGGCAATGTCTGTACTATGCAAATAAGATTAGGAAGTTTTCTTCGTGTCCTGGAGAATATTCACTATTCTACCAGTACCATCGAAACAAATGAACTGGTCATTTATTTAATTTATTGTTTGTTGGACTTTGTTTTGTTCAAATCTGCTGCCACATTTGACAACATAACAAGAATTGCATTTCAACTAGAAGTATTTCATTTGATTTGAAGCACTTGGGGAATGCTGTGGCTATCTGTGGTGCCAAAGTGACCTTACAGTCAGCCAGAGGGACCTTCACAGGAGTTAGGCATTTTGCTGCCCACAGCTTCATAAGGCCTGTTTAATTATGCACCCACTGCATACACTTCAGCAGTAGCCAGTTGTAGCAGAGTCAGTTGCAATATGACCATATTACAGGATTTCCTCAGCCACATGGTATCATTGACTGTACAGATGCTGTTTGGTTGTCTACCAACAAATCTATGCTCATTTAAGCAGGAAAGACTATTTATTATTCCATCAGTTTGCAAATGATGCACTAAAAATAATGTACATTAACACACTTCTAATAGAGTATGCACATGGCTTTGTTGTGAACCAAGCAAAACACAACTCTTTGAAGGAGAAGGAAAATGACTCCTCAGAGACATGAGCTGCCTGACATAACAATGGATTCTGGCAGCTCTATACAACTCCTGTGGGCAAGCCAAGCATCATCAAGGAGACATTTGAGATACTAAAGTAATGTTTCAGATTCTTAGAGTGGAGGGGATTGGAGGGGGAGGTGCGATACAATGTACCTGAAATTTTAATCCACTGCTCCATCAAGCTGCTTGGGGACACACAGCAGGCATCTGCAGCTCTCTGGCCTAATTTAAATAAGACTGGAGGCCCATCATTGTGTGGCCTTGGGCCTACCGTTCTGAAGCAGGGATTGCCCAGCTGGAGAATATCCAATCACGCTGCCCATATCTTTCGCACTGTCACTTCTCCAATTTTGCAGCTCATGGACTAAGAGACACTAATGAGACAAATCCTGATGAGAAACATTAGGTTGTTTCATTTCAGACGGCAAGTAAACAAATATAGAGTAGCAGTCGAGGCCAGCTCCAATACTTCACTCAATCTCACTTCTCTCCATTATAAGATTCTAGCCAACATTAGGGCGGCACAGTGGCGCAGTGGTTAGCACTGCAGCCTCACAGCTCCAGCGACCCGGGTTCAATTCTGGGTACTGCCTGTGTGGAGTTTGCAAGTTCTCCCTGTGTCTGCGTGGGTTTCCTCTGGGTGCTCCGGTTTCCTCCCACAGCCAAAAGACTTGCAGGTTGATAGGTAAATTGGCCATTATAAATTGCCCCTAGTATAGGTAGGTGGTAGGGGAATATAGGGACAGGTGAGGATGTGGTAGGAATATGGGATTAGTGTAGGATTAGTATAAATGGGTGGTTAATGGTCGGCACAGACTTGGTGGGCCGAAGGGCCTGTTTCAGTGCTGTATCTCTAAATCAAATCTAAATCAAATCAAACCTTGGGCCAGATTTTGCAGGGTTGGGTCGGGGAGGTGGACGGAGGGATTGCGGGCAGTGGTTGACAGTGAATTATCAGTGTCCACTATCATTACCCCATTGAAACTGAACACAACTTCAGGATGTAGTGCACATGCAGATTGGTGCAGAAATCCTGACGTTGCATTCTGTCACTCAGGCTTCCAACACAGTCTGTGCTGTGTCCCCTCACTGTCCCCACAGAGCCAGCAATCATTGAAAGTGAGAATTTTAACCTTCCCACTCCTACATCACTGTTAGAAACCCCATAAAAATTGTTCAGTCAGGTCTAACTGGGTTTTAAACGGCAATATAATTTATTAAATTTGATGAACAACAGAAAACTGTAATAAAATAATGTTATATTCGTGGAATGCTGTTAATTGATTCATTAATAGAATTTTAAGGTAACTTCTTTAAATAATATTTAGCAAAAACCTTTTCAAAATATTTTAGCTTCTACCTTCACTCCATGTGTATGTTCCGATCTTTAATTTGCTCTATGTAAAAAATTTTTAAAGTGATTGTATTTTAGTGCTTATACTTTCCTGTTTGTGGGGCAGGTAGGGTCTGTGAAAATCCATTAACGTGATTTGGCTGCTTGGACATCCTGATGACATCACTGCTGCTCCATGCTGTGAATGCCTGGTAAAGAACACTGTGAACAGTTACAGGACCGCTGCATGGCGATCGGGCTGAAACTCTCACTGGTGAGACCACTTAATCTCTCGGCAAGACATACTTCGTGGTCAGTGGTGAGTACCCTTCTTTGACGCTAACGACAAACACAAAATCCAGTCCCTTGTCTTGTTAGTTAAGGTTCTGGCCAATGCCTTGCCTAATTAATTAATAGGATTAAGAGCGTAGTATCAGCAACTTTAATACTTTATTAAGGAAAATCAGATTAGCAGATTTTCTGTCCTCTACTGTATCTTATATTGGTACATCAATGCAAGCCACATGTGCACATATTACTTCCATGTAGTTAACCATTGGATGGAACCTTGGTGTGGTAAGTTCAGACTGCCTTGAGGTAGGTGTCTTCATTTCCTTATGCACTCACCAGACCATTGGAGTTCACCAACCTTTATACCTCTTAGTAAGAGGTTGAGTGGGGCCTATTAAGGTTAAAGAACGTAATATATGCTTAGAGGCACCGGACAGGGCTAGAATATTTATGAGTACTGTACTTTGTATTGGTGTTTACTAAGGGAGAGGAATATGAGAAAATATCAGTAGAAACGGAGAGAAAAGAGGCAGTGGATAGGGTAAAAATTGCGAGGGAGGAGGTATTGGAAAGGCTGACTATGCTTAGGGTAGATAAATCATCTGCCTTGGATGGCTTGCAACCCAGGTTGCGAAAGGAAGTGCGGATGGAGATAGCAGAAAAGCTTTCTATAGTCTTCCAATCTTCCCTAGATACGGGGGTGGGCGTTGCCAGTGGATTGGAGAGTGGCAAATGTGACACCGTTATTTAAGAAGGGGTGTAAGGACAGACCTAGCAACTAAAGGCCAGTTAGTTTAATATCAGTGGTGGGTAAGGTTTAAGAAACAATAATCAGGGGGAAAAAAATCAACAGGCACTTGGAGAGATTAGAGTTCATTAAGAATAGCTAGCACAAATTTATAAAAGGCAGATCATGTTTGATTAATCTAATTGAATATTTTGATGAAGTAACAGAGAAGGTTGATGGAGGTAATGCGGTAGATGTGTGTATGGATTTTAAGAAAGTGTTTGACAAAGTACCACATAAAAGGGTGGTTAACAAAATTGAGGGTCATGGAATAGGAGGGTCAGTGTCCAATTGGATAAAAAATTGGCTCAAGGACAGAAAACAGCGAGTTGTGGTAAATGGTTGTTTTTCAGACCGGAGGATGGTAGCAGTGTTCCCCAAGGTTCAGTGCTAACACCACTGCTTTTT
This sequence comes from Heterodontus francisci, assembly GCF_036365525.1. NCBI lineage: Eukaryota > Metazoa > Chordata > Chondrichthyes > Heterodontiformes > Heterodontidae > Heterodontus > Heterodontus francisci. Next base: position 93,506,505 of record NC_090377.1, on the reverse strand, counting down.
TTGCCATATATAAAAGACTTGGATCTTGGAATACAGAGTAGAATTTCAAAATTTGCTGATGGTACCAAACTTCGAGAAGTGGCAAACAGTGAGGATGATACAAATCGCCTGCAACAGGGCATAGATAGGTTAGCAGAATGGGCAGACAAATGACAGATGGAATTTAATACAGACAAGTGTGAGATGATGCATTTTGGCAGAAGGGATAGGGTGAGGCAATATAGATTGTCATGCAGGCCCCCACCTGCCAAGAATGAGGCACATATATTTTGCCACATGGACTTTACATTTTAAAATTTTTACTGGGAAGACAAGAAGGCTTATTACAAAGGCTCGCCAAGCCCCTGGCAGGAAAGACATTTTTTTCGTACTAGCAGACAGTGTTGGACCAAAGGAACCAGTCCCTGCCCCAATACACAGAAGAGACCTGGTCAAAACAGTCAGTCACGTGACTACCTGCTGGCCAACTAGGGGAGTTTTAAATTCGAGAAACAGTGTTTGAAGACAGAAAGCTCTTTGCTCCTGGACTGAGAACATTTCTCTCCTGTCTGTTCATCTCTTTTTTCATGGAACTGAAGACCCATTGAAGACACATGAACCCCAAGAGAGAAAAGTCTCCTGCAGTGAACAAGGTTTAAGAAGAATACAGGGCCCCAACGAAAAGTGAGACTACCTACAAAAGGACTACAGTGAGTTTGAAGCACAGTAACAAGAAACTCTTCTGATATTGCTTCGAACCTCTCTATTTTTTCTTCCCTTTTCTGTCTCTATTTGCATTTGTGTATCACGTATGCATGCTAGCGTGGGGCATGGCATGTATCCGTAGGTGTTAACTGAATTAGAGTTTAAGTTTTAATACATTTCATTTTTCTTCTTTAAACTTAAGAAAGCCTGTTTGTGCTCATTTCTTTGCCTTATAATTGGAAAGCAGTGAACAAGGATTCACCAAGAGGGAGCTCAAAACATGGTGTGTTTAAAATTAAATCCTGTTGCAATAAGACCAGGTGAAGGCGAAAAGGGATCCCTAGACACCTTTCTCACCTGGTCGTAACAAGATTCAATGATACAGTTCTAAAGAGCGAGCAGGAACAGAGGGACCTGGGGGTTCATATGCATCGATCTTTGAAGGTGGCAGGACATATTGAGAGAGTGGTTAGCAAAGTATATGGGATCTTGGGCTTCATAAATAGAGGCATAGAGTGCAAAAGCATAATTATTCTCACCCAAATGTTTTGCTGGGTGGTCATTCAATTCTACAAGTAAAAGGGCCATTTGTCCTATGGTCTCAAAGAAAAGTGTATAACCTCTCAACATTCTTTCTAAAAGAAAATGGTTGCCACGGGTCTTAATTAACCAGGGAAATCAAACACACAAGCCTTTAGCCAAATAACTAAAGAGAGATCAATGACTCCCACACAGTATCGACAGGGAGAGAAAGTCCAGGGCCATCTTCCCTCTGTACTATTCAATTTTGTCTAATATCACACCAAATATCATTCACCCATCACCCTTGCACTCGCTGAGTGACACTGGCTCCCGGTCCAGCCACGCCTCAAATTTAAAATTCTCATCCTTGAGTTCAAATCCCTCCATGGCTTCTCCATGAACCCCTCCACCCCCCAATCTTTGTAGCTCCTTCCAATCCTATAGCCCTCTGAGCACGCTGCGTTAGTCCAATACTGGCCGCTGGGCATCCTGGATTTTCTTCACACCACCATTGGAGGCTGTGCCACGAGCTGCCTAGGCCTTAAACTCTCCAATTCTTTCCATATACCTCTCCCTCTTCCTCCTCCTTTAGGATGTTCCTTCAAACTAACCTCTTTGGTTGAAGCTTTTGGTCTGCAGTCCTAATATCCCCTTATATGACTTAGTGTCGAGTTTTGTCCGATAACGTTTCTGTGAAGCATCATGGAATGATTTAGTATGTCAAAGGTCTGTCAGATACTCTGTAAATGCAAGCTGTTTTTCAATCAAATTTCTCCCTCTGATTCCATGAGCCAAAAAGAGAGGTGCATCTCGTCTCTCCACATTGACAGATTTCTACCATGCTCTTCATGAACTATGAATTCTGGGATAAATTCCAGCTGTTGATGAGCCAGCTGGTGCACTCAGATTGTTAGATGGTTAAGCACAACCAGCAGCTGGCATAACAGAAACAAGATAGTGCTCTACAAATCCAGCAGCTGATGCAGTAGAACTCTACTAAGGCTTTGCATAGTCAGCATTGCTAGGAATTAAGATGTAGCTTTGTCCAGTAGTTATTTAAGTGGAACAAAATATGGTTGTGCAGAAGTAGCAGCCAACTTGGCCGTCTCAAGTGAGGGTGTGGTTCGAGCAAAAAGACAGGCAGAATTGGATGCAGCATAGGGGGAAGTCGATCTATTTGAAAAAAATTAAAGAAAATGGCTGGGCACTCAAATCCTGAAGTCTGCCAGCACAAAGAGATTTTTCAGGCAAACATTCTGAGCAGACAATGTAAAAGCAAGTGTCCAAGAAGCTGATATTCCTGATTTTACTAACTTTAGTGAGAAAGATTTCAACAAGAAGTAGTGTCTGTGGTAGAAATCATGAAAGAAATAATTGTTTTCATTTAGCACTGCCTTGAGAACTCGTAACCCACCATTGAAAAAATTGATTTTAAAAAATTCTTTCATGGGTTGCGGGCATCGCTGGCAGAGGCCAGCATTTGTTGCCCATTCCAACTGAATGGCTTGCTAGGCCATTTCAGAGGGCATGTAAGAGTCAATCACATTGCTGTGGGTCTGGAGTCACATGTAGGCCAGACCAGGTAAACAGATTTCCTTCCCTAAAGGACATTTGTAAACCAGTTGGGTTTTTACAACAATCGATGATAGTTTCATGGCACAATTACTTTCAATTCCAGATTTTTATTAATTAATCGAGTTTGTTATTAAATTTAAATTCCACCAGTTGTCATGGTGGGATTTGAACCCACGTCCCCAGAGAATTATCATGGGCATCTGGATTACTTGTCCAATGACATTACCACCACACCACCACCTCTCCCCCACATTCATGAAAATTAATTAACATTAAAAAAAAACTGGAGAAAGGAGTCTATATTTTGAATTTATTAAGGTCATTGATGAACATGTGCAGGCTAATGAAACATATCTTCAATTACTTTTTTTGGGACTCTGTCCCACATATGCAGCACTCCATGGAGATGACTTGTAATTTCTTGTTTTCGTTAGGGCTGATTAATTTTAAACCTGTGTCCTCTATTTTTGTCCTCACAGTTTAAGTTAAATTGCTTCTTTACACCATTATCTATGCTTCTCAGCACTTTAAAAATTTGGATCAGATCACCCTCAATCTTTCTTTCTCTACAAGTCTCTCCTGATAATTTAGAGCCTTTGAATCATTATTTTAGAGTCATTATTATCAGTCTCCTTAGAACCCTTTCCAATGCATCAATATCTTTTTTAAAATGTAGGATGCCCAAAATTGTACAAAATATTCCAAATGCAGCCTCACCTATGAACTATATAAGACTAGATTAATTTCCTTCCACTTTTAGGCAGAAAGAAATATAACTTTGCATAGCTCACTATGTTGGATCCTTGTATTTGATCAGCTTCATTGTTAATAGCTTCACATTTACTGGACAAAGCTTTTAAAGGCTGTTTATCTATTTTATATTTGTCATCTGGCCACATAGTTTAGTATTAGCACCAACGTTTTATAAAATAACAGGTAACACTCTCCTCCATGTCATGTTCAAACACAGTGATTGACAGAGCGCCCAGAACAGACCCTGTATAACTCCCTGAGTCACTTCCCCCCTACCCATCAGCCCCTCTTCCCCTCAATGAACCTGGCAGAGCCTCATTTTCTTTTTATTTTCACCTTCCGATTCCAATTGTAGTGCATGTTTACTGCATGGGGGAAGTTATGGGAAGGCAAAAGTGGGTGAAGGCAGCTCCTCTAGAGCTGGCTGTGTTGTGGTTGCCATTTATAGGGCTCCATGATGACACTGGGAACACAAAGTGAGAAGGGGCTCTATTCCCAGTGTTAATACCTGCTGTCTGACTCAGTACATTAAAAAAAAACTTCATTAAATACTTAAACAAATAATGAAGTAATTGCTTGGTAGTACAGAACTTGAGTATTGCTGAAAAAAGAGACATGCTGTCGAAGCTTTTCCTCTTGCACTCATCTGGACAGGTACAACAATGCCAAATTTCAAAAAGAACAACAATTTATACTTCATGAGAAAAGGGTGCTGATTGGTTGGCAAGTCAACTCTGATTGGCCGAGGTGTTGCCAAAGCGAATGCCCCAGGGAATTATTGTCCCCCAAACTTTAGTTTAATTCAAAAGAGGTGCAATACCTGGACATGCCTGCAGAGGACAAGTCCATGTGTATGAATATATATCGCTTCTAGCAAGTGTAAGTGAACCACATTGTGAGCCCAACTGATAATCTTAATTTGGTTGTTAGTGTAGTTCCCTGGTGCATTCTTCATGGCAACACCTCGACCAATTATAATCGACTTGCCAACCAATCAGCACCCTTTTCTCATGCAGTATAAATTGTTGCTGTGTTTGAAATTTGGCATTCTTGCATCTGTCCTGATGAGCGCAAGATGAAAAGTTTTGACAGCATGTCTCTTTTTTCAGTAAAACTCAAAATAACGATGTCTGAAACCAATTCAAGATTTGGAGAACTTTACTTTTGAATGTAAAATGAAAAATTCGGGATTCTAAAAAGGATGTTTTTAAATCATATTTTTATAAAGCAGTGAATCCTTACAATGACATTATCCCTTCCAGAATTCATTGCATGAATCAGGAACTCTTGTGGTGGACAGTTATGTTTGTATTACCTTGGTGGCAGTGCAAGCATCTTCCTCATCAAAAAGCATAATGACTCCAGAATAATGTCAGTTAACAGTTTTTTTCACTACTTTACTACAATCTGACAAGATATAACATTGATCTGTTGCTACACAACAGATGATCAATTAGTAGAAAATATTTTCCCCATTTTCTTGCCTCCTCTCCTGAAGGCACCAAATTTCGTGAGGGTGCACTTCAACAGGCTGCAGGAACTTTCCAGTACCATGCTCAAGTAATCTTCCTTCATGTGGCAGTTGAGAGAGTGAGTATGGCAGGTTCTTATACCATGCGAAGGAACATCACAGCTAAGGTCCTAGTTTTGACCTCTTTTTTAAAAAATATGCAGCTTGCAGCTGATCTCAGCTAGGCAGCAGAGGACATTCTATTATTGCTCACGCTTCAATGGCCTCTGTGTAAAGTGCATGTGTGTAGATGTTGGGTGAGAATTTGTGTGGAACTGAACAACTATGACTTCAGTAGCTGCTTTATTACTGATCACATCATTGCATAAACCTTGCAAAGTCTCTTGAATGATAGTTTATAATAGTGCACCTTTTCCTCACAGGGTAAATTTGGTGAAATTGTACTCAGAGCACAGAACCTCACTTCACAGGAAAATAAATAGAGTAGTGAGGTTTTGCAATCGTTTACAATGCTCCCAATTTCCAGTGATGCCCTTGACCTCTGCATTTGACTTTCTGATCCCACTCCTGTCCAGGAGCACAGCTTTATAAAATTTACTCTCACAGTCTAATGTCCCTTATAAATATGATTTGATCAGGTTTCTGCTACCTAATTTACACATGGTGCTTGCTGAGGCAGCACTAAAGCACAAAACATATGACTATAACTTACTGGTGCAAGCACAGTTTTGGTAGTCAACAAGTTAAAAATAAAGCCAAATACTTATAAGGTTATTCCTGGATGAGTGCAGCTCCAACAACACTCAAGAAACTTGACATCATCCAGGACAAAGCAGCCTGCTTGATTGGCACCCCAACCACCACCTTCAACATTCTCTCCCTCCCCCATTGATGTACTGTGGCAGCAGTTTGCACTATCTACAAGATGCACTGCAGCAACTCACCAAGGCTCCTTCGACAGCACCTTCCAAACCCGCAACCTCTACCACCTAGAAGGACAAGGGCAGCAGATGCATGGGAACACCACCACCTGCAAGTTCCCTTCCAAGCCGCACACCATCCTGACTTGGAACTATATCGCCATTCCTTCACTGTCACTGGTTCAAAATCCTGGAATTCCTTCCTAACAGCAGTGTGGGTGTACCTACACCTCAAGGACTGCAGTGGTTCAAGAAGGCAGCTCACGTCCACCACCTTCTCAATGGCAATTAGGGATGGGCAATAAATACTGGCTTAGCCAATGACACCCACTTCTCCCGAATGAATAAAAAAATGTTCCAAGTTTGTAGCATATATGTTGGTGCTAATATATTCTGTACATTCCAGGGGCCTCAGACATTGAGAGGGACTACAACTTCTAAACAACAGAGAGCTCATAGCAGACAAGTGTGAAGTTACTTATTCTGGGAAGTAGAATTTTTTTATTCGTTCATGGGATGTGGGCATCACTGGCCAGGCCAGCTTTTATTGCCCATCCCTAATTGCCCTTGAGGTGGTGAGCTGCCTTCTTGAACCGTTGCAGTCCATATCATTTTGTCAATTAAAATTTACTCGATTGTCACTCCAGTGTCCAAATCTGATTAGAGCCTACATTGCCTCAATACTGTGGCCTGAATATCTATTTAACCCATGTCAGTGACCCTTGTCTAAAAGGGAATAACCTTATCTTCCTTTCTCAGCTCCTGTATGATATATGGGGAACCATGACGTGGTTTGCCACAGGGGGAAGTTACACTGGCACAAAGAAATATTTTATTTTCTGTATTTTTTTAAAACTGAAGCTCCAAGCCCCTGTAATTCAATTTTCCTCAAATTAGCAACCAGTCCCTTCTGCCCCAGAACTGGCCTCAATGTCCGAAGAATCTGATGCCCTTCCTCATGCACAATCCTGCAAGCCAGGCATTGATCCTCCCTATCTTCCTATTACTACTCTCACTAGTGTGTAGCACTGACTGGGAGTAATTCAGAGATTACTAACTTTGAGGTCCTACTCTTTAACTTCCTCCCTCGCTCCTGAAAATCTGACGGTAGGACCTCAGCTTGCCCTTACTATGTTGTTGGTACGAATGTGTACTACAGCTTCTAGCTCCTCCCTTCCCCCTGCAGAATATCTTGCACCCTTTCCGTGATGTCCTTTACCCTGACACCAGGGAAGCAACACACCATGCGGGACTCACTATGACAGTTACAGATATGCCTGTCTGTCCTCCTGACTTTGGAATCTCCTTTCACAACTGCATTTCTACACTTTTCTGCTCCTTCCTATACAGTCCCTTGCCTATTGGTGAAATGGTCTGGGCTGCACCCTTCAGGGTATCGTTACTCCCAGCAGTCTCCAATGCTGTGTACCTGTTTGAGAGTGGCACACACCCCAAAGACTCCTGTACCTCCTGCGTCTTTCTAGGATTCCAGATGGCCACCCAACTGTTATGCTGAACTCTTACTGCCTGTGGGGTGTCCACCTCCTGGAAAGTTCAATCCAGCTCGGAAATCCTGAGCTCAAGCTGAAGCGGCAGGAGACATTTCTTACGCATGTGGTTCCCCCAAGACACATGAAGTGTCCTGGAGTTCCCACATGGCTCAGGAACTGTTGGAGCGAACCATGCCTGATGTCACATTAGTGAGGGCATTCGCATGCATGCAGTGAATGGCTGCTTGGAATTGTGTAGAACTGGCAGATTATGACGCCAATCAATGTGCTCTGCTGATTTGATGTCAGCAGTGCCAATCTGGAGCTCAATGTTCCAGCTAACATCTCTTAATGTTGTACAGCTGAGGTGTTCAGCAACAGGAAGGACCCCATTGGTTATTTAAAGGGATTGTCAACTACTTACAGTTGCTGATTGATTTCTTCTGGTTGCTGCTTCGATTCTTGGTGTGTTTGGTGCTTTCTATTGTTGTTTAAACTTTCAAACGTCTACAGGGAGTGTTGTGGAAGATGCTGAAGGTCTTTTTGCTGACTTCAAGGCACAAACCAGTTGCTCCCAGTCATGGGTGCTCTGGTAAGTATTTGCCTTGGAATACAGGATGACTGTAGAATGAATAAGGGCCAAGCAGAGGAGGGCAAGTTTCTGGAAGAGGGTGTAGGAAGAGGTAGAGAAGAGGCTATATCTACCTAGAGTGTTCAGGGAGCAATTGTCCTGCCTAAACAATGTGTGAGACGGTGACACTGCAGTAAGGATGTCCTCATTGAAATCTGCCACTTGTTGCAGCCACATCTGCGGCCTCAGAACAGTAGCTGTGAAGCCGACTGTGTCCATGAAATTTTATGTATCTGGCTCCTTCCAGGCTGGATCTGGAGATATTTGCAACATCTCTGAGTTTGCCATTCACTGTTGCATATGGGAGGTCACTAAGGATCTCTACTCAATGACAGCTAACTATGTTTCATTCTCTCTTTCAGGTGGAGCAACCACGTGACTTTGCTAGGATTGCAGATTCCCCGAAGTGCAGGGTGCCATCGCTTTGTGGGCACTGCATGTCAGCTCTGCCCTATACCAGAATCAAAAGGGACTCCACTCCCTCAACATCCAGTGTGACCATAGGGAGTGAATCACACAGGTCAATGTCCAACATCCTGGCAGCAGTCATAACGCCTTTATTCTTCAGTATTCCACTGGATCATATGCATTTGAGCCACCACAAGAAAACAAAGGGTGGCCACTGGGTGACAACAGTTATATTCTGATTACATCCCTGATAACTCCAGTGTGCAACCCATGCATATGTGCACAGCATGCATACAATGAAAACCATACTGTCACATGAAATGTGATACAGCAAGCCATTGCTGTGCTGAAGCAACACTTCTGCTCCCTGGACTGCTCTGGAGGAGCTCTGCAGTACTCAACAAAGAGGATGTCAAAATTTGTGGTGATTTGCAGCATGTTGCACAACCTCACCATCATGAAGGGACAGCCCTTGCCAGTAGCTATATGTAGGCAGCTGAGGAGCAGAAGCATGAGTAGGTGGACAAGGAGGATAAGGAAGAAGAGGAGGAGGAGGAAGAAGAGGAGGCAACCTAGATAGCATCTTTCTGGCTGGGCTTCCCAAGAAGAACTCATATGCGTGCGTTAAGAGTAACCACAAACCCGATTCCCTAATTCATCAACAGTCCCACATCTTACCTGCCCTCTGTCACTGACCATCACAATGCCCACTTGGACACAATGCTAAAATAAAAGACAGCACAAAATAGACATTCCAAATCAGATTTAGAAATGCAATCGTCCCATATTACAAAGAAAAGTCAATAATCATCTTTCTGCATTCCCTTAGGTGCCTATCTTCCCAGTGCTTCCATCAGGTTCTACCCTAGTGGCTACAGCATGGCTGGTGGAAGGCCACTGACTTTCAGTGGAAGACGACCTTCAGCAGCTCTGGGCTGGAAGACCCAGATGTGGACTGCAGTGTCTTGGCATGGGCAGCAGCAGTCTGGGCTGGTAGGCTGACAGGTAACAGCAAGGGCCCTGGTAGAGTGGCAAGGGTGAGAGAGCAAATGCAGTCTTCCTGAGTGAGGACAGCGGGTTCATGCTCCCTGAAGCCACTGCCACTCTTCTGGAGCAGCGCCTAGTCCTATGTTGGAGGGCAGATTGCTGGACTGCTGTGACACTCTGCAAGCCATTTTGCATAAAGTAATCCACAACCATGATGGCAGTACTCAGACATTGGGTGACTGCTTCTTGTGCTGCAATGGAAGCTGCAACATCGGCCATTAAACACTGTATCGTGGTTGAGTCCTGTTGTGTTTGATTGCTCAGTGATTGATTACTGTATGCTGTGTTTCTAAGACTGCTCACTATGCTGTCAGTCAACTCTGAGCGGCATGGTTCCAAAAGTGAAACTAAGACAGATCTGGGCAGCCATCTGAATAAAGCTTACAAACACAGAAATCGTGAGTCTAGTTTCTTCATGCTTGGGGTACGAGACATAACATCTGGTGACAAAGATGCCGAGTAATTTAAATTTACCAGCCCGAGCGCTTTTCCTCTCATCGCCAGGAGACTCCCGCAATCCGTGGGACAGATGGATTTCTGGGTATGAAACATACTTGCTCACTTTGGGTATGGACAGTACGGATGTAGCAGTGATCTACAAGAAGGTAATACTCGTGCATTGCCTCAGAGCAGAGGGCCATCGTATATTCGAGCAGCAACGGATGATATGTCTACGTTTGATTAGGGGTTAAGCGCTCTTGAGAAATACTTTGGCCCAAAGAAAAGTGTGATGATTGAACGATACGTGTTCTGCCAGAGATGCCAAGCAAATGGTGAGCCCATAAAATAATATGACAGTATTGTGTGAGTTGGCTTCTACATGCAAATTTGGCACATGAAGTAATGAACTAATTTGTGACTAACTAATTGAAAAACTTCAATCCCATTAATTAGGGAATACCTACTCATGGAGAATGATGGTTTGACTTTGGAAAAAGCCACAACCTTGACCGTCCAAATCAAATCTGCCATGTTAGATTCAAAAATGTTATACAAAAATACACCCTCAGGCTCAGGGTCACAGGCGCAGCTTGCCCAATCAGCTCAAGTGCATGGGTTAAGACAAAGAGACCTCAGCAGGCTTATCAACACTTGCCCTTCACGGTCAGGCACCCTCAAAAACATGCCCAAATTTTGGGGGAATCCATGGATTCAAAGCGCCATGCCCGGCACAAGGGAAAAACTGCAACTCATGCTCAAAGATAAATCACTTGGCAAAGGTGTACAGGTTGTTGAAGAAGAAAACTTTGTCATTTTGACATGTGGAGGAATCTGTAATATTACTTGTTCCTTTAATATGTGAACAATTGCAAGACTCACAGGACGCCAAGTAATAGCCAAAGAAAATGTGTTTTTTTGTTATAACTTACTAGAACATATATATAAAAACAGTTACTGCAGGAGCCACATCTAAACACATCTCACGTCGGGCAACACGCACAACTCTCTGGTCATGTGTGATGTGACAGCACTTCCTCCAGTGACATTCACTTACAGCTTTTTAAGGTGGTCTACTCTTAAGTTCTGCCCACAACATTCCCCATTTTCCTAAAGATAAAAACATATGTACGATATACAATGATGCTGCAGTTTGGACTAACTATACATGATTAAAACAAAATGTTATTTATGAATAAGCAGGTTTAACACTCTCTAAAACATAGAGGAGGTTTGCTTATTCATCCCACTCTTGTTATCAGAAACCTCTTCCCAAAGTTGAGCTCGTCTTGATGAGTCCTCTGAGACTCTGATGACTCAGAACTCTGGTTAGCATGTTCTTCCTCTGTGCTTATAGCCTCTGTACTTTCATCTTCAGACTTTGTCTTTGAATGTGTTCATGATGCCACAAGGTTGTCACATGTAGTGTGGCTGTACAGCTCTCTGAGTTGACTTTGGTTCCATCTGAGAGTTGTGCCACTGGGTGTCTGGACCTTGTACGATCTGGGCTGTTTGCATATCCTAGCAACCTCTGCAGTATAGCTAGTTCCTGATGCATGATTGAGGATTCTGACATTCTGTCCGACTCGCAATCGAGCTAATTCTGGTCCCACTTGCCTGTCATACGATGCCTTCATCTTCCCTTGTTTAGACAGAAGTATATCCTTTACTGTGGAAAACTTAGAGAGATGATGACTGGGCAGGGTAGTTCTTACCTGCCTTCCAAACATCAACTCTGCAGGCGATGGTAAGCCCATGTCTGATGGAGTAGCTCGGAGGTGCAGCATTGCAACCTTGAGATCTTGTCCATCTGCCTACACTTCAAAATTAGTGATTTGATAGTGCCCACCATGCATTCAGCCACACTTTTGGACTTTGGATAATGCGGTGATGATGTCACGTGATGAACTTCCCACCTGGCACACATGTCTTGGAATGGTCTTCCTGCTTATTGCGGCCCATTACTGGAGATAATTTCTTCTGGCACACCAAATAGGCTGAACAGAGCACTGACCATATCAACAACCACTTCACTTGACGTATCTTGTAGCCACCTGAGGATCAGAAACGTGAAGTTATCCATAACAAGGAGGAAATTATCACTTTGAACATGAAATAAATCTGTGCTGATCTTTGCCCATGGATCAAGAGTTCTTTCTGTTGATTTGGCTGACAACTTTGACATGCCTCACAGGATTTCACCACCATCTCACCATCACTGTTGATTCCTAGCCAGTACACCATCTCTCTGGCAAGTCGTATGGTATGTTCTAATCCTAAGTGCCCTTTATGCAGTTGGGTTAGAATATCAGAATGCTGAGCTTTGGGTGTCAGGACTTGTTTCCCTTTGAAAAATCACCCCTTGTGATATACCGAGCTCGTCTCGAAATGGCCAGAAACAGTGTAAACATTCGGTTACTTCCTGTATGGTGTCAGGCCATCTTTCCACAATCACCTTTCACAACATCGAAAGGATAGGGTCACATGCTGTCTCATCTCTTAGTTGTTCGCATCTGTGGGATCCAAAACTCATGAGGCCGATCTTCAGGACATCTTCAATTTCAGTATCCACACCGTGAACATGCAAATCCAGCGAAACATCTGCATCTGTATTCAGGTTAGGTAACCTGCTCAGGGTGTCCAATATCCGATGTGACCATTTTGCTGCCTGGTTTATATCGGACTTCACTATCATAGTCCTGGACCTTCACCAAAAGTCTCTGCAACCACGGAGGAGCACTCGTGAGCAGTTTGCACCGTGATTTCAAGTGGCTTGTGGTCAGTCACTATGATAAAATGTTTTCCAAAAAATTAGGTGTGAAACCTAGCGATACCAAAAATCAGAGCTAAGGTTTCACATTCAATGTTAGAGTAATTGGATTGGGTTTGCGACATTAGGGCGGCACAGTGGCGCAGTGGCTAGCACCGCAGCCTCACAGCTCCAGGGACCAGGGTTCGATTCCGGGTACTGCCTGTGTGGAGTTTGCAAGTTCTACCTGTGTTTGCGTGGGTTTTCTCCGGGTGCTCCGGTTTCCTCCCAAAAGACTTGCAGGTTGATAGGTAAATTGGCCATTATAAATTGTCACTAGTATAAGTAGGTGGTAGGGAAATATAGGGGGACAGGTGGGGATGTTTGGTAGGAATATGGGATTAGTGTAGGATTAGTATAAATGGGTGGTTGATGTTCGGCACAGACTCGGTGGGCCGAAGGGCCTGTTTCAGTGCTGTATCTCTAATCTAAACTTTTTGACATAAAAGAAATTGGCTTCCCAACCTGCATGATGCAGGTGCCTAATCCCTCTGGAACACATCGACCTCGAGTGTGGTCTCTTTGGTTGGGTCGTAATACTGTAGCACGCTGGCTTGACTTGATAGAGCTAACTTTAAGGATTTTAACACCTGCTGGTGGTCTTCCTGCCACAAGTAAGGAGTGTCTTTATGCAGCAGTTCCCTCAGCAATGATGCTTGCTCAGCGAAATTGGGGATGTATGGAGCCAAAAGTTTGAACAGCCCTAGACACCGTTATAGGTCTTCCCAGTCCTGGGGAGTTGGCATGGGTCTGACATCTTCAATCTTATCTGGATCTGGGCGTATTCCTGTGGCAGAATGTATCGACCCAAAGAAGTTGATGTGCCCAATATTGACCTGGCACCTCTTGCCCTCACAATGACCCTCATGATGAGCAGCCAGCATTAGCAAATGCAAGTTTCGATCATGCTGTACCTTGGAAAGTCCCATCACTACAATATCATCGACCATACAGTACATTTATTGTTGGAAAATTTCCTGGCTGATGCTCAGATCAAATGGTAACCATCTGAAACAGTACCTCCTGAATTGTGGTCTAAAAGTTGTGAGTAGCTGGGTCTTCTTGGCTAAGTGGACAGACCAGTAGCCGTGCTTTGTGCCAAGCTTTGAAAAATAGTTAGGGCCAGTAAACTTAAGATTCAGCTTCTCCAGGGTTAGGTTTACGCAGGCACCTCTTGAGAGCTGAATTCAGTCATTGTGGGTCTAAGCAAATCCTGAGGTTGCCATCTTTCTTCAGCATGCAGGTAATGGAGTTGCACCAATCAGAATTCTGGTGCACTCAGCGGATGCACTCCATCTCATCCAGCTCCATTTTATGCTTCTCTTGAATGCACCAAGGAAATGCAGTGTGCACATCGATAGTAGGAACTGTATCCTCCCTCACGGAATGTGGCATCACTCTTGAAATCACCGATTGCATCAAACCTGTCTGGGTAACGTAGTTTGAGGTCTCTAACCGACTCAATGCACACAGTTTTGCAAACTTCCATAGTCTTCGGCGCAGTACTGACCTCACGTATTGTGACAATTCATAAATCTTGGCATACTGGAAGTCTTGTAACAGCTGGTCCAGTTGTGCCTACAATTTAAACATTTGTGGTAGCCATTCGGAGCTCCCATAGCTACACTATAAGGTTATCATTCCAATGCACTGGTTGGAGAATCATTGTAGGCAGTCAGCCTAACTGTGGTGAGTTGCAACATAGATTCCCATTTCTTTAAGTACATGTCCTTCAGTATATGGATAGGCACAATATTTGCATTTCCTCTGGTGTCGATTTTTACTCTGAGCTTATGCTTGCCTCTTTTCTGTGCACATATAATCCCGATTATGGCAAATGCCTCAGATTGCATAATAGCATTGACATGTTGATCCAAGTTAATTGTGTGGAATGCTTGCGCACTGTTCATACGAGTGCATTCTGCACCTGTGTCCTCCTGACGATCTGTCTCTCTGCTGACCTGATGTACCTGCTTGAGCTTTTGTTGTGTGTTGGCATACCATTTGCTGCGTTTACTATCCTTTCGTGCAGACGGTCTCTCTGCATGTGATCTGCTACCATTCCGATGTGTAGTATCTGAGCTCGGCCTTCTACACTGCCTTGCATAATGTCCTCACATGCCACAAGTTTTGCAACAGTCCTGGTAGGCCAGACAACTGTGAGCTGGATGAGTCAGGCCACATATGCCACAAGGCTTAGCAGACTTCTGAACTTTGGTTACCGTAGCAATTGCTGTCGCCAACCCCAATGCTTGTAACTGTTGGTGCCCAGCTATGGTGGCTTCAAATTTCCTTCCATTATTAACTAGTGCCCCTATGGTGTGCCCTTTCTTCTTTTATAGTAGGTCTTTTTGAAAGGCCTCTAGTGGGGAAGATGTGATTACTGGCTTTATAATCCATCTGACAATTCAATATCTGCAAAGTCACAATATTGAGCTTTGTCTCGGTGCCTTGCAACAAACTGGTCAATGGACTCATCTTGTCTTTGCCAGTAGGTCATAAGCTCAAACCTATGTACTCAGAAATTTACTTTCACCTTGAGTCGCTGCTCCAGGAATGTCCATCGCTTGCTTGGGTCTTTCTGATCCTCAGCTGACGATCCTGATGTATTGATTCATTGCAGGCCCACGTTGTCCAGTGCGATATTGATTTTGGTAGTTTGTTTCTCTGGTTTACTCACTTCTTGATCCAGGAAACACAGCTTCATTCCCTGTCAAAACAGTTTAAATTCAGATCCTGTGCCTGATGCCTTCCAATTGAAAACTGTATATTGAAAGTCATTGTTTTAATGATCCTGTTTTTTTTGAAAATGTAGGACTTTTTGCACGTTTTCCTTTTCACAGGCACATTTTTTTTTCTTGTTTAGATAGATTAATTTTTGCAGGTCTGCCCCTTTAAGAATGGGACTGCATCATTTTTTTTAAACACATAGAGCAGTTCTTTGTTTGCAGCCAGCTGGAGCTTGCAGTACAGGCAGCTGCCAGAACCAGCCTTTCCCACTGTTCTCCAGTTGTGCTGTTGAGTTTTTCCCTCACTTTTTGGCTTAAGCTCCACCCACAAAGCAAAAATAGGAAAACTAAATCAGCAATGACTACTACTTCTTTTCAACTTTTTCGACATGCTGCCAGATTAGTTGAAAACTCCGATCCCCTGGCAAATTACCTACTATACTCACAGAGTTTCAACACCTCCCAGGGGCCGATCTGCAGACCTAGCTCACTGCACTATTGTTGGGTCTCCTGCCAACTGCTCTCCAAGATCTTCAGCCACTCCAGGTAAGCAACCAGCTGTTCTTTGTGGTGGCGCAGTGGTATTGTCACTGGACTAGTAATCCAGAGACCCAGGCTATTGCTCTGGGGACATCGGTTTGAATTCCACCATGACAAAAGGTGGAATTTGAATTCAATTAATAAATCTGGAATTAAAAGCTACTCTAATGATGGCCATGAAACCATTGTCGATTGTTATAAAAACCCATCTGGTTCACTAATCTCCTTTAGGGAAGGAAATTTGCTGTCCTTACCTGGTCTTTCGACACGTGATTCCTGACCCACAGCAATGTGGTTGACTCTTAAATGCCCTCTGAAATGACCGAGCAAGCTACTCAGTTGTATCTAACCACTACAAAGTTGAAAGCACTGTGGGTGTACCTACCCCACATGCACTGCAGCGGTTCAAAAAGGCATCTCACCACCACCTTCTCATGGGAAATTAGGGATGGGCAATAAATGCTGGCCTGGCCAACGATGCTTACATCCCCATGAAGTAATGGTGGTCTTCAGAAAACATATATCTCAAACATTACCACCATATAATATTTCTTGTTCCTTTGATTTGTAAACCTTTGGAAGACTTACTGAATTCCAAATCATATTCAAAAAGCCGTGGGTTTTTATTACAACTTACTAGAACATATATATACAAACAGTTACTGCAGGAGCCACATCTAAGCACATCTCACTCTGTCAGTCTACACCCACAACTCCCTAGTCATGTGTGACACAACATCACTTTCTCCGGTGACCTTCACTTACCATTTCTTAAGCTGGTCCACTCTTAAACTCATACCGCAACAGAACCTAATCCTGAAAGTGAAATACAGTACTATCATGGAGTGAAAAGTGCCCTGTTCCATGTACGGGGTCATTTCAGCAATGGCACAGTCACGATCACAGGAATTTCAGTGTCACTCCTCACTGATGTGGGTGCAAAAGTATTCATATTGAGAAAAAACTTTTGCCATCTTTATTTTTTGCAACATTCTCTCACTCGTGTGACAGACACTCTTCAAGCTTATGAAGACTCGATTATCCCAGTCTTCGGAAAGATCAGAGTTCCGGTGCAGTACAAAAATGTCAACCTAGACAAGTTCATGTGCTATGTGGCCAAATGCAGGAGCCTTATGGGGGTAGACCTGTTCAATAAGCTTGGCTTCAAACTTGCAGACCTCGCCGGAGCACACATCAATGTGATCGATGATATAGTCTACGCACAGCAGTATCCTTCATTATATGTTGGATTTGGGGAGATTAAAGGGTACTGTCATACTTCTCTCATTGACACATTAATTCCGCCAGTTTCACAAAATTGGAGATGCTTGCCATTGGCAATCTGTGCTGAAGTGTCTGGAAGCAGACAGTATCATTGAACGAATTAACTAATCCCCATGGATATCGAACCTAGTCATTGCACGACACAAAAATGGAGAACTTAGACTATGCGTTGAACTTAAGTCGGCCAACAAAGCAATTATTCCGGACAAGTACTTGCTCCCTACAATCCAAGAACTATTCATGACTCTACAGTCTTCAGGAAGCTCGACATGCGATAGAGCTATCGTCAGACATCATTAGTGGAGTGAAGCCAGCATCTTACAGCCTTTGTTACACACGACAGCATGTTTCACAACTCAGAATGTCCTATGGACTAAGTTCAGCACTTAGCGCATTCCAGAAGATTGTCTCTTCACTCTTGTCAGATCCCGAGGGGACACTCAACCTTCTCGACAACATCGCCATCCATGGAAGGGGCAAAACAGAACATGATCAATTTGATACTCTACAAGGGCAAATGTACATTTGCAGCATCCAAGATTCACTTTTTGGGTAGAAAGTGACAGTGGTTGGAGCAAAGCCTACAAATGACAATGTTAAAGCCATTCATGCAGTTCCAACCCCATCTAATGGGAAAAATTTGGCATTATTCCTCTGCACTACCAATGTTTATCAGAAATTTGTGTCCAGTAGGGAGAGATTGTGGAGCCTCTTCAAAAGGTACTTTGCAAAGATACACAATGGGAATGGACAATCGCACAATCGGACATGTTAAAGGTGAAGATAGCACCGCCACTAGCTCTCACGCATTTCAACACATGCAGAAATGTACGTCACAACGCATGCATCAGGAAATGCAATGGGAGCTGTACTTTCATAGTACATTGCAGGAAGTGAATGACTGATCATGTGCGCATCATGCCTGTTGTCAGAAACTGAACACAAATACTCCACTGGAGAGCGGGAAGCACTAGCCTGCATCTACGCTTGTGAACATTGGCACACATCTCTATGGTAAGAAGTTCTCCCTCCGCACCGATCACCAAGCACTGACTACATTGTTAGCCACGCCAGGATCTGGTCATCAACCTCGACGCATCTGGTCTGATCATCTTCATCAGTACGACTTCGAGGTTGAGTATCTCACAGGTTTGTGCAACCGAATAGCTGGCATGCTTAGCCACACCACTATCACAGACAGCGTTATTGATAATGAAGCAAATTGTGACATCGAATACTACATAGTCGCAGTGATTTCACATGCAGATCTTGTGACAGGAGAGGAGTTGAAGGTAGTATTGGTGACAGACAGCATACTGCAGAAAGTAAGCCAGTACCTAAAAACCGACTGGCCTCGTGAAATAGAGGAAGAACTAGTCCCGTACTACAGAGTATGCAATGAGCTTGCATTGTTTGATGACAACTGTATCGCTGTAGCACAATGGATGTTGCATCTTGCCCATGAAGGACATCCGGGTGTTGTTAAGATGAAACAATGATCCCATGAAGCAGTTGGGTGAACAGCAACAGATCACCGCATAGAAGAGTTCATCAGAAACTTCAGTGAAAAATCTGCTAAACCATGTTCCACACCTCTCCAACTGACCCCATGACCAAAGAAGCCATGGCAACAATTCCAAGTAGATATTTTCAGAGAGAACTGCATGCAGGGTCTAGAAATCAACATTTTTTGCTTGTACTTCACGATCTACGTAGCAAGTGCCCGGAAATCGCTACAACAAATTCCATAACCATCACTTTGGTCATTGGCATTCTGGACAAGTTGTTTACAAAGTGGGGTTTGCTGGAGACTATCACAATGGACAATAGACCACAGTTTGTTTCCAGTCAGTTCACGGAGTTCCTAGCAAACTACAGAATTCACCACCATCTGACATTGCAATACATCCTGCAATTGAATGATGGTGTGAAACATTTCAACAGGGTGATCAAGGACAGTTTGAGAAAGTGATCAAGGACAGTTTATAGCAGAGCACTTGGAGAACAGTGGTAGAATTGGGCAGTCAGCATGGATTTACGAAAGGGAAATCATGCTTGACAAATCTACTAGAATTCTACGAGGATGTAACTAGTAGAGTTGATGAGGGGGAGCCAGTGGATGTGGTTTATTTGTCTTTCCGAAGGCTTTTGACAAAGTCCCACATAAGAGATTAGCATGTAAAATTAAAGCGCATGGGATTGGAGGTAGTGTATTGCGATGGATAGAAAATAGGTTGGCGGACAACAAACAAAGAGTAGGGATAAATGGATCCTTTTCCGAATGGCAAGCAGTGACTAGTGGGGTACCGCAGGGATCGGTGCTAGGACCCCAGCTATTCACAACATGCATTAATGATTTAGATGAGGGAACTAAATGTAATATCTCCAAATTTGCAGGTGACACAAAACTGGGTGGGAGGGTGAGTTGTGAAGAGGATGCAGAGAGGCTTCAGGGTGATTTGGACAAGTTGAGTGAGTGGGCAAATGCATGGCAGATGCAGTATAATGTGGATAAATGTGAGGTTATTCACTTTGGTAGCAAAAACAGGAAGGCAGATTATTATCCGAACGGCTGCAACCTGAGAGGGGAATATGCAGCGAGACCTGGGTGTCCTCGTACACCAGTCGCTGAAGGTAAGCATGCAGGTGCAACAGGCGGTAAAAAAGGCAAATGGTATGTTGGCCTTCATATCAAGAGGATTCGAGTACAGGAGCAGGGCTGTCTTTCTGCAATTATACAGGGCCTTTGTGAGGCCACACCTGGACTATTGTGTGCAGTTTTGGTCTCCTTATCTGAGGAAGGATGTTCTTGCTATAGAGGGAGTGCAGCAAAGGTTTACCAGACTGATTCCTGGGATGGTGGGACTGACGTATGAAGAGAGATTGAGTCAGTTAGCATTAGATTCGCTGGAGTTCAGAAGAGTGAGGGAGGATCTCATAGAAACCTATAAAATTCTAACAGGACTTGATAGGGTAGATGCAGGAAGGATATTCCCGATGGTGGGGGAGTCCAGAACCAGGGGTCATAGTCTAAGGGCACGGGGTAAACCTTTCCGGACTGAGATGAGGAAATATTTCTTCACCCAGAGAGTGGTGAGCCTGTGGAATTCGCTACCACTGAAAGCAGTTGAGGCCAAAACATTGTATGTTTTCAAGAAGGAGTTAGATATAGCTCTTGGGTCTAAAGGGATTAAAGGGTATGGGGCGAAAGCAGGAACAGGCTACTGAGTTGGATGATCAGCCATGATCATAATGAATGGTGGAGCAGCCTCGAAGGGCCAAATGGCCTACTCCTGCTCCTATTTTCTATGTTTCTCTGAGAGCTAGCATGTCAGAGGAGAAAAAGTTTGAACAATCCATTTATATCCTACTTCGCACATATCGATCCACCCTACACTCTCTGACCAGAAAGACACTGGCCAAACGGTCGCAACATTCGTACGCCGCTGACCATTCTTCAGCCATCACCACCATCTAATGCAAATGTCAGAGCGAAAGCAGAAGAACTCGCAAAGCCACAAGACAAAGTAAAAGCGTACTCCGATCAACGAACACGCACAATGAAACCACGATTCACAGTCTGAGATTGGGTTTGCATCAAACGTCCAAATCGCAACCACAAGCTCACGACATCTCTATTCTGACCTAAACTGATCAAGTGGATGCTCAGTACCAACCCTTATCTCTTGGATAATAACAGCAAGTGGAACATGAGATGCTTGATCGAGAACAGACCTGGAGATTTCAAACATCATGGCTATGAAGATATATTTCCTTTTCTGATTAGTGATTGTGATGTTGATCATCTATCTCATCAAGATGATCATACTAAATCACAATCACGTCTTGGTCGATCTCGGTACCATTGTAGAAGACTTCCATTTCTCGAAGGTTACTGGTGTATGTAGAGGAACAAATGGACTCAAAGAAATGACTCAACATATACCCATTTGATGCTTATGAAGGTTTAATTCAAAATAAACTCCTTAGTGTATAAGGGCGAAAATATGTTGTGTTTGATTGCTCAGTGATTGATTGCTTTGTACTGTGGTTGTAAGACTGCTCACTATGCTGTCAGTCAACCTGAGGGGGCATGGTTCCAAAATTGAAACTAAGACAGATCCAGGCATCCATCTGAATAAAGACTACACACACACAAATCATGAGTCTAGTTTTTTCCTGCTTGGGGTACAAAACATAACAGGCCCACAAAAGTGCGAATGGAGTTGGCCACTACTTCCATGTTGGAAAAAATGGACTTCAAGCACTGCACAAAGCCTTGCACCAAGTTGGCGCAGGACTCCTCCATGCTCCTTGACATGCTGTTTCTCCTCTTCCTGGCCAGGTTGTACCTCTTGGGTATCTGAAAATCTGAAAGGAGAAAGGCACAAGGATAAGTTTGTGGTAAAGGGAGAGTGGGGAGAAAGCAAGAGATGCATAGAGTTATAGAGTCATAAAGTTCTACAGCAGAGAAACAGGCCCTTTGGTCCATTATGTCCATGCCAGCCATCAAGCACCTAGCTATTCTAATGCATGCTTACATCATCTTCACTTTATAAATCAGATGAGTGTGTGATGAATGAGTTGTGAGAAGGGCGATTATGTATGAGGATACCATCATCTTCAATCGTTTCAGGCCTGCTGCTGGCCACAATCTCAGCAACAGGTGTCCCAATAATGGCCAGCAATGTCTCCTCCATGAGGGTTAGGACAAGCATGTCCCCCTCTGATGAGCTCCTGCTGTCTCTGGTTGTGTGCCACCTTGTCCTGCAAGAGAGAGGGAAGTGGTGTCAGTGAGTATTGTACAATCTGTTTGAGTGACGTGGCTGCCATGGTTGAATAGCTGGCAGTGTGTGCAAGCTGTGAGATGTGGGTGTGAAGTTGGCAGCAGTGCTAAGTGTTTGAGGATGAAGTGAAGCATATGAATGTTAGGTATGAGTCCTGATTGATGGAGATTATTGGAAGTGGAATGACAGGGTTGTGGTGAATTAGGAGTGTCTGAGGCTAATGGCATAGTTGGTCAGATAAGGCATTTGAAGATGCATTCACTGACCTTATTAAACTTCTTGCAGCATGGCATCCAGGTCCCCAGGGATTGTCTCCTGTCATTGATTACCACAACTATCTGCTCTAACTGCCTTTTAACCAAGTGGCTGAAGGGCCCCCTTCCCTCCTGCAGATGCAAGGTATCTTTCCTCCTTTCCGCCTCTTCCACCAAGACTGCGAGGGCAGTGTCTGAAAGCTGTGGAGCCCTCTCTCTCATGTTGTACCATTCTTCAATATTTTCCAGGTCAGATTCACTTCTTGCATGACTGCCTGAACCTGCTCCAGCCTCAATGCACCTATCTTTAAGAGGTGGAGGCTAGCTATAAGCAGTGCAGGTTTTATTTAACTAAACCAAATCAGGAGTACATCCCTATGAATCTACTTCAATTAAGTTCAAACCAGACAAATTCTTATAGACACTTATTTGGGTCCAAAGAATTGAACTAGCTTTCCCTCATAGAAAGAAAACTAACAGAGAATATTACCATCTTTCGGATAGCCTATTTTTAATAATTATGGCTAAGTCATAAATATCCCAGATATTATAAGGGTCTGGGAATGTGTCTTCAATACGTATCTCTCCGCGTAAAGAGACACAGAGAGGGTGATCTTGTAGTTGTATACAGAATATTACATGAGACAATTTATTAACTTTTATATATTTATTAAAGAATTTAACATGCAATACACTTCTAAGTGGATAAGTATATCACAATATCAAATATTACGAAGAAATGTAACACATAATCTTATTTCTAACATATAAACTGACCATTTATTCAATCTTTAATTCTAAAAAGTATAATATATTAACTATATCTAAAGTCTATCTAATTAAGCCTATTATACCTATATTCCATCACAGTGTTAGCCCCTCTTAATATTGGACCCTGTTGATGTGTCCAGCCAATCATGCCTTAGTGCTTGCTGAATGCTAAAATTATTGATTTGAGCAGGCAGCACAAATTTTCACTGCCTGGAATCAACGGCGTGGGTTAATCATGCATCGTGATCCCTGTGCCTGTTTTCGGGAGCTACCAGTAACCCTCCAAGTGTCATGTGGAGAATGTCGATGATGTAGATTGGAGTGGCTCAGGAAGAAGGTGCACCACCACCTTCTCGAGGGCAACTAGGGATGGGCAAGAAATGTTTGTCTTGCCAGCAATGCCCACAACCTGGTTATTAATAATGTTGTTTTAAAATTAGGAAAGGGTATCCTAGTTGATTGCAGCATTCATGGAGGCCAACAGCAATAACCTGTAGAGGAGAGTGTAATAAGAGTTTTAATTTTTACTCGAAATGAATATCAGCCCAAATTCTGGACTCAAGATTGACCCAAACTGGCCCATATTTGAGTTGCATTCTGCAGTCGCGAGAGTGGAAGATGCCCCTCTCTGATATTACACTGCCATTTTTTGAATGTGCTATCACTGTGTGTGTGCACAAATGAATATTTTGCATATTTCTCATTGGTTTCCAGCAATCATTTGATTGTTGAGTGGCTGATGTGTGGCTTGGGCAAATCCAGCGTTTTGTTTTAAAAAATGATTTCCCCCCACTTTGTTCACTTTTCTCCTAGATGGGTTACATCATGCTGAGGTCCAAATCCCTGAGGCAGCTCACTGAAGAGTACCTAACTCAAGTGGCCATTATTCAGGTGTAAGCCTAGACAGCAAGACCTTCAAAATCTCTGAGTTCCCGTCCACCATTCTAACAATGACAAAACAGGACATCTACCTGCTGCCCAAAACTCCAGCGTTACAGGTATTTGCTTGAAGACAGGTTCCAATGTCCTTTGTGGCATCACCTGGGAGGTGGGTGATAGCTTCCTATAGCATTGTGCCCCTGCATTCGGGTGGTGGCAGGTGAGATTTTTAAATTAGTCAGCAAATGTTCTGTTTTCCTAAACACCGTAAGGGTGATATATTTGGCGGCATTAAGGAACTGACCTTTCAAAATCTGATGAACTGCACGTTGAACAGGGTGAGGTCCTGGAATGCAAATATGCCTACATCATGCAGGCATACAAAGCATTGGGGAAAACGAGGCAGCAATGGTAGGAGTTTTAACAGATTATGCCATCCTACCTCTTTCAATGATATCTGCACAGAACGGGGTTGAATGCAAGAATCACCAACAGACTCCAAACTGGGAGATTACTGTGCCATTCCCTGTCACCAGAAAAATCACATCATTACTGATTTGCAAGCTAATTTTCAGGGTCTGAGTGACATTCTGGTTGTGTGTGTGACTATTCAACTATGGGTAATGTCACAGTCAAATTTAGCCCATTATTTTATATTATGTGCATTTTATTCAGGTCATTATTTTCAGCTGTTTGTCTTTTACAGCCGTTCCCCTATTTAAGACTGTCAATGCAATCCAGCAATTGTGAACATGTTTAATTGAAATAGCAATAGAAATATAACTTACACAAGCCTATTAACTTCAAACATTCTGTAGCATGAACCATGTCAGTTGTATTCTCAGTGATGGTGCACATATAACCTTTAGTGAGTCTCTAATTAAAGACATCTGTAAAGAATTTCCTATTTATTTCTGATTTTTCTGATGTTTTTTCATGAGCATATATAATACTGTTTCATTAACTCACTTCCTGCAGGCCTTAATAAAGTGTTGTCTATTTTAAAATAACAATAAAGTTCAATTTAGTACCACATGTACAAAGATTTCCAATTAACTCAGAGATCCTATAATTGGATGTGGCCCACAGTGTATAGGTGATATATTCAGATCTGAGCAACATTGGTAAATCTTGTTACGATGTAAAAGGACAGCATAATGTGCATGTATAGAAGATAGCGGATACCCTTTAGCAAATTACAAGGCAGTAATTTAATTGAAGGTCTCAGCTGATAGCCGATGCTTCTGCTGTACATTTCACCTGAACCTCAAGATTGGATTATACCTGTCAGTTAATTTAGTTACTGTTGGCATTTATGATGTGTGTGTATATATATATATATATATATATATGTCCTTGATAGAGCAGTTCATTAAGATAATCTCTTTCTTGAAGTGAAGGTTTTATAATGCTAATGAGTTGGGTAAGGACTAATTTTATAACCTAGCACCTGAAGGTGTATTGGATTTATATAGTGGCACTTGAAGAGGTATTGGATCTTATGCAAAACATTTACTATTACCTGCTTATTTCAAATAGTAGACTGCAGGAAAGTTCAATATAAATGACAAAACAGTATTATAACTGATTGATTTGTGCATGACCATTTGATCTATTGCAAGAGGCTGTCCAATTATCCCCTTGCAGCTTTAAACATTTACACTACAACTGATCTGACTGCTAAAGTTTAACATTCAGACTGACTGCAGCTACAGCTGCTACTGCCAGCATGATACTGCTGGTTGCACAACTGATTCCCTTGCTCAAGTTTAATTTGTTAGGCTACTTGCCTGGAAAATCGCTACAAAAACGAACCCTCTCAAAATGTACAGGTGTTCCTATACACTACAGGTGTGGTCTCTGCCCTATGGATAGTCCTCTCTCCATGCTACAGCTGATCCTCCCCGCACTCTGCAGTGTTCCTCTCTCCACTCTACAAGGTTCCTCTCCCCGCTCTACAGGGTTCCTCTCCAATACTTTACAGGAACTCCTCTCCTCACGCTATAGCATTCCTCTCCCCACTCTACAAGGTTCCTCTCCCCGCTCTACAGGGTTCCTCTCCAATACTTTACAGGAGCTCCTCTCCCCACTCTACAGTGTTCCTCTCCCCACTCTACAGGGTTCCTCTCCAATACTTTACAGGAGCTCCTCTCCCCACTCTACAGTGTTCCTCACCTCACCCTACAGGGTTCCTCTCCAATACTTTACAGGAGCTCCTCTCCACACTCTACAGTGTTCCTCTCCCCGCTCTACAGGGTTCCTCTCCAATACTTTACAGGAGCTCCTCTCCTCACTCTCCAGTGTTCCTCTCCCAACTCTACAGTGTTCCTCTCCCCACTCTACAGTGTTCCTCTCCCCACTCTACAAGGTTCCTCTCCCCACTCTGCAGGAATTCCTCTCCCCACTCTACAGCAGTTCCTCTCCCCACTCTACAGGCTTCCTCTCCCCACTGTACAGGAGTTCCTCCCTGTAATATTACTTGATCCTTTGGTATGTGAACTATCGTAAGACTCATAGGACTACAAGTAATATTCAACATAAATGTGGGTTTTATTATACTTTAAGTGGAACATATAGAAACAAACAGTTATGGCACGAGCTAAATCGGAACACATCTTGCTCTGTCAGGCTTCATCCACTACTAACTGGTCATGTGTGATGTGACATCATTTCCTCTGGTAATCTTCACTTACAGCTCCTTAAGGTGGTCCGCTCTTAAGGTCGTCCCACAACATCCTCCCTTTTCCCAAAGATACAATCATACACTAAACAATGATGTTGCAGTTTAGACTAACTATATATGATTGACACAAAACATTATATACAAGTAAGCAAATTTAACACTCTCTAAAACATGGAGGAGGTTTGCGTATTCATTCCGTTCTTGTTATTGTAAACCTCTTCCTAGAGCTGAGCTCAACTTGATGACTCCTCTGAGACTCGGAACTCTGGTTAGCATGTTCTTCTGTGCTCATAGCCTCTGTATGTTCAGCTTCAGACTGTGTGAATGTGTCTGCAATACCACAGAGTTGTCACATGTAGTGTTGTCATGCGTCTCTCTGAGCTGACTTTGGATCTGTCTGAGAATAGCACCATTGGGTGTCTGGAGCTTGTACGATCTGGGCTCTTATCCTCACAACCTCTGCAGGATACCAAGTTTCCGATTCTGGTCCTGCTTGCCTTTCATATGATGCCTTCATCATCCGTTGTTTAGAAAGCTTAAAAAAATGATGACTGGCAATATCACCAATCACTGGCAGTCCCTCTGGCCTCCAGATACTTGCTGCAACGAACTAGGCCCAAGGAGAGACACCCGATAATATTGCCTCTTCGTGTCAAGACTCCCAGCCTTTGTGTCATCCTTTACATGGACCAACCTGATACACCTGACCTGGACATTTTCCACCCTCTTCGGTGCATTGCTGTCTTCATGTATTATGGCAATTCGTTAACCTCGGCATACTGGAAGTCCTGCAGCCACTGTTCCAGTTGTGTCTACAATATAAAATATTTGTGGTAGACATTTGGAGCGTCTATAGCTGTACTATAAGGTTATTGTTCCAATGCACTTGATTGGAGAACCATTGTAGGCAGTCAGCCTAGCTGTGGTGGGTTACACCATAGAGTCCCATTTCTTTTGATACCTTCAGTATACGGATGGGCAAAATATTTGCACTTGCTTCAGTGTTGATTTTTGCTCTGAGCTTATGCTTGCCACTTTTCTGTGGACATATAATCCCGATCATGGCAAATGCCCCAGATTGTGTGACAACATTGACATGTTGATTCAAATTAACTATGTGAAATGCTTGCTCGTGTCCTCCTGCCAATCTGTCTCTCTGCTGACCTGCTGTACCTGCTTGGGCTTTTGTTGTGTATTGCCATACCAATTGTTGCATTTGCCATCCTTTCTTGCAGACGCTCTTTCTACATGTGATCTTCCACCAATCCTGTGTGTAGTATCTGAGCTCAGCCTTCTACATTGCCTTGCCCAATGTCCTCGTATGCCACAAATTTTGCACAGGCCCTGGTACATTGGACAACTGTGAATTGTGTGAGTCAGGCCACATTTGCCACAAGGCTTAGCAGACTTTTGAGCTTTGGTTACCATACCACTTGTCGAAGCCATCTCTAATGATTTTCATTGTTGGCGCCCAGCCATGATAGCTTCAAATTTCCTTCCATCATTGAGCAGTGTATCTATGGTGTGGCCTTTCTTCTTTTCTAGAAGGTCTTTTTGAAAGGCATCTAGTGGGGTTGATGTGATTACTAGCTCTATAATCCGTTCCAACAGTTCAATAACTGTGCAGTCACAATATTTAGCTTTGTCTCGGTGCCTTGCAACAAACTGGTCAATAGACTTATCTTGCCTTTGCCGGTAGGTCATAAGCTCAAGCCTATGTACTCGGAAATTTACCTTTACCTTGAGTTGCTTCTTCAGGAATACCCACAACTTGCTAGTGTCCTTTTGATCCTCATCTGACAATCCCGATGTATTGATCCATTGCAAGTCCTCATTGCCCAGTACGATCTTAATTTTGGTCGCTTTTTTCTCTGGTTCACTCACTTCTTGATCCAGGAAACACAAATTAATTTGCTGTTGGAACAGTTTAAATTCCGATGCTATGTCTGACACCATCCAGTCCATAACTGGATATCTGAAAGTCATTGTCCTTATGATACTGATTTTTTTTATAAGTACAGGCTTTTTCACAGGTTTTCTTTTTAAGACAGATTCGTTTTTGCAGGCCTGCCCATTTTAAGTGTGAGTGAGGACAGCTTTCGTTGTTTACACAGCTTGGTTTTTTCAAAATGAGAGATCAGCTTTTTGTTGACACAGCTGTTTGATTTTTTTCAAACTGCTGAGCTGTTATTTGTTGAAACTGAAAGCAGTTTTTTAATATGGCTGGAGCTTGCAGTACCAGTACCTGCCACAACCAGCCTTTAATTTGTGCTGGACCTGGAGTGGCGCTGTTGGATTCTTCACGCTCTTTTTGGTTTAGGCCCCACCTAAAGCAAAAAAATGGGAAAGCTAAAAGAGTAATGGTTCAGCTACTGCATTTCACATTTTTTGACCCACTGCCAGATAGGTGAAATCACTTATCTCCTGGAAAATTGCCTGCTTACTCACAGAGTTTCAACACCTCCTGGGGTTCTCTCTATGGTCTAGCTCACTGCAGTGCTGTGGGGTCTCCTACGGGATCTACAGCCACTCCAGGTAGGCAGCTTGCTGTTTTTTGTTCTCTCTTTGTTGGTGTGTTATTCAGAACAAAAATCAAATGCTGCCATGATGTAATTTTTGGTGGTCTTCAGAAAAAAAAAATCCCAGATGCTGCCACCATATAATATTATTTGATCCTTTGGTGTGTGAACTATTGTAAGACTCACAGAACTACAAGTAATATCCAATGTAAATGTGGGTTTTATTATACCTGAATGGGAATATATATATATATTGCATGTGCTACATCTGAATACATCTTGCTCTGTCGGGTTCCACCCACAATTAACTGGTCATGTGTGATGTGACATCACTTTCTCTGGTGATCTTCACTTACAGCTCCTTAAGGTAGTCCACTCTTAACTGGCCATCCCACAACACTCCCCACTCTACAGATGTTCCTGGCACCAACTCTACAGAGGTTCCATTTATCATTCTACGGCAGTTTATCTCCTCATTCTACAGGAGCTCCTCCCACTCTAGAGGAGATCCTTGTTGTGTTATTGGGTTCTCAACACATATGTACCAAACAACATGAGAATGAATGGTGAGTTAAACAAAGAGTTCTTTATTACAGAAAACAGGATTACAGGAGAGCTCTTCAATGTACATGCGACCTGCTGACTAACACTGCTCCAACTACTGTATCACATGCGATCTTGCATCACTTAGAGAGATACAGCACTGAAACAGGCCCTTCAGCCCACCAAGTCTGTGCCAACCAACAACCACCCATTCATACTAATCCTACATTAATCCCATATTTCCGACCACATCCCACCATTCTCCTACCACCTACCTACACGAGGGGCAATTTACAATGGCCAATTTACCTAAAAACCTGCAAGTCTTTGGCTGTGGGAGGAAACCGGAGCACCCGGCAGAAACCCACGCGATCACAGGGAGAAGTTGCAAACTCCGCACAGGCATAATCACTTCCTGTGATTATGTGTACAAAATTATTTACATATTCAGTAGTATGTTAACAAGTGTGACAGCAGTTAAAGCAATATCACAACAATCCTCCCCACCCACCAGGGTTCCTCTTCACACTCTACTGGAGCTCCTTCCCATTCTACAGGGTTCTTCTCCCCACTGTACAGGAGCTCCTCTCCTCCCTCTATAGGTGTTCCTCTTCCCACTCTACAGAAGCTCCTCCCCATTCTACAGGGTTCCTCACCCCACTCTGCAGGTGCAGTATCTTCATTCTACAGATGTTGTCTCTCTATTCTTCCGGTCAACATGTCTTTAGGCTACTGTGTCCATTTTTTTCATCTCACATGCGAAGCATTTTTAGATACTGGAAAATCTTCAGAAAAGGGCTACTCAATTAATCCATAATGTAAAGGCCCTTGGCTATAAACATTGGCCTAGGCGGTTGTAACTATTTACTTTGAGAAAGCATAGACTTCAAAACAATTTGACTGAGATCTTAATAACAATGCAGGATTATGTCGATGTGTATGAATTATTTGAGCTAGCTAGGCAGTAGAGGACTGGGGGACCTCAGTATAAGTTATAAAAGGATGGAGTTGGGTTGGGTTGGATGCGAGCGAGTGTGGATTCATTACAAGTATTCAAAAGGAAGCTGGATGAGCTTATTCATTTGAAAATCATCGAGTTATAAAGAGTAGACGGGTTAACACAGACCAGCGATTTCAGTCACTGCGGTCTCCTAAATCTTGCTTGATCACCTTCAGTGATGGGAAAAGAATAATGCAGAGCTTCTTCCTAAATTGGCCTAAGTTTTCTTGTGCCCCTTAGTGGCGTTGTGGGGAGGTGGGGGGGAATGGGGCTGGGGATGTATGTATGTAGCACACAGGGAACAGACTTGATAGACGAATTTGTCTTTTCCTGTCCTTTTTCACATGATTTGATATGTTTCAGTATCGATACAGATTTCATTTTTGAATAAAATGTGGAACTGCAGTATGCCCTTTTTGATGTTTTTGGTTTATATCAGGTTCAACCATAATTTTGAAGCTCTTCCTTCAGGGGTGATTATGGTGTTTAATTAGGTTTAACTCGAAATTAAGAAGGATTAAGTATCCATGTTTATGATGTTATTTCATAAGCTTGTCTCCAAAATTGTCGTTATCAAAGGTGATTTATCATTAAATTGACATGATTCAAAAGTGGGCAAACTAGTATGTGCAAAATATATACAAAACCAAATCTGGGATCTGTAGGTGCCATCTAGGAGGATAATTAGGATGCAAAGTCACAGTTGATTAAATTAAACACAATGGCCTGGCGTTTTTTCTGATTTTCATCCAGGTAGACTTGTAATTACACAGCTTAAAAGATCACAGAATTTTGGGCAGGAATGGGTTACATGCATAACTTCAATACACTCAAGCCTCCTGGATATTTTACATTGCTGTACCAAATCCTCTGTCTGAATGAATCTCCACCCATAAAAGTAGCCAACCACCCGCCCCCACCACCACCCGCCTCACCCCACCCCCAAGTCTCAACTACATGTATCCTCTAACTGCATTTGTTTGGGGCTCTCTCAACATTGTGACCAAATTTTCAGGAACAGGAGGAAACAAAATCACATTTTTGGTCAATTAATTGCAATTTTGTAAGTGTTTTTTAAAATCCTTTCTAGGACCTGCTGTGTGTTGTGGGACAACCTTAAGAAGGAACCACCTTAAGAGTGGATCACCTTAAGAGCTGTAAGTGAAGATCACCAGAGGAAGTAATGTCACATCACACATGACCAGTTAATTGTGGATGGAGCCCAACAGAGTGAGACATGTGTTGGTGTGCTCATGCAGTAATGATTTGTGTATATATATATATATATATATATATATATATATGTTCTAGTTCAGTGTAATTATGTAGTCCTGTGAATCTAACAATAGTTTGCATACTAAAAAGACAATTAATATTACGTTCTGCATCTTCTGTTTCTTTTAATATATTTTAATAGCATAATCATAAGTCACATTAAAAAACTGAGAGGTTTCCCCAGTTGCAGGTTCCTATGCATGCTGTGCCTAATTAATGGCTAAATGAGGTGAAACATAAATTTTAAAGTTCAAAAGAGAAATATGAAGGTTTAGCGTTTCCTTGGGCACTGATTGTTTACCCTGATCTGCACTGCTATATGCCCATTTGTGCCAATTTTTAGTCTAAGCCTATTTTAATGAGATTAAGAGGCTACTTGGATGTAATTTAATATCAGCAAAATGGATGCAACATTGGATGCATTTTCAAGTCTAATTTGTGGCTTGCACCCAATAAGGAAACTCCAGGTCAAAACCCTTTCTCCTATTGTATATAATGGTACTTGGAAGCCATCCTGAGCATTGTGAGATGTATAGTTTGACTTCAGGCTTGCAATAATTTTGAAAGGTCAGATGATGCAAAACATTTTGACATAAACTATTTAATTCTTGCAGAGGTTCCAATATAATTATTATGTTGATTTACCTAATTACACAAATAAACTAGGTGAATAAGAAAATGCTTCCTGTATTATTTAATAAGAGTAAAACCTTGCCCGTCTAAGAGCAAAGTCCAAAGTACAGAAAGTCCTCATCAGGGAACTCCTCTTTGCTGACGATGCTGCTTTAACATCTCACACTGAAGAGTGCCTGCAGAGTCTCATCGACAGGTTTGCGGCTGCCTGCAATGAATTTGGCCTAAACATCGGCCTCAAGAAAACGAACATCATGGGGCAGGATGTCAGAAATGCTCCATCCATCAATATTGGCGACCACGCTCTGGAAGTGGTTCAAGAGTTCACCTACCTAGGCTCACCTATCACCAGTAACCTGTCTCTCGATGCAGAAATCAACAAGCGCATGGGAAAGGCTTCCAGTGCTATGTCCAGACTGGCCAAGAGAGTGTGGGAAAATGGCGCACTGGCACGGAACACAAAACTCCGAGTTTACACTCCTGTGTCCTCAGTACCTTGCTCTATGGCAGCGTGGCCTGGACAACGTATGTCAGCCAACAGCGACGTCTCAATTCATTCCATCTTCGCTGCCTCCGGAGAATACTTGGCATCAGGTGGCAGGACCGTATCTCCAACACAGAAGTCCTCGAGGCGGCCAACATCCCCAGCTTATACACACTACTGAGTCAGCGGTGCTTGAGATGGCTTGGCCATGTGAGCCGCATGGAAGATGGCAGGATCCCCAAAGACACATTGTACAGCGAGCTCGTCACTGGTATCAGACCCACCGGCCGTCCATGTCTCCGCTTTAAAGCCGTCTGCAAACGCGACATGAAATCCTGTGACATTGATCACTAGTCATGGGAGTCAGTTGCCAGCATTCGCCAGAGCTGGCAGGCAGCCATAAAGGCGGGGCTAAAGTGTAGTGAGTCGAAGAGACTTAGCAGTTGGCAGGAAAAAAGACAGAGGCGCAAGGGGAGAGCCAACCGTGTAACAGCCCTGACAAACAAATTTTTCTGCAGCACCTGCGGAAGAGCCTGTCACTCTAGAATTGGCCTTTATAGCCACTCCTGGCGCTGCTCCACACACCACTGACCACCTCAAGGCGCTTACTCATTGTCTCTCGAGATAAGGAGGCCAATGAACATACAAATCCTTTGGCATATAACTGTAAAAATATGAAGACTATATTAATGAATTATTCAATTGCACCTATTTTAAATTCAGATGTACCTGGTTAAATGGACTTTCTCTAATAACCTATCCTTATGAAACTTTGAGGACAAATTCCTGGCATCATTGTAAACGATACAGTATTAAATGCTTTGATAAACATTTGCTAATTTCAAAGCATTAGGCTGAGGGAAACAATTTCTATTATCTAATTTAAATTATTTTGGCAAAACCTGTATGATATTTAATTTTTGCAAAATTCACCAGAAGAAGCAAAGATTCTCCCCAAAAAATTGTAAAGACCCTGAAAATTTGCAGGTCCCAATCCCCGCACAATCACCAGGATGACACTTATTAGTGCCTTCCAATGCTGATGCACTGGAGTCTGTGGAGTCAGTTGGAGGGGGAACCTAAATTACAGGATGGGTACACATACCACTCTGGAAGCATCTCTGGTGCCAACCTGCCCCATGCAGTGAGAAAATATGTTGTCAGTCCATCAATGGTGGCAGGGGATGGGCTTGCCGAGGTCTCTCCACTCCTTCCCCCTTGGCCCATTGTATCTCCAATGCCTGTGGAAAAATGTGTCAATCACCGGGGGTCTGGACTTTTATCTGGCATAGAACGAACCACTGGGGTCCACCAGCACCCTCACTTGGCCTACCAGCCTCTAGCAATACATTGGCCTGAGAAAGCAGAAACTCCGAATATAGGGAGATCCTAACCCCAGGGGAAGCCTCCAATGCCATTGGCCCTCTAATAGATGGGTACAGGTTATGTCCATTATAAGGCTAACCAGGCAATTCCAGAATCCAGGGGACTCAGGTACTTGTCCTTTTCCAATGCACCTTACCAGAATTACAGCAGATCTCTAGCAGAATCCCCAGGGAACTTCAGATCCACAGTGTAGCCCTTTACTCACACAGATTGCAGGCCTACAATGCCTCTGCAATGGGTTATTTGAGCAGGGCAGCGGGGTTGCATGTTTTTTAAAGTGCCTGAAGAAACTGCTCCATCATCCATGCCTATTCCTGCTGTTCCCCTGCTACTAGGCTCTCCTTCAGAACGTCCTGTAATCTGTGTGGGTAAAGGGCTACAATAAGGATGGTGAAGCATTGTGTCAGGGCACTGTCCAGCTTGGTGAGAACAGGCAGAAAAGATTCACAAACAGTTATGGTTTTCCTGAAAGAATATGCTGGTGTCCTTGGAACTTCTTGTAAAGAGGGATATTAGAGATTAATATCAAGAAATTGTTCAGAAATTCACTTTAAACAAAATAATTACTTATATTCTATATTGTATTTGATTTTCTTATATTATTTCTGTAGTTTTAAAAACACTAACATTGAAAAAGTGACATTATTCAAGGCTAGCTGGCATTGTTTGTATTTAGATTTGATTTATCATTCTAAATTAGAGGCATTATTTATTGTTTTGGTAGCATGGCTTTATTCTTTTCACTGACCCTAAAACAC
This sequence comes from Heterodontus francisci, assembly GCF_036365525.1. Lineage (NCBI taxonomy): Eukaryota > Metazoa > Chordata > Chondrichthyes > Heterodontiformes > Heterodontidae > Heterodontus > Heterodontus francisci. The sequence goes on along the minus strand of NC_090377.1, from coordinate 93,471,232 downwards.
CAATGTTTTTTTGTGCAACTTGAGACTGAGAGAATGATCATTGGATCATTGTAGGTGATGTAATGGCCTATTAGCGAAGTTTGAAAGCATGGTCATAGTACTGTGGGTTAGGAGAAGGTGAAGAAGGGAGCCATCTGGAGGTTTGAACACACCCGACTGTAACGTGTGTATCTTCAGGGGCAAAACATCCTTTGTAATCTGGGCGTTTGTCAGGAGTATATATGTTAAGATTCATTTAGCCATTAATAAAGCTTCAAGCATTTACTGCGTGTTTGAACTCATTCACATTCCTGACAGAGATTTTGCTGCAAATGACCCAGTAGGTGCCACGCACTCCAGGGTGGACTGTCATTCTGTGAAACAATCAAATAATACTGCAGAGATGCAGGTAGCAGATTCCATAGTAGCCATCACACCTTGCAAGAGGCTTAATACACTCTAAAAGGAGTCAGTGAGTCGATGGTGCTCAGAAAGCAGCAGTCTTTTGTACACAGGTTTGATAGCATCAATCCCAGAACTGAGCAGTTGAGGGTAGCCTTGAGCTGGCCCTCTGCCAAGTCCTTCCTGTTCTTGTGGTGCAAGCTGTACTTGCTGCTTTTCTTTCTTTTTCATATTTTCAAGAGAAGATTAAGAGGAGATTTGATCGAGGTGTTCAAAATCATGAGGGGTCTAGACAGAGTTGTTTCCAATGGCAAAAAAGGTTAAGAACCAGAGGGCAACTATTTAAGGTGATTGGCAAAAAAACTAACGGCAACATGAGGAAAAAACTTTTTCACACAGCGAGCAGTCAGGATCGAGAAGGCACTGCCTGAGAGTATGGCGGAGGCAAATTCAATCATCGCTTTCAAAAGGGAATTGGTTAAGTGCCTGAAGAGAAATAATTTGCAGGGCCACGGGATGAGGGCAGGGGAGTGGGATAAGCTGAGATGCTGTTGCAGAGTGATGGCCTCCTTCCATGTTGTAACCATTTTATGATTCCATGATTCTATTCTATGCATATTTCACCTGGTTCTCCCTACTTTATCTCCAACTCAGAATCCCCCAGAGTAGATTTTCCTGGGTTGCTTCCCACTACAGGTGCAGCGCATTGTAAAGTGCCACATCTTTAGGCATGGCAACTTGTCATTTTTTATACCATTGAAAACAAAATGGAAACAAACATCTGATCCAATAAGCAACACATTGTTTGTAACAAATTGATGTGTCAACATATGTTGTTCTGTAATGTTGAGCCTCTTGCTAAGTTTACTATCAATAGACAACCTGACTAGGTAACAAATTCATAGCATGAGGAAAAAGTAGCAATGTCGGGTACCAGCCTGGAGATGCTGGTTGCAAACCTGCGTGACATTCTCCAATGGGCTTGATGCACTGATAGACCGCAATCTGAAGGGCTATGACTTCAGGTTTGCTGCCTGCCTCTCCATCCTATTGTAGGCTTCCTTTAGGCACAATCATAAAGAGATTGATGAAGTGTTAACTATTTTGTGAGCTCTGCTATGATTATGCACTTGGCCATCCTGGTGCTGTTAGGAAATAACTCTAAATAGCTGGGTAAGTAACCGAAGTAAAGAGACAGGTCCACAGATTTTTTTTTATATAGCGGGTAGTTTTCTTTTAGGGAATCAAGGTCCCTTGTGTAAATAATCTCTAATTTTTGAGTAATTTAAGGGAGTAAATTAAGGGTAAGTCATGGCAGGACAGCTCAGCAGCGTGGAGTGCTCCTCCTGTGCAATGTGGGAAGTCAGGGACACTTCCAGTGTCCAGGACGAACAAGTGTGCAGGAAGTGTCTCCAGCTGCAGTAACTCAAAATCCGTGTTTCAGATCTGGAACAGCGGGGTGAGGGGGTGGGGTAGACACTGTGGAGCATCCGTGAGGCTGAGATCATCATGCATAGCAAGTACAGGGAGGTGGTCACACCGCAGGTAAAGACTGCTCAGGAAGAAAGGGAATGGGTGACCACCAGGCAGAATAGAAGAACTAAGCAGGTTGTGCAGGAGTAGAAAGAGTGTGGTAGGTCCTGCAACAAGAATTTAGGGAGCTAAGTAGAAGATTAAAAAGCAGGACCTCAAAGGTTGTAATCTCTGGATTACTCCCGGTGCCACATGCTAGTGAGTATAGGAAGAGGAGGATAGAGCAGATGAATGCGTGGCTGAAGAGATGGTGCAGGAAGGAGGGCTTTAGTTTCCTGGATCACTGGGTCTGCTTCTGGCGAAGGTGGGACCTGTACAAGTTGGATAGGTTGCACCTGAACCGGAACGGGACCAACATCCTTGCTGTGAAGTTTGCTAGTGTTGTTTGGGGGGATTTAAACTAATATGGCAGGGAGATGTGATACAGAGTGGAGGTACAGTGGGGGGGGGGGGGGGGGGGTGATGCACAGTCAAATATAGAAGAGAAACTAAGTCAGTCTGGAAGGCAGAGTAAATATAGATCTGTTAAGGCACAATTGAATAATGCAAGGCTGGATTGCATCTATTTTAATGAAAGGAGTCTTACTAGTAAGGCAGATGAATTGAGGGTGTTGATTAACACATGGGAATGTGATATTATTGCTATCACAGAGACATGGTTGAGGGAGGGGTAGGACTGGCAGCTCAATATTCCAGGGTATAGAATCTTCAGGCATGACAGGGGAGGGTGTAAAAGAGGAGGTGGCATTGCACTGTTGATCAAGGAGTTAATTACTGCAATAAGGAGGGATGATATCTTACAAGGTTCCTTAAATGAGGCCATATGGGTAGAATGAAGAAACAAAAAGGGGGCAGTCACTCGACTGAGAGTGTGCAACAGGCCTCCAAACAGTCAGGGAGAGATAGAAGTGCAGATATGTAGGCAAATCGCAGAGAGATGTAAAAATAATAGGGTAATAATAGTAGGGGATTTCAACTTCCCCAATATCAACTGGGATAGTCTTAGTGCAAAAGGCTTAAAGGGGGCAGAATTCTTAAAGGAGAGCTTTTTGAGCCAGCACGTAGAAAGTCCTACAAGAGAAGGGGCAGTACTGGACCTAATCCTAGGGAATGAAGCTGGACAAGTGTTAGCAGTGTCAGTGGGGGAGCATTTCGGGGATAGTGACCATAACTCTGTAAGATTTAAGGTAGTTATGGAAAAGGACAAAGAGGGACCAAAAATAAAAGTACTGAATTGGGGGAAGGCCGATTTCAATATGATAAAACAGGATCTGACCAAAGTGGACTGGGAGCAGTTACTTGTAGAAAAGTCTACATCAGACCAGTGGGAGTCATTCAAAAAGGAAATAGTGAGAGTTCAGGGCCAACATGTTCCTGTAAAGGTGAAGTAGGATCAACAAGTGCAGGGAACTCTGGATATCAAGGGATTTAGAGGACTGGATAAAGAAAAAAAGGAGGCTTAAGGCAGATTCAGAGGGCTGAAAACAGCGGAGGCCCTAGAGGAGAATAGAAAGTGTAGAGGGGTACTTGAAAAAGTAATTAGAAGAGCGAAGAGGGGACATGAAAACATACTGGCGGGCAAGATAAAGGAAAATCCCAAGGCGTTTTATAAGTATAGTAAGGGCAAGAGATAACCAGGGAAAGAGTAGGGCCCATTTGGGACCAAAGTGGCAATCGGTGTGAGGAGCCAGAGGACATAGGTGAGGTTTCAAATGATTACTTTTCATCTGTGTTCACTATGGAGAAGGGCAATGTAGGTGTATAGATCAGGGAGGGAGATTGTGATATCCTTGAACACATTAGCATTGAAAGGGAGGAAGTATTAGCTGTTTTAGCGGGCTTAAAAGTGGATAAATCCTCAGGCCCAGATGAGATGTATCCCAGGCTGTTATGTGAAGCAAAGGAGGAAATAGCAGGGGCACTGACACAAATTTTCAAATTATCTCTGGCCACAGGAGAGGTGCCAGAGGACGGGAGGACAGCGAATGTGGTACCATTGTTCAAGAAGGGTAGTAGGGGTAAACTAGGTAATTAAAGGTCAGTGAGTCTAACATCAGTGGTAGGGAAACTATTGGAAAAAATTCTGAGGGACAGGATTAATCTCCATTTGGAGAGGCAGGGATTAATCAGGGATAGTCAGCATGGCTTTGTCATGGGGAAATCATGTCTAACAAACTTGATGGAATTTTTCGAGGAGGTGACTAGATGTGTAGATGAGGGTAAAGCAGTTGATGTGGTCTACATGGACTTCAGTAAGGCTTTTGATAAGATCCTGCATGGGAGATTGGTTAAGAAGGTAAGAGCCCATGGGATCCAGGACAATTTGGCAAATTGGCTCCAAAGTTGGCTTCATGACAGGAAGCAGAGGGTGATAGCCGAGGGTTGTTCTTGTGAGTGGAAGCCTGTGATCAGTGGTGTACCACAGGGATCGCTGCTGGGACCCTTGGTGTTTGTAGTGTACATTAATGATCTAGACGTGAATATAGGAGGCATGCTCAGTAAGTTCGCAGATGACACAATAATTGGTGGTGTCGTAAATAGTGAGGAGGAAAGCCTTAGATTACAGGATGATATAAATGGGCTGGTAAGATGGGCAGAGCAGTGGCAAATGGAATTTAATCCTGAAAAGTGTGAGGTGATGCATTTTGGGAGGACTAACAAGGCAAGGGAATATACGATGGACGGTAGGACCCTAGGAAGTACAAAGGGTCAGAGGGACCTTGATGTACTTGTCCATAGATCACTGAAGGCAGCAGCACAGGTAGATGAGGTGGTTAAGAAGGCATATGGGATACTTGCCTTTATTAGCCGAGGCATAGAATATAAGATCAGGGAAGTTAAATGCTAGTTTGGCCACAGCTGGAGTACTGTGTACAGTTCTGGTCACCACACTATAGGAAGGATGTGATTGCACTGGAGAGGGTGCAGAGGAGATTCACCAGGATTTTGCCTGGGCTGGAGCATTTCAGCTATGAAGAGAGACTGGATAGGCTAGGGTTGTCTTCCTTAGAGAAGGCTGAGGGAGGACCTGATTGAGGTCTACAAAATTATGAGGGGCATTGATAGGATAGATAGGAAATTTTTTTCCCCCTTAGCAGAGGTGTCAATAACCAGGGGGCATAGATTTAAAGGAAAGGAGCAGGAGCTTTAGAGGGGATTTGAGGGAAAATTGTTTTCACCCAGAGTGTGGTTGAAATCTGGAACACACTGCCTGAAGGGGTGGTAGAGGCAGTAACCCTCAAAACTTTTAGGAAGTATTTAGATGAGCACTTGAAACGCATTAGCGTACAAGGCTACAGGCCAAGTGCTGGAAAATGGGATTAGAATAGATAGGTGCTTCATGGCTGGCACAGACGCGATGGGCTGAAGGGCCTGTTTCTGTGCTGTATAACTCTATGACCCTGTCCCCAAAGATAACAATGTAGGAAGATGCAGCATGCAAGTGGGTCTTAGTGTTTCAGCTGTTATGACCAGGTGAGAAAGGGGTCTAGGGGTACCCTCTCAGCCTTTGCCTGTTTTAACCGTAACAGGGTTTAATTTTAAAAACACTGTGTTTTAGCTCCCCCCTCAGTGAATCCTTGTTGACTGCTTTCCAATAGTAAGGCAAAGAAACCAATCAGACAGGTCTTCTTAGATTTAAACAAGAAAGATGGAAGTTTATTAACCCTACTCTTTAATCTGGTTAGCGACTACAAGTACACGACGCGACCACTCTAGCATGCATATGTGATAAACACACACGCAGACAGAGACAGAAAAAGTAGAAAAAAATGAAGGGGAAAAGTTTGAGGCAATAACTGGATTGTAATTACAGTCCTTTGAGTTTGATGTTGAGTCTTTGGTTGCCAATACGTCTTGCCGTTCATTGGGGCCTAGTGCAAGCTTTAACTTGTTTCAATGTAAGAGGCTTTTCTCTCTAGAGGTTTAAGCGACTTCAGTGGGTCTGGAGGTTTGTGAGAAAGCGAGACAGAGCCAGCCAGGAGAGAGGCTCCCTTATTCCAGGTTCAGTTGCAAACTGCAGTATGTCTTCAAACTATCCTGTGAGCACAATTCAAAACTCCAAGTTGGCCAGCAGGTTAGTCATGTGACTAACTCCTCATTTGGGAACAACCGCTCCTGTGGTTTGTGGATTTCAAAGTTCTCGGTTGGGGGCGATGTAGCGCTGTCTCTTACACCGACAAGTTGCGGATCACCATTGTCCAGACCAATCTCTGTTAATTGAATTAGTGAGCATTCCCATGTCTTTTCCCAGGCAACTGTCTCTTAGTATGCAAACGTCCTCCAGTCAAATGTCTGGTGATCTCTTTCAACAAGTCATTTCTTCACTCCAGCAACTGTTTAAAATTAATGTTCATATGATGAAATTAATATGACTCATTCTTGGCAGGTGGGGGTCTTCATGACACAGCCCTATGTTATTTTCCCAGTAACTTAGCACCAGAACTGAAAGGCTTGCCTGGAATTTGGAGCGTGCATCATGCATGGCTGCTGGCTACCTTGTTCCTCAATGATCAGCATGCATTCAGTGTGAGGATGTATCTGGTTGAGATGCAAGTATCTGTTGCTGCTATGCACTGATAACAGGTCCATTCAGCAGATATTTACCTTGGCAAAACTTTTCAAGGTGTTTAATGTCTTCAGCGTTTGAGCCAAGGAGCTCCTCGCCATCACAGAAACTACACTGATATACTGTGACAGCATTTTCAATGCAGCCAGGACAGTGGCCTTTGAAGGAGGATGCACCTTCGATGCAAAGATGTCAACTATTCATTACTTCACTTCTCTCAGCATTACATCCAGTGCTCTGTCAGTGAAGGGAGCAGTCTGGCAGGAAATACGATTTGAAGATACTGTACTTGCAAAGCACAGGAATTCAAATGTGCTTTAAGGCACAGTAGCAGTTGTTTCCTGCTACTGCACTCGATGTAATGCAGCTCCCACCCTTCCCCACCAGCTTCCAGTGCAGGACCAAATCAGTCATTTTGGACAGGTGCATAATTATTAATTAAGGGGTTCTTCCCCTCTGCCGCCTCATCCCCTGCCCGCCTCCCTTGCTGTTCATCTGCAGTGTATGATAGATGTAGGACCTGATGCTCCACTGCAAGGGACAATTTCCCTTTCATTTCAGCAAAACAACAATGCAGAGTGAAAATGGCAATTAAGACATTCAGTAATAGAAAAGTAGCAATTTACCAGATTACAGAATTGGTAGAGTGCTGGATGTCACTCAGGCTAACTGGCAGCAGTGAAAGTATTAACAAAAGAAGCATATTAGTTCATTCAGCAAAGGCTGGGCCATCTGTCTACTATAACCTTCAACTATCATAGCCACAGTAAGCATAGATCACACTGTTCTGGTGACCACATAAACTGTCCAGCTTTCAGTCTCATGATGCTTGATATTATCAGAATCCTTTGATTGTATTACAACCTTATATATGGCACAATCTGAGTGAACCATTATTATATTACATAAAATAAAAAGAATAAAAAGCAATAAAAAGAAGTCATGGGGTTTAGGTCAACTTTTATAAATTGCTTGATCTTTGGCCTTCTGATTTATTATGTGACTGGAACACTTTGAGCCATTATTCTGTATTTCACACAATATGATTTAGCAAACAGCAGCGTGGGCAAGTTTATTCTTACAAAATAAGAAGATAAATGATCAAATTTTGATGTGATAGTGAATACTGAATCTTCATAGTGCTGGAACTGCAACTTGCCTCTTTACATTATTCTGGTGTCTGTGCCGTTTGTTGTTTTTGGGACTCTTCAATTTACATTTTCAGTTGTTCTCGAGGGAAAAAAAGATTAACCATTGGGAAATGTGACATTTATTTCACAATTTGATGATTTCAAAGCTTCCACAAATGAAAAAGAATGGACAACACAGGATGAATGCTCAATCACTCACATTATTACAATCTCAAATATTGGTTTGATATTAATTACAGATCCTTTACAAACAGCTGCCAAATCTAGCAATATTATTTTTCCTTTTTGTCACAATAAAAAGACCAGCCAGGGATAATATCAACAACTTGATATTTTTGTGTGGATGTATGTGTGGTTCCTGACATTGCATCAAGGAGGTTAGCTCCTTGCTGAGTCAATTCAATGTGGGTTATTCTTGGGTCTCTATGCTTTGTGCCTGGCATGCTGGATACTTCATTCATACCAATCTATATCCTGTGACTGCAGTTCTAATCAAAGCAACCCCTTGATGTAGCTTAAATGTTTATTCAGCCTTAATTAGGCATCAACTTAACATAACAAGGTCAGCAATTTTTGACATGCTGCATTTTTCAGAAGCAGTTTAATAAGTAAAATAATGTGTGTGAAAGTATTGGAGGCCTACAACAGGTCGGGCAGTGTCTAATTAATGTGCTGAGTGTGTTTTCTCATCCAACGTAGGGCTATACCAGCAATGTTATCCTACCTTCCTCTTTCAGCTCTTTATCAGCTTGCTGTGTATTTTAATACTTGAATGGGTGGAATCTTAACATAACAGACCTACCCACAGCGGGGGTGGGGGAGGGGGGTGGAAGGTGACGGTGAGGTGAAAGGTGGCGGCAGCAGGTCTGGAACCCATTTGTAATTAAAGCAGGCTTTGCTGTAGCTCTTTAACTCAGCCATGGCATTAGCATCCCACTTCCAGGTATCTTGGCCAATCACAGAGGATAAGTGGGATGTTGCACCAAATCTGTCAAAGAAAGGATTCCTAGTTAAAGGGAAAATGGCCAGGTCAGAATGGCTAACAGTACATTGATTCCTGAGGCTTCAGCACTCACAAATGGAGAGGAGGCCAAGGAAGACTGCTCCCCAGGTCTCTGACTCTTACCTGGAGGTCCTGCTAAGGGATCTGAGGGATTGAAGTGAGGTGATGCTTGACATCAGAACTGATGAAAGCATTTCGAGCATTTTCTGTCTTTATTAGCTCCACAAGGGTTCCCTGCTCACCTGCAAACCCGCCCGGCTTAAACCCAGAAGTGGGCGGGATCATCTCGGTTTCCCAACCTGACGCCATTTTTTGGGGCTTTAACCCCTTTCCCGCACCTGAACCTGTCCCAAACCCCGCCCCACCGCGCCCCCCAAAACTGGCAGTTAAAATTCTGCCCAATGCATCACACCCTCACTACTGCACTAAAATATGAGTATGCAATCGAGAATGACACTTCAATACAATGCAGTGGAAATGCTGCACCGTCAGATGTGTCCACCTTCAGATGAGTTGTTCAGTGATGCAGGTGGACATTAAGCAAAAGCAGGGGAGTTCTCCTGATGCCCTGACCAATATTCTGCCTTCAACCAAAATCACCAAAAGTAGATTAATTGGTCATTAATCTCATTGCAACTCCTAGAAACTTGTAGCCACACAATAGCTGTTATATTTACCTCCATATAGACTAAAGTAATGATTTATATGTGAGGCATTTTGGATACTTTTGAGAGGCATGATGAAAGGCATAGAATTAATGCAAATGCATTTACTGTATTCATTTCAGGTTTCCAGTATTCATAATCTCTTTTAATCTAAAAATTATTGCAGAAATGGTTTCTGGCTAAGAGATTTATGCAAAATTCTAGAATTTCAAGTTGCTATTTAGACCTGAATGTTGTACAGTTGTACATATCACTCCAAGAACATGGGCTAGATTTTCATGAATTCATCCTAAGGAGGGTCAGAGTGGGACCGCCACCTGCTGCCACAACCTTACCTTTTACCCGAGGCCAGATTCCTGGGTACACAGGGTGGGCTCTGGGTAGGATCCCCATCAGCAAGAGGGCGACGACTGCTGCCAATCAGTAATATTTGGGCAGTGCTGCAGTAACATCTGAAAAGCAGGAAACCATTTAAATTTAAAAAGATTAAAAGTTTGGAGTGGGATTATTTTTAGGCTTCATACAGGGTTGAGGCTTAACCAATGTGAGTGTCTGAGGCCTGGATGGAAGGAAAGGTGCTCACTAATGGCCTCTCTGCCTCCAAAAAGGACAACAGGAGCTTTCTGTTGCTCCCCTCTAGTGGCTATCACCACCCCTTTCCTGGCAGTCCATTGGGGCAACAGTATGAACAGCAGAAGGTAGTGGTGTGGAATGGCTCTTCATTTTCTCACCATGCCTCAGTTGGCAACAGGCAGTGGTGGTCACAGCTGGAGCAGGAAGAGGAAAATATCAGGGTGGGGAGTAACAGGCCTCACTGCACAATTTTCCCAAGTAAGGGACTAGAAATGGGCGGCACAGTGGCGCAGTGGTTAGCACCGCAGCCTCACAGCTCCAGGGATCCGGGTTCGATTCTGGGTACTGCCTGTGTGGAGTTTGCAAGTTCTCCCTGTGTCAGCGTGGGTTTTCTCCGGGTGCTCCGGTTTCCTCCCACAAGCCAAAAAGACTTGCAGGTTGATAGGTAAATTGGCCATTATAAATTGTCACTAGTATAGGTAGGTGGTAGGGAAATATAGGGACAGGTGGGGATGTTTGGTAGGAATATGGGATTAGTGTAGGATTAGTATAAATGGGTGGTTGATGTTCGGCACAGACTCGGTGGGCCGAAGGGCCTGTTTCAGTGCTGTATCTCTAATCTAATCTAAAGGACTTCTGTTAGTTAGAGAATTGAGCAATTCAGGAACACTTTAATGCATCTATCTGACCATAGGCTGATGTTTGAGCTTCCCGAATGGTGCACTATTTCTACAGTTTCTGATTAGTGTCTGTACTGTCAGTTTGTTTGGATTTTTTTATTTTTCATTTATTCATTCATAGGATGTGGCTGTCGCTGACAAGGTCAGCATTTATTACCCACCCCTAATTGTGCTTGAGAAGGTGATGGTGAGCTGCCTTCTTGAACTGCTGTGGTTCATGTGCTGAAGGTACTCCCACAGTGCTGTTAGGTAGGCAGTTCCAGGATTTTGATGAAGCGATGATGAAAGAAAGGCAATATATAGTCAGGATGGTGTGTGACTTGGAGGGGAACTTGCAAGTGGTGGTATTCCTATGCACCTACTGCACTCGTCCTGTGGGTTTGGGAGGTGCTGTTGAACAAGATTTGCTGAGTTACTGCAGTGTGTCTTATAGATAGTATACCATACACCCATGGTGCACTGGTAGTGGACGGAGTGGGTTTTTAAGGTGGTGGATGGGATGTCGATCAAGCAGGCTGCTTTGTCCTGCATGTTGTCGAGCTTCTTGAGTGTTGTTGGAGCTGCACTCATCAACGCAAGTGGAGAGTATTCCATCACACTCCTGACTTCTGCCTTGTAGAAGGTGGAAAGGTTTTGGGGAGTTCGGAGGTGAGCAACATGCCACAGAATTCACAGCATCTGACCTGCTCTTATTATCTCAGTAACGCCATTGAATGACAAGGGGAGGTTAGACTCTCTTTTCTTGGAGGTGGTCATTGCCTGGCACTTGTGTGGGATGAATGTCACTTATCACTTATCAACCCAAGCCTGAATATTGTCCAGGTCTTGCTGTACGTGGACACGGACTCCCTCAGCATCTGAGCAATTGTGAATAGAACTGAACACTGTGCAATATCAGGGAACAGCCACACTTCTGACCTTATGATGGAGGGAAGGTCATTGATGAAGCTGCTGAAGATGGTTGGGCCTAGGACATTGCCTGAGGAGCTCCTGCAGTGATGTCCTAGTGCTGAGATGATTGGCCTCCAACAACCACAGCCATTTTCCTTTGTGCTAGGTATGTTTCCAGCCATTCCCATTGGAATTCAGCTCTTTTATCCATGTTTGGAGTAAACTGTAATGATATCCAGAGCCAAGTGGTCCTAGAGGAACCAAAACTGAGTATTGGTGAGCAGGTTGTTGCTGAATAAGTACCACTTGATAACATTGGCATTGACACCTTCCATCACTGCTGCTGATAGGATAGTAATTGGCCAGATTGGATTTGTCTTGTTTTTTATGGAAGCACTACAGTCAGGGCCCATAGCTTTTGCTTTATTCAGTGTTTATATTTATGGTTCATTTTTTTTTATTGGTAACTAAATTACTTCCTGTATCATTCTTCTCTTGAATTTATTTATTTAGAGATACAGCACTGAAACAGGCCCTTCAACCCATCAAGTCTGTGCCGACCAACAACCATCCATGTATACTAATCCTACATTAATCCCATATTCCCTACCACATCTCCACCACCTACCTACACTAGGGGCAATTTACAATGGCCAATTTACCTATCAACCTGCAAGTCTTTGGCTGTGGGAGGAAACTGCAGCACCCGGCGGAAACCTACACGGTCACAGGGAGAACTTGCAAACTCCGCACAGACAGTGCCCAGAACTGAACCCAGATCGCTGGAGCTGTGAGGCTGCAGTGCTAACCACTGCACCACCCAATTGGCTCTAATCACACTTCACAAGAAGAACCAAACATGCGGAGAAGGAACGTGTCAGCTCCTGTCAACTAACTAACAATTCCTTACTTCAATGTCTGCAGCCCAGATTGCACAGACACAGAAACAAAGAGGGATATCCTAACTTCCCCATAGAATTCTTGTCAGAAGGAACTGTATTGCATTAAACATCTCATCCATCGGCTGTTTTCCTCACAGTCCCTCCACCTTTCCATGCCCCTCACTACCAGTGTTGCTTAAGCACTAAGCTGCCACTAACTGCTTAAATTTCTCACTGCTGGCCTCATTTTTAATTATTCCTCACACCCCTGTCCTCACACTTTCTGCTGAGCCTCAGCCCTTGCTTAATCATACAGAGGGATCTTATAGCAGCGGTAGTTAACAGTTCCTCGATTAGCAAGAATGTTTAATTTAAAGGCAGTTTGCTCCTATCATCACTCCCATTATGAGATACAAGTATTTTTTATTGCATCTCACATTATTGTAGATAATTCTCACTTTTTACATTCTTTTTAAAAGAGAAGACAGCCTTAATAGCAGACAGAGAATTACAATGGATGATAGACCATTCCCAAAACCTTCATATTCTTGCTTCTTATGAGGAGGAAGCTCTGCAGATTCTGAGGAAGGAAACCAATCAAGGCATCAGAAACAGCAAAGTTGGAGGGTAGTGTGCTGCAGGCGGGTCTTTTGGCACCAGGGTGAAAAGGTGGGGGGCTCTCCGCCTCTGCCTTTTCATGTCTTCCCTCTGGCGGAACAATCCTCCGGTCTTTTTGAGTCAAAGTTTTAGTAGGGTCAGGTAGTGTCAGGTAAAGTGTCAGGTAAAGTGTCAGGTAAACTCTATTCCTCAGTTACCCATTCTAATCTCTTTTCCAGTTCTCCTCTGCTAAAGCTAGACACAGAGTAAGAAGAAGAAAAGGAAAAACTATGGTCCCACAGCATCCAGTCCTGCCAGCACACATCACCACTGCAACTACCCCTGCCAAGCATCAGCTCAGAAACATTCACCTTCAGGGAGTTAGAGGGTAAGCTAGAGGAGAGTGCATTGGTTAATGCATAGAGCTTGAATTAGCAGGAACAACTGGTGGGTGAAGCATGAGGGGGAAGGCTCACTCACTGAGAGTCAGGAGCTGTAACTTTGCTGGGCAGCTTGGGATCCAGATCTCATGGGGTTCTGCTATTGAAAAGGATTATTAGGGACCACGTCACTGCATTGCAAATGGCGGGTTGAGTGAAACATGTGGCAGTTCCAGGGCTCTCTACAGTATAGGCCCCCATGACAGACTCCTTCATGCATGGAAGCCCAGACTGCTGAAATGTGGAGATTACTGTCCTCTCTGCTCTTTAGATGACTGGGCCTCAGTTGTAGATATTAAAATCATATACAGAGGGGGTGGCCCTGCCCACCAGCTGGAAAGTCGGGGTCAAGCCCACCTCCGCTGGCCCTGGAAGCTGCAAACGTATTTTACAGTCCTCAAGCAATTTACTGACTGCTGTTGCGTCTTCTGCCCCCAAAGGCAGGATGTCCCACCTCCAAGAGCTGCTGGCCAATCAGAGCACTGGCAGCTATTCAGTTTCAGCCACCGGGAGCAGTGCCACTTCTGGGACCTGGAGCAGCAACCATCGAGGACATCTGGAGTGCAGTTAAGTGGGGTTGGGGGATCACTGGGGCCAAACAGGGCCCTGGCGAGGGCGGGGAAGGGTCGATCGTGAGGGCATGGGGGGTCGTCTTCCAGCGGGGGCGGCACATGGAACCGGGGGTGGCACTTGCCGCTGGGGGGGCCCTCTGTGGGACATAGCTTGCCCAATCAGGAGGAATTCCTCCCACTGAGGCCACAGGGAGGCCGTCATGTTTTACTAGGCGGCCTCCTCAGGTGGCGAAATGCCCATCTGCCATTGGTAAAATACCAGTGGCGATAGGAAGAGGTCCTTAAGTGACCATTAATTAGCCACTTAAGGCCCTCAATTGACCCAAGGGCGGGCAGGCCATCTGCCACGTACCCCGCCACTGGTAAAATACCAGCAGAGGGAGATAAGCAACGGGCATGGCACCCTTGCCAACCCACCCAATTTTATCCCTCCCTGCTTGCTCCCGGAGGGCTATAAAATTCTGGCCATAATGTCTGTCATCTTGTAGATCAGCAGCCATGTTCAGTACTAGTAGTGTGGTAGGAATGAACAAACATGATGCTGTTGCCTTGCAAAATGGGAACACAAATTCCTCCCTCCAGCCACCCTTATTGACTGCATATGTGGTCAAAAGAATGAAGTCTATGTAAAAGACACAATCTTTGTCCAGTCCAACTCAAGTCTTAGCATTGGGACATGTGGGCGAAAAAACACAAAGGTTTTCTGCAGTACCTGCTTGTGTATAAATTGGTTCTTTAAAATATTCTCCCGCTTCAGGACAGCACCTAGTAAACCTGGATGTATATTTTATACTGAAGTGATAATAACAGAAATTGAATTGCCATGCTTTCATTACTGCCTTGTTTGAATGGACGTGACTGGAACTTTGCCAGCTGTTAGAAGTAAGGGATGGGGGCATGTCAGTGTAACAATTTTGTGTCCAATTTCTCACACCCACTGAGGCAGAAGAATTACTGCCTCAAAACAGAGCAAATATTTAAGGCTTTACATCTGGACCATTGGCAGGATATGCTTCAGCCAATTGGATCTGCATACTGTCATGCTAGGCCCCCACCTGCCAAGAATGACGCACATTAATTTTGTCATGAACATTGATTTTAAACGGTTGCCGGAGTGAAGAAAGGACTTGTTAAACAGATCAGCCATGGCTGGAAAAGATATTTGCATATTAACAGATGGTGATTGGAAGGACAAAGGACCATTCCCTGACACATTCAACCCACAATGGACCTTGATCACCAGGTATTGTGTGTAAGAGGAGCATTCCAGAGATTGCTAAAGTGATACAATCCAAGACATGGGCAGACCAGTTAGTCACATGACTAACCTGCTTGGCAACCTGGGCTTTTCTGAATTGTACAACAGTTTGAACTCAGAAAGACTGTTTTGCTCCTGGACTGAGAAGATCTCTCCTGTCTGCTCCCATCTCTTTCTCACAAGCCTCTGAATCCACTGAAGCCACATGAACCCCAAGAAAGAAAAGTCGTCTACAACAAACAAGGCTTGAGAAGAATACTGGGCCACAACGAAAATCAAAATCTACCCACAATCAAGGACTCCACAGTGAGCTCGAAGAACCGTAACAAAAACTCTTCAGATATTGCCTCAAACTTTTCCACTTTATTTTTCTTCTGCTCTTTTCTGTCTCTATTTTCATGTGTGTATCCGATATGAATGCTAGCATGGGCGCGTCGAGTATCCGTAGGCGTCAACTGAATTGGAGTTTAAGTTGAATAAATTTCAACCTTTCTTCGTTAAACCTAAGAAAACCTGCTTGTGCTGGTTTCTTTGCCTTATAATTGGAAAGCTGTGATCAAGGATTCACCAAGGGGGAGCTAAAAACACGATGAGCTGAATTTTACCGGCCCCTCGACACCGCGGGTCACGGCACGGGAGCCAGTAAAATGCTACAGGGAGAGGCCTGCCAAGACCCACGACGTCGAGAAGGGCCCGCCGCATATTACCGGCAGTGGCGAGACCTCAGTGTGTCCGCCCCGCATCATGGCGGCGGCACCACAATTAGCATATGGTAAAGAGTACTGGCCTTTGCTGATTATGCAGCCCGCCGCTTCTCCACTGACATTTCCAGGTTTTTCGCTGATCGGACGGCCATCACGTGCCGTCCCGTTCACGAATTGAAAAGCCGGCTGGTCCTCACAGGCAGAAGTTGTCACCAGCGAAGGTAAGTTCTGTTATTCAGGGGTCTCAATCTGCATTACAGAAGGGAGGAGGGAGGGGGGTTAGTCAGGTGTCTAACTCTGCATTCTTAAAGGGAGGATGGAGGGGGGATAGTCAGGTGTCTAACTCTGCATTCTGGAAGGGAGGAGGGGGGTTACACAGGGGTCTCACTTTGCATTCTTAAAGGAAGGGGGTCTGGGATTAATGGAGGGAAAGCTGTGCTGGCGTGAAGGGAGGTACCGTGTACCATCCCTCCATTAACTGTGTACGTTCTGTGTTTGTGAGTGGGAAATGGCACACTAGGCACCCTGTGTGAGGGGAGGGTGCCAGAAAGGGCAGGAGCATTAAGATTAAATGGCTGGTAGGATCTTGATGTGGTCATGTTGTGGCACTCTGAATGTTGGCCAAGATAGGCAATGCCATGGCACGCCACATAGTTGATCCAGGAAAGCAGCTGATGTACCCATCAACACCAGTCCATGCCCTGTTAGGAACCTTCGAATACAAGCAGGGTTCAACTTTATCGAGCACATGGAAATAGGTGTGGCTCATCTTACATTGTGTGAGCCTCTGCTCATGAGGATCCATATGCGCCAGAGGCAATATCAACAGGCAGGTGTGATCCACGCAGAGGCCCCCGGTAATGAGCAGCAGCCCCCAAGGAGAGCCCGCCTTTACATTTGCCGTTCATTAACGGTCCCACATGACATGCCATCGGATGTCAGAGCACCAGTGTCAGAGGTGATTGTGCATATAGAGAGGGTGTGACACGTCTCTGTGCCCTGCTCAACAATGACCTGCAGCCCATGGGCTCCGGTGGACATCCCATGCATTTGTTCCTCATAGTGGCAGCAGTTCTCAAGCCTGATACCTCTGCAGCCTTTTAGGGGCCCACCAGTGACCTTAGTGGGGTCACACGGTCAGCAGTGCACCGCTGCATCAGGGAGGTCACCAATGCCCTGCACCAGAGGGCCAATGAGGATGTTCGCTTCAGGACGGACTCTCACAGCCAGACCCAGAGGCCATTGGTTCTGGCACCATTGCTGGAGAACCATAGGTTGTAATGTTCATAGACTGCACTCATGTGGCCATCAGGCCTCCCGCCAGTCTACCACCTGCAGACATCACCATTAAAGGAGCCCTCTCAATCTAGGTGAAGCTGGCAGATTCTTGCAGTGAATGTGTGACCACTTCTCAGACAGCTGTCATGACACCTGAGTCTTGCACCAGTCCCGGCTGCCACCACTGTTCACTGAACTGTCTCAGGTGGAGGGGTGACTTCTTGGAGATAAGGGCTATCCTTTGCAGACCTGGCTCCCGACACCCAGTGAGAGACTCCACCACAGCTGCAGAGGAGAGATACAACACCAGCCACTGAGCTACGTGAGCCACCATTGAGCAGGAGATCGGCATGCTGAAAGAGCGCCTCCAATGCCTGTATGGATAGGTGATGCCCTGTGCTACCAGCCGAAAAGGCCAGCTCCTTTCTTTGTTGCTCTGCACAACTACACACCCAATAGGGGCCAGGCCTGGCCTGATGAGGAAAGACGTCAACAGGGTCCCTCCTCGGACTATGAGGATGCTGAGGACCTACAACATGAAAGAGGCATGGGAGGGAAGATGGCGCCCAGGCTCTGCAAGCAGGGCTAGCAGTGAGGTAGGGATGTACGGAAGTGGCTTATCAGACAAAGGATGTCTGTACCATAGGAACTGACATGAGCTCTGCAAGCTACACATCACCTTCGCTCACCTGCTGTGTACCAGTCCACATCTGCAGCATCCCTATGTAAACCATTAGAGGCAACAGCTGACTGAGCCAATGTCTTTTTAAGTCTCACTTCCTGGAATGTGCAAATGTACGATTATTCACCCAGATGCAGCACGCCTACAAGAAGGAATGTTACACTTGAGTGGGAGAAGAGGATCACAACTTCACTGGACACTGGGACACAGCAGGGTAAGTATGTGGTGGCAAAGCGGAAAGTGCTGGGGTCACTCAGCAGGTCAGGCAGCATCTGTGGAGAGAGAAGCAGAGTTAACTGTCAGGCAAAGATGCTGCCTGACCTGCTGGATTTCTGGAGCACTTTCTGCTTTGCTGCTAGAATGACAGCGGCCCCACTCTTCAGTAGTCAGGTAAGTATTCTTTGACAGCTGTCAGGAAGCAGGTGCCGGGGCACTTAAAACAGGGCCCCAGCACCTGCTACACAACTGTCAAAAACTCTCTCGCTGCGCCAAATTTCTTGCCTCTCCCCAAGTGATTTGGGGGCAGTGGGGGGGGTGGGGGGGGGGTTGGGGGGTGGCGCGTGGCTTCTATGGAAATGAGCCCCCGACTTGGGGGGGGGCCGCAAATTGCGGACGTGCCACCGCAGAGCGTGGCACCCAATAAAATTCAGCTCGGTGTGTTTAAAATTAAACCCTGTTACGGTAAGACCAGGTGAAGGTTGAGAGGGACCCCTAGACCTTTTCTTACCTGGTCGTAACAATAAAGATGCCCCAGCATCATTCCAGAACTTCAGTAAAGCATGCGCTTTGACAATGTTTTTATTACATTCACTTCAACTATGAACAATGCCCAGCAGTCCAATTATTGATCTTGTCCATCCAAACTCAGGCTTTGTGGAGTGAAATAATATTTTCCAATATAGCAGGGCATCATGGCAAGGGGCACAGGTTCAGGATAATGAAGGGTAAATTTAGGTGTGATGCTAGGAGGTATTTCTTTACACTGTAGGTGCCCAATATCTAGGCTGAATGGACAGGATGAACGGTTGAAACCAAGATACTGGATGCGTTTAAGAATTGGAACATGTTGTAAGGAGGTAATAGTAGGGTTGGTATTCTGAAATGATGAGATCAGCTGGGCTGGTGAGCCGTCTTCATTCAAATCTATCTTTGTGAGAAAGCAAGTTGGGCTCTGTCATACTGAAATACCAGTAATGCACTCTTCGAATCATATTTTTGAATAGAAATTTAATTAAAAGAATGCATGTTCTTCACAATGAATGGCTCTTATTAAAAGCCCTCTGCTGTCTCACACAAGTACATATATCCCTCATAATATTAATGAAAATATATTTAAATCTGCACCTGAGAATAGTCTGTGGAAATGCCCTGGAACAATTTGAAATTAAAGGCAGTGAACCAGCCTGAGGATGGGTGGATGTGAATGGGGTGACTGTACTCCAGAGAAATGTATTTGGGTCATATGGTAATGGAATGTCTAATGTGCAAGAAGGAAGGAATAAGCTGTAGAAAATCACTTGGTTGATGTCTTCTCCACAGTTAAGCTTCCATTGTTAGTGGCAGTAGTGAAAAGCAGTGGCAGAATAATCAGGTTCTATAAAATGTCTGTTTTTCAAACATGTGAAAATAATTGGCTATAAATATATGTACAATTTGGTGCATTGCTTATTCTGTTTTACTTCATTGTTATTACAGTAAATCAGGAAAATTAATGAATACAGCTTGATGTGCTGCTTCCTGATATCTGATAATCCTATGGTTCAGCATTCAGATGCCCACAGCACAAGTTAATAGCAGGCTTAAACTTAATGTGTGAGAATGATCGTAATGCATGTGGTTTCTCAGGTGATTATTGAAGACTCCAACTTGATTGACGGAGGCCACTAAAACCTAGTTTGAAGATGTCACAGGTCTGCTCAACAGCAGCTTCAGTGCTCACATGGATGATATCCCTGTCCTGAGGCTTGGTGACTGAGACCTTCCATAAGAGCTAGCACAGGTACAATGGGCCGAATAACCTTATTCAGTGGTGTATCATTCGCTGATTCAATGTACAAGGGTTTGTAAATATTAACAATGCACAAAGTCTTCATCACCCCAATAATTTGGGGGCCTTTCCAAATCACTTTTCAAATTTGGAAATCAAAGCAAAATATTTTCTCAAGACTATGAATCACATGCTCCCCTTTCCTGCATTACAACAGTAACTACACTTCAAAAAAGTACTTCATTGGCTTCAAAGTCATTGGGACATTCTGAGGTAGTGAAAGGTGCTATATTTCCTTACTTTCTGTTAGACTAAGAAATTTGCCCTCTATATCCCCGATCTGTGGTACATTAAATAAAAACTTCCTCAAATTTTAGACAGCATTTTCATCAACTTGAGTGTATCCTATTACTCCTGAAGGTTTCGCATCCTGAATCTTTGCTGGAAATCTAGTACGTTTGCACATGTTGCAATATCAGATGGAAAAGCTGAAATTCCTCCTTTGACAGCAAAAAAGATTATTTGCTAATGTAATCACAAGCTGGTGGCTTAACTGAGTCAGCAGATCTAATACTTGTGTCTGAAGACTACCACTATCCTAGAACATCGGTAGATACCTGCATTTCTATTTAGCATCTGTTCTTCTGATATTGGCCTATGAAAAGAGAAAAATAACAACCAAAATAATTAGAAAGCAACATGGATACAAAGAATCTGAAATAAATCAGGAAATATCTGGATGTGCACAACAAATTGATCTGTGTCAGAAAGAGAAGGCAGCTTAGAGTTTTGGATAACATTTAATTTAGAACAGAATTTGAATTCTAAAGAAAGGCCTCACCTGATACATCTTGCTGCTAGATGCTGACTAATACTGGGTATTTCCAGCATTTTCTGTTTTTGTTTCCAAAGTCGCATTTAAAACCAATATTTCTTTATTTAGGTCGCTGTTATCATTAAACAATTTATGTCAGTTTAATGCAGAGGTGTTGTTCTAAGGCCTAAAAACAATCAGTGCCTATATATTAATGTAATCAGTTTTACAGATACCAAAATCCTTTAACCAGTATTACAATGTCCCTAATAGTAAATAATTATGAAAACAATGTTCCAATTGAAGTCATACATGAGAAACTTAGCAGTGAAAATGGAATAGCAAATCACAAAATCAAACGCAAAAGATACATATTTTAAAATCTTATACAATACCCGTTAGTCAACAGTGAATTTTTACAATAATTTACAGAAGCTATTATTGCGTTAAAAATGGGGGTAAGTATCTGGAGACAGTAATAATAGAAAATTATTTTACTAAGAAGCAGAGTCATTTTTTCCCCTGTAAATAGGGATTAATTTTTGAACATTCCCTCCAAGATACCAGTATACATTATAGGTTTTGCTAACTAATAGAGCTTTCATTAAGACAAACTTCTAAAGTTCTGAAGTCATGAACTTGCACTTCCTTTTCACAGATGATCTTGGTTTGTGGTGGGCTCTACCTGGAGCTCCTTATTGACTTAGCTTGAGCAATTAGCTACCCAGTGGATTATGTTGGTAGCTTTCTTTGAGTGCAGTATTAAAGGAACATAGGAGATGGAGTAGGTCATTCAGTCCCTTGAGCCTTCTCCACCATTCAATCAGATCGTAGCTGACCTGTGTCTTAACTCCATCCACCTACCTTGGCTTCATATTCTTTTAGATCCATATCTAGCAAAAATTCTATCACTCTCAGATTTAAAATTAATTTAAATATCTATTTGTGGGAGTGAATTCTAAACTTCTACTGCCCTTTGCATGAAGAGAAGTGCTCCCTAACTTTTCTTCTGAATGGTCAGGCTCTGATTTTAAGGTTATGTCTTGGACTCCCCTGTCAGTGGAAAGTGTTTTTCTCTATCTACCCGATCAATTCCTTTCAAAATACTAAAATCGCAATTAAATCATGCTATAACCTTCTATATTCCAGGGAATACAAGGCTAGTTTATCTAATCTCTCTTGATAATCTAAATCTTGGAGCCTTGGTAATATTCTGGTGAATCTGCACTGCACCTCTTCTAAGGTCAATATATCCTTTCTAAGGTGTGATGCCCAGAACAGTACACAGTACTCCAGATGTGGTCTAACCAGGTCTTTGCATAGCTGTAGAAAAACTTCCTCCCCTTTATATTCTAGCCCTCTAGTTATAAAGGCTAATATTCCATTAGCCTTTCTGATTATTTTTTATACTGGTTTGACATGAATCAAAAGGGAATCTCAAAGATATTATAAGAAGATTTTAAAAAACATTTTAATCAGTTATTAATCCATACCAATATATAGATATCCTACTAGATGCTAACTTCAGCCTGGACATAATCCTTTGCGGCCATGCAGAAAAGGGACGAAATGCAGTTTGATCAACAACAAAGTCCTAGTATGTTAAGTATGTGATTAAACATTACACTGGATGTTTAAGAGTAGTGTCTCCCTAAAGGGAGCAAGTGTACACTCCGTATTAGGCAAACAACAACTCAACCAGTGTTGATTTCTCAATAGCTTTGTTTGGAAAACCTTAAATAACGTGATGTTTTTCACATGTGTCAAAAACCTGCTGACAAAAAAAGATTGTACCATAAATTTAATGTTCAAAAACATATTTAGGGTTATTTCACTCTAGTTATTAATGTAAGAA
The DNA here is from genome assembly GCF_036365525.1 of Heterodontus francisci. Lineage (NCBI taxonomy): Eukaryota > Metazoa > Chordata > Chondrichthyes > Heterodontiformes > Heterodontidae > Heterodontus > Heterodontus francisci. Next base: position 93,448,720 of record NC_090377.1, on the reverse strand, counting down.
ATAAACTTGGGTGTGAACATCCCACTTTTTTCAGATGCCATTAGTCGCTGGAGGAAGATGTAGACAAGTACTCTCTGTTTGTCAAAACAAACTGTTCAACTGAAGAATGTGGCAACTGAAAACAAATGTGAGGCATGGCTAGGAATCAGTTTATAGTGTCCTAAATCCAAGCATTTAAATTAATGGCAATGAGTAGCACAGTGCAATATAGCACTGCCCCTTTTCCTCTGGGATCTGGATTTGGATTCGGACCAAAACCTAATAGAATAAAGAATCTCTTTCCTTTTTCTGACAATTGCAGTGATCGTAAGTGAAATTAGTTTAGTCATTCAACCTATGTTTGAGTGGTAGAGTCATAGCATATAAATTTTTAAACAGGTGCCAATAGTGCAAGAAAAAAACACTATCAGGTCCTGCTCTCGTCTACTAAAACTGCTCACTATTCCAGGAACATCCTGGAATGCAAAGATAACCCTTGGCTTCTTTTCTTGACTTCAAACTGTCTTCTTAATCCCCTCTCCCCTGTCCCCTCCACCCTCACTTCCAACAGTAAGTGCAAAGAGCTCATGGAGTTCTTTCCTCACTAAGATAAAGTCCATCCAATCAGCTGCCTCTGTCACTTCCCTCCCCTCTACTAGCCCACCTGGCCAAACTGATTCTAAAATGTCCTCCTGCCATAGCCCTGAATTCACACCATTCTTTAGTTCCTTGCCTATCATCCCTCATGCTTTCTCTGAGCTCATCTTGTTCATGACACCCACTTCCTGCTCCCTCAATCCTATTCCCACTAAATATCTGACCACCCAACTTCCTTCCCTTCCTGATCCCCAACTTAGCCAATATTGTTAATGGTTCTCTCTATCTTCAGGTGTTGTGCCTCTCTCCTTTAAATCTGCCATCATTACCCCTCTCAAAAAAACCAACCTTTGACCCCACTGTCCGTGCAACCTACCATCCCATCTCTAACCTCCCTTTCCTCTCCAAAATCCTTGAATGTGATGTCGCTTCCCAAATCCATTCCCATCTTTCCTTGAATGCCATGTTTGAATCCCTCCAATTAGGTTTCCGCCCCACCACAGTACTGAAACAGCTCTTAACAAAGTCACAAATGACATCCTATATGGCTGACAAAGGTAAACTTTCTCTCCTCGTCCTTCTCAATCTGTCTGCAGCCTTTGACACGGTCGACATCCTCCAATGCCTCTCCACTGTCATCCAGCTGGGTGGGACTGCTCTCATCTCGTTTCATTCTTATCTATCTAATCATAGCCAGAGAATCACTTGCAATGGCTTCACTTCCTGCTCCTGCACTGTAACCTCCGGTGTGCCCCAAGGATCTATCCTTCACTTCCACCAATTGCTCATTCGCATGCTGCCCATCGGTGACATCATCTGAAAGCAGAGCCTTAGTTTTCACATGCATGCTAACGACACCCAGCTCTACCTCACCACCACCTCTCTTGACTCCACCACTGTAGCTAAATTATCAGGCAAATACGAGAGGAGCAGAAATTTCGTCCAATTAAATATTGGAATGACTGAAGTCATCATTTTCGGTCCCCTCTACAAACTCCATCCCCCAGCTACTGACTCCAACCCTCTCCCTGGCAACAGACTGAGATTAAGCCAGTCTGTTCGCAACATTGATGTCACATTTGTCCCTGAGATGAGCTTCTAACCTCATATATTCACGCCATCACTAAGAACACCTATTTCCACCTCCATAACATTGCCCAACTTCACCCTTGCCTCTGCTCATCTGCTGCTGCTCATCATTCATGCCTTTGTTACCTCTAGACTTGACTATTCCAAGGCATGGATGGATGATCTCCCACATTCTACTCTCTGTAAACTTAAGATCATCCAAAACTCGGCTGCCCATGTCTTAACTTGCACCAAGTCCCATTCACCTATCACCCCTGTGCTTGTTAACCTTTATTGGCTCCCCACCAAGCAACCTCTTGATTTTAAATTCTCATCCTTGTTTTCAAATCCCTCTATGACCTTGCCCCTCCCTAACTCTGTAATCTACCCCAGCCCCACAATTCTCTGAAATATCTGCATTCCTCTAATTCTGGCCTCTTGGGCATCCCCGATTTTAATTGCTTCACCTTTGGTGGCTGCATCTTCAGCTGCCTAGGCTCTAAGCTCTGGAATTCTCTCCATAAACCTCTCCGCCTCTCTACCTTACTTTCCTCCTATAAGACACCCTTTAAAACCTACCTCTTTGACCAAGCTTTTGTTTATCTAACCTAATATCTTCTTATGTGGCTCAGTGCCATATTTTGTTTTATAATGCCCCTGTGAAGTGCCTGAGGAAGTTTTATTATGTTAAATACATTATATAAATATAATTTGTTGTTGTTGGTGAAATTAAAGAAAACTCCATGGTGTAGGAGGCGATTCTCTACTGAGGTTGGGGTCAAGGCACATTTTTACAAAGAATAGACAAAGCTTTACCATGGATCTGACCCATGTTAGGCTTGTCTTTGCATGAACACTGGTTACTGGTCAGGTTTCATTCCCTGGAACTGACATCCCTCATCTTGATTAGCTCAATTCCCACAACTTCCACCTCTTATGATCAAAAATTCATTCAAAATCTTGAGTTTTTAAATTGCTGATTTTATCAAATGATACTTGTCAAAAAATATAAAGAATGTACTTAAAAATTTGGCTTAAGGGCTCACTTTAAAAATAATAAAATATTGAGTTTTTTAAAAAATCCATGCTTCCTAGATAGCTTTGTACTCTGGTTGGGGGAATGCAATGTCTATCAGTAGCTCAATTGCAGGCCAAATCCTGAAGAGTACAACTGTCAGCCTGGGCTTGCAATAGGTAATGAGAGAACGAACACTAAGAAAAAGCCTATCTGACTTCGTCCTCACCAATCTACCTTCGTGGATGCACTGTCCATGATAGTGTTGGTAGGAGGAAACATTGCACAGTCCTCATGAAGACAAAGTCCTATCTTCACACTGAGGACATCCTCCATTGTGTTGTACGGCATGGCCATTATGCTAAATGGGATACATTCAGAACAGATCTATCAGCTCAAAACAGGTCATCTATGAGGCTTTTGCACCTACTCTCCTGCTTTCCCTGTGTAAATGCAGCAACACTCCATGACAAAACCAGGAAATCACCAGAACACCTTCAAAAAAACTCCATAATACTTTCAGATACTTAGCAATTGCCGACATTTTACAAAATGACCTAATCTGCAAGGTTGGTGTCTGGTCCTTTAAGTAATGCCAGTGCCGGGCCTGTCTTGCAACTGAACACTTGATCTTTTGTGAGTGACATTCAAATTCGTTGAATGCACCTGCACAGTCGTGAGTCTATGGAACTCTCTTCCTCAAAAGACAGTGGAAGCAGAGTTTTTAAATATTTGTAAGGCAGAGGTAGATAGATTCTGGATAAGCAAGGGGGATGAAAGGTTATCGGGAGTAGATAGGAATGTGGAGTTGAGGTTATAATCAGATCACCCATGATCTTATTGAATGGCAAAGCAGGCTCGAGAAGCCGAGTGGCCTACTCCTGCTCCTAATTCATAGGTTCCTATGCTTCATGTCAGCCAGTAGGACTGCATGATGTCAGGATAGCACCGGTTCTGTTGCTTCCGGCAAGAGATGCCCATGCGAGTCTACCTCCAGCTGCACTATGGATCCATATTTTGCACCCTACATATCTACAGGAACAAGATTCAGTTGACAATTAAATCCCAGAAGTTATTAGTTAAGGTCAATTGTCCTGACATTAACACTCTCTCCTGACTAATGCTTTGTCTTTTCTTAGCACTTGCCTTTGATCCTTGACATCGTTGTCATTTAATCTCTCCTGCCCTCTGCCATATCACACACCTTCCCTTTTGTTCTTCTTCCCCTTTTCACTTGCTCAAAGCCTATCATATTTCTAACCTTTGTCAGTTCTCATCAAAGGTCACAAACCTGAAACGTTAACTCTGTTTCTCTCTCCACAGATGCTGCCAGGCCTGATGAGTATTTCCAGCACTTTCTGTTTTTATATTGTATGTTATATATTAATTAAGGTCACTTTGGTAAGACAAAAGCAAAGACAATTAAGCCTTAACCAAGTTAAAAATAATCACAGCAGAAACATTACAGAATTCTATTAATTAATGCCCTCGCAATCTGGGTCACAATACAAGTTAAAAAACAAATTTAAAACATAGATAATTAAATTACCACTTAACAAGAATGAAAAAATTCAGCAACTTCTTGTATTCCAATTTTATTCTGTCATAAAAGTTAATTTCTTAATCCAAACATATTTCATTAACATCTTGAGAAAACAGAACTATATCCATCTTTGCAGCCCAGAATCAAAGAATGACTGTGCCTGAAAATATTGTGAACTGATAACATACAATAGGAATATCATTAAATGATTACCATACATGTGTGAAACTGTAATGGACATACAATTATAAGGTGACAAAAACCACAATGTTCAAGATATTAGTTTCTGTGTCCACCAATCTTACAAGATCACAGTAATTGGAATAAAGACAGGTCACTGTTTGTATGTTTCCAATAAGTCTTTTCTCTTCTAAGATTTGCTCTCATTTAACAAGTAAATTAATGCATTTTGAAGGTGGCATACAATCTTCTTCCTATCAAATATTTCTTAATGATCTGCAGTACACTTCGCCAAACTAATCTGAAGCTTCTACAGAAATGAGGCCCAAGTTCTAAGATCAGAAGAAAGGTATATATGTTCTCCAAGCACAACTTTTTTTTGCCAATTTGCTACATTGTAGTGTATTAATCAAAAGACAAGAGCCTAGAAATTGAATTGTGCAGCAGCCATTTTTCGGGTGAAAAATGGACATAGTACTATATGGCTTGTGGCATGAGGTTATCATCTAAATACTCAGCAGCCAAGGTTTTTTTTTACTCATTCATGGGATTTGGGCATCGCTGGCCAGGCCAGCATTTATTGCCCATCCCTAATTGCCCTTGAGAAGGTGGTGGTGAGCTGCCTTCTTGAACCGCTGCAAACCATGCGGGGTAGGTATACCCACAGTGCTGTTAGGAAGGGAGTTCCAGGATTTTGACCCAGCGACAGTGAAGGAACAACGATATAGTTCCAAGTCAGGATGGTATGTGACTTGGAGGGGAACTTGCAGGTGGTGGTGCTCCCATGCGTCTGCTGCTCTTGTCCTTCGAGGTGGTAGAGGTCGCGGGTTTGGAAGGTGCTGTCTAAGGAGCCTTGGTGCGTTGCTGCAGTGCATCTTGTAGATGGTACACACTGCTGCCACTGTGCGTCAGTGGTGGAGGGAGTGAATGTTTGTAGATGGGGTGCCAATCAAGCGGCTGCTTTGTCCTGGATGGTGTCGAGATTCTTGAGTGTTGTTGGAGCTGCACCCATCCAGGCAAGTGGAGAGTATTCCATCACACTCCCGACCTGTGCCTTGTAGATGGTGGACAGGCTTTGGGGAGTCAGGAAGTGAGTTACTCGCCTCAGGATTCCTAGCCTCTGACCTGCTCTTGTAGCCATGGTATTTATATGGCTACTCCAGTTCAGTTTCTGGTCAATGGTAGCCCCTAGGATGTTGATAGTGGGGGATTCAGCGATGGTAATGCCATTGAATGTCAAGGGGTAATGGTTAGATTCTGTCTTGTTGGAGATGGTCATTGCCTGGCACTTGTGTGGCGCGAATGTTACTTGCCACTTATCAGCCCAAGCCAGGATATTGTCCAGGTCTTGCTGCATTTCTACATGGACTGCTTCAGTATCTGAGGAGTCGCGAATGGTGCTGAACATTGTGCAATCATCAGCGAATATCCCCACTTTTGACCTTATAATGGAGGGAAGGTCATTGGTGAAGCAGCTGAAGAAGATTGGACCTAGGACACTACCCTGAGGAACTCCTGCAGTAATGTCCTGAGACTGAGATGATTGACTTCCAACAAGCACAACCATCTTCCTTTGTGTTTGGTATGACTCCAACCAGCAGAGAGATTTCCCCCCGATTCCCATTGATTCCAGTTTTGCAAGGGCTCCTTGAGGCAATACTTGATCAAGTGCTACCTTGAGGTCAAGGGCAGTCACTCTCATCTCACCTCTGGAGTTCAGTTCTTTTGTCAATGTTTGGACCAAGGCTGTACTGAGGTCAGGAGCTGACTGGCCCTAGCAGAACCCAAAGTGAACGTCAGTGAGCAGGTTATTGCTGAGCAAGTGCCACTTGATAGCACTGTCGATGATCCCTTCCATCACTTTGTTCGTGATCGGGAGTAGTCTGATGGGCAGTAATTGGCCAGATCGGATTTGTCCTGCTATTTGTGCACAGGGCATACCTGGACAATTTTCCACATTGCCAGGTAGATGCCAGTGATGTAGCTATGCTGGAACAGCTGGCTAGGGGCGTGGCTAGTTCTGGAGCACAAGTCTTCAGTACTATTGCCGGAATATTGTCAGGGCCCTTAGCCTTTGCAGTCTCCAGTGCCTTCAGCCTTTTCTTGATATCACGTGGAGTGAATCGGATTGGCTGAAGACTGGCATCTGTAATGTTGGGGGCCTCAGGAGGAGGCCAATATGGATCATCCACCTGGGACTTCTGGCTGAAGATGGATACAAATGCTTCAGCCTTATCTTTTGCACTGATGTACTGGGCTCCTCCATCATTGAGGATGGGGATGGTTGTGGCCATCTATCTGTTGTTTAATTGTCCACCGCCATTCACGACTGGATGTGGCAGGACAGCGCCTCATGGATGCCCAGTTTTGCATTGCTAGATCTGTTCAAAATCTATCCCATTTAGCACGGTGATAGTGCCACACAATAAAGGCTGGCTCAGGTCAGGAAAAAGAACCCAACCCAAGCCTGATCCGACCCAAGTCCGACCCTGGTTCGACCAGACCTGACCATCCCTTTACTTACCTTCCGACTGAGGAGCTGCACGAAGTTGCTGCACATGCGTGATGATGTCATAGTGACATCACTCTCTCACTGCGCAGACTCAGTTTTGTCCCAGACTCCCAGCTCAGGTAAGCTTTTTATTTTTAATACTTACCGGCAGAGCACTTACCAAGTGTGTCCAGCCCGACCCCACCCCAGCCCAAAAGGCGGAGCCAGAAGAGGGGCTTGAGCTGATCCGAGCCCAACACATGTCATCTGGTTCAGGTCGGGTAGCAGGCCTTTACCACATAGCACAATGGTGGGTCAGTGTAAAGACAGGACTTGGTCTCCACAAAGAAAGTGTGGTGGTCACTGCTACCAATACTGTCATGGACAGATGCATCTGTGACAGGCAGATTGGTGAGGACAAGGTCAAGTACGTTTTTCTTTCTTATTGGTTCCCTCACCACCTGCCGCAGACCCAGTCTAGCAGCTATCTTTTTTAGGACTCAGCCAGCTCGGTCAGTAATGGTGCTCCGGAGCCACTCTTGATGATGGACATTGAAGTCACCCACCCAGAGTACATTTTGTGCCCTTGCTACCCTTAGTGCTTCTTCCAATTGGTGTTCAACATAGAGAAGCACTGATCCATCAGCTGAGAGGGGGCGTTATGTGGTAATCAACACCCATGTTTGACCTTATCCCATGAGACTTCATGGGGTCCAGAATCAATGTAGAGGACTCCCAGAGCAACTCCCTCCCAACCATATACCACTGTGCCACCAACTCTGGTGGATCTGTCCTGCTGGTGGGACAGGACATACCCAGAGATGGGTGTCTGGGACATTGTCTGCTAGGTATGATTCTGTGAGTATGACTTTGTCAAGCTGTTGCTTGACGAGTCTGTGGGACAGCTCTCCCAATTTGGCAGACGTAAACTGGGAAGATCAGTTGCCGCGGAATCACCGCGATATTAAACGTGGCAGCTCATTTAAATGGCTGGGGCGGACCGCGTCCCTGATGACATGGAGGAGGCAGACAGTCCGTCCCTGGCAATGGCATCAGGCGCCACTGTGCAGGCGCCGGCGCCATTTTTAAAGGGCTTCGAGCTCTTCCATTCAATTCAAATTTTTAAAGACACAGTGTTCATAAAAATGAAATAAATTTATCCTGACCCTCTCCCACCCCCCCAATAACCATGGAAATAAAAACATGCCTTCTCCCCCCCTCCCAAAAATATTTAACTTGTGTTCCCAACCTTGCGACCCCAAAGTTCATTAACTTTAAACTTTACCCCTTCCCACCATCCCCTAGACCAATTAACTTACTCAGACGCTGCTACCCCCCAGCCCCACACAAAGGAACTTACCTGCTCCCCTCTCCCTATTGGTGTTCGGATCTCCAAAGGTGTGGGAGTGTCGGCCACCGGCACCAATATGGCACCGGAACGGTCAGTGGGAGCGGGTAGATAATTAATTCCTTTATTTCAATAAATTAACATACTTAAATTTTGGTCCCATCGTCGTGTGGTGGGGGAGCCGCCACAAGGCCTCACGGCCGCCAGTAATATTGGGATGAGCCTTCCCGACATTGAGGGGGCTGTAAAATCAAGCCCATTATATTTACTCCCCTCTTCTAAGTCATTGATATGGATTGTAAATAGCCAAGGTCCAAGCACTGATCCTTGTGGTACCCCACTAACAACAGCTGCCAGTTGAATATGGCATGTTTTCTTTTCTTGCATGACAAAAGAATCCTTGTTATTGTCTGCCATATTCTTTTGAATACAGATTCGCATCACTTCTCTTATGGAATCCCACAGCAGTCATGAGATTTCATCAGATACGCATGAATTGCAGAGTGCTGTATCAATTTAATTGAAGTTTTCCAGGCATGGGTGCCACCATATATTATTTAGTGCATAGGCTGATACTTTCCAGACTGGAAATCTGGAACTCACTCTCCCAAAAAGTGATTGAGGCTAGGTTAATTGGAACTTACAAAACTGAGATTGATGATTTCTGTTAGGCAAGGGGATGAAGGGTGACAGAACCAAGGCAGGCAGATGGAGTTAAGATCAGCCATAATCTAATTGAATGGTGGAACAGACTCAAGGGGCTGAATGGCCTACTTCTGTTCCTATGTTCCTTCCTTTGTTCTTAGGTTTATGAATGCAATTTTAGGGCAAAGATTGGTCAACTGTCTGAAATGTACAAAATGTACATTAATAACAGCTCACACTTGCCTTTGGCAATCTGTGAGGTCATCAATCCTCATCATGCATTGGACAGTCACCCAGGGATTAGGGAGTTGACACTCCATACCTCTGGTATTTCCTTCTACAAGGTCCTGGCTGCGTATTGCCAGCATTTTTTCCATCCAACTCCCACAATTCTCTCTTTTTGTCCATGTTTAATTTCAGTCTGCATCATATTTATGTCACTCTTTGAAAGGTTTCAGGCTCTCTTCCTCCTGGTTCCTTTTTGATCCATGATTTAAAATTATTGCATTGTGCTATTGCTCTAAGAGCAGTCCCGCATTAATGCAGTACTTCCACCTTCACAGCGGCTTCCTCAACCCTCACCTCAATAAGTTTCTCAAGTTTCCCAGTGTAAATGGGCAGTTGCTGGTGGAACAATTACTTCCGTCCTGCCGGCAATATACGTTTGCTGATCCTAAAATGTAGGCCTGAGTCAATATGGACCAATTGAGCAGGCTGTAATCCCAAACCCTGGCACTTATACTGTGGCTGATTGTGGCACTCAGAATTCTGAGGCCATACTGTTTTCCACCAAAGCTCATCAAATGTTACTGTAAAATTAGCTCAAGTTCATTCCAGATAAGCATTGTGACCTCCTTCTTATTCCCTCATGGCTTGCTTATACTTGTCTGCCACATTTCATGATATCAGGAGATCAGGAACTGATTAATTGAACTACACATGCAGTACAAGACAGATGTTAAAAAACGCAAAGCTGCATCAGCATTTACAAGGAAAAACCTGTTACTCCCAGATGTTGCAAAGACATGCAAATTAGAAGGACTTTGATGTCGGAAATAAAAGCATTTGTTCATAAGAATATGGAAAAAGTGTGGAATGAGTGAAGGCCATCACATTCAATTTTTCCAGATCATGTTCACAGAAATTATAGAAATTATGGAAATTTACAGCATGGAAATTTACAGCATGGGTAGAGGCCATTTGGCCCATTGTGTTGATGCAGCCGACAAAGAACCATCCAGCCTAATCCCACTTTCCAGCTCTTGGTCTGAAGCCTTTTCGGTTGCAGTACTTCAAGTGCACATCAAAGTATTTTTAAAATGTTATGAGGGTTTCTGCCTCTATCGCCCTTTCAGGCTTTGTGAAACTTCTCAATGACCACAAAGATAATCAATTGCTCTCCAGGATATAAATCTAACATTACAATCTGCATTATTCAACCTCAGCCTCCTGCACATATTAATCCAGCCTTTTAAGAGATGATACTTTCAATGAATGGTCAATAATTATAGACAATTCCTTTTCCACTTTGTCAATGGATACCGATTTATTGTGCACACATTTTGTTTTTGTTTTGAACCTGGACATAGTACCCTTTCTTTACCCACATGAAAATCAATCTGTTATTCTTTAGTCAATTGACCTACTGTTAGTGGATCCTCTTTGGTGCCATCCATCGCGCCCAATATGAAAATGGTCACATATCTTAGTATCATCATCAAATTTATAATATTACTATAAGTGACCTCCTATGCATTGTTTGTAAATAGTAAAAAAAAAGCTCAGAACCCTGTTGAATGACGCTAGGCACTGCCCCAGACAGAGTCCATTCCATTCATCATTATTCTTTGCCTGCTGTCAGCAAGTCAATTTTAATTCAACTTGTTAACTTACGACATCTTTTTACATGTCAAAAACATGTTAAAATGTTTTCCATGCAGAATTACTACTTTTGGTGCAACGACTGATGTTATGTAGGCAAACCTGCCATTTAGTTCAGGCAACTTTATTTTCTGTAGTTTTATGACTGACAAATCTTATTAAATGTTTATTGAAAGAGCAACCACAATATATCCAGTTGGCCCTTATCCATTAAATTAGTTGGCCATTCAATTAATTCCAGCAGCTTTCTAAAGCACAGCTTTTGTTGTCTTTGAAATAGTACTGTCTCTTTGACCTCTTCAGTGAACAACAGCCGCATTCTGGGAAATTGCTCATGAGATTTCTCCATTATTGACTGTGTTAAGTTCCTGTATCAATCAGAAACAAAGAAGCTGCAGGAGCTCATGAAAAATAGCATCAGAAAATAAAACTACAATTTCAAAACTATTACTATCTACTATACAGAACGGCGAAACCCAAAGCAATTATTTTTCTACATGTGGTGAAAATGCTCTTTCCAGATTCAGCTCAAGTGTGTCAGCTGTCTTTTACATGCTGCACTTAGAAACTATTCAATTTACTTAATACTAAGCTTTAAAGTTACAGCATTTGGATTTTAAATAGTCTGTAAAAATTGAAGTTTAGTTATGATGTGGTGAAATCCGAGGTAACTTTCATATTTTTAAGACTCATTTATTCCATACATGCTTCCGGTTTTGCAAAATTAACTTTAGTTTGCTCCACTGAAATGATTGAAAAGTGAAATTAACAGCAAGAGCGCTGTAATTACAGCTTTGATTTGTATTGAATGACAATAGTTTTTGATTGCATGCTCTAAAGAAAGGCTCAAGAAATATGTCACAATGTTTTAAGTATAGGAACCATGAGTAATGTGAATGAAGGATATAATTAAATCATCCTGTGTAAGATGAAAGTGTGTTTTCAATAATCACCCTTGATGATACTACGAGAATGGATGCTTTTTACTGATGCTTAATTCAGATTTCCTGATCACATCTTGTGTCATAGTTTCCTGACAGTTAAGCCTGAACCAATCATTTAACTTAAGGCTACACATCTGGATTGATAATGGTCGTCATTGCTTTATACCACAGATGTTTCTGTTAATTCTGTTAATTGGTATAATAGACCTCTGTTAAGAAAGGCAGATAGTTCCGTGAATGGTTTGACAAAGCAGATCTCCTAAATATTGAAAGACTTTCACCTTGAAACCGGTACTTTTTTCCAATATCTCTGCGTTCACCATGGTATTGCTGATCTCCAGCAAACAGCTGGAGCCTGTCACATCACTGGAGACCTCTTGTTTCGGAAGAGATGATTTTTATAATATTCTCTTGTCCAGAAACACAATTTAGATTTATTTAATTAATTGATTTCGCTAAAGAGAGACACAAGAGTGCTACACCAGCAACATATTTGTATAATTCAGTATTTATTGCCCATTCTTAAATGCCCATGAGAAGTATTGGCCTTCAATACAACACAGTGACTTGCTTATTCAATAGTTAAGAGTCAGCCACATTGACATGGGTCTGGAGTCATATAGAGACTAGACCAGGTAAGGATGGCAGATTTCCTTCCCGAAAGCACATTAGTAAACCAGATGGGTTTTTATGATAGGAAGGTCACAGGTCTGAAACATTAACTCTGTTCCTTTCTCCACAGATGCTGCCAGACCTGCTGAGTATTTTCGGCACTTTCGGTTCTCATTTCGGAGTTTCAGCAGCCGCAGTATTTTGCTCTCATTTTGGGGTTTTTATGATAACCTAGTAGCTTCATGGTCACCATTAATGATACAAACTTTTTATTCCAGATTTATTTAATTAATTGAATTTAAATTCGCCAACTGCCACGATGGGATTTGAACTCATGTCTTTGGATCATTAGTCTAGGTCTCTGGATTTCTAGTCCAATAACATAACTATTATGCTACCCTTCTCTTTAAAACAAAAGCAAATGTAATGTTACATTTTGAGCTGTTTACATTAGATATACTACTTGGGTTCTGAGTCAACAATCTCCTGTAAACAGACCTCATACGAATAACATATGAACATACGAATTAGGAGCAGGAGTAGGCCACTCAGCCCCTCGAGCCTGCTCTGCCATTCAACAAGATCATGGCTGATCTGATTGTAACCTCAACTACACATTCCTGCCTACCCCCAATAACCTTTCAACCCCTTGCTTATCAAGAATCTATCTACCTCTGCCTTAAAAATATTCAAAGACTTTGCTTCCACTGCCTTTTGAGGAAGAGAGTTCCAAAGACTCATGACCCTCTGAGAGAAAAGATTTCTCCTCATCTCTGTCTTAAATGGGCGACCCCTTGTTTTTAAACAGTGACCTCTAGTTCTAGATTCTCCCACAAGAGGAAACATCCTTTCCACATCCACCCTGTCAAGACCCCTCAGAATCTTTTATGTTTCAATCAAGTTGCCTCTTACTCTTCTAAACTCCAGCAGATACAAGCCAAGCCCGTCCAATATTTCCTCATAAGACAACCAGCCCATTCCAGGTATTAGTCTAGTAAACCTTCTCTGAACTGCTTCCAATACATTTACAGCCTTCCTTAAATAAGGAGACCAATACTGTACATAGTACTCTAGACGTGGTCTCACCAATGTCCTGTATAACTGAAGCATAACCTCCCTACTTTTGTCTTCAATTCCCCTCGCAATAAATGATAACATTCTATTAGCTTTCCGAATTAATTGCTGTACCTGCATACTAACTTTTTGTGATTCATGCACTAGGGCACCCAGATCCCTCTGTATCTCAGAGCTCTCAATATCTCACCATTTAGCTAATATGCTTCTTTTTTATTCTTCCTGCCAAAATGGACAATTTCACATTTTCCCACATTATACTCCATTTGCCAGATCTTTGCCCACTCACTTAACCTATCTATATTCCTTTGTATCCTCCTTATGTCCTCTTCACAACTTATTTCCTCCCTATCTTTTCTAGCCAGCTTTCTCTCATACTGTAATATTTCCCTCCTTATTAATCTTTTAGTTATTCTTTGCTGCCTTTCATATTCTGTTCAATCTTCTGACCTGCCATCCATCTTGGTGCAATTATATGATTTTTCTTTAAGCTTGATACTACCTTTAACTTTTTTAGTTAACCACGATTTACCACATCTTCCCAAATTTGATCCTTCACCCACACTATTTAGTTTAAAACCCTCTCTACTTCCCTAGTTATATGACTCGCTAGAACACTGGTCCCAGCACAGTTCAGTTGTAGACCATCCCAACGGTACAGACGCCACTTTTCCCAGTACTGGTGCCAGTGCCCCACGAACCAGAACCACTTCTACCATGCCAGTTTTTGAGCCACGCACTCATTTCTCTAATTTTATTTGCCCTATTCCAATTTGCTCGTGGCTCAGGTAATAATCCAGATATTATTACCTTTGAAGTTCTGCTTCTTAATTTTGTGCCTAGTTCCTCTTACTGACTATGCACAACCTCTTTCCTTGTCCTGCCTATGTTTTTGGTACCTACCTGGACCACGACGACTGGACCCTCCCCCTCTCACTGTGAGTTCCTCTCCAGTCCTGTGCAGATGTCCCAAACCCTGGCACCAGGTAGGCAACACAGCCTTCTGGACACTCGCTGCAGAGAACAGTGTCAATCCCCCTCACTATACTGTCTTCTACTATTGCTACATTCTTTTTTGCTCTCTCCATTTGAACAGCATCCTGGTGCCATGGTCAGTCTGCTCATCCAAACTACAGCCCTTGCTCTTGTCCATACAAGCTGCAAGAACCTCAAACTTCTTGCTCAATTGCAAGGGCTGAGGCTTCTCCACTCCCCCACCTTCTTGAACCCCTTACCTGCCTGACTTGCAATCACACCCTCCCGTCCCTGACCACTGACCAAAACAGATGACCCTATCCTAAGGTGTGTGACTGCCTACTGGAACAAAGTGTCCAGGTAACTTTCCCCCTCCCTGATGCATCGCAGTGTCTGCAGCTCAGCCTCCAGCTCAATGACTCTGAGCTGAACCTCCTCAAGCCGCAGACACTTACTACAGATGTGGTTGCCATGGGATTCCATGGCATCCAGGAGCTCCCACATACTGCAACCATGACACATCACCTGTCCTGCCATCTTTAATGTGTTAATTTAATTAAATGTATTTTTTCTTAATTAATTTATAGGTCCCCTCCTAACCAAACTCCTTCCTTCACACTCTGCCGTCCAGCAGGATTCAGTGCACTGAGAGTCTCCTAAATTTATACGCTCTGAAAACAATGATGTGTTAGCTTTGCTGGAGCTCAGAAACCAGTTTAAGCTGGCTACCTAATTAAGTAGCTACAGCTGAAAACTGTAAGAAACATAATTTGCCTCTTAAACAGTAATTTTAGTTATTTGCTAAATGTACACAAAACAAAAACTAGACTTTAGAGAGATTAACTCTTAAAATCCCCTCACTTACCAAACTCCCTTCTTCATACTCTGTGCCCACCAGCAGCACTCAGTGCACATTCCCTCAATACCAGAGTGTATCCTTAACTACTCAATATCTAGGTAAATGTAGTAAGATGCAGGATAAAAGACACAACACTTCTTATTATATTCTGGCCAACTGAAAAATATCACAGGCTGCCAAGTGATTCTCCTTACCTTAGTAGGCAGATAAATATAAACTATAAGACAACTGCTCAAGCTAAAAATCACAGTCAAATTTATTTAACATTAAATAGATAAATCAACAATATCAGGTACAGACATGATACTGATAGTAGCTACAATGAAGACACTTCTATGCTATCTTTTAAACTGTTCTGTGTGGTGAATGCTACCAGAGAGCTTGATTTAGCTCATTCTGTCTGCTGGTATCAGACTGACGCTCAACTTGCATTAAATCAGATGTAGATTACCATTCAACATCCTTTAAAAAATATGCTGAAATAAGAACATCAAACAGCTGTATTTCTCATAATTACATTAGGTTATTAGCCATTCACAGGTTGTCCAAGGTTACCTCAGATGTTTGTGTACACACATACACCTACCATTTACCGTAAAGTGTAAAGACATTGGACAGAATTTTAATGTGGAAGAGCACATGGGTTTGAGCAAGTCAGGGTAGGGGTGGTTAAAACCAGCAAAATTGACAACACATTGGGAAGCTAGCTAGACTTTGACACTCGTCAGTGAAACTGTATGAGGGGGCGGAAGCAATCTCAGGCAGAGATGTCAGTAAGTACTTACTCAGTACTCATAGCTGCTAGTGGGAGAGGTTACCCTGTACAAATTATAGCCTGCTTTCGACAGTTTGGAGTTTTGTTGTATCAGGATGGGTGGCATGTGCAGCTGCCTGCTGCTCAGAGCCCTTACCTGTACAACAGAAAGGCGACCAGCAGCTTGCAGGAGGCACTACCGAGGAAACAGCGTGTGCAGACAGACAGTTTCCTTAATGTCTGAACACCAGCGTCTAAAGAAACTGAGGATGTCACGTCAGGTGGTGTCAGACATCTGCAGCCTCCTGGAGGAAGACCTGCTGCCTACTGGACCTGGTGGTCACATGTTTCGAGTGGCTGTCAAAGTCACCAATGCCCTCAACTCTTTTGTCTCTGGATCCTTTAAGGTCTCTGCCGCAGACATATTCAGGATCTCACAGTCAGCATTAAACCGGTGACTGGTGGGTTGTTTGTTAGGGCCAACAATTATGTTAACTTTGCTGCAATGATGCCAGTCAGAACGTGTGGGTGCTTGGCTTTGTGGCTCTGGTTGGCTTCCCACAGGTGCAGGGTGTCATTGCCTGCACACACATGGAAATTAAGGCTACCTGCAGAAGAACCAGGAGTGTTCATCAACTGGAAATGATCCCACTCCATCAATGTGCAACTGGTGTGAACCACAAAAAGATGCATATGCAGATATGCACAAGATTCCAAGACCATGATGCATCGATCTGCATCCTGCAGCAGTCCAAGTTTCCTGATGTCTTTGCACCTGGAAACAGACTTACGAGGTGGCTGCTATGTGACAAGGAATAGCCACTGCATACTTGGCTCAAGACACGAGTCAGAAACCCCAATGCTGAAGCCCAACAGCTGTATCCAATATCACCACCAGATGTGTGATTGAACAGGCCATTAGCATGCTGATGATGTGCTTCAGGTGCCCGGATAGATCTGGAGACGCCCTTCATTATGCAGCAAACAGGGACTCCAGAACAGTCGTGGTGTGATGGACTCTGCACAACATTTTGCTGCAGCAAGGCTTTGGAGCTGTCTGAGGAATAAGAAGCAGAACTTGGATCTTCCTCAGAAGGTTTGGAGGAGGCAGAGGAAGAAAAGGAGGAGGAGGGTGACAGTCTCCCAGCTACTTATTGCTGCCTGCAAAGCCAGGGATACCCTTATGAATACAAGGTTACTTAGGTTGTGCCAGTGGATTCATGTCACCAGAAAAAGCAACAGCCACCCTTCCCCCTTCAATGCCACTGACATAAAGCAGTCCTACAACCAACCAGCATCCCACCATTGGTTCCCATCAATTTATACCCCCATGTTCATCATCAAATAAATTCGAAGGCACCAAGCACCCAAGAATGGACAAGACAGGAAAGTGGTGAAAATGAATAACATTTATGTGGTATAAATAAAAACCAAAAACTTACCAAAACAACAATTTCTCAGGCACCCATCTGCAAACCCTTGTGCAACTACAAGCTCCTATTCTTCAATTTTCTGCTAGACCGATGTGGCTCAACCTGTGTGGCTTCAGCAGAGGTTAGAGGCAAGTTGCTCAGCTCCTTGCTCTTTAATGAGGTCCTCTGGGCTTTGGAGTGCATGAGGGCCACACCAAAGACTGCTCCACCTGCACCGATGCAGGCGAAGACTCGCCTTCAGGAGACAAGGCAGCATGTGGGTGACTAACTGAGAGGTGGGCTATGGATAAGAAACGGAAGTTCTTTGATTGGGGTCCCCACTTCCATGACTCTTTTAGCCATCATCCCCTTCATGGCCCAGCTACACTTCACTGCTACCACTGGGTGAACACGTTTGTGTAGGTCAGTGTGGCCCTGTAAGACCAAGGTGAAGGTATCACTCAATCTATTTAAGATGGCAGACATGTTGGCATCCACAGTCTGTTCGGTGGTGTTGAAGGCATGCATGGACTTATTTGATTACCAGTCCATGGTGTGGCCATTCTATCCATGTAAGAAGATATCATCTCAGTGGCTTGTGAAATCTTATACTCTTATACTTGCGGTGAACTCCTCCAAACTCTGTGCAATCCTGGTGTCTCGTCAATGCTTCTCACATTGTCTGCTGCTGCTGCTGCTCAATGACTCTGCTCTTCATTGATGGCCCCCAAGGTACAGCATCGATGTCCAGCTGACCAAAGCTTGGAGTGCTTCCTCTGTCACAAACTGGCCACTGCATTCCATGTCTCCACCAATGTTCCCTCTAAACTTCACAATTGCACAGCCATGCAGAAATCCGAATGTATCGGGCTAGGAAAAAACTGACTGAGAGCAACTGACATTCCCTTTAAGGTGCGTTCATGTGTGGCCGCACAGCAATCTTAAGGGACCGCATAGTGCAACCAACAGGCTGCTCACAACAAAGAGAAATTAGATGGAATAAAAGCAAGAAATGCTGGAACCACTCAGCAGGTCTGGCAGCATCTGTGGAGATGCTGCCAGACCTGCTGAGTGGTTCCAGCATTTCTTGTTTTATTTCAGATTTCCAGCATCAGAAGTATTTTGCTTTTATTTTAGAAATTAGATGGACATTGGTCTCCATTGTCTGCTTTTGCACTCTTGTGAAGTGTGAGTCACCAGGTGAAAATGTATCTATCTGCCTTACTGGTCCCACTGAAGTGTGAGTATCTGAGCTCGTGCATGGTCTGCATGATTCCTGTTACCATGCACCTTCAGAAGGATTCAGCTCCTCTGAGGAGGATCATCCTCACCGACTTCCTGTATTTGTGAAGACCCCATAGTGGATGAAAAGCCGTGAATTAGTTCTGGAAAGGTAAGAATTTGTTACTGGCTATCATTATGCTGCTGATCATATTTTACTTGCTGTTGAAATCAAGTCAACATGACTGAGTGCCATATGATATATGGATGGCTTTTATTTAATTGTATCACCAGGTGCCTGACAGCTCTTCATCTCCCCATCTCCAATGCCCAGGTACACCAAACTGCACTGATTTCCAGTGCCATTTCCTTTGCGCTCGTCAGCTGTGAGATGTTTGGAAAACCTCCTCTGGTTCTCTCCCTCGTCCTGGTGTTCTATACTCTCTTCTCCTGCAAGGGGGGAAAGAAAAGGCCTATAAGTAAGTGTAAAGTATGTGTTCATCCAATGGAGAGTGCATTTGGTGAGGGTGACTATGAAGGAGAGGGATGACATTGCATAAAGATCAGGGTGAATGGCAGTGGTGGATAAATGGGACAGAGGAGAGGTATGCTTGCAAGGAACATAGGAGCAGGTGTAGGCCAATCAGCCCTTCAAGCCTGCTCCGCCATTCTAGATCATGGCTGATCGTCTACCTCAACACCATATTCCCGCACTATCCCCATATTCCTTGATGTCCTTAGTAACTAGAAATTTATTGATTTCGGTCTTGAACTTACTCAGTGACTGAGCTTTCACCACCCTCTGGGGCAGAGAATTCCAAAGATTCACCACCCTCTGAGTGAAGAAGTTCCTTCTCATCTCATGGCTTGCCCTTTATTCTGAGATTGTCTCCCTTGGTCCTAGACCCCACAGCCAGGGGAAAACATCCTTTCTGCATCTACTCTATCTATCCCTTTGAGAATTTAATAAATTTCTCTGAGATCACCTCTCATTCTTCGAAACTCCAGAGAAAGAGGCCCAAACTCCTCAATCTCTCATAGAGTCATAGAGAGATACAGCACTGAATCAGACCCTTTGGCCCACCGAGCCTGACCATCAACCACCCATTTATACTAATCCTACATTAATCCCATATTCCCTACCACATCCCGACCTTCCCTCAATTCTCCTACCTACACGAGGGGCAATTTACAATGGCCAATTTACCTATCAACCTGCAAGTCTTTGGCTATGGGAGGAAACTGGAGCACCCGGCGGAAACCCACGCGGTCACAGGGAGAACTTGCAAACCCCGCACAGGCAGTGCCCAGAACTGAACCCGGGTCGCTGGAGCTGTGAGGCTGCGGTGCTAGCCACTGTGCCGCCCCACATAGGACAATCTCACCATCTCAGGAATTAGTCTGGTGAGCCTCCGCTGCACTCCCTCTCTGGCAAGTATATCCTTCCTCAGGCAAGGGGACCAGAACTGCACACAATGGGCTAGATTTTAAGACCCCGCTGCCGATGTCGGCAGCGAGTTCAAAAAATGGCGGCACGCCCATGTGGGCTGCACACCAAAGAACTGCCGCAATCTTAAGTGCGATGGCTGATTTAAATAGCCGGGGCGGCCTGCTGCTCCCAAATCTTGTGGAGGGGGCAGGCTATCTGTCCCCGGCAATGGCATCAGCTGCCTGTGCGCAGGTGCTGGTGCCATTTTTAAAGGGCATCCAGCCCTGCCGGCATGTTCAAATTTTTAAAGCAAGATCCCCAAAAGTAAATAAATAAATTTCTTATGCCCCTTTCCCACCCCCCACCCCCCATAACAACACAAAGTTTAAGGTTCAACCCTTCCCACCATCTCCTTCACCCATTACATTTATTTAACCCATTCCACACCCCCCACCCTGGGCACTGACAAATTTACCTGCTCGCCCCTCCCCACCAGTGTCGCGCTGTGTTTCCCCGGACTGAAGGCACAGGAGTGCCAGCCGCTGGGCTGAAGATCACGGCAGACCCTCAAGATTGAAGGTAAGTGTATTTAAATTTATTAATTTTATTGATTTGCATATTTAAGTTGTGGTCTTGTCGACCAGTGGCTGGGGTACTGCCACAGAGCCTTGCTGCCACCAGAAGGAACAGGCTGGGCCCTGCCAGCGTCGAGGTCTGTGGTAGGTCACATTCGGAGCCTTTCTCAGGCTCGCCCCCCACCCCCGCCGTGGATCACGATGTCGAGGGCTTGTTAAAATCCAGCCCAATATTCCAGGTGCAGCCTCACCAATGCTCTATACAATTGAAGCAACAAGACTTCTTTACTCCTGTACTCAAATTCTCTTGTGATAAAGACTAACATACCGTTTGCCTTCCTAATTGCTTGCTGCACCTGCATGTTAGCTTTCAGTGTCTTATGACCAAAGATACCCAGGTCCCTTTGGACATCAACGCTTCCCACTGTCTCACCATTTAAGAAATACTCTGCAGCTCCATTCCTCCTACCAAAGTGGATAACCTCACACTTATCCACATTATATTTGATCTGCCAAGTCCTTGCCCACTCACTCAGCCTGTCCAAATCCCCTTGAAGCCTCTTTGCATCCTCCTCACAACTTACATTCCCACCAAGGCTGGAATTTTCCGTTGGGCAGGAGGCGCTGCCCATCTGCCGAAAAGTCAATGGTGAGCCTGCCTCCACCGGGCCTGCAGAGCCAGGCCGGGATTTTTCACTCCCAAGGCCCTTAATTGGTCTTGGGCAAGACTTCCACATCATTGAGGCAGGAAATCCCACCTAATGGAGCTGCCGGCCAATCAGTGGGCCGGCAGCTCTTAGTCCCAGCAGCGCCACCAGAAGCGGTGGCCACTGCTGGGGTTACACTCAGCCATCGAAAGCAAGTTGAGGGATGGCCCTGGAAGACAGGTAGGTTTTTAGGGCATCGCCGGGGACAATCGGCCGGGCCCTGGCGAGGCAAGGGGGCTTGGTTGGGGGGACGGGGGGAGTGATGTGTGTTGGGGGCGGTTGGGGCTTCGGGATGGACCTCAGTGGGGCACGATCAGGCTGGTCCCCCTCTGCCTGCAAGAAGGCTGCCTGGTTTTACCAGGCGGGGTTCTTGAGGCTTTTGCAGTCCAGCCGTCAAGAGTAAAATACCTGTGGCAGCGGGAGGAGGCCCTTCAGTGCCAGTTAATTGGCCATTAATTGGCTTGAGGTGAGTGGGCCATCTCTCGTCGCGCCACCCCACATAAAATTGCAGTGGGGGTGGGAAGGGATTGCGAACAGCGTCCCCTCATCCCAGTTAATCTTACGCCCCCCACCCGCCACCGGCCCGCTCATTTGGGAGCCATAAAATTCCGGCCCAAGTTTTGTTTCATCCGCAAACTTGGAAATATTACAATTGGTCCCAACATCCAAATCATTGATATAGATTGTGAATAGCTGGGGTCCAAGCACTGATCCTTACAGCACCCCACTGGTCACAGCCTGCCAAGCTGAGAATGACCCATTTATCCCTACTCTGTTTTCTGCCTGTTATCCAATCCTCAATCCATGCTAGTATATTACCCCCAATCCCAGGCGTTTTAATTTTGCTTAGTAATCTCCTATATGGGATTTTATCAAAAGCCTTCAGAAAGTCCAAATACACCACATCCACTGGGTCCCCCTTATCCACTCCTAGGAACATCCTCAAAAAACTCTAACAAGTTTGTCACACATAATTTCCCCTTCATAAATCCATGTTGACTCTACCCAATCAGACCATTATTGTCTATGTGTCCAGTAATCACATCTTTATAACAGATTCTAGTATTTTTCCTACTACTGGCATCAGGCTAACAGGTCTATAGTTCCCTGTTTTCTCTCTCCCTCCTTTCTTAAGCAGTGGGGTTACATTTGCAGCCTTCCAATCTGCAGGCACCATTGCAAAATTTATAGAATTTTGAAAGATGATCACCAACGCATCCACTATCTCTGTAGCCATCTCTTTCAACACTCTAGGGTGAAGATCATCGGGTCCTGGGGATTTGCCAACTTTCAGTCCCATTAATTTCTCCAATACTACTTCTTTACTAATCCTAATTTCTTTCTGTTCCTCATTCTAACTAGACCCTTAGGTTTCAATTATTTCAGGGAGACTTCTTGTAACTTCCTCTGTGAAGACAGACACAAAGTAATTATTTAGCTGCTCTGCCATTTCTCTGTGTTTCATTATAAATTCTCCTGTCTCTGCCTGTAATGGACCCACATCTGTTTTTGCTATTTTTTTTTCTTCTTACATACCTATAGAAGCTTTTACAATCTATATTTATATTTCTTGCTAGCTTACATTCATATTCGATTGCCTCTCTCTTTATCAATTTCTTGGTCCTCCTTTGCTGGATTCTATAATTCTCCCAATTCTCTGGCTTACAACTATTTTTGGCAACTTTATAAGCCTTTGATCAAATACTATCTTTAACTTCCTTTGTTAGTCACAGCTGATTCGCTTTCCCTATTTTGTTTTTTGCCTTAAAGGAATGTATGCTTTTTGAAAACCATGCAGTAATTCTTTAAATACTAGCCATTGCCTATCTACCTTCAAACCTTTCAATGTATTTGCCCAATCCACCACAACCAACTTGCTCCTCACACCTTCAAAATTGCCCTTGTTTAGATTTAAGACCCTAGCTTTGGATTGAACTACATCTTTTTCAAACTTAATGGAAAATTCTATCACACTATGGTCACTTTTCCCTAAAGGTTCTTTTACCACGAGATTATTCATTAGCCCTTTCTCATTGCACAATACTAGATCCAAAATAGCCTGTTCCCTCATTGGTTCCTCAATATATTGCTCCAGAAAACCACCCCAGACGCATTCCAGGAATTCTCCTTCAACAGCATTGGTGCTCATTGATTTACCCAGTCTATATGTAGAGTTAAGTCACCCATGATTACTGCATTACCCTTGCGACATGAACTTCTAATTTCCTGATTTATACCATACCCTACATTACCACTACTGTTTGGTGGCCTGTAAACCACTCTTACCAATAATTGTTGCCCCTTGCTACCCAAACAGATTCTACATCCCGTTCTTCTGATCGAAGATCCTCTCTGACTAATGCACTAATCCCATCCCTTATTATCAGCACTTTTCCTTTTTCCCTGTCCTTCCTAAATGTCGAACATCCTTTAATATTCAGTTCCCAGTCTTGCTCACCCTGCAGCCATGTCTCTGTAATGGCAATTAAATCATACCCATTTACTTCTACTTGCGCCATCAACTCAACTTCCTAGGTCCCTAAATTCTGTCTTCAGGACATCATCCCTCTTTCTAACTATGTCATTGGTGCCAATGCGGACCACGACTTGTGGCTGTTCACCCTGCCCTGAAAGAAGGTCCTGCAGCCATTTGTGACATCCTTGACCCTGGCACCAGGGAGGCAACATACCATCCTGTAGTCAGGTCTATAGCCACAGAAACGCCTGTCTTTTCCCCTAACTATTGAATCACTTATCACTCTTGTCCTTCCACTCTTCTTCCCTCCCACCAGTGCAGCTGAGCCACTTATGGTGCCACAAACCTGGCTCTTGCTACATTCATCTGATGAGCCATTGCCCTCACCAGTATCCAAATGGAAAACTGATTAGTGAGTGAGGTTGACTCAGAGGACTCCTGCAGTACCTGCCTGGTCTTTTTAGACTGCCTAGTGGTCACCCATTCCCTCTCAGCCTGGATGCTCTTAATCTGTGGTGTGACCACTTTATTAAACGTGCTATCCACGTCATTTTCAGCTTCGCAGATGCACCACAGTGATTCCAACCTCTGCTTGAGTTCCAAAACACGGAACTCAAGTTTTTGCAGCTGGAGACACTTGCTGCACATGTGATCGTCCAGGCCACATGAAGCGTCCATAACTCCCCACATGTCACAGGATGGGCATTCCACACAGCCGAGCTGTCCTGCCGTAACTTAAATTTGCTTTCAGATTATTTATTTTAAACTGGAGACTAGAAAGTAGAAAGTAAAATTACTCACCAATCAGCTCCCTCTGTGTGTATAAGGTTCTTAAGAATTCAAGAAAAAAAACTTTTACCTTTCTTCTACCTTTTTTCCATAATTCAATTATTAACCCATCTTTCCTAAAAGTATTGAATGTGTCAAGCTCTTTACAAACAGACACTTACACTAGGTCTTCTTCTTTGGCCTCCTTGTCTCGGGAGACAATGGGTAAGCGCCTGGAGGCGGTCAGTAGTTTGTGGAGCAGCGCCTGGAGTGGCTATAAAGGCGAATACTAGAGTGACAGACTCTTCCACAGGTGCTGCAGATAGAATTGGTTGTCAGGGCTGTTACACAGTTGGCTCTCCCCTTGTGCTTCTGTCTTTTTTCCTGCCAACTGCTAAGTCTCTTCGATTCGCCACACTTTAGCCCCGCCTTTATGGCTGCCCGCCAGCTCTGGCGATCGCTGGCAACGGACTCCCACGACTTGTGGTCAATGTCACAGGACTTCATGTCGCGTTTGCAGACGTCTGTAAAGCGGAGACACGGACAGCCGGTGGGTCTGATACCAGTGGCGAGCTCGCTGTACAAAGTGTCCTTGAGGATCCTACCATCTTCCATGAGGCTCACATGGCCAAGCCTTCTCAAGCGCCGCTGACTCAGTAGGGTGTATAAACTGGGGATGTTGGCCGCCTTGAGGACTTCTGCGTTGGAGATACGGTCCTGCCACCTGATGCCAAGGATTCTCCGGAGGCAGCGAAGATGGAATGAATTCAGACATCGCTCTTGGCTGACATACGTTGTCCAGGCCTCACTGCCATAGAGCAAGGTACTGAGGACACAGGCTTGATACACTCGGACTTTTGTGTTCTGTGTCAGTGCGCCATTTTCCCACACTCTCTTGGCCAGTCTGGACAGAGCAGTGGAAGCCTTTCCCATACGCTTGTTGATTTCTGCACCGAGAGACAGGTTACTGGTGATACAAAAACAAGAAACGCTGGAATCACTCAGCAGGCCTGGCAGCATCTGTGGAAAGAGAAGCAGAGTTAACGTTTCGGGTCAGTGACCCTTCTTCGGAACAGTTGAGCCTAGGTAGGTGAACTCTTAAACCACTTCCATAGCGTGGTCGCCAATATTGATGGATGGAGCATTTCTGACGTCCTGTCCCATGATGTTCATTTTCTTGAGGCTGATGGTTAGGCCAAATTCGTTGCAGGCAGCCGCAAACCTGTCGATGAGATTCTGCAGTGTGAGATGTTAATGCAGCATCGTCAGCAAAGAGAAGTTCCCTGATGAGGACTTTCCGTACTTTGGTCTTCGCTGTTAGACGGGCAAGGTTGAACAACCTTACACTAGGTACTCACCAGCCCATCAGCTTATGACTTTGCTGTGACGTCACAGATTTTTTTCAAACTCAGTGCGCATGGATTCCAAGGAGCTCCCGATGTACGCATCTCCGACTTCCAGGTAAGTGTGGGCCTCAAGGCTCTGTCCCGATTTATAGCATCCCGCTCCGGGCAGTTGTGAGGAGTGATGTGCTGGAGTAGGCTTGGTAAGGAAGGGTGAGAAGCTGGGGTGATGCACACAGCAGGATGTAGGCTAATGT
The DNA here is from genome assembly GCF_036365525.1 of Heterodontus francisci. Taxonomy (NCBI): domain Eukaryota; kingdom Metazoa; phylum Chordata; class Chondrichthyes; order Heterodontiformes; family Heterodontidae; genus Heterodontus; species Heterodontus francisci. The sequence goes on along the minus strand of NC_090377.1, from coordinate 93,422,567 downwards.
GCCACTGTCTTCATCTTTCCTGACCAGCTTAGGTTATTAAAGCACTTTCTACACTGAATCCAGGAACATGGCAGCATCCTCTTGTTGCTGACTTCCTCTGCTACCTCCAACCACGCCCTCTTGATCTCAGTTGCAGGCTTCTTCCCCCAATTGCCAGGAAAGAGTATCTGTCTGACTTCTCACAGACCCCAGCAGCACATCAAGGGAGGTGTGACTGAAGTGAGGTGCAGTCTTTGCCTAAAATAAAAGCAAAATACTGCGGATGCTGGAAACCTGAAATAAAAACAAGAAATGCTGGAACCACTCAGCAGGTCTGGCAGCATCTGTGGAAAGAGAAGCAGAGTTAACGTTTCGGGTCAGTGACCCTTCATCGGAGTTCCGATGAAGGGTCACTGACCCGAAACGTTAACTCTGCTTCTCTTTCCACAGATGCTGCCAGACCTGCTGAGTGGTTCCAGCATTTCTTGTTTTTATTGCAGTCTTTGCCTGTCTAGTCTCCAGTCTGGCAGTTCCTTCTCTTTGGTTCCCCACTCCAAACTTCTTCAAATTACATGTTTTCAGTATCTCTTTAAATACTGGAGTTGAGGTTACTTCATGCAGATCCACATCACGCCCATTACAACTGATTGGACAGGAAACCCAGAAGTATAATGAGGTGGCTGAGCTAAAAGATCACAACCTGCCAGCCATGCTAAGTTGGTAGCACTTTTGCCTCTGAGACAGAACGTTGTAAATTCAAGACCTATCTCCAAGATTTGAGTACAAAAATCAAAGCTGACATTCCAGTACAGTACTGACGGAGTGCTGTACTGTTGGAGGTGCCGTCTTTTGGAGGAGACATTAAAACCAAGGCCCTGTCTGCTCTCTCAGGTGGATGTAAATGACACAATTTCAAAGAAGAGCAGGGGAGTTATCCCTGGTGTCCTGGCCAATATTTATCCCTCAATCAACATCACAAAACAGATTATTCAATCATTGTCACATTGTTGTCTGTGGGAGCTTACAGTAAACAAATTGGCTGCTGCATTTCCTAAATTACAACAGTGACTACTGTCACGATCCCGGTAACGACAAGTAACAAAAAAAAATTGAGCTCCCAGTTATTACTGAAAGAATTACACCACAAGATTTCATGTTTTAAACATAAAAAATTATTGTACGAGAGGTAAACAAATCAAGCACTGCTAAGTTAACACTACAATTTGTAATCACTTATATTTTAAAGCCAAAATCTTAACCGAACATAAAGTCTTATACTTTAAACTTAAAATCTCAACAGAATACTCCCCATTTGACTTTTACTTTCACCCAAAGAGTTCCCCTATACTTTACAGGACCTTGAAGGTTTATTCACTTCTCCTGGGACCAATCCAAGGCATACTACAGCTTTCAGGAATTCACTTCGATTTTCCTTAGTTTTCCAGCTCTCTTCCAAGGTATGAGATTTCTTGGGGGTTCTTCCTCTAGCATTCAGCTAGGTGAACCATCCAGTGAACCATCCAGATCTCCTTCAACTCCTCATGAATCTGGTTTTCTCTAGCCTGAGCATGGGCCTCACTTGCATCTCTTGTGGGGTGACTTCAAGTCAGAAAGCATCCTTGGCTCCTGACAGCCCTTTGACACTGAGTCCAGCTGCTTCTAAACACCAATTGACTTTCTGTGAGCAAAACACAGAGATAAAACACCTGACCAAATGCATCTCCCTAAATAGTCTATCTCCATAGTATTGTGGTGCATCTGGGATATCCCAGATAGAAATTTAAGCTAATTACCTCCAACTCCAAAACATCTTTTTGCTTCTGGATAACCTGGATAACAAAGACAAGGCAATTCTCTTCAGACTTACTGGCTTCAGTTCCCTAACTAAACGAGGCCATCTGCTGTTTTACGGCTCTCACCCCTCTAACTCTGACTCTGTAAGTACACATGGAAAGATCTTTGAAGTGTAAATCTCTTGGGTGCTCCTGCAATCTTTAAGTTCTGGAGTTTCAATTACCTTACATCTACACATTTAATTTCCCCAAAACTAAAAGTGATCTCTAAAAGAATGGATATAAACCATAAACTAGATGATCGTAACACTACATCTCCAATGTAAATCATTTTCTGTAATGCACCTTCGGACTTCCTGTGGTCATGAAAGGTGCTACATAAATACAAGTCTAACTTTCTGACAGACGCACTGCACTTACTTTGGGTTTGCCAAGTGCTATTGGGCACCCTAGCTCTCAGCACATTGCAGAATTAAAATCAGGGCCATTCCCTCTGCCTCTCTGTCTGCATTGGACCAAGAAATCAAGCTGGCTCAATTTAATAGACTGGAGTGGCTTGATTTATTGATTTGTGTCAAATGCTTCAAATGACTTGTTAGATGCGTTCCCATGCATGTCCAGTGACAACAAAGAAACTATAAAATCAAGGCCTTCCTGAATTAAACACCTTTCTGCCATGTTCTGAGGTGTGAAAGATGTTAGACTGTAATTTGTATTCCATATAACTGACCTTAATCTTGTGTGTTGTGTGTTCATCAAAAAAGAATCCAAAAAAAAATCTACCACACAAAAATTCTTAATTGCTCTTGCAAGAATAATTTAAGATTACCCACCAGATTTGGGTCATATAAAAATTAGGCTACTTTAATGGATTACAGCTGTTTTGTAAGAGACCAGTTTTGTTGTAATGTCCCTTGGTACATATTCACTAGAAGCAGTGTAAGTCAGTCAACTGCACCAGTGGGATTTATCACTGTCTCAGTTTGCTCAGCATCTCTATAGAAGTGCCACTAATCATGTTAGATTGGTAGGCTCTTCTACTTTATAGTAGCAATTAGCAGATGGCATCAACTGCATTGTTTTTAAGGATGGCACAGACCTTCTGGTTTTGGCAATGACAAAGTTACAACAAAATCAGTATATTCTGAGTGAAGGTCTTGGCTGTGTGATCTGATTTTTTTTATTCTGAAACAGACAATTGAGTTTTGATTCTATTCAAACTGATTGTCTGAAGCCCTCCCAGAACCTGGAGATGGTACACGAATGGACCACTGCAGCCATAAAAAAAGTTAAGTTGCCGCCTTTTGTTGAAAACTCCACAGGATTGTCAAAATAATTTTATGGTTAGAAAACAACTGTGAAAAGAAAAACAATATAATTCAATGCCTAAATGATCACGTGCTCCTCACAGCTAAAATGCAGTCTTAAACACCATTACCAGCCTTGCTCAACCCCCTCCCTGATTGTCTCTCCCCTCCATCCCACCATAAGGAATTATCAGAAGACAAGGCCCAAAATTTATATCCAGTTTGCTTCTTCGCCACTTGATAACATGCAGCAGGTGTCTGCAGCTCACTAATGTAAATGAGACCCAAGGCCCAATATCAAGTGTGTCTTGTCCTATCTGTCAGGATCAGGAATTCTTCTCTGTGCTATCCAATTTCACTCCCAATAGACCCACTCTGGAGTCTTGCATGCCTGCTCAGTTTATATTACTTACACACAATCACCCAGTAGTGCAATAGTAGCCATGAATAGTTGGTAAAGCTCTGGGTCTAAATGTAGCTTAAGTAGCCTGGCAGCAAAAATCTTCAAAGTTTCTGCTATAAATACAAAGAAGTTCATTATAAAATACTCTAGTTTCACTTTTTACATTTCTTACAAAATGCTATATGTAGCTGTTTCTCCCCCATGCATGTTCAGAAGTAATTTTCACACTGTCCTTCTCCTTGCAGGAGTTATCTGCTTCTAGTCTCACTTTATGTTCAAAGAGTCCACTTCAAGTCACTGAAAAGGCATCGCAGAGGGAGAATCCTTTGGTGAGGAGGAATCATCATCTGTGACCATTAAATAGTATCCAATCAAGAAGATGTAGACATATTTAATGGTTGCAGAAGATAATTCAGTATGGAGCTGATTAGTATGAAGACATATGTCTGGATCTTGTTTTCCTCCTGACAGCGGGTTCCATGGCAGAGGTGGGGGCTGGAGAATCGGAGCGGCAGCAGCTACCACATAACCTGCACTGGGATTGCCAGTTCCAATTGTCCTGGGGGCAGGATGGGCTGACGACAGTCTTCCTGCCAAGAGGCCATTTGAGGCCCTTAAGTGCCCTATTAATGGCCACATAAGGGCCTCTTCTTGCCATTGCTGGGATCTTACCAGCAGCGGGGGAGGGCCTCCACCATGGGGGGAGGACACCTTGGAAAATGAGGCGCTCTCCCTGCGGTCTTGGGGGGGGGGGTCATTCCTTCATGGTCAATTTGTGACCAATTCACCCCCGGACTGCCCCTCCCCCGGACCAAATGCACCCCCCCCCCATCAGGGCCTTCTAGATTGGCCCTGTTGACCCCACCTCACCTATCTGTTCCGGGGTTCCACCGCTGGGCCTGGGTCCCAGAGCCCTACTCCCAATGGCGCTGCTGATACTGCTGAGCTGCAATTGACCAGCAGCTCTTGGGGGCTGGATCCTCATCCCTATTAAGTATTTAGAGGGATGGGGATCCCACCTCCTTCAACTTTCACCCCAACAGACCAGAGTATCACTCCAGGCGGCTGAAAAAACCCAAAGACCGTGTTCCCCCTGCCTTCTTGGCCCGGTACCGGAGCCTCACTTCCTGCACAAAATCCAGGCCATAGCATCTGTTACCACAACATCCACCAATTGAAAGTTTTGGAGCAAAAGCTGCAGGGGAAATATGAGGAAGCATTTTTTTCACGCAGCGGGCGGTAATGACCTGGAACTCACTGCCCACAAGGGTGGTGGAAGCGGACATGATCAATGACTGCAAGAGGAAGTTGGATGGCCACCTGAGAGAAATAGACGCACAGCTACGGGGATCGAGCCGGGGAGTGAGACTGACCGCATGGCTCTGTGGAGAGCCGGCATGGTCTTGATAGGCCAAATGGCCTCCTTCTGTGCCATAAATGATGCTATGAGAACCTGCCTGAGGCTACCTCAAATTTTCAAGAGAATGTTCACTGTCAGATACAATGATGAATTCAGTGATGTATTATTCCCCCTCACCCCCTCCCCACAACAAACCCCCACTCCTGCCACTACCACCGCCATCACATCGCAGAGCTTTGTGCAGCAAGTGTACCCACACTGGTGTACCCACTCTGGTATACCCACACCGGTGTACCATCTGGCATCATGCAGATGCAGACTAACATGGCCACCCTGATAATATTAAGCAGTTGAATAGGATACAGTTGGTGAAACAGGAGGGTGCTCCAGGCATTCTATCCACAGTACCAAAGTATACAGAGAAACCTTCTTCCATGTTTATCCAGGACATGTCTGTGATGAAAACAGAATTCGATCCTACTTATAGCTTTCTTTCACGTTATAGTTTTGATAATCTAATATATTGCAAGTTTGAAATAAACTGTTTTCCGAATGGAAGTCTTTGATTTTACATGTCGGGAACTTAGTTAATGGCCAGGATTTTACACCACAGAAATGGAAGACAATGGAGGAGGGGGATGGTGCCAGCTCGGCCCCCTGATGTCATCACGTCGTGTCCAAACTTTAAGAGCAGCGGACAGGAAGCCGCTGGAGGATGCTAGTCGTGTTTTTGAATGTCGCAATTGACAGGCATTTAAGCTCATTAATGAGGAAATTAACTGCGATTTAATGGGCCTCTCCAGATTTAATGGTCGGCCCACAAGGAACACAGGGCATCAGAGCCTCGGCAGCTTTTAAAGGGTGGCAACTAGATGTCAGCTATTGCCATTGCTACACCTGGCAACTGTGGAGTACGTTGGTTTTCTTTAGTTGTTTGAACGGAGTTGGGCAGCCATGGCTTTGGGGTCAAGGCCCTTAATGACATCATACTCCTGGCGGGGGCTCACAAGAAAGGAGCCGGAGAGGGGGGAGGGTTGTGTAGTTTTGGGGCAGCTACTGGCAGGGTTTGCAAGTCAGACTGGCAGTGCCAGTGTGCCAGGGCATCATTCATTCCAGAGAAGGGTCCTTCAGAGAGGAGGAGAATCTGAGAGGTGGTGATGTGTGGCCACACAGAGTAGGACAGCAAAAACCTCCTGGACATCTGCAGGGGAAGCCTCCCAATGGGGAAGTAGCAGAAGGCCGCAGAGGGGACCGCAAGCAAGTGTGAGAGCAGTGACGAAGGTGCCCTGCAGCAAGGGTATATAGACAGAGGAGGAGCTACCTCCAGATGTCAGAGAGACAGTATTGCCGTAGACTGCACCTCCTGTGAGAGGCTGTGACCGCTCTGTGTGCCATGATGGCAGAGGAGGTGATCATTGATTGTAGTGATGGTTGTTCGATGCCAGTGGCCATTAAGGTCACTGTGGCCCTGAATTTTTATGCGTCAGGTTCATTCCAGGGCCCACTGGAGACATGTGTGACATCTCCCAATCAGCTGCACATCACTGCTTTAAGGTGGTGACAGATTCCCTCTTCAGGAGGGCGAGCCAGGACATTCATTACTGAACTGATGCGGACATTCAGGGTGAGAGAGCCAGAGGATTCGCCACCATGGCACAGCTTCCCCAGGTGCAAGGTGTGATAGACTGCACGCATGTGGCCATTGAGGCTCCTGCAAGCCAGCTAATGGCCTTCATTACCCAGAAGGGATTTCATTCCCTCAATGTGCAACTTATCTTTGACCGCTGTCAACGAATCCTGCAGGCATGTGCACAGTACCCTGGAGGCAGCCATGATGCTTACGTTCTCGGCACTCCCAGGTGTCACAGCTTTTCACCCCCCACCCCTGCACAACTTCAAGGATGGATATTTGCCGACAAAGGATATCCACTGAATAAATGGCTGCTGACACCTGTGAGGAAAGTTCTGACAGAGGCTGAGGAATACTACGCGAGCCATGTGGTGACCCCTGCCACCATCTAGCAGACCATCAGTCTCCTCAAGATGAGGTGCAGGTGCCTGGATCGTTCTGCTGGGGCACTTCAAAATGCTCCATCAAGGGTTTCCTGGATAATAGTGGTTTGTTGCTATTTACACAGCCTGGCGCTGCAGATGCGGGGAGGCCTTTGCTGATGAGAACTTAGTGGAGCACAAGGAATCTTCAGATGAGGAGGAAGATGAGGAATCTGATGACCAGCTGCAGCATCCTGAAAGACATGAGGGTCGCATGGATAAAGCACCAGGACTGGATGAGGTGCATCGAAGGATACTGAGGGAAGTGAGGGTGGAAATCATGGCGGCATTGGTCATAATTTTTCAAGCTTCCTTAGACTTGGGGTGCTTCCAGTGGACTGGAGAATTGCAAACGTTACACCTTTGTTCAAAAAAGGGTGTCAGGATAATCCTAGCAACTACTGGCCAGGCAGTTTAACTTTGGTGGCGTGGAAACTTCTAGAAAGAATAATTCGGGACAATATTTATAGTCACATGGACAACTGCGGGTTAATTAAGGAAAGCCATCATGGATTTCTTCAGGGAAAATCATGTTTAACTAACCTGTTGGAGTTTTTTGAGGAGATAACAGAGAGGGTTGATGAGGGCAATGCAGTTGATGTGGTGTACATGGACTTTCAAAAGCTGTTTGATACAATGCCACACAACAGACTTGCGAGCAAAGTTATAGCTCATGGAATAAAAGGGACGATAGCAGCATGGATATGGAATTAGCTGAGTGACAGGAAACAAAGAGTAGTGGTTAATAGATGTTTTTTGGGCTGGAGGAAGGTTTGTAGTGGAACTCCCCAGGGGTCATGTTGGGACCCTTGCTCTTCCTGATATATATTAATGACCTTGGTGCACAGGGTAACACCGCACCAAAAAGCACGACAAAAAAGGAAAGCAGGTACCAGCCCTTCGTTTTGCAAGCTGGAACATCAGAACTATTTGACCTGGCCTGTCAGAAGACCCTACACAAATCAACAATTCTCGGAAGACTGCCATCATTAACAATGAGCTCAGTAGACTCAATGTGGACATTGCAGCACTTCAGGAGACACACCTCCCTGCGAGTGGATCTCTAAGAGAGCAAGACTAAACCTTCTTCTGGCAGGGTAGGGATCCTGAAGAACCAAGACAGCATGGAGTGGTCTTCACCATCAGAAACTCTATGCTCAGCATAATAGAGCCACCTTCAAATGGCTCAGAACGCATACTATCTATCCGACTGCTCACCGCCTCTGGTCCAGTACACCTACTCAGCATCTATGCTCCAACACTCTGCTCCCCACATGAAGTTAAAGCCCAGTTCTATGAGGAACTCCATAATATCATTAGTAGCATTCCCAATACCGAACATTTATTCCTGCTGGGGGACTTTAATGCCAGGGTTGGGGCCGACCATGACTCATGGCCCTCCTGCCTTAGGCGCTATGGCATTGGAAGGATGAATGAGAATGTACAGAGACTGCTGGAGTTGTGTACCTATCACAACCTCTGCATCACCAACTCGTTCTTTCATACTAAACCCTCTCACCAGGTTTCATGGAGGCACCCAAGATCACATCGTTGGCACCAGCTGGACTTCATTGTCATAAGGCGAGCCTCTAAAAACAGTGTCCAAATCACATGCAGCTTCCACAGTGCGGACGGCGACACCAACCACTCCCTGGTGTGCAGCATAGACTCAAACCAAAGAAGCTGTATCACTCCAAGCAGAAGGGCTGCCCACGCATCAACACTAACAGAATTTCTTATCCACAGATGTTACATAAGTTTCTAAATTCACTCGAAAAAGCCCTTCAAAACACTCCTACAGGGGATGCAGAGAACAAGTGGGCCCACATCAGAGACGCCATCTATGACTCAGCAATGACCACCTATGGCAAATGTGAGAAGTAGAATGCAGACTGGTTTCAATCTCACTTTAAAGAGTTGGAACCTGTCATAACCACTAAGCGCACTGCACTGTTGAACTACAAGAAAGCCCCCAGCGAGTTAACATCCGTAGCACTTAAAGTAGCCAGAAGCACTGCACAAAGAACAGCCAGGCACTGCACAAATGACTACTGGCAACATCCATATGGCAGTCGTATTCAGCTGGCCTCTGACACCGGAAACATCATAGGAATGTATGATGGCAGTAAGAGAGCTTTTGGGCCAACCATCAGGAAGATCGCCCCCCCCTCAAGTCTAAATCAGGGGACACGATTACTGACCAACGCAAGCAAATGGACTCCAGGGAAAATGTTGTCACTGAGACCGCCCTCAATGCAGCTCAGTCTCTGCCAGTCATGGATGAGCTGGATGAATAGCCAACAAAATCGGAACTCAGTGAAGCTATTGATTCTCTAGCCAGTGGAAAGGCCCCTGGGAAAGATGGCATTACCCCTGAAATAATCAAGAGTGCCAAGCCTGCTATACTCTCAGCACACTATGAACTGCTTTGCCTGTGCTGGGATGAGGGAGCAGTACCACAGGACACGCGTGATGCCAATATCATCACCCTCTATAAGAACAAGGGTGACCGCGGTGACTGCAACAACTACCGTGAAATCTCCCTGCTCAGCATAGTGGGGAAAGTCTTCGCTTGAGTCATTTTAAACAGACTCCAGAAGCTGGCTGAGCGTGTCTCCCCTGAGGCACAGTGTAGCAGAGAGATCCACCGACATGCTGTTCTCCCTTCGTCAGTTACAGGAGAAATGCCGTGAACAACAGATGCCCCTCTACGTTGCTTTCATTGATCTCACCAAAGTCTTTGACCTCGTCAGCAGACGTGGTCTCTTCAGACTACTAGCAAAGATCAGATGTCCACCAAAGCTACTAAGTATCATCACCTCATTCCATGACAATATGAAAGCCTCATCAGACCCCTTTCCTATCCCGAGTGGCGTGAAACAGGGCTGTGTTCTCGCACCTACACTGTTTGCGATCTTCTTCTCCCTGCTGCTCTCACATGCGTTCGAGTCTTCAGAAGAAGGAATTTTCCTCCACACTAAGATGGCAGTTCAATCTTGCCCGTCTTAGAGCGAAGACCAAAGTACGGAAGGTCCTCATCAGGGAACTCCTCTTTGCTGACGATGCTGCATTAACATCCCACACAGAAGACTGCAAAGACTCATCGACAGGATTGCGGCTACCTGCAACGATTTTGGCCTAACCATCAGCCTCAAGAAAAGGAACATCATGGGACAGGACGTCAGAATTGCTCCGTCCATCAAAATTGGCGACCACGCTCTGGAAGTGGTTCAAGAGTTTACCTACCTTGGCTCAACTATCACCAGTAACCTGTCTCTCGATGCAGAAATCAACAAGCGCATGGGAAAGGCTTCCACTGCTCTGTCCAGACTGGCCAAGCGATTGTGGGAAAATGGCGCACTGACACGGAACACAAAAGTCCGAGTGTATCAAGCCTGTGTCCTCAGTATCTTGCTCTACGGCAGCGAGGCCTGGACAACGTATGTCAGCCAAGAGCGATGTCTCAATTCATCCCATCTTTCCTGCCTCCGGAGAATCCTTGGCATCAGGTGGCAGGACCGTATCTCCAACGCAGAAGTCCTCAAGGCGGCCAACATCCCCAACATATACACCCTACTGAGCCAGCGGTGCTTAGATGGCTTGGCCATGTGAGCCGCATGAAAGATGGTAGGATCTCCAAGGACACATTGTACAGCGAGCTTGTCACTAGTATCAGACCCACCGGCCGTCCATGTCTCCACTTTAAAGACGTCTGCAAATACGACATGAAGTCCTGTGACATTGACCACAAGTCGTGGGAGTCCGTTGCCAGTGATCGCCAGAGCTGGCGGACAGCCATAAAGGCGGGGCTAAAGAGTGGCGAGTTGAAGACACTTAGCTGTTGGCAGGAAAAAAGACAGAAGCGCAAGGGGAGAGCCAACTGCATAACAGCCCCGACAACCAATTTTATCTGCAGCGCCTGTGGAAGAGTCTGTCACTCTAGAATTGGCCTTTATAGCCACTCCAGGCACTGCTTCACAAACCACTGACCACCTCTAGGCACTTACCCATTGTCTCTTGAGACAAGGAGGCCAAAGAAGAAAGAAAGAAAGAAAGGTGTACAGGGCACAATTTCGAAGTTTGCGGATGATACAAAACGTGGAAGCATTGTGAACTGTGAGGAGGATAGTGTAGAACTGCAAAAGGACATAGACAAGTTGGTGGAATGGGCGGATAGATGGCAGATGAAGTTCAATGTGAAGAAATGTGAGTTTGCCTCCAGTGTGTATATTTTGTATTGGGCAGTGTAACCTGATTAGCTCTGAAATTTTATACAGAAATCTGAAAGCTGTGTCACCTATTACACAAATGTATGCCACTTTGTTAAACCTATGATGTAAGTGACAGAAGTGCTGTCTGATTTTACACCCTATCTGATTTTACTGTCAGCTCTGGCTCAGTTGGTAGCACTCAGACTCTGAGGCAGAAGGGCTGTGGAGGCTCAATCATTTAGTATATTCAAGACAGAGATCAATATATTTCTAGATACTAAAGGGATATGGGGATAGTGAGAGAAAATGGCATTGAGGTAGAAGATCAGCCATGATCTAGTTGAATGGTGGAGCAGGCTCGAAGGGCCGAATGGCCTACTCCTGCTCCTACTTCCTCTGTTCCAAGTTCTTATGGTTCAAGTCCCACTCCAGGACCTGAACATAAAAATCATGGCTGGCACTCCAATGCAGTACTGAGGGTGTCATCTTTCAGATGAGATGTCAAACCAAGGCCCTATCTGCCCTCTTAGATGGGTGTAAAAGATTCCCTTGCACTATTTCGAAGAAGAGCTGGGGAGTTATCCCCAGTGTTCTGATCAATACTGATCCTTCAATCAACATCACAAAAACAGATTATGTGGTCATTATCACATTGCTGTTTGTGGGACCTTTCTGTGCACAAGTTGGTTGATGTGTTTCCTACACTACAACAATGACTATACTTTAAAAGTACTGCATTGGCTATAAAGCGCTTTTGGGATCTTCAGTGGTTGTGAAAGGTGCTATCTTTCTTTCTATTGAAGTTAATGGCGTGCAATAATTGGGCGGGGTGGTGGGGGAGTGTATAACTGCCGTTCCACCCAATCCTGTGGGTGTCCCATCTGGCAAGGCCAGTTGAAATTTCTCTTAAGGTCCCTGTTTGGAACTGGAAAATACCTGCCAATTTTGACTCCATTATAAAGACCTCTTTGGCTTGGTCAACTCATAAAATAGTAAACTTATAAAAGCAAAAGAGCAGCATGCTGCTCCTAACTTCCATCCTGCAGTACATCCCAGGATGGCCATTTCCTACCCGTGAGCCCCCCTGCAGGTCCACAACCAAAAAACTACTATAACCACCCCACCCCTCCCCCGACCATGCACAATACCACTCAAACATACAGATTGTTCAATACAGTTGTCAATGATATCTGTATGAATGTAATGCAAACTGGCATTTTTTTGCGAACCTGATGATTGGTTTTCTCTTTATGCAAAATATTTAAAACATTGTGATAGCTAAATGAAATGGCTTTGTTCTTCCCAGTGTTGAACTACAGGAAGTTTTGATTTTTCAATGACGATGTTGGACAATAATCTGATGATAGATAATCTGGTGAAGGAGTTGAGGGTTATGGAGTTAATAGTTATGGCAGAGGAGTATAGCTTGCTAATTTCAAATACACTCTGCAATTTACCCTATATCGATGGCCGGCATTTCCTTGGGTAATGCAAGGATTGAAGAAACTGCAAAGCTGCTTACCCATGTTACAACCAGGTGAGCAATGTCTCGGGGTCTTTTGCTATCTTTACCTGGTCTTATTGTAACAGGGTTTAATTTTAAACACACTGTGTTTTGAGCTCCCCTTTGCGTGAATCCTTGTTCACAGTTTCCAATTATAAGGCAAAGAACTGAGCACAAACAGGCTTTCTTTGGTTTAAAGCAGAAAGAGGAAATTTATTCAAACCTTAAAACTTAAACTTTAATACGGTTCACACCTACAGATATACGACGCACTCACGCTAGCATGCACATGCAATATAAACATGCAGATAGGAATAGAAAAGAGCAGAAGAAAAGATAAGTGGAACAGTTCGAGGCAATATCTTGTTACTGTTTCCCGAGCTCGCTGTAGTCCTTGATTGAAGCTATGGTCTTGCGATTCACTGGGGCCCAGTAATCTTCTTAAAACTTTGCTCATGTGGCAAACCCTTCTCTCTTTGAGTTTCACGTGTTTTCACGAGATTCAGTTTTGTGGGAAGAGATGAAGGCCCACAGAGAGGCAGGCAGGAGAGGAGATGATCTGAGTCCCAGGAGAAGGTCTTTACTCCATGAGCACACAGCTTTGTCTCTCTGGCAATTCCTTTGTTTGGGAGTTCAAATTCATAAAAACTCCCAAGTTGTCCAGCAGGTTAGTCATGTGACCAGCTCCTTATGTGGAACAGTCTCCACAACCTCCTTGGTTGGAAGTTCAAATTCAAAAACTGCAGCCAACCAGTCATGTGTCCAAAACTGGTCTGACCACTTTCGTGCATTGGAGAAGCAACTGCTAGATCCCTATTGTTTCAACATTGTCTGTTACCATGGAAATGTCTTTCGGGTCAGGGCTTGCAATTTTAAGTTTTGATGTTCATGTGGCAAAATAATGTGTACCTCAGTCTTGGCAGGTGGGGTTTGCCTGATACCCAGCATTCCGGAATATTATTCTTTCAGTTCTGCTGCTAAGTCACCATAAACCTAAGTATCATTAAAAGATTATGTATTTTCTCATTTTTGAGAAAGTGCCTCAAGTGGTCAAACATATGGCTTTTGTAATGTAGTGCAGTTGTGACTTCACCTTTAAGAAACTGTACCTTTAAGAGATCGGGTCACTGCTGCATCTGATGACATCATCAGACATATATAAGGAGGAGACACCAGTTTGAAAGACAAACTTAGCACATGGCTTTACAAAGGGCAGACACACACCAGCAAGGAAAGACCTCTACCTAAAATCATGCAATGTAAATAAGTAAGAAAATAAATAGTGTTTTTGAATCTGAATATAAAGGCTGCAGTTGTCATTTAAACACAACACAACAATACAGCTTTTTTTTCCTGCTTCCTAGAATTGAAAAATATTGAAGGAATCAAGCTAATTCTCTTGTCCAGGAATCTGGAATCAAATTCCTAACTGAAGAAATGTTCAAAGTAACTAACCTGGCTATTATTAGGCAGACAGTATGTGCTGAAAACTGGCCGCCATTGATCTCAAGTTGTTTATGTTCATGTGGCCATCGCAAAATGTCCCATCAAAGTATCTTTCGTTCCATGTGATAAGACTACATCAGCAATTCAAGATATTGTCCTCTAAAATGCCTTTCATTTGTATCAATCACACATACTAAAGATGCTTTTCTGGAGGGATAGTATTCTCGTGTAGATAACAGCTGAGCTAAGGGCACTTGATGACCTTAGCAAGCAGCTTAGCAAATATTCAGCCATGTAGAGTCTTTTGTCCATCCCTGCTCTCATTATGCCTATTTCAGCAGATCTTGAATAATCTCCGTGGTCACCTTTTTTCAGATCTTGCTTCATTACTTCAATAATTTCTCTAGGAGCAACTATGCATAAGCACCACTTCGTTGCAGAGTGACAACCTTCATTTGTGACTACAGTTTCTCACAAGGCTAACAGTTACACTGTTGGTAAACTTACCCTTATGCCTCGTCTTGTAGGATTGTTGAGCTGGACTTTTAGATAAATGATGCTTGTGAATTTGAATCATCTCTGATCACCCAAATATAATATCCTTCTTCATTTCAGTTTTTGTCATCATTTTTGCCAAATCCCTAATGCAAATCTGTATAAAATGTTTAAACCATTTCCACAGATGTGAATAATTCACTAATTTGAGCAAGTAAAATACTGAAACACAACAGACGTGAAGGATTTCTCTAAGTAAAAATTTCCACAATGTCCATGATCTGTGTAAATACTTTCATTCAGAGGTGGATGTTTCTGGTGCAGAATTACAATAGCCAGAGCCAGCGCAGAATGCAATAAACTCAGAAAGGGGAAATAGAAAACTGCTGAAACAGACTTTCTCACTTAATTGCACAACTCAACAATGTATTTCAAAAAACTCTATATAATGATTTGCTTCTCATTATTTCAGAAATATGCCTAATCCAATGTTTCAGGCTTGGCATCGTGGGGGAGGATGGAGATGTAAGTAGTTTGTATGTATCTTCAATGGGAATTTGAGCAATAAACCCAATGAGTTGAAAGACATTTCTTTATTAAATCCTAATTTTTAGATTTGTCTGCTTAACTGTATAGTGTTATTTGTACAACCTGCTTAACTGCATGAGCTTATGCCACATCTATTTTAGTCCCATTTATATACATAATGTATATTGCTGTTGAATCCTCAATTCCATTCAGTCAAGTCATTTACATGACTACCTTGCAGCAGAATTGCCAGAACTTTTTTATCAACCTTTTTTCTGTTTTTTTTCCCAGCACCCAGGAGTCAGCATTACTGGTGATCGGGAGGGTGATGTGCAAGGTTGCACATCTAGTGGATAGAAGCACAGATGCACCTGGTAATCTTTACTTGATCTTCTTATTGTTTTTTTGGTACATCATCTTGTATAATACATTGAACCAACATAATCTTAACTATGAGGGAGCAAGCACCATGTTTATAACTTTGACTTTTTAATGCACTTATTTGGTTATTTCTCGACTGATTTATAAACCTTATGCCATGTATTATCACCTTCAATAAGCAGGTGAGTAGCAACCTGCTCCAATGTAGTTCTTTAATGCACTGCAAGAAGCCACACAAGATGGACCCAAAGTGACTTGTCCCCTATTTCATCTCCCTCCATGTGAGGAATTATTTATCATATGTATAAACCGACTTAGCATTCTGCTCTTATTATCCTTGTGGTGATTTATTATTAGGAACTCGAGCCCTATGATTCTGCAGTGCAAAATTCTGGTATGCCTTTGGCTTTTACCACTGGCTTACTTACTTAGAGCTTTTCCCATTGTTTTCCCATACATTTCTGCTATATTTCTACTATAATCCGAACCAAAATGCACCAACTGTAACAACTCTAGAAAGGGATGAAGAAGTGCAGCCCACACATTATTTTGGAAGTTGCTTAATCATATTAGCCATTTAATTACAGAATAATCAATATTCATGACATTATGCAACCAAACAGGAAATGCTGTAAGCAGTGTGCTGAGGAAGAAATACAATCCTCTATTTTAGGGTTTGTGGTAGTGTGCATGCTAGGATGATAAGAAAAATCATGCTGAGTTCCTTAAAGCAAAGTTTAATGAAATTATTATTATTATTCAAGGGAGTACAGGAATAAAGAAGTCTTACTAAAATTGTACAGGGCTTTGGTGAGACTGCACCTGGAATACTGTGGTATGATCTCCACATTTAAGGAAGGATATACTTGCACTGAAGGCAGTACAGCGGAGATTTACTAAATTGGTCCCTAGGATGGAGGAGTTGTCCTATGATGAGAGGCTGAATAAATTGGGCTTATATTCTCTGGAGTTTAGAAGGAGAGGTGATCTAATTGAGACATACAAGATTCTGAAAGGGCTTGATAGGGTAGAGGCTGAGGGAGATTGTTTCTGCTGGTCGGGGAATCTAAAATACGGGGGCACAATCTCAGGGTAAGGGGTCAATCATTCAGGACTGAGATGAGGATAAATTACTTCACGCAAAGGGTTGTGAATCTTTGGAATTCTCTACCCCAGAGGATTGTGGATGCTCCATCGTTGAACGCATTTAAGGCTGGGAGAGATAGATTGTTGGTCTCGCTGGGAATTAAGGGGTATGGGGAGCGAGCAGGAAAGTGGAATTGAAGCCCAAGATCAGCCATGAATAAATTGAATGGTGGAGCAGTTTCATATTTCTTGTGTCCTTGTGTTCTTGTATTGGGCTGAATTTTCCCAGCCCAGTGACAACGGGCTGGAGGCGGGAGAATTGGCAAAATGGCAGGGGAAGGCGTTGGGAGGGGAGCCTGATGCCTTCCTGTGGCCATGCCATATTGCCAGTGGTAGGAAAGTTGGCAGTTCAGGTGCCTGCCTGGAGGCCAATTGAGCCACTCAATTAAGGGCCACTTCCCATCTCCACAGGCATTTTGCCCACGTTGAGAGTAGCCACCACATGGGCAGACCACCCAGTGAAACCTGGTGGCCTCCCAGTGGACTCTGGTGGGTTGGTGTGTCCTTCCTAATGGACATTCCATGGCCCACAGAGGGCTCCCTCAGTGACAATGGCTTCCCTCACAGCAATGACAACACCGGTGCTTCACAACCCCCACCACTCCATCCTCGATCGCTGAAGCCTGGATGCCAGGCACCGGCTTTACCCAACCTACCTTCACTCTCTTTGAGAGTGCCCTGTCATTGAGCTGCAACCTCAGCAATGGCCACCACTAGCGGTGGCACTGCTGAGACTGCTGAGCTGCCAGCCCTCTGGCTGTCCTTAATTGGATGGCAGCCCCGGCGGCAGGACTTGCCGGTACATGGCAAAACTCAGCATATAGATTGGGAGGATAACCTACTAGTGTGATCTGCAAAGGAACCAGTGTTCGTGGATCATGCATTTTTTTTATTTTTTTTTATTTAGAGATACAGCACTGAAACAGGCCCTTCGGCCCACCGAGTCTGTGCCGACCAAGAACCACCCATTTATACTAACCCTACAGTAATTCCATATTCCCTACCACCACTAGGGGCAATTTACAATGGTCAATTTACCTATCACCTGCAAGTCTTTGGCGGTGGGAGGAAACCGGAGCACCCGGCGAAAACCCACACGGTCACAGGGAGAACTTGCAAACTCCGCACAGGCAGTACCCAGAATTGAACCCGGGTCCCTGGAGCTGTGAGGCTGCAGTGCTAACCACTGCGCCACTGTGCCGCATGTGGAGATAAACTATATTGAAGACAGTTTGAAACATGAAAAGGGAAATATGGTAGGTTAAGTTGGAACATAAGAGCATAAGAAATCAGAGCAGGACTAGGTCATTTGGCCCCTCGAGCCTGCTCTGCCATTCAATAAGATCATAGCTGATCTGATTGTGACCTCAACTCCACATTCCTGCTGACCCCCCATAACCCTTGACTCGCTTGTCAATCAAAAATCTGTCTAGCTCAGCCTTGAATATATTCAATGACCCAGCCTCCACTGCTCACTGGGAAAGAGAATTCCAAATACTAACCACCCTCTGAGAGAAGAAATTCCCCCTCCTCTCTCTCTTAAATGGGAGACCCCTCAATTTGAAACTGTGCCCCCTAGTTCTAGATTCCCCCATGAGGGGAAACATTCAGCATCCACCCTACCAAGCCCCCTCAGAAT
The DNA here is from genome assembly GCF_036365525.1 of Heterodontus francisci. Classification (NCBI taxonomy): domain Eukaryota; kingdom Metazoa; phylum Chordata; class Chondrichthyes; order Heterodontiformes; family Heterodontidae; genus Heterodontus; species Heterodontus francisci. The sequence goes on along the minus strand of NC_090377.1, from coordinate 93,404,323 downwards.
CCTATACATTTCAATAAGATCACCTCTCAATCTTCTAAACTCCAATGAGGATAGGCCCAACCTGCTCAACCTTTCCTCATAAGACAAACCCCTTATCCCAGGAATCTTCTATTTGTTGTAAGAGGGATATAAATGCATAAAATAAATCAAATGTGAAATAAGGTGTAGTAAAGTATTAATGTGGCATTAGACAGCTAACTACTACGAATCAAGTGTTAAGATGATCCAAAGATCCATGCTTTTACTATAACAGAAGCATTACTTTGCCATTTCTGTGAAAGCCTCACTTGCACCCACATGACCAATGCTCTGGTTTTGTGTGAAGACACATATATAGAAATATCATCATGTTTAGCAATCTTATTTATGGAACATATGAATATTAAATGGATATTAAATGAATATGAATGGAATCTACCATATTAGAAAAGAGACAAGTAATTTTTCCTTAAAACAGGTCAATGCACATTATAGCAAAGCTTCATAGAAAATACTCTCTCCCCTGCCTGAGAATGGATATGCCTATAGCACTGTAAATGGTCCCAATACCTACCCAAAAGATTTAAATGCCTCTGACCAGCAGAAATGGATTAAGTTAGAAGTGCAGTCAATGGGTGGGTAAAAATTCTACCCCACTGATGGTTATTGCAACTTTCCATAAATTTCTAGGTCAGGATATAAAATGGGAGGATTCAACTTTCTAAGGCACTGGGATACGTTTTGAGGCAGGATTGTGTTCTACTAAAACAAAAGCAAAATACTGCAGATGCTGGAAATCTGAAATAAAAACAAAAAAAAACGATGAAAACACTCAGAAAGTCAGGCAGCATCCGTAGAAATAGAAACAGAGTTAATGTTTCAGGCCGATGACCTTTCACCAGAAACGAACTTTTCAACAGTTGTGTTCTATTGATGAAATGGCGTTTCTGTGAATTAAGCTGGCAGCTTTATTCTGACTAGATATGTGGGAGAAGTTTTAAACTAGTGCAGCAAGAAGAGGGGGAAACAACAGATTGGAGTAGGATGCTTAGAAAGTCAAGCAAATTTTAGCACTAGTAATTTCCACGGGACTTCTCCTGATTTCCTGGCATCCCACCTCAATGGGAGATCAGCAGAAACCCTGTTGAAATGGACATTTACACAGATAGGGTAGGATACTATTGATGCCCTGAGGTAATTCTACCCTTAGATGTACTGGTAATAAGGTGACAGAGATTAAACAGGACAAGAAGAAAGTAAAAAGAAAATCAGGATGTGGGAAAGTAAAACAAAAGGTATCTGAATTAAAATGTATGTATATTAATTCAGAGAGTATAGAAAGAAATCTGGGGAACCAGAGTCACAGATTAAAATGGAAAATCAAGATATAATGCTGGTGAAGGAAACAACTGTGTCACGATCGCCCATTAAATATTCTAGGGAAAAGAATTTCCATGGAATACAGGATAAAGGAGGAAAAGAAGGAAAGGTGTTAATTAAAGTTCATATCACAACACTATAGCATAAAGATTTAAACAGAGAAGCAGCCCAGAAATAATTCATTTGGATTACGATGAGGAATAGCATGGGCTCAGTTATGCTAAAGGGAGTATATTATAGACCACTGAACAGTAGAAAGGAAATTGAGCATGGAATTTGTAGATCCATACAAAAGGTATATATTAATACTAATCACAATAGTAGGAGATTTTAATTATCCAGATATAACTGCACAAGTTGTGTTTCTTAATATTTCCCCATGTGGTACATATACCAATTGAACCATGAGAGAACTACTACAGAAAAGGAAATGCGATCTTACCATTTCTGGCAAGTATAAACCTGGGAAGCTTTACAGTCGCAAAACTGAAAAAGAATCATACTCCTTATGTCTATGAGTATAATTGGTATTTTCCTTGTCTTCAAAGATGATATTTCATACCAGTCAAAATGAAAGCTACATTACGCATGTGGTATATAATGCATTGTTTTGGAACTGTATGACCCAATCCTGGCCTCACATATATTAAGACCAATTTACCTGCCAGCCTACCAATCCGCATTAATGAATGGAGCATTGCGCTGGGTGATGCAGCTGACTTTGCATTCCACTGATTCTTCTAGTCACAGGGTGAACCTACATAGTCCCTCAAGCCTCTGTCATTGATGAGCATTTATAAAGGGTCAATGGGAACCCACTGTCACTGCTAGAGTGCCCTATATTTATTCATGCATTTGAAGAACGTGTTGTTGTGGTGAAACACCATTTTGGAAGATTAAAGTTGTAGTCTTCTCTCAATTATTTTTAATTTGTTATCAATGTGTAATGGTTTTACTTGTGCAAATTAGTGAAAAGACTTTGTATGTTCCTGTCAACTGCCTAAAGTAGAACTGGCAGCTCTGTGCAATATTAATTCCTGCAGAGGCTTGAAGTCTATTCACATTGTAGCCAGTTACTTATCTGTTCATATACATCCTGATCTCATGCATTTTACATGCTGTGTTTGGAATAGAATATTTCACTTCATATCCACCTTTTGAACGGAACCTTTGCCCAGCTTCCTAAATAGCATGCTAAAATTCACACAATGGGCTGGATTTTATAATCTAACTGCACGGGCCACATGCCATAGAGCCGCCTCAATCTTCTGTACGCCGGCTTATTTGCATCCCCAGGGCGGCCCCCCCCCCCCAACCCGATCATGTGGAGGGGGTGGGCTGTCCGAAGCTGACAATGGCGTCAGCTGCCTGTGTGCAGGCGCTGATGCCCTTTTTAAAGGGGAGTCAGCTCTACCAGCATATTTAAATATTTAAAGGTAAATTGAATGAAAATAAATGCATCTCTTTTGCCCCTCTCCCACCCCCTCAATAACAGTTAAATTAATTATTTGCACTTTCCCCCCAAAAAACACTTACCTTTACCATCTGACCTTCCCCCAAACTGTACAAACTTTCAACTACAACCCTTCCCACCATCCTCTACACTCATGAGGTTAATTTGACCCCATTTCCCCCTCTCCCATGCTGAGAAACTTACCTCCCCCCTTCTTCACCACTGTTGCGCCTTGTTTCCCTGTACGGGGATCCAAAGGTGCAGGGGTGCTGGCCGCCGCGCCGAAGATCGCAGCAGGACATCAGGCGGCGATGTGAGCTTAATTAAATCAATAATTTTCATTTATTTAGATAGTCAAATTGCGGTCTTGTTGCTGAGCGGCGGGGGGGCCGCCATGAGGCCTCGCCGCTGCCAGTAATAGTGGGCCAGACCCTCCCGGCGTCGGGGTACGGGGCAGCCCTCTCCCAGAGGCATTTTCCGGCCCTCCCCACCATTGACGTCAGGGGATCGGTAAAACCCAGCCCAATATAGCATGACAGTGAATGAAGTTTTCTTTTGGGGAATGAAGTTCAATAGCATGGTGCGGTAATTATGATATTAAGACTTCATTGGGAACACTTACTTTACAGTGTAGCAGATTATTGCTCTGTGTAGTACATTGGACTTCGTGCAAATGACATTTGGACTGAATACAACAAGAACCTACAAAAATCTGGCTGCATTGATAGAAACACTGTATTGAGGTGCACTGATAGTTTTGTAACATACCGAAACAAATTTTGTTCATGTGCAAAATGGTTGAATTATTTTGTTTTGGAACAGTTTTCATGTCATTTCCATAAACTGTTTGAAAAGGAAACTATTATTTTTTTAATCAGTGCAGGAGGAAAGCAACAATTAGGAGGATGATGATGTAGTGGTGATGTTACTGCACTCATAATCCAGAGGCCCAGACTAATTAATGCTCTGGTGACATGAGTTCAAATCCCACCATGGCAGCTGGAGGAATTTAAATTCAATTAATTAATAAATCTGGAATGAAATGCTAGTCTCATTAATAATGATCATGAAACTATCAGATTGTTATAAAAACCATCTGGTTCACTGTTGTCCTTCAGGGGTGGAAATCTGCCATCCTTGCCCAGTCTGGCCAATGTGTGACTCTAGAGTCCTTGTTGAGCGTGTGCTGTTTTTAACACATTCGTCACCCAAAATCTGGCATGATCGCCCCCTGCTCCTAAACCCCACCCCAGTAAATATTGGGGCTGCTATTTTTCAGATGTGATCTTACACTAACTCAATGGAGAGTAAAATTGGGTAGGGTGTAAAACTAACATTGCACCCGATCTCATCAGTTTTTGATGGGTTTGTTAGACTAAAATTGACTCCAATGTGTATAATCTTATGTTAGCCATAAAAGTGCAGCAGTTCCAATTGATACTCATCCTGAAACCACCTAAATTACTTCATTGGATACATGAACTGATTCCATGCTCCCAGCTGGTTTGGAAATGGAGCTACAGCATTATAATGCAGATTTGTCAACTCATGGTACTTTTCAGTGTGGCTTCCTGCCAGGAGTACGGGGTTAGTGAACTTACCCTTATGTCTCATTCTGTATTTGATTGGTAATATATTTGATGCCAGGGTTGAAATCTTCCAACGATTTTTGCAGGATAAAATTAGGGTGCCCTCAGAGAAGTGAGATCAGAGAATATTATCCAGGATCTATTGGTTTTAATGATCAGACTCCTTAGTGCTAATATGACCAGAGTGTACTGCAGCCAATGAGTCAATGAGTCTAACTGAAGATTAGACAGCTTGTATTGTCCACAGATTTTATGAATATTCTCTACAATGATCTGTGAAAAGTGACAAAACTATGTATATATCCTTGCCCATGTCTGGCAGCAATTATATCATTAACTGAAACAAGGTATTGTTACAACTGAGGTGGGAGGAGTCCAATATCTATGGAATTATTTCAGTTCTCCAATGAATCCATCTCGACAATTCTAACACATGAATCCTCAAAAAAAAGAAGCACCTTCATAACAGTATTTTCATTGTGATTGGCTCTCTGTTATAACTTGCTCAATGCAACATCCAAAAAATTAAATATCTTTGTTGAGACATAATGCATTTAGATGGACTTAATACCAATGTTAAAATATTTTGGTAGCAAAATTTGAAACGTGGCATATTTACGGCTAGTTTATACTTTTCTCCACAGTGCTAATCACCAGCATTAATGCTTACCACCAAAGTGATTAAGAGTCAATTGAGCTCGTAATTAGTGGGTGGAAAACTTTCAATTATGAATTTCAATGTCAACTCCTAGTGGTGCTAACCCAAGTTGGTGTCAATCTTAATAATTGCAGAGCATTATATGTATAAGTGCTCACTGAAGCACATTGCACTGAAATCGCTCATACAACAGATGTTCCACACAAAAAAAAACAATGATTATCTATCCAGAAGTACTCGTATATTTTTCAAAGTGAGAATTCAAAATGAAGGACCAAAGTCCACAATGTCGGACATGAAGAGGAAAAGAGAAGGCAAAGTAAATCAGGGAGCAATGATTAATGATGCCAAGCTTGGGTTTTAGAGCCTGGTGATTTTAAAAGGAAAGACAGAAGAAGTTAAGTAGTTTTACAGTGATTAAGCCTTGGGAAAAGAATTTTAGAAAACAAGATGGTTCCAATTCCGATGCGACTTCTTTCATTGGGCAGGTAACAGGTGGACTGATGAAAGCAGCCAGAGGTTAAAACAGTTTGGGTGGTTAATCCTCATTACTATATTCATGATGCTAAGCGAGGTAGGGGAAGGGAGGGAAATCCACCGGTGTCTGCACTATGTCTCGTTGATAAATTAAGTAAAGGTGGGGGAGGAGACTGATCCCGAGCAAGGGCAATGGAGTGTTGGGCATCAGGTGGTTTGATTTCTGCGGGGCCGAATAGAGTGTTAATGCTTCTCCTAGCCCCACGAAAATCACTAAAAACAAAACCTATCTGCCCCTTCTTTTTGGACCAATCTCTTTAAGGACTGCTGTTTGGACCACTCTATGTCCATGCAGTATGTTCTCTGCTCATTGATAGTTGATGCTCATTGATACTTGAAAATTACATCAGGGTCATAGTGATGTCATTGGACCCTGATCTGCATTGTACAAGGTTGCCACCTGTTTCTAATGGGAACCTTAGCCATTGATCTGAAGGCCCCAAACAAAATGCTGGTGAGTGGAATGATGGCAGGGATAGGGCCCTTTGAGCCTGCTTCACCTTTCATTAATATCATGCATGATCTGGCCTTGGCCTCAACTTCACTTTCCTGCCTGTTCCCCATAGCCTTTGACTGGCCTATAATTCAAGGATCTGTCTATCTCAGCCTTGAATATATTCAGTGACTCAGCCCTCACAGCTGTCTGCAATACAGAACTGCAAAGATTCACAACCCTCTGAGAGAAGTGGAGGCACTGGCCATTATCTCCCAATCCTCCTTAGATATAGGCATGGTGCCAGAAGATTGGAGAACTGTAAATATTGCATCCTTGTTCAAAATGCTGTGTAAGAATAAGCCCATCAACTACAGGCTAGTCAGTTTAACCTTGGTTGTGAGACAGCTTTTAGAAACGATGGGCTGAATTTTTCAGTGGAGGCTGAAGTCATGCCACCAGGGCTGAACGTGGGAGCCGAACCCCTCTGGCAGGTGGCGGGACCCTGAAACAACATTTTGCATATGGCGGTCAATTATCAGGCCACCGCGACAGTCGCTGTTCAATTGAGGACAGCGGTCCGCCTCAGAGAATTGCTGGCCCAATCCGAGAGCCGGTAGCTCAGCAGCCTTGGCAGCACCACCTCTACTGGTGGCCCCTGCTGAGGCTGCAGCTCGAGGGACTGGGTGCCTCAATGACAAGGCACCCTCGAAGACAGGTAAGTTCTCCTGTGGAAGCCAGCACCAGGCAGGCTTGTCCTGGCGATTGCTTGGGGGTGGTGGGGGTGGGGTGTGATTGGGGTCATGGTGCACAGACGGTGAGTTAGGCACAGGGGCAGCCACTGCTGCTGGGGGCCCCTCCTGGCAGTCTCTCCATGTGACAGTAGGCCCTCCCAACGTGGGCAAAATGCCCGCGGGTGTGGGAAGTGACTCTTAAAAGTGGGGCCTTAAGTGACTCAATTGGCCGAGCACTGAGGTGCCTGCCACTGGCAGTATGCTCCTCTCCCAACGCCTTCCCCTGCCTTATTGTCAACCATCACCTCACATGCCCCACTGCCTCCCACCCTGCCTCCAATGGGCCAGGAAAATTCAGCCCAATAATACAGGACAAAATTAACAGTTGCTTGGACAAATGGGGATTAATTAAGGAAAGTCAGCACAGACACATTAAGGGCAAATCGTATTTAACTTACTTGATTAAGTTTTATGATGAGGGTAATGCAGTTGATATGGTATACATGGCATTCCAAAAGGCATTTGATAAAGTGCTGCATAACAGGCCTGTCAGCAAGGTTAAAGCCCATGGAATAATAGGGACAGAATGGATATGAAGTTGGCTGAGTGACAGGAAACAGAGAGTAGTGGTGAATGGATGTTTCTCGGACTGGAGGAAGGTCTATAGTGGGGTTTCCCAGGGATTGGCATTCGGGCCATTGCTTTTCTTGATCTATATTAATGATCTAGACTTGGCTGTGTAGGGCACAATTTCAAGATTTGCGGATGACACAAAACTTGGAAATATTGTGAACTGTGAGGAGGAATAGCAATAGACTTCAAAAGGATAGAGACAAGCTGGTGGAATGGGTGGGCATGTGGGAGATGAAATTTATTGCAGAGAAGTGTGAAGTGAGGCATTTTGTTAGGAAGAATGAGAAGAGGCAATATAAAATAAAGGATAAAATTCTAAAGGGAGTGCAGGAGCAGAGAGACCTGGGGGTATATGTGTACAAATCATTGCAGTTAGCAGGACAGGTTGAGAAAGCGATTAATAAAACATACGAGATCCTGGATTTTATATATAGAGGCATAGAGTACAAAAGCAAGGAAGTTATGATGAACCTTTATAAAACACTGGTTTGGCCTCAACTGGAGTATTTTGTCGAATTCTGGGCACCACACTTAAAGAAGGATGTGAAGGCATTAGAGAGGGTGCAGGGATGAGGGACTGCAGTTACATGGATAGATTGGAGAGGCTGGGGCCGTTCTCCTTAGAGAAGAGAAGGTTGAGAGGAGATTTGCTAAAAATAATGAGGGGTCTGGACAGGGTAGATAGGGGCAAACTGTTCCCATTGGCGGAAGGGTCAAGAACCAGAAAACACCAATTTAAGGTGAATGGCATAAGAACCAAAGGAGACATGAGTAAAACACTTTTTTACTCAGCGAGTGGTTTGGATCTGGAAAGCACTGCCTAAGAGTCTAGTGGAGGCAGATTCAATCATGGCTTTCAAGAGAGAACTGGATAATTATCTGAAAAGAAAACATCGGAAGGCCTATGGGGAAAAGGTGGGGGAGTAGGACTAGGTGAATTGCTCTTGCAGCGAGCCAGCACGAACATGACGGGCCAAATGGCTTCCTTCTGTGCTGTAACCATTCTATGATTCTAAATTCCTCCTTGTCCCCTTATTCTGAAACTATATTTAAATTCCCCCATGAGGAGAAACATCCTTTGCGCATTTACCCTGTCAAGCCCCCTCAGAATCTTATATGTTTCAATAGGATCACCTCTCATTCTTCTGAACTCCAATGAGTATAGGCCCAATCTGCTCAACCTTTCATCCCAGGAATCAGCTTAGTGAACCTTCTCTGAGCTGCCTCCAATATAAGTATATCCAACATTAAGTAAGGAGACCAAAACTGTACCTTGCACAGTTGTAGCAAAACATCCCTACCTTTATACTCCATCCCATTTGCAATAAAGGCCAACATGCCATTTGCCTTCCTAATTACTTGCTGTACCTGCATGCTAATGTTTTGTGTTTCATGTATGATGACACCCAGATCCCTCTGTACTGCAGCATTCTGTAGTCTCTCTCCATTTAAGTAACATTTTGCTTTTCTATTCTTCTGACCAAAGTGGATAATCTCACATTTTCCTACATTATACTCCATCTGACAAATTTTTGCTTGTTCACTTAACCAATCTATATCCCTTTGCAGACTCTTTGGTCGGGATTTTCTCGGCGGGCTAAATCCCAACATTGGGACCAAATGCAGGTCCTGATCCTGCACCGGTGGGCAGTGGGACTGCAGCAGCAATTTTCCCAGTGGTGGCCTCTTAATTGGCCGTCACAAGTCCCACCATCTAATGAAGGATGCTGGGTTGGCTCTCCACACTGCTGGCCCAATCAGACGGCCAGCAGCTCTGCAGCCTCGGCAGTGCCACCATTTTGAAGGGTCTCGCAGGGGAGTTAGCAAATGTTTTTCTCTGCTGGGCCAGGCAGGCAGGCCCTGGTGATCAGAGGGGTAACCTCTCCAGCAGTGGTGTGGAGCCACAGGGCTGGCCTTGTCCACTAGGGGGTCCCTCCTGGAGCCATGGAACCTCCAGATGTGATAGCTCCCCACCAGGAAACTGCCTCCATGCAGCTGGCAGCCTCCACACATGGTGGGATGTTGTTCTGCTGTCAGCAAAATGCTGGAAGCCTGGGAAAATGCCTTCAATTGGTTCTTAAATTGGATAAATTGGATGCCCGCTTCCGGTCAGTGGGCTGCTGAGCTGCTGCCATTCCCATCATTGGTAAAATGGCACAGTAGTGAGACTGTGTTGGGCAGCCCTCCTGTCGCGGCTCCCGGGCATTTTGCTGGCCACCTGCCCCCACCCCTCCGCCTCCTAGCCTGCCACACAGAGGCCGGTAAAATCTCACCCTTTGTGTTCTCCTCACAGCTTGATTTTCCACCTTTCTTTGTATCGTCAGAAAATTTGGCTACAATACACTCGGTCCCTTCATCCAAGTCATTGATATTGATGGTAACTGTGGCACTCTGCTGGTTACAGTTTGTCAACTGTTTTCTGTTAGTCAGCCAATCCTCTATCAATGCTAATATATTACCCCCAACACCATGAGCTCTTATTTGGTGCAGTAAACGGTAAGTTCTATACTCCGACTTTGAATATACCCCCACTGCATTCCCACCCAAGTCTTGGAATGAAAATCATGGCCACTGTCTTGATGTCAAACACATTGTGATATAGAGAAGAACAAGATTTTGTAGGACTGTGCACTTCAAGCTTGGAAAGAATAAGAGAGACAAGTGTGTCAGAGTATTGATCATAGTCCCACTGGAGAGTTTGAGACAAACTGGCTAGAGTTGAGAGTGGGATTATGGATCAAAGAACAAGCTTTTCTCCTTGCCTTTTATCCAGGAGGTGCTAGGAATACTCCTCCAGTGTTACAATTTCAGGTTTTTACCAGATATTTTTCACATGGTCAGCTTCCTGTAGGTGAGGCCTTATGGATCCCATGTCCTGAAGGGTAACCTTCCACAGAAAATGGGATCGATTTTAATGCTACCCACCCAGCAGAAACTGTGTGGGTTCGCATTTAAAAACAAGCAGTTACTTACCCACTTTGACACCAATCAATTCCAATATTAATCTACAAAGTTTTGAAGGTGGATGAGGCCTCATAAGTTTAAGTAAATTGGGGTCTTATTATGTAGATAACTCCCCGATGCAGTTTTAACTGGGGCTTGAGTGAGAAAAATCATTGTGGTTTCTCCACCAGGCAGAAGCAGACCTACAACTGGACTGAAGTCAGCAGAAACCATTCAGGAAAGTCTAAAACTTTCCTTTTGTGAGGCCAGGAGGAACAGGAGTGCTACTCCAGACCCCATTAGGAAAGCTGTGGCCTCTCTTGCACTAGATTCCCCCCTTCCTTCTCGTAAGACTTTCCCAAAATCCCCTGCCAAAATCCCCTCCCTCGCACTTATCTGAAAGCCAGCCGGCAGCCAAGGCCTGTCAAATCTTTGTCTGCTGGTAACTGCTCTGCACTCTCTTCATGTACATCTAAGTACATGAGGCCTAACCTCCAGCTGCCTTTGCCTGGTGGGAAATTAACTTGCTGAATTGGTTTCCTGCCAGAAACCCAATCTGATGTTAAACCCGCCCAATATGTAGTTATTGTAGCAATGCCTGGGGATCAAAATGGAAACTCTTGTTACTGTATTTAGTTTACTGTATATGGCAGGAGCCTTATTGTAATCTCCTGGACTTAAAAAGGTGGAAGACTAAACACTATCAGACTGTGGCTTTCGCTATCAACTACAGAATGGGTTTATTAAAAGTAACTGATTAGCAGCAGAAGACAAAACAACAAATTGCACTATTTTTGTATAGCTTTTAACCCATACTCCCTACTCAGGTACAATATCAATACAAATGTGACACTCCCTGCCAGGTGGATATAAGAGATAGGAACTGCACTTGAAAAGAAATCCAAAAGCAAAATACTGTGCTTACTGGAAATCTAAAATAAAAACACAAAATGCTGGAAATACTCAGCAAGTCAGGCAGCATCTTTGGAGAGAGAAGCAAAATTAACATTTCAAGTTAATGACCTTTCATCTAAAGCAACCCATAAGCTGTCAAATGCTTTGGGTGTACTTTGGATGTGATACATGGTATGCAAGTATACATCACGCCACACAAGTGCCAGGCAATGACCATCTCCAACAAGGGAATCTGACCACCTCTCCTTGACATTCAATGGCATAACATCATCAAATCCCCCACCATCAACATCCTGAGGTCACCAATGACCAGAAATTTAACTGGATCAGTCACAATAATGCTGTGGCGATAATAGCAGGTCTGAAGCTGGCTATTCTGACTCCCCAAAGCCACCTTCACGAGCAAAATGAGTGGAGAAAATTGACAAAGAAAACAGTAAACATAAAGCTGTAAGTAATGTCGGAATTAAGATGACCAGGAGAGAGAAAAGAAGGTGGAGTTTCTGCTAGGTTGCTCAATTCACCTAGAATTGACCAAACCAGTGCAAAAGATCAAGGAACTTCAGGCACAAGTTTCATCAAGCATAAATTGAGATTCTACGATCTTTTGCGCTGGTTTAACAAACATCACGCTGGAAGCTAGACCCAACTACAAAACTGGCCACACCCCAGATCGCATTCATCACCCTGTCATGTTTCTGCTAATTGCACCAGTTTGTTGGTCTTGGAGGAGGCTCTTAAAATTAAGCTGCTTTTCTTTAGGCGCATATTTTAAAAACTTCTAAATATTAAAAAAACATTTAATTTACCAGCAAACTGGCAATAGTACACCAATGAAACTGGTAAATGGCTCTGTATAGTTTATGTCAAAGTCATTTTCGGTGATTCAAAATCAGTTTACTGACAGGTGGTGGATGAGACACTCATTAAAAATGCTTATTTTTTGTGGTAAAGCCATGTTCAGCTGTATTAATAATACTGCACCAGGAATATTTTTTAATGCAAGGGGAAAACATAAGTGATTATGTGCTAACGTGCTGTCTGATTACTCTAGTTCATGGAAGATTTTACATTTGAGATTATGCAAATGAGTTTGAGACAAAACTTGAGCTATAACTTCACTTCGGAAAACCAGTGAAATTTTGAGCAGAATTTGTGCCCGATTGTTGATTGCACCCAAAGCAGAAATTCTACCCTCAGGAGCTTTGCTGATGGGGATTCAACTTCTTTCAAAATATGAAGTAGTTCCTACTGAAAAGCAATATATTGGGTGCTTTAGGCTTAGCAGACAAATCCTAAAAGAATTTGCAAAAGGGATGTGAACTATCTGTTTTTATTCCATTTTGCAATCACCATTTAGGTGGAAGTGATCAAAACCCTTCATAATTCTGGCTCCTTTCAAACATTGTCTGCTGATTAAGTGGAGGTAAGTAAGTTAACTATTTGCAACAATGATCAACCAAATGATGTCTTCTAATTACAATTAAAAAGGTCAAACCTCTCGAGCACTGTGCACCGTGGAGTACCTCAAGGCTTTTACAAGCTTTTGATCTGCGTCAAGAATGGAAATCATTTTCAGTCGAAACATGCATCGTTTGTTAAGTTAACTGAAGAGCAGGCAAGTAGAAGCCTGATAGATGATTCCCTTTGAAGTACATTACTGGCTAAAGTGAATGAATTAAGCTTCAGAAGAATTTCCACCTGGTAAGCAAATACTTCACCATGTCTGCTGTCTGTCAATACCAGCAATTGGATGTTAAATCACAGGTTGAGGAATCAGAGCTAGGACCTTGTACAATTTTTGATTCATAGGAACAGGAATAATCCATTTTAGCCCCTTGAGCATGTTCCTCCATTGAATTAGATCATAACTGACTGTATCTTAACTCCATTTATCTGCCTTGGTTTCATAGCTGTTAGTGCCCCTACCTAACAAAAATTTATCAATCTCAGCTTTGGAATTTTCAACAACATTTTGAGGAAGAAAGTTTCAAATTTCCACGAGCCTTTGTGTGAAGAGGTTGATTCAGGGAGTAGCTACACTTGGTGGGACATCGATGTTGTTTACTTGTCACAATAAGCATCTTTACTGTCCTGTACAGCCTAGCAGCAGCCAATGTTGAAATCAACCTGTGCCACCTCCACTTCTCAGTGACCCTCTGCTTGAAGATCAGTGCTACTTTCTTCTCTCCAGAGATCAATAACTGTTTGGATAATGATTCCTCTACAGAGCTACCTTAAGACTTTTGGTTAAAAGTAAATTTCTTATTTATAAGCAGTGTGAGATTTTCTGCAATCATTCTCACATCTTAATTTTTTAGCACAATAATAATGACTAAGATTATATCTGTCCTGACATCATTATGACTTTTACAAGGTGTGGAAGCATGATTCATGACCTTAAATATTGTTTTATTCTGGTTTAATTTTTCACCTGCCAGATCAACAAATCTTCTGTGAAATATACTTTCCTGGCTTGTTACTTTCTCCCTCAATTTTCCACAGTTTATTGCCAAAGGAAAAAAAAAAAGAATTCTGGACTTGCAAAGGTCAAATGGCTCATTTCCAAGCTGTTAAGCTGACTATTTTGTGCAATTTCAGCTTGGAAGTGATTATATTTACAGTTGGCAGATTTCCCAGCATAGTAAAAGTAGACAATATTATAGTAGTAATTATGTGGATTTCCAGTAGATTTACCACCAAAAAGACTCTATCACCCCCAAAGAGGAAATCTAGTTCACATTATTTAATTCTTACTCGAAGCGTGATGTGTCTGTATAAAATTAGCCTTCTCCACCGAACATGCAAAAGTCACGCTGGGGAAGATGTCAGCAGCTATTTGTAAATATATTTATGCAAATTAGGGGTTTATTTTCCTCTCAGAATCAATTGAAATGAAAAGATAGATGCCAGAAAACTGGTGAGCAGTTTTATTGCTGTTCAGAGCCTTGCTCCCATTCTAAAATATATTTTAGGAAAATTTGCCAACAGAAAGGAAAATTGTTTGCGATGGACAGCTAATTCCTTTTAAGGATAATCAGGTCAAAATAATGTAGCTTTATATGAGGACAGGTAAGGGAATGTGTAAATTGACTTCAAGACTTCCATTAACTTCATTCAAACCTGTGAGTTAGTTGTGTGAAAGGAAAGCCAGATTTCAAAGTTACGACAGAGTACTGACAGAAATGAATGCAGATTTTGGACGAAGGAGGGGTTGTGACTCTATGCCATCATTAATCCAACTCCTGCAAGCAGCCATGACCCAGATCCCACTGGCAGCCAGCTTTAATCTCATTATCAACCGTGTAACCAATCTGATTTGATTCGCCCCAGTGACTAGCCTGATCCAACTTCCAATAGCATCCCTAGACCTGATGTCAGGCATGACCTCTCCTGAACCAAGTCAACACCTGCCAAATTGGAGCTACACCAAGTATATAATTATCTGTTTGTATCACCTGTGCATTGTTCCTGCTGCTTGTCCATCGATGAAAAGTAAGGATTATCTCTGAAAATATTACTACTTCCGGTTTGAATAGGTATTTATTGGATAGAGCTGCGCCTAAAATACACACAAAACTTCTTCATAATTACTGAATGTTTGCCTTTTAAATGGAACTAGTCCATCTGTTGCTATCCAGATGTTCATTGTTCCAGCCTGATAACTTAACATTTTTACAATTGTTATGACCTCAGTGAGATTGCTATCTTGAAAAAGATGATATGAATCCCCAGACCAATTTAAAGAATTACACATGATTTCATGTTTTAAGACTTTTATTATACTAACTAAATGAAAAGAAATCCCCAATTAACTGAATAATACTTTGTATGTAGCTAATAGCCAAGTTACAAATAAAGGAAATATTTTTACTTCTTAAAATACTTGAAGAATTCATACCACACTTATATGTTACACAGTCCTTTTTGATGACAAAATCCTTTGCTATTAAAAGTCCCAAACTCCTCCCAGTCGCAATGGATTGGATCTCCCAGACTATTTCGAAAGTCAATGTTCTCTTGGTTCACTTCTCCGAGCACTTCCAACCTGGATGTCTGTGAATAAGGCATTTCCTGGTGATCCTGCTGGTCTTCTACCTCTCCGCAAGATTCAACTTTCAAAACAGGTTCGTCTTCACAGCCTTTTACTGCAACAGGCTTCTGAGAGCAGATGTCTCCTTTCTGTCTCTCTTGAGGCTGCAACCATTGGTTTCTTCTCTTACAGCCTGCTGTGAGGCTGCAAACACTGAGTTCCCTCTTCCAGCCTGCCTTGAGGCCACAACTATTGGTTTCTTCTCTTACAGCCTGTTTACCTTCAGAAAGTCTGTTATATTTATCTGAACTCAGAAGTCAATAGCTTATTGTATTGTTCCAAAAATGAAGCATCCAGAAGTCTGGTTTCACAGAGCCACTTGGGCCTTTCCATTGTTCCCAGGTGCTAACAACTGCCTGGTACATTTATATCTTCTGAATCACTGACTCCTTGTTTTACGACCGGCAAGTCTGGGAGGGCGAAATCCATTGTTCTTCAGTTGTTAGCTGTGCAGTCGCTGTTTTTAAGAAGAATGCCTTTGATCTATGTTCTCCATTGTCCTGATAACCTTTTGCAGAGTGGAGGTGAGGTTGCCTGACCTTCCAGACTTCATATTGAACTTTAAAAAATCACAATTTTGAAAAACATAATCATGTTACAAAGTCTAGTGTTCATAACACAATGAACATAGAGTGCATTTGATTAGTTAGTATTTTGTTAACTTACTTTATGTTTATTTTTGAAAATTCACTCATTTATAACTTTCATTTATTGTCAGTTTTTCATACAGGAGGGAAGTACGTAATGGTGTGCCGCAGGGGTCAATGTTAGCACCACAGGTCCCTTTGCTATATATTTATGACCAGGACTTGGGTATACAGGGCATAATTTCCAAGTTTGCTGATGACATAAAACTCAGCAATGTAATAAACAATGAGGAAGATAGTAACAGATTTCAGGAGGAGATAGACAGACTGATGAAATGGGCACATGAAATTTAACACAGAGAAGTGTGAAATGATTCATTTTGGTAGGAAGAGTGAGGAGAGGCAACATAAACTAAATGGTACAATTTTAAAGGGGGTCCAGGAATAGTTACACGTAGAGGTGTATAAATATAAATGTTTGAAGGTGGCAGGACAAGTTGAGAAGGCTATTTAAAAGGTATATGGGATTCATGTCTTCATAAATTGAGGCATAGAGTACAAAAGCAAGGAAGTTATGCTAAATATCTATAAAACACTGGTTAGGCTCCAGCTGGAGTATTCTGGCCAATTCTGGGCACTACAATTTAGGGAAGGGTTCAAGGCCTTGGAGTGGGTGCAGAAAAGATTTACTAAAATGGTATGGGGATATCAGTTGTATGGACAGACTAGAGAAGCTGGATAGTTCTCCTTAGAGTGTTTTGACAGAGGTGTTTGATACATTTTTCTTTCAGTTTCTTTGAACAATTCTGTTTATTAGTTTTTAAAATATTGGAGATTCGAATAAAAGGCTGTTTAACTGACAGGCAAAGTGTGTTGAGAATGACTGCCCTTGACTTAGGCCATGTTTCACCAAATGTGGCATCAAGCAGCTCTAGTAAAATTGAAGTCAATGGAAATCAAAGGGAAAACTCTCCAGTGGCTGGAATCATGCCTGGCACAAAGGAAGATGGTTGTGGTTGTTGGAAGCCAAATATCTCAGCCTTAGGACATTGCTGCAGGGGTTCCTCAGGGCAGTGTCCTAGGCCCAACCATCTTCAGCTGCTTCATCAATGACCTTCCTTCACTCATAAGGACAGAAGTGGGGATGTTCACTGATGAATGCAGTGTTCAGTTTCATTTTCAACTCCTCAGATAATGAAGCAGTCCATGGCTACATGCAGCAAGACTGATAATTGGCAAGTAACATTTGTAGCATGCAAGTGCCAGGCAATAACCATCTCGAACAAGAGAGAATCTAACCACCTCCCCTTGGCATTCAATGGCATGACCATTGTTGATTCTCCCACCATCAACATCCTGGGGGGTGAGGGTGGGGGATGGTCACCATTGACCAAACACTTAACTGGACCAGCCACATAAATACTGCGGCCACAAGTGCACGTCAGAGATCAAGAATTCTGCGGTGATTGACTCATCTCCCGACTCCCCAAAGCTTTTCCACCACCTGTGAGGCACAAGTCAGCAGCGTGATGGAATACTGTCCACTTGCCTGGTTGAGTGCAACTCTAACAGCTCTCAAGAAGCTTGACACCATCCAGGACAAAGCAGCCCACTTGATTGGCACCCCATCCACCGCCTTCAACATTCACTCCCTCTACCACCAGTGCACAGTGGCAGCAGTGTGTACCTTTTACAAGATGCACTGCAGCAACGCGCCAAGTTTTCTTCAACAGCACTTCCCAAACCTACGACCTCTACCATCAAGAAGAACAGTGCAGTGGGTGCACCACTATTTGCAAGTTCCCCTCCAAGCTAGTGAATATCCTGACTTAGAAATATATCGCTGTTCTTTCATTGTCACTGGGACAAAATCCTGCAACTCCTTACCTAAGAGCACTGTGGCAGTACCTTTACTACATGGACTGCAGTGGGTCAAGAAGGTGGTTCACCAGCACCTTCTCAAGGGCAATTAGAGATGGACAATAAATGCTAGCCTTGCCAGTAATGTCCACATCCCATGAATGAATAAATAAAACTTTTAAAATCCATCCAGTGGGGAATGAAAAGTCTGTCCACTTTCCATTTGATGTGGAATGGTGCCATGTTTTGAGGATGGATGTATTGGGTGACCAATGGTCAGAGTGTGGGGCAGGTTGGGAGTTCATGCAGTGAAATGTCCAGGCATACGTCCAATCGAAGTTGGCAACCTTATCTCCAACCAACAACTCTCGCCAGCTTCTATCCACCTCCTCACAGCTTCTTGGTACTGACCTTCAGCCCTTTAAAAAGATTCTTAAGCCTTTAAAGACTCCTTAGGGGTTAGCCTTGTGGATGTTCATGAGTAATAAGACATTGGGTGGAGGAATAGGCGGAATATATAAATATGGAGATGATGCAAGGAGGGATAATAATTTAAAGAACAGCCTTGTATTTCAAGGCCTTCCGGGGTCAGCCTGCTATGGGTCTGGATGGGCTGGAAGCAATCTGAGATGATGCCATTGAGAGTGTCATGGGAATATACAGCAGAGGAGACACTCTGCACTCTACCCAAATTGTTCAACCCCTTCCCATAACCTAAATCTGCCTTAGGCCCTGACAGGAACCCTCACTCCATTCACGATTAAATTAAATCTGTGCTGCAAACAGTTAGTTCTCTCAAATGCAATGTTACCTACAAAATGTGAGGGAATGATTAAAAGCCTTTAAGTCACTAACTGTGAGCAAGACCATTAGATATTCATTAATATTATAAAAAAGCCTGACACTTCTAACTTTATTTCTCAAGAATGTCCTTCCTTTCCATATTCAGACAGCCCTTTCCCCAAGTCAATCTTTTTGAGAAGAGGAAACCTTTGCTGCTCTCCTTTCAATTCTTCCTAACATGGACTCTGGGTTGACCTGGGCAGTGATGTACTACAAAAGCCTTGTACTACTAAAATCTCTGCTATTGCGAAGTGTCTGGAAGCACAGTGGAATGTCGTGGAGGTGTTGTGGCAAGTTCCTGGATTTGGCAGAGTGTTGTTGAAGCCTCACAGGAAGGGCAGTGGATTTGGTCATCTGTCTACACAAAGGCTGCCACAGGTATGGGGGCTGTAGTTGCAGTGCCTCTGGGTCTGCAGCACAACAGCGAGATGGAACGCAGGCTGCATAGAGGGCAAGCTCTGCACAATGCTCTCTGCCAACTTGGAGCTGGACTTCTCCATGCTCCTCAAGTGTGACAGGAGGCTGCCAGCAGGCCAGCCAATGCATCCAGCATCTCAGTGTGCATGATCATAAACGCTCTCCTGTTTTCTTGCTCCATCAAGGCCCTCATCTGAGTCTCCTGTAACAGGACTGGTCTGTTGGTCTTTACCCCTGGCCTGGTGGAAGCCAACTTATGCCAGGTGACTCACCACATGCAGATCCCAACTCTGTCACTGAGCAGCTGGAGAGCATTCTGAGGAAGAAGGGTGGTCCATATCAATACCAGCAATATAGGCAGAAAGAGGGATGAGGTCCTGAGGACAGATTTTATGGAGCTCTGAAAGAAACTAGCAAGCCGGATTTCAAAGGTCGTACTCCCTGAGTTACTCCCAGTGCCACACGTAGTGAGTATAGAATTAGGGACCAAAAAGTGGATTTACACATGAACACAGAGGGCATGGCTGAGGTATTAAATGAGTACTTTGCATCCATCTTTACAAAGGAAGAAGATGCTGCCCAAGTCATAGCGAAAGAGGAGGTCGTTGAGACACTGGATGGGCTAAAAATTGATAAAGTGGAGGTATTAGATAGGATTTGTGTATTTAAAGTTGATAAGTCACCAGCACCAGGTGCATCCGAGGATACTGAGGGAAGTAAAGGTGGAAATTGCAGAGGCACTGGCCATAATCTTCCAATCCTCCTTAGATACAGGGATAGTGCCAGAGGACTGGAGAATTGCAAATGTCACACCATAATACAAAAAAGGACATAAGGATAAGCCCAGCAACTACAAGCTAGTCAGTTTAAACTTGTTGGTGGGAAAGCTTTTAGAAACAAAGGACCAATATTTTATTGTGAAGACACATTGGGACAGGTGTGGCTTGCTGCACGTGATCCAGTGGCAGCCAACCAATTAAGGTCAATGAGGCACAGGACCCGGCCAATTGCATGGTCAGAGTTGGTTCCGAAGGTGGAGAATGCGGCAGTAGCTGATGCCTCAGCAGGTGCTGGCACCATTTTTAAAGGGCTGCCAGCTCTGCAGTTAATGTTGCAGTCTACAGGCCCAGGAGACGAGGAGGTCAAAGAGGATACTGAGAGATGGCAGAGAGTAGACCCTGGGTGACCCCACGCTTCTCTGATGCCTCCTTCTAGGTACTCCTAGAGGCTGCCAGGGAGAGGAGGCACATTCTACTCCTGAGGGACAGGAGGAGGACACCTGGAAGCCTAAACAAACAGGCCTGGTTGTAGGTAGCTGAGGAGGTCAGCAGCCATGGGGTAATCCCAAGGGGCTACAGCAAGAATCCAGTGCCAAAAGCAGCTCAATCACCTCATCTGGGCAGTTAATGCTTTCATTCTCTTGGGCATTGCATCTGGAAAAGCAGGAAGGTGTGTTGGGTGGAGAGGGATTGCCCACCCAGACGTTGGCAAAGGGTCAGGAGATGCATGCAAACTGACTGCACCATGGAAAAGTGGCCCTGAAAGGAGGCCGCTTGTCAAAGCAGACCCTCATGAGGTCCTTGGAAATGGATCGCATGCAGGAGGCATCTGCATGCCCACATCAATGGCAGCTGGACTACCATCAGCCTATGTCTTGGGATTGTTCTCACTGGGTGACCAACAGCTTCCTTCCCTCTGCCTGCAGGGGAAGATTGCTCACAATCGGAGAGCACGGGCCAGGACCGGAAGTGGGCTTCCCATTCTCCATGTCTTAATCCCAATGGAGGAAGAGGCAATGGAGCTGGGTGCACCACAGGACGGCCTGAGAGTTGTGGACAGAGAGGCAGATGCACCTTCCCAAGACAGTAAGGTTGTCATGGGTCACAAGGGTGTATCTGCAGTTATGAAGTCATAGTGCTCATCAGGCATTGGTATCCACATGGGTCCTCAACTTAGGAGTGTGTGCTATGGCAGGAGGGAGGCTCTTGATCCTTATATGTCTCTGCTCTCTCATGCAGGTCAAGTGGTGCCTTCTCAAACAACCTCCGAGACTGTAGGGGAGCTTACCATCTCTGAGGGGGAGGACAGCCCCTCGGAGGGTCCATTATTACCTCATGCTCCTGCACCCTCCACCAGCACAGATACTCACACTTTGGTGGGTTTGCACTCGAGTTTAGATCTGGGTACACAACCTGGTGAGCACAACACAGATGTGCCTGAGCAGCTGATGGAGGCTGTGACAGCCCAGGCCTCTGACAGTCAGCGGACTGTGGGAGGTCCGGCCCATGCTGAGCCCCAGGTTCATGATGTGCCTCTGGTGTCGGCAGCATCGCAGGAAATGTTGCAGCTACAGCAAGAAGTCATACAGCATCTGGAAGAGTTGCCAGAGGCAATGCATGCCCAAACGCAGACAATGGACGATTCCATCCAACCTTGAGAGCTACACTGTCTCTGACTGGTGTGCGAGTGGCATCCTTCAGTGAGAGATTGTTGGTTCTGATGGAGAGCCACATCCAGCAGAGCACTCAGTGTCTGCAGGGCATTCGTGCAGACCTGCATACCTAATCTTGACTATGAGCACAAGGCAGCAATAGCAAGGTGAGAGGGTGATAGGGGACCTGGAGTATCCACCAGGTCCTCTGCACTCTCAGGTCAGCAGGGAGGGAGAAGTCTGCCTTGCTAGGGAGGAGGAGCAGCTACTCCCCACAGCTGGGAACTCCTCCAGGGTACTCCTGGTGCAGGCTGCTGCTCCCCTGCCCCTCTGCCAGTGATGCCAGATCTGTAGTATAATGTAATATAAGGTTGTTACTGAGCAGAATATGTAAATAGTCTGTGAGTGTCATCACAGGAAGTGATGTAACAGAACTTGTATAGCACCTCATGTAGAGTGAAACTAGAAGCCATAGTAGCAGATGCATGTCAACAAACTCCTGTTCCTATAACGGTCAATCTCTCAGGTATTCTGTTCTAAAACAAATCAGCATCAGAATATTATGTGGTGGCAACGGTATACTGAAGAAGAAATGGAAATGTCAATGCCCTTACTGAGAACTTTGAGAAAGTACCTGGATTGAACCAAGCAGAGGTGTGGCTGAAATGAGTCTGAAGATTTAGTAGGTACTGTTCTGCATTGGGTATCACACAGCATCCAGACAAGGAGCAGATCAGTATGTTATATGCTACGGGGGAGTGCGTGGAGGACATCCTCATAACACAGGGCATTGACAAAGAAAAAGCTACGTTTGAGGAGGTTATTAAGGCTTTGGAGTCTTACTTTAACATCAGAAAAAACATGATCATCGAGTGCGCCAAGTTCAAAAAACGGTTTCAGCAGAGAGGAGAAAGTATTGCTTCTTTTCTCAACGACTTATATAAGCTTGCTGAAGATTGTGAATACGGCAGTTTGTAGGAACAGTTAATTAGAGATAGGATCATGCGCGGAGTAGCAGATGACACTCCCTAGCATCATCTGCAGTCGAGAGATGATCTTACGTTAACCAAGGTGATTCAGTTAAGCAGAGAAGTAGAGTTTGGAAAATATAACTGTGTTGTCCTTTGAAGGGACAGGGAGGGTCCGATCTCGAAAGTAGCAGACTCTATTGAATACTTAAAGAAAGCAAAGGTGAAAAATGGTCATCAAAGACAGAAAAGGCAGGAAGAGCTTCTCGCTGCAGTAGGTGTGGCCGAGTGAGGCACCGGCGGGAAAATTGCCCAACCAGAGAAGCGGAGTGTTTCATTTGTAAAGAGAGGGGGCACTTCCAATTGGTATGCTGCAGCAAGAAACCAGGGCTGCAAAATATAAAAAACAAACACAAAGTAAATAAGAAAATTAATGAAGTACAAAATGTACAATGTGTTGATCACCGTTTCTAGGAGAAATCCACGGAGCAAATGAAGATTCGTTGGTGGCAGAGTTTCTTGTAGAAGGCTATCAGACAAGATTCAAACTGGACACTGGAGCAGCAGTTTCAGGACTGGCAGACATGGAGCCGTGGCTGAAGAAAGTAAGCACCAGACTACAGATAAAAAAAACTGTAAGACCTGGAAGCATCAAGCTGACGGTAATAGGAGAGCTGAAAACGCTTCTGAGTTTCCAGGGAAAAGAAATTTGTGAGATATATTTTAAGAATCAGAATTTGACAGGGGTGGCACAGTGGCGCAGTGGTTAGCACCGCAGCCTCACAGCTCCAGCGACCCGGGTTCAATTCTGGGTATTGCCTGTGCGGAGTTTGTATGTTCTCCCTGTGACCGCATGGGTTTTCGTCGGGTGCTCCGGTTTCCTCCCACAGCCAAAGACTTGCAGGTTGATAGGTAAACTGGTCATTATAAATTGCCCCTAGTATAGGTAGGGGAATATAAGGAAGGTGGGGATGTGGTAGGAATATGGGATTAGTGTAGGATTAGTATAAATGGGTGGTTGATGGTTGGCACAGACTCGGTGGGCCAAAGGGCCTGTTTCAGTGCTGTATCTCTAAATAAATAAAAATAAAAATTGCTCACTATTAAGCAGAAAAGCTTGCATAGATTTACAGTTAATATGCAGAGCTGAAAGGCATAGAGGAAAAGCCAAGGAATTTTAGGGCTGAAATCCCAGAATTATTCAAGGGATTCAGAAAACTAAAAACAGCCTAGCACATCATATTAAGAAAAAATGCAGAACCGTTGTACTTAAGCACACCAAGAAAAGTTCCACACTCACTCCTAGAGAAAATTAAGAAAGAAATCGAGTTAATGACCAAACAGGGAGTCATCTCACCATTTACTAAGCCTACTGGATGGTGTTCAGGTATGGTTTCAGTGAAGAAACTAAATGGGTCCATCCGTATTTGTGTAGACCTTACACAATTAAACAAGGCAGTAGAGCAGGAAATAGATCCAATGGCATCAGTGGATGAGAATCTGGCAAAGCTAAGGAAAAGCACAATTTTCACTAAATTAGATGCTAACAGTGGATTTTGGCAAGCATTTTTAAATGAAGAATCTAAACTATTGACGACTTTTATAACCCAATTTGGAAGATTCTGTTTTAACAGATTACCTTTTGGGATTACATCAGCACCAGATATTTTCCAAAGAACGATGTCCAGAATCCTGGAGGGATTAGAAGAGATCATCTGTCACATGGACGATGTGTTGTTCCATGGTTGGGGAGGGTTTAAACTAAAATGGCAGGGGGAATGGGAACCTTTGCAAGCAGCCAGAGGAGGGGGGATCAAGGACAAGAACAAAAGACAGTAAGGGGAATAAGAAAAGTGATAGGCAGAAATATCAAGGGCCAGAATCAAACAGGGCCACAACAAAATAGTGTGGGAAGCGGACAGGAAATGTTAAAAAGACAAGCCTTAAGGCTTTATGCCTTAACGCACGGAGCATTCGCAATAAAGTGGATGAATTCATCGTGCAAATAGATGTAAACGGGTATGATATAGTCGGGATTATGGAGACATGACTGCAGGGTGACCTGGGATGGGAAATGAACATCCAGGGGTATTCAGTATTTAGGAAGGACAAACAAAAAGTAAAAGGCGGCGGAGTTGCATTGTTGGTTAAAGAGGAAATTAACACAATAATGAGGAAGGATATTAGCTCTGACGATGTGGAATCTGTATGGGTAGAGCTGAGAAACATTAAGGGGCAAAAAACGTTAGTGGGGGTTGTATGTAGACCCCCAAACTGTAATGGTGATGTTGGGAATGGCATTAAACAGGCAATTAGAGACACGTGCGATAAGGAACATCTGTACTTATGGGTGACTTTAATCTCCGTATAGATTGGGCAAATCAAATTAGTCACAATACCATAGAGGAGGATTCATGGAGTGTATAAGGGATGGTTTTCTGGACCAATACGTTGAGGAACCAACTAGAGAACAGGCCATCCTAGACTGGGTATTGTGTAATGAGAGAGGAATAATTGATAATCTAGATGTGGGAGACCCCTTGGGGATGAGCAACCATAAAATGATAGAATTCTTCATCAAGATGAAGTGTGACGTAGTTGATTCTGAGACTAGGGTCCTGAATCTTAGTAAAGGAAACTACAAAGCTATGACGCACGAGTTGTCTATGATGGATTGGGAAACGTTACTTAAAGGGATGATGGTGGATAGGCAATGGCAAACATTCAAATGAGTGCATGGATGAACTGCAACAATTGTTTATTCCTGTCTGGCGCAAAAGTAAAATGTGAAAGGTAGCCAAACCATGGCATACAAGGGAAATTAGAGATCGCATTGGATCCAAGGGAGAGGCATACAAATTCACCAGAAAAAACAACAGACCTGAGGACTGGGAGCAGTTTAGAATTCAGCAAAGGAGGACCAAGGGATTGATTAAGAAGGGGAAAATAGAGTACGAGAGTAAGCTTGCGGAGAACATAAAAACTGACTGTAATAGTTTCTATAGGTACATGAAGAAAAAAAGATTGGTGAAGACAAATGTAGGTCCCTTACAGTCCAAAACAGGGGAATCTATTATGGGGAACAAAGAAATGGCTGACCAACTAAATGCATACTTTGGTTCTGTCTTCACAAAGGAGGACACAAATAACATATCAGAAATGTTGGGGAAACACAGGGTTTAGTGAGAGGGCGGAACTGAAGGAAATCAGTATTTAAAGTAGAGAAATGGTGTTGTGGAAATTGATGGGATTGAAGGCCGATAAATCCCCAGGGCCTGATGGTATGCATCCCAGAGTACTTAAGGAAGTGGCCCTAGAAATAGTGGATGCATTGGTGGTCATTTTCCAAGATTCTATAGTCTCTGGAACAGTTCCTACAGATTGGGGCATAGCTAATGTAACCGCACTATTTAAAAAGGGAGGTAAAGAGAAAACAGGGAATTATAGCCCAGGCAGCCTGACGTTGATAGTGGGGAAAATTCTAGAGTCCATTATCAAAGATTTATAGCAGAGCACTTGGAGAACAGTGGTAGAATCAGACAGAGTCAGCAGAGATTTACGAAAGGGAAATCATGCTTGACAAATCTACTAGAATTCTTCAAGGATGTAACTAGTAGAGTTGATGAGGGGGAGCCAACAGATGTGGTTTATTTGGACTTTCAGAAGGCTTTCGACAAAGTCCCACATAAGAGATTAGCATGTAAAATTAAAGCGCGTGGGATCGGGGGTAGTGTATTGCGATGGATAGAAAATTGGTTGGCAGGCAGGAAACAAAGAGTAGGAATAAACAAGTCTTTTTCTGAATGCCAGGCAGTGACTAGTGGGGTACTGCAGGGATCGGTGCTAGGACCCCAGCTATTCACAATATATATTAATGATTTAGATGAAGGAACTAAATGAATTATCTCCAAATTTGCAGATGACATAAAACTGGGTGGGAGGGTGAGTTGTGAGGAGGATGCAGAGAGGCTTCAGGGTGATTTTGACAAGTTGAGTGAGTGGGCAAATGCATGGCAGATGCAGTATAATGTGGATAAATGTGAGGTTATCCACTTTGACAGAAAAAACAGGAAGGCAGATTATTATCTGAACGGCTAGAAACTGAGAGAGGGGAATATGCAACGAGACCTGGATGTTCTCATACACCAGTCACTGAAGGTAAGCATGCAAGTACAACAGGCGGTAAAAAAGGCA
Source organism: Heterodontus francisci (assembly GCF_036365525.1). Classification (NCBI taxonomy): domain Eukaryota; kingdom Metazoa; phylum Chordata; class Chondrichthyes; order Heterodontiformes; family Heterodontidae; genus Heterodontus; species Heterodontus francisci. Next base: position 93,377,676 of record NC_090377.1, on the reverse strand, counting down.
AATGGTACGTTGGCCTTCATAGCGAGAGGATTCGAGTACTGGAGCAGGGATGTCTTTCTGCAATTATACAGAGCCACACCTGGAATATTGTGTGCAGTTTTGGTCTCCTTATCTGAGGAAGGATGTTCTTGCTATCGAGGGAGTGCAGCAAAGGTTTACCAGACTGATTCCTGGGATGGTGGGACTGAAGTATGAGGAGAGATTGAGTCGGTTAGGATTATATTCGCTGGAGTTCAGAAGAGTGAGCGAGGATCGCACAGAAACCTATAAAATTCTGAGAGGACTTGACAGGGTAGATGCAGGAAGGATGTTCCCGATGGTGGGGGAGTCCAGAACCAGGGGTCATAGTCTAAGGCCACGGGGTAAACCTTTCAGGATTGAGATGAAAGAAATTTCTTCACCCAGGGAGTGATGAGCCTGTGGAATTCGCTACCACAGAAAGCAGTTGAGGCCAAAACATTGTAAGTTTTCACGAAGGAGTTGATATAGCTCTTGGGGCAAAAGGTATCAAAGGATATGGGGAGAAAACGGGAATAGGTTACTGAGTTGGATGATCAGCCATGATCATAATGAATGGCAGAGCAGGCTCGAAGGGCACAATGTCCTACTCCTGCTCCTATTTTCTATGTTTCGAAGTCAGCAAGAACATGATGCGAGAGTGCGAGCAGTATTGCTGAGACTGCAGGAAGCAGGTCTAATGTTAAATGTCAAATGGTGAGATTTCTCGGTCATATTTTAGATGGATCAGGCATCAGAGCAGCCCCTTAAAAGACAAAAGTTTCAAAGACTTTCCTGAGCCTAAGGGCATCACAGAATCGCAAAAGTTCATGGATATGGTCAATCAGGTGAGAATGTTTATGCCAAATCTGGCTATGATAAATAAACCACTGCTACAGTTATTAAAGAATGACAAGGCCTGGTGTTGGAGCGAGGTCCAACAGGAATCTTTTGAAAAAATCAAGCAGAAACTTCTTTCTTCAGAAGTATTATCACATTATGACCCAAAATTACCAATCATTATAGCAGTGGCTGCATCAGCAACAGGGCTAGGTACAGTTCTGTTTCAGGTACAAAGTGATGGGAATAGCAGGCCTGTATATTTTCCATCTTATTCTTTGACAGAAACAGAGCAAAGTGTAATGAGTTCTTTATGTTGTCTGATGCAACATAAATGAGATGCGGAAGATCTCAAACAGGTTTATTAACAGTTAAACTAGTTTATACATTACAGAGCAAACTATTTACAGAACCTTCGCCTGGGTGTTAACAGTTGCAGAGTGACTCTGGCGTCGAGTCATATGACTACATCCTGGTACTTAGTTCATTATCATACTGAGTTCTTAAAGGGACATTACTGTTAAGGTTTTCATACAACATCCCCTTTCTTTCCAAAGATAAGCCTCCTATGCTACAAGTAATAACACATAAAATTAGATAACATCAAAATTAGTTGAACAGGATATAGATTATAAAGTTTACAGGTATAAGGATAGGGATTGTAAAATTTACAAGTGCAGAGGCTTAAAAGTCTATAAATCATTTTGTGGTTTGACAACTGTTGCTCGGGGAGTTTGTGTCTCAGCTGCAGTTATTTTTTCTGAAATTTCTCCCTCTCTGCATTCAGTTTCTGTTGCTCTGCCTTCAGCCTGCTAATATACTCTGTTGCTTTTCTTAGGATGACCACTTTTGAGCCTTTTCATTCTTGGGAAGCTCCGGCACCTCATCTCGAAGAGCCAACAGACAATGCTTCAACTCATTACTCCTCTGCCTCTTCAGGACATTGCATGATCTTCGCCTCTCCTCATCCTCAACGTCTGAAGGCCTGGGGCTTAAGGTTAAGGACTTACTGGGGGAGGAGTACTTGGTCTCATGGAGGTACTGGTTCATTCTGGCTCATTGTGGTGTTGGCAGTTCTCTAGAGAGCAGAAGTGAAGGCGTAGCATAGTTGTGCTGTTGCTGGATTTTCACACTGCACCGTTTGATGCTGGCCAGAGTCTGCGAAAGGGTTCCAGTCCTTGGAAATTTCCCCTTGGCAATGCCCTCCACTGCCAACCTTTGCTTCTCTGTAGTTACAATGTCAATCTCTTCTTCTGAGTTGCTGGAGCACGAAGAGACACTGCCCATTGCCAAAGAACTTTCACCCTCTGATTTTGGATCTTCATTCTCTTGGTGTGGCATCTCTGAGAAGGGGCTAATACTCACCAAACCAGAACTACTGAGATCCTGGAAGAACTGTGACTCAATGTGGGTACACTTGGTCTCTTCTGCTGTAATTGGTACCTTGGTGATCGATAATTATGATGTTGAGTTCCTTACACACTGGTAGTCCTGCCACTGCTGGTCCACTCGTGGCTACCAGGTAAAATATTTGCAGTTTCCATTCGGACTTGCCATAGCTGCATTGCATTATTACTGTGCCACTGAAAGGGATGGGGAATCCATTGTATGCAGATAGCTTTATAGTTTTCAGTTGTATCATTAATTTCCAACAACTCCAGTACATATCCTTTAGGCTTCAGAATTGTAGGATATTTGCACTAGCAATCTTAACTCAGAGTGTATGTTTAGCAACTTTATTTGGGCATGCAATGTTAATGGTAGCAATAGCTTCTGGTTGTTTAACTTCATCAACACAATGTGTCAGGTTCACAACGTGAAACATCTGCTTGTCTTCTGGCTGAAAATTGCTTCTCTCTGTCTTGTCTCAGATCTGTTTCTCTGTGGATTTTATGTATTAACTTCCATTTACGCAGGTCTCTGGGGCTTTCCTTGCTCCTGTTGCCCTGTTGCTACGCCTGACGTCTGTTTGTTAATGTGCACCTGTAACTTCCTGCTGCGTCTTTGGAACCAAATTTCTTGCATTGACGGACCCAGTGTCCTTTTGCACGACATGACTTGTACAGGTCTTGAAATGCAGGACAACTTCGCAGTAGATGCAAAAAAACACACTTACCACACAGCTTTCTTGCTTTTTGCGACCTGGTTATTGTGCCAATACTGTTGGCTACTCCTAGTGCTTGCAGATGCTGTTGTCCAGCTACAATGGCTTCATTTTTCCTGCCATCGTCCAGCAGCACATCAATGCTGTGGCCTTTCTCTTTCCTCTAGAGGTCTTTCTGAAATGCTTCAATGGATGTTGAGACAATCACCAGCTCCATTAGTTCTCTGACAGCTCAGTTGCTGAAAAATCACATTTGTTGCCCTTACTATGGCATCTACTGATCAATTGATCTAATGATTCCTGTGGCTGTTGCCTGTAGGACATCAATTCCAGACAGTGAATTCTAAAATTCACTCTTAATTGGAGCTGATCTTCCAGCACTTTCCATATCTTTGTGGAATCTTTCTGGTCCACTTCAGATAAATCTGAGGTGTTGATTCTGTGTAACCCCTCATTTCCAACTGCTCTTAGTATTTTTACTGCCTGCTTCTCTGGTTCTACAATCACTTGGTCTGTGAACTTTCCAGTTCATGCTGCGGAATTTGATATCCATCTTTCTGCTACTCTTTTGCTTTCTGGTCTATATTTAACTTTGTTCAGCTCTGTGTTGTTTCTCCTTTAAGAAATTCTCTGTTATTTAGACGAGCTGCTTGGATGGAGAGGAGCACGTGTTCAACAATGTTCTGTATTTATCTTGCTTGCAACACTTAAGCTTATCTGTTTATAGAGCTGTTCAATAGGCAGTTCAATTGCTTTTTTTTGCTAGAGTTAGTTTATGTTCTTCACTCTCCAGTGACTTAACTTATTTTTTAGCTATGGCTGTGTGAATGGAAACTCTTCTTCACGCTCGAGGAGTTTAATGATTTTTTTATAACTTTGGCTGCGTGAATGAAGACTCTGCAGTGATCGGGGTTTTCCCACACTTTTTGCTATTGGACACCTCCTGTAATGGCGCCGACCTCGATCAGCTTGGGAGAGGAATCGGGTTTCCCCATTTTTTTCTGTTTATCTCCCACGGGGCATTTGAAAGAAAATCAATATTTTAAGTGCTTCAAAGCTTGTTTTTTTTAAACCAGTATCCCTCAACTGTTGGCACAATGACTCACCCGATTGCAGGAATTTATTTGCAGCCTATTGGTCTGAGATCTGTCTTCTACAGCTGGAGGTAGTTTCTTTCTTCTTTACAGTTTTTGGGCCAGTATTTCTTTTGAACTTTTCCTCTTTTTGCTGTAGGAAGGGTCGTTTTCAAAGCTGTTTACCTACGGTCTTCAAACTTAGACTTTTCACCACAGCTGCCACCACATAATGAGTTTTTTACATTGTGTGATGCAACATATTATTGAGATGTGTGGAGTCCAATTTGCTGAAGATCTCAAACAGGTTTATTAACAGCTAAGCTATTACATACAGTACAGAGCAAACTATTTACAGAAACTTCACCTGGGTGTTACAGTTGCAGAGTGACTCTGGCTTCGAGTCACATGACTACATCCTGATACTTAGCTCATGAGCATACTGAGTTCTTAAAGGGACATAATTCTTAAGGCGATTATACAATACAAAGATTGAGAAGGAAGCTCTGGCAGCAACTTGAGCATGTAAGAAATTGTCTGACTATGTGCTAGGTCTTCAATTTAAGATTGAAATGGATCACAAACCATCAGTTACTCTGCTAAATACTAAAGAACCAGCAAATTTGCCTCAGAGAGTGCAAAGGTTCCATTTGATGTTAATGTGATTCAATGCTGAAACCAAATATGTTCCTGGGAAACAGCAAATATCAGCAGATGTATTATCATACATTACATCAGCAGGAACTGAAGAAGGTGACATTCTATTTTTTGAGGAGGTAGAAATGTTTGCTTTAACAACTACAGAGTTTTTACCTGCTACAACTCAGAAGTTGAACAAAATCAGGAAGGCTCAAAAAGAAGATGGAGTATGTGCAGCATGCCTGCCACACAACCCAGTAGTAAGACAATATTATGAGCAGCGAGGTCATTTGAGTATTGTCGATGATCTGTTGATATTTGATGAGAGATTAGTCATCCTCAAGATACTAAGATTAGAGATCTTGGAAAGATTACACCAAGGACATTTAGGAATAACAAAATGCAGAGCCAGGGCTAGACAGTCAGTTTGGTGGCCTGGTACATCAAAAGAAATCGAAGAGATGATATCGAGGAGTATTATGTGTGCTGTCAATCGTCATGAGACAAAGGAGCCACTAATCTCATCATCTTTTCCCTTTAGACCATGGGGACGTCTAGGTATGGATCTTTTCAAACATAAAAGTAAGACGTTCGTAATCGTTGATTACTATTCGAGGTGGGTCGACGTGAAGCAGCTACAAGGTCAGAGCTCAGAAACTGTAATCACATCCTTGAGAGAAATATTTGCCATGCACGGGATCCCAGACATGGCGATATTTGACAATAGAACACAACTCGTGAATAAATATTTGGAAGAGTTCACAGAGGCATATGGTTTTACTGACATCACTAATTCACTGAAATATCCTTAGGCAAATGGCAAAGCAGAGAGAGGTATAATGACTGTGAAATCTTTAATAAAGAAGAATGAAAATTTTCACTTCGCACTTTTAAGCTATAGAGCAACACTACTTCAGAATGGTTTAGCCCCATGTGAATTGTTGAAGGGACAAAGGTTAAGAAAACAACTTCCAAGAATGCTTAAACCACAAGAGAGTGGAAAGACTTAGAAATAGTGAGGGAAGGATAGGATAAAGGAAGATCTATTCAATCCAAGAATTATGACAGACAGACGTCACAAATCCAAAACCTTGACAGACATAAAACCTGGAGAATCAGTTTGGGTTAGAAATCAGAGACGGTATGGAGAAGTGATAGAACAATCACCATATCCATGATCATACATTGCCCAAACTGACCAAATGATGTTAAGAAGAAACAGAAGGTGGTGATACCAAAGAAGCAGCAAATCCAAGAGGAATAATCATCTCAAGAGGTTGATGAACCCACACAGCGTAATCAGACATCAACCCAGAGGACAATCCGAATGAAGAACTTGAGTCATCAAATAGTTCTACTGAAGTACAAAAGAATGAGTACGAAGAACTCAAAGACTCGAAACCCCAAACACTTTCTAAAGAGAGAAGGACGTGCTATGGCAGACTTGTAAAAATGCCACAGTGGTTAACAATCTGAGAAGTGAAGTCAGAGACTTGGGAAGAGATGTAGTATAATGTAATATAGGGTTGCTACTGGGTAAAATATGTAAATAGTCTGTGAGTGTCAACACAGGATGTGATGTAACAGAACTTGTATAGAACCTCATATAGAGTGAAACTAGAAGCCATAGATAGTAGCTGCCTGTAAATAAACTCCTGTTCCTGTAACCATCAATATTCCAGATGTTCTGTTAGAAGAATAATCAGCATCAGAATATTACAAGATCCTCCTTCATCCCTGCCGACAGAAGGTGCTGCTGTTTTGTGCAGGAGGCCCTCAGCATGCGGGGGCCCTCCAGGCCTATAGTATTCAGAGGACGACCGCCAAAGTCATCCCTAGCCAAGGGGCAGCAAGGTCAGCAGCCTACCTCCACCTCAGCTGACAGTACAGGGTGAGCATTTCGTAGGCATACATGCAAGAGAATAAAGAACACATAGATTCATGGGGTTATGATGGGTGATTGTGTCCTTTACATGCAAAGGGTAGGCTCTGCAGTAAAGTTGAATAAATCGTTTCCCTAATGCACAGATGATCTCCCTCCATCAGGCCTTTGGCTCTTCATTGCAACTCAGCCGCTGCAAAGAGGCTGGAGGCAAGACATCAAGCTGCAAGGGGTCAACTCTGGAGCTTGGCTAGCTCAGCACTGTGTAGGTGAGGAAGGAAGGAAGGGAGGGAGGACACAGGTAAGTCTTATTGATCAATCTACAACTGACAGTAAGGATCAAAGTAAATGCAAATGTGCAAGGGCATCACGAGCCTCCCTTGTACATATCTCATGGTCACTCACCTGTTGGCTCTGGGGTCCTTCATCTGGTGGTGCTTGCCCACCTGCCCCCCTCCACATCCTCATCATCTGAGGAGGCAGCATGCTCTTTGCGATCCTTGTTGCTCATTGGCTCCACTTTCTGCAGCACCATGTTGTGTAGTGCACAGCAGACCGCAATGATATGTGAGACCCTCGCTGAGGCCATACTGAAGGGCTCCACCTGACCAATCTAGGCACCTGAATTTCATCTTCAGCAGACCAAAGGCCTATTCGATGGTCACTCGTATTGTCCCATGGCAAGAGTTGTACGTCTCCTCTGTATCTGCATATGGGTGCCTCAGAGCTGTCCGTGGGTAGCCCTTGTCTCCAAGGATCCATCCCTGAAGGCAGGAAGAGGGCTGGAAAAGCTCTGGCACCTGGGACTGCCTTGAAATGTATCATGGGCCTCATTTATTCAGGCTTCAGGGGCGCTGTTGAAGAGGAGGTGCAGCAGAAGGGGAGGGAGGGCCAGGCACCTGCAGCAGCACCGCAATGACCTGTGAGGCCACAGGAGTTTCAGCAGCGTTCTCCAGACAGTGGAGAAGTGTGCAGAGGGAAAAAAGAGGTGGCTCCCCCAGGCAGAAGGAGCTATCCTCCAGAGAGGCTGTACAGCTTAATTACCTGCAGATGTTAGAGAGGCTGAATCCCCCACTATCAACATCCTGGGGGTTGCCATTGACCAGAAACTGAATTGGACTAGCCACATAAATACTGCAGCAAGAAGTGCAGGTCAGAGACTAGGAATCTAAGACGAATAACTCACCTCCTGTCTTCCCAAAGCCTGTCCAACATCTGCAAGGCAAATGTCAGGAGTGTGATGGAATACTCTCCACTTGCCTTGATGAGTACAGCTCCAACAACACTCAAGAAGCTCAACACCATCCAGGACAAAGATGACACCCCATCCACAACCTTCAACATTCACTCCCTCCACCACTGACGCACAGTGGCAGCAGTGAGTACCAGTTGCAAGATGCACTGTAGCAACTCACCAAGGCTCCTTCGACAGCACCTTCCAAACCTGTGACCTCTACCACATAGAAGGACAAGGGCAGCAGATTCATGGGAACGCCACCACCTGCAAGTTTCCCTCCAAGTCACACACCATCCCCACTTCGGACTATATCGCCGTTCCTTCACTGTCGCTGAGTCAAAATCCTGGAACTTCCTTCCTAACAGCACTGTGAGTGTACCTACACCCCAAGGACTGCAATGATTCAAGAGACAGTTCACCACCACCTTCTCAAGGGCATTTAGGGATGGGCAATAAATGCTGGCCTAGCCAGTGATGCCCATATTCCACAAATTTAAATTTTAAACAGTGCCAACAAAGACTCCGCCTCGCCAGGGAGGCCATGAGTGATCTATGTGCTATAATGCAGGACGAGCTGTACCCCGGGGACTTGGTGGAAATCCAATCCCAAGGCATTGTGGCAACTTCCCAGCAAACATGTACAGACCTGCAGGATCCATTTATAGTGCTTGCAGACCAGTTATACACTGTTGACAAAGCCCACTGGCTGGTGTTCAGGAATATTGATGGCCACATGCATGCAGCCAATGACACCCTGCATCTGGGGGAATCCAGCGATGGCCCTGAATACTAAAGCCCTCTCAGCTTGAGAGTTGGAATCCATGCGGAAAAGCACATAGTCATCGGCCCACCTGAAAATGGCATTGGTGACCTCCTTCATGCGCCGATGGGTCACTGACTGTGAAATCCCACATGTCCCCAGTGGATCCCTGGAAAGATCCAGGGGCGTAGAAGTTCAGCACTATGGTGACCTTCAGAACCACTGGCATTGAATTTCCACCAAGTCGCCTGGGGCATAGCTTGTCGTGCATCATAGTACATAAGCCAGTGATGGTCTCCCTGGAAAGATGGAACCTTCATTAGTACTGCCTGTTGGACATCTGTAGGTAGTTGAGCCTCACCTGTAGACCTTCTGTGGAGGATACCTCCTTCTGCATGGGGGAGCCACCTCTCTTTCTCTTCTGAGCAGAGGGACCTGGGGAGAAATGTGCAGAAATGTGCAGGTAGCAGGACAGGTTGAGAAAGTAGTTAATAAGATATACATGATCCTGGACTTTATAAATAGAGGCATAGGAATAGCAAAAGCAAGGAGGTTATGATAAACATGTATAAAACACTGATTTGGTCTCAACTGTGTATTGTATCCAATTCTGGGCACCCACACTTTAGGAAGGCTGGGAAGGCATTAGAGAAGGTGCAGAAAAGATTTAAAATAATCGTTCTAGGGATGAAGAGCATCAGATATCTGGATAGATTGGAGAAGCTGGGGCTGTTCTCCTCAGAGAAGGGAATATTAAGAGGATATTTGAGAGAGGTGTTCAAAATCACGACGGCTCTGGACAGAGTAGATAGGGAGTAACTGTTCCTGTTTGCGGAAGGATCCAGAACCAGAGGACATGGATTTAAGGTGATTGGCAATAGAAGCAACAGTGACTTGAGGAAAAGCTTTTTTATGCAGTGAGTGATTGGGATCCAGAATGCACTACCTGAGAGTGTGGTGGAGGCAGATTCAATGGAGGCCTTCAAATGGGAATTAGATAACCACCTGAAGAGAAAACAATTTGCAGGGCTACGGGGAAAAGGTGGGGGAGTGAGACTGGGTGAGTTGCTCTTGCAGAGTGTCAGTACTGACACAACGGACTGAATGGCCTTCTTCTGTGCTTTAACCATTCTATACATGTTTCCAACTTACTTGCAAGGCTGGTATCTGAGCTGGTGGTAGCAAATGTCAGATGTGCTGTGCTGTTGCTCTCTCTCTCTTTCTTCCTCCATGGGCTCCTATGGCTGGGCAGGCAGCAGTTTTGGTGTCTCTGAAAGCAGGAATTCAGAAGGGGAAAATTGTTGTGAGGGACAGTGGATGGGGTGGGAAGCAAGGGGTCCATGGTCACACCTCTGCAGCTTACTCATCATGCCAGATAGCAGGATGAGGGTGAGCTGGGAGTTGAGAGGGGCAGAAGGCAGCAAAACGCCACCATCCTCAATGTTCTCAGCAACATCAGATACCTCGGGCCATGTCGCAGCCGGCCCCATGATGCAAAGTGCCATCTTCTTCGTAGAGGTCAGGAATGCACGCGTCCTTGTCCCTTGCCAGCTCCACTCTGCTCCTTTCTGTTGTGTGTCATCTTGCCCTGAAAGACAGAGGGAAGCATGCCAGTGACTCTGTAGTGATGCGTTTGGGTGATGTTCCTGCCATAGCTGAACAGCTGGAGGTATGTGCAGACAGTGAGAGATGGGTGCGAGGCTGATAGCATTGGTTGGTGTGTGAGGGTGAGGTGGAGGATTTGAATGTTAGGAATAAGTCCTTAGTGCTACGGAGTGCTGCAGGGAATGATTTGGGTGTGGTGCATTGAGCAGTGTGAGAGGTTGGTGTTGGGTGGGTAGGAGATGTCATGTGAAGATGCATTCATAGGAACATAAGAACATAGGAAATAGGTGCAGGAGGAGGTCATTCGGCCCCTCGAGCCTGCTCCGCCATTCAACTAGATCATGGCTGATCTTCTATCTCAATGCCATTTTCCCGCACTATCCCCATATCCCTTGATACCTTTTACATCTAGAAATCTGTCAATCTATGTCTTGAACATACTCAATGACTGAGCCTCCACAGCCTTCTGGGTAGAGAATTCCAAAGATTCAATACCCTCAGGGAAGAAATTCCTCCTCATCTCAGTCCTAAATGGCCTATCTGTCATTCTGAGACTGTGTCCCCTGGTTCTAGACCCCCCCAGCCAGGGGACACAGTCTCCTTGCATCAATTCTGTTGAGCCCTGTAAGAATTTTGTATGTTTCAATGAGATCACCTCTCATTCTTCTAAACTCCATAGAATATAGGCCCAGTCTCCTCAATCTCTCCTCCTAGGACAATCCCTCCATCCCAAGAATCAGTCTGGTGAACCTTTGTTGCACTCCCTCTATGGCATGTATATCCTTCCTTTGATAATGAGAGGAGAGGAGAGGAGACTGATCTTGACCACCCAGATGATGTCATTAGACTTCTTTTGGCACTGTCAACAGGTCCTTGGGTGCAGATGCCAGAAATTGACCTTCTTGGTCACCTGCTCCCACTCCTTTCTGAAAGTTATCTTGAGGGCCTCCTGACCCTCCATGGAACCATAGTATCACTCCTCCTGCCAAACTCCCCTACTAAGGCTTCCAGCACTGCATCCGTGACTCTGCAGCCCTCTCGCTACCCTGGTATTCAACTTTCCTTGTTTAGAATTGCAGCAGTATTATACAGCAGCAGTCTCCTGTCATTCAGTGCAGCTTCCCTTTAAGAACAGAAAGACTGGCTGCACCATGTGCGATTGACACAATGCTGTTCGGCCCCCTGCTGAGCGCAGAGGCAGTCGGCAGTGCACAGAGGCAGCCAGCAGCATGGCAGATGCTTGGCCTAATGCTACAATCATGGAAATGAAGTGGCAGCACCAAATTTGTGTGCCACGTGCCTCCACTATAACAGGCATGGGCAGGTTGAAAATCGAGACCCCTGTACCCAATTAAGGGCGCAATCCAATTTTTAGTTCCTTAATTCTGTGCCACATTTCCACTCTGAACTCTCTATACTTGGCCACCTACACTGTCCCAATGAAGCTCAACATAAGCTCGAGGCACCACACCTTGGGCTAAAAGTTCGTTGGAACCAGTTTTTCGGGACAGGAGTTGCAATTCACGATCCCATACTCGTTCCTGTTGAGACACGCAGCAAGAAAATTTCATGTTGCTTCCTCATTGAAATGATTGTAGCTTTGGACTGACTGGGATCCATTCTGCTACTTGGCTGAGTGCTCAGCAGGGTGCCCAGCAGTGTGCACTGATCTAATTTTTAAAAAATTCATACATGGGATGTGGGCGTCGCTGGCCAGGCCAGCATGTATTGCCTATCCCTAATTGCCCTTTAAAAGGTGGTGGTGAGCTGCCTTCTTGAACCGCTGTAGTCCATGTGGCGTAGGTACACCCACAGTGCTGTTAGGAAGGGAGTTCCAGGATTTTGACCCAGCGACGGTGAAGGAACAGCGATGTAGTTCCAAGTCAGGATGGTATGTGACTTGGAGGGGAACTTGCAGGTGGTGGTGTTCCCATGCATTTGCTGCCCTTGTCCTTCTAGTTGGTAGAGGTCGCAGGTTTGGAAGGTGCTGTCTAAGGAGCCTTGGTGCGTTGCTGCAGTGCATCTTGTAGATGGTATACACTGCTGCCACTGTGCGTCGGTGGTGGAGGGAGTGAATGTTTGTAGATGGGGTGCCAATCAAGCGGGCTGCTTTGTCCTGGATGGTGTCGAGCTTCTTGAATGTTGTTGGAGCTGCGCCCATCCAGGCAAGTGGAGAGTATTCCATCACACTCCTGACTTGTGCCTTGTAGATGGTGGACAGGCTTTGGGGAGTCAGGAGGTGAGTTACTCGCTGCAGGATTCATAGCCTCTAACCTGCTCATGTAGCCACGCTATTTATATGGCTACTCCAGTTCAGTTTCTGGTCAATGGTAGCCCCCAGAATGTTGATAGTGGGGGATTCAGCGATGGTAATGCCATTGAATGTCAAGGGGAGATGGTTAGATCCTCTCTTGTTGGAGATGGTCATTGAACAAAAAACAAAGAACAAAGAAAATTACAGCACAGGAACAGGCCCTTCGGCCCTCCAAGCCTACACACAATTGCCTGGCATTTGTGTGGCACGAATGTTACTTGCCACTTATCAGCCCAAGCCTGGATACTGTCCAAGTCTTGCTGCATTTCTACATGGACTGCTTCAGTATCTGGTGCTGAACATTGTGTAATCATCAGTGAACATCCCCACTTCTGACCTTATGAAGGAAGGTCATTGATGAAGCAGCTGAAGATGGTTGGGCCTAGGACACTACCCTGAGGAACTCCTGCAGTGATGTCCAATGTGGTACAGTTAGCCTGCTCCTCATAAAGGTAACCTACCTCTCTTAAAGCGTGAAGTAAAGGCCTGCTACCTGACCCGAACCCGACAGGACCCGACAATATGTGTCGGGTTCGGGTTGGGTGGGGTTGCACTTCCGGGTCCAGCATTCGGGCTTGGGTCGGGCCAGGTCGGACACTCTCTATCACAGGTAGGTGGCTCCACTGTCAATTTAATTTTTGAACCAGTAAGGTGGTTTTGTTACAGTTATTTTAAGCTTGTGCGGATCAGCAAGAAAGTGAAAACGGAGGGTAAGTTAACTGATGGTCAGGTCGGGTCAGGCGTGGGAAAAAAATGGAAGGACTCGGGCCGGGTTGGGCTCGGGTCAGATGTGGTTCTGTTGGGCTCGGGTCGGGTTTTTTTTTGCAGACCCAAGCAGGCCTTTAGTGTGAAGGATGCGAGGGATAGGCCAAATAATTATAGGCTGATCAGTCTGACCTCGGTGGTGGGTAAATTATTAGAATCAATTTTGAAGGACAGGATAAACTGCCACTTTGAAAGGCACCAACTGATCAGGGATAGTCAGCATGGATTTGTGTAAGAGGTTCCCGGTCCTGTATCCTCCCTTACTGATGGTTCTTGACTTTAGGATTTTATAAAAGACAAACTGCACAGACACAGGGTTGGGCTGAACCACAAACTTGTTCATTAAAACCCTCCTAACACCCTGATACAAAGACCTCGAAACTAATTTAAAGGACACCGCATGACACCTTGATTGGTTAGTCCGATTTAAATCCCTCCACGATTTAGCCTCGGCTCCCACCCAAACATGCAAGTCACTACGACTTATAAGACTTTTTCGAAAAACCACAGGCAAAACCCCACATTTCTGCTCCAAATGCAGTCAATTCAAATCCCAAACCCTCCCAGGATTTAGTTGTTACACTTACGCTTTAAACTTTCAGCCCCAAATACCCCTTGGATTTGGCTGATAACTGACAATTCCCCAAGCAGTTGGTCCTTCTGGTGAGAATTTGTAGGTCCACGAGCCAGGTTGACTATTCCTGACCCTCCTTCTTGACTGCAGTCCCAAACCCTTCGATCTGGTCCCTTTTATGATGATCCTTATCAAAAGATCATAAACACATCTCCTGAAGCCATCCTGCTGGATGGTCAGTGCTTAGCACCTTTTAGTCACTTTTGTCTGTTGCCTGCCTGGTTCAGACAAATCCACTTAGTGCTGATGTTATTTCCATGAATGAGAATAATGAACTCCACCAAGTTCCAGGTATTCCAGGCTCCAGAGCTGATATACATGAAAAGGTTTCTCTCCTGTCTTGACAGGAATGAATGCTGTGGTCTGGGGCCAGTTAGTTGTAACAATGGCCTCCCCAATTACTTAATTGGGTTACATGATGGCAGTTTTCCTGTATCACAGTTATGATAATGTCCCAAATTTCAGTCCTTTAACAGTATCAGTTCTGTTGTGATGTTGGAAAGTTTGAAATTGACCCATTGGAATACAGCCTGCCTCTGTGTGCTTTGTGTTGAGGTTTGGCTCTCATTCACAGTACTAGTGTCCATGGGGGTTGGGGTTCCTTCCCCATACTTCACAAAGTCCAGTTTTAAAGTCCAGTTTGAGGGGAGGGAGAATACCGATCCAACATTTGTTAAGGGAACTTATTAACTTAATTGAATTCTTTGAGGAAGTAACAAGGAGGATTGATGAGGGTAGTGCAGTGGATGTGGTCTATATAAATTTTAGTAAGGCATTTGACAAGGTCCCGCGAGGCATACTGGTCAGTGAGATGACAGTCCATGGGATACAGGGGAATGTGACAGGTTGGATCCAAAATTGGCTCAGTGACAGAAAGTAAAGGGTAGTAGTCGACAGATGTTTTGGAATGGAAAGCTGTTTCCAGTGATGTTCCACAGAGCTCAGTGTTGGGTACCTTGCTGTTTTTGGTATTTATTAAAGATTTGGACTTAAATGTGAGAGGCATGATTGGGAAACTTGCTGATGACACAAAAATTGGTCGTGTAGTTGATAGTGAAGACTCTGTAGACTCCAGAAGATTCTGTAGACTCCAGAATAATATCAAAGGTTTGGTTGAGTGGGTGGAAAAGTGGCAAATGGAATTCAATCTGGAGAAATGTGAAGTAATGCACTTGGGGAGGGCAAATAAAGCGAGGGAATACACAGTAAACGGGAGGATATTGAGAGGGGTAGAAGAAGTGAGAGACCTTTGAGTGCATGTCCACAGGTCCCTAAAGGTGGCAGGTGAGGTAGATAAAGTGGTAAAGAAGTCATATGGAATGTTTTCCTTCATTGGCCGAGGTATAGAATACAAAAGCAGGGCTGTAATGCTGGAACTGTATAAAACGCTGGTTCGGCCACAGTTGGAGTATTGCGTACAGTTCTGGTCGCCACATTACAGGAAGGACATAGTTGCTCTGGGAAGAGTGCACAGGAGATTTACAAGAATGTTGCCAGGGCTTGAAAGTTGCAGCTATGAAGAAAGATTGGATAGGCTGGGATTGTTTTCCTTAGAACAGAGGAGGCTGAAGGGTGACTTAATTGAGGTGTACAAAATTATGAGGGGCTTAGATAGAGTAGACAGGAAGGACCTGTTTCCCCTAACAGAGAGGTCAATTACAAGGAGGCACAGATTTAAGGTGATTGGTAGAAGGATTAGAGGGGATACGAGGAAAACTTTTCTCACCCAGATGGTGGTGGGCGTCTAGAATTCACTGCCAGGAATGGTGGTGGAGGCAGAAACCCTCAATTTTTTAAAAAGGCACCTGGATATGCATCTGAAGTTCTGTAACATGCAAGGCTTTGGACCAGGTGCTGGAAGGTGGAATTAGATTGAGCGGCTAGTTTTGTTTTCGGCTGGCACAGATACGATGGGCTGAATGGCCTCTTTCTGTGTTGTAATTGTTCTGTAGTTCGATGGTTCTAAGTGTTTGTCATTATTGGTTTTTGGGGAAACAATTTCAATGCCAAGTTCATTAGTATTTTAAATTTCTTTCTTAATGTCTTTTTAAAATAATTATATGAATATACTTTGCGTGAACAACTCAATATTTAAGTATAAATCTTTTCCAAATCCTTTCTGTGGAAAAATGGCCAAAAATTCCTAAAATGTTTGGCCTATTTTAACCCAGCCCACCTGACAGGAATGGGGCAGGTGAATGGTTAAAATCACAGAAATCTGGGGACCTGCTTGTGACTGGTGCTCCTTATATCAGCGGGTGGGAAATCTGCTGGTGAGATTCTTGTGAGACCCAGTAGTTAAACATACTCTGGAACTTTTTTCTAGGGCAGTGAGTGAGGTTTGCATTTACCCCACTACCCATCAACCTAAATCTGACCTGACGTTAAAATTGGGGCCAGGAAAGACTTATCGGCTATTTTCTTTTTATTAATGCTCGAGGATTTCAATTGTGTGGATACTTCAAAAGCAAAATGGTGCCCTTATGCTAACTTGGTTTGGGTCTATTAAATTCTACCAAGTAAACATAATGAACCCTAAATTCAGAAGAAAGACAGAATTGTGCACCTTAATGAGTTACCTATATGTTACATCAAGAATTGCCTGAATCGTATCATGTCTTCATAATGAAGGTGTCTAAAAGTGTGAAAGTAACAATTAATGAGTAAATTAACAGTGTGTTATGTGATAATTGCAAATATTTGAAACAGATTAATCATAAAACTGTTAGTGAAATAATTTTTGAGAAAGTAAAATATGATGATAAACGATGCAGTCACATACTCACAAAAGCTCTGTTAATCATTCATTGTTATATCTCCACTCACACTTTCATCTAACATTTTTCTCCCTACCATGCAGAACATACTATACTTTTGTTTGATATGACTTGATAAAAACTGTTTGCTGTTAATATTTAATTATTGCCTAAAGCTGGCTACAACTAACAGCACTAATACAATACAATTAAAGGGGAATGATCACAGCTTCCAGACCACAGTGAAATCATTTTTTAATAGGATTATTATTGACTGCTATGAACTAAGTGGTGCACCACATGTCCAGGTTTCAATACTGCTATCACTTTTCTGTAAAGCATAATGTCAATTAAACAGGAGAACAAAAGCTATTTAATTACAAAACAAAAGTATTCCAGTAGTTACGCAAATACTATCTCAGGGCTCAAATCATCATCTTGATTTTTGCAATAACGTCAAACCTTCATAAAATACTGATGCTCTCTGTCTCCATCCAAATAACTCAAGCAACTAAATTACAGCCTAGGGTTCAGATCAAGATGGTCCTTCAGTGAACAATCTATCAATTACAACACCTAGTAGTTTATTAAATGGTTCGAGTGTCATAGCCTCAACCACCCTCCGGCCTCCTCTAGCTGTTGATTACCCTTTGTGTACAGAAATATATCCTGTTGTCTGTCCTATTCCTGCCTTCCTTACACTTAAACCTGTGCCCTCTTATCTTCCTCCCTTGGCCTCATTGAAAGTTGCATTCTGGGCTACCTCCTTTCTCCTGTTAAACATCTGTGGGTAGAATCTCTCTGAAAATGGTTTCTACTCAGCAGTGGCCCAAAAATGACATTATCACCTCGACTCCAGACAGGAACAGCCTGAAAGCTTCCTGCAGAATGTCATCTCATGTCAATTTGCCTTGACACCAAGTGAAGTATAACTATAACACAAAACTAAGTCTAATTTAAAAAATATTTGGGGTATAAATTGGGCTTCCTGGACATTTCAAATGTTTTGAGAAAAGAGGGATTCCTGTCATTGTACTCTCAGTACTTTTATGATTTACTGACTAGGAAAGCTTTGTTTTCTCTGTTAGCATGTAATACAGAATGACTATTGGTCAGGATGGGGGGGTGGGGGTGGCTGGTAAGGGATGGAATTAGATTTAGTTGGGCAATATAAACAACGTGCTGCTGGTAGTGAATGGATAGTGTAGCTATTGATCATTGATTAGTAGTTGTAGTATAACCTTATCTGGCATACTGGCCAACATTCTTCCCTCAATCAATGCCACCAAAAACAGATTAACTGGTCATATATAATTTCTTGTTTTTACTTCAGATTTCCAGCATCTGCAGTATTTTGCTTTAATTTTAGTGTTTAATTCACTGCCACTTCTCTTCCAGGAATGCCTACCTTGAAGAAGTTCTGCTGTTCACTCCGACGGGATTTCCGTTTGTCTCTTTTACCTTGTTCACCTTCATTGCTTTCTATTTCCCTCCTGGTGTTTGATATAGTGTCTACCAAAACTCGTTTTCACAGCCACATCTCCTTCATCAGCAACTGTCTCCAGCTCCGAATTATTCCACGTGGATTCCAACTGAAGTTTCATCCTTCATGTTTTGAATCCACCCAGGATTACAGGTATCTCCGAAAAATACAATGTTCCTTAGACTGCTGTTCTCACTGCATCCTGAGATCCACACTCAGTGCCATGCGCCGCCACATGTACACACTGGACCTCTCTCTCCAGAAGCACCGCTTCACCTTATCTCAAAGCTGTTCTACTCCGCAGTTTCGTTTCATCCTTCGTCTTATCCGATGCATTAACAAAAAACTTTTTTCTTCCTTTCACATGTTAAGGAATGCAAACTCCAGCAGATGATGAGGGCTAATGCCTTTCCAGATCTTTCTTACCCTTCAGTTCCCTCTGACCCCATCCCTTGCAGTGTATTCACTATACCCTCTGACCTTCCCCTCTCTGATGCTGAACATTCTGTACTTAGCAAAGGATTCAGTTTTACCCCCTTATGCCCACACCTGAATGAATTTCGCGCTCGGCATGGCATTGAGCTCTTCTTCTGTCACCTTTGCCTCCGGGCTCACTTCATTGACCAGGAGTCCTCGCCCCCCCTGACCAGTAAACCCAGTCATCTGCCTCCAGCATTCTCCCTCCACCTGGACCCCTCCTTCTGGCCTCTTACCCACTCTTGATATTGTCATTGAGACATCGGTCATCTCAATTTCTCTGCCCCCCTCACTTACTCGAACCTGTCCCCCTCTGAACTTGCTGCACTCCGTTCTCTCAGGTCGAACCCCAACATTGTCATCAAACCTGCAGACAAGGGTGGTGCTGTTGTTGTCTGGCGTACCGACCTCTACCTTACAGAGGCTCAGCGCCAACTCTCAATCACTTCTTCCTACTTCCCCCTGGACCTTGACCCCACTACTGAACATCAAGCTACTGTCCACAAGACTTTCACTGACCTCATCTCCTCGGGAGATCTATCCTCTACAGCTACCAACTTCATAGCCCCGCAAGCGCAGACAGCCCGCTTCTACCTCCTTCCTAAAATCCACAAACAGGACTGTCCTGGCAGACCCATTGCTTCAGCCTGTTCCTGCCCTACTGAACTTATTTCTTCCTATCTTGACTCTGATGTGCTAGGGGGAGTATTTGCTAGAGTGGTTGGGGAGGGTTTAAACTAAAATGGCAGGGGGATGGGAACCTTTGCAAGTAGTCAGAGGAGGGGGGATCAAAGACAAGAACAAAAGACAGTAAGTGGAAGAAGAAAAGTGATAGGCAGAAAAATCAAGGGCCAGAATCAAACAGGGCCACAGTGAAAAATAGTGGGAAGGGGCCAAGTAATGTTAAAAAGACAAGCCTTAAGGCTATGTGCCTTAACGTGCAGTGCATTTGCAATAAAGTGGATGAATTAATCGCGCAAATAGTTGTAAACGAGTATGATATAGTCGGGATTACGGAGACATGGCTGCAAGGTAACCAGGAATGGGAAATGAACATCCAGGGGTATTCAGTATTTAGGAAGGACAGAAAAAAAAGCAAAAGGCGGTGGAGTTGTATTGCTGGTTAAAGAGGAAGTTAACGTAATAGTGAGGAAAGATATTAGCTCTGATGATGTGGAATCTGTATGGGTAGAGCTGAGAAACACTAAGGGGCAAAAAACGTTAGTGGGAGTTGTATATAGACCCCTAAACTGTACTGGTGATGTTGGGAATGGCATTAAACAGGAAATTAGAGATGCATACAATAAAGGAACATCTGTAATTATGGGTGGCTTTAATCTGCATATAGATTGGGCAAATCAAATTAGTCACAATACGGTAGAGGAGGGATTCTTGGAGTGTATACGGGATGGTTTTCTGGACCAATACGTTGAGGAACCAATTAGAGAACAGGCCATCCTAGACTGGGTATTGTGGAATGAGAGAGAAATAATTGATAATCTAGTTGTACGAGACCCCTTGCGGATGAGCGACCATAATATGATAGAATTCTTCATCAAGTTGGAGAGTGACGTAGTTGATTCTGAGATTAGGGTCCTGAATCTTAGTAAAGGAAACTACAAAGCTATGAGGTGCGAGTTGGCTATGATGAATTGGGAAACGTTACTTAAAGGGATGACGGTGGAAAGGCAATGGCAAACATTCAAACAGTGCATGGATGAACTGCAACAATTGTTTATTCCTGTCTGGCACAAAAGTAAAACAGGAAAGGTAGCCAAACCATGGCTTATAAGGGAAATTAAAGAGAACTTTAGATCCAAGGAAGAGGCATATAAATTCACCAGAAAAAACAACAGACCTGAGGATTGGGAGCAATTTAGAATTCAGCAAAGGAGGACCAAGGGATTGATTAAGAAGGGGAAAATAGAGTACGAGAGCAAGCTTGCAGGGAACAAAAAAGTTTCTATAGGTATGTGAAGAGAAAAATATTGGTGAAGACAAATGTAGGTCCCCTACTGTCCGAAACAGGGGAATTTATTATGGGGAACAAAGAAATGGCTGACCAACTAAATGTATATTTTGGTTCTGTCTTCACAAAGGAGGACACAAATATCATTCCAGAAATGTTGGGGAACACAGGGTTTAGTGGAGAGAGGAACTGAAGGAAATCAGTATGAGTAGAGAAATGGTGTTGTGGAAATTGATGGGATTGAAGGCTGATAAATCCCCAGGGCCTGATGGTATGCATCCCAGAGTATTTAAGGAGGTGGCCATAGAAATAGTGGATGCATTGGTGGTCATTTTCCAAGATTCTATAGACTGTGAAACAGTTCCTACAGATTGGAGGGTAGCTAATGTAACCACACTATTTAAAAAGGAAGGTAGAGAAAAAGCAGGGAATTATAGACCAGTCAGCCTGACGTCGGGGGTGGGGAAAATTCTAGAGTCCATGATCAAAGATTTTATAGCAGAGCACTTGGAGAACAGTGGTAGAATCGGACAGAGTCAGCATGGATTTACGAAAGGGAAATCATGCTTGACAAATCTACTAGAATTTTTCGAGGATGTAACTAGTAGAGTTGATGAGGGGGAGCCAGCGGATGTGGTTTATTTGGACTTTCAGGAGGCTTTCGATAAAGTCCCACATAAGAGATTAGCATGTAAAATTAAAGCGCATGGGATCGGGGGTAGTGTATGGCAATGAATAGAAAATTGGTTGGCAGACAAGAAACAAAGAGTAGGGATAAATGAATATTTTTCTGAATGGCAAGCAGTGACTAGTGGGGATCGGTGCAATGACCCCAGCTATTTGCAATATATATTAATGATTTAGATGAAGGAACTAAATGTAATATCTCCAAATTTGCAGATAACACAAAACTGGGTGGGATGGTGAGTTGTGAGGAGGATGCAGAGAGGCTTTAGGGTGATTTGGACAAATTGAGTGAGTGGGCAAATGCATGGCAGGTGCAGTATAATGTAGATAAATGTGAGGTTATCCACTTTGAAAGCAAAAACAGGAAGGCAATTATTATCTGAACAACTAGAAACTGAGAAAGGGGAATATGCAACGAGACCTGGGTGTTCTCGTACACCAGTCGCTGAAGGTAAACATGCAGGTGCAACAGGCGATAAAAAAGGCAAATGGTATGTTGGCCTTCATAGCGAGAGGATTCGAGTACAGGAGCAGGGATGTTTTGCTGCAATTATACAGGGTCTTGGTGAGGCCACACCTGGAATATTGTGTGCAGTTTTGGTCTCCTTATCTGAGGAAGGATGTTCTTGCTATAGAGGGAGTGCAGCAATGGTTTATCAGACTGATTCCTGGGATGGCGGGACTGACTTGACAGGGTAGATGCAGCAAGGCTGTTCCCAATTGTGGGGGAGTCCAGAACCAGGGGTCATAGTCTAAGGATACGGAGTAAACAATTCAGGACTGAGATGAGAAATTTCTTTACCCAGAGAGTGGTGAACCTGTGGAATTCGCTACCACAGAAAGCAGTTGAGGCCAAAACATTGTATGTTTTCAAGAAGGAGTTAGATATATTTCTTGGGTTTAAAGGGATCAAAGGATATGGGGCGAAAGCGGGAACAGGTTACTGAGTTGGATGATCAGCCATGATCATAATGAATGGCAGAGCAGGCTCGAAGGGATAAATGTCCTACTTCTGCTCCTATTTTCGATGTTTCTCACATTGAACAACTTCTCCTTCAACTCCACTCACTTCCTTCAAGTAAAAGGTGTTCCTATTGGTATCCATATGGGTCCTAGTTATGCCTGTCTTTCTGTGGGATATGTCGAACATTCCTTGTTCGGGCCCACTCAGGTCCCCTCCCCCAGCTCTTCTGCAGGTACATTGATGGCTGTATAGTGCTGTTTCCTGCTCCCGCCCCGAACTGGAAAACTTTATCAACTTTGCTTCCAATTTCCACCCTTCTCTCACCATTATATGGTCCATCTCTGACACTTGCCTTCCCTTCCTTGACTTCTCTGTCTCCATCTCTGGGGATAGGCTGCCTACTAATATTCATTATAAGTCCAACAACTCCCACAGCTACCTCGACTACACTTCTTCACATCCTGCCTCCTGTAAGGACTCCATTCCATTCTCCCAGTTTCTCCATCTCCAACGCATCTGCTCTGATGATGTAACCTTCCACGACAGTGCTTCTGATATGTCTTCCTTCTTCCTCAACTGAGGATTCCCCCCCCACTGTGGTTGAGAGGGCCCTCAACCATGTCTGGCCCATTTCCCACTCCTCTACCCTCACGACTTCCTCTCCCTCCCAGAACTGTGATAGGGTTCCCCTTGTCCTCACTTTCCACCCCACCAGCCTCCACATCCAAAGGATCATACTCTGCCTTTTCCACCACGTCTAGCGTAATTCCACTAACAAATGCATCTTCCCACCCCTGCCCTGTCAGCATTCCGAAGGGATCGTTCCCTCTGCAACACCCTGGCCCACTCCTCCATTGCCCCAACACCTCGTCCCCTTCCCATGCAATCGCAGCAGGTGTAATACCTGCCCTTTGACCTCCTCTCTCCTCACTATCCATGGCCCCAAACACTCCTTTCAGGTGAAGCAGCAATTTACTTGTACTTCTTTCAATTTAGTATACTGTATTCGCTGCTCACAATGTGGTCTCCTCTGCAAACACCTCTGCTCAGTCTGAAAACATGACCCCAAGCTTACTGTCATTTGCCATTTCAACACACACCCCTGCTCTCATGCCCACATATCTGTCCTGGGCTTGCTGCAGTTTTCCAGTGAACATCAACGCAAGCTTGAGGAACAGCGTCTCATTTACCATTTAGGCATGCTACAGCCTGCTGGACTGAACACTGAGTTCAATAATTTCAGAGCATGATGGGCCCCCTCTTTTTATTTTTAGTTATTTTTGCTTTTTGCTTTTTTTATTCGTTTATTTTATTTTAGTTTGTTTCATTTTTTTTTACCACTTTTTTCATGTTTGTGCTTTGGGCCAGGGCTGTTCATTTTTCTGTCAATTAACACCCTCTCTGCACTAACACTTTGTCTTTCAGCACACCATTAACACACCGTTTGCCTTTGCTCCAGGACCTTCTGGTCAGTTATTCTCTGTGACCATGTCCGATCAACACCTTCCCTTTTGTTATCTCTTGCCCCAGTCCCGCTTTATTTGTTTAAAACCAATTACATTTCTAACCTTTGTCTGTTCTGATGAAAGGTCACTGACCTGAAACATTAACTCTGCTTCTCTCTCCACAGATGCTGCCAGACCTGCTGAGTATTTCCAGCATTTCTTGTTTTTACTTCAGAATTCCAGCATCTGCAGTATTTTGCTTTTATTAACTTGTCACATATCTGCTTACCGCTTGTGAAACCATACTATATGCAATTTGGTCTCCCTATTTGCCTGCCTAACAGTGACTGCATGAGGTGCCATATAAATGCAAGCTCTTTTTATGGCATCAGCATGCTCCTGTCTCTGCTTAGCATGAGGCAGTCAGAACTATACACAGTGCTCCAGGTGGGGCATGACCGGGAACTATATATCTTCAGCATGACTTACAGGGATTTTAACTCAAAGAATCTTTGAATACTAATCCAACATTCTGTTAGCTTTTATTTTGCTGCTGCCTGTGAATATTTGGATGAAGTGGGGTGATATTGGTCTTGGAAAGTGATGCAAAAAAAGGCGATCGTGAATCAGCAGCCCACTTTACATCCCACCCAAATTACTTTTTCCATTGACTTCATCCTCTTGCAATAATTAGCATTCAAAATATGACTTCCTTCAAATAACTTTCAAGAGAGAGGACTTAATTATAAACTAACTTTGGAAATATCTTCCTTCAGATAAATTAAAGAATTGTAAAATTGTAGAGACTTTGATTAATCTTTCAAAGTGTAATGCATTTGATGAAATTCAAACAAAATACTAAATTGTATTCCCTAGTATCCCCATTTGTGCATTAAAGCAACAGTAACATCTGAAGGAATCACAACCAACCAGCCACAGTGAAGGAGACCTAGGGTAAATTGGATTTTAGACTTCACATAATCCCTTCTGAATGCATTGTTTCAAGAAACATTAAATATCAAATTGGTCTCTCTTAATGTCTTCATTTGTGGAATAAAGCAACAGTAACCTTTGATGGAAAATACCAATCAAATAACCACAGAAGAAATCAAGAATATATTGTATTTCAGATTTTTCATAATCATAGTGATCATTACAGGTATTGTCATATTCATATTTAACGTTAAAGTTGAATCCAAATGGATATACTTACACATATCAAAGACACTTTCTGTATTTGTGCAACACTCTCCAATTGAATCAGGTAGCAGTAATGATAATTATCGAGTGCATTGGCCATTATCAGTGCATGTGGAAAATTGTGTGCTGCATGACAATTATTTACTA
This sequence comes from Heterodontus francisci, assembly GCF_036365525.1. Lineage (NCBI taxonomy): Eukaryota > Metazoa > Chordata > Chondrichthyes > Heterodontiformes > Heterodontidae > Heterodontus > Heterodontus francisci. The sequence continues at coordinate 93,352,698 of NC_090377.1, read as the reverse complement.
ATACAAACCATCAGTGGCAAGGTTTCACACTGCCAGTGAATACCCAGAATGTAACCACCTGAATGTGTACTCAGTGAAGGAATATCCATTAGCAAACATTGAAGAGGAAATGGATATGGATGTGATCATGAAACATTAATTGAAAGTTAAGCTTCTATCAACAAAACTAATCAAAAGAAGATCTGGTGAACCTCAGCGGAAGTAGTACCACTGCTACCTCTCATAGACAATGCTCCAATGTCCTGGAACAGTCTAAACTCTTTTCATGAAACTATTTTTTTACCTTCATCGCTGTTATTTTCTGTTTATTTTTTCTCTTCAACCCCCAATTTTAATTCCCTGTTCTTCTTTCCTCTTCTCTATAACTGCTCATGGTTTTTAGAGAGCTATTCCTACAGGAAGAAGAGTAGTTGAATGAAGTGCGGCCAACAGATGAATGGAGGATTGAACCCAACGATAAAATTTTGGAAAGCTACCCCATCAGCAGATGTAAATGCTGACATAACTGCACTGTCATTTTACAACTGAAAGGGGGCCTGTGGGGGCCACCACCAGCCCACAAGAGCCCACAAGGTATGCAGCGTTGGCCTGCCAGGCCCCTGAAATGTTAAAGCGATGGCAACCCTTTATTCTTACTTGTTCCTCTCTCCTTCATCATCATAAACAATATGCAGACATTTATCCCCTGTGACCGTTTCCCTCAACAACAGGTATACCGTTTTGGATACTGTTGAGGGGGACGACTTACCAGGGGTAAGCAATGGGGTGCAGGTCTCTGGCACAGAGTCTGTCCCTGTTGCTCAGAAGGGAAAGGGGAAGAGGAGCAGAGCATTAGTCATTGGGGACTCCATAGTTAGGGGAACAGATAGGAGGTTCTGTGGGAACGAGAGAGACTCACGGTTGGTGTGTTGCCTCCCAGGTGCCAGGGTACGTGATGTCTCTGATCGTGTTTTTGGGATCCTTAAGGGGGAGGGGGAGCACCCCCAAGTCGTGGTCCACATAGGCACCAACGACATAGGTAGGAAGAGAGATGGGGATTTAAGGCAGAAATTCAGGGAGCTAGGGTGGAAGCTTAGAGCGAGAACAACCAGAGTTGTTATCTCTGGGTTGTTGCCCGTGCCACGTGCTAGCGAAGAGAGGAATAGGGAGAGAGAGGAGTTGAACACGTGGCTGCAGGGATGGTGTAGGAGGGAGGGTTTTGGTTTCCTGGATAATTGGGGCTCTTTCTGGGGTAGGTGGGACCTCTACAAACAGGATGGTCTTCACCTGAACCAGAGTGGTACCAATATCCTGGGGGGGAGATTTGTTAGTGCTCTTCGGGGAGGTTTAAACTAAATCAGCAGGGGAATGGGAACCTAAATTGTAGTTCCAGTGTACAGGCTGTTGAGAGTAGTGAGGTAGGGGATAAGGTTACAAGGACGCAAGAGGGCACCGGCAAGCAAGAACTTGGTTTAAAGTGTGTCTACTTCAACGCCAGGAGCATCCGGAATAAGGTGGGTGAGCTTGCAGCATGGGTTGGTACCTGGGATCCTGATGTTGTGGCCATTTCAGAGACATGGGTAGAGCAGGGGCAGGAATGGATGTTGCAGGTTCCGGGATTTAGATGTTTCAGTAAGAACAGAGAAGAGGGTAAAAGAGGGGGGGGTGTGGCATTGTTAATCAAGGAAAGTATTACAGCGGCAGAAAGGACGTTTGAGGACTCGTCTACTGAGGTAGTATGGGCCGAGGTTAGAAACAGGAGAGGAGAGGTCACCCTGTTGGGAGTTTTCTATAGACCTCCGAATAGTTCCAGAGATGTAGAGGAAAGGATAGCGAAGATGATTCTCGACAGGAGCGAGAGTAACAGGGTAGTGGTTATGGGGGACTTTAACTTTCCAAATATTGACTGGAAATACTATAGTTCGAGTACTTTAGATGGGTCTGTTTTTGTCCAGTGTGTGCAGGAGGGTTTTCTGACACAGTATGTGGACAGGCCAACCAGGGGCGATGCCACATTGGATTTGGTACTGGGTAATGAACCCGGCCAGGTGTTCGATTTAGATGTAGGTGAGCACTTTGGCGATAGTGATCACAATTCGGTTAGGTTTACCTTAGCGATGGGCAGGGACAGGTATATACCGCAGGGCAAGAATTATAGCTGGGGGAAAGGAAATTATGACGCGATTAGGCAAGATTTAGGATGTGTAGGATGGGGAAGGAAACTGCAGGGGATGGGCACAAACGAAATGTGGAGCTTATTCAAGGAGTAGCTAATGCGTGTCCTTGATAAGTATGTACCTGTCAGGCAGGGAGGAAGTTGTCAAGCGAGGGAGCCGTGGTTTACTCAAGAAGTTGAAGCGCTTGTCAAGAGGAAGAGGGCGGCTTATGTTAGGATGAGACGTGAAGGCTCAGTTAGGGCGCTTGAGAGTTACAAGCTAGCCAGGAAGGATCTAAAGGGAGGGCTAAGAAGAGCAAGGAAAGGACACGAGAAGTCATTGGCGGATAGGATCAAAGAAAACCCTAAGGCTTTCTATAGGTATATCAGGAATAAAAGAATGATAAGAGTTAGAAGAGGGCCAATCAAGGATAGTAGTGGGACGTTGTGGGCGGAATCAGAGGAGATAGGGGAAGCGTTAAATGAATATTTTTCGTCAGTATTTACAGTAGAGAAAGAAAATGTTGCCGAGGAGATTACTGAGATACAGCCTACTAGGCTAGATGGGATTGAGATTCACAAGGAGGAGGTGTTAGCAATTTTGGAAAGAGTGAAAATAGATAAGTCCCCTGGGCCAGATGGGATTTATCCTAGGATTCTCTGGGAAGCCAGGGAGGAGATTGCAGAGCCGTTGTTGTTGATCTTTATGTCGTCATTGTCGACAGGAGTAGTGCCGGAGGACTGGAGGATAGCAAATGTTGTCCCCTTGTTCAAGAAGGGGAGTAGAGACAGCCCTGGTAATTATAGACCTGTGAGCCTTACTTCGGTTGTGGGTAAAATGTTGGAAAAGGTTATAAGAGATAGGATTTATATTCATCTTGAAAAGAATAAGTTCATTTGCGATAGTCAGCACGGTTTTGTGAAAGGTAGGTCGTGCCTCACAAACCTTATTGAGTTTTTCGAGAAGGTGACCAAACAGGTGGATGAGGGTAAAGCCGTGGATGTGGTGTATATGGATTTCAGTAAGGCGTTTGATAAGGTTCCCCATGGTAGGCTATTGCAGAAAATACGGAAGTATGGGGTTGAAGGTGATTTAGAGCTTTGGATCAGAAATTGGCTAGCTGAAAGAAGACAGAGGGTGGTGGTTGATGGCAAATGTTCATCCTGGAGTTTAGTTACTAGTGGTGTACCGCAAGGTTCTGTTTTGGGGCCACAGCTGTTTGTCATTTTTATAAATGACCTGGATGAGGGTGTAGAAGGGTGGGTTAGTAAATTTGCGGATGACACGAAGGTCGGTGGAGTTGTGGATAGTGTCGAAGGGTGTTGTAGGGTACAGAGGGACATAGATAGGCTGCAGAGCTGGGCTGAGAGATGGCAAATGGAGTTTAATGCGGAGAAGTGTGAGGTGATTCACTTTGGAAGGAGTAACAGCAATGCAGAGTACTGGGCTAATGGGAAGATTCTTGGTAGTGTAGATGAGCAGAGAGATCTGGTGTCCAGGTACATAAATCCCTGAAAGTTGCTACCCAGGTTAATAGGGCTGTTAAGAAGGCATATGGTGTGTTAGCTTTTATTAGTAGGGGGATCGAGTTTCGGAGCCACGAGGTCATGATGCAGCTGTACAAAACTCTGGTGAGGCCGCACCTTGAGTATTGCGTGCAGTTCTGGTCACCGCATTATAGGAAGGATGTGGAAGCTTTGGAAAGGGTGCAGAGGAGATTTACTAGGATGTTGCCTGGTTTGGAAGGAAGGTCTTACGAGGAAAGGCTGAGGGACTTGGGGTTGTTTTCGTTAGAGAGAAGGAGGAGGAGAGGTGACTTAATAGAGACATACAAGATAATCAGAGGGTTAGATAGGGTGGATAGTGAGAGTCTTTTTCCTCGGATGATGATGGCAAACACGAGGGGACATAGCTTTAAGTTGAGGGGTGAAAGATATAGGACAGATGTCAGAGGTAGTTTCTTTACGCAGAGAGTAGTAGGGGCGTGGAACGCCCTGCCTGCAACAGTAGTAGACTCGGCAACTTTAAGGGCATTTAAGTGGTCATTGGATAGACATATGGATGAAAATGGAAAAGTGTAGGTCAGATGGTCGGCGCAACATCGAGGGCCGAAGGGCCTGTACTGCGCTCTAATGTTCTAATGTTCTAATTAACAATTTCTTAGTCACCAAAAACCCATCTACCACCTGCACTTTCTCTCTTTAACCTGCATCCCTGCAACATGTAGGACATGATATCTCCTTGAATCTCTATTATGTCCAATTCCACCTCCATTCATACCATCCTCAACTTTTGCTTTTTCTTGAAACTTAAGTTTAACATTTTGTCTATGTTAGATTATTGTTTTGGACCATTATTGCTAACAGCACATAATGAGTTAAAACCAAACTTCACCCAAGGAATGATGGAATTTTCCATACACAAAAACTCAAACTGAAATAAGTTAGCTACATGAGTATTGATTCATCATTAGCAAGTGAGTAGCTGGATTCTGTTATAGAAAGATTAATGCCTAATTTTCTGTTGAATGCACAATCATTATTGTCAATTTTTTGATTAGTCTCTTTGATAGATAGAAAAGCAGGTGGCTTTCAATGGAACAATGGATATTATGAAACAATTTGACAGAGATGTTTAAAATTATGAGGGGATAAAACAGAATAGATAGAAACAGAATGCTGGATTTTGTTTTCAGCCTGACATTCAGGATTTGTGGTCGGTGGGGTGCAGCTGGGGAATTGGAGTGGCAGCAGTTGTCACGGAGCCTGATGTCGGGTTTGCCAGGCTTGATCTTCAAGGTGGCAGCGAGGCTCCATGGCAGCACCTCGGCAACAGGACCCTACTTTAAATATTTAATATATCCCTCTGCATTAATTTAAATTTAATTCACCGTGATCTTAACTTCAGTTCCCAGTCTTGAGCTGCATGTGCTTTCACTTTACCATCCAGGAGAAGCTGGTGCCACCGAGATGGGGAAGGGGTCAACTCTACATGATCTGTATGGGGAAGGGGTAAACTCTGTATGGGGAAGTGGGGGTAGGAGCCAACTCTGCACGATTTGTATGGGGAAGGGGGAAAAGGAGTAAACTGTCCATTATGTTGAATGCAGGGCGAGCAGCCTTTTAAAAGTGGCACCAGCACCTGCTCCTGCATCAGGTGACTTTGTGAACGGGGTTGCCAATGCTGCCTCTGCCACGTGATTGGGGGTGGGGGGGGGAGCAGCAGGGGGGGGAGCGGTTGGGGGGCGGCCATTGTCAATATGTTAAGTAATTGCTCCTGGCGGTGGGACAACAAAATGCAGCCCAGACTGTTTCCAGTGAATGAAGAGCCCAAAATGAGGGGACATAGATACAAGATTAAACATCGGCTTTTATGGGACAGGCAGTAGGAGAAACTTTTTTGCACAGAAGATGTGAGGCTGTAGAATGCACAACCAGGGTTAGTAGTTGATTATAAGACTATATCAATCATTAATAACAGGTTAGACAGGTTGAAGGAAAAGAGAATAAAGATCTACAGGAACAGGAGGGCATTACATGCTGTGGATTTTCATCTTTAGCCCTGACAGGTTCCCCATTCGGAAGCCAGCCTGATTAGTAGGTTTGGATTTCAGATGGGTGGAAAGCGTTCTGGAGCAAGCTGCTGGACTAGGGATGTTTGATCCCTAATTCTGGGACAAGAAGGGGGTCAAATCTCAAAGGTTGGTCTGATCCCTGACCCCATGGTGGGGTGGGGGGAAGGGGTTGGTGCTTGGCGATCATGGGGACAGGGTGTGATCCACAATCCTGGAGGGATGTCTGATTCGAGGGAGGCTGGGGGGGCGGTAGATGGGGGTGCAGCAGTGTGGCTGGATCTGATCCCAGACCTGGGACCTTTGTATGGGGGAGGGGTCTGATGGGGGGGGCTGGCAGCGGAAGAGCTCCTGCTCCTCCTGGTTCCCAAGAAGTGCTGGAAAGGCACTTACTTTCTCCCCAAAGCTGACCTCGCCTCACTTCAGCTGCTGGTTCTGTTCCCGAGGCATGGGAAACACTAATGCCCACTGTAAAACCTGCAATGGAGGTTAAATCAGAGGCTGCCAGCCTCATTAATATATTTAAATTGCCAACCCGCCTCCTGGGTGTGGGTTGATTGTCCATCCCTTTTCCCACCTTTGTAAAAGTGGGCGATTGAAGGCAGGTTGGGGTTGGGGTTCAGATCTTTCAAGTTTATCCTTTGCCCCTATCTCTCTCCCACCTGACCTGTTTATATGTGCTAACATCTCCCACTATTTGTTTTGGCTGTCAGTGTTGTAGAATGCAACCCATTTACTTTGTGTGACAAATTCCAAAGAACCAACCACAGCACAAAAACAACTGAAAATGTGTCATTATATGCTGTAATGCCCCTGACCAAATCAAAGTCTCAATCACAGATATTCACCAACAATTTTCCCCCGAAATTGCAGTGCTTGTGTCTATCGGCAAGAGATGTGTTCAACCTTTATGTGACCAGAAAAGAGGAGCGTCTGTACTGTTCAGTGCACTAATGTCCTTTAGAGAAGGAAATCTGCTGTCCTTACCTGGTCTGGCCTACATGTGACTCCAGCAATGTGGTTGACTCTTACATGCCCTCTGAAATGGCCTAGCAAGCCACTCAGTTGAATCTAACCGCTACGAAGTCAATAAAAAGGAATGAAACCGGACGGACCACCCGGCATCGACCTAGGCACCGGAAATGACAACGGCAAACCCAGCCTTGTCGACCCTGCAAGGTCCTCCTTACTAACATCTTGTGCCAAAGTTGGGAGAGCTGTCCCACAGACTAGTCAAGCAACAGCCTGACATAGTTATACTCACAGAATCATACCTGACAGACAATGTCCCAGGGACTGCCATCACCATCCCCGAGTATGTCCTGTCCCACCGGCAGGACAGACCCAGCAGAGGTGGTGGCACAGTGGTATACAGTAAGGAGGGAGTTGCCCTGGGAGTCCTCGACATTGACTCTGGACCCCATGAAGTCTCATGGCATCAGGTCAAACATGCAAGGAAACCTCCTGCTGATTACCACCTACCGCCCTCCCTCAGCTGATGAATCAGTACTCCTCCATGTTGAACAGCACTTGAGGGTGGAAAGGGCACAGAATGTACTCTGGATGGGGGACTTCAATGTCCATCACCAAGAGTGGCTCAGTAGCATCACTACTGACCGAGCTGGCCGAGTCCTAAAGGACATATCTGCTAGACTGGGTATGCGACAGGTGGTGAGGGAACCAACAAGAGGGGAAAACATACTTGACCTTGTCCTCACCAATCTGCCTGCCGCAGATGCATCTGTCCATGACAGTATTGGTAGGAGAGACCACCACACAGTCGTAGAGACGATGTCCCACATTCACATTGAGGGTACCGTCCTTCATGTTGAGTGGCACTACCACTGTGCTAAATGGGATAGATTTCAAATAGATTTAGCATTGCAAAACTGGGCATCCATGAGGCGCTTTGGGCCATCAGCAGCAGCAGAACTGTATTCAACCACAATCTGTAACCTTATGGCCCAGCATATCCCCCACTCTACCATTACCATCAAGCCAGGAGACCAACTCTGGTTCAATAAAGAGTGCAGGAGGGCATGCCAGGAGCAGCACCAGCCATACCACAAAATCAGGTGTCAACCTGGTGAAGCTACAGCAACACAGGACTATCTGCATGCCAAACTGCATAAGCAGCATGCGATAGAGCTAAGCGATCCCATAACCAACAGATCAGATCTAAGCTCTGCAGTTCTGCCAAATCCAGTCATGAATGGTGGTGGACAATTAAACAACTAACTGGAGGAGATGGCTCCACAAATATCCAACATCCTCAATGTTGGGGGAGCCCAGCACATCAGTGCGAAAGATAAGGCTGAAGTATTTGCAACAACCTTCACCCAGAAGTGCAGAGTGGATGATCCTACTCAGCCTCCTCCTGAAGTCCCCAGCATCACAGATGCCAAACTTCAGCCAATTCGATTCACTCCGCCTGATATCAAGAAACGACTGAAGGCACTGAATACTGCAAAAGCTATGGGCCCTGACAATATTCTGGCAATAGAACTGAAGAACTGTGCTCCAGAACTTTCCGCACCCCTAGCCAAGCTGTTCCAGTACAGCTACAACACTGGCATCTACCCTGCAATGTGGAAAATTGCCCAGGTACGTCCTGTACACAAAAAGCAGGACAAGTCCAACCCGGTCAATTACCGCCCCATCAGTCTACTCTCAATCATCAGTAAAGTGATGAAAAGTGTCATCAACAGTGCCATCAAGCGGCACTTGCTTAGCAATAACCTGCTCAGTGACGCTCAGTTTAGGCTCTGCCAGGGTCACTCAGCTCCTGACCTCATTACAGCCTTGGTTCAGACATGGACAAAAGAGCCGAACTCAAGAGGTGAGGTGAGAGTGACTGCCCTTGACATCAAGGCAGCATTTGACCGAGTATGGCATCAAGGAGCCCTAGCAAAACTGAGGTCAATGGGAATCAGGCAGGAAACCCTCTGCTGGCTGGAGTCATAACTAGCGCAAACGAAGATGGTTGTGGTTTTTAGAGGTCAGTCATCTGAGCTCCAGGACATCACTGCAGGGGTTCCTCAGGGTAGTGTCCTCGGCCCAACCATCTTCAGCACCTTCATCAATGACCTTCCTTCAATCATAAGGTCAGAAGTGGGGATCTCCGCTGATGATTGCATTATGTTCAGCACCATTCATGACTCCTCAGATACTGAAGCAGTCCGTGTAGAAATGCAGCAAGACTTGGACAATATCCAGGCTTGGGCTGGTAAGTGGCAAGTAACATTTGTGCCACACAAGTGCCAGCCAATGACCATCTCCAACAAGAGAGAATCTAACCATCTCCCTTTGACATTCAACGGCATTACCATTGCTGAATCCCCCACTATCAACATTCCCGGGGCTACCATTGACCTGAAACTGAACTGGAGTAGCGATATAAATACCATGGCTACAAGAGCAGGTTAGAGGTTAGGAATCCTGAGGCGAGTAACTCACCTCCTGACTCCCCAAAGCCTGTCCCCCATCTACAAGGCACAAGTCAGGAGTATGATGGAATACGCTACACTTGCCTGGATGGATGCAGCTCCAGCAACACTCAAGAAGCTCGACACCATCCAGGACAAAGCAGCTCGCTTGACTGGCACCCCATCGACAAACATTCACTCCCTCCACCACCAGTGCACAGTGGCAGCAGTGTGTACCATCTACAAGATGCACTGCAGCAACGCACCTTGGCTCCTGAGACAGCACCTTCTTTGCATCCTCATTGGCTACAGGTGAGGTCCCAGAGGATTGGAGAACAGCCAATGTTGTTCCTTTGTTTAAGAAAGGTAGCAAGGATAATCCAGGAAATTATAGGCCGGTGAGCCTTACGTCAGTGGTTGGGAAATTATTAGAGAGGATTATTCGGGACAGGATTTACTCCCATATGGAAACAAACAAACTTATTAGCGAGAGACAGCATGGTTTTGTGAAGGGGAGGTTGTGTCTCACTAATTTGATTGAGTTTTTTGAGGAAGTGACAAAGATGATTGATGAAGGAAGGGCAGTGGATGTTGTCTATATGGACTTCAGTAAAGCCTTTGACTAGGTCCCTCATGGCAGACTGGTCTAAAAGGTGAAGTCACATGGGATCAGAGGTGAGCTGGCAAGATGGATACAGAACTGGCTCTGTCATGGAAGACAGAGGGTAGCAGTGGAAGGGTGCTTTTCTGAATGGAGGGATGCGACTAGTGGTGTTCCGCAGGGATCAGTGCTGGGACCTTTGCTGTTTGTAGTATATATAAATGATTTGGAGGAAAATGTAGCTGATCGGATTAGTAAATTTGCGGACGACGCAAAAGTTGGAGGAGTTGCGGATAGTGATAAGGATTGTCAAAGGATACAGCAGGATATAGATCGGTTGGAGACTTGGGCGGAGAAATGGCAGATGGAGTTTAATCCGGACAAATGTGAGGTAATGCATTTTGGAAGGGCTAATGCAGGTGGGAAGTATACAGTAAATGGCAGAACCCTTAGGAGTATTGACAGGCAGAGAGATATGGGCGTACAGGTCCACAGGTCACTGAAAGTGGCAACGCAGGTGGATAAGGTAGTCAAGAAGGCATACGGCATGCTTGCCTTCATCGGTCGGGGCATAGAGTATAAAAATTGGCAAGTCATGTTGCAGCTGTACAGAACTTTAGTTAGGCCACACTTAGAATATTGCATGCAATTCTGGTCGCCACACTACCAGAAGGATGTGGAGGCTTTGGAGAGAGTGCAGAAGAGGTTTACCAGGATGTTGCCTGGTCTGGAGGGCATTAGCTATGAGGAGAGGTTGGATAAACTCGGATTGTTTTCACTGGAACGACGGAGGTGGAGGGGTGACATGATGGAGGTTTACAAAGTTATGAGAGGCATGGACAGTGTGGATAGTCAGAAGCTTTTTCCCAGGGTGGAAGAGTCAGTTACTAGGGGATATAGGTTTAAGGTGAGAGGGGCAAAGTTTAGAGGGGATGTGCAAGGCAAGTTCTTTATTTATTTATTTAGAGATACAGCACTGAAACAGGCCCTTCGGCCCACCGAATCTGTGCCGACCATCAACCACCCATTTATACTAATCCTACATTAATCCCATATTCCTACCACATCCCCACACCACCTACCTATACTAGGGGCAATTTATAATGGCCAATTTAGCTATCAACCTGCAAGTCTTTGGCTGTGGGAGGAAACCGGAGCACCCAAAGAAAACCCACGCAGTCACAGGGAGAACGTGCAAACTCCGCACAGGCAGTACCCAGAATTGAACCCGGGTCACTGGAGCTGTGAGGCTGCGGTGCTAACCACTGCGCCACTGTGCTGCCCCAAGCAGAGAGTGGTGAGTGCCTGGAACTTGCTGCCGGGGGAGGTGGTGGAAGCAGGTACGACAGCGACGTTTAAGAGACCTCTTGACAAATACATGATGGGAATAGAGGGATACGGTCTCTGGAAGTGCAGAAGGTTTTAGTTTAGGCAGGCATCAAGAACGGCGCCGGCTTGGAGGGCCGAATGGCCTGTTCCTGTGCTGTACTGTTCTTTGTTCTTTGTTTGTTCCAAACCCGCGACCTCTACCAACTACAAGGACAAGGGCAGCAAATGCATGGGAACACCACCACCTGCAAGTTCCCCTCCAAGTCACACACCATCCTGACTTGGAACTATATCGCTGTTCCTTCACTGTCACTGGGTCAAAATCCTGGAACTCCCTTCCTAACAGCACTGTGGGCGTTCCTACCCCACGTGAACTGCAGTGGTTCAAGTAGGCAGCTCACCACCACCTTCTCAAGGGCAATTAGGGATGGGCAATAAATGCTGGCCTGGCCAGCGACGCCCACATCCCATGCATGAATAAAATAAAACTAATTACATAAAGTGCAAAACAGATCAGTTTCTTTCAATGCAGTACATGAGGTGTCTCACTACACTTGCCATTACAGGTTATATTTATGATGTACATTTCATGTCAAACATTCTCTGGTGCATACAGCCTGAGGGGTTTTACAGTTTCCAGCCCCTCGGTGCACCATGTCTGGAGGGCCTTAGACAGAGGCCTTTCCCCATCGAGAGGTATGAGGAAGACAACTCTTGCAATGGTAGACATATCATTTCACTTACCTTGAGGAATGGTCACCGCTGATAGCCTCAATGTCAGCAGCTGCACTGTTAGGCTAATGCAGCACATGCACCTAACAATGTTGAGGAACTGAACTTACCTTTCTAGTCATGGTGCTTCAGCAGCTATGTCACTTTCCTAGTATACGTTAAATGACCTCCCACACATTTTAAGGGTCAGTCACCCATCCAAACCAGTTTCTTCTGCGGCGTTGTCAGTTACAGGATAATTATAGCATGAAAAAATGTTGGCATTCAGAGTTTAAATGCCACTAACCAAAGTGAAAAAGGAAATGAGAAAATTAATGTTAATGTTGTACATAATTCTTTTAAATTATTTTTTTCAAGTAGGAGGACACTGATGGTGAGATTCCATCCTTTATATGCATAATTCTATCAAAAAGATTCTGGAACATTCTGTGCTGCAGCTCTCTGAAAGTCTTATTTTCTGTCATGAGAAATAATAATCTTGTGAGCAGGCAAATTGCCAATCATATCCACAGAATGAAATTTTATAACCATCATAGCAATGGTACAGGGCGGGATTTCCCTGTGGCTATGCCTGAATCGAGTCTTGCTGTGAGTAACTGTAAACCCACGCTGTTGTCATGTGCTGTCAGATTATGCTTGTGTCTGTGCTGAGAGATTACAATTAAAACATAAGTGAGCAGTTCCCTGGTGAAAGGTGAGCCCTGAAATGATAGGTGTTCATAACATTTGAAAGGGAAGCCACTCAGCAGTGGCTCGATAACAGGATGTGATTACCTCACCAAGCAAGGGTTTATTTTTATGCACTAATTTGTGTTATGTAGACAGAGGAACTATTTTATATTCAGGCTGCTTTACAGCTGTTTTATCTTTCTTCCTTCTGAATAATGTGATCTCACATTTATGAATAATGACATTTTTGTGTTGGTCACCTTTTTTGCAATTTAAAATTAGTGAGAAATAAAAAGAAAGTGCTGGAAAATTGCAATCTTTGTAAATATCCAAGGGAAATCAAATTAAAGACTTGTGCGGACCATAATTAGTGGTGGCTGCAGACCACTGACTGAAACCCATATTGAAGGAGAAATGTAGATGTCTGCAAGGACTTTGAACATCTCAGCCATGTTAGCTTCATGTTTAAAAAAAATAAAATTGAAACAATACGACTCATTATCCAGGATTACGCTCCCAGCAGTGGTTCCAGGAGGTGGGAATTTCCCCGCTCTTCCACCACCACCAGTTTCTTGCTGGGGTTTCCTCTCCCAGTCTTGGTGCATTCCTGGTGGGAATCCTACTGCCCAGTTGCAAACCTCCAGGAGTGCTGCAGCAGGACTGCCACTGTCAACGCAGCTGAGCTGATCAGGTAGTTAAGGTGGCAAAAGAGCCATGAATATTTAGAGATCAGTGTCCTGCTGGCCTCAGCAACAAAGGAAGTGAGGGACAGGTTGGAGGGAGAGGAACCTCCTGCAATTAGGTCACCATAGGAGTGTTCGTGCCAGTTCCTGGGACCTTCCTCCATCTCCCCCATAGCAGCCCTGTAAAGGCAGTGGTAAATGGGTCAGGGGGGAGGGGAATTCTCCAGTGACTAAGCCCACCCCCACCATCATTGTTCACATGTAGCCAGCGGGGAAGGAAAGGCCAGCAATGGTTCCAGTGTAGGCAGGGGTTGGGCAGGGGAATATTAGTCGGGTGGTGAGGTGGCATTTGCTTTCATTCAATATTGCGAGCCCAGGCAAAACAATGGGCTAAATTTTACTAGCTTGCCACCGAGATTGGCAGTGAGCTTCTAACTTGGCGGCCCGCAAGCACGGGTTTAACTCCGCGGAGCCGCTGCGATATTATATGCGGCGTCACATTTTCATGGCTGGGGCTGACCACCAGCAACCCCCCCCCCTCCCCCCAACCCCGATGATGTGGAGGAGGGTGGGTGCTCCGTCCCTAGCAATGGCGTCCGGCGCCATGGCACAGACGCCGGCGCTATTTTTGAAGGGCTCAAACCCTTCCAATGAATGTGAATTTTTGAAGTTACAGGCAGTATAAATTTAATGTAAAACATTTAATAGTAGATTCAAGCCCCTCTCCCACACCCCCCCATGACGAAACAATTTCCTCCTTGCCCTCACCCCCTCTCAAAAAAAGCTTACCTTGCGATACCGACCTTCCCCCCCGCAGAGTTTAAAAACAATGAACTTTACCCCTTCCCAACACCCGCTAGACCAATTGAAAACGTTTAACTCTGCCCCACTGCCCGAAAACTTACCTGCTCCTCCCTCCCAACTGGTGTTCTGCCTCAGATCTCCGAACGGAGATCCGAAAATGCAGGAGTTCCGGCAAACTACCTGAATATCGCAGCAGGATGGCTGACGAGAGCAGGTAGGTTATTAATTCATTAATTTACATTCATTTAAATATTTAGATCCTGTTCCCGTTGCTAAGCAGCGGGGGGAGGGGGGCCGCCACGAGGCCGCGCCGAAGCTGGTAAAAGGGGCGGGGCCTTCCCGTCATCGAGGCCCATGGTGGGCCTCTCCAGGAGGCATTTTCCGGGCCTCCCCACCATGACATTGGAGGGGCCGATAAAATTCAGCCCAATATCTATGATAACTTATGGTCACTTCTCTACATTTAGCATTTATGTCAATTTTCAATTTGTAGCTATCCCCTTGTGCAACTGATATGAAAATTTACATCTATTACAATTAGGGGATTTTATACCACCATTTTCTCTCTTGCTGGTTTACAGCACTTCCTGACAGTGGAACTTATCTCCAGCAGCCCACAAGCTGTAGTTTTTATGTAATCTGCCCTTGCAGATTTAGATAATTTTGAGGGCTAACATTTACACTATCAGTCATTGTGTTTACCAGATTAAACACCATCTCATGGTGCAGCTTTCACACCCAATAGCTGATAATACAGTCAGATTTTAATAACTAAAATGCTTATTTCTAATTAAGTAAGATAAAACATTTGGTAAAATAGCATCAGTGAAACTGAAACATAAAGACAACAATAAAAAAATTGTTATGGATTCATTATTCTTTGAAAGAGATATCTTTGAATAAAAACAAAAAAATATATTTATTTGTAAACACAAAGGGGGTAATTTTAACTCTTGCCCCCACCACCCTATAATAGGTAAACTGGGAGCAGGTGTGGGAGGGGGGTAACATTTTAGTTTTTATTAAGAGTAGGGCTGCAACCAGCTCCAGCGTGCCCATTTCCAAGTTTAACAGAGGCATGCTTGAATGTCAACAAGAAACCTATTCATCGATGCCGGGGATTTAATTATTGTAAGCGGGTGACCACTTTTTGGTCCAAGTAACGCCCTCAGGAAAAGTTTGAAGTTTTTGTCAAATCAATTTTAACTTAGCTCCAAATTTATCTCCTCTGAATCTGTGAGCTGGATTATTTGTGGTGGGCTACTTCCAGCCCTCCCCCTCTCCCTTGTGTTTTATGCTCCATTCTAAAATGGTCAAAAATAGATGTGTGTGTGTGAGTGAAGGTGAGGTATTCACCTGATGGATGCAGTGCATTCAGTGAGGTGACTATGAGACAGATGCATCATATTGCTTAAGTATTGGGGCAAGTGATTAGCAATGGATAGATAAATGGGGAGGTGATGAAGTGCATGGAAAATAAGGGGTGGGTGCTACTGAAAGTTGAGTGGGTGGGAGGAGTGATGTGATGGAGAACATTTAGTAAGGCAGAGCTAAAGGTGGGTGGGGGCAGGGCAGTTTAAAGGAAAGTATGTAGTTGAATCAACAAATATACTCACTTTTCCTGACCTGGTTAATTCATTAAATCTTGTCCTACATTGCATCCATGACCTAGGCACAACACTCTTGCTGCTCATCTCCTCAGCCATCTCCTTGGTAACAACAGCAGGTTTCTTCCTTCCATTGCTGGGGACAAGTATGGAACAAAGCAGTAATTTCAGTGATAGATCATTGAATTTGGGTACTGCCCTTACTCTATGGCCACCATCTATCCTGAACGCCTCCAACTTCCATTGATACACTGTTAGAATGTTTTAAGATGATTTAAAAAGTTAATGTAAACCAGCATTCCTTTCTTTTAGCATTTTTAGTAGTACAGCCAATGTGAGAGAAAGGGAACTTTAATCTTGTCTCTATACATCTCTATACAGATCTGAGGAATGGGATAAATAATTGGCCAAAGCAATTACTGTACTATAAACAAAACTTGCAAAAGAGGCAAAGGCTAAAAGGATTATCAGCTGCAGCCTCAGATAAATGTGCAAACTATGTATTACTTAAGCACAAGCCAAGCTTGTATTAGAGCTTGAGAATAGATCTAGGTCACCTTTAACTTCAGGGCATTCACGAGGATCAGGAGTAATGCAGCCACGTGGAGGACTGGAGGGTGGGTATTGGTCATTCTAGGGCTTGTGTTGTTCTCTGACATCAGAGAGTGTTCTTGGTTGTAGTCAGAGCCTGGGAACCAGGCTGTATTATTTGCATGTCATGTGATATAATTGAAATACCAAATTAGTCACTGCAATAAAGCTTGTTATTATGAAAAATACTCATGTGTGAATCATAAGTGGAGTTATTGTGACTAGATTAACAACCCTTTGTTGCAACAGTAACCACCAAGAAATCAGCAAACATGCATTGTCCCTTTAAATACAGCTGCAACTACATTAGGTGGGTGCAGATCATGCTTGCAGCACATCTTGGAGACGTAACAACCAGAAGTCAAAATTAACTAGTGCAATTGAGTTGAGGCTGCAGATTCTGACCCACTCATTTGACTCTGAGTTTTACCCGTGTAACTCCATTACCACCCTTCACCCTGCTTGGAAGACACCTTCATATTAATATCAAGGCCAGAGATTATATTACTGACAAGACAACTTCAATCAGTTCAAATGTAACTTTTGGTATCAACGTAATGCCCCAGTGCAGATAATAAAAGGCAGGAGCGAGTAAAGGACTCCAGTTTCTCAGACTTGAGAATGTGGTGGCTAGGCAATTTGTAAACCTTAGAATTAGTGTTCTATTTGCAATGCCGTATGCTAAGTCATGAGGTGAAGTTATTCCTGCTTCACCTAGAAGCAGGAACTGGGATCATGATTAAATTGAAGATTGAGACATATGTAGCCATGCGTGAAAAAATCTAGCAAAGATGTTATGATAATAGGGTATTGTCATGCTAGACCCCCACCTGACAAGAATGAGGCATATTAATTTTGCCATATGGACATTAGATTTCAAATTGTTGCTGAGAAGAAGAGAAGGCCTGTTACAAGGGCTGCCAGACACTTGGCTGCAAGACATTTACATATCGATAGGGTCAGGAGAGGTTACTTCCCTTAACCATTTAACTCCAATGGACTTTGAGCACCAGACATTGAAGACAGGGAAGCGCATTCCAGGCCCTGCTAGCCGATACAATCCACAGAGCGAAGACGTGGTCAGACCAGTTAGTCACATGACTAACCTGTTTGGCAACCTGGGGTTGTCTGAATGGTACAAACATTTTGAACTCAGAGTGTCTGTTTGCTCTTGGACTGAAAAAACCTCTCCTGGCTGGCTTGCCACAGCCTGTCCTGTCTGCTCCCATCTCTTTCTCACGGAACTCAAATCCACTGAAGACACATGAACCCTAAGAGAGAAAAGTCTCCTACAGCGAACAAGGTTTAAGAAGAATACTGGACCCCAACGAAAAGCAAGATCTACCTACAATCAAGGACTCTCCAGTGAGCTTGAAGATCCGTAACAAAAGCCCTCTTCAGAGATTGCCTCAAACTTTTCCACTTTATTTCTTCTGCTCTGTTCTGACTCTATCTGCACGTGTGTATCATGTATGCATGCTAGCGTGGGCGTATCATGTATCGGCAGGCGTTAACCAAATTAGAGTTTAAGTTTAATAAATTTCAACCTTCTTTAAACCGAAGAAAACCTGTTTGTGCTGGTTTCTTTGCCTTATAATTGGAAAGCAGTAAACAAGGATTCACCAAGGGGAGTAAGAACACAGTGTGTTTAAAATTAAACCCTGTCACGGTAAGACCAGGTGAAGGCTGAGAGGGACCCCTAGACCTCTTTCTCACCTGGTCAGACCAGTATACTGAGGAATTACAAATTGTTGAAATGTAATGGTGCTCCTGCTTAGATTTTAAACTAATGTGATTATCTTAGTGGCCTGAATAATACCTCAATTATGTAATTTGGATGTATAGGTTACACAAGATTTTGCAATTACCCTCCTATTTTACATACCATTTGAAAGGACACAAACATCATTCTCTATCTATCCTGGGAGAATCTTTTTGTGATCTACATGACTTATTCACTGGTTTCATACATCTCTGCCTGTTTAAACTTCAATGCTGAGTTTATCGACATAAAATGAATGATTGGCAAATCGTTTATCTTAGCCCACTGAAGCTAAAGATTCTTAATAGTGGATGATGGTAACAGAATACGATGGGCAAGTTGTTTGCTGTGCCATATTTTGCATTGTTTAGTATGTCTTAGTCCAATGTTAGTGGTTGTTTGCTACAATTCAGCTTACAGCAAATAAAACAGAAAGGAGGGGCATTGATTTTAGGGGTGATGGATCAGTGGTCGCATGGCAACAGACATCATCAGGGAACAGCAAATGCAAATGCAGCAACACCCAAGACATCAGGCTTGGTTTTCCTGATCCAGTCCCAACATTGTTGGGGGTGGGCCTCCTTTTCATTGCCTCCATCCAGTGATGGAGCCAGCTCATTTTCAGAGATTGGAGGTTTACATGAGGCATTAATGGCAGGCTCTTGGTGAGATTTCTGCCAGTGAGCAGTATCGAGGACAACTACTGCACCAAAAAAGCAGGAGGCAAATTAATAGGGCTGAAGAGTCCCCAAAGACTTCAATTCATCTTCCACTGAAGGCATCAACCAAGAACCAAGGCCTAAATCCGCTAAGCTCTGGGGGTTGAATTGGAGGGAGAAGAAGCCTCCGCCAGAACCCTTCCCCCATTTTCTGCATGGGTGTCTAGTCCTGCTGCCAGCCCAGGCCAAAGGTTTGGCTTCACCTGGCAGTCTGAGGCAAAGACAGAAACAGGGATGGATGGTAGGGGAACCCAGGTCCAGTCCTTCCTCCCTCTCCAAGATGATATTTGCTTGAGTAGGTAGAGGAAAATTGAGGTTCAGGCATCGAGGCAGTAGTAAGTCTCAATGCCTAATTTTACACCCTTTCCTGCCACTAACCTACCCAAAATTCATCCTGCCATATCCTCATTACAGATCGAGACAGTCCTTGCTGTCTTCCCAAACTCTATTCCACATAGACATCCCTTACTTTATTATTCTTCTTGAAATCATCCAACTTCTGGTACTAAGCTGATTTTTTTCCCCAATGACATAATGTCATGCTTGTTGCTTCCTTTGTGTATTTGGAGGTTGTAACTGCTCCATTAAAAATGTGTTCACTTTACTCCATGACAGCTTATCAGGTTGTCCAGGGCCTGGTTCACAAAGTGGTCTTGTTTCACTTCATTATTTTCCCCCCAAAATCACACATTCCACAGCTGGATTAATGAGCCCTGAAATTCCTTGGGATTTTTGCCAATCTTCTACCAGTGGAACACTCAAACTAATGGCGGAGATCCACTTCCAGTGGGTTTCCTCTGTTTTGGGGAGTTTCCTAATTGACTTGCATCTTCCCATTACAGGCCAAATGATGGGCCCTAGGCAGCATCAGCAACAGGAACTCCATAAGACAGGAGTATCTGGTCCTCTTCATGGAAGCAGTGGAAGCTTAACGCCTTCCAGAAGGCTACCCATCAAGAGCCCGCCCCCTCCCCCTGCCCCATGTAGGATATTTCTTCTAATTTTCTGGATCAGCCCCTTTTGCTCAGGGGCTGACTAGAGCTGGACCAAAGTTGCGGGTGGAGGGGAGCTGGGCAGCAATAAGGGCGGGCAGGTGTCCAACTATCCTTCGACATGTAGGGCTGAATTTTGTGCGGCCATTTAAGGTGGGTGCACTGGTGTGGGAGCACGAACAATTTCAGCGGAGCTCTCCATCCTGAATCCGGCATCGTTCCATAGTTCCCCATTTCGTCAGAGGCGAGGAAGTACCATGGCTGAATTAACGCGCCAACGCGATGGGAACCTACTTTAACATGAATTTAAATGTAATTATTTGCGACTTAATGACTGGACCATGATTTTGTGAACACCCTGCGGCACTCACGTGCCTTCAGCTTTGCAACCGTTAAAAGCGGGCGGCACTGAGGCATAAGGTATCCTGACCACTGCAGTCTGGTGATGTAGGCTCTGCAATGGTGTTGTGTGTATCAGGAGCTCTGCGAGGGGGTTGTGTGTATTGGGGGGCTCTGCAAGGGGGTTGTGTGTTTCGAGGGCTCTGCAAGGTGGTTGGGTGTATCGCGGATCTCTGAGGGTTTAGGTTGGGCGTGGGTGGGCATTATAGGATTTTGTAACTGCTGTGTTCCTGCGTTTCTGGTGGCTCACACAGCTGTAAAAGACGGTGGACATGAGTAAGTTTGAGTTCTGTGGTATATCAAGCATTCTGCCGAGCAAATAGTGATGAGCACAGTCACTGCATCTGAAGCAATCCGAAGGCCCCAGGTCACCTGCCATGGCACTAAACTTCTAAGCATCTGGTCTTTCCAGGGATCAACCAGGGACAGAGGAAATGGGGAACCACCAGACAGTCAAAAAGGATCAGGCAGGTAGTGCAGGAGACCCCTGAGTGCATCTCACTCTTCAACAGGTATTCAATTCTGAATATGGAGGAAAGTGGTGCTTCACCTGGGGAGTGCAGCCAGAGCCAAGTTCATGGCACCACAGATGGCTCAGCTGCACAGTGGGGTATAGGGAAGACTGCAAGAGCCATAGTGATAGGTGATTCAATAGTCAGGGAAACAGACAGGTACTTTTGTGGCTGTAGATGTGAATCCAGGATGGTGACTTGCCTCCCTGGTGCCAGGGTCAAGTATGTCACTGAGTGGCTGCAGAGCATCCTGAAGTGAGAGGGTGAATAGCTAGCAGTCGTGGTCCACATCGGAACCAACGACATAGGTAGAAAGAGGGATGTGGTCTTGCAGCCAGAATTTAGACAGCTAGGGAAGAAATTAGCAAATAGTATCTCAAAAGTAGTCACCTTCGGATTATTCCCAGTACCATGCGCAGGTGAGTATAGAAATAGAAGGATAAGACAGAAGAATGCCTGGCTGGAAAGATGGTGCAGGAGGGAGAGCTTCAGATTCCTGGGACATTGGAACGAGCTCTGGGGGAGATGGAACTGTACAGGCCAGATGGGTTGCACCCGAACGGAGCTGGGACTGAGTTTCTTGCAGGACATTTTGCTAGTGCTGTTGGGGAAGGTTTAACCTAGTTTGGCAGGGGCTGGGGGTCTGAGGGTAGACTCAGTTGGGACAAAATCAGAAATGAAAATGCAAGGCAGAAAATTAATGGATGAGTCTGGAAACAGAGAAAACAAGGGTTAGAAAATAAAAGAAAGAGTTTGGCAGTGCTCAAGGGTATCTATTTCAATGCAAGGAGTATAGCAAATAAATCAGATGAGCTGAGGGCACAGATAGACACGTGGCAGTATGCTATCATAGCTATTATGGAAACAAGGTTTAGGAGGGACAGGAATGGCAGCTCAACGTTCCTGGTTACAGGGTTTTCAGACGTGATACGGAGGGGGATAAGAAAGGAGGGAGCGTGGCAATTTTGGTCAAGGAAATTATTACAGTGTAAGGAGGGATGATATGTTGGAAGATTCATCAAATGAGGCCATATGGATTGAGCTAAAGAACAAAAAAGGGGCAATCACACTGCTGGGAGTGTACTATAGACCCCCAAACAGAGGGAGATAGAAGAACAGATATGTAGGCAAATCTCTGAGATGTGCAAGAACAATAGGGCAGCAATAGTAGAGGATTTTAATTGCCCCAATATTAACTGGGATAGTTTTAGTGTGAAAGGAATTGTGGGAGCAGAATTCTTGAGATGCACTCAGGAGAACTTTTTGGCCTAGTATGTAGCAAGTCTAACAAGAGAGGGTGCAGTTTTAGACTTAGTTTTAGGAAATGAAGATGGGGAGTAGTGGCAGTAGGAGAGCATTTTGGTGGTAGTGATCATAATTCAGTCAGTTTTAACACAATTATGGAAAAGGATAGAACAGGAGTTAGAGTTCTCAATTGGGGCAAGGCCAATTTTACTAAACTGAGGAGTGATTTAGCGAAAGTGGACTGGAAACAGCTACTTGAAGGTAAATCAGTGACAGAACAATGGGAGGCTTTCAAAGAGGAGATTCAAGGGGTTCAGAGTAAACATGTTCCCACAAAGAAAAAGGGTGAGGCAGCCAAATCTAGAGCCCCATGGATGTCAAGGAGCCTACTGGATAAGATAAGGCAGAAAAGGAAAGCTTCTGTCTGACACCGAGAACTCAATACTACAGAAAGCCAAGAGGAGTATAGGAAGTGGAGGGGTGAAATCAAAAAGGTAATTAGGAAAGCAAAGAGGGCATGAAAGAATATTGGCAAGCAAAATCAAGGCGAACCCAAAGATGTTTTATCAATACATTAAAAGTAAGAGGATAACTAAGGAGAGAGTGGGGCCCATAAAAGACAAAAAGGTAACCTATGTGTAGGGGCAGAAGATAGTGGTATGGTTCTTAATGAATACTTTGCTTCTGTCTTCACAAAAGAGGGGGACGATACAGGGGTGGTTCCGGAGGATTGGAGAACTGTTAACATTGTACCTCTCTTTAAAAAGGAAACGAAGGATACGCCAAATAATTACAGGCCGGTCGGTCTAACCTCAGTAGTGGGCTAATTATTGGAATCTATTCTGAGAGACAGGATAAACTGTCACTTAGAAAGGCACAGGTTAATCAAGGATATTCAGCATGGATTTGTTCAGGGAAGATCTTATTTCACCAACTTGATCAAATTTTTTGAAGAAGTAACAAGGAAGATCGATGAGGCGAGTGCAGTTGATGTGGTCTACATGGATTTTAGCAATGCTTATCTTAAGGTCCCACATGGCAGACTGGTTAAAAAAGTAAAGTCCCATGGGATCCAGGGAAATGCAGCAAGGTGGATACAAAATTGGCTCAGTGGCATGAAACAAAGGGTAATTATTGATGGGTATTTTAGCGACTGGAGTGTTGATTCCAGTGGCGTTCCACAGGGCTCAGTACTGAGTCCCCTGCTTTTTGTTGTGTATATTAACGATTTGGACATAAATGTAGGGTGCATGATCAAGAAGTTTGCAGATGACACAAAGATTGGCCAAATAGCGAGGAGGATATCTGTGGACTGCAGGAAGATATTGATGGTCTGGTCAGATGGGCAGAAAAGTGGCAAATGGAATTCAACTTGGAGAAGTGTGAGGTGATGCATTTGGGGAGGTCAAACAAGGCAAAGGAATACATGATAAATGGGAAAATACTGAGAAGTGTCGAGGAAGTGAGGTACCTTGGAGTGAATGTCCACAGATCCCTGAAGGTAGCAGGACAGATCGATAAGTTGGTTAAGAAGGCATATGGAATCCTTTCCTTTATTAGCCACGGTATAGACTACAAGAGCAGGGAGGTTATACTGGAACTGTTTAACTCATTGGTTAGGCCACAACTTGAGTACTGTGTGCAGTTCTGGTCACCTCATTACAGAAAGGATGTAATTGAAAAAGAGAGGGTACAGAGGAGATTTACAAGGATGTTGCCAGGACTGGAAAAATGCAGCTATGAGTAAAGATTGGATAGGCTGGGGTTGTTCTCCTTGGAACAGAGATCTGATTGAAATGTACAACATTTTGAGGGGCCTGGATGGAGTGGATGTGAAGGGTCTACTCACCTTAGCAGAGAGTTCAGTGACAAGGGCGCATAGATTTAAAGTGATTGATAGAAAAATTAGAGGGAAGATGAAGAAAAACCTTTTCACCCAGAGGGTGGTGGGGGTTGGTAACTCCCTGCCTGAAAGGGTAATTGAGGCAGAGACCCTGAACTTATTCAAAACGAGTTTGGATAGGCACCTCAAGTGCCATAATCTGCAGGGCTATGGACCAAATGCTGGAATGTGGTATCAGAATAGGTGGATCGTTTTTCGGCTGGCACAGACACAATGGGCCAAGTGGCCTCTTTCTATGCCTTAAACTTTCTATGATTCTATGTGTGGGGTCTTCCAGGCAGCAGCCCACTGTTGCATCAAGGAGGTGACTAATGCCATGTTCAAGAGGGCTGGACAACTGGATTGACTCTAACTGTCAGGCCAAGAGGCCAGCGGTTTTGGGCCATTGCTGGATTCCCACATGTGCAAGGTGTGATAGATTGCATGCATGTGACCATTAAGGCTCCTACAGCCTCACCAGCCATTTGCATCAAACAGGAAGGGCTTCCATTCAATCAACGCTTAAATGGTCTGTGACCACCAAAAGTGTTTCCTGCCGGTATGTGCCCGCTTCCCAGGAAGCAGCCAAGACGGCTACATACTTCAACAGTCCCAGAAGCCTCAGCTTTTCAATCTTCCCCGCTCACCTTCAAGGATGGATTCTTGGGAACAAGGGCTATCCATTGAAGACATGGCTTCTATGCCTGTGAGGAACCCTCGCAATGCAGCGGAGGAGGGGTCCAACACTTGCCACGGCTCCACCTGCGCGACCATCGAGGAGGCCATTGGGCTGCTGAAGGTGAAGTTCTGCTTTGTGGTGACTCCCTCCCCGTATTGCGCTGCCTCCCGTGTAGCCACTTGCAAGCCCCAAAGAGGAAAGTGGTGTGGAGCACTCACCCTGCCAGAACGAAGGATGTCATTGACTCTCTTCCTGCATTGCACCCATGTTCAGGGAGGGGTGAGCCCATGGCTTCTTACCTCCTCTGTGATCTCCATCCAGGCTTGCTTGGTCAGGCCGGAGGATCTCTTCTTGCTATCCCTGGGGAAGAAGACCTCCTGCCTTTCCTATGCAACCTGGAAGAGAATCTCCAGGGAGGCATCACTGAACTATGGGGCCACCCAGTGTCTTGTCTCTGCCACAGTGTGGCGTACTACTCCAGGAGGGGGAGGTGGGTTTGGAGGGAAGGATGGTACAGGAGTCACTACTGCTATGCATTGTTGTAGCGTAGGTCAAGTGTTGTCTGCAGAGATCTCGGAGTCGTTAAAGGGCTAAAGAATGACTCTTTTATTATATACATACAACTATTTAAACTCTCCACAAGCCTATCTAGCCAGCACACCTCTCGTGCTGCTTCTAGCTTCTTCCAAGCCACTATTACCCATTATCACAACAGTGGGAGTGGTTTACTCTCACTGTCTCAAACATTAACCCCTTCATGCCCTTATACTACATCTCCCCTCAAGTCTTTGTCCCTATCTATTATAGATTCATTAATTTTGAGTTTACATACTACCCCATCTCCTCCCAATTCTCTGTACATCACAGGTTCAGCCTATCAGGAAGCTTCATGACTCTCCCTGATCATGTTCTTATCAGAGTTGAAAGATCAATAATCTTGCTTGAAAGTCTTTTTGGACGGCCTTAACCAATATATATTTATTTAGAGATACAGCACTGAAATAGGCCCTTTGGCCCACCGAGTCTGTACTGACCAACAACTACCCATTTATACTAACCCTGCAATAATCCCATATTCCCTACCACCCAACTACACTAGGGGCAATTTACAATGGCCAATTTACCTATCAATCTGCAAGTTTTTGGCTATGGGAGGAAACCAGAGCACCCGACGAAAACCCACGCGGTCACAGGGAGAACTTGCAAACTCCACACAGGCAGTACCTAGAATTGAACCCGGGTCCCTGGAGCTATGAGGCTGCGGTGCTAACCATTGACACCACTGTATCCTGCTTTCTCTGGATTTCTTCATCATCATCATTATCCTGAAAAATGATTGATGGTTGCTTCTGTGGAATACGCATAATGTTTCTCCTATTTTGTCATATTGTACACTCTGCCATGTGTCATAGATACAATCTCTGATAGTTTTCTTTTTGGATGCCAACACCTTCCCGTTCAAGGGTTCTTATCCATGCCTTCTCGCCTTCCTCTAGCTGAGATAAGTTTCTTTTTTAAATTATTCTTTCGTGGAATGTGGGCATCACTGGCAAGGCCAGCATTTGTTGCCCATCCTTAATTGCCCTTGGCAACTGTGTGGCTTACTGGGCCATTTCAGAGGGCAGTTAAGAGTCAACCACATTACTGTGGGTCTGGAGCCACATGTAGGCCAGACCAGGTAAGGAAGGCAGATTTACTTCCTTAAAAGGCATTAGTGAACCAGATGGGTTTTCATGACAATCGATGATAGTTTCATGGCACCATTACTAACGTCTAGTTTTCAATTCCAGATTTTTATGGATTAATTTATTAATTAACTTATTTTAAATTCCACTAGCTGCCGTGGTGAGATTTGAACCCATGCCTCCAGGGTATTAGCCTGTGTTCTAGATTACTAGCTCAGTGACATTACCACTACACCACCAACAGCTCCCCTTTATTGCTTATTTGTTGGTTCCTGTAGTACTTCTCTCTATCTTGGACTTTTCGATAGTCTTTGACGTCCAGCCCTGGAAGTAGTTTTCTAGGTAAAATAGGAAGTTGGGTTTTTATCTTCCTCCCCATCAACAGCTGAGAAGGTGATAATCCACACAACACAAAGTAGATCGATAGTTAATCAATGCAGTCGCAAGATCTTCGTTCTTCTTCAACAACGCCTTTATGGTTCTTACACCTCTCTTGGCCTCGCCAAGGATATTGTGGTGAACTTGTGAGATGTTCAAATCCCCATTTTCTTGCAAATTTGTGAAGTATTCATTTTCAAACATTGTCAGGGATACCATGTGTCGCAAAGATCTCCTGCAAAGCTCAGATAACAGATTCTGTTGCTGTTAAGTTCAACCTTTTCACTTCAATCTATCATGTGAAATAATCGATCACAATTATATGGGATTTTCTGTTGTATATAAATAAATCCATCACTAGCCGTTCCCATGGTCTGGTTGGGAATTTTGTTGTAATCAGAAGTTCTCTCCGCTCCGGTCTATGTGTTGCACATATTTGGTAGTTCAGGACTATGTTTTCTATGTCTTTGGATATTCCTGGCCACCACCTGGATGACTGGACCTGTGTTCTATTCTTCATTATGCCCATGTGGCCCTGATGTAGACGTTCCATGAGAATGATCTGAGTGAATTCAGAATGACTAGTCTGTCATTATATAGCAAATCGCCGATGATTGTGAAGTATTCTCAGAATTGATAGAAAGTTTTCATGATCTTGCCATTAGGATGTTCCTGAGGCCAACCCTGTGTGCAGTATTGATGTATACAAGTACATTCTTCATCCTGCTTTTGGGCGTACTGCACTTTTTGCAGTTTCTGTATATTTGCTGGCCGTTGTAGTGCAGGATATTGTGAATACGACTCTATCTTGTCCACAAAGTTAACGTCCTGTTGAGCCAGATGGTCTATCGTTGCTGTTGATAGTGCATCAGCGGAAGTTTGCATCCTTCCCTGAATATATCCGGTCTTGTACATAAATCGCATCAATCATAACCAGATCCTCTGAATTCTGGGAGGCATTTTTGTGATCTCCTTCTCATCCAGTAAGGAAACTGACGGTTTGTGGTCTCTCTCAATGATGACTTTCAATCCCACAGTGTAATCCGAGAACTTCTCACAAGCCCAAGTGACTGCGAGTACTTTTTCTGTTATTGCATACCTGGTCTCTGTCTTGGACAAGGTTCTTGTTGCACAGTAGTTTGGCCTTCGACTACCATCAGGCTGTTTCTATAAAAGGATTGCCCCAATCCTGTGAATGAGACATCTGCAGTGATCATTGTCAGTAGTGTCAGGTATGCTGAGATGTCGGGCGAAATGAGCATTTCTTGAATCTTTCAGAATGACTGCTGTTGATGTGAACTCCAACACCATGCTTGATCTTTTTTCAAGAGTTGTCTTAATGGTTCAGTTACCTGCACTAGTGAGGCACAAATTTGGCTAATTGATTCACCATTCCAAGAAATCTTTGGAGCTGTTGGACAGATGTTGGAGTTGGAAACTCATTAATGGCTCTCATCTTCTGTGGATCTGCCATTAAGTCATTGTTACTTATTTTGTGTCCCAGGAAACGGATGGACATCTTGGAGAATTCACACTTGTCTTAAAGCGTGAGCACCTCTTCCTGAAGATGACTTAACACTGCTTTTACTCTACGGTCATGTTCTTCTATGGAAGCTCCATGCACTGGGATGTCATCCATGTGACATATCACTCCTTTGAGGCCTTGCAGAATATTAGTCACAGTCCAATGGAAGATTTCAGGTGCAGAAGTTATCCCAAATGGAAGACGATTGAAGAAAAATCGTACAAATAGAGTGATAAATGTTGTGAGTAATCATGACTGCTCGTCCAATGGAACCTGTCAGAAGCCACTGTTCGCATTGAGTTTAGTGAACATTTTGCTTTTGGATAGCTTTGCTACACTGTGATCTACCAAAAACATGGGATCAATTTCCCTTTTCACTGCTATGTTAAGCTGCATTAAATCCACACAGATATGAAGAGTGCCATTTGGTTTCGGAACTGGAACCATAGCCAACCACCACTCTATTGGTTTTGTGACTGGAGAAATGACTTCCATTCTGGTCATCTCTTCCAGCTGATGTTGTGCTTGGTTAATCAACGGGTATGGTATCTTTCCTGGTGTAAAGATACATACCATCTGGCATCTTTTAGCGTAATGCAATACTCTGTCTTCAGCTTTCCTAGACCCGAAAACAGTTTGGGATAGTCTGCTTGAAAGCGACTGTTTGGCTTTGGCTGTTTGGCTTCATCCACCTTCTTGAGTAAATGTAGGTCTAAGCACACTTTTCTGCTTATCAAGGAAAATTCTTGTTTTTTTAAAACATGTAGAGTTTCTATAATCTGTCTCCCTTTTTATTGGAGAGTTGCTTGAAGCTTACCTTTCACCTTCAGTTGAATTCCTCCTGGACCATGCAACTGTATGTCCACTGGTTGTCAGCAATATCCTGTCAGCCATGGCTCTTGATCTGACAGAACTGTAACACACGTCCAATTTACAATTTGTAATATGTCCATTGACATAGATGTCTACCATCCAAAATCCTTGATTGGGGTCATAAATGTTTCCTAGGAAGTCTTCTGGCTTATCTTCCACTGGAAGTTGTTCCACCTCATTCACCGCTCTATATGTGAAGGCTTTTTGTTTTGTAATTTCCAGAGAAGAAGTCTTGCTCTGGCACATCTTTCTAAAATGGCCTGTCTTTCTGCAAATAAAGCACTCCGCTTTCTCAACAGGATACTGATCACATCTATGGGTCTTTCTGGCTCCACAGTGCTGGCCCTGTTTCCCAGTGTCCTGCACACTCTCGCCTGTGTGTATCTTCTTATCAGGGGATTGCTTTTCCATCTCGGCTTCAGGAACTGGACTGCCATCAATTTGTTCTGATCCAAGAGCCGGAATTATACACCATCCCAGCGAGCTGGATGGTGGTGGTGGGGGCGGGGGTCGTAAAATTTTGCTCTTTCAAAGATCTTATTACTTCTCAAATTAAAATATTTGTCGAATGCTTGAAACATGTCTTCAAATTTGTCTGAAGCTTTATTTATGTCTTGCCTTATGATCATGTCATCAGCAATGGCACCCACAGAGTACAAAAGAGTATAAAAGAATATCAACTTGCTCAGCCTCTGATTTAATGTGCAGCTGAGAAGCTATTCTAAATCTTAGAAATCTTTTTCTACATATTGACCACTTCAGAAAATTATTGCCACCTTTTCAAACGGCTTTGATTGGGTCCTTCCCAATTCTGGACGCATTCAGACTTCATATGTTACAAATCCAAATTTTGGTGGACTATTTTTTTAGGATGTTTACCTTGCTTTAAGAAATTATTTTCAGGGTGGTTACCTTTAAGAATTTTTTTTTCTTTTTAGACGTGCTTGCTTTAATGGAGGTGTCCCTGCTCTGTTCAGGAGTTCCCGTGCTTTTACTGGGTTTTCCGCTCTTCAGCAGTCCCCGCGCTTTAGCGGGATTTTCTTGTTCCCCCAGTTCAGGATTTGGCTTTTCTCCATTTTTTTTCGGTGCACAATGCTGTCAGAAAATTACTGTCACCTTTTCAAACGGCTTCTTACTCGATCCCCGACTGTTGGTACCATGACTCACCCGATCGATGGATTATTCTTGTTGCAGGCCACCACACATCTGTGGTGCAGCCTTTATTTCTATGCACTGACTCCCTGACTGTCAGTGTCGGAGCAGCAGCAGAGTACTCATATCCTCTTCTGCAGGTAAGCAGTTTTCTTCAGTCTTCAGGCTGTACTGTACCAGCAAATATTTTTCTTTCAATTCTCTGGTTGTTCACCGCTGCCTCCATGTTGTGTATTGTTGTAGCATAGATTGAGTGTTATCTACAGAACTCCAGGAGTCTTTATAGGGCTAAAGAGTAACTCATTTATTAGACACATATAACTATTTACAGTCTCCACAAGCCTATCTAGCCAGCACACCTCTTGTGTTGCTTCTAGCTTCTGCCAAGCCGAATACCCAAGTGACTATTACCCATCATCACAACAGTGGAAGGTGTTTACTTTCACTGTCTCAAACATTAATCCCTTCAGGCCCTTATATTATAACTACCACAATGAGTTCACCAGCAATCAACAAACAGTAAATAACTCAAGGGAAACAATTCCAGCAGGGCTGGCAGGACTGTAAATATGGTGCCAGCACCTGCTCCTGAGGCACATGACACCACAATCAGTGCCTTGCGCCCCGCCCCCATCACATAATTGAATGGGTCCCCTGCCTCCGTTATGATAATTGGCTGTCTGCCGTGTGATCATGGCGGACCGGCCGCACACATGACGAGTGCGATGGCCACCACTTCCGGGACCCGCAACGGGTTAACTAAATTCAGCCCCTTATCCCTCCTCACACTACGCAGCCAGAAGTTCGCCTCAGCAGAGTATCCCTTTCACAACCAGTTACAGAGTAACAACAGCATTCTTGTTGTCGGTTTGATTCCCCTTGCAACATTATCCCTTTCTTTATGCTATAATAGCCAATGAATAAAAAGCTTAACAGAAATATTTTTAAAACTCAGGCAAAGATAATTGAAAAGCAAAATACTGCGGATGCTGGAAATCTGAAATAAAAACAAGAAATGCTGGAACCACTCAGCAGGTCTGGCAGCATTTGTGGAAAGAGAAGTAGAGTTAACGTTTCGGGTCAGTGACCCTTCGGAATCTATTCCACAACAATGGCATACTGACAACTTTTGAGTAACTGTAATTCCTTTGAATAAATACATTACAGCTTGCTTTGTTATTGCATTAGAATTTTACTGTAAGCCATGCCCCACTACACATTCAAATTTGTTCACTGTTGTTTTTTTAGAGATTAGCCAGCAGGAGTGAAAGACCAACACACAATTGTGTTGCACCTGTGATAATGATCATATAATACTCTTCGAGCAGATGATGAGTCATTTGACCAAGTGCCAATGTTCAAAAGATGTGGCCCTGTAATTCTTGAGTCGTTATGTCAAACTTGCCCCTGATGATAACCTCCAGCGCTGACCCCACTGGACTCAGTGGGATCAGTCTGAAGGCACATCATTGGCCTGCAATATGCAGACACACGCACCAGTTCAAGTGTAGCTTTGATCCTTGCTCAATACGAGCTGAATTTAATGAGCCTGCCGCTGGCCCTGGCAACAGGCCCAGAAATGGGCGGTGTTCCCATGCATCACGTGCCGCCACACCACCACTAAGCAGCCATTTAGCATAATGGCGATGTCGGTCAACCCAATCACATAGCGGGGGCAGGGGATGAGATACTGAAAACGGAGTCAGCTGACAGCGGATCAGGTGCTGGTGCCATTTTTAAAAGCCTACCAGCCCTGCATTCATTCCTGTCTTGCAGTCAACAGAAGCTCTGTATACTGTAAAGCATAAAAATTCACAGCACTGTTTCCTACACCACCCAACCCCCCAAGGAAGTGTGGACCGAATGGTAGAGGGCAGACCAAGGGTGGCCCCACACTTCAGTGAAGCCTCCCTGCAGATTCTCCTCCAGGCAGCAAGGGAAAGGCAGGAGATTCTCTTCCCCAGTGACGGCAAGAAGAGGTCCTCCCACCTGACCAAGCAAACCTGGATGGAGATTGTAGAGGAGGTCAGCAGCTGTGGGGTCACCCAATGCAACTGGATCCAGTGTAGGAAGACGGTCAATGACCTCCTGTGTTTAGCCAAGGTGAGTGCTACCTTCTAATGCTCTTTTTTGGGGTTTGCATGTGACTACAATATGTGCGACATGGTGAGGGTACCACTGCCAGAGCGATGGCAGAGAGGTTATAACCTCATTGTGGATCTGGGCCACATGGTACCCTTGTTTATAGCTCAGCCCCAGTAAATCCCATGACTGCATGTGTCATGAGATATATCAGATCACCCAGTTGATGACGAGGGGCCCACAGTAGCAGAACTGTCATGGTGATACTTATGTCAATTTATAATTTCTCCATCCTTCTTCTTGCAGCAGGAGAAAGCTCATAACGGGAAGGAGGCAGCCAGGAAAGGTGGAGGGGTCCCTGACATTTGTCTTCTAAGCCAGGCCAAGGAATAGGCTTTAGAACTGGCAGGGGGCAAGGTGGACACACAATATCTGACAGGGAGTCTGGCGTCTCTACACAAGGGAATGATTATTGCTGTTCATCGAAAAAGTCATGATTAATGGAGAACCACATCAGGTATGTTTGACATAACGTGATATGTGCAGCGTAACCCATACATGTTTCTATTTGCTCATGCAAGTCAGCCTTTGCAGGTGACTGCAGCCACAGAGGGACAGCCGTCAATCTCTGAGGAGGAGCAGTCAGAGGATGCAGCGTCACATGACTCGCCTACACCTTCACCAGTGCAGATGTGTTTGCCTCGGTGTGTTTACACTTGGCTTTCAAATCAGGGTCACAAACTGGTGAAAGCACTGCACATGCGCCCAAGCAGCTGGCTGAGGCTGAGACAGCCGAAGCCTCTGACAGTGGGAGGACTGTGGGTGTCCAGGCCCATGCTGAACCCAGGCTGATGATGAGCCTCTGGTGTTGTCAGCACACGGCATGCTAGAGTTGCAGAGAGAGGTAAGGCAACATCTGGTGGAGCTGCCAGTGGCCATGCGTGACCATGATCAGACGATGGAGGAGTCCATCCATGCCATGAGTGCTGCTGCTATATCTCAGGCATGTAAGCATTTCTTTCTCCATCAAGAGGTTGGCAACCCTTATAGACAGCCAGATCCCACAAATGTGCACAGACCTGCACACCATCGCCTTGGCCATGAACTCAATGCACCTGTAGCAAGGCAAAAGAAGGGTGAGGCACCTAGAGTCTTCTCCAGCTCCTCGTTCTTCTCTGGTCAGCAGGGAGGTTCAAGTGAACCTTGGAATGGAGGAGGAGATGTTGACCTCCACAGCTGGGGGCTCCCCTCAGGGTGCTCTGTGTGTGGACACCGGCTCCTCAGTCCCTCTGCCAGAGAGCCCAGCTCCAATATCCACAATACCTGAGAAGAGCACAACCCAGTGGGTGGCACAGTGGCACAGTGGTTAGCACCGCAGCCTCACAGCTCCAGCAACCCAGGTTCAGTTCTGGGTACTGCCTGTGCGGAGCTTGCAAGTTCTCCCTGTGCTGCGTGGGTTTCTGCCGGGTGCTCTGGTTTCCTCCCGCAGCCAAAGACTTGCAGGTTCATAGGTAAATTGGCCATGGTAAATTGCCCCTAGTGTAGGTAGGTGGTAGGAGAATTAGGGGAAGGTGGTGATATGGTAGGAAATATGGGATTAATGTAGGATTAGTACAAATGGGTGGTTATTGGTCGGCACAGACTCGGTGGGCCAAAGGGCCTGTTTTGGTACTGTAGCTCTCTATGACTCTATGATATGTGCAGGAAACCCTCAGGCAGCCAGGGATCTCCAGGCCTCAGGTAGACAGAGGACGGCCGCCAAAGCTATCCCAGGGCAAGGGGCAGCCTGCCGCCAGCCCAGCTGCTAGCGCCGGGGTTACACTGTGTAGAAGCACTTGAAAATGTATTAAGAAAAGCACATAGACATGCTTGGGGATTCATTGGAGTTTGGCATTTGTCAATTGTTTTGTGTTATAAAGTTCTATCATTATTGCAGTTCACAATCATTGCCTTAATTGTGAGATGTTGACTGCACCATTATTGGAGTGCCAATGTCGGCACAGAGCTCCTTTGGTAAGCATTTCAGATGTGCCACAGTGAGTGGTTAAACTGGGCTATAGGCATGCAATCCAAATAGAAAGGAGGCAACAGGATGAGTACATTGAGGTGAGTCATTATTGAATCACTCTGAGAGGCCATCATGCTGGCTGGAAGTGGTTAAGTATGAGATTGTCTCTTACCTCCCTGGCCCGTTGCTCAGTATGCCTGCCCTCTGGTACAAGGGGTTCAACATCCAGTGCTGCCTGCTCATCAGCCTCCTCTGCATCCTCCTCACTGGTTGAGGACTGGCGATCAATCATGTCCTCGTGATGCAAGCCCTTCTCCATCTGCAGTGCTAGATTGTGTAGAGCACAGCAGACCACCACAATATGCGAGACCCTCGGTGGGGCAAACTGCAGGTCTCCACTGGATCGATCGAGGCACCAAAATCTCATCTTCAGTAGCCCAATGGCCTGCTTGATGGTCACTCGGGTGGAACTGTGGCGTCAGTAGCCATGTCTTCAATGGGTAGTCCTTGTCACTGAGAATCCATCCCTGAAGGCGAGTGGGGTGACATGAAAAACAGTGGCACCTGCGATTGTTGAAGTATGTGAGTGTGGTGGTTGCTTCCCAAGAAGCGAGAACACACCTGCAGGAAACGCTTTGGACCTGTTGAACGTTGATGGAATGAAAGCCCTTTCTTTGGTGAAAGTGGCTGGTCTGTGGGAGCCTTGATGGCCACGTGCGTGCAATCTATTGCACCTTGACCTGGGGGAATCCAGAGATGGCCCTGAAGGTGATGGCTCTCCCCATCTGACTGTCAGGGTCGCCAGCCCTCTTGAACAAGGCATTGGTCACCTCCTCGATGCAGCAGTGGGCTGCTGCCTGGGAGAACCCCACAAATGTGCCCAGTGGATCGCTGGAAAGATTCAGACGTGTAAAAGTTCAGTGCCACTGTGATCTTCAGGACCACTGGCATAGGGTGACCACCAAATTGCATAGGTTGCAACTTGTCCAGCAGCATGGTACATTAATCAGTGAGGCCTCCCTGGAGTGCCACAGTCTTCGCTAAAAATGCCACTCCGACATTTGGAGGTAGCTGATTTGAGTCCATAACACTATCTTGCACAGGTGGGCCCTTCTTGGCATGGCCAGCTGATGCTGCACTCGCTATGGAGCTTCATGGGCCGACACAGCTGACTCCTGGCTTTCCCTCTGTCAGAGACATGGCATCACACCACAGCACATGAGTACCATGCCAGGTGATCAGTTGGCCTCAAGAGCGCTGTCCTTAAAGAGATGAAGTTGCCTTGGCATCTTTGCCTCTGCTACTCCGCTCGGCTTATACTCGAATTGCTCTCAGTGCCGACCCTTGATAACAGGCAGCCCAGCAACCAGCAGTAGGGCCACACAACCCTGTCACTCAGCAGTGTGGTCACCCGACCCTCTCACTCAGCAGTATGGTCACCGACCCTCTCACTCAGCAGTGTGGTCACCCGACCCTCTCACTCAGCAGTATGGTCACCGGCCCTCTCACTCAGTAGTATGGTCTCCCGACCCTCTCACTCAGTAGTATGACCACGCGACCCTCTCACTCAGTAGTATGACCACGCGATCCTCTCACTCAGTAGTATGATCACACGACCCTCTCACTCAGTAGTATGGTCACCCGACCCTCTCACTCAGTAGTATGATCACACGACCCTCTCACTCAGTAGTATGGTCACCCGACCCTCTCACTCAGTAGTATGATCACACGACCCTCTCACTCAGTAGTATGGTCACCCGACCCTCTCACTCAGTAGTATGACCATCCGACCCTCTCACTCAGTAGTATGACCACGCGACCCTCTCACTCAGTAGTATGATCACACGACCCTCTCACTCAGTAGTATGGTCACCCGACCCTCTCACTCAGTAGTATGGTCACCCAACCCTCTCACTCAACAGTATGAACACGTGGCCCTCTCACTCAGCAGTATGACCACCCCACCCTCTCACTCAGTTGCATGACCACCCGACCCTCTCACTCAGCAGTATGACCACCCAACCTCTCCCTCAGCAATATGACCACCCGACCCTCTCACTCAGTAGTAATGACCACCCGACCCTCTCCCTCAGCAATATGACCACCCGACCCTCTCACTCAGTAGTCTGACCACCCGACCCTTTCACTGAGCATTATGACCACCCGACCCTCTTACTCAGTAGTATGGTCACCCAACCCTCTCACTCAGCAGTATGACCACCCAACCCTCTCTCTCAGTACTATAGTCACGCGACCCTCTCACTCAGTAGTATGACCACCCAACCCTCTCACTCAGCAGTATGACCACCCAACCCTCTCACTCAGTAGTATGGTCACCCGACCCTCTCACTCAACAGTATGAACACGTGGCCCTCTCACTCAGCAGTATGACCACCCGACACTCTCACTCAGCAGTATGACCACCCGACCCTCTCACTCAGTAGTATGACCACCCGACACTCTCACTCAGCAGTATGACCACCCGACCCTCTCACTCAGTAGTCTGACCACCCGACCCTTTCACTGAGCATTATGACCACCCGACCCTCTTACTCAGTAGTATGGTCACCCAACCCTCTCACTCAGCAGTATGACCACCCAACCCTCTCTCTCAGTACTATAGTCACGCGACCCTCTCACTCAGTAGTATGACCACCCAACCCTCTCACTCAGCAGTATGACCACCCAACCCTCTCACTCAGTAGTATGGTCACCCGACCCTCTCACTCAACAGTATGAACACGTGGCCCTCTCACTCAGCAGTATGACCACCCGACACTCTCACTCAGCAGTATGACCACCCGACCCTCTCACTCAGCAGTATGACCACCCGACACTCTCACTCAGCAGTATGACCACCCGACACTCTCACTCAGCAGTATGACCACCCGACCCTCTCACTCAGTAGTA
Source organism: Heterodontus francisci (assembly GCF_036365525.1). Taxonomy (NCBI): domain Eukaryota; kingdom Metazoa; phylum Chordata; class Chondrichthyes; order Heterodontiformes; family Heterodontidae; genus Heterodontus; species Heterodontus francisci. Next base: position 93,315,748 of record NC_090377.1, on the reverse strand, counting down.
TGGTCACCCGACCCTCTCACTCAGTAGTATGACCATCCGACCCTCTCACTCAGTAGTATGACCACGCGACCCTCTCACTCAGTAGTATGATCACCCGACCCTCTCACTCAGTAGTATGACCATCCGACCCTCTTACTCAGTAGTATGACCATCCGACCCTCTCACTCAGTAGTATGATCACACGACCCTCTCACTCAGTAGTATGGTCACCCGACCCTCTCACTCAGTAGTATGGTCACCCAACCCTCTCACTCAACAGTATGAACACGTGGCCCTCTCACTCAGCAGTATGACCACCCGACCCTCTTCCTCAGTCGTATGACCACCCGACCCTCTCACTCAGTAGTAATGACCACCCGACCCTCTCACTCAGTAGTATGACCACCCGACCCTCTCCCTCAGCAATATGATCACCAGACCCTCTCACTCAACAGTATGACCACCCGACCCTCTTCCTCAGTAGTATGACCAGCCGACCCTCTCACTCAGTAGTAATGACCACCCGACCCTCTCACTCAGTAGTATGACCACCCGACCCTCTCCCTCAGCAATATGATCACCAGACCCTCTCACTCAGTAGTAATGACCACCCGACCCTCTCCCTCAGCAATATGATCACCCGACCCTCTCACTCAGTAGTAATGACCACCCGACCCTCTCCCTCAGCAATATGATCACCCGACCCTCTCACTCAGTAGTATGACCACCCAACCCTCTCACTCAGTAGTATGACCACCCGACCCTCTCACTCAGTAGTAATGACCACCCGACCCTCTCACTCAGTAGTATGACCACCCGACCCTCTCCCTCAGCAATATGATCACCAGACCCTCTCACTCAGTAGTAATGACCACCCGACCCTCTCCCTCAGCAATATGATCACCCGACCCTCTCACTCAGTAGTAATGACCACCCGACCCTCTCCCTCAGCAATATGATCACCCGACCCTTTCACTCATTACTATGACCACCCGACCCTCTCACTCAGTACTATAGTCACGCGACCCTCTCACTCAGTAGTATGACCACCCGACCCTCTCACTCAGCAATATGAGCACCCGACCCTCTCATTCAGTAGTATGGTCACCCGACCCACTCACTCAGTAGTATGACCATCCGACCCTCTCACTCAGCAAAATGACCTCCCGACCCTCTCACTCAGCAAAATGACCACCCGACCCTCTCACTCAGTAGTATGACCACCTGACCCCCTCACTCAGTAGTATGACCAGCCGACCCTCTCACTCAGTAGTATGACCACCCGACCCTCTTCCTCAGTCGTATGACCACCCGACCCTCTCACTCAGTAGTATGACCACCCGACCCTCTCACTCAGTAGTATGACCACCCGACCCTCTCACTCAGTCGTATGACCACCCGACCCTCTCACTCAGTAGTATGAGCACCCGACCCTCTCATTCAGTAGTATGGTCACCCGACCCACTCAATCAGTAGTATGACCATCCGACCCTCTCACTCAGCAAAATGACCTCCCAACCCTCTCACTCAGCAATATGACCACCCGACCCCCTCACTCAGTAGTATGGTCACCCGACCCACTCACTCAGTAGTATGACCTCCCGACCCGCTCACTCAGCAAAATGACCTCCCAACCCTCTCACTCAGCAAAATGACCTCCCAACCCTCTCACTCAGCAAAATGACCACCCGACCCTCTCACTCAGTAGTATGACCACCTGACCCCCTCACTCAGTAGTATGACCACCCGACCCCCTCACTCAGTAGTATGACCGGCCGACCCTCTCGCTCAGTAGTATGACCTCCCGACCCTCTCACTCAGCAAAATGACCACCCGACCCTCTCACTCAGTAGTATGACCACCTGACCCCCTCACTCAGTAGTATGACCAGCCGACCCTCTCACTCAGTAGTATGACCACCTGACCCCCTCACTCAGTAGTATGACCAGCCGACCCTCTCACTCAGTAGTATGACCACCCGACCCTCTTACTCAGTCGTATGACCACCCGACCCTCTCACTCAGTAGTATGACCAGCCGACCCTCTCACTCAGTAGTATGACCACCCGGCCCTCTTACTCAGTCGTATGACCACCCGACCCTCTCACTCAGTAGTATGACCACCCGACCCTCTCACTCAGTAGTATGACCACCCGACCCTCTCACTCAGTAGTATGACCACCCGACCCTCTTACTCAGTCGTATGACCACCCGACCCTCTCACTCAGTAGTATGACCACCCGACCCTCTTACTCAATCGCAAGACCACCCGACCCTCTCACTCAGTAGTATGACCACCCGACCCTCTGACTCAGTCGTATGACCACCCGACCCTCTCACTCAGTCGTATGACCACCCGGCCCTCTCACTCAGTAGTATGACCACCCGACCCTCTTACTCAGTCGTATGACCACCCGACCCTCTCACTCAGTAGTATGACCACACGACCCTCTCACTCAGTCGTATGACCACCCGACCCTCTTACTCAGTCGTATGACCACCCGACCCTCTCACTCAGTAGTATGACCAGCCGACCCTCTCACTCAGTAGACTGGTCACCCGACCCCCTCACTCAGTAGTATGATCACCCAACCCTCTCACTCAGTAGTATGACCACCCGACCCTCTTACTCAGTCGTATGACCACCCGACCCTCTCACTCAGTAGTATGACCACCCGACCCTCTTACTCAGTCGTATGACCACCCGACCCTCTCACTCAGTAGACTGGTCACCCGACCCCCTCACTCAGTAGTAATGAACACCCGACCCTCTCCCTCAGCAATATGACCACCCGACCCTCTCACTCAGTAGACTGGTCACCCGACCCCCTCACTCAGTAGTAATGAACACCCGACCCTCTCCCTCAGCAATATGACCACCCGACCCTCTCGCTCATTACTATGACCACCCGACCCTCTCACTCAGTAGTATGACCACCCGACCCTTTCACTGAGCATTATGACCATCCGACCCTCTCACTCAGTAGTATGACCACCCGACCCTTTCACTGAGCATTATGACCACCCGACCCTCTCACTCAGTAGTATGACCATCCGACCCTCTCACTCAGCAAAATGACCTCCCAACCCTCTCGCTCATTACTATGACCACCCGACCCTCTCACTCAGTCGTATGACCACCCGACCCTCTCACTCAGTAGTATGACCACCCGACCCTCTCACTCAGTAGTATGACCACCCAACCCTCTCACTCAGCAATATGACCACCCGACCCTCTCACTCAGTAGTATGACCTCCCGACCCTCTCACTCAGCAAAATGACCTCCCAACCGTCTCACTCAGCAATATGACCACCCGACCCTCTTACTCAGTAGTATGACCACCCAACCCTCTCACTCAGCAATATGACCACCCGACCCTCTCACTCAGTAGTATGACCTCCCGACCCTCTCACTCAGCAAAATGACCTCCCAACCCTCTCACTCAGTCGTATGACCACCCGACCCTCTTACTCAGTAGTATGACCAGCCGACCCTCTCACTCAGTAGTATGACCACCCGACCCTCTTACTCAGTAGTATGACCACCCGACCCTCTCACTCAGTAGTATGACCACCCAACCCTTTCACTCAGCATTATGACCACCCGACCCTCTCACTCAGTAGTATGACCACCCGACCCTCTCAGTCAGCAGTATGACCACCCGACCCTCTCACTCAGCAGTATGACCACCCGACCCTCTCACTCAGTAGTATGACCACCCGACCCTTTCACTCAGCATTATGACCACCCGACCCTCTCACTCAGTAGTATGACCTCCCGACCCTCTCACCCAGCAGTAGGACCACACAACACTCTCACGTGACACCAAGCCCACCTATGCAGATTTCACAGCACTGCAGGCCGACAATGGCCTCCGCTGCCCCTTCCCATATCCAGTGCTGATCCTTGCTGTCTCCCTGTCGCGGCACTAAGACTTTACCTAAGTGCCACCACCGTTCAGTGGCTGGGGTTCCAAAGGCACATGCTGTCGTCCACCTAATTCCAAGCCCCCGTGGAACCACTATTAATTGTGTGCAAATGTATTATAACTATTTGTTCATCAATTCAAATGGCAGCCCCCTCAAGTCAAGGCAGCACTGCTGCCCTGGTGCTTTCCCGTCATTGATTAAATCCAGAACCAATGTCTCCACATCGGATTTTTGGGTGGATGCACAGACTCTATTCTCTGGCCCCCCAAACCTCCTTTCTTCCTCTGAGCAGCCTCACTAAATCCAGTCCAATGGGTGAGATTCTCATGGCACTGGGTTTAAATGGTGGAATCCCTGTAACTGTACCTCAACAGAGCATCATAGAATAGTGCAATACAGAAGGAGGCCATTTGGCCCATCGAGTCTGTGATGGCTCTTTTGAAGAACAATGAGCCAGTGGGGCGAATTTAACAGACCCCACGACGTCAGGGGTCGTGGTGGGGGAAGGCGGAAAATTCCTCTGGGAGAGGCCCACCACAGGCCTTGGCACCAGGAAGGCCCAGTCCGATATTGCCGGCAGCAGCAAAGCCTCATGGCAGCCCCCACACCGTTCGGGGATCCGAGGCAGAACACTGGTGGGGAGGGAGGAGCAGGTAAGTTTTTCAGTGCTGGGTTAGGTTTGTGGGGATAAACTCATCTCATTGGTGTCGGGGATGGTGGGAAGGGTTACGGTGCACAGCTTATGAACTTTGGGGGGAAAACATCAAGTCCGCAAGCTAAGTATTTTGTGGGGTGGGGGTGTGAGGGCAAGGAATTTATTCTATGGTTATTGGGGGGATGTGGAAGAGGGTCAAGATCAAATTCTTTAATCTTTAAAAATCAATCCAGATTTAAATATTTAAATTGAAACATAGGCCTCGAAGCCCTTTAAAAATGTCATCAGCCCCTGCACAAAGGCAGCTGATGTCATTGCCAGGAACAGACCACCCAACCCCTTCATGCCTTCGGGGTGCGCGGTCCACCCTGGCTATTTAAATGAACTGCCACTATCTCCGCGACGTGCAGTCCATGCAGTCCTTTTGGTTGCAGCAGCTTTTTCAGAAGCGGAGAGTGCGGAGCAAACTATCAGCTGGGAGGTCAATTTCAGTTTAAAGTTAAAGTTAATTCCCTTTTGTTTCGGAGGACCAGGGGACTGCTGGGTAAGTCTAAACCTATATATTTGGGCAGTGGCTGTACCCGAGACACTACACGTGTAGTGTCTCCCACCTGCCCTCCTCCTCTAACCAAAAAAAAGGACTCTGGTTTGTTGATAAGGTAAGCTTTTTATTTTATTTTTTCTGTATCGTGTGATTGGTAAAAATTTACTTTATTCTTTTACTTTTTTGAATTATCTATTAATTGGTTATTTGAAAAAGACCACAGCAGAGAAGTATCAGAAAGTATTTAACTCATAAATTTATATAAATTAATAAAGTAATTAACTAAGTAGAGATGGCTGGGCAGGTGATGTGCTGTATGATGTGGGAGCTGGCTGTCCCCATTGTGAACGGCAGTGACCACATCTGCAGCAAGTGTTGGTTGCTGGAAGAACTCCGGCTCAGAGTTGATGATCTGGAGTCTGAGCTTCAAACACTGCGGCACATCCGGGAGGGGGAGAGTTATCTGGACGTTTTGTTTCAGGAGGCAGTCACACCTGGTAGATTAAGTAATTCAAATTCAGTTAGTGATCAGGGACAACAGGGTGTGATTGCAAGTGAGGCAGGTAGGGGGATCCTGAGTTCAGGAGTGGTGGAGCCTCAGCCTTTGACCTTATCCAACAGGTACGAGATACTTGCTCCCTGTGTGGATGAGGAAAAGGGCTGCGGGGAGGATGAGCCAACTGACCATGGCACCATGGTGCAGAAGGCCATTCAAGAGGGGGGAGCAAAAAGACAAGTGGTAGTTATAGGGGATTCTATAATTAGGGGGATAGATAGTATCCTTTGCAAGCCGGATCGGGAGTCCCGCATGGTGTGTTGCTTGCCCGGTGCCAGGGTGCAGGACATCTCTGACCGGCTTGAAAGGATATTGGAGGGGGAGGATCCAGTTGTTGTGCTCCACGTTGGGACTACCAACATAGGCAAGGCTAGGATGGAGGACCTGTTTGGGGATTATAAAGCACTAGGAACGAAATTAAGGAACAGGTCCTCGAGGGTCATAATCTCCGGATTACTGCCCGAGCCACGTGCAAATTGGCTTAGGGATAAGAATATTAGGGAAGTAAACACGTGGCTAAGGGAGTGGTGTGGGAAAGAGGGGATCCATTTCATGGGGCATTGGCATCAGTTTTGGAACCGGGGGGATCTGTACCGATGGGACGGTCTCTACCTGAACCGATCTGGAACCAGTGTTCTCGCGAAACGGATAAATAGGGTGGTCTCTAGGACTTTAAACTAGTGACTCGGGGGGAAGGGAAAGGGAAAACGACAGGGAGTATGATGGTAAATAAAATGGTAAGCAGCAGGTTAACATGTGTGCAGGAGGGTTTAAGTTCAAGGCAGACTATGAAAGAATCAGAAAGGAAGGATAACTCAGGAGTTATTAGAGATGTTGGAAATCATGAGGGTAAGAAAGCTAGCATAAAGGCACTTTACCTGAATGCTCGTAGCATTCGTAATAAGGTTGATGAGTTAACGGCACAAATCATCGCGAATGAATATGATTTGGTAGCCATTACGGAGACATGGTTACAGGTTGGTCACGACTGGGAGTTAAATATCCAGGGGTACCAGACTATTCGGAAGGACAGACAGGAAGGTAAGGGAGGTGGTGTAGCTCTGATATTCAAGGACGACATCAGGGCGGTGCTGAGAGATGATATAGGTTCTATGGAGAATGAGGTTGAATCCATTTGGGTGGAAATTAGAAACTCTAAGAATATAAAGTCATTGATAGGCGTAGTCTATAGGCCACCAAATAATAACATCACATTGGGGCGGGCAATCAACAAAGAAATAACTAATGCCTGTAAAAATGGTACGGCAATTATCATGAGGGATTTTAATCTACATGTAGATTGGTCGAACCAGCTCAGTCAGGGTAGCCTTGAGGAGGAGTTCGTTGAGTGTATCCGTGATAGTTTTCTTGAACAGTATGTAATGGAACCGACAAGGGAGCAAGCTATCCTAGATCTAGTCCTGTGTAACAAGACAGGAATAATTAATGACCTCATAGTTAGGGATCCTCTTGGAAGGAGTGATCACAGTATGGTTGAATTTAGAATACAGATGGAGAGTGTGAAGATAAAATCCAATACCAGGGTCCTGCGCTTGAACAAGGGGGACTACAAAAGAATGAGGGAGGACTTGGCTAGAGTAGACTGGAAACAAAGATTTTATGGTGGGACAGTTGACGAGCAGTGGAGGATTTTCAAAGCAATTTTTCAAAGTGCTCAGCAAAAGTATATTCCAGTGTAAAGGAAGGACTGGAAGAAAAGGGGTAATCTGCCATGGGTGTCTAAGGAAATAAGGGAGGCTATCAAATTGAAAAAGAAGGCATACAAAGTGGCCAGAAACAGCATGAAACTAGAAGATTGGGAAAACTTTAAAGGTCAACAGAGAGCCACAAAAAGGGCTATAAAGAAAAGTAAGATAGAACATGAGAAAAAACTAGCACAGAATATAAAGACAGATAGCAAAAGTTTCTATAAATATATAAAACGAAAAAGAGTGGCTGAAGTAAACGTTGGTCCTTTAGAGGATGAGAAGGGGAATTTAGTTATGGGATATGATGAAATGGCCGAGGCATTGAACAGGTATTTTGTATCGGTCTTCACAGTGGAGGACATTAATAACATGCCAGTAATTGACAAAGAGACGAACGTAGGTGAGGACCTGGAAACAATCATGATTACGGAAGAGGTAGTGTTGGGCAAGCTAATGGAGCTAAGGATTGATAAGTCTCCTGTCCCTGATGGAATGCATCCTAGGGTACTAAAAGAGATGGCGGGAGAGATAGCAGGTGCACTGGCGATAATTTTCCAAAATTCACTGGACTCTGGGGTAGGCCCAGCAGATTGGAAAACAGCAGATGTGATGCCACTGTTTAAAAAGGGAGGTGGACAAAAGATGGGGAATTATAGACCGATTAGCTTAACCTCTGTAGTGGGGAAGATGCTTGAGTCTATTATCAAGGAAGAAATAGCAGGGCATCTCGATAGAAATTGTCCCGTTGGGCAGACGCAGCATGGGTTCATGAAGGGCAGGTCATGCTTGACAAATCTTTTGGAATTCTATGATGACATTACGAGCAAGGTGGACAATGGGGACCCAGTGGATGTGGTGTACCTTCGACAAGGTGCCGCACAAGAGGCTGCTGTATAAAATAAGGATGCATGGCGTTAGGGGTAAAGTATTAGCATGGATAGAGGATTGGTTGACTGACAGGAAGCAGAGAGTGGGGATAAATGAATGCTATTCTGGTTGGCAATCAGTCATTAGTGGTGTGCCTCAGGGATCGGTGTTGGGTCCGCAATTATTTACAATTTATATAGATGATTTGGAGTTGGGGACCACGTGTAGGGTGTCAAAGTTTGCAGATGACACTAAGATGAGTGGCAGAGCAAAGTGTGCAGATGACTGTGAAACTTTGCAAAGGAACATAGATACATTGAGTGAGTGGGCAAAGGACTGGCAGATGGAATACAATGTTAATAAATGTGAAGTCATTCATTTCGGCAGGAGTAACAGTAAAAAGGATTATTACTTGAATGGTAAAAAGTTGCAGCATGCTGCTATGCAGAGGGACCTGGGTGTCCTTGTGAATGCATCACAGAAGGTTGGTCTGCAGGTACAGCAAGTAATTAGGAAGGCAAATGGAATTATGTCCTTCATTGCTAAAGGGATTGAGTTTAAAAACAGAGAGGTTATGTTGCAGCTGTATAAGGTACTGGTGAGGCCGCACCTGGAGTACTGTGTGCAGTTTTGGTCTCCTTACTTGAGAAAGGATGTACTGGCACTGGAGAGGGTGCAAAGGAGGTTCACTAGGTTGATTCCGGAGTTGAGGGGGTTGACTGAGTAGATTGGGATTATATTCATTGGAATTCAGAAGAATGAGGGGGGATCTTATAGAAACATATAAAATCATGAAGGGAATAGATAAGATACAAGTGGAGAGTATGTTTCCACTGGCAGGTGAAGCTAGGACAAGAGAGCATAGCCTCAAGATTAGAAAGAGCAGATTTAGGACTGAATTAAGAAGAAACTTCTTCACCCAGAGGGTTGTTAATCTATGGAATTCCTTGCCCAGTGAAGTAGTTGACGCTTCTTCAGTAAACGTCTTTAAAGCTAAAGTAGATATCTTTTTGAACAATAAAGGAATTAAGGGATACAGTGGGAGCGCGGGTAAGTGGATCTGAGTCCACGAAAAGATCAGCCATGATCTTATTGAATGGCGGAGCAGGCTCGAGGGGCCGGATGGCCTACTCCTGCTCCTACTTCTTATGATCTTATGCGGGCGGAGCACCATTGTTTACGTCCGCCACCAATTACAGCGGCAGAAGTATAGATTTTGGCCCAGTGTTGCCAGAAGAGGGATTGGGGATTCTCAAACCCTCTCCCTCTTTGGCTGTCTCATCTTGATTGCAACCTATTTAATGCCCTGAAACTTTTGTCAGGGGCCCTGTAGTGTGGGGATGTCAGTTGTGGTATTGCTGCAACTCCTCTGATTAGGGCAACAACAATGATACACTCCTGGGATCCTGAAACATGCTCAGTGTGTACCTTAAGGCAGCAGCAAAGAAAGTTAACAAAGGGGCAAAGGGGAATGAAAAGAAAAATAAATACACAAATGATTTCTAAGAAAATATGATTAATAAAATCAGAATAGGCCTGGGACAGGGGCCACTACTATGAAAACAAACTATAGTGAGATCATGTTTGCTATATTTCAACACATCAGGAGCCAGCTGATTGGGCATCATTGCTACATTTTTGAAACAGAGGAACAACAGGCCAGATGTTAATGTGCAGGAGCACGTGGGTTTGCGAGCTGGTGGATGCTTAAAACTGGGGAAATTGACACTAAAATAAAAGCAAAATACTGCAGATGCTGGAAATCTGAAATAGAAACAGAAAGTGCTCGAAATGCTCAGCAGGTCTCCACTCAGTCCGAGTTTACTTCCTTCAATTTAGTCTACTGTATTCGCTGCTCACAATGTGGTTTCCTCTACTTTGGGGAGACCAAACGCAGATTGGGTGACTGCTTTGCGGAACACCTCCGCTCAGTCCGAAAGCATGATCCCGAGCTTCCGGTTGCTTGCTATTTCAAGAACCTCCCCTGCTCTCATGCCAACATTTCTGTCTTTGGCCTGCTCCAGTGTTCCAGTGAACATCAATATAAGCTCGAGGAACAGCACCTGATCTTTCAATTAGGCACTTTACAGCCTTCCGGACTGAACATTGAGCTCAATAACTTCAGAGCATGACTGGCCTTATTTTATATTTTTTTATTTTATTTTATTTTTTAACCATATGCCTGTTTTTTCATGTAGACAGAGTTGCTCATCATTCTGCTATTAACACTCTCTGGACTAATGCTTTGTCTTTCACCACAAGCAATAATCCACGCTTTGCCTTTGTCCCAGATCAGCTTTGTTATTTAATCTCTCCTGCCCTATCACTCATCTTCCCTTTTGTTCACTTCCCCACCAACAACCCCCACACCCCTCCCCCCTTCACTTGCTTAAAACCAAATTCTTTTCTAACCTTTGCCAGTTCTGATGAAAGGTCACTGACCTGAAACGTTAACTCTGCTTCTCTCTCCACAGATGCTGCCAGACCTGCTGAGCATTTCCAGCACTTTCTGTTTTTATTGTGGAAATTAACAATGCATCAGGAAGCTCACTCCAACCCACCGACTTCCACATTTGACTGCAACACAACCACCTCGGGAGAGGCCAATTGTCAATTAACATATGTTGAAGCTCAATTCGAGCGATATTAACATGGGTTTTCAACTTTACCTTTGATTCCTTGGATTTGTTGGTCTTCCTGGAACTCGGCAATTGAGGGGGCTGAAGCTATGAGAGGGAATTACCCCAATAAGTACTCAGTGCTCACAGCTACTTTCTTACCTGCTTGTGGGAAAGAGTTTGTTTGCAGTACTTGTGCTGAAATGTTATGTTACAGCCTTTGAAGGTTTCAACAGCGGCATGACGCTGTGCTGGCACATCGAAGTACAGGGTGCATAGGGGCAGTCAGGCAGTTGAATGCTTGAAGGTGCTACCAGCGCAAAGGGTCTACAGACAAAGGCTCAGCTTCATTGACCTGTCGGAGCACCAGTGTCTCCAAAGAGTGTGTTTATCAAGACAGGTGTTTGCTGACCTATGCGACATAGTGGAGGAGGTGTTGAGGCCACTGGGATGTGCTGGATACCCATTGCCTGTAGCAGTGAAGGAGACCATGGCGCTCAACTTTTCAGTACAGGGTGTCTCCAGAGATCGGCTGAGAATATTTGTGGGATCTTGCAGTCCGCTGCTCATCATTTCATAAGGCAGGTGGCAGGTGCCTTATTTGTGAGGGCAGGGGAGTACATAAGGTTGCGGACCAATAATGCAACTGTGCAGGGGCAACCTCTCTCATCAGTGCTGCAAGCAGTGTTCATGTCAAAGTCAGAGGGGCTGAGGGGTCATTGCCAAAGCTCAAGTTTGACTCCATACTGTGGTGCCCCGTGCACATCTCCTGCATCCACTCGGTGGCCTGCTGCATGTGGCTCTCCATGAGGTTGCCACTCTCTCAATAAAGGAGGCCATTGCTCATCGTGTGGGCATGGGAGCGAACAGTCTCTGGGAACTCTGACAGATGTCCACACATTTCCCACTGCTGCTCTATAAGCACCCGCTTGGCTGATAACTCCTAAAGCTCAGCATCTGCTTGGAGCTGAGCATTGCTGGGCCTGTCCTCCCGCAGGTGTCACTGCCTCCGTCATCTGCTCTTGTGCATGTGTGCCATGCTCACCAGCTAGTGCCACCCATTCTAACTGTGCACCATGCCCCGCAGACGTAAAACTGAACTGATGGAGGGTGCGCTGGACTGATGTGATGCTGCATCCTCAGATGGCACCTCCTCCTCTGAGATCTCTGCTGGCACCGATGCCCTCTGCTGTGCCACCTCCAGCACTGGCACTGCAGGAGAGGAAAGCACAGTTCTCGACATCCATATGCTCTCCCTTCCTCCTGCCTGTACGTGCTCCTGCGTGTCATATGGTCATCATGGACCACAGAGGCGCCACTAATAAGACACCTGAGGAGGATTCGCTTTGGCAGCCATTGCAATTCTCACTCTGTCTGGACTCCACACCCACCTCACCCTTTCCAACAGCCTGCTCTGCTGCCACCCTGCCAATCTCCACCACCTCCTTCTCCATCTGCGTTACCATTGCGAGGAAGGGCACCCCACCATCTATCTGTCTCCACTCCCTTATATTATGAACTCTCTTCTCCTACAACAACACAAAGAAAGAGTGTGACACAACTCTCCTGCCCTTGTGATGGTTATAAGGCTGTGCCTCTTTCAATAGCCATCATTGTGGCACTGGGTGGATACTGGGTGGGAGCTGCTGCATATGTTCCTCCACGCTTGTCACTGCATCAAGTACTAATAATTAGCCATGATGCTGTGGTGAGATGCTGCCCTCTGTCTTGATGCACACATTGGTCCTTGTTGAGTCCCTGTGCATGGGTCGTCCACCTCACTGCATATGTCATGGATGCCATATTATACATGTAGGGCTACTACCTGGTCAGCATGTTTGCCATTCACCTTGCCAGCCCTCACTAGGTCATTGAAGTACTTCTGGCACTGCACCCATGTTCATGCTATGATTCCACGGCTGCTCACTTCTTCAGCAACCTCCAACCAGGCCTTCTTCATCTGTCTGAGGCTGGCTGGCCTGCTCCTCCTGTCCTCTGGGAATGGTCCCTCTCTCCTTTCCTGCACAGCCTGCAGGAGCATCTCCTGGGAGGTGTCACTGAAGCATGAAGCGATCCTTCCTCACACTCCAGCCATCCCTCCACACATTGCTTTCTGTTGCACCCCTTCTTCAGTGCAGCCAGTATGAAGGCTGCAGACAGGCTTTTAAAGATATTGCCCTCAAGCTCGCTGCCAGCACTAACTTCCACCCACCACCTGTTATTGGTTGGCTCCCTGCAGGCCTGCTGTTAATTGGCTGCATTGTGCAATATGCCTATAGATGTCCCACCATCTGCGCGTGCAGGTGACTCCGGTGACAGGATCTTGAGTCAATCAGCAAAGTCCAGCCCTAAGTAGCTGTTTCCTGTTTCTCCCTCTCAAACACAACGTTGATCACTACTAGATAAATGTTCATGCACCATTCAGCTGTTAACTAAATCGAGCTGATTGCTCATTACTGAATCTAATATGGCCTGCCCCATTGTTGGTTCTTGGACATGTTGCTGCAGAAAGCTACCCTGGGCACACTCAAGAACTCATTACCTTTCTGACATGTGCTAGTCTGCTTATCCCAATCTGTATGAAAATCAAAAGACATTAGAAGACTTGCAGTCTGGGCAGTTTACTTCAATATAGATAAATGTGAAAAATTGAATGGTGTAAGAGCCATGGGATTGAGGGGTGCAGGTGCAAAAAATCATTAAAAGCAGCATTGCAGGTCAGCAAAGTAATTAAAATGCGAACACAGCACTGTGATTTATTTCTAGAGGTAGACGATTTAAAAGTTGTGAAGTTATATTAAACTTGTACTTGACCTTGGTCAGGCTGCACAGTTCTGGTCTCCTTTCTCGAAAAGGATATAGAAGCATTGGAGAAAGTGCAAAGTATTTACAAGGATGGTGCCAGACTGAGTGATTACAGCTATCAGGAAAGATTGAGTAGGTTGGGGCTTTATACTTTCAAAAAAGAAGACATAGAGGTGACCTGATAGAGGCCTTTAAATTATGAATGGGTTGGGCAGGACAGTTGTGGAGAGAATGTTTCCACTTGTGGGAAAATCCAAAACTAGAGGCCATGAGAAAAAAGAATTACTAATAAATAGCATTGGGAAATAAGGAGCGATTTTGATCCTCATGGAGTGGTTAGAATGTGAAACTCACTACCACAGTAAATGGTTGGGGAAATAGCTTAGATGCTTTCAAAAGGAAACGAGACAGTACGTGAGAGAAAAAGGAACAGAAAGATATACCGTAAGGCTGAGATGAGGCAGATGGAATGGGAGGGGCCTTGTTTGGAGTATAAACACCAGCTCAGATTAGTTGGGCCAGATGATTTGTTTCTGTGCTGTATATTCTATGTAATTCTCTGCAAGCACATTCAGAGTCAGATTTTGATTTGTCTGTTAAAATCTAGTTGCTGCTCTTCAGATTAGTTAGCATTCTTTCTTGATTGGTCAATCAGCAATGAATCTTTTGAAAGAAGGAAGGTCACCAGTGGGATTTGTTCATGTGATGCAACATTGCAGTGAGTGTGAATGAAGATGGATCTTAACACAGAAGCTGCAGGTGTGCAGGAGCGGACTGGTGTTATCAAGGCCTTGTCTAATCTAGTTTACATTTTCTCTAGCTTATAATAACCAGCATATATTTCTCAAGCATTTCAAACCAGTTCAGGCTGTCCTTGACCTACCATTGAACACGCAGTATACCCTAGTACAGCTCTTTTGGTGGAATGGCAATTTTAACTTTATCAGAAGTTACTCACTGCAGTAAAAATGCAAATCATGTCTGTACTGTTTGAATACCTTAAACAGCATATCTACAAAATTAGAGACGAAATAGATCATTCAAATTTTAAAATCACTAGATTTACCAGATCTAGAAACATCCTAATAAGTAGTAGTTAGATTCATTCTGTAATTACAACTGAATCTGATACAGACTAGAAAACTTGTGTGTAAGATATTTATGACCAGGCCTACTGCCAGTACCCATAATAGGTTGTGGCTGCAAAGGTTGGCTCTGGAGCACCAGCAGAACTGGTCCCCAAGAATCCATCCTTGAAGGTGAGCAAGGGGCTTGAAAAGCTGTGGCACTGGGGACTGTCGAAGTATATGGGCGTCGTGGCTGCTGCCTGGGAGACTGGTACACTCTGTGGTATACATGGGCCCTCCTTGACGTGGCCGGCTGCTGTTGCTCTCATCGTGGAGCTTCACGGACAGGCGCAGCTGCCTCTTGGCCCTCCCTCCATCAGAGGCATTGCACCACGCCACATGGGTACAGAAATACAAGGTGTATGAGACCCATGCCAGATGACCTGTGGGCCTGCAGATCACTGTCGATGCAGGATTGGAAGGTGTGTGAGGGTGAGATGGAATATCTGAATGTTAGGTGTGAGGCCTGACTGTTAGGGACTGCTGTTGGGTGAGTGATGGTGGTGCATTGAACAGCGTGAGAGGCTGGTAGTGTGGTGGATAGGAGACATTATTTGAAGATACATTCATTCACCTTGACCACCCGTGTGAGGTCACAGAATCACAGAATTGGTACAGCGCAGAAGGAGGCCATTCAGCCCATCGTGACTGCACAGGCATTGAACTTCTTCCACCGCTGCTGCCAGGTCCTCAGGGCAAGACTCTGTGAATTGACCTCTCTGGTCATCTGTTCCCATTCCCTTCTCCAGGTGTTCCTTGAAGGCCTCGTGGCCCTCTGTGGAAACATGGCCTCTCTCCTCCCTGTTGACCTCTTGGGCCAAAGCCTCTAGCACTGCATCTGAAAACCTGGGAGTCCTCTCTTTTGGCTGATACCCCATTTGATGTCCTTCTCTTTACAGCCACTTGCACTACAAGCGGTCAGCACCAGCTTCCTTATGAGTGCAGCTCCCCTTTAAGAGGGGAAGGCTGCCTTTAAGAAGTGCAACATTCTGAAACACGTGCTAGTCACACATGCTGCTGGGCACTCTGTTGAGTGTTCAGCCAGCTAGCAGCATCGGTCACAGTCAGCTGAATTCTACAGTTATTCAAATGAGGAAACAGCTTGAAATTTGCATGCTGCCCACTTCTACAGAACCGGGCACCGGCTAATAGCTAATCGCAACCCCTGCACCCAAAAATGTTTGCAAACCAATTTTTAGCTGTGTGTCTATATGATGTAGTGAGAAATCAAAATACTGTGCATAAGTGGCCTGACTGTTAGTCTGCTTGTGCAGTTATGATTGTATTTTTTCTCAACTGCCAGTCTTTATTTCAAAACCAGATCTTGACAGGTTTTTCACCTGGCCATCTTGGAATGAATATTATTTTGATATGTATTTGTGGCTTTCACAATATGATGTCAGCTGTGGGACAGCAACAACTTACACTTATATTATGTCTTTAATGCAATAAAATGCCCCAAGATGGTTCACAGGAGTGTTATCAAACAAAATGAGACACTGAGACACAAAAGAAGATACCAGGGCAGATGGTGAAAAGCTTAGTCAAAGAGGCAGGTTATAAAGAGCGTCTTAAAGGTGAGGTAGAGAGGCGGAGAGGCTTAGGGAGGGAATTCCAGAGCACAGAGCCTCGGCAGCTGAAGACACGGCCACCAATGGTAGAGTGATTAAAATCGGTGGGGTTCCAGAATTAGAGGAGCGCAGATATCTCAGAGGGTTGTACGGCTGGAGGAGATTACAGAGATAGGGAGGGGTGTGGCTGCAGAGGGACTTTTAAACAGGGATGAGAACTTTAAAATCAAGGCGTTACTCAACCAGGAACCAATGTAGGTCAGTGAGCACAGCGGACTTGCCGCATGTTAGGATACAGGCAGCAGAGTTTTGGATGAGCTTAAGTTATGGATGGTGAAAGATTGGAAACCAGCCAAAAGTGTATTGGCCACACAAATTTAATAAAAAGGATTATGCTAGAAAAATATTTGCTGAGTAAGGTCTATTGTACTTAATGGGATAATAGTCCTAGCATCCGAATGAATAATTCTTAGCCATATAAAGTAACTACAAATCTGAAGGAAATTACTAACCATTCCTCCTTGCATATTAAATAAATATGATAGATTCACACATCAGCACACTGAAAGCCGCATTAAGTAATTGCTTAAAGATTTAAAATGAAACTTTCTCATGTCATACTGCAGATCTATCTGTTGTATATACACATCTGTATGGGGCACACCATTGATTTAAAACTATTACAAGTGTCTTTTGCTTCTGTAGATTGTGCTGTGAAAGGTGTATTCAATGTTAAGTTACCACACTTTATGGCATGCAACAGCTGCTATTAATAGTATATTGCCCAGTTCCCACAAATTGCTCAACATGTTTGCTGTATTTTTTTTTCATCATTCATGGGGTGTGCACGTCACTGGCAAGGCCATTTATTGCCCATCCATAGTTGTCCTTGAGAAAATGGTGGTGAGCCACCTTCTTCAACTGCTGCAGTCCTTCTGGTGAAGGTGCATCCAGTGCTGTTAAGAAGGAAGTTCCAGAATTTTAACCCAGCCATGATGAAGGAGCAGCAGTATATTTATATTTTCAAGTCAGGATGGGGTGTGACTTGGAGGGCATCTTACAAATGGTGGTGTTCCCATGCATCTATTGTCCTTATTCTTCTAGGTGGTAGAGGTCGTGGGTTTGGAAGGTGCCGTCAAAGGAGCTTTGGTGAGTTGCTGCAGTGCATCTTGTAGATTGGTTGTGAAGGGAGTGAATGTTTAAGTTGGTGGATGGGGTGCCAATCAAGAGATCTGATTCACCCTGGAAGGTGTTGATCTTCCTGAGTGTTGTAGGAGCTGCATTCATTCAGGTTAGTGCAGAGTATTTCATCACACTCCTGACTTGTGCCTTCTAGATGGTGGATAAACTTTCACTTGCCACAGAGTATCCATCCTCTGATCTGCTCTTGCAGCCACCGTATTTATGTGGCTGCTCCAGTTTAGTTTCTGGTCAATGGTAACCCCCAGGATGTTGATAGTGGGGGATACAGCAATGGTAATATAATTGAATGTCAAGGGGAGAAGATTAGATTTTCTCTTGTTGAAGATGGTCATTGCCTGGCACTTGTGTGGTGTGAATGTTACTTGCCACTTACCAGCCCAATCCTGAACGTTGTCCAGGTCTTGTCGCATGCAGTCAAGGATTGCTTCAGTATCTGAGGAGTCGCAAATGGTACTGAACACTATACAATCATCAGCGAACATCCCCACTTCTGACCTTATGATGGAGGGAAGGTCATTGATGAAACAACTGCAGATGGTTGAGCCTGGAACACTGCCATGAGGAACATACGAATTAGGAGCAGGAGTCAGCCACTCGGCCCCTCGAGCCTGCTCTGCCTTTCAACAAGATCATGGCGGATCTGATTGTAACTTCAACTCCTTATTCCCGCCTATCCCCGATAACCTTCCCCTCCCCCACCTTGCTTATCCAGAATCTATCTACCTCTGCCTTAAAAATATTCAAAGACTCTGCTTCCAGCACCTTTTGAGGATGAGAGTTCCAAAGACTCACAACCTTGTGAGAGAAAAGTCTTTCTTCATCTCTGTCTTAAATGGGAGACCCCTTATTTTTAAACAGTGACCCCTAGTTCTAGATTCTCCCACAAGAGGAAATATCCTTCCATATCCACCCTGTCAAGATCCCTCAGGATCTAATATGTTTCAATCAAGTCGCCTCTTATTCTTCTAAACTCCAGCAGATAGAAGCCTAGCCTGTCTAACCTTTCTTCATAAGACAACCCACCCATTCCACTTATTAGTCTAGTAAACCTTCTCTGAACTGCTTCCACCACATTTACATCCTTTCTTAAATAACGAGACCAATACTGTACACAGTACTCCAGATGTGGTCTCGCCAATGCCCTGTATAACTGAAGCATAGCCTCCCTACTTTTGTATTCAATTCCCCTCGCAATATACAATAATATTCTATTAGCTTTCCTAATTACTTGCTGTACTTACATACTAACCTTTTACGATTCATGCACTAGGACACCCAGATTCCTCTGCACCTCAGAGCTCTCAATATCTCATTTAGCTAGTATGCTTCTTTTTTATTCTTCCTGTCAAAATGGACAATTTCACATTTTCCCCATTACACTCCATTTGCCAGATCTTTGCTCACTCACTTAACCTATCTATATCCCTTTGTATCCTCCTTATGTCCTCTTCACAACTTACTTCCCTACCTATCTTTGTGTCATCAGCAAATTTAGCAACCATACCCTCGGTCCCTTCCTCCAAGTCATTTATCTAAATTGTAAAAGTTTGAGGCCTCAGCACAGATGCTTGCGGCACACCATTTGTTACAAATTGCCAACTGGAAAATGGCCCATTTATGCCTACTCTCTGTTTCCTGTTAGCTGGCCAATCTTCTATCCATGCCAATATGTTACCCCCTACACATGAGCTTTTATTTTTTGCAATAACCTTTGATGTGGCACCTTTTTAAATACCTTCTGGAAATCGAAGTACAATACATCCACCGGTTCCCTTTATCCACAGCACGTTACTTCTTTAAAGAACTCCAATAAATTTGTTAGACATGATTACCCTTTCACAAAACCATGTTGACTCTGCCCGCTTACCTTGAGTTTTTCTAAATGCCCTGCTATAACATTTTTAATAATAACTTCTAACATTTTCCTTATGACAGATGTTAAGCTAACTGGCCTGCAGTTTCCTGCTTTCTGTCTCCCTCCCTTTTTGAATAATGGAGTTACATTTGCTATTTTCCAATCTAATGGAACCTTCGCCGTATCTAGGGAATTTTGGAAAATTAAAACCAATGTATCAACTATCTCACTAGCCACTTCTTTTTAGACCCTAGGATGAAGTCCATCATAATCCAGGACTTGTCAACTCACAGCTCCAACAATTTTCTCAGTACCACTTCCCTGGTGATTGTAATTTTCTTGAGTTCCTCCCTCTCTTCCACTTCCTGATTTACAGCTATTTCTGGGATGTTATTTGTATCCTCTATGGTGAAGACAGATGCAAAATACCTGTTCAATTCATCTGCCATCTCCTTATGTTCCATTATTAATTCCCCAGATTCACTTTCTATAGGACCAATGCTCACTTTGTTAACTTTTCTTTTTTAAATATCTATAGAAACTCACACTATCTGTTTTTATATTTCTAGCTAGCTTTCTCTCGTACTCTAGTTTTTCCCTGCTTATTAATCTCTTATTCAGTCTTTGATTTTTTTTATATTCCGTCCAATCTTCTGACCTGCCACCCATCTTTGCACAATTATATGCTTTTTTATTAAGTTTGATGCTACCTTTACCTTTTTATTAGTTAACCACAGATGGTGGGTCCTCCCCTTGGAATTTTTCTTTGTTGATGGAATGTATCTATTCTTTGCATTCCAAAATATCCCCTGAAGTGTCTGCCACTGCATCTCTATTCACCTATCCCTTAACATACTTTGCCAGTTCACTTTTGTTAACTCTGCTTTCATGCCCTCATAATTGCCATTATTTGAGTTTAAAATACTAATCTTAGACCCACTCTTCTCTCCCTCAAACTGAATGTAAAATTCATACATATTATGATTGCTACTGCTCAGTGACACCTTCACTATGAGGTCATTAATTAATCCTATATCGTTGCACAATAACAAGTCTAGTATAGCCTGCTCTCTGGTTGGCTCCAGAATGTGCTGTTTCAATAAATTAACCTAAAAACATTCGATGTACTCCTCATGTAGGCTACTTTTGTCCATCTGATTTTTCCAATTTATTTGGAGATTAAAACCCCCCATGATTATCACAGTATCTTTCTGACAAGGACCCATTATTTCTTCCTTTTTCTCCATCTTACTGTGTGGTTACTGTTAGGAGGCCTGTACACCACTCCCACAAGTGACTTTCCTTTATCATTTCTCATCTCTACACAAACCACCTCTACATCCTGGTTTCTTGAACTTAGCTCATCCCTCTCTATTGTGTTAATACCCTCATTAATTAACAGAGCCATCCCTCCACCTTTTCCTAGCTTCCTGTTCTTCCTAAATTTCATGTACCCTTCAATAGTCAGGTTCCAATCTATGTCAACTTTCAGCCGTGTCTCTGTCATGGCTATCAGATTTTACTTATTTATTTCTATTTGCACTATTAGTTCATCTGTTTTGTTTGGAATGCTATGTGCATTCACATACAGAGCCTTTAGTTTTGTCCTTTTATTATTTTTGTAACCTCTAGCCTTTTCTGCTGATGTACTCTTAGATTTGTACTCTCTGTCCCTTCATGTCACAATATCTTTATCATTTCTCATATTATTACCTTTCTCCTTTGTCCTGTCTTTACTTTTTGATTTGCCACTGAAGTGATTTATGACTTTAACCCCGTATAGGGACTAAACCAAATCAGCTGTACGTCCCTATGAATCTCTGTCAATTAAGTTCAAATCAGACAAATTCTTATAGACACTTATTTGGGTCCAAAGAATTGGACTAGTTTTCCCTTAAAGAAAGAAAACTAACAGAGAATATTATCATCTTCCAGATAACCTATTTTGAAATAATTGTGGCTAAGTCATAAATATCCCAGATGTTATAAGGGTCTGGGAAACTCTCTTCAATACATATCTCTCCACTCAAAGAGACACAGAGAGGGGATTCTTGTAGATGTATACAGAATGCTACATGAGACGATTTATTAACTTTTATATATTTATTAAAGAAATGAACATGCAATACACATTTAAGTGGATAAGTATACCACAATATCAAATATTACTAAGAGATGTAACACATAATCTTATTTCTAAAATAGAATCTAAAAGTTCAACCTTGCTAATGTTACAGCAAAATATCTTAGAATATCCATCAAAATTTAAAGTAAACTTTTACATTTCCCAAGTAAGCCATAGGGTGAGAAGCATTAATGAGGAATTCAACACTCCTAATTTTTGCTTCAGAAACACACATGTTTATACTGTTTCTATGGTATCATCTGACCTTTTAGCATATAGATGTTACCTTTCCATGTGTGTTTTTCCCTCTTTTGAGAGCCATATATGGTAGTATCATTAACTAACATCTTCACTTCATATTGTGCTGGAATTTCCCTGCTCTTGAAGTTGTGATCATTTATCTGGTCAAAATGTTTATAATTGTGTTTACTTGACATCTTATTCCTGTACATCCTATTCCATTTATTATTTTATTATCTATAATTGTGTTTTTATGGTACCTTGTAGCAACCTTTTGAGTCGATCTGTCTACATTTTACTTACACTATCAATTAAGTTTATTGCTACCTCTTATTGATGTCATTACAGGATGTTTCAATGTGTGTTTATCCTCCAAGTCCCTGGCAACATCAACGCTGAAATGGATTTTCCAACTTAAAAGGCGTTTCTGGTTCACATTCTATTGTAATAGGGACCTTGAAAGACACTGAAATTCCTAACTGTACTTTCTTAAATGGGAATGTCAGTGAGTCTTGAAAACTAACCATTTATTCAATCTTTAATCTAAAAAGTATAATATATTAATTATATCTAAATTCTACTTAATTAAGCCTATTATACCTATGTTTCATCACACCACATCTTCCCAAATTTGATCCCTTGCCCCCACTATTTAGTTTAAAATACTCGCTAGAACACTGGTCGGAGCACAGTTCAGATGTAGACTGTCCCCACAGTACAGCCCCCACTTTCCCCAGTACTGGTGCCAGTGAACCCACTCCTACCACACCAGTCTTTGAGCCATGCATTCATTTCTCTAATCTTGTTTGCCCTATGCCAATTTGTACTTGTCTCAGGTAATAATCCAGAGATTATTACCTTTGAGATTCTGTTTCTTAATTTGGTGCCTAGCTCCTCATACTTACTATGCAGAACCTCTTTCCTTGTTCTGCCTATGCCGTTGGTACCTACATAGACCACGATGACTGGATCCTCCTCCTCCCATTATCAGTTCCTTTCCAACCATGAGCAGATGTCCCAAACCATGGCGTCGGGCAGGAAACACAGTCTTCTGAACTCTCAGTTTTTGCTGCAGTGAACAGTGTCAATCGCTCTCACTATACTGTCCCCTATGCCTATTTTCCTTTTGGCTCCCCGCGCTTGAACAGCTTCCTGTATCTCACTTTCATCCACACGGGTTGCAAGCACCTCAAACCTGTTTGATAATTGCAAATGCTGAGACTCTTACAGTGCTGTCTGTTCGATCTCGTTACCTACCTCACTCACGGTCACACTCTCTTGTCCCTCACCGGCACAGTGGCGCAGTGGTTAGCACCGCAGCCTCACAGCTCCAGCGACCCGGGTTCAATTCTGGGTACTGCCTGTGTGGAGTTTGCAAGTTCTCCCTGTGTCTGCGTGGGTTTTCTCCGGGTGCTCCGGTTTCCTCCCACAAGCCAAAAGACTTGCAGGTTGGTAGGTAAATTGGCCATTATGAATTGCCACTAGTATAGGTAGGTGGTAGGGAAATATAGGGACAGGTGGGGATGTGGTAGGAATATGGGATTAGTGTAGGATTAGTATATATGGGTGGTTGATGGTCGGCACAGACTCGGTGGGCTGAAGGGCCTGTTTCAGTGCTGTATCTCTAAACTAAACTAAACCGCTGACCAAAACAGGCAACACTAATCTAAGGGTGTGACCGTCTTCTGGTACAAAGTGTCCAGGTATCTCTCCCCCTCCCTGATGTCTGCAGTGTCTGCAGTTTGGCTTCCAGATCAATAATCCTGATCCAGAATTCCTCTAGTGGCGCAGTGGTTAGCACCGCAGCCTCACAGCTCCAGCGACCCAGGTTCAATTCTGGGTACTGCCTGTGTGGAGTTTGCAAGTTCTCCCTGTGTCTGCGTGGGTTTCCTCCGGGTGCTCCGGTTTCCTCCCACATGCCAAAGACTTGCAGGTTGATAGGTAAATTGGCCATTATAAATTGCCCCTAGTATAGGTAGGTGGTAGGGAAATATAGGGACAGGTGGGGATGTGGTAGGAATATGGAATTAGTGTAGGATTAGTATAAATGGGTGGTTGATGGTCGGCACAGACTCGGTGGGCCGAAGGGCCTGTTTCAGTGCTGTATAACTAAACTTTCTGCAGACGTGCTTGTCCTGGATCGTGTTGGCGTCCAGGAGATCCCACATACCACAGCTGCAATAAAACACCCGTCCAGCTATCGTTACTTATGATATTTAGTTAATTTAATTTAATTACTTTCTTAATTAACAGAATAATTCTTATGTATACTACAATTTACTGTGCTTATTAAATGCTAGTACTACCTACAACTAAGAGTTATACATTCCTTAATTACACAAGTATGTGTTTTAGGTATTTATTTCAAAGTTTTAGTTCTTTTTATTTATGGGTCTTCCCTACCTCCGGTGTCCTAAGCTGGCGATTAACACACTGTCCCTTCCACTAAGCCAATGAACTTACTAGTTTCCTGTGATGTCACAGTTTTTTTCACTCAGTTTCTTCAAACTGAGTGCATGCTGGCTCAGCAGCTGAAATGATGTGCTCCGCTGCTCCCGACTATCTCCCGCAGGTGCACTCCGACACCCAAGTAGGTTAGGCTGCACTCCGATCCCCGGGCTGTATTTATAGGTGCTTCGCTGCTCCGATTGTCTCTCGCAGGTCTGCTCCAACTCCCAGGTAAGAACCTTTGCGGTGATGTCCTAGAGTTGAGATTCAAACAACCACAGCCATCTTTCTTTGTGCTAGTTATGATTTCAACATTGGAGAGTTTCCCCCCGATTCCCATTGACTTCAATGTTACTAGGCTCCTTGATGCCACACTTGATGCCTTTATGTTGAGAGCAGTCTCTCTCACCTCACCTCTGGAATTCAGCTCCTTAATTCATTCTTGGACCAAGACTGTAATAAGGCCTGGAGCCATGTGGTCCTAGTGGTAAGTAAGTGCTGCTTTATAGCACTGTCAACAACACCTTCCATCACTTTTGTTGAAGATTATGGGCAGAATTTTACCAGCCCCATGGAGGCAGGAATGGAGGTGAGGCAGCTAGTAAATTGGCTCGGGTTGTGTCGGGCCGGCTCCCCGATCTCTGCCTGCCGTTGACCAATTTTACCAGATGCGGGCAGTGGGATGAATCAGTGTCTGACAGATCAGTGGCAGGCGGGTATTTCAGGTCATTAAGCAGGCAATTGTCAGGTATTTTCTTACCTTTTTCTGATTTTACCAATGGCGCACAGGATTCACGGTGGCTCAAATTTCACCTACTCAAACAAGGTGAGATCTCAGCGGCAGCTGAGTTGTGGCAGGACCTGGCAGCCATACTGTAAAGCTGTCTGTAGGCTGTGTTGAAGAAGCGACATTATCACGTTTGGAGAAACTGCAGAGGGTGGAGCCAAAGTGAAGTGCTGTTAGAGGAAAGGTGTCTCCCAGGTCCACAGCAGCCACTGGAGCCAGGATAAGGTTCTTGAGAGGCTCATCTAGCTATTGTGTCAATGCTTTCAGACTCTGCCACCTCCAGTGAGGAGGAGAGTGACACAGAGATGGGGATGCAGCCATATGGAGCGCCTGTGCAGCAGCCACATGGAGCAGGGGTTGATATCAATGGAAAGTGGCAAACAACCAATGCCTGTAGTGTTAAAGGTGACATTGGCACCCAACATTTTTGCCTGTGGTTCATTCCAGGAATCGTCTGGAGATCTATGTGGCATCACTCAGTCAGTAGCCCATTGCTGTATAAAGGAGGTCACGGATGCCTTGTGCCGTTGGGTTGGCCAGTGTATCAAGCTTACAACCAGTCAGGCTGAGAGGGAAGTCGGCTTCAGGGCCCTGGCTGGATTTCTCCAGGTGCAGAGGGTCATCGAATGTACTCATATGGTCATCAAGACTCCCTCAGAGCAGCCAGGCACCTTTGTGAACAGGAAGAGGCTCCACCCCCTCAATGTTCAAGTTGTCTGCAACCACTGTCAGAGGTGTGTGTGAGGTTTCCAAAAAGCTGTCATGGCTCCTATGTCCTTCGACAGTCCCAATTTCCTCAGCTCTTCAGGCCACCAAAACATCTTAGTGGCTGGATCCTGGGGTAAAAGGGTATCCACTAAAGTCGTGGCTTCTGACCCCTTTATGCAACCCCAACACACAGGTAGAAGACACATACTACTGCTGCCAAATGACCACAAGGGTCACCATCAAGCAGGTCATTGACCTTTTGAAGATGAGGTTTAGATGCATCGATAGACCTGGGGGAGCTCTGCAATACCCTCAAGGGTGTCCCGCTTCATTGTCATCTGCTGTGCATTGCTAAACCTGACAGTCCAGAGAGAGTAGCGCTGGAGCCAAAGGAGGACATTGAGTGAGCGACATCTTCAGAGGAGGAGGATAAGCATGACGCACCTCAACTGATGCCAGCTGATAAAGATGGCACTGTGGGGCCAGCTCACAGGACAATGACTTGCGTGGCAGGGAGATTTGTGACTCTCTGATCAGCAGATGATTTGCATGAGGAAAAGAGCCACCAAATCAAGAAGTTTTCTCCCAGAGGCAGCCTTACTGGCCTTACCATCTCTCTGTACCCTTCAGCACTATTTGCCAAGGCCTCCTGTCAATACAAACGCTTATGAGACCCTCACTTTTACATGCTATGTATTTATTTGATATCACATCTGGTCACTGCCAACTGTTGCGGAAAAATAAAAACATGAGCCATCATACATTGAATGTCAAGACCTTTAACTCTTATTAAACATTAAAGGCTTCTGCAGTTAGCAAATTATTATCACCCAGTAAAGCCCCAAGTGTGAGTCCATGCATTTACATGCTCACTTATGGTCACGTCCACCAGGTGCTCTCAATGCACCTGGAGTTGATGCGGGGGCAGGCAGCTGCCTTTCTGGCTGTGGTGCATTAGATGGCCATGGCTTGCGTCCTCAGGATGCCTGAGCCTGGTGCCTGGCACATTCGTGGCCATCTGCATCTGTGCAGGGGCCACCTCACTTATCAGATCAGCATGCTGCGTTGGTGTCACCGTCAAAGAGGCCGAGGATTTGCCTTCAGCTATGCAAGCATCTTGAAAGGAGGCCCATTGCCTGGAGCCTGCCCTTCCTCTGCCTTTTCAGGTCCCATATGCAGTCCTGTGATCCCCTGGAGTGGTTCAGCTCCTGGCAATGGGGAGATGTGTGGCTGATCCATCTCACCCACCCGTTGCTCCATAGACCTTCTAGTGGTGTTAAAGGCCCACACAGGTGCCACTGAACACACATGGTCTAGGGAATGTTGGACACAGCCATGGCTTTACTCACTCTCCATAGCTTCCACATCAGCCTGACCCTCAGCAACAGGCTGCCCTGCTGTGACCCATCTGATCTCCATGGCCTCCTCCTCCATCAGTGTCACTCCACCACCGGTTTGTTGATGATCCCTGGCATTTTGAACCACATCTTCTACAAGCACAGACATATGCAGTGTTGCAATGTGAAGCACTGTGTTGCTGGGGTGGCATGATGAAGTGGCCATTCAACCATCTTAATGCAGTGTTCACCCATCACTGACCATGGCGTTCGGGTACGCGTGAACTGGGCGTCT
Organism: Heterodontus francisci; assembly: GCF_036365525.1. Lineage (NCBI taxonomy): Eukaryota > Metazoa > Chordata > Chondrichthyes > Heterodontiformes > Heterodontidae > Heterodontus > Heterodontus francisci. The sequence goes on along the minus strand of NC_090377.1, from coordinate 93,288,389 downwards.
CAATTGGTGCCTGGTATTGCCCCATGCATGGGTCTACCACCTGGTCTCACATTTCATGAATGCCATCTAATTTATACTGGGCTTCCTATTTGCAGCTCAACTTTCTAGACCACAGAAAGACATTAAATCTTTTCTTGCACTGGATCCAGGTTCTCTGCCACCTCCAGCCATGCCTTCTTGTTGAGATTTGCTGGCCTCCTCGTCCTGTCTGCTGGAAACAGGATGTCTCTCCTTTCTCTGACTGCCTGCAGGAGCGCCTCCAGGGGGACATCGTTGAATCGTGGAGTGACCCTTCCTCATTCTGATGCCACTCTACTGTTACTTACTTTGCTGTTGACCCCCCTCCTTCTTGCCTCTTTCTTCATCCTGCCTGACTGCTGCACATGTGTCTTTAAAAACAGCAGCTGCTTGAGAGTTGGCACTACAACCTGCCTGCCACTGTTAATTGACTGGCTCCCCTGCCTGTCAGCCCTTAATTGGCTGTTGCTGGTAAAATGCCGTAGAAAGTCCTGCCACCTGCCATGTGTGCTGATGACCTGCATTTCCACCCGATGTCGGGGCATCCACCCAATTGGTAAAATTCATGCCTATGAGGAGACTGATGGAGCAGTAATTGGCCGGAACAGATTTGTCCTGCTTTTTGTAGATAGGCCATACCTGGGCAATTTTCCATAGTTTTGGGTAGATGCCAGTGTCATAACTGTAATGGAACAGCTTGGCTAAGAATGCGGCTAGTTTCGGGGCACAAATCTTCATCACTACAACTAGGATGTTGTCGGGACCTATAGCCTTTGCTGAATCCTGCAGGCTCAACCATTTCTTGCTATCACATGGAGTGAATCAACTTGGCTGAGGACTGACATCTGTGATGATGGAGATCTCAGGAGAAGGCCAAGATAGATTATTCACTCCACTTCTAGCTAAAGATGGTTACATACACTTCAGCACTGTCTTTTGCTCCACCCTTATTGAGAATGGGGATGTTTGTGGAGCCTCCTCCTCTCATTTGTTGTTTAATTATCCACCACCTTTCACGACGGATGTGGCAGGACTGCAGAGCTTTGATCTGATCCTTTGTTCATGGTATTGCTTAGTTCTATCTATCTATAAAGGTCTATCCATAGCACGCTGCTTCAGCTGTTTAGCATTCATGAAGTCCCGTGCTGTAGCTTCACCAGGTTGGCATTTCATTTTCAGGTATGTCTGGTGCTGCTATTGGCATAATCTCCTGCACTCTTCATTGAACCGGTTTTGGTTCCTTGGTTTGTTTGTAATGGTAAAGTGAGAAATATGCTGGGCCATGAGGTTACAGATTGTGGGGGAATACAATTTTGTTGCTGCTAATAGCCCACAGCACCTCATGGGTTCTAATTTTTTAGCTGCCATGGTTTTATTTCAGTAACGGGCATTTCTAATGTTTATAAGTAAAGACTTAAGCAAAGTTTAAACACAAATATTTTGTAACATAATTAAATATAATAAATTAATGATATATTTTGTATTTTAATGCCATTGTAAAATGTTTTCTTGAAGGCCTAATTGTCTGTCATGACTGGGCCTTGAGCTGGCTTTGGATTGTGCAGTCTGAGCACGTGCAGCATACATGATGTCCCAGAATGCATCAGTTCACTGTACTGATGGGTTTAGGATTCTTTAGCTCCGACTATTTTCTGCCAAGCAGCTTCTCTTCAAATACTTAAAAAAATGAAGAGGTCAAATTTCCCAAAGGTAAACTTTCCCTCAGGTAAAATTTATATTAACTATTTATGTGTGAAGGATGGTGAGGGAGAAATGACAGCATTCTGATGACTTACCTGTTTTAATTGTTTTAGATTACAAAACTTCAAAAGTGTATAAAAGTGAAGAATGGAGAAAGGGTAGATGGGGGGGTGGGGGGAGAGAGAGTGATGGAGTGAGAGACAAGTGAATGAGAGGATATCTTTCTTCATTTAATGTTACTTTAAGTTTTTTTAAAGTTCTGGTGCTCATGTGTGGTGTTTGCACAGTGGCTACAGCTTGGGAGACAGAAGTAGGTACAGACCAGGCTTTGTAAACATACAATGGGTTACAATTTCCACGCAACTCTCATCTTTGCTAGAAGATCAACAGAAGTCTTGAAGAACCGCATGAATGGTCATTTATGCCATTCTTCAGAGTTTCTGCCCTCTTCTGTTAGAGTTACAGCTGGAGATCAAGGCCTGAATTTTATTCGGGCACTGGGCTCTGCGGCGGCGCCCTTTGAACTTGGCGGTGTACCTGCATTCAGCGGCACTGCTGAACCCCCACGATATTACGCACAGGGGCTCATGAGCATCACTGTAATGAGCCCCTCCCCCCACCATATTTCGTGGGGAGAGGCAGGACATCCGGCGCAGTGAGTAACCATTTGACAGCTGTGTAGCAGGTGCTGGGGCCCTATTTAAAGTGCCCCAGCACCTGCTTCCTGACAACTTACAAAGAAATACTTACCTCACTGTTGAAGAGTGGGGCTGCTGTCAATTTGGCAGCAAAACGGAATGTGCTGGGGAAACTTTGCAGGTCAGGCAGCATCTCCGGAGAGAGAAGCAGGTCACAGACCTGAAAGTTAACTCTGCTTCTCTCTCACATACTAACCTTGCTGTGTCCCAGTATCCTGTGAAGTTGCGATCCTCTTCTTTCACTCAAGTGTTACATTGCTTCTTGTAGGCGTGCTGCACTTGGGTGAATAATCTTAATTTTGCACATTCCAGGATATGAGACTTAAATATACCATAAAAGGCAAATACACAACAGAAACAAAACCATAATTGAAGAATATTTACATACTATGGGCTTCTAATCATCTGACTGTGAAAAGCTGCAGACTAATATGCATTTGGAATCTGTATTCATTTCTCTGCTGTCTTGTGAAAATACATGTAACTGCAATTAAACGGTCTTTGTTAAAAAACAGGAAAATATGTTCATATTCTAGCTGCATTGCCAACTAGAAATATTACATCAATAACTATGATCAGCTGCTGCAGAAGCAAAGTGTGCATGAACATGTGTTGATGTGTAATAGATGAAAAACCATGACAACAGCACAGATTTCCTCACTAGTCCTGCAATGGTTTTCAAACATGCGAAAGACAAACCTTGCAGCCAGAAGTTAGAGCAGTTACATGGTGGAGTCACCTTTGCATCTAAAGGACCACATCAAAAGCCAAGGATGGCAGAGGGGTACTCGAGGGTGGCCCCAGAGTTCAGCGAAGACTTCCTGATCACTCTCCTCCAGGCTGTGCGGGCAAGGCGGGAGGTCCTTTTCGCCAGCGATGGTAAGAAGAGGTCCTCCCGCCTGAACAAGGCAATCTGGCTGGAGATGGCAAAGGAGGTGAGTAGCCGTAGGGTCATTCAGCGTCTAAGGGTCCAATACCGGAAGGGGATGAGCGAGCACTCCCTCAGCTAGCCAGGGCCCTCTAGGCCTCGTGCGTACAGGGCACAAGTGCCAAAGTCATCCACAGCCAAAGGGCAATCAGATCAGCAGCCTTCCCCCAGTCAGGCTGCTAGCACAGAGGTTGCACCAAGAAGGGGCACTCGCAAGCGTTTACAGAGAACACACTGACACAAATGGGAATGCACGGGTGTCACAGCAATGTAAATACATCTTTCACTAAATGTTCCTCACCAACATGTGTGTCCTTTTCTCTGTGTGAATGATGCGTGCCAGCATGTAGCACCAATGTCACATCCCTTTGCACCGTTGGCCCTTCAGGAGAGCCAATGTATGCAATAACATCATTGACATGTCACCATTGAGCGTCTCCATGGATGCAGTGACATGGACATTGGCTCAGGCAGCTGCTGCCTCTAATGGTTCACATAGAGATGCTGCAGATGTGGAATGGATGCACAGCAGATGAGTGAGGGTGATGTGTGACTTGCAGAGCTTATGTCAGTTCCTATGAAGCAGAGGTCCTTCGTCTGATAAGCCACTGCCGTACATTCCTAGCTCACTGCTAGCCCGGCATGCAGAGTCTGGGTGCCATCTGCCCTCTTGTGCACCTTTCCTGTTGTAGGTCCTCAGCGTTCTCATAGTCCGAGGAGGAATCCTGTTGACGTCTCTCCTCATCATGCCAGGCCTGCCCCTATTGGGTGCGTAGTTGTGCAGAGCACAGCGAGAAGCAAAGAAAGGAGCTGACCTTTTAGGCCCATAGTACAGAGCATCACCCTATCCATCCAGGCATTGGAAGCGTTTTTTCAGCATGCCAATTGCTTGCTCAATAGTGGCTCTTGTAGCTCTGTGACTGGCGTTGTATCTCTCCTCTGCAGCAGTGGTGGGATCTCTCACTGGTTTCGGGAGCCATGTCTGCAAGGGATAGCCCTTGTCTCCAAGAAGCCACCCCTCAATCTGACCTAGTTCGGTGAACAGTGGTGGCAACTGGGACTGGCGCAGGACCCAGATGCCATGGCAGCTGCCTGATAAGTGGGCACAGATTTGCATGAAGCATCTCTGGTGATCACATACCAGCTTCACTTAGATAGAGAGGATTCCTTTAATGGTGACGTCTGCAGGTGGTAGCCTGGCAGGAGGCCTGATGGACACATGGGTGCAGTCTATGAATATTAAAACCTATGGATCTCCAGCAATTGTGCCGAAACCGATGGCCCTCTGGGGCTGGCTGTGAGAGTCTGTCCTGAACAGGACATACTCAGTGGCCCTCTGGTGCAGGTCATCGGTGACCTCCCTAATGCAGCGTTGCACTGCTGACTATGTGACCCCACAAAGGTCTCCGGTGCACCCCTGAAAAGCTGCATAGGCGTCAAGCTTGAGAACCGCTGCCAGAATGAGGACCACAGGCATAGGATGTCCAACGAACGAAGATGGCTGCAGGTCATCTTTGAGCAGGGCACAGAGACGTGTCACCACCCTCTCTACCTGCACAATCGCCTCTGACACTGGTGCTCTGACATCCGATGGTATGCCCTGTTGGGGGTGTAGATGCGCGGCGACCTGCAATTACAAGCTCCCATTGGGGGCTGTTGTTCACAACTGGGAGCCTCTACGTGCATCACACCTGCCTGTTGATTTTGCCTCTGGTGCATATGGATCCTCAGGAGCAGAGGATCACACAATGTAGGATGAGCCATATCTATTTCCATGTGATAAATAAAGTTGAACCCTTCATTTATTCGAAGGTTCCTAACAGGGCAGGAATTGGTGTTGATGGGTACATCAGGTGCTTTCATGGATCAACTATGTGGAATGGCATGACATTGCTCACCTTGGCCAACACTCAGATTGGCACAGCATGACCATATCAAGATCCTACCAGCAGCATTGATTGCCCCCACCATCCATACAACCTTAACGCTCCTACCCTTTCTGGCACCCTCCCCACACAAAGGGTGACTAGAGTGCCATTGCTCCTTCACACACACAAACAAATGCAGAGCGTACACTGTTTACGGAGGGAGGGTACACAGTACCTCCCTTCATGCCTGCAGAGCTTTCCCTCCAGTAATCCCAGATCCCTTTACAAATGCAGAGCTGAGACCTCTTTAATCCCCCCTCCCTCCTCCCTTCCAGTATGCAGAGCGAGACCCTTGTAACCCGCCCCCCAGTATGTAGAGTGAGACCCCTCAATATCCCCTCTCCCTTTTCCCTTCCAGTATGCAGAGTGAGAACCCTGTAATCCCACCCCCCACCAGAATGCAGAGTGAGATCACTGAATATCCCCTATCCCTCCTCCCTTCCAGTATGCAGTGAGACCCTTGAATATCCGAACTTACCGTTGGTAGCGAAAACTTCTGCCTCTGATGACCCGCCAGCCTTTCTGTTTGGGAACAGGATGGTATGTGACGGCCACCTGTTCAACATAAAATACGGAAGTGTGCATCGAGAGGCAGCCGGCTGCACAATCTGCAAAGATAAGCACCATTTTGAATATGATAACTGGGGTGCCGCCGCCGAGAGGCAGAGGGGGCCACAGCGAGGCTCCCCCGCCGCCGGTAATATGCAGCGGGCCCTTCTCGGCGTTGGGGGTCGCAGTGCGCCTCTCCCTGCAGAAGTTTACTTGCCCCCGCGCTGTGACCCGTGGGGTCGAGGGGCTGGTAAAATTCAGCTCTGAATAACTGACACCAAAATTCTATCCCAATATCATTTGGGTTTAGTCACATTGGATAGATTGAAGTAAGCCAACTTAAGCATTGTGGGATGGAATTTCTTGTGCAATTCTGCCCAGAGACATGTGTAATCAGGGCAAAAAGCAATACCCGCTGGAAATAGATCAAGGAAATTCTGGCCTCTATGTGTCAACCACACAATTGTACTATGACCAAACTTCCTTGCACTTTTATGCCTTTGTATCCATCTTTGCACCGAGCATTAAAATGGCTCTGCCCTCAGGTTACAAACCATGCATGCAAATTTCTTGCAAATAGGCCGCTTCCATAATTTTAGTTGCAACAATAACTGAATCATTTTTCTGATGATTCGTTGTGATTTTTCAAGCTTTTTTATTTATTTGTCCTCACTGAGACCTACTATGTATTTTCTGAGTCTATGAATGCATTTTTATGGCATCAGAATGAATCACATTAAAAATGGAAAAGCTTCCGCAATTACATGTTCTGAAACATGCTGTGCTTAATGTGCATGAATGATGGTTAGATGGCTCAAGACTTTCATTTTTATACTTAACGAAGGAACATATGATATAACTTTACTGTTTTCCTCTGGCCCTAATTTTTATACTGGTTCCCACTTATTTATACCAATTTCTATGTTCTGCTGTATGTTAATCAGTTCGACTGAAAAATTGGGCATAACGAGATATTGGGAAAATGGGAGCAAAAATGGATATCATTTTGGGTGTAACTTCCCGATAGCACCCCCACAGGAAATTCCACCCCTACATATGAATCCCCAGATGTGAGTGGTAAATCCCAATCTAATTTTTCAATGTGTAGATGTTGGTGAAAGATTGGAAAGATTCACCCAACGTCCTTCCTTCAATACGGGTTACATATTGGATTTTTCAATACAACATTTTAAAAAATATTGTGTGAGATTTAGTGCTTCTATCTCCTTCAGATATCATTCTGTGTCTTTATCTATATTTCAATAAGTTTGATATATCTATGCCTACAGTACATTTTTTTTAAATCATGGAAATCTCGGTTCAAGCATTTGAAACTTTTCAGAACACTAAACTTATATACTGCAAAATCTATTAAATTACAAGTGATAATTGTTCATAAGTCCACTAATTTGTGCTCACTGTAACTGACTCAATTTTATGTTATGAATTTATCTTCCCATATATTATATATATAAAATTCTCCAATTACAAAATGGAAAATCTTATGTACATTTATGCAATGTTAATACATATGTAATTATCTAATTACATTCACATATATAATTACTTACAATTAACCATTTATATAATTACATGCATATCCTATGATTTACCAGGAGCATGTATGATCCACTTGCTAATCCAAAATAATTTTTGTGTGGACCAGTGAAAATTAGAGTAATTGGATACAGCTTAGCAATGTAAATAGCACAAACAGTTACAAATATGGCACAATAGCTTTCATTAAACAGCACTTCACACTAACAGCTGTTTTCTAAGGGCGCTCCATCATCAAAATAGATTCTGACAGGGCTCTTTAATGCAGGTGAAATTGGTCTTCACCAGAAGCATGAAATAGGCTCACAGCGAATTGACAACCAAATTTTACACTGCATCCAGATTTTTTTTTCCATTATCTTCAGCCTTGAAACAATGACACACAGCTAAAAATTGGTCAGCACCGTTTTTGGGCAAGGTGGTAACGATTAGCAATCTGCCATGCTTGTTACTGTTCAGACAGGCAACACGCAAATTGCTCCCAGGCCGCTGGGTAGCTGCACACACAACAGTGGGCCGAACATCTTGTGAGGCTAGCATGTGTTCCAGCTAGCCTCCAGCTCTACCAGGCATCTGTCCCTCTTGAAGAGAAGATCCACTGAATCAAAAGAAGCCACTGCTGACTGTCATTGTTGCAATCGGAGACTTGCCAAATGGAATACCATGAAAGAGAGAGAGCTCTGCGGTTCACAGGTGTGGCACTGGAGGTCGACAGGAAGAGAGATGCCATGCTTCCACAGGGGAACAGGAGGTCCTCAAGGATCGTCCTCCCAAGGGACTGAGAGCAGATGGCAAGGGATGTCAATGCAAGGAGTCTGACCCCGAGTACCTGGCAGCAAGGCCACAAGAGGTTTAATGACTTCACATGTGTGGTCAAAGTCTGTGAATGCATCTTCACATGACAACTCCTACCCACCACTCCATCAACCTCTCACTCAGCTTAATGCACCATAGCCCCCCATCATTCATCTAGCAGCACTCCCTGGCACTCAGCGTTCACTCCTAACATCCAGATATTCACTCTCACATACTGCCAACCTCACAATCCACCTCTTGCTGCCTTCACCTATCTTCAGGTATTCACTTATAGCAGACACATCACCCAAACATATTGCCACACAATCACTGACATTCTTCCCACTCTCTTGCAAGAACAATGCAGCCCATAATTGCAGAGAGCAGCAGAGACCTGGCAGGTTCCAGCCATGCATTCATCCCCTGAGCCCTCTTGGGGAAATGCCTCTCTGCATCTTTGGGCCAACTGTGACAGAGCCTGTAGGATCTGGCATTACTGAGAGAATTCAGGATGATGTTATGTTCCTGCCATGCCCTTTCTCACTCTCATCCTCCTCTCTGGCATGATGTTGCAAGCTGCAGATAGTGTGGCCATGGACCTGTTGTTTTACACCCCACCCACCTCCCTCACACAAAATTCCCCTTTCTGATTTTCTGTTTTCAGATACCCTAGAGTAGCCATCTGCCCAATCACATCACACTCAAGAGGAAGAAAGAGAGCAGCACCACAGCACCAATGAAGAGACTCCATCACTTGATCCGTCACTAGCAGCCACCAGCCTGGATACTGGCACTGTGTGCACGATTAGAGGCTAGAATAGAGTCAGAATCTGCATGTGGTGTGTCACTGAGCACAAGTGGACTGCAGCCAGGCCAGGGGGAAAGGATTGTGTGTGTGCCAGCAAGGTGACAGATGAGTTCTTCTATAGGGGACTCAAATGAGGATTTTGATGGGGCACCATGCAGGAGAACACTGATAGGCATGCACACACAGATGATTGGTGCCTTGGCAGGCCTGTCAGACAATCTTCTGTCACTGTTGAGGAGCATGGAGGAGTCCTGCTCCAACATGGTGGAGGGCATCTTACAGAGCTTGGTACCCATTTTTTCCAGTGTGGAAGTGGTGGCCGATTCCATGACAGCACTTGTGGACCCATCCATGGTGCAGAGTCTGGTGGTCGATCTTTCAGTTTCTACTGCAGCACAAGCAGGAGCCATCCAATGTCTCAGTGCCACAGCAGAATCTCAGAAGGAGGCCATGAGATCCATGCTTGCGACCATGCAGGCTCAGACAGCCGCCATCATGGCTGCAATCTCAGTGCTCAAAGGGGCTTGCAGGCTCTCCCAGCAGTCCAGCAATCTGTCTTACAACAGATTACTTGGATTGTTGAGGCAATACCCCAGGTAGTGTTAGTGGCTCTATGGAGCTCAAACATTCTGTTCTTTCTCAGGATGACAGCACACGTGATTCCACCACTGCCACTCGACCAGTGTCTTTGCTGGTGCCTCTCAGCCAGACAGCCAAGATTGCTGCCACTCATGCTCAGTGTCATGCTAGGCCCCCATCTGCCGAGAATGAGGCACATCAATTTTGTCATGAACATTGATTTTTAACTGTAAACAAGAAATATTGGAAATACTCAGCAGGGCCGGTAGCATCTGTGGAGAGAGAAACAGGGATAACGTTTCAGGTCAGTGACCTTTCATCAGAACACTGACCTGAAACGTTAACTATGCTTTTCTCTCCACAGATGCTGCCAGACCTGCTGAATATTTCCAGCATTTCTTGTTTTTATTTCAGATTTCCAGCATCTGCAGTATTTTGCTATTATATTGATTTTTAACTGTCGTTGGAGCGAGGAAATTACTTGTTAAACAGATCAATTTTGGCTGGGGAAAAAAAATTACATTGTGTTACGACCAGGTGAGAAAGGTGTCTAGAGGTCCCTCTCAGCCTTCACCTAGTCTTACCGTAACAAGGTTCAATTTTAAACACATTGTGTTTTGAGCTCCCCCTTGGTGAATCCTTGTTCACCGCTTTCCAATTATAAGGCAAAGAAACCAGCACACACAGGTTGCCTTAAGTTTAAAGAAGAGTTGAAATTTATTAAACTTGAACTTCAGCTCTAATTTGGTTGATGCCTACGGATACACAACATGCCCACGCTAGCATGCATATGTGATACACACATGCAAATAGAGACAGAAAACAGCAGAAGAAAAATTAAGTGGAAAAATTTGAGGCAATATTTGAAAAGTTTTTATTTACGGTTCTTCGAGCTCACTGTAGTGTCCTTGATTGGAGGTAGATCTTGCTTTTCGTTGGGCCCCAGTATTCTTCTTAAACCTTGTTCGCTGTCGGAGACTTTTCTGTCTTGGGGTTCATGTGTCTTCAGTGGGTTCAGAGGCTTATGAGAAAGAGATAGGAGCAGACAGGAGAGATCTTCTCAGTCCAGAACTTTCTGAGTTCAAACTCTCTATGGCTAGTTAAAAAAAATCCCTGGAATAGCCAATTAGTCATGTGACCAGCTGATCTAACCAGTCCTGGATTGTATCACCTTAGCAATCTCTGGAATGCACCTCTACACTCAATACCTGGTGATCAAGGTTCATTGCAGGTTGAATGTGTCAGAGAATAGTCCTTTGTACTTCCAAGCACTGTCTGTTAATATGCAAATATCTTTTCCAGCCATGGCTGATCTGTTTAACAAGTCCTTGCCTTGCTTCAGCAACAGTTTAAAATCAATGTTCATGACAAAATTAATGTGCCTCATTCTTGGCAGATGGGGGCCAAGCATCACAATACTAACAGACATCGAAGGCAAGGAAGCGCATTCCAGAGACTGCTAAGGAAGATAAAATCCACAAGGGCCAGAACTGGTTAGACCAGCTGGTCACATGACTCATTGGCTGTTCCAGGGTTTTCTTTTGAACTAGACACAGAGAGTTTGAACTGGGAAAGACATTTTGCTCCTGGACTGGGAAAATCTCTCCTGTCTGCTTCCATCTCTTTCTCACAAGCCTCTGAATCCATTGAAGACACATGAACCCTAAGAGAGAAAGGTCTCCTACAGTGAACAAGGTTTAAGAAGAATACTGGGCCCCAACGAAAAACAAGATCCAACTACAATCAAGGACTCTACAATGAGCTCGAAGAACCGTAATAAAAACTTTTCAGATATTGTCTCAAACTTTTCCACTTTATTTTTTTTCTACTCTTTTCTGTCTCTATTTGCATGTGTGTATCGCATATGCATGCTAGCATGAGTGCGTAGGCGTCAACGGAATTAGAGTTTAAGTTTAGTAAATTTCAACCTTCTTTTCTTTAAACCTAAGAAAATCTGTTTGTGCTGGTTTCTTTGCCTTATAATTGGAAAGCGGTGAACAAGGATTCATCAAGGGGGAGCTAAAAACGGAGTGTGTTTAAAATTAAACCCTGTTACGGTAAGACCAGGTGACGACTGAAAGGGAACCCTAGTCCTCTATCTCACCAAGTCGTAACATGAGGTAGTGCAGTCTAAAGCTGGGTACTTAAGGCCCAGAGCTGCTCGGGATTGTCCTGCCAGGCCATCTACAGTCTCCCCTCATGACAGTCAGCAGCCTCCCACCAGACATGCTGCAGCCACTGGGGTAGCACTGTGTAGGAACACTAGGACAGGCAAAGGCACCACAAGGCAGGCTCTAAGAGAATGCACAAGGGTGGTAAGTTCAGATTTGTTTTCTGTTGGTGGCTTTTATTATAGGATGTTGGTCAAGGGGATGCTGTGATGGGGCATCTCAGATGTATGTTTTGTTTTTTATTCATTCATGAGATGTGGATGTTGCTGGCATTTGTTGTCTATCCCTAATTGCCCTTGAGAAGGTGGTGGTGAGCTGCCTCTTGAACCGCTGCAGTCCATCTGGTGCTGGTACACCCACAGTGCTGTTAGAGAGCAAGTTCCAGGATTTTGACCCAGCGACTGTGCAGGAACAGCTATAAAATTCCATCAGGATGGTTTGTGGCTTGGAGGGATATGGTGGGAACTGTGAATCCATGGTGGCAAAGGAAAGCTGTCCGATGGGAAGCAGAGTCTAAGCAGGCACTCTTGGACCTTGTCTAGAGTGAAGGGGTCCAAGTTGCATCCTCCGTACCTTCTTTCTTTCCTCCTGCTCCTCCTCCTTCTCCTGAGGTGGCCTTCAGATTCCTGGTGGCAGTGGCTGCAACCTCTTGATAGCAATGTTGATCAGCAGGCAGCAGACCACTGTGAGCTTGGACGCCTCCTCCAGTGTGTATAAAAGGGATCCCCTCGAGCAGTCCAAGCATCAGAAGCATTGCTTCGGCACACCGATAGCCTGCTCCATGATGTTCCTGGTGGCTCCTCGGCTCTCATTATACACGTGCTGTCCATGCATGGTCAGGTAGGAGGGCTGGGGGGTGTCATCAGCCACTTCTAGAGGAAATAGTCTTTAGCCCCAAAAAGCCACCCGCTCGTTGTTCTTGGAGATGCAAAGAAAGTGGGAATGGCAGACTTTCTCAGAATGAAGGCATTGTGGCTGCTGCCAGGATATCGAGCATTCATCAACATGGTGTACTGAGCATGGTCAGAAACCAACTGCACATTAATGGAGTGGTAGCCCTTGCTGTTCCAAATTCCCTTCCCCTTGACATGGGGGACCCACAGAGTCACGTGCGTGCAGTCAGTGGCTTCCTGCACCATCGGAAAATCCTGCCACCCTGGCAAAGTCAGGTGTCCTCTCATCCTGCTTATCCCTGCTTCGAGTGAACTCAATGTGATCATCTCTCTTGGCTTATACAGCCTCTGTCACCTCCGGGATGCATTGATGGATGACACACGAGGAGATGTTGGATATGTCATCTGCTCCCACCTGGAAAGATCCAGACACATAGAGTTTCAATGCAGCTGTGATCTTCACGGCCACTGGCAACACTGTCCTTGGCCCTAATAGGAGGTTCCAGGTCAGCTTGAAGCAGGTGTCACAGCTTCGTCACCAATTCCTTGTGGAACCTGAGTTACCTTAGGCACTGCTCCTGGGTTAGGTGGAGGTAGGAGAAATGCTCCTGAAAAATGCACAATGAGCAGGGCCTTCTGTTCAGAGCCACATCCTCTTCCTCCTTCACAGAGCTTCCCCTCCCTACTGCTTTAGCTCCATTTCCTGGTCATATTGCAGATCCAGAGGCTCTACAACCACAGCCCCCATACCTCATGCAGAGTTGGGTCACCAGATCCTTTGGCCTCCCTGAATGTATACAGCAGCTCACCACAAAACCTCCAAAAACAAGCCATGGCACTTCCAGTAACATTACCACAGCAGAAGTAAATCAAAAACACCTCACCTGTAAATTGAATGCCTGGCCCTTTAACTAAGGCTAGTTGGGGGCTTCTTGTGTTATTGAACACATGTTCCACTGAGAATGATTAGCACAGGTGTTCAGTGGACCTTTTCAGACCAAGTTTGTGAAACATGTGTCAAGGCAGCTGGAATGACTGATTGACGTCACTATCAGATCCCTCCTCATGCTACCAGTGCACGCAGAACACTCCCACATTAGCCACCTGCCCAGCATGGGCTGCCACACAGGACGTACCATCATGGCCCATGGCATTTTATGGCTCTGGGGTTTCTAGGAAACACAATGTTAAGTGTCCTAAGTACAGTGGCACAGTGGCGCAGTGGTTAGCACCGCAGCCTCACAGCTCCAGCGACCCGGGTTCAATTCTGGGTACTGCCTGTGTGGAGTTTGCAAGTTCTCCCTGTGTCTGCGTGGGTTTTCTCCGGGTGCTCCGGTTTCCTCCCACAAGCCAAAAGACTTGCAGGTTGGTAGGTTAATTGGCCATTATAAATTGCCCCTAGTATAGGTAGGTGGTAGGGAAATATAGGGACAGGTGGGGATGTGGTAGGAATATGGGATTAGTGTAGGATTAGTATATATGGGTGGTTGATGGTCGGCACAGACTCGGTGGGCCGAAGGGCCTGTTTCAGTGCTGTATCTCTTAAAAAAAAAACTACAACACTCTAATGTGAGGTGCTGTACTATAAATGCTGATATCAATCAATTCCCCATAGCTGTCAGTGCACAGAATAATTTATATAATGAGTGTTATAATTCCTCGGTGTTCAGTGGAAGATCTGGAGCCACACTATAAATTTTCAGCTGTGTCTTTCCACTCTAAATGTGCTGTGCATCACATTACTAATGTCAGCATTAGCTGCCAGATTTATTGCCAATCATGACTGCTTCCTTGTGCTCACTACTACTTAGGATTTTAGGGAAGTACTTGACTAAATTCTGCATCACCTCTTACTGTTAGTTTGAGAATGAAAGCCAGAGTACATCATTGAAATGTATTCTACATGCTGATGACATGCAATGGTAAGCAGTCCTGACAATGTGCTCTGGATGATAACTTGATTTTCAGCATAGTTCTGAAAAGGCAATGTTTGCTAAGATTTTGTTGCAGGTTAGTTCTTAAACAAATGCAGCAGTACCAAAATGTAAAGAATGCCTTGAAGTTTATTTTCTGACCCTTTCATATTTTTAGGATTTCCAATAGTACCTACACATTGGAAACTTCTTTTAATGGATGGTACATACACAAATATTGTTGAAGTCCTCAAAATTTATAATTTTTCACCATGACTGTAGTTCTATTCCAGTACAATGTAAGCCTAACTCTGACCAAACAGCCTATGAAATTGCTGTGCTTTAGCATATCTTCACATATTAACGATGCATGAGCCTGACAGAATACCATAAAAGTCTTGCAAATGTGAGCAGTATATACCATAAGTATAGATCAGGAGAGGAAAAACTGTCCTAGACTGAAAATGCTATTTTTATCCCTATCTCCTTCTTTGCATCCAATATAACCTCACTTTCAAAGAAGTGAGACCAAAGCCAGTGGGCTAGAAATTCAATTGTCTTGATTTTTGGGTGTGAAGGCTACAATTCGCGACCTGCTCACATCGCTTAGAAACAAGGTGGGAGCATGTAAAGCTCACAAACTCACCTCATTTCCCTGATTGAAGCATGGCTACAAGAAACTCCTGAGCTGAGCTGGTCTCCATTGTGCTGTCGGCATCCTCTGCACACTGCAGGGGTTCGCGAAGTGTTCTGCAGAAAGCATGTGCTCCAGGCAGCCTTCCCTTTTCAAAGGTGCAGTCCCTGTAAAAGGGAAGGTAGAGCAATGCACTGCAAGCTGCTGGATAATCACATGGAGCACTGAGGAAAGGGATCCCTGCTTTAGTGATACCTGCTTGGACACACTGGTCAGAGAGGTGGAGGGGAGGAAAGAAGCCGTGATTCCACCAGGGGTAGGAAGCCATCGAGAATGAGCCTTTGCAGAGATCCAGAGCATGTGGCAGGGGTGGTTTATGGCGGGAGCGTGGCTCTCAGAACATGGCAGCAGTGCTGAAAAAAGTTTAATGGCCTCACTCAGGTGGTCTAGGTAAGTGAATACTTCTGCACATCACATCTCAGATCCACCACACACTCATCACTCACCCAGCAGCACACCTCACCCTCATACATCATACAACCGCGCACACACATCTCCATGCCTCCACAAACCTACAGCTCTTCAGCTATGGCAGGCACATCACCCAACCACACTGGCTGGATTTTATGATCCCACCGCTGGGAGCGGCAGTGGGTGTGAAAAATGGCTGAGATCCTGCATGTAACAGCTACTTCCAGGTCAAGCCATGCCACAAGATGCCCTGGTGACATCCAAGATCATGCCACTGGCACCACTAGACCTTATCATCACCAGGCATACCACCATCAACAGTGTCCTCATCACTCACAGCTATCACAGTGCTGACTGACACTGACCACCCCGTGGTATGTAGCAAGGTCAGGCTTCAGCCAAGGAAGCTATACCACTCCAAGAAGAAAAATCATCCTCAGATCAACATTTGCCATACCACTGACCCAAAAAGGACCCAGGAGTTCCTCAACATCATCGATCAGGCTTTTTCGGATAATTCCCAAGGCCAGAGTGTGGTGTCAAAGTGGGATCATCTGTGCATCATCATCTATAACTCTATACTCACTGTGTACAGGAAATGAGATCAGAGGAATGCTGACTAGTTTGAGGCTTATTGGACTGAAATGGAGACAGTTACTGCAACCAAGAAGAGAGCCCTCTTGAACTACAAGCAAGTCCCCAGCAAACAAAACCTAGATGCTCTCAGAACTGCCAGAAACAATTCTCAAGACTGCTCGGCACTGCGCCAATCAATATTGGTTGAAACTCTACGACAGCGTACAATCTGCTGCTGAATTTGGGGAATGCTGGAGGGATATTTGAAGGAATTAAGAAAGCAACAGGCCTAGTAGTAACTAAATCAGCTCCCTTGAAAACAAAGACGGGGGTGATCATCACTGAATCTAGCAAGCAAATAGAAAGGTGGGTCAAGCATTACCTCGAACTTTATGCAACGGAGAATGTTGTCACTGAATAAATTTTCAGCGCCATTACAGACTTTCCTGTCATGGAGGAGCTGGTCAACAAGCCCACCATAGTAGACCTCAACAAGGCCATTGACCATGTCGCCAGTGGTAAAGCCTTGGAAAATGATGGCATCCCACCTGAAATCACCAAAAGTGGAAAACTGGCACTGCTGCAGCATCTCCACAAACTTCTGTGCATCTGTTGGAAGGAAAGATCTGTGCCTCCAGACAAGTGTGATACAAACATAGTCACCTTGTACAAAAGCAAGAGGGAATCGCAGTGACTGCAACAATTACCGAGGCATCTCCTTGCTAAGTATCGTGTGGAAGGTATTTTCTCACGTTGCTCTGACTAGATTGCAGACCCTGACATATGCATCTATCCTGAGTCTCAGTGCAGCTTCAGCGCAGGCAAATCGACAGTCGACATGGTTTTCTCACTTAGGCAGTTACAGGAGAAGTGCTGTGAACAGTGCAGATCACTTTACATTGTCTTCATAGACCTCACCAAGATCTCATCAGCAGACTCTTCAATCTGCTGTGGTAAATAGGCTGCCCTCCTGAGCGTCATCTCTTCCTTTCACAAAAACATGCACAGTTCCATCAGTTACAATGGAGTAACATCAGCAGTGGGGTAAAGCAGGGCTGGGTCCAGGCATCAACTCTCTTTGGCATATTTTTCTCCATGTTAATATTGTATACTTTCAGTGAATCAAATGAGGGTTTCCACCTGCATACCACAGCTGACGGCAAACTGTTCAACTTGGAAAGACGGCACATCAAGACCAAAGTGCGTAAAGTCCTAGTCCATGAGTTGCTGTTTGCTGACGATGCCGTGCTGGCATCCCATAATGAAGTTTCCTTGCAGCAGCTTTTAGATCGGTTCACCTGGGCCTGCAAGGAGTTTGGACTAACAATCAGCTTCATGAAGACTAACGTCATGGGCCAGGACGTAAAGAGTCCAACTGCCAACAACATCAACAACCTCACTCTAGAAATCGTCAACAACTGCACACACCTTGGATCAACAATCACTTGCAACCCGTTCCTTGATGTCAAAATCAGCACCAGGATTACCAAGACTGCAGCTGTCATGTCAAAGATGAGGAGGCGGGTGTGGACCAACAGCAAACTAACCGAAAATACAAAGCTCCGCATGTACCAAGCCTGTGTTCTCAGCACCCTCTTTCATAGTAGCAAAGCATGGATTACTTATGCAAGCCAAGAAAAGCAGCTGAACAGCTTTCACCTTGGATGGATATTGGGCCTCTCATGGCAGGACAGAGTGTAAATATAGAAGTACACCAGTGTGCAGGGATCTCTAGCATATTTTCCTTCTTGAATCAGTGGCGACTCCGTTGGCTGGGTCATGTGAGCCAAATGGATGATGGCCACATCCCCAAAAAATGCTCTATGGAAAGCTTGCTATTGGCACGAGACCAACAGGTCACCCACATCCAGAACATCACTGCAGGAGTTCCTCAGGGTAGTGTCCTAGGCCCAACTATCTTCAGCTGCTTCATCAATGACCTTCCCTCCATCATAAGATCAGAAGTGGGGATGTTCGCTTATGATTGCACAATGTTTCACACCATTTGTGACTCCTCAGATACCGAAGCAGTCCATGTAGAAATGCAGCAAGACTTGGACAATATCCAGCCTTGGGCTGTTAAGTGGCAAGCAACATTTGCAGCACACAAGTGTCAGGTAATGACCATCTCCAACAAGAAAGAATCTAACCATTTCCCCTTGACATTCAATGGCATTACAATTGCTGAATCACCCACTATCAACATCCTGCGGGTTACCATTGACGAGAAATGGAACTGGAGTAGCCATATAAATACCTGGGCTACAAGAGCAAGTCAGAGGCTGGGAATCCTGCAGCGAGTAACTCACCTCCTGACTCCCCACAGTCTGTCCACAAGGCACAAGTCGGAAGTGTGATGGAATACTCTCCACTTGCCTGGATGGGTGCAGCTCCAACAACACTCAAGAAGCTTGGTGCCATCCAGGACAAAGCAGACTGCTTGATTGGCACCTCATCCACAAACATTCACTCCCTCCTCCACAGTGGCAGCAATGTGTACAATCTACAAGATGCACTGCAGCAACTCACCAAGACCCCTTCGACAGCATCTTCCAAACCCGTGACCTCTACCACCCAGAAGGACAAGGGCAGCAGATGCATGGGAACGCCCCCACCTGCAAGTTCCCCTCCAAGCCAAACACCATCCTGACTTTGAAATACATAGCCGTTCCTTCACTGTTGCTGGGTCAAAATCCTAGAACTCCCTTCCGAACAGCTTTGTTGGTGTATCTACCCCACATGGACTGCAGTGGTTCAAGAAGGCAGCTGGCCACCACCTTCTCAAGGGAAATTAGGGATGGGCAATTCCCGCTTCCCATGAACAAATTTTTAAAAATCTGCGATACAAGGCTGTCTGTAAGCGAGACCTCAAGTTGACCTGGATTAGTGTCGATGCTATGCATCTGCAGTCGATGGTACCCTGCACTATCGGGTAGCCCGGTATCCTGGTGAATCCATGTGTCCTTTCATCCTGGTGATCTGTCCTCAGAGACAAAAGGATGAAGTCCCCTCTCCTTTTATACAATACCCCTGTCACTTCTGCTGCTGACCGGAATTCCTGGAGACAAGTAGTCAGGAAGGGTGCAGAGGACAAAAGAAATGAGAGCCCGGCAGAAGGAAAAAACATCATTCTACCTTGGGCCAATGATACTCATCTATGCCAGTTGTGGAAGGGACTTACACTCATGAGTCAGTCTCTATAGCCACAACAGACGATGTTCAACTCAGAAGTGACATGCATCCCTGACTCAGTCCATTGTCTTCCGAGACAGCCGGCTGCCACCTGGAAGAAGTAGCACACCACAACAAGCACGAGCATCCTCTCAGGCATGTACTGCAGGGAATCTCCCACTCCAAGCGGGCTAAGCAGCAAAACCTTTGCTTTAAGAGCCCAATGGCTTGCTCCACAGTGTTGCGGGTAGCTCCATCGCTTTTATTAAAGGCCCTTTGACCTCACATGGTAGGATGGCGTGGAAAGGCGTCATGAGCCATGTGTGCAGAGGTTAGCCACTGTCAGTGAGCAACCATCCTCTTGGAGGTCTGAAGACAGTTGATATTGTGGACTGCGGAAAGATAAAAGTATCATAGATGCTGCCAGATAGCTGACATTCACCAAGATTAACTTCTTAGTTTGGTTGAACACCAACTGCACATTGACGGAGTGGTAGCTCTTGTATTTGCAGTATCACTCCCTGTTAGTGTGTGGGGGGCCCACAGAGCTATGTGTGTGCAGTCGATGGTACCCTGCACTACCGGGCAGCCCAGTATCCTGGTGAATCCATGTGTCCTTTTATCCTTGTGTTCTGTCCTCAGAGACAAAAGGATGAAGTCCCCTCTCCTTTTATACAATGCCTCTGTCACCTCTTTGATGCTTCTATGCATGGCAAACTGCGACACCCTACTGAAGTCACCAGCTCCCGCCTGGAAGGATCCCTTGGTGTAAATTGTAAGGGTGATAGTGATCTTCACAGCCACTGGGAGGGCTGTTCTCACCCTGCTTTGAGGCTCCAGGTTGTCGCGGTGGGTTGGAACAACTCCATTACTATCTTCCTTTGTGAAGCTAGCCTCCTCAGCAATTTTCCTGGCTCATCACAATGTAGGTATTATACTCCCGGAAGACCCTTTGTGGATAGGGCCTTCTAAGGAGAGGACTCTTTCTCTTCTGTTCTTGCAGAGGTTTCCTTCTCTGTTGCCTCCTCATGTTGCAGAGCAAACGACACTGCAACAGTAGCCTGCATGCCTAAGCAAGGTAATGTTATTTTCTGCCTTCTTGTGGTCAGCAAAAACCTCCAAATTGCTGCAGCAGCTCTGTATCATCACAAGTAAGTCAAAAGCACCTCAACTGCAACTTGTTGAGTGGCCCTTTAAATAACCCCAAAACAGAGCCCATTTTGCTTCATAATGCTTGTTACTTCAAAAGTGATTAAGGTTGATGCTGCGTGCACATTCATTAAAGAATTTTGGTATCCTGGCATTGTATCAGCCCATTGCATCAATGATGTCATTCATGATCCTGCTCTTTCAACGTCAACACACATGCAGGGGATGCACCTGCATGCTCTACTTTGGTTCACTAATGTGCACGGGCCATGCAGGAAATAGCCAGCAGCACTTTGCAAGTAACAAAAAACCTCAGGTATGCCTTCGTAATGCCACAAAAAGCAGCACTATGCAAATACATTTTGCGCCCGGTGTCTTTCCCAATGAAACCAGCTCCAGAATTGATGAACTGAACACTGGTCATAGGGTCAAAACCAACAGAATAGATAGTACCTTATCTCTGGCAATGATAATGATTAATCCTCCTTAAATGATCCTCAACTAAGTGAGGATATTAACTGCAATCATATGGTCAGGTGTTATTTGAATCCCCACTTATGCCACAGGACATCTTCCGGGAATGAATTATGTTTCCAGGAAAGCAATGGTCAATTGAAGCTGTTTTGAAAAAATATCATGTATATCATCTACCTGAATTCTCTGTTAGATAGCTGTACCATATAAATTAGCAAGCTTGTACCAATTGTAGGCTTGTCATCTGCATTCACTTGCAATTTTACATGAATGTTCTTATCAAAGCAAAATCAGCAATATCATTAACAGTTGGAAAATGACTGAAGATGCTTATTCTCCATTGTTTTCTATTGTCTTTCCTGCCTGTTCTAGTCTACCCATGGTATCACTGGATAACCTGTGACATCGTGGCTTATATGTTGTGGCTGAGAATACACTTTTCTTTTCCATTTGCTCTTTGGTGAAGATCAATCCTGTGTTAATAATACTAGCTCTAGTCACATAATACATTTTGCACCAACCCTGTTAGCAGTTAACCTCCCTCCTTCTGTGATTCACAACAACACATTTTGAGTAAGCACGAGATACATCATAGTGTAATATACAGAAGAGACATTATTGATACTTAGGGTGAGGGCTCAACCCAACCCAGATCAGAGAGGTTCTTCAGCTTAAAGTCCAAGCCCTTGGAAGCATTGTTGCAAACCATATATTACACCATATATTGCCTATATCAAAGGTGCATGAGACCTCATGACACATCTATTCCCAAATCATTTGAAGACAGTCTATTCATGTAAACAGTTGTAGTTACTTACTCCAAAGTCACTTCCCTCAAACAAGACTTTCTGATGTAATGGTTCTCAACCTTCATCAACCATTATCTTTCCATAATATAGCTAATGGATACCTCTACTTATGTTTAATATACTAGCTGATAAAGTTAGACTTTAATCATTCATGACTGGTGTTATTGTCATGTATTTCTTTGCTCAAACACTTTTACACATCAGAAGAAAACCTACGCATTCCTCTCATGACACTTCAAAGCCGTCCTCTTTATACTGGTAGCCTGTTGCTTTAAGATACAAAGATATTTGACTGTTAACCCTTAACTCCCCAAGATGTTCAACACACATCTCCTAAGGATGTCCAATACACCCCCACAATCATTATATTTAGAAATAAAAACTGTAAACTGCATGCAGATTAAAGGGTCACCATCTGGAAAACCAAGATTGGAAATTAATGTGCAGTACAAATATGAAAACAAGCATAGTTTGCATTAGTACCCATTTTTAAAATGGGTTTACAATTCTGTATTTGGACAAATGTTCTGACATGTCCATATTTTGTAGTTGCAGGCCTCTGCATTACACTGTGCGAATATTAGCAAACAATTTTAAAGGTATAGGCAAAAGAACCAGAGGCGACATGAGGAGAAATTATTTTATGCATTGTTTTATGATGTGGACTACACTTCCTGAAAGGATGGTGGAAGCATATTCAAAAATAATTTTCAAAAGGGAATTTTATATTTAAAGGGGAAATTTTGCAGGGATATGGAGGGAAGTGGGACTAATTGGATAGCTCTGTCAAGGAACCAGCATAGGCATGATGGGCTGAATGGCCTCCTTCAGTGCTGTATTATTTGATGATTCTATGAATTCTAAACATATTTATAAGAAATTTCTTTGTCAGCTGATAACAAGGGCATAACCCATGTATTTATAAAATGTTAATAGTTCATTTGAAATAGCAGCCAAGGGCACCTGTACAAATATGTTAAACATATGTTCAATAATGCTCTCACTTTAATTTCAAGGCCAAATTCTTTTAGTTAGGATATCTCATTTCATCACTTAGTGTTGCTTTAAATCAGTTAATGCCTAAAACCTTTTTCCTCAGCACACAAGCTGGGTGGAAAATCCGTGGCCTCTCAAGTACTCTCCTGATGTAACACTGGCAGAATTGTTGCAGAAGGGCCACAAGTTTGGCCAGGACCCAGTCTTAGATGAAGGATTCCGCAAGGACTCTGGAGGTGGCAGAAACTCCGCATTTTAAGGGTGACTGAATACAGCATAGGAAGCAACATAGAATCATAGAATGGTTACGGCATTCAACAGAAGGAGGTCATTCGGCCTGTCGACTCTGCGCCAGCTCTCTGCAAGAACAATCAGCTAGTCCTACTCCTCAGCCCATTCCCCGTAACCCCGCAATTTTTTTATCTTCAGGTGGTTATCCAATTCCCTTTTGAAAAGCACAATTGAATCTGCTTCACCACACTCTCAGGCAATACATTCCAGATCCTAACCACTTACAGTGTAAAAAAGCTTTTCCTCATGTCACCTTTTGTTGTTTTGCCAATCACCTTAAATCTGTGCCCTCTGGTTCCCGACCCCTCCACCAAAGGGAACAGTTTCTCTCTATCTGCTCTGTCCAGATCTCTCATGATTTTGAAGACCTCCAACAAATTTCTTCTCAATGTTCTCTTCTGTAAAAAGAACAATCCCAGCTTCTCCAATCTGCCCACGTGACTGAAGTCCCTTATCCCAGGAATCATTGTTATAAATCTTTTCTGCATCCTCTCTAAAATCTTCACATCCTTTCTAAAGTGCAGTTCCCAGAATTAGACACAATACTCCTGTTGAGGCCGAAACAATGTTTTATAAAGGTTCATTGTAACTTACAGACATACCAACATAAGAAGTAGGAGCAAGAGTAGGCCACTTGGCCCTTTGAGTCTGCTCCACTATTCAACAAGATCATGGTTGATCTGATTATAACCTTAACTCCACATTCCCGCCTACCCCCAATAAACTTTCACCCCCTTCCTTGCTTTTGTGCTCTGTGTCTCGATTTATAAAGCCCAGGATCCTGTATGCCTTTTCAACCACTTTCTCAACCTGCCCTGCCACCTTCAACGATTTGTGCACATGTACCCCCAGCTCTCTCTGTTCCTGCACCTCATTTAGAATAGCGCGCTTTAGTTTATATTGCCTGTCCTCATTCTTCCTACCAAAATGTATCACTTCACATTTCTTTGCTTTAAATTTCATCTGCCGCATGTCTACCCATTCCATCAGCCTGTCAATGTCATCTTGAAGTCTATCACTATCCTCCTCACAGTTTACAGTACTTCCAAGTTTTGTGTCATCTGCTAATTTTGAAATTGTGCCCTGCACACCCAATCCAAGTCATTAATATAGGTGAAGAAAAGCGGAGGTTCTAGTATTGATCACTGCGGAACATCACTCTATACCTTCCTTCAGGCAAAAAAAAAATGTTTACCACTACTTTCTGTTTCCTGTCAGTCAGCCAACTTCACATCCATGCCGCAACTGTCCCTTTTATTCCATGGGCCTCTGACAAGCCTATTATGTGGCACTTTGTTAAATGCTTTTTGGAAGTCCAAATACACCACATCAGTCACATTACCCTCATCAACACTCTCTGTTATGTCATCAAAAAACTCCATCAATTTAGTTAAACACAATTTGCCTTTAACAAATCCATGCTGGCTTTCCTTAATTAATCCACCCTTGTCCAAGTGACTGTTAGTTTTGTCCTGAATTATTGTTTCTAAAAGCTTTCCCACCACTGAGATTAAACTGACTGGCCTGTAGTTGCTGGGTTTATCCTTACACCCTTTTTCGAACAAGGGTGTAAGATTTGCAAAAGCAAAATACTGCAGATGCTGGAAATCTGAAATAAAAACAGAAAATACTGGAATTACTCAGCAGGTCAGGCAGCATCTGCTCAGAGAGAAACAGAGTTAACGTTTCAGTTTGATGACCCTTCATCAGAACATTTGCAATTATTCAATTCTCTTGCACCATCCCTGTAGCTAAGGAAAATTGGAAGATTATGGCCAATTCTTTTGGGCCTCCTTATCTCGAGAGACAATGGATACGCGCCTGGAGGTGGTCAGTGGTTTGTGAAGCAGCGCCTGGAGTGGCTATAAAGGCCAATTCTGGAGTGACAGGCTCTTCCACAGGTGCTGCAGAGAAATTTGTTTGTTGGGGCTGTTGCACAGTTGGCTCTCCCCTTGCGCCTCTGTCTTTTTTCCTGCCAACTACTAAGTCTCTTCGACTCGCCACAATTTAGCCCTGTCTTTATGGCTGCCCGCCAGCTCTGGCGAATGCTGGCAACTGACTCCCACGACTTGTGATCAATGTCACACGATTTCATGTCGCGTTTGCAGACGTCTTTATAACGGAGACATGGACGGCCGGTGGGTCTGATACCAGTGGCGAGCTCGCTGTACAATGTGTCTTTGGGGATCCTGCCATCTTCCATGCGGCTCACATGGCCAAGCCATCTCAAGCGCCGCTGACTCAGTAGTGTGTATAAGCTGGGGATGTTGGCCGCTTCAAGGACTTCTGTGTTGGAGATATAGTCCTGCCACCTGATGCCAAGTATTCTCCGAAGGCAGCGAAGATGGAATGAATTGAGACGTCGCTCTTGGCTGGCATACGTTGTCCAGGCCTCGCTGCCGTAGAGCAAGGTACTGAGGACACAGGCCTGATACACTCGGACTTTTGTGTTCCGTGTCAGTGCGCCATTTTCCCACACTCTCTTGGCCAGTCTGAACATAGCAGTGGAAGCCTTACCCATGCGCTTGTTGATTTCTGCATCTAGAGACAGGTTACTGGTGATAGTTGAGCCTAGGTAGGTGAACTCTTGAACCACTTCCAGAGCGTGGTCGCCAATATTGATGGATGGAGCATTTCTGACATCCTGCCCCATGATGTTCGTTTTCTTGAGGCTGATGGTTAGGCCAAATTCATTGCAGGCAGACGCAAACCTGTCGATGAGACTCTGCAGGCATTCTTCAGTGTGAGATGTTAAAGCAGCATCGTCAGCAAAGAGGAGTTCTCTGATGAGGACTTTCCGTACTTTGGACTTCGCTCTTAGACGGGCAAGGTTGAACAACCTGCCCCCTGATCTTGTGTGGAGGAAAATTCCTTCTTCAGAGGATTTGAACGCATGTGAAAGCAGCAGGGAGAAGAAAATCCCAAAAAGTGTGGGTGCGAGAACACAGCCCTGTTTCACACCACTCAGGATAGGAAAGGGCTCTGATGAGGAGCCACCATGTTGAATTGTGCCTTTCATATTGTCATTACCTTTCATTATGGCCAATACCTCTACAATTTCCACCGAGCATTTTCAGACATGTCCCATCCCATCCTGGTGACTTGTCAACTTTAAATACAGACAGCCTTTCTAATACCACCTCTTTATCAAATTTTAGCCCATCATAAGACAAACCAGCATATTTCTTATCAATCCACCAAGACGCTCTATATGTAGTTTAGATATATCGCTGCTAAATACCTTTTTATGTATCCCCCAAGGTATATGTTGACAGTTTGATCTTTATATTTTACTAGACTACTACAGGAAATATACCAAAGTTGAATATCCAGAAAACAAAATAAAGTAGAAATTGGACATAATGAGGGCTAATTTAGGGACCAATATCCCACACCCAAAGGGTGCCTGAAAAATGTTGTCATGAAAGCCCCCACCTGCCAAGAATTAGGCATATTAATTTTGTCACATGAACATTAATTTTAAACTGTTGCTGGAGTGGAGAGATGACTTGTTTAAATAGATCAGCTGTGGCTGGCAAAGACTTTGCATTCGAAGAGACAGTCGCCTAGGAAAAGACAATGGGAATTGCTCACTGATTCAACTAACAGAGATTGGTCTGGGCAATGGTGATCCACATCTTGTCGGTGTAAAAGACAGCACTACACCCCCTCACCGAGAGCTTTGGAATCCACAAACACAGGAGTTTATTACAAAAGCAAGTCACATGACTAACTTGCTGGCCCAGGTCTGGTTTTGAACTGCTCACAGGACAGCTTGGGTCAGACTGCAGATTGCAACTGAACTTGGAACAAGAGCCTCTCTCCTGTCTGGCTCTCTCTCTTTCACTAATCTCAGATCCACTGAAGTCACTTAAACCTGAAGAGAGAAAAGACGTCTACATCAAAACAAGTTTTAAAGCGTGCACTGCGCCCCAACAAAATGGCAAGACTTACCAACAACCAAAGACTCTACATCAAACTCAAAGGACCGTAACTAGAAACCCAGCTATTGCCTCAAACTTTCCATTTTATTCTTTCTACTTTTTCTGTCTCTATCTGCATGTGTGTTTATCGTTTATCATGTATTCGTGCTAGCATGGTCACGTCACGCATTTGTAGTCATTAACTGGATTAGAGTTTAAGATTAATAAATTTCCACCTTTCTTGTTTAAATCTAAGAAAACCTATCTGATTTATTTGCATTACAATTGGAAAGCAGTGAACAACAAGGATTCACTGAGGGGGAGCCAAAAATACGGTGTTTTTAAAATTAAACCCTGTTACGGTTAAACCAGACAAAGGCTGAGAGGGAACCCCTCAACCCTTTTCTCACCTGGTTGTAACAAAGCCCAACCTGATACTGGGGTGGGGCATTTTTCAGATATTACCAGTGGACACCTAATTCAGTTGTTAGGCCCCTTATATATGTAAATAAGGGCCCTATCACCTGCTTTAGGCTGTTTCAGCCAAATTGGGCATTGTACAGAGGAGCAGTCATCGGGCCTACTCTGCTTAGAATTTTTGGGTGGCTGTTCTGGCCTCTGTAGTGGTTGCCACCAATGATTGCTTATTTTTAATGTCTCTGGGGAGCCTGGAAGAGCAGGTGTTCTCTCCCACTCCATCCCCTCCATCTGGGACTTGCCTTAGGACCAATGCTGGCCAGGCAATTGATCTAAAATTCATCTTTTTTAAATGTCTGTGGAGGTGTGACAGGCCGTGGCAGCATGTCAAATAACGTTAATAAGGCCTGAGGCCTGAGTGCCTGCTCCAGCCTGTAAATGAGCCTACAGAAATTTTCAGCCCAAGTTGAAAATGTAGGAGTGATTAAACATGCTGCTTACACAACCAGATAATCTAGTAAATTTGATTCAAGCACTGCTGCACTCTTCCCATCAGTTTAAGGAAAGCCTAGAATGGATTCTCAATGAAAATCAGATACATCAGCTTTAGTTGCATCTATACTGTTCTTTTTTCATTTAGTTTTTATTGGCAGGTTTCCAAAGTTTATGCTGTAAAATCCAGTTTCCATAGTTCAAGAACAGACAACCAGGCCCCAATATGAATGAAAAATCAGCTTCTGAACAGGGGTGGGAGGGATATATGTGCGGAAAACCCGAAGTAAAGTCAGCACTTGAAACCATCTGAAGTCCACTATTTAAAGGGCCAATACAGAAATGGGACTGGATTTTGTTGCCCCACTGCACGTGGAAAATGGCAGCCATCCTCCATGGGACCCGTGCCACTGCGATTCTGTGGAGGGCGGTCACTTTACATATTCGCAGCGGCCACCCTCACCCAATCATGTGCCGGGGGCGGCAATGGTAATGCCATTCACTGCGTCACCAATGGTGAAGCAGGTGCTGGCGCCATTTTGAAAAGGCTGCCAGCCCTGTAGACAGTCCAGCAAAGTGCAGAGTTGCCCCATTTCCCCCTTCCCTATATACAAAGTGCAGAGTGCACCCCTCCCCCCACCCATCAGAGTGCAGAGTTGCCCCATTTCCCCCTTCCCTATACACTAAGTGCAGAGTTCACCCCTTCCCCCCACCCATCAGAGTGCTGAATTCACCCTTTCCCCATCTTGGTAGCGCCAGTTTTCCCTGGACAGGAAAGTGAGGGCGCGTGAGTGCAGATCATCGCGCTGAGGATCGGGAACTGAAGGGACGATCGCTGCAGTTTATATTTTAATTCATGCAAATGTGTTTGTTATTATTCATTCATGGGATGTGGGCGTCGCTGGCTGGGCCAGCATCTATTGCCCATCCTTAATTGCCCTTGAGAAGATGCTGGTGAACTGCCTTCTTGAACTGCTGCAGTCCATGTGGGGTAGGTACACCCACAGTGCTGTTAGGAAGGGAGTTCCGGGATTTTAACCCAGCAACAGTGAAGGAACAGCGATATAGTTCCAAGTCAGGATGGTGTGTGACTTGGAGGGGAACTTGCAGGTGGTGGTGTTCCCATGCATTTGCTGCGCTTGTCCTTCTAGTTGGTAAAGTCGTGGGTTTGGAAGGTGTTGTCTAAGAAGCCTTGGTGCGTTGCTGCAGTGCATCTTGTAGATGGAACACACTGCTGCCACTGTGCGTCGGTGATGGAGGGAGTGAATGTTTATAGATGGAGTGCCAATCAAGCGGGCTGCTTTGTCCTGGATGGTGTCGAGCTTCTTGAGTGTTGTTGAAGCTGCACCCATCCAGGCAAGTGGAGAGTATTCCATCACAGTCCTGAATTGTGCCTTGTAGATGGCGGACAGGCTTTGGGGAGTCAGGAGATGAGTTACTTGCCGTAGGATTCGTGGCCTCTGACCTGCTCTTGTAGCCACGGTATATATGTGGCTACTCCAGTTCAGTTTCTGATCAATGGTAACCCCTAGGATGTTGATAGTGGGGGATTCAGCGATGGTAATGCCATTTAATGTCCAGGGGAGATGGTTTACATATTTACATATGTCAAGTCGGATCCCGTCGCAGAGCGGCAGAGGGGCCGGCAAGGAGATTCCCCACTGCCAGAATGATCGACCTTGACAATCCTGGCGTCAGGTTCCGTGGCGGCCGCTGCCACTCCGATTTTCCAGCGACCCCCTCCAGAGAACCCAGCGTGAGGCTGGGAACAAAATTCAGTCCATGGAATTTGGAGGAGCCAGGAGGTGGTTAGCATGGATTTACAAATAACAAAGCCAGCACTCAGATTCACTGATGCATTCCTTGAATTACTCTGGGGTGCAGTCAGTAGCAAGACTTTCCCCAGCAATGGGAGGAAGAAACCTGCTGCTGTTACCTAGAGGGTGTAGCTGGAGGTGACTGAGGAGGTGAGCAGCAGGAACATTGTGCCCTGCATGGCCTTGGATGCAATTTAGCAAGTGGTTTAATGGCCTAACCAGGTCAGGAAACGTGAGTACCTTTGCTGATTCATCAACTGTGGGACACAAGCCCTCCCCTGACTGTGCCATGCCAGGCGTACTCCATCACATCACTCCTCACATACACTTACGTTTCGACAGCACCCATGCTTCACTTTCCTGCTGTTTCAACTACACCTTGTGCTGCAAGCACCCACCCCCACTTTTCACTCTCTTTTGCTAAGTGCACTCCATCATGTCACACGTCACACTCACTCAAATTTCAACAGCACTCAGCTTCACTTTCTAGGTGCTTCATCACCTTCCCAATGTCTCCATCCACCATTGCCACTCACCCCGATACACTTAAATAAAAACAGAAAGTGCTGGAAATACTCCGTAGGCCTGGCAGCATCTGTGGAGAGAGAAACAGAGTTAACATTTCAGGTCTGTGATCAGAACTGGAAAAGGTTAGAAATGTAATAGGCTTTGAACAAGTGAAAGGGGGAGTGGGGAAGATGAGCAAAAGGGAAAGTCAGTGATACGGCAGAGGGCAGGAGAGATTAAGTGACAGATGTCAGGGAATAAAAGGCAAAAGGAGTGCTAATAGTTGTAGTAAAAGATGAAGTATTAGTCCAGAGAGTGTGTTAATGGCAAAATAATGAACAGTCTGAAAGCACAAACATGAATAACAAGTTTAAGACAGGCACATGGTTAAAAAATACAGTACAATTTTTTTTTAAAATGTTAAAAATTTAAAAATTTAAAAAGAAAATGGCAGTCATGCTCTGAAATTGTTGAACTCAATGTTAAGTCCGGAAGGCTGTAGAGTATCTAACTGGAAGATGAGGTCCTGTTCCTCGAGCTTATGTTGAGCTTCACTGGAACACTGCAGCAGACCAAGGACAGGAGAGAGGAGGTAAAAGGTAAAACATGGGACGGTGCCGTGGAAAGGGGACGAGGTGTCGGGGTGATGGAGGAGTCAACCACGGTGTGATGGAGGGAACAGTTCCTTCAGAATGCTGACAGGAGAGGGGAGGAGAAGATGTGTTTGCTGGTGGCATCATGCTGGAGGTAGCGGAAATGGCAGAGGATGATCCTTTGGATGTGGAGGCTGGTGGGGTGGAAAGTGAGGTCAAGGGGAACTCTGTTACAGTTCTGAGAGAGAGGGGAAGGCATGAGGGCAGAAGTGCAGGAAATGGGTCAGATACAATTGAGGGCCCTGTCAACCACAGTGTGGGGGTGGGGGGGGGGAATCTTGGTTGAGGAAAAAGGAAGATGTATCAGAATATATCAGATATATGTCGTGGAAGTTTGCATCATCAGAGCAGATGTAACGGAGACAGAGAAACTGGGAGAATGGAATAGAGTCCTTACAGGAGGCAGGATGTGAGGAAGTGTAGTCGAGGTAGCTGTGGGAGTTGGTGGGTTTATAATGAATATTAGTGGACAGCCAATCCCCAGAGATGGAGACAGAGAAGTCGAGGAAGGGAAGGGCAGTGTCGGAGATGGACCTAGTAAAGGTGAGAGAAGGGTGGATATTGGAAGCAAAGTTGATGAAGTTTTCCAGTTCGGGGCTAGAGCAGGAAACAGCACCGATACAGTCATCAATGTACCAGTAAAAGAGTTGGTGGAGGGGGCTTGAGTCGGACTGGAACAAGGAATGTTCGACATACCCCACAAAAAGACAGGCATAACTAGCACCCATGCGGGTACCCATAGCAGCACCTTTATTTAGATGAAGTGAGTGGAGTTAAAGGAGAAGCTATTCAGTGTGAGAACAAGTTCAGCCAGGCAGAGGAGGGTGGTGGAGGATGGGGACTGGTAAGGCCTCTGTTCAAAGAAGAAGCGGAGAGCCCTCAGACCATTCTGGTCAGGGATGGAGGTGTAGAGAGATTGGGCGTCCATAGTGAAGAGGAGGTGGTTGTCAAGAAACTGGAAATTGTTGAAATGACAGAGGGCATCAAATGAGTCACGGATGTAGTTGGAAAGAGACTGGAACGGGGAGAAAAAATAGAGTCAAGATAGGAAGAAATAAGTTCAGCGGGACAGAAACAGGCTGAAATGATGAGTCTACCGAGACAGTCCTGTTTGTGGATTTTGGGAAGGAGGTAGAAGTGGGCTGTATGGAGTTGCAGGACTATGAGGTGGGAAGCTGTAGAGGGAAGATCTCCAGAGGGGATGAGGTTAGTGACAGTCCTGGAGACAGTGGCTTGATGTTCGTGGTGGGGTCATGGTCCAGGGGGAGGTAGGAAGAAGTGTCTGAGAGTTGGCGCTCAGCCTCTGCAAGGTCGAGGTCGGTGTGCCGTACAACAACAGCACCACCCTTGCCAACAGGTTTGATCACAATGTTGGGGTTAAACCTGAGAGAACAGAGTGCAGCAAGTTCAGAGGGAGATAGGTTAGAGTGAGTGAGGAGAGCAGAGAAATTAAGGCGGCTGATGTCATGACAGTTCTCAATGAAAAGATCAAGAGCAGTTAAGATGCCAGATGGAGGGGTGCAGGTGGAGGGAGAATACTGGAGGTGGGTGAATGGGTCTGCTGGTTGTGGGGAGGACTGTTGGCCAAAGAAGTGAGCCCGGAGGCGAAGGTGATGGAAGAAAAGCTCAACGTCATGCTGAACATGAAATTCATAGAGATGGGGGCATAACGGGATGAAACTAAGTCCTTTGCTAAGTACAGATAGTTCAGCATCAGAGAGGGGAAGGTCAGAGGGTATCGTGAATACACGGCAAGGGGTGAGATTAGGAGAAGGAACATTCAACATTCCTCGGATTGTTCTTGTCACATCCTGAGAACCACACTCAGTGCCATGTGGCGCCACAAGTACACACTTGGCCTCTCTCTCTCTAGCAGCACCGACTCATCTTATCTCAAAGCTGACCTGCTCCACACTTTCATTTCATCCTTCGTCTTATCCGACGCATTAACATAAAACTTTTTCTCTTCCTTTCAGGTGTTAAGGAATGCAAGCTCCAGCAGCTCATGAGGACCAACGCCCTCCAGATCTTTCTTGTTCTTTACTTCCCTCTGACCCCATCCCTTCTCCTAATTCTTTCAATTGAGTGTACTTTATTTGCTGCTTACAATGCAGTCACCTCTACATTGTACCGATTGGCCCCAACGAGGCCCTAAAAACGTACCTTTTTTTCGGAGCCGTCCTTCATCTTTTGCTGAAGGCTTGGTGCTGTCCCAGCAATCGCCACCGCTCCCAGCCCTGCTGGGACTAAGAGATGCCAGCCTGCTGTTTGGCTGGTAGCTCCATTTGGCAGGATTTTTTGCCTCAATGAGGTGGAGGTCCTGCCCAAGACCAATTAAGGGCCTGGGGAGCAAAAAATCCCAGCATGGCTCCCCAAGCCTGGCAGAGGTGGGCTCACCCCTGACTTTTTGGCTGGTGGACAGGGCCCCCCAGCCCAATGAAAAATTCCAGCCTATGTTTCTATGTTATTTTTCTTGGACTAATTTGTGTCCATTTCTTTTGTCTTCCTGTGCCTTCACACATAGAGCAATAGTCGATAAAGATGCATGGTGAAGATTCCCCAGTGGGTCCACTGTCACAGGATGTACAGCCATGCACTAGCACAGATACTCCCACTTCAGCGGGCTCAGGTCGAAAGTGAGTTGCGTTTTCAGCTGGTGATGTACACCTCACAAGTGAGCATCAGCAGACACTGGTAACATGGGCAGCTGTGAGGAGTCTGCTTTGAAGGAGTGTTCTCTAGATCTCTGTGTGTACTTCTCTGATGTCCTTCTCTGTATTGTACAACACTCTGTTGTGCAGCTGCAGATCCCACAGTAAAACCCTGCTGCTGTGAATGGTGATTTTCTTCCTTGTCTGATATCCTATGGAAAACATCCATGGTGCCTTCACCCTAATGTCCGTTTGAAAGCTTCCAATCTCCTCAAAAAGTTTTATATTCACTAGAACCCTGCAAAATGTTTGCCAAGGTGAACTAAGAAAGCAACTCTAAGCACTAAGTCTTCATTGACATCAGACAATCTGAAGTTTAAGTAATCCCATGAGATGCCATTGAATCTCACTTCCATTTCACTGGTGAGTTTACCGATCCCTGGGAAACCTGGAGGTGTTAAATTAAAATCCCTCTTCAAATCAATTAAAATTACTGTATTATCTTGACCTAATGATTGCAATGCCCGTCCTAATGATGGGCAAACACAGCCAAATGCATCTCGGTTAAACCCGGATGTGAGCACGTTGGAGGTGGGTTCTGGTTGCAATTGAAATTTCTACTATTTTTACTTCCCACTTGACCCATGCCACCTATTCTTGGGGGTTAAAATCCCTCCTTTGCACTTACTTTTACTGAGTGACTCTTCTACCAGCCTTTGGAAAACAGATTTAACACCATAAATATCAAGAACTGGCTCAGGATGCAAGACTCCTGGAATCTGAATGAATAAAATCATAGAAAAGGAGCTTTAGTGTTAATAAGAAACTGATTCCTTACATTAATTTCCAACACTGCAGTTAAACCAATTTTCAATGATAAAAATCTTAATAAAAATAAATAAAAATGGTCCTCCAACTTGCCTCTCTGGAGGAATAATTTCCTCAGAACAATATTTAAATCCATTGTCTTCTCCACGTGAGAAGGGACATGTTTTAGTCTAATAATATTCGAGGTTGATGACTGATTTTAATTGCCTCTTTGAATTATCTTCAGCCATGATCTACTGCCTCCCCTAAACTAGGTCACCTATTACCTTTCCTCCAACAAGGAACACTGTTCTATTTATTCAATCCCATTTTGCAGTTATTTCTGTCAAAGATTCACCTATGGTTATTCTTGCTTCCAATATGTGTGTCTCTGGCATTAGGAAGCATGGTCTGAATTCTATTTCTCCAAGCTTTAGCAGATTCTCTGGTTTGATATCTATCAAATAATCCTTAAGCCTAAACTTTGACTTCCACAATATAACCTAACATACAAACAGGTTCCATTATTTTCCTGCAAAATGTGGGTCACCTTGACAATTTCATGTGAAATAGAAAATGGTTTCTATTTATGTACATTGTAGAATTGAGCCTGTGATAAATTCCATCAATTTTGGTTGCGGTCATCAGAATAATACACTCAGTTTGTGAAGTTACTGTCCTCTAAAACCAATTTAGCACAATCCTAGGAAATCTGCCTGCAGTTCAAATATCATCATATTTGAAGTATTGGCTTCATATTACTTTTGGTTAGAAGGATTGTATTGCAGCAATAGAATAACCAAAAAATGCATCAATCAGCAAATGAATGTGTCATATTCTTCCAAATACTTGGGTTCCTTTCTAGCTTCCGTAAGCTGTCATCGTAGATTTTTCAGATCAGCAGGTTCTGATTTTCTGGCCTGCTGATCAGCCATTCTGCTTCTGCCCCATGGCAACCAAAATGTATACCATCAAATTTCAAATTGAATTTAAGATGGTACTGAAGTTAAGGATCTTTCTGCCTATTCCCAAACAGAACATCAACATAACCTTCTACAGTTTCCCTTCCACATCCTCTCTGCCTGTCCACCATATCAACAGTCTCTGTGTCAAACTAGTTTAATTGTTTCATTACTTCTTTATTTTCTTCACTCGCTTAACTATGATGATTGTTTGCGCATTTCATACCTGTCATTTGGTGCATATAAATATTATGAGCAATTAAATATATCGAAGTCTCTTTAGCCTCCTTGTCCCGAGAGACAATGGGTAAGTGCCTGGAGGTGGCCAGTGGTTTGTGAAGTATATTCTGTAATATTCTATAGTATATTCTATAAAATTAATAATTGTACAAGAGTCAATAAAACTAAACCTTAGCTATTCCCTCTGTACTTGTAATATAATATTTTCTCTGTACTTGCTTCAAAACATTCCATTACAATATAGTTAAGCAGTCTTCCGGAAGAAGGAAAACAATCTCCAAAAAAAGGACTGTATTATATAATGTGCTGAAAATATTCAACAGTTTCAGGGTTAAAGATACAACTGATGTACCATATATGGTCTTCTTGTAGTTTTAACATTTATATTAGAACCAAGTTAAACTGCTCATTTGCTGAATTTATTTTATACATTTAAATTTATACATTTACATTTTAATTTATAAATCTTCTCTTGTTTGTATAACAACAACAACATACATTTTAAATAATTGCAGAGGATGAATGTAAAATCTGTGAGCATTAAGAATGCTGTTGTTCCAATTATTCAGGTTAAGTGTTCTTAACTATTCTCTGTTAATATTGGCACATTGCAGAAATGCTATTAAGGGTATTGATTGTGTCATATCTTGTGGTTGATGCTGCAGGCTTTTACAGTATTCACCGAACTCATTGGCTATTGATTTTTTTCCCCTCATTTTAGCCATCTCTGAATTTTTTTAAAAATTGATAGCATTCTCAATTTCAGATCATGCTCCTAAAAGTTGCTCTTCTCTTCTTTATGCTTGGTCACTCTTTCAGTCTACACATTTAACAACATATTTGTAAAAGATCTCATCTATATTATCTATGTGGAATGTTACACTGATACTTTTTCAATACTAATCATCCATATGCCATCACTCATTAAGTCCCCTGGGAGTAAAAGATCAAATAGTATGTCA
Source organism: Heterodontus francisci (assembly GCF_036365525.1). Classification (NCBI taxonomy): domain Eukaryota; kingdom Metazoa; phylum Chordata; class Chondrichthyes; order Heterodontiformes; family Heterodontidae; genus Heterodontus; species Heterodontus francisci. Next base: position 93,251,849 of record NC_090377.1, on the reverse strand, counting down.
AAGAGATATCTTTCCTTGGTGTGTGTTGACGTTTGAAACAATAAATTACTTCTTTTTCAAAATCCACCCTTGCATTTGCAGCTCATGATAAGTTTAAAAATATGTAGAATTATCCTTAATTTCCTTTATGTTTTATTAAGGAAAGATATATGTTTATGGGGAGAGTGCAAGGATTTGGGATTAATTTTGAACTGCTCTAACTATAAAACACACAGGCCTGATGGGTCGAATGGCCTCTTCTGCAAACTACTATGGTTCTTTTAAATTGCTGTGCAGGTTCTACTTTGTCCGCCCATGCTCTATGAAGTTCTTCATATCTGAAACACAGAATTTCAAAGACCATCGAGGAATAAGACTGCAAATATCTTCACTCTTACATTTTTAATAAGGCAGCAACAAAGTTTTCAATATTTTATATTGTGTGATTGGGGATTTGGCCAATAATATTTTCCTTTCAAAGAGGGAAAATTTTTGGACTGTATAATAATGTCCATGGGAATGCATCTCTGCTGGCGATGAGCATTCAATGTGAAATTAGATTGGACTGTCTGAACCCAGTTCCTTTCTGCTCTAAGTCAGCATATAACTGACCACAATTCTGTACACGACTTTTCTTTTATTAAATTCACATTTTTACCATTTACTGCCACACATCCTTCTCTAACCTGGATGGTGAGCTGGGGAAAGCCAAGACTTTTCCTGTAACCATTTGAAATTCCATTCAGTGAATGTTCAACAGATGTATGATTCTGCGATGAGTGTTACCCATTTTACTCTCCTCCCACCCTCTTGAGATGGAATGCTCTAACTTAGCTGATAGCAAAATGTACAATTGATAAAAAATTATGTTTGAATAACAGATGAAACTATGATTTAAACTCAGACCATATGAGTTGAAGTACAACACTTTGCCATGAAAATTACACCAATGGATTCTGAAAGAATACTTAAAGTGAAAACAAAATATTGCAGGTGCTGGAAATCTGAAACAAAAACTGAAAATCCTGGAAATGCTCAGCAGGTCAGACAGCATCTGTGTGGAGAGAAACAGTTAACATTTCAGCTCATTGATCTTTCATCAGAACTGGCAGAAATTAGAGATGTAACAGGTTTTAAGTAAGTACAGAGACAGGGAAAGGGGTGAGGGGAGGAAAGAACAAAAGGGAAGAAGTATAATAGGTGGAAGGCAGGAGAGATTAAATGACAGAGGGAATGATGGTGTGAGAAAAAGGGTGTGGTAATGGGAAAAGTGAAAAAAAAAAGATGGGCCTAGAAGAGGTGTAAATGGCAATAGCAGAATCATTACCAGCACTTGCTGTCTGAAAAATAGGGTCAGAGGTTATGATCTGAAGTTATTGAATGCAATTTTGGGTCCGCAAAGCTATAAAGTGCCTAATCAAAAGATGAGGTGCTGTACCTTGAGCTTCCATTGAGCCTCATTAGAACAATGCAGGAGGCCAAGGACAGAGAGGTCAGAGTGGGAGACCGACAGAGAATTAAAATGACAAGCAACTGGAGGCTCAGCACCATGCTTGCAGCCTGAATTGGGTGTTCAGCAAAGTGACCATCCAATACATAAAGTGCATCATTTCATTTACAGTAAAACCCTAAACACTTCAATAATGATTACCTCATACAGCAGTTTAATCATTGTTTCTCATCAAAGCACAGATTAAGGATTGGAAAGCACAGATCAAACTGTACACTAGGATCTTAAACTATTCATCATATAGAGATCATATATAACAATCAATCAATATATTTAACCAGGTTTTCATATCTGGATCTAATAGAATAATATATATATTCTTTGCAAACTCATTGATTGAAAGCGTAAATTTTAAAACAATTCTTCCATTGAGACAGTCCAGGTTATTGTATGAAATGCCAACACAAAAAGCCACCCTTGTCAGGAAGTGAAATATAAGACAGAATCAAAAAAATGGAGACTGATTACAATACAAACGAAATGTAATCTATCATTATTAACTGGCGTGGGCATAGAAGGTGTGAAACTTATACTCAGAACATGATGAGGTAGTTTAACATATGACATGTTACATATTGTCAAAAGTTGCATTTAGAATCAGTAGATGCAAATTTGAGAAAATGCTCTAGATTTTTTTCCTACCATTTTCTTCTCATTCACATTTCATTTTGTCATTTTTCCATTCTGCATCTGTTTTACTTATCTTTTGCCTTTCAAATGTCTTTTCAGAGCCTCACGAAGAAAATCTTTGTATACCATCCAGGAGCTTTTGCCTCCTTCCAGGATCCTTTGTTACATCCAGAAGCTGGTTCTTTGTAAGAGCAGTTAGCATATATGTATTCTTGTCTTTCATCTGTTATTCTCTCCTCTATCCTTTTTGTTCTGACCAGTTTATGAAGGGATTCTGTTGCCCTCTTTTTCTAGTTCTGACAAAAGGTGTTCACATCAAACAACCATTCCTGTTTTGTGTTTTTCCAGAATTCTCTCTTTTTACGAACATATGAATTAGGCCATTCACAAGTAGGCCATTCAGCTCCTCGAGCCTGATCCGCCATTCAATAAAATCATGGCTGATCTGTTTGTGTTTCAAATTCGACACTCCCAGCTACCCCCGATAACCTTTGATTCCCTTGCCTAACAAGAATCTATCTACCTCTGCCTTAAAAATATTCAATGACCACCCACCCCCCCCCCCCCACCACTTTCTGAGGCAGAGAGTTCTAAAGTCGCACAACCCTCGGAGAGAAAAAAAATCTCCTCATCTCTCTCCTAAAAGGGCGACCCCTAATTTTAAAACAGTGTCCCCCTACTTCTGGACTCTATAAATAATGGCCAAAATTTTGCAGTTGTAACGATGATGAAACGGTCAGCATTTGCCATCATTACAACTGTGAAACTGACAGAAACTTCTGACATTTGCACATGTGCAGTTAACTGCAGAAATCCAGAAGTTGCTGTCAGTGATTCGCTTCTCCTCCATAGAGTGCACTATTATAGTCCTCACAGATGGAAATTAATTAAAGAGCACTGACCTGATGAGAACGTCTCCTTTTAAGCTGTAATATTGCTGAAAAAAAACCTTGAAAAAGTTTTGCCTTTGTAATGAGGTGTAACTGGGTTTTTAGCAACGTACTAAGTCATAACTGACAGTGAACAACTCTACGGCCTTGCAAAACTAATTTTATATTTGTAGAATGTCAAAGTTTTCCATTATGATAAAAAATCCAGTTTTTTAATCTAATAAAAATATTTTTTGAAGATTGTTTGTGATATTTCAGTTTCTAGTTTGCATGTCCCAATTTTTATTTCGTTCTCTGTAAAATTTATAAAAAGTGAATGATAATCAGGACACTTTACTTCCTGCTTTGCTGTCTGTGAGACTTCTTCAATGTTTACCCTGCTTGATGACATAATTGTTGCTGGACACCTGGAGATCTCTTTGCCTTGGCGCCAGATTCAAATTAACATCAGGAAAGGTAAAATCTGCACCAGAGAGATCGCAAGACAGCTTTTCAAGGTCAGCAGTGAGCGCTATCACAACGCCACTGACTGCAAAATCCAGGCCATTATATTTTTCATATCATGGAAAGTGTAATTGGGCTAACCACTGGAAGAATAACATATTTCTTGTTGAAATAAAACAACTCAGTACAGGGGTTGACAATGAAGTCAGAAACATGCACACTTAACATCTCATGTCACCAGATCACCCTGCATCATTTAATATATTATAGCACATCAATAATTAGTGGAAGATAACTCACATGGCTAAATGGATCCCAATATATAGGATAGGTATTTATAAAAGAACAATTTTAATGGGCAGAGAGCAACAAAGTACTTCTAATTATTGGGCTTTATTGACTTCTCTCTTCTATAAGTTAACCCTGTTCACTTGTGTATGCCAGGGTGTTCATTGTGGTGAACATAAATAGAAAATGACTTGGAGCTTTATTTTTTGATAACTGAATTAGAAAAGAGTGTTATATTTTGTGCAGCAAGTGCTCCTGCCTGTACCTTAGACAAGATTATTTATGGAGGTGACCGAGGCCAATCTTGGTTACAATATGCAGACCACACTTTAAAGTGACCAAAGCAACCTTTTGTTAATTCCAAACAACTCTCCCTCACTGTACCTTCTTTGGATGATCAAAGTGATATTCTAGGTTCTCAATTAAAACTAACACCTAAGGAGCCCAAAGAACTGTTCTCATTCGGAAATAAATATACTGCAAATGACTCCTTACTGTCAACTATTCAGCAGCGGGGCCTGCTCTAATTAACAGTTTTTTGATCAAATCGATAGCTGAACCAGTAAGCAGGGTTGATATGTGGCAATCCTTGTCAACATGATGCTGACTACATCATGCATTGTTTCGCAGATGTTCAATTTCAATGAAAACTATTCAATGTATGTGCATAATTTTAGAATTTTAAACCTTCCAGTTCTCTGTAATTAAAGTGCACATTATTCAAAAATATTACAATAAGCATGTTTATCTAAGCCAAAGTGTTTATTATCATTATAATTAATATTAATAGGCCTAAGGTTGGATGTGCTGTCGCAAGAAGTTCTTGACAAAATGCATAGTATCCAGCTGTTGAATGTGTTGGATAACTCTCCTTTCAACTAACTATCATCTTCATTGCTTTATTGGTTAAAAATAAGAAACGTTCTGAAAAGGAGTGCAATCAAATAAAACAATTAAGTTAGGTTATGTTTTTGGCAGTTGCTAAAAGGATCATCTACTGGTAAGTAATACACTTGTGTTTGATTTAGATTGAACTGCTCAATTAAAAAATATAACTCTACAATCACTACATCATATTTTAGTAAAATTTCTTTCATCTGCATTCCAAACTAGCACACTAATACTGCGAAAAGTCACGGCAGAAAGAATGAACGAACGAAAGGAGAGTTGTCTTGATATAGCAGCTTTCATGACCTCAGGAAATCCAAAGGAGTTTAACAGCCAATTAATTACTTTTTGTTTGAAGTGTAGTCACTGTTGAAATGTAGAAAAGAATTCAGCCAATTTGCACACAGCAAAATTCCACACACTCCAATGTGATAATGACCAAATAATCTGTTTTAAATATATTGATTGATGGATAACTATCACACAGAACACCAGGGAGAACTCCTCTACTCTTTTTCAAAATAATGCCATGGGGTCTTTTACATCCACCTGAGTGGGCAGATGGGACTTCGGCTTAACATCGCATCCAAAAGGTGGCACCTCCAACAATGCAGTATTCCTTTAGTATTGCATTGGAGTGCCAGCCTAGATCTTGTGCTCACATCTCTGGAGTTGGACTTGAACCTTCTGATGCCAAAGCAAGCATTCTCCCAACTGGTTGACATCAGGTTATCTGAAAGGAAATGCATTTGTAGTAGGTCATCTAACTACATTACACCCATTCGTCTCTCAAATAGTCTTCTAATAGTGCAGCTGACAACAGAATACAAGGAATCAAAAACAATGGCACTCAGATCTATGTCATTTGCTTGGAAAGTGAGAATTCGATCAACTGCACTATGAGCTGCATTACTTTCTTCTGCAGTGCAACAAATAGCTACAGAAGACAACAGTTGCAGTGAACTAACATTCAAGATACATTTGCAGAAAAATCCTGTTATGAAAACAAATTTTATTATGAAACAGTCATCTTATATTAGTATTAAAACTAAATTTCCTTTCTTTTTGTTGCACAATAGGTATATTAATTTACACTCTGTAACTGCTTATACAAAAAATATTTTTTTGATGGTTTTGAATTCTAAATATCCATCTTAGAATTTTATAATACCTTGCTGCATATCCCCGAGGAAGAAGCTCAGAATAGTCCTTTTAAGAATCTGGAATAAATTAGTTAAATTGTTTGAATCTCTCACAAGCTCACTACAGATGTAGTTTAATACTCTTTCATGTTTCTACTCATTATACTTGTTTTCAAGTGGAACGATACAAAGCATTGCAATTATTATGTTGTCTGTAGTGTTGAAATAGTATAGATACAATTTTTCTATTTGATTAATCAAGATTCTGACCGTTTTGATGATTCAATTAATGACAACTTTGCCTTATACACTTAAAAACCAGCAAATTATTCAATATAGTACTTAGCCTGTCTCCCTTGGTACAGTGAAAAATCTTTACCAGAACGGAGAGGAAGTATCTAGATGATACTCTGCAAAGTACTGGTTTAAAATGAAAATTTCATTAAATGGATAACCTTCTTTCATAACAGTCTTGTTTCTCAGGTTCAAACTAATGGATTTCTCTCCATCTATTTCCTGGAAAGGCACCCAATGGTGCTTTCTATGCTGGCTTTTCAGTTTGGTCCTACAATAGCATTTGTACCATTTCCATCCTCACTATCAGATTACAATAGCTATAAGATTAATATCTCCACTAATGTTTTTATACCATCTATTTCATATTATCATGAAACTTTAATGTGTTTAAGGTGGAAGACAGTCCAATTTATTTAAATTAAAGACTACAGGAATATTAATGGGCTTATAATATCAAGGCATATAGAGCAGTGAATTACTTCCTGCACACCTATCAGTAAATATAGTAAAAAAGAGCAAGAATTAAAAATTTTAGTCACATTTTATGATTTTATTTTATGCACATCAGGGGTTATTTTAGTGAAAGGGTGTAAATAGGTGCTAATTGAGTGCCGTGTTAATAAGACAGGCCTATTTTAAAGTCTGGTTTCAGCACACAATTTTGGTTCTAATTGCCGATTACCATAATTTGAACATGCCTGGAGCTGCTAAAACAGAAACCTGCAGGTTTAGCACTCAAGTGTAGATTAGACACAACTTTCATGGAGCAGTACTATACGAGCTCCTCATACCCACTTCCACTGAAGATGTGGGTGCTGGCACTCAGTGTCAGGTTGGAGGATGACTAAGGTACCGAGGGAGAGGGTGCACAAATTCTCAGATGCAGCACTGGAGGTCTTGGTGGAGGAGGTGCAGAGGAGGAGGGATGTCCTGTTCCCTCCTCACCCTCCTGTCTCTCTCTCCTGCAGCAACTGGTGCTACTGTGCCTGGCCTCATGTCCCTCTCCGATTCCTCTAGCAAACCAAGGGCAACCCCTAACTAGATGCCTATGAACAAGCACTCCCATTCTCCTGGTGACTTTCATAAGGTGTTCAATAAGGTGGAATAGCACAACACTTACTCTTCTTCGGTGAAGTCCTAAGAATTTCTGGAATAATGTTGCTTGAGTGTTGGTGAAGGTTTGACAAAGTGTCCCAGAAAGCCTCCAGATGTGTTTCTGAGGTCCTGTTCACAGCTCCAGCAGTAATTACTATGAAATGGTGACTATCCCTTTAAGTGGTGAGTGCTTTTTAAGTAGCGCTTGAAATCAACATCAGCACTGTTGTTAGCAGATTACATAGTTGTTACCATTGCAACAAAGCATTGTTACCTGTCTGGCAATAATGATTTTTGGGATTTTTTTCTCCCTGCTGCTCTCACATGTGTTCAAGTCCTCAGAAGAAGGAATTTTCCTCCACACAAGATCAGGGGGCAGGTTGTTCAACCTTGCCCGTCTAAGAGCGAAGTCCAAAGTACGGAAAGTCCTCATCAGGGAACTCCTCTTTGCTGACGATGCTGCTTTAACATCTCACACTGAAGAGTGACTGCAGAGTCTCATCGACAGGTTTGTGGCTGCCTGCAATGAATTTGGCCTAATCATCAGCCTCAAGAAAACGAACATCATGGGGCAGGATGTCAGAAATGCTCCATCCATCAATATTGGCGACCACGCTCTGGAAGTGGTTCAAGAGTTCACCTACCTAGGCTCAACTATCACCAGTAACCTGTCTCTAGATGCAGAAATCAACAAGCGCATGGGAAAGGCTTCCACTGCTATGTCCAGACTGGCCAAGAGAGTGTGGGAAAATGGCGCACTGACACGGAACACAAAAGTCCGAGTGTATCAGGCCTGTGTCCTCAGTACCTTGCTCTATGGCAGCGAGGCCTGGACAACGTATGTCAGCCAAGAGCGACGTCTCAATTCATTCCATCTTCGCTGCCTCCGGAGAATACTTGGCATCAGGTGGCAGGACCGTATCTCCAACCCAGAAGTCCTCGAGGCGGCCAAGATCCCGAGCTTATACACACTACTGAGTCAGCGGGGCTTGCGATGGCTTGGCCATGTGAGCCGCATGGAAGATGGCAGGATTCCCAAAGACATATTGTACAGCGAACTCGCCACTGGTATCAGACCCATCGGCCGTCCATGTCTCCGCTTTAAAGACATCTGCAAACGCGTCATGAAATCCTGTGACATTGATCACAAGTCGTGGGAGTCAGTTGCCAGCGTTCGCCAGAGCTGGCGGACAGCCATAAAGGCGGGGCTAAAGTGTGGCGAGTCGAAGAGACTTGGCAGTTGGCAGGAAAAAAGACAGAGGCGCAAGGGGAGAGCCAACTGTGTAACAGCCCCGACAACCAATTTTATCTGCAGCACCTGTGGAAGAGTCTGTCACTCTAGAATTGGCCTTTATAGCCACTCCAGGCGCTGCTCCACAAACCACTGACCACCTCCAGGCGCGTATCCATTGTCTCTCGAGATAAGGAGGCCAAAGAGACCATTGCAACAAAGCATTGTTACCTGTCTGGCAATAATGACTCCACTTCTAATTCACGCACAAGTTGTTTTTGTGAGAAAAAGCTTTATTACAGTGACCAATTTGATCTCCATTTATATTAAATGACATGCAAATAATACAGCCTGGTTCTTGGGCTCTGACTACCTTCAAGAACCCTCTCTGATGTCAGCCCTAGAGTGACCAGCACCAACTCTTCAGGCCCTCCACATGGCTGCATTGCTCCTGATCCTCGTGAATGCCCTGAAGTCAAAGAGGACCTGGTTCTATTCTTATACTATAATACAACCTTGGCCTGTGCTTACGTAAGATGGAGTTTGCACTTATAATTGAGCCTGTAGCTTATAATCTTTTAAGCCTTTCCCTAGTTTTGTTTATAGTACAGGAAGTGAAGTGGGAGGGTGTACTGCCAACAGTCGTGGTCCACATCAGAACCAACGACATAGGCAAAAAGAGGGATGTGGTCTTGCAGTCAGAATTTAGGGATCTAAGTAAGAAATTAGCAAGCAGGACCTCAAAAGTAGTAATCTCCGGATTGCTCCGAGTGCCATGCGCAAGTGAGTATAGAAATAGAAGGATAAGACAGATGAATGCGTGGCTGGAAAGATGGTGCAGGAGGGAGGGCTTCAGATTCCTGGGACATTGGAACCGGCTCTGGGGGACATGGGACTGTACAGGCCGGACAGGTTGCACCTGAACAGAGCCAGGACTGAGTTCCTTGCGGAACGTTTTACTAGTGCTTTTGGGGAAGGTTTAAATTAGTTCGGCAGGGGACTGGGGACCTGAGGGTAGACTCAGTTGGGACAAAATCAGAAATGAAAATGGAAGGCAGAAAGTTAATGGATGAGTCTGGAAGACAGAGGAAACAAAGGTTAGAAAATTAAAAAAAAGAGTTTGTCAGTGCTCAAGGGTAACTATTTCAATGCAATGAGTATAGCAAATAAAGCAAATGAACTGAGGGTACAGGTAGATACATGGCAGTATAATATCATAGCTATTACAGAAACACAGCTTAAGGAGGGTCAGGAATGGCAGCTCAACGTTCCTGGTTACAGGGTTTTCAGACGCGATAGGGAGGGGGAATAAGAAAGGAGAGGGAGTGGCAATTTTGGGCAATGAAACTATTGCAGCTGTGAGTAGGGATCATATGTTGGAAGGTTCATCAAATGAGGCCACATGGATTCAGCTAAGGAACAAAAAAGGGGCAATCACACTTTTGGGAGTGCACTTTAGACCCCCAAACAGTCAGAGGGAGATAGAAGAGCAGATATGTCGGCATATCTCTGAGAAGTGCCAGAATAATAGGGCAGTAATAGTAGGGGATTTTAACTACCCCAATATTAACTGGGATAGTTTTTGTGTGAAAGGAATTGAGGGAGCAGAATTCTTGAGGTGTATTCAGGAGAATTCTTTTGCCCAGTATGTAGCAAGTCCAACAAGAGAGGGCACAGTTTCAGACTTAGTTTTAGAAAATGAAGATGGGAAGGAGTGGCAGTGGGAAAGCATTTTGGTGAAGTGATCATAATTCAGTCAGTTTTAACACAATTATGGAAAAGGACAAAGATAGAACAGGAGTTAGAGTTTTCAACACTGGCCAGGCCAATTTTACTGAACTGAGGAGTGATTTAGCGAAAGTGGACTGGAAACAGCTACTTGAAGGTAAATCAGTGTCAGAACAGTGAGAGGCATTCAAAGGGGAGATTCAAGGGGTTCAGAGTAGACATGTTCCCACAAAGAAAAAGGGTGAGAAGGATAAACCTAGAGCCCCATGAAGGTCAAGGAGTTTACAGGGTAAGATAAGGCAGAAAAGGAAAGTTTATGTCTCATACCGAGAACTCAATACTACAGAAAGCCGAGAGGAGTATAGAAAGTGGAAGGGTGAAATCAAAAAGGAAATTAGGAAGGCAAAAAGAGAGGGCATGAAAGAATATTGGCAAGGTGAACCCAAAGATTTTTTATCAATACATTCAGAGTAAGAGGATAAATAAGGAGAGAGTAGGGCCCACAAAAGACAAAAAGGTAACCTATGTATAGGGGCAGAAGATGTTGGTATGGTTCTTAATGAATACTTTGCGTCTGTCTTCACAATATTGTAGTTAAGGAGAAGGAGTGTGAAGTATTGGATGTGATAAGCATAGGGAGAGAGGAAGTATTAATGGGATTAGCATCCTTGAAGGTTGATAAATCACCAGGGCCAGATGAAATGTACCCTAGACTGTTAAAAGAAGCAAGAGAGGAAATAGCAGAAGGTCTGACCATCATTTTCCAGTCCTCACTGGATACAGGTGTGGTGCCGGAGGAATGGAGAACTGATAACATTGTACCTCTGTTTAAAATGGGAGCGAGAGATAGACTGAATAATGACAGGCCTGTTAGTCTAACCTCAGTAGTGGGCAAATTATTGGAATCTATTCTGAGAGAAAGGATAAACTGTCACTTAGAAAGGCATAGGTTAATCAAGGACTGTTAGCATGAATTTGTTCAGGGAAGATCTTGTTTGACCAACAATCGAATTTTTTGAAGAAGTAACAAAGGGTGATAGATGAGGGTAGTACAGTTGATGTGGTCTACATGGATTTTTAGCAAGGCTTTTCACAAGGTCCCACATGGCAGACTGGTTAAAAAAATAAAATCCCATGGGATCCAGGGAAATGCAGCAAGGTGGATACAAAAATTGGATCTAAAGTAAAAGGAAAATACTGCAGATGCTGGAAATCTGAAATAAAAACAAGAAATGCTGGAAATACTCAGCAGGTCTGGCAGCAACTGTGGAGAGAGAAGCTGAGTTAACGTTTCAGGTCAGTGACCCTTCATCAGAAATGGCAGATATTAGAAATGTAAAAGGTTTCAAGCAAGTAAAGCGGGGGGTGGGGCAAGAGATAACAAAAGAGAAGGTTGATAGGACAGAGGGTCACAGAGAATAACTGACCAGAACGTCATGGAATAAAGACAAACGATATGTTAATAGTGTGCTGAAAAACAAAGCATTAGTACAGAGAGGGTGTGAATAGACTGTGAAGCACAAAGCACTCCAAGCACAAATATTTTAAAAACACAGAAAACAGAGGGTAGGCACAGTAGAAACAAACTAAAAAAAAAACAAATATAAAAAAGAAAAAATAACTAAACATAAAAAGGGGGGCTCGTCATGCTCTGAAATTATTGAACTCAATGTTCAGTACAGCAAGCTGTAGTGTGCCTAATCGGTAAATGAGATGCTGTTCCTTGAGCTTGCGTTGATGTTCGCTGGAACACTGCAGCAATTCCAGGACAAAGATGTCAGCATGAGAGCGGGGGTGGGGGCGGGGTGGGGGGGGGTTGTTGAAATGGCAAGCAACCAGAAGCTCGGGGCCATGCTTACAGCCTGAGCGGAGGTGTTCCGCAAAGCGGTCACCCAATCTGCGTTTGGTCTCCCCAATGTAGAGGAGACCACATTGTGAGCAGCAAATACAGTATACTAAATTGAAAGAAGTACAAGTAAATCGCTGCTTCACCTGAAAGGAGTGTTTGGGGCCTTGGATAGTGAGGAGAGAGGAAGTAAATCGGCAGGTTTGGCTCAGTGGCAGGAAACAAAGGGTAATTGTTAACAGGTGTTTTAGTGACTGGAGGGTTGTTCCCAATGGCGTTCCGCAGGGCTCAGTACTGGGTCCTCTGCTTTTTGTGATATATATTAACGATTTGGACGTAAATGTAGAGGCCATGATCAGGAAGTTTGCAGACGACACAAAGATTGGCCTTGTGTAGATCGCAAGGAGGATAGCTGTAGGCTGCAGGAAGATATTGATGGTCTGGTCAGATGGACAGAAAAGTGGCAAATGAAATTCAACCTGGAGAAGTATGAAGTGATGCATTAGGGGGTTCAAACAAGGCAAACGAATACACAGTTAATGGGAAAATACTGAGAAGTGTAGAGAAAGTCAGGGACCTTGGAGTGAATGTCCACAGATCCCTGAAGGGAGCAGGACAGATCGATAAGGTGGTTAAGAAGGCATATAGAATCCTTTCCTTTATTAGCTGAGGTATAGAATATAAGAACATGGAGGTTATGCTGGAACTGTATAACTCATTAAATCAGGCGACAACTTGAGTACTGTGTGCAGTTCTGGTCACCTCATTATGGAAAGGATGTAATTGCACTAGAGAGGGTAAAGAGGAGATTTATGAGGTTGTTGCCAAGACCGGAAAAATGCAGCTATGAGTAAAGATTGGATAGGCTGGGGTTGTTCTCCTTAGAACAGAGAAGACTGAGGGGAGATCTGATTGAAATGTACAAAATTTGGAGGGGCCTGGATAGAGTGGAGGTGAAGGGTCTATTCATCTTAACAGAGAGGTCAGTGACGAGAGGGCATAGATTTAAAGTGATTGATAGAAAAGTTAGAGGGGAGATGAGGAAAAACATTTTCACCCAGAGGGTGGTGGGGGTCTGGAACTCACTGCCTGAAAGGGTAGTTGAGGCAGAAACCCTCAACTCATTCAAAAGGAGTCTGGTTATGCACCTCAAGTGCTGTAATCTGCAGGGCTATGGACCAAATGCTAGAAAGTGGGATTAAAGTAGGTGGATCGTTTTTCGGCCAGCAAAGACACGATGGGCCAAGTGGTCTCGTTCTGTGCCTTAAACTTTCTATGATTCTATAATTCTATGAAGTGCTTTGGCCAAATGTTTATCCCATTCCCCAGACCTGTTGATCATTTATAGAGACAAGATTTAATGTTCCCTTTCAATCACATTTGTTCTATCACTAAAAATGCTAAAAGGAATGGTGGGTTAGATTGGCTTTTTAAATCATTTTAAAATATTCTACCATTTCCCACTTTTGACATAGAATCAACAATCACTCTAAGTCAATTAACCTTCTTTCTGGCTTTACCTTGGATCATCTTGGAGTTTACTGTTAATTAATATTACATTTACATAGCACACATAATTAGTCTAGATTTCATTTGGTAAATTGGGTTACTCACAGGGAACACCGTTGATGTCTGCAACTTGCTGGCAGAATTTAAATCAGGTTCAAAGCCAAATTTGGCTCAGTTTGACACAGAACGGAGCATGAACGCTTATTCCAGCCATTTTGACATGCGATTCAAAATGCATATTTTTTTGTGATAAAACCATCTTGAGCTATATTAATCAAATTTTACAAAGTTATCATTATTAAATATAGAAAAGTATATTGTTAAAAAAAAATTAAAAAACAAAATGGATTGCTGCCTTATTGCACTGATTCATGGCAGATTTTGCATTCGGCCACATGCAAACAAGTTTAAGCAGAAATTCAGAGAGAAAAACACTCTTCAAACAGGCACTATTTGCGCCAGAATTGTTGATCATGCCAAAAGCAGAATCTTTACGCCAACATTTAGATACTAAACACATTCACCATTTCAACATAATTTTCACAAAAAAAAATCCAAACTCTTCCTGAATGATATGAAGAAAAATAATAAAGAAATGAGCAGTAATCCCATTCAACAGATCACAAAATAAGGCCAGGATTTAAATCTATACAGCATTCCAGTTAATAAATTTTAGTAAGTTTGTGAAAAGGATACCTGACCTTCTGATTGATATTTCTGTAAAGGCTTTCTGATCTATATGAGAGTGGGAATTTGATTTGCACCCAAAATGGTTGGAGTAAGCGTTCATGTTCCATTCTGTGTCAACCTGAACCAAATTCGGCTTCGAGCCTGATTTAAATTCTGCCAGCAAGTTGCAAACATCAATGGTGTTCCCTCCTGCAGCTCCCTGGTGGGAAATTGTCTAGCTCTCACATGGATCGGGTCAAAGATAGGGTCTGCGATATGGGGGTTGCAAGGAACAGATGCTACTGGATGGGAGGCTTGACTGCAGTGTGCCAGAGTTTTTTTGTGGGCACGGGAGGAACACTCCTGCTTCTCCTAGGCCCATGCAAAATTCAAAGTGGAAATTTCCATTTATGAATTCTTGGTTATGTCACATCTCGAGCTGAAGAATCACACTTGAAGTCACAGATTTAACTTTAACAAAGATTTAACAAGCTTTAATAAAAAAAAAACTTTAGTAGAGTTCTTGCTTACTGCTGCTCACTGTGACTACAAAGCCTATCTGACCTTGCAACACACCCCAGGTCAGGTGTTTTCCCCAAAACACTGAGTTCCTTTCAGTTTCACTTCCAAGTACCATATAATCTCTAATGCTCAAGATTGCACATACAATCACGACAGGTTAGGCTGCTCAGTGCTTAGGTGCCTCAGAGTGTTGTACTCTGCCCATTGGTACCTGAGTTCCACATTCCTGCTCCTACAACCAAAGTGAGACACAATTTACATATTTAAGGAGCTGGAAAAACAGATGGCTGTGAGTTGAATTTCTCCCCCTTTTGTTTTAATGAATTCTGATTTATAAATATTGAGAATAGTTTAACGGTTGTGATCAGACAGAAATTCTTGCACTGTTTTGTTCAGCTAAGTACTCCAAATAAATCAACCCTATAATCAAAAAGAACAAAGGGACTATCGGAGTCTATCAGAAAAATATAAATTACAATTAATTAAGGACACAGCACATTTGCAGAAATGTTAAAACTTTTGATGAGCTGAATAGGCACAAGGAATAATTAGCCCAATTTCTCTGATACAGATTGAAAAATTTAACAGGAGATCTTAAATTAAAAACTATTTATTAGACTCCATTTCTGTGCTGACTTGTTTTTGAAAGTTTTTTTTGTTAATAAATCCAAGGGTGCAATTAATATTTGCTTTTAGTTGGTATTATCATTTTTGATTGATTCTTATGCATGTTATGTTGCAGAAAGAAAATAATGGTTAGGTTCTTGAGCTGTAGGCATGTCCCATATTAAAAGCATCTCAGTGTTAGTTTTCTGGATCTGACATTATTGGAGAAACATAATTTCAAAATGGCTACAAGAATATTTTGGTGCTTACCCAAGATGGTATTTGAAAATGCAACAATAAGCTACCACTATTGATTCTACTGGTGTCAGAATGTCAACCTCCTAACTAGGTAGTGATGTGTTCAAGTCCCAGAGCTACCTTTCAGCTGAGCTCTGTGGTTGGGAGAAAATTTCATCAATCCCTGTTGAGATGTCTAGATAAAGTGTTGGCTCATGGGTGGTATATTCCATCGCACGAGAGATGGAAGGAGGAGGAATTTCTGAAACAGCTTCTGTCTCTTTCAGCATACTATTTTTAAAGAAACTTATCTGTAGGCCCATGTTGCAGGACATGACTAAAAGTTAAAGTATAGAGGAAAGAAGGCCATAATGCCATGGTTTGCTGAATCTCGGCTCAGACCTCTATTTAACACAATGAGAATGCAAGAGGAAAAAAAGTGACATCAAATGGCATTTTCAGAGCTAAGGAGGAAGAAGAGGAATGTGAAAGATCAATATAATATGTAGATAGAATAGCAATTAATGATTTTATTTTCGATAAATAATATATGCAAATATGGCAGGTAAAATGAGCTGCACTTTTCATCTAAAAATTAATGAAAGCATGCCCATTAATGATTAGCAAATGTAGTTGCTGTATACATACACACATTATCTGATTTAAGACAGATGTTTTCAATTCCAGTGTTGGAAATTTAAAAATTCATTCACATAATAACAGTTATTAATTTCTCTTTCAACAATGTTGAACATGACTTTCCTGCTTTGAATCCACTAAGCATTGATGGAATATCAATTCTTAATATTGTAGCTATGATGATTAAATATCCTGTTTTTAGAAACTTTACACAACAGCACTGTTGGTGTACCTACACCCCAAGGACTGAAGCAGTTCAAAAAGGCAGCTCACCACCACCTCCTCAAGGACAATTAGGGATGGGCAATAAATGCTGGCCTAGCCAGCGACGCCCACATCCCATGAACAAATAAGAAAAACCAACCATATCATGCCATTAGAATGTCACATTATTTTTGTCCTTTTTATTATAGTGGGTTATAGTGAATATGATATATTGGACTGGCTTTTTCATTTATTAGATAAAGCTCACAAATTACGTTGTTTAAATTATAGTATAGGAAGAATCAACAGCTTTCTTTTCAGCACCATTTCAGTTGTTTTCTCCACATTTTATGAGTTATCTTCCCTTGTTGTATTTTGCTGATTTCAGTTGGATGTGATATCTCCCAGATAATGAATGCCTAAACAGACACTTTACCACACTTTACCACTGCAACCTCACTTACCGGAGTCCACATCTATTTTGAACAGCTACAATAATTATGCCATCTGGTGTCCTTTTTTTCTGCAGATTGGCACTGCTAAGGGAACAATGCCACAAGACACCTTTGCCAATAATGGACCCAGCTATGTACAAGCTGCATGTGAAATTCTCCAGTGAAAGATCAATAATCCCATCCTTTCCTTGTCCAGTTAACCCTATTTTCTACCGGCCCTGACTCCAGAGTAGCTAAATATGTTATTCAAAGCATATTTTGAAGTGAATTCTAACCTCCAAAAATCGGTGGGTTTGGGTCAGGTGAGTTGTGAAAATTTTTAAAATCTCAAACCCAAACCCAACTCACATCCAGCCCATGCACTTTCTGTTTTAACGTAGTCAGAATCATGGGTGGGAAACCAACAGACTCTCAGGAAGCCAGTATTGTTATAATATGGCTGCGTGTCCATTTTATCCATCTTCCAGGTATAAAGCTGCCTGGCCAGATTTCCTGGGCTTGAGGAAACCCGGCAGCTAAATGGAGGGAAGGACTGCTGCATGGAAGGAGTTTGTTTGCAGCACTGCTTGTGGGCCAGGATGAGCAGGAGCGCTTCTACCCTCCCACCAAGCTTACCTGCTTCCCCCCCTCCAGGATTGGGCACCCCCATCCCAGGATCGAACCCCATTCCAAGATCGGACTTGGACCCTGGTAGAAGCCTGTGTGTGACTTAGTTTAACAGGGGGAACTTGGGGAACCATTTTTGTCCACACGATCTTGACGGGTTGGTGGTCAGTTTTTGGTGTCGTGTCAAACCACGATAACCAGGACTTCCTTGCTGCTGCAGCCTGTAAGTTGTCCTGTATCTGTATTGTATATAAGCAAGTAAAATGGAATCTTGTATCCCTGTATCTTTTGATAGGCGACAGCTAACCATTCATTGAGTGGCAGTCAGCATCTGCAACTCTCTAACAGTTATTTATTAATAATAGAAAGGATAATTATTAGCTACTGAAGCCAAGCTTGAGACTGACTGCACAACAGCACTGCTCACATGCCTATGAGTGATCCACTAACTATACTGCCTGTGAGTGATCCACAAGTAATGCAGACAATGGGTGATACACTCCCCACAAGCCTGTGAGTGATCCACTGTCCACACTGCCTGTAATTGGTCCATGTTCTTCCACTTCAGGAAAAATCCTAAAAGCTAGATGTAAGAGTAGGCTTAAAATTCTGAAATTACTTGAAATAGAATGGTAGCCTATATAGAACCAAAACTCAATTTCACATCCTAATGTCACTGGCACCTCCACCGTGTCTGGATTTGTGAATACATTCAACATTCAATGTTGTTGACATCAGCTTTACTGCACCCATCAATGGTGCCTGCCCATTACTGAATAGCCTATTGGCTGTAAAGAGTTTTGGGCATGGTCAGGTCTTTCTTAGTATATATGTCAAATCACTTGCGATGGACAAACTAGTTCAGAATGGTGTGAAAGTTGCATAAGTAATTCTTGTTTTTGTTTTATGCTTTCTTTTGGGCCTCCTTATCTCGAGAGACAATGGATACGCGCCTGGAGGTGGTCAGTGGTTTGTGAAGCAGCGCCTGGAGTGGCTATAAAGGCCAATTCTGGAGTGACAGGCTCTTCCACAGGTGCTGCAGAGAAATTTGTTTGTTGGGGCTGTTGCACAGTTGGCTCTCCCCTTGCGCCTCTGTCTTTTTTCCTGCCAACTACTAAGTCTCTTCGACTCGCCACAATTTAGCCCTGTCTTTATGGCTGCCCGCCAGCTCTGGCGAATGCTGGCAACTGACTCCCACGACTTGTGATCAATGTCACACGATTTCATGTCGCGTTTGCAGACGTCTTTATAACGGAGACATGGACGGCCGGTGGGTCTGATACCAGTGGCGAGCTCGCTGTACAATGTGTCTTTGGGGATCCTGCCATCTTCCATGCGGCTCACATGGCCAAGCCATCTCAAGCGCCGCTGACTCAGTAGTGTGTATAAGCTGGGGATGTTGGCCGCTTTAAGGACTTCTGTGTTGGAGATATAGTCCTGCCACCTGATGCCAAGTATTCTCCGAAGGCAGCGAAGATGGAATGAATTGAGACGTCGCTCTTGGCTGGCATACATTGTCCAGGCCTCGCTGCCGTAGAGCAAGGTACTGAGGACACAGGCCTGATACACTCGGACTTTTGTGTTCCGTGTCAGTGCGCCATTTTCCCACACTCTCTTGGCCAGTCTGAACATAGCAGTGGAAGCCTTACCCATGCGCTTGTTGATTTCTGCATCTAGAGACAGGTTACTGGTGATAGTTGAGCCTAGGTAGGTGAACTCTTGAACCACTTCCAGAGCGTGGTCGCCAATATTGATGGATGGAGCATTTCTGACATCCTGCCCCATGATGTTCGTTTTCTTGAGGCTGATGGTTAGGCCAAATTCATTGCAGGCAGACGCAAACCTGTCGATGAGACTCTGCAGGCATTCTTCAGTGTGAGATGTTAAAGCAGCATCGTCAGCAAAGAGGAGTTCTCTGATGAGGACTTTGCGTACTTTGGACTTCGCTCTTAGACGGGCAAGGTTGAACAACCTGCCCCCTGATCTTGTGTGGAGGAAAATTCCTTCTTCAGAGGATTTGAACGCATGTGAAAGCAGCAGGGAGAAGAAAATCCCAAAAAGTGTGGGTGCGAGAACACAGCCCTGTTTCACACCACTCAGGATAGGAAAGGGCTCTGATGAGGAGCCACCATGTTGAATTGTGCCTTTCATATTGTCATGGAATGAGGTGATGATACTTAGTAGCTTTGGTGGACATCCGATCTTTTCTAGTAGTCTGAAGAGACCACGTCTGCTGACGAGGTCAAAGGCTTTGGTGAGATCAATGAAAGCAATGTAGAGGGGCATCTGTTGTTCACGGCATTTCTCCTGTATCTGACGAAGGGAGAACAGCATGTCAATAGTCGATCTCTCTGCACGAAAGCCACACTGTGCCTCAGGGTAGACGCGCTCGGCCAGCTTCTGGAGCCTGTTCAGAGCGACTCGAGCAAAGACTTTCCCCACTATGCTGAGCAGGGAGATTCCACGGTAGTTGTTGCAGTCACCGCGGTCACCTTTGTTTTTATAGAGGGTGATGATGTTGGCATCGCGCATGTCCTGGGGTACTGCTCCCTCGTCCCAGCACAGGCATAGCAGTTCATGTAGTGCTGAGAGTATAGCAGGCTTGGCACTCTTGATTATTTCAGGGGTAATGCTGTCCTTCCTTTTATGCAGTCAGCCAATTTTACTCTATCACTGGTACCCATGAGTTGGTAGAGTTTGTTGAGAAAATATTGATAACAAAATGTAATTCAGAATAATATGGCTGTGTCATCTTGGAAAGCTTGTGAATTTTCTGAGATCACCTGTTCTATATCTGTTAAACCCATAAATATATTCTGAAACCCAACTCACTTTGGGAATTTAAAAACCTTTTTTTTGCTGCAAACGCAGATGAGGAGATCAATTCCCTATTGTTGTTATTGGTTTCCAGCTGGTCTTACGTTTTACGTGTAATGATGTTTTAGTGTGTTGGTAGGCACAGTGCAATCCTGTGTACCACTGTGTTTGTTGGGATGCTATTCAGTTGTTCACAGAATCACTTTCACAGTTTGAAAAAACAAAGCCAATGTTATATCTGGAATTGTGTTTAGTCATATCCTGTCGGTTACATTACTAACATAAAAGTACTATTGGAAAATACAATATGGTATTGATATTGAATAAAACAAAAACAATCAATCACATACATCTTGATTTTAAAAGGTCGTTAATCACAATGGACTAGGCTGGCAGAATAAATTTAAACATTCCAAGATGACTGCACACATTGATGATAGATGTGCAAGCTCGGCAGATATGCTGCTTGTTAGAAACAAACTGTTCCATTGGTGTAGATATGTTTGCTATACTCAACATCAATTAATTCTTTCTTATTAGCTTGGGGATATTTTTGTGGTATACCTTGGAATCCCCAAGCTCAATTCATTTCAATACCCTTTCTACAAAACACATCTTAACAAACTTGGTATGGTACAATAAAAAGGCACCTTAAAATTGGGCATTTGAAAGCATTCATGATCTCTCATGTATTTTGCCATAAATTGCTCATTAAGCAGTAATCAGTGTCTCTTCTAGGATTGGATTTGAATCTGGCCCAGACCAATGGAATTAAAGTCTCTTCTGTCTGTTGATTGGCAATGGATTTGTTCAATTTTAATCCAATCATAACAGGCATGAGTCAGGTAGCAAACACCCCACATTTGCCACGAATGTAGGAGTCTAATTCAGAGGAACTATTAAAAGAAAGTCACACTAATGCAGTGAAGATTGGTCTTCTGGTGTTAGGCTCTGGCAAATAAGGCACAAAGTTGGGGCAGAGTCGAGGACCGGAATTTTATTGGCCTGCTAAGTACAAGGTTGTGGGGGTGATTTCAATTTTATCAGTGGCGCACAGGGACCACAGGGTTTTGGAACCCTGCCTGGTGGAATGAGTCGGCAGTGAGGTGGGAAACTGCAAGGAAGTGGGGGATAAGTGCTGGCTGTCCAGCGAAGCCATCGGGAGAGCCAGCGTGCGGTGGCAGGAAGGACAGCACACAAAGGGCAGTGGCAGACTTTGGCAGAAGAGGGGAGAAAGTGCCAGGAGTGGGGCGGGTAGTGCCAGGGTCACATAGGGGCTGTGGCCCTTGCCCTGAAGAGAGGACTCAGGGGAACATTTGGAGGCTAAGGGGATCAACTTTTTGGGAGGCCTAGGATGAGGAGGACCTGCCATGGGCCTCATTCACTCAGGCCTCATGGTCCCAGCTGAGGAGGAAGGGCAGCTCCCTCATGAGGAAGGCATGTAGATGCTCTGGTGGGGGCACGTAGCCAAACTCACAACTATTGAGAGGGCCAGTCTCAGGGTGGGCTGGCCCAGAAGGGTGCAGAGGGGCACACCAGCAGCTATGTGAGAACAGAAGAGCCTATCACAGGAAAGAGAATATCGCCTGAGACTGACCTTGCTGCAGATGTCCGAGCAGCAGTGTCTCTGAAAACTGTAGCTCTCAAGGAGGCTATCACTGATCTCTGCGCCATGCTGCAGGATGAGCTGTGACCCATAGGGTTTGGTGGACACCCAATGCCAGTGGCTGTGAAGATCACCAGCCCTCAACGTCTATGCCTCCGGCTCATTCCAGGGATCCACTGGGGACATGTGTGGGATCTCCCAGTCTGCAGCCCATTGATGCATCAAGCAGGTGACCAATGTCATGTTCAAGAGGGCTGGTGACTATGTGCATTACCACACTGATCTGGAGAGTCCAGTGGAGAGGCCCATTGGGTTAGGATCCATTGCTAGATTCCCCCAGGTACAAGGTGTCATTGATTGCACGCATATGACTATCAAGGCTCCCATGGATCAGCCAGAAGCCTTCATCAACAGGAAGAGTTTCCACTCGCTCAACGTTTAACTAGTCTGTGACCACCGAAAGAGGTTCTCGGGAAGCAGCCACAATGCCAACATACTGCACCAGTCCCAGGTGCCACAGCTTTTCTGGACCCCCATGTGCCTTCAAGAATGGATTCTGGGAGACAAGGACTACCCTCTACTGACATGGCTACTCATGTCTGGATGCAGAGGAGAGGTACAACACCTGCCATGGCTCCACCCAAGCGACCATTGAGCAGACCATTGGACTTCTGAAGATGCGATTCAGGTTCATTGATTGATCCAGTGGAGCCTTTCAGTATGTCCCAGTGAAGATCTCGCTTATTGTGGTGGTCTTCTGTGCACTGCACAACCTAGCACTGCAGAGGGGGGAGGCATTAAATAATGAGAACATCGGTGATCTTGATGCCTTCTCTGACAATAAGGATGTGGAGGAGGCTGCTGACCAGACGATGCTTGGACCACAGGCAGGACAAAATGAGATACACACAAGGGAGGCTCTGGACATCCTCGTGCAGAGCTGTTTTCTGTAACCCTCGTGCCCTTTCAGAAATATTCAAATAAAGCCTTACCTTAAATCAGCCCTGCTATTGCATTCTTCATTTGGCTGTCCATTGCCTAGGTGCACATCGCATAGTGGCAAAGCTGAGGAGATGAACGGACATGACTTAGACTACCGCTGCTAGCCCTTTGAGGGAGAAAGCATGTAGATGCAATCTTACAGCCCGCCAAGAATTAAAATGAGGCAGGAAGATTGAATGAAAGATTTATCAAGGCACACACCAGAAAGGAAGCATAACATCTAGATATATAAATCGGCCGTGACCCACAAATGCGTGACCCTCTTACAGGTGCTCCTACGTGGTGCTACCGTGCACTTTCAGCTGAGGTGGAGGCAGCTGCTGACCGTGCTGCCCCATGGCTTGGGCTGACCTTGGTCATTGTCCTCTGGCTGCCTGAGGCCTGGAGAGCCTCGGCATGCTGAAGGGCTCCTGCACAGAGTCTCCTCCGTTGTCGCAACTACTGGAGCTGGGGTCACTGACAGAGGGACTGAGGAGCCACTGTCCACTCCAGGAGTGCCCTGAGGAGAGTCCCGAGGAGTGAAAGGCAGCCACTCCTCCCCCATTGCGAGGCATGCTTGCACCTTTCTGATGACCTGAAAAGGACAAGGACCTGATGGAGAATCCAGGTGCCTTGACCCCTTCTCACCTTGTCACTGATGCATTGAGCTCATGGCCAAGGTGATGGCATGCAGGTCTGCTTGCATCTCCAACATCCACGGACTGGCCTGCTGGATCTGGCTCTCCATAAGGGTAGCCAATCTATCGATGGAAGAAGCCAAGCACGCACCCATCAGAGACATGGCAGCGCTCATGGGCTGGATGGACTCCTCCATGATCCAAGCATGGGTGTGGATAGCCTCCAGCATCTCTGCTAGATGTTCCATTACCTCCCACTGCAGCTGCACCAGTTGCCATGTCGTGGCCGACTCCAGAGACTCGTCATCAGCCTGGGGATCAGCATCGACCTAGCCTCCCACAGTCCTCCAACTGTCAGTGGCCTCGACTGTCACAGACTCCATCAGCTGCTCGGGCATATCCATGCTGTGTTCATCAGCTTGTGGCCCTGAATCTAATTGTGAGCACAGACCCACCAATGTGAGAGTATCTGTGTTGGTACAGGTACGGATACAGATACAGCTACAGCTGTAAAAAGAAACCATTAAATCACTTGAACACTGGAGAGCCTTTGCTCACTTAGCTAGAGTTTTTAAAAAACTCATAAAACCACTCAACTATGAAGAATTGCCTATTGAATGGCTGGATAAACAAACTCCAACAGAGAAATAAACACTTGAAATGCCTATTGCACAGCTGTATAAACAAACAGACAGGAGTGCTGGAAGCGAGATAAACAAACAAGCTGCACCTGCCAATCAAACCAGCCAGTCTAAAGAACATAGATTTTTTTTAAAGGGAAGATAGCACAGAATCACAGAATCAGGTCTTAAAGCAAGTTTTAAAGCAAAAGAACAGCAGGAAAGTGAATACCAAATTTTCCCAGCCTGAACTGGAAAGCCTTGGATATCCTATCCGAGTTCAAGCTGTTCAAACAAAGAATGCAGTTATGCTTCACAGACCAAATAATTACAGAACCAGAAAATCAAGCTGTAAAAATAATGATAGCAATTGGAAATGAGAGATTACTCAGAATCAATACCTCTGGAATATCTGAAGAGGACCAGAAAGATCCCACAAATACATGGAAAGTGCTGAAAGATCAGCTCCGATTAAGAGAGAATTTTTAGAATTCACCGCCTACAATTAATGTCCTACAGGCAACAGCCACAGGAATCAATAGACCTGTTCATCAGTAGATGCCATAGCAAGGGCGATGAGTATGATTTTTCAGAAGTTGAGCTGTCAGACCAAATAATGGAGCTGGTGATTGTATCAACATCTATTGATGCATTTCAGAAAGACCTCTCAGGGGAAAAAGAAAGGTCATAGCATTAATGCACTGCTGGAAGATGGCAGGAAGTACGAAGACATTGTAGCTGAACAACAGCACGTACAAACACTAGGTGCAACCAACAGTATCGGCACCATAAACAGGTTGAAAAGAGCAAGCAAGCTGTGTGGTAAGTGCAGTCTGTCCCACTCATGGCGAAATTGCCCTGCATTTTGAGATATGTGCAAGGCGGGTGGTGCAAGAGGACACAGCACCCGCTTATGCAGGAATTCTGACTCCAAAGATGCAGCCAGAAGGCACATTCAGGTGCAAAAGAACAGACAACAGGGCAAGAGCAGCAAGGAAAGCACCAGAGACTGGCATAAACACAAGCCGATACATAAAGTCTATAGCAAAACAAACCTGAGGCAAGACTCAGAGAGAAGTAATTCTCAGTGAGACGACAAACAGGCATTCTACGTTGTGACCCTGACACATCACGTTAATAAAGTCAAACAGTTGGAAGATTACGCCACTATTGACATCACGTGCCCAAAAAACCCGGCAAGCATACACTCAAAGTCAAGACTGACACCGGCACAAGTGCAAATATCCTACCACTCCAAATCCTCAAAGATATGTACCGAAGTTATTGGAAGTTTATGATACAACCAACAACTGCCAAGTTATCTGCATACAACGGATCACCCATCCCTTGCAGTGGCACATTAACAATGCAATGCAGATATAGCAAGTCAGCATGGAAACCACAAACGTTCTACCTAGTAGACATGAGCAGACCAGCAGTGGCAGGACTACCAGCATGTAAGGACCTCAACATCATAACTATCCACAAGAGCATTGCCAAGGGGAAATCTCCAAGGACCAGAACCCACTCGCAAACTTTGACCAGCACCAAACGGTGCATTCTGGAAACCCAGCAACAGCACAATTATGCTACGCCTTCACTTCTGCTCTCTAGAGATATGCCAGCACCACAACGAGCCAGAGCGGACAGGTATCTCCGTGAGACCAAGTACTGTTCCCCCAACAGGTCCTCAACCTGGAGCCCTAAGTCTTTAGACATGGAAGATGAGGAGAGGCAAAGGACACACAATGTCCTGAAGAGGCAGGGGAGAAATTAATTGAAGCATTGTCTATTGGCTCTTCGAGATGAGGTGCTGGAGCTTTCCAAGAATGACAAGGCCTCAAAAGTGGTTATTTTTAGAAAAGCAACAAAGTATGTTAACAGGCTGAAGGCAGAGCAACAGAAACTGAATGCAGAGAGAGAGAAACTTCAGAAAGAATGGCAACTACTGAGACGATATATGGACTTTTGAGCCTCTATACTTATAAAGTTCATAATCTCTATACATATGTAAATAATTTTGATGTTATCTAAACTCTTAAGTTTTTGCTTTTAGCATACAAGACTGATTGTTGAAAAGAAGGAGGATGTTGAATGATTGCCTTTGAGAGTGATGTCCCTTTAGGATCTTAGAATGCTAATGAGTCAAGTACCAGTACGCGGTCATGTGACTGCCAGCCAGACTCACTCTGTAACTGTAACACCAAGAGGCAAGTCCTGTATCAGATAACTCTGCACTATATATACTTGTTAGCTGTTAATAAACCTACTTGAGATCTTCAATCAACTGAACTTCACGGGTCTCATTTACATTGCATCGGACAACATAAAAAGCTTCTCATTACAAGGAGTGATACAAGAAAGTGATCAGAGATGACCTTATCTGTGATTGATATGATGGAACTAGCAAGAACACATGAGATGGCAAGGTCAAGGGGGTGGCCATGAATATGGGTTGGGGAGTTGAGATAGAAGGAGAGATTTAGGGGAGGATAAGAGGACAGTGAATTCGGGAGAAAGAGCATGATGAGTTGAAATGGAGGTTGAAATCACCAAGGATGAGAAGCTGGTGTAGAGGTTGAGGGAGGAAAAGAGTATATTTTGGTGAGAAAATTGGGAGGGTGGTAGAGAATGATGGTTTTGAATGACAGGTGAGTGAGTGGAACAAGTTGAGATGCTCAAAGGAGGAAAAAATGCCAGAGAAGCAGGGGATCTGGCTAAGTGTGTTCAGTGGCACACTGCCACTGTGATGGTCTTGCTGGAGCAGGTGGTGGAAGATATAGCCAGGCAAGGAGACTTCATGAAAGGGAAAGGTGTAATCGCCCCTCAGTCAGGTTTCTGTTTCGGCTTTGATGTTGATGCAATCATCCACAATAAGTTCATGGATAGCATGGGCCTTGTTTGCAAGTGAATGGACATTCTGGAGGGAGGTGCAGAGAGGGGTGAAGAGAGCTGATCACCTGGTAGAGTCCGCAAGGTCAGCAGTGGGAGGGGTGAGTTCATTAGTTAGAAGATTAGCAAGATTTTCCCCCAGCCAATGCACTGGGTGGGAAGGTAGTTAAGAGAGTAGGATGGGGCAACTGGCGTTGCTGCTTGTAATGAGCCAGCGCCGAGTGCCTGGATGAGCCTTTGAGATAATGCCAGGAGAGGCACAGAGGGAAGCTGTACGCTTATTTAAGAGTGAGTCAAGCCTCGGATGACAGCAAGAGAGCCGGAAAGTCGAGGAGTACTGAAAGTTTGGGGTAGGGATTTGGAAGGGCAGATTACCTGAGAGGCGATCAGTGAAAGGAGGCATGACGATAGAAGAGAGGGATCTAGGAGGGGTAAAAGAAAAGAAAAAAAGACTTGCATTTATACAGTGGGCTGAATTTTACCAGTGTGCTGCACTCCGAGGCAGCACGCTGTGAAGTCAGCAGCCTTCTGACATGGAAGCACCGCCGCAGATGTTATGCATTGCGGCTAATTTAAATGGAGGTGGTGGAGCGGCCGCAGCAATGGCACCGGCGCCATTTTTAAAGGGCTTCCAGCCCTTCGGGAGAAATTTAAATTTTTAAAGGTGCCAGTTCTATGAAAATGTAAATAAAGATTTGTCCACACCTGCAATCCCCTATACCACCCACTAATGCATAAATAGTTTTTTGGTCTACTCCCCAAAAAAATTAATTATCAGTAATGACCTATCCCCCCCGAACTTTATTCCCTTTGCCCCAAACCCCTTCCCACCATCCCCACACCCAATGAAAAAGTTTATTCCCGCTTACACCCCCACCTTGATAATTTGACTCCTCCCCCCCACCCCACCCCTCACCAGTGTCTCACCTCAGAACTCCGTACGGAGTTCCGAAGACGCGCGAGTTGCGGCCGGTGGCCGTAAATTCGGTGTGGGACTGCTGGTAGTGGCAGGTAAGTTCATTTGCATTCTTATTACCCTCATTTGAATATTTTAACGAAGGCCCTGCCGCTTGGCGGCGGGGGAGGTGAAGGGCCGCACTGAGGCGTCGCGGCCACAGCTAATATCCAGTGGAGCCTTCTCGGCATCGCGGGTCATGGTGGGCCGCTCCTGCTAGCATTTTCCGGGCCTCCCCGCCACGACCCACAGCGTCGAGGGGCTGGTAAAATCCAGCCCAGTGCCTTTCATGATCACCGGACATTTCAAAGCATTTACAACCAATGAAGTACTTAGTGAAGTTTAGGCACTGTTGTGATGCAGCAAATCAGAAAAGAGGTAAAAAAAAGAGCAAAAGTGGAAATAGAGTGATGGGCTTGGGTCCAGAGCAGCAGCTAAATAGTGAATCTGAATAGACTGAGAGAAAGCAGAAGTTACATAGGCCTGGTTACATAAAACTTAAAACACATAAAAACCTGGTGGTAAACAGGAAATAGGCAGTAGATAGGAACCAACTGGAAGGAGTCCAAAGTTAAAGTTGGAAGTCCTGTGGTGGGATAATAATGACATAGGTAGGATGGAGTCAGCATGGAGCATCGACGAACTGCTGTCCGAGTTCGGAGACAGGTGTAGTGAGTGAAGTCCAGAGGCTATTTGAGGGTAGAGCATTGAAGGACGTATTGATGGAGGTATTTTCATGGCCATGCTTCTAGCCAGTGACTGGAAGCTGTCTGCTGGGCAATATATATCATCAGTGCTTCTCTGGAGCTCATCCCAGCGAGGTCCTTATCTGCATGTCCTGCAGTATCATTCATCTGTGACCTCACCCTCAGGGGGGGTTTGCACACAAGCTGACCTATCCCCCCACCCCCATCCTGGCTGCTGCCCACTTGTGCCCAGTGACTCAACACATGCTGACCCCTAAACTAGCCTCTAACATGCGCGCAGTGCCAGCATCTGAGCTGTTGGCTCTGAGTGTAAGGTCAAGTGATGGTAACTCCTCATCACTGTTGTGGGGTTGCTTTTCCTCTTCCTCTTCCTCTTTTTCCTCCTGGCTCTTTGGAGGCTGAGAAAGCATCAGCGCTTGACTATCTGAAAGTAGAGAAACAAGGGGAGGGTTAGAGTGAGGTCAGAGTGGCTGGGGAGATGTTATATTGTTATATTAACCCAAAATGATTTTGGAGCTATATTGTTCATGCATATATATAAATGTACAAAGAAAAAAGAACAGTACAGCACAGGAACAGGCCATTCGGCCCTCCAAGCCTGCGCCGATCTTGATGCCTGCCTAAACTAAAACCTTCTGCACTTCCGGGATCCGTATCCCTCTCTTCCCATCCTATTCATGTATTTGTCAAGATGCCTCTTAAACGTCT
This sequence comes from Heterodontus francisci, assembly GCF_036365525.1. Lineage (NCBI taxonomy): Eukaryota > Metazoa > Chordata > Chondrichthyes > Heterodontiformes > Heterodontidae > Heterodontus > Heterodontus francisci. The sequence goes on along the minus strand of NC_090377.1, from coordinate 93,222,510 downwards.
CTATGGTACCTGCTTCCACCTCCTCCCCCGGCAACAAGTTCCAGGCACTCACCACCCTCTGTGCAAAGAACTTGCCTCGCACATCCCCTCTAAACTTTGCCCGTCTCACCTTAAACCTATGTCCCCTAGTAACTGACTCTTCCACCCTGGGAAAAAGCTTCTGACTATCCACTCTGTCCATGCTGCTTATAACTTTGTAAACCTCTATCATGTCGCCCTTCCACCTCTGTCGTTCCAGTGAAAACATTCCGAGTTTATCCAACCTCTCCTCATAGCTAATGCCCTCCATAATACCACATCAACCACTACTGCCCTACAGTTTGTTCACCAAATGCACTTTGGATCATTCCACCACATTTGTAGAGATGTGTAAAATATAGGAGATGCAAGCTCCAGTACCGGTGTTAAATAGTGTGATCATTTCGTAGCTCAAGGAAACTGAAGACATAACAAGAGGAAAGCAGGAGTTCTATGGTCACACTATCTGCAATTTCCATTTCATAGCACCTTTCAGGATGAGGGTGAAGAGTGAGTGGAGAAGGTGCATAAGGCAACAACTTGCTATTATGCTGGATGGCTTCGGCAGGGCTGGGTGCCACAGGCTTTGTGGCATTTGTCCCAATAATTCTATGCATCTTCTCCTCCAGGGCACGAAGGAGATGCAGGCATGCTGGTCCTCCGACAGTCCTCTGGCTTTACCTCCTGTTGTGGACATCTCCTCCTGCAAGAGAGAGGGCAGAATGTCAGTGGCTGTAGACTGAACTTTTGTTCTAGGTTTGGGATCCTGATGTCGGGGGCATTTCCGGGTCCCGACTCTGCATCGCTTCGTCACGTGACGCCTGACGTGATTTTTGATGAGCGGGCCAAATAGTGTCCAGGTTGCATGCTGACTGTCCAATTAAAGATGGTGGGCGGGCTCCCCAGGCTGAAGGGCCAATAGGAAACACTCCAGCAAAGACAGATTGGCGACCTCACCACTAGAAGTGGGAGCTGCCCATGTAGGTGGGAGAAAGAGAGAACACCTCAAGATGGAGGTGCTCTCTATGAGACGTTAAAAATAAGAAGAGGCCACAACTGCCAGGTCATCATCGTGCACAAGATGTTATGATAGTATATTGGCTAGTATGTTAAGATAATATGTTTGATGGAATAAGTGTAATCATTTGAATATATGGTTATCAAAATATATACATCATCACAGGAAGTGATGTAATATCACATATTGCAGCCATATTGCTCAGTCACTAGCACGTGTAAGCAGAAGAGGCCTCCCAATAAAGCTCTGTGTTCAACCTCTATGCCAGCCTTTCAACTGTGTTTCCATTAGTCTAAAGCCCCAGATAATACAATATGGTGGCAGCGATGGTGAATCGACAGCATTAATCAATGGCTGTATTGGAAGCTTTGCCAGAAGTGCTGCAACTGGACCATAGCTCTCATATAGGGACAGCAAGGTATGAGTAGTGAGATTCAAAGTTGCTTGAGCACACCTCAGGTTTGCACCACCCCAGCAATGCAAAATTAGCCACCATTTTAGCTGGAGAGACCAGGGTAGCATCATGTTTGTGGGCAGATTTCTTCCCGCTTTCGCAATACTTCCGCACCAATGGCTTACCCTGTTGCCAGAGTGCCCCCCGCCTGCAAGCTCATAGCCCACGCTGCAGCAACACAGCTCAGAGTGTGGAACTGGCTCAGCTCCATAGACATTGTGGTTAACTGCAGCACTGATACTGAGACTTGTTACTTGGGGGGAAAAGTAACAGAAAGCTAAGGTCATGGTAACCAAATTCCCCAAGATGAATTGGAAAGTGTCTGATGTCCCAGGCATGTTCAAAGTATTTAAACAGAGGATGGAGTTATGTTTTCTGGACCATGATGTTGTGGATGCTGAAAAGCAAGCCATGAAAATCAGGATTGTGGAAGGAAATGAAAGGACACGCAGAATAAACACCTCTAGTTTCTCAGATTTTGACCAGAAGGGCCACTGCCACCTTCTAAGGGCAACTAAGAATGGGTAATTAATGCAACCTTGTCAGAATTGCCCACATCCCAGGAATAAATTTTTTTAAAGGTGCAAAAGGATAGATTTTAGAATGGTGTTAGGAAGATATCCCTTGACATTGGTTTACATGGCAAGACTTTCCAGTGTGATATTGCTCAGTCTTGAAGTGTATGCTTGTCTGTGAGCCAGTGAATGAATAAATAGAAAAAGGACTTAAAAGAAAGGATGCCTTATACCTTACCCTACTCATGTCCCTCTATTGCCTCCCATGCTAAGAATCTCCTGACTTTCTCTGAGAATGAAACAAAGGATGTTTCGTAGGTGGATCCTGCCCCTGAATCGTGTGTTGCCATGTGTTATGCTTGGCCTTCTTTTGTAAGCAGATAGAAATGGGCTACATGTTAAATAGAGGGAACCTGAGAGAAGGTATGTTAGTCATTTCCTACTGAGCAGAAGGGGTTAAAATCAGACTTTTTGCATTGGTAGTATGCTTGCCACCAGGGTGCACAAATTGCCATGGTATGGCCCCGTTAAACATGGGCATGCTTGTACATTTAAAAAGTGCATGACAGTTACCAGAATGTTGTGTATTTTCCCTGTGCGATGCTGCCCCAGACTTATACTGAAGTACTATTTAAAGGTCATGTTAACCAACATTATAAAATGAAGCTAAATGTGAGCAAAACGCACCATGGCAATCTTCCTAAGATTAATAAATTTCTTTCTCCCATCCTCCTCTGCATGGTGCAAAAGTGAGATATTTCTTTACCTTCTTTCACCCACCTTCAGTCAGGCTGCTCTAATGCTGCTTTTGACTGGAGGGTCGATCTTAGCTCCAAAAAAAAACTATCTCTCTGCATAGGATTTCCTCCAACAGCACCTACAAAACCAATTCCATTGGATAGATCTGTTCTAAGGTATGTCTGTGCTGCAACCATTTTTCCCTCTTCAAAATACAGGGCAGATTCAGAGCTGTTCGAGATGAATAACCCACACCTTGAGCTGAGGTATTTTCAGCACATTATGAACTATGCATCCAGGCAAATGTCTGACTCACATTATAGTAGAAGGTCATCTCTCTGCTCTACAAGTGTGTGTAGTATGTAAGACCAAAGATCCTTGAAATACTGCACTGGATGACATAACTCACTCGAAAGTGACTCCTTTGTTCCCCTTTCTACATTCTATTTAAAACTGGATCTGATTTAGCCATTACCTTATTGAGGAGTGAATCGTACCTACCTGAACTTCTCCATTTTGCTTGCCATGCAAGTTGTTACCTCACGCAATGAATATTTTATTCTTAAATTCTTTCTCTGTTCTAACTCCATCAAAGTAACACCCACCATCTAACGATTTTCAAATCAATATGCATTAACTTACATTTATGTACATTAAATGCCATTTTCCAATCACTGCCTATCTGCTAAACCTCTCAAATCCCTTTAGGTAACCCCTGTCTCTCTCAAATGTATGTCATCAGTGACTGTAGAAATCTGCTCATTATCACTTTAATCTGGGTTGTTGATGATGTTTGTGAAAGTTGCAAGAGGGGGACAAGTCCCTGATGAATTCTACCAGCCTCTACTTTCCAGCATGAGAACATTCCCATGTACACTCATCCCATACTTCAGTTAACTCATTTATATTCAATTTAAGATTTCCCCTTGAATTCTGCAAGCCACAGCCTTTTACTGCAAGTTGCTTGACTGGATTAGTATCAAATGGTTTTTAAAAATTCTAGTATTATTGATGTTACCTACAATACTCTCACAAGCAGTCCAGTGAACTTGCAAGATAAAATTGTCTTTTACTTAAGCCATTTTGGTTTTAATCTCATGCAATTTAAAATATATATTCATGTAACTTATTCTTGTATGGTCTCTACGACTGATTAGCTAGTACTAGTTCCATATTCTTGACTCTCATTATTTTAGCAAAACTGTAGACCTAAGTAAAATCAGTTTCATGTCGAAGCAAAGAGCTAAGACTGTTCATTCATGTTTAAGAAATAACAACCCTCCAAAAATGAATTAATTAGTATCAGTGCAGAGCGGAGGAGAATTCTTACTTATTAAGGACATGTTGAAGGTCATTACTGAGAAGCTCATACAGTTTCCCTGAACTACACAGTCAAATCATAAAATGAATACTCGAGGACAGGCCTGATGTTAATGGGGCAGAATTCGCTCAAATGTTCTCATGGACTCCCATCATAACTCTATTGGATTCCCAACCTGAAATTAGATTTCCTGCTTGATCCAATAAGGAGTGGAGCCTTTATCTACTCCTTACTAAGCCAGTAGTGGGTGGGGGTGGGGGTGGGGGTGGGGGTGATCGCAGGCCAGGGGCAGAGTTTCCCTATACTGGGGACTTCCTGCTACCCCAGCTCATCAAAGTCCTGGCATAAGGCTGGAAGTCAATAAAGTCCAGGGACATGAGGGATGCCAGTCTTCAGACAGTTGAGAGTAAGCCACAACAGAGCAGCCTCAGTCTGGGGAAGCAGCAGGAGATGGATTTTATATTTAATTTAAAAACTTTTAGGACAGGCATCATTACACAAGGACTGACTGTGGGACCAGGGAGCTGCATAGGGTCTGGTAGTCAGGGACGGGAAAATACAGCATGGAGCAGGCAGGTATTTGAGATGCACCTGAAATGGCAAAGTCATTTGCCATCCCTGTACAAGTTACAGGCCCTCCCAATGGGCTCACAAACTCTGTCATCACTAACGGGATGAGAGCCACTTCATTTTCAATTTAAGAAAAGGAAAATTTTGAAGTACCATTTTCATCTCATCAGTGGCTTAAATGAATAGCCAGGAGAAGGGTTTTTTTGTAAGAAGGCATGGGTGCAATGCAGAGACCATTAATTGGTATATCACAATGCAACAAAAGGAGGTGAAGAGGAGTATCTGGGAGCAAAGACAGCATAAATGGTGAACAGGTACTACCCTATCTCTCTGGGTAGGGGCTTGCTCCTAGAAGTAGAGGGGTTGCAGGGGAAATCTACCACCTGCTTTACAGTCTTTTGACTACTGTCCAAAAACAAGTGATTCCTCCATGTGGTCCTGCTGGCCTCCATTGATACACTGGGTCCCCATCTAGCCTGAGGAGCAGGAGCTCCTGGCCAAGGGAGCCCCCATCCTTACTCAGAGGTTCTAAGGCAATCAGTGAACTCTTGAAAATGTGAAAGATCTGCCACAACTGGGTCTTTGCCATGTTGTTGAGAGTTTTACATAAGATTACAGCACAGAAATAAACCATTCACCTCAACCAGTCCAGTTATGCTCCACTTGAGCCTCCTCCCATCTTTCCTTATCTATCAGCATAACTCTCTATTCCTTTCTCCTTCATATGCTTATCTGACCTCGCCTTAAATGCATCTATACTAGGCAACTCAACCACTCCCTGTGGTAGTGAGTTTCACATTCTCACCGCTGTCTGGGTAAAAAAGTTTCTTCTGAATTCCCTATTTGATTTCTTGGTAACTAATTTATACTGATGGCCTCTATTTTAACTCTTCCCCAAAAGTGGAAACATTCTTTCTGTGTCTACTCTTAACAAAACCTTTCATAATTTAAAGACCTCTATTAGGTCACTCCTTAGCCTTCTCTTTTCAAGAGAAAAGAGACCCAGCCAGTTCATCCTCTTCTGATAGGTATACCCCAATTTCTGGTATCATTCCTGTAAATATGTTTTGTACCCTCTCCAGTGCCTCTATATCATTTTTATAATATTGCAACCAGAATGGTCTGCAGTACTCCAGTTGTGGTCTAAACAAGGTCCGATACAAGTTTAGAATAATTTCTTTACTTTTCATTCTCTCCCACTAGCAATAAATCCTAGTATTTGATTTGCTTTTTTATGGCCTTGTTAACCTGTGTTGCTAACTTTTAGTGAGTTGTGAATTTGTACACCCAGATCCCTTTGCTCTTCGACCCAATTTTCTAACTAATATGCAACCTCCATATTCTTGTTGTATTTTACCGTCTTCACCTGGTCTTAATGTAACTTTAAACACACTGTGTTTTGAGCTTCCCCTTTGTGAATCTTTGTTCACAGCTTTCCAATTATAAAGCAAAGAAATGAGCACACCAGGTTTTCTGTAGGTTTATAGAATAAAAGTGGAATTTATTAAACCTTAAACTTAAACTCTAATATGGTTAATGCCTACGGATATACGACGCGCCCACGCTAGCATGCACATGCGATACACACATACAAATAGGGACAGAAAAGAGCAGAAGAAAAATAAAATGGAGAGGTTTGAGGCAGTCTCTAAAAGGGGGTTTCTTGTTACTGTTTCTGTGTTTCCAGCTCGCCATAGAATCCTTGATTGTAGACAGCTATCACTTTTCGTTGGGGCCCAGTATTCTCCTTAAACCTTGTTAACTGTTGGAGAAGCATTGGATGATCACTGTCATGGGTTTATTGTGATCGGCTAATTTTTTTTTTGATATTGCTAATGAAATCCACACATTCTTCGGAACACATCCTAAAACTGTGTGCATCCATGACTTCATTGGCAGGTCATTCATTTCGACTGACCTATATTCTAAAGAAACAGGAGCATCCAGGTTTTTTAAGCACTAGGGGAAAAGAGGAACCGAATTTAATGAGCCTTTCATTTACATTGGTAAATTACATTTACACCTCACTTCAGTATATTTTTGGGCCTTTGTTCTACTGTTATCAATTGCTTTGATGTCTGTCTTTGTGACAGCAGGGCTACAATTTCCTACCCTCTACACCATTTCATGTTGGATGAAATGGACCATAGGGACTCAAGTAGGCCATCGGCCCCTTGAGCCTGTCCCACCATTCAATTAGATCATGGCTGATCTGTAACTTAACTCCATCTCTCTGCCTTGGTTCCGTAACCTTTAACACCCTTGCCTAAAAAAAAATCTATCCATTTCAGTTTTGAAATTTTCAAATGACCCAACATTCATATCTTTTGAGGAGAATGTTCCAGATTTCCACTACCTTTTGTGTGGGAAAAGTGCTTCCTGACATCACCCCTGAACAGCCTAGCTCTAATTTTAAGGTTCTGACGCCTTGTTCTGGACACCTCCAACAGGAAATAGTTTCTCTCTTTACCCTATCAGGTCCTTTAATCATCTTAAGCACCTCAATTAAATCACTCCTTAATCTTTTTTACTCAAGGGAATCCAAGCCTAGTCTATGCAATCTGTCCTCATAATTTAACCCTTTTAGTCCTGGTATCATTCTGCTGAATCTGCATGGTCTTCAAGGCCAATATATTGTTCCTGAGGTGCGGTGCCCATTACTGAATACAGTATTTCAGATGGGGTCTAACCAGAGCTTTGTACAACTGTATCAAAACTCCACCCCTTTGTATTCTGGCCCACTTGGGTTTTCCCATCAACCATATCAACTGAAGGAGGAGGACTAATGGAGGGATAACAGCCATATGGTACCCAACCACCAGAATATATAAAGAGCAGAACACTTATCTGTTTTCGTCAGAGAGGCAGTGCCTATGAAAGCCTTACTTTACTAGGGAACCGTCAATTAATAAATCCAAATGCTGCAAGCAGATCCACAGTCTAAAATGCCACATTGCCTATGGCTGGTAACGTCACAATTTCACTCAACTTTTATGCTACTGTGTTATTCCAGGCTGCCAATAAGGAATTTATTAACATTTTACAAACAGCTGTACACAGATGCATTGGGCAGAATTTTAACAGTCGGGGGTGGGAGGGGTGTGGTCCAGGGTTCAGGTGCAAGTGGTGTTGTAGTTAAAGCCCCAAAAAGTAGGTCTGGGTTGGAAAATCAACATGATCCCACCCACTTCCAGGTTTAACTGGAGTATGCTTGGAGGTAAGCGGAAAACTCCAATGGAGCTGCCAGGTCAGTAATTTCAATAATGAAATAGGCAATTAATTATGAATTTAACCCAGCATTCTGGCTTTAACAGCCAGCGCACAGGTTTCATGAGCTAAGTGGAACTCAGCAGAGTCAACAATGTGAGAGCACAGCGGGGACTCACTGTTCAATGAAACAAACAAGCTGGAAGGTCTTTGAACAGTGGAACTGCATAGCTGCTGGCCTGCCTATGGGAAAGGCTTGTGCTCACAGCACTTGTTCTGAGAGTGTGATTTCACTGCTTCATAGGTAACTTCCAAGTTTTTGGAAATCATTTCACCAACCTTAGACTTTACTCACCTAGATTTGAACTTCCCTGCTGTCAGCCATCACTGCAGCATGGGAGTAACTTATCCAGCTTTACCTTGGACCGCTGATGAGGAACAAGAGGAGCATCAACAACAACAGCACCAGGAGCAGCAACAATACCAACAGCAGCTTCCTTCTCCTCAGCCACATGCCGCTCCACAAGACAGAGGGGACAGACACAGAGATCCAATTTGCAGAAGGTAATACCCACAACACAGGGTCTACAGGCAGAGGATCATCTCTCTTGAAATGTCTGAGCACCAGTGCCTCAGGAGGCTCAGGCTTTCAGGGCAGGTCGCTGATGGCATCTGCTTCCTAGAACAAGACCTCTTTTACAGTGGACCCAGTGGGCATGCATTTCCAGTGGCCATCACTGCAGGGCTAGCCCCGGTTCTCTATCTCTCCCTGGAGTTGTGCATTCTCTTCCCTGCCAAGGAGAGAAAGCAGAGTTGTGAGTATGAGAAATAGATTGTGTGGAGAGGAAGGAAGGATAACATTTGGGATGGATGGCTGTGAGGCAAGAGTGTGAGATGTCACTAAGATGAGGGTGAGAGTTTGGTTGTTCAGATAGGGATGTGAGGTACCTGGAGAGAGAGGAATAAGTGTAGCTGCAAGGCTGGTTGGTCTGAGGAAAGTTGTGCAGGATAATGCTGGGGAATTCAGAGAGTGGGGTTTGGCACCTGAAAGTGTTATGCCACTCATTGAACCTCTTGGGACATCGAATCCAGATTCGAGACATCACACCCCTGCTACTTACTTCCTCAGCTACATCTATCCATGTTGAGTTGGGAGAAAGCCATCAATGTTTTCTTAGCTCACACCATTTGTGGCATCCACCCCTGTAAATTACAGCACTGCCCTCTCATGGCAGGCCATACAGCACAGGCTGACAAGGCCACCACAGGTGGAGTTTCTTCTCTATGGTTGTAAGCAGCCTTCATTAAAAACAGACCAAAGAGTGTCTGGATCTAATAAAAATTGCAACCCAGTGTGCAGCCTATTCCACTCCAGAAGGAAACACAACATCCAAGTAGTTTGAATTCCCATTGGTCCAAATGTAGTTCCCCTCTTTTGCCTTGCTCTTCTAGCATTTTCTGCATCAAAATGAGTCATTTCTCTCCCCTGGTCATTGGTGAGATTCTATCCTTGCAGAATCTTTCAGTCGCAGAAAACATTGATGCTTCCAACCAGCGGTCAAACTTCTAGGGAATCTGCTCTTCACATTCCCTTCCCACTTGCAGCCATAATACTCCTGGAAAATATGCAGTTGTTTCAGTGCATGCAGTGATTATTCCTTGATTGCTCTTATATATTTCAATTGAGGCCTAAGCAGGGTGAATGCATGTAAGATTGTAACTTAAAAAACACTTCCAGTGAAGGCTGAGGGTGTGAAGAATTAAGTGCACTTTATGGATATTGGTGGTATGATCTTAAAATACTTTGAAATTGTGATAGGGAAGTTATTGGAAATGGCATACATGATTAGCACAGTGCATTCTTGAAAGATATTGGTTGCATGTCTAGCCTGGTAAGTTCATATAAACCTAAGCCACTGCCTGGCCAAGTTAGGGAAGAGTGGGGACAATTGCCACTCACTATCTGACAATCTCCTGACATTGTATCTAAGTAGCTCTGCAGTGCTCCATGCCAAAGACCCTCACGATCCTTTACTGTCCCTCCAAAAGCAGTATTTCTGCTGCTCCAGAGAATTTGAGGGCTGTCTTCCCTCCAGCAAGAAGTTGCCCTGTGATCACAGACAATCATATCCTGAGCACAAACAGTAATGGTGCTGCATATTCCTTTAAGATGCTGCAGGCCTTTAAATCCTGCAGCATGTTATTTCCTGCTGCCAATCAGGCAACTCCCAATGAGAGGCAGTTTTGATGTCTGGGGTCCACCCAGAAATTACAGTGAGTCCAGTACTCACCACAACCTTCTGCTCCCACCTCCACATCAGGCTCACATCTGATTGGAAAATTATGGCTTTTATGACGGCAGCTATCATTCCCATCCTTTACTTTCTTTAATATTTTCAGCTACATAATATCTGAGCTGTACATTGTCTTGACATTCAAAGCCGGAACAAAGCCCTATGCATTCCCGTGACCACTCCCTTGCTTCTCTTTGTTTTCATGCAGCTGTTGTCCCCTCACTAAATACTTTCATATTTTTATACTCTGTTGACAACTCAAATAATTTGGTTACTGATCACATTGTTCTTTTGGAATGCTGAATTCAGAACCACCTTAACTGGATTTTCTACTGCTGCATCTGCCTGTCATGACACACCAATTATACCTGTTCTTCTAGTTATCTGGACTAAGACAACAATGCCTGTCAAAACAAACAGATATCTCAGCTGCCTCTCTCTTTCAGGGCGACAATTTTGTGCTAAAAATTGGGTACAGGGGTTGCAATTCGTGATCTGCCTTTATCCATTCCACTTGAGACAGGCAACATACAAACTTCATGCTGCCTCCTCGTTTTTATGATTTCAGCATGCAGCTCAGGGTGACCCCTGCTGCTGGATTGTTACACACTCGACAGGTGGCCTAACAGCATGTAAGGGTGGTACATGTTGCAGATAGCCTGCAGTTCTGATAAACAGTCTGTCTATCTTAAGGGAAAGCTGCACTGAATTGACGGAGGCTGCTGCTGATAGTCACTGCCACAAATTGGAATCTAGGGAAATGCAACACCAGGGCAGATGCAAATTGCAGATGCAGTGCTGAAGGCTTTACTCATGGATGTTGATAAGAGGAGAGAAGTCATGTTTCTACTGGGGCCAGCAAGCCCTTAAGGAACGCACTCCAAATTGACTGGGAGCAGGTGACCAGGGAGGTTAATGCAAGGAGTCTGATACTGAAGACCTGCTAGCAGTGCCGCAAGGAGTTTAATGGCCTCATGCAGGTGGTCAAGATCAGTGACTGCAATTTCACATGACATCTCCTACTAAAGGCCAGCTACCCGACCAGAACCCAATGGGACCCGACGACATGTGTTGGGTTCAGGTTCGGGTCAGGTCGGGTCGCTCTTCCGGGTCTGGCCTTTGGGCTTGGGTCGGGTTGGGCCGGGTCCAGGTTCAGGTCGGGCGCACAAAATTTGAAAAGCCTGCCTGAGCTGGGAGTCCGGCACATCAAGGAGGGAAACGTGCATCCGGACTCCACAGACTCTGAGTCTGCGCAGTGAGCAAGTGAACATCTCTATGACATCATTGCACTCATGCTGCAGCTTCTGCCCATTCCACCCATCCAAAAGTGGTAAGTACAGTGCACTATGGATGTAAAATTAATGCTGTCAACTGAAGAAAGCGAACATTCCAGTGGTCAGGGTCGGGTCGGGCACGGGTCGGGTCGGGCGCGGGAAGAAATGGAAGGACTCAGTTTGGGCTCGGGTCCGATGTGGTTCTGTCGGGTTCGGGACGGGGTTTTTTTCCAGTCCCGTGCAGGCCTTTATCTCCTACCCCACAAACCACCAACATCTCAAACTGCTCAATGCACTGCATCCCCAACATACATACAGCAGCAAGTCCCTAGCACTCAGGACTCACATCTAATGTTCAAATATTTTAACAAAAACAGGAAATGCTGAAAATTTCTAACCTTTGCTCGTTCTGATGAAAGGTCACGGACCTGAAATGTTAAACATTGTTTTTCTCTCCACAGATGCTGCCTGAACTGCTGAATATTTCCACCATTTTCAGTTTTTTGTTTCAGATTTCAAGCATCTACAGTATTTTGATTTCGTATTCAAATATTCCACCTCACCCTCACACACCTTCAACATTTACCTCTCACTGTCTCCAAATACCTCCTGCTATTCAAGTATGGCAGACACGCCAACACTCATTGACATTCCAACCTGCTTCTTGCAGGACAGGGTGGCATGAAATTAAAGGGAGTATAGCAGAACGGGCAGGCGCCAGGCACGCCTTCATCCTCTGAGCCCGATGGAGGAGATGGTTCTCCGCATCATGGGGCTGGATGCAACAGAGCCCGTTGCAACCCACATCACCAAAAATATTCAAGATGACAGTATGTTCCTGCCTTATGCCCCTCTTAACTGCCACCTCACACTCATCCTGTTATTTGGCATGAAGTGCAAGCTGCAGATGGTGTGACCATGGACCATTTGCTTTCCACCTCTTCCTCCCTTCCCTCACCCCAAACATCCAATTCTGATTTTCTGCTTTCAGGTACCCAAGAGCTACTGCCTGCTCTGCCACAGCAGGCTCATCATGAAGCACGAGAGCTGCTACAGACCTCTGATGAAGCACCATCACTTGACCTGACGCTCGCAGCCACCAGCTCAGATACTGGCACTGCACGTATCTTAGAGGGTAGCATAGAGTTGGGATCTGCACCTGGTGAGTCACCAGGCAAGAGTGGGCTGCAGCCATAGAGAGGAAAAGGATAGCTCATATTCCAGCTCATTGGAAGCTGATTGCAGGGACTCAGATGAGCACTTCAGTAGGGCGCCCTATGGGAGAACACTGATAAGCATGCATACCGAGAATTTTGGTGCATTGGCAGGCTCACCATACAGCCTCCTGTTGCTGTCAAGGAGCATGCAGGAGTCAGGCTCCAACATGGCACTTGGAACCCATCCTTTCCAGTATGGAAGTGGTGGCGAACTCCATGACAGCACTTGTGGACCCAGCTGTATTGCAGCATCTGGTGAGCTTCTACTGCAGCACAAGCAAAAGCCAAACAACATCTTAGTGCTTTAGGGGGATCTCAGACGGAGGTCCAGACATCCTTGCTTGCTGCCATGCTGGCTCCGATTGCTGCTATCCTGGCTGTGGATCTCAGTGCTTAAAGAGGCAAGCAGGCTCTCACAGCAGTTCACCAATCTGTGCACTAGCAGATTACGAGAATTGCTGAAGTGCTGCTCTATGGGAGTGGTAGTGACTGTGTGGGGCACGAACATGTTGTCCTTTTTCAGGATGACAGCATTCGTGCTCCCACCATCACCCTTGCTATTGTTATTGCCTGCCAGCCAGCTCAGCCTGTTGCTGCCCAGGCCAAGGTGGTGCAGTTCGAAGTCGGGCCATCAAGGCCCAGGACTGCTTGAGGGCATCTTGTAAGGCCATCTACAGTCTCGCCCAGTGAAGGTCAGCAGCTTTCCACTAGCCTTGCTGCAACTAGGGTAGCACTGTGTAGAAGCACTAGGCCGGGCAAAGGCACCTGCAAGACAGGCACTAAGGGAATGTATAACATGTACTAGCTTCTAAACGCATATTCAGCTGAGAGTGGTTAGGACATGTTTGGGGCCTCTATGTCTAAATATAGTAGGGGTGCCTTATCGACCAGAGTTTACCATATCCGTATACATAAACGTTAAAATACACAGATAACCTTAACCTACAATTAGTGCCCCACAAAAAACAATTTCACAAGATTTGGATTCCATCTTTACCCTATCCTCCAAGCACTGTGGGGCTTACATTGGTTTTTGACAACAGTGCAAAGAGGATAATAGTGAATCGGCAGGCTGTTTGATACCCTTCTTCCCCCTCCCCCACCCCTGACCCTCCCAATCTACTAAAATAAATGCAAAATACTGCCGATGCTGGAAATCTGAAATAAAAACAAAAACTGTTGGAAATACTCAGCAGGTCTGGCAGCATCTGTGGAGAGAGAAGCAGAGTTAACGTTTCAGGTCTGTGACCTTTCATCAGAACTGATCCCAATCTACTGACATCAGTAGAAAAGAAAATTGGGGGTAGAGCGTAAACTGAGCTGCCGATTGACTATCACTCGTTTTGCATTACAACTAAAAACCAATATCACTGCCAGTGAATCAAATGATTTCTGTAGCCCGATTCTTTTCTCTAAATTTACTGCATAGCTTCAGTATTGAAATGGAAGTAAATAACACATTTTCAGGTTTTCCTCATCAGCTGAAGTGTATCTATTTTAAAGGCTGAAGAGGTTCATTCATATTCAAAGTATTCAATAAAACCCACAACTGGAGTAATCCCATTTTATCAGTACATTTTGATAATATGTTCCAGAAACAGAAATATGCAAGTTAAGACAGTTTAATCATGTTAAACAGGTGTTGTATTGAGATCTAGTAAAATCTCAAATATAAAGGACCACTGCTATATTTAAGGAACATGAAATCATGGATAAAGGTGCAAAATTTCACATCCAGTTTCTACTAGTGAAACAGGTAAACTTCCTCAAATAACATGGCTCCAGCCACTGGTAAAAATGACAAGTTAATAATCCTGTATCAAATTAAGCTGTTAGTATTAGAAGTGAACACGATTACTGTTTAAAAAGGCTTTGCTGGGTAGTGTAACATTTCTGTATCAACAACCATTCACTTCAAACAAACCTGTGATGTCTTGACAGTTTTTTTATTAGAAATTTGACTACTTCCAACTGAGGCCTGCTTTTTATGCAGCTATTGTTTGTTATTGTATTGTTATAGTTTCTGATGCAGAAACCAGGCACTGACAAATGCACACTTGCTCCGTCGATGTTTTTTACTGTTACATTTCAGGCTATTAGTGCTTTGGAACAGAGTAAAGTGGTGCTTTCTTTGTTCTCTATGACATGATGAAGGGACAAGATTGTCCTGCATGTTAAAAGTATTGTACCTTAGATCGCTGAGTGCTGAGTGCAAGGATTGCTCAGTGTGGGCTGCATTGCTATTTGTTTTGAAAGGGGTGGGTGAAAAATAGCAGTCATTTTGCGGGTAATTGAGTATATTTCAAAAGGCTTGTTGCACTTTGTAATCTAGTTTCAGGTAAGGCACACACTGGATTTAATGGAGTACTGGATGTTCTCCAACAAGATATTGTGTTTTGAACACTTTGCACAGGAGGCATCTTAGAATATTGAGCAGACACTGTGTTATTTTCCCTGAGAAGCATGACCTGAAATAACCTTGTCAATTATACATTATAAATGTGAAATGACTCGTGTTTTCTTTCATTTTTCTTTTTGGCTTCCAGGCGGTTATGCTCGTCACTGTGCTTTATTGTCATAACTTTCATACAGAGGTATTGGTGACATATCAAGGCCTCTTAGCTGGAATCTGTCAACTTTGATTTTCCTTGCACTGTTACTTAACATTTTAAATGCTTTTCATACCCAATACATTCTAATTAATGCAAGGACATTGATTTCTAATGCAAGTACAACCACAGATATTCACAGTTTTTGAGAGGTGACAATTAAATTTGTAAGATAAATTCAGAATATGGCTTTTCCTTTAAAAAAAACTGCTGCTGGGAATTAAGACAAAGTATAGGCAAAATATTTTTTGTAATATTATATATGTAACTTAAAATGTATTATGGGGGTGTAATCCTGGCCATCAGTAATCAGATACATTTTCTGTTTTCTTTGGTTAAAATGACTAACGTTCCAAATATATTAAATTTGAACTAATAAGATCAAAGTGGTAAACTGGAAATTTACAGCCTTAGCTCACATCTTAAATGCTTATCATAGATAATACTATTTAATTAATGCAACAACATTGATTTCCATTTTTAGGTATAATTACAGGTGTTCATGATTCCCTGGGGATGTTATAATTAGAATCGGGAAGATAAATAAACAACCTGCCTTTATGCAAATGTGTGCCAAAAATTGCATGCATAATTCAATTTCTGAATGTGAATTTAAATATAATATTAATAAGTAAAATAGATAACAGGTAGAAGAGGAATGTATGTGAGGTTAGCATTAACCTTTAGAAAGTGAGATGCTCTGCACTTAGATAAATCATAAGGGATTATTTCTGTGCCTTCTTAAAAACAGATTGGTAGAGAGGATCGTTAGATCCTCCCTTGCAGTTGATTTGTTCCTCCTATTTTCTGTTAATGCAAGAAGCTAAACTATATTCTGTAGCTATAACAACAATATTGATGCTGTGAGAGTACTAGTTCACTTTTATATTTTTTGTGGAGCAGTTTAGGTCCATCTTGCTAATGGAATGTTCAGTGACAGGTTCCATTTTATAGACTATAACCTATTCCTTTTATCCAGTGCTGGCCCCGTGGGTGTCTCACATCCTTTTCCCTTCAGTTTGTTATCCAATCTTTCCTGTTTTTTTATAATTGGTACCATTTGTGTTTGGACTGTGCTTCAGGGTTTCATAAGCATTAATGACAACAAGAAAGGAAATGGATTTTGAAACTCATGTTTGCAGTAATGCTTTTGTTTTCTGGTCATCTGAACTAATGCTGCCTTTTGAATACCAAGTTATATGTATTACCCCACACAGTTGCTTTTACTAATGTGTCAAGTGAGGAAGGGTCGAAGGGCTTCCCTCTTTTCCCTCCTTATTTGAACACAACAGGTTTAATTCTTTCTTAAAGTGGATATACAAGCCAATTCAGTAGGTGTTTGATTACTTACTTGCTATGATCATAACAAGAATCAATTGGACCGGTTTCCTTGCATTAACAAAGAGAAAGGTTAACTTTATTGTACCTAAACCGAACTAATAAAATAATAAACAACTTTCACTCTCATGCACACACAAGAGGTTTACATACACAAATAGGTTACAGAGTGGGGAAAGGTAGATTGGTTGAGTTAGAGTCCATAAAAAAGGTATACAGTCTGTGGAGTTTGGTGATTTCACTGGCTTCTAGCTGACTTCAGTGGTTCTGAGGCTTTTAGCTTGAAGAGGTAGATAACTAGTTTGGTGAGCCTCTTGGAGATAGCGATGTAGATGATTTCCTCCAATGAGGTTTCTGATTGTAGCCAGAGTATGCAAAGGTGGTCAGTCAACAAGCAGGATTTGAAAGCTTTCAAGCTGGAATGGAAAGAGAGAAAGGGACCCCCACTTCGGCTCTGCTTATGTCAGAGTCCTGTTGCTTCTCCTTGGCTGCAGAGAAAACACCAGCTTAAAAACCACAGATAGGGATGGGCTGGTCACATGACAGTCACTCGGTCTTTCAAATATAGCAGTTAGCAGTATTTCTCAACTTGCTGAGAGAACAGGTAGTTCCTTCAAACTTCCTGGGTCTTGGTTCTTGCTGGGGACTGAGCAGACATTTTGTCTCCCTCCTCACAGTTCTTTGCAATGTGGGATACAGTGTAGCAAACTAGGTGATCATCTTAAGCTGAAAGGATGACTTTGCTGGCAGCTTGTCTTTTAAAAATGTCTTTAAAAATATATATAAATTCAGACCTCCAGTCAGTGGACCAACATAAATTATCATTTAACAAAAATCATTGGTGTAACATTAGGTTAACTAAATTAACCTTTGTCTATAACTTTATTAGTGATATCAATGATATATCCCTATAAAAAACAATGCATTAAACTAGGCTATTCTCTGGAAAATTGTATAGCAAACTGCCCATCCAAGTTGTCATGCAGGCCCCCACCTGCCAAGAATGAGGCACATTAATTTTGCCACATGAACATTGATTGTTAAACTGTTACTAGAGTAAAGAAAGAACTTGCTTTAAAAAAAAGACCCTTGACAGGAAAGACATCTGCATATTATCAGACAGTGCTTAAGAGGGACAATATACGAAAGGGACAATTCCCTGAGACATTCAATCCACAATGGACTTTTGATTACTAGACATTGAAGGTGGAGGAGCTAGCATTCCAGGTTGGCTGCTAAGATGTCCCAAACACAGAATGGAAGTGGTCAGATCAGTTTAGTCACATGACTAACTAGTTGCAGAATTCGAACTTGCCACAGAGTTTTGAACTGGCAGAAAGCTGTTTGCTCCTGGACTGAAAAGACTTCTCATGGCTGGCTAGCCGCAGCCTCTCCGTCTGCTCTCATCTCATTCTTACCAGGTTTGGAATCCATTGAAGACACAGGAACCCCAAGAGAGAAAAGTCTCCTATAGTGAACAAGGTTTAAGAAGAATACTGGGCCCTAACGAAAATCAAGAATTACCTACAAGCAAGAACTCTACAGTGAGCTTGAAGCACAGTAACAAGAAACTCTCCAAATATTGCCTCAAACCTCCCCACTTTATTTCTCTTCTGCGCTTTTCTGTCTCTATTTGCATGTGTGTATCGCATATGCATGCTAGCATGGTGCGTTGTGTATTTATAGGCGTCAACCAAATTAGAGTTTAAGTTTACGTTTTAATGAATTTCACTTTTCTTCTTTAAACCTAAGCAAGCCTGTTTGTGCTCATTTCTTTGCCTCATAATTGGAAAGCAGTGAACAAGGATTCACCAAGGTGGAGCTCAAAACACAGTGTGTTTAAAATTAAATCCTGCTACAGTAAGATCAGCTGAAGGCTGAAAGGAAACCCCTAGATACTTTTCTCACCTGGTCGTAACAAAATGCATCACTTTCATGAGCTTGGCCAATAGAAAATATGGCAATTATGAGGACATGAAAGCAGAGCTGGCTGAAGTGAACTGGCAAATTAGGTTAAGGGATAGGTCAATAGAGATGCAGTGGCAGACATTTAAGGAGGTATTTCAGAATACACAAAATAGATACAGTCTGACGAGAAAGAAAAATTCCAAGGGGAGGACCCACCATCTGTGGTTAACTAAAAAACGAATTAGAGGATACATGTAACATCCCAGAAATATCTGTAAATCAGGAAATGGAAGGGAGGGAGGAACTCAAGAAAATTACAATCACCAGGGACCTAGTACTGAGCAAATTGTTTAAGTTGCAGGCTGACAAGTCCCAGATCCTGATGGATTTCATCCTAGGGTCTGAAAAGAAGTGACTGGTGAGATAGTTGATGCGTTGGTTTTAATATTACAAAATTCCCTAGATTCAGGGAAGGTTCCGTTAGATTGGAAAATAGCAAATGTAACTCCTTTATTCAAAAAGGGAGGGAGACAGAAAGCAGGAAACTACAGGTCAGTTAGCTTAGCATCTGTCTTAAGGAAAATGATAGAAGCTGTTATTAAAGAATTTTTAATAAAAGCAAAATACTGCAGATGCTGGAAATCTGAAATAAAAACAAGAAACGCTGGAAATACTCAGCAGGTCTGGCAGCATCTGTGGAGAAAGAAGAAGATTTAACGTTTCAGGTCAGTCATGGGGACTGTAGCATTGTGGTAATGTTACTGGAGTAGTAATTCAGAGGTCTGGACTAACGTTCTGGAGACAAAAGTTCAAATCTCACCACTCCAGCAGGGGGAATTTTAATTCAATTATTTGGGCGGCACAGTGGCGCAGTGGTTAGCATCACAGCTCCAGCAACCGGGTTCAGTTCTGGGTTCTGCCTGTGCGGAGTTTGCAAATTCTCCCTGTGACCGCGTGGGATTCCGCCGGGTGCTCTGGTTTCCTCCCACAGCCAAAGACTTGTGGGTTGTTAGATAAATTGGTGGGCATTCCCTAGGATTACAGCATGAATTGGAGGAGGAGTAGAGGCCATGCAGAGCAGGGCAAGATGTTGGAAGAGGGAGGATGAGGAGGGCCAAGGTGGGCTCTCAGCAGGAGACCATATCCATCCATGGTGCTCTCTTATCCAAAACTCAGCGAGGAACATCATGTGAGATATCTAAGTTTCAGGAAGGTCATCCTCACTGAAATCTATCACCTGCTGCCACAACTGCAACCTCAGAACTGGACAAGGATTGCATTGTCAGTGGCTGTATTGGTGACGGTAACGATGAACTTTTATGCATCAGGTTGGAGCTGGAGATATTTGCAACATCTCACAGTTTGACATCCACTGTTGCATAAGAGAGGCCACTGAGGCTCTCTACTCAATGGGAGTTAACTACATTTCATTCTTTCTTGCCAGAGCACATTGCTTTGCAGGTGCCACATGTCAACTCTGCCCTGTACCAGAATCGAAAGACATTCTAGTCCCTCAATGCTTAGTTGACGTGTGATCATAAGCAGACAATCATGAAGTCAATGCCTGGTATCCTGGCAGCAGTCCTGATGCCTTCAGTCTGCGATAGGATGGCCACTGCTGGAGGCCAAGACTACAGGGCACCAGAGCCGGCAGACCAGCAGAGCTGCAGGGTGGAAGGAAGACGTCACCATGCACAGAGATGAAGTCATCATGGGCCTCCCATCCACAAGCCCGCAACTAAAAAATGCACCAGATCCACGTTTGTGAGTATAATGGATTAATTTCAAGTGAAAAACATTGATGAGAACAGCAAACTGAATTGAAGTGTATTTCTGATGAGTCATTGTGATTTAGACTCCTCTATTTTGTGAAATTACTTTAGGTGCATGCCTTTTTAAATGATTCTTCCATCCTAACTCTAATATAAAGGCATTGAGTACCAGGCAGTGGACAGACTGGCTAAAAACTGGATAAATGGCTACCCTAGTCAGCAGCAGTCCTCTGTGCCAGCTGCATTTCCCCAGCTGGCTGGGGAATCTAAAACTCAGGCACAGCCTCAGGATAAAGGGAACGATCATTTAGAACTGAGATGAGGAGAAATTTCTTCACTCAAAAGTTGTGAATCTTTGGAATTCTCTACTCTAGAGGGTTATGAATGTTCCAACATTGAATATAGTTAAGGCTTGGATAGACAGATGTTTTTTCTCTTAGGGAATCAAGGGATATTGCGAGCGGGCAGGAAAATGTAGTTGAAGCCCAAGATCGGCTGTGATCATATTGAATGGTGGAGCAGGCTCG
Source organism: Heterodontus francisci (assembly GCF_036365525.1). Lineage (NCBI taxonomy): Eukaryota > Metazoa > Chordata > Chondrichthyes > Heterodontiformes > Heterodontidae > Heterodontus > Heterodontus francisci. Next base: position 93,201,730 of record NC_090377.1, on the reverse strand, counting down.
ACAGGCCATCTGGTCCTATTTCTTATGTTCTTCTATTCTTTTTTGAGCCACAACAGCAAAGCAAAGGGTGGCTATGGGGAGACAAGGGCTATCCGTTGATCATGTGATTGATGACTCTGATGTGCAACCCACACACACATGCAGAGCTTGCCTACCATGAAAGTCATGTTGCCACATGGAATATGATAGAGCAGATCACTGATGTGCTGAAAAGACACTTCCGCTGCCTGGACCACTCTGGAGGAGTCCTTAAGTACTCAGCAGAGCAGATGTCGGAAAAGGCTGTCCTCTCATTATGCAAGGTTGTGCAGCATGCAGCTAGCCATGACAAATCTTGGCTAGCTGCATGCTGCACAACCTTGCATAATGAGAGGACAGCCTTTTCCATCAGCTATATGGTGAGCAGACAGGAATAGGAGCATGTGGTGGACAAGGAAGAAGAAAGGAGGAGGCAGCCTAGAAAGCCCCCTTTTGGTGATCACACATGATACGTGTGCAATACTGGTAAACACAACCCCAAATCCCTATTCACAAACGGTCCCCGCCTTACATGCCCTCTAGCTGGAATTTTACCAGGCCACTAAGTGCAAGGTCGGAAGCGAGGGAGCTAGTGCTGTAAAATGGCCGTGGACCGTGTGTGGCCAGAAGGCCGATTTTGTGATGGCCATTCCTGATTTTACCAGCGGCGGGAACCATGGAGGACTAATTTCCAACATCGAGGCGGCAGGACACGAATTGAGGGAATTAGAAGGCCAATTAACTGAAATTTTATGGGGCAATTTCAATTTTATCTGCAGTGCACGGGGACCACGGAGCTTCAGAGACCCACTTGATGGAACAAGGCAGCAGTCAGGTGAGAAACAGTAAGGAAGCGAAGGATAAGTGCTGGCTCTCCAGCGAAGCCATCAGGAAAGCCAATGTGTGGTGACAGGAAGGATGGTGCACAAAGCACACTGGCAGTTGTCGGCAGAAGGGGAGAGAAGATGCCAGGAGTGTGGGGCTGTGGGACCAGGGTTACAGAGGGGCAGTGGCATTTGCCGCAAGGATAGGACTCACAGTCAGGTTTGGGAGTGAGGGACTAGCCTGGTGGAAGGCCTAAGATTCAGAGAGTGGCCCCCTGCATGGGCCTCATTCACCGAGGCCTTGTGGTCCCTGTTGAGGCAGCTCAGAGGGAGGGAGAACCAAGTACTGGCAGGGGCAATCACCAACCTCACAGTTATCAATAGGCCTAACCTCAGGGCAGGCACAGTGCAGAAAGGCACAGAGGGGCATGCCAACAGTCATGTGCGTGCAGAAGAGCCTATACCCAGGACAGAGTCTGCTACCTGAGGCTGAACGTCCTCCAAATGTCCGAGCAGCAGTGTCAGTGAAGACTGCAGCTCTCTGGGAGGCTGGCACTGATCTCTGAACCATGCTGCAGGACGAGCTGAGCCCCATGGGGTTTGGTGGATCCCCAATGCCAGTGACCCTGAAGATCACCGTAGCTCTCAACTTCTATGTCTTCAGCTCTTTCCAGGGATCCACTGGAGACATGTGTGGGATCTCCCAGTCTGCAGCCCATCAGTGCATCAAGCAGGTGACTAATGCCCTTTTCAAGAGGGCTGGCGATACTGCACCGATCCGGAGAGTCAGGCAGAGAGGGACAGCGGCTTTGGGGCTACCACTGGAATCCCCCAAACCAGCCAGTGGCCTTCATCAACAGGAAGAGCTTCCAAATGTTCGATGTACGACTGCTCTGCGTCCACTGAAAGCGGATCCTTCAGGTGTGCGCACGGTTCCCAGGACGCAGCCACGACACATACATACTCCGGCAGTCCCAGGTCCCATAGCTTTTCCAGCCCTCCGCCACCTTTAGGGATGGATACTTAAGAGAAAAAGGCTACCTATTAAGAAAATGGCTACTCATGCCTGTGAGGGACCCATGCACAGATGCAGAGGAGAGATACAACACCTGTCACAGGTCAACTAGAACGACCATCGAGCAGGCAGGCCATTGGCCTTTTGAAGATGTGAGTTAGATGCCTAGACCGATCTGGTGGAGACCTTCAGTATGAGGGTCGCATGTATGTAGTGGTCTGCTGTGCTCTGCACTATCTAGCCCTGCAGAGGAGGGAGGTGTTGAACAATGACCACATCGCTGATCGTGATGCCTCCTCCAATTATAAGAATGTAGAGGAGCTAGCTGACCAGATGATGTAAGATGAGGAACCTCTTGAACAAAGTCAAAGCAAAATGAGATACGCACAAAGGAGGCTTGGGATCCCCTAATACATAACCATTTCCTGTGCCCTTTGAGCCCTTTCAGAAACATTTGAATAAAGCATTACCTTGAATCAGCCCCGCTGTCACCTCCTTTACTAGGCACTCCATCGCCTAGCACCCAGGTGCACAGCACTAAGTGGAAAGGCTGAGGAGCTGAATGGTTGTGCCTCAGTCCACCGCTTCAAGTCCATTGAGGGATGACAGGTGCATATTTATCTCCCTCAGACGCGGTCAGAGGCGGGGGGGGGTGGGTGCCTATATACAAGCGCAGCGGGGGTGGGGGTGGTGTTGGGGGGGGGTGGCCGCCATCCTGTCGTCAAGCAAATTTGCGATGGTCTTTCCCCCACAGAGGCCAATTGAAGTCCTTATGTGGCTTATTAACGGACACTTAAGAGTCCCTCCCCCCTGCTACTGGGGTTTAGCCAGCGGGGGGGATGCTTCTGCCACACCGGGTGGTCACCGAGTAAGATGAGGTGACCTCCCTGCAGGCTTTGGGGTGGGGGGGCCTTCTCCTCCTCCATGGGCAATCTGTTATCCACAGAGGACACCTGCCGGCAAAACCTCCACCACCATGGTCCACCCTCCCCTGGAATACACACGCACCCGCTCTCACCGGGGCCTTCTGGACTGGCCCCAGTGACCTCGCCTCACTTACCTGAGGTCTGGGTCTCCAGGCCTCTGTAATACCGGCAGTGGCCACTGCTCCTGGTGGTGCTGCCGATACTGCTGAGCTACCAGCCCTGTGATTGGTCGGCAGCTCTTGGAGGTGGGATCTCATCTTTAACGAGACGGAGATCCCAGTGCTGTAAACCTCACTTCCGGAACAATTTACGATCGCGCTGGGTGGGGGGGAGGGGGGGGTGCTCAAAGGCCGAGGCAGGGCTTCCCCAACCTTTTCGGCCTGGCACCGAGAGCCCTGCCGGCTGCACAAAATCCACCCGCTGAGTCACCAGGCATGAGTGGGTGGCAGCCAGGCCAGGGTGAAAGGATAGTTTGTGTACCAGCTCACTGGAGGCTGAGGTTGCATATGAGTTCTGCTGCAGAGGTTACAGAATAGGACTTTGATGAGGCAACATACAGAAGAACACTGATGGGCATGCGCACCGAGATGCTTGGCATATTGGTAGGCCTGACACAGAGCCTCTTGTCACTATCAGGGAGCATGGAGAAGTAGGGCTCCAACGTGGCACAGGCTTTGCAAAGAACATGGATCCCATCCTTTCCAGCGTGTAAGTGGTGGCCCATCCTTTCCAGCGTGTAAGTGGTGGCCAACTCCATGACAGCACTTGTGGATCCAGCCATGATAAAGCATCTGGTGGCCGAAGTCTCAGCTTCCAGTGCAGCACAGATGGAAGCCACCCAACCTCTCAGTGCTGCAGTGGAAGCTAAGACTGAAGTCATTAGAGCCACGCTTGTTGCCATCCAGACTGAGACTGATGCCATCTTGGCTGCAGTTGCCAATGCTCAAAGGGACATAGACCCATCGAAAAATTATGGGACAGAAGGAGGCCATTCAGCCCATCATGTCCCTGCCAGACGACAAAAAACGAGCCACCCAATCTAATCCCACCTTCCAGCATCTGGTCCATAGCCTTGCAGGTGCATGTCTACCTTTTAACAGCAGCCCCACAAGCTGTGCTCCAACAGATTACTAGGATTGTTGAAATGCTGCCCCAGAGGAGTGTCAGTGGCTCTGTGGAGCATGAACCTGCTGTCCTCTCTCAGGATGACATCATTCATGATCTCACCACTGCCACTCCACAAGTTCCCTGGCTAATGCCCGCCAGCCATCCCAGACTGCTGCTGCCCATGTCGAGGTGGCCCAGTCTGAAGCCGGGCCCTCAAGGCCCAGACTGCTCAAGGGCATCCTGCAAGGCTATCTGCAGTCTCCCGCAGTGAAAGTCACAACCTTCTCCCAGCCATGCTGCAGCTGCTGGGGTAGTGCTGTGTAGGAGCACTAAGCCAGGCAAAGGCACCCCTAAAACAGGCACTAAGGGAATGCACTAGAGCGATAGTTCAGTTTTGTATATATTAAAAGTTTTGTTAGATAAAATTGTTATGGTTTTTTTTGCTGGTCGATTTTATTTCAGAATTTTGGCCAAGATATGTCAGTACGTAGTCAGTGATTGAAAGGTGGTGTGTTGTGGAGCAACTATGATGTGAGGATAGCTAGTGCAATGAGAGAGAGCTTATTGAGCTCTATCCCTGGCAACAGCTCTCTGTCTCTTTGTCTAAGCCATTAATATAGATTGCATATAGCTGAGACCCATGTACTCATCCTTGCAGCACTCCAGTAGTTACAGCCTGCGAGCTTGAAAATATCCCGTTTATCCCTGCTCTCGGCTTCCTGTCTGTTAAACGATCCTCTATCCATGCTAATATAATACCCCCAACTCCATGAGCCCTTATCTTGCGTATTAACCTTTTGTGTGGCACCTTATAAAATGCTTTTTGAAATCCAAGTCTACTATCTGTACCGGTTTCCCTAGCCTATCTACCCTAGCAGTTACATCTTCAAAAAACTCCAATACATTTTTCAAACATGATTTCCCTTTGGTAAAACCATGTTGACTTTGTCTGATCATACTATGATTTTCTAAATGCATTGTTAAGGCTTCCTTATTAATAGATTCCAACATTTTTCTGATGACTGATGTCAGGCTGACTGGCCTGTAGTTTGTTTTTTTCCTCCTCTCTCCTTTCCTGAACAGTGGTGTTACATTTTCTAACTTCCAAACAACTGGGACCATTCTAGAATCTAAGGAATTTTGGAAAATCATAACCAGTGCATCCATTATCTCTGCAGTTACCTCTTTTAGAACATACGAATTAAGAGCAGGAGTAGCCCACTCAGCCCATCGAGCCTGCTCCGTCATTCAACAAGATCATGGCTGATTGTAACCTCAACTTCACATTCCCGCCTACCTCGATAACCTTTCACCCTCTTGCTTATCAAAAATCTGTCTACCTCTACATTAAAAATATTCAAAGACTGCTTCCACTGCCTTTTGAGGAAGAGAGTTCCAAAGACTGACAACCTTCTGCGAGAAAAAAATTCTCCTCATCTCTGTCTTAAATGGACAACCGCTTATTTTTAATCAATGACCCCTAGTTCTAGATTCTCCCACAAGAGGAAACATCCTTTCCATGTCCACCCTACCAAGACCCCTCAGGAACCTATATGTTTCAATCAAAAACTTACCTCGGGGATTCTCGGAGCAGATTCAGAGGGCAGAGTTCCAGAGCGGTAAGTATAAAAAACTTACCTCGGGGATTCTCGGAGCAGACTCGGAGGGCAGAGTTCCAGAGCGGTAAGTATAAAAAACTTACCTCGGGGATTCTCGGAGCAGACTCGGAAGGCAGAGTTCCAGAGCGGTAAGTATAAAAAACTTACCTCGGGGATTCTCGGAGCAGACTCGGAGGGCGGAGTTCCAGAGCGGTAAGTATAAAAAACTTACCTCGGGGATTCTCGGAGGGCGGAGTTCCAGAGCGGTAAGTTACCTTGGGTGGGGAAAAAAAACTGAAAAAGTGACGTCACAGGAAAGCTGTGACCTGATTGGCTGGTAGGGAATCTGTACCGAATTTGAAAATAAAACTGATAAAAATTGATTAAAACACTAATTAACTAATTAATAAGTAGAGTAACTAAACCAGAGGGAGGAGATTACTGTATTTAGACAGCATTTAGTATTTATTGTAGAAATCTAGCACTAGGGACCATATAGTTAAGTGTATCATAATTTAGGAAGGATTTAATAAGTATTTATTTAAAATTAATTTATTAATTAGTGCTAGAAATGACAGTTAGAGGGGTGAAGTGCTTCACCTGTGAGATGTGGGAGGTCCGTGAAGCTTCCAGCGTTCCGGACGACGACATCTGCAGGAAGTGTATCCAGTTGCAGCTCCTCACAGACCGCATGGATCGGTTGGAGCGGCAACTGGATGCACTTAGGAGCATGCAGGTGGCAGAAAGCGTCATTGACAGGCGTTTTAGAGAAGTGGTTACACCCAAGGTGCAGGCAGATAGATGGGTGGCCGCTAGAAGGGGCAGGCAGTCAGTGCAGGAATCCCCTGTGACTATCGCCCTCCCTAACAAGTATACCGTTCTGGATACTGTTGGGGGGGATGACTTATCAGGGGAAAACAGCAGCAGCCAGAGCAGTGGCACCACGGCTAGCACTGTTGTTCAGCAGGGAGGGACAAAGCGCAGAAGAGCAATAGTTATAGGGGACTCTATAGTCAGGGGCACAGATAGGCACTTCTGTGGACGTGAAAGAGACTCCAGGATGGTATGTTGCCTCCCTGGTGCCAGGGTCAAGGATGTCTCTGAACGGACAGGGGGCATTCTGAAGGGGAAGGGTGAACAGCCAGAGGTTGTGATACACATCGGTACCAATGACATAGGCAGGAAGAGTGATGAGGTCCTGCAGGGGGAGTTTAGGGAGTTAGGTAGAAAGTTAAAAAACAGGACCTCTAGGGTTGTAATCTCGGGATTACTCCCTGTGCCACGTGCCAGTGAGGCTAGAAATAGGAAGATAGTGCAGCTAAACACGTGGCTGAGCAGCTGGTGCAGAAGGGAGGGTTTCAGATATCTGGACCATTGGGCTCTCTTCAGGGACAGAGGGACCTGTACAAGAAGGACGGGTTGCATCTAAACTGGAGGGGCACTAATATCCTGGCTGCAAGGTTTGCTAGCGTCACTCGTGAGGGTTTAAACTAGTGTGGCGGGGGGTGGGAACCAGAGCAGTAGGACAGCGAGTGAAATAAATGAGGAGGACATAGTAAATAAGGCCAGTAGGACTAAGAGGAAGAGCAGGCGGGGAGATGTTGCTGAGCACAGCAGGACTGGTGGTCTGAAGTGCATTTGTTTCAATGCGAGAAGTATAACAGGTAAGGCAGATGAACTTCGAGCTTGGATTAGTACTTGGAAATATGATGTTGTTGCTATTACAGAGACTTGGTTGAGGGAAGGGCAGGATTGTCAGTTAAACGTTCCAGGCTTCAGAAGCTTCAGGCGGGATAGAGGGGGATGTAAAAGGGGTGGGGGAGTTGCATTACTGGTTAAGGAGAATATCACAGCTGTACTGCGGGAGGACACCTCAGAGGGGTCATGAAGCGAGGCAATATGGGTGGAGCTCAGGAATAGGAAGGGTGCAGTCACGATGTTGGGGGTTTATTACAGGCCTCCCAACAGCCAGCGGGAGGTAGAGGAGCAGATATGTAGACAGATTTTGGTAAGATGTAAAGGTAACAGGGTTGTGGTGGTGAGTGATTTTAACTTCCCTTATATTGACTGGGACTCACTTAGTGCTAGGGGCTTGGATGGGGCAGAATTTGTGAGGAGCATCCAGAAGGGCTTCTTGAAACAGTATGTAGATAGTCCAACTAGGGATGGGGCCATTCTGGATCTGGTATTGGGGAATGAGCCTGGCCAGGTGGTCGAAGTTTCAGTGGGGGAGCATTTCGGGAGCAGTGACCATAATTCCATAAGATTTAAGGTACTTGTGGATAAGGATAAGAGTAGTCCTCGGGTGAAGGTGCTAAATTGGGGGAAGGCTAATTATAACAATATTAGGCAGGAACTGCAGAATTTAGATTGGGGTCGGTGTTTGAGGGTAAATCAACATCTGACATGTGGGAGTCTTTCAAACGTCAGCTGATTAGAATCCAGGACCAGCATGTTCCTGTGAGAAAGAAAGACAAGTTTGGCAAGTTTCGGGAAGCTTGGATAACACGGGATATTGTGAGCCTAGTCAAAAAGAAAAAGGAAGCATTTGTAAGGGCTGGAAGGCTAGGAACAGATGAAGCACTTGAGGAATATAAAGACAGTAGGAAGGAACTTATGCAAGGAGTTAGGAGGGCTAAAAGGGGTCATGAAAAGTCATTGGCAAACAGGATTAAGGAAAATCCCAAGGCTTTTTATACATACATAAAGAGCAAGAGGGTAACCAGGGAAAGGGTTGGCCCACTCAAGGACAGAGAAGGGAATCTATGTGTGGAGCCAGAGGAAATGGGCGAGGTGCTAAATGAGTACATTGCATCAGTATTCACCAAAGAGAAGGACTTGGTGGATGATGAGCCTAGAGAAGGGAGTGCAGATAGTCTCAGTCATCTCATTATCAAAAAGGAGGAGGTGTTGGGTGTCTTGCAAAGCATTAAGGTAGATAAGTCCCCAGGGCCTGATGGGATCTACCCTAGAATACTGAGGGAGGCAAGGGAAGAAATTGCTGGGGCCTTGACAGAAATCTTTGCATCCTCATTGGCTACAGGTGAGGTCCCAGAGGACTGGAGAATAGCCAATGTTGTTCCTTTGTTTAAGAAGGGTAGCAAGGATAATCCAGGAAATTATAGGCCGGTGAGCCTTACGTCAGTGGTAGGGAAATTATTAGAGAGGATTATTCGGGACAGGATTTACTCCCATTTGGAAACAAACGAACTTATTAGCGAGAGACAGCATGGTTTTGTGAAGGGGAGGGCGTGTCTTACTAATTTGATTGAGTTTTTTGAGGAAGTGACGAAGATGATTGATGGAGGAAGGGCAGTGGATGTTATCTATATGGACTTTAGTAAAGCCTTTGACAAGGTCCCTCATGGCAGACTGGTACAAAAAGTGAAGTCACACGGGATCAGAGGTGAGCTGGCAAGATGGATACAGAACTGGCTCGGTCATAGAAGACAGAGGGTATCATTGGATGGGTGTTTTTCTGAATGGAGGGCTGTGACTAGTGGTGTTCCGCAGGGATCAGTGCTGGGACCTTTGCTGTTTGTAGTATATATAAATGATTTGGAGGAAAATGTAGCTGGTCTGATTAGTAAGTTTGCGGACGACACAAAGGTTGGTGGAGTTGCGGATAATGATGAGGATTGTCAGAGAATACAGCAGGATATAGATCGGTTGGAGACTTGGGTGGAGAAATGGCAGATGGAGTTTAATCCGGACAAATGTGAGGTAATGCATTCTGGAAGGTCTAATGCAGGTGGAAAGTATACAGTAAATGGCAGAACCCTTCAGAGTAAAAACAAGAAATGCTGGAACCACTCAGCAGGTCTGGCAGCATATGTGAAAAGAGAAGCAGAGTTAACGTTTCGCGTCAGTGACCCTTCTTCAGAACTGACAAATATTAGAAAAGTCACAGGTTATAAGCAAGTGAGGTGGGGCTGGGGCAAGAGATAACAAAGGAGAAGGTGTAGATTGGACCAGGCCACATAGCTGACCAAAAAGTCATGGAGCAAAGGCAAACAATATGTGAATGGTGTGTTGAAAGACAAAGCATTAGTACAGATTAGGTGTTAATGCACTGAATATAGAACAGCAGCAAGTGCAAACCTGAAAAAAAAGTGGGGAAGCAAACTGAACAAACTAAGATGAAATGAAATAAATGCAAAAAAAAGATGGTAAAAAATGTAAAAAAGAATGTAAAAAAAAAAAGAAGAAAAAATAACTAAAAATGAAAGTAAAATGGGGGGCTGTCATGCTCTGAAATTATTGAACTCAATGTTCAGTCCGGCAGGCTGTAGTGTGCCTAATCGGTAGATGAGATGCTGTTCCTCGAGCTTGCGTTGATGTTCACTGGAACACTGCAGCAATCCCAGGACAGAGATGTGAGCATGAGAGCAGGGGGCGGTGTTGAAATGGCAAGCAACCGGAAGCTCAGGGTCCTGCTAGCGGACTGAGCGGAGATGTTCCGCAAAGCGGTCACCCAGTCTGCGCTTGGTCTCCCCAATGTAAAGGAGACCACACTGTGAGCAGCGAATACAGTATACTACATTGAAAGAAGTACAAGTAAATCACTGCTTCACCTGAAAGGAGTGTTTGGGGCCTTGGATAGTGAGGAGAGAGGAGGTAAATGGGCAGGTATTACACCTCCTGCGATTGCAGGGGAAGGTGCCATGGGACGGGGACGAGGTGGTGGGGGTAATGGAGGAGTGGACCAGGGTGTCACGGAGGGAACGATCCCTTCAGAATGCTGACAGGGGAAGGGAGGGGAAGATGCGTTTGGTAGTGGCATCACGCTGGAGGTGGCGGAAATGGCGGAGGATGATCCTTTGGATATGGAGGCTGATGGGGTGGAAGGTGAGGACAAGGGGAACCCTGTCACGGTTCTGGGAGGGAGGGGAAGGGGTGAGGGTAGAGGTGCGGGGAATGGGCCGGACACGGTTGAGGGCCCTGTCAACCACAGTGGAGGGAAATCCCCGGTTGAAGAATAAGGAGGTCATATCAGAAGCACCGTCATGGAAGGTAGCATCATCAGAGCAGATGCGTTGGAGACGGAGAAACTGGGAGAATGGAATGGAGTCCTTACAGGAGGTAGGGTGTGAAGAAGTGTAGTCGAGGTAGCTGTGGGAGTCGGTGGGCTTGTAATGGATATTAGTAGACAATCTATCCCCAGAGATGGAGACAGAGAAGTCGAGGAAGGGAAGGGAAGTGTCAGAGATGGACCATGTAAAGGTGAGAGAAGGGTGGAAATTGGAAGCAAAGTTGATAAAGTTTTCCAGTTCGGGGCGGGAGCAGGAAATGGCACCGATACAGTCATCAATGTACCGGAAAAAGAGTTGGGGGAGGGGGCCTGAGTCGGACTGGAACAAAGAATGCTCGACATATCCCACAAAAAGACAGGCATAACTAGGACCCATGCGGGTACCCATAGCGACACCTTTTACTTGAAGGAAGTGCGTGGAGTTGAAGGAGAAGTTGTTCAATGTGAGAACAAGTTCAGCCAGGCGGAGGAGGGTGGTGGTGGATGGGGACTGGTTGGGCCTCTGTTCCAGGAAGAAGCGGAGAGCCCTCAAACCATCCTGGTGGGGGATGGAGGTGTAGAGCGATTGGACGTCAATAGTGAAGAGGAGGCGGTTGGGACCAGGAAACTGGAAATTATGAAAATGATGTAGGGCATCAGAAGAATCACGGATGTAGGTGGGAAGAGACTGGACCAGCGGAGAAAAGATAGAGTCGAGATAGGAAGAAATAAGTTCAGTGGGGCAGGAGCAGGCTGACACAATGGGTCTGCCGGGACAGTCCCGTTTGTGGATTTTGGGAAGGATGTAGAAGCGGGCTGTCCGGGGTTGTGGGACTATGAGGTTGGAGTATTGACAGGCAGAGAGATCTGGGCGTACAGGTCCACAGGTCACTGAAAGTGGCAACACAGGTGGATAAGGTAGTCAAAAAGGCATACGGCATGCTTGCCTTCATCGGTCGGGGCATAGAGTATAAAAATTGGCAAGTCATGTTGCAGCTGTACAGAACCTTAGTTAGGCCACACTTAGAATATTACGTGCAATTCTGGTCCCCACACTACCAGAAGGACATGGAGGCTTTGGAGAGGGTACAGAGGAGGTTTACCAGGATGTTGCCTGGCCTGGAGGGCATTAGCTATGAGGAGAGGTTGGAAAAACTCGGATTGTTTTCACTGGAACGACGGAGGTGGAGGGGCGACATGATAGAGGTTTACAAAGTTATGAGCAGCATGGACAGAGTGGATAGTCAGAAGCTTTTTCCCAGGGTGGAAGAGTCAGTTACTAGGGTACATAGGATTAAGATGCGAGGGGCTAAGTTTAGAGGGGATGTGCGAGGCAAGTTTTTTACACAGAGAGTGGTGAATGCCTGGAACTTGCTGCCAGGGGAGGTGGTGGAAGCAGATATGATAGCGACGTTTAAGAGACATCTTGACAAATACATGAATGGAGGGATATGGGCCCCGGAAGTGCAGAAGGTGTTAGTTTAGGCAGGCATCAAGATTGGCGCAGGCTTGGAGGGCCGAATGGCCTGTTCCTGTGCTGTACTGTTCTTTGATCTTTGTTCAAGTTGCCTCTTATTCTTTTAAACTCCAGTGGATACAAGCCTCGCCTGTACAATCTGTCCTCATAGGACAACCTGCACATCCCAGGTGTTAGTCTAGTAAACCTTCTCGGAACTGCTTCCAATGCAGTTACATCATTCCTGGAATAAGGAGCCCAATACTGTACACAGTACTCCAGATGTGGTCTCACCACTGCCCTATATAACTGAAGCATAACCTCCCTACCTTTGTATTAAATTCCCCTCGCAATAAACAATAACATTCTATTAGCTTTCCTAATTATGTGCCGTAACTGCAACTAACCTTATGCAATTCATGCACTAGGACACCCAGATTCCTCTGCATCTCAGATCTCTGCAATCTTTCACCATTTAGATAATATGTTTCTTTTTTATTCTTCCTGCCAAAATGGGCAATTTCACATTTTCCCACATTATACTCCATTTGCCAGATCTTTGCCCACTCACTTAACCTATCTATATGCCTTTATAGCCTCCTTATGTCCACTTCACAACTTACTTTCCTAACTATCTTTGTGTCATCAGCAAATTTAGCAACCATACCTTCGGTCCCTTCATCCAAGTCATTGATATAAATTATAAAAAGTTGAGGCCTCAGCACTGATTCCTGTGGCACACCACTCATTACATCTTGCCAACCAGAAAATGACCCATTTATGCCTACTCTCCGTTTCCTGTTAGCTAGCCAATCTTCTATCCATACCAATATGTCAGCCCCTACACCATGAGCTTTTATTTTCAGCAATAACCTTTGATGTGGAACCTTATCAAATGCCTTTTGGAAATCTAAGTACAGTATATCCACCAGTTCCCTTTATCCGCAGCACATGTTACTTTTTCAAAGAACTCCAATAAATTGGTTAGATATGATTTCCCTTTCACAAAACCATGTTAACTCTGCCTGATTACCTTGAATTTCTCTAAGTGTCCTATTATAACACCTTTAATGATTGATAGCTTCCAACATTTTCCCTAAGGCAGATGTTAAGCTAACTGGCCTGTAGTTTCCTGCTTTCTGTCTCCCTCCCTTTTTGAATAAAGGGGTTACATTGGCTATTTTCCAATCAAATGGAACCTCCCCCGATTCTAGGGAATTTTGGAAAATTAAAACCAACACATAAACTGTCTCACTGGACACTTCTCTTAAGACCCTAGGATGAAGTGCATCAGGACCCGAGGACTTGTCAGCCCGCAACTCCAACAATTTGCTCAGTACCACATCCCTGGTGATTGTAATTTTCTTGAGTTCCTCCCTCCCTTCCATTTCCTGACTTACAGCTATTTCTGGAATGTTACTTGTATTCTCTATGGGGAAGACCGATGCAAAATACCTGTTCAATTCATCTGCCATCTCCTTATGTTCCATTATTAATTCCCCAGACTCACTTTCTATCGGACCAATGCTCACTTTGTTAACTTTTCTTTTTTAAATATCTGTAGAAACTCTTACTATCTGTTTTATATTTCCAGCTAGCTTTCCCTCATACTCTAATTTTTTCCCTCCTTATTAATCTTTTGGTCATTCTTTGCTGTTTTTTTATATTCTGTTCAATCTTCTGACCTGCCACCTATCTGTGCGCAATTTTCTGTTTTTTCTTTCGGTTACTATCTTTAATTTTTTTAGTTAACCACAGGTGGTAGGTCTTCCCCTTGGAATTTTTCTTTCCCGTTGGGATGTATCTATTCTGTGTAGTCTGAAATATCCTCTTAAATGTTTGCCACTGCATCTCTATTGGCCTATCCATTAATCTACTTTGCCAGTTCACTTCAGCTAGCTCTGTTTTCATGCTCTCATAATTGCCCTTACTTAAGTTTAAAATGCTAGTCTTAGACCCACTCTCCCTCAAACTGAATGTAAAATTCAATCATATTCTGATCACTGCTGCCTAGGGGTGCTTTCACTATAAGGTCAATATTAATCTAATCTCTTTGCACAATAGCAGGTCTAGTGTAGCCTGCTCTCCAGTTGGGTCCAGAACGTTCCGTTCTAAGAAACTATCTGAAAATATTCACTGAACTCCTAATCTAGGCCACTTTTACTCATCTGATTCTTCCAATCTATATGTAGATTAAAATCATCCATGATTGTCGCCATACCTTTCTGACAAGCTCCCATTTTTTCTGCCTTTATATCCCGTCCTACCATGTGGTTACTATTAGGTGCGCTGTACACTACTGCCACAAGTGACTTCTTGCTTTTATCATTTCTCATCTTTACCCAAACTGCTTCTACACCCTAGTTTCCTGAACTTTGGTCATCCCTCTCTATTGTGCTAATACCATCATTAATTAACAGAGTCACCCGCCACCTTTTCCTCGCTTTCCGTCCTTCCTAAATGTTATGTACCCTTCAATATTCAGGTCCCAATCTATGTCATCCTGCAGCCATGTGTCTGTAATGGCTATCAGATCATATTTATTTATTTCTATTTGTGCTATCAGTTCATCTGTTTTGTTTCGAATGCTACATGCATTCAGATACAGAGCCTTTAGTTTTGTCCTTTAATTATTTCTGTAACCTCTCGCACCATCTGCTGATTTGTTCTTAGATTTGTACTCTCTGTCCCTTCCTGTCACGGTCTGTTTATCATTTCCCATATTAATTTCTTTCTCTCTTGCATTTTCTGCACTCTGATTTACCACATCTTTCCAAATTTGATCCCTTGCCCACACTATTTAGTTTAAAACTCTCTCTACTTCCCTAGTTATGCAGCTCATTAGAACACTGGTCCCAGCACGGTTCAGGTGAAGACCGTCCCAATGGTACAGCCCCCACTTTCTCCAGCACTGGTGCCAGTGCCCCATAAACCAGAACCCACTTCTCCCACACCAGTCTTTGACTCACGCATTCATTTCTCTAATCTTGTTTGCCCAATGCCAATTTGCATGTGGCTCAGGTAATAATCCAGAGATTATTACTTTTGAGGTGCTGATTCTTCATTAGGTGCCTCGATCCTCATACTGACTATGCAGAACCTCTTCCCTTGTCCTGCCTGTGTTGTTGGTACCTGCACGGACCACATATCCACCCCCTCCCACTGTTTGTTCCTCTCCAGCCCTGAGCAGTTGTCTCAAACTCTGGCACTGGGCAGGCAACACAGCCTTCTGGACTCTCGCTCTTTGCTGCAGAGCACAGTGTCAATCCTTTCTCTATACTATCCCCAACTACCATTACATTCCTTTTTTGCTCCCTGTGCTTGAACGGCTTCCTGTGCCATGGTGTCACGGCCAGTCTGCTCATCCACCCTGCAGACCTCACTTTCATCCACACAGTGTGCAAGCACCTCACATCTGTTTGACAATTGCAAAGGCTGAGGCATCCTCCACTACT
The DNA here is from genome assembly GCF_036365525.1 of Heterodontus francisci. Taxonomy (NCBI): domain Eukaryota; kingdom Metazoa; phylum Chordata; class Chondrichthyes; order Heterodontiformes; family Heterodontidae; genus Heterodontus; species Heterodontus francisci. The sequence continues at coordinate 93,186,320 of NC_090377.1, read as the reverse complement.
TCTACTCAGTCCCTTTACCTGCCTTACTCATGGTCACATCCTCCTGTCCCTCAACACTGACCAAAACAGATGACCCTATTCTAAGGGGTGTGACCATCTTCTGGTACAAAACGTCCAGGTATCTCTCCCCTTCCTTGATGTTGCGCAGTATCTGCAGTTCAGCTTCCAGATCAATAATCCTGATCTGGAATTCCTCTAGCTGCTTACACTTTCTGTAGACGTGTTTGTCTTGGATCGCGTTGGCATCCAGGAGATCTCACATTCTACAGCTGCAATAAAACACGTATCTTGTCATTGTTACTTATGTTATTTAGTTCATTTACTTTAATTACTTTCTTAATTAACTTAGAATAATTCCTATGTATACTACAATTTACTGTGCTTAAAATGCTAGTACCACCTACAACTAAGAGTTATAAGTTTCTTAATTACACAGGTATGTGTTTTAGGTATTTATTTTAAAGTTTTAGTAATAAATTACCTGAGTTTTGAAAGATAAGTGAGCAAAATAGAAAAATACTGACCAGCCAATCAACTTCAATGTTCCTGTGATGTCACACGTCAAGATCTCACGCTGTTTTTAAACTGTCTCTCATCTCTCTTTCCCTCCCCTCGATGTGCTCTGCTAGTTTTGGAGTTAGTACGCTGTTTTTAAACTGTCTCTCTCTCCCGATGTGCTCTGCTGGTCCTGGAGTTCCCGTGCTGTTTTTAAACTCTCTCTCTTCCAATGTGCTCTGCTCTAGGATATAGGCCATCAGGCCCTGGGGATTTGTTTGCTTTTAGTCCCTTAAGTTTCTCCAATACACTTTTTCTGCTGGGTTACCTGTATTTCTAGTATGTTATTTGTCTTTGACTGTGAAGACAGACACAAAATATTTGTTCAACATCTCTGTCATTTCTTCATTCCCCATGATAATTTCTCCTATTTCTACCTCTAGGGACCAATATTTGCTTTAGCTACTCTCCTGCTTTTCATATACTTGTAAAAGCTCTTCCAATTTGTTTTTATATTCCCGGCTCGTTTATTCTCATTCTATTTTTTCCTTTTTATCAACTATTTATCCAATCAACATTAGCTAGCTCTCCCCTCATACCTATGTAATTGGCTTTGTTAAAATTTAAGATTTTTGTTTGGGACTGGGGTATGTCGTTTTCAAACTTAATATGGAATTCAATTGTTTTGTGATCATTTTTTTCCAGAGGATCCTTTCCTATGAAATTATTAATTAAACCTGCCTCATTGCACAATATTAGATCGAAAATAGCTTTACTCCTATTGATTCCACAATGTATTGTGCCAGGAAACTGTGGCAAAAGCATTCAACAAGCTTATTTTCCAGACTACCTTTGCCAATTTAATTTGTCCTGTTTATATGAAGAATAAAGTCCCCCACAGTTATTACATTGCCTTTGTCACAAGTCCAATTATTTTTTGCTTAATGCACTGTCCAATGGTATAACTACTGTTGGGAGCCTGTTAACTATTCCCACAGGTGTTTTCTGACCCTTGTTATTCCTAATCTCCACCCATACTGATTCTACTTCCTGAACTTCTGAGTCAAGATCCTTTCTCATTCCTGTTCTTATGTCATTCTTTACTATTAGGGATACTCCCCCTCCTTTTCCATTCTGTCTGTCTTTTTGAAATGTTGTGTACCTTGGAATATTTAGTTCCCAACCTTGGTCATTTTGTAACCATTAGATCTAAATCATTTATCTCTACTTATACCGCTGGTTCATCTATCTTATTATGAATGCTTCACATTTCAACATTTGTGAGTTCTTTCCATATAAATTATGCTTTTTTAAAAATCTAGCTTCGCAAAATACTTTCATTTTACTTGTTGAGAGATGAAGAGGAACTTACTATGTGGATCACTTTTATGATTTGGCAATGAGTCTACAATGGTCCCCTTTTAGAGAAAGTCATCTTTGTATCATCGGCTGCATTGCTGAATTCACCCATGAGAAACAATTTCACAGAATCATTTCCGTGACCTACATAGGCGTAACAATGTGCTCAGTGTTTAAACACCATCAGCTATTTCCCTTTCATTCACATCCTGCAGAAAATTCCATGATCAACCACTGATCTTTCAACAACCACACTACCACCAATGGACTTGGAGATTCTAACAAAACAATTAAAATGACCCCCGCAGTCTGAGCCTTGTCAGCAATGAGAGAAGGTAGGAAGCTGTATTCAGGGTTTTCAACCAAATAGAAGTCCTTACTACAGAATCAGCTGCAGTGTGATGAGGTGTTGCTTGGTAGAATTTGTAAAGTTACTGTTTCCATGACTTTACCATCAGTTGAAACAACCTTTCCCCACAGGACCTGTCTCCAAAAGATGCAAGCCTAGACACTAATGACTGCTTCACTCACCTCTACTACCCATAGATATTGCTTCTAACATTCTTAAGTCAAGATTGTTGCACAAAATAGATAGGGACATAAGAACAGGATGGGGGAATTTGAGCCTGTTCCACAATTCAATGAGATCATGGCTGATATGTGACCTAACTCCATATACCCATCATTTGCCCCATGTTTCTTAATACTTTTTGATAACAAAAATCCATCAATCTCAGATTTAGAATTAACAATTGATCGAACATCAATTGCTGTTTGCAGAAGAGAGTTCTGAACTTGTACCACCCTTTATTTGTAGAAGTGTTTCCCAATTTTACTCCTGAAATGTCTATCTCTAATCTTTAGGCTATATTGCCTAGTCCTCGGCACCCCAACCAGCAGAAATAGTTTCTCTCTACCTACTTTATCTATTCCTCTTAATATCTTGAAAACGTCAACCAAATCAGCCCTTATCCTTCTAAATTGCAAGGAATACAACCCTAGTTGGTGTTATCTCTACCCATAATTTAAATCTAGGGGTCCAGTTATCATTCTGGTAAATCTAAGCTGCACTCCCACCAAGGCCAATATACCCTTCTGAAGGTATGGTTCCCAGGACTGCTCATATTATTCCAGGTGTGGGCTAACCGGGGCTTTGTTTAGCTGAAGCATGACTTCTACCCCTTTGTATTCTGGTCCTCTAGATATAAAGGTTAGCGAGCGTTTCATTAGTCTTTTTGATTATTTTCTGTACCTTTTCATGACATTTTAATGCTCTAGTTACCTGGACCCCCTAGTCTCTTTGGACCTCCACTGATTCTAGCTTTTTATATAATCATAGAAATTTACAGAATGGAAGGAGGCCATTCAGCTCTGTGGCTCTGTGTTCGCACGGCTGACAAGGAGTCATGTAGTGAAATTCCACTTTCCAGCTCTTGGTCCATAGCTTTGTAATTTACGGCACTTAAAGTGCATATCCAAGTACTTTTTAAATGTTATGAAGGTTTCTGCCTCTACCACCCTTTCAGGCAGTGAGTTTCAGAATCTCCCCAACCTCTGGGTGAAAAAGATTCCCTCTCAAATCCCCTCTAAACCTCCTACCACGTATCCTAAATCTATGCCCCTTGGTTATAGTCCCCTCGACCAAGGGGAATAGGGCCTTCCTATTCACTCTATCTAAATCCCTCAGCATTTTATACACATCAATTAAGTCTCCCCTCAGCCTCCTCTGTTCCAAAGAAAACAATCCTAGCCTATCCAATCTTTCCTCAAACAAAACGTTTCAGTCCAGGCTACAGTCTCTTAAATCTCCTCTGTACCCTCTCTAGCGCAATCACATCTTTCCTATAGTATGGTGACCATAACTGCAAGCAGTGCTCCAGCTATGGTCTAACTATTTCCAGCATAACCTCCCAGCTCTTATATTCTATGCCTCAGCCAATAAAGGCAAATATCCCGTATGTCATCTTGATCACCTTATCTACCTGTCCAGCCGCTTTAAGGAATATATGGACATGCACTCCAAGGTCCCTCTGTTCCTCTACACTTCTCCGTATCGTACCATTTATTATGTATTCCCTTGCCTTGTTAGCATTCCCCAAATGCATTACCTCACACTTCTCCGGATTGAACTCCATTTTGCCACTTCACTAGTCCAATGATATCTTCCTACAGTCTAGAACTTTCTTCTTCAGTATCAACAAGACGGCCAATTTTTGTACCATCTGCAAATGTCTTAAACATACCCCCCCCTACATTTAAGCCCAGATCATTGATATATACCACAAAAAGCAATGGACCTAGTACTGAGCCCTGTGGAACCCCATTGGAAACAGCCTTCCTGTTACAAAAACACACATCAATCACTACTCTTTGCATCCTGCCTCTGTGCCAATTTTGGATCCAACTTGCCACTTTGCCTTGGATCCCATGGGCTTTTACCAGTCTGTCATGTGGGACCTTATCAAAAGCCTTGCTAAAATCCATATAGACTACATCAAATGCACTACCCTCGTTGACTCTCCTTGTTACTGCCTTAAAAAATTCAATCATGTTAGTCAGACATGACCTTCCCTTAACAAATCTGTGCTGACTGTCTTTGATTAATCCGTGTCTTTCTAAATTAAGATTTATCCTGTTGCTCGGAAATTTTTGCAATAATTTTCCCACCACTGACGTTAGGCTGACTGGCCTGTGATTACTCGGTCTATCCGTTTCTTCCTTTTTCAACAATGGTACAATGTTAGCCGTCCCCCAGTCCCCTGACACCAGACCTGTAGCCAGAGAGGATTGGAAAATGATGGTCAGAGCCTCCGTTATTTCTTCTCTTGCTTCCCTTAACCACCTAGGATGCATTTCATCTAGGCCTGGGGATTTATCCACTTTCAAAGATCAAAGATGTTAAACCCCTTAATAATTCCTCTCTCACTATGTTAATTTCATCTAATATTTCACAGCTCTCCTCCCTGATTGCAATGTCTGCATTGTTCCTCTCTTTTATGAACACTAATGCAAAGTATTCATTAAGAACCATACCAACATCCTCTGCCTCCACATACAGGTTACCCGATGATCCCTAATATCAGCTCTACTCTTTCTTTAGTTATCTTCCTGCTCTTTATGTACTTATGGAATAATCATGGGATTTTCTTGATTTTACTTGCCAATATTTTTTCATGCTCTCTCTTTGCTTTCCTGATTTTCTTTTTGTAATGTATTCCTGTATTATGAGCATCCAGTGTGTGATGACATCATTAAAGATGTGACCTGGCCATCTTGGTGTCTGTCTTGCTTTACTAGTTCCTCCCAATATATGAGAGATTTCGGCAACAAAATGGGATTAAAATGCATACTTTTTGCAGCAAACGGCAGTAGAGACTATGATAAACATAATAAGCTAGCTTCCAGTGACCTACCTGCTAGGATGGTCGTGATCTTTGACTAGATTGTGTTGAGCCTCAATGTTTCAGAAAACATGTGGCTGCACTCGTTGAATGGATTCTGCAGTGTCCATCTGATTCAACTTCTGACTACATTGGCTTTGGTGAGTTTGTCTTAATCAGGCTGACAGCTTCTGTATCACTGTTACAGACAGCACAGTAAAGTGTTAACTGGGTCACTGTTACATTTGAAAATGGGAAAAAATGGCTGCACCCACGGGATACATTGGAAGGCTAGAAATGTATGAAAGTTCAAGAACAATTCAATTAATGCATTGAAAGAATGGACATGTTCTTCAGAGCTAATAATATATTAGAACTCAAAGGTGAAATTGAGACACCCAGGTTCAGAATAAGGCAATACTTGAGCACAAGAAAGCAATTTTGCTAACAGAGATTGGCTCGGAAGTGTATGGCACGCTAACAAACCTTCTAGCTCCCAACAAGGCAAAAGATGTGCCATTCAAAATAACCATCACCAAGTTGGAGGAACATTTTCATCCTAAGGCTCTAGAGATAGAGGAAAGCTACAAATTTGGAACCAGAAACCAGGGAAGTAGTGAAACAGTTGCCGAGTACACCGTGGCAGTGAAGAATTTATCATTACATTGCAACTTTGGTACATTCTTAGACTGTGCATTATGAGACAGATTCGTGTGTGGATTGGTGGATGAAAGAATCCAGTCAAAGTTACTAAAGATCAAAATCTTGCATTTAAGCTTGCATCTAATATTGCTTCTACCATGGAGATGGCATCAAAGAATGCTTGGGAATTTCGTCCTCTGCGAGTGACCAGTACAGCTTCTGTCAGAAGGCTTCTGCCAAGTCTAAAGCAGGGCGACATGATAGAAAGAGTGCTGTTGATAAATGACTTATTATCGTTCGGCACAGGCATGTCAATACAGAAATGCCAAATGCTTCAATTGCCAAAAGATAGGCCATATTGCAACTGCTTGACAAACAAAGGCCGAAGCAGGAAGGAGAACTATTTCTAGTAGTAATGGAAAGCAGCAGCGAAACGAAGGAGGAATTCACAATATTGAAGTGAATCTAGAGTGCTTAAGCAAAGAGGAGCTAGGATTGTACTGCATTTATGCCACTAGGAATCACTAAAATGACAGAGACTTTCATGCAAAGGTGTTACTAAATCACAGTAGACCAACATGTGCATCAATATGGCTGCAGGTTACTCCATTATGAGTAGAGACACATACGAGAGCAAATTCAGTGACATATCTCTAACCAAGAGCACAGTTCAGTTGAAAATCTACTCTGGTGAGATAGAAACGTGTGGACAAATGGAATGCAGTATTCAATAAAGGCAAGTCCCTCAAGTCACCCATTGTTGTAGCATCAACAAACCAACGATAATGGGCAAAGACTGGCTTCGTAAGCTGAAGTTAGACTGGAAGCATGTTTTCCAAATTAAGATGACCAAGAAGCTTGATCAGCTTTTGAATAGTTATGAAAATTTTAGAGGATGGCTATAGAGGTATAACTGGTATGGAAGTATATTGTAAGGCTAGGCCAGTTCATTATGCTTTCAAAGGCTAGGCTGAAGAGGAACTAAAGAAGCTAGGGAAGAACTAGTGCCCAAGTCAGATAAAACCATAAAACTATGCAGGGACTACAAATTCATAATCAACCAGGCAGTGGGTAATGAGCAGTATTCACAACAGACTTTAAGATTTGTTTGTGGGATCCACCTATTCATGAAGTAGGATTTGTCCCATGCTTAAGCACAGTTCAATTTGGATTGAGAGAGTCAACAGTATCTCATGCTAAACACACACATGGGGTTATACTCCTACATGAAGCTGCCCTATAGTTTGAAGTCTTCTCCAAAATCTTCCAAGCTACAAAGGATAAGATTTTGCAAGGAGTGCCACATTGCTTGTGTAATCAGGATGATGGGTTGATCACGACTACAACATAGGAAGAAAATCTTCAAGTGTTGGATGAAGTGTTAAAAAGGCTCAATGATCACAATGTAAAGTTGAAAACGAGTAAGTGTGTTGTCATGCAATCTTAGTTATTGTACCTTGTCTTGAAAATCAATGAAAAGGGACTACAGCCAGTGAAAGAGACGATAGAGGCAATGGTCAATGCCACAAATCCAAAAGATGTGTTTGAGCTTAAATCTTTTCTAAGCATGGTCCAGTATAACAACATTGAATATTGTAGTTCAAAGGAGAATGCTATAGCTGATGCATTGTTGACTTTTCTGCATCAAGACTCAAAAGTAGGCTGTGAGGTGCAATCTTCACAATAGCAGTTGTGGATGAGGACTTTCCAATCACTGTAACTGAAATTGCAGCTGAAACTCAAAGACCTAGTTTTAAAAGGAATCTACAAACAGACTTTGAATGCTTGGATAGTGTTTGACCGTTGTACAGACGAGGAACTGAAACCATTCCACAATCGACATAACGAGTTGTCATGTAAGCAGGGATACATTAATTGGGGTCACAGAGTAGTGGTACTGAGTTCTTTAAGAGACAAGATTCTGGCAGAACTTCATACTGAACACATGGGTATAGTTAGCATGAAATCCATAGTCAGAAATTTAGTTTATTGGACTGGTCTAGACAGTGATCTAGAATAATTGGTTAGCAAATATTAGCCAATGTACCATTTGTCAAAACTGCCAAAATAAGCCACCAAAAACTCAATTTCAAAGAGTGCATGTAGACTTTTGCTAAAAGGAAAGTAATAATTTCTTGGTGCTTATTGACAGTCACTCTAAGTGAATCAAAGTAAAGCATATAGGTAAAAACACCAATGCTGAAAGGACAATAGACGAGTTACTGTCCATTTTTGCCCATCATTGTTCACCGGAGGAGCTTGTCTTAGATAATGGCCCTCAATTTTGTTCTGCTCTGTTTCAGAATTTCATAAAGGAAAATGGTATCTAGCATACCCTCACTCCTCTATCAAATGGAGCAGCAGAAAGATCTGTGATAAAAGTCAAGGAGCACTCAAGAAGCAAGTGCTGCATGGATGTTCAAGTTTCAACATGAAATGGAGATTAGCTACTTTTTTGCTGAATTACAGCCAACTACAGGGTATACAGCTGCTGAGCTCTTATTGAAGCAAAGATTAAGAACACATTTCAGTTTAGTTCTACTAAAATTGACTGCTAAAGTTGAACTAAAACAGTTCAGTCAGAAATGTCAGTACGATGCAAACAAAAGAGAATGCAGTTTCAGGAGATAAAAACAGAAAGTGCTGGAAATACTCAGCAGGCCTGACAGCATCTGTGGAGAGAGAAACAGAGTTAACGTTTCAGGTCTGTGACCTTACATCAGAACTGGCAAAGGTTAGAAATGTAACAGACTTTGAACAAGTGAAAAGATGGAGGGGGGAGAACAACAAAAGGGAAGGTGTGTGATGGGGCAGAGGGCAAGAGAGATTAAATGACAACGATGTCACGGAACAAAAGCAAAGAAATTGCTAACAGTTGCACTAAAAGACAAAGCATTAGTCCAGAGAGAGTGTTGATGGCAGAATAATGAACAGTTCTGTCCAAAAGCAAAAACCTGAAAAACAAGTTTAAGAAAGGCACATGGTTAAAAAATTTAATTAAATTTTAAAAAGGCAATCATGCTCTGAAATTGTTGAACTCAATGTTGAGTCCAGAAGGCTGCAGAGTGCCTAATTGGAAGATGAGGTGCTGTTCCTCGAGCTTGTGTTGATGTCCACTGGAACACTGCAGCAGGCCAAGGACAGAAATGTTGGCATGGGAGCGGGGTGGTGAATTAAAATGACAAGCAACCAGAAGCTCGGAGTCATGCTTGTGGACTGGGCAAAGGTGCTCGGCAAAGTGGTCACTCAATCTGTATTTGGTCTCCCCAATGTAGAGGAGACCACATTGTAAGCAGTGAATACGGTATATTACATTGGAAGAAGTACAATTAAATCGCTGCTTCACCTGGAAGGTGTGTTTGGGACCTTGGATGGTGAGGAGAGAAGAGGTAAAAGGGCAGGTATTGCACCTCCTATGATTGCATGGGAAGGTGCCATGGGAAGGGGACGTTATGTTGGGGGAGTAATGGAGGAGTGGACCATGGTATCGTGGAGGGAACAATCCCTTCGGAATGCTGACAGGGGAGGGGAGGGGAAGATGTGTTTGGAGGTGGCATCACACTGGAGGTGGTGGAAATGGCGGAGGATAATCCTTTGTATGTAAAGGCTGCTGGGGTGGAAAGTGAGGACAAGGAGAACCCTGTCGCAGTTCTGGGAATGAGGGCAAGGGATGAGGGCAGAAGTGCGGGAAATGGGACAGACACGGTTCAGGACCCTGTCAACCACAATGGTGGGTGGGTGGGGAGGGGGAATCCTCAGTTGAGGAAGATATAGATATTGTTTAAAGAAAAAGAGTTAGTTGCAATTTTACCAAGTGTGCATATTCTCAGAGATTTGTTTGGGTGGAATTTTATGCTTTCCCCTGCGGTAGGTTTGGAGGCGGGGAGAGCATAAAATCGCGTGGGATAGTGGAAGGGAGCAACCCCACCACCATCCCACCTCTGCCGAAATTTAATCTGGGCCGTGAAGGCCTGTGAACGGCTTTCCCGCCCTTCTGCCAATTGAGGCCCTTAAGAACACAAGAACTAGGAGCAGGACTAGGCAATTCAGTCCCTTGAGCCTGCTCTATCCATTCAATACGATCATGGCTGATCTCATCTTAACTGGGTAATTAACACCTAATTAAGCGCCTCTTCCCACCCCCGCCACTATTACTCGTACAGCGGGTGGCCCTGTTGCTGCACAGGAAGCATGGCATGCAAAACCATGTGGGCTGCTTCCTAGCTACGGAGGGCAGGGGGCAGGGGGAGGTGTCCCTCGTTCAAAGGCACTTAGTGCCTGAACGAGGGACCCGGCATCGGGAAAGTGGGGGGAGGGCCGTTGAAGGCCACCCCCCTGCCCTTGCGGCTGACCCCCCCCTCCCCCCACCCCATGAGACCCCACCCGCCCTGACCTACCTTAAGCATGGTTCCAGTGCCACTCCTCCAGTGTCTGGTGGTTGCAGCTACAGCAGCAGTCACCACCTCCGCAGTAATGCTGCAGTTGCTGACCTCTGATTGGCCGGCAGCTTTACAAGGCAGGGACTTCCGGTGACAGGGTCCTAAATCGTACGGAAGGCCCGCCGCTGTCCAGTTAATTGCCTGATTGGCACTAAATTTGGCAGGCCATCCGTACAAGAGCTGACATGGGAATCTCAGCATCAGTTTCCCCTGATGTTGAGACCCTCGCCACCAGCACAAAATTCCACCTTTTGTTTTTGAAGTTGTACAGTTAGTCTACCTGTAAATAGCTTATTAAAATATTTTTGAAAGGGGGAAGCAGTGTTATGTATTCCTATATTATAAGCATGTCCAGTAATGATGTCATTAAACATGTGATCTGGCCATCTTGGTGCCTGTTTTGCTTTACTATTTCCTTCCAATATGTATCACTTCTTAATTTTACCTCTACACTTTTTATACTACTCTAGATTTTCTGCAGTATAGAGTCCTCAGTATCTGTCATAAGATTCACCTTTTTTCTTTATCCTCTCATTTCAAACCCTTCACATTCAGGGGGTTCTGGATCTGTTGGTCCCACCCTTTTTCTTCAAGGCCACTTGCTCTAACCCCTCATTATCTCTTCCCTGAATGCCTCCCACTGACCTGCCACTTATTTCCCTTCAAGTAGATGTTTCTAGTCCACTTTAGCTAAATTACATCTCAGCTTAGTAAAGTTAGCTTTTCCCCAATTAAGAACTTTTATTCCTGGTCTATCTTTGCCCTTTTTCAATAACTACTCCAAATCTAACTAAATTATGATCACTTCCACCAAAATACCCCCCAACTGATACTCCTTCCACCTGTCCAGCTTCATTCCCTAAAACTAAGTCAAGAACTGCCCCATTTCTTGTTGGGCTTGCAACATTCCAGCTAAAAATTTTCTCCTGAATGCATTTTAAGAATTTTGCTCCCTTTGTACCTTTCACACTAATTCTATCCCAGTTAATATTAAGGTAGTTGAAATCCCCCACTATTACTGCCCTATTGTTTTGCTCTTCTCAGAGATTTGCCAATATATGTGTTCTTCTATCTCCCTCTGACTGTATGGGGGTCTATAGTACACTCCGAGTAGTGTGATTACCCTTTTTTTGTTTTTCAGTTCAACCCATTTGGCCTCCTTTGATGATCCTTTTACCATATCATCCCTTGTCACAGCTATAATTGTTTCTTCAATCAATATTGTGACCTCTCCCACCCGCCTTTTATATTATCCTCTCTATCTTGTCAGAAAGCCCTGTAACCAGGAATGTTGTGCTGCCATTCCTGCCCTTTCAGCCATATAACAGTAATAATTCTAACATCATACTCCCACATGTCAATCCATTCTCTCAGCTCACCTGCCTTATTCCCTGGACTTGCCTCATTTAAGTATAGACCATTTAGCACAGCCAAACTCCCTTGTTGCCTATTTTCTGGCCTTTGTTTCCTCTGCCTTCTAAACACACTTCCTAATTTTCTGCCTTCCATTTCCAACTTTTCTTCTCTCCCTTCTGAATCTACTCTCATGTTCCTAACCTCTGGCCAAGCTAGTTTAAACGACCCTGCTGAGGTGCAAACCATCTGGCTTGTACAAGTCCCACCTCTCCCAGAAAAATACCAAATATCTTGATACATTTGGACATGTGGCTTCCTATGCTATCATCTAGTTCATTAATAAATATGGTGAATATAAGAATTGCTAATCTGTGTATAGTTTAGTTAATACTCGCCCTATTAAGCTGTTAAAGGCCCTGCAGTTGATAGGCTATGGTCCCCGTCTTTGTAGTCCATATTCCCTACATTTGGCAATCATTGCTCCCTGTAATTAGTAATTGATGTTCTTTGTATTTAACAATGTGCTCCCAGTTGATATTCCCTGCAATTAAAGATGGTACTCCCTGTATTTTAGTCACTATTCCTTGCATTTGACAGTCAGTCGTCTCTGTATTTGACAGGCAGTTCTCTCTGTATTTGACAGGCAGTATTTCTTGTATTTGGCAGTCAGTACTTCCTGATTTGGACAGTCAGTATTCCATCTATTTTGTAGATCATTTTAGTCGTCTTCTGGTTCAGACATGAGAATTATGGGAACAGTGGAATACACTCAAACTTCTGCATTAAATATCCAACTCTATTAGATTCACTCAAAATATATCAGAACATGCACTACATACCTATACTCTATTGTGGATGACTAATTGGAACTTATTGTTCAAAATTTAAAACAAGTCACTCCTTCCCTACGGTTGCAACACCAAAGTTTCTTTGACAGTTTCTTTTGTATTCTCATTCTAGAAAGGGACAAGATAATATATTGACAGTGGCTTGTAGTTGATTTAGAATTTGTTGCAGACCAAAATACCCCATCACATGCTGAGCCCTTTGTTTGCAAAACCCCACCTGGTAGTGCCAATCTTCTTTAAACTTTCTTCAGTCAGTTTCCATCAGTTTGGGGCGATGCTTGTGGTGGTTCCTTACCCTCTGATGTTAGGCTGGACTTGGCTGCATTGGCATTCTTCCAAATAAATTTATGTCAAGTAAAGGGCGTATGGCGTGGAGACATCTCCAGAGTGAGACATAGCCAGAGAGGGAATTTGGTTCAGGTGGTAAGTTTTTCTCAAGTTCAATTTGATTAAGACACAGGCTTTGACATCGAACTTTCAAACTTCAAGTTCGTTAAATTGTCTTGTTAAACAGACAGCTGCCTGGCAGTGGCAGTTACCTGCAATCAGCTGAAAGTAGTTGGTTCAATAAGTGTTAATTACTGTAGCAGCAGCTAGTGACTCATCAGAGGCTCTATCAAAGCAGTCAGGTTTTCAAACCGCACGGAATGGAGACGTCACCTGTCTGAGACAGAGTCAAGAGTGTAAAGGTGGGAATTTGATTTGTGTGACTATTTGGTGCTAACGGAGAACGAGGAATTGATGTGTGGCGTTCCAGCAAAGAAGGTGATTGATTGGTTGGTGAACATTTTCTGTTTTTTCTCTTATCTAAACCAAGGAACTTTATATGGGGTTAGTGTAACATTAGTTGGAATAATAAGAATAAGAAGCTTCTGAGACTCAGGTAATTAGTAAGGTTTTATTAATAATAGGGGAGCATTTCGGGAACAGTGACCATAATTCCATAAGTTTTAAGGTACTTGTGGATAAGGATAAGAGTAGTCCTCGGGTGAAGGTGCTAAATTGGGAGAAGGCTAATTATAACAATATTAGGCAGGAACTGCAGAATTTAGATTGGGGGCAGCTGTTTGAGGGTAAATCAACATGTGACATGTGGGAGTCTTTCAAATGTCAGTTGATTAGAATCCAGGACCAGCATGTTCCTGTGAGGAAGAAGGATAAGTGTGGCAAGTTTCGGGAACCTTGGATAACGCGGGATATTGTGGGCCTAGTCAAAAAGAAAAAGGAAGCATTCGTAAGGGCTGGAAGGCTAGGAACTGACGAATCCCTTGAGGAATATAAAGACAGTAGAAAGGAACTTAAGCAAGGAGTCAGGAGAGCTAAAAGGGGTCATGAAAAGTCATTGGCAAACAGGATTAAGGAAAATCCCAAGGCTTTTTATACATATATAAAGAGCAAGAGGGTAACTAGGAAAAGGGTTGGCCCGCTCGAGGACTGAGAAGGGAATCTATGTGTGGAGCCAGAGGAAATGGGCGAGCTGCTAAATGAGTACTTTGCATCAGTATTCACCAAAGAGAAGGACTTATGATGAGCCCAGGGAAGGGAGTGTAGATAGTCTCAGTCATCTCATGATCAAAAAGGAGGAGGTGTTGGGTGTCTTGCAAAGCATTAATGTAAATAAGTCCCCAGGGCCTGATGGGATCTACCCCAGAATACTAAGGGAGGCAAGGGAAGAAATTGCTGGGGCCTTGACAGAAATCCTTGCATCCTCATTGGCTGCAGGTGAGGTCCCAGAGGATTGGAGAATAGCCAATGTTGTTCCTTTGTTTAAGAAGGGTAGCAAGGATAATCCAGGAAATTATAGGCCGGTGAGCCTTACGTCAGTGGTAGGGAAATTATTAGAGAGGATTCTTCGGGACAGGATTTACTCCCATTTGGAAACAAACGAACTATTAGCGAGAGGCAGCATGGTTTTGTGAAGGGGAGGTTGTGTCTCACTAATTTGACTGAGTTTTTTGAGGAAGTGACAAAGATGATTGATGAAGGAAGGGCAGTGGATGTTATCTATATGGACTTCAGTAAAGCCTTTGACAAGGTCCCTCATGGCAGACTGGTACAAAAGGTGAAGTCACACAGGATCAGAGGTGAGCTGGCAAGATGGATACAGAACTGGCTCTGTCATAGAAGACAGAGGGTAGCAGTGGAATGGGTGCTTTTCTGAATGGAGGGATGTGACTAGCGGTGTTCCGCAGGGATCAGTGCTGGGACCTTTGCTCTTTGTAGTATATATAAATGATTTGGAGGAAAATGTAGCTGGTCTGATTAGTAAGTTTGCCCTAGACACAAAGGTTGGTGGAGTTGCGGATAGTGATGAGGATTGTCAGAGGATACAGCAGGGTATAGAACGGTTGGAGACATGGGCAGAGAAATGACAGATGGAGTTTAATCCGGACAAATGTGAGGTGATGCATTTTGGAAGATCTGATGCAGGTGGGAAGTATACAGTAAATGGCAGAACCCTTAGGAGTATTGACAGGCAGAGGGATCTGGGCGTCCAGGTCCACAGGTCACTGAAAGTGGCAACGCAGGTGGATAAGGTAGTCAAGAAGGCATACGGCATGCTTGCCTTCATCGGTCGGGGCATAGAGTATAAAAATTGGCAACTCATGCTGCAGCTGTACAGAACTTTAGTTAGGCCACACTTAGAATATTGTGTGCAATTCTGGTCCCCACACTACCAGAAGGACGTGGAGGCTTTGGAGAGGGTACAGAAGAGGTTTACCAGGATGTTGCCTGGTCTGGAGGGTATTAGCTATGAGGAGAGGTTGGATAAACTCAGATTGTTTTCACTGGAACGACGGAGGTGGAGGGGCGACATGATAGAGGTTTACAACGTTATGAGCAGCATGGACAGAGTGGATAGGCAGAAGCTTTTTCCCAGGGTGGAAGAGTCAGTTACTAGGGGACATAAGTTTAAGGTGAGAGGGGCAAAGTTTAGAGGGGATGTGCGAGGCAAGTTTTTTACACAGAGGGTGGTGAGTGCCTGGTGCTTGCTACCGGGGGAGGTGGTGGAAGCAGGTACGATAATGACGTTTAAGAGGCATCTTGACAAATACATGAATAGGATGGGAATAGAGGGATACGGTCCCCGGAAGTGCAGAAGGTTTTAGTTTAGGCAGGCATCAAGATCGGTGCAGGCTTGGAGGGCCGAATGGCCTGTTCCTGTGCTGTACTGTTCTTTGTTCTTCTTTGTTCTTAGTCAAGTTTACCAGCAGTAGTAAAGCTTATTAGTAATGGTGCTTAGTAGTCGTGGGATTTATCAATTATCAATTAATTAATTAAATAGTTAATTAAAACACATAAGGCATTTGACAAGGTGCCACATCAAAGGTTACTAAACAAAATAAGAGCCATGGTGTAATGGGTAACATATTCGCATGGATAGAAGATTGTTTGGCTAACAGGAAACAAAGAGTAGGCATAAATGGATTGTTATCAGGTTGGCAAGATGTAACGAGTGATATGCCACAGGGTTCAGTGCTGGGGCCTCAACTATTTACAATCTATATAAATGACTTGGATGAAGGGACCGAAGTTTTGGATGCTAAATTTGCTGATGATGCAAAAATAGTAAGTTGTGAAGAGGACATAAGGAGTATGCAAACAGATATAAATAGGTTATGTGAGTGGGCAATGATTTAGCAGATGGAGCATAATGTCGGAAAGTGTGAACTTGTCCACTTTGGCCAGAAAAATAGAAAAGTAACATATTATTTAAATAGCGAAAGATTGCAGAACTCTGAGATGCAGAGGGATCTGGTGTCCTATTACACAAAACATGAAGGACTGAATTTTATTTCCCTGGCGGGCAAAAAAATGGCAGCCTGCAAGCATGGGCTCTGTGCTGCCACGGCACCACGATCTAGCATGTGGCAGCTCATTTAAATACTCAGGGCGGGTCGCCCCGGGCGGGTCACCCCAGCCCCCCACCCCCATCACGTGATGTGGGTGGGCTCTGTTTCGTCGTGAACGGCATCAGCTGCCTCAGTGCTGGCGCTGGCGCCATTTTTAAAGGATAGCCAGACCTGCACAGTTGAAACCAGTACGCAACCCCACAACTACATTGAAAAGAAGTTTCTGACCTGTACCCCCCACCAATACAATGAAAATAAATAGCCGCCCATTCCCCCATCCCCCATGTACTTGCAATGAAGATTTGACCTTTCACGCTCCCTCAACTGCACAAAGTGCAGAAGTCACCCCTTTCCCCCCACCCCGCCACACTAGAAATGCAGAGTTGACCCTGTTTTCCACCCCCCCACCCCCCCCACAACTTAACTAAAAATCCTAAGTTCCCACATTCCCCATCTTGGTGGCGTCAGCTTTCCCTGGATGGGAAAGTGAAAGCGCCTGGTGCACGGAAGATCCCGAACGGCCAGTAAGATCGCGGTGAATGGTATTTAAATATATTCATTTCTTTGATTTAAATATTTAAAGTTGGGTTCTGTTGCCGAGGGAGATGTGGATAGTGGGGGAGATGGGAGAGATGTGGATGGGGGTGGAGATGGGGGAGATATGGATGGGGGGGAGATGGGGAGATATGGATGGGGGGGATTGGGGGGGCGATGTGGGGGGATGATGGGAGGGATGGGGGGTGTGATGAGGGGGCTATCACGGAGCTTCACCGCTGTCAGGATGATTGGGTCCAGCAATCCCAATGTCGGACTCCATGACAGGCCACTGCCACTGCAATCTTCCAGCACGTCCCCACCCCGCCACTGAGCCCGATGTCAGGAGCTCAACAAAGTCCCAGCCAAAAAATTAGTATGCAGGTACAGCAAGTGAATAAGAAGGCAAATACAATGTTGTCATCTATTGCAAGGGGAATGGAATATAAAATTAGAGATGTTTTTCTACAGTTTTATAAGGCAATGGTGCGACCACATCTAGAGTATTGTGCACAGTTTTGGTCTTACTTATGAAAGGATATAATTTCATTGGAAGCAGTTCAGAGAATGTTCACTTGACTGATTCTTGGGATGAGAGGGTCATCTTATGAGGAAAGGTTGGACAGGTTAGGTCTGTATTCATTGGAGTTTAGAAGGATGACAGGTGATCTTATTGAAACATACAAGATCCTTAGGGGACTTGACAGGGTGGATGGTGAAAGGATGTTTCCCCTTGTGGAAGAGACTTAAACTAGGGGGCACAGTTTAAATAAAAAGGGGTCTCCCATTTTCAACAGATGAGGAGAAATATTTTCTCTCAGAAGGTTGTGAGTCTGTGGAACTCTCTTCCCCGGAGAGCGGTGGAGGCAGGGTCATTGAATGTTTTTAAGGCAAAGATAGACAGATTCTTGACAAACAAGGGAGTCAAAGGGTATTGGGGGTAGGCAGGAAAGTGGAGCTGTGTCCACAAACAGATCAGCCATGATCTTATAGAATGGCGGAGCAGGCTTGAGGGGTTGAATGGCCTACTCCTGCTCCTAGTTCATATGTTCGTATGACAGGGCAGGTGATGTGTTGTGACTGTAGCATGTGGGAGCTGGTGGTCACCTGAGTGATCCCGGCAAGCACATCTGCAGTAAGTATCTGTGGCTCAAGGAGCTTCGGCTCAGTGTTGATGAGCTGGAGGCCAAGCTACAGACACTGTGATGTGCCAGGCAAGGGGAAAGTTACCTGGACAATTTGTTCCAGAAGGCAGTCACACCCCATAGGATAGCATCTTCTGATTTGGTCGACGGTCAGGGACAGGAGGGTGTGACTGTGAGTGAGGCAGGTAAGGGGATCCAAAAGGAAGAAGTAGAGGAGCCTCAGCCCTGGCAATTGTCCAACAGGTTTGAGGTTCTTTCAACTTGAATGGATGAGAGCGAGGGCTTCAGGGTGGATAAGCAAACTGACCATGGTACCATGGTAAAAGGAAGCCATTGAACTGTGCTGGGGCAGTGGGGATGTAATTGGAATGTACGGAGCAAACTGACCATGGTACTATGGTACAGGAAGCCATTCAACTGTTGTGGGGGTGGTGGGGGGAGGACATGGAAATGTACTGGTAGCAGGGCACATTATAGTCAGGGGGATATGCACAGTGCTTAGATACAGTTCTCTGCAGCCGACAGCATGAGTCCAGAAGGCTGTGTTGCCCTCCTGATGCCAGAGTTTAGGACATCTGCTCAGGGCTGGAGAGGAACTTGCAGTGGGAGGGAGAGGATCCAGTTGTTGTGGTCCACGGGGGTACCAACAATATAGATAGGACTAGGAAAGTCATTCTGCATAGAGAGTATGAGCAGCTCAGGGCGAAATTAAAAAAGCAGAACCTCAAAGGTAATAATCTCTGGATTATTACCTGAGCCACGAGCAAATTGGAGTAGGGTAAATAAGAATAGAGAGTTAAACGCATGGCTGAAAGATTGGTTTAGGAGAAATGTGTTTTGATTCATTGGACACTGGCACTAGTACTGGGGAAAGTGGGAGCTGTACCGTTGGGACCAGTGTTCTGGCAAGTCATATAATTAGGGCAGTAGAGAGGGCTTTACACTAAATAGCGGGGGCAAGGGATCAAGTGAGGGAAAGTGTGATAATTTAGAGAGAGGAGAAGGCAAGAGATCAAGGTAGCAATAAGGGAATTGATAATCTGAGTATAACAGGAAGGGAAGATTGGAGGGAAACAAAACTGGTAACAGGAAGTAGAACTGTAGTAAGCGAAATTAGAAGACAGATGCTGAAAAGGCAAGTATCAAATAGGATCAGAATGCGGAATAACGTTAATAAGACAAAGTTAAGGGCACTCTATCTGAATGCACGTAGCATTCAGAACAAGGTAGATGATTTGAATGCACAAATAGAGGTAAATGGGTATGATTTAATTGCTATTACAGAGATGTGGTTACAGGGTGACCAAGACTGGGAACTGAATATTCAAGGATATTCGTCATTCAGGAAGGAAAAGGAGATGGCACTCTTAATAAAGGACTAGATGAGTACATTAGTGAGAGAGGATCTTAGATCGAAGGATCAAGCTGTAGAATCAATTTAGGTGCAGCTAAGAAACAGCAAGGGGCAGCAAACATTGGTGGGAGTAGTTTATAGGCCACCAAACAGTAGTGGTAATGTTGGGCATAGTATAAATCAGGAAATTAGAAGTGCATGTAACATGGGTAATACAGTAATAACGGGCAACTTCAATTTACATATAGACTGGGTAAACCTAATCAGCACTAATGCTGTAGAGGATGAATTCCTGGAGTGTGCACGAAATGGGTTTCTAGATGAAAGAAATAAAGGATTGGCTATTTTAAAATTTAGTATTACATAATGAGAAAGGACTAATCAATAACCTTGCTGTAAAGGAGCCTTTGAGAAATAGTGGCAACATTACATTAAGTTTGAAAGTGATATCGTTCATTCTGAAACTAGGGTCTTAAATCTGAACAAAGGAAACTATGAAGGTATGAGGGACAAGTTGACTATGGTAGGCTGGGAAAATGGACTAAAAGATTTGATAGTAGACAGGCAACGGCTACTATTTAAAGAAGTATTACATGGTCTATAACAAATATACATTCCTCTAAGGCACAAAAACCCAACTGGAAAGATGAATCAACCGTGGCTAACAAAAGAAGTTAAAGATTACATCAGATCAAAGGAAGCGGCTTATAATGTTGCCAGAAAAAGTGGTAAGCCCAAGGATTGGGAGCAATTTATAATCTTGCAACAGATGACCACGAAACTGATAAAGGAAGGGAAAAGAGAATATGAATGCAAGCTAGTGAGAAACATAAAGACAGATTGTAAAAGCTTTGTTAGGTATGTGAAAAGGAAAAGATTAGCAAGGACAAATGTGAGTCTATTACAGGTGGAGACAGAGAATTTATAATGGAGAATAGGGAAATGGTAGAGAAATTAAACAATTACTTCACGGAGGAAGATACAGAAGATAGTAAACAAAATTAGAGCACATGCAATTGGGGGTTATATACTGGTATGTATTGAGAATTCATTAACAGATAGAAAACAGAGAGTAGGAATAAATGGGTCTTTCTCAGGATGGCAGGCTTTTACTAGTAGGGTACCACAAGGCTCAGTGCTGGGGGCCACAGCTGTTCACAGTCGATATAAATGATTTGGATGTGGGGACCATATGTAATATTTCCAAATTTGCTGATGACACCAAACTAGGTGAGAATGTAAGTTGTGAGGAGGATGCAAGGAGGCTTCAAGAGTACTTGGACAGGCTAAGTGAATGGGCAAGAACATGGCAGATGGAATGTAATGTGAATAAGAGAAGTTATTCACTTTGGTAGATAAAACAGAAAAGTAGAGTATTTCTTAAATGGTGAGAGGTTGGAAAGTGTTGGTGTCCAAAGGGACCTGGGTGTCCTTGTTCATGAGTCACTGAAAGACAGCATCGAGGTGCAGTAAGCAATTAGGAAGACAAATGGTATGATGGCCTTCATCGCAAGGGGTTTTGAGTACAGAAGTAAAGATGTCTTGCTGCAATTGTATAGATGCTTGGTGAGACTGCACCTGGAGTATTGTGTACAGTTTTGGTCTCCTCATCTAAGGAAGGATATACTTGCCATTGAGGGATTGCAAAGGAGGTTCACCAGATTAATCCCTGGGATGGCAGGATTGTCTTATGAGGAGAGATTGAGGAAACAGGGTCTGTATTTTCTAGAGTTTTGAAGAATGAGAGGTGATCTCATTGAAACTTTAAAAATGCTTACAGGGCATGACAGGGTGGATGTAGATAGGATGTTTTGCCTGGCTGGTGAATCTAGAACCAGGGGACATAGTCTCAGAATAAGGGGCAGGCCATTTAAGACTGAGAGGAGGAGGAATTTCTTCACTCAGAGGATAGTGAATCTTTGGAATTCTCTACCCCAGAGGGATGTGGAAGCTCAATCATTCAGCATATACAAGCCAGAAATCGATAGATATCTGGATACGAATGACATCAAGGGATTATGGGGATAGCGGGAAAGTGGCATTGAGGTAGACTAT
Organism: Heterodontus francisci; assembly: GCF_036365525.1. Classification (NCBI taxonomy): domain Eukaryota; kingdom Metazoa; phylum Chordata; class Chondrichthyes; order Heterodontiformes; family Heterodontidae; genus Heterodontus; species Heterodontus francisci. The sequence goes on along the minus strand of NC_090377.1, from coordinate 93,164,859 downwards.
CAGCCATGATCTAATTGAATGGCAGAGCAGGCTTGACAGGCTGAATGGTCTACTCCTGCTCCTATGTTTTTATGTTCCTATGTTATCTGAAGTGGTCAAAACTTAGTAATTCCCATGGTCTGTTAACATATTTCAATAACTGATATTTCATCTCTAAACACTATGGTTTTGTTCAATTTGATAGCACTGTCAGGGAAAACACAATTACTACAGAATACTACAATTCAGCAAGTTTTAACAGAAACCAAACTGCCTTCAGCTCTCACAGCATGGTGGTAATTTCATCAACCTTTAGCAGAAAGTTAATTTTTAGTAAAGTCATTACTGTCTTACGATTTGATAGTCAGTATTCCCTGCATTTGGCAGTATTCCTGATATTTGACAGTCAGTATTACATGTATTTTGCAGTAAGTATTCCCTGTATTTCGCAGTCAGTATTCCCTGTATTTGAGCATCAGTATTCCAGTATTTTGTCATCAATATTCCCTGTATTTAACTGTACATATTCCCCATAATTGGAAGTCAACATTCCCAGTATTTTATTGTAATATCCAGGTTACTATGCTCTTTGTACTGAATAAAGATAGTAGTCTGTGGGTTAAGGTAACTGGAGTTAATTTACAAAATGTCTATCAACTATGGCTGCCACTACAATACTCCTCACACGAGGCTCTGTACAATCCATGACATCACATTCTGTAATAATACTTACAGCCTATATAAATATCTACCTACTAACAACCTACATCACATTATACTACGTCTCCTCCAAGTCTCTGACTTTATTCATCAGTTTAGGTAACAGTGTGGCATTTTCACGACTCTGCCACAACACTTTTTTTTCACTTGAAGGTGTTTGGGGTTTAGAATCTCTTAGTTCTTAATCTTCATTTTCTTGTATTTGAGTGGAACTATTCGATGACTCCAGTTCTCTATCACAGTTATCCTCTGGGTTGTCTGCTGATTGTCGTATCACTGATTCATCAACTCTTTACTGCTTTCTTAAGTTATGTGAGGTCTACACAGATTCTTATGGATCCATTTGGTTTCTTTACTGGAACCATACCAGAACACCATCTAGTTCTTGGTTCTCCATTGCTTCTATTTCTTTTTTACCCTTTCCTGGAGTGTGTGTGGGACCTTTCTCGGTGTGAATAAACACACAGGCTCTGCCTCTTTCCTTAGACTTATGTGATATTCTGTCTTCAATTTTCCAAATCCTCTAAATAGCTTCAGGAATTCAGCCATAAGATCTTTTTGGTTGGTTCTCTATTCCCTTAATTTCTTCTACCCTACATATCAGTTGTAGGTCGACACATGCCTTCTTGCTGAGTAATGAACAACTCTGATTCTTACTAATATACAGCATTTCGGGAATCTATTTATTCTTCATTTTCAGTTCCCCGAAAACTTTCAACTCTATGCCTCCTGGCCCATATAGCTTCTTCTTTGTTGTTCTAAAGCTTTCCTTCCTTAGCCATGGTTCATTATGCGATAGAACGGAAACTGCTGCTCCTGTGTCTAACTAAAGTTAGTTTTATTTTCTCCTGCCATGATATCTGCTGTCCAGCAATTTTCATTTGCTCCTTGTATTTCTCCTAAGAAAGGAGTTTCAATCATTTGCTTATCTTGTACCTTGTTTATTCTCTTGTTTAAACGATTTGTCCCTTTGCTGGTCTGCAGCATCTGCTTCTTGCTGACATATGGACTGGAAATGTCCCTTTTTTCTACATTGGAAACATTCTACCTCTCAGGCTGGCCAATTTTCCTGTGATGCCTCTCTCGGCCACACCTACTGTAAATCAGTGCTGCTACCTCTAGATGCCTTTCCCACCTTTCGGGCTTTTTGGCACCATTCCATTCCATTTTTCACAAACGCCACTCAGTCTAATGTCTTCAAGATCAGATTCCCCCCATTCCCTTGGACTACAGGTCGGTTATATTTTCTAACCTCCCACTGTCTGCTTAGCTGAATGGCTTTTTGTAAACTCAAGTCTTCCCTCAATCTGACAGGGCATCATCAATAACCCTCGACTACCATTCTCTCTCTAATCAATTCCTCATGTATGCATCCACACTCGCAATCTTGTATAGATCATTAATAAATGATTCAACTCTTTCCCCTTTTCTCTGGGTGCTGTGATCCTCGGCCCCACCTGCCAAAAATGAGGCACATTAATTTTGTCATGAACATTGTTTTTAAACTGTTACTGGAGTGAAGAAAGGACTTGTTAAATAGATCAGCCGGGGCTGGAAAAGACATTTGCATATTAACGGATGGTGTTTAGAAGGACAAAGGAGCCATTCCCTGACATTCAACCCACAATGGACTTTTGATCACGAGACATTGAAGGTGGGGGAGCTCGCATTCTAGGTTAACTGTTAAGATGGCCAAATACACAAATGGACATGGTCAAACCAGCTAGTAACATGACTAACCTGTTGGGCAACCTAAGTTTTTGAATTTGTACAAACAGTTTGGGCAGAGTATCTGTTTGCTCCTGGACTGAGAAGATCTCTCCCCTGTCTACTCCCATCTCTTTCTCACAAGCCTCTGAATCCACTGAAGACACATGAACCCCAAGAGAGAAAAGTTTCCTACAGTGAACAAGGTTTAAGAAAAATACTGAGCCCCAATGAAAAGCAAGATCAACCTACAATCAAGGACTCTACAGTGAGCTCAAAGAACCGTAACAAAAACTCTTCAGATATTGCCTCAAACCTTTCCACTTTATTTTTCTTCTGCTCTTTTCTTTTTCTATTTGCATGTGTATATCGCGTATGCATGCTAGCATGGGGCATGGCCTGTATCTGTAGGCGTTAACCGAATGAAAGTTTAAGTTCAATAAATTTCAACTTTTCTTCTTTAAACTTAAGAAAGCCTGTTTGTGCTGGTTTCTTTGCCTTATAATTGGAAAGCGGTGAACAAGGATTCACCAAGGGGGAGGTAAAAACATGTTGTGTTTAAAATTAAACCCTGTTACGGTAAGACCAGGTGAAGGCTGAAAGGGAACCCTAGACCTCTTTCTCACTTGGTCGTAACAGTGCACTTATTAAATTTTGCCCGTTCAATGATCTTTCTAATCTTGAAATACCATTCTATAGCTTTCATGACTTCAGCATAAGTAGTTTGCTTCTCATTGATTCCTTGGGTTATGTCAATGTCATCTGCACACACCTCCATGGCATATAACAATGTACTGACCTGTTCCTTGTCTGGTCTCTGAGCTAAACCCGATGCAGAATGGTACCTCTCAAACCTCCGGACCCCTTTTGGTTACGCCTCAGCCTGGTTCAGACACATTACCTGCTCAAAGGCCTTTGGCAAAGTCAATGATTTTTTTTATTTTCTGTTTTTTCGATATTATCATTTCTTCTTCTCTACAATCATTTTTTGCTGCCACCACAATATCTGGGTTACTATACTCTTTGCACCGAATAAAGATAGTAGCCTGTGGGTTAAGGTAACTGGAGTTTATTTAGTCCAACTTTGGTTGCTACTACAATACTCCTCACACAAGGCTCTGAACAATCCATGACATCACATCCTGTAATGATGCTTGCAGTCTATTTACATATCTACCTAGCAACAACCTACATTTCATTATACTACCTTAGCTATTCCCTATTTTTTTTACAGTCAGTATTTCTTATAGTTGGTGGTCAGTTCTACCTTAATTTGACTTCTGGTATTACCTGCATTTGACACTCAGTATGCCTTGGACTTGACAGTCAGAATGCCCTGTATTTGACAGTTGTTATTCCTTGTACTTAACAGTCAGTAATCCCTGTATTTGGCAGTGAATTTTCCCTGTATCTGACAGTCAATATTCCCTATTTTTGACAGATACTATTCCTTGTTCTAGGCATCCACTAAACCCTGTTTCTTACCGTCAGTATTGCTTGTAGTTAGCAGTCAGTATTCCCTGTAGTTGGCAGTTATTATTCCCTATATTTTATTGTCAGTATACCCTGTCTTTGGTAGTCAGTGATCCTTCTATTTGACAATCAATATTCCCTGCAATTTGTAGTCAGTATTCCTTGTATTTGGCAGTCAGTATTTCCTGTATTTGTCAATCTGTGTTCCCAATATTTGACAGTCAATGCTCCCTGTATTTAACAGTCAGTATTCACTGTATGGCATTTAGTATTCCCTGTGTTTTACAGTCAGTACTCCCTGTATTTGACAGTCAATATTCCCTATATTTTGTGACCAGTATTCCCTTCATTTGGAGCCTGTCACTCCAGAATTGGCCTTTATAGCCACTCCAGGCGCTGCTTCACAAACCACTGACCACCTCCAGGCGCGTATCCATTGTCTCTCGAGATAAGGAGGCCCAAAAGAACTCCCTGTATTTGACAGTCAATATTCCCTATATTTTGTGACCAGTATTCCCTTCATTTGGCTTTTATTATTCCCAGTATATGACAGTCACTATTCCCTTTATTTGACAGTCAGTAATCCCTGTATTTTATTGTCAGTGTTCCATGTATCTGACTGTCAGCATTCCCTGTATCTGACAGTCAGTATTTCCCAGATCTCATAGTCAGTACTTCCTGTATTATCAGTCAGGATTCCTTGTATTCGACAGTCAATATTCCCTTTATTTGGCAATCTGGGTATTACTGATATTTTACTGTCAGTATTCCCTGTATTTGATAATCTCTACTTTCTGTATTTGGCAATAAATATCTCCTGCTTTTGAGAGTTAGTTCTCCCTGTATTTGACAGTGAGTATTCCCTGTATTGGCTGTCAGTATTCCCTTTATTTCACTGTCAGCATTCCCTCTTTCATGGTCAGTGTTCCCTCTATTTCACAGGCAATATTCCCTGTATTTGGCAGATGGTTTCCCCTGCATTTTGCAGTCAGTACTCCCTGTACTTGACAGTTGGTATTCCCTGTATTACACAGTCAGTATTCCATGTATACAACAGTCAGTATTCCCTGCATTATCAGTGAGATTTCCCTGCATTTGACAGGCAGTATTTCCTGTATTTGACAGTCAATATTCCATGCATTTGACAGTGAGTGTTCCATTTATTTGAAGGTCAATGTTCCCTGTATTTCACAATCAGTATTCCCTGTATTTGGCATTAATTATGCCATGTATTGAACTGCCGGTTTCCTTTTATTTGACAGTTGGTAAATCCTGTATTTGACAGTCGGAGTTCACTCCATTTGAAAGTCAGTATTCATGTATTTCACAGACAGTAGTCCCTGTTTGACAATCAGTATTCCTTGTATTTGGCATTCAGTATTCCATATATTTGACAGTTACTACTCCCTATATTTTATAAGTGATCTATCCGTGGCTAACTTAAAAGGTTAAGGATAGTTTTAGATTAAAAGAGGCTTATAATATTGCCAAGAGGAGTAGTAAGCCTGAGGATTGGGAGAGTTTTAGAAATCAGCAACGGATGACCAAAAAATTTATGAAAATAGAGTAGAATGAGTGTAAGCTAGCCAGAAATATAAAAACAGATTGTGAGCTTCTACAAATATGTAAAATGGAAAACAATAGTGCACGTAAATGGGTCTCTTAGAAGCGGAAACAGGAGAACTGAGGAATAAAGAAATGGCAAAGATGCTAAACAAATACTTTGAGCTGAATTTTCACTATGGAATCAGGAAACAGGAGCCGGGTTTGGTTTTTTTGGGTCAGAAACCTGCCTTGGTGAGCAACTGATTAAAGTTAAGATTTTCACATGGGGAAGCCATTAATTGGTAGGGAGATGGGTTTCCTGTCCAATTAGAGGCACTGGGGCCAGGCATAGAAGTGGATCAGATGAAGTGTGGGACTCGTGTAGACACCCCACCCCATGGCAGCCATCACTGAGGCTGTTGGTTGTCCTGAGGGAGAGAGCTGCAGTTTGTGCCAGAGTCTTCCACTGCACCAGAGGGAAACGAGATGTCACAGGGGAGCTGGAAGCCTGGCACCCAGTGCAGGGCAGACCCTCACTTCACCTGTATATAATGTTGGAGGCTGTGAGAGAGAGGAGAGAGGTTGTTTACCCAGAAGGTGGCAGGAGGAGGCCACCTTGTCGTGCATCAGGGGTACCTCTCTGTTCAGCGTCATCTCGCTCATCTCCTGCTCCTGCCCCTCCCCCGATGAGCTGTCTCCTTCCAGGTCTCACCGTCCTTAAGGTCCACAATCTCTGTAGGGCCATGTTCTGGACAGCGCCGCAGACCACTACAATGAACGAGACCCTTGTAGGAGGGTATTGGAGGGCACCACCCAACCTGTCCAGGCACCGGAATGACATCTTAAGAAGCCCGATAGTCTGCTCAATGGTTGTTCTACTGAGCAGGTGACATTGGTTGCATTGCCTCTGTGTCTCTGTCTAGGGCACCCTTAGAGGGGTGAGTAGCCATCCTGTCAAGGGATTTACCTTGTCCTCTGGGATCCATCCATGCACATAATGGGTTGGAGTGAAGATCTGGGGCAGCATGGAATAGGATGCCATTCATCGGACAGTCCAATTTCAGCATATTGGCCCCATTCTGGTACTGGATGCCCTTAGGTCCAGTATTTTGAATGTCACAACGCCACAGCCCAGCCTGAGGGGAAGGTCCGTTCATTTGTGTGCACTCGCCAACCAATGTGGAGATGATTTGAAATGAATAATATTAAAATCAACTAATTAGAGGCTGGACGGTTCCAAATGGCTGCTCTACCAGCCTCATTGGTTAGATATCAGTCATGAAATCATTTCCAGATCGGCGATTGTCTGCGAACAAAGATCTTATTGCACCTGTCCTGTATGCTAATGACGCCGCCCTCAATGTTACACAATGTTGTCCTACAGCCTCATTGGCTAAAATCAATGTCTGTCATTGAACATCATTTCCCGGTCGTAGAGTGCCCGCAAAAAAGATCCTTAGCATTGTCCTCTGCCAGTGGCCACCCTAGCCTGGACTGCAGAGGATGAAGGAGTCATGGCAACTGCCAGGAAAGTGAGCACACACATGGAGGAAGCTCTTGTTGTGGTCACAGACCAGTTGGGCATTGAGGGTGTGGAAGCTCTTCCTGTTGATGGATCTCACTGGCCGGTTACTGGATGCTTTGATGGCCACATGGATGCAATTGATGATGCCCTGCACCTGGGAGAATCCAGCGATGGAGGTAAAACCCAGTGCCCTCTGTCCTTGCAAGGCTGCATCGGTCATTAAATTAATGTGCTGACCAGTTGTGGCAAAAAAGGCATCAGTGACCAGATGCAATGGTGTGCAGCCGTATTTGAGATGCCATTTAGGTCTGCAGCTGAACCTTGGAAGGAGCCAGAACGAAGAAGCTCAAGACCACAGTGACTTTGATGGCTACTGGCAGAGGATTGGAAGGTGACAAATGTGACACTATATTCAAGAAAGGAGGGAGAGAGAAAACAGGAAACAACAGGCCACTTAGCCTGCCATCAGTCATCGGGAAAATGCTGGAATCCATTATGAAAGGAATAGTAACAGGATGCTTAGAAAATTATAACATGATTAGACAGAGTCAATGTGGTTTTATGAATGAAAAATTGTGTTTGACAAATATATTAGAGTTTTGCACAGATTTATAATAACGGGCTAGATAAAGAGGAACCAGTAAATGCCTTTTATTTGGATTTTTAAAATGTATTTGATAGGTACCACATGAAAGGTTGTTGCACAAGATAAGGGCTCATGTGTTTGGGAGTAATATTAGCACTGATAGAGAATTGGTTAACAAACAGAAAACAGAGGTTAAGAATAAATAGATCATTTCAGGGTGGCAGTCTGTTACTAGTGGAGTGCCACAGGAATCAGTGCTGGGGTCTCAGCTATATACAATATATATTTGACTTAGATAAAGGGACCGAGTGTATCCAAGTTTGCTGATGATACAAAGTTAGATGAGAATGGAAGCTGTGAGGAGGATGCAAAGAGTCGGCAAGGGGAAGTAGATAGGTTAGGTTAGTGGGCAAGAAATTGGCAGATGGAGTATAATGTGGGGAAATGTGAGGTTACTCACTTTGATAGAAAGAATAGAAAAGCAGAATATTTTTTAAGCAGTGAGAAACTATTAAATTAAAGTAGAGTACATAAAACACAGAAAGTTAACCTGCAGGTCCAGCAAACAGTTAGGAAGGTAAATGGTCTGTTGGTGTTTATTGTGAGGGGATTGGAGTACAAGAGTAAGGAAGTCTTGCTGCAATTGTACAGGGCTTTGGTGAGACCACACCTGGAATACTGTGTACAGTTTTGGTCTCTTTATCGAAGGAATGATACATTTGCCTTAGAGAGGATGCAACAAAATTTCACTAGATTGATTCCTGGGATGAGATTGATTTGAGGCTGAGCAGCTGTTTGCCCTGGCTCGAGAGTCTGGAAATAGGGATCATAGTCTCAGGATAAGGGGATGGCCATTTCAAGCTGAGATGATGAGCCTCTGGAATTCCATACCCTAGCAGATGCTCAATCGTTGAGCATATTCAAGGCTGATATCGATTTTCAAAGTCTAGGAAATCAAGGGATATGGGAATTGAGTAGGAAAGTAGAGTTGAGGTCAAAGATTATTGAATGGCAGAGCAGTTTTGAAGGGGCGTATGGCCAACTCCTGATCATATTTCTTTTGTTCTTACATTCTTACGTTTTTTTCATGCCTCGGATTTTTTCTGCAGTTTAGGTTGAACCCAGAAGCTAAAGTGAAGTGAGGACTGTTGTATGACACCTCGTCTTTCCAGTACTGCTTCTGGGACAGGAGGAGCAGGAGTGATGTCCCCCAGCCCAACAAGCTAACCTGCTCTTCTCCCACCCTGCTCATGATCAGATCCCGCTCCCACCGCCCCACAGTTATCCAATCTCCACTCCACCTCTTAATGATCTCCTTCCTCTCCCCGATCTTTCTGATCCCTTCTTTCCTCCTCTGCACTCCTCGACCCAGAAGCTTCCAATTTCCTCTCAATCCATCTCCCATCCAAGCTCTTCTTCCCACCCCCAAACCTTCCAATCTTCCCTCCCTCTGGCTCCCCATCTCCCGTCATTGACCTTTCCAATCACCCCCCTCCCCCCCTCCCCAATACCAACCTCTGATCTGCATCCCCCACCCTGATAGCCTCCAATTGAAGCATTCCCCCCTCCAAAACTGACATGCTTATTCATACCTTTTGCAGTCAATGTACCCTGAATTTAGTAGTCAGTGCTCCCTGAATTGAGTATTCAATGGCCCCTATATTTTTCTGTCTGTGCTCCAAGTATTAATTTGTTAATACTCACTGTGTTTGGCATTCAAAGCTGGCTGTGTTTGTCAGTTATTGCACCCAGCACTTGGTATTGATGCTGCCAATATTTGACTGGTGACATTTGCTATATCTTTCATTGTATTTGATAGTTAATACTCCCTGTGTTAGATAGTTAATGCTGCCTATATTTGACAGAGTTGCTACTCCCTATATTTTATTAACAGTTGATACTCCCTATGCATGACTGTCGATGCTCACTGTATTTGGTTCTTGATGCTTTCCATGTGAATCTAAATGTGACTACAGTCTACATATGGTAATACAGCCAGAATGTAGCTGATTATAAAAAGTAATCATCTACAGGGAAAATTGTGCACTCCACGTCCAGTGAAGAGCGCAACAAACAGGAGTGCAAGTGACAGAATCAGCACTTTATGCATTTGAGAGAATTATATCTTCATTGTACTCTTATTAGAAAATCAGTAAATTCTCCATTACATTGTTATAAAAACCCATTGAAGAATACTTGTCATTCTGTGATCACTGAATAACAGTTGTAGAATAGTGCCATTTTTTCTATTCCTGTTTCAAATACAAGTGCTTTGTAAGTAGATCATTCACAATATCAAAAATACAGCTTCAAATCCTGCAGGGTGCAAAAGTTGACTTGTCTGTATTGAGGCATTTAGTATATATACTAAGGATGTTTTGTGCTTAAAAACCAACATTATGAAGATCAGTGAATTATGAAAACTGATTTTTATTTACTGAAATTAAACGTGTGCATATTAAATGCTTTATTTAATGAGTAATAAAACCATGTCCTCAGATTAGTAACAGAATCTCTCTGTCAGCTTTGTCACACACCCAGCATCAGCCACTGTCAGCTGAAGTAAGGGAATGACCTGTTGAATAACACACAATATCATTCTGTTACCTCCCCACATGCTTGTGAAACAGTGAACACTGTAGAAATTGAACAACAACAATAACTTGCATTTATATAGCACCTTTGATGTGGAACAAACATCCCTAGGCATTTTGCAAGAGCATTTTCAGACAAAACTTCACACCAAGCCGCATAACAAAATGTTGGAACAAGTGACCAAAGCTTGGTCAAAGATCTAGGTTTTGAGGAGCGACCTAAAGAAGAGAGAAGTGGGGAGGTGAAGAGGCTTAGGGAGGTACATCCAGAGCTTAGGACCTAGACAGCAGATGGTACAGCTACCAATGGTGATTCTATGAAAATCAGGGATGCGCAAGAGGCCAGAATTGGAGGAGCTTCACCTGGCCAAGGTACGTGACGCAGATGCCTTGGGATTCTTTTGACCATCATCCATGACATGAGTGATCACTGCTTCAAACTATGGAATTGAAGCAATCTTAAATGCTCGCTCAAGTGTAAGATTTTATGTGTTTAGTAACTTCAACTGGATTCTTTCATTCACCAGTCCACACACAAATTTGTCTCATAATGCATAGTCTAAGAATGTACCAAAGTTGCAATATAATGATAAATTATTCACTGCCACAATGTATCCACCAATTGTTTTGCCACTTCTCTGGCTTCTGGTTTGAAATTTGTAGCTTTCCTCTATATCTAGTGGCTTAGAATTAAAATGTTCCTCCAACTTGGTGATGATTATTTTGAATGGCACATCTTTTGCCTTGTTGGGAGCTAGAAGGTTTGTTAGCATGCCATACACTTCCGAGCCAATCACCGGTGTAAAGAGAAGCTTTTTAGTTGTCTGATGCAACATAAATGAGATGTGTGGAGTTCAGTCGATTGAAGATCTCAGACAGGTTTATTAAACAGCTAAACTATTAGACAGTGTAGAGCTAACCATTTACAGAAGCTGCCTCTTGGTGTTACAGTTACAGAATGACTCTGGCTTGTCACATGACTGCATCCTGGCACATAGCTCATTAGCATACTAAGATCTTAAAGGGACATCATTCTTAAAGGCAATCACACAACATTCCCCTTCTTTCCAAAGATAAGTCTCGTATGCTGAAAGTAAGAAACATATAAAATTAGATAACATCAAAATTATTTACACATGAATAGAGAATATGAACTTAACAAATATAGAGGCTCAAAAGTCTAGAAATCATCTTGGTGGTTTGACAGCTCATGCTTGGGGAGTTTGCATCTCATCTGTTGCTGTTCTTTTGGTGAAAGGTAGTTGGTCTCATGGAGATACCTGTCCATTCTGGCCTCTTGTGGTGCTGGCAGTTCTCTAGAAAGCAGAGGTGAAGGTGCGGCATAGTTGTGCTCTTGCTGGATTTCTAGACTGCACCGTTTGATGCCGGTTGGAGTCTGCAAGCGGGTTCTGGTCCTTGGAGATTTCCCTTTGGCAATGCTCTTGTAGATAGTTATGATGCTGAGGTCCTTACATGCTGGTAATCCTGCCACAGCTGGTCTGATCCTGTCTACTAGGAAGAACATTTGTGGTTTCCCTGCCAACTTGCCGTATTTACATTGCATTGTTAATGTCCCACTGCAAGGGATGGGTGACCCATTGTACGCGGATAACTTGCCAGTTGTCGGTTGTATCATTGAGTGCCAATGAATCCAATACATATCTTTTGAGGATTTGGACTAGTAAGACATTTGCACTAGCGCCGGTGTCAGTCTTGATCTTGAGTATGTTTGCCAGCTTTCTTTGGGCACGTGATGTTAGTGGTGATGAAAGCTTCCAGTTGTTAAACTTCATCAACGTGATGTGTCAGGGTCACAATGTGGAATGCCTGTTCATCTTCTGTCTGAGAACTACTTCTCTCTGAGTCTTGTCTCAGGTCTGCTTCACTGTGGACCTCGTGTATCGGCTTGTGTTTATGCAGGTTTCTGGCGCTTTCTTTGCTGCTGTTGCTGTGTTGCTACACCTGTCTTCTGTTGGCTTGTGTCCGATCGTGGCTTCTGGCTGCATCTTTCGAGCCATAATTCTTGCATAGGCAGGCCCAGAGTCCTTTTACACTGCATGCCTTGCACAGGTCTCGAAATGCAAGGCAATTACGCCATGAGTGGAAAAGATGGGACTTACCATACAGCTTGCTTGCTCTTTTCGACCTTGTTTTGATGCCAATGCTGTTGGCTGCACCTAGTGCTTGTAGGTGCTGTTGTCGAGCTACAATGGCTTCGTATTTCCTGCAATCTTCCAGTAGTCGCATTTATTGCCCTTAGTATGGCATCTACTGACAAACTGGTCTATTGATTCCTGTGACTGTTGCCTGTAGGACATCAATTCCAGAAAGTGTATTCTAAAATTTACTCTCAATCGGAGCTGATCTTCCAGCACTCTCCATATCTTTGTGGAATCTTTCTGGTCCTATTCATATCATCCAGAGGTATATCTTCTGTGCAAACCCTCATTTACAATTGCTATCATTATTTTTACAGCTTGTTTTTCTGATTCTATAATTACCTGGTCTGTAATGCATAACTGCATTCTCTGTTAGGACAGTTTGAACTCAGATACAATATCCAAGGCTTTCCAGTTCATGCTGGGACATTTGATATCCATGTTCCTGCTATTCTTTTTGTTTTAAGAGTTGATTTAAGATCTTGCACTGTGACTCTGTACTGCTTTCCTTTTTTTAAAGAAGTCTCTGTTTTGTAGACTGGCTGCTTTGACAGAAGCATGTGTTTAGCAGTGCATGTCTGTTTATTTAGCTCCCAACATTCTAACCTGTTTGTTTACACAGTTGTGCAATAGGCATTTCAAGTACTTTTTAGGGTTTGTTTATGCAGCCATTCAATAGGCAATTCCTCACGCTTGAGTGGTTTTATGAGTTTTTTTAAATCTCTGGCTGAGTGAGTGAAAGCCCTTCCTACTGGAGTGATTAATGGGTTTCTTTTTCATAGCTCTAGTTGCAAGCTGTCTGAATAGAAGATTCCCATGCTTTCTTCTGTCAGACACCTCCTGCAATGGCACGGACCTGTTCAGCCTGGGGGAGCCTTTGAAAACAATTGATCAGCCTAAGATAGGGATGGGTTTTCCTTGTTTTCTTTTTTCTTTTACTGAGCGTTTTAACCAAAATCAATTTTGCAAGCACCTGAAAGCTTTTTTTTAACTGGCATTCCTGCACTGATGGTGCACTGACTCACCTGCTCACAGTGATTGATTTGCTGCCTGTCATTTAGGTCTGTCTTCTATAACTGGAGGCGAGGTTTTTTTTACACTGTTTGGGCCAGTGTTTCTTTTAACTTTCTCTCTTTAACTGTAGGTAGTTTTTAAAGCTGTTTTCCCTGTGATCTTCAATCTTGGATTCTGTCTTCTCACCACAGCTGCCACTATGTAATGAGAAGCTTATTATGTTGCTTGATGCAACATAAATGAGATGCATGAAGTTCTGTTGATTGAAGATGGCAAACAGGTTTATGAAACAGCTAAACTATTATACAGTACAGAGCTAATCATTTATAGAAGCTGCCAGTAACAGAGTGACTCGGGCTTGTAGTCACATGACTGCATCCTGATATGTAGCTCATTAGCAGACTAAGATCTTAAAGGGACATCACTCTTAAAGACGATCACACAACAACTGTTAGCAAAATTGTTTTTTTGCCCTCAAGAATTGCCTTTCTCTGAGTCTGGGCCTCAAGTTCACCTTCAAGTTCTAATATATTATTAGAACATGTCCATTCTTTCACTGTATTAAATGAGTAGTTCTCGAGCTCTATCATACATTCCTAGCCTTCTGATGTATCCCATGGGTGCAGCCATTTTGTCCCATTTTCAAATGTAACAGTGACGCAGTAAACACTTTACTGTGCTGTCTGTAACAGTGATACAGAAGCTAAGTCAGCCTAATCAGAACAAACTCACCAAAGCCAATGTAGTCAGTGGTTGAATCGGCTGGTCACCAGGACCGTGCAGAATCCATTCAACTGAATGCAGTCACACGTTTTCAGAAACAATCCTAGAAAGTAGGTCACTGAGAGATAACTTATTGGGCTGAATTGTACCGACCACACGATGCTGCAGGTCGCGGCACGGTGTCCAGTAAAATTCTGCAGGGAGAGGCCTGCCTCAACTTGTGGAGTTGAGAAGGGCCTGCCATATATTAGCGGTGGCAGGGGGACCTCAGTGTATCCCCCCCTGCCACCTGGTGGTGGGCTCTTCATCTCTATATGCAAATTAACATTAATAAGATGTAATAATTCTCCCTACTGCTTTCACATGCGTTCAAGTCCTCGGAAGAAGGAATTTTCCTCCACACAAGATCAGGGGGCAGGTTGTTCAACCTTGCCCGTCTAAGAGCGAAGTCCAAAGTACGGAAAGTCCTCATCAGGGAACTCCTCTTTGCTGACGATGCTGCTTTAACATCTCACAGTGCCTGCAGAGTCTCATCGACAGGTTTGTGGCTGCCTGCAATGAATTTGGCCTAACCATCAGCCTCAAGAAAATGAACATCTTGGGACAGGACGTCAGAAATGCTCCATCCATCAATATTGGTGACCACGCTCTGGAAGTGGTTCAAGAGTTCACCTACCTAGGCTCAACTATCACCAGTAACCTGTCTCTAGATGCAGAAATCAACAAGCGCGTGGGAAAGGCTTCCACTGCTATGTCCAGACTGGCCAAGAGAGTGTGGGAAAATGGCGCACTGACACGGAACACAAAAGTCCGAGTGTATCAGGCCTGTGTCCTCAGTAGCTTGCTCAATGGCAGCGAGGCCTGGACAACGTATGTCAGCCAAGAGCGATGTCTCAATTCATTCCATCTTCGCTGCCTCCAGAGAATACTTGGCATCAGGGGGCAGGACCGTATCTCCAACACAGAAGTCCTCAAAGCGGCCAACATCCCCAGCTTATACACACTACTGAGTCAGCGGCGCTTGAGATGGCTTGGCCATGTGAGCCGCATGGAAAATGGCAGGATCCCCAAAGACACATTGTACAGCAAGCTCGCCACTGATATCAGACCCACCGGCCATCCATGTCTCCGCTTTAAAGACGTCTGCAAACGTGACATGAAATCCTGTGACATTGATCACAAGTCGTGGGAGTCAGTTGCCAGCGTTCGCCAGAGCTGGCGGGCAGCCATCAAGACGGGGCTAAAGTGTGGCGAGTCGAAGGGACTCAGTAGTTGGCAGGAAAAAAGACAGAGGCGCAAGGGGAGAGCCAACTGTGCAACAGCCCCGACAAACAAATTTCTCTGCAGCACCTGTGGAAGAGCCTGTCACTCTAGAATTGGCCTTTATAGCCACTCCAGGCGCTGCTTCACAAACCACTGACCACCTCCAGGCGCTTATCCATTGTCTCTCGAGATAAGGAGGCCAAAGAAAGATGTAAATGTCCTTACCTGCAGGCGGCGGCTATCCCACGCCAATTTTACGTCCTTCGTTCGGCCTTCGCGCGCCTTCGCAACTCAGCATGAGTTTCGGGAGAAAAATAAACTTTTCAGGGCAGGAGGGGTGGAGGAGCGAGGAAAACAATTTTGATTGGATGTTGGGATGGTGGGAAGGGTTGAAGGGCAAAAGCTTGAAGGTTGGGGTTTGGGTATTTGAAAAAGCCAATTGTTGGTCATTTCGGGCAATGAATTGGCCATTGGGGGTGTGAGGTTTGGGGACGGGCCTCCATCACAGAAGTTTTTATTTAATAAACTTTTACCAGGATATTCCTTTAAAAATTAAAATTAATCGTAAGGGCTTAAAGCCCTTTAAAAATGGCGCCTGCGGGTGGCACCGGATGCTGTTGCCAGGGACGTGGTGGTCGCCCCCTCTACATCATCGGGGGTGGCCGCTTCACCCCCTCTATTTAAATGAGCCCCGTCACTTAATATAGTGGGGGCTCCGCGGTGGCATGTGATTAAAATTCAGCCCAATATTGTGTTCATTACCATCTCTACTGCTGTTTGCCAAAAACTGTTGCACTTTAATCCCATCCTCGTCATCCAAATCTGTTACATAGTGGGAGTAACTTGGGAAGAAAGACAGACACCAAGATGGCCACATGTTTAATGACGTTATCATGCACTAGGTATGCTGACAACATAGGACGACATTACACACAGAGATCTCAGAGGGTTGTAGACAGAAATGTGTTGCTTCAGGATTCTGTTTATAGGTAAAGCAGGCCCTTCAGACCCAAGCAAAGAATAGAGGAAATCTGGATGCAGAAACAGTCCCTCCATCTGACACTGAATGAACATTAAATTAGTTCAGTCAGTTCACCCTTCTCAGTCACTGACTGGTAGGGATATTAATCAGGGCCAATCACTAATTAGATATGCTGATCTGATGATGATTGTTGGCATGCTATAACATAACCTGCCCTCTGTTTTTTTTTCTTAACAGCCAGACACGCATTGATTTAGTAATTTTGGCAACAACAAGGGAAGGATATCTACTTATGAATCACAATGTGTTTTTATTTGCAAAACAAAGTATGCATTTAGCAGCTACACTACTACCAATAACCAGGAGACTTTAACCAATGAAGATTATTCCTGCAGTCACATCCATCTCCACAACAACAGAGCTAATTATTTCTGTCGCTGCTTTGACAAGATGTCCATGCCTCACTTTTTCATTTGGTTCTGCCATTAAATATTAGTTTAAACTTGGCAAAGCTCACTGGAAATTTGGGTGGAGAACCATCACACCAGTTCTCCACCCTTTTTGTGCCCTAAACAATTTTCTGTCAGTATTTCTTGCTGACACTCACCAGTTTGACAGCTTCCATCTGCAAATGAGCACCAAATTACATATTAATGTTCAACAAATTCCTGACTTTCCAGCTGGATTATCGCTGTTGCATTCACTCACCCACATAAAATGGTTGTCCAGGGACTGAACTGTTAACAAATATGTATTTAAAGAGCATATGAAGATTGCACTCCTGTATTTTTGTGTTTTGTCAGCTTTTCACATCACTGTGTG
This sequence comes from Heterodontus francisci, assembly GCF_036365525.1. Classification (NCBI taxonomy): domain Eukaryota; kingdom Metazoa; phylum Chordata; class Chondrichthyes; order Heterodontiformes; family Heterodontidae; genus Heterodontus; species Heterodontus francisci. The sequence continues at coordinate 93,147,767 of NC_090377.1, read as the reverse complement.
TGCCTTTGTAGCAACTTTCATTTTTGTCCCAACCTTTTCTATGTTCGCAATGGGTTTCACCATGGGGCTCTGTCCTTGTACTTTTTGGAAGAAGAGGAGGAGTAACAATAAAGAGATACAGAGCAGTTCAGGCTGCACCAGAGCTTCTTGTCACCCACTTGACAGTACACTTACACTAACATTTACAGACTGAGGCACGCATACCTCAATATGTCAGAGGAGCCGTGTTTGCACATGCTACAACTCACATGAGAGATTGTGACTGTTGTGTTGTATGGTGCAAAGTGAAGTGCAGCCAAATACATCGATACAGCACTGCAAGTGGCTGTAAAAGTCTTGATTGCCCTGGCACCATTTCAGAGTGCTACTGGTTACAAGAGCCACATCAAATAATCTGCAGTGCAAACTGCACATCACACTCCACCCTGTTAAATGGCACTTGGGGTCGCATGCATGTCTTCGGACCCTGACTTACATATTGAAAGGGATTACCAGCTGATTCAGGCAAGTACTCTGGCCACCCATCAATAAGCCCTTGAGAATACAGTGTTGGCCACACAGTCAGTGGGAATGGGAAGGTAAGTCACACGCCATCATTTTCTTGGCACCGGGATGAGAGGCTTCAAAATCCTCCCATATGAGGTGGAGGTAAATGCATAATGGCATGTATATTTAGTACATTGAGCTAATAGAAAGCAACTGTGGGTTCTCCTAAATCGGCTGATCTGATAAGGTTTTATTTTTTTTATCTCGGGATACAGCACTGAAACAGGCCCTTCGGCCCACCGAGTCTGTGCTGACCATCAACCACCCATTTATACTAATCCTACATTAATCCCATTACCCTCTCACATTCCCTTACCACCTACCTATACTGGGGGCAATTTATAATGGCCAATTTACCTATCAACCTGCAAGTCTTTGGCTGTGGGAGGAAACTGGAGCACCCGGCGAAAACCTACACAGTCACAGGAGAACTTGCAAACTCCATACAGGCAGTACCCAGAATCGAACTCGGGTCACTGGAGCTGTGAGGCTGTGGTGCTAACCACTGCGCCACTGTGCCACCCAAGGTCACTGAACTTCTCTTTTTGCTTATAGATGCCAACTTTGACCTGTCTGGCATTTACCACCTGCTGCCATTCTCTCTCTGCAGTTTGCCTAGGGCCTTTGCTTCACCCTTTCTTAAACAAAGCTCCCTTGCCCCATCAACCCCATACCTCACTTCCTGCAGCAGTATCTATGCATTTGCATCTGAAAAATAAAATGCTCTCTGTGCTGCCAGTGTCCTTCCAAATATTGTGGACCACCAAATAAATTGGTGCCTTGAGAAGCCACAAACTGTTGCTTTATTACTTTTATGTAGCAATAAGGAACAGAAAAATCTTAAATTGAGTAGTTATAAACTGTGGGTTCTTTATTTGTAGAGTAACACATTTACAAGAGAGCTCTGTCTTACACGTCTGACTTGGTGTCTTGCTTAATTCCAATCAACTGATCACATGCTGAATGACATCACTTCCTGTGATGCTGTGTGGAGTACTTACATTGTTAAAGCTATTAAACAACATCTCCCTTTCCTAAAATGGAAATACACAAAAGATAAACTATATACAAAATGGAATGAAGCGACTGAAAAATATTTACAGATGCATTGATACTAATATTCTTTAGTCAAGTGTCTCTGAACCATACAGGTGGTCTACTGACTCAGCCTGATGTTGTCACAGTGTAGCTTGATGGAGAACTGGCCTGTAGTTTCCTGTTTTCTGTCTCCCTCCCTTTTTGAATAAAGGAGTTACATTCGTTATTTTCCAATCTAATGGAACTTTCCCTGAATATTGGGAATTTGCCTTATAATTGGAAAGCGGTTTCATTCACCAAGGGGGAGCTCAAAACACAGTGTATTTAAAATTAAACCCGTTACAATAAAGCTAGGTGAAGACAGTAAAAGACCCCTAGACACATTTCTCACCTGGTCGTAACAACCATCATTAATTAACAGACACACCCCTCCAACTTTTCCTAACTTCCTGTCCTTCCTAAATGTCATGTACCCTTCAATATTCAGGTCCCAATCTATGTCATCCTGCAGCCATGTCTCTCTAATGGCTATCAGATCGTACTTATTTATTTCTATTTGCACTATGAGTTCATCTGTTTAGTTTCAAATGCTATGTGCATTCATATACAGAGCTTTCAGTTTTGTCCTTTTTATTATTTTTGTAACATCTATCCTTGTCTGTTGATTTACTCTTAGATTTGTACTCACTAACCCGTCCTGTCACAGTCTGTTTATCTTTTCTCATATTAATATATTTCTCTCTTGCATTGTCTCTACTCTTTGATTTACCCCATCTTACCAAATTTGATCCCTTGCTCCCACTATTTAGTTTAAAACCCTCTCCGCCTCTCTAGTTATGCGGCTCGCTGGAACACTGGTCCCTGCATGGTTCAGGTGTAGACCGTCCCAACGATACAGCCACCACTTTCCCCAGTACTGGTGCCAGTGCCCCATGAACCAGAACCTACTTCTATCACACCAGTCTTTGAGCCATGCATTAATTTCTCTCATCTTATTTGCCCTACTCCAATTGGCACATGGCTCAGTTAATAAGACAGAGATTATTACCTTTGATGTTCTGCTTCTTAATTTGGTGCCTAGCTCCTCATACTGACTATGCAGAACCTCCTCACTTGTCCTGCCTATGTTGTTTGTACCTACATGGACCACAATGACTGGATCCTCCTCCTCCCACTTTAAGTTCCTCTCCAGCCCTGAGCAGATGTCCCAAACCCTGGCACCGGGCAGGCAACGCAGCCATATGGACTCTTGCTCTTTGCTGCAGAGAACAGTGTCAATCCCCCTCACTGTACTGTCCCCTACTACCACTACATTCCTTTTTGCTCCCCCCCACTTGAATGGCTTCCTGTACCATGGTCAGTCTGCTCATCCACACTACAGCCTCACTCTTGTCCATACAAGCTGCAAGAACTTCAATTGCAAGGGCTGAGGCTCCTCCGCTCCCACTTTCTCAATCCTCTGACCTGCCTGACTCATAGTCACACCCTCCTGTCCCTGACCACTGACCAAAACAGATGACCCTATCCTAAGGAGTGTGACTGCCTTCTGGAAGAAAGTGTCAAGGTACCCTTCTCCCTCCCTGATGCCTCACAGTGTCTGCAGCTGAGCTTCCAGCTCAATAACTCTGAGCCAAAGCTTCTCAAGCCTCACAAACTTACTACAGACATGATTGCCATGGCATCCAGGAGCTCTCACATACTGCAACTGTGATACATCACCTGTCCTGCCATCTTTATTGTGTTAATTTAATTAAAGTTATTTTTTCTTAAATAATTTATAGTTTCCCTCCTTACCAAATTCCCTCACTTACCAAACTCTCTTCTTCACAATATGGCTGGAATTTTATGCCCCCTCCTCCCACAAAGAGCGGGTTGATGGCAGGGCAGGGGCTAAAAATGGAGTGGGAGGCTTGAGCGAGCCCTTCCCAACCCATTCCTGCCTCCACCACCATTTTACATGGGGGCGGCAGCGACGGGCAATGGTCTGCCTACCCCAGGCCAATCGAGATCCTTAAGTGGCCAATTAACAGCCACTGCTAAATTTAGGCGGCTGTCAGACGGCCTGGGGTGGGTGGAGGGCTCTCCTGATCAGGCACCCTGTGCCTGACGGAGGGCTGCCCCCGATGCCCCAACCACCCCCATGCCCAACATGGCCCCCGTCCCCCCAATCGACCACCCTTGCCTCGCTGGGGACCAACCTCAAAAATGTACCTTTTCCCAGGGCCATCCTTCCTCTCCTTCTTGAAGCTGGGTTGCTGTCCCAGCAATGACCACCACTCTCGGTGGCGCTGCTGAGACTAAGAGCTGCTGGCCCGTTGATTGCCTCAATGAGGTGGAAGTCCTGGTTAAGACCAATTAAGGGCCTGGGGACCAAAAAATCCTGACTGAATCCCCAGACCCAATGGGGACTTTTCGGTCGGTGTACATCTGCCGTCCGACAAAGGACTAATTCCAGTCTATGAGCCCACCAGCAGCACTCAGTGTAGACAGGTAGCACTTGCATCTACAGTATTTTGCTTTTATTTTAGGGATTGGGCTATTGTAGATTAAGTATTATGTAATGAGAAAGGGCTAATAAATAATTTTGCAGTAAAGGACCCTTTGGGAAATAGTGACCATAGTATGATAGAATTTTGCATTAATTTTGGAAGTGATATAGTTCATTCTGAAACGAGAGTCTTAAATCTGAACAAAGGAAACTATGAAGGTATGAGGGTCAATTTGATTATGGTGGATTGAGAAAATACACTAAAAGATTTGACAGTAGACAGGCAATGGTTAGTATTTAAAGAGGTATTAGCATGGCCTGCAACAAATATACCTTCCCCTAAGACACAAAGGGCTGGAATCTATGAGCCTGCCGCCCGCATGGGCCATACGCCAAAAAGCCGCCAAGCGTGGCGGCTCATTTAAATAGCCAGTTTGAGTTCCCCCCACCCCCCCCCCCCAGGCCACCCAATCATGTGGAGGGGGCGTGCTGTCTGTCCTCGGCAATGGCGTCAGCTGCCTACCGGCTTATTTAAATATTTAAAAACAGCTTAAATAAAATTAAATAAATATATTTCTTTTGCCCTTCTCCCGCCCCCAATAACAATTAAAATCACTATTTGCCCTTTCTCACCCCCCAAAACATTGACCTGTAACATTTGACCTTCTCCCGCCCTGCACCAAACTGCATAAAATTTAAAGTACAACCCTTCCCACCATCCCCTACACCCATGACATTTATTTGACCCCGTTTACCCCTGCCACCCTGCACTGATAAAATTACCTCCTCCCACCTCCCCACCAGTGTTTTGCATCGTTTCCCCAGACGGGATCCGAAGGCACGGGAGTGCCGGTCGCCGGGCCGAAGATCGTAGCAGGCCATCAAGGTTAAGGGTAAGTACATGCAAATCTATTAATTTTATTCATTTGCATATGGTGATTGTGGTCTTGTTGCCAAGCGGCGGGAGGCCGCCAAAGTGCCTCACCACCGCCAGAAGGATCAGGCTGGGCCCTGCCGGCGTCAAGGTCTGTGGTGGGCCTCATCCGTCGACATCTTCAGGTCCACCCAGTAACAGATCCCGACGTCAAGGGCTCCTTAAAATCCAGCCCAAGTACCCAACAGGAAAGATGAATTAATTGAGACTAACAAAAGAACTTAAAGATTGCATTAGGTCAAAGGAAGTGGCTAATAAAGTTACCAGAAAATGTGGTAAGCCCAAGAATTGGGAACAATTTAGAATCCAGTAACGGATGACTAAGAAACTGATAAAGAAAGGGAAAAGAGAATATGAATGCAAGCTAGTGAGAAACAAAGGCAGACTGTAAAAGCTTCTTTAGGTATGTGAAAAGGAAAAGATTAGCAAGGAGAAATGTGGGCCCATTACAGGTGGACACAGGAGAATTTATAATAGAGAAATGGGGAAACAATAAACAACTACTTTGTGTCTGTCTTCATGGAGGAAGATACAGAATTTCCCAGAAATACTAGGGAACCAAGGGACTTGTGAAAATCAGGAACTGAAATAAATTAGTATAAATAAAGAGGTAGTACTCAAAACATTAACTGGATTGAAGGTTGATAAATCCCCTGGACCAGATGAGCTACATCCCAGAATGTTGAGGGAGGTGGCTATAGAGATAATGGATGCATTGGTGGTTATCTTTCAAAATTCTCGATTCCTGCAGACTGGAAAGTAGCAAATGTAACTCCACTATTTAAGAAAAGAGGGAGGGAGAAAACGGGGAACTACAAACCTGTTAGTTTGACATCAGTAGTAGAGAAAATGTTAGAATCTATAATAAAGGATGTGATAACTAGAAACTTAGAAAATAATGCTATGATTGGGCAGAGTCAACATGGATTTGTGAAAGGGAAATCATGTTTGACAAACCTGTTGGAGTCTTTTGAGGATGTTACTTGTAACATAGATAAAGGAGAACCGGTGGATGTGGTGTATTTGGATTTTTGGAAGGCTTTTGATAAAGTCCGCACATGAGGTTAGTAAACAAAATTAGAGACATGGGATTGGGGGTTATATACTGGTATGGATCGAGAATTGGATAACAGACAGAAAACAGAGAGTAGGAATAAATGGGTTATTCTCACGATGGCAGGCTGTTACTAGTGGGGTACCGCAAGGATCAGTGTTTGGGCCACAGTTGTTCGCGCTCGATAGAAATGATTTGGATGTAGGGACCAAATGTAATATTTCCAAATTTGCTGATGACTAAAAACTCGTTGGGAATGTAAGTTGTGAGGAGGATGCAAGAAGGCTTCAAGGGGATTTCGATAGGCTAAGTGAATGGGCAAGAACATGGCAGATGGAATGTAATGTGAATAAGAGCGAAGTGATCCACTTTGGTAGAAAAAATACAGAAAGGCAGAGTATTTCTGAAATGGTGAGAGGCTGGGACCTGGGTGTCCTTTTTGTTTCATTCATTCATGGGATTTGTGCATCGCTGGCCAGGCCAGCATTTATTGCCAACCTCTAGTTGGTAGAGGTCGCGGGTTTGGAAGGTGCTGCCTAAGGAGCCTTGGTGCGTTGCTGCAGTGCATCTTGTAGATGGTACACACTGCTGCCACTGTGCGTCGGTGGTGGAGGGAGTGAATGTTTGTAGATGGGGTGCCAATCAAGCGGGCTACTTTGTCCTGGATGGTGTCGAGCTTCTTGAGTGTTGTTGGAGCTGCACCCATCCAGGCAAGTGGAGAGTATTCCATCACACTCCTGACATGTGCCTTGTAGATGGTGAACAGGCTTTGGAGAGACAGGAGGTGAGTTACTCGCTGCAGGATTCGTAGCCTCTGACCTGCTCTTGTAGCACGGTATTTATATGGCTACTCCAGTTCAGTTTGTGGTCAATGTCAATTTGAGTCACTAAAAGCTAGCAGGCAGGTGCTGCAAGCTATTAGGAAGGCAAATAGTATGCTGGCCTTCATTGCAAAGGGTTTTGAGTACAGGAGTAAAGAGGTTTTGCTGCAAATGTATGGAGTCTTGGTGAGACTGCACCTGGAGAATTGTGCACAGTTTTGGTCTCCTCATCGAAGGAAGGATATACTTGCTGTAGAGGAATTGCAATGGAGGTTCACCAGACTAATTCCTGGGATGGCTGGATTGTCTTATGAGGAGATATTGAGGAAACTGGAGTTTCGAAGAAAAATAGGTTATCTCATTGAAACTTACAAAATTCTGACAGGGAGTGACAGGTTGGATGTAGATAGGATGTTTCCCCTGGCTGGTGAGTCTAGAACCAGAGGACACAGTCTCGGAACAAGGCATAGGCCATTTAAAACTGGGATGAGAAGGAATTTCTGCACTCAGAGGGTGGTGAATCTTTGGAATTTTCTTCCTCAGTGGGCTGTGGAAGCTCCATCATTGAGCATATTCAAAATAGAAATTGATAGATGCTGATGACATCAAGGGATATGGGGATAGCGTGGGAACGTGGCATAGAGGTAAATGATCAGCCTTGATCTAAATGAATGATGGAGCAGGCTCAATGGGCTGAATGGCCTACTCCTGCTGCTATGTTTCTATGTTTCCTCTATGGCACATGCTCCTAATTCATCGAGTGTCTGCTTCAATTTTCTTCAATTATTCTGATCTGTTCAAAGCTCCAAAGTATTCATTTCATAGAATCATAGAATGGTTACAGCACAGAAGGAGGCCATTTAACCCTTCATGTCTGTGCTGGCTCTCTGCAAGAGCAATTTAACTAGTCCCACTCCCCCCGCCCTTTCCCCATAGCCGTATAATTTTTTTTTCCTTCAGGTACTTATCCAATTCATTTTTTAAAGCTTTGATTGACTCAGCTTCCACCATGCTCTCAGGAAGTACATTCCATTTCCGAAATTATCTTCATACTTACTTTATTAGCCATCTTATAAATACTTTATTAGGCATTCATAGTTTTTCCTGGTGCACCCATTGTTTATTATACAGTATGTAAACAGAAAATAGAGGAAATACAAAGCCAAAAACTCAGCAGGTAAAGATGAAGAATAGGTTACTGTTTTGCTTCTCCCTCAGCATTGGTACAAGTGCTCCGATATCCATTGTTGTTTCCTTCTTCTGTGCTTTGGTCAAACCTATAAAGGGGCTTGTCTGGACTGGTTCAGTTCTGATGTAGGGTCTCACCCACAAATATCATCTGTCTTTCTGTTTCAGATGCTAATTGACCCGTCATGCATTTCCAGCATTTTCTACTTTAATTTCAGATTTCCAGCGTTTGTACTTTGTATTTCTCCATTACACATATTTCTAACATTTCACCAGTGAATTTGCTTTGAATGCTACTTTTATGAAACACTGGTTCGGCCTCAAATGGAGTATTGTGAACAATTCTGGGCAGGGCACTTTAGGAAGGATGTGAAAGCATTAGAGAGAGTGCAGAAAAGGTTGATGAGGAAGGTTCCAGGGATGAGAAACTTCAGTTACATGGATAGGTTGAAAAAGCTGGGGTCGTTCTCATCAGAAAAAGGTTGAGAGGAGATTTGATAGAGGTGTTCAAAATCATGAGGGGTCTGGACAGAATAGATAGGGTGAAACTGTTCCCATTGGCATAAGGGTCAAGAACCAGAGGACACAATTTAAGGTGATTGGAAAAAGAAGCAATGGTGACATGAGGAAAGCATTTTTATGCAGCAAGTGGTTAGAATCTGGAATGCATGACATGAGAGTGTGCTGGAGGCAGATTGAATCATGGTTTTCAAAAGCAAATTGGATAAGCACTGTTGTATGATCACTTTAAGAATGATGTCCCTTTAAGAAATCAGTATGCTAATGAGCTAAGTACAAGGATGTAGTCATGTGACTAGCATCCATAGTCATTCTGCACTGTAACACCCTGGACAAAGGTTCTGAGTAGAGTTTGTTCTGTATTGTACAGACCAGTTTAGCTGTTAATAAACCATCTCGAGATTGTCAAGAAAATGGAATCCACGTACCTTATTGTTTTGCTTAAAATAACACAAAGAAACCCATGACATGGTAGCAGTGGTGGGGAAAATACCATAAAGACCATGGGTTAAACAGCAAACAAGGTTTAAAAGCAATACAGAGAACAGAAAAAAATTGAAGGAACAAACGAAAAAACTTTAAAACAAATACCTGAAAAGAGTAAAAGAAAGCTACATACCTTAGAAAGCTGAGAAATGCTCCATCGAACGGAAGCGTGGCTGAAAAGCAAGTGATCGGGTGAGTCATTGTGCCAACGATTGAGAAATCCTGTTTCAGAAAAGAGCATTTGAAAAGTTTTTAAGAATTCATTTTCTAAAGGCTCCAGGTGAGCGAGAGAAGCAAAAAAGGGGAAAACCCTGAGGAAAAAAGTCTGACAGTGAAGTGAAAAAAAGCGCGGGAAAACCCTGAACACAGAAGAGTCTTCATTAACACAGCCACAGCTGAGAGAAAGTAAAACATTAAGCCAGTCATGCATGAACAAGGTAAATAAACTATAGCAAAAAAAAAGCAACTGGAACTATTGAACAGCTCTGTGAATTCCAAGAAGCTGCTGTGTAAACATTCAGCAAAGTGCTGAAAGAGAAATAAGCAAACAGGGAACACGGTCAAGTACCTGTTACACTCCATTAAAGCAGGCCAGCCTAAAAAAATAATTTCTTAAAGGGGAAGAGTGCAGAGTTAATAGAACAAGTTTTAAAACAAATTTTAAGCCACAAATAGAAAAGTCATAACAAGTACAGTGCTGAAGGCATATGCAGAGCTGAGCAAAGTTAAATATAGAGCAGAAAGCAAGAGAACAGCAGAAGGATGGATAGCAAATTTCCCAGCATGAACTGGAAGGCGATTGATATCCTATCCAAGTTCAAACTTTTTAAACAAAGAACACAGTTATGCTTCATAGATCAAGTGGTTACAGAACCGGAGAAGCAGGCTGTGAAAATACTGATAGTAGTTGAAAATGAGGGGTTATACAGAATCAATATTTCTGGCTTATCTGAAGAGGACCAGAAAGATCCTGCAAAGATATGGAAAGTGCTAGAAGATCAACTTCGGGAAGATTGAATTTTAGAATTCATCACCTGGAATTGATCTCTTACAGGCAACAGCCACAGGAAGCAATGGATCAATTCATCAGTAGATGCCCTTGTAAGGGCAATGAATGTGATTTTTCAGAAACTGAGCTGTCAGTGCAAATAATGGAGCTGGTGATTGTCACAACACCTATTGAAGCATTTCAAAAAGACCTCTTGGGGGAAAAAGGTCACAGCATTGATACGCTGCTGGAAGATGGCAGCAAACACAAAGCCATTGTAGCTCGCCAACAATATCTGCAAGCACAAGGTGCAGCCAACACTAGCTCCTCAATGCTGAGGTTGTGGGGGGGGGGCCCCAGAAAATATCTCCGAGAGAGGCCCGCCACGGGCTTCAATGCCGGTAAGGCCCCGCCCCATATTATCGGCGGCGATGAGGCCTTGTGGCGGCCCCCCTGTTGCTCGGTGATGGAACCTTAATTTAAAAATGTAAATATATGTTAATTACTGCATAATCACTTACCTCGTCTCGACGGCCGTCCCACACCGATATTCCAGCCGGTTGCCAGAACTCCCGTGCTTTCCGATCTCTGTTGAGAGATCAGAGGCGGAACGCTGGTGAGAGAGCGGGGAGGAGTGAAGTTTTCAGGGTGGAAGGGGGGGAGCAGGGAAAACTCTTTCTATTAGAAATATAGAAAAGTAGGAGCAACAGTAGGCCGTTCGGCCCTTTGAGCCTGCACCGCCATTCAATACGATCATGGCTGATCATCCAAACTTAATACCCTGTTCCCGCTTTCTCCCCATATCCCTTGATCCCTTTAGCCCTAAGAACTATATCTAACTCTTTCTTGAATATATTTAATGATTTGGCCTCAACTGCTTTCTGTGGTAGAGAATTCCACAGGTTCACCACTCTCTGGATGAAGAAATCCCTCCTCATCTCAGTCCTAAATATTAGTTGCGGGGATGGTGGGAGGGGGTTGAGGGTCAAAGTTAGTAAAGTTCAGGGGAAAACTCAAGATCGGAAAAAGATGTTTTTTGGGGGGAGAGGGCAATTTATACATTGATACAGGCCAATTTCTCCGGAGGCTGTTAGGAGCATGCATAGTGGCGGCAGGCAGGCAATTAAGCCTGTGAAGAAGCCGATTGAGTGCTATTTTGAGGTGCTTTTTAAATTTTACCTTGGACGCACAAGATCCACAGAGCTTTAGCAGGTCACCCGCTATAAGGAGGCGAGAGCTCAGCAGCAGGTGAGTGGTTGCTGGAGATGGAAACCATTGAGAGCAGCAGCGTTTCAGCACAGGAAAGGTGCGAGGCAGTAAAGCACGGGAGTGTGAAGCTGGAGGCACTGCCAAGTGGGCGGACACATTGCAGGCAAAGTATGGGAAGGGTCTCTCCGATACGTAACGCATGCCTGCAGAGAGAGGGAATTGAGAGAGAGGCTTCTGACCTGAGCACAGCAATTAGCAATGGGTCTCATGCACCCAGATTTTGACTCCTCCAGTGAGGAGGAGATTGAGAGAGACAAACAGGTGCTGTCATGGGGAGCAGGGCTGCAACACCCAGAGGAGCAGTGGGCTCATGAGGGTCATAGGGGCCATGGAAGAGGAGGGTGGAGATGGCCACAATTGGAGACACATGGTTGTAGGAGTCGCATCCCCCTCTTAAAGGGTCTACCGGCAAAGACTCATCTCATAGAGAGCCCACCTCCAACACAAAACCCAGGCCACATGTGTCAAGTTCAGTACCCATTATAAATTTAGTCCAGGAAACACAACTATTTGTTATCTTCTGTCATTCAATGCAGAATAATTAAGTCTGTAAACATTGTAAATTATAGGTTTTTGGTGCTACTGTTCACTGATTAATAAATTACTTCATGCTGCTGCCTTCCAAATTCAAGAAAGAATATGTGAGAGCCTGTTATATAACTAATAGCCAAAATACATAGACATGGGTTTTCTTGTTCAATCCCTGGGCTCACTACAAACAATATAGATAGTGAGCAGGTGGAGGCACATTCCAGTTTACAGGATGATGAGGCTCACTTACAAAATCTGAGGCGCTGAGAGCAAGAAAAATATCTCAAGCAAAAACTTGCACAAGTAACAAACAGGTTACATTTTAACAGTGCCTGGAACAGCTAAATGGTACAGATGATGGCTCAGACAACATGGCAGAAAACATGACGAAGAAATGCATAAAGTCAGCAAAATGAGTTACAGTCATTTTTTCAATGACCAGTTCTGACAAAATAAAATAAATGATTTATGACTCCTACATCAAGGCTTCCATTTGGCTGTTGCTTTTATCTAGCACTTACCACCAGCAGGAAAGGTTATCTCAGTTCTTCAAAATATCCAACATGTATGAAAAGATCTGGGAGAAGTACCCAAGGGTGGCGTAAGTGGAAACTAGAAAGCATTGTTGATTTTAGATCATATATTTCAGTCCATTGTTCCCAAGCAGGCTTTTAGGACTTCAAGAAAATAGAGCTATTTTGATTTGTGAAAACGTCAAAACATATAAATGGCTAAATCCATACAAATGTCAAATTTATGATCTAGTGTAGAATGGGAGTACATACCAGGAATTTGGACAGCAGGTCCCACAGGAATTTTTGTCCAGTATGAATGTGTAAAATCTATTCTATGAAGTATATATCTACAACTATATATCCAATCAGTACTTGTATTACAGTACTGTCACTGGATTCAGCCAGATGCCAGGCTAGCTCCAGTGCTACTGCATTCTGCATGACTTGCCTGAAATGGTGAGGTGTCATCCAAATCGCTGGAAGCAAAGTATCAGCGGTGGCAAACATGACCATCTGCTATTTTGTTGTAACTACTCACATTGAACATTCAGCATTGCTTGTATCAGTCAGCACCATGGTTTGCACATCAGGCAAGGCCTACAGCCAGAAGTTTAGTGTCACAGTTGTGACTTCTAAACTATACTGTGCGTGCAATCTTGTACATGTATAGTTGCATGTATGTTGTGACTAATGTTTGGAATTCTGCCCACAAGAAATGGTTCTGTAATTTAAGCATATCAGATTATTAACAGAACAAGCAGCACTCTGTTGCAATTGTAATTTATGACTGGGCACAACATAAAATATGACTTATTTTTCAAAACCTTTTGCCAACAATAAAGTTCTAATATAATATTAAAAATAATATAATTAATTAATTAATAGATAATTAAACATAATAAGGAGCAGGAGAGGTTTAGAGGGGAATTAAGGAAAAATAATTTCACCCAGAGAGTAGTTGGAATCTGGAACACACTGCCTGAAGGGGTGGTAATGGCACGAACCCTCGCAACATTTAAGAAGTATTTAGATGAGCACTTGAAACATCATAGTATACAAGGCTATGGGTCGAGTGCGAGAAAATGGGATTAGGTTGGATGGTACTTGATGGTCGGCGCAGATGCGTTGGGCCAAAGGGCCTGTTTCTGTGCTGTATAACTCTATGACTCTATAACAAAGATTTAATTCTTGCCCTGATGGTTCATAGCTCTGTAGACCAGATCAGTATATTTGTCCTACTTCTGAACTCACACAGGATATTGTATCCTGTATGACTGTTGGTGCTGTCGCTATTATTTAGATCTTTTAATATCTAATATCCTTTGTGTGACTATCCTCACATTTCTCTGAATTATGTTACACAGAACCGAATCCTGTAGCTACAAAGTATTTCTCCTCCAAATTTTTATAATGATCCCTCAATGTTCTCTTCGTTACAACTAGACAACTAAAATAAAAGAGGTAGGTCAATTTCTCTTTCCCTGTTATGCATCCAAATCAGTTCTTTGAAAATAGTCAGGGTTGTTCTATGTTCTGCAGTTCAGTGTCTATGCTATCACCTTGATGCATTTATCTCGATTGTTGTAACTGATTTCTTTAACAGTACAGTAATTGGATGGTAACAGAACAAGGCCTGTTGCCATAATGGTTGTTGGGACGTCAGTTTTATTACTAGTGGGTCAGTGAGGTGGAGAGAGCACCACTCTGAACAGGATGTAAGCAAGAGAGCCCTTCTGATCTAAATATAGGTAGCAGTCTGCTCTGCTTCATACTCATAAGATCAGTGCCTCATTGCTATGTATTTATGTAAGGAAACTGAGAGATAACAAGTTTTACAAGTCAAATTGAAAAGATTCTGTCTGCAAGCATTCTTCAACTCCCAAAGTCAGTGGCGTTCTCAGAGAGAAGCAGACCTATTGGCTCAGCAGGAATTGAAAAAGGTTATGCAGTTTAGATAAATATTAATGAAAGCGCAACTACTTTTAAAAGCAACGTCATGGTTGGAAAGAAAAGTAGCATCCATTTGGAAATACCATAACACCAATCATTTGGTCATTTGTTCAGGAATTCCACTCACTAGAACATACTTTTAAAAATAGGCTACCATCTCTGGAATAAAAAAAAATGTGAGACTAGAAAGTTATGGATCTAGGAAGTAATTCTAATTGAATTCAAAAAAGTGCCCCAATTGGACTACATAAATTACTTTTATTCCAGTCTGCCTTCGGAGTTTGAAAATCGCCTTGTATTAATTCCCTGAATATCTCTCTGAACTGGCTACAAATCTCTCCCTCTATTTCATCTGCATGATTTGGTGGCTTGTATTATCCACTAATAACTGAACCATTTCCTTCTTATTTCTTAACTCTATATAGATTCTGTTCTAATTCCACCCCTTAGGCCATCTTTATGTTCTAGTGCTACGATAGAATCCTTCACTAATAGTGCCACCCCACTTCATCCCCACCCCAAATGTAAAAGGATAGTAAAAGAGGGGGTAGGACCACTCAAAGATGAAGGAGGACGTCTACTTGTGGGGGATGCAAATATGGCAGAGATACAAACAAATATTTTGCATCAATGTTTTACAAATAATGGTGTAAGTGACAGCATAGGTGTACTAAAGGAGAATATGGAACAATTGAAAGAGCTAACTGTAGAAAAGGAACTAGTCCTGAGAGATTTAACAGAACATAAAGTCAATAAGTCACCATGCCCTGGTAGGATGCATCCCTAGATTGTTGAAAGAAATCAGAGGGGCAGAGGGGACATAATATTGGCCACAATTTGTCAATCCTCCTTAAATACTCAAGATTTATCCTGACAACAGAATAAATCAAGTAACTATAAACCAGTTAGCCTCGCAGCAGTTGAGAACACTCCCACACTCCTCATTGATCCTGGGTTGGTCCCCTGGCTTGATGGTGAAGGTAGAATGAGGGATATACTGGGCCATGAGGTTACAGATTGTGGTAGAATGCAATTCTCTGGCTGATGGTTCCCAGTGCCTCATGGATGCCCAGTTTTGAGCTGCTAGATGTCTTCTGAATCTACCCCATTTAGCATGGTGGTAGTTTCCATAAGAACTGTGCGGTGGTCCCGCCAACTAATGCTGTCATGGATAGATGCATCTGCAACAAGTAGTTTGGTGTGGAAGCGGTCAAGTAGGTTTCCCCCTCATGTTGGTGCTCTCATCACCTGCTGCAGGTAGGTTTAAAAGTGAGGTGGACTGTAAAAGACTAATCAACTGTCTTTTTTAAAAATAATATGACACGCCACGTGGATTGATTGAGATTGAGAGATACAGCACTGAAACAGGCCCTTTGGCCCACCGAGTCTGTGCCGACCATCAACCACCCATTTATACTAATCCGACATTAATTCCATATTCCTATCACATCCCCACCTGTCCCTATATTTCCCTACCACCTACCTATACTAGGGGCAATTTATAATGGCCAATTTACCTATCAACCTGCAAGTCTTTGGCATGTGGGAGGAAACTGGAGCACCCGGAGGAAACCCACGCAGACACAGGGAGAACTTGCAAATTCCACACAGGCAGGACCCAGAATTGAACCCGGGTCGCTGGAGCTGTGAGGCTACGGTGCTAACCACTGTGCCACTGTGGACAATCCACACCATCATTCATCCATCACCTCTGAGCACGCTCACTTCCACTGGCCCTGGGTCTGGCAAAACCTTAGAGTCATAGAGTTATACACCACAGAAACAGGCCCTTTAGCCCATCATGTCCGTGCTGGCCATCAAGCACCTATCTATTCTAATCCCATTTCCCAGCACTCGGCCCGCAGCCTTGTATGCTGTGGCATTTCAAGTGCTCATCTAAATACTTCTTAAATGTTGTGAGGGTTCCTGCCTCTACCACCCCTTCAGGCAGTGTGTTCCAGATTCTAACCACCCTCTAGATGAAAACATTTTTCCTCAAATCCTCTCTTACCCTCCTGCCCCTTACCTTAAATCTATGCTCCCTGGTTATTGACCCCACCGCTAAGGGAAAAAGTTTCTTCCTATCGTGTCTATGCCCCTCATAATTTTGTATACCTCAATCAGGTCCCCCCTCAGCCTTTGCTGTAAGGAAAACTACCCTAGCCTATCCAGTCTCTCTTCATAGCTGAAATGCTCCAGCCCAGGCAACATCCTGGTGAATCTTCCTTGCACCCTCTCCAGTGCAATTACATCCTTCCAATATGTGGCGACCAGAACTGTGCACAGTACTCCAGCTATGGCCTAACTAACGTTTTATACAGCTCCATGATAACCTCCCTGCTCTTATACTCTATGCCTCGGCTAATAAAGGCAAGTATCCCATATGCCTTCCTAACCACCTTATCTACCTGTGCTGCTGCCTTCAATGATCTATAGACAATTACACCACGGTCCCTCTGACCTACTGTTCTTCCTAGCATCCTACCATCCATTGTATATTCCCTTGTTTTGTTAGTCCTCCCAAAATGCATCACCTCACACTTCTCAGGATTAAATTCCATTTGCCACTGCTCTGCCTATCTTACCAGCCCATCTATATCATCCTGTAGTCTAAAGCTTTCCTCCTCACTATTTACGACACCACCAATTTTCGTGTCATCTGCAAGCTTACTGATCATACCTCCTATATTCACGTCTAAATCATTAATGTACACTACAAACAGCAAGGGTCCCAGCACCGATCCCTGCAGTACAACACTGGTCACAGACTTCAATCGCAAAAACAACCCTCGACCATCACCCTCTGCCTCCTGCCACTAAGCCAATTTTGGATCCAATTTGCCAAATTGCCCTGGATCCCATGGGCTCCTACCTACTTGACCAATCTCCCATGCCGGACCTTATCAAAAGCCTTACTGAAGTCCATGTAGACTACATCAACTGCTTTACTCTCATCTACACACCTAGTCACCTCCTTTAAAAATTCAATCAAACTTTTTCGACATGATCTCCCCTAACAAAGCCACGTTGATGATCCTTGATTAATCCCTGCCTCTCCAAGTGGAGATTAATCCTGTCCCTCAGAATTTTTCCAATAGTTTCCCTACCACTGATGTTAGACTCACTGGCCTATAATTACCTAGTTTAACCCTACTACCCTCTTGAATAATAGTGCCACATTCGCTGTCCTCCAGTCCTCAGGCACCGCTCCTGTGGCCTGAGAGGATTTGAAAATTTGTGTCAGAACCCCTGCAATCTCCTCCCTTGCCTCACATAGCAGCCTGGGATGCATCTCATCTGGGCCTGGGGATTTATCCACTTTGAAGTCTGCTAAAACCGCTAATAATTCCACCCTTTCAATGCTAATTTGTTCAAGTATATCACAATCCCCCTCTTTGATCTCTGCACTTACACCTTCCTTCTCCCTAGTGAATACAGATGAAAAGTAATCTTTTGAAACCTCACCTACGTCCTCTGGCTCCATATACAGATTGCCACTTTGGTCCCGAATGGGCCCTACTCTTTCCCTGGTTATCCTCTTGCCCTAATATACTTTAAAAATGCCTTTGGATCTTCCTGTATCTTGCCCGCCAGTGTTTTTTCATGCCCCTTCTTCGCTCTCCTAATTACTTTATTAAGTACCCCCCTACACTTTCTATACTCCTCTATGGCCTCCACTGTTTTCAGCCCTCTGAATCTGCCATAAGCCTCCTTTTTTTTCCTGATCCAATCCTCTATATCCCTTGACATCCAGGGTTCCCTGGACTTGTTGGTCCTACCCTTCACCTTTACAGGAACATGTTGGCCCTGAACTCTCACTATTTCATTTTTGAATGACTCCCACTGGTCTGATGTAGACTTTCCTACAAGTAGCTGCTCCCATCCACTTTGGCCAGATCCTGTTTTATCATACTGAAATCGGCCTTCCCCCAACTCAGTACCTTTATTTCCGGTCCATCTTTGTCTTTTTCCACAACTACCTTAAATCTTAGCATTATGGTTACTATCCCTGAAATGTTCCCCCACTGACCACCAGTGGTTCTGTACTGCCCTTTCTCTTGTAGGACTTTCTACATGCTGGCTCAAAAAGCTCTCCAAGGTTCACTTTAAGAATTCCACCCCCTTTAAGCTCTTTGCCCTAAGACTATCCCAGTTAATATTGGGGAAGTTCTAATCCCCTACTATTATTACCCTATTATTTTTACACCTCTCTGAGAGTTTGTACATATCTGCTCCTCTATCTCTCCCTGATTGTTTGGAGGCTCTCAGCAAAGTGATTTTCCCCTTTTTATTTTTAAGTTCTACCCATATGGCCTCATTTAAGAACCTTCTAAGATTAAAGATGCTGTACCCTGGAATATTGAGCTGCCAGTCCTGCCCTTCCCTCAACCATGTCTCTGTGATAGCAATAATATAATATTCCCATGTGTTAATAAATGCCCTCAATTCATCTGCCTTACTTGTAAGACTCTTTGCGTTAAAATAGATGCAATCCAGCCTTGCACTATTCGCTTGTGCCTTAACAGGCACAATATCCTCTCTATATTTGCTCTGCCTTCCAGACTGACTTAGTTTCTCTTCTATATTTAGCTGTGCATCACCCCCTACTGTACCTCCACGCTGTATCCCGTCACCCTGCCAAATTAGTTTAAACCACCACCCCCCCCCCCCCCCCCACCCCCCACAACAGCACTTGCAAACCTCCCAGCAAGGATGTTGGTCCCGTTCCAGTTCAGGTGCAACCCGATCATGTACAGGTTCCACCTTCGCCAGAAACAGACCCAGTGATCAAGGAAACTAAAGCCCTCCCTCCTGCACCATCTCTTCAGCCATGCATTCATCTGCTCTATCCTCCTATTTCTATACTCAGTACCACATGGCACCGGGAGTAATCCAGAGATTAGAACCTTTGAGGTCCTGCTTTTTAATCTGCTACCTAGCTCCCTAAATTCTTGTTGCAGGACTTCATCCCTCTTTCTACCTATTTCATTGGTACCAATGTGAACTACGACCTCTGACTGTTCATCCTCCCCCTTCAGAATGTCCTGCAGCCGTTCCATGACATCCTTGACCCTAGCACTACGGAGGCAACATACCATCCTGGAGTCAAGTTTGCGGCCACAGAAATGCCTATCTGTACCCCTTACGATAGAATCCCCTATTACTATAGCTCTCCCACTCTTTTTCCTCCCCTCCTGTGCAGCTGAGCACCCGTGGTTTCACAGACTCTTGCTGCATTCCCCTGATAAGCTATCTCCCCCAACAGTATCCAAAGCGGAAAATCTGGTAGAGAGGGAGATGGAACCAGGGGTCTCCTGCACTACCTGCCTAGTTCTTCTACTCTGCCTGGTGTTCACCCATTCTCTTTCTGTCTGAGCAGACTTTACCTGTGGTGTGACCACCTCCCTGTATGTGCTATCCATGATGAACTCAGCCTCGTGGATGCTCCACAGTGTCCCCAGCCGCCGCTCCAGATCTGAAATGCAGATTTCAAGTAGCTGCAGCTGGAGACACTTCCTGCACATCTTGAGTTAAAAAGTTTCACCCTTCAAATTCCTCCTTGGCGTTTCCACTACCTACCTCTGTAACCTCCTCCAGCCCTATAAACTTCCAAGATCTCCACTCCTCCAATTCTGGCCACTTGCACATCCCTGATTTTCTTCATTCCACCAGTGATGGCTGTCCCTTCAGCTACCTAGACCCTGAGTTCTGAAATAGCCTCCCTAAACCTAGCTACCTCTGTATCCTCCTTTAAAATTCTCCTGACAAACTACCTCTTTGACAAAGCTTTTGGTCACCTGTCCTAATATCTCCTTATATGGCTCGGTGTCAATTTTTGTTTGATAATCACTCCTTTGAAGCACCTTGGGATGTTTTACTGCATAGGCACTAGACACATAATAGGCTTGTTAACAAAATTCTAACTCATGAAGAGGCAATACCAACATGAATACAAAATTGGTTAAGAGATAGAAAACAAAGAGTTGTGGTGAATTTTTGGAATGGAGGGAGGTAATAGTAATGAAAACAAGAAATGCTGGAAATACTCAGAAATACAGAGGTATACAGTAGTGTTCCCCAGCAGTCAGTACTGGGATCACTGCTGTTTTTGATATATATTAATGACTTGGACTTGGGAGTACAAGACACAATTTCAAAATTTGCAGGTCACACGTAACTTGGAAATATAGTAAACAGTGAGAAAGATGGTGATAGACTTCAAGAGGACATAGATAGGCTCGTGGAATGATCAGACACATGGCAGAAAAGTGTGAGGTAATACATTTTGGTAGAAAGAATGAGGAGAGAAGAGCAAGTTAAATAGTACAATTTAAAGAGGATGCGAGAACAAGAGACCTGGGGATGTATCTGCACAAATCCTTGAAAATGGCAGGACATGTTAACAATGCAGTTAATAAAGCATATGGAAGCCTAGGCTTTAAAATAGAAGCCTAAACAAAGCTAGGAACTTAGGCTAAACCTATATAAAACACTAGTTCAACTCCAGCTGGAGTATTGTGTGCAATTCTGAATGCCACACTTCAGGAAGGATGATAAGTCTTTCGAGGGGGTACAGAAGAGATTTACTAGAATGGTTTCAGGGATGAGGGATTACAGTTACTTAGATAGATTGGAGAAGATGGCGGGCAGCCATAAAGACAGGGCTAAAATGTGGCGAGTTGAAGAGGCTTAGTAGTTGGCAGGAAAAAAGACAGAGGCGCAAGGGAAGAGCCAACTGTGCAACAGCCCCGACAAACAGATTTCTCTGCAGCACCTGTGGAAGAGCCTGTCACTCTAGAATTGGCCTTTATAGCCACTCCAGGCGCTGCTTCACAAACCACTGACCACCTCCAGGCGCGTATCCATTGTCTCTCGAGATAAGGAGGCCCAAAAGAAGAAGAAGAAGAAGATATTATTGTTCTCCTTAGAGTAAAGAAGACTAAGAGGAGATTTGATAGAGGTGTTTAAAATCATGAAGGGTTTGGACAGAGTAAATAATGAGAAACTGTTTCCAATGGCTGTAGGGTCAAAACCAAAGTGACCAAATTTAAGGTGATTAGTAAAGGAGCCAGAGGTGATATGAGGAAACTCTTCTTGCACAACGAGTGGTTAGGATTTGGAATGCACTGTCTGATAGAGTGGTGGATACGGATTCAATAGTATCTTTCAGAATAGAATTGGATAAATACTTGAAGGAGAAAAGATTGCAGGGATATTGGGAAAGAGCCAAGGAATTGGGACTAACTGGATGACTCTTCAAAAGAGCTAGCACAGATTTGATGGGCTGAATGGCCTCCTTTTGTGGTGTACTATTGAGTGTGGCGAGTCGAAGAGACTTAGTAGTTGGCAGGCAAAAAGACAGAGGCGCAAGGGGAGAGCCAACTATGTAACAGCCCCGACAAACAAATTTCTCTGCAGCACCTGTGGAAGAGCCTGTCACTCTAGAATTGGCCTTTGTAGTCACTCCAGGCGCTGCTTCACAAACCACTGACCACCTCCAGGCGCTTATCCATTGTCTCTCGAGATAAGGAGGCCAAAGAAGATTCTACAATGTTATGATTCTGTATAAATACAGGTTATTGTTGTTGACTTCCTAAAGTCATTTGACAAAGTTCCACACAACAAAATACTATTCGTTAAAATCATTGCTGTGAGGGTCCAGGGTCACTCTCAGGAATGGATAAGAAATTAGCCAAAGGGTAGAAAACAAAAGTTATTTAAGAGAAGAGTTATGTCAGCATGGGGGAAATACTGAGTGGAATGCTCCACAGCACAGTGGTCAGTGGACCACTCACATTTCAGTTTTGTATTCAGAAATTCAATGCAGTATAATCAAATTTGCAGAAGATACCAAGCTACGAGGGTCAAATGTTTCTGGTGAGGCAGCTCAGAAAAGATAAAATGAGTTGGATAAAATATGTAAGTGAGCAGAAGAATGGGAGATGAATCTTAATGCAGACGTCGGAAAGAAAAATGGTTCCCATATTTACACCATCAAAGGAGTTGAAATAGCTGAGGATGAAGCTGAAAGGACCTGAGATTCTTATTCAACTCACTGCTCAACAGAGCACCAATTAACAAAGCAAATAGAATGTTGTACTGTATAACCAAAATAGTCCGGTGCAAATCAGAAGACATCGAAATCAAACTGTATAGTGCTCTGATCAGACATCAGACTACAGACTACTACTGGTCACTGGGTCATAAGGGAGATACTTAAGTGCTGAGTGAAGTTCAGAGAAGAAGCCAAATGTTAAGATTCAAACCATGAGCAAAGGCTGGAAAAATGTGGGCCCTTCAGCCTTGAAAAGAAGCAACTGAGAAGTGATTTTATTGTGAAAAACCTGTAATATATTAAAAATCTTACATCAATGCCCACTTCCTGCATCAAATACTTCCGTAATAAAAATTTCTATATCCCCATTTCTCATGCAAACTCCCTATGCAAACTCATCACACTGTAATTAATGCTGCTGTACTTTGAAGACTGAGCCTGGTTGACATAAGGACAGTGGGCTGTGGGTGTTAAACAAGTACCTGGGTCAGCCTGCCAGCTCCGACTGCCACAATGTTGAGTGGCCTGGCCAACGTCAGGGCCCAGAAAGAATTATTTCCGTGGCGGGTGTGGGGGCATCCATTTTTGGGAGCACAGGGACAAACTGCGGCAGCAGCAGAAGCTTAAATTCTTTCTGTGGAGCCTGGAGGAACACTCCTGCTTCTCCTGACCTCAAGGGAATTGATAAAAATTCATTCTGGATTCCTATTCAGCAAGATGCAGTTCTGCCCTGTTAAGTCCCAAAATGTCAATCAGGCTCCTAACTATGTAATAGGATCCTGATTTGCATGTTAAAATAGTCAACTGCCTGACTCAGGTAAGTGCTTCAGTCGCCCAGTGGTAGGCCCTGTAGTATAAGGGTCTGAAAGGGTTAATATTTGAGACAGTGTGAGTAATCCCTCCCACTGTAGTGTTGATGACTAGTATTCACATGGGTATTAAGCTTGGAATAAGCTAGAAGTGTAATGAGAAGTGTTAGCTGGACAGGCTTAATGAGAGTGTAAATAGTTAGATATATAAAATAAACAAGTTACTATTTAGCCATACCCAGACTCTGAGGCATCTGTAAACAATGCTTGATCTACGCTAACAACAATACACAATAGGCTCTTGGGAATATAGTGTCACACACATTGTCGGCAGCATTAGGATGGTAGACCGCATCCCACCAGGTGGGAGGTCTTGGAATCACCATTGCAGATGGTCTTTTCTCACTGTTTGCAATTCCTTGGAAGAATAATTAGGAAGTTAATAAACACCATGCTAAAGATAGATCTGTAAAACTACTTCAAACTAAATTGCAGGTTCAAACTAATTTAGAACTGATATCAGCAAGTTCTTTTTCATTCAAAGTGACCAAGACATGGAATGGGCTTTTGGGTAGGGAAAACTCTGGAATTATTTAAGAAATAACTGGATATCACAATGAATGACTGTGGGATCTTACTGAAGGGATGAAGGGCAAAATGGCTGCCTTTATCTCTACTCATCTTGTGATCTATATTAGTATAATAGCATCTCAATGGTATTTAGGTCCAAAGATTTATGTATCTAACCAATGTGTGAAGTGATGTATATTAATATTTAAATATAATCTTTATTATTTTACAAAATCATAGAGATATTACAGCACAGAAGGACACCATTCGGCCCATTGAGTCCATGTTGGCTCCAATCAGTCCAATAGAGCAATCCAATCAGTCCCATTGCCCCGCTCTATCCCCGTAGCCCTGTAAGTTTCTTTCCTTTATATGTAATACATGTTTTTCAGTATTAGACACAAGATGAAAACTCAAAGCATTTATCAACATTAAAATGCCCCTTGAACTATCCTACAGGATCTCTACTGTAGTATATCTAACAGCAAATAATTGGTGCATAGTAAGTTAAAGCACTATTGATTTTCAATAGAAGTCACTTTGATTATTCACTGAACTTTAATGGAATATTTGGTGTTCATTTGTAAGAAACAAATGTGCAACTTTTTAAATTGTCAATGGTTTTTTAACTTTTAGTGTTTTAAAGGTATTAGTTTCTGTCCACAGTTTGCACTGATCATATGCTTTTACCATTGTATTACCTTTTTGCAACATAGGAACATAGGAGCAGGAGTAGGCCATTCCGCCCACTGAGCCTGCTTGCCATTCAGTTGGATCATGGCTAATCATCTACCTCAACGCCACTTTCCTACGCTATCCCCATATCCCATGATATCATTAGTATCCAGTTATCTTTCGATTTCTGTCTTGAATATTCTCAATGATGGAGCTTCCACAGCCCTCTGGGGTAGAGAATTCCAAAGATTCACCACCCTCTGGTTCCTCCTTATCTCAGTCTTAAATGGCCTGCCCCTTATTCTGAGACTATGTCCCTTGGTTCTCAACTCACCAGCCAGGGGAAAAATCCTATCCCCATCCACCCTGTAGGAATTTTGTAAGTTTCACTGAAATCACCTCACATTCTTCAAAACTCTAGAAAATACAGGCCCAGTTTCTGCAATCTCTCCTCATAAAACAATCCCGCCATCCCAGGGATTAATCTTGGGAAATGTCTGTTGCACTCTCTCTATGGCAAATATATCCTTTCTTACATGAGGAGATCAAAACTGTACACAATGCTCCAGGTGCAGTCTCACCAAGGCTTGATACATTTTCAGCAAGACATCTTTACACCTGTACTCAACACCTTGCAATGAAGGCCAACATACCATTTGCTTTTCTAATTGCTTGCTGCACCTGCATACGAGCTTTTAGTGACTCATGAACAAGGACATCCAGGTCCCTTTGGACATCAACATTTCCCAATCTTTCACCATTTAAGAAATACTCTGTCTTTCTGTTTTTTTCTACCAAAGTGGATAACCTCACATTTATTCACATTATATTCCATTTGCCATGTTCTTGCCCATTCGCTTAGCCTGTCGACGTCACCTTGAAGCCTCCTTGCATCCTCCTCACAACTTACATTCCCACCTAGTTTTGTGTCATCAGCAAATTTGGAAATATTACATTTGGTCCACACATTCAAATTATTTATATAGATTGTGAACAACTGTGGCCCCGGCACTGAGCCTTGCGGTACCCCACCAGTAACAGCCTGCCATCCCAAAAATGACCCGTTTATTCCTACTCTCTGTTTTCTGTCTGTTAACCAATTCTTAATCCATACCAGCATATTAACCCCAATCCCATGAGCTCTAATTTTGTTTACTAACCTCATGTGCGGGACCTTATCAAAAGCCTTCTGAAAATCCAAATACACCACATCTACTGGTTCTCCTTTATCTATGATACAATTAATATCCTCAGAAAAACTCCCAATAGGTTTGTCAAACATAACTTCCCTTTCATAAATCCATGTTGACTCTGCCCAATCATATCAGTATTTTCTAAATGTCTAGTTATCCTTTATAATCGATTCTAACATTTTCCATACTATTGATATAAAACTAACAGGTCTGTAGTTCCCCTTTTTCTCTCTCCCTCCATTCTTAAATAGTGGGGTTACATTTGCTACTTTCCAGTCTGCAGGAACCTTTCCAGAATCTATAGAGTTTTGAAAGATAACCACCAATGCACCCACTTTCTCTATAGCCACCTCCTTCAACACTCTGGGATGTAGCTCATCTGGTCCAGGGGATTTATCAACCTTCAATCCAGTTAATTAATTCAGTACTGCCTCTTTATTAATACTAATTTCTTTCAGTTCCTTATTTTCACAAGTCCCTTTGTTCCCTGGTATTTCTAGGAGAATTTCTGTATCTTCCTCCGTGAAGACAGACATAAAGTAATTGTTTAGTTTCTCTGTCATTTCCCTATGCTTCATTATAAATTCTCCTGTCTCTGCTCGTAATGGACCCATGTTTGTCCTTGCTAATTCTTTCCTTTTCACATACCTTTTTAGTTCAAGCTGATAATACTTCCACCCTCCATGTAGGAAGGTTGCAGGTGGAAATTGCTTTAAAAGCTTCCTTGAAATCATCACTTTAACATTTTCTGTAATGCTCCTGGGATTGCTTTTGTGCACTTAGCTGCCAAACTACAAAGATTCTGATTGGATAATTCTTTGATAAACTGGATTTTTCATTGTGAGGTCTCAACCCACCAGAAACTTTTCCATAAGTTCTTATCAATTGAAATCACAAACCAAAGGCAAAACACCATCACAAAACTTCACTTCTTGGGCAAAGGTTACCTTAATATTGCTGCTGGGATCTTTGTCACTCAAAATGGTCAAAAATGCACCTCAATGCAAATTGAAAATAATAAAAAAAAAATGAGTTCCTTTAGGCGTGAAAAAGTTTTTCGGATGCAATTGTAAGGCCTGCCATCTTTCCTGTGTTTTCAATGATATGGTTCATTTCCCTCATTGCAATTTCTTATGAACATTTAGCTTGTTATAGAACTCAGCTGTTGTTTCCTCCAGTCATCTGATATATGCAACTTTTGGTAACACTGATTTACAGTTGAGTTCAAGACAAACAATAAAATGTAGCCTTCACCTTGTGACCATCTTTTTCTCCTTTCCTTCTCTAATTTTCCAGTTTGTGTGTTCTTATATCTCTCGCTGACCTGCCTGTCATCCAGATGTCTCCCTCAAGACTTCACTGGCTATAAGCCCATCTTCTCTTTTCATCTGTTACCTAATAACTGTCACTCAACCTCTGTCCTACACCTCGTCCTTTTCTAATTTACACTCAGAACATTCTCTGCACAGACTACTTGTTTTTCATTTATTATTTCACCTGATCAGAAAGCTGCCACTGTGGCTCAATCTTTGCTTTACTTTAGCACTTAGGGTGCTTCCACGTAGGTGTCTGTGTAAAAGGAAACTTGATAAGATTGTGATCTCAGTATAGCAAACAAGCTGAGAACATGCACATGTCCGTTCCACTTTGGTTCCCTAATTCTACTTTTCTGTGCCTGATGAAGGTTTTAGCATCTGCAAAGAGCAGACCGTGGATTACCCAAAGACACGAGGGATTTGGTGAAATGAAAACTGTACTCACACAAATGCCAAAATAAGAGGGAGGAAATCAATATTGATAAATCAGTTCAGTCAACTTTAGTAAATGCCACAGATAGTATCTTATTAGGTTTTTTTTCCAGGCAATTAAGCTGCACCACTTCAACAAAGACTATTCTCCTGTGTGCACTGTGCAGGAGAAGAACTTTTGATGCAACATATTCTGAAGTTCAAAGTGGAAATCAACCTGGGAAAGAAGCATTATCCTGGAATAGGCCTATCTAGTATACAGCAAATCTCAGTGAATTTTACACAGGGAATATGTGAATTAAGTTGAGTATTACTTTAAAACTTCATATATTCATTTAATTTCTTCTACCTAATCTTTCATTCCTACTTTTGAAATGACAAGCTGTAAGTACTTCTGTCATTCCAAAAGCTAATGTTGCTCACTATTACGTTAAGCTCAGTTCATAATCGTAATTCATGACAATACTGGTGTAGCATCATTAAACTTGTCCTTCAGTGCAAAATTCACATTTAATTTGATTTTTATATGCTTGCTTTGGCATTAATTCAAAGTGATTTCTGATGCCTGTTGGCATAAAAATGGTAGTTTAACTGCAGGTACATAAGCTGCTCTGTTCCTCTAATTATGAGAGCTGTCAGTATAGCTCAACTCTTCTAACCCTCAGTTACATTATAAAGATACTAATCTACAGCTGCTACACTACACCTGTATTTTAACTGGCCCCAATAGAAGTCTCTGCCCAGTGTTTTTAGGCATTGTCATTGATACGAATAAATAAATGGTGTATTCTATTACTCTCCCATTCTGAAGCTAATACCTTCAGCCATTATTTTGGGAAGAGTGGCTAACCTCTCTTTTTCTAATTGCAGTTCAATTATATTTTTCTTGGCAGTTTTCTCCTCTCTTTTTCTTTCCTGAAGACATTGGAGGTGAAATTGGGCTTAGCTTTGCTTGTTTTTCAGGGCAAAATGCGTGCCAAGCTTACTAATATTTGGTGACAATCATGCATGCCTGATATAAGTCAGAAGTGCATTGCCCACCATTTTGAATCAGATGCCTCTTAGTCATCCTGGGCACTTGCTTAGACTAAGTGTTCATCAAATTAAAATATTTAAATCAAAGGTCAGAATTTTTTTGCCCCTCACCACCCCACCCCCACTCCGGAGAAGGCTGGGAGGTGGGCGGGGTGTAAAATCAAGTGGGAGGCAAGGGGGTTGCTGAGAGGAACATTTTTGGATGAGTGTTGCTGCACTTTGCATTCAGCATTATCACTGTTATCATAGGTGTTCCTGTGGATCTACCACTGGGGGTGGAGTATGAGGAGCAGCAGTACCAGTAAAAAAGATTGCACATAACTGGATGTAGTGTTATGTTGTAGTGACATCTCCTTTAAGAAACATCACTTTCAAGAGACCAAGCCACTGATGCAACTGATGAAATCATCAGACATATATAAACAGGAGACACCATTTTGAGAGATGCATTCAGCTCATGGCTTACACTCCAGCATGGAAAAGACCTGGACCTGAGATTATGCAATGTAGATAAGTAAGAAAATAAATAATGTTTGTGTTGAATCTGAATATAAAGACTGCGGCTGTCATTTAATGAAGACTGTTTCAGTGCTGTATCACTATGACTATGACTATGACTTAAGAACATAGCACAACACTATAACATCTGGTGACGACGAGAAAAAAGAGAAAAAAAGAAAAGATGAGACACAGAAGGGTCCAAGAACAGAAAGCACAGACATAAAAAGCCCTGAGAAAACCAGGACTGGATCAGAGATAAAACATGAACTGGAATAGAGAGAAAACCTGGGCTGGAGCAGAAAAAATAGGTTCTATTCCAGATTTTAAGCAAAAGCAACATCATGGGCTTGATTTTGTGCTGGAGGCAGGGCTCCCAGCACTGGGCCAATAGGGCGGGGAAACCCAACCTCAGCATTTTATTGTCCACCAGCCGCCTCCCCTGCCCCCCTCCCCTCACACCAGAGCGATCCTGCTGTCTTTTTGTGTCAAAGCTTTTGGAGGTGGGATTCCTGTCCCTTTAAAGTCTTTCAATCACAGGGCCAGCAGCTCAACAGTATCGGCAGTGCCGGTACTGCAGAGGCATTGGACCCAGGCTCAGCGCTGGAACCCCAGAGAAGAATTAGGTGAGTCAGGAATGCCGGGGGCCAGTCCGGAAGACCCTAGCAAGGAGGGCATGGGTCAGTTAGTCATTCAATCCAGGGGGAAGAGGGTCCGGTGGGGGGTGGGGGGGGGGGATAAAGTTATTTTCAGTGGGCGTCCCCCATGGGCCACAAATTGCCCACAAAGGAGGGACCCCTCCCACCCCCCCCAAGCCTGGCAGGAAGATGCCCTTAATTGGCCCTTAATAGGCCACTTGAGGATTTCAATTTGCATCTGGGCGGGAAGACCGTTATCGACCTATCCCGCTCCTGGGATGATCACTCGGCGATGAGAGGAGACGAGCCCTCCACCCCAGTGCTCCTCCCCCCTCCCACCCCACCCGTCACCCATCGTGAATTTCGGTGCCTCCCCCACCTCTGATCCCGCCTCAGGGGGTTCCATAAAATCCTGGCCCATGTGTGCACAGCAACTGCCAGCCTTTACAGAGACAGACAGCAACCCAGGGTCACACTGGAACAAATGGCTAGCAAGATTTGAACATCTAATAGTGGCACTCAAAATCAATACACCCTGAAGAAACTCCTAACCTATGCTGAACCAAAAGTTGACGATATCTTTGATGCACTCATGGACGCTGGAACCAACAATGATTATGGCCCAGCAAGGAATGCTCTTTCAAGATATTTTCAACTGAGGGCAAATTCTCACTACGAAATTAATGTCTTCAGGTAAGGAAAACAATACAAGTGTGAGACCCTTGACCACTACGTGATGAGACTCAGAAGTCTGAGCTAGAATTACAACTTCACAGATGTGGACAAAGAAATCATCTCCCAAATCATTATGACCTGCCAAGCATCAAGACTAAGAAGGCAAGCTGGCAAGCTCTTAGAGAGGGTGAATCGTTAAACTTGCAAAGGTTACTTAATATTGGCAGAACGCTGTAAGCCAGCGAAAGACGAGCCAAAGTCTTAAAAGGAAAAAAGGCAAATAACATAACACTAGAATCCCCTGAGACCAGGTCAGGATCGTCGGCAGAATCCTGTGAATGCCACAAGGGGAAGGTTTTACCAGACAAATGCACCAAATAAAAAGCCACAGAAGAAACACAGAAATGTATCCAAGGATTGTCAAGGAAGACCAAGACAGAGATCACAATCACCTCACGTTCGAACATGCGATCCTTGCAGTGGTGCATATTCTCACTACAAAACTTGTCCTGCAAGTGGAAAGAAATGTAATGCCTCCGGAAAAATGGGACATTTCGAAAGAGTATGCTGATCGAAACCTGCAGAAGACATTAATAGAGTTTGATGCCAGAAATAAGTTTACATAATCACAGCACAAGAATAGATTTTGTTGCTCACAACCACAAGTACTGATGCCTGTCTGTGTGCAATGTGTTCATAGTCTTACGGTCATGTGAAGAGGGGGCTTCCCACTTTTCCCTCTCCTTGTTTGACCACAACAGGTTTCACTTTTCTTAAAGTGGATGTACTGGTCAATTCAGTCAGTGTTTGATTACATACTTGGTATGATCATCACAAGAACCAAGCGGACAGGTTATATTGACTTAACTAAGAAAGAGGTTAACTTTATTGTACCTAAACCAAACTAACAAAAATAATAAACAACGCGCCAACTTTCACTCACACACCCATACTAGACGGTTACACACACACAAGTAGTTTACAGAGTGGGGAAAGGTAGATTGGTTGAGTTAGACTCCATTATTATGAAAGTGTTTCCATTTTTTTTATATTTTTGAGGACTCATGTTTTAGAATTGTGGAGATGGATGCATTGGAGGACTGAAATGATTCCATAAATACGGAACTTTTTTTAAAGGGTCACTGGAAGGACTCTGTTTAAAAACAACATTTACTGGAAGTCACATGTCTTCAGCAAAGTAAACAACAGGTGCCTTCAGACTATGGGAGTCGTTTACAAGAGAGGTGACACGTCAAAATTTATGGTACTCAAGAGTGGGTTTCATTTTTGAATACTGTTTTGAGTCAGTTGGTTTGTAGCCTGCTTATCTTTTCTCCACCTCTCTAAGAAAAAAAATCCAGTGTGTGATGGCTGTAATGCCTGATGCCACATTTCTCCCGAGAAGCTTTTGGAAGACTTCCTCTCTACGTCTCCTGAATGAACTGCTTCTGAAAAGATCCCAGTGACCTGTCTATGTGTACTGTGTACTCAGATGCCAGACAGTGCGCCATCAGGAACATAACATATCTTATCCTTTTTCTTCAAGAATTAACAATTACTTTGGCCAAAGCATCTTTATTTTTCCTTTAACCGGTGGGGGCGGGGTGGGGGGGTGGGGGTGGTGTGTGTATGTGTGTTGGGTATTTAGAAGGGAATATATATATTTACCGTCATATTTCAAACTGTGTGTTAAAGCTTTGCACCTTTCTTGAATAAGTCTTGCTTTAGAATAAATTAATATTTTTGTTGTTTGTTAAAGAAATCTGGTTGGTGGATTTTATTCCGAAGCTAAAATAGAGTATATAATTGGCCGCATTGGTAACTGGGTACACATTTAAATATATTTTGTGACCTGTGGAGAAGTGAAACTAGAGAGAAAACAGTACAATCCTCCCACCTTGGTTGTAATATCATAGAAAAAAGTATACAGTCTGTGGAGTTTGGTGATTCAGCTGGCTTCTAGTTGAATTCGGTGTTCCTGAGGCTTTTAGTCTGAAGAAGTAAATGACTGATTCAGTGGGTCTCTTGGAGACAGCGATGTGGATGATTTCCTACAAAGGATTTTCTGATTGTAACTGGAGTTTCAAAGGGTGGTCAGTCAACAAGCAGGATTTGAAAGCTTTTAAGCTGGAATGGGGAGAGAGAGAGAGATGCCCACTTAGGCCTGCATGTGTTAGAATCCAGTTGCTTCTCCTTTGCTGCAGAGAAAAAAACCCAGCTTAAAATTACAGGTGGGGAGGGACTTATCACATGACAGTCACTCAGTGATTCAAACATAATAGTTAGCAGTATTTCTCTGCTTGCTGAAAAGGAAAAAAAGCAAATAACATAACACAAGAATCCCCTGAGGCCAGGTCAGGATCGTCGGCAGACTCTGTGAATGCCACAAGAGGAAGGTTTCACCAGACAAACACACCAAATACAAAGGCATTCACAGGTAGTTCCTTTAAACTTCCTGGGTCTTGGTTCTTGCTGGGGACTGAGCAGACATTTTGTCTCTCTCCTCACAAGTACTGCATTGTAGGATACAGTATTTCAAATTAGGTGACCATCCTAAGCTTTTCTTTTTTAAATGTCTTTAAAAAAAGGCTGTGTTTGCAGACAATGCAACCACTAAGTGGCACAGTACTGGGACATGTGCAGATGCAGCCTCATCAACTGAAATGTCACTGTCTGTGATGTCTCAGGCAGCTGCCAGTAATAAAAATGGCACTGCTCAATTTGTCACAAGGAACAAATTAAACCCAAACTCCCTCAATGGCTGCAATCGCCGCCTCCATCCAACCCCCAACAGTATCCTGCTCCCTCTTGTCATTGTGCTTCTCTTTGCCACTCCTTCTTATGCCCGTCTGCTTGCCGCTCACCCCCCCATCTTGCCACTGCCTCCCCTCAGCCACTCACTCACCGCCTCGCTGCTGCTTCCCCTCAGCCACTCTCTCCCTGCCACCTCTCCCCAGCCGCTCACTCCCTGCTTCTCCCAATCCGACCAGCCAAGTTGGGGGAAGCGGCGAGCAAGTGGCTGAAGCGGTCAGGTGGGAAGTAATTGGCTGAGGGGCGGAAAGGGGCGAGGCTGAGAGCAAGCGGCCGAAAAAGGTACTGTTGGGGGGAGGGGAATGGAGGCGGTGATTGCAGCCAGTGAGGGGTGAGGCAACGCTTGGACATCATTACGTGATGATGGCAGTGCACGCAAGCGCAGATTCATACTGGCAAGCTGGCAAATGTTCGGACACACTGATAACGTTGGAGATCGATCTGCGCATGCTCTGCATTGTCAGGAAACACTATATTTTTTTTAAAAATCAGATCTCTAGGAAGTGAATTAAAGAAAATTATCATTCAATAAAGCACATTGGCATAACAATAGGCAATTCAACAATCTCTCCAGTAATTGTCTCAGGAGCAACAGTCAACATAATGGATGCCCCGACTTTTCACGATTTACAGAGAAAATAGAAACTGCAGTTGAACAAGCCCATATCTAAAATCTTCTCCGATGGATCAACTACATCTTTACCGGTCCTAGGGATTATC
Source organism: Heterodontus francisci (assembly GCF_036365525.1). NCBI lineage: Eukaryota > Metazoa > Chordata > Chondrichthyes > Heterodontiformes > Heterodontidae > Heterodontus > Heterodontus francisci. The sequence goes on along the minus strand of NC_090377.1, from coordinate 93,114,012 downwards.
CAAATTACTCTCAAATCTTCCCATGGGTCCACATGTCGGACAGCGTTCCATATTGTCGACTCAAGCAAGGGAAATTGGTTCAGTTTCAAAACTGCCAGCAAATTGAAGCTGATGAGGATCAACACCATCAGAGGACAGAACTCCCTGACAAAAGAAGATATCCTGAAGAAATATCCACAGTTATTCAAAGGCATTGGCAAAGTGAAGAACATGAAAATCAAGCTCCACATAGATGAGTCAGTCCAACCCAAACAACAGAAACGCAGGAGGATGCCATTCCATACCAGAAAAGATATAGAGAAAGAATTGGACAGACAGATTTCAGAATTTGGACATCACTGAAAAGACAGAAGGGCCAATGCCACACATCAGCCCAATTGTTGCAGTCCCCAAACCCACAGGACAAGTACAAATTTGAGTGGACATGGAACAGGCCAACAAAGTGATAAAACGAGAAAGGCACCCAATGCCAACGCTAGATGAGATAATTGAAGACATGAATGGGTCAACAATCTTCAGTACTCTAGACATGATCACTGGATATCACCAGTTTGAGTTAGACGAATCCAGTCAATGCATAACTGCTTTCAGTGCCCACATTGGATTAAGAAGGTGCAAACTCTTAATGCTCGTAGTAAACACAACCTTTAAAACTTTTCAATCGGTAGTAGCAGAACTACTTACAGGCCTGAATGGAGTCAAGAATATCTCAGACGGCATTATTATAATAAGAAGAACACAAGCAGAACTTGACAAGCATTTACAAACAGTGTTGGATCAACTCTGAGTGCACAATTTGCAATTAAATAAAGTCAGGTGCATTTCTTCAGCTGCGGAAGTGAAGTTCTATGGGCACATATTTAACAAAAAAGGTCCATCTTCAGATTCTTAGAAGGTGAAGGCAATCTTGAACACAGATCCTCCCCTGAATGCAAAACAAGTCAAATCTCTCCTAGGATTAACATCGTACATCAAACTTTATCCTGGTGTATGCCTTCCTCACAGCCCCACTTCGACAGCTCACTTGACAAGATGTCAATTGGAAATGGGATGAGGCAGAAGTGCAGGCATTTCACAACATAAAGAAAGCTCTGACAAACATACAAACAATGCCTTATTTCAATCCCAGAAGACACACTGAGTTGATAGTAGATGCCAGTCCAGTTGGTCTTGGAGCCATGTTCTGTCAAGACAGCAAACCAATTTCATACACGAGCAGGTCATTGACAGACACAGAAACAAGATATTTGCAGACCGAGAAAGAAATGCTTGCACTTGTATGGGGAGTAGAACATTTCCACCTATACCTATATGGAGCAAAGTTTAATGTTGTGACAGATCTCATACCATTGCTGTGCATTTTTAGAAAACAGATATCAATGTCGGCAGGAATTGAGAGATGAAGATTGAGATTCATGCCATACAACTGTCAACTGATATACAAAGCAGGCAAAAACGCAAGAGCAACTCTACCCAAATTTGATGCCATCTTCACAAGACAAGGAAGTAAGAAAAGACAGTATATGGCTGACAGAGAGCACACACACCAGTGAGGAAAAGACCTGGACCTGAGATCATGCAATGTAGGTAAGTAAGAGAATAAGCAGTGTTAGTGTTGAATTCAAATATAAAGCCTATGACTTTCATTTAATGACGACTTAAAAACACAGCACAACACTACACTGGAGATGTTGCTGGAAAAGGCTGAAGGCGGCCCTACACCAAACATGTATTTAGGAAGCATATTTCCTACTTTAATCTCACTGAATAGTAGTACATGAGGCTCCTCCACTTCAACAGGGAAGCTATCACTGAACTGTGCCATATGTTGCAGCACCAACCGGAGCTCCACACCTGGGCATGGACAGCACCACCTGTGGCTGTCAAGGTGATGCTAACCTTTAATTTCAATACCACAGGATTATTCTAGGCTGCAGCAGGTGACATCACCCACTGTCCAATGCTGCATCAGGGATATGACAGATGTGTTGCAGTCCAAGAGGAATTCATCTCCCTCCCCACACCAAAGCAAGACAAAAAGCTACGGGCTTTAGCAGGATTGCTGACTTCCCACAGGAGAAAGGCATTATAGACTGCCCACACCATGCCTTGCATGAAGACCCTGGGATGTATGTCAATGGAAAGCAATTCCACTCTGTGAATGTCCAGCTTGAGTGACAATAGGCAGCACAGAATGTAGGGGTTATCTTATGAGGAAAGGTTGAACAGGTTGGGCCAATACCCATTGGAGTTTAGAAGAATGACAGGTAATCTTATTGAAACATATAAGAACCTGAGGGGACTTGACAGGGGGGAGGCTGGAATGATGGTTCGACGTATGGAGCGAGACTTAAACTAGGGGACACAGTTTAAAAATAAGGGGTCTCTCATTTAAGATGAAGATGAGGAGAATTTTTTTTCTCTGAGGGTCTTTAGTCTGTGGAATTCACTTTCTCAGAGAGCAGTAAAGGCTGGGTCATTGAATATATTCAAACTGAGTTAAATAGATTCTTGATAGACAGGGAAGTCATGGGCTTTGGGGGCAAACAGGAAAGTGGAGTTGAGGCTACATTCAGATCAGCCATGATCTTATCAAATGACGAGGCAGGCTCAAGGGGCTGAATGGCCAAATCCTGCTCCTAATTCATATGTTCATATGCTCATATTATGTAGGTCTGTGTCTGGTTTCCTGATAGTAGCATGATTCCTTTATCCTGCACTCGTCCTGAGTTCCCCCTCTTCTCCACCCAGACTATCGGGTGTGAGGATGGCTGTTTGAAGACAAGGGGTCTCTCCCTGACTGCCTGGCTCATGGCTGTTGTCAGGAATGCAGGCACAAAGCTGAGGAGCGCTATAATCAGAGCCATGACACCCGTCTTCTGAAGCAGAGGTTCAATAACTGAACTAGTCTGGAGGCGCTCTGTAGTGCAGCCACAATATTAGTTCCTGACTTCTGTGCTGTTTTCACTATCCTAGTGCTCCAATGAGTTGGTTTTTCTGTGGCTATGGCTTGGAAGGTGGAAGGCTGCTGATCTTTGATTGAGGGTACTTGAGATGGCCTCGAGCAACTCTGGCTTGGAGGACCTGGCCTGTAGACAACTGCATCTTGGTGGCACCTGGGGCAGTCTGAACCAGCTAGCTGCCCAAAGCCAACAAGCAGCCTGGCTGAGAGGTTGGCAGGGGAACAAGCACGATGTCCTCCTGAGGGATGACAACATGTGACACTCCAATGGCAGCACTGCCACTTTCATTTGGCTGAGCCTCAGCACTCCCAATGCTCCATGCAAGAAGAGAGTGCAGAAGTGATTTGATGGTCCAAATTGCCTCTCTTTTAGGGCTTGCAAGTAAGAGAAGAAGCTCGGGCACAGAGCTTAGATGGCAGCAGTCTAAGCACCCCTCAAATCTGTCAGCTACCACCAGAGATTCCACTGCTGTGGGGACCTTGCAGTGTTCATTGAGCTGACCACTTGCTCCAAGGTCGCCTGCAATTTTTGAATGTCATCTGTGAAGACCCCAGACAACTTGCAGCTGGCATTGTGCGGGCTGACAAGTCCCCGGGTCCTAATGAACTTCACCCGAGGGTCGTAAAGAAAGTGGCTAGTGAGATAGTTGACGCATTGGTTTTAATTTTCCAAAATTCCCTAGAATCGGGGAAGGTTCCATTATATTGGAAAATAGCGAATGTAACTCCTTTATTCAAAAAGGAAGGGAGACAGAAAGCAGGAAACTGCAGGCAAGTTAGCTTAACATCTGTCATGGGGAAATGCTCGAAGCTATTATTAAAAACGTTCTAACAGGACACTTAGAAAAATTCAAAGTAATCAGGCAGAGCCAACTTGGTTTTGTGAAAGGGAAATTTTGTTTAACCAACTTATTGGAGTTCTTTGAAGAAGTAACATGTGCTGTGGATAAAGGGGGACCAGTGGGTGTACTGTATTTAGATTTCCAGAAAGCATTTGATAAGGTGCCAAATCAAAGGTTGTTGTGGAAAATAAAAGCTCATGGTGTAGGGGGTACCATTTTGGCATCGATAGAAGATTGGCTAGCTAACAGGAAACAGACAGTAGGCATAAATGGGTCATTTTCTGGTTGGCAAGATGTAATGAGTGGTGTGCCACAGGCATCAGTGCTGGGGCCTCAACTTTTTATAATTTATATAAGTGACTTGGATGAAGGGACTGAAGGTATGTTTGCTAAATTTGCTGATAACATAAAGATAGGTGGGAAAGTAAGTTGTGAAGAGGACATAAGGAGGCTATAAAAGGATATAGATAGGTTAAGTGGGTGGACAAAGATCTGGTACATGGAGTATAGTGTGGGAAAATGTGAAATTGTCCATTTTGGCAGGGAGAATAAAAATGAAGCATATTATCTAATTGGTGAGAGATTGCAGAGCTCTGAGATGCAGAGGGATCTGGGTGTCCTAGTGCATGAGTCGCAAAAGGTTATTATGCAAGCACAGCAGGTAATTAAAAAAGCTAATAGAATGTTATCACTTATTGTGAGGGGAATTGAATACAAAAGGTAGGGAGGTTATGCTTCAATTATACAGGGCATTGGTAAGACCACATCTGGAGTACTATGTACAGTATTGGTCTCCTTATTTAAGGAAGGATGTAAATGCATTGGAAGCAGTTCAGAGAAGGTTCACTGGACTAATACCTGGAATGGGCGAGTTGTCTTGCGAGGGGAGGTTGGGCAGGCTAGGCTTGTATCTGCTCAAGTTTAGAAGAGAAAGAGGTGATTTTATTGAAACATATAAGATTCTGAGGGGTCGTGACAGGGTGAATGTGGAAAGGCTGTTTCGTCTTGTGGGAGAATCTAGAACTAGGGGTCACTGTTTAAAAATAAGGGGTCACCCATTTAAGACAGAAGATGACGAGAATTTTTTCTCTGAGGGTCATGAGTCTTTGGAACTCTCTTCCTCAAAAGGTGGTGGAAGCAGAGTCTTTGAATATTTTTAAGGCAGAGGTGGATAAATTCTGGATAAGCAAGGGGGTGAATGGTTTTTGGAGATAGGCAGGAATGTGGAATTGAGGTTACAATCAGATCAGCCATGATCCTGTTGAATGGTGGAGCAGGCTCGAGAGGCTGAGTGGCGTACTCCTGCTCCTAATTTGTATGTTATGTAGGCTCACTGACAGGCAGCCAGTGCACTTTAAAGGCCGTGGTATATAGTCATTAGTTTTCTTCTGTAGGCCAGGCCTTGAAGTCTTCATCTGTGCTCTCTGCAGCAGAGCCAGGATGTCATCTCTCACTCCAACGAGCTGTTTCCAGGGCCATCCCATCGCCCTGTCCTTGCCACTTCGCACTGTTGGATGATAGCTTTCATTGAATGTAATAATCCAGAATGGAAGGTGTTAATAAGGGTCACAGTAGCCAGCCTGATTCATTCTTCGAAGGAATCTGGTAGTTTGGTATTGCTATGCTACTTTTATATAACAGAGTTACTAAGTATATCGTAGATGTATGATTTTGTAACTTTTCACCTGAGAAACATAATAATGCAGTTTTAAGCCACAATATTTTGATATTTTCTGGAATGTTGGTAGATAATCTGTGAGAACAAGCAAGATAGTGTAGAAATGGCTTTGGTAAGTGCAGAAGTTTGGAGTATTAAAGCGGTCTATAGACTTCTGGATCAAGAAACTGCCAATATTGAGTAGTTATCAGAGAGAGGAATAATGTGCTAGGTCAAAGGCAGTTGAGATTTACTGACAACCAAATGTAAGGACACCAGAATGTTAATTCAGTAAAAGGGCACCATCTGCTTAGACAAGTGTAATCAAGTTCCTCTAAAAGTTGTGAAACATTTTGACTTTCAAAGAGAATTCAGGTTACTTTCAATTGAAAAGTACCTCCACTTTAAGACTTGCAAGTTGCCTTCAAATCACGTTACGGAGGCCTGATTTTCCTGCCTCCAGTTTGTGCTGAAGGCTCTGTGAGGGGCATCATGGGCAAGTCTGGTTCTGACCTCACCTGATTTCCACACGCAGGCACTTACAACAGTGTTTGCTGAATCGCGATTGGGGGAATTAACCTAATTGATTTTCCCTCCCTGACTAGGGGTACCAAATAAACTTTTATTGCTCTGGTTGATATCAGCTAACTCAGTACCAAGCCAGAGGGAAATACTTATTTGTTGGGGGTAACTTTAAAATAAATGAGCCGCATTTACTTTCGAGCTTTGATTCCAAAAGGGGCAAGAGTCCTTTATTGCTGAGACTTATCATCCACATATGGGTCACCATTCTTGGCTGGGGCTCTATTCTGCATTGGCTCTGTGGGGCACTGTTATAGCAATGATAGTACAAATAGTTATGCAAAATCAATGAACTTCTCAGCAACATCATATGAAATTTTGAAGTTTTGTAGACATTGGAAAATCTAATAACCATTGAGGAAGACAACTGTTCTACAGAATAGTGTTCCTTTTATAGTAAAAAGATTTATTGAATGTCCTTTCTTTGTTATATTTTGTTCTATCATACCTGCCATATATTTCAATTCTGATTGGTTGTGATAGACTATCTATACCTGATTGATGACAACTCAGCGTTAAGAAGATACCTTGATGTGACAACTCGAGAACATCCTACAATCGCATCAGATATCTCATACTCTCATCTATACAATCTTTATTCCAATGATGCTTACAGCACAAATAGAAATCCTTCTTACACAGTTGTGTAGTTTGAAAGTGAATGCCTTCGGGTTCCTTCATTTTTTATGAGCATTTTACGCATTCTCTACAGTATTTTGTCTTGGACATCCACTTTCCATATCTGAAAATTATTTGGTTTATTCAATCTATTGTTTTAATATGACTATCCTCAAAGGTTTAAAAGATCTCATTTTTTGTTCCCTCTGAGTAAATTGAGTCAGAAAACCTACTTCCAGGAAAACCTTTTTTGACGATATTCTACATTCATTGCTGAAGCAGAATAAATTGAGATATTGACAGCATTATTAATATTACTTCAATAACTGGAAAAATGAATTCCCACATTGACTAGCTTCTATCAAGGATTACTCTAGAATAATCTACACCAGGACTAATCACTTAGCTACAACTAATAGACTTTAATTTTGACAAAACAGGTCTAAGATGGACTAATTTTACTTTGTTCAGAATCTATCTTTAAGGCAGTGCAGAGGGAGTGCTACATGGCTAGTGATGCCATCCTTTGGATAAGACATTAAACAGAAATTCTGTCTGCTAATGGTTCAGCTGGATGTTAAAAATCTCATGGTACTATTGAAAGAGGATAGGGACATTTTTTAGTGTGTGACCAGTATTCAATCCTAAAACAATGCAAATAACAACATATTAACTGGTCATTGCTGTTTATGGGATCTTACTATATGCAAAGCAGCTGCTGCATTTGTTCCAAGTCACTGCGCATTAAATTAATTCATTGTAGGTGAAACCGTTAAGACATTTCTGGGGCATATAAGACTGTACATAAATGAAACTTTTTCTTCCTTGTCCTGTTTGATGTGAGTCCTATGTTGGGTAAGAAACTAAGTGCCTACGCTACTTTACCTGCTGTCCATCTTTCTAGTTCTCAGATGAAGGATAATACGTTGATATACATTGGTGGTCTAGTTCTGAGCTTCCTGATACTGTGGAATGCATCCATACCGTGTAGGATTCCAATAAACATGAATTTTGGGAAGGGGATTAATGCTGCTGTTTGCAGTAGATCCTGAATTGAAGTTTCAATATTGTTTCCTCTTTCCCTGTGTTACGACCAAGTGAGAAAGAGGTCCGGGGTTCCCTCTCAGCCTTTGCCTGCTTTGACCATAACAGGGTTTAATTTTAAAAACACTATGTTTTTAGGTCCCCCCTCACTGCTTTCCAATTGTAAGGCAAAGAAATCAATCAGATAGGTTTTCCTGGATTTAAACAAGAAAGGTGGAAGTTTATTAATTTTAAACTCTAATTCGGTTAACGACTATGAAAATGTGACGCGAACACACTAACATGCATATGCGATAACCACACATGCAGATAGAGATAGAAGTAGAAAGGATAAAGGGGAAAAGTTTGAGGCAATAGCTGGAATCTATTTACGGTTCTTTGAGTTCAATGTCCCGTCTTTGGTTGCCGGTAAGTCTTGCCGTTTCATTGGGGCCCAGTGCACGCTTTAAAACTTATTTCGATATAGGAGTCTTTTCTCTCTTGAGGTTTATGTGACTTGAGTGGATCCAGAGATTAGTGAGAGAAAGAGAGAGAGCCAGACAGGAGAGAGGCTCTTGTTTCAAGTTCAGTTGCAATCTGCAGTTTGACCCAAGCTGTCCTGTGAGCAGTTCAAAACCAGACCTGGGCCAGCAAGTTAGCCATGTGACTCGCTTTTTAACAAACTTCCTGCATTTGTGGATTCCAAAGCTCTCGGTGGGGGACGGGGGGTAGGTGGTGTACTGCTGTCTCTTACACCAACAAGATGTGGATCACCATTGCCCAGATCAATCTCTGTTAATTGAATCAGTGAGCAGTTCCCATTGTTTTTTCCTAGGCGACTGTCTTTTAGAATGCAAATTGTTTTCCAGCCACTGCTGATCTCTTTAAACAAGTCATCTCTCCACTCCAGCAACAGCTTAAAATTAATGTTCATGTGGTGAAGTTAATATGCCTCATTCTTGGCAGGTCGGGGTCTTCATGACATCTGTTTGTAAGAAGAAATAAGGCGACTTGGTGTTTAGAACCTTAAGTATACAGTTTCACATCTGGGCCACAGTTAATGAATCTCTCATCAAACTCAGATAGGAAAATACTTACAGAGAGTAAGTCCCAGCACACAGATTTTCTTTTATAAAGAAACTGATGTACAAAAAAGATTTAAAGGTTACAGTTTCTTTGGTTTAAATGTGTCATGGGAAAATTGATCTACGCTTTGTTGTGATAGATCTGAAAATGTACCCTACAGAAATATTTTTTACTGGCCAAGAAAGGCATAGTGACAATGCTACAGATAGTAAAAAGATACAGATCATTTCAAAGCAATTGAACATCTAACTTTGAGTGACTCACCAAGGTAAATGAGCCTTTGTTTTAGCATTGTACAAAATACATGGCTACAATGATATTGCTAGCTATGAGGAAACCTGCTGCCTCTTCACACACCACCAGAATTTAAAATATGAAGCAGGAGAAAAATTGAATAATGTCTTGAGAGTGGAAATAAATTCAAGGGTAAGGCTGCATTTGTAAATGTATCAGCAAAACACCACACCCATTATCGTGAAGTGATTAGATATTCAAATTCTGAAGTAATGTATGTGTAACCAAGTATTTTTAAGCAAATACCAAAATGATATTGCTGTCATGTGAATGCTCTGTCTATACCTTTGGGGAACCTGAAGCTGCCTGTTTTACTGGTTGGCTTCAGCATCACAAGGTTGAAAACTATATTGTCCTTGTTCTGCAAAGTTAAATAATTACTTCACAAATTGTTATTTGTTTATAATAATAGTTTATTAAAAAGAATTCTTTAACTTTACACAGTGAGGTTAACATGAACCTTTGAAACAAATGGAAGCAGGTTCCTAAATGTGTCACAGTGTGTATCTAGTGCTGGGCACTGAGCTCTGATTCCTTGCTGATAATATTATATGTGATTGACATTCCAACTTCCAATCTGGTGCACTATCTTCTGATAATGCAGCCTTAAGAAGCCATGCCCCGACTTAACAGCCCAATTGTCAAGTGTTGGATGATATTGTGTTTCAGGACATATTTCCAGCACAGTAAGCGAGAAGGCTTTGTAAAAGAACTTGTACTGGACACCTAAAATTATGACTTATCCGGTTCCTTATACCAACAAACATTTAACAACACCCTTAAGATCATAATATGGCCAGGTTTAAAAACAGTCTTCAAACAAACGTGGACAGGTTGGCAATTGAACCCAGCACTGCCAAAGTGCAATTCATCTATGAGGAGAATCATAGAATTAATATTTTAATAATATTTTGTTCCAATTTCTTAAGTAAAGAGGGCCGATTTTAATGGTCAGGTAGCAGGTGGAGCAGGTGATGCCTGTCACTTGCTCGTGCTCGGCAGCGGTGAGGTGTGGGTCGAGCCATTTAGATACTCAGACCTCATTTACATTCAACTGTTGAGCTGCAGGTTCCTATGCTGTGCCGACTGACTGTCAAGGTCTGTTGGAGGAAGAGACCGGGTTGTTGTGGGGGGTTGGGGGGGGGGGGGGGTGGTGGTCCTTGGACTAACCAATAGCAATCTATATATTTTGTGGATCAGGGAAAGCTTGTCCTGCCCCACTAAAAAATGAAACCAATTAGACAATTCTTGTGCCATCTTGTGAGCAGTCTCCAACAGTCCCTTTAAGTACAGCTGTTTAGGCCGCGATCAATTTGGTCATATATATGTCATACGATCCCACTTTGCATGTTTTAATAATGCCCCATGCCCTTTCAGGCACCTAGGCCATCCTTGTCAATGTCATGGGCAAGACGGTGGTGGAGTGGCAAATTGCAGTAGGAAAGAGGGGGCAGGTCCACCATTCTGATTTTAGACCAACTGGTTGGACCAAGTTAAAATGAGCACTATTGTTTGTCCTGTGCTTCATCACATCTCTTAGAATTGTCCCAAAGCACATCTCATAAAATTAATTACTTGAAGTGCAATTACTGTTTTTTAATGTAGGCTAATATTTTGTGCACAACAAGAACCTAAGAGCATTAAACAGATGAATGGCCAGTTAATCACTTTGGGCAAATTGGATTCGAGATTTGGATTTGACCCTGAAGGATTAAAATTCTAATCCTCACAGCCCAAATTCTGAACCTTAAGGCGGCAGTACTGCCAAGGAAACATCAATCTGGAATCCAGAGGGGGCTTGTACTTTTTATAGAAATCTATGACATACCATCCGAGTGAGTCAAAACTGCAACAATAGGTTCTACCTGCGCTAAGGAGCATGGTAAGAATTTTCTTTGGAATAGCTGGCTTTGTCATCCTTTATTTTAAGAGGAAATAAACAAGGCCTTTCTAAAGAGAGCCACATCTTGTTAATATTTTCTAATTAATTTGTAATTTTACAAGTAGGAGGAAGGTAAAAAAAATCTTGTCTCACAATGAAGCAAACCCATTGTTTACTCTAGTCCCAGGCCTAGACTTGTATTAATACAGGCAGAAAAACTGTTGAATATCTGCACAGGTAACATTACATGTGATTGACATTCCAACTTCCAATCTGGTGACACTATCTTCTGATAACATGACCTTAAGAAGGCCCATCCAGACTTAATCAGCCCAATTGTCACGTGTTGGATGATACTGTGGTTCAGGGCAAATTGCCAGCACAGTAAGCGAGAGGACTTTGTAAAAGAACTTGCATTGGACACCTACAAGTATGACTTATCCGGTTCCTTATAGCAACAAACATTTAACAGCACTCTTAAGATTGTAATATGGCTAGTTTTAAAAACAGTCTTCAAACAAATGTTGATAGGTCTATAGGTTAGTCCAAGGACAACCCCACCCCCTCGCCCCCACACCGATCTCTTCTCCCCACAGACTTTGACAGTCGGTAGGCTCAGCGTGGGAGCCCGCAGTTCACCAGCGGAATGTAAGTGAGACCTGGGCATCGAAGTGGCTGGACCACCCCTGCTGGCAAGCACAGGAAAGCGACAAACACCACCTGCTACCTGACCATTAAAATTGGCCCTCTTTACTTAAGAAAGAGGAACAAAATATTATTAAAATATTAATTCCATGATTCTGTAAATCCTCACAACTAAATTGCACTTTGAGAGTTCTGAATTCAATTGCCATCAGATATTAGAATTGCCAACCTATCAAAAAATTGTCCAAAGCATCTAAATTATATCCCTAATTAATTTTCTTCAAGCTTCTGTTTAGAAAGGATTTTTTCCCCATCCATCATGTCACTATTGTTTAGCCCTTATCATCCCCCCACTGTTAGTCTCATATCCTCTTAACGCCAAGGCATTATACTGTAAATATGTTGAGGTTAAATGATTTTTAGGCTGCGTTACTGAATGATGTTACTCTCTGTAATCAAACAGTATTTTGTTACCAGAAATTATCAGTGTAAGTTACTTAGAATCCTGACTCAGTTTCATCCTTGGAGTTTAATATCAAAATGCTTTCTCTGGAGTAATGAGACCAATTTGCAACTTTGCAAAAATGCTTTTGTTCTTTATCTCTTCAATTTTTTACACGGATTAATGAGAATACAACTTGATTGGGAGGTATAATAAGACATTTATTTCCCTTGCAAAACTCCAAAATTCATTTGTGATCATGTTGTCTTTGAAGCAGAACATAAAACACAATGCTAACTGTGAATGATGTAGGAGATATGCTTCATGGTAACAGCACCATCGAGATAACTAGTGAACAGTTTTTTTTTGCATACAGGTATTAACTAAATCATTCCATAACTATTTGTTTAAAGATATCGAGATAATGATTACAAAAAGCTCGATTTTTTTTGCTGCTGGTTACACAGAACATGTGATCATGATGAGCGAATAGGGCATATTGTTTTAAACAGAATCCATATAGAAAGTTCAAAATTGAGAGGACTGGTCTGAAAGTGGCCACTAATGGCATTGTTAATGATGGATTCCATTACCTCAGAGCAAAACGTGGTTGACATCCTGCCTCAGCACAAAGGATACAGTTTCTTGTTCTCCCGGAACAGCTATTAAAATACCAAGTATAAATATATGGTATTTTTCTAAAATGGATACCCCGGTACTTAAATATACTGCACATCCCCATCCAAATCACTTTTCATCTTACATATATCTGACCAATAAAAAGGGGTCAAAGGGTTTCCATTAATAAGATTAGAGGCAGGTACAAAATGAAGCTGAACTATAGGGTGGCATTTCGAGTTAGAGCATTCACTTAATTGGGCTAATGCTGTTCGGTTAAAAAAAAAAGTAGTATTCAGAAAAAACAGCCATTTGTTAGAAGCTGAGGAGTGGGAATGAGGTAATGGATCGGTAAGTGGCCTAGTGTACTTGATAAGGTTTTTTAGCAGAACTCAACTGATCACACACACACAGATGATTCCAATTTTAAGCAACACTACACATATTATTAAGAGATATGTAATTCATTCAATTAAGTACTTCACGACAGCTTATTTATGGATATGAATGTGCCTCATGCAGTACTTCAGATAAAAATTCCCAATTTACTCTTCCCTGTGACAAAAAATGTATACTGTATTCTCTGAGTAAAATTCAGTTTCATTATACATTCTGTTCATTAAATAAAAATGCAGTGGCACAATTGCAACAAAGCTGCAAATCCCTTTAAATGGGATGTTATCTTATTTGAAAAGTGGTTTATTTTAATAGTTTCCTTACAAATCTAATTTTCTATCCATGCTTTGTCTATGTTGTAGAGAAATACAATGGGGAGACACCATTGTTTTGCCTACCTATCAAAAAATTGTCCAAAACATCTAAAATATATTCCTACTTACTGCTCTTTAAGCTTCTGTTTAGAAAGGATATTTTCCCCGTCCATCATGTCACTATTGTTCAGCCCTTATCATCCCCCCACTGCTAGTCTCATATCCTCTTAACGCCAAGGCATTATATTGTAAATATGTTGAAGTTAAATGATTTTTAGGCTACATTACTGAATGATGTTACTGTCTGTAATTAAACAGTATTTTCTTACCAGAATTATCAGTGCAAGCTACTTAGAATCCTGACTTAATTTCAACCCTGGAGTTTAATATTAATTTGCTTTGTTTTGCCGCTGATCTGCCATTTAGAGCATGCAAGTCCAGTTAACACCCACTCTTAATCACTCTCAGGTGAACATATGTCAGAAACAAAATACTGTGGATGCTGGAAATCTGAAATAAAAGCAGAAAATACTGGAAATACTCAGTAGGTCTGGCAGCATCTGTGGAGAGAGAAACAGAGTTAACATTTCAGGTCGATGACCTTTCATCAGAACTGTGAAAAGTTAGAAATGTAATAGGTTTTAAGCAAGTGAAAGGGGGAGGGTGGGAAAAAGGAACAAAAGGGAAGGTTTCTGATAGGGTGGAAGGTAGGAGAGATTAAGTGACAAAATGGTACATGGTGCAAGGTCAAAGGGAGTGGGAATGGGATATGTAAAGAAACAAAAGTTATGTCCAGAGGAGGTGTGAATGGCAGAATCAGGAACAGCCCCCAAAGAGAAAAACAAGAGAGAAAAACCAAAACCAACAAAGAAAAAGGAAACAAGATGGGAGCAGAAATTGTCACCTAAAATGATTGAACTCAATGTTGAGTCCAGACGGCTGTAAAGAGCCTACTCGAGAGATGAAGTGCTGTTCCACAAGCATTGGAACACTGCAGGAGGTTGAGGACAGACAGGTCAGAGTAGGAGCAAGTGAAGAATTAAAATGACAGGTAGCTGGAAGCTCGGGGCCATGCTACCAGACTGAATGGAGGTCTTCTGCAAAGCGGTCACCCAATCTGCATTTGGAATCCCCCAATGTAGAGCAGACCACATCATGAGCAGTGAATACAGTATACCAAATTGAAAGATGTATGCATAAATTGCTGTTTCACCTGGATGTGGGCCTTGGACAGTGAAGAGAGAGGAGGTAAAAGGGCAGGTGTTGCATCTCCTGCGCTTGCATGGAAAGGTGCTGTAGGAAAGGGAGGTTGCATTGGGGGTGACTGAGGAGTGGAAAAGGGTGTCACAGAGGGAATTGTCCCTTCAGAAATGCTGAAAGGGGAGGGCGGGGAAGATGTGTTTAGTGGTCGCATCACGCTGGATGTTGCGGAAATGGTGGAGGATGATCTATTGAATACGGAGGCTGATGGGGTGGAAGGTGAGGACAAGGGGAACCTTATCATGGTTCTGGGATAGAAGGGTGAGAGCAGAAGTGCATGAAATGGAACAGACAGGGTCGAGGGACATGTTAACCACAGTGGGGGGGGGGGGGAATCTGCAGATGAGGAACAAGGAAGACATATCGGAAGCAGTGGTACTGAAGGTTGCATCATCAGAACTGATGCAATGGAGATGAAGAATAGAGTTCTTACAGGAAGCGGGTTGTGAGGAAGTGCAGTCAAGGCAGCTATGAGTCAAAAACAAAAATTGCTGGAAATACTCAACACGTCTGGCAGTATCTATGAAGAGAGAAACAAAGTTTCGGCACAGTGCCGCAGTGGTTAGCACTGCAGCCTCACAGCTCCAGGGACCTGGGTTCGATTCTGGGTACTGCCTGTGCGAAGTTTGCAAGTTCTCCCTGTGACCGCGTGGGTTTTCGTTGGGTGCTTCGGTTTCCTCCCACAGCCAAAGACTTGCAGGTTGATAGGTAAATGGGCCATTGTAAGTTGCCCCTAGTGTCGGTAGGTGGTAGGGAATAAGGGATTACTACAGGGTTAGTATAAATGGGTGGTTGTTGGTCGGCACAGACTCGGTGGGCTGAAGGGCCTGTTTCAGTGCTGTATCTCTAAATAAAAGTTAACGTTTCAGGTCTGTGACCTTTCATCAGAACTGGCAAAGGTTAGAAAAGAATTAAGTTTTAAGCATGTGAAGAGGAAGGGGCGGGGAAGAGAACAAAGAGGAAGGTGTTTGATAGGGCAGGAGAGATTAAATAATAAAGCTGTCCTGGGACAAAGGCAGGGTGTGAAGAAGTGTAGTTGAGGTAGATGTGGGAGTCAGTGGGCTTATAATGAATATTAGTAGATAGCCTATCCCCAGAGATGGAGATAGAGAAGTCAAGGAAGGGAAGGGAAGTGTCGAAGATGGACCATGTAAAGGTGAGAGAAGGGTGGAAATTGAAAGCAAAATTGATAAAGTTTTCCAGTTTGGGGCGGGGGCAGGAAACCACAGTGGCGCAGTGGTTAGCACCGCAGCCTCACAGCTCCAGGGACCCGGGTTCGATTCTGGGTACTGCCTGTGCGGAGTTTGCAAGTTCTCCCTGTGTCTGCGTGGGTTTCCTCCGGGTGCTCCAGTTTCCTCCCACATGCCAAAGACTTGCAGGTTGATAGGTTAATTGGCCATTATAAATTGCCCCTAGTATAGGTAGGTGGTAGGGAAATATATAGGGACAGGTGGGGATGTGATAGGGATATGGGATTAGTGTAGGATTAGTATAAATGGGTGGTTGATGGTCGGCACAGACTTGGTGGGCCGAAGGGCCTGTTTCAGTGCTGTATCTCTAAACTAAACTAAACAATACAGTCATCAATATACCGGAAAAAGAGTTGGGAGAGGGGGCATGAGTAGGATTGGAACAAGGAATGTTTGACATATCCCACAAAAAGACAGGCATAACTAGGACCCATGCCGGTACCCATAGCAACATATTTTACTTGAAGGAAGTGAGTGGAGTTGAAGGAGAAGTTGTTCAATGTGAGAACAGGTTCAGCCAGGCGGAGGAGGGTGGTGGTGGATGGGGCTGGTTGGGCCTGTGTTCAAGGAAGAAGCGGAGAGCCCGCAAACCGTCCGGGTGGGGGATGGAGGTGCAGAGCGATTGGACGTCCAGAGTGAAGTGGAAGCGGTTAGGAACAGGAAACTGGAAATTGTTAAAATGATGTAGGGTGTCAGAAGAGTCAGGGATGTAGGTGACAAGAGGCTGGACCAGCGGAGAAAAGATAGATTCAAGAGAGGAAGAAATAAGTTCAGTAGGGCAGGAACAGGCTGAAACAATGGGTCTGCCAGGACAGTCCAGATTGTAGATTTTAGGAAGGAGGTAGAAGCGGACTGTCCGGGATGCAGGACTATGAGTTTGAAAGCTTGTAGAGGGAAATCTCTGGAAGAGATGAGGTCAGTAGGAATGGCTGCTGCGGGGAACACGTAGCAGGGAACACTGAGCGGGGAATGGGGAACACTGAGCGGGGAACTCAGGAGACATGGCACAGAAGGAGGCCATTTGGCCCATCGAGCCCATGCTAGCTCTCCATGGATCTATGCAGTCCCACTCCATGGCTCAATCCCCGTAGCCCTGCAAGTCTATTTTTCTCAGGTGACCATCTAACTTCCCATTGACGTCATTGATCACCTTTGCTTCCACCACCCTTGTGGCAGCAAGTTCCAGGTCATTGCCACCTGCTGTGTAAAATGTGCTTCCTCATATTCCCCCTGCATCTTTTGCCCAAAACTTTCAATCTGTGTCCGTAGTCCTCGAATTGGGAGAGGGAGAGAGGGGAAAAGAGAGACAGAGTCACACACACAGAGAGCACTGGGAGAGGAGGGAGAGAAATCAAGGTCTCTCCTGACAGATGAGGAATCTATCCAGAATACTAAGTGTGTGGGCAGAGATTGACTACTTATGCAAGCAAAAATAATGCCAGATATGTCATTAATTCAGTTTGCAATATAGTGAAGAGAAAGTATGTCAATAAATTAGCCTTCTCATTTAAAGCTTCTTCACAAAAATTCACATTTGTTGTTGTTTTTATTAGTAAGATAAATTCTTAATGCCTTTATCTTGCAAAATTTTTTCACCGGCCTCCTGGGCCGAGCAAAAATTGTAATGCGGCCCTCCGCCCAAAAAGGTTGGACAACCATGAGATAGAAGCAGGAGGAGAGAGCATGCGGATCTACCAAGCTGGCAGGATTCCCAATGGTGCAGGGTGTAATTGACTGCACGCACATGGCATTCCGGGTCACACAGGTTAACAGGGAAATGTTCCACAACCGCAAGGGCTACCACTCCATTAACGTGCAGATGGTGTGCTATGATCCCCAGTAGATACTGTAAGTGAATCCTAATGTGCTGGCAGAAGCCATGATCCATTCATTCTGTGGCAGTCAGCTGTACCCACCATCACTGGCCCACCATGAAGAACCATAGACTGGCCACTGGGTGTTGTATGATCGCTTTAAGAGTGATGTCCTTTTAAGAACTCAGTATGCTAATGAGTTAAGTACCAGGGTGTAGTCATGTGACTAGAAGCCATGGTCACTCTGCACTGCAACACCCTGGACAAAGGCTCTGTATATAGTTTGCTCTATATTGTAGATATTAGTTTAGCTATGAATAAACCTTCTGGAGATCTTCAAAGAACTGAAATCCATGTACCTCATTATGTTGCTTAAGATAACAAAAAGAAACTCATGATATGATGGCAGCAGTGGTGAAAAGACAAGATATAAGCTTGAAGATCACAGGTAAAACAGAAAATAAGGTTTAAAAGCAATACAGAAAACAGAAGAGAAAATTTGAAGCAAGAAGTGAAGAAACTTTAAAACAAGTATCTAAAAAGAGTAGAAGAAAGCTAGATGCTTTAGAAGACTGAGCAAAGCTCCATAGAACAGAACCGTGGCTGAGGGGCAGGCAACTGGGTGAGTCATTGTGCCGATGATTGAGAGGTCCCAGTCGAAAAAAAGAAAGCCTTTGAAGGGTTTGAAGGAATTCATTTTTTAGGGGCTCCCTGTGAGCAAGGGAAATAAAAGGGGAAAACCCTGAAAAGCGGGCAAACTGAAAAAAAGTCTGATAGTAAAAAATAGCACGGGATAACCCCGAACACAGCAGAGACTCCATTAAAGTAGGCAAGCTGAAAAAATCATTAACCAGTTAAACGTGAAGAAGATAAAAAAACTCTAGAAAAAAAGCAAAATGGAAAAACCTTGAACTGCCGATAGAACAGCTGCGTAAACATATAAGTGAAGGCTGAAAGAGAAAAAAACAGAGACCACTGTAAAGCACCTGTTACACTCCATCAAAGCAGCTAGCTTAAAAAAATTCGTAAAGGGGTAACAGCACAGAGTTAATAGAACAAATTTAAAACATGTTTTAAGTCACAAATATAAAAGTCATAACAAGTACAGTGCTGAAGGCATACACAGAGTTGAACAAAGTTAAATATAGAGCAGAAAGAAAAAGAACAGCAGAAGGTGGATGTCAAATTTCCCAGCATGAACTGGAAGGCCATTGATATCCTATCCAAGTTCAAACTTTTTAAACAAAGAATGCAGTTATGCTTCATAGACCAAGCTGTTGCAGAACCAAAGAAGCAGGCTATGTAAATGCTAATTGCAGTTGGAAATGAAGGGTTCTACAGAATCAATACTTCCGGCTTATCTGAAAAGGACCAGAAAGATCCACAAAGATATGGAAAGTGCTAGAAGATCAGCTTCGTGTAAGATTGAATTTTAGAATTCATCGCCTGGAATTGATGTCCTACAGGCAACAGCCACAGGAATCAATGGATCAGTTCAACAGTAGATGCCATAGTAAGGCAACAAATGTGAGTTTTCAGAAACTGAGCAGTTGGAATGAATAACGTAGCTGGTGATTGTCTCAACACCTATTGAAGCGTTTCAAAAAGAGCTCTTGGGGAAAAAGAAAGATCACAGTATTGATACGCTGCTAGAAGATGGCAGGACATATGAAGCCATTGTAGCTAGACAACAGCAGCTGCGATCACAAGACATAGCCGACTGTATTGTCATGGTAACCAGGTCACAAAAAGCAAGCAATCTATGTGGTAAGTGTGGTTTTTCCAACTCACCGCAAAGTTGTCCTGCATTTCAAGATCTGTGCAAGGCATGTGGTGAAAAAGGACACTGGGCCTGCCTATGCAAGAAATCTGACTCCAACAGTCAGATGTCATAATAGGATGCAAACAAACAGAAGACAGGCGCAGCAACAGGGCAATAGCAGCAAGGAGTGTGCCAGAGACCTGCGTAAACGCAAGCTGATACACAAAGTCCACATCAAAATAGACCTGAGACAAGACTCAGAGTCGAGTGATTCTCAGCCAGCAGACGATCGGGCATTTCACATTGTGACCCTGACACATTGTGCTGGAATTTATAAGCTCGCCAAAAATGGCAGTCCTTCCATACACGTCGCGGAACAGCCGCGATATTCAGCGTGGCGACTCATTTAAATGGCCGGGGCGGACCTCCACAACCTCCCCCCCCCACCCCGATGATGTGGAGGAAGCGGGCAGTCGTCCCCGGCAACGGCGCCAGACACCACCGTGCAGGTAGAGCAAAAGAGGTGACTGGCACGAGGCGCTGTTTATTGGCCATGGATCAACGGAAGCATCGAAATGTTAGTGAGGATGTGCGAGGCATGCCAGAGCCACCAGCCACAACAACGTAAAGATCCTCTGCACCCTCACGAGATTTCGTCAGCCCCTTGGTCCAAAATTACCATTGATCTATTTTCCGTTAATGGAGACGACTTTATCTTAGTCACCGATTATTTCTCCAAATTTCCAATTGTCAGACAGGTAAAAGACACTTCAAGCGCAGTTGTTGCAGACACATTGAGTGCCATATTCAGTCTGTTTGGTGCACCTGAAGAAATTATTTCTGACAATGGGCCACATTATGCGGGCAGACCTTTCAGGGATATGCGTGCGAAATGGGGCGTAAACCTTGTGACGTCCTCATTACATTACCCTAGA
Source organism: Heterodontus francisci (assembly GCF_036365525.1). Lineage (NCBI taxonomy): Eukaryota > Metazoa > Chordata > Chondrichthyes > Heterodontiformes > Heterodontidae > Heterodontus > Heterodontus francisci. The sequence continues at coordinate 93,093,630 of NC_090377.1, read as the reverse complement.
TCTAACGGTCTTGCCTAGTGAATGGTTCGCACAGTTAAATCACTTATCCTGAAGTGTAGGACAGCAAGACAAGATTTTCGTGTTGCCATGTTACACCTCAGAGCTACACCTACGGATATGAGCTTACTATTACCATCAGAGATCATGTTTAGCAGACAAGTGAGAAAGATTCTGCCAAGCCATCATCTGTCCAAATTCTCCGAGATGCAGGAGACACCGCTCGAAAAACAAGGGAGAATGAAGATGGTGCATAACCGATATGCAGGGACGGAACTACCTCAGCTACACGTAGGACAAAATGTCAGGGTCATTGTTATGGAGTTTCTAAACACCACGCTGAGTCTGTTAATTGCAAGCAGTAAAAGTTTATTCAGGAATATGCAGGGGAAACTGCCTTCAGTACTTTGAGGTCCACTCTCAATGTACAAGCAAAGTCTCACTTTTTTTATACAGTTTTGCTGACATTTGGTTCATAATACATTACTTCTGTGACAAATATTCTTTTACCGCAACGTCTGCTTTCAACTACAAACTAAACCACATAAACAGGAGGTGCACCTGTTTTGATGAAGGGTCACTGACCTGAAAAGTTAACTCTACTCTCTCCACAGATGCTGCCAATAATTTCCAGCATTTCTTGTTTTGGTTCACCTGTTGTTATCACTTTCGTTCTTGTTCATCTATCAAAACAGGATGCAGCTTGCTCTACTTATTTCATCTTGCAGCTAGATTTAGCATGAACAATCCTAGCAGAAGTAATGTTAACTCTTGATGTCCCACATCAGTCATACACCCCACAATGAGAACGTGGTTACCTGCAGAGTATCCAAATTAGTGAGTGAGCCTAGGTCTTACAAGGTTACAGCATCGAATGGAGCAATGTTGAGGAGGAACCGAAGCCAATTAAATAAAGTGTGCAATACTCCAATTGCGCACAGCGGACTCGAAAGAACACACTCCAGTGATGAGGGTGTGATGGAACAACAGGACAACAACTAACACATTGAAAACATGCCTGCAAACCAAAAACAGCCAAGGGTGAAATCCACATCCCCAGAAGGTTATACCGTAACCAGATCTGGAAGAGTTATCAAACCACCGAGATGATATATAGAACAAACAAAGAACAAAGATAATTACAGCACAGGAACAGGCCCTTCGGCCCTCCAAGCCTGCGCCGATCCGGATCCTCTCTCTAAACATGTCGCCTATTTTCTAAGCTTCTGTATCTCTTTTCTTCCTGCCCATTCATGTATCTGTCTAGATACATCTTAAAAGACTCCATCGTGCCCGCATCTACCACCTCCGCTGGCAATGCGTTCCAGGTGCCCACCACCCTCTGCGTAAAGAACTTTCCACGCATATCCCCCCTAAACTTTTCCCCTTTCACTTTGAACTCGTGTCCTCTAGTAATTGAAACCCCCACTCTGGGAAAAAGCTTCTTGCTATCCACCCTGTCTATACCTCTCATGATTTTGTACACCTCAATCAGGTCCCCCCTCAACCTCCGTCTTTCTAATGAAAATAATCCTAATCTACTCAACCTCTCTTCATAGCTAGCGCCCTCCATACCAGGCAACATCCTGGTGAACCTCCTCTGCACCCTTTCCAAAGCATCCACATCCTTTTGATAATGTGGCGACCAGAACTGTATGCAGTATTCCAAATGTGGCCGAACCAAAGTCCTATACAACTGTAACATGACCTGCCAACTCTTGTACTCAATGCCCCGTCCGATGAAGGAAAGCATGCCGTATGCCTTCTTGACCACTCTATTTACCTGCGTTGCCACCTTCAGGGAACAGTGGACCTGAACACCCAAATCTCTCTGGACATCAATTTTCCCCAGGACTTTTCCATTTACTGTATAGTTCACTCTTGAATTGGATCTTCCAAAATGCATCACCTCGCATTTGCCCTGATTGAACTCCATCTGCCATTTCTCTGCCCAACTCTCCAATCTATCTATATTCTGCTGTATTCTCTGACAGTCCCCTTCACTATCTGCTACTCCACCAATCTTAGTGTCGTCTGCAAATTTGCTAATCAGTCCACCTATACTTTCCTCCAAATCATTAATGTATATCACAAACAACAGTGGTCCCAGCACGGATCCCTGTGGAACACCACTGGTCACACGTCTCCATTTTGAGAAACTCCCTTCTACTGCTACTCTCTGTCTCCTGTTGCCCAGCCAGTTCTTTATCCATCTAGCTAGTACACCTTGGACCCCAAGCGCCTTCACTTTCTCCATCAGCCTGCCATGGGGAACCTTATCAAACGCCTTACTGAAGTCCATGTATATGACATCGACAGCCCTTCCGTCATCAATCAACTTTGTCACTTCCTCAAAGAATTCTATTAAGTTGGTAAGACATGACCTTCCCTGCACAAAACCATGTTGCCTATCACTGATGAGCCCATTTTCTTCCAAATGGGAATAGATCCTATCCCTCAGTATCTTCTCCAGCAGCTTCCCTACCACTGACGTCAGGCTCACCGGTCTATAATTACCTGGATTATCCCTGCTACCCTTCTTAAACAAGGGGACAACATTAGCAATTCTCCAGTCCTCCGGGACCTCACCCGTGTTTAAGGATGCTGCAAAGATATCTGTTAAGGCCCCAGCTACTTCCTCTCTCGCTTCCCTCAGTAACCTGGGATAGATCCCATCCGGACCTGGGGACTTGTCCACCTTAATGCCCTTTAGAATACCCAACACTTCCTCCCTCCTTATGCCGACTTGACCTAGAGTAATCAAACATCTGTTCCTAACCTCAACATCCGTCATGTCCCTCTCCTCGGTGAATACCGATGCAAAGTACTCGTTTAGGATCTCACCCATTTTCTCTGAGTCCAAGCATAACATTCCTCCTTTGTCCTTTAGTGGGCCAATCCTTTCTCTAGATACCCTCTTTCTCCTTATATATGAATAAAAGGCTTTGGGATTTTCCTTAACCCTGTTTGCTAAAGATATTTCATGACCCCTTTTAGCCCTCTTAATTCCTCGTTTCAGATTGGTCCTACATTCCCGATATTCTTTCAAAGCTTCGTCTTTCATCAGCCGCCTACACCTTATGTATGCTTCCTTTTTCCTCTTCGCTAGTCTCACAATTTCACCTGTCATCCATGGTTCCCTAATCTTGCCATTTCTATCCCTCATTTTCACAGGAACATGTCTCTCCTGCACGCTAATCAACCTCTCTTTAAAAGCCTCCCACATATCACATGTGGATTTACCTTCAAACAGCTGCTCCCAATCTACATTTCCCAGCTCCTGCCGAATTTTGGTATAGTTGGCCTTCCCCCAATTTAGCACTCTTCCTTTAGGACCACTCTCGTCTTAGTCCATGAGTATTTTAAAGCTTACGGAATTGTGATCACTATTCCCAAAGTAGTCCCCTACTGAAACTTCAACAACCTGGCCGGGCTCATTCCCCAACACCAGGTCCAGTATGGCCCCTTCCCGAGTTGGACTATTTACATACTGCTCTAGAAAACCCTCCTGGATGCTCCTTACAAATTCTGCTCCATCTGGACCTCTAACATTAAGCGAATCCCAGTCAATGTTGGGAAAATTAAAATCTCCTATCACCACCACCCTGTTGCTCCGACATATAGGCTCTTAAGCTTCTGCACTCCTAAATTTCATAATCTCTTTCCTTGTATAAATAATTTTGATATTGTCCAATTTTACATTTAGCATACAAGACTTATCTTCGGAAAGAAAGTGGATGTTGTATAATCGCTTTAAGTGTGTTGTCCTTTAAAGAACTCAGTATGCTAATGAGCTAAATACCTGGATGTAGCCATGTGACTAGAAGCCATGGTCACTCTGCACTGTAACACCCTGGACAAAGGTTCTGTATATAGTTTGCTCTGTATTGTATGTACTAGTTTAGCTGTTAATAAACCTTATAGAGATCTTCAAGGAACTGGAATCCATGTACCTCATCATGTTACAGTGCAGAATGACAATGGCTTCTAGTCACATGAGTACATCTCAGTACTTAACTTATTAGCATACTGAGTTCTTAAAGGGATATCACTCTTAAAGCAATCATACAACAGAGACTGCAAGTGGCCTTGCAGGATGCCCTTAAACAGCCTTAAGCAGCTCTGGACTTTGAGGGCCTGGCTTTGGACTGCACTACCTCGGCATGGGCAGCAACAGTCGGGGCTGGCTGGGGGGCATCAGCTGGGCATTTGTGGAATGGCAGTGTGGAAGCATGAATGCTGTCATCCTGAGTGAGGACAGCAGGTTCATGCTCCACAGAGCCACTGCCACTCCCTCAGGCCGGCACCTCAACCATCCTAATAATTTGTTGGACTACAGATTGCTGGACTACTGTGAGAGCCTGCATTGGACACGTTGAGCACTGAGATCTGCAGCCATGATGGCATCATGCATGGCTTCTATGACCTCAATTTGATCTTCCACTGCAGCACTGAGACATTGTGTGGCTTCTGGCTGTGCTGCAATACAAGCTGAGACATTGAACATCAGACGTTGTATTACGGCTGGATCCGCAAGTGCTGTCATAGAGTTGGCCATCATTTCTGTGCTGAAAATGATGAACTCCAAACAAAACTCTGTGCCAAGTTGGATCTGGGCTCCACAAAGCTCCTTGGCAGTGACAAGAGGATCTGTGGCAAGCCTGCCAATGCACCAAGCATCTCATGCTGATCAGCATTCCCCTGTACGTCACCCCCGCAGATTGTCATCAGAGTCTTCTGCAGCAGAACTCATCTGCGACCTCTCCTTCTGGTAAGCTGCCGCATGGACTATTTTTTCCCCCTGTCCTGCCTGCAGCCACTCATGTCTGGTGACTCATCCGTGCTGATCCTGACTCTATACTACCCTCTATAGTTCATGCAGTACGAGTACCTGAGCTGGTGTCTGCGATTGTCAATCAAGTGATGGTGCTTATTCATTAGAAATCTGGTGTAGCTCTCACCCTTCATGGTAAGGCTTGCAGAAGGGAAGGATTGGCGTGAAGGAAGTGGGGTTGGGTGGAAAGCAAAAGGTCCATGTTTACACAATCTGCAGCTTACACTTCAAGCCAGATAACAGGATGAGGGTGATGTGGAATTTGAGAAGGGACATAAGGCAGGAACATACCGTCATCATGAATGTTCTCAGCAACACTGGATGTAATGGCCTCAAACACCACCGGCCCCATGATGCAGAGTACCGTCTCTTCCAGAGGGCTCAGTGACTAAAGGCATGCTTCTTCCATGCTGGTTCTCTGCTACCCCCCTACAGTTATGGCCCACCTTGCCATGAAGGAGAGGGAAAAATATAAGTGAGTGTGTTGCCATAGATGAGTAGTTGGAGCTGTGTGGAACCAGCCAGGCTGGCAACATTGGTATGTATATGATGGGGAGGTGGAATTTCCGTATGTTAGTCTTGAGTCCTAATTGCTGATCAGTGAGTGATGGGGCTTTGTGCATTGAGCAGCTTGAGAGGTTGGTAGTGCTATGGGCACTTTTGTGCACTTTCAAGATTGGGCAACTCAGTGCTTTCTGGACCTTCAGGTATGCTAAAACTACCACACAATTGACTGGTAAATCTGAAAGTGCCTACAAAAAACACATCTCAACCAGCTAAACAGTCACATAACCAGCAGATGCAGATCTATCTTGCTGTGGAATGTGCATTTTTGAGCTAAATGGAGAGACAGCACTGAATGCAAAAACCTAGATTTAGCAATAGTGTAAGGGTACAGTGAGTATACTTCATGATGCGTGGAGCAACCCACCAGTTGTTAGGAGGTAAAACAAGCATGGGAGGCTATCGTTTGGTTGTTGAGTGAAGGACCATGTACCTAGAAAGAGTAGGAGGGACCTATAAAAAAAAAGAAATGTGACCTCATGAAAAATGCCAGGATGAGTAATATGGATGGTCATAATATAATATGTATAGGCCACACAGGAAACCATGTTTGGCAATCAAAGCAAGTTACAGATAGCTCATGTGTCACCTTTTGTAGTTTAGTATGCTTAACCCAATTTGATCCAGCAATCTGCTGGAACTGGAGTCACTGGAACACTCAGCACTATTGCAGCCTGAAGCAGGTTAAAGGCACATACTGATTCAATGACCTAGATGTGGAAGCACTGTTTGAATTGTTTCTTTTCACAGGTGGGAGAGGAGAAATGGTGATGGCTGAAAACCTGCTGATTGCTCCTGGCATAGTAAGGCCATGCTCCTGTTAGGTGAAGTGATACATTTTGGTGGGAAGAATGAAACTAAATGGTACAATTTTAAAGGGGATGCTGGAACAGAGAAACCCAGGTGGGTGGAGGGTGTGTGTGTGTATATCAATTCTTGAAGGTGGCAGGGCAATTTGAGAAGATTATTTCAAAAAAAGCATGTGTAATCCTTGACTTTATTAATAGAGGAATAGAGTACAAAAGCAAGGAAGGTATGCTAAACCTTTAGAAAACACTGGTTAGGCCTCAGATGAAGAATTGTGTTCAATGCTAGGTCCATGCTTTAGGAAGGATGAAATGGGTGCAGAAGTGATTTACTAGAATGTTAGCAGGAATGTGGGACTTCAGTAATGTGGAGAGACTAGAGAAGCTGGGCTTGTTGTCCTTGGAGCAGGGAAGGTTAAGAGGAGATTTGATAGTGGTGTTCAAAATCATGCCAGCTTTTGATAGAGTAAATAAGGTGAAAGTGCTTCTACTGGCAGATGGGTCAGTAACCAGCAGAAACAGATTTAAGGTCATTGACAAAAGAACTAGAGGCGACATGAGGAAACATTTTTTTGCATAGCGAATTGCTGTAATCTGGTACGCACAGCCTGAGAGGGTGGTGGAAGCAGACTCAACAGTAACATTCAAAAGCAAACTGAATAATTACTTGAAGGGGGAAAAAAAGGGCTATGGGGAGAGAGCAGGGGAGTGGAATTAATCAGATAGCTATCAAAGAGCCAGCACAGGCAAGATATGTCAAATGGCCTCCTTCTGTCCTGTTTCATTCTATGATTGTATGATATTGTGATTCTGCCCTCATGGAGCCAACTGTAGTATTTTGTGAGCATAATTCTGTAACCATCTTCAGCCGAATGATCTGATTGACTGATGTAACAGGACTCACGTAGGCTGTACTTCTCAGGCCTTAAACAGAGAGGCAGTTAGCAGCTTAGTTGAAAGGCTGCACCTTCCAGAAAGGAAGTCTACAGCTGCTGTCAAGGTGGAACATCTTCTGGTACCTCCTAGATATGGTGACTATTAATCGTTCTGTTTGCAGACACAGCTTGTTAGGTGAAGAAATTTACCATACAACTGTAATGTTTTATGAATATCACAATAAGAATTAATAGTACAATAATGCAACTAGCATAGATGCAGCTAAGAGGAAGCTAGATAAGTGCATGAGGCAGAAAGGAATGGAAGGATATGTTATTCGGGTAAGGTGAATGAAAGTGTGAGGAGGTGCATGTGAAACACTGGCATAGATCTGTTGGACCGAATGGCCTGTTTCAGTGCTGTAAATTCAATGTAATGAGTGGTTACACCGTTTATTTGCACCTTTGCAGATCATGCTGCCAACTGGGTTTGCTACACTTCCTATCCAGTTGGATAATGTGTGCAGCATACCATCTCTACTCTGCAGACTGCCATTAAGCAGCATCAGCAGGCAGGACCTGCCACAATTGAATTGTCTCTTGTGAGTGCTTGCACTGATATGGTTGAAGAGTTGAAGTCCATTTGGTAAAGGTTGGTTTTGTTATATCTAGTAATCTTAGCAGCCATCATGAAAAAATGTAGAATGTTGCAACATTGCACTTTGAAGTTTTTTTCGTGTTTTTTTTCATGTTTGTACTTGCGACTGTTCAATTTTCAGTCCATTAACACTCTATCTGTACTAATGCTTTGTCTTTCAGCATACCATTAACATATTGTTTGCTTTTGCTCCACGACCTTCTGGTCAGCTATTCTGTGACCTTGTCCTATTTACACCTTCTCCTTTGTTATCTCTTGCCCCACCCCGTTTTACTTACTTATAATCTTTTACATTTCTAATATTTGCTTGTTCTGAAGAAGGGTCACTGACCTGAAACGTTAACTCTGCTTCTGTCTCCACAGATGCTGCCAGACCTGCTGAGTATTTCCAGCAGTTATTGTTTTTATTGCACTTTGAAGGCTTCCTTGTCTGCCTCACCAGCCAGGACAGAACAGAACAGGTTGTTGCTGTTCCATAGTCAAGTCTGCATCTGCAGCACATTGAGGTCAATGATCAATGGAATCACAAGAAGACCCCAAGAGACATATAAGGAAGCCCCTACACTGACTTCTTTCAGTCGTATACACTTAGGAGGTTGAAGGAAAAGGTCAATTAGACAGTCCTGAGTTTGCTAATGTTATACCGCTTATTGATTTCTCTTCATATTGTAGTTATAGTAGCCTTTAGCTTTTGCCTGTTAAGTATAAGTCAATGGAAATGTAGTAACCACTGAACTGTTGAATTAATATTGGCGTTAAAGTGTTATATGTGTATATATTGTTATGTTATCTGTAAAGTGTTAGGAACTAATTAGCTAGGAAATAGTTGTTATGTCTAAGTGTTACAGTAGGGGGCCACATTCACAGCTGCACTGGGGAGTCATGTTATATGTAACACAATAACTAGTGGTATCAGGTTCTGCAGCACAAAGTATGGTGCTGTTATAAACAAGACTGACTCCAGCCTTTTCCAAGTTCAAAGTGTGATTCTTTCCAATATCTGGCAACCAGAAACAACATAAAGACAAAAAATAAAGCAATGTCAGTTTAGTAACAAGTTCCACAGGAGGAAACATCCATGAGTTTATCATCCTTTTCAGAAGCAGGAGGTTGGCATGGAATGGTACAGACTTATTGTTAAATGTTCCAGTTAGTAGAAAAGAACCAATAAGGTAACACAGTTGGGAAGTTGTATCAGTCTATAGAAAAAGAACTTGTTAAAACTAATGTTATTGATAAGGGAACATAGGAATAGGAGTAGGCTATTCAGCCCCGCAAACCTGTTCTACCATTCAATGAGATCATGGCCGATAAGCGTCCTAACTCCATCCACCTGCAATTGCTTCCCAGTGTGGTCCCAAATTGGAACCCTCGATTCAGCAGTCAATGCTGGGAATTTCCTCCGAGCTGCTCTTGCTCCACCAATCTGATTTCAGAAGTGTGGATGAACCCCCTGTTTCCATGCATCAGTGTGGTTTCTGCCACACTCCCAGCGAAGTTATGGAGCCAGGGTGGGAGCAGCTCTGAGGAAATTAGCCCCCTGTTCTCTTCAAATGTTTGCTAGGTGAATTTCTTGCTGTCTCCATGAGTTTTATTGTATACCTTTGGCTGAAGTGCACAGGCTTCAAGTGTTGGTGCCATGAGGCATATTTTAAGCAGATGATCCACAACTCCATTTAACCTGCTGTCACTCTGGAATAAGTGCAATGAGGGCAGTCCCTGGAAACCATGAGTTGACCTGCAGAATTCTTTTAGTGGTTGTTACACAAGATTTGGACATGGATGGAGAGATATCCTTATCATGTTTGTGTATCCTTTTCTGAAGTTGCAGTTGATCATGTCCTGTTCCTTGGGAATGCCACAACTTTAGTACTATGCTGAAGTATAAGCCGAGATTGCATATGCTCATAAAATGGATTTAGACATATTTTCATTTTGAATTGTAAGCACTTGCTGTATGGGAAATGCAATATCAAGGCATTTGAGACTGCTCTGAAATGTGAAATGACAAACTTACAAACATTTGAAAAATGACTCAGATTAGGTGAAAGTCAGAGAGGAGTTGTTGAAAGGTGTTCGAGTATGATCATGGAATAGATGATAAAGTTAGTGAACAGCCACAAGACACCATGTGCCTAGTCTCTGGAGGGTGACTTGAACTCAGGACCTTATAACGTAGAAGAAGTGAGAGTGCAATCAACTTAGCCATAGATTGACAAGTGTGCAACTAGCTCTCCAAATTACTACATATTAACACTTATTTAGTAGCTGCATTATCTGTAGTGCACAGAAAATATTCAACACCGCCATGACCCCCAAATGCTACATTTTATATCACTGAATGATTGCCTTCCTTGGTGTGGCAATTCCAAGGTACCAGGAATTCCAGGGGTATTGTGTTCCATGCGCAATAGTACATTTCATGTTGAACCTCTGACCCTTTGATATTTAAGATGTGAGCAAATCAAGATATTATCAGATACACATTTCAAGAATGTTGTCATGTGGCTGTTCATTAATTTTATCATCTATTCCACAATCATACTCTAACACTTTTCAACAACTCCTCTCTGACTTTCGCCTAATCTGAGTCATTTTTCAAATATTTGTAAGTTTGTCATTTCACATTTCAGAGCAGTCTCAAATGCCTTGATATTGCATTTTCCATACAGCAAGTGCTGGCAATTCAAAATGAAAATACATCTAAATCCATTTTACAGGTATATGAAATATTTGCCAAAATGTGTACCAGAAACCTGAATTTTATGAACTGACTCTGGGAGACAGGATGTAGAAGAAGAGGTTTGGAGTATCATTTTGCTGTTTCCCAGTGCGATCTTGATTTGCAATCCATTCAGAAAGATGTTGTGTGAAGCCTTGCATGAGCTCTTTCACCCTCCTGTAACTGTGAACAGAACCTATTCATTGTGCGGCATTGGGCGGCACAGTGGCGCAGTGGTTAGCACTGCAGCCTCACAGCTCCAGCGACCCGGGTTCAATTCTGGGCACTGCCTGTGTGGAGTTTGCAAGTTCTCCCTGTGTCTGCGTGGGTTTTCTCCGGGTGCTCCGGTTTCCTCCCACAAGCCAAAAGACTTGCAGGTTGGTAGGTAAATTGGCCATTGTAAATTGCCCCTAGTATAGGTAGGTGGTCGGGAAATATAGGGACAGGTGGGGATGTGGTAGGAATATGGGGTTAGTGTAGGATTAGTATAAATGGGTGGTTGATGGTCGGCACAGACTCGGTGGGCCGAAGGGCCTGTTTCAGTGCTGTATCTCTAAACTAAATTGTGACGATTGAGGAAGATTTTAGTTTGGTTTATTTTGTTTTAGTTAAGAGATACAGCACTGAAGCAGGCCTTCGGCCCACCGAGTCTGTGCCGACCAACAACCGCCCATTTATACTAATTCTACATTAATCCCACATTCCCTCCATTCTCCTACCACCGACCTACACTAGGGGAAATTTACAATGGCCAATTTACCTGTCAACCTGCAAGTCTTTGGCTGTGGGAGGAAACCGGAGCACCCAACGGAAACCAACGCGGTCACAGGGAGAACTTGCAAACTCCGCGCAGGCAGTGCCCAGAACTGAACCCGGGTCTCTGGAGCTGTGAGCTCCTTTCTCGATTTGGAAATGGGAAACATGTTTCTCCTACTCGTATTTACTAATAGCACAGAAAGGATCTTTCCTTCCCAATATTTGTGATAAAAATATACAGGATGGTGTGGCACTGAACCAAACAGAGCTGGGGTGGTCCCAGGTTTAAGCTTCAGTCTTTGCTGAGTGAACTGCTCCTGGCCAGGGCAGTTTAGCATTATCCCAGTTGGCCTCACAGCCTCGGACTAAGATAGGAAAGTAAGCAGCTCAAACTCTGACACTGGCCTGCTATCCAGTGAAGTCACCCTAAACTCTCCTTGCCCCAATGTCCGTGGCTGCTGTGGCTCAGCTGGCAGAATTCTCACTTCTGAATCAGAAGGTGTTGGCTTCAAATCCCACTCCAGAGACTTAGGACTGGAGTTTGCCAATTGGGTTAAGATCCAGGTCATTTCCAGATTGCAGCCTACATGGGCAGATAGCAGGACTTCAGTAGGTATCTTGTGCATGTGGCCAATTAAAGGCAGGCCTGTGGGGAGGCCAACCAATAACTGCTGGCAGGTGGGAGTTAGTGCCAGCAGCAAGCTTGCGGGCGCAATTTGTAAAGGCCAGTCTGCAGCCTTCATGCTGGCTGCACTGCAGAAAGAATGCAACAGAAGACATGTGTGGAGGGGTGGTTGGAGTGTGAGGAAGGGTCACTCCATGCTTCAATGAAGATGGTGCAGGAAAGGATAGAGGAACTGTTCCAAAGGATGGGAGGAGCAGATTAGCCAACCTCAGACAAATGAAGAAGGCCTGGTTGGAGGTTGCTGAAAAAGTGATCACAGCACAAACATTTGTGCAGTGCCGGAAGTGCTTTGATGACCTCATGAGGGCTGGCAAGATGAGTGGCATACATGCTGACCAGGTGGTATGCATGGCATATGTAGTGAGGTGGACAACCCATGCACAGGGACACAACAAAGACCAATGTGTGTATCAAGATACAGGGCAGCATCTCATCACAGCATCATGGCCAATTATTAGTGCTTGATGCAGTGACAAGCATGGAGGAACATATGCAGCAGCGCCCACCCAGTATCCACCCAGTGCCACAATGATGGCCATTGAAAGAGGCACAGCCTTATAACCATCACAGGGGCAGGAGAGTTGTGTCACACTCTTTCTTTGTGTTGTTGTAGGATAAGAGAGTTCATAATGTAAGGGAGTGGAGACAGATGGATGGTGGTGTGCCCTTCCTCACAATGGTAATGCAGATGGAGAAGGGGATGGTGGAGGTTGGCAGGGTGGCAGCAGACCAGGCTGTCGAAGAGGCAGAGGTGGGTGTAGAGCCCAGAGACCTGCAGTGCCAGTGGAGGAGGTGGCACAGCAGACAGCAGAGATCTCAGAGGAGGAGGCACCATCTGAGGATGCACCCTCCACCAGCACAGATATTCGCAAGTCAGTGAAGCATGATGCGCAGTTAGAATGGGTGGCACCAGTTGGTGAGCATGGCACACATGCACAGGAACAGATGACGGAGGCACAAGTGCGGCCACTCCTCATTGGAGGAGTGAGGACAGGCCCAGCAATGCTTGGCTCCAAGCAGATGCTGAGCTTTAGGAGTTATCAGCCAAGCGGGTGCTTATAGAGCAGCAGCGGGAAACGTGTGGACATCTGTCAGAGTTCCCAGAGGCTGTTTGCTCCCATACCCACATGATGGCTGAGTACGTAAATGCAAAAAGCAGGACAAATCTAATCCAGCCACTTACTGCCCCATCAGTCTACTCTCAGTCATCAGCAAAATGATGAAAGGTATCATCGACAGTGCTGTCAAGTGACACTTACTCAGCAATAACCTGATCACTGATGCTCACTTTGATTCTGCCAAGGCCACAGACCTCATTACAGCCTTGGTCCAAACATGAACATAAGAGCAGAACTCAAGAGGTGAGGTGAGAGTGACTGCCCTTGATATCAAGGCAGCATTAGACCGTGTGACATCAAGTAGCCCTAGCAAAACTGGTCAATGGGAATCAAGAGGGAAAACTCTCCACTCGTTGGAGTCATGCCTAACACAAAGGAAGATGGTTGTCATTGTTGGAAGCCAATCATCTCAGCCCCAGGACATCACTGCAGGAGTTCCTCAGGGTAGTGTCCTAGGTACAACCATCTTCCTTTGTGTTAGGCATGACCTTCCCTCCATCATAAGGTCAGAAGTGGGGATGTTTGCTGATGATTGTACCCTGATCAGTACCATTTGCAACTCCTCAGATATTGAATCAGGGCGTGCCTGCATACAGCAAGACCTGGACAACATCCAGACTTGGGCTGATAAGTGACAAATAGCATTTGCACCGCATAAGTATCAGCCAATGACCATCTCCAACACGAGTACAGCTTCAACCACACTCAAGACGCTTGACATCATTCAGGATAAAGCAGCCCCCTATAATTGACACTCCATCCACCATCTTAAACATTCACTCCCTCCACCACTGGTGTACAGTGGCAGCAGTGTGTACCATCCACAAAATGCACTGAGCAACTCATCAAGACTCCTTCGACAGCACCTTCCAAACCTGCAACCTCTACCATCTAGAAGGCCAAGAGCAGCAGATGCATGGGAACACCAACACCTGCAAATTCCCCTCCAAGCCACACACCATCCTAACTTGTAACTATATCGCCATTCCTTCACTGTCGCTGGGTCAAAATCCTGGAACTCCCTCCCTAATAGCACTGTGTGTGTGTGTGTACCTTCACTGGACTGCAGTGTTCAGGAAGGCAGCTCATCACCACCTTCTCAAGGGCAATTAGGGATGGGCAATAAATGCTGGCCGAGCCAGCGATGCTTACATCCCAGGAATGAATTAAAAAAACAATTGTGGAGCAATTAAAATCAGGGTTACATAAGAGGCCAGAACTGGAGGAGCACAGATATTTTGGAGAGTTGTAGGACTGTAGGAGTTTACAGAGATAGGGAATGGTGAGGCCATGGAGGAGTTTTATAACAAGGATGAGAATTTTAAACTCAAGGCAATGCTCAACTATTTCTAAGAAACAGAAGAGTTATCCCCAGTGTCCTGTCCAATATTTATCCCTCAATCATCACAAAAAAAATGATTATTTGGTTATTATCATATTGCTGTTTGTGGGAGCTTGCTGTGCACAATTTGGCTGCCAGATTTCCTACATAAGAACCGCAACTACACTTCAAAAGTACTTAACTGATTCCAAAGCACTTTGGGACGTAATAAAGTTATGAAAGGCGCCATATAAATGCAAGTCAGTCAATCTGTCTCTCTGTCTGTCTGTTTGTTTTTCTTTCAATGCAATTGAATGTGGGTGCGTGGATGGGTTGATGTGTGTGTGTGTACGTGCAGGTGCCAGATGAGAAGAGAAACCTGATGCTCACCACTGTTGAATAGCTTGCCAACATTCACTGTCTCAACTCACATTGGAAGAAAAGGCTCCCTGTCAAGGTGCGGGAAGGATGTCAGTGGGGCTGTATTTCAGCCTCTTCTGACAAGAACAGAGAAAATGAAAGAAAACTGAGGGAAAAAATACTGCCTCGTAGACTTTGAATCCTTTGATGGATGTTCAGACCACTAAACTGCTCAATCTTATGCTTATTGCTGCTATAAAATGTATCCAAATCATTTGGGAGTCATCTGTTTTTACCACATAGACAATAGCTGAATATCATGTGGAATATTAAGTTCTTAGATACAATTACTTATGCTAATTTTAAATTAATTCCAGTAGATTTGGACAATGTGATCGGCAGTAAAAAAAATTCTCATTGCTCTGTGAAAAGTGAAGTGTATGTCAGGCAATCTCCAAGTGGAGAGAAAGATAATGGGCACCAAATTCATATGCGGAAAGCCACTCTCAGCACTACGAAGGCTTACCTGGCGTTCCCCGGGGAAGGCTGCACTGCTAGGAACTACCTGCGCAGCTCGTGCAGTGTTCTCCAAGGATATGGGTGCATGCATGTGCATCCAAGCACATTGAATTGACACTATCCTGACATCACAGAGTCCACCCGGCTGATGTGACACCAGGATTTTAAATTTGGACAACACAGGTCCTGGTAACACCTGCACTGCTCTCTTGAAAAAAAAGAAGGATGAAGTAACAAGATGAGCCCAATACTAGCATTATTTACCTGATTGCAGGTAAGTTACATTTTTTGAGCTTTTTCAATTGCAAATTGCCTGACAGTACTCTGGCATATTTTTGGAGGTGCTTTGGTGAGTTCTTGCATTTGCCGGAGAGTGTTGCCGCATCCTCATAGGGATGGCAGAGCACGAGTGGCCTGTGTACACAAAGGATGCAACAGGTATGGCAGTGCCTCTGGGTCTGGAGCACAACAAGGTGATGGAGCAGAGGCTGTAAAAAGGGCAAGGTCCATGCCAACTTGGAGCCGGACTCCTCCATGCTCCTTAACAGTGACAAGAAGCTGCCTAGCAGGCCAGTCAATGAACCCAGCACATTCAGTGCTCTCATGTATGCCTTCCCATCAAGGTCCTTATCTGAATCCTCTGAAGCAGTACTTGTCTGCCACCTCGACCTCCAGTGAGCTGGCAAACAAACCATCCTTTACCCTGGCCTGCTTGCAGCCCACTCATTCTCAGTGACTCATCATATGGTGATCCAACTCTATACTAACTTCCAAGGTAAGTGCAGTCCCAGTATCTGAGCTGGTGGCTATGTGCCAGATCAAGTGCAGGGGCCTCTTCATTAGTGCTGTGTTGTTGCTCTCTTTCCTCCTCCTGGGGTTCCCATGGCTGGGCAGGCAACAGCTCTTGGGTGTCGCAAAGCAGGAAATCAGAAGTGGAAGGTTGTTGTGATGGGACGGGGGTGGGGTGGGAAGTCGCAGGTCCATGGTCACACCATCTGCAGCTTGCTCATCATGCTAGATAGCAGGATGAGGGTGTGCTGGGAGTTGAGAAGGGCCATAAGGCAGGAAGATGTCATAAATGTTCTCAGTGATATTGGATGTTATGGACCCCATCGCAGCTGGCACCGTAATGCAGAGAACCATCTCCTCTGTAGGGTTTGGAAATGCAGGTGTCCTTGCCCCCTGCTGGCTCTGCTCCCTTCTATAGTGTGCCACCTTGTCCTGAAAGATCGAGGGCAGAAAGTCAGCGGCTGTGTAGAAGTGTGCTAGGGTGATGTGCCTCTCATTGCTGAATATTTGAAGGTATGTGCAGGCAAGGAGAGGTGAGTGTGAGGCTGGCAGCATTGGCGGATGTGAAGGGAAGATGGAGTATCTGGATGTTAGGTGGGAGGCCTGAGTGTCAGGGAGTGCAGCTGGGTGAGTGATGGGGATGTGGTGCTTAGAGCAGTTTGAGAAGTTGGTGGTGTGGTAGGTAGGAGATGTCATGTTAAGAAACATTCACTGATGTTAACCACCCACATGAGTTCATTCGACCTCTTGTGTCACTGCTGCCAAGTCCTCAGATCCAGATTCTGGGAATTGGCCTTCCTGGCCACCTGCTCCCATTCCCTTCTGAGGGTGGTCCTTAAGAGTCTCCTGGCCTCCATTGGCGCCATGGCACCTCTCCTTGTGCTCATCTGCACCACTAATGCCCCCTATGCCACATCCATCACTATCGATCCCTCTATCTACCCTGGCACTCAGTTTCAAAGAATTTTCATTGCTGCAATCCATTTTTCCCTTAAGAAAGAGCAGGCTATCTGAGCCATGTGAGAAGCAAACAATGCTGTCGGGGCCTCCTGCTGTGTGCAGAGCTTGCCCGCAGAGCAGCATTGTAAGTGAATCAGCTAGCACCACAATCATTTAGATCAGGCGTGCTCACAAATTGTCCGTGTTGCCCACTATGATCTAAACGGTGGGGACTTGTCACAAAATGTGGCCCCTGCATTCAAAAATAGGGACAAATGAGTTTCAAGCCCAATAACTGGGAGCACTGAAAATCTAAAGAAGAGTTTCTACTGGAAATATTTACATGACACATGGGCAGGCCTGATTCGCAATTTTGACTTTTAATTTCTTTATTAATGCGCAACTATAACAATCAAGGAACGTAATTTTTCCTGGAATATTAAACATTGTGCATGGTGACCAGAAACTGCAGGGTCCTGTGTCCAATAGTTCTTTGGAATTTTTCTTCAACCAGCTCAGTCGTTGAGTATATTTAAGAAAGGGATTGATAGATTTCTGGGTACTAAGGGAATTAAAGGATATGGGGATAGTGTGTGAAGGTGGAGTTGAAGTAGTAGATCAGTTATGAGCTTGTTGAATTACAGAGCAGGTTTGAAGAGCCAAATGACCGACTCCAGCTCCTCTTTCTTATGTTCTTATGTTCAGTGAGCCTGTTGCATACACTGAACCTCTCTGCTTGACATAGTTAGAATGATCTTGGAATGACCACACCTAATTGAGGTGTTTGTGAAGCTTTTCACTCAATAGAGCAACAATTCTTTCCTCACTTTTCTCCTCTTTCCTCCCATCCTCATCTGAATTGTCTAATTCAGCCTGGGGCACAATGCTATAGACACCAATCGCCTGCCAGTACATTACCCCAAGGACACCCTCTTTATGCATGATCCTTGACAGAAAGTATAACAGGTTATTCAATCATGGAGGACATCACAGCTCAACGTTCTATGCTGCTCACAAGCTAACTGTTCTCCCCAGTCAATTGATGAGAGATCTAAGTTCATACACAAGCATTTTCCAGCAGGGACACTGAACCACTACCAGACTAGAAAAATGAATTCTCGCTCAATTTTCCCCCTTCCTTAACCTCGAACTATCTTTGGCCAATCTTCTGGCCTGTGCTAAAGTCTCACCTGAGATCACCTTACTGTGTATAGACAAAGGTTTGAACATTGATCCCGATCTGTATGGCTCAGTATGACACTGGGTAGCACATTTACCCAAGATATCAGGATGGAGGCAACACCAGAACAAGTGGCAAATTGTATAACATAAAAATACTAGAAGACAGAAAAGAAAGGGAAAGCCACCCAGCAAAGTATAGATATGTTACAATCATTTTGGACAGTTTAACACTGCACAACAGAGTTTGAAACTCAGCTTTTAGCTGCGTGGAATATGTCATCTTTGTCTCACTGATGAGAGTTTCTCTGTGTTTTACTCAGAATTCACCACGTTTGCTGAAGGCTTTGTTTAACCAGTTTGTTGGGGTTTCTGTATTTCTCTCATCCTGACCTCTTTTGCATGCCTCACGTCCATCACCTCTCCATTGGCAGCCTAGAGTCTAGGACCTAAGCTCTGGAATTCCTCCCTAAGTCTCCCCATCTCTCCTACTCCTATAAAACACTCCCTAAAACCTACCACTTTGGCCAAGCTGTCGGTCACCTGTCCTAATACCTCTTGTGGCTTAATGTCAAACTTTGTCTGATTATGCTCCTCTGACGTGTCTTAGGATGTTTTACTATATTAAAGGTGCTGCATAAATGCAAGTTAATGTTTCTCTTGAGGAGATAATTAAAAGAACACTGCCTCCATGAAAAATTAAGACCAATCCCGTTTTTCTTGGCGTGGGGTCCGAGAAAAGTAAGAAGGTGCAGAGGTTAATTTTGCTACAATAACCTCATGTGCAATTGTAGAATTCTTCACAATTTACATAGCAGTTTCGTGTTCTTGTAAAGAAACGAGAAAGGATTTGGCAAAAACTTTTCATATTAAGATGTTGATTCTTTTAAAAATAAACATTGCAGCATCTTCCATGGTACCCAAAATATGTGAAAAAACAGCATTATTTTTTACAGAAGCAAAACAATTCTTCACTTGCAACAGATATGTCTGTTAGGTCAGTCACACATAACACCCAACAGCAGCAGATCTTGAATATTGCTTGTCAGCAAAGGCATCTTCTTATCACGGTTTCTGCTTGATAGAAAGGTTTAACAGGGCCCAGAATGTGCGACATTCTATAGGAATGATAGGAGCTTTGATCATCATCTTTCATATTCTAAAGATATGAGAAAGAATGAAAAATGTTCCAATAAAACAGAATCTGGTGCAACTCGAAAGAATAGACCTTCATGCAGAAAGTGGCCATCATGGTTCTTGCCTGAGGAGCCCATGGTGTAAAATCCTAACTGTATCCAAATCTTTCAGCCCACACAGAAGCATGAAAACAGCCTGGGCAAGCTAGTCAATCAGTGAACCTTCCCTTTGCATCCTGCTCCATCTTGTTCTGTCTCTCTAGATCACTGCAACTTTGTCTCTCTCTGTCTGTCTGGACGTCTCCCTGTCTCTCTCTCTGTTGTGCTTTCTTTCTCTTTAAAGCATAAGTTCTCTCCCAGGGAGGGAGCTGCACAAGAAGGGACAAAAAGTGCCCCATTGCCAGCCTGCAGACACACTTCGAATATGGCTCCCTACTGGGAGCAAAGCTTTACTGAGTTTACATCCCTGTTGCTCTCACAATTGTTATCTCCTTTACAGATATTCTGTCTGTCTATCACTTTGTTTTCCTTTCATTTCTTCTCATAATGTGGGCAACACCAGCAAGGCTGTAATTATTGGTCTGAAAAAATTCAATTGCCCTCTAAAATGGGAGCAAGGATTGCAATGTGCCATTAATCTACACCATCCAAAGTAATGCTGCCAGCACACAAACTTAGTGCTACCTGTTAATTATAAGATAGTGGCATGCAGCCCAGCGCTGACTGTGCTGCTGAGTTGCTGTGCACCTCAGCAGGGGGCCTAGGTTTATATGAGGCTCGCACCACTTACAACCTACTGCACTACTTAAAATCAGCCGCACCTCTTAAAGGTGAAGTGCATTCTAGTTGCAGCAGGGGCTGGCAGTGCTGAAAGAGGAGTTAATGAGCAGGAAGAACCTTGAAAATTAATGCCACAGGCCAGAGAGCGTGCCAAGGTTCTCCGATGCTGCATTGGAGGCCTGAGAGGAGGAGGGGCACAGGAAGAGAGAGGTCGTCTTTCTGCAGGGGACCAGGGGGTCCTCCAGGCAGATACTAAGAAGGGAGAGGGAGCTGTTAGCCATCACGGTCAATGCTAGCGGTCTCGTCCCGAGGACCTGGATGCAGTGCCGAAAGGAGTTCAAAAACCTCATAGGAATGCATCTTCACCTGCCATTTCCTTACAAATAAACCACTCACCTCACACACTGCTCTATTCACCACTGCCACCTCACATACCTGCTAACACACTGCCAGCTATTCAACCGTGGCAGGCACATTACCTAAACACATTGCACCACACTCGCTGACAACACTTCCCACTCTCTAGCAGGACAAGGGGACACATAATTGAAGGCAGTTTCACCTACCCAGTGGGGGACAGGCACAGCTCCATGTCCTCATGAGAAACAGCGCTGGAAATCATTGGTGCAAACACAACTGAGGTCGTGGCCAGCAGCAAGACTGAACTACAGGGGATGACAGTATTTTCATGTCTCAGCCACCTTCTCACATCCCACTTCACCATCATCTCACAATCTGCTATAATTTACAAGCTGCAGATGGTGTAAGCATGCACTTCTTGCTTCACCCGCACCACCCACCACCACCACCAACCACCCCCACCCCCCACCCCACTTCCCTTATTCCAACCCTACCTTTGTGCCTTTATGCTTTCAGATACCCAAGAATTGCCACCTGGACTGAGAGGTTGAAGGTGTAGAGGAAGAAGAAACCAATGAAGGTGAAACACCCTCACTTAATCTGACACTCTCAGCCACCGGTTCAGATACAGGCACTGCGTACTTTCCAGGACAGCATAGAGGCAGGATCTGCAAGTGGTGAGTTATCAGGCACGGGTGGGCTGCAGCCAGGGCAGGGGGAAAAGATAATTTGTGTGTCAACTCACAGGAGAGTGAGATCGCACAAGGGTTCTGCTACAAAGCTCTTCAATGAGGACTTCAATGAGGCAGCAGATAGAAAAAGGCAGATGGCATACATGTTTGGTGCATTGGCAGGCCTGCCAGACAGCCTGCTGTCACTGTCAAGGAGCATAGAGGAGTCGTACTCCAACTTTGCACAGGAATTTGCACAGAACGTGGAGCCCATCCTTTCCAGCCTGGAATTGAGACCAACTCCTTGAGAACACTTGCAGACCCCACTGTGATGCAACATCTGGTGACCAATGTCTCAGCTTCCATTGCAGCACAAGCAGAGTCCTTGCAACACCTCAGTGCAGCAGTGGAAGCTCAGACTGAGGTCATGTGATCCATGCTTATGCTACATAAGCCCAGCTTGGCACCATGCAGGCTCAGATTGCTGACATCATGATAGTGAATACCAGTGCTCAAAAGGGCTTTGCAGTCTCTCACAGCATGCCAGCTATCTGTGCTCCAGCAGTTTACTGGATTACCCTCCACCTCGGGGGAGTGGCAGTGCCTCCACAGACCATGAACCTGCTGTCCTCTCTCAGGATGGCAGCATTCCTGCTCCTACCACTGCCAATCCACCAGTGCCCCTGTAGTTGCCTGTCAGCCCATCAGCCCAGACTGCAGATGCCCATGCCAAGTCATGCAGTCTGAAGACGGGCGTTCTAAGCCCATCACTGCTCAAGGGAATCCTGCAAGGCCATCTGCAGTCTCCCCCACTGTAAGTCAGTAACTTTCTGCCAGCCATCCTGCTGTCAATGGGGTAGCACTATGCTATGCAAAGGCATCTGCAAGACAGGCTCTAAGGGAATGCACAAGGGTGATTAGTTGAGTTGCGTGTAGAATATTGGATCATTTGTTGCATAAAGATGGTATTGATTGGTTGTTTTGTGGTGGCTTTTAATTCAGCATTGCGGCCAGAAGGATGCTTTGATGGTCTGTAATTTAGGGCGGCAAGGTGTTGAACAATGGGGATTTAGATTTGTATTCACTGGAAGTGGTGTCAAATGAAGTGCTCATGGACAGCCCATCCAGAATGTGGATGTGCCGGCTGCCTCCACCCTTCCTCCTCCTCCTCCTCCTCCTCCTCCTCCTGACGTGATCACCGAACCCTTGGAGGCAAAGTCTGTACCTCATAATGGCCAGGTTGTGGAGGATGCAGCAGACCACCACGAATTGGGACACCCAGTTTGGCAAGTACTGGAGGGATCCTCCTGAGCAGTTGAGGTAGTGGAACCATCGCTTCAGCACCCTGATGGTCTGCTCAATGATGCTTCGTATGAAAGCATGTCTCTCATTAATATACATGCTGACCATGTGTACAGGAGTCCTAAGCCAGGTGTGGAGTTGCCCAGCAGCCACACTCTGGTTTGACATGATGGCTGGAAGATTGATGGAGTACTGGACTGGTGCAGAATGAACACATCATGACTGCTGTAAGGATAGCAGGAATTCAGCACCATGATGTGCTGAGCCTCCAAGGAAAATCACAATGAGTGACTGTTTCCAACATGCTGCGGGCTTCTGACCCCCATTTCAGCCTGATGGCAGGGTTCAGAAGCCCACAGGGAAAATCCAGCCCCTGACTTCTGGATTGTTAGTCCTGTACCAGAATCACGACACAAACATAGCTTCCTCTACATCTTTGCCTATCTCTCTATAAATGTATAAGTCTCTATCTCTTTCTATTTTCCCGTGACAGTAGCCGAGAAATTACAGTCGGTATTATTTGCAGAGGACTGCTTTACACCTTTAGATGATGTTTCTTTGTTTGTTGTACTAATGTAGGTGTTAACACCTCTGCTAAAATAGTAAACAGAGGACTGTCATATGAGCTTGTTAAATGTTCATCCACTAATATTGTCAATAATATTTCCTTGGTTTAAATCATTTTCTCAACCACACTGTGTCTATCTGTTAAAAGAAAACTTGTCAATCACTCTAAACCATAATGAAAGGGTTAATAATCAATGTGCTTCTCCCCGCCACCCTCCACCCCACCCCCCCCCCCCCCCCACCCCCCCACCCCGTCGTCATTTTGGCACTCTTCTCTTGAAGTTGGTCACCGTCCTGGGGTAAAGTTTCATGGCCCATAGTACCCCTGCTAGACCTCATCCAAAATGGTCATTCTTGTCATCTGAATGCAAAGGGACCAATTTTGACTTCCGTCACCTGGCATCAATGGGACATTAATAACCTCGGAATGGTGCTGACAGCCTCACTGCTCCATTAACATCAATAATCAGGAAACAGTCAGAAAAATTTTAAGAACTGCTTTTTTTTTTGGAGCGGAGTTGGAGGGAGCAGCAGTCGTCCTCCCAGTTCCGCAAAAATACTACAGGCCACTTTCAGCTCAGCCACACCCTGCCTTGATGTCACATCCCCTAGCTGGCCCCACCCCCAGCTCCTACCTGCAGGCCTCTGCTGGCATCCCAGCTGGCTGACATTCCCGATGCCGAAGAGCAGCGAGCTGCATCAGGACTCCTGTTTTGGTGTCCAAAGCTTACCTGACAAATTAAAATGAGGCCAGGGTCTCAAAATCACAGCAGCTAGCCAGTAGTCTCTGCCAAATGGTTGCCTAAAATTTAGATTTGACCCAGTGTATGTTGACAAGCTACTGAACCATGGGGGTTGTGATAGTGGAAACCAATTCTATCCTCACACAGCATCCGCACATGTGCACTTCCAGTGGACAGTCTTAGATAATGATCAGGAGCAGGAACACTGGCTTATTTTCCCCCTCTCAAGATGAGGGATGCTGAGGCCAGATATAACACCTTCACCATCTCTCTGGTTCAGATCAGCTGACTTAGCCTTGATAATGCATCAATTTGATTTTCTAAATATAAAAGTTAATTTTTAAAAATCCATCAATTATAAGCTATGTAACTACAAAGCAAAACAAAAGAAAAAACCTTCACAGCTACCGGCAGACATTAAGGATTCAGCTGACTTGATTTTCCTTCTTCATGCACATAAAGTATAAAACATTTTGAGAGCTCACACCCACATCGTACTCAGATAACCATCAGTGATCTTGTTTCTCGACCTAAATTTACAGTAATACTCTTCAAACTTTTGTGTACGAGACAGCCCCTGAAAATGCTGGCACACTCTTCAGCGCCCCTGCCAATATTGACACATTCGCAGCAATTTTCGAAACACAGTGACAGCTGCCCCAAGGAAAACAGTGTTACTATCGCACCAAACATTTTTTATTGATATGCAGCAACAGAAATAACATATCGGTAAACTGACAAATCCAGAAGTATGATGACAGAAAGACAGAGATCTGATGACCTTGTAGACCCCCAAGGGCCCCGGGATGCCAGTTTGAAGGCCTATGATGTACAGCAAGAAAACTAAAAACATTTCTTATTTAAAAAGGATCATTACTCTTATGGAGAAGAAAAGATTCAACTGTGATCCCCTCCATGACTGATTGGCTTGCTAATGCTCACTGTCTGGGCTCACACTATCGAGAATGGCCAATTGGAGGAGACTAGTGTCTTTATTGATGCATCAGCATAACAATATGCAAAAACAACACAGCAATGTTTTTAACCACATCAAAAGACCATCTTATTGCATTCTTATCAATAGACTTCAACAAATTTGCAAATTGGAAATTACCACTTTACTCAGAGGGTTGATGGGGCATGCTATGTTCTGCCATAAGGAGGTGTTGAGGCATAGACAATGTTGTCTTTTAAAGGGAAAATCAGATAACAGTTTGGAGCAGAGAAAGGCATGGTACAACTTAGATTATTTTATGGTTTTCCAATGTAGAGCCTAACAGACATAACAGGCCAAATGGTCTTCTTCTGCCAGCTGTGACTCAGTGGGTATCACCATTGTGACGGCTGTGGTTTCATATCCCACTCCAAAGACTTGAGTACATAACTTCAGCTAATACT
Organism: Heterodontus francisci; assembly: GCF_036365525.1. NCBI lineage: Eukaryota > Metazoa > Chordata > Chondrichthyes > Heterodontiformes > Heterodontidae > Heterodontus > Heterodontus francisci. The sequence goes on along the minus strand of NC_090377.1, from coordinate 93,068,551 downwards.
CCCACCCAATTCTGAGGGAGTGCCATGTTTCTCACATTACAACACACTTCAAAAATGTTCTTCATGTTGTCCTGAGATCATGAAAAGCAAAATATAAATGCAAGTCTTTTTTTCAATGCTGTAAGCTTCTATGGTGCAATGGTCAGAAAAATTAGAAGCTGAAAGATTTCAGATTTTGACCAGATCTTCCCAACCCAATCCCTACCTTTCTAGGAAATGTTCCATTGTCCTCCTCGTTCTGTGTTGCTGCATAGTGTTAATAAGGATTAAAACTAATCACAATAGCAAAGACTTCACATGACAGAGGCACAAAACAAATGAAACAAAACAAGGAGTAAGAACGGAAGTCAGATAAAATCTATTTTATCGAAAGGGTAAGAGACATTTGGAATACTCAGCATTGAAGAAATTAGTATAAGTCGGTTCAAAAGGTGACTGATGCATGTCTGGAGGAAGTGGGTGAATGAAGTTGAAAACAATCAGTCAGTGCTGCAATGAAAACAGAAAATGTTGGAAATACACAGCAGGTCAGGCAGCATCTGTGGAAAGGGAAACAGAGGTAACGTATCTTCAGGTCAATAACTCTTCATCAGAACTGGGAGCACTTAGAGATGTAACAGTGTTTAAGCAATGCAGGGAAAGGGGAGATGGGAGGAAGGAACAAAGGGGAAGGACCATTATAGGGTGGAAGGCAGAAGAGATTAAGTGACAGATTGATGATGGTGCAAGGCAAAAGGCGACGGTAATGGGACAAGTAAAGAAACAAATTCATGGCCCTTTAAATTTCTAAATTATGGTTATCAAATAATACATGTAAAGAAAAATAAAGTCCAATTCCCTACAGGCACTCCAATAAAGTAGTGCAGCTCACAGGAAGCACACATCCAGAAAGATTTGTTAGAAAATCAAGGCCTGTGGGCCCATGATTACCTAACTAGCACTGCATGTGAACTCTGCCCCTCAGCAGCATCTCCTGATCAATCTGCCCTTATTCATAACATATTTAGAATGGATTTTACACACTGCATCCCCATGGAATACTCTGTTCCCAGATGAAGACGGAGAAAGGGTGGAGGCTCATTGCTCCAGGTCTCCATCCCCAATCAACTTCTTCAGGGATTTTCCGAAACTTCCGAAAGACGTCTGACTGGGCCTGCACCTGAAATAGGCACAGGCTCTGTGTTATAATGGAATTGAGATGGGAGAGTTCCCCAGCATCCCACACCACCTCTCTTCTCATCAGAATACTAGGAAATCCAGCAAAGGGCTAGAAAAAGAAATACGATAGGGGTTGCACAGGCCCTCCCTCATACTTGTGGGTCTGGAAATATCCCTGGGTAGCCCAAAGATCAAATAAAAGACACAGATAAAGATTTTGACAAACTTCCCTCGCCTGCTTGACAAACTTAAGGCCTGGAGGATTTTTGTCTGCTGCAGGTCTCTCAGGGATGCACTCCAGCTTCTTGCCCAGCATTGGGCTCTACTAGGGCAGGCCCACACCAAGGCTGTGACTGGGCCCTGAAAATGGTCTGCAATACGAAAATTATGTCAATCTCTCCTTTTGCATGCACTGTGCACCTCTAGCATGCTGTGCCTATTGGGTGCCAAAATTTGCTTCATTGTGTGAAGAGTATACAGATTATGGTGTTAATATACCTGTGGAGACCACCAGCAAATGAAAAGAATCAAATTCATCGATTCGGCCCAATTTAGGAAACCAAACAAAACAGACAATATTTCACTTTCATAAATTTTATTTTAACACTCAACCAAAACCAACATATATTAAACATGAAACAACAGACAGATCACAATCAATATATATATTAGACCTTAACTATCAGATACAACAGAGATGGGTCTCACAGTTTCACTGGGTAGTCCACTCAGCAAATATGGCAACAATTACAGTCATACAGTTCTTCACAACGCTAAAGTTCCTCAGGTAGATTTTCAGCTCCTTTCTCCAAGGATTTAGCCACAGTTTTTCTTCGACAGCAGTTCCCTCTCAATCCAAACTCCACGGGTGCAGTCTTACATACGAACATACGGGTTCGGAGCAGGAGTAGGCCACTCGGCCCCTCGAGCCTGCTCTGCTATTCAACAAGATCATGGTTGATCTAATTGTAATCTCGACTCCACATCCCTGCCTCCCCCAATAACCTTCACCTCCTGGCTTATCAAGAATCTATCTACCTCTGCCTTAAAAATATTCACAGACTCTGCTTCCACCGCCTTTTGATGAAGAGAGTTCGAAAGACTCACAACCCTCTGAGAGAAAAAATTTCTTCTCATCTCTGTCTTAAATGGGCAACCCCTTGTTTTTAAACAGTGACCCCCAAGTCCTAGATTTTCTCACAAGTGGAAACAGCCTTTCCACATCCACCCTGTCAAGACCCCTCAGGATCTTATATGTTTCAATCAAGTCGCTTCTTTCTCTTCAAAACTCCAGCGGATACAAGCCTAGCCTGTCCAATCTATCCTCATAAGACAACCTGCCCATTCCAGGTATTAGTCTAGTAAACCTGCTCTGAACCACTTCCAATGCATTTACATCCTTCCTTAAATAAGGAGACCAATACTATAAGCAGTACTCCAGATGTGGTCTCACCAATGCACTGTATAACTGAAGCATAACCTCCCTACTTTTGTATTCGATTGCCCTCACAATAAATGATAACATTGTATTAGCTTTCCTAATTACTTGCTGTACCTGCATACTAACCTTTTGCAATTCATGTACTAGGACACCCAGATCCCTCTACATCTCAGAACTCTGCAATCTCTCACCATTTAGATAATATGCTTCTTTTATATTCTTCCTGCCAAAATAAACAATTTCTCATTTTCCCCACATTATACACCATTTGTCAGATCTTTGCCCATTCATCTAACCTATTTGTATCCATTTGTAGCCTCCTTATGACCTCTTCACAACCTACTTTGCTATCTTTGTGTCATCAGCAAATTTAACAACCATATCTTCGATTCCTTCATCTAAGTCAATTATGTGAATTGTAAAAAGTTGAGGCCCCAGCACTGATCCCTGTGGCACACCACTTGTTACATCTTGCCAACCAGAAAATGACCCATTTATGCCTACTCTCTGTTTCCTGTTAGCTAACCAAACTTCTATCCATGCCAAAATGTTACCCCTGCACCATGAGCTTTTCTATTCTGCAATAACCTTTGATGTGACACCTTATCAAATGCCTTCTGGAAATCTAAGTACAGTACACCCACTGCTCCCTTTTGCCCACAGCACAGGCTACTTCTTCAAAGACCTCCAATAAGTTGGTTAAACATGAATTCCCTTTCACAAAACCATGTTGACTTTGCCTGATTACCTTCAATTTTTCTAAGTGCCCTGCTATAACGTCTTTAATAATAACTTCTAACATTTTCCTTATGACAGATGTTAAGCTAACTGGCCTGTAGTTTCCTGCTTTCTGTCTCCCTCCCTTTTTGAATAAAGAAGTTACATTGGCTATTTTCCAATCTAATGGAACCTTCCCTGAATCTAGGGAATTTTGGAAAATTAAAACCAACACATCAACTATCTTACTAGCCACTTTTTTAAAGACCCTAGGACTTGTCAGACCACAGCTCCAAGAATTTGCTCAGTACCACTTCCCTGGTGATTGTAATTTTCTTGAGTTCCTCCCCCCGCCCACCTTCCATTTCCTGATTTACAGCTATTTCTGGGATGTTACTTGTATCCTCTATGGTGAAAACCGATGCAAAATACCTGTTCAATACATCTGCCATCTCCATATTTTCCCTTATTAATTTCCCAGACTCATTTTCTATAGGACCAATGCTCACTTTGTTAACTGTTTTCTTTTTTAAATATCTATAGAAACTCTTACTTTCTGATTTTATATTTCTAGCCAGCTGTCTCTTGTACTCTACTTTTTCCTTCCTTATTTATCTTTTAGTCATTCTTTGCTGCTTTTTATATTCTATCCAATCTTCTGACCTGCCACCCATCTCTGCACAATTATATGCTATTCTTTAAGTTTGATACTACTTTTTTAGTTAACCATGGATGGTAGGTCCTCCCCTTGGAATTTTTCTTTCTCATTGGAATGTATCTATTCTGTGTATTCTGAAATATCTCCTTAAATATCTGCCACTACATCTCTATTGACCTATCCCTTAACCTACTTTGCCAGTTCACTTTTGTTAGCTCTACTTTCATGCCCTCATAATTGCCCTTATTTAAGTTTAAAATACCAGTCTTTGATCCACTCTTCTCTCCTTCAAACTGAATGTAAAATTCAATCATATTATGATCACTGCTGCCAGGGGCCACCTTCACTATGAGGTCATTGGTTAATCCTATTTCGTTGCACAATACCAGATCTCATCTAGCCTGCTCTCTGGTTGACTCCAGAACGTGCTGTTGTAAGAAACAATCCTGAAAACATTCTATGAATGCCTCATCTAGGCTACCTTTGCCCATCTGATTTTTCCAGTCTATATGAAGACTAAAATCCCCCATGATTATCGCTGTACCTTTCTGACAAGTTCCCATTATTTCTTCCTTTATACCTGTCCTACCATGAGGTTACAATTAGGGGGCCTGTACACCACTCCCACAAGTAACTTCTTGCCTTTATCATTGCTCATCTCTACTCAAACTGCTTCTACATCCAGGTTTCCTGAACTTAGGTCATCCCTCTCTATTGTGCTAATATCATCATTGATCAACAGACCCACCCCTGCATCTTTTCCTAGCTTCCTGTCCTTCCTAAATGTCATGTACCCTTCAATATTCAGGTCCCAATCTATGTCACCCTGCAGCCATGTCTCTGTAATGGCTATCAGATCGTACTTATTTATTTCTATTTGCGCTTTCAGTTCATCTGTTTTGTTTCAAATGCTATGTGTATTCAAATACAGAGCCTTTAGTTTTGCCCTTTCATTATTTTTGTAACCTCTAACCTTGTCTGCTGATTTATTCTTAGATTTGTACTCACTGTCCCTTCCTGTCACGGTCTGTTTATCTTATCCCATCTTAATACCTTTCACTCTTGCCTTGTCTGTATTCTTTGATTTACTACATCTTACCAAATTTGATCCCTTGACCTCACTATTTAGTTTAAAATCCTCTTTACTTCCCGAGTTATGTGGCTCGCTAGAACACTGGTCCCAGCACGGTTCAGATGTAGACCGTCCCAACGGTACAGCCCCCACTTTCCCCCAGTGTCCCACAAACCAGAACCCACTTCTACCACACCAGTCTTTGAGCCATGCATTCATTTTTCCAATCTTATTTGCCCTACTCCAATTTGCATGTGGCTCAGGTAATAATCCAGAGATTATCACCTTTGAGGTTCCGTTTCTTAATTTGGTGCCCAGCTCCTCATACTGACTATGCATAACTTCTTTCCTTGTCCTACCTATGTCATTGGCACCTACATGGACCACGACGACTGGATCCTCTCCCTCCCACTATAAGTTCCTCTCCAGCCCTGAGCAGCTGTCCCAAACCCTAGCACTGGGCAGGCAACACAGCTTCTGGACCGTTACTCTTTGCTGCAGAGTACATTGTCAATCTCCCTCATTATACCATCCCCTACTACAACTACTTTCCTTTTTGCACTCCCCCCCCCCTCTTCCTGTACCAAGGTGCCATGGTCAGTCTGCTCATCTACCCTACAGCCCTTGCTCTTGTCCATACAAGCTGCAAGAACCTCGAACTTGTTGCTCAATTGCAAGAGCTGAGGCTCCTCCACTCCCACCTTCTCGATCCCCTTACCTGCCTGACTCACAGTGACACCCTTTTGTCCCTGATCATTGACAAAAACAGACAACTCTATCCTAAGGAACAAAGTGTCCAGGTAACTTTCCCCCTCCCAGATGCATCTGCAGCTCAGCCTCCAGCTCAGTGACTTTGAGCCAAAGCTTCTCATGCCGCAGATACTTATTACAGACATGGTTGCCATGGATTGCTGTGGCATCCAGGAGCTCCCACATACTGCAGCCATGACACATCACCACAAGGGATACTTCTCCAGAACCTCCTCAGCTCTGCTCATGCAGTCTTGACAGCGTGGATTTGCCAGTCTTCTCTTTATCCGAGTCCTTCAGTGACAACCTGTGTACTATATGGCTGGTTCTGGTTAGTCAGCTACTTTAAGCAACAGATTCAGTCTTCACTTTCTTCTGCTTGCTGTGCTCCACTCCTGCCTCATCTGCCTGATCTGGGGAGGTCTCTGTCTCCTTTTATCTGGTTCTAATCAGTATCAGTTTCCCCAGAAACCTGAAGTTATTTTTCCAGCTTCTGTTGCAGCTTAGCTTTCTGTTTCTGTTTCCGTTGTAGTTTCTGTTTCAATTTGAGTTTCTGTTTCACTTCTGGTTTCCTTCTCAGTTAGGGTCTAAAAAACGAGCTTTGCAACCACAGATTCCATCACAATAGGGAATGGTCAAGTACTCTTATTAACACTACCTGATGAGATCAGAAATGTGTGACAATAATGCTATTCTTCTTCAACTATCATACATAAGTGTCCAGGGCTACAATCGAATCCATTCCCTGTGACGCCTAATTTTGACCTCAGTACATTTGGAAAATCAGCTATATTAAATAAAACCCACTTCTGACTTGTTTCTGCTGGGTGTTCCTATGAAAAGCGCTACAATGACCTCTGCTCTTATAATGACAGAGCAACAGTTACTTATGCAACATTGACAATGCAACATTGAGAAGGAATCTAAAATGTAGCTACGACCTTGCTATGTTCTGGAAGTGCCAGATTCCTGCAGCAGTAGCCTCAAAATTGCTCTTCTCTCCTTGCAAGGTTCCAGCAATACCTGTAATTTATGCTGTATCTGCTGATGACCCAAGCATCATTCTAGTCAAGGGAGGTCAGTCACTCAGGACCTTAATATTCTCTCCCTGGTGGTGTAGTCTGCTTCTTTACTGTTACTATGTTTGCCACATCAGGAACTCTTGAAGCATGTTGTCAGAAAGGAACTCAATGACACTGAACTGTGGCATTTCGAACAGTCACCAGAAATTCATGCCAGCTGGAGCCTCCTGTAACTCAGATAGTTAGGTAGCAATTTGTAGGGCTGTGAAATGTTGCCACTGGTATGATCAAACTCATTTTTGGCAACACACCTCCAAATTCATGTTAAAAGTGATAATCTTCAAAAAGAATTTCAGCCGAGTATCAGTTCCAGCAAGCTCGTGTTTGCAAACAGCTTACCTCACACAATTTCAGCAAACAACAACTTGCAGAAAATTGTGACATATCTGCAAAAAGCTTTGAAAGAAAAATTGGGTTTTGACCATTTTGAAAGCCAGCGCAAAGGAGCAAAAAAGATGACTCTTTAAATAATCATTCATATCTATTTGCCTCAGTCTAATGTATTATTTAAGCTTATGTGCTTACCATAGCTCAAAATTTCATTTGGCATTGGCACAGCAATGTTTAATTCTTGCCTAAAAATTAATTCCACATCAAAACTAAAAATATCTTTCATATTGTTAGTTGTGAATTTTTTAGCAAATTAGCACAGTCAAAGATGCCACTAATTTCTTATTACTCTCACGGACAGACCCTAAATAACTTTCTGCCACATTTCAGTATTCAGTAAGATGCACTATTCTTTCCATTATCATTACTCTAATGTTTAATTACTTAACATCTTCCATTTAGTTAGGAGACAGCTGCCTTCTGTACTATATTTGTAATTGTCTGTGAAATACCATGACACTAACAGCACCCTATTAAAAGTTAGGATGGCATTTGCTGTGTAAGAACATGAAAAAGAATAAAAAACGATCACAGGATCATAGGAAATGGAAGAAGGAGTAGGCCATTTGGCCCACCGAGCCTGCTCCAGCATTCAAACAGAATGTCTGATCATCTACCCCTACGCCATTTTTTCCCCACTATCCCCATATCCATTGATGTTGTTAGTATTCAGATATCTAGCAATTTCTGTCTTGAACATGCTCAACGATTGAGCTACCACAGCCCTCTGGGGTGGAGAATTCCACAGATTCACCACCTTCTGAGTAAAGAAATTCCTCCTTATCTCAGTCTTAAATGGCCTGCCCCTTATTTTGAAACTGTGTTCCCTTGTTCTAGACTCACCAGCCACAGGAAACATCCTATCCACATCCACCCTGACAGAATTTTGTAAGTTTCAATGAGACCACTTCTCATTTTTTGAACTTCTAGAGAATACAAGCCCAGTTTCTGAAATCTCTCCTCAAAACAATGCCGCCATCCCAGTGATTAGTCTGGTGAAACTCTGTTGCACATCCTCTATGGCAAGTATATCCTTCCTTAGATAAGGAGACCAAAATTGCACACAATACTCCAGGTGCAGTGTCACCAAGGCTTTATACAACTGAAGCAATACATCTTTACTCCTGTACTCAAATTCCTCTGCAATGAAGGCCAACATACCATTTGCCTTCTTAATTGCTTGCTGCACCTGCCGACTAGCTTTTAGTGACTCATGTTCTTGTCCATTCACTCAGCCTGTCCAAATCCGCTTGAAGCCTCCTTGCATCCTCCTCCCAACTTAAATTCCCTCCTAATTTTGTGCCAAAGACAAATTTGGAAATATTACAATTGGTCCCCATATCCAAATAATTTATCTCGATTGTAAACAGCTGTGACCCAAGCACTGGTCTTTGCGGTACCCCACTAGTAACAGCCTGCGATCCTGGGAATGACCCATTTAACCCTACTCTCTGCTTTCTGTCTGTTAACCAACTCTCAATCCATTGCAGTACATTACCCCCAGTCCCATGTACTCTAATTTTGTTTACTAACCTCATTCGAGGAGGTGACTAGATGTGTAGATGAGGGTCAGGCAGTTGATGTAGTCTACATGGACACAAGTAAGGCTTTCGATAAGGTCCCACATGAGAGATTCGTTAAGAAGGTAAGAGCCCATGGGATCCAGGGCAATTTGGCAAATTGGATCCAAAATTGGCTTTGTGACAGGAGGCAGAGGGTGATGGTCGAAGGTTGTTTTTGTGAGTGGAAGCCTGTGACCAGTGGTGTACTGCAGGGATCGGTGCTAGGACCCTTGCCGTTTGTAGTGTACATTAATGATTTAGACGTGAATATAGGAGGTTTAGTTTAGTTTAGAGATACAGCACTGAAACAGGCCCTTCGGCCCACCGAGTCTGTGCCGACCATCAACCACCCATTTATACTAATCCTACACTAATTCCGCATTCCTACCACATCCCCACCTGTCCCTATATTTCCCTACCACCTACCTATACTAGGGGCAATTGCTAATGGCCAATTTACCTATCAACCTGCAAGTCTTTGGCATGTGGGAGGAAACCGGAGCACCCGGAGGAAACCCACGCAGACACAGGGAGAACTTGCAAACTCCACACAAGCAGTACCCAGAATTGAACCCGGGTCGCTGGAGCTGTGAGGCTGCGGTGCTAACCACTGCGTATGATCAGTAAGTTCGCAGATGACATGAAAATTGGCGGTGTCGTAAATAGTGAGGAGGAAAGCCTTAGATTACAGAACGATATAGATGGGCTGGTAAGATGGTTGGAGCAGTGGCAAATGGAATTTAATCCTGAGAAGTGTGAGGTGATGTATTTTGGGAGGACTAACAAGGCAAGGGAATATACAATGGATAGTAGGACTCTAGGAAGTACAGAGGGTCAGAGGGACCTTGGCGTACTTGTCCATAGATCACTGAAGGCAGCAGCATAGGTAGATAAGGTGGTTAGGAAGGCATATGGGATACCTGCCTTTATTAGCCGAGGCATAGAATATAAGAGGATGGAGCTGTATAAAATGCTAGTTAGGCCACAGCTGGAGTACTGTGTACAGTTCTGGTCAACGCACTATAGGAAGGATGTGATTGCACTGGAGAGGGTGCAGAGGGGATTCACCAGGATGTTGCCTGGGCTGGAGCATTTCAGCTATGAAGAGAGACTGGATAGGCTAGGATTGTTTTCCTTAGAGCAGAGAAGGCTGAGGGGGGACCTGATTGAGGTATACAAAATTATGAGGGGCATTGATAGGATAGATAGGAAGAAACTTTTTTCCTTAGCGGAGGGATCAATAACAAGTGGCATAGATTTAAGGTAAGGGGCAGGAGGTTTAGAGGGGATTTGAGGGAAAAAAATTTCACCCAGAGGGTGGTTGGAATCTGGAACACACTGCCTGAAGGGATGGTAGAGGCAGGAACCCTCACAACGTTAAGAAGCATTTAGATGAGCACTTGAAATGCCATAGCATACAAAGGCTACGGGCCAAGTGCTGGAAAATGAGATTAGAATAGATAGGTGCTTGATGGCCGGCACAGACATGATGGACCGAATGGCCTGTTTCTGTGGTGTATAACTCTATGATTCTATGACTCTATGTGGGACCTTATCAAAAGCCTTCTGAAAATCCAAATACACCACACCCATTGGTTCTCCTTTATCTATGCTACAAGTAGCATCCTCAAAGCCTCTAATAGGTTTGTCAAACATGATTTCCCTTTCACAAATCCATGTTGACTCTGTCCAATCATATAATTAGTTTCCAAGTGTCCGGTTATCTCATCCTTCATAATAGATTCTAACATTTTCCCTACTACTGATGTCAAACTAACAGGGCTGTAGTTCTTTGTTTTCTCTCTCGCTCCCTTCTTTAATAGTGGGGTTACATTTGCTACTTTACAGTCTGCAGGAACCCTTCCAGAATTGATAGAAATTTGAAAGATAACCACCAATGCATCCATTATCTCTATAGCCACCTCCTTCAATACTCTGAGATGTAGCTCATCTTATCCAGGGGATTTATCAACATTTGATCCAATTAATTTTTTCAGTACCACCTCTTTATTGATACTAATTACTTTCAGTTCCTCATTTTTACAAGTCACTTGGTTCCCTAGTATTTCTGGGAGATTTTCTGTGTCTTCCTCCATGAAGCCAGACACAAAATAATTTTAATCTCTCCACCATTTCATTATTCTCCACCACAAACACTCCTGTCTCAGCCTGCAATGGACCCACATTTGTCCTTGTTAATCATTTCCTTTTCACATCCGAAAGAAGCTTTAATAGTCCACCTTTATGTTTCTAGCTGGCTTGTATTCATAATCTCTTTTCCCTTTCTTTATCAGTTTCTTGGTCCTCCTTTGTTGGACTCTAAATTGTTTCCAATCCTCAGATTTTCTGGCAACCTTATAAGCCACTTCCTTTGACCTAATGCAATCTTTAACTTCTTTTGTTATCCACGGATGATTCTCCTTTCCTGTTGCGTTTTTGTGTCTTAGAGGAATGTATATTTGTTGTAAATTGTGCAATACTTCTTTAAATATTAGCCATTGCCACCGTCAAACTTTTTAATGTATTTTCCCAAGCCACCATAGCCAACTTGCCCTTTATACCTTCATAGTTTCCTTTGTTCAGATTTAAGACCCCATTTTCAGAATGAAGTATATCTCTTTCAAACTGAATGTAGAATTCGATCATATTGTGGTCACTATTTCCTAATGGCTCCTTTACAGCAATGTTATTAATTAGCCCTTTCTCATTACATAATACTTAATCTAAAATAGCCTGATCCCCAGTTGGTTCTTCAACATTCTGCTTCAGAAACCCATCTTGTACACACTCCAGGAATTCATCTTCCACAGCATTAGTGCTAATTAGGTTTACCCAATCTATATGTCAATTGAAGTTGCCCATTATTACCATATCACCCATGCTACATACAGCTCTAATTTCCTGATTTAGACTGTGCCCAACATTACCACTACTGTTTGGCTTATGAACAACTCCTGCCAATGTTTGCTGCCCCTTGTTGTTTCTTACCTTCACCCAAACTGATTCTTCATCTTGCTCCTTTGATCTCAGATCCTCTCTCACTAATGTACTGATCTCGTCCCTTACTAACAGCGCTACCCCACCTCCTTTTCCCCTCTGCCTATCCCTCCTAAATGACAAATATTCAGTTCCTAGTCCTGGTCACCCTCTAACCACGTCTCCGTAATGGCAATTAAATCATACCCATTTACTTCTATTTGTGCCTTCAAATCATCTACCTTGTTGCAAAAGTTACATGCATTCAGATTGTCTTAATATTATTCCTCATTCCGATCCTATTTGATGTTTGCCTTCATCTTGTCTGCCTTCCAGTTTTGTTTACTACTTCTCTTCTTCCTGTTACCAATTTTGCTTCCTTCCAATCTGAGCTCCCTCTTAGATTCCCAACCCACTAAAAATTTAGTTTAAACCTTCCCCAACAGCACTAGCAATGAAAGAAATATTCCTCTAACAAAAAATTAAAATGTTTTGGGAGTTAAATTGGGCCACATAGCACACATTTTTCAGGCGCTGTGCAGCTTCCTAAAACTCCAAAATGGTGAGCAGGAAGCATGCACGGTTTTCTGGCCAGAAGTGCGCCTCCCGCCATATTGGACAAGGACAAACAAAAGGTGCATTTTTCCCACATCTGAAGCAGGCATTCGACTATTTGCATATTCAAATAAAGGGACATAATGCCAGCTTGAGATCCTTGCTGCAACTTTGGTTTGCCCCGAGGCAACCAGCACCAGTTCTGGTAACCTAACCCTAAGCATTGAATAAATTAAAAGATGGATATTACTTATCACAGTCACCGTTCCAGATTCCATGCCCCTACAACCAAGCCCGCCTCTGATCTTCCTCTTAACCCCCAAACCAGATAACCTAGCACTTTACTTTTCCTCTACAACCCCCTACTCTGACAACCAAGATCTTGCTCCCAACCTTCAACAACCAGGCCCTCAACCTGAAACTTGACAATCAACACCACCCCTCCTCCCCACCGATCTTTCTCTACGACCTGCAGCTCCAACAACCAGGGCCCCTGATCTTCCACCTACTCCCCAACAACCAGATCCCTCCAATCTCCTTACACGTCCCCATCGTCAACAATTAGGTCTCCCCACTCTTCCCACACAATCCCCAGTCCCAACCATCAAGCCCGTTTGATCTTTTTCACCAATCTTCCTCCCCAACCACCAAACATTAATTCGGAGGCCCCCAATCCACTGATCCATGGGCTGGTCCTAACTTGGAGACTTACCCGAGGCCCAATATCCAGGGCTCTTCAGACTTCACCATTTGTATGCGGGTAATAACACTGCCCCGGGATTTAACCCCCATAATAGTTGCAAAATTATTACCATGTTACAGTACCTGCACTAAAAGCGTTTTTTTTTGGCCTATTAAACCCTGTTGCACTTTCATGTTCAACTTACGATGGTAATACTTTTTTTCTTCAAGCATCACCATTTGTTACAAAATTGTGTTGTAAATTGGCATAAAAAGGCCAATAGAGAGTGAGTGGACAGGGCTTTCTATGGTTCCACAACATCAGGATCGGCTGCAACATTTCATTTGTCACAGAAATAGCCTACCGCTGAAGAATCAATCAAAATAAAAATTGAAGCATTGCTAGCTTTTTTAAAACAAAATTGCAATACTGGCCGGCAGAGGGTTCATGGTTGAGATTGAGACAAACACACAAGGAGGAGGTAACAGCAATGCTTTATCTGGAACATTCTTTTAAGTTAGGGTTAATTGCTGTGAAATGTTTTTATCTGGAAATATCTTCCAATGAATGGGCTTTATTATCATATATGCAACTTAATAGAAACAGTGTGGTATTTTGTAATATAATGACAATATGTGAATTGCTTTCAGAAGATATGGGTCCAGAAATTTAGGAATACCCATTTGTGTGCTCATGTGGTTGGAGGGTTGGGGCTGGGGAAAGCAGGGGAGAAGATACGTTCCACTCACATCAGTTCCCTCAGGGCAAACCAAACTTAGAAAATGGGAGTCAAGTAGGCATCAGGCTCCTTACTTACAGATGCAAAGTGCATAAAGTCTGTTTCAGATGTGGTTGAGGGACGCGTATTTTTGTTCTTACATAATATGGCAGGTGGTGCACTTCTGGACTTCATTCCTGCTGTATTGGAGTAGTGGCTAAAAATGGGCGCTATGTGGAATGATTTCTAGCTCATAGCAACAAGTAGGATTCTGTGCATAGCAGATTGAGAAGAAGTACTGCTATCATGAAACTAGAGATATATGAAAGAAAAAGGAAGTTAGAAATGAAAGGTTGGGGCTGTTATGAGCTCACAGCACAACAGTCTTGCTTGTACTGTGTCTTTTATTGAACTGAATCTGTGATGGCTGCCTGCAGTGAGTACCTCATGGTAGAGGACACATGACTATGGCAAGCCAGGAGGCACATCAGTACAGTTTTGCATTTCTATCCCAAACATCCCTCTTTTCATACAAAAAAATTTGCATGCATTATCATTTACACTGTGAGTTGCCCAAGTTACTATGCACACAACTGTTCTCATGCAGTTCAGTATTCTCGTCAATCTCAGCACATGTATAGTCTTCAAATAGTGCTGGTCTCTTAATGATGCGCATGCGTGGTGTCGTTGGCTGTTGATCTGGTCAGTTTTCCTTCTCCAGGAGTGCCGTTCCCGTATCACTTGTTGTTGCCGCGGTAACTGTTGTTGTTCCATTTCCGTTATTGGGGTGCAGTGGACCTCTGGGACTGATGGTTGATCTGTGGTCTGTGGAGATGGTGACTTCACATCTTCCTGATCAGCCTGCCATGACAGAACAGCTTGTCTAGGTGTGCGTATGAGCCTGCGGTTGCAACGGTATATCTGGTCGTTCACTTCCACTGCATACGATCGAGGTGACAACTGCTCTACGCAGGTCCCAAGTTGCCACTTGGGCTAACTCTTGTTGAGAGCATTGAAGGCCAGTACCCTGACTGGCTCTCCAAATGCTCAATTCTGGCAATGGTTTGGCAGTTTTGTCAAAATGAAATTTAGCTATCTGCCGTTTCACCTTGATTTTGTTACTCACGCCTGTTACTACTTCTGGCTTCAGTAGTTTTTTTGCAATGGAAGAGGAGTTTGGGTGCGGCGTGACATTAGTCTTTGTACTGGACTATTTTCCATGCCTTCAGTAGGTGTGATTCTCCATTCGAGGATTGTCTTGTATATATCTGTGCCAGATTTTCTCGAATCCTTTATAATTCCTTTGGTGATTTTCACTGCCATCTCAGCCTTTCCATTTGACTGGGGATAGTGTTGAGATGATGTATGGTGTTGAATTTCCCAATCCTTCATGAAGTGGCTGGATTTTTCACTCGTGAACTGAGGGCCGTTGTCGTTCATCACACTGTCTGGAATGCCATAACAACTGAAGTGTGCTTTCAGGCATTCGACAATCTCACTCTCAATCTCGTCATTGAGGTCAGCTGGTCTACCTCCCAGTAGTCAGAATAGTAGTCTACGGTGACACGATAATCGGTTCCTGCGAGAGTGAAGCGGTCTACTCCCAGCTTCATCCATGGTCTAATATGAAAGCAAAATACTGCAGATGCTGGAAATCTGAAATAAAAACAAGAAATGCTAGAAATACTCAGCAGGTCTGGCAGCATCTGTGGAGAGAGAAGCAGAGTTAACGTTTCAGCGCAGTGACCCTTCATCAGTTCTGACGTTAACTCTGCTTCTCTCTCCACAGATGCTGCCAGACCTGCTGAGTATTTCCAGCATTTCTTGTTTTTATTTCATCCATGGTCTGTCTGGGATGTCATGTGTCATCAGCAGCTCTTTAGCTTGCTTAGCTTGATAGTCATTGCACACACTGTACTGGCTGATGTGGTCCTTGATTTCATTGCTCATGTTTAGCCAGTAGAGCACTTCTCTTGCCTTCCTCAGACTCAACTCAATTCCTTGGTGGTTTGCATGGATGCACTTTAGCATCTCTCCTCTCAACTCCTTAGGGATAATGACTCTATTTCCTTTGTACAAGATGCCATCTTGGGCTGTCAATGCATCTCTGTATGCCCAATATGCTCTTGTGACCACAGGAGTGTCCTTAATGCTGTCAAGCCATCCTTTCATCACTACTTCTTGCAACACTTGTAGAGTTGCATCTTGTTGGGTAGTTCACTTGATTTGAGCAAGGTGCTTGTCTGTCAGATTCAATGTCTCTGCTGGTTTGATGACTTCCAGACCATGTCGAGCTGCAGCTTCATGTTGGATCTGGAAGATTTCACACTCTGTCGTAGCATCTTCTACTTTCATCATAGGGGGTGCTGCCCTCAACAGCATATCAGCGATGTACATCTGTTTCCCTTGCTTGTATGTCACGTTCCGATGATATCTTTGTAACCATGGTAGCATTCTTTGCAGACGCTTTGGAGCAGTTAGTAGCGGCTTGAGGAAAATGCTTTGAAGTGGCTTGTGGTTGGACTCAACTGTCACTTTGTCTCTTCCAAGTAGATATTGATGAAAATGTTCACAAGCAAAGACAATGGCCAGGCACTCTTTCTCGATCTGAACGTAGTGTTGTTCCGTTTGCATTAACCCCCGGATGCAAATGCAACCGGTTGTTCTTGCTGCATTAAGGTTGCTCCAAGTCCTGTCTCACTGGTGTCACACTGCAGGGTATCTTCATCTTTTATGTCATAGTATTTCAGCACTGGCATTACCATCACTAGTTGCTTGCTTTTAGTGAACACTGCTTCTTGTTCTGTGCCCCAATACCACTGCACGTCCTTGGCAGTGAGTTGGCGTAATGATTCAAACTCTGACGACAAATCGGGCAAGAATTTTTCCAAATAGTTTACGAATCCAACAAATCATTGTGCTGCTTTTACATCTGTCAGTCGCCGCATCGCTGCTACCGCTCTCACCTTTTCGGGATCCGGGCGAAGACATTTTGCTGTCAGTACATGACCTATGTACTTGATTTTGGGCATCTTTAATTGCAATTTTTTCTTGTTCAGCTTCAAGTTCACCTGGCGAGCTCTGTCTAGCAGTTGCACTAGATTTTAATCCTGGTCAGCAATGGCTTCTTCCATTGAGTCTCCGCATCCATAAACTAGCAGGTCATCCACTATAGCTTCCACTTCGGGACAATCACTAACTATCTCGTGCTGTCTGTGTTGATACTCCTCTGGAGCCGTGGAAATGACAAACAGCATGCGCAACCATCTGTATCTCCTGAGCGGCATCCAGAATATAGATAGAAAGCTACTGCTTTCATCCAGCTTCACTTCCTTTGCATCTAGGATAGTGAAGATTTTTACCTTTGCAAGTTGTGGCAAAATTCCTTCAATGATTGGCTTGGGGTAGTGAGATCTCCTCAGAGCTTTATTTAGATCCTTTGGATCGATGCATACTCTCAGCTTTCCAGGTTGTTTCACAGCTACCTTGCTGCTAATCCATTCTGTAGGGGTTGTCACTTTCTTGATTACTCCCTTCTTTTCCAGCTCTTCTATCCTGACTTGAGGGCAGCTGAAACTTTCCTCGGCAAGTGCTGAATTGGTCTTACCCTCTCATCTATTTTGAGATGATATTCTCTAGGAAGACATCCTAAACCTGTAAACACATCATTGTGCTCCTCTAAGATCTGTTCCATGGTCAATGGTTTAGTGTGCTGTGACACGTTGCAAATCTCTTTTTGCACATTGAGGGTTACCAGTCCAAGCTTTAGACTTGCTCCGGCTGAGATGAGTGGCTTTTGTTTGCTATCTATGATCTGGAACTCCAGATCTGCATTCTTGTCATTGCATTGGGTTCTCAGAGTAATTTGCCCTCTCGCACTAGTATGGTGCCATCATTTAGCCTCAACTTTACTTTCAAGGGCTTCATTTTTGGATCACCATTTTGAGCCACGTCGCACAGGTCTGTGAAGATCATGATGTTGCACGACACACCAGTGTCTATATGACATTTTATGTTATGATATTCTCCTTCTGCAGTCATCATTCTGACTGTCACAAACCATTAATCACCTATCGACCTGACTGAACCAACCTGTTGTATGGTGTGCAGTGATTCATCAGAATCTTTGGCTGATATCTCTCCAGTGGCCATCTGTACCTGCTTGTTGTGCTTCCTCTAGCCAAACACTTGGGTGCAGAATGATTCAGCTTCTTGCAGTGACAACACTGCTTTCCCCATGCTGGACATGACTTCTCTTCCTGTGTGTAATGTCCTTTGCAGTATTTGCATCCTGCCCTTTTGGCCTGGAATGTCTATCAACATACCTCGAGGCCTGGTCTGTTCTGCCATGAATATTCTCTAGCTGCTGATTTACAATGTTAGCATTTCTGCACATGCCAGTCGCTTTTCTGAGAGTAAGTTTCTCTTCTCTCAGTAGACGTGCTCTCGCTGTGGGATCTCTATGCCTAATACAATCCTGTCTTTAATTAGATCATCTTTTAGTTGCACAAATTCATAGGATTCTGCGAGCTGTGTTAATGCAGTCACATATTGATCAATGGACTCTTTTTCACCTTGGGCCCTGATATTGAACATATATCGTTCATAAATTACGTTCACTTGGGGTTCAAAGTGTGCCTTCAAGGCTTTCAAAATGTCTCCATTTTTTATGTTCTTCAGAGAGATTTATGGTGGAATACACTTTGTAACAGTCTCTCCCCAACAGTGTTAAATGTGTAGCTACTTGTAGCTGCTCTGATTTGTTAATTAAATCTGTGGCAATTTCGTAATTTTGCCACTGCGAATGGAAAAACTGCCAATTCTGCTTCATATTACCTTTCATTTCGACCAGAGCCGGGAGAGGAAAATTTATAGCCATTGTTTCTCAGCCTGTGCTTTCAGCTGTGACCTGTTTCTTTGTTCCTTTTTGTGGCTACCTGTGGCTTTTAGCAGCTTTCGGTAGTTTTGAACATTCTTGTGTTCTTCTTTCGGTAGCTGTGCTTCTATCCAGCTCTTCAACACTCAATCTCAGCTCCACTCTGACACCATGTTATGAGCTCACAGGACAACGGTCTTGCTTGTACTGTGTCTTTATTGAACTGAATCTGTGATGGCTGCCCGCAATGAGTGCCTCATGGTAGAGGTCACATGATTACGGCAAGCCAGGAGGCAAATTAGTACAGATACGGTAAAGCAGTGGCTGCTGCACTTACTTCCGGATTTCCCACATGCTCCTGGACACCCTGTTCCCATTGTGCATGATCTTAAAATCTAGCCCAATATTCTGAAAGCTTCTTTTTGACATACAGCCCAAAGTTTAGCTTGTCTACTGATAAGGGGAAAAAAACACTCCTGCCACTTTTTATTTTCATTTGTGCAGTTCTGCACCATGCCAATATTCATAACAATTTTGTACAACTAACCATTTTTTAAATAGCAAACTATTCTGTGCATTCTTGTTAGTTGACTCATTTACAAAGGCTAAACTTACACCTAGATATTAATAATGCTCTTCATGATCGGTCTAGTTAACTTACTGATTTGGCCAAATTGCAGTTACATCTATTAAGATTTGTCGCTAATTTCTGCCCTTCAGATATGCACACACTATAGGTCATGACTGTTGCCTCCTCTGCCATACTTCGTTACCCTGTCAAAATAATAGCATTATTTGATTTGTAGACTCCACCACAGATGGCATTAATGTTCCTTTCTGATTGATTGACAGGAGATGTGCCTGTAGAGGGCAAGTTGGTCATTACAGTGTGTTGTCCCTGCAGGATTTATCTACAGCTAGTTGGCAGCAACATGCCCAAAGAGTGCAAGTGAGTTCAAATATAAGTCCAGAATAGGATTCGTGTTCATAGTCTGCTGATTGAGTGTTCAGTACTCCACTGCTACAGCTATACATTTTTCAAAAATATGCCTTATTACTTAGTTTTATAAACAATATTAAAACAGTATTTACAAAGGATTTACTGGGAAAGGTTAAAGAAAGAAAGATTTGCATTTATATAGCACCTTTCAGGACCTCAGGATCTCCCAAAGCACTTTACAGAAAAATGACAATCACTGTTGTAATGTGGGAAACACAGCTGCCAATTTGCATACAGCAAGCCGCCACAAAAAGCAATGTGATTATAACCAGATCAGCTGTTTTAATGATGTTGGTTGAGGAATAAATATTGGTCAGGACATCAGGGATAACTCACAGCTCTTCTTTGAAATAATGCTGTGGAATCTTTTACTGCCAGCTGAGAAAGCAGATAGGGTTTAATGTCTTATCAGAAAGACAGCACCTCCAACAGTGCAGCACTCCCTCAGTACTACACTGAATATCAGCCTAGATCTTGTGGACAGTTCTCTGGAGCCAGACTGGAACCCATGACATTCGGACTCAAAAATCAAGAGTGCTACCACTGAACCATGGCTGATCTTATAGGAATAGTAAACCATTACTTAAATATTAGGTATTACATCCTCCACTTGTGAGTGTAATGATTTTATCATACCCTCACCACCGATTCCCTGCCTATTATTTCAAGCTAAACCTGACTGTTTGGAGAAGGGGGAATTGGTTTTCATAACCTTTAACCTCAACTTCTTTCTTCATTTTTTTTTACTGTACAAATTAAAACGCCATTGCTCTGTTGCAGCCAATATTAAATTACTGGAAGAATAACCATTTTAAAATAAAATAAATGAATGTATATTTTTCTTTAAAATCTTTCAATGGCAAATAAAGAACTCAATTGTTGGCCTTCAGTATCCAAAAGGATTCAAGATTTTTCAAAGAAATCCTATATAAAAAAAAAATAGGTGTTTCAAATTTATTGGGTGAATTTCCACGCAATGAGCTGCATTGTTGTTACGCCAATGGAAAAGGCTTGTACACGCCAGGGGTCAGAAGAGGAACTTACATAAAGGTTTCCTGGGTTCGTTCATTTGCTGCACCTTCCAGCTGCTGATATTCCAGTGAATGCAGTTTAAAGGCCTATACCTATACTTCCCTTCCTGGTCTGGGCTTCTTCCCTATTTATCATTAAAGAAACTGTAAACATTTTTGAACATGTTACGCTATAAGTAGGTTTTGGCCCTACAAAATGGTATGTCTTCCTCAGAGCAGCAGTCCAGCACAGCAACAGATTGAGGACTTGCATGGGAGGGAGCAATGCCTGTTGCATCTTCCCCTGCCTACACACGCACGCACACACACACACACGCACAGAGTTCTTTTGCACTTGCTGAGTCGCACCTCTCACCCATGGTTCTGCAGCACCTGTTATGTCTCTTTCCACAACCCACCATATATACACATGATTGCAGAGTATGCTGAATATTCTTTCCCTCTGCAGTGCTCCTGCCCCCTACTTTTCTCAATTGACTAAATTAAAAAGGGAAGAAAATAGGAGAGTACTTATGTCTCTAAGTATTATAGAATACTTTGGACAAAAAGTAAATATAAATATTGTTTGATGCTTTGGCTAAAAAAGGACAATTTTCAATACTGCCTGATTGTGTCTCCCCATTGCAGTAACATCACTGATAGAGAGTGGAATGTATTGGCGGGTCGCTACTTCCGAGCTGCCTGAGTGCTGATCCAGAGCTGAAACACAACAGGAAAGCATTTCACCAGCTGGAACACTGTATAAGCAATCTGGTGGGCCACAAATGAGAGATCAACAAATTGACTTCGACAAACGATATCAAACATGATTTATGTCAATGTACATTTTTTCACGCCTCACAAGTGCCAGGCAATGATTATCTCTAACAAGAGAGAATCTAACCATCTCCTCTTGACATTCAATGGCATTATCATCGCTGAAGCCCCCACTATCAACATTTTGGGGGCTACCATTGACCAGAAACTGAACTGGAGCAGCCACAAAAATACCGTGGCTACAAGAGCAGGTCAGAGACTGGGAATTCTGCAGCGAGTAACTTATCTCCTGTCTCCCTAATGCCTGTCCACCATCTATAAGGCACAGGTCAGGAGTGTGCTGGAATACTCTCCACTTGCATAAATGAGTGCAGCTCCAACAACACTCAGGGAGCTCAACACCATCCAGGACAAAGCAGCCCACTTGATTGGCACCCCATCCACAAACATTCACTCCCTCCACCACCAATGCACAGTGGCAGCAGTGTGTACCAAATACAAGATACACTGCAGCAACACACCACACCTCCTTCAAAAGCACTGTAACCTCTTCCACCTAGAAGGACAGAGCAGCAGACACGTGGGAACACCATCACCAGCAAGTTTCCCCTCCAAGCCACACACCATCCTGACTTGGAACTAAGTCGCCTTCCTTCACTGTCACTGGGTCAAAAGCCTGGAACTCCCTCCCTAACAACACTGTGGATGTACCTGCACCATATGGACTGCAGCAGTTCAAGGAGGCAGCTCACCACCACTACTACCTTCTCAAGGGCAATTAGGGATGGGCAAGAAATGCTGACCTAGCCAGCGACACCCACGTCCCATAAAATGAATATAAAAAATGTAAATTGAGAGCATAGCATGAAGAAAGAATACTTCTTCTAGACTTCTCTTCCACTTTAAGCTCCATGATTCACTGTTTAATAGCAAAATATCTGTCTACTGAAATCATATAATGCAATATTTTATGAATTTTATCAATATGATAATGTATGAATTTTAGGAATATCTAACAATTTGGGTGTGAGATTCATTCACGTAACACTGCTTCTAAAGGAGTTACACAGGCTTACCTGCAGTGTTGTAGCACACAAAACACCACAGGCCCCTTCTCACAGAGCCCGAGCGGCATGAGTAAACTAGAGTGCGACATGCGGTCAGTACTTGCAGCGCCTCTTGTTCTACAACATGTCTGGAACTTGCAGAGGTGGAGGCAGAGAGGGGAACCACTGCAAGGAGGGTGGAGAACAAGGGTTCTCCATCGATGGCCCGACCTTGGAAGACACTTCCAGGAGCACCAGAAATATGTTGGGATGAGCCAGGAGCAGTGCCCGAGGAGGCTACATTTCACAAAGGAGGTAGTTACATAGTTGTGTCATCCTCTTCATGATGACCTGGAACCTCAAAACAGGGCGAGGATGACCCTCCCAGTGGCTGTGAAGAATACCATCGCCTTTTCTTTCTATCTAACAGGATCCTTCTGGCAGGAACAGGCAACATCAGCAATGTATCTCAATTTGCTACCCACAGAAACATCAGGGAGGTGACAGAGGCGCACTGAAGGAGCAGAAGGGACTTCATCCTCTTTGCCCTGGAGGAGGACAGGCCAGGCTGAAACGACATATGGGTTCACCAGGATAGCAGATTTCCCAATGGTGCAGGTGCCATCCGCCATCGACAGCGCATATGTGATTTTGCGGGCCCCTGACATCAACAGGAAGTGATATAGCAACCACAGGGCGACGACTTTGTCAGCGTGCAGTTAGTGTGACACCACACCAAGAAATTCATCTTGGTGAATGTCCGCTAATCTGGCAGCACCCATGATGTTTTTATCCTGTGACCTCAGTAATTTTGTCCGTCTTTAGGCCTTCAAAACACATCACAGTGATAAGGGCTGCACCTCCACACATGGCTCATGTCCCCCTTCTGCCCTCCCATTATGTGAGGTCAGAGGACCTTCAATAAAAACAATGGAGCTACACATAACACTATGGAGCAAGCCATCAGCCTCCTAAAGCAGAGATTTCGCTGATAAGATCAGTCAGGGGGATCTCTGCAGTACGTGCCCGAGAAGGTCTCCATGTTTGTGGTGGTGTGCTGCGTCCTCCATTACGTCATATGAGGGCCCAACAACTATCTCCTGGGATCTGGAGGTCACCTTAGGAGGTGGAGGAGGCAGAAAAGGAGGAAGAGGAGATGCAAGAAGAGGAGGAGGAAAAGAAGAAGAGGAGGAGGAGGAAGTGGGGAGACTGCTTGCACCACGTGCAATCCGGACAGCACAGAAATGAAGTCCAGGGCTGCACGGGAGCCACTCATTGCCTCACCACTAACAGAGAAATGAGGTGTGTAGATACATTTTGTGTCTTATCCACTTTGTTTCCACAACCAAAAATTAGGGCGAATGAATTTCGCGTCCTATGTTATAGCATTTTGAATGGGGAAGAAGCAGCAAATCCAGACTTGGCTGAGGTGGGTGGCTGGCTGGGAAGAGTTAGTAAATTGGGACTCAAATGTGACAGCAGATGAGAAATCAGGAAGGACTTGTTTATATATAGCACCATGTCACACCCCTGGATATCCCAAAGTGCTTCACAGCCAAGGAATTACTTTTTGAATGCAGTTACTGCTGCTAAATAGGGAAACACAGCAATTTGTACACACCGAGGTCCTGCCAGCAAGCAACGAGATTAAAGAAGAGCTAATCTATTTCAGTGGTGTCTGCCGAGTACTGAATGTTGACTAAGTTACGAGGAGGACAGTCCATTTTCTGACGTTATGACATGGGATCTTTTATTTCCACCTGCTCAGGCAGACAGGATCTTGGCTCAATAGTTGATCCAAAAATAGCACCTCTAACAGTGCAGCCCTCCTTCAGTGTTGCAGTAACGGTGTCAATCGTATGCTCAAGGCCAAACTGAGGTTAGAACTCAACACCTTCTAATGGAAGACATGTATCAACAAGCTTATGGCAGAAATACATACTGGGACAAGATAATTGCACAGAGCAGTCTTTTGCCTTAAGAGGTTGTTCTAACAGGACAAACTCTGGCAATTCTGGTTCTACTTTTTCTGGCTGGAATCTGAACACAATACTATACCTTTGTGGTGTTGTTTTGTAATGTGAACTTGGCAGGTGGTCAATACACATCCAAAAGTGGACATTCCAGGATTCCCTAACCAGCCCATTGCTTTTTCAAGTTCCTCTGTTTCAGACTGGATTATGTAATTGCGAAGGCACCCAACAGATGGAGCTGATCATGGAGGCAATATTGTTTCTTAAGAGGTAAGCTCCTGATTTCAATTTATCCAGTCAGCAATTTAGGACATTCACTTCTGGCAAAAAATGAATAAATAGAGGTATTTATGTTGTAGGAGCAATGATTTATCTTCATTTTTATTCCGTTCCTACTTACACAACCCCACCCCATCCCATCAGCATAATTATTCTTTTGTTTGTGCTGTGAGGTCACCAAGATGATAAACTACATGATTCTCAAATGTCCACCCCTACTACATTCTCTTGTAAGCTACAAATATATTTTGCGGTCAAACTACTGTAGGGACAGGTAGGGTTACAATCAAAACAACCCAGATTTATGAAATGAATATTTCTTTTATAGAAATGTGGAGTTACATTAAATTATTGAAGGCTGATAGTGGAGTAAAATTTCAAAGTACACAAACATACAATTTAGAGAGAAAGAGAAAAGGAAGCAAACAATATTAATCAAAAGCTCCTGCTGAATAAAAGAAAATTATGAAGACATCTAGTGTATGGTGGCATTTCAGTTAAAGCATTGCATTTATCTTGGAGCCATGGTCTTCAAAGCTGTTTTTTCCAATTAGACAAAAATTGATCTGTTATTTTTCAGTTTACACTTGATGATGTGCCTCTGGATTTGCCTTTTGTCGTGATTCAACTGCATGTACAGAAATATGTAGGTCATAAGAACAGGGTTTCTATTCTAGTGGAGATTCACTCACAATTGCTTCAGGACATCTCAACAATCTATTGAAAACCTGTTTAAATCTCCAATCTAATCTAAATTTCTAATACATGTTAAACAGTCTAGTCCTCTGCGATAACTTAAAGCACATTAAGAAGGAAGAATGTTTTGTAGGTTTATGCAACTTGAATATATACTCAGTACACTCTGACACAAACATGCATTACAAGTGGGATGAGAGCATGAGTCATGGGCCCTGAGTATCACTAGCAAATAGAACTTTTTGATAAGTGCTAAATATGAGTGCAAAATGTGAACTGAAATACATATGTAATGAGACAAAAAAGTTAACTATCAGCATAAAGTATAATATGTATCAGTACTATTAGCTCTCCGTGATATATACAAAGAAGACTTAATTCATTCCAATGTTCATCAGAACTGCATTAATAAAACAACCAAATCTATCGATAGATCAGTAGTCCTGGTGGTATAATTTTGGATTTGTAACTAAGGGTCCATGCATTCAATCATAGTTTCCAGCTGCTTATTTAGCCTTCTCTCCGTTTAGAACATTGACTTTACTAGCTTTCTCCATTCAGCAGAACATGCAAACTTTGCACTGCCATAGACTCATAACAATTTACTTAATTTTCTGAGGGAGGTGAATAATTACAAATACATTTTCCAGGAAAGAACAATGGGAAATCATTTCTTGCACTCCAAAAGTAATTTCACAAAAACTGCAGGATGTCAGTCTAATGTTATTCAGTCTCGACTGTATGCATTCCATCGATGCAATTACCATGATCCTTCAGATATGGAACTATGGTCAGAATTTTACACCCCCCCCCCCCCACCCCCAGGAGAGGGCTGGAAGTGGGGGGAGGTGGGAGTGTAAAATTGAGTGGGAGGTGGGGGGGTGCCATTCTTGTCGTCTAGCAATACCCATTGCCATTTTACCAGCAGCGGGGAAGGTTGAAAATAGCTTGCCCACCCAGGCCAATTGAAGCTCTGAAGTGGCCAATTACTTACCACTTAAAGGCCTCCTCCCACTTCTGCCAGTATTTTACCAGCAGCGGCTTGGAACTTCAGCACCTGAGGAGGCCACCCAGTAATAGCAGGCAGCCTCCTTGCAGGCCCATGGAGGCCCTCCTGATCGGGGACCCTGTGCCCCACAGAGTATCCCCAGCAGCACAAGCCAGCCCCAAAGGAGCACCTCACCCGACCCTCCTGAACGACCCCCACCCCCTCACTGGGGTCCAGCTGATTGTCTCCGGCGAGGCCCAAAACCCCATTCATCTTTATGGAGGTCGCCGTCCCTCTTGCTCCTCACGCTGGGTGCAGTCCCAGCAATGGCCACTGCTCACAGTGGCACTGCTAGGACTGAGGAGCCACTGGCCTACAGATTGACTGGCAGCTCTAAGAGGTGGGACGTCCTACCTCAGTGGGGCGGAAGTCCTGCCTGAGGCCAATTAAGCGCCTCGGCCACACAAAATCGCGATGTGGCTTCCAGGCGTGCAGGAAGCGGGCTCGCCCCCGACTATTAAACCGGTGAGCAGCGCCTCCTCTGCGATGTAAAATTCCAGCCTATGTTTCCTGTAGATTTATTTCACAATGAATTTTATGTTAAATTGGAAAGTGACATACTCCAATCACAAACAAGAATCTTAAACAAAGCCAATTACAGAGGTATGAGGAGAGATCTGGCTGAGGTTGATTAAGTAAACTAAAAGGTATGGCAGTAAATAAACAGAGAGAAACATTTAAAGAAACAATTCAAAATGTTCAACAAAAATACATTCCATTGAAAAATAAAAACTCAGCAAGAAAGATCCATCTATAGCTTACTCAGGAAGTTAAGGAAAGTATTAGATTAAAAAAGAGGCTTATAATGTTGCAAAGAATAGTAGCAAGTCTGAGGATTGGGAGTGTTTTAGAATCATAGAATCGTTGCAGTGCAGAAGGAGGCCATTCGGCCCATTGTGTCCGCACTGGCTCTCTGAAAGAGCAATTCCCTCAGTTCCATTCCCCCGCCTTCTCCTCGTAACCCTGCACATTCTTCCTTTTCATATAACTGTCCAATTCCCTTTGGAATGCTTCCATTGAACCTGCCTCAAGCAGCGCATTCCAGACCTTCACCACCCGCTCACCTTTGATAGAGAAGAGATCAGTGGTGACCCGTATCCAAGAAAGTGATGAAACTTTGTGTGGGAGAAGTGGCTCTTTATGTAGGTTTGATTGATGCTTTTGGCATGCGTCACATGACCATACTGCTCACTCAATGTCATTGTTAATTCCTGGCCAATAGACAGTTTCACGAGCAAGCCTTCTGGATTTCTCTACTATCATGCCACTAGAAAAGATTCTAAGTTCTGCTAGAAATTCTTGTATTGTGTCAGACATTGAGTTGCCATGGCTCTTCCTGTAGTTTCTCATGCTTCCTTTGTCCAAACTGTGTCAAAACTATCTGGTGTACATTTTCCAGTTCTATGTCAGCTTTGTCAACCTGGATGTCTAATGGAATCTCTTCACACTTTCCAGCAAAGGGTCACCAAAAAGTTGATAAAAAAGGAAAAAGATAGCATATGAGAGTAAACCAGCGAGGAATATGAAAACAGAATGTAAGAGCTTTTACAATTATATAAAAAGGAAAAGAGTAGCTAAAGTAAATGTTGGTCCCTTAGAAGCAGAGACAGGAGAAATTATTATGGGGAATGAGGAAATGACAGAGACATTGAACAAATATTTCGTGTTTATCTTCACAATAGAAGACACAAGTTGCATACCAGAAATAGAGGGTATACTAGGGGCTAAAAAGAGTGAGGAAATTAAGGTAATTAATATCAGTAGAGAAAAAGTATCGGAGAAACTTAAGGGACTAAAATCTGACAAATCTTCAGGACCTGATGGCCTACAACATAGGATTCTAAAAGAGGTAGCTGCAGAGATAGTGGATGCACTGGCTATGATTTTCCAAAATTCCCTGCATTCTGGAACAGTCACAGCAGATTGGAAGTTAGCAAATGTAACACTGCTATTCAACAAAGGAGGGAGAGAGAACGGAACTACAGGCCAGTTAGCCTGATATCAGTCGTCAGGTAAGTGCTGGAATCGATTATTAAGGGAGTCTTAACAATGCACTTAGAAAATCATAGCATGATCAGGCAAAGTCAATATGGTTTTACAAAAGGAAAATTGTGTTTGACAAGTTTATTTGAGTTTTTTTGAGGATTTAACTAGTAGGGTAGATAAAGGGGAACCAATAATGGTACACCTGGATTTCCAAAAGGCATTGATAAGGTGCCACACAAAAGGTTAATATGCAAGATAAAGGCTCATGGAGTTGGGGGTAATATATTAGCATGGATAGAGGATTGGTTCATGGACAGGATGCATAGAGTAGGCTAAATGGGGAATTTTCAAGTTGGCAGGCTGTGACTCATGGAGTGCCCCAAGGATAAGTGCTGGGACTAGGGGTCTGCTCAGGTCGGGAAAAAAAAACCCGACCTGAACCCGACCGAACCACAGTGGACCCAAGCCCAACCCTGCCCGAGTCCCTCTGATTTTGCCCCAAGCCCAACCCCGACTCGACCCGACCCAACCTGAGCCCGACCCGACTATCCCTTTACTTACCTTCCGACTGGGAATCTCAACGAAGCTGCAGCGCTTGTGTGATGACGTCATAGTGACGTCACTCGCTGATGTTAATGACTTAGACAGAGAGTAATGTATCTAAGTTTGCTGATGATTCAAAGAAAGGTGGAAATGCAAGATGTGAGGAGGACACAGAGAGGCTGCAAAGAGATATAGACAGGTTAAGTGAGTGGGCAACAAGATGGCAGATGGAGTATAATGTGGGAAAGTGTGTGGTTATTCACTTGGGTCACAAGAATAGTAGATTTTTTTTTAAAGGCGTGAAACTTGTAAATGTTGATGTTCTGAGAGCCTTGGGGGTGCTTGTACAAGGAACACAGTAAGTTAACATGCAGGTACAGAAAGCAATTAGGCAGGCAAATGGCATGTTGGTCTT
Organism: Heterodontus francisci; assembly: GCF_036365525.1. NCBI lineage: Eukaryota > Metazoa > Chordata > Chondrichthyes > Heterodontiformes > Heterodontidae > Heterodontus > Heterodontus francisci. The sequence continues at coordinate 93,039,141 of NC_090377.1, read as the reverse complement.
TATTGCAAGTGGATTGGAGTACAAGAATAAAGAGGTCTTGCTACAATTGTATAGGGCTTTGGTGAGACCACATTTGGAATACTGTGTGCAGTTTTGGTCTCCATATTTAAGGAAGGATATATTTGCATTGGACGCAGTACAGCAAAAGTTCACTAGATTGGTCCCTGGGATGAGAGGGTTGTCCTATGATGAGAGGCTGAGTAAATTAGGTCTATATTCTCTGGCGTTTAGAAGAATGAGAGGTGATCCCATTAAAACTTGCAAGATCCCATTAAAACTTACAAGGCGATTATAACAATATTAGGCAGGAACTGAAGAATTTAGATTGGGGGCGGCTGTTTGAGGGTAAATCAACATCTGACATGTGGGAGTCTTTCAAACGTCAGTTGATTAGAATCCAGGACAGGCATGTTCCTGTGAGGAAGAAGGACAAGTTTGGCAAGTTTCGGGGACCTTGGATAACGCGGGATATTGTGAGCCTAGTCAAAAAGAAAAAGGAAGCATTTGTAAGGGCTGGAAGGCTGGAACAGATGAATCCCTTGAGGATTATAAAGACAATAGGAAGGAACTTAAGCAAGGAGTCAGGAGGGCTAAAAGGGGTCATGAAAAGTCATTGGCAAACAGGATTAAGGAAAATCCCAAGGCTTTTTATACGTATATAAAGAGCAAGAGGGTAACTAGGGAAAGGGTTGGCCCACTCAAGGACAGAGAAGGGAATCTATGTGTAGAGCCAGAGGAAATGGGTGAGGTGCTGAATGAGTACTTTGCATCAGTATTCACCAAAGAGAAGGACTTGGTGGATGATGAGCCGAGGGAAGGGAGTGCAGATAGTCTCAGTCATCTCATTATCAAAAAGGAGGAGGTGTTGGGTGTCTTGCAAAGCATTAAGGTCGATAAGTCCCCAGGGCCTGATGGGATCTACCCCAGAATACTGAGGGAGGCAAGGAAAGAAATTGCTGGGGCCTTGACAGAAATCTTTGCATCCTCATTGGCTACAGGTGAGGTCCCAGAGGACTGGAGAATAGCCAATGTTGTTCCTTTGTTTAAGAAGGGTAGCAAGGATAATCCAGGAAATTATAAGCCGGTGAGCCTTACGTCAGTGGTAGGGAAATTATGAGAGAGGATTCTTCGGGACAGGATTTACTCCCATTTGGAAACAAACAAACTTATTAGCGAGAGGCAGCATGGTTTTGTGAAGGGGAGGTCATGTCTCACTAATTTGATTGAGTTTTTTGAGGAAGTGACGAAGATGATTGATGAAGGAAGGGCAGTGGATGTTATCTATATGGACTTCAGTAAAGCCTTTGACTAGGTCCCTCATGGCAGACTGGTACAAAAGGTGAAGTCACACGGGATCAGAGGTGAGCTGGCAAGATGGATACAGAACTGGCTCGGTCATAGAAGACAGAGGGTAGCAGTGGAAGGGTGCTTTTCTGAATGGAGGGATGTGACTAGTGGTGTTCCGCAGGGATCAGTGCTGGGACCTTTTCTCTTTGTAGTATATATAAATGATTTGGAGGAAAATGTAGCTGGTCTGATTAGTAAGTTTGCGGATGACACAAAGGTTGGAGGAGTTGCGGATAGTGATGAGGATTGTCAGAGGATACAGCAGGATATAGATCGGTTGGAGACTTGGGCGGAGAAATGGCAGATGGACTTTAATCCGGACAAATGTGAGGTAATGCATTTTGGAAGGTGGGAAGTATACAGTAAATGGCAGAACCCTTAGGAGTATTGACAGGCAGAGAGATCTGGGCATACAGGTCCACAGGTCACTGAAAGTGGCAACGCAGGTGGATAAGGTAGTCAAGAAGGCATACGACATGCTTGCCTTCATCGGTCGGGGCATAGAGTATAAAAATTGGCAAGTCATGCTGCAGCTGAACAGAACTTTAGTTAGGCCACACTTAGAATATTGCGTGCAATTCTGGTCGCCACACTACCAGAAGGACATGGAGGCTTTGGAGAGGGTACAGAAAAGGTTTACCAGGATGTTGCCTGGTCTGGAGGGCATTAGCTATGAGGAGAGGTTGTATAATCTCGGATTGTTTTCACTGGAACGACGGAGGTGGAGGGGCGACATGATAGAGGTTTACAAAGTTATGAGTGGCATGGACAGAGTGGATAGTCAGAAGCTTTTTCCCAGGGTGGAAGAGTCAGTTACTAGGGGACCTAGGTTTAAGGTGAGAGGGGCAAAGTTTAGAGGGGATGTGCGAGACAAGTTCTTTACACAGAGGGTGGTGAGTGCCTGGAACCTGCTGCCGGGGGAGGTGGTGGAAGCAGGTACGATAGCGACGTTTAAGAGGCATCTTGACAAATCCATGAATAGGATGGGAATAGAGGGATATGGTCCCCGGAAGTGCAGAAGGTTTTAGTTTAGGCAGGCATCAAGATCGGCGCAGGCTTGGAGGGCCGAATGGCCTATTCCTGTGCTGTACTGTTCTTTGTTCTTTGTTCTTTATTCTGAAGGGGCTTGACAGGGTAGACTGAGAGGTTGTTTCCCCTGGCTGGGGAATTTAAGACACGAGGGCACAGTCTCAGGATAAGGGGACAACCATTTAGGGCTCAGATGAGGAGAAATTTTTTCACTCAAACGATTGTGAATCTTTGGAATTTGCTACTCCAGAGGTAGTGGATGCTCCATCATTGAATATATTTATGGCTGGCATTGACAGAGTTTTGGTCTTTCAGGGACTCAAGGGTTTTGGGGAGTGGGCGGAAAAGTGAAAGTTGAAGCCCAAGATCAGCCATGATCATATTGAATGGTGGAGCAGGCGCGACAGAGCATATGGTCTATTCCTGATCCTATTTTTTATGTTCTGTACCAGTCCTGGGAAGGGCCAGCCCTGGAAGGCAGCAGATCAATCATAAGTCATTGGCATTGGAATCGGCTGAAATTGGTAAGATGGGAAAACAAGTCAAAATATATTTGGGTTGTTTTGGGCTATCAGTCCTACCAGTAGAGTAGCTCTTAGGATCAAAGAGTCTGGAATAAACTTAAAAATAATAGGGAAGTATTGAAGAAAAGGAGTGTACTCTGCTGGACAGTATAAGAAACATGGCTTTGAGGAGCAGAGATAAGAATGAGGCCCAGATGAAGCTTTAGTATCACACGCAAGCAGTTATGAAGACTGGAGTCAATGGGGTGGCATTTGTTGTTTACTAGTGGGTAGAAAAGTTAGTGCATCCTGCTGGGACTCAAGAAACTAGAGGTCAAGCTCCACTTGCTCAAGGTTCATCCAAGAGGTTGTTCCCTTAAAAGTATATAGATGTATATAACTTGCATGCCGAGTATGATTGCTGATATTGATCATACTCATATTCCTTTATAAACTATTAAAGTTGCTGAAACTAGACTATCAGCCCTATTAATTTATAAGATTGGCAGAGGCTGATACCTTACATACATGAGATCCTGCTGGCTTAGAGAATGTTACATAATTTACCCTTTAATGTATAATTTATAATGTATAATTGTGCACTGCAAGAAAAAAATTCATAACTTGAGAGTGTCATGAAGACTCCCACCTGCCAAGAATGAGGCATATTAATTTCATCACAACTGGAATGGAGAGATGATTGTTTAAAGAGATCAGCCGTGGCTGGGAAAAAATGTGCATTCTAAGAGACAGTCGCCTCGGAAAAGACAATGGGAACTGCTCACTGACTCAATTAACAGAGATTGGTCTGGGCAATGGTGATCCACATCTTGTCGGTTTAAGAGACAGCACACCACCACCACCACCCCCCCCCCCCACCCCCCCCACTCCCACCACCCCCACCGAGAGCTTTGGAATCCACAAATGCAAGAGTTTGTTAAAAAAGCAATTCACATGACTAACCTGCTGGCCCAGGTCTGGTTTTGAACTGCTCACAGGACAGCTTGGATCAGACTGCAGATAGCAACTGAACTTGGAGGACGAGAGCCTCTCTCTCTCTCACTAATCTCCAGATCCACTGAAGTCACTTAAACCTCAAGAGAGAAAAGACGCCTACATCGAAACAAGTTTTAAAGTGTGCACTGGGCCCCAACAAAATGACAAGACTTACCAGAAACCAAAGACTCTACATTGAATTTAAAGGACTGTAAATAATTCCCAAATATTGCCTCAATCTTTTCCCCTTTATTCTTTCTGCTTTTTCTGTCTCTATTTGCATGTGTGTTTATCGCATATGCACGCTAGCGTGGTCGCGTCACGTATTCGTAGTTGTTAACTGAATTAGAGTTTAAGATTAATAAACTTCCACCTTTCTTGATTAAATCTAAGAAAACCTATCTGATTAATTTCTTGGCCTTACAATTGGAAAGCAGTGAACAAAGATTCGCTGAGGGGGAGCTAAAAACAATGTTTTTAAAATTAAATCCTGTGACAGTTAAACCAGGCAAAGGCTGAGAGGGAACCCCTAGACCCCTTTCTCACCTGGTCGTAATGAGGGATTAATATATACTATAATAAAAAAAACAGAAACTGCTGGAAATACTCATCAGGTCTGGCAGCATCATTGGTGAGAGAAACAGAGTTACATTTTCAGGTCTGTGACCTTTCATTAGAACTAGCAAAGGTTAGAAATGTAATAGGCTTTCAGCACGTGAAAGGGGAAGTGGGGGGAAGAAGAACTGAAGCGAGGGTATGTGAGAGGGCAGAGGACAGGAGAGATTATATGACAAAGATGTCATGGAACAAAGGCAAAGAGTTGTAGTAGTTGTAGTAAAATACAAAGCATTAGTCCAGAGAGAGTGTTAATGGCAGAATAATGAACAGCTCTGTCCAAAAGTACAAACACAAAAAACAAGCTTAAGACAGGCACATGGTTAAAAAAATAAAATAAAATAAAATACATTTAAATTAAAAAGCAGTCATGCTCTGAAATTGTTGAAATCAATGTTGAGTCCAGAAGGCTGTAGCGTGTCTAATCGAGAGATGAGGTGCTGTTCCTCAAGGTTGGGTTGAGGTTCACTGGAACACTGCAGCAGGCTGAGGACAGAAATGTAGGCATGAGAGCAGGCTGGTGAATTAAAATGGCAAGCAACCGGAAACTCGGGGTCATGCTTGCTGATTGAGCAGGGGTGTTCTGCAAAGCGGTCATCCAATCTGCGTTTGGTCTCCCCAATGTAGAGTAGACTGCATTGTGAGCAGCGAATACAATATACTAAATTGAAAGAAGTACAAGTAAATTGCAGCTTCACCTGGAAGGAGTGTTTGGGGCTTTGGATGGTGAGGAGAGAGGAGGTAAAAGGGCACTTATTACACTTCCTGCAATTGCATGGGAAGGTGCCATGGGAAGGGGACGAGGTATCAGGGGTGATGGTGTGTGAAACAGGTGTCGTGGAGGGAATGACCCCTTCAGAATGCTGACAAGGGAGGGGAGGGAAAGATGTGTTCGGTGATGGCATCATGTTGGAGGTGGAGGATGATCCTTTGGATGTGGAGACTGGTGGTGTGGAAAGTGAGGACAAGGGTCACCCTGTTGCAGTTCTGGGAGGGAGGGGAAGGGATGAGGGCATAAGTGCAGGAAATGGGTCAGACACGGTTGAGGGCCCTGTCAACCACAGTGGAGAGGAATCCTCGGTTTAGGAAAAAAGAAGACGCAGCAGAAGCACTGTTGTGGAAGATTATATCATGAGAACAGATGCGGTGGAGACGGGGAAACTGGAAGAAGGGCATAGAATCCTTACAGGAGACAGGGTGTGAAGAGGTGTAGTCAAGGTAGCTGTGGGAGTCAATGGGCTTATAATGAATGTTAGTGGACACCCTATCCCCAGAAATGGAGACAGAGAAGTCAAGGAAGGGAAGGGAAGGGAAGTATCAGAGAAGGACCAGGTGAAGGTGAGAGAAGGGTGGAAATTGGGAGCAAAGTTGATGACGTTTTCCAGTTCGGGGCGAGAGCAGGTAATGGCACCAATACAGTCATCAATGTACTGGAAAAAGAGTCGGGGGAGGGGGCCTGAGTAGGACAGGAACAAGGAATGTTCGACATATCCCACAAAAAGACAGGAATAACTAGGACCCATACGAGTACCCATAGCAAAAGGAAGCAAGTGGAGTTGAAGGAGAAGTTGCTCAATGTGAGAACAAGTTCAGCCAGATGGACAAGGGGATTGGTGTGGATGGGGACTGGTTGGGCCTCTGTTCAAGGAAGAAGCGGACAGCCCTCAGACCATCCTTTTGGGGGTTGGAGGTATAGAGAGATTGGATGTCCGTATTAAAGAGGAGGCGGTTAGGGCCAGGAAACTGGAAGTTGTTAAAATGATGTAGAGCCTCAGAAGAGTCACGGATGTAGGTGGGAAGAGACTGGATGAGGGGAGGAAATATTGAGTCAAGATAGGAAGAAATAAGTTTATTGGTGCAAGAACAGGCTGAAATGATGGGTCTACCAGGATAGTCCTGTTTTGGGATTTTGGGAAGGAGATAGAAGCGGGCTGTTTGGGGTTGTGAGACTATGAGGTGGGAAACTATAGAGAGATCTCCAGAGGAGATGAGGTCAGTGACAGTCCTGGAGACAGTGGCTTGATGTTCGGTAGTGAGTCCATGGTCCAACGGGAGGTAGGAAGAAGTGTCTGAGCGTTGGCGCTCAGCCTCTGCAAGGTAGAGGTCGGTACACCAGACAAAAATATCATGACTCATGTCAGCAGGTTTGATCCCAATATTTGTTCATATTTACTGTTGTGAGATCAATGATAAATACACTGGGGCTACAGAAGTAGAACTTGCTGACCACATGCATTTACTTGAAGAAGCACATCAGTTGTATTCCACCAGAATTATAAGCTAACTAAATCACCACACCATCTTCTCAGGGGCAATTAGGGATGGACAATAAATGCTGGCCTTGCTGGCGATGCTCACATCCTAGGAAAAAGTTTAAAAAAACATGCATTTTACAGTGCCTTCCATATGAAAATGTCTCAAAGTACTTTACACGATACATTACTTTTTGAAGAGCAGTGACTGTTATGGAGGCAAATGATTGAAGTCTTCAGGTCATGAAAAGCAACTGCAAAATGGCAATATACATCATTTACTGAATAAATTATGTTGCACTTCGGGTCACTCAAATACTTGCATCAATCAGGTATTTTACTTCCCAAAGACCATAGTGGATATAATAAACAAATGCTTAGTTACTCTTTTAGATTAAATAAAAGACCATTAACCATTTTTGTTCATAATGACTAGCCAAAATAATAGTAGAGGACTGTGATCCTCAGTTTCTGCTTTATAAAAATGCAAAACTTTTACATGAATAATCTAAATGTGCAACAGCCCCGACAAACAAGTTTCTCTGCAGCACCTGTGGAAGAGCCTGTCACTCCAGAATTGGCCTTTATAGCCACTCCAGGCGCTGCTTCACAAACCACTGACCACCTCCAGGCGCGTATCCATTGTCTCTCGAGATAAGGAGGCCCAAAAGAAAAAGAAAGAATCTAAATGTTAATTACAGCACACTTCCAAACTACCCACTATAACTTACACCTTTACCATAAAATCCCCCAAAAATAATTGAAACGCAAGGGAAAATATAACTGCCTGGAATTTTCAAGTGAATGTAAGCCACATGGAATCATTTTAACACAATTTTGTTTCTTCTCTCAGAATTGACAAGATTGTCCATTTGAAAAGGGACCTGCAGTTTGGATGGACCAGTAGTCCTATTGACATCAGTGCTCTGTTCACACAAGCTCAGATTGATTCTGTGCAGGTTCTTAACAATCCTGGCTTTGACCCAACATGAGTATCTGTTCAAATAATGTATTGAACAACCAAGGTCATTTCATTTTCTGCTTCAAGGCTATTGTTTCTTCAGACATTTTTCAGGTTAGAGGCTGGATGGATGTAATTTAAATATTGCAGTTTCATACTCTGGTACTGAACCAAAAACCACAAAGACTGGTAAAAATTGCAAGAAAGTGAATAAAAATATATTCTTTACATTAAAAACTTGCCAGTCAACATTTTAAAATGCATTGATGACTCAATCAGAAAACATTACTGTAAATTCACTGTGTGACTAAATGTATAGATGTTTAGTTTTGCACCGATTTGAAATTGTTGGCATTAGTTAAACATTGGATAGTTTAACAATCATCCATTAGAGGAGGTCTTTAGTTAAACTGATCATTTGTCATATATAAAACACATGCATGTTGGCATAAAATATTTTACTGTGTCTGAACACAGTTGGTTGCCATTAGGGATGGCAAACAACTTAGGTGAACCATCAATCTATTCAATCCAAACCATGACCTAACTATTACATGCATGGATATTCTTTCCTTCATCGACCTCAGAACATGAAAAGTGGCACCCTGGACCAGCCATGCTACTGGGCATATATTCCACCATCAAGTAGTGACTTTTAAATATCTTTCTTCTACAAGACTCAGGTGTGATAAAGAATAGACATCATCCTTTGTACTATCCAGGCCAGGGCTCCCAAAAGGCTTCTGTCTTTTTCATTGTTTTCAAATCGCTTGCATAGTGGGCCAATTATACAGGAACAGGAACAACTTGTAAGTTTTCTTAACTAGTATGGATTTCTTTAAATGAAAATGCACTCAGCAATTGTGTCATAAGTATCCTCCCAAATGCATTCACATTATTATGCGGGAGGCAGTGGGTGCAGTTGGGGGCGGGGAGGAATTCTCCATATAGAAATCAAAAACCATTTGTGACATGTTTTTCTTTTGCTTAGTCCCAATAACACCAGTCAGAGGGAAGAGGGAGATTTTTGACCCAGTATCACACTAACTGCTATAGCCTGACTTTGGCGAATGAACTGAGCCACATTGAATCACCATGTCATGTTTAGTCAGCTGATTTTCTCATTTGCAGCACAGATCAAAATGATTTTAGTCACACTCCATCTTACAGCTTATCTATACTTGGAAGAAACAGCTGGTGTGACTGTAGTGTCAATATTGGAGGTTCATACTGTGGCACTGATCTAAAGCCACAAAGCCACAGAGGTAGGTGTAATGTGCTGAAGAGTGGGTTAAGAGTATGCTGTCTACACAGCAGCTCCAGTTCTATATTTCAAAATATATTACTGAATCCATCAGAAAACATTACTCTTAAGAAAACTAAACTCAGTGTTTGACTGGTAATGTATGGCACAGGCACTAAACTCGCAGATGGAATTTTGTGAAGGTGCCATTTAATACAATCATCATTTGGCTCAAGATGATGCAATATTTATTGCAGAATGAGAGGAGTATTTTTAGCTGGGTCTTGAGTAACTGATTGCCATGGCAACTATTTCTTGCCTGCACTGTTGCCGTTACACAGAATGTTGTTGCATTAATAATATATGTGGGACACATCTCACACATTTGGCTGCAAATGTGATTTTGTAAGCTTGGGCTACAGATTGCCATTCCAGCTCACTGTCTTTATTTAGTCTTTGGTTGTAGCAGCCAGAGCATTTCAAAAGGTATTTATTCTTAAAGAAAATTAGAAGCTTTTTTCCAGTTCACTTAAATTTCACAATCAGCAGAAGAAAACTCTAAATTCCTAATTGTCTGAAATATGCCCACGAAGTGCTTTGAAAACTATAAACAAGGAAGTGAACATTTATAGTAGAGTTTACCATAATAAAAGGCTGAAGACCAGTAAAGGCCATGATGTGCTGAAGCCTGGACTAATGCAAGTATTCACATTATTAGTGCATTCAACCATAGTACTGACTGAGTGATGGTACACTCTGTGAGTACACAGTGACATTCTAAGAGCGTGCCTCGCTGAATTGGATGAGCAATCACACAGCCTCTGATTCATGAGGCACTAAATTCAGCAATTAGAATTTTTTTATACTTTACTGAGGCCTCACAGTGAGTATGTGAGAAAAACCAAAAAGTGCTGGAATTACTCAGCAGGTCTGGCAGCATCTGTGGAGAGAGAAGCAGAGTTAATGTTTCAGGTCAGTGACCTGTGACAGCATGTGAGACTCTCAGCTCAGCTCTTTGTTTTAGCTATTGCTTGTAAAGTAGTCCCATGTCAAAGTCAAAGAGTAGAAATTCATCTCAGATGGTGACGCAAAACGGAAGGCATTGGATTGGCCGCCATTCCTTGCAGCACCTGATACTGAATTGCAGACACTGCATTGGAACTGAATATCAGGCATTGTGTATAACAGGCTGCTGATCTAATACCACCTGTATTGTGCTACTGCCTGAGACCAATTTCTACTCCCTCAACTTTTTCATCTGATGTCCCATTAGTGCTGCTTGTCCATATAAAATAGATTCAATTAGAACTTGCTGCTCTGACCTTTGGAATTTGTGCACTAAAGGTGTGTTTATCTTTCTATAGTCTTATTTTTATTCTCCCCATTAGATTACTTCTTTGGTATTGCATAATGATTTACCTGCCATTCTTTTCCTGCAACTATTTCATTTGCAGCAAGCAAATTTCTCAGCATGGGAATACTTTCAGCATTCCTTTAACACTCCTAGATTTGGAAGGAGATGTGGAATTTCTGAGGAAAAAAAGGCAGATTCAATTGCACCTGAAGTGTTTGACACCAACTTGCCCTTATCCTTGAGACTGTATGTTCAGATCTAGGCACAACTATTTGGATACAATGAAAGAGGTGAGCCTTCACTGTTTGCTGTTCATAAAAGAGGAGGTCACTGAATTACGCCATTCACTGAAACATGATTTCTAGACAATTTCCACTACAGGGTCAGTTCTGCGCATGGTTGTGAGGGTGACTGCAACATTAAATTTCTGTACTATGCAATCCTTCCATACCATTACTGAAATACTCTCACAATCAGTCACTCTTCTGTATACTAATGCATCACGCAAATGGCAGAAGATGTATTTGTAAGGAGAAATACTTTCATCACATTCCCCTCGAAAAGTCAGCAAACATTTAAGATAACACTACTTCCATCAGAAGGCAGGTACCCAAAAGTGCAGAGACTCAGTAAGAATACACATATGACCATACAGGCCCCTAACAACCTCTCCAGGACTTAAAAGAATAGAAAAGGCTTCTATTGCATCAATGTGCAGATGGTTTTGGACCACAGGGACCAAAACGTGCAATTCAATTCATGTTACCCTAAGAGTAGTCATAATGCCATCATTTTATAGCAATCCATAGTGTCACCATTATTCGAAGTAGTAGGCAAACTTTGTCTTTGACTGCCAGGTGACCAAGAGTAATCACTGCAGCTCTGGCTACTGACCCTTTTCAGAAATTTGACAGCAGACATGGCGTGCAAATACATTAAAGCTCACACCTCCACCTGAACTCTGGAATAAACCATTGACATGCTGAAGCATAGAATTTTCTATTCGGATAAATCAGTAGTAAAGGTCTTGCTTCTTAACCTTGACAATGACTTCAAAATCATAAATGCCTGCTCAATATTGCACAATTTTGACATCCGCACAGAGTAAAATATTGGGTAAAGCCTCAAACCTTAGAAGAGGAGAAAGAAATGGTTAAAGAAAACATGAAGCCAAGAAAACTTGTGTCAAACACATTTCAGTCCTGCACAATCAGTCCTGATTATGCATAACTAGTGCAGTGGTTCTGCACAACACAGTAGCCCTGTGAGCATCATGTCTTCCATGTTACTCAAGTATTATAGATGAGCACTAAATCATCAACTTCTCTCTTAACACATCCCTCCTCAAAAGAAAACTCGGGACTGGACTGAAGTAAAAAACAACTATTTAATTGCCCAAGTAGTGCCCTGTGTATGTAGTATTACTATCTCTTTCCTTGTGCCTTCCTTGGTAAAAGGAAATTATACATATTTTCTGCTGCTTAATCTAGTGCTTCTTTTAAATTGGGGAAGTAGATGTGGTGGCAGCCAGCTGCTCATCAATGGGGATCTTGTGCAACAAATGTGACCCTGTACCTTTTTATGCTGGATCATGAGATAGTACACAATTACTGGCAGCACTTCTGATCCCACATTGGCTGACTGTTCCTTTCCGCCATTTGTCAATTCTTGACTCCTTTGAGCAAATTATCTGGATTGGATAGATGGGGCATCATCCTGAGTCTTAACTGTCTCACCTGTGCCTCCTCCAGCCATGTCCTGCTGTCAGGAATTCTTTCAAGATGATCAGGGATATATGTGGAACAGACACTGGCCACCACTGAGGCTTATGAAATCCATCAGACCTCTATTCAACTCAATCACTTAACTTCCTCGATCTGTGGCTGCAGCATTAGCATTTGTGAGAGAAATATCATCTTCACTTCAGACTTTCACTCTGAGTTGGGGCAGATATGGTATGGGGCTCGCCTGCCTAGGCCATGATAGACTAGAGGTTTCTAAATCCCTCGTGCTACATGGCACTGAAGACAGAGGTGTAGTTCTGCAAATTCTCTGATGTAGGGTGCACTGAACATTCTCGAAGGACTGCATGAAGTACTTGAGTTCATTTAGGATCTCCCTTCCAGAAGCAGTCGCTCTGTTAAGAACCATAGTCCCTACAGTTGAGAAACATCTAAAGCTGTCCATTTGTTTAATTGATTCCTGTCACCTCAACTTGTTCTTTACACTTCTGCCGTCTCCTCCCTCCTGAACCTAGACTACCCGAATTCCCAGGGTCGATATATTCGATCAGGAGTGTGGAGTGGGTCCTCATGAAATGGGTGGACTTCCTAATTGCCTCTGATATCAAATATGTCATGTCCTGATATTCCTACACAAAAAGTAAAAGGGATATATGTTTGCATGCAACCGAGATGAAATGGTTATCAACCAATTTCTAATGCAAATACTTTGCATGCCATACTGTTACTGTGCAGAATCTTCCATGGTCTCAGTGAATGAATGAGGTTGAAGGTGAAGCAAGATATCTCTGAGTCAAGCAGAGTAAGCCACTCTAGTCGTGTAACATCCCATGGAAGTGCAGTTACCACAGTGCCATTCCAGCCAGCATCACTGAATCAATGCTTTTAAGTATCTATTTATATGGATGTTTTACAATTTTGTTTTACATGACTGTGTATGGTTCTTGTGACCATTAAAAGAAATTTAACTGGGAACAATGAAAGGCTTTGAAGTAGAATGAAACCATTCATGTCCTGTGGCTTTCACAGGAGGCTTCAGAAACATGTTTTAGGAGACTAAACTATTCTTACTCACAATTTGACTGCAGCATGACCCAAAATAGCACTTCATTGCAGCACGCAATTAATTCTATATCACATTGGTTTCTATGTAAAAAATCAGCAACTGAATTAAATATTTTCAGTTGCATAAACTGCTGAAGTGCATGATCTGAGGCTTCCAAGTTAATTTCAAACTATTTATTTGTGTATTTTGTCATCATTTATAACTACAAGCCAACAACTGAAATAGCTACAGGTACCACTTACCATATGTTCTTTCTATAACTGTACAGTACTCTTTAACTATAGATGAACTGTTGCCTTGTACAAATGTACTGTTACCTCTTTGCTTGTGTACTCTATATTCCTATTAATAAAATCCAAAATGCTATTGGCCCTTTTTATGGCTTTTTTCCACCAGCACTTTCTTTTTCAGGGAATTACATGTTCCTCTATTTATCTATTGTCATGAAAAGCACACCTGCCAAAATGAGACATATTAATTTCATCATATGAAACATTAATTTTAAACTGTTACTGGACTGAAAAAATAACTTGTTTAAAGAGATCACAGCAGTGGCTGAAAACTTGGCTGCACATATTTGCATTCCAAAAGGACAGTAGCTGGAAACATGACTGCTCATTTGCATTCTAAAAGGCAATTGAAAGACAATTGAAAGGGAGAGACAATGGAACTGCTCACTGATTCAATTAACAAAGATAGGTCCGGGCAGCAGTGATGATCCACAATAAAAACAAGAAATGCTGAAAATACTCAGGAGGTCTGGCAGCATCTGTGGAGAGTGAAGCAGAGTTAATGTTTCAGGTCAGTGACCCTTCATCATAATTGGCAGAGGCTAGAAATGTAATAGGTTTTAAGCAAGTAAATTGGGGCTGGGGCAAGAGATAACAAAACAGAAGGTGTTGATAGGACAAGGTCACGGAGAATAACTGACCAGAAGGTCGTGGAGCAAAGGCAAATGGTATGTGATGATCCACATCTTGTCTGTGTAAGAAATAGCACTACATCCCACCATCACCACCCCCCCCACTCACGCTCCCCCTCCTCCCACCCCCGCCGCTGCCGCCCCCACCAAGAACTTTGAAATCCACAAACCGCAGGAGAGGTTGTTCCAAATAAGGGGTTAGTCACATGACTAACTTGCTGACCAACGTGGAGTTGTTTGAATTGTGCTCACAAAACAGTTGCAGAAGAGACTGCAATTTGAAGACAACAGAAAAGGAAGATCTCTCCCTGTCTTCCTCTCTCTCTCTCACTCGTATAACACTATACTTTTCAACATCTTTTCCTTAAGCATGTATTCCATTCTTTGGTTATCCTCCCAACTGCATTACATCACACCTCCCTGCATTAAATCTCATATGCCACCTACCTCTCTGTTCTGTTCACTAGTCTATATATTCCAGAAGCCTTTTACAAGCTCCCTACTGTTTATTGAACTCTCTACATGTGTGTCAATATCAAATATAAAAATTGTGCTCTCTCAAAAGGGAATTGGAAGAGGGAATACTTGAAGTGAAAAAAATTTGCAGGGCGATGGGGAAAGAGCAAGGGAGTGAAACTAATTGGATAACTCTTTCAAAAGCTGGTCTATGCACAATGGGCTGATTGGCCTCCTTCTGTGGTGTATCATTCCATGATTCAATGTCCCAGCTTAAATCATCCAAATATATCAACTCCAAGGGTGAACCCAGAACTTGCCTGGAGTTCACCATTTCCTATTCTTCTCTGATCCAAGTAACATTCATCACATTCTTATGCCATTAGTCATCCCCACATTTCATGGAAGCATGACAATCACTGTAAATCAGAATCGTGGCTGGCCTCCCATATTGAAAAGGCTATCCAATCCTTCAAATTGGTAAACAGCACAGGTCATATTCAACTATAAAAATTTTCATCCAGATAATGAGAAGGGCCAACCCAGACTTGCAGCCTTGCTGAATGGTGTATAGAGTGCCAACTAAAGACCATGGTTTAAGTATGTATCTAGCTTTAATTTTTTGCTGGAAGCAGGGTTCACTCAGGCAGTGCTCAACTGGGTGAGTCCACCGAATGCTTTCTCCTGAAGTAGCTGGGCACACTATGTGCAATATTGGCATCCTGTTTGGTTGCTTAATTCATTTTCACAGCCCCTAGTTATAATCCTTGACACTCATGAAAATAAAAATGGCATAACAGATACATGAGATAGCATCTGAAGGCCACCTCATCTAACAAAACGCCTACTAGTTTGCATGTATGTTGCATCTGATCACACCCTCCGGCTGTCTCAAATGCTTCACAGCCAATTAATTACTTTTGGCGTGTGGTCACTGGTGTTATGTTGGCAAATGTGACAGCCGATTTGTGCACAGCATAATCCCACATAAAGCAAATGAGATAACTAACCAGAACATCTGTTGACCATGTTGGTTAAGAGAGGAATGTTGGCCAGGACGACAGGAGAATGTCCTACATTTCTTCAAATAGGAAACTTTAACATCCACTTGAATAGACAACTAGAGCCCAGGTTTAACATCTCATTCAAAAGATGTTACACTGTCTTCAAGCAATGCTACAATAATAACACTTGCAATTATATAGTGCCTTTAAAATCAGGGAGGTGCAAAAGGCTAGAATTAGAGAAGTACAGAGACCTCAGAAGGTTGTGATCATCATGGCATGTCTGAGGTCACTTCAATTTTTTTTGTTCTGCCAGAGCTTCACAAATAGGGCATGTATAAGAGATTAGTATGTCTCCTCTGTCTTCCAGTACGTCTGCAGGGATATTGTCAGGACCGAAAGCTTTGTTATTTTTCTTCTGGTTGATAGCAGTTATCACTTTGTTGAGCTTAGGATCATCGTCTAGTTTACTTCTGATTGTAAGTTGTAGGAAGTTCTCCAGCAGGTGCATGTCCACTGTGGAGTTCTGATTGTGTAGTTCTACAAAGTGCTCTTTTCAGCAGGTGCGGATATGTTTGTGTCTTGGAGGAGAGTCTTGCCATCTTTGGTTCTTGCTGGTATAGGTCCGTGTGTTGAGGGTCTATAGATCTCTTTGTTTGCCTTGAAAAAGGCTCCTGTGTCATGCATATCAACAAGGAGTTGAATTTCCTCAGCTTTCTCTGTCCACCATTCAAATCGTGGGTTCTTTTTTAAACTTCAGCTTTGGCTGTCTGGTGGGCGAGCTTCTTTTCCGTGAAGTTTGATCCTGTTGCCAGGTTTAGAATGCTGTCCATTTACAATCAATGAGTTTGCATATTTCTGTATCGCTGTCATCATATCTGGACATTCTTCCAGCTATCCGCCACCCGTCGACGTGGTTGGTAGCTGTAGTTTGTCCCAACAGGATCAAATAGGATGAAAGGGTGTGAACGGTCTGGCTCAGTGTCAGACAATGACCAAGGAGAGGGTTTGAGATGATGGCTAGGAAACAGAGTTTGCAGCAGTGACTGAAGACAATGGCTTCAGTCTTCCCAATATTGAATTGGAGGAAATTCTTGCTCATCCAGTGCAGAATGCCAGACAAGCAGCATGACTAATCAGAGACAGTGGAGAGGTTATGACAGGTGATGGTGACATAGAGCTGTGTGTCATCTGCTTACATGTGGAACCTGATATGGTTTTGGTTGATGCTGCTGAGGGCAGTCTGTAGATGAAAAATTGGAGGCGCTGAAGGATAGATCGCTGGAAGACTCTAAAGGTAATTGTAGGGGAGTGGGAGGATAAAACATTGAAGATAATTCTCTCGTCATGACTGGCTAGATAAGATTGGAACCAGGAGAGTGCAGTTTCAGCCAACAGGTTGACCAAGTATAGACATTGGAGGAGGATAGTGTGGCCAACTGTGCCAAAGGCTGCAGACAGTCGAGAAGGATATGGAGGGATAGTTTGCCATGGTTACAGAGACATAGCATATCATTTGTCTTTACTAAAATGTAGACTATGGGTTTAAACATTGAAGGCAAATAGAACACTCAATCTTCTGAGTCAGAAGTGAAAATGTTACCAACTGAGTCAAGCAGAGTCACTTCACATAATACTCCAGACTGATCATGAAACCTCAATTCAGAATGCCCGAAAATTTATGCACCAAATCTTTCACACTCAGGAAGGAGCAATAGGAAGCCATTGTCCCTGGTGCAATATCTTATATAGCTTTAGATGCTAACACTGATCTAAGGATCAGCTTTCAAGATATCCACTCCTAGACTCCCATGGGGTCAGATTAATGGAGTGTTAGCTTCCCCCCTGGTGGAATGGCCCACTTATGTCTTTGCTGAGAACTGAGAAACATCAACACATGCAAAATTAATGGATTTGTGTGTGAAGAAAGCACCTGAACATTTGCTATACCGGACTGATCAAATATATCTTCTAAACATCAATCGACTATGTCAACAATACTATTGTAAACTTGAAAATATAGAGCTCATGCTGTTTATTGTTTATTTGGTGCGAGTGAAGTTAGTCATTGAGTACACTTCCCCTGTTCTTGCTTCACAAGATACAGTTCTCATGGGGTCTCAAAAGACTAAAGGTATACAATGAATTTTAATGAAATACTTGTTTCTATTTATAAATGTAAATTCTTAATGTTATATGTATTTCAAAGTTCTGATAAAAACCATCTTGTGTCTGACTATGTAGCAGGAGAGCAACACATTATTTACTGAAGATAAATGCTGCCAAGTTAATCTTGTAGTTGTTGCTTTATGCTTCTGCAAAAAGACAAATTTGTAACAACATTTATATCACATAATGCCAAGATATATTTGATATTATAGTAGTCTATAGGATTACTATCAGGAATCCAACACAAAAAAGGGGCAAGTGTCTTGTACATATCTTTACAACCAAGACTGCCTTATTTGACTCCAAGTCACGGGGTCAAGGCATTCACATATCTCTTTACATGAGACATAAACATCTATGATGAAAGGAGATGGCCAGACTCTATTAGCTGTGACCAACAAGACAAGTGTTTCTTCACTAAATGCTGATAGAGATCTCATTTCCTGACCTTTATTGATGACTGGTAGCACATATTGTGGAAGTGCCAGGTGCAGTTAGCCACTCTGAGGTTCTAAATAATTAATTATTGATCAATCAATGAAGCAGCATGTGTTCACTTCTTTCAGAAAAAATAGTTTCATGCTTGTTAGTCTCTTATTATCTTTGCTGCCACAATGAGCTGAGAAAATGCAGCAGATCAAGCAAGGAAAAATGCCAGTTTCCTAATCCCTGCAAAGGGTCAACACCTGACGCACAGCCTGTCATTGAACCGGTATGTCACTCCTGTGTAACCATGGTGTCCTTATTTTAGCTAGTTGTCACTAAAACTATGTTTAAGCTGCCCCCAAATTTTCACAAGTCACCCAACAAAGTGGCTGCCACTTTCAGTCAGTCAACAGGAGCTTCAGCAACATGCTCTTTTTCTGACTGATCCAATGCTGATCAGTCTGCAGCCCTCTCCAAAAAAAGCTGCTAATGCTATCATTTTATCATTCGCTCTTCCTATTTGCAATTCTTTTTTCAATGGACAAAGAAAGATTGCTTTTGAAAGCATTTCTTCCTATTTGCTTAAGTGGTCATCGCTTTGTCGCTAGTCTATAAATATCAGAAAGGAATGTGAACTGTCCTATGTCAGGTTTGTGTAACCATTTATCTTCAGAGGTACAATAAGTATTGGAAGCAAAGAAAGGCCAATTCATGTCACTATGTCTGGCAGATTGCTCTGGAGATGTCCTGCTTTAACAGGTGACATATTTTTGAAAGGTATTATGCAAGATTGAAATAAACTCTGCCATGCAGAAATGCTGCTTTTACAATGTGAGAGCCATTCAGTGCATTTTGAAAACTGAAAGCTGGAATGACCTTCAGTGATCTGTATGTATAGATTATAAAATCTCATGGCTAGGGTAACAGACCGTGAACATGGTTCAATACTATTTTGGCTTTATACTGTAGATAATAGTAATAACTGCTCTGCCCGTCAAGGTCAGAAACTGCCAAGAACAATTGTTCTTGTCCTATAACATTTAACATATCAAACTATGTTTAGTTCCTATCGAGTTAAACTAAATAGAAAGGTTGTTTTGGAGGGGAGGAATTACCAATTCATAGTATTTAGTAACTTATATAGTGCCAATTACAGTACCAAATTGACAAAACTGAATTTCTTTTTTGGCATTACTAAAACAGAAATCACTAGAAATACAGGGCAGGTCTATAAGTATCTGGAATGCGAGAAAGTAGGTTAATAATTTAATTAGCAACTTTTTGTTAGAACTAAAAAAGGAAGCCAGACAAATACTTTGCTGGGACTGACCAAAACAAGTGGACAGAGGGGAGGAAAACAGATAAAACCCATGGATAAAATATGCTAACTCCAAGTACAAAGCACCAGCCACTATATTTAATAGCCAATGAATAGATTTATTTAAATATAAGCTACAGTTTTAGGGTGCTAGTTATATATGAAAAAAGTTTTATAGAATGGGAATAATGAATGCACCACAAGGGGTTAATGAGGCTTAAAATGCAGAGGGTCAGGAGGGGGCAAAAGCACAGGTGAAAAGAGCACTTTTCAGCTCATGTTGATGTCAAACAAGTAGTTTGAGACATTAGCACCAGCCATAGGGTTGAGGGAGGACATGGCAAAGTACAGTTGGCAGCCATCAACATATATGAGAGAGCTGACTTCATACTTCCAGATAACATCACGAAGGGATATCAAGTAAACGATGAAGAGGAAGGACGAAGGATGGAAACTTGGAATGCACCAAAAGTAACCATGAGCACTCAGGAGGAAAAACTATTTAAAACAATGTAAAGTGTAACAGGAATGAATGAAACCATAAGATAACAGTGGCCCAGAGATGGACTATAGGGGACAGTATTTGGGGAAGATGTAGTGTTAAGATACAGCTACAACACTGGCATCTACCCGGCAATGTGGAAAATTGCCCAGGTTTGTCCTGTACACAAAAAGCAGGACAAGTCCAAACCGGCCAATTACCGCCCCATCAGCCTACTCTCAATCATCAATAAAGTGATGGAAGGTGTCATGGACAGTGCTATCAAGCAGCATTTGCTTTGCAATAACCTGCTCAGTGATGCTCAATTTGAGTTCTGTCAGGGCCACTCAGCTCCTGACCTCATTACAGCTTTGGTTTAAACATGGCCATAAGAGCTGAACTCAAGTGCTGAGGTGAGAGTTACTGCTCTTGACATCAAGGCAGCATTTGACTGGGTATGGCATCAAGGAGCCATTGCAAAACTGAAGTCAATGGGATTCAGGGGGAAAACGCTCCGCTGGTTGGAGTCATACCTAGCACAAAGGAAGGTGGTTGTGGTTGTGGTTGTGGAGGTCAATCATCTCAACTCCAGGACATCACTGCAGGAGTTCCTCAGGATAGTGTCCTAGGCCCAACCATCTTCAACTGCTTCATTAATGACCTTCCTTCAATCATAAGGTCAGAAGTGGGGATGTTCACTGATGATTGCACAATGTCCAGCACTATTCGTGCCTTCTCAGATACTGAAGCAGTCCGTGTAGAAATGCAACAAGACCTGGACAATATCCAGGCTTGGGCTGATAAGTGGCAAGTAACATTTGCGCCACACAAGTGAAAGGCAATGACCATCTCCAACAAGAGAGAATCTAACCATCTCCCCTTGACATTCAATGGCATGACGATCACTGAATCCCCCACTATTAACATCCGAGGGTTACCATTGACCAGGAACTGAACTGGATTAACCATATAAATACCATGTCTACAAGAGCAGGCCAGAGGCTAGGAATCCTGTGGCGAGTAACTCACCTCCTGACTCCTCAAAGCCTGTCCACCATCTACAAGGCACAGGTCAGGAGTGTGATGAAATACTCTCCACTTGCCTGGATGGGTGCAGCTCCAACAACACACAAGAAGCTCGACACAGTGGCACAGTGGTTAGCACCGCAGCCTCACAGCTCCAGCGACCCGGGTTCAATTCTGGGTACTGCCTGTGTGGAGTTTGCAAGTTCTCCCTGTGTCTGCATGGGTTTTCTCCGGGTGCTCTGGTTTCCTCCCACAAGCCAAAAGACTTGCAGGTTGGTAGGTAAATTGGCCATTATAAATTGCCCCTAGTATAGGTAGGTGGTAGGGAAATATAGGAACAGGTGGGGATGTGGTAGGAATATGGGATTAGTGTAGGATTAGTAAAAATGGGTGGTTGAGGGTCGGCACAGACTCGGTGGGCCGAAGGGCCTGTTTCAGTGCTGTATCTCTAAACTAAAAAACTAAACCATCCAGGACAAAGCAGCCCGTTTGATTGGCACCCCATCCGCAAACATTCACTCCCTCCACCACTGACGCACAGTGGTAGCAGTGTGTACCATCTACAAGATGCACTGCAGCAACACACCAAGGCTCCTTAGACAGCACTTTCCAAACCCGTGACCTCTACCAACTAGAAGGACAAGGGCAGCAAATGCATGGGAACACCACCACCTGCAAGTTCCCTTCCAAGTCACACACCATCCTGACTTGGAACTATATCGCCGTTCCTTCACTGTTGCTGGGTCAAAATCCTGGAACTCCCTTCCTAACAGCACAGTAGGTGTCCCTACCTCACATGGACTGCAGCAGTTCAAGAAGGGATCTCACCACCACCTTCTCAAGGGCAATTAGGGATGGGTAATAGATGCTGGCCTAGCCAGCGATGCACACATCCCATGAATGAGTAAAAGAAAAAGCAGTGAAGACAAAGTGGTATCATCATGGAGGAGGAAGGGTCATGTGTACCAAGGATACAAGAAAGAGGAGGCTGGAGAGCCGAAGGAATAGAACCCAATTGCGAGAACCATTTGGGAAGGTGCCTTTTTCATTCTAAGGCGGTACCTCGGCTTGCAGTTCCTCAATGAGCTCTATCATCTGAATCTCCATCCATGACTATCCACCACCATTTCTTTCCTCTTGCACGTCCCACCCACTCCCTTTCCACCATCCTCCAGACTCCTTTATTCCATTTCTTAAGACTCAATTTCCCCTAATAGTGGGCATGATTTTTAGCTCAATTTATAAGTTTCAAGCTGCATGTGAAAGGGCACATTGCCCACCTTCTGATCCTTTTCCCCGCTGCCTACCCCAACCATACCTTTACCTCGTTTCAACTGTTGGGATCCTGGTCTCATTTAATTTTCTGGGCATTTTGGATTCTTCTGTGCTGCTTTGCTGGATTACACCGTACACCTCACCTGCAGCGATTCTGCTCTGCCACTTAATATTTCCAAGTTTAAGCTCATTTGCTCCAAATCTCCCACCCAACCCTGCATCATCAGTTGTTACTTGCTGATACTGTATTTTCCGCTAACCACTTTTATTCAACTGCCTGGCCTGCTGTACTGGCTTCTGCAAGATTTCTCCTCCTCTGATGGGGCTCTGCACGTTCTGATCTTCTGCTGGCTCTCATCCTGCTCTGGATGTTGCCAAATGATCTGCATCTTGCTGTCGTCAGCTCTCGTTTTGTAATTGCTGGCTCTGCTCTCCCCCACTCAGTCTTCAGAACTTCTCCATCACCCTTCACTGGACTGGGTTTGTCATTCTCCTTAAGCTTGTAATCTTCTTTGCTCCTCACCACCCTTCAGCTGTTCCTCAGGTCATCTTTTTCATGCTCACTGATACCTTGGAATTACATATGCCCTCTCCTGCCTCCCCGACCTTTGCAGCTCATGGTTTCCAAGTTTCATTGCTACTCCTTCTCTCTCTTCTGGTGGTTCACTGGATCTGTTGGCATGTACTACCAGCAATACCAGCAATTGAGGCCACTCTGCACCTCTGCTGGCAGTGGAATTGACCTCTCCTAGCTCCTGCTTGTCCTTCCACTGATCTTTGGTTCCCTGAACAAATTAACAATCTTCATCAGTACCTCAGTTGATACTTTGTTCCTCCTTCGGCTTCTGGATCCACCATATCTTCACTATTGACTCTCAACATTTGTTGCTGGATGCTCCAAACTGACTCCACACTGTCCACAAGTAGAATTCATCCCATTAACCTCCTGGTCCTCAGAGTTTAAATTTGGACTATTTCATATTGTCTCCTCCCTGTTCTTTGCCATGCCTACAGTACTCAACATTCACTTTATTTCTATTCAAGTGCACCTTCTGACTGCTGTCTGGACTTGAAACAATTATTTCTATCAACCTTTTAAAAAAAGACAGCCTCTTCTTTTACTTTCTCTCCTCCTTTTCCCTTCACCTAGCCATGCCACCTTTTATCTCATCCCTCTCAGATACGTTGTCCCCAATTCCCATTTCCACCTATCACAATTCCTCTGCCTTCCTTCTTTGCTGCTGCCTTCCAGGCTTGAACCCCCTCAAATAAGCCCATGTTTACCCTCTGTGTGCATCTCAGCATTTTGTGAGGGGATCATCATGGCCTTCATCATTGCCTCCATACGAGCAATTACTCCAACTACCCTATTCTTCTCCCTCACTAACCCTCCATTCAACACACTCATTGGAGGCTAACCTCATCATCCTGCTCATCCCATCCATCACCATCCTCCTGGATTCTCTCATTGAATCAACAATCACCACGACTCTCTGCATTCCTCTCCTGATGTTCATTTGTTCACAAGCAAAGACCTTGCTATCCAAAACCATATTATGGATGATCTTATTGATAACCTAAGTTTGACTGAAGCTTGTTTCAAGAGTGGCAACACCTTGCCACATTAATGTTACCCTTGGTGCTGTGGTGTCATTTACATCCCTGAGCCAGTCATGCATTCAAGCCCCATTCTAGACACTTGACCACATAATCTAGGCTGACACCTTAATGCAGTACTAACTGAGTTCTGCAATGGCAGAGAGACTGCCTTATGGATGAGATGTTAAACCAGAGTAGTCATATGCCTTTTCAGGTAGATGTGAAAATATCATAGCACTTTTCAAGAAAGAGCAATGCAGTTCTCCTGGTGTCCTGACCAACATTCATTCCTCTATCGACACCATTCCAAAAGAAAACAATTATCTGGTACAAATTGACTGCTATGTTTTCCAACAATACAATATTGATTACACTTCAAAAATGCTTTATTTGCTGTGAAGCACTTTGGGATGCCCTGAAATTATGGCCTTGTAATTAGGCTCCATAGCACCACTGGTCAGAAACTAGCATGCACAGCTCCTCCAACCACTTCCGGCACAGCCTGCACAGTGCCCCATGCTAGGAAGAGTGCGAGTGCGGACGTGCCATCCGTGCGCCAGAAGTTGCAACATGGGCAGATTGTGATGCTAGATAACCAATTCAGCTGATTTGATGCTTGTTTTTGACTGCACATGTCTAATGAACACCTGTAAAGCTGCACATGAGTGCAGCTGCATGAGGGACACACAACTACACCCCACCTACCCCTCCCCGCAATTAGCTTTATTGACAGTGCCAGGCATCCAACTTGCAGGTGAGGTGCTTTTGACTTATGTATACCATTGCAACGTTTGTGGAAGTAATATGAAGTATATAGAGTTATCTCACAGATCAGTCATGATCTCATTGAATGGTGGAACAGGCTTGAGGGGCAAAATGGCCTACTCCTGTTCCTATGTTCCATGTGTGTTCTTGGAGATTTGGTGATTTGCTGGATCTGGCACCGACTATTGCTGCATCCTCACAGGGAGGGCTGAGGATTTGTAAGCTGTCCACACAAAGGCTGCAACAGTTATGGGTTTCTTGGTTGCAGTGTCTCTAGTGCAGCATGACAGATAAATGGAACAGAGGTTGCAGAGAAGGGAAGCTCTGCACAGAGGGAGAAGGAGAAGGGCTGTCCACAAAAGGCTTTATCCACCATGGGCTTTCAGGGAGCAGTTCTCCTACCTCCACCTCACCCAAGAGCAATGCCTGAGGTGCCTGAGATTCACCAAGAAGGTGGTCGCGGAACTGTGCCACCTCCTTCAATAGGACACCAGGGCGAGTACAGTGCTGCCAGTGGTCATCAAGGTCACCATCACTCTAAACCTCTATGCGACTGGATCCTTCTAGGTGGGAGCAGGCAGCATAGCAAACATTTCCCAGTACACCATACATCGCTGTATCTGGGAGGTGACAGAGGCTCTGTATGCAAGGAGAGGCAAGTTCATCACTTTCTCTCGAAACAGAAAAAAGCAGGAAAAGCGAACATGTGGCTTTACCAGGGTAGCAGGGTTCCCAATTGTACAGGCAGCCATCAATTGGGCACATATTGCTCTGCAGACTCCACATGTCAACAGGGGGAGGTACAGGAACTGCAACGGGTTCCACTCCATTATGTGCAGTTGGTGTACGACCATGCGCAAACTATCATGTTGGTGAATGCCCACTATCCTGGCAGAAGCTACGATGACTTCATCCTGAGGCAGTCAGTCATTTCCACCATCTTCAGGCCACCATAAAGAACCAGAGAATGGCTGCTTGGAGATGAGGGAAATGTCCACAGAGCACAACAGGCATATAATGAGAACCATGCAGTTCATCAGCATTCTTAAGCAACAGTTCCACTGCCTGGACCTCTCAGGGGGTGTCCTACAATACTCGCTGAGAATACCCAAGTGCATTCTACTCTGTTGGGTCCTCGACAACCATGAGGGTGCAGCCGTTGCTACCAGACATTTGGAGGACACCTCAGGAGGAGGAGGAAGAGGAGACAGGGAAGAGGCATCCAGAACCCCTTCATTCCAGATGAGCTGCCCAGGAATGCCTGCCGAGACATTACTTTTCTTAGATTGTCGTCCGTTCACCGCCATGGCTCCAATATTTCCCACCTTCCCATTCATTGATCCTGCATTATAAGAGTGACTATACTTCACAAAGCACTTTGAGATGACCGGTGGTCATGAAAGTGCAAGATAAATGCAAGTGCTTCTTTCTTTCTTTCATTTGTGTCATCACAGCATTCTCTTGGCCAAAATTGTAGAATCCTAAAATCATAGAAAACCCTGAAATAAAAGCTGCCAACAGAAACCTTTCCATAATATCTTATTTTCAATCCAAAAACACATCCAAATATACAAATAAAAATGAACTATTTGCCCTTGTACATTCCCTTAGTGACTGCCTTAAGGGTGCCTTTACCTGGCTTAGTGTTCCTATCCAGTGCTACCCCAGCATGGATGATGGAAGGCTGCTGACATTCACTGGGGGAGATTGCAGATAGCCTTCAAAGACACCCTCGAGCAGCTCTGGGCCACAAGGACCTGTCTTCAGACTGCACCACTTCAGCAGTCTGAGCTGGCTGGCTGACAGGCAACAGTAAGGGCACTGGCAGAGTGACAGTGATGGGAAGACGAATGCCATCATCCTGAAAAAAGACAGCAGATTCATCTTCAATGGTGCCACTGGCACTGTCCCAAGGTAGTACCTCAGCAATGCTCTGATCTGCTGGAGGACAGGTTGCTGGACTGCTGTGAGTGCTACATATCCATTTGAGCACTAATATCTGCAGCCTTAATGGCAGCAGTCTGAGCCTGTAGGGCAGCAAGCATGGATCTCACAACCTCTGTCTGAGCTTCCACTGCAGCACTGAGAAGTTAAGTGGCTTCCGCCTATGCTGCAGTGGAAGCTGAAACAGTGGCCACCAGACACTGCATCATGGCTGGATCCACAAGTAGGTGATTACCATCCACCTTCCTCCTTCAGCTGATGAATCAGTACTTCCCCATGTTGAACACCATTGGAAGAAGCACTGAGGTAGCAAGGGCACAGAATGTACTCTAGGTGGGCGATTTCAATGCCCATCACTGACTGAGCTGGCCAAGTCCTGAAGCACATATCTGCCAGACTGAGCCTGCGGCAGGTGGTGAGGGAACCAACAAGAGGGAAAAACCTACCTGTCGCAGATGCATCTGTCCATGACAGTATTGGTAGGAGTGGCCACTGCACAGTCCTTGTGGAGACCAAGACCCAGCTTCACACTGAGGCTAACCTCCATCGAGTTGTGTGGCACTATCACTGTGCTAAATGGGATAGATTCAGAACAGATCTGACAGCTCAAAACTGGGCATCCATGAGGCGCTGTGGGCCATCAGCAGCAGCAGAATTGTATTCAACTACAATCTGTGCCTCATGGCCCAGCATATCCCTTAACTTACCATTGCGATCAACCCTGGTTCAATGAGGAGTGCAGGAGGGCATGCCAGGAGCAGCACCAGGCATACCTCAAAATGAGATGCCAACCTGGTGAAACTACAACACAGGACTACTTGCATGCTGAACAGTGGAAGCAGCATGCAATAGACAGTGCAAAGCGATCCCATAACCAATGAATCAGACCTGCCACATCCAGTCATGAATGGTGGTGGACAGTGAAACAAATAACCGGAGGAGGAGATGCCACAACATACCCATCCTCAATATTGGGGGAGCCCAGTACATCAGTGCAAATGACAAGGCTGAAGCATTTGCAGCCATCTTCAGTCAGAAATGCCGAGTGAACGATTCATCACGGCTTTCTGCTGTGGTCCTCATCATCACAAGTGCCAGTCTTCAGCCAATTCAATTCAATCCACATGATATCAAGGAAGTGCTGAACATACTGAATACAACAAAGGCTATGGGCCCTGACAACATCCCGGTTATAGTACTCAAAACATGTGCTCCAGAATTGGCCGCACTCCGAGCCAAGCTGTACCAGTACAGATACAACACTGGCATCTGCCTGACAACATGGAAAATTGCCCTTGTATGTCCTGTCCACAAAAAGTAGAGCAAATCCAGTCAAGCCAATTACCACTCCATCAGTCTACTCTCAATCATCAAGTAATGGAAGGTGTCATCGACAGTGCTATAAAGCGGCACTTCTCACCAATAACCTGCTCACTAATGCTCAGTTTAGGTTCCACCAGGGGCTACTCAGCTCCAAACCTCAATCTCACCTTGGTCCAAACATGGACAAAAGAGCTGAATTCTAGAGGTGATGTGCCCTTGACATCAAGGCAACACTTGACCAAGTGTGGTGTCAAGGAGCCGTAACAAAATTGAAGTCAATGGGAATCAGAGGAAAACTCCCCACTAGTTGGAGTCATACCTAGCACAAAAGAAGATGGTTGTAGTTGTTGGAGGTCAATCATCTCAGCCCCAGGACTTGCTGCAGGAGTTCCTCAGGGTAGTGTCCTAGGCCCAACCATTTTCAGCAGCTTCATCAATGATCTTCCCTCCAGCATAAGGTCAGAAGTGGGCATGTTTGTTGATGATTGCACAGTGTTCTTTTCCAAAATTCCTTAGATTCAGGAATGGCCCTGTCAGATTGGAAATCGGCAAATGTTACGTCGCTTTTCAAGGAAGGAGCTAAAGAGAAAACGGAGAACTACAGGCCAGTTAGCCTAACATCAGTTGTTGGGAAGATGCTGGAAACTATTATTAAAGAAGTCTTAACATTGCACTTGGAAAGGCACAGTATGATTAGAACAAGTCAGCATGGTTTTACTAAAGGAAGATCCTGTTTGACAAATTTATTAGAGTTTTTTGAGGATGTAACTAGTAGGATAGATAAAAGGGAACCAGTAGATGTAGTATACTTGGATTTTCAAAAGGCATTTGATAAAGTGCCACATAAAAGATTAAAAGGCAAGATAAGGGCTCATCGTGTTGGGGGTAATATATTAGCATGGATGGAGGATTGGTTAACAGACAGGAAGCAGAGAGTGGGCATAAATGGGGCATTTTCAAGTTGACAGGCGGTGAATAGTGGGGTGCCACAAGGATCAGTGCTGGGGCCTTAGCTATTTACACTCTATATTAATGACTTGAATGAAGAGACAGAGAGTAATGTATCTAAGTTTGCTGATGATACAAAGCCCAGTGGAAAGGTAAGCTGCGGGGAGGATGTAGAGAGGCTGCAAAGAGATATAGACAGGTTAAGTGAGTGAGCAACACAATGGCAAATGGAGTATAATGTAGGGAAATGTGAAGTTGTTCACCTTGGTCGTAAAAATAGAAAAGCAGAATATTTTTTAAAAGGTGTGAAACTGGTAAGTGTTGATGTTCAGAGAGACTTGGGGGTAATCGTACAAGGTAATCGTAAAGTTAACACGCAGGTGCAGCAGGCTGTTAGGAAGGCAAATGGCATGTTGGCCTTTATTACAAGGGGATTGGAGTATAGGAATAAAGAAGTCTGACTAAAATTGTACAGGGCTTTGATGAGACCACACTTGGGATATTGTGTGCAGTTTTGGTCTCCACATTTAAGAAAGGATATACTTGCACTGGAGCCAGTGCAGCGAAGATTAACTAGATTGGTCCCTGAGATGAGGGGATTGTCCTATGATGAGAGCTGAGTAAATTGAGCCTATATCCTCTGGAGTTTAAAAGAATGAGAGGCGATCTAATTGAGACATACAAGATTCTGAAAGGCCATGATAGGGTAGAAGCTGAGAGATTGTTTCCATTGGTTGGGGAATCTAAAACACAGGGACACAGTCTCAGGAGAAGGGGTCAATCATTCAGGACTGAGATGAGGAGAAATTGCTACACTCAATGTTGTGAATCTTTGGAATTCTCTGTCCCAGAGGATTGTGGATGCTACTTCATTGAATACATTTAAGGCTGGGATAGATAATTTTTGGTCTCGCAGGGAATCAAGGGATATGGGGAGTGGGCAGGAAAGTGGAATTGAAGCCCAAGATCAGCCATGATTGTATTGAATGGCAGAGCAGGTTCGATGGGCTATATGGTCTACTTCTGCTCCTATTTCTTGTGTTCTTGTGTTCATTCGCATCTCCTCAGCAACTGAAGCTATTTCTGCATTCATATAGCAAGACCTGGAAAAAATTTTGGTTTGATAAGTGGCAAGTAATGCCACATAAGTACCAGGCAATGACCATCTCCAACAAAAGAATCTAACCATCTCCACTTGACATTCAATGGCATTACCATTGTTGAATCCCCACCATCAACATTCTGGGGGTCACCATTGATCAAAACTTAACTGGACCAGCCACATAAATACTGTGGCTACAAGAGCAGGTCAGAAGCTGGGAATTCTGCAGTTAGTAACTCACGTCTTGACTCCCCAAAGTCTGTCCACCATCTACAAGGCACAATTGAGGAGTGTTTTGGAATACTCTCCACTTGGCTGGATGGGTGCAGCTCCAACAACACTCAAGAAGTGCGACACCATCCAGGACAAAGCAGCCTGCTTCATTGGCACCCCATTTACCACCTTAAACATTCACACCCTTCACTACCAATGCACAGTGGCAGCAGTGTGTACCATCTACAAGATGCACTGCAGCAACTCACCAAAGGTCCTTCGACAGCACCTTCCAAACCTGCGACCTCTCCCACCTAGAAGAACAAGGATAGCAGAAGCATGGGAAACCCAGCACCTGCAGGTTCCCCTCCAAATCACACACCATCCTGACTTGGAACTATATCCCCGTTCCTTCACTGTCGCTGGGTCAAAATCCTGGAACTCTCTACCTAACAGCACTGTGGATGTACCCACACCATATGGACTGCAGCAGTTCAAAAAAGTGGCTCACCACCATCTTCTCAAGGGCAATTAGGGATGGACAAGAAAAACTGGCCTTGCCAGCGATGTTCACGAACCCATGAATGAATGAAAAGATAATGCTGTCATGGAGTTGTCCACCACTTCCACACTGGAAAGAATGGACTCCAGGTTCTGCACGATTCCCTGTGCTATGTCGGCGCACAGGGACAGTAACAAGATGCTGTCTGAAAGAACTGCCAATGCACCAAATATCTCAGTGTGCACCAATCAGGATTCTCCTCTATACCGCCCCATCGAAGTCCTCATCTGCGTCCCCTGTAGCAGAACTCGCCTGTGACTTCGTCCTCCAGTGAGCCGACACACAAACTATCTTTCCCCCAGCCTGGCAGCAGCCCACCTGCCCGGTGTCTCCGAGTGCAGATCCCATCTCTATGCTACCCTCTGTAGTTCACATAGTGCTAGTAGCTGAGCTGGTGAGTGTCAGATCAAATCAAGGTGCTTCTCCATCAGTGGCGTGCTGTTGCTCCTATCCTTCCTCTTCAGTCTGCTGCGGCTGGGCAGGCAGAAGTTCTTGTGTGTCTGGAAGCAGAAGATCAGAAGATATTTGGTGAGGTGCCTGCCATCCTTGAACAGCTGGAGGTATGTGGTAGGTGTGGGGCTTGCATCAGTGGAAGTTGTGTCAGAGTGGGGTGGAGCATCTGAATGTTAGACCTGAGTCCTGACTGCTAAGGAGTGCTGATGTGTGAGTTTTGGTTGTGGTACATTGAGCAGTGTGAAAAGTGGTGCTGCAGTGAGTATGAAATGTCCTTGGAAGATGCAATCACTGACCTTGACCGTCTGTGTGAGGTCATTGAACTTCTTGCAGCACTGCTGCCAGGTCTTTGTGGCAAGACTTCAGCTTGCAGATCAGCCATTGAATGGCGGGGCAAGCTTGAGGAGCCGAATGGCCTACTCCTGCTCCTATTTCTTATGTTCTTGTGTTAACTTCCATGACCGTCTGCTCCCAGTTCCTTTGGAGGGTGTTCCTGGAGGGTCTTCTGTCCTTCCACAGAAACATGGCATCTCCCCTCCTGTTGACCTCTATCATTAAATCCTCCAGCAACCTATCTGTGAACCTGGGAGTCCTCTCTCTTCCCTGGTGCTCCAGTTGTTTAGCTTCTACTTGCAGCCAATTTCATTATAGGCAGTCAGCAACAGCTTCCCTCAGATGAGTACAGCTCCTCTTTAAAAGTAAAAGGCTGTCTTTAAGAGCCGCAGGCTAGTTGGAACACATGCTAGCCATGCACATTGCTGGGACCCCTGTTGAGTGTTCCGCCTGCCCGCAGTGCAAGTCAGGCTTAGCTAAACACTGCAATCAGTCTCATGAGGAGGCAGCATAAACTTTGTGCGCTGCCTGCCTCAACCTTGCTGGGTGCAGGGTAATTGTGAATGGTGACCCCCTGCACCCAGAAATGGGAGGAAAATCATTTTTAACCCTACAAAAGGCACTACATTAATGCAGGTTCTTGCTTTTTTCTTTACTGAAGCATCCCCCCTCCCCCGCCACCTCTGGTTATTCTTTCTACTTCCCGCTGTGGGTAAATGGCTATTGTAGCAAAGTAGCCCTTATCACCAAGTCACATATTTGCCCTTCCCTCCATTCCTCTGTCAGCTTCTCCTGCTTCAAGATCCTCACAAAGTTCCATCCCTTTCAGCTCTCTTTTAAATTCCTTATTGTCTACCGTACCAACACCCCGCACTCAAACTCCCACTTTGAGGCCGGGATTTTCTCGGCAGGGGGTAAGTCCCAACATGGGGACTGTATCCGGGTCTCGAATCTGCATAGGTGGGCATCGCGACCACAGTAGCAATCTTCCTGGATTGATCGCCGCCGGGCCTACCGTCCAATTAAGGAGGGCAGCTGGGCACTCCCTGCTTCTGGCCCAATCAGAAGGCCAGCAGCTCAGAAGCCTCAGCAGAGCCACCAAGAGAGATGGCTACTGCGGAAGCAGTTAGAATAACTAGAGGGTGCCTCCATCTTGAGGCACCCTCGCAGGGGAGCAAGACCAGGGCCAAGCAGGCAGGCCCTAGCGTTTGGAGGGAGAACACCTCCAGCGGCAGCTTCGGAGCTGAGGGAGTGGTCATTGCCCCTGCGGCCCTCTCCTCCCTTGGGCCTGAGAGCCTCTGGCTCCAATGGCCCCCTCCCCTCACCAAGAAACTGCAGGGCGGCCGCCTCCTTGCAGCTGGTGGCTACCCCACACAGTGAGGGGGCTTTCCACTGTCGGCAAAATGCCAGTGGCCAGGGAAGATGGTCCTCAGTTGACCCTTTAATTGGCAAATTGGCCACCCATCTCCGGTTGGTGGGCGGCCATTGCTGCCATTCCCACCACTTGAAACTTCCCCAGTAGCGCAACTGTGTCGAGGAGCCATCCTGACGCAGGTCCCAGTCATTTTACCGCCCCTCTCCCCCACCCTGTCTCCTGGCCTGCCACCCAGGGGTCGATAATATCTTGCCCTGAGTTTCTCCCCAAGATATCTTCCATTTTTCCATTTCCGCACTGTGATTCGTCATCATTGCTGATTTCATTGTTCATCTCAGTGTCCCTTCCCCTGTCTCCACTGAATTCACCACCCCCCATACTGTACTTTTCATATAACATCTTATACTAATGTTCATGGCCACCCCTCGACCTAATCATCTTCTGTGACGGCCCTAAACAAAGTTGAAAATAATACCCTCCATGTCTGTGACCAGGTTACATTATCCCTCATTCTCCTTAATATCTCTGCAGCCTTCAATACAGTTGACCACATCATCCTCATCCAGAGAATCACCTTTAGTGTCCGGTTAAGTAAGACTGCTTTCACTTGGTTCCAGTCTTATCTATCCAATCATATCCTGGACATGTCTAGCAATGGCTTCTCTATCAGTCCCACACTATCACCCTGGAAGTCATCCAAGGATGCATCCTTGCACCCTTCTTTTCCCCATTGGCATGCTGCCCTTTGTTAACATCATCCACAAACATGGCTCGATTTTTTCTCGCCAACGGGGTTCCCAACAACAGGCTAGAAGATGGGCGGGGGGTGACCCTGCCTTAGTCCTCTATCAGATCCCTGTCTGAAGTTAAGGGCAGGCAGATAATTAACTGCCCGTCATCAGGGATGCTAACCCCTTGAAGGGACAAGAACCTGCCCCAAGAGCTGCCAGTCCACAGTACCAGCAGCGCCACTGGGAGTGGTGACCACTGTTGGTATTGCAGGAGGCCTGGAGCAGCCAAGATGGAGGAAGCCCGGGAGCAAGGTAAGAGGCGTTGAGGTCACTGGGGCCAGTCAGGCGGGCCCTAGCTAGGAGAGGGAGGGGGGTGTCTTGCTGTAGAGGTGGCAATCGCCACTGGGGGTGCTCTCCAGGCCATGGATTGCCCACAAAGGATGGACCCCCACCACAAGCCCGCTAAGAGACTGATCTCACCTGGCAGTGTCTCCACATAGCAGCAGGCCCCTCAGCCATTGGCTAAATGCCAGCAGAGGGGTGGAGCAGTCATTTATTTGCCCTTAATGGCCATCGCGGACAAAATATGATGGGGGCAGGACAACATCGGGTATGCTGCCCAGCACTACCTCACACCATTTTGTCTGCCCCACCCCCACCCCGGCCTTCTCCCTCGCCATCTCCAAAGGTCAGATAAAATCCAGCCCTGTGGAGTCAGTTTTCACATGTACATTGATAATTTCTAGGACTACCTGCCCATTCTTCCAATGCCTCTGCACGATCACACTGCTTATTCCATATCCAATCTTGAATGAGCCATACTTTCCTTCAGATAAACTTTGAACCATTGCATAAACCCTATACCCTCGCCAATGACTCAATCCCTATCCCTGACCACTCGTTCACACTGAACCAGGCAGTTCACAATCTTAGTGTCCTGTTCGACCCTGCAATGAGTTTCTGGCCCCATCTCCTTCATTACAAAGACTGCCTTCCTCAACTTCCATAATATCAGTCACTCCTACCCCACCTCATCATAACTGTGAAGGAAACATTCATGATTTTGCCACCTCCAGACTCTTCCTGCATTGCTCCCTTTGTCAACTTCCTATCACTTATCCTTCATAATCTTCAGCTCATCCACAACTCAGCTGTCCATATGTTACTCTATACCAAGACCCACTTGCCTTTGTCTTGCATGAGCTCTCAGTCTCCCAATTTCTCAAATTGAAAATCCTTGCCCTAGTATGTAAGTCTTTCGATGATCTTGCTCCTCTTTATCTTTATCACTTAATTCCCACCATCCCCCTCGCCCCACCAACAAAAACTTTCCATTTCCCTGAGTCTTGCCTTGTGTAATTTCCCCTCCCTCCCCCGACCCCACTACTGGCAACTGTGCTGTCAGCCATTTGGTAACATGATCCCTAAATCTCTTGGCCTTTCCTCCTGAAGTCCCATGTCTATGACCAAGCTTGTGGTCACCTATCCTAATAGATTCTTCATTTGCTTGATGTACTTTTTTTGCCACCTTCTGCCTTTTTAAAATGCCTTGGAATGTTTTTCTTTATCAAAGGCACTAAATAAATGCAAGTTGATCCTGATACCTTATCTTAACTTTACAATGTATACTATGCATTAGCAGTCCTGTCTAAATCTTCCCATTCACTCCACAAATATACTTTCACCTGTAGTGCCTTCCAGGCAACACACAAATATCACATTCCTGCCATGTAATGGAATATGTTCACAAACCTTTACAAGAAACACTCTCCGCACACACAACTTCAGTGCAACCAAGTCTTTAATCTAAAACCATGTTTTGTGTTAGAGTCTTATATTTGTTTCCCTTTGGTGACAGCACATGATGAATATGTTCTTTACTCAAGCCCTGTGCTCTCGGTTGCTACTTGAGTGGCAGGAACTATGTGTGGTGGCTGCCTGCAGTGTATTTGTACAAGCCTCTTGGGATTGAGGTGGCCCTCTCTTCCCAGTAGCTGAGGTGAACCTGCTGCGCTTGTGACTGTTAGACTGTATTAGCAGCGAGGCTCTTTACGCTTCCCACCCCACGTGTAGGAGATGCAGGGCACTAGTGCGAGGGTGCAGATATATTAGTCTCCTGTGACAGAAATCCTAACAACACAATTAAATCAATGAAACAGTGTATCAAGTTTCTTCCTGACCAATCTGCAAGCTTGTTGAAGTTGGGAGCCTGTTCCACTCTGCAAGTCCAAGGCAATATAATTGCTGTCTGAGCATCTTTGGGAAAGACTCTAACCACTCTTTCAAAGCTCTGGCAAGCTTCTTGGTGAACTGCAAAACCAACTTGCAAGACTATGCATATGCAGCCTATGGACTGCTGTATGCAAACTGTCATCTGCAGCACATTGTTTGATATGCTCCAAAATAACTGCCTCAATGATTGATACTCCAATATCATCTTTCTTTTAAAAATAGGTGATGTGAGGTCTCAATCTCCAGGAACCTACGCATGACCAAACGAACATATGAATTAGGAGCAGGAATAGGCCACCCGGCTCCTCGAGCCTGCTCCGCCATTCTACAAGATCATGGCTGATCCGATTGTAACCTCAGCTCCACATTCCCACCTACCCGTGATAACCTTTCACCCCCTTGCTTATGTTTGATCCTCACGATAGTAGGTTCCCCTCCGTCACTGCTGAGCAATTTCTCCTGCTCACTCCTGTATGCGTTACCCTGTGTACTGTTTAATTCACCTGAGGTAGATATATCTGAGATGATGCTTGCTAGAGATAGGTTGTGTGACAGTGTGTACTGTGAGGTGCTCCCTTGCCCAGATGTACCTGCGCCTAGTTCTGCTTCCTGTGGCTAATCTAGAGAAAAGAAATGGAAGACAAGTTACAATGACCTCCTTCTGAGCTACCATCACATAAAACTATAAATAGAAAGAGTGAAATGGTCAGGGGCTTCAATAGGTGCTTGCTTCCAATAAAGGAATGAGTGAATAGGACGGGAAAAGTAGATAATCACAAACCCCGAGCTGTTAACAGTCAACACCCATCTCCAGCACCCTCCCTGTTCTCTCTTCCAGGGATTTCCAGTACTTGCTCCTTACATGGGGTTAGAGTTCTCATTCGAAGAAGGCCTCCTCCTGTTCTGTCTCTTTCCCTTTTATTGTGAACTATCTTCTTCTGCAACAAGTTTGGCTGCCATGACATGTACATGCAACATGCAGCAGCTAGGAAACTGTGATAGGAATCCTTTGACCTGATGATTGTAAGGATATGAATGAAGAAACACCTTGGGTGAAAGGTGGGATTTCAAAGTGCATCCTGCTACCTACTGGACATGCATTGTAATTATTGGAAGCACAATAAGACAGTGTGAGGGTGAGGTAAATATAAGTCTGATACCTGTTTGCTAGACTGCATTAATGGATGGTAATAGTGCTTTCCCCTATGATAACTGTCCTAGTAAAGTTATACAGGTAATGCAGCACTGCTATGTTGCTCAATAGAGCATATACTGTCCCATTCCTCCTGAACTGCTCTCATTAGGCCCACGCTGGTGAGTACTGAAGGTAGGCCTCTTTCTCTGCCTCACTTCCTCTATCACCAAACTTGGGTGTTCTCTGTCCTCCTTCCAGGCATTTTTTTTTAAACTTCCAAATTGGCGAATCATACTTCCCATCCCTTCAGATCCTGCAGCAGAAATGATCTCCTGGCTGTCAATTGGCAAGCTCCCAATTATTAATACTTTTCACCTGTAGAGCTTGCACCCCGTTTTCAATTGACACTAGTGCTGGAATGAATTGTGGGCTCACTTCATACTGGTGTGGTTCTGGCACCACCTCACTTTTAGTCCGACTTGAGTCTGATCTTTAAAATCTAGGTTGCCACATTTTAGGTATTGGGTAAATAGAAATTGACTTCCAAATGCAGCCAAACATCGAAGTCCAGATAATAAGCGGCTCTGGGACCAGACACAGGGGTAGGTCTTGAATTTGTGCTATCCTGACTTTAATCTGTCCACCATTGGTGGCGGTGCCTTCAGCTGCCTAGGCCCAAAGCTCTGAAATTCCCTCCCTAAATCTCTCCACCTCTCTCCCTTCCTTTAAGACACTCCTTCAAACCTATCTCTTTGACCAAGCTTTTGGTCATCTGCCCTAATATCTCCTTTTGCAACCTGATGACAAATTTTGTTCGATAACACTCCTGTGAAGCAGCTTGGGATGTTTTATTATGTTAAAGGTGCTATATAAATACAAATTGTTGTTGCAGTGTAAAATGTATGATTAGAAATGGCAAGTGAGAGATTTAAAGCAGGCTGCCAACTTGCTATCACCCGTTTTACATCATTACAGAAAGTCAAGATCTACACATTGACTTTTGAAATAATTTTCCACCACAAAATGTAGAAAATAGACAAGAAAGCCGAGCAGTCTCACCTCAGCCTGCAGACCAGGCAAGTGCATCAAAATAAAGGTCAGAGAATGAGATCTCTATCAGCATCCACTGTTTAGTGAGGAAACACTACTCAAGGTTGATTGCAGTTAATCAAATCCAGCCATCTCTTTTCATCATAGTTGTTTTATCAGTTGTGTAAAGAGATATGGGACTGGCTTGATCCCATGCCTGGATATTTAGATAAGCCAGCTGATACTCTTGGCTGTCAACAATACTAGTCAGCTGATAGCCTGGACTTTACAATCAGGTCCACCCAATTTATGGATATAAATTAGATGAACCTGATTTAAAAGTTATGGGAAACAAAATAACTCTGGTTGTTGAACACCTTGGTGTGCATTCTTTGGGTCACTGAAAGCATAACCAATTACAATTGAGTTTCTTCCAAGGTTGCACACCTGTACTTGCAGGAAAACATGAACATATCTCATCCAGTTTACACAGTATGTGCTTTTCGAGGAACAGGGATAATAAGGAATGGCAATGTCTGCCCGAAACATTTAAATGTGGCACGGAATGTCCTGCATGCATATCCCAATATTCATGCATGCTGGCTATTCAGTAAGAGCCACATCCATACATAATGGACAACCATGGTTTGTAAGTTGTCCAATAACTTGTGAGCATTTAAAGACCATAATAAGTAATTCTGATTCTGCAGTTTTAGAGACTTTTCTAGACCTCTTCCTTTTTTTTCTGCTGACACTTACATTCTCATGAACCTTTGTCCCAGTTTTTCTTTTTTCTCCCCAACACCATTACTGGCACCAAAAATCTTCCCCTATTTTACATATTTGGAAGAAGAGGAGGACCAATGCAGGGATGACAAGCAAGTCAGGTGCTCTGCGTCTATTCACTGGTACCTGCATGCTTGCATCCTAGTTCACTTTGGCAAATGATTAGTGTATACAGATGTTCCCATTCCCAAAGGAAAGTGAGATTGTGAATGCCTGACTAACAGTAATGTTAGATGCTTCCTCTGATGGATCCCAGTAGCAGTCTGCTTTCACTAGCATTGCATGAAGGAAGGCATGCCAGAATGATCTGTGCACTCTAATGTACACTGATCACATGCTACCAATCATATCTGCAGGCGCTATCTGCAAACAACGAGGAGAAGCTGGCTTCTCAAGGACCAGGACATCAGAGACCCCGGTGCAAAGCTCTGTGCAGCAAAGACACGAGCAGTCATCATGCAACATTTAGCCGGCACTTCCATTGATAGTGGTGGTTCTGCAGCCTGAAGCTTAGCTCCACCTCTTTGCAAGCATGCTGCAATGTTTGAACTGGGGAACAGAGCCAGGGAGCCACCTCCTCTTCAGCAGGAAACAGGAAAGTAGGATATCGGGCTGCTCCATCACATGCCTGCACCATAGATTTACTCCCCCTACATTTTTGCCTTTAGCTTTAACAAAAATAGTTACTAAGTTGAAAAGCTTTGAAGACTTTCAACATTTTTGTCACACCATAGTGACACTCCCCTTTAATTGTCTGCATCCCTTTAAGCTTCTGCTACCACTATTAATGCGTTACCTGCACTTGACCAAGTCTACACCTACAGCTATGCATAATTATGACAATGAGCCGACCTTAGATTATGGTGCAAACAACGCACTTCCATTCACATCTGTCCAAAACTCAAGGGTGATGTCTGTATATGATTTGTTTTCTGTACAGTAACGGTCCTACCTGCTTTAGTGGCAAATCACCTTGTGGAGTCTTTTGGAACAGATTTTAATTGATCATTTCTTTGATGAGTTCAACAGTTCTTCCTTTAAACATTATATGAAGTTTACAATACAAGATCTCTTCAGAGAGTACAACACTACACGAAGAGTCTACTAACAGCAATTTTCCTTTCAATGTAAGTATTTCATAAATATTTGTGCTGCCACAAACAATTGAGGATGTGTTGGGCCCAATCTTTAGCGAGTGACATTGATACATATACAAATTGTTTATTTGCACCAGGTGCAGGCCCTAATGAAGGGTTAGCACCTCTGTCAATGCCAAGAAACTGCTGTCACAGCAATGAGGAGCTGGCTTTCCAAGCCAAAATCAAGTTGGCTGCACTACGAGCAAGGGGAGAAAAGGACAGATGCTAATAAGATGTAGGTACAGGTGGCACAGACAAGCTGCCGTGGCACATCTTTTAGATTTTATAAACACATTAACAAAATAACAACCTGACTTCATTTCCACCAATTTCTTTTGGGTGAGGGAACAATAAAACTTCATAAAATGTATTTAAAAATTATTCAGGGCATTCATTATGGCTGGCGTGATTGATAATCATGTTACTATTGGTGATGGTATTTGTATTGGTGCTAGTGTCGATATTAAAGTCGATGGTGGAGTTATTATTGCTGGTGGTACTTTACGTATTTTGACATTTTTGACTACTTCGTTTAGGAGGAATTTTAGGTTACTATGTAGCTAAATTTATCACATTAATCCACACAACAGCCAACTGGGAATACTCATTCAAGCACAAGATGAGGTAGTTGATAAAATTGTGATTCACATACTTTGTCAGATTGGGACAACAGGGTTTATTGGTAGGTTCTAGGGATATTCATGTATATGAGGATTGACTTTTCTGGGTCTTATGTCCAAAATGCACCCATTTATGAATGCAAGATCCAGGAAATACAAGTGCTTCCTGATAAAGTCAGAATTTCACCCTTCCCCCACAGATTAATTTTCTTCCCCGATTCTGCTTTACCTATGATTATAAGCACCTGAAATAACTGAGGTGGAAATAAGATGATCTAAAGAAAGAAAGACTTGCATTTATATAGCACCCTTCACAACCTCAGTATGTCCCAAAGTGTTTTACAGCCAATGAAGTATTTTTGATGTCTAGTCACTGTTGTGAGATAGGGAATACTCCTGCAACAAACTTTCCTGCATTTGAATTGGTTACAGGTTAGCAGCCTGCCCATAATAACTGGACACAGATTTCTGGTTGGAACATCCCTGTGTTTTACCACAGAAAGCCAGACGGTGAAGGCTAGAGCTGCAGCCCAATCTTTACACATTTTAAGCTTTAACTTACAGAGACACACATTATAACAAGCACTTCCAAACCCAACCATTTTCTGTCTGTTCCTAAATGTGAGAGCACGAGTGAATCCCCAGTTAATGCCCAACACCTGAACACAATTACTCAATTACTTTACAAATTATAGGTTCCCTTCTCTCTGTAAATAAATATTAGAGTTTATATGTGCAACCAAAAATTTAAAAAATAAATTAAGAACTTCAATTTTTTCATACAAAGCATTACTTGTGAGATACCCCTCCTCTAGGATCTAGAAAACAATTTCTGCATACATGCATTTCTTTCAGTGAAACAATCTGACAGTTGGTGGCTTGAATCCACCCATTTTAATTTTAGAGATTTCCTTTCTCTCCAGCGTTTGTTTCAAGCCAGCAAGGTCAATTTGTAACCTTTTCTCACTCACACTTTTCATAGAGTGTATGTTATCGCACAATGAATGATTCAACAGGCATACTTGCTTCAGTACTCCCAATATAGAGAGTCTCACTTAGAGTGTCAACCATGGCACAGTTAATAGCACTCTTGCCTCTGAGTAACAAGGTTGGGGATTCAAGTACTATGCCAGGGCTTGATCCCAAAAATCAAGGCTGACACTCCAGTATAGTACTGAGGGAGTGTCGCACTGTTGAAAGTGCTGTCTTTTGGTTGAGACGTTAAACTGAGGCCCCATCTACCTGCTTGGGTGAGTGTAAGACATCTCATGGCACTACTTTGAAGAAGTGCAGGGGAGTTATCCCCGGTGTTCTGACCAATATTTATCCCTCAACCAACAGCACAAAAACAGATTAACTGGTCATTATCACATTGCCGTTTGTGGGAGCTTGCTGTGCGCAAATTGGCTACAGCATTTTCTACATTACAACAGTGATTACATTGCAAAAGTACTTCATTGGCTGTAAAGTGCTTTGAGATGTTCGGTGGTCATGAAAACTGCTATATAAATGCAAGCCTTTTTAAAAATACGTCATAAATAGAATCCCGTATCCGCTGTCTTCACAAGAACCAGTACTTCGGTAACCAGAGTATTTTTAACAACTGTTGTTACTTTCTTAGCTTCCCAAGCTAAAGGGCAACATTTCCCATTCTCACCTATAAGAAATATTATGAAACCAGCTGTACAATAACACATATCAGGAAGATTGGCATGTGAAGCATCACCAAAAATAAATAGCTTCATGTTCTTTGGGTCACCTATGGATGGGAACTTAAGTATGCAATTATCCAGATTTAATTTTCTAATGTTTTATTTGCTCTTAAAACATTGTCCACTTTGGGTTGTTTCATCATAGTACACAGCTCAACACATCAAATCTAGCATCTGAGTGCATAACCAGTTCAACTGACCAATCAAACTTCACAATTGCTCTGTTTCTTCTTTAGATATAACATTATCTTTCTTTGATTACCTAGTATGATTAACGGGGATGGAAGTAACACTCTCTAAATTGTTCATTTAAAGTTATACCAGATCTACTTTGCTTAATATCTAAACCAACATATTAAAAAGCCTCAAAATAAAAGCAAAATACTGCGGATGCTGGAAATCTGAAACAAAAACAAGAAATGCTGGATTCACTCAGCAGGTCTGGCAGCATCTGTGGAAAGAGAAGCAGAGTTAACGTTTCGGGTCAGTGACCCTTCTTCTTCGGAAGAAGGGTCACTGACCTGAAACGTTAACTCTGCTTCTCTTTCCACAGATGCTGCCAGACCTGCTGAGTGAATCCAGCATTTCTTGTTTTTGTATTAAAAAGCCTCACAAGCCTGACTCCCAATTTTAAATTCTACTGTAATCTTATTAATAACACATTTCTCAAATTCTGCAGTCCCAACCCATAAAAAATCACCAACATGCATTATGAAGATGCCTGAAAGTTTTCCTTTATGATGCCAGTAAAACATTGGAGGATCTGTAATATTAATTGTTCCTTTGGAATGTGAACTATTGTAAGATTCAAGGACTACAAGTAGTATCCAATGAAAATGTGGGTTTTTTATTCTAACTTAACTAGAACATATATATATACAAACAGTTACTGCACGAGCCACATCTAAACCCATCTCACTCTATCGGGCTACACTCGCAAATCCGTGGTCATGTGTCATGCGACATCACTTCCTCCGGTAACCTTCACTTACAGCTTCTTAAGGTGGTGCTCTTAGGCCATCCCACAACAAGATCTGTTTTTAGTTGAACACAACCTATTTCTAGCAAAACAGATCTCACCAAAAAATACCACACCCTGGAAGCATCATTCAGGCCAATGTTGCATTCATTTTGATTCCATAGTTTTCACTCTGCATCTGCTGCCTCTTTAGGCAGTTTTAGAAACACTTCACTCTGAAAAGTATCACCATGCAGAAATGCCGCTTTTATGTCAATTGATCTACATTCCCATGAATATGTGGCCAAATGGCTTAAAAGCATTTTTAAGATTACTGTTCAAGCTGTGGGTCAGCCCACTTTAATATCCATATCAACCAGTTGCTCTTCAAAACCCCTAGCATCTAGCCTCGCTTTAGCTTTATAAGTCTGGTATAAAATTGGTTGACCCTTATCTGGTACCTCAGAATAAACTCCAATCTCCCTCCAACTATCTAAGATCCCTTTATTTTGCCTCTCTTATTAGTTTATTGGCTGCCACTAAAATTTAACCTAATGAGGACTTCTGCTTCTAGTTCTGTTGCAAGATTGATCAGTGGCCTTTCTCCTATTTAATCTATTCAAACTACGGCTTCTATTTCCACTTGTTTGTCTGCTGGGGCTACTACTGTGAGATCTTCCTCTTGCACTAATAGAGGTTCTTTCTCCAGTTTCTGATCGTTGTCTGATGCAAGAGTCACTTCTGGACTCATTATCACTACTTGCACTGCACTTTCTTACTCTCCACTTTTTCACCCCATTCTGCCAGCCCATGGACCTCATTTCTTGGCCATCATCCTGAACATTCAACCAATATTTAAACTTACCAGTTGCTTTTCCTGTATGTCCCACAATTGTCACATCCCTCCATCCATTAGACCCCTCTGGAATATATGCCACATGAGTACCCATTCTGAGCAATTGGCCTTTGGATGTGATAGCTCTGTCCTGTGCATCATGATCACTCATTGCC
This sequence comes from Heterodontus francisci, assembly GCF_036365525.1. Lineage (NCBI taxonomy): Eukaryota > Metazoa > Chordata > Chondrichthyes > Heterodontiformes > Heterodontidae > Heterodontus > Heterodontus francisci. The sequence continues at coordinate 92,994,986 of NC_090377.1, read as the reverse complement.
ACTATCCATTCCTTGACCTATGCATTCTGATCATCAGGACCCTTGTTACAAAACACATGAACGTTGAGATACAAGGTGCCTCATTTACTTCTATCAGCTGCTCAGAAACAGAGATTTTATAAATAATTCCAATTAATGATAAGTAATGAACTTTAACAGTTTGATTGCCATGTTTGATGAGTACTGTCTTACTGTCACTTTTTTTTTTATCTTATCAGGGCCTTTCCATTCCCTATGACCCTTTTATAATATACCAAGTCTCCTGAATTGAACTCTGTCACAGATGGTCTAATGCGGTGCCTCAATTGCTCTACAAATTCTCTGAGACCTCACCCTTAATGAAAGCCTCCCTGCATGCAAAGCATTTAAATGTGTAGAAAAAAATTCAACTAATTGTAGTACCTTCTAGAGCAAGAGGACTATCGCACAGCACAAAAGGCAATTTGAGATTTTGCCCATCGATTAATAAGGATTATATGCTCCAACCATCTGGAGTGAATTCTTTGCATGAACTATCCATTCCAGGACAGTTGTCAATTTACAGCCTGGTTGATCAGTTAAATTTTATGCATCATTTCATCATCATCCTTTCACAGAGTCTACTGCTCAAAGGACTTTCAGCTGTAGTATTCATGTGTGCACCCATGTCTCTGCACTCGTCATTAGCAAATTCACTTCTATTATCAGTCAGAAATTTTGCAGGTGTCCCATGTCTGTTCCTATCCATTTCCCCATAATTTTGTCCATAATAACCCTTTTGCCCTTAGTATGTATTAGTGTAGAAAGACTAAATCGGGTCGCCAGGTCAATAAAATGTAGGACGAAAATATTTCCATCTTTGGCCAATACCTTTAGATCCATGACTACTACCTCGTTTAAGTCACATGCCAATGAGAGGCTTACAATAGGACATGGCAGATTTCACACTTCTCACAAAACTCTTTTATTAACCTCATATACTGTTCATCAACTTCACCTGCATCTTTTAGCAGGATTTTTAGCCGTTGACAATTAGGGTGAATAAATTGTCTATGTAACTTCAAGACAATTTGATTTTTTTCTCTTACTCATCACCTAATAACATCAATACTTATCTAAAGAAACATCAGGTTTTGTTAAGGGGATACAATAATGTCCCAACTGGGTAAACTGCAGATAACTGATTTTTCAAAAATAATTGCCTTATCACAAGTTTAATTTGTGTTTTTTTCAGAGAAGATTTACTCAACAGCATAGGTGTCTTACTAGAGACTACATCAGTACTTATAAAATGGCTTGTCCAACTCTCTTTAGTGATCTCAAGGTGTTGTCATCCTAAAGCAAGTGGTGCTTATATATTTCTTAACCTTGCATTGATCCTCACTACTTAGGGAAGCAAGATCACATTTTAACCAATCTGTCCTACATGCTGTTGAAGCACAACATGTACCATTTCAAGGAGCCTGCCTCTTTGTTTTGAGTCACACCTGAAGCAACTATTAACTGTTCTTTGGGCATTCCTGGGATTAATTCGCCTATTATTGCTGTTTCAATTTTGTCTTCTGTAGTAATAGACAAACTTGCTAAAGGTGCTTTCATCCTCATTCTGCCTGTCTTTAATCCTTCCATTGTATTGATGCCTGCATCCGGTATCTGGACTATTTCAAATTCTGGCAGTCATTGAGACTTCTATTCTTTGTGTCAATGTGGAATGTTTCATTTGTTCCATGATTGCTGAAAGAAAAGACTGTTTCCCCAGGAATTTTTTTAAGGCAGCAGACATCTGATCCAACAGGGTCTCCTTCTCTGAGAACTGAACATCAGTTAGAACCAGTTGCCTGTACATATGAGGCACATTAGCACAATCCAGTAATTTAAATGTTAATACTGATCCAAGGATCCCCAAATTGCACTTCATAAGCCTTTTATACAATCTGTTAAAGTCCATATTATATTCATCCATGGAGTGGCCATCTGTCTTCTAAAATCTATTAAGTTCTAACCATGTCTCATTGGCATTTAACAGATCATCTTCCTTGTAGATTTCATCCAGGAGCTCTATTAGAAGTTCCAAACTTCCATCACTACCCAACTTACAGGCTTCCAGCTCACAAAATACTTTTCTTCTGATTTTACTACTTGTAGGAAGTGACAACACCAAGGCCATTCCTTGTTTTCTCTTTGGTAGAGTCGTAGCCCATGTCCAAATATCCACTTCATTCTTCCACTGCTTATATGGTTCAGACTCCAAGAATATTGTAATCATACCCCAACAATTTAAACTTGCTTTCCGCCATTTTCCACAAAGGCCACTAGGATTTTAGTTTTATGTCTGAAAAAAATGTTTCTTAGTTTCCAATCTTCATTAGAACAGAAGATCATAAGAAATATATGAACATACATATGAACATATGAATTAGGAGCAGGAGTAGGCCACTTGACCTCTCGAGCCTGCTCTGCCATTCAATAAAATCATGGCTGATCTGATTGACACTTCGACTCCACATTCCCACCTACCCCCGATAACCTTTCACCCCCTTGCTTATCAAGAATCTATCTACTTCTTCCTTAAAAATATTCAAAGACTCTGCTTCCACCGCCTTTTGAGGACGAGAATTCCAAAGACTCATGACCTTCTGAGAGAAAACATTTCTCCTCATCTCTATCTTAAATGGGTGACCCTTAGTCCAAGATTCTCCCACAAGAGGAAACATCCTTTCCACATCCACCCTGCCAAGACTCCTCAGTTTGTTATATGTTTCAATCAAGTCACCTCTTACTTTCCTAAACTCCAGCAGATACAAGCTTAGCCTGTCCAACCTTTCCTCATAAGACAACCCCCCATTCCAGGTATTAGTCTAGTAAACCTTCTCTGAACTGCTTCCAATGCATTTACATCCTTCCTTAAGTAAGGAGACCAATACTGCACATAGTGCTCCAGATGTGGTCTCACCAATGCCCTGTAAAACTAAAGCAGAACCTCCCTACTTTTGAATTCAATTATCCTCGCAATAAACAATAATATTCTAAATAACTTTCTTATTTACTTGTTGAACCTGCATACTGACCTTTTGCAATTCATGCACTAGGATACCGAGATCCCTCTGCATTTCAGAGCTCTGCAATCTCTCACCATTTAGATAATATGCTTTTTTATTCTTCCTGCCAAAATGGACAATTTCACAGGAGTAGGCCATTTGGCCTCTCAAGCCTGCTCTGCCATTCAATAAGATCATGGCTGATCTGGTTGTGGCTGTAACTCCACTTTCCTGGTTGCCCCCATAACCCTTGGCTCCCTTGTCAATCAAAAATCTGTCTAACTCAGCCTTGAATATATTCACCTTTAGGTAACCATCCTCTACTACCATGTTTTATTCCTTGAAGCCAAGTGGTGAAGGATAGAACTGGAGCTCAATCTTTACACACTTTATAAGTTTTTATTACAGAGATACACATTACAATTCTGCACCTCTAAAGCCAACCACCACAGTTTCAGTCTACCCCTATATATATAGGAACAATAGTGAATCTCCAGTTACTGCCCACCACCTGAACACAATTAAATACTCAGTTACTATACAATTAACACCCTGCAGAAATTTGGTTAAGAAGGTTGCAGGGATTCATTATTAAAAGTTGAGGTAATGCCTTTAGTGAAATTTCTCTAACTGATAGTAAGAATTACATTTTTGTGATCAAGCGGCAACAGCTGAAAAAGTTGAACCGATCTTTTAAGGAAAATCTTTCTGCCCCAGTGAGGTTTCCTTTGTGTTCCATTGTACCTAGCTTATTTGGAGGAGTGGAGAAGCACATTCTGATGCCAGGGAGGCTAGACAGCACACGAGGTGGAGGATATCAGTCCAGCGTTATCAGCATCCAAGGATTTCCTGAACCGACAGAACATTTTTAGACCTAACTGTGCAGCAATTTCTTTCAAGGTTTCATTTTACCAGGAAGTGCTAAGAGAGCTTTGAACTCTCCTGGAGGACAACCTTCTTCCCTAATTTCCCTAATCCATGGAAAGAATGATGTGGTAGGAAAAGTAACAAGCTAAAGAAAAAGGCTTATACGAGTGAAGGAAAAGTGTGAATCAGTGGTCTGGACTATAAGAAGCAAAATCAAGTAATTCGAGGTGCAAATAGGATCTATGAATAAAAACATGCAAGGGATATCAAAACTAACAGTAAACATTTTCATAAATGTAGAAAAAGAGACACGTAAAGACGAATGTAGGCCCATTAAAGAAAGATGCACACAAAGAAACAACAGACATGTTAAATTAATTCTTTGTATCAGTTTTCAGTGTGGAGGAAGAGGACAAAATACCAGTGGTACAAGGGAACCTAAAGATAAGTGAAGGGGAGGGACCTATGAACTTAATCTAAGTAAAAAAAAAAGAATAATGACACTTAAGATAGAGAAATCGCGAAGACCTGATCGCTTCCACACCAGGGGATTAAAGAAAATAGGTGAGGAAATTGTAGCTGCATTAGTCATAATTTCCTAAAGCTCTCGAGATTTAGGAATTGTACCTTTGAATTGGAAAATTGCAAATATCACTCCATTAGTTAAGAAGGAGGAAAGGGCAAGAAACCAGAAACCTGTCAGTTTAATATAAATCGTGGGGAGCTTAGTGATGTCTCTCATCAGTGATACAGTGACTGAACGTTTGGACAAATATAAAATAATCAGAGAGTCAGCATGTCTTTGTAAAGGGTAGGTCATTTCTGACTAATCTAGTTGAATTTTTTGAGGACATCACTGTCTTGTTGAATATGAAGTCTCTCTGGATATAGTCTATATGGGCTTCCTGCAGGAGATTACACACAAAAATGGAAAAATAGAAGTGTACAACTGCATTACCCTGGGATCTATAATGGGGCCTTTGCTTTTCACCATACGTATCAATGGCTTGGATGATAGAATAGAAAGATGTATATCCAAGATTACAGATGACATTAAGTAAGGAGGAAGATTTTCTTAAGAGAGAGACTGGGAACTCTGGAGGAGCAAAGGGATTCAGGAGTCCAAGTACACAAGTCACTAAAACGTAATGCGCAGGTACAAAAAGTAATCTAAGAGGCTAATAGAAAGCTGATCTTTATCTCAAAAGGCAGAAATTCAAATACAGGAAATTAAGCCTCGGATGTACAAAGTCTTTGTCAGACTGCATTCAGTTTTGGGCATGGCACCTCAGGAATGATACTTTAAAGAAGGCACAGAGCAGATTCACCAAAATGATACCAGAGATTAAAGGCTTATATGCCCTTGAGTTTAGAAGATTCAAGAGTAACCAAGTTGAAGTACTTAAAATGATAAAGGGATTTGATAGGGTGGGGGAATCCAGCACAAGCTTTAAATTAGATCTAGGCCATTTAGAAGTGAAATCAAGAAGCACTTCTTCACGCAAAGGCTAGTGGAAATCTGAAACACTCTCTTGCAGGAGACCATTTGGCCCACCTTTCCTGTGCTGGCTCATCTAAAAAAAATTGTCCAATTAGTCCTGTTGTTCTTTCTCAGTGATATCTGTTGCTGCTCACGTAGACTGAGCACATTACTGAGGAATCTGCCTTGAAGCTGGCTATCTAAATTCCCCTGGGTGTGTTATATATCTGAGCTGGTGCTTGTGCTTAAATGACACAGTAACATGCTGCTCCTGCAGAGAACTTGTTGGCTTTGGTTCTTCATCAGCCATACCTGTAAACAGATGGAGGCAACAGATATACGTTAGCACTCTGCTGGATGTTAAACACAGTCACTCAGGGCGGACAGCTGGAATGCTGCATCACAGGATTCTCAGCTTGTGCATTAGATTGGAATAATGAATGTCAATTTAATACAAGTCCTTCATCAAGGATGCATCCTGTTGCTTCGTCATCTCTGGCCTCCCAATGCACATCCTGCTCTTGATTCTCCAGGGCTCTCTCTTCAGACAAGGTGAGATGGCATATTGCTGTAAGGTCATCTCCATTTTTATTTCTTTCCCTCTGATGGGTGCAGCTTTCTCCTGCAAAAGCATATTCTTCTGTCAGTTACATTACCATGTGGGAAAGTAGAGCTATGATCCAAAGTGTGTGATGGTGAACATGGTTACGAGGTCAGACTTGCAGAGCACGCAGGAGTCTCATGGGAGGATGTCAATAGGATATCAATTGCCTGAGTGCAACAAAGCTGGTGGGGAACGGGACAGGATACTTGGTGCACAAATGTGATGATCTGTAATGGAGAATCTTCCAAGGACCTAATGGAAACGAAATGCTGCAACACACTTCAGTTACTCGCTCACATAAGTTGTCCATTCATCTGACCACTCTGATTCTCCTAGTTAGATGAGTGAACTTCTTCAGCTAACTAATGTGTACTATACAGCTCACTTTAACATATTCCGTCATGGCCTTCTAGCTACGCCTTGGGCACCTTTCAACTGCAGTGTGGAAAAAGATCATCCCTCCTGAGATTTACTTCTTCAGCAATGTCTCAATGCTTTGATCCTCAGCCGTAGATGATGCTGCAGATTTTGGGGATGTAGGTACCAGTCTGCCACAGAGACGAAAGAAAAAAACTGCAACATAACACCAGCTGTAACTGAACAAAAGGCTTTTATTCCCAAAAATATACTTTATTCATAAAAATCTGTAAAAAATACATTACAATACAGTTCAAAACAGCACCAAGTTGACATTCCAAAAAGTGCAAAGGAAATCAGTTTTCTTCAATACAGAAGTGAGTTGCCTCACAACCCTCCCATTCCATTTTACCTGCCATGTACATTTTACAGCAAACCCATATTTGGTGTTACAACCCAAGGGGATTCCCATGAGTCCGGCCGCTCAGTTCACTATGGCGGGAGGACCTTACACAGTGGTCTTTCCCCATTGAGCCTTTGCAGCGGCTGCCCCAAGCTTTAGTGCGTCCCTCAGCACGTAGTCCTGGACCTTGGAATGTGCCAGTCTGCAACACTCAGTTGTGGACAACTCTTTGCGCTGGAAGACAAGCACGTTTCGGGCAGACAAAAAGCATCTTTCACTGAATTGATGGTGGTCCAGCAGCAGTTGATGCTTATCTCGGTGTGCGTCCCTGGGAATAGCCCATAGAGCACAGACTCCTGTGTTACAGAGCTACTTGGGATGAACCTTGGCAGAAAACACTGCATCTCTTTCCACACCTGCTTTGCAAAGACATATTCCAGAAGGAGGTGGGCAACAGTCTCTTCCCCACCACAGCCACCTCGAGGGCAGCATGCGTAGCGGGGGAGACTCCGGGCGTGCGGAAGGATCAGACGGGGAGCCAAGTTACGTCTTTTTGCTTGTTTGAAAGTTCTGGTGATGAGGCATTCTGCCAAATGACTTTGGCAATCTGCTTGGGGAACCATCCGACAGGATCCACCTTCTCCTTTTCCCTTAGGGCCTTGAGGACATTCCGTGCAGACCACTGCCTGATGGATTGGTGGTCAAAGGTGCTTTTCTGCAGAAGTTTTTCCACGAAGGATAGGTGGTATGGCACGGTCCAACTGGATGGAGCGTTCTGCGGCAATGTGACCAGACCCATCCTTCTCAACACCGGGGACAGATAGAACCTCAGCATGTAGAGACACTTGGTATTTGCGTACTGGGGCTCTACGCACAGCTTGATGCAGCCGCACATGAAGGCAGGTTCAGTTCTCAAACAGCTTCATTCTGCTTAGACCAGGGGTCTGCAACCCTCAGCTCCAGGACCGACTGTGGCTCTTCAACATCTCATTACGGTCCCCATCCTTTTTTTTCCCAAAAATATACTTTATTCATAAAAATCTGTAGAAAATAGATTACAACACAATTCAAAACATTCCAAGTTGACATTCTAAAAAGTGCAAAGGAAATCAGTTTTCTTCAATACAGGAATGAGTTGCCTCACAAGCCTCCCATTCCATTTTACATGCCATGTACATTTTACAGCTAACCCATATTTGGTGTATACAGCCCGAGAGGTTTCCCATGGGTCCAGCCTCTCAGTTCACTATGGCGGGAGGACCTTACACAGTGGTCTTTCCCCATTGAGCCTTTGCAGCGGCTGCTCCAAGCTTTAGTGCGTCCCTCAGCACGTAGTCCTGGACCTTGGAGCTTGATGCAGCCACACACGAAGGAGGTCATCAGGATGAGGGCGACGTTGGGTACATTTTTCCCGCCATTATCCAGAGGTTTGAACATCGTGTCCCTCCAGACCCAGTCCATTTTGGATCACCAGAGAAAGTGGAAAATGGCTCAGGTGACCGCCACGGCACAGGAGTTGGGTATGGGCCAGACCTATGCCACATACAGTAACAATGTGAGCGCCTCGCCCCTGATGACCAGGTTCTTACCCACAATGTAGAGAGATCACTGCTCCCACATGCTCAGTTTATGGTGTACCCTGGCTACTCACTCCTTCCAGGTTTTGGCGCACGCCACGGTCCTTCCGAACCATATCCCCAGCACCTGCTGGTGGTCTTACCTGACGGTGAAGGGGACAAAGGATCGGTCGGCCCAGATCCCAAAGAACATGCTCTCACTCTGCTGTGGTTAACTTTGGCTCCTGAGGCCAGGTCGAACTGGTTGCAGATGCTCATCAGTCTGCGAACGGACAGTGGATCCGAGCAGAGAACAGCGACATGATCCATGTACAGGGACACTTTGACCTGACTGCCTCCGCTACCTGGGATTGTCACCCCTTTAATGCCCGCATCCTTCCTAATGGACTCTGCAAATAGTTCAATGCAGCAAACAAACAAGACAGGGGAGAGAGGACAGCCCTGTCTGACTCCAGATTGGATCGGGAAACTCTCTGATTCCCACCCATTTGTTGAGACTGCGCTACTGATGTTTGTGTAGAGCAGTTTGATCCAATTGCAGATTCCGTCCCCAACCCCCATTTTGGAGAGCCGGTCCATCATGTAGGTGTGCGATATCCTGTCAAAAGCTTTCTCCTGGTCCAAGCTGATGAGGCAGGTGTCCACCCTCCTGTCCAGTACATAGGCGATCGTATCCCTGAGTAGTGCGAGACTATCAGAGATCTTCCTGCCTGGTACAGTGCAGGTCTGGTCAGGGTAAATCACCAACTCCAGAACAGACTTGACCTGACTGGCGATGACTTTGGATAGAATCTTGTCGTCAACATTAAGCAGTGAGCTGGGCCGCCAATTTCTGATTTCCGCCCTCTCCCCCTTCCGCTTGTAGATGAGGGTGATGATGCCTTTCCTCATGGATTCTGAAATGCTGCCGGCCAGAAGTATACTCTCATATACTTCCAGCAGGTCTGGGCCGACCCAGTCTCACAGGGCCGAATACAACTCAATCGGTAAACCATCGCTTCCAGGAGTTTTACTTGTCTCGAAGGACCTGACGGCATTTGTCAGCTCATCCAGAGTTAGCGGTTAGTAACTTACCACTCCCTCTAATCAGTAGTTACACAGGTAAGGAATAGGGGCCAGAAGCAGCCTCTGAAGTCAGCATTGTCTCTTTAAGGTGGCACAGACCTTCATGGCCTGGACACTGGAACTGCCATTCGCTGGAGTTACTGACAGGCAGTCAGCGACTGCCAACCATGTGCACACAGGGATCATGGCCCATTCCTGCAACTCACAGTATTCAGTACAAAATAGTAACAACTTGTGTCATTAACATGAAGCTACCCACTTTGGTCAGAAAATAAAAAAGCAACATATCTTTTGACTGTTGAGAGACTGGAAAATGCTTGCATTCGGAGAGACCTGGGTGTCCTTGTATATGAATCACAGAAAGTTAACAGGCAGGTTTTTTTTTATTCATTCGTGGGATATGGGCATTACTGGCTATGCCAGCATTTATTGCCCATCCTTAATTGCCCTTGAGAAGGTGGTGGTGAGCTGCCTTCTTGAACTGCTGCAGTCATTAGAGTTCAGGTACACCTGCAGTGCTGTTAGGGAGGGAGTTCCAGGCTTTTGACCCAGCGACAGTAAAGGAATAGCAATATAGTTTGAAGTCGGGGTGTTGTGTGGCTTAGAGGGGAACTTTCAGGTGGTGGTGTATCCATGCATCTGTTGCCCTTGTCCTTCTTGGTGGTAGAGGCCGTGGGTTTGGAAGATGCTGTCGAAGGAGCCTTGGTGACTTGCTGCAGTGCATCTTGTAGATGGTACACACTGCTGCCACTGTGCGTCAGTGGTGGAGGGATTGAATGTTGAAGGTGGTGGATGGGGTGCCAGTCAAGCAGGCTGCTTTGTCCTGGATAGTGTTGAGCTTCTTGAGTATTCGTGGAGCTGCATGCATCCAGGAAAGTGGAGAGTATTCCATCACACTTCTGACTTGTGCCTTGTGGACAAGCATTGAGGAGACAGGAGGTGAGTTACTCGCTGCAGAAATCCCAGCCTTTGACCTGCTCTAGTAACCACAGAATTTATGTGGCTGCATCAGTTCAATTTCTGGTCAATGGTGACTCCCAGGATGTTGATAGTGGGGGATTCAGTAATGGTAATGCCATTGAACATCAAGGGGAGATGGTTAGGTTCTCTCTTGTTTGAGATGGTCATTGCCTGGCACTTATGTGGCATGAATGTTACTTGCTCAAGCCTGGATGTTGCCCAGCTCTTGTTGCATTTGGACACAGGCCCTTCAATATCTGAGGAGTCATGAATGATGCTGAACATTGTGCAAACATTCCCACTTCTGGCTTTATGTTGGAGGGCAGGTCATTGATGAAGCAATTGAAGATGGCTGGGTCTAGGACACTACCCTGAGGTACTCTGCAGTGATGACCTGGGACTGAGATGATTTACCTCCCAACAACCTTTGTGCTAGGTACGACTCCAAGCAGTGGAGAGTATTCCCCCGATTCCCATTGACTCCAGTTTTGCTAGGGCTCCTTGATGCCATATTCAGTCAAATGCTGCCTTGATGTCAAGGGCAGTCACTCTCATCTTGCCTCTGGAGTTCAGCTCTTTTGTCCATGTTTGGACCATGGCTGTAATGGGGTCAGGAGCAGAGTGGCCTTGGTGGAACCCAAACTGAGTGTCAGTGAGCAGGTTTTTGCTGAGCAAGTGCCGCTTGTTAGCAATGTCAATGACCCCTTTCATCACTTTGCTGATGATTGAGAGTAGACTGATGAGATGGTAATTGATCGGGTTGCATTTGTCCTGCTTTTTGTGGACAGGACATACCTGGGCAAATTTCCACAAGGTACAGCAAGCAATTAAGATCACAAATGATATGTTAGCTTTTGTTACAAAGGGATTGGAGTATAAGAGTACAGAAGTTTTACGACAGTTATAGAGGGGATTGGTGATGCCACACCCAGAGTACTGTGTGCTGTTTTGGCCTCCTTACCTAAGGAAAGAGAGACTTTCCTTGGAGCGAGTGCAACAAATGTTCACTAGACTGGTTCCTGGGATTAGAGGACTGTCCTATGAGGAGAGATTGAGTAGGCTAGGCCTGTATTCCTTGGAGTTTAGAAGAATGAGAGGCGATCTAATTAAAACATACAAAATTCTTCAAGGATTTGACAGGGTCAATGCTGAGAAAATGTTTCCCCTGCCTGAGAAATCTAGACCAGTCTCAGAAGAAGGGGACTGAGATGAGGAGAAATTTCTTCACTCAAAAGGTTATGAATCTGTAGAATTCTTTACCCCAGAGAGCTGTGGATGCTCAGCTGTTGAGTATATTCAAGATAGAGGTCAATAGATTTTCGGGTACTCAGGAAATTAAGGGATATGGGGATAGTACAGGAAGGTGGAATTGAGGTAGAAGATCAGCCATGATCTTGTTGAATAGCAGAGCAGGCTCGGAACACCAAATGGCTTATTCCAATTCCTTTCCCTTATGTTCCTATGCTTCACAAAGGCAAAATTGGACGTGTGCCAAAGAAGGAGATATCAGGAGAGGTGACTAATGTTTTGGTCAAATCCCATTTTTTGTTCACATCTATCTTTTCCACTAAGATGATTGATGACAGGAATTTCAGCCTCCAGAGGGAAAGATCATTGTGGAAGCTATGGTTAAAATAATAGAGGTCATTTTCTGACTTTGCACTCCCATTGGGGTGTCTCACCTGTTGGCAGTGCTTTTGGGAAATTTGGGCTCATGCTTTGCATGATTCTCTCTGATCATTAATCTGAATGGTTCGAAAGTCATTTGGGACACGCGTCTGCATTTTAACTTGTGATTCTGTCAGATTCCCTGCTGGATGTACTAAGCTGGAAAGTTACCTCAAATTTCTCAGAACCAATTATGGGTGAATATTTTGTGACTTTTAGGTAGTATCTTAGGAGTCAAGTATGTGACAGAGTAATTTATTTCCATTTCAAGAATTCTAGATTAACTTGAAAGGTCAATTTCAAATCCAGCGTAAGTAGTAATATATAGTTCTAGTCAGCACAATCACCTCAATAATGTTGCATGTATTTGAATCATAAAATAATGTGCCATTTTGATTAATATCTTGTTAAATAAAGTAGGGATGCTAGATTAAAAATCGTGTTATGCACAATCTTTGCAATTTACCTCCATAAAATTATGGAGGAGATTCAAATGAAGATTCAAGGCAATATGTTCTGTTTGTGCTAAGCTGGTGTCACAAACCTAAGTAAAGAGACTATTAAAATATTATTTTTGTAAAATTTCACATCAAAATACTCCAAATTCATATAAAATATTTTGAAAGATCTATTAACAAATATGGTAAAAAAAATATAATTTTAGAACAATAAATGGAACTAAATATTAGTTTATGCTTTTTTCATGATTCTATTTAAGAACTAGCACCAACACTACAATAAATCATAGAATAGAATCATACAATCACAGAAAGTTTATGGCACAGCAAGAGGCCACTTGGCCCATCCTGTCTGTGACAATTGATAAACATTTCACCCATTCTAATCTCACTTTCCAGCATTTGGTCCGTAGCCCTGCAGATTACGCCACTTGAGGTGCATATCCAGACTTCTTTGGAAGGTGCACCTTCTCCTTTGTTATCTCTTGCCCCACCCCCACCTCACTTGTTTATAATCTGTGACTTTTCTAATATTTGTCAGTTCCGAAGAAGGGTCACTGACCCGAAACGTTAACTCTGCTTCTCTTTCCACAGATGCTGCCAGACCTGCTGAGTGATTCCAGCATTTCTTGTTTTTGTTTCAGTACTCAAACTTTGTGCTGACTCCTCGGTTGAATTATTTCAGCATGCAGGCCAGTGCAACCCACACTCCTGGATGGTTCCACACTCAATAGGGATCCTAACAGCGTGCATAAATAGCATGTATTCCAGCTAGCCTCCAGCTGTTAGAGGCAGCCTGTCCCTTTTAAAGGGAAGCTGCAATGAATGAAAGGAGACTGCTTCTGACAGTCAGTGCTGAATTTGGAGAGAGGGAAATGGAGCACCAGGGCAGACAGAGAGCTCTGCGGTTCATCGATACAGCACTCGAGGCCTGAGTCATGGGGGAGAGAGGCAATGTTTCTGCGGGGCATCAGGAGGCCCTCAAGGAACACCTTCTGGAGTGGAATGGAAGCAGGTAGCCAGCGAAGTGAACTCTTACAGTCTGACCCCAAGAACCTGGTAGCAGTGCCAGAAGAAGTTTAATGACCTCAAGTGGGTGGTCAAGGTCATTGAATGCATCTTCAAAGGACATCTCATACCCATTGCACAAACAACCTCTCATGCTCCACAATGTACCACACCCACATCACTAACCCATCAGCAGTCCCTAGCTCTCAGGACTCACATCTAACATTCAGATGCTCCGCCTCACACTCAAACACCTTCCATTAATGCAAACCATATACTCTGTTCTCACTGCTTCCAAGTATCTCCAAATATTCATTGCTGGCAGGGACATCGACCAAACACAGTACAAAACAATCACTGACATTCTTCCTTCTCTCTTGTAGGACAAGGTTATCCACAATTGAAAGGATCAAGGCCAAACTGGCAGGAGACAGGCACAACTTCATCATTTGAATCTGACGGAGGAAATGGTGCCACACATCTTGGGGTCAGCTGCAACAGAGCTTGTGGCATCCGGCATCACTGAGAGCATTCAAGATGATGGCATGTCACTGCCTTATGCTCCTGCTCAACTCCGGCCTCACCCTTATCCTGCTAACTGGCATGAAGTGCAAGCTGCAGATAGTGTGACCATGGACCCCCTGCTTTAACCTCTACCCTTACCCTCACCCAACTCTCCATTTCTGATTTTATGAATTCAGAGACACAAGAACAGCCACAGCAGCCCCAGGAGGAAGAAAGAAATCACTGATGAAGAAGAACCATCACTTGATCTTACACTCACAGCCATCAGGTTTGATACTGGAACTGCATAAACTTTAGAGGCTAGTACTGAGGTGGGATATGCCCATGGTGGGCTGGATTTTGTGGAGGCAGTGAGGCTCCCAGCACTGGGGCGAAAAGGCAGTGGGAACATTGCCTCAGCCTTCTCGCGTGCCCCCAGCACAATCTTTCAGTCTTGTGGCACTTCAGTGCCTGGTGCCGGGTGGTGGCCACTGCCAATACTGCAAAGGCTTTGGACCCAGGCCTAGTGCTGGAATCCCGGACCTCAGGTAAGTGAGGCAGGGTTGCCGATGCCAGTCTGGAAGGCCCTGGTGAGGGGGAGGGTGGGGGTTGGGCGTGACACCAAAGATTGCCCATGGAGGAGGGCCCCCACCCCCAATCCCACAGGGAGGGCACCTCATTTTACAAGACGCCCTCCCTGTGTGGCAGAGGCCACCTCCCCCCCCCCCCCTCCCCACTCCTGCTGCTGGTTAAATCCTGCGGTGGGCAGAAGAGGCCCTTAAGTGGCTGTTAATAGGCACTTAAGGGCCGCAGTTGGCCTGTGGGCGGGAAGGCCGTCATCAACCTATCCTGTCCCTGGCAAAAATGCATGGTGGTGGGGCAGTGATGGGCCCTCCGCTCCCCGTTGCAATTTTATGGCCCACCACCCCCTCTCCCCCCGCCTCCCCCCCTGAGCCGTCTTGGAGGGTCCATAAAATCCAGCGCGGTGAACCACCAGGCACAAGTGGGCTGCAACCTGCCAGGGGAAAGGATAGCTTGTATGCCAGCTCACCAGAGGCAAGGTTCCAGATGAGTTCTGCTGCAGGTCACTCAATGAGGCCTACAGGAGAATGCTGGTGAGCATGCACATTGTGATATTTGGTTCATTGGCACGTCTGCCAGACAGCTTGCTGTCACTGTCAAGAAGCATGGAGGAATCTGGCTCCAACATAGCACAGGGCATCACACAGAGCTTGGAGCCCATACTACCCGGCATGGAAGTGGTGGCCAACTCCATAACAGCATTTGTGGAAGCAGCTGTGATGCAGCATCTGGTGGCTGTGTCTCAGTTTCCACTGCAGCACAAGTGGAGGCCATCCAACATCTCAGTGCTGCCATGCACACTCAGGCTGCTGCCATCATGGCTGCGGATCTCAGTGCTCAAAGGGGTATTCAGTTTTCCAACAGATTACTAGGATTGCTGAGGTGCTGCCCTGTGGGAGTGACAGTGGCAATATGGAGCGCCAGTGACCTTGCTGTTGCCTCTCAGCCAGCCAGCCCAGACTGCTGCTGCCCATGCCAAGGTGGTGCGGTCTGAAGCTGGCTCCTCAAGTCTCAGAGCTGCCTGAGGCTTTCTGCAAGGCTGTTTAGCCTCCACCACTGAAAGTCAGCTGCCCTCCACCAGCCATGCTGAAAAACATTGGGGTAGCATTGCTTAGGAGCACTAGGCCAGGCAAAGACACCCACAAGACAGGCACCAAGGGAATGTACAAGTGTAAATAGTTCATTTCTGTTTGTATAAGTGGATGTGTCTTTGAACAAAGATGTTATGGAAAGGCTCTTGTTAGTGGCTTTTATTGTAGGATTCTAGCCAAGGGAATGCTGTAAATGAAGTATTTCACGTGGATGGTGAGTTGGGGAAAAGTGGAGCCATGGTGATAAAGGAACATCCACCCAATGGGAAGTAGAGTCTGAGCAGGCACTTTTGAACAGCCCATCCAGATCGAAAGTGTCTTGGATGCCTTCTCCCTGCCTCCTTTTCACCCTCCTCCTCCTCCTGAGGTGGCCTCCAGATTCCTGGTAGCAATGTTGTGGAGGATGCAGAAGACCACCACAAACTTGGACACCCACTCCGGTGTGTACTAAAGGGCTCCCCTCGAGTGGTGCAAGAATCAGAAATGAAGCTTTGGCACACCGATGATCTGCTCCATGATGCTCCTGTTGGCTCCTCGGCTCATGTTATACACATGCTGTCCTTGTGTGGCCAGGTGCTGGAGGGGGATCATCAGCCATGCATAGAGCAATAGTCTTTGTTCCCAAGCAGCCACCCTCTGTTTGTTCATGGTGGCGTGAAGATGGCAGGAACATCAGATACCTCAGAACGAAGACATCGTATCTTCTGCCAGGATAGCAGACATTCACCTATGTACTGTACTGTGCATGGTTTCACACCAACTGCACGTTGTTGGAATGGTAGCCCTTGCAGTTGGAAATCAGAAATAAAAACAAGAAATGCTGGAGCCACTCAGCGGGTCTGGCGGCATCTGTGGAGGGAGAAGCAGAGTTAACGTTTCGGGTCAGTGACCCTTCTTCACCCGGGGCTTTGGCTCTGCTTCTCTTTCCACGGATGCTGCCGGACCTGCTGAGTGGTTCCAGCATTTCTTGTTTTTATTTCTGATTTCCAGCATCCGCAGTATTTTGCTTTTATTTTAGTGAGGAACATCAGAAATAGGAGCAGGAGTTGGCCATTCAGCCCTTCGAGCCTGTTCCACCATTCAATGAGATCGTGGCTGATCTTTAATACCATTTTCCTGCACTATCCCCGTATCCCTTGAAGTTTTTAATATGTAGAAATCTATCGACCTCAGACTTGAACATTCTCAGTGACTGAGCCTCCACAGCCCTCTGGGGCAGAGAATTCCAATGATTCACCACCCTCAGTGAAGAAATTCCTCCTTATCTCAGTCTTAAATGGGCTGCCCCTTATTCTGTGACCAGATACCCCGGTTCTAGACTCCCCAGACAGGGAGGACATCCTTCCTGCATCCACCCTGTCGAGCCCTTTAAGAATGTTGTATGTTTGAATGAGATCACCTCTTATTCTTCTAAACTCCAGAGAATAAAGGCCCAGTCTATTTAATGTTTCATCATGGGACATTGGGTGTGAGAGAGTCTGAGGGAGACAGTCACAGAGAGGGGGGTGGGGAGATAGGGACAGGGAATGAGGGACGAGGTACTGGGGACAAACAGACACACACACCGAGCGAGCGAGATTGTTTGGTGGGGAGGGGGGGGGGATGAGATAGACACGGAGGGGCAGACTGGGTGGGGAGAAAGAGCAAAACAGACAGAAAGGGAGAGAGACAAGACGGTGGGTGCAAGAGAGACACTGAGGGAGATTGAGAGAACGAACGAGAAACTGGGAAGAGAGAATGAGTGGGACGGACTGATGAGGGAGAGCAGTACTGCCAGCTGTACCATCTCAAATCAAGAGGCAAACTTAAAAGTCACTAGATTTGGTATGTAAACAGACATTGCTATCTTTTTCAACCATTCTAGATTAACAGTTGCTTTATCAACCTCATTTGTAACTTTAACTGGTCAGAGTGGTCATTGGATAGACATATGGATGAAAATGGAATAGTGTAGGTCAGATGGTTTCACAGGTCGGCGCAACATCGAGGGCTGAAGGGCCTGTACTGTGCTGTAATCTTCTACTTCAGTTCCATTACCCCTCCCTGTTGACATGTGGGGTCCATAGAGCCAAGTGCATACAGTTGATAACTCCCTGCATCATTGGAAATACAGCTATCCCGGCAAATCCAGGTGCCTGCACATCCTGCCTCTTACTTCTTAGAGAGAGCTCAATGTAATTGCCACTCTTGCCTCTGTCACCTCCCAGATGCATTGATGGAGAGCATACTGGGAGATTTTGGATATGTCACTCACTCCTACCTGGGAAGATACAGATAGAAGTTTAATGCCACTGTAGACCATTATGGCCATTAGTAGTGCCATCCTCACCCTGTTGTGAGGATCCAGGTCATGTTGAAGGAGGTGGCACAGTTTTGTAACCACCTCCTTGGTGAATTGGAGTTGGCTCAGGCATTGCTCCTGGCTCATATGGAAGTATAAGAAATACTTTTGGAAAACCCATGGAGGGTAGGGCCTTCTGTGGAGAGACCTCCTCCTCCACTCTCTTTGCAGAGCTTCCCTTCTCTGCAGCCTCTGCTCCATTTGTTGGCCATGTTACACACCCAGAGGCACTCCAACTACAGACCCCATACCTCTTGCAGACTGCAGGAGGTAAAATCCTCTGCCCTCCCTGAATGGTTGCACAAGCTCACCAACAAACAGTGAAAAACAAGCTACAGTCCTTTCACAAACCTCTTTACAGCAGAAGTAAGTCAAAGGCACCTCACCTGCAAGTTGAATGCCTGGCACTTTAAATTGCATTGATGTTCAATGGCTTTATCATTGCGGAATCCTCCACTATCAACATCCTGGGGATTACCATTGACCAGAAACTGAACTGGACCAGCCACATAAATACTGTGACTATAAGAACAGGTCAGAGGCTGGGAAATCCGGGGCGAGTATCTCACCTCCTCACTCCTCAGAACCTGTCCACTGCCTACAAGGCACAAGTCAGGAGTGTGATGGAATACTCTCCACTTGCCTAGATGAGAGCAACTCCAACATTCAAGAAGCTTGACACCATCCAGGACAAAGCAGCCCCCTTGATCAGCACCTCATCCACCACCTTAAACATTCTCTCCCTCCACCACCAACACACAGTGGCAGCAGTGTGAAACATATGCAAGATGAACTGCAGCAACCTCCTTCGACAGCACCTTCTAAACCTGCGACCTCTACCACCTAGAAGGACAAGGGCAGCAGACACATAGGAACGCCACCACCTACAAGTTCCCCTCCAAGCCATACACCATCCTGAACTATATCACCTTTCCTTCACTGAAATGGAATCAAAATCCTGAAACTCCCTCCCTAGCAGCAGTGTGATTGTACCAACACCACATGGACTGCAACAGTTCAAGAGGGCAGCTCACCACCACCTTCCCAAAGGCAATTAAGAATGAGCAATAAATGCTGGCCTTGCAGATTATGCTCACGTCCCCTGAATGAATAAAAAAAGTGCTGGGGCGGGTCCTCGTTTTGCTGAATGCACATTCTGCACAAACTGATTAGCAACAGGTGTTCAGTGGATCTCCACAGACCAAGTTTCAGCAACGTGCATCAAATTAGCCCGAACGGCTCATTGATGTCAGTATTCAGCCTCTCATCATGCTAACAGCATAAGCAGAGCACGCTTATTTATTTATTTATTTAGATACAGCACTGAAACAGGCCCTTCGGCCCACCGAGTCTGTGCCAGCCATTAACCACCCATTTATACTAATCCTACACTAATCCCATATTCCTACCACATCCCCACCTTCCCTATATTCCCCTACCAATACTAGGGGCAATTTATAATGGCCAATTTACCTATCAACCTGCAAGTCTTTGGCTGTGGGAGGAAACCAGAGCACCCGGCGAAAACCCACGCGGTCACAGGGAGAACTTGCAAACTCCGCACAGGCAGTACCCAGAACTAAACCTGGGTCGCTGGAGCTGGGAGGCTGTGATGCTAACCACTGCGGCACTGTGCCGCCCTACCCCATATTCCCTACCACGTCCCCACCATTCTCCTGCCACCTACCTACCCTAGGGGCAATTTACAATGGCCAATTTACCTATCAACCTGCAAGTCTTTGGCTGTGGGAGGAAACCAGGGCACCCGGCAGAAACCCATACAGTCACAGGGATAACTTGCAAACTCCACACAGGCAGTACCCAGAATCAAACCTGGGTCGCTGGAGCTGTGAGGCTGCAGTGCTAACCACTGTGCCACTGTGCCGCCCCCTTGTGCTAGTGCCCGGCCCCACATGAAGCACCGTTCAGATGTACCGCAAGTGGCCAGCAGCCATTTTATTCCTTCAGGGCCTCTGTAGCACCATCACCAGCAGCGCTTTGAGCCCAATTTCGCAGCCCGGATGTTTTAGTTTGAGCAGTCTGACATGCGTGCAATCAGCAGTTTACAGGGGAATGACGTCTTTAGCTGACAATACATTGATTGATCATACCTCTTCAGTACCATTTTCATAACAGTTGCAGCATAACTATACATTCAAAGCAGCATTGAAGATGCTTAATAAAATTTCTGATCTTGCATTCTGGCCAATATTTTCATGAAGAATAAAACTACTCAGGGTCTTCAATGAACAGTAACTGATTTATCGTCTTTTACTTATAAACAGAAATGCTTCGCATTGATCCAGAGCTTATATCCATTATAGGTCATGTCAAGTCAACAGAATTATGATACAAGTCGGAACTAACATTGACTAATATATTTATTCAGTTCTAAGAAGGCAGTTCAGTATGAATTCCAAGTCCAAATTGATGCAAGAGATTGTGCCACTGCCAATATAACGGACTGGATTTAGTGAGGCTGTTTGGAGCAGGAATGCAGGCATGGGGGATGCTGGAGAATAGCGATGGACGTGTCCACCCGGAAATCCGAGGTGCTGTTGCTGTCCCAATGTGACAGGATTGACATTTGAATTGTACAGTAATTAGTTTTAATACATTTGTATTTAATTGAAAGCAATTCAATTGGGGCTTGGAATTAAGTGGACAACAGGCGGTCCACACATGCCTTTGGAACCCCAGCCGTTGAAAGCTGGCCTGGCCTCAGTGCTGCAATGGGAAGGCAGCCATGAACAACACCGGATAGGGGAAGAGGGGGGAGTTGAGACCATTCTCAGCCTGCAGTGCTGTGCACTCTACACGGGTGGGCTGGTCTCAGGCGGTCAGCATGTTTTGCCATACTGCTGGGTGGTTGGCATGGGTGGCTATACTGCTGACTGAGAGGGTTGACTATGAGCAAAGGTGGGCACTGAGGGCCATCAGCACGTAAGCCAAGAGGAGTAGCAAAGGCAAAGATGCAAAGGCAACTGCATCACTGCAAGGACAGCACTCTGGAGGCCTACTGATCACCTGACATGGGTGTCATGCATCCCCTCTTTGTGGATCCTTGTGATGTGATGCAGCAGCTCCAACAGAGAGAGGGCTGGAGGCAGAAGACAGTCTCATACTTACCCGCTTCCAACTACCATGATGGCCTCTTAGAATGAAAGCAATGAAAACTTACCTAAAAGCATTCAGTCTGTAACCACCCCCCTTTCTATTTGGATTCTGTTCCTAGCACCCAGCTTAACCACATGCTCTGGCCCAGGTGCGACACTTACCGAAGGAGGGCTGTGCCTATACTGGCAGCCCACTAAGGGAGAAGGGTGAAGTAAGCATTAAGGTATAAAAGAACAAACATCTTCCACAATGAATGTTAACTTCAAAAGCAAAAAAACTTTATAACAGAAAACAATTGGCAAATTTCAAGCACCCGTAAACCCCTAAGTGTGTCTAAGTGGTTTTCTTTATACATTTTAGAGTGCTTCTACGAGATGTGTCCCCTGAGCTAGCAGCTGGGCTTGAGGCAGGCTGCAGCAGGCTGCCCCTTGGCCTGGGATGACTTCAACAGCCGTCCACTGGCTGCCTGAGG
Organism: Heterodontus francisci; assembly: GCF_036365525.1. Classification (NCBI taxonomy): domain Eukaryota; kingdom Metazoa; phylum Chordata; class Chondrichthyes; order Heterodontiformes; family Heterodontidae; genus Heterodontus; species Heterodontus francisci. The sequence goes on along the minus strand of NC_090377.1, from coordinate 92,973,415 downwards.
CCTTGAGGGCCCTGGCTGCCTCAGGATTTCCCGCACAGGTATAGGACTCTCCTCAGGCTTCGCAGCTACTGGAGCTGGACTCACTGGCGGAGGGACTGAGGAGTTGCTGACCAGACTCGGAGTGCCCTGAGGGGAGCCCCCATATGTAGAGGTCAGCCTTTCCTCCTCCCTTTCAAGGCTCCCTTGAGCCTCCCTGCACACCAGAGAAGGAAGAGACCCTGGAGAAGACTCCAGACACATCGTCCTTCTCTTGCCTTGCTGTGTTGAGCTCATGGCCGATGCAATGGTGTGCAGGTCTGTGGCAATTGTGGAATTTGGTTCTCCAATGAGGGTCACCAATCTCTTGATGGAGGCAGTCATGCACTCACATTGTAATGAAGAGCTGCCACCATGTAATAAGTTCCTTTTTATGTTGTCTGATGCAACATAAATGAGATGCATGGAGTCCAGTTGGGTAAAATTTCAAACAGGTTTATTTAAAGCTACATTACTATATACAGTAGAGTTAACTATTTACAGAACCTGCCACTAGGTGTTCCAGTTACAGTGACTCTGGCTCCTAGTCACATGACTGCATCCTGATACTTAGCTTATTAGGAAACTAAGATCTTAAAGGGACATAACTCTTAAAGGCAATCACACAAAAACCCATTTCTTTCTTGTATGCTAAAAGTAAAAACATATAAAATTAGATAACATCAAATGTATTTACACACGGATACAGATTGTGAAATTTACAAATGCAGAGTTTTAAGAGTCCATATATCATTTTGATGGTTTGGCAACTCTTCCAGATCTGTTTATGTTATAACCTTCTGGGGATGTGGATTTCACCCTTGGCTGTCCTGGGTTTGCGGGCATGTTCTTTACACAGAGGATGGTGAGTGCCTGGAACTTGCTGCCGGGGGAGGTGGTGGAAGCAGGTACGATAGTGACGTTTAAGAGGCATCTTGACAAATACATGAATAGGATGGGAATAGAGGGATACGGTCCCCGGAAGTGCAGAAGGTTTTAGTTTAAGCAGGCATCAAGATCGGCGCAGGCTTGGAGGGCCGAATGGCCTGTTCCTGTGCTGTACTGTTCTTTGTTCTTTGTTCTTTGTCATTATTGATTCCTGGCCAATAAACAGGGTCTTGTACCAGTCATCCTGTTCGCAGAATGCCCATATGGCCTTGGTAAAGTTGTGACACGATGTCCTATCCGAGAGCTTTGGGCAAAATCATTTGTTTTCCCTTGGAGGTGACGCCTCTCGTGATACTGACTTCATCTCTGTAAAGCCAGAAGCATCTGAGGGTTTCTGGCACCTCTTTCATCGTGTCAGGCCAACCTTCAGTTGTGAGTCAGTGGCTATTTCTGATTGTACTTGGTCACATTTGTGCTGACCAAAATTCAATAAATCGATTTTGACCACATCTTCCACCTCGATGTCCATGCTGTCCACTTGCAGATCCAGTGGAACTTCTTCATTCTTGTTCAGGTTTGGCAATCTGCTCAGCGTATCCAAGGTGACCATTTTGGTACCCGGTTTGTAGCAGATGTTGAAGTTTGTACTTTCACCAAGAGCCACTGTAGTTGAGGCGGTGCGCTTGTCAATGGTTTGCGCCAGATCATCTCCAGTGGCTTGTGGTCAGTTTCCACAGTGAACTGCTTAACGAATAGGTAGGTGTGGAACTTTGTGATCCCAAACACCAGGGCAAGTTTTTCACGCTCTATATTTGAGTAATTGGACTGTGCTGAGGATAAACATTTGGAGCTGAATGCAATTGGTTTGCCATCCTGTAGGATGCACGCTCCTAGCCCTTTCTGTGAGGCATTGACTTCCAGGGTTGTCTTCTACTTTGGTTCGAAGGACTGCAGGGTGCAGGTTTCTGCTGACAATGTCTGTTTGAGAGATTCAAACATATGCTGATGGTCCCCCTGCCATAAAAATGGTAGATTTTTCTTTAAGAGCTCTCTCAGTTATGATGCTTTGTCAGAAAAATTTGTAATGTATGGTGCCAAGAAGTTGAAAAATCCAAGACATCTCTGGAGGTCTTCCTTGTCTTGTGAGGTCGGCATATGCCTTACTGTCATGCTAGGTCCCCACCTGCCAAGAATGAGGCACATCAATTGTGTCATGTACATTGATTTTTAACTGTTGTTGGAGCAAGGAAATGACTTGTTGAACAAATCAGCCATGGCTTGGAAAAAACATTTACATACTAACAGACATCAAAGGTGAGGAAGCGCATTCCAGGGCCTGCTAAGGAGACATAATCCACATGGACCTGGAATGGTTAGACTAGCTGATCACATGATTAACTAGCTGTTCCAGGGTTTTCTTTTGAACTGGTCACAGAGTTTTAACTCAGAAAGACTGTTTGCTCCTGAACTGTGAAGATCTCTCCTGTCTGCTACCATCTCTTTCTCACAAGCCTCTGAATCCACTGAAGGCACATGAACCCCAAGAAAGAAAAGTCTCCTACAGCGAACAAGGTTTAAGAAGAATACTGGGCCCCAACGAAAAGCAAGATCTACCTACAATCAAGGACTCTACAGTGAGCTCAAAGAACCATAACAAAAGCTCTTCAGATATTTCCTCAAACTTTTCCACTTTATTTTTCTTCTGCTCTTTTCTTTCTCCATTTGCATGTGTGTATCGCGTATGCATGCTCGCGAATTAGAGTTTAAGTTTAATAAATTTCAACTTTTCTTCTTGTTTTGTTGGTTTCTTTGCCCTGTAATTGGAAAGTGGTAAACAAGGATTCACCAAGAGGGAGCTAAAAACACGACGTTTTTAAAAATTGAATCCTGTTAGGTTAAGACCAGGTGAAGGCTGAGAGGGACCCCTAGACACCTTTCTCACCTGGTCATAACACTTACATCTTCGATTTTGCCTGGGTCAGCCCGGATTCTGCAACCGGAACAGATGGAGCCAAAGAAATTGATCTGACTTACATTCAGCTCGCATTTCTTGCTGTTAAACACAAGCCCTTCGCGCCGAGCTACTGCCATCAGCGAATGGAGACTTTGATCACGTTCTTCTTTGGTTTTGCCCTTGACTGCAATATCATCGGCAATACATATGCAGCCAGGCACGTTTTCTATAATTCTGTCCATATGTTGCTGAAACAGATCTTGACTGACAGATAAGCTGAAGAGTAGTCTCTGGAAGCAATATCTTTCAAATGGTGTTCTGAAGGTGGTGACTTCCTGAGATTCCTTAGCTTGGTGTACCGATCAATATCCATGTTTAGCATCCAACTTGGAGAAGAATTTGGCTGCTGTGAACTTGGGATTCAATTCCTCTCGTGTTGGAATCTTGTGGGGGCATCTCCTTAGGGAGAGGTTTAGACACCTCGGATCTAGACATACTCTGATTGCTCCATATTTTTTCAGTGCGCACGTAATTGAGCTGCACCAGTCTCTGTGATGATGCACATGATGGATGAAGCCATTGCGTTCCATGTCATCTAACTCGGGCTAAAGCTTTTCTTGTATGTGCACTCTGCACTTTCTGGGAGGGCCGATTGAAAGAATTGCATCCTCTCTGAGGTGCAGTATGGCTTCGCCTTTGAAATTTCCTATGGCATCGAACCTGTTTGGGTACATTTGTTGTACATAGTGGACAGACTCAATGCGGGCATCCTTGGTCTCTTCTGCCGAAATGGGTATCTTGGTGACCTTGTGGATAGTCACAATGTTGAGGTCCTTACACGCTGGTAGTCTTGCCACTGCTGATGGGCTAAATATTTGTGGTTTCCATGCCAACTTGCCATATCTGTATTGCATTGTTAATGTGCCACTGCAAGGGATGGCTGATCCATTGTATGAAGTCACTTGGCAGTTGTCGGTTGTATCATTGATTGCCAACAACTCTGGTACATATCTTTGAGGATTCAAACTGGTAAGATATTTGCACTAGCGCCGATGTCAAGCTTGATGCTGAGCCAGCTTTCATAGGCATCTGACATTAGCAGTGGAGAAAGCTTCCATTTGTTTGACTTCATCAACATGATGTGTTAGGTTCACAATGTGGAATGCTTGCTCATCTTCTAACTGAGAATTACTCCTTATTGAATCTTGTCTCAGGTTTGTTTCGCTGTGGAGGTCGTGTATCAGCTTGCATTTACACCGGCCTTTGGAGCTTTCCTTGTTGTTACTGCCCTGTTTATGCACCTGTCGTCTGTTTGTCTGTGTCCTGCTATGACTTCTGGCTGCGTCTTTGGAGCCAGAATTCTTGCATAGGTGGGCCCAGTGTCCTTTTACACCACACGCCTCGCGCAGGTCTTGAAATGCAGGACAACTTCGCCGTGAGTAGGACCAACCACACTTACCATACAGCTTGCTTGCTCTTTTCAACCGGTTATGGTGCCGATACTGTTGGCTTCACCTAGTGCTTGCAGGTGTCCAGCTACAATGGCTTCATATTTCTTGCCATCTTCCAGCAGTGCATCGATGCTGTGACATTTCTTTATCCCCCAAGAGGTCCTTCTGAAATGCTTCAATGATGTCAAGACAATCACCAGCTCCATTATCCAGTCTAACAGCTCAGCTTCTGAAAAATCTCATTCGTTGCCCTTACTACGGCATCTACTAATGAAATGGTCTATTGATTCCTGTGGCTGTTGCCTGTAGAACATCAATTCCAGGCAGTGAATTCTAAAATTCACTTGTAATTGGAGCTAATCTTCTAGCACTTTCCATATCTTTGTGGCATCTTTCTGATCCTCTTCAGATAAGCCAAAGGTGTTGATTCTGCGTAACCCCTCATTTCCAACTGCTATCATTATTTTCACAGCCTGTTTCTCTGGTTCTACCACCACTTTTTCCGTGAAGCATAGTTGCATTCTTTGATTAAAAAGTTGGAACTCGGATAAGATATCCATGGCCTTCCAGTTCATGCTGGGAAATTTGGTATCCATTTTTCTGCTGCACTTTTGCTTTAAAAGTTGTTTTGAGACTGGTTCTATGACTTTATACTGTATTCCCTTAAAAAAAAATTCACTGTTCTTTAGACTGGCTGATTTGATTGACTGGAGCAGGTGTTTAGCAGTTCTTGTCTGTTTATCTAGCTTCCAGCACTCTAGTCTGTCTGTTTACACAGCTGTTCAATAGACATTTAAAGTGCTATTTTTCTGCTAGAGTTTGTTTATGCAGCCGTTCAATAGGCAATTCTTCAAGCTTGAGCGGTTTTATGTTTTTTTAAACTTTGACTGAGTGCGTGAAAACTCTTCACGCTTGATTGATTTAATGGGTTTTTTATAGCTTCAGCTGTGAGCTGCATGAATGGAGGACTCCTGCACTTTTTGATGTCGGATGCCTCCTGTAATGGCACTGTCTTTAATCAGCCTGGGAGGGGAGCCTTTGAAAACAATCGATCAGGTGGGAGGACTTCTTCTTGCCATCGCTAGGGATGAGGACCTCCTGTCTTTCCCTTGCAACCTGGAGGAGAATGCCAAAGGAGGCATTGCTAAATCATGGGACCACCCAGTGTCTTGCCTGAGCCATACTGCAGTTTCCTTGTCAGGGGGTTGAGGGGGTACAGGAGTCACTCCAGCACCAGTCTCAGCAGAAAACAACAAATAACTCAAAGGTTGCAATGAAAGCAGGGTTGGCAGGGCTTTAAATATGGTGCCAGTACCTGCTCCGGAGTCATCCAACGCCACATTCGGCGTCACGAATCCTGCCTTCGTCATGTAATTGGCTGGGCTCCGTGCCTCCATTATTATAATTCACTACCCACCGTATGATTGTGGTGGGCCAACAACACACGTGACGAGTGGTGATGGCGCCCACTTCCAGGTCCGCTACTGGAAGCCGTGATGGGAACACTAAATCCAGCCAAATGCTTGAATTATCCACCAACGTGGATGGCATCACAGCCTTTATCAGGGCCAGGATCCCAATGCTGGTCAGAGAGAGACCCTTCGACAATATCCATCCATTGATCTGGTGAGTGCACTGTTGATGCTTCAGCAGTCTTCCTTTGAAGGCTTGCCTACCATATCTATAACAACATTCTCAAGCATCTTCTGCTTGAGACAGCTATAGTCTGCAGTAGTTCTTGCCAATTCATATTCTAACCCAGTGTCAATTATATGTGTTCATGAGAAATAACCAATGTTTCTGCTTAAAAATGAAATCGTAACTATGGAGGTGCTTGCAATTTCAGGTTTTTGGTCCAGATGGGACTGTCAATGCAGATTGTGATGGTGAAAGCCTTCAATCTTCAGATACAGAAAATGGCAGACCAAGCATCAAGCCTCATTTCAATAATATTTTCACACAGTTGAAAAATTTAACATGAGTTTAACAAGGCGATAAATCTGTAACAGCACTTAAGTAGAATGTCATTTAAGTCAATTATTACAGGGAAAGGGTGGAGCCGATTATTAATTTTAACCATGCTGTATATTTTGAATAGTTAAACTGTGTAGTAATTGAAGATATAAATCATAGTTGAAAATGGCCTTAATCCTGATCAGTGAAGTGAAGGCAGTCTGGCAAAAGTCAATCTGTAAAAAAATAATTCTGAATGCTTCAGTCAAAAGTAATGTGGATGTCATTGTGATGTATGTGTAAACATCATGCGCTGAGACTGTCAATTTCTGCCCACAGTCATCTGCATTGCAATATGTGCAATGACATCAGTGTACATTACATGAATGCATTTTACAGCATTCCACGTTGGCCAGTGAGACCAAGCACTTACCATCACTATTTAAAGGTGAAATCTCACCCTCACCCATGATGCAGTCTTAACACGTTGGGGCTGACTTTAATATCCTGTTTGTGCCTGAAAACTAGGTGTGAAAGAACAGGAAATTAGCTGGAAACCCCACTCAGTTTCTGCCTATTTTGAGAAAACAAGAACCGTTTGCATTATGCAACATCATTCATGTCCTCCAGATGTCCCAAAGTGCATCTCAACCAATGAATTACTTTTGAAGGGTAATCACTGTTATTTTGCAAGCAAACATCACAGCCAATTTGTGCACAGCAAGCTCCCACAAACAGCAATGAGATAAATGATCAATTAATCTCTTTTGTGGTTTTTATCGAGGGATAAATGTTGGCTGGAACAGTCAGGGAAAGCCTCTGCACTTCTTCAAATACTATCCACCTAAACAGGAATATGGTACTTCAACTTAATGTCTCATCTGAAAGACAGAGCATTATACAATGTAGCACTCCTTCAGATCTGCATTGATACGTTAGTCTAGATTCTAGAGGGAAGCTTGAAAATGAAAGGTAGAGTGTGATCACTGAACCAAGCATTCACTCTTTTAGGCCCCGCTTCAATTCTGGTCAAACTTGGGGAGCACAGTAGAAGCATCCATATGAAGTAGGCTGAAGCTTTAATATCATATTCAAAGAGGAGCAGGGAAAGCTCCATGGTGTGATAGATCACAGTCCAACACAAGCCCAGAAAACTGGGCGGAGCTTTCAAACAAGAAAATATTTAACAGGACAACAGAACTTCAGGAAAATGTTTTTTGAAATAAAAACAGAAAATGCTGGAACTACACAGCAGATCAAGCAGCATCTGTGACGAGAAAAATAGAGTTAACATTTCAGGTCATAGAGTCATTTTCGGCACAGAAGGAGACCATTCAGCCCATCGAGTCTATGCCGGCTCTCCACGGAGCTATGCAGTCAGTCCCACTCCCCGGCTCAGTCCCCATAGCCCTGCAAGTCTATTTCTGTCAGGTGGCCATCCAACTTCCTCTTGAAGTCATTGATCGTCACTGCTTCTACCAGCCTTATGGACAGCAAGTTCCAGGTCATTACCACCTGCTGTGTAAAAAAGTGCTTCCTCATATTCCCCCTACATCTTTTCCCAAAGCTTTCAATCTGTGTCCCCTAGTCCTGAGTACTATTAGTTAATCGCAACGGTTTTTCCTTGTCTAACTTATCTAAGACTGTCATAATGTTATATACCTCTATTAAATCTCCCTTCAATCACCTTTATTCCAAGAACAAACCCAACTTTTCCAACCTACCCTTGTAACTAAAATACTCCATCCCTGGAACCATTCTGGTAAATCTCCTCAGCACCCTCTCAAGGGCCCTCACATCCTTCCTAAAGTATGGTGACCAAAACTGGAAGAAATACTCCAGTTGGGGCCTAACCAGAGCTTTATAAAGGTTCAGCATAACTTCCCTGCTTTTGTAATCAATTCCTCTATTTATGAAGCCCAAGATCCCATATGCTTTACTAACCACTCTCTCAACATATCCTGCCACCTTCAAAGATTGATGCATATGCACCTCCAGGTCCCTCTGTTCCTGCGCACTCTTTAGAACTATGACATTAAATATATATTGCCACTCCCTATTCTTCTGCCAAAATGCAAGACCTCACACTTATCAGAATTAAATTCCATCTGCCACCTCTCTGCTAGCCCATCTATGTCTTGTTGCAGATAAGTCATATCATGCTCACTGTTGTGGTGTCATCAGCAAATTTTGAAATTCCACTCTGTACTTCAAGATCCAAGTCATTTATATATAGGGGAAAAAAAGCAGCTGATGACCTTTCATCAGAATTGGAAAAAGTTAGAGATGTAACATGTTTACAGCAAGTACAGAGACAGGGAAAGGGGAAGGGGAGGAAGACAGCAGAAATTAAATGACAAAAGAGTCGATGATGCAAGGCAAAACGGCATGGTAATGGGACAAGTAAAGAAACAAAAAGATGTGTCTGGAGGAAGTGTAAATGGGAAAATGCAGAATCATTACCAAAAATGAAAAAAGGCGAGGAGGGGGCAAAGGTTATGATCAGAAATTGTTGAACTCAATGTTGAGTCCAGAAGGCTGTAAAGTGCCTCATGGAAAATCAGGTGCTATTCCTTGAGCTTATGGTGTGCTTCATTGGAATAGTGTAGGAGGTGAAAGACAAACAGCTCAGTGTTTATTGATCTCTTTGGAATGTTTGTTTCTTTCTTTCTTGATGGTATTTAGGCTTTCATGAACCTTTAGGCAATTGTCAATAATCATTTCTTTGCTCCTTTCTTGACACCAATGGGTTTCCTAATGGGAATCCTCTGAACTGATGTGTTTGGAAGAAGCGGAGGCCCTATCAAGCAATGACAGGCAGGTTAGGCTGACCAGGAGATGCTCTGGGCGGAATCTTAAACTCTTTAAAATAATTACAGGTCGGGACTTGCCAGCGTGATCTTCCAGGAGGTGACCTCCTAATTGTCCGTCTCCATATCTACTGTTCAATTAAGGAATTTGGGCGGTTTCCTGAGGCTGCAGGCCCAATCAGAAGGTCTGTAGCCTTGAAAGGATGACAGCCCCACCAGCCGAGATGGGCACTGGTGCTGTCGAAGATGCAATGCAAGACTTAGTCGTCCTCTGAAGATGTTTGAATTCTGTAAAAAAAAACTGTGGACACAGCTGCCAGGCCACCACTGTGGAAACCCCTCCACAGAATTGCCTGTGGCCGCAGCTGTGATGCATTGATCCCTGCAGCTCCAGTGGGTGGGGGGTGAGTGCAGGAGACCTCGCGGGACCCCAGCCAGCTGCCAGCAAGGCAGGCCCCTTCTTGACTTTTGCATCAGCGGGAGGGGCCCGTCCACCGCTGGGAAAGTCTCGGCTGCGTACCCAATCTGCCCACAGTTGAACACTGAAATATACAAGATAGATTCCTACCTACTGCCATATCAGCTGGAGGCGGGAACTCATCGATCCACCAATCCAACGTCTTCCCTTTCTACATTTCTCCTGGTCCTGCCATCAAAGCTGCCTCAGGAGGATCAGGAAGATTCCACCCTCTGTGACACCTCCCAGTCTCTACCAGCAGCATAAACCCATCTCCTGCATTGAGAAGTGAAATGACCTCATTATGGCAAATGTAGTGTTGGTGGAGTCTCCTCTTCCCAAATGAAGCTGTGATATGAAAACTCCCACTGGTGTCACTATACTATTGGATTAGCGAATGATGCGGGCTGGTTCTTCAGGAGCAATCAGTTGCAGCATCATGCAACACTCAGTTCCTGACCTCATTACAGCCTTGGTTCAAACATGGACAAAAGAGCTGAACTCAAGAGGTGAGGTGAGGTGACTGCCCTTGACATCAGGCAGCATTTGACCGAGTATGGCATCAAGGAACCCTAGCAAAACTGAGGTCAATGGGAATCATGGGGAAAACCCTCCACTGGCTGGAGTCATACCTAGTGCAAAGGAAGATGGTTGTGGTTGTTGGAGGTCAATCATCTGAGCTCCAGGACATCACTGCAGGAGTTCCTTAGGGTCGTGTCCTAGGCCCAACCATCTTCAGCTGCTTCATCAATGACCTTCCTTCAATCATAAGGTCAGAAGTGGGGATGTTCGCTGATGATTGCACAATGTTCAGCACCATTCATGACTCCTCAGATGCTGAAGCAGTCCGTGTAGACATGCAGCAAGATCTGGACAATATCCAGGCTTGGGCTGATAAGTGGCAAGTAACATTCGCGCCACACAAGTGCCAGGCAATGACCATCTCCAACAAGAGAGAATCTAACCATCTCCCCTTGACATGCAACAGCATTACCATCGCTGAATCCCCCACTATCAACATCCTAGGGGCTACCATTGACCAGAAATTGAACTGGAATAGCCATATAAATACTGTGGCTACAAGAGCAGGTCAGAGGCTAGGAATCCTGAGGCGAGTTGCATACTGGTATTGTCACTGGACTAGTAACCCAGAGATCCAGGTATTGCTCTGGGGACATGGGTTCGAATCCCACCACAGCAGAAGGTGGAATTTGAATTCAATTAATAAAAAATCTGGAATTTAAAGCGAGTCTAATGATGGCCATGAAACCATTGTCGATTGTTGTAAAAACTCATGTGGTTCACTAATGTCCTTTAGGGAAGGAAATCTGCTGTCCTTCCCTGGTCTGGCCTACATGTGACTCCAGATCCACAGCAATGTGTGGTTGACTCTTACATGCCCTCGAAATGGCCTAGCAAGCCACTCAGTTCAACGGCAATTAGGGATGGGCAATAAATTCTGGCCTAGCCTGCGACGCCCACATCCCATGAAAGAATAAAAAAAGTAACTCACCTCCTGACTCCCAAAAGCCTGTCCACCATCTACAAGGCACAAGTCAGGAGTGTGATGGAATACTCTCCACTTGCCTGGATGGCTGCAGCTCCAACAACACACAAGAAGCTCAACACCATCCAGGGCAAAGCAGCCCGCTTGATTGGCATCCCATCTACAAACATTCACTCCCTCCACCACCGACGCACACTGGCAGCAGTGTGTACCATCTACAAGATGCACTACAGCAATGCACCAAGGCTCCTTAGACAGCACCTTCCAAACCCGCGACCACTACCAACTAGAAGGACAAGGGCAGCAAATACATGGGAACACCACCACCTGCAAGTTCCCCTCCAAGTCACACACCATCCTGACTTGGAACTATATCGCCGTTCCTTCACTGTCGCCGGGTCAAAATCCTGGAACTCCCTTCCTAACAGCACTGTGGGTATACCTACCTGAAATGGACTGCAGTGGTTCAAGAAGGCAGCTCACCACCACCTTATCAAGGGCAATTAGGAATGGGCAATAAATGCTGGCCTGGTCAGCGTTGCCCACATCCCATGAATGAATAAAAAAAATGACATACTTCACATGGTACTACCCAAATGAAGGCTTGGCGGGCATGCAGCTGCCAACCATTTCTGCAGGCATGGCACACTGTCAATGACTGTGGGGGCTTGTCTTCTTAAGCCCCAATTTTAACATTACCCACTTGATGGGCAGATTCGTGTCAGATATAATTTCTGTACTTCCTTCCATTGTGATAACACCCTTTAATTGTTAATTCCTTTAAATTTGACTGAGTGCAATTTTTCTCTCTCACCATCAAGTCACCTCAAAACCCATCTGAGTCTGCAGCTGATGCTGTGAATAATTATGCAAATGAGCTTGCACCAGGGAATTAAGTATTATTTTGTTGACTTTTTGGGCAGGATTTGCACCACTTGACTTAGATCTGAAGACGAAAATCGCTGGCATTGATTTTTTAGTTTGAAACAAAGGGACTTGTAAGTGAGAAAGTCTGGGGAGTTTAAATACTTAAAAAGATGTAGCTGGTCTTTGAGTATTGACAGCATTGTTTTTTATCCTCCTGTCTTATGCTCATTTGACACCTGACATCTCTATCTTTAATCACAGAGTTGCCAGCACTTTACAAGCTCCTTACAAAAATCAATTGCAAACTAAATAAGAAAAAAACACCAAGTCAAAGGTGATCTATTTCAGCTTACTACTTGCTACAGTGCTTTAGTACCCATGCTCAGAAAGGACAAATACACCAAATGAACACTTTATATATTGAAAATAGCTTTAAGTTTCTTATCAATGGTGTGTGAAATAAGTTGAGAGGAGATCAAAGAGAAGAAATTATTCCAGTCATTGAATATACTCAATGCAGAATTATCTGCCATAATTTAATTTTGAGAGAAAGTATCTCATTTACTTGCCTCCACTGACTCATAAAACTTTCAACAATCTGATAGGCCAGTCTTGAGGACTATGATACAATCGCAGCACCCATTCTTTTATCAGTTACACTCTCCTGAAGGGTTGCCTTGCTATTTTGCTTTTTGTTTAAATCCCTCTATGGACTCCCTATCTCCCACCCACCTCACTGAACTCACCATTTCTCTTACTTCACCCGCTTGTGTATCTCCCTCCACCCACCCACCCAGCAACCTGCACATCCCAACTCCGCACCCCGCACCCACCACCCACCCCCCAACCCAACTGCTTTCAACCATTTAGGCTCCATGCTCTGGAACTCCATTTCTAAATCCCTCCACCCTCTGCACATCCTTCTCTTTCTTTAAACCCTCCTTAAAATTCACCTTTTTGGCCAAGCTAATATCTCTGGTTGTCTCAGCATCCATTCTTTTCCTGATATATCTGAAATGCCCCTGGATGTGTTAAAGATGCTACATGCATGCAAATTGTTGCCATTGAACATGAAATCTGTAATACTCAGTAATGCACTGCTGTCATTCTGGCTCCATTTTAATTTGAATGCAGCATCTGGTGGGGTGGCTCTAGAGTTTACACTGCTAAACCCATCGCTCTTATTCCAGCAGCAGACTCACAGACTCAAAAAACAATTGGGTCTATAGGTCTACTGGTAGGATAAGGATTTTAGCATCTTCAATGATGAAACCTGGTTCATAAAATCCAAATTAAAATTGAACCATTAGAATAGCAGCTTAAGTTACCTTTTAGAATGATAAAACCTATGCAAAGCTCAGCTACAAAATTTGAGGTATTTTAATACTTTTAAAATCTTCATATGAAAACAATGATCACAGGCAAATGATGCTGTTATGTAGCGTAGTGGTGACTTCATCTTTAAGAAACTGTACCTTCAAGAGACTAGGCCACGGATGCAACTGATGACCTCATCATACAGATATACAGAGGGGACACCATTTTGAGTGACACACTCAACACATGGCTTGCAGGGAGAGCACACACTGACCAGGGAGGATGAGACCTGGGCCTAAGACCATGCAATGTTGATAAGAAAGACAATAAATTGTGTTTGTGTTGGATCTGAATGGAAAGTCTCCAGTTATCATTTCATGGAGACTTTGGAAAACACAACACTACACATTTTTCTTGTGTCAAGGATTTAAAAAAAAGAAACCACACAGATAACCCAGGAACCTACAGAAGACATGCATTGAGGATTTCAGAGTTAAATAAAAGCAATCACTATGGCCAGGGTTTTATGCTGGCAACGGGGTTCTCAATACCTGGAAAAGGCGATGCCAAACACCTCGCGTTGCCTCTTCTCCCGAAGGCCCACCATATCTAGTGTCAATCAGACAATTAAGTGGACAGCAGTGGGCTTTCTACAGGATCAAGGACCCCGTTGCCGGAAGTCCCATCCTTTGAGGATTGTCGGCGGTGGTGCTGCCTGAGGAGCACATACCGAGGCCCAGGAGTAGTGCTGGACCCAGGCCAAAGGTAAGTCAGGGCGAGAGGGATCTGGTGTGGTGAGGGTCTTGGGGGATGGGGGTCAATAGTAAGGGCAGGGGAGTGGGCCTCAGCTGGCCCCCGCCCCTTCCTGATGCAATCACCAAGACTAAGAAGGCAAGCTTTTAGAGAGGGTGAATCGTTAAACTTGTAAAGGTTACTTGAGATTGGCAGAACACTGGTAGCCAGCAAAAGACAAGCCAAAGTCTTAGAAGGGAAACAGGTAAATAAGATTAGATGAGAATGCCCTGACGTCAAGTCAGGATCATTGACAGAATCCTTGAATGCCACAAGAGGAAGGTTTCACCACAGAAACCCATCAAATACAAGGGCACAGAGGAAACCCAGAGAAAGGTCTGAGGCATGTCAAGGAAGACCAAGACAGAGATCACAATCACCTCATGTTCAAACATGCAATCATTGTTCAGGAACTAAGTGCCTTTTAATGAGGGATCCCTTCCATCACCCCCTCCAACCGCCCCCCCCCCCCCCCCCCCCACCGAGTCAGGAAGCAGCCCACATGGTTTTTTGTGCCCTGCCTCCCGAACAGTGACAGAGCCGCCAGCCGCACGGCTAGTTGCAGCGGTGGCAGGATCAGGCCCTTAATTGGGGTTAATTGCCCAGTTAAGAGCCTCAATTGGCAATGGGAAATTTATTATCTCCCCCGCCTCCAAACCTGCTGCAGGGGAGAGTATAACATTCCCCACCATGTGTATACAACAACTGCCAGTCTTTCCAGCCTTTACAGAGATGGACAGCATTGTGACAGGATTATGATGCAGCAAAGAATACTCTAACAAGATATTTTCAACCGAGGGCAAATCCTCACGGTGAAATTTATGTCTCCAGGTAATCAAAACAAGATAAGACATTCCACGGGTTACAGAGAAAACAGAAACTGCAATTGAACAAGCCTATATCTAAAATCTTCTCCTACGGATCAGATACCCCTCTACTGCTCCTTGGGATCATCCAAGTTACTCTCAAATCTTCCCGTGGGTCCACCTGTCAGCCAGAGTTCCATGTTGTAGACTCAAGCAAGGGAAATCTGCTATGTTTTGAAACTGCCAGCGAATTGAAGCTGATCATGATCAACATCGTCAGAGGATAGAACTATCTAACGAAAGAAGACATCTTGAAGTATCCACTGCCATAATTCACACCTATGCAAACCTACACATACTCAATGGAAAGCTTAAGGGATAGAGACAAGAGTCACAAACAGAAGATAAAGATGCATGCAGACCAATGAATGCATGCAAATAATAACGAGATAAAAGGAGGCAATGTCCTGGCTCAGCAAGAGAAAACATCGAAAATGATCTCACCATTTGACTCGAGTGCTTATGGTAGTTCAGAGAAAAGGCAGCGTGATCATAGCAAA
Source organism: Heterodontus francisci (assembly GCF_036365525.1). Taxonomy (NCBI): domain Eukaryota; kingdom Metazoa; phylum Chordata; class Chondrichthyes; order Heterodontiformes; family Heterodontidae; genus Heterodontus; species Heterodontus francisci. The sequence goes on along the minus strand of NC_090377.1, from coordinate 92,958,038 downwards.
GAGTAGGAAACTACATTGTGAAGAGAAATGTAACCTTCTTCAAAGGAGTCAATGCTAAAACAATTCCAGAAGAAAGTGACGAAGGTGACATCGATGACTTCATGCCCGCAACAACTCAAGAAGCAGCCCATCCAAATCAAGCACAGCCGAGATCAATACTGCAAGATTCCAGAGATGATCATTGAGACCTCATTGATTACCTGTCCGATTTAAAGACTATGTCACGCATCGATGATGAGGGGAGCCAGGCAGGAAGAAAGTCTGGTATCACGGGTGATATGCCTGAAATCTCTCCTCTCCAAGTTTTCAAACTTCAGTCCAACCAAGTTTTGTTCAATATAATTTTGCATAATTAAGTAGCTAGAGAGTAATCATTAATATTTAAAGAAAAGAGGGAAACGTTAAATTTAAAAGAAGGAGGTAATATAATGTAGTGTATTGATGACATCACCTTTAAGAATCTTCACCTTTAAGAGACCAGGTCACTGATGCAACTGATGATGTCATGATACATATGTAAGGAGGGGAACCATTTTGATTGATACAACTCAACACATGGCTTACTGAGAGTATATATAGACCAGTGAGGACAAGACCTGGACCTGAGATCATGCAATGTAGATAAGTAAGAGAATCAATGTGTTGAATCTAGATGTAAAGCTTGTGGTTCTCAGTTCATGAAGACTTAAGAAAACACAGCACAACGCTACAGATGCAGTCCCAGAGCTTGTGTTCAGTAACATCATAAAAGATGTTGGATTTTCTTTTAGCTGTAATGGTGTAAATGAATTGCTCTCCTAAGTGCAGTGTAAAACTTTGCATTTGCACTGGAGAATACAGAGAACTATCTCACAGAGACACCTGGCTTTATGCTGCCGGTGTTCAAGACTGAAGGTGGAATTAACCTCATGATCATTAGTTTACTGTACGGAGGGCAGGCTGGTAAAATCAAAGTGCACAGTACTGCTTGTCCACCTCATTCCTAGTCCTAACAATGCTTCTTGCTTAACAATGTTTCAAGCAGGGTGTGTAAAAGTTCACAGTTGCTGTAGCATAAATCTTGGAAAAAAAAGATGTGGCTTGTAATCACTTCACATATCTCCCATTGCCAGAGAATCATTTGCAACCATTGACATGCCATATGAGGGCCAATTTGGGAAGGTAATTTGGATAGTGCCCATTATAGTTTGTTTTTTGCAGTCAAGGAGACTGTTAATGTTATTAGTGGACTTGACAGACTCCTTTGCAGTTGGACTAAGTATTTGTTTTCAGTAGTGTAGCTTGGAGTATGCCTCTGAACCTATTTCTGGGCATTTAAACAAAATTGAACAGGATTTAAGCATCTTATATGGGAAACAGCAAAATGCAGTATGACTTTACTTAGCTCTTGGTGTAATTACATCACTGAAGCAATTGTTCCAAAAACAGAATGGCGCAGGAGTTGTTGATTGTTTCATTAATTCTGGAGTGTCCAATGGAGCAAAATATGTTTGTCATCCAGAATGTAGAACATCTGTCAGGATTAAACCAAGACTATCTGTAGAGGTTACATCACTATTATCAGGAGCTCGGAGCAGCTGTTGTGGGAACTATTGAGTCAATGTCAACTGAGCCCTGATGCGTTTATTGAGAGAAGTTTGTAGCAATAGTTTTTGATCCTCAAGCATCTGTCAAGTTAAATCCAGAATACTAATCCAGGAGCTTGAAGCATCTGAAGAAAAATGACATTAAAGAAGCCTGCTAAAGGAAAATATACTTGCAGATGTGATGAATAAATGGGAAGACTGCCAATGTAGTGGTTGAAGGAGGATGTGGTTGCTAGGGTCTGTTGTTTTGTTAAAGGTAGCATCTTTTGGATGAGAAGTTAACAACTTGCATTCATATAGTGCCTTAAACATAGAAAAAATTCCCTAGGTGCTCCAACAGGAGTGTTGTCAAATAAAATTTGACACCAAGGCAAATAAGGAAATATCAGCACAGACAACAAAACCTTGATCCAAAAGGTAAGTTTTAAAGAACATTTTAAATGAGGAGAGAGCGAGAGATGGAGAGTTTAGGGAGGGAATTCCAGAGCTAAGGGCAGGCAGCTAAATGCATGGCTGCCAGTGGTGGAGCGATTAAAATTGAGGATATACAAGAGGCCAGAATTGGAGGAGCGCAGGCATTTCAGGGGGTTGTAGGGCTGTAGAAGATTACAGAGATGAGAGGAATGAGGCCATGGAGGGATTTGAAAACAAGGACATGAACTTTAAAATTGAGGCGTTGCTGGAACAGGAGTCAATGTAAGTCAGCAAGCACAGGGGAACAGGACTTGGTGTGAGTTAAGATATAGGGAGAGAGTTTGGATGAGTTCAAGTTTATGTAGAGTGAAAGATGGGAGGGCAGCCAGAAGAGCATTGAAATAAACAAGTGTAGAGGTACCAAAGGCAGGGATGAGGATTTCAACAGCAGATGAGCTGAGGCAGGAGTGGATTCATGCGATGTTTTGGAGGTGGAAATAGGCAGTCTTGGTGATGGTGCAGATACGTGCTCATAAGCTAATTTTGGGGTCAAATACAACACTAGTTCGATTGCAGACAGTCTGGCTCAGCCTCAGACAGTAGCCAGGGAGAGGAATAGAGTCAGTAGCTGGAGAACGGAGTTTGTGGTGAGGACTGAAGACAATGGCTTCAGTCTTCCCTACTATTTAGTTGGAGGAAATTTCTGCTCATCAGCATTGCTGCAGTGCATCTTGTAGATGGTACACACTGCTGCCACTGTGCGTCGGTGGTGGAGGGAGTGAATGTTTGTGGATGGGGTGCCAATCAAGCGGGCTGCTTTGTCCTGGATGGTGTCGAGCTTCTTGAGTGTTGTTGGAGTTGCACCCATCCAGGCAAGTGGAGAGTATTCCTTCACACTCCTAACTTGTGCCTTGTAAATGGTGGACAGGCTTTGGGGAGTCAGGAGATGAGTTGCTTGCCGCAGGATTCCTGGCCTCTGACCTGCTCTTGTAGCCACAGTATTTATATGGCTACTCCAGTTCAGTTTCTGGTCAATGGTAGCCCCTAGGATGTTGATAGTGGGGGATTCAGTGATCGTAACGCCATTGAATGTCAAGGGGAGATGGAAAATATCCAGGCTTGGGCTGATAAGTGGCAAGTAACATTCATGCCACACAAGTGCCAGGCAATGACCATCTCCAACAAGAGAGAATCTAACCATCTCCCCTTGACTGGCACCCCATCCGCAAACATTCACTCCCTCTACCACCGACGCACAGTGGCAGCAGTGTGTACCATCCACAAGATGCACTGCAGCAACGCACCAAGGCTCCTTAGACAGTATCTTCCAAACCCGCGACCTCTACCGACTACAAGGACAAGGGCAGAAAATGCATGGGAACACCACCACCTGCAAGTTCCCCTCCAAGTCACACACCATCCTGACTTGGAGCTATATCGCCGTTCCTTCACTGTCGCTGGGTCAAAATCCTGGAACTCCCTTCCTAATAGCACTGTGGGTGTACCTACCCCACATGGACTGCAGCGGTTCAAGAAGGCAGTTCACCACCACCTTCTCAAGGGCAATTAGGGATGGGCAATAAATCCTGGCCTAGCCAGCGATGCCCACATCCCATGAATGAATTAAAAAAAAGCTATGGGATGTCGGACAAGCAATATGGCAAAACAAATGCAACGGAGGAGTTGAGAGAAGTGGTGGTGAGGTAGAGCTGGTTGTCATCAGCGTACATGTGGAACCTGACATTGTGTTTTCAGATGATGTCGCTGAGGGGGCAGCGTGTAGATCTAAATTAGAAAGGGGCCAAGCATTGACCCTTGGAGGGTGCTCCTGAGGTAATGGTATGGGAGCAGGAAGAGAAATGTTACCGGTAATTCTGTGGCTATTACTGGATACATAAGAATGGAACCAAGTGAATGCAGTTCTGTCCAGTTGGTCGGCAGTGGGGAGGCATAGGAGCATGATGATGCAGTCAACCATGTCAAAAGCTACAAATAGGTCGAGAAGAATGAGGAGGGATAGTTTACCTCAGTCACTGTCACATAGGATGCCATTTGTGACCATGATAAGGGTCATTTCAGTTCTATGTCAGGGCATAAACCTAATTCAAAGGGTTCAAACATGGAGTTTCAGGAAAGATAGGCGCTGATTTGGGTGGAGGCAACAAGTTCAAGGAGTTTAGAGAGGAAAAGGAGGTTGGAGGTGGGTGCTTATTTGCAAGGACACAAGGGTCAAGGATGTTTTTTATTTTAGGAGACAGGTGATGACAGCAGATTTGAAAGGTTTGGGAATAGTAGTTGAGAAGGAACCTTGAATAATATCAGCTACATGGGGCCAGGAAGGGAAGCTGACTGGTCAGTGGCAATGCACCCTGTATTTTTTTCGGAGTGCCCGGACAATTTATTTAAGTCAGCAGGCCCTTTAGGTTTTTTGCATAGCAGCGGTAACTTTAAGGGGCCGGCTTGTTTGTGGCCTGCATGGGCACTTCAAGTTACTGTGTGGTCGCACAGCTTAGAGGGAACATTGGTCAGCGATTTGACAGGAATAGGGTCAGGGGAGCATGGTAAAGATGAGCTGGAAAGGACACAAGGGGAAATAGCAGCAATACTCGAGAAAAATGCGAGTTCAGGGCTAGAGCAAGGAGAAACGTTAGGGTAAGTTTGGCCCAGTGGCTAGGGGAAGGAAAGGAAGTGTCAGATGCAGCTGAGTGAATGGTCTCAATCTTAGTGAAGTCCATGAGCTTGTTGGAGATGAGGGTGGAGGAGGCAGGGGAGAGACATTTAAGTAGATGATTTGTTGTGGAGGAGAGAAGCCAAGAGTTATCTTTACATTCTGGATGATTCTGGAATAGTGAGCAGTTTTGGCAGAGGAGTACAGGACCCGATAGTCCTTTATGTGGACCAGCCAGATCTGGTGATGAATGGCTAAACCAATTGTCAGCAACAAACCTATCTGTGCCTATTCAGATAACTGCTGAAGATTCGACTGGACTATTTGAAGGGCAGGGAGTTTTCCAAGTATCTTAGACAACATTCTTCCCTCAACCAAGACCACAAAAAAATTATGAACTGGTCATTCAGCTGGCTATTGTCTGTGGGACAATGTGATGTAAAATGGCCTGCCATATATACTAGTATAACAATAGTGACTGCAGCTTTTTTTAAAAAAAGCAATGTTACGCGGCACACTGAGTGGCATGATAGGGTGTTCATTTTTCCTTACACATGATGTTTAGTTTAGAGATACAGCACTGAAACAGGCCCTTCGGCCCACCGAGTCTGTGCCGACCATCAACCACCCACTTATACTAATCCTACACTAATCCCATATTCCTACCACATCCCCACCTGTCCTTATATTTTCCCTACCACCTACCTATACTAGGGGCAATTTCTATTGGCCAATTTACCTATCAACCTGCAAGTCTTTGGCATGTGGGAGGAAACCGGAGCACCCGGAGGAAACCCACGCAGACACAGGGAGAACTTGCAAACTCCACACAGGCAGTACCTGGAATTGAACCCGGGTCGCTGGAGCTGTGAGGCTGCGGTGCTAACCACTGCGCCACTGTGATATAAACATTGAGACTGTCATTCCTGGGTATCTCCAGTGAAATCTGTTCTGAGCTGTAGGATAGTTCAGGGTTACAGACTGATCACAAAACAGACTCATGTTGACAGAACTGAACTTACTGTGAAAACTGTAGATGAGCAAAGACTATTAGATTCTTTTTATTGGCTGGATTGTAACCTGGTCTCTAAATGGAAAGCCTCATAAGTGAGGCAAGTGATTTCAAAATATGATGGCCCTTGCCTGTAGATCAAGGTGATGATTCTGTACTGTTTAAAATGAGCCTCAGCTGTAGTAATGCAAGTGAATTTAAATCTTATTTTATTCTTTCCCTTTTGAAAGACTGCAAAGAAATCTGCTGAAAAACAACAGCCATTAGTTAAAATGCAGTCATTTGGCTCTCATAGCAGATAATCTCCATCTGGCATTTATGTTCTAGAAGGGCGGCACAGTGGCGCAGTGGTTAGCACTGCAGCCTCACAGCTCCAGGGACCCGGGTTCAATTCCGGGTACTGCCTGTGTGGAGTTTGCAAGTTCTCCCTGTGTCTGCGTGGGTTTTCTCCGGGTGCTCCGGTTTCCTCCCACAAGCCAAAAGACTTGCAGGCTGATAGGTAAATTGGCCATTATAAATTGTCACTAGTATAGGTAGGTGGTAGGGAAATATAGGGACAGGTGGGGATGTTTGGTAGGAATATGGGATTAGTGTAGGATTAGTATAAATGGGTGGTTGATGTTCGGCACAGACTCGGTGGGCCGAAGGGCCTGTTTCAGTGCTGTATCTCTAATCTAATCTAAATGCTTTGAAAAAATTACTCTTATTTTCTGAAAGGCTTTACTAACCTCTTGTAGGGTGGAATCTGTAATCATAATCATAACCTGTTATACTCAGAACAAAGGTATTTCTTCATGAAATATTCTGATATAAGATCCCTTTTAATCAAACCAGTGTGAATGTATGGTTCCCATATTTGGGTCCCTACGGTCCCACTGGTTGCAATTTCTGAATTACTGCCAGTTTTACTGAACGCAACGGTAGTCTTGTACTTGAATTGAAAATCAGTACTGATGGACTATCAAACACACATCACAAGGGAACTTTCACAACTATCAGAAAAAGAAAACTTCCACCCTTCCTGTTTCTGTTTTATCTGTGTTCTAACCAAATTGACAGTGTATATTTGTACCAGGGATTGGAACTGATCCTTATGTACACCAAAAAATGTAATATTGATTTTTTTTTCTTTTTTTTGCTGATCCAGTTAGCAATTGGGCATGATTTTTAGCTGAGTGCCTACACTGGAGCATGGTAAATATGAAGCTATTTTAAAGGGATGCTTATGCATCTGCATCCTAATTTAGAAATGTCTGTTGTTATATGTCCAAATCTCATCAATCATATTAAAAAGCAATGCGGTTCTAAGCCGTAAAAATCTGCAGTGCAGGAAAGCGCATCCCAGTGTAAGTGAGCTCACTTTGGACACCTGCCACTGACCATTTCGAAGTTTACAACATCAGGGGAAGGTCTCTTCATTTACCTTCTATTGTTGAGCACATCCTGGGCACACAACATTGCAGCAAGGATGGAAAGTCTGGTGCAAATGCCCTGGGTCACGATGTATCAGAACCCTCGGGGAATCCAGGTATAATTGTCCTCAGTTGCCCCCTTACAAAGGACCATTTAAAAAAAATACATTTTTAATTCATACATAATCTTCAGGGGTTCAAGCCACAATATCAGCCTGGGCCTCAAGTGGTCCATACAGCTTCTGATCTGACCAAGTGTACCTGTGCCAATCATACACCAGGTCCTAATGAAAGCCCAGGATGTGGGAACTCCAACTTTTGAATCCCCACCACCATCTTGCAACAATGGATATACATGGTCAGTAATGGAAGAGTGTAAGGTTGCATGGAGACATTGGCATTGGCCAGCAGTACATGTGCAACAGGTTGCCCAGTCATACTTTGTAGCATCCATACATGAACCAAATACCTAGTAAATGGTTATCATTGGGTAAGCTTACCTTGGCAGCTTCCTTAAGGTGTACTAACCTTGCTACATCTGTTCTCTCGACTTGGAGATAGTGCACAAAGCACCTTCTGCAAAGTATTCTGCACTGCTGTTCTCCGGGGAGGGTGGGAGGGTTTTCATGAACCTCCTGTTTGTCCAGCTCATCATTCATGAAGCAGAAGGCTAGGTGCTCCACTGAACCATCACTTTGCCACCTGTTTTCGGTAACCCCCAACCCCCCCTGCCAAATAACAGATTTGCTTTATCTGCTTTTTCCAATTGCTGTATAACTTTACATGGGCACTTAGCTATTAGTGGATACAACCTTATTAAATTCCCAAAAAGGGGCTGCTGTCATCTGATTTCTCATGGCCCCCTCCCCTGACCGAGTGTAATGTCCGACCAAATGTGCTGAGAACTCATATATTAAAGTATATTAAGTATGTGGCCCATGTTTTTCATCAAGAGTAGAAAGTTCACCCAGGATGTATTAAATCTACATAATGGGCTGGATTTTAAGAGCCCGCCGCCGATCTCGGCGGCAAGTTCAAAAAATGGCGAGTGGCATGTGCGAACCACATGCCAAAGAACCACTGCAAACTCAAGCCCGGCAGCTCATTTAAATAGCCAGGGTGGCCCGAACACCCAATCTTGTGGAGGGGTTTTTTTGTGTATTGTCCCCGCAATAGCTGCCTGTTCTGTAAATTTTTAAATTTTACAGAAACAACTCCCAAAATGTATCAAATAAATTTTAAATGCTCCTTTCTCACCCCAAATAAAATTACATTAACTATCTGCCCTTCCCCCCCACCCCCCCAAAAAAAAATTACCTTTTAAATCTGACCTTCACCGCCCCCCTCCCCCCGCCCCCCCCCCCCCCCCCCCGGCCCCACCACCACAAGACTGGACAAAATTTAAAGTTCACCCTTCCCACCATCCACTATACCATTACATTATTTGCCCCCCAACTGAAAATTTTCCCTCCTCCCCCCTCTCCACCAGTGTCACGCCAACTTTCGCTGGACAGGGAATTGAAGGCATGTGAATGCTGGTCGCTGCACTGAAGATTGCAGCAGGCCCTCAAGGTTAGAGGTAAGTCTATATACATTTTTTTATTGTATTCATTTGAATATTTTAATTGCGGTCCTATCGCTCAGTGGCAGGAGAGCCGCCACAGATCCTCATCGCTACCAGAAGGATCAGGCCGGGCCCTCCAGGCATCGAGGTCCCCAGCAGGCTTCATCCAGACCCATTTTCAGGCCCCCTACCCCACCACAGATCACAAAGTTGAGTGCTTGGTAAATCTAGCCCAATGTGTGAAAATAATATAAAGGATAATCCCAATTTTCTTTCAGTGAAAATAAGGCAATTTTGATATGCAAGTACTATCATGTAAAAACACCATCTGTGAGAGGAAAGATTGTAACATCTATAGCTGAGCAATTGGGGATAATAAACAAAACCTGTTACTTACAAATACATATGTGCCTTGAATCAGACCAATAGTTCAACTAATGACCTTTTCTGGAAAACAGCACTTACCGCAATGATGTTCCCAAAAATTCCAAAAGGTGAATGAAAAACCATCTGCCTAAATTTAACTTAAAACATCCAGCTTTCTGTGCCAATTAGCAAAATGCAAGATAAATGATAGGCAAATGAAGTTGAGGTACTGATCAACCAAAGGTCGAATGGCCAATCTTGTTACCACAGTGACCCACAATTGTTGTACCTTTTACATTCACAGAAAAAAATGTCACTGAGGAACCGGACTGCCCGAGGAAAGTCCCGCAGTGCTGTGTTCATTGCCACTTTGAACCAGAAACTGCTGAATAATTTTGGGAAACGATCAGCAAATTGTTATATGCCTTTATATCAACTTCATTGGTCGTGTGAAGAAATTGTGTGAAAACTTACATATTTTTGTTCTGCACAACCATTGTGGCCAGCACAGACTGGCAAAGCAGTGACCAGGACCTTAAGCAGAAGTCCATATCACAGGATCCCTGTCTATTTTGAATACTGTCCAACAATGGTTCAAGGCACAATGCAGAAAGTCACAAGCAGCAGCTAAACAAAAATAAAAAGGGCCATGCTGCTGCAAGGATCTTTATTGAACACTGTTACAACCACGTGAGAAAGGGGTCTAGGGTTCCCTCTCAGCCTTCACCTGGTCTTACCGTAACAGGGTTTAATTTTAAACACACAGTTCTTTAACGCCCCCTTATTGAATCCTTGTTCACTAACTTCCAATTATAAGGCAAAGAAATGAGCCAAATAGGTTTTCTTAGGTTTAAAGAAGAAAGGTTGAACTTTATTAAACTTAAACTCTAATTCGGTTAATGTCTACGGATACGCGACGCGCCCACGCTAGCATGTTTGCATGATACACACATGCAGATAGAGACAGAAAAGAGCAGAAGAAATAAAGTGGAAAAGTTTAAGGCAATATCTGAAGATGGTTTTGGTTACTGTTCTTCGAGCTCACTGTAGAGTCCTTTATTGTAGGTAGGTCTTGCTTTTCATTGGGGTCCAGTATTCTTCTTGAACCTTGTTCGATGCAGGAGACATTTCTCTCTTGCGGTTCATGTGTCCTCAGTAGGTGAGAGGATTGTGAGAAAGAAATGGAAGAAGACAGGCGAGGTCTTCTCACTCCAGGAGGAAGCAGTCTTTCTTCTGAGTTTATACTCTATGGCTAGTTCAAAAAACCCCAGACAAGCCAGTTAGTCGTGTGACCAGCTGGTTTAACCAGTCCTGGCTTTTATGGATTGTATCACCTTAGCAGTCTGTGGAATGCTCTTCCTTAACCTTCAAAGTCTGGTGATCAAAATCCATTGTGGGTTGAATGTGTCAGGGAATGGTCCTTTGTCTCCACAAGCACTGTCTGTTAGTATGCAAATGTTTTTCAGCTAAGTGTCTGGCAGCCCTTGTATCAAGCCTTCTCTTCTTCCCAGCAACAATTTAAAATCAATGTTCATGTGACAAAATTAATATGCCTTATTCTTGGCAGGTGGGGCCTGCATGACACCTCCACATCCAGCGGAATGAAATGCGATTTGAGAAAAGCGCATTTCATTAAAAAGGGTCGAGAAAGAAAATATAAAATACAGGAAAAAAGGCATGCGCCTCTCTCTCATTCGTTCACATTCATTCATAGATCCTAAAACTTTTCTTACAGCCTGTCTTTTCTTGGTGCCAGCACTGCTTTAACTACCACCTTTTTGGCATCCCAATAAACATGTGGTTCTTTGGGGAAGTTTTTCTTCAGTTTGCCCATTTCCATGACTGCCCAGGGTGTCCTTGAGATGGTTAGGTTCTGTGCGAGGTGTGGGACAAGGCATCTGTGATAATGTTGCTTTTCCCTGCAATCTGGGTAATTTTTAGATGGTAGGGTTGTAGGAGCAGACTCCATTGAAACAACCAGGCATTTTGGGCCTTGAACCTCTCCACAAAAGTCAGGGGGTTATGGTCAGTATAAACCACCGTCTCCTTATATCCATTTTGCTCATAGATGTTGAAGCGCTGGAGAGCTAGCAACATCTCCAATGCCTCCTTTTCTATGGCGGAGGACCTTTTCTGGTGCCGATTTAGCTTCTTGGAGAAGTACCCTACCGGTCTCTCAATGTTTGTATCATCATCCTGGAACAGGACAGCACCTACCCCTAGGTCACTGTCGTCAACTGCCACTTTAAAGGGTTTATCGAAGTTGGGAGCTGCCAGGATCGGTTCATTCATCAACATGGCCTCTCAAAAGCAGTTTGGCACTTTTCTGACCACACCACGTTTGCCTTTTTCTGCAGTTAGTCCGTTACTGGGGCAGCTACAGTGCTGAAATTTGGAACAAATTTGTGGTAAAACCCACACATCCTCAGGAAGCACATGATTTCCCATTTTGAGGTAGGGGCAGGAAAGTCTACCAATGCTTGTACGTTTGCTGCTCTGGGTAGCACTCGCCCCTGTCCCACCACATGCCTGAGGTAGGTCACCTGGGCCTTAGCAAACTTGCTCTTGGCGAGGTTTACTACCAGGTGGGCTGCCTGCAATTGTTGGAATAGGGTATCTAATTGGGCCAAGTGATTCCCCCCAGGTCTCGCTGTATACCAGCAGATCATCTCAGTATACCACACAATTGGGTAGGCAGCCACCACCTGGGTCATCAATCTTTGAAAGGTGGTTGGGGCATTCTTTAGCCTAAAAGGCATTACTTGGCACTGAAATAGGCCTTCTGGGGTGACAAATGCAGATATCTCCTTGGCTTGGGATGTTAAGAGAACCTGCCAATATCCCTTTAGCAAATCTATTTTTGTGACGTAGGTGGCATTCCCCACTCTATCAATGCAGTTCTCCAGGCGGGGAATGAGATAGGAGTCCACTCTGGGCACTGCTTTGACCTTCCTGTAATCAATGCAGAGCCGGATAGAGCCATCGGGCTTGGGCACTAGCACCACTGGAGAACACCAGCTGCTCTGGCTGGGCTCACTCTGGTTGTTGTCTAGCATGTACCTGATTTCCTCCCGAACCTGGGCCAGTTTCTGGGGGCCCAAGTGGTAACGGTTCTGTTTAATGGGGGTGGGGGGGGGAGTCTCTCCCACCTCCACATCATGTAGGGCTAAAGTCATACACCCTGGTGTGTCCTTGCAGACTTCCATATAGGTGGTGACTAACCTGGCCAGAGCTCTTCTTTGTTCCACCTCTAAATAGGAGTGTGTGGTGTCCAGAACTGTGCCTGTGTGTCCCCTTCCCAGCTGTGATCTTACTTTAACATGTTAATGTGGCACAGCCTTTGTTTTTTCCTTCGATCAGGGATGTCGATTAAATAATTTACCTGGCTGATTCTTTTTGCCCCTCGGTATGGGTCACTGAACCAGGGTTTCAGGGGTCCGCCCTGAATCGGGAGTAATACCAATACATGGTCCCCAGGCCAAAGGGTTCTGGCTTTGGCATGTTTATCGGCTTGCCTTTTCATAGCTGCCTGGAAGGCCTTGAGGTGCTCCTGAGCCACTGCGCAGGCCCTCGTAAGCCGCTCCCAGAACCTGGAAATGTAGTCCAACGTAGGTGACTAGCCCCCATGCCCCAAAAACCTCTCTTTGACTAGTTTCAGGGAACCTCTCACCTCATGCCCATAAACAAGTCAAAGGGGATAAAACCAGTGGGCTCATTTGGCGAATCCCTGGTGGCAAACAGGAGGAGTCCCAGCCCTTTGTCTCAGTCATGGGGGTACTCATGGCAGTAGGCCCTGATCATTGTCTCTCTCGTACCTCTGTGGAACCACTAACTGGTGAACC